>NC_141687.1:836206512-838606512 GCF_964263255.1 Lissotriton vulgaris
AAGTAAATAAATAAAATGTGGTAAAAGAAGAATGTGTCTAAACTAAATTTAAAGACCAAAAGTTGCCCCTAAGTTGTTTTAAATATATGGACTGATCAATATGTACATCAACTATAAGAAACCATGTAATGCATTTGTTTCCAGTTTCCATCCATAGTCGATTGTTTTATGAATTACTTTTAAATAAAACTTGCACAATCTCATTCAAGCACAAAGTGATTGATAAGTTACACTATCATTCCAAAAAATTGGTAATCTGAGAATTCCAAATTAGTTGAGTGATCAAGCCTATATAATTCATCACTGACCTTTGACGACAAATTAATACTTTCTCTTCACTGCTGGTGCTGTTAAAAATCTGCTAGTCTGAACCAAAGTCTATTATGGGCATAAACGTGTGTATGGGTGTTGACTCTAATGTAATGTGCACATTATAAAAACAAACTAGTATACTCAAAATATAACAATGCGGGGATATTTGTTCTTTCATTAGTACTAAAACATAAGAGCAGCTCCTAAACTAATCACATATTTAAGTGGAAAAACAACCGGAAAATGAATACAGGTGGCTGACAACTTATTCAGTTCTTAATTGGACATTCTGAACAGAACAGACTAGAAAATATATAGTGTAAATCCAGTTTGCAGGTGTACATACTGTGCTACATAATTAGAATTTTGTGTGAAATTATTTTTTGATTAGCAAAGAGGATATTTCAGAGTGTGTCTTAAATGTAAAAATAACAAAAAACAAACGCAATTGAGAAATATCACCTTCCTCTAGTCTAGCCTCCTGTAACCATGCCTGTGCTTCAGTCCCTATTCAATAACTTCAAAGTATAGAGAACAACCTAGGCAGGCCAATCTGCGCTGCAAATCACAGCTTCATATGAGCCTTTGAACCCCTGTACTGCTACATGGTTCACTGAAGCTCTGTGAGTGCATGTCACATACATGTCTACAGTACTCAAGACCTTCCAAACGTCCATCCCAACGAAAACGTACTGTGGTCACATCTCACTCTTGGAGATTGCATGGATCTGGCCAATTATTGCCCAGTAAATCCTTTACAAGTGCTCATGGAGACTAGTAGCATTCTCCGCAAATGACAGTGACTTAAATGCAAGTCAAAATAGACTGTGTAAGTATTGACTGACCTGTAACAACTTATTCATAGCCTTGCATAAAGACCAGTCAAGACTTACTCCTTGACTACATGGCTTCCTTTTACATGGTGGATCAGTAGGTTCTTTAATGTATACATCTATCTGATGGATACTTTTAACAGCAGTGTCAAACCCCACGAGCTTAATAACAGGCACCCCTGTCCTTTCGCTTTCAGAGTATGTAATCAAATAGATAGCACCCCGACCCCATGGACAGCAAACTTCCCAGTCCCTACCCCTCTGGCAGCAGCTGCAAAGCCACCTTATTTTGCCCTTTCTGACACACAGCCACCCTGTGGGTGACAGGATCAGTCATGTTCTCCACAGGTGGTTAGCCATAGCATCAGACAGGTGCATCCTGCATATAGTCTAGCGAGGCTATGTCACCATTTTTTTCCATCCCACCGCATCTTCCATCCACATCAGAGCAGCTATCAAAGGACCATTTGTCCATTTTACTGCAGGAAGTTCAGGCTCTTTTGGAGAAAGGAAATATAGAAAGGGTCTTGGACTCAATATCGGAATTGGACTTTACTCCCATTATTTACAAGTGGCGAGAAAGGGCAGAATTGCCTGACTTTAGATCTTTGACATCTGTTGCTTTTTGCAGAAGGACAAATTCAAGATGCTCATGCTGGCCCGGGTTCTTTCTGCCCTGAATACAGGAGACTAGATGGTAGTATTGGACATGCAGGACACCTATTTACATATTCCCCTGGTCCTGCAGGCCCACATAGTGCTACACTCTCTTCTAGGTGGTTTGAGAGTGTTTTCAGTTATCTTTGCTCCCTTTCATCCTCAACAGTGCCCCTCGGGTGTTGGCAATGCGAACTGTGGTTGCAGCATATTTTCAGAGGTCTGGGGTGGCAGTCTTTCCCCACCTCAATGCTCGCTGTTGAAAGCAGGCTCATCACATTCAGTCGTGGACCACCTCAAGATGATGGCAAAGCTCCTCACATTGCTGAGGTTCATGAGCATCGTGTTGAAGCCACAGAGGATCCTCTTCCTCTGAGCCCTCTTTGATAGGTTTCATTTGCGTGCCTTCCTTCTGTATCAACGTGTCCAAAACATTTAGGCTATAAACATGTTTCCACCTCTGCCCTATGTCTCAGTGAGGGTGGCTCTGAGGCTTCTTGGCCTTCAACTTGCTGACTATGTCAGATGATACACGCGTTCTCTGTTGTGAGATCTGAACTCTGAGTAGACATCAGGGAATCGTGTCAGATCCCTTCCAGGTTTTGGAAGAGAGTGCACAAGATCTGTAGTTGTGGCTGCTCGACCAGAATTGGACTAGTGGCAGACTTCTCTCCCTACCCCACCCAGAGGTGACGTTGGTGACAGATGTCTCTGCTGGGTTGGAAGTCATTTGGAAGGGGTGGAGATTGAGAACTGTGGTCTCCAGCAGGGGCCTTCTTTTGCATCAACCTGCAGGAGTTGCAGGCAATCCGCTTGATGTTGAAATCTCCCTGATCGTACACCACCTGATGTGATCTTTCAACGTGAAGGCGGTTGAACTTAGCAGGCGGCGCATAGCAGATCACAAGTGGCAACTACACTTTTTTTTTGTAAATTTATTTATTGACATTTTAAGTGCCAGCTACACATGGAGGTTGCGCAGGGCATCTTCTACAAATGGGGAGTCCAAGTAATCTTAGTCGTCCTGGTCGGAGCAAGGAGAGTGTGGTTCCTGGAACTTCTGCAATGAGCATCTACTGCCAGTTTAAGGGGTTCTTCTGTTGCACCAGTAGCATAGGGTCCTGCACCCAAACCAATAAAATCTACGCCTCCATGTGCAGGGATTGAGATGCTGCAGTTGACTGCATTTGATCAACTTCCCAAAGTAGTGGAAGTCATCCTGGCGGGCAGGCAGCCTTCTACAAAATCTGTCTATGCTGGAACAAGTTTGTGGCTTGGTGTGGCCTCTAATACGAACCAGTTGCAGGCTAAGTTGTAGGATGTATTACTTTTTGTTCTGTTTTTGGCTCAGCAAGGACTTGCAGTGGGCACTGTAAAAGGTTAGCTATAGGCCTTTTTGCATTCACTGTACCAAACCTCTTTGTTTAAATCACCTGTTGTGATACCGTTTCTCAAACTTTTGGTCCACATGTTTCTATGAAAATCCTTTATAACACAGTGGAACCTTATTTTGGTCCTTACTTTCCTACATCTCCTGACACTGAAGGCTGTCTTTCTCATCCCGATTGCCTCAATTTGTTAAATGAGAGAGCTTCAGACTTTGTCAGTCCAACCACCCTACACCACCTTCTTTCTAGATAAGTTGGTGCTGTGGACTAGGGTGGGTGTTTGCCTCATTCCACCTCTCAAAAGAGGGGAATCAACTCCATCTTTTGGACCTCAAATGAACGCCCTGATTTTCAACAATCGTACCAAAGAACATCAGGTGTATGATCAACTCTTCTGGGGTTTTCTGATGGAAGGAAAGGCAAGGCAGTGTAGCAGAGGACCATATCCAGGTGTATAACCATCTGCATTAAATCTTCTATGCCTTGGCTAGGAAGCTTCCTCCTGAAATATTAAGGGCTCTCTCTTTAAGTGGCTAATGGTATGCCATGTTAGGGTCTTGTGCTCACTATGCCACTGGAACCAAGCCACACCCAACTGAAGAGCCCCATCTAGGGTAAAACTGGTTTTGGGTTGCTTGTGTTCCGGTTTCAGGCTGAATCTGGCCTGGTAGTTAGGGCTGGAGGGTTCCAAATAGAGCAGGGTGAAGACTGATTTGCGTATGGCTAGATCCAGACTGAGGTGGCATTATTGCGAAAAGAACGATATGTTGTAATGATATTCCCAAGTGAATGCCAGTGGCTAGACATAGTGCAAGCATTCCTCCCATCACCTTTTATATGTTTAAGGGCTCATTCCATCAGGGCTAAGGCTGCTACCGCTGCATTGGTGCATGGAGTGTCTGTCCTTCATATTTGTTATGGCACAACGTAGGCGTCATTGCGCACCTTCGCAAAACACATCTGCCTTGACAGCAAGGTTCAACGGGAAGGGCATTTGGCCATTCAATCCTACTGAACTTTTTGGTCTGAGTTATTCCACAGACCCACCATGAGAGGCGGTACTGCTTAGGTATCTTTTCTAAAGGTGAGGAATCTGCGGTTAGAAGAATCCATCAGAAGAACAAGTCACATACTTTCTGTAACCCTTTTTCTTGTTCATATCTAAATTCCTCTCAGTCCACCCACTACCCTGCTCTGAGGAATGTACTCTCTTCAATCTAAAGAGGTCCCAAATTAGAGATCTGTACACTTGTTGTGAACAATTGGTTTCAGGCTCCTTGTCTAAGGACGCAGACAATGACCAGAAAGTTGACTGACACCAGTGTGGCACCTATATGAGGCTCCAGCCGTAAGCTCCAGGGCAGATCGGAGCTGCATAGTGACACCTACTGGTGTGCAAGGGCTAGGTTGAAAAATCTTCCACATCCAGTCTGGAGCGTAGTGATACTCCAAAGGTGAGGAATCTGCAACTATATAGGGTATCCGCCAGTGAGCGCGTTAGTGAATGTACTTAACTTGTTCATCCCTGCGCTGTTACAAGAATTTCTTACCGCGTCCTAAGATGTAAATCTGGAGCACCACCACTGACTTATTCAGCCTTTTAATGACTTACAAATTTATTCTAGAGTGCGCTAGGAAAGATATCTCCCCCCAAAGACGAGATTCAAGTCGTGCCAAGATTGCAAGAAGCTGATGGCCTTCGCAGACCCACACAACATGTCTCTCTGGTGCTTGTGCTTGAGTCATACCTAGAAGTCATGCGACAAATGTGCACCTGAAGGTGATTTGGCAGCGGGAGGGAAAATGTTGATGATCCCAGGGATGTTGTCAACACTGCAGCAAATAGCAGGCTTCAAGGAGGCCTAACTGCAACTGTTTCAGACGCTCCTGAATCCTTCTGGCGTGCCTTTGAGCCCCAAAGGCCCCAGTTGGATTTCAGCCAGCAGGCCCTTCCCTGTCACCACCTGAACCTGACCCACAACACTGCTGGTTCAGACTTCACCCTGGATCCACACCAGAACCTTTGTTGCCGATGCCAGTTCCACTGCTGCAAGCCCAACGTCCATCTCTGATGCTGGTCTCCAACCGATGTTGATGTGTCCCGGACTGTGCTGCGCTACGAGATTACAAAAGCACAGCCAGTTATTTTACATCCAGCCTGTAATTGTCAGCCTAAACAACAGTACTGTTGGAGGCTAGAGTTCTTATTTAGTTCAGACTCTGCAGTGTATACAAAATGTTCTCCTTGATGCTAATGATGATGGAGTGGACAACTTGCGTCTCCTCCACTATACTGATAACTAGACTATTTCTGGTTTTAAAGAATGCCTGTGGGCTAGATAAATTTTCAGGGACTTAGCTGGACTCGCTACCTGGGCCACAGATGAAAGTGCCCCTTTCGTATTAGTAGTGTGAAAAGCTGCAAAGGTTCTTGGCTTACAGTTGCCTTCTGTTCAGACTAAGGCATATTTATTAACCAAGATCCTTCAACACGATTCAGGCTTGTCTGAGCCACCATTGCTATTCCATGGGGCTCTCACAGACACTATCATGGCCCCTTGGACTAAGCCATGCTTGGGCCCTCTAGTCGGTTTACCCGTGGCCAGGGTCTATAGACCGTCTCCCAGTGATCCTGATTTTCTTTTTTGACAAAGCATCCCATGACACAAAACCCGATTACAAAGGTGCCAACAGCTAATGCATTTCTGACCAACCCATCAGATAGAGAATTGAAACTTATTGATGCCTTCAAAAGGAAAATGTTGTCTTTGGCTTGTTTAGCCTTAAGATCCTTGAACACAGTGTGTCTTCCGGGAGGGAACACACATGATTTATGGGATATTGCCAGTGATAACTTGCTGGCCCAAACGATATGTGATGCACAAAACACAACGAAATGTGTCTCGCATGATGGGTTGGACATCAGACTGTATTGTCAGAGCTATTGGCACCAGTGTCCTGCTTAGGGAGCATACCTGGATGAGATCTGGTTTTTCAGATTTCCATGCGTCGTTAACGAAGATGACTTTGGATATAGCTGTAGGTTGTTTGGAGCTCGAATAATTGAAGGACAGTTGTGCCACAACACCTCCCTTGCGCCTCTTGTCTCCTGCCAAGCAGATCCACCAAAAGCACAGAAAATTTAGGGGGCTATTCCAGGCTAGTTTTCGCCCTTACCATGGCCCCTTGGGTATTCCCGAAAGGAATGACTGTTGTCACTACTCACTTTTAGAGTTTGTGGGTACCTTGACGACTGGCTGCTTGAAGGTAGGCTTGCTACAGTCCTTAGTATGACGCCTCTAGACAATTTCATCTGACATCTTTGAGGTTTTCAATCAGTGAGTCATGATCTACCTGAGCTCTACACAGAGGATTTCCTTCATTGGGCTGTCCTAGGTAGAGTGGCGTTTAAGGCCTTTCCACCAGTGAGTGTGGGACATTCAGAATAATGATGGATCTCTGTGGGAAAAGCTCGGAGGCTTTTTGGAATTCCTTACTCGTGCTCCCTCCTCTTTCCGAACACTTGGTGGTATATGAAGGCCTTGTAGTGGATCCACAGGTTTCAATGTGCACAGCATCAGGACTGTCTTTCTGACCCAGTTTAAATCTTGCAGGAGACGGTGCTGGATCTTAAGTGGTGGATGACCAGTGCCAACCAGACTTGTAGCAGACAGTTCTATCTGCCCTCCCCAGACTCTTTGGTAATGACAGATTCATTTATACTGGGTTGCAGGAAGGAGTCACATGGGAGAGCCAGTTACCTGAGGCCCCTGGTCTCCAGTGGATGGCCAGCTCTCCATAAATATTCTGTAGCTTTAAGTGAGCCAATCGCTCTGAAAGTTTTCCTTCCATCCAGGAAGGGGAGGCTCGTGCAGATCCCTATGGTCAACACGACCAGACTACCATATGGTACTACTATGATTAGGGCTGATTGGGATCCTGTGCCAGAAAGCTCTATGTTTAAGGAGGGAGTGAACCATCAGAACATCTTTCTCGCTGCCAGTGATCTGTCAGGACTCCTACATTCCAAATGACCTTGCCAAATGATTCATTCAACCTGTGCCACCTATTCTAGACTTATGCACACTCCACTCGCTCCCATTGCCAACAAAGGGTTGAATCAGAAATCTGGTTAACATCTCAAAATGTCTGGAGCCTAATATGCACTGGATAAAGAAAAGCTGCCTGAGGTGTAACTGACCAAAAACTGAGGTTCTGTTTTGTGCAAAGTCAAACCTTTTGCCTTTCCTTTTACCTGGACAGAGATGGTGAACGTTGACACGTGAGGGTCTGCAAAATTGATGCTCCTTTTGAAGGTAAACAGAAGCGCCATTGTATACACACGCCTTCTAAAATCTTGGATTCAGAAGTTCCAGAGGATATGGGAATGAAGATATGTTGAAACCATCAAAAGCTTGGCCAGCGTTTTTACAGTCCTAGACTTCTGGTGGGACGGAGTAATAAACTGATAATGCTGTGCATCTTCTTTAAAATATTTAAGGTGATGGGGACAACTCTGCTCCAGAAGCTAGCACTCCTTGATTCTCTAACTAGAAATGGTGGTTCCAGGCAAGCCTGGCCAATGGGTTTAATGAGATACTAAAGGAAGAAGTGCAGGGAATGTGCAATAATTGTTTTGGGGCCAATCTTTTTGGAACAATTTGAATCTTGCTCTGTAGACACAAGCAAGCCACTACCCATTCAAGAAGGATCTAAAAGCATGCTATGCAGAGGTCCTTTTACCTGGTAACCTGACACTATAAGAATTCCTTTCCTTTTTGCCCGATGAGACCATGCTCACCTGCACTCACTCATAGGCTCTCACACCTGACAGCCACCAAGCGCCTCCTTCCTGCCACTTCAGTGCTGCAGAAGACCAGGGCCCCCATTAACTAACTTGGGTTTGCAGGGCTCCACAAAAATCTAGGGCATAAGGATAGACCACTTTGTTGATGAACACTGTCTAAACCATGAGTGCTTTGAGGCAGTAGTAAGATTGTTTGCTGTGTTATACAACATACTACAATAAAGTATTGTACTACAATAAATATATGTACTACAATAAATATATGTTGACCATTGGCAAATGGATGAATCTGTGGTTTGCCATGAAGGTTGAAGGAAAGGCTGAAACCTATGATGAAGCCTGTAAGCGAGGCCCTGCCACTGTCGCTGGCATCGACTTGAACTCTTTGGAACTAATCACGTCCCCCATGCTGGTTTGGAAGGGAAGGTCCAGCCTACCTGGATTATCTCGGTCAGGTGTGGTTTGGGATCAGACTCAAGGCCCCGGCGGGCCAACAGTTGGTCAATTATCTTGGTGAAAAGGCCGTCAATGAACAAGTGTCATGAACAAGGACAGTAATCCTCCCCAAGGAGTAGACCTCACCCAAGAATGAGTCTGAACCTGCTTGTGTCCCCTTACCAGATTGGCCACCGTCCGGGATGTGCAGCAGCTGAAGGATGAACGCCATTTCCGGGATTGTTCGCACAGACCCAATGAGGAACGGGGACATATATGAGACATGACAGTTTACCCGGGCGATGCGCCAGCATGATTACTTATTGTGAGGAAAAGCTTGTTTTGTATCTGTATAGTGTGCATCTGCTATTGCTTTGGCATCCTAATGTCATATGCTTTCTGCTCGGTGTTTCGGCTTTGATCTAGGGGTTCCTTTAGACTGCCAGAAACCCTCTGATCTTCTTTGCTTGATACAATGTCTTCCTAGTTCTCCATGCGTGTTTGAGCCAAGCCAAGCTCTTGCATAGTACTCACGAGAAACGACTTATTTCCAGGGAAAGGACACTGAATGTAAAGATCATTCTCTGTGGTGAGGATAAAAAGATTAAACGGATTCAAACAGGCCTGATACCAATACTGCGTTACAGAAGTGCTAGAGTGAGTGAGTTAGGGTGAAGCTGGAAACCTGCAGTACAACTCCCACCAGTAGGCGGGCACTCATGTTCCACCTTATGTGCACATCGCCTTCACACCTTTTTGTGGTTTAACCCTGGAATAAATGTAGAAGAATTGGGGGTGTAGGTCTTAGTATTCTCTCTGGAACAACCCCACGTTTTAACTTTAATAAGTTCTAAGCATAAGCTAATGACAGTGTCAATTCAAGCATGGTTTTGTCAATCAGATAGTGCCATAGGTCAGTGTTTAATAAGTGCTGACGTGCTTCAATCTGTTTGGGGTCTGTCAGAGAAATGCTGTGAAAATCCTCCTGTGAACAAGGGAGTGTAAATGAGTGATTGAGTGAAAATTGTACCGTAAACGGGTACAAAGGATGGGGACAGCAGAGAGAAGACACCTACTGTGGTCTAGATGTAACAGTAACCTCCCAGTAACCCTTCAAGGAAAACATTTAGCCCAGAGTCAAAGGAGAGGCAGCCCAGTGCAGGGTGGCTCCTGTTTATAGGTGAAGCTGAATCCTGGTACTTGGTCTGATAGCTTATGCAAGTAAGGCTGCCACATTGTGGATGCGTGTGCTGTGTCAGGCAAGCTTTGCTGGAGTGTAGGATTGTGGTAGGGCAGTCTGGACAACGCCGGCCCACACCCTGCCACTGTGAGCTCTTTATAAGAAGCAGTGGTAGAAAGGTGCATTCTCCAGCTTTCAAGGTATTTTTCATAGTGCTTCATAAGGACCAGGTTCAATATGGAGCGCTGCTTGATCAGAATTATCTGTTGTTCTGGAGGGTGCAGTCAGAATAGCAGTGCTGAGTGGCATTGCAAAGGCCTGTCTAGAAAGTAAGGGTATTCTGATGCACAGATCTAGAGTGTAATTCTCTGCCCTTCTGCAGCTCAGCATCTGAGTGCCTGCTTCTATCAAGGAGGGGCAGAAAATGCTCATGTTTCCGGCTCACCACTCTCTTTTGCATCACCCGCATAGAAGAACCACAGCAGGAAGCATCCCCAGCCTTCGCTGCAATGCCAGTTGTTAACCATCCTCCCCTGCCAGCTCAGAACCGCTTGGATAACCCATCATGCTTTCTTCCTCTGCGCGGTGGCATACGACTGAGCCTTGAGTGAACTTAAACACCTGTCCAAGTGCTTGTATCGGCGTCCGTTTCTTTCAGCAGAAGACATGGCGACCTCAAATCAAATAATAATGAAGCTAGCATGTCAGGCTTCTGTGCTAAATACGTGTTTCAGAAAGGAGCCTGGAGGAGTCATGTGAAGAAGAGGAGGAAGCTTATTCTTTATTTGTGAGAGCACATACATTTCAGTTTCTGCGCTGTATATGCCAAACAATAGTTTAGGCTTCCTATCAGGTGTGTTGTGGTGGATCAACTGAGCTGGCCAGCCCTCAACAGCTCATTAAGAGAAGTCCTATTTCCAAATCAACAAAGACCATGTGAAGTCCTCGATTTTCATTGGTGAAGTTTCAGCTACTCTGTCTTGCGCACGCGATATCGAAGAACCAATTAAATCTTAATCTCTTTAAGGTCTTCAGAGATCACCCCACTTCCTCAGCTTTCCAGCATGGTTGGTAATGCTTAAACCTCACTAATCCAGTCGGTTAGCCAGAAACTCATCGGTATTCCCATTGTCCTATAATAGTTATGTACTTGTAGCTAAATTGAGTAGTATTGCGAATTATTGGGTAGTTGTGAGGATGTGAATAGTCCCCTCTCATACCATTAGCCTACCAACACCGCCCAATCTAATTCCAATATCTGTAGTGTATCAGTCAGTATAAAGCATTTCCTGGATAGTATGTAATCTTTATTGCACAGGTAGTTAAAACCGTTGCAAAATTAGCCTGTAAATCATTTCTCGGAGCGCTTCCCTTCCCCGTCCTGCGGCTTTAAATGGCTAACCGCCGCTGGCCCCCTCTCAGGCCTGCATGCCGGAGTCTGGCGCTCTGTTTATGTTTGCTCCAGACAGCTAGTGGTTGATGACGAATTATTGACGCAAGAGCTACTCCACACTGCATGCCTGAAATTAATCAGGACGAGGAATTCTTTTCATACAACTTATTGGGAGGCCTCTGAGCTGTCCAAGGCTGCAAATGGAAAACAGAATCGCCTGGCGTCGAAAAAAATACAGGCTGCTCTGCAAGGCAAGCGGGTGAACGGGGCCAGCATTGGGGATTTCCGATGACCAGGGCGGAGGGGGGCAGGCTCTGCAGCATGCTCCGTCTCGCCTGGCCGGCATCCGCGCCTTTGTACCAGCACACGCGAGAGCCCTGGAGAAGACGAAGTTACAGCTGAATTGTAAGTGCGTACCTCACTCGGTGAACAGTGAATTCACCCCGGTAGGCTTTGCAAGTTTGTGCAGGCGGAGGTTTCTGTGTGCGCCCATGCACGTGTGCTCAGGTTCTGGTGACGGCTGACGCAGTCCGCCCGTGCATGTTTGCGCAGATTGGTGCACGTTGGTGCCAACTTGTATTTTTTTTCCACAAGCGTATTCAGGTTTCCGCAGGGCCTGGTATACGTTTTTGACTGTGATGGGGTAGACACGTGCAGGTACTGGGTCAACTGTTGTCGTGTGCTAGTCTAGTCAGACATTGCTGTAATATTGTGCAGGCTCTGCTGCAATGTTGTTCCAGCTCTTGTGCAGGCGTGTACCAGAGGCGCTGCAAGGTTTGTGCGAGGGCGGTACTCAAGTGTTTTTGAACGCCCACATTAAGATTCGGGCTGGTAGTGTTGGTTTGTACAGACGCTGGTGGCGGTATGTGCACTAATGTGCCCACAGGCTTCTAGAGGAGCGGGCACTTGATTTTGTGAGAATAGTACAGACTTGTTCAGAGGAGCTACGCAGGCTCGAGTTGGTGCAGATGCCCAAGTGTGTGTGTGTGCAATGAGTATGCAGTGTGTGCCTGCCCGCGCAAGGAGTTTGCAGTGTGTGCCTGCCCGCGCAAGGAGTTTGCAGTGTGTGCCTGCCCGCGCAAGGAGTTTGCAGTGTGTGCCTGCCCGCGCAAGGAGTTTGCAGTGTGTGCCTGCGCACGCAAGGAGTTTGCAGTGTGTGCCTGCCCGCGCAAGGAGTTTGCAGTGTGTGCCTGCCCGAGCACGCAAGGAGTTTACAGTGTGTGCCTGCGCACGCAAGGAGTATGCAGTGTGTGCCTGCGCACGCAAGTAGCATCTAGGGTGTGCCTGCGCGCGCAAGGGGTATGCAGTATGTGCGTCTAGTATGGGGTTGGATCATATGGCCTACCTGGATATTGAATGATTCTTTGGGGCGCTCTGTGATGTGCCTGGTAGGTGTAAGAGGGACTTTGGTGTGCTTATTGTGCTCTGGGGAGGGAGTGATTGGGCCATTCTAATGTATTTCCATAGAGTGGGAATAATTTAGGCCGTGTGATGTGCTTAGTGTTTTATGAGAGGTGACTCGTGTGTAACGTGAGTTGGAGAGTCAGGGGCAGTGATATTTAGTTATGATGCAAGTTGCTGAGATTGGTTTGTGGTGCATGAGGATTCCATGAGGGGGGGGGTGTTGCAGGTCATGAGGTTAAAAATAATCGGGTAAATTGAGCAGTGAGTAAAAATGTCAACATCTGTCATACCTGTTTTACTGGATACCACATAATATATTTTTTTGTGTTTTCTTTGCGGGGATTGAAGTGTATCCTTTTTTTTTTTTTTCTTTGGCGGCAGGAAGAGCGGATCCTGTTTTTTGAGATGTTTTGGAATCACCAAGCAGAGGTTTCTTGCCGTTGTTGTTGGGCAGACGCCAGTAGAGTTCGGCAGTGTGGCACTGCATTCATTTACTATATTGACATATTGGGCTTTGGCCTCAATTCACAGTACACAAGGTCCGTCCCGCTGTGGAATATTTAAAGGTCACTGCGTTTGCTCTGTGAGAGGAAAATTCACGAGTTGAGTCAGGCTGGTGTTCAAACGTTCAGCAAATGTACACTCACTGCTGTGAACAGGGTCTTTGGTTTCCAAGTATTTACAAAACCCTCAAGTACACAGTCAAAAATGGCTAAGTGCAATCACTTCTATGTGAGCCTGTGCCTGCCTGTGCGCGTACAGTGTGGAGTGCATATATATTTTTATTGTGGCTTAGCATACTGTCCAGATATGAACTTGTTCCTACCCACAGATGCATAGATTTGATGTAATCCGAGGTCTTCATTAATGCTATCATTTTGTCTTATTAAATATCTCTGTGCGGATAAACTAGCTTAATCCGGTATTAAGTGTTGTGGCTGCGATTGTCGGACAGGATAACTGTGTTAAAGTACATTGCTGGAGTAACACAACAATTAGTTTGTGATCTAAATACAGCAGTTGACACACATGATACAACTTCTACAGTTAGTCTTCGCCCAATATGGTTAAGTGTTCCTTCTTCCGTTCCCTGATCTCGGTGCCTGGAATAATGTTCTGGTCTAATGGGTATGTTTCTTAATATCATATATTTGTTCATTCCACTGAGCATCGTAGATCTTACCAGGGGTGGTGAGTCTTTTCACTTTATCATACTGCAGCTAGTACCACTGATGTTAGTCTATGGGTGTCTTATCAGTTGATTGTTATTCCAGTTGGTGTTTTCTTAGGATCAGCATCGGGTGCCTACCTTTACCAATTGATGGTGGCACAGTCGTGTTTTTCTCACATTGGCCCGAAAAAGGACTTCAGCTCCTGCCTAATTTTACAAGTTTATCCAGCATGGGTACCATTGCTGTTCTGTACATAAAACATTCTTGATTGTAGGATAGTCTTTCTGTTCTACTGTAACTTCAACTTCTGTAGGCCCACAGACTTAGATGTGCGTCTACATCATGGAGCAAGTGCACATTTTTATCAGATTGTTACATCTCTAGCTCCATCTCCTTTCTTTCTGAGAGATTCAGATGCGCATGTTGTTTTTACATCACCCAGTTTAGAGATTACTATAAACTCCCATTCCCTGTTCTCTTCCTAGCACTTCATCTCCATTTACATCGAGCTGGCCCATCAGCGTGTCTCCTCCATCAAGTTACCATTCTGCTTGAAGCAGGCTACTTTCTCATAGTTCACAGAATTCCTGAACATTTTGAGTAATACCTTGTGGCGAGAAAAATATAAAAATCAAAAGATCATTTCAATACTGAATTGCTTTTGCTAAATTGCACAGTATCAGTCCGTTTATTAATTTTCTGTCTCTATGCTCAGCAGATGAAGTAAAGGCTGCCTTCTGTTATACTATAGGAACTTCTTTTTGGCCTCTGTTTTTGACCCTGTAGCCTTGTTCACGAGCACCTTTGTGTTCTGTAAGCTCACCAAATGCCACTTTAAGTTGGAGGAAGAATGGTCTGATCTGAAAGTGCACAAATTGTTTTATTTATTTAATCTTGCCATTTATTTTTTCTGTTGGTTAGTTTATCATAGCGCATTACTTTCTGTCAAAATGCATTTCGGCATTCTGGAATCGAAAGGTTTAGTGTGATTTGAACACTTTCCAAATGCACAATGTATAATTAGACTTGAGGTAGAATCCGGAGTCTTTGAAGCAAACTCCAGCTCACTTCCCCTCCCCAGCTCTGCCATCCAACCATCCAGTACTTATTGATTTAATCACTAGGCATGTAACATGTCGTGCTAAATTTGTCAGGAAAGCATGTTATTCAAGCAGACATCTTGACAATGAGCAGAACTGCCGGTCTATATTTTGCCATCATTATTTCAAGGCATATTCATTTAATAAATCTAGTTATGTTAAAAGAAGATGAAAGATGTCTTGACGTACTGTGCAATTAAAAGGGAGGGCTTGTGTCTTCAAAGATCCATCTTTGTGATTAATGCTTATTTACTGGTACACCTTTCTGACTATCCTCCATATTTTCTTTGGGCTTTCACTACGGTTTTCCTTTAAAAAAAAAAATCACAAAACAGGGCTCCAGGATGGTTTACAGAAAATTGGTGGAGATTTCTTTTGACTATAAAACATCAGGCTAATTCGAGATCACGTTGTTAGAAGTGAAACTGTGACTGATGGAGTAGTCCCAGGTTAAGCTATTTGGAAATCTACTTATTGACTTAGTGCAACATCCTTGGGCCTGGTAAAAATGTATGCGTCAACCCCAGCCTCAACCCTATTCTTTTAGCCCCACTCATGCTGTGTCCCTATTGCTTTTAAACCTGGTTGGAACCTGAGATAATAAAGAGCAACTTTTACTCTCCAGGCGCATGACCAGTTTAGAGAATGTAAGATGATTTATTCGGTTTCCCTTGAAGCAATTAATTTACCATGCTTCTCAAAGTACTTTTTTCCCCCACAAAGTTCCCTATCAGTGCTAGTGCCTATACCTTCATCCCAAATTGCCCTCGCTGCAGTATGTAGCTTCTACATATACACAAAAATAAACCAACTAATGTGCTGGCTAAGCCTCAGTCTGTATTTGATATGTTATTTTAAATAATAATGTTTTCAGTGCTTGTTCACCAATGGGTTTCTTGACACGAGGGTGAGAATTTGAGTTGTCAGAATGAACAACTTGACCAAAGATCTAAGTTGTTAACCGCATCGCTGCTGCGGTTATTTTTCCGCTACGCGGCTTTTTTCTAAAAGCCGCGTTAGATGACGAGCTCAGCTCGTCATCCGCACATGCCCCCCGTGGCTGATGACGAGCTTAGCTCTTCATCAGAATCGAAGGGGTTAAGCTCTTCTGAAGTAGTCTCCAGGTCAAGAGCTGCAAAATGACGGACCCCGAGGATGAGCACAGGAGTGCCCCATTGGGCAGCAAACCCAGCTGAGCGGTCCATAGGGACACATAAGAGGCGAGAGCAGGGGGGATGGTGGGGTTCTTAAGCAAAAAAGGCAACCCCTCACCCAACAAATCTTCCTGGGTAAGCATTGAACGGCACGGCAGGTGAGATTAATACATTGAATTCCCCCCATCCCTCTTCCAGAGCACTTGGAAAATAATGCAAGGGAGGTAGAGGACTCAAAACTAGGGATAAATGGAAAAGGAACAACCCGCCAGTAGTCCTGCAAAGTACTTCAAAGAAAATCATCGAAGGCATAAACGGTTAACTAAAGTCACTTGGTCGGACTGCTGGTGCCTCCGGTGTCCTGGAAATGAGGACAGGAAAGTGGACTACCACAGCCCAGTTATGCTCTTTGCAGGTGGCTGACCCCACGTATGGTTATCAACACAATACTTTACTTTTGATGTTTACATATGCACAATTTGGAATAAGGTGGACTGCATGGCGGTCAGTTCAAGGACCGTGACATGGTAATGTAGGGAGGGAAATTGAGTTGAGGCCATATTTGTGAGGTGAAGATGTTAAGAGGGGAGGGAAGTGCATGGGTGAAACCCAGCACAGAAATGGGGACGGGGAGGTGAGGAAGGGGTAGAATCCATTGACTATGCCAGTACAAACCCTAAAATTCTTAACCTGGAATGTTAACGGACTGGGGTACAGAATGAAACTAGGGCAAAAATTAACCAACCAACGTGCATCGTTACTGATAAAACTATATGGTGTATAAAAATATGTGAAATTTGGGTTTTAGAAAATATATTTAGCATTTGTACATCAAGTTAAGTGTTCTGATTTCTTTTCATCCTATTGAAATATTGTATCACACAGAAGTTACAAATAATGGGCTTTTATAACTATTGAAATATGTTTTGAAATGTTTGTACAGTTGACTTATTAGCTATTCAAATATTGTGTGTTAGGAAAAGCCTGACACCCTGCAGCCTTTCATTTCACGCTCTTTGTACAGCAGGTCGTAAACTTCACTGAACAAAATCCTGAAACTGCACATTATATACTACACTAGAGTCCTGTTGCATAAAATACGCAACACTGGTGATGAGACATGCCTGTGCAATTGTGGGCAAAAGGGGACTTTGCTCCATACTTTGAGCTTCCCCAACTCCACAAACCATTCTGGGAGAGAGTAGTTAAAAGATTTCAAGAAACCACTGGAGTACAAATAGAGGTGCAGGCCCCTCTGGTGCTACTAGGAATATGGAGAGCGCCAGATACAATCTCCTGCTACAAGCTCTTCATTAACCTGGGTTCCCTACTGGCAAAAAGAGAAATTGCACCTCACTGGCAGAACAGAATAAGGCTAAAAATAAGACTGGTTGCGAGTAATGGCAATTTGTTATGCCAGGTTAAATCTGATTTACAAGGGTAGAGGATGCCCCAGAGAGTAAATATATATCAGCTGACATGAAGAGAAAATGAGGATAATGGAGGTGAGTGCATGGGTTACAGAGGTCAGGGATGGAAGGAACACAAAACAACATTTGGCTGCAATGGACTAGCCTCAAGATACCGAGTCGAAAAAAGAGACTTCCTATTTCCCATTCTTTTCTGAAGACATTTCTCCAGACAACTGCGTGACTAGATTAACAAGCATTTGCAATGCAATAGATCTCGCATTAGGAAAGTTTGAGCTATTGGTATTGTAAATTACACATTTTTTATTTACGTGTTGGTTTTGAAAATAGCAAAATTAATAGTTTTGTCATTTACAATGCCAATAGTTATAACTTTCGCAAATGTGACACCTATAGCATTTGTAATGCAATATGTTTTATTTACGTGACTTAGATGTATTGATATTACAAATAACAATGGCTTTTAATTTTTTTAAATAATTAATACTTAAATAAAAGTTATTGTAATTTATAATGGCAATAGCTTAAACTTTTGTAAATAATTTTTGTGAAGATTATGTTCAGTGTATTTTATTGTGACGAAAATCCAAGAATAGAAGTGAAATATTAACATCTTTTTGTGACATTTGTAATAAAGCTTGAAACATTGAGAGAACATATTTGAACTACTTGTTATTGAATGGTTGCACAGATTGATGCTGTGGTGGAGCTGAGTGATGTATTGGCGACGAGTTATGCTGTGGTAGCTCATAGTGATGCTGTGGTGCCCCTGAGTGATGCTGTGGTAGTGTTGAGTGATGCTGTGGTGGTGTTGAGTGATGCTGTGGTGGTGCGGAGTGGTGCTGTGGTGGTGCGGAGTGATGCTGTGGTGGTGCGGAGTGATGCTGTGGTGGTGCGGAGTGATGCTGTGGTGGTGCGGAGTGATGCTGTGGTGGTGCGGAGTGATGCTGTGGTGGTGCGGAGTGATGCTGTGGTGGTGCGGAGTGATGCTGTGGTGGTGCTGTAGTGGTGCTGAGTGATGCTGTAGTGGTGCTGAGTGATGCTGTAGTGGTGCTGAGTGGTGCTGAGTGATGCTGTAGTGATGCTGTGGTGGTGCTAAGTGATGCTGTGGTGGTGCTGAGTGATGCTGTGGTGGTGCTGAGTGATGCTGTAGTGGTGCTGAGTGATGCTGTAGTGGTGCTGAGTGGTGCTGAGTGATGCTGTAGTGATGCTGTGGTGGTGCTGAGTGATGCTGTGGTGGTGCTGAGTGATGCTGTAGTGGTGCTGAGTGATGCTGTAGTGGTGCTGAGTGATGCTGTAGTGGTGCTGAGTGATGCTGTAGTGGTGCTGAGTGATGTGATAGAGTGAGTGCAATAAATGGAGTGAGTGCAGTAGATGGAGTGAGTGCAGTAGATGGAGTGAGTGCAGTAGATGGAGTGAGTGCAGTAGATGGAGTGAGTGCAGTAGATGGAGTGAGTGCAGTAGATGGAGTGAGTGCAGTAGGTGGAGTGAGTGCAGTAGGTGGAGTGAGTGCAGTAGGTGGAGTGAGTGCAGTAGGTGGGGTGAGTGCAGTAGGTGGGGTGAGTGCAGTAGGTGGGGTGAGTGCAGTAGGTGGGGTGAGTGCAGTAGGTGGGGTGAGTGCAGTAGGTGGGGTGAGTGCAGTAGGTGGGGTGAGTGCAGTAGGTGGGGTGAGTGCAGTAGGTGGGGTGAGTGCAGTAGGTGGGGTGAGTGCAGTAGGTGGGGTGAGTGCAGTAGGTGGGGTGAGTGCAGTAGGTGGGGTGAGTGCAGTAGGTGGGGTGAGTGCAGTAGGTGGGGTGAGTGCAGTAGGTGGGGTGAGTGCAGTAGGTGGGGTGAGTGCAGTAGGTGGGGTGAGTGCAGTAGGTGGGGTGAGTGCAGTAGGTGGGGTGAGTGCAGTAGATGGGGTGAGTGCAGTAGATGGGGTGAGTGCAGTAGATGGGGTGAGTGCAGTAGTCGGGGTGAGTGCAGTAGTCGGGGTGAGTGCAGTAGTCGGGGTGAGTGCAGTAGTCGGGGTGAGTGCAGTAGTCGGGGTGAGTGCAGTAGTCGGGGTGATGGGGTGAGTGCAGTAGATGGGGTGAGTGCAGTAGATGGGGTGAGTGCAGTAGTCGGGGTGAGTGCAGTAGTCGGGGTGAGTGCAGTAGTCGGGGTGAGTGCAGTAGTCGGGGTGAGTGCAGTAGGCGGGGTGAGTGCAGTAGGCGGGGTGAGTGCAGTAGGCGGGGTGAGTGCAGTAGGCGGGGTGAGTGCAGTAGGCGGGGTGAGTGCAGTAGGCGGGGTGAGTGCAGTAGGCGGGGTGAGTGCAGTAGGCGGGGTGAGTGCAGTAGTCGGGGTGAGTGCAGTAGTCGGGGTGAGTGCAGTAGTCGGGGTGAGTGCAGTAGTCGGGGTGAGTGCAGTAGTCGGGGTGAGTGCAGTAGTCGGGGTGAGTGCAGTAGTCGGGGTGAGTGCAGTAGTCGGGGTGAGTGCAGTAGATGGGGTGAGTGCAGTAGATGGGCAGACAGTCAGCTCGATATAGAGAAAGAGTGCGGGCGGTAGAAAGAGTGCGGGCGGTAGAAAGAGTGCGGGCGGTAGAAGATAGATAGATGGTGTGTGTGGGGGGTTGTGTCTGTGGGGTTGTGTGGGAGTCTGTGTGGGGGGGTGTCTGTGGGGGGGTGTCTGTGTGGGGGGTGTCTGTGTGGGGGGTGTCTGTGTGTGGGGATGTGTGCGGAGGGTGTTTGGGGGGTTGTGTGTGGGGTTGTGTGTGTGTGGGGTTGTGTGTGTGTGGGGTTGTGTGTGTGTGGGGGTTGTGTGTGTGTGGGGTTGTGTGTGTGTGGGGGGAGTGTGTCTGTGCGGTTGATTGTGTGGGGGGAGTGAGCTTGGCTAGCACAGGGCACAAGTTGCAAACAGTCGAAACCTGTTCTAACATTTCCTAGAGCGACAAGACTGGTGACGGGACAGTCATCATGCACGCGTGTAAAGAAGTAACCCGCATCCTGCCTCTGTGCGAGCCAAGTATTTTCATGGAATGACTTCCTCTGAATATGCCAGTAGTTATTCAGTAAAAAACATGTTTATATGCATGTGTTTATGGTATTTGCATAGCGCGAACCTCGCCAAAAGTCAGCATGACAATTAGCAGAATAGCTTGTGAAACTATTGCGGTATCAGCATAAGACTTTTGAAGGGATTACTAAGAAACGGGAGGGGAAGGGATCCCCGCGGCGGTCTGCTCTGGTGATTGGCTGGACCTTGCCACAGTGCAATCCAACCCGGCGATAAGCACCTGCAGAGAGCATTTTTGCGTGAAGCCCACCAGCGAGAAAAAAAAGCTCTGCAGCATTGTCGCTATTGGAGGAGGAATTCTATCAGCATTACCACGCGAGAGCAGCAAAGGCATCCATCGCACCTGTAAAGATAACTTTTTTTGAGAGAAAAATACAAAATAGTATTTTGGATTCCAGATTTATTCACGCTCCACTTGTATGTTGCCATGAGCAGAAATATTTCCTTTCGTGGTTGCGGAACTGTGTGTGTTAGCCACACGAGCAGGAAAGATCCGGAAATGCGCGTAGGCTGACAGATACCAGCACGAAGCGATGGGCACGGTGTGCATTATGGACGTACAGGCCCGATGTGGAGGTAAATAGGATGTCCTTCATTATGCCACCTGCAATAACAATATCGCCGGAGCCCTCGTGGGACCAGATCAAAGGGCTCAAAGTGATCATTTAAACGGAGCGTTTCCCAAAACCATGGAAAAGATAAACAGTGTGTTCACTCCATTTTAGAGTAACCACTAGGTGGCGTGCCCCCCCCATGGTAATGAAGACAGCAACGAATTGCGGTTCTGCATTTCGTGCAGTCTGTGAGGTGACTTTGTGGTGTAAGAGGCTATTGTATTAGTCCTCAAACGGTACCTCTGGGTTTTTCAAATACGCAAGTTCCTTCAGTCTAAGACTTCAGCAGTGCCCAGACTCCGGAAGTCGAGGAGGCTGCTGGTGAAATCTTGCAGCAGATGCCCCACAATGGCAGATCATGTACCGGCGAGTTTGCAGACTACAAGCGAGAGAAGCCGTGTGCAGGAGTGAATAAATAT
Organism: Lissotriton vulgaris; assembly: GCF_964263255.1. Lineage (NCBI taxonomy): Eukaryota > Metazoa > Chordata > Amphibia > Caudata > Salamandridae > Lissotriton > Lissotriton vulgaris. The sequence continues at coordinate 836,227,844 of NC_141687.1, forward strand.
GATTTGATAAGTGTGCGCGCTGTCAGGGTGCCCGCAAGCGATGCATACAGTGTGGGAGCTGTAACTGAAAGAAAAACATTGTCTCAAGCGAAATGCAAAAGTAAACAAGCTCTCGGCATTGCTGTGGCTGGGGGGGGCGGGATAGCGCATTCCTTGGAAGTCTGATGGGGTGGGAGCCTGTGAAGTGATGTGAGGCACAGAGACAAATGGTGGAATGTTGGTGTGCGAGTGACTTCCTTTCAAGTCGGATGGGAGGGAGCAAATGGCGAGCGCGTGCACAAAGCACATGCACTGTCCATAATCTGCATTCAAAAGCCCACTTGGTAAGCTTTCCTGGAGCAGCTCTCTACGCAATACGCAAGGCGAGACCTAAAAAGGAGTCTCCGGGGAGGAAGGTCGGGGGGGTGCGCAGAGGGGAATGGGCGGATGTTATAACTATGAAGGCCAAATTGGCTAATGTTTTGTTTATTGCAAATAAACTAAAAATGCTAATGAAAAACATACCTTATCAAAAATCTAATTTCACCATTAAGTTAAATGTTTTAAAAACTTGTTAGGAAAAATACTTCAAAGTATTTTTGTAGTCCTTTCTTTTACTTACATTTCAGTATGAGGACACACTAACCCAGGTAAGTAGTGTGCCCTATTTCGATATATTATCAGATTAGCTTATCCTGTGGGCATACAGGCACACTTTTAGGGGTGACTTACATATATATAAAAATAGCATTTTCCTTTGTAGCAAAGGTATTTTCCCTTTTGTGTCTCTGCTCTTAAACTGCAGCCCAGGCGAAGCCTAGATTTTTGTCATGTGTAGTTGATGTAAATACATACTTCAGCCCACATATGACATCACATTTCCTTTGCCATACATACACTTAAACTATTTACAATGGCCTTTAAAGGAAGGTACATAGGCTGTGGTGGTCCTGTGTACAGCACGTTTTAGTGGGGACGCACATGCACCTTCTTACTGTTTAGCAGTGTTAAACTGCACGCATTTCTAAAGCCAGCAAACAATGGGATCCATATCAAGATGACAATGCAAAAAAGGGGAATTTGAGAACATGTACATTACTGCCGAGCCACAGGCTGCTTATTGCACACTTATGTAAAGGAGATGGCCACAGATGTAGTCTAGATTCGAGCAATGAAAGAGTCCCCTGGAAAAGGGTTCCAGAAAAAAAAGCGAATAGAACTTATTGGAAGGCTTGCTATCTGGTGTGTCACCCATCCGTGTGTTAGTCTGACCACAGCCCTCCCTTGAGCACAGTTTTCAACAGCACAAGAGCTTTATGATCCACCAGCTAGCTGCTAGTCGTGGCAAGCTTAAAGGCAAGGTTAACACTTTAATTATCGTATTGTGTTCTTTTGAATTATCCGTGAGTTTGTGTTTTGGAATTACTGGGGTGTAGCATAAATCAAACATTTCTTTCGCAATGCACTAGATTAGTCTGTGGAACATGACGTTCTTGCATGGATATAATTTATCTAGAGGCCTGGGAATAGAAATTGGGCAATTCTTTGAACTGAGGTTAACTTCGAAGATGTTGGTTTTGGGAACACGAGCCAGGGGATGCTTGAGAAGCAGATAGAGAGATCTATTCAGGGCAAGCATATTTATTCGTATTTCGCTTGAAACCCCTCATATTCTAAGTGTTTTAAAGTTTCTACTGGTTGTTGGTTTTTTGTCCTAAAGTGCCCTGTCCTTCAGTCTGTGCTGTGCCATACTTGCTTGCTGTGCTTTCTCGTGCTCCCAAGAGCCTGTTGCAGGGAGCTGCATAACCTGCAGCCTTGAGCAATGATTCATTTTAACAGGCACGGCTATGTTGTTCGCCAACGATCTAGTTGATAGGATCATGATATACATTTTTCAATCCGGCATTCCTCTTGACTCCCGAATTCACTGACGAGGAGAGATGCAGTCCTGCTCTTAGCTGCAGCATTGATGTAAACAGTGCACAGTTATAGATGCAAATGAAAAGAAACACTGAAGAGTTTTATAAAATGGCTGGTCAAATAAAGCAAAACTATCACGAACTTAGTTAAGGAAAATCAGCTGGACAGCTGGAAGCCATTTTTACATTCAAGACACACCAGCCATACGAGAATTGAAAAATGCATTAAATGCACAAGACCTCATTGATGGAAACATATCATTAAATATGGTGACTGTATACATATACATGGACCTGTTGGATGTGCAGTGATATATCAGGTTACTATATTCATTGGACTGACTTGTTCAGTCGGGCATACAGTTATAGAGATTAAGCGAAGTCTTATTAAATCTATCACTTTATTGCTTCCACCTAACAGTCTCAAAGCCATTGCAAAAAGCATGTGGGGTCTGTTACTTCCATTTAACAAAAAAATGAGTAAAATCTTGATGACCATGGACTTTAACCCTGACTCAAAAACCCATCAGATGCCATGGCCACTTAACTTTGGCGCGGACTACGAAAGTGGAGTTTTATTCAGTTATTGCTTTATAAAACTCACGTAGAAGTAGTCACCGTTGACTTTCAATAAGCATTTAAAATTTATTCGTGGAAGACTTGCGTGCGGATTGACTGAACTCAATTGAACTTTGTTAGGAAGAAGGCACCATTAAACACAAATACAGCAACAATGACAAAAGCAAGAAACGTTACTCAAAGGCTGACGTTTCTAATTTACTAGCAACTTGTGAAGGTTCCTTGAACATCTGATCTACAACATATTGTTGAATACTTCCAAAAATGCTAAAGTGATTGTCGAGCAGATTGTACTAAGAAATGTTGCAAACCTAAGTACCCAAAAAAGACATACTTTGTAGCATCCGAATTTATAACCTCCCATGTTGAACACCAGTAATATGTTAATTGCAAAAGATGGCAGCTGATCCAATCGAGCAATTTAAAAAGGTAGAAAAAAAAATCAATGTAGCAATCTTAAAAAAAGAGGGGGCTTTTTTCTTAGAGGCATTGCTGAACGTCCCGTAAATTCTAATTATTCACTTACTGTCCAGTCAAATTACTATGCCCATCATCACAGTAAGTCTATATATGTATATACAAGCATCACCTATTTCTCATTTTTGGCCTTAAGACATGCAGCATTGTTAGGTTGTATGCTCTTGAGAAGTAATGTAAAGCATATGAGAACCACCCCACTACTCCTAATAAGTCTTTCTCACTATTCCCATTCAGTCCACATTGGCTCTTATCCGAATTAGCGATCACGAGTATTCTGCTTCATGGTCGTACATTTCCCCATTATCGTCTGGTATCTTTGAAAGAACCCTCCGCTCTAATATATATCTATATAACTCCCTTTCTGCTGCCCTGCACCAGTTCGTGTCCATGGCCCACTCACTATATTTGAGTCTTACAACCCAACCCCTGCCCATCTCCTACATTGTTTGGATGGTGATTCTTCTCCTGATATGCCCATTCTAAAAAAACTTTCGGAAGAGTAAAACCTGTATTATTACTATTTTTTTTTTTTTTTTTTTTTACAGTGTAGCATTCTCGGTCTCTTGATAGCACTTGTGGGCAAGTTTTTCAAGTAAACGGTCCCCATCCCCCGCCATCTTATGTTGGTATACTTACTGTTCGCATCCACACACGTTCATTCTGTGCCGAGAGACAGTCAAATTCTGACACATGTGACATGGTGGTTCTGTGCATCGTTACATTCACTAGCCAGATGTGTGATTCCTGGAATCGAGGCTTCCGTCTTCCAGGAACCCGCTGCGGGTGTCCTTTACGTGATGCCTGGCGAGGAATGGCGACTCTTAAAGCTGCAGCGCAGACATGGCAGCTGACGGCGGCTCTGCAGAACCCTGCTGCACAGAGCCTTCTCTGCATATATGACGGCCAGGCAAGAAAGTGAGAGGATTTGGTTTAATGCAGCATTCTTACAATATTTACATTAACGCCACACACACACAGATTGTAGCCTAACGCGTAAAATGCACCAACTACAAGTTTAAGGTGTATAATTTGGCAGAAATGGTGTTCGGCCCACTCATGACATGCGTAAATCCCCGTACAAACTAGTACAAGAGCCATTCTTCTAATGGAAAAGAACATGAATGGCATTTGTAATGTTTTTACATGTCCTTATGATTGTATGTATGTCTTTGATTCCCATGCACATGTACTTTTGTTTATTCACCCCCTCAACCGAATGTCACTCTTCTTTGATGCTCTGTGTCATCAGTAGTCGAAGTGGGGGGGGGAAAAAGTAGGGGAACTGTTGGCGGAGCATCAGGAGGAGGGAATACCAGATGATTGTGTCAGGGGCGGAGTCAGAGGTGTGGCCAAAAAGAGCAAAACATACTAACTTTTAGTATGTTTGGCATTTTACTGACCATTTACAGCTTCTAACAAACGTTATTTCTTACAACCAATGGATACACATTTATTTGAGGTTTAATGTAAATTTTACTGACCATTTACAGCTTCTAACAAACGTTATTTCTTACAACCAATGGATACACATTTATTTGAGGTTTAATGTAAATGTAAATGTACATGTATTTATATAGCGCAAATCACTGACCGAGGTCGGTATCTAAGCGCTTGCTTAGGGAACCCGTCCTGGTATTCCCCTGTGAGATAACCCCGGCAGGGTATCCACAAGGTGAAAGCCAGGCATCCCACCGCGAGGGGCCGTTGTGGAGATTAAGCAAGCTATTGCCCAGAGTCGCAGAGTGGGAACCCGTGAGTCGAGAAGGCACCGGAGCGAGAATTATCGAGTCCGTGGAATTATTGAGCCCAAAGACCCGCCGAGGCGGGGAATTGAACCCTGGTCCAGGGCCGATCTCAGCTTCCGGGTCTGCCGCCTCTAACCCCTGAGCCACACTTCTCCACGCGTTAATGACATTAAAATACATTTACAATGTGGGATACTTTTCCAATCACAGAATGTCCCAAATACGCTTATAAGTGGAACCAGACCCAAGTTGCTCGGAGCCATTCAGTTTCTTTCATCAGCACTTCTCTCTTTTTTTAACTGTTTCTGAAAATAAAATGTGGGTATAAATTCTATGACAGGAGACCCGACATGTTGGGGAGTACTGTTGATTACATCATTCTGTGTCCCTCTGTCAATGCAAAATTGTAGTCCTACATTTGTAATGTGCTTCACGAAACATGTCATGAAGCCAGCATTAGTTGCCTCCTGGTTTCCTGGTATTGTCTAGAAATAGCACTCAAAAATGAATATATACAACAAAAAAAAAAGCTGCTTCATGCCACTGGGGCTATATTATAGATATAGTGCTCCGGGGCACAGCAGATGTGTGTGGCCCAGATTTTTGCACTATAGATTTACAGATCGAGATGAGCGAGAAAATAAATTAACAAGGGGAACCGAGTGGAGCCCAGTGCGAGCCGAGCCCTGACTATGTTTGGCGAGTAAACTGCGTAACAAACATACATTTATGAAAAAGATTCCTAAAAATGAAAAAGTGCCTTTCTTCAACATGCACACGTGTTTCAGCTTAGCACATTACATTTTATCACTGCCTTGAGAGATTTATTAAAAATGACAGTTTTAAAACATGAACTTAAAAAATATTGATGTCCCTCTAACCCCTATCATGCAATTAGTAAATTAATAGGCAAGTTCTTTATCATGTGCACTCTGTATGTGCCATATATTCTTACATTGAGTAGCATTGTGGTTTATGTAAATAAGACACAAAAGATACTGGTATAATACATACCTCAATTCTTGTATTTCAGAGTGCTCCTAAATGCAATGGGGAAAAAAGAAGCACGGTCAAATAAAATATTTGACTAGGATCAAACAGTTTGGTCAAGTGAGGAAGCCAGGAAAATTCCTCGGTTTTCTGATTTCACATTGTGCCATTCATCCTCAAGATGGGCATCTATTTCCCCCTCCTGTACTTATTCTGAGGTCAATGTGTTTTTCTTAAATTCTTGGCACTTTAGGTTAGTGTGGTGGCAGATAGAAGCAACATCAAAGCTCAGAGCTCATTTTGGGATCAAGGGTCAAAGAGTACTTCGAAGGCAGGGCTCTGGCTCGAGCTTTCAGTTGCTCGCCCATCTCTGATTACTGAAGGGTCATCAGACACTTGCACGCCTCCTTTGTAAATTAGATCTCACCAGCACTAAAGGTGAACCAAAGTGATCCCAACAAGGTGCACATATATGTAAATAAGGATACCCTTTGCCTGAACACTAATGCCATGTTACAACCACAGGCTCAAAGGCAAAGACTTGCCCTCTGTGAGAGGGTCAAGAAGGTTTCAGGGCACCCAGGCACCAGATTGCAGGCAGGTGGCATCAGTGCACCCATCTGCAGGGGAATATCTGCCCCCCATTGAGATGTAGACTGGGCACCCACCTGCAATGAAAGACAGACCAGCGACTTCAAATATCAGGTCTGCCGTGCCTTTCACTAATGCGCTGTTCACAATGCAGATGTGAGTTAGTGGCTGCACTCCAAACACCGCAATGAATGTGTAAGGGTGCAGTGTGCCGTCTGCGCATGGTGTACCCAGTTAATGTACGCCACAGCACCGAGAGGGGCAGTGCATCCCATACATGGCCATGGTGCATCCGATCTGGCACATGTGTTAAATGGAGCTCTAACCCATGCGTTCTCCTTTAAGAGCAGTGCACCTGAGGTGATGTGGTTTGCCACGTTTTTACCCTGTGCAAGTGTGGTTTGTGGAAGTGAATGGACCGCCATTTACCTCATCTTAAAAAATGGATTAGGTGCCCCTCGTCGTTTTACCACTGCGGAGCACTAGGGAAGCGCTGATTCAGGTTAATCCATCGGGTAGGCAGGTTAGCGTTAAGCCTTTTAATTTTTGTGAGGGTGGGACTGCAGCAAGTGCAACTTTAGCTGTAGGGTGGAGAAAGTACTAAAGTATTGCATGGTATAGGCAACATGATAGCTCCGGTCCTCACTGTTTTGTTTATTACTATCATTAAGGCGTAAAATGGAAAACTGCCTCAAACCTTTCCCTACTGAAACAAGCATTTGCAATGCAATAGGTCTCTCAGTTGTGAGAGTCTGAGCTATTTGCATTGTAAATGGCAATGCCTTTTATTTACGTGTTGGCTTTTAAAAGATAAATAAAAGACATTGTCCTTTATAATGGCAATAGCTTAAACTCTCGCAAATGCGAGACCTATTGCATTGCAAATGCTTGTTTTTAAAAGCGCCAAAGTTTAGTTGGGCTCAGTTTTCATGTGTACAAAACCAGTGAAATTCAGCAGTTATAGTTAGCTGAGCTAACTATAACTCACACCCTCAATGCACTGCTTATGACCTCACATATTACATCACTCATGAGATGGTCAATGATATCACTGAGGGGGCATCACTGCTGACTGCATAAGTGAGTGATTAGGTGTCTCAGTGAATGCATGGTTGAGTGACTAGTTGTGTGAATGTCTGTATCTGTCTATCAGTTGGTGTCTAAGTGGTTGTAGGGGTGTGTGAGTGGGTACGTGCGTTTCCTTATGGGTGAGTGATTGGCTGTCTGAGTACCTCTATGGGGTGTCTAAGTGTCAGTGTGGGTGGTTGAGGGGGTGTAGTACTGCCTGGCTGGATGAATGAGTGGGCGAGTCAGTGGCTCTATGGGTTAGTGAGTGTGTATGTAATAGGCTGTATGGATGAGTGTGTGTATGGCTGTGTAGGTGAGTGCGTGCGTAGGTCAGTGGTATATGGGGTGAGTAACTGGGTATGTGAAAGGCAGCATAGGTGAGTGATGAAGTATGTGAGTGACTATATGGGTGAGTGAGTGAATGCTGCTGGTTCTTGATTGAGGGAAGCTCTACAGTATTTTTGCACAAATGTCACTTCAGCCTGACTCTAGTGCAGGCCAGGCCTGGCGAAGTCCTTTGTGTGTATTTTAGTCACATTTCTGCCTGTCTGAGTGAATGTCATCTCCTTCCTCAGGTTGTAGGCTTATAAATAACCTTGTGAAACTCTTCAATCGAGCCTTTTGACCAATTGTAAACAAACCGGTATTATTTCTGGACGTACACAACTGTTAATGCCGAGAATTATGTTGGTGCGTTTCTGTGTGAAAGAATTTATTCATGTATGCACGGTTTTTTGTTAGTTTTTAGACAGCTGATGGCACAAAACGTGATGATAATCCAACAGTTTCGGTCATTTTGCTCTAACGGCTTTGCTTGGTGTCGCTCACGGTGCTTTTAAGGTGAGTCCTGGCCCTTTAAACACATCTTTTAAGCATGTAGCGTTTGTCTTTTAAAAAAAAAAAAAGAATAAACATCGGTCTCCAAGAATGTGCGCAGGCCCTCAAAGTTGAAAAGCGCCCGACAAGCTTCAAATTCTAGTAGTTTCACTCAATCTGCTGGTATGCACACGATTGTCACGGGGTAAGAAAACACCAGGTCTATCCTCTTCCCACTGTAAACCAACGGCAATTAACTAGAATTAAGATAAAGCAAAACTACAGCCCGCACCAAAGCACACAAAAATACATTTAATAGTACCAGAAAAACACCGCTTAAAGGCCCACAGTTAAAAAACAATACGAGAGATTCCGAGGTATGTGATTTATTATTCAGAGCGTTGCATTGTCCCTTGAAGGTATTTCCTGCTGGGTAAGTACCGTCCTCGTTTAGCTGGACCGGTTTATCTAGTTCCATGGGCTATGGTTAAAGCTCATGCCTGTGAAGTCATCGAACCCCTTCGGCCTGTGTTTTTGCAGGGCTTGGGGATGGACTGTTTCTGCCTAATCTTTTTCATCTCTGCTGCTTGAGCATTGGCCGAGGTCACTCAGCTTTCTTGCTGGGGTCAAATGACCGCACACAGGACTGAGCGGCGTTAACCTCTACCTTTCTGCTCGTTTTTTTGTCTCTCGATCACCATTCATTCACCCATTCACCTGTTCCCGCTTCACCTTGATGATATCATGAGTTAAATGAGGTACAGCTGTTAAATTGAAACCGTGCATGCATCATGCGTACTTCAGCTCAGTTTTTCATATATGTTGAAAATGCCCTTTTTAGGTCTCGCCTGTCGATGCGCATGCGCATCGAGCAAGGCGAGAGTATTGGCACTTATCCGCTCTTTATCCACACTGCAAGGAATCGTGGCGATTCCTTGCAGTGCACGAGAAATTTAAGCTCAATGCGCATGCGCATTGAGCTTAAATGCGCGTGCCACATGCCCCCAGCCGCCTGCCTTGCCTACTCTCTCTCACAGCCTCCCCCAGCTCCGCCCCCTCACTACTTGATTGCACGGCCGCTAGGCCGTGCCTCCCCTACTCTCCTCCCCCCTCCTCCTCCTACTCTCCTCCCCTGCCTGCCTGCCGTGTCGCACCTCTCCCCTCTCCGCCCCCTCCCCTGCCCGCCGTGTTACGGTGAAAGGCTTGTTTGTTTATTTTACCCGCCGTGTCTCTGCTGCTTCCCCCTGTCCTGTCTCTCCTCCTCTCCCTCTCTATACCCTCCCCCTCCCCCCCACCACTCCCATCAAGTCCCTCTGGCCCTTCCCTCCTCCCCGGATCCCTCCTCCCCTGCCCCCTCCACCCTTTCTTGTTACCACTTGTTGCCAGCTGCCCTCCTTTCGAGCGAGAGGGCGCAGTACAAGTACCTTTGGGTGTTGCTTCTCAAACCTGGTAGTCCGTTGCAGCCATGAGGACCTTACACAAAATGCTTACACAAAATGCTCCTGCTTTTGCTCCTGGCCTTCCCTGTCTCCGTGGTGAAAGGTAAGTGTAGACTGCTCTGCGCACTGTAGGGAGAAGGTGTATGCCTTTGGAGATTTGTGGAGTTTTGTAATCTCGTCTTGTAGCGAAGGTTCTGACTAACGACTTCCATTAGAACTTTCATTTAAAGATTAGTCTCCTTTCCTGGCAACATAGGTTTTCTCTTTCAGTAAGCGTCACACCAAGAACTTGATTGCTCTCTTTGGGAAGCATCCCAAGGGAATTTATCGGTTATGGCGCTGCTTGTTTGGGGTTGATTTCTTATATTTTGACTTGTTTTCTTGCTTTACCGGTAGTGGAATGGGATATTTTGAAGGGCCATTTTATTTAAATCCACGGTGAACCATGTTTTTGCAGGACTTAAAAGGGTTACAATGAGGGCTATTTTGTTGCAACCAGTTGTTGCCTTGTGCCTACTTGTCATGATGAATGCCTACGGAAATTCAAAGAGAGAGACAACAAATACTCTAAATTACGGTTGTTTAATGTTTTCGTTTATTGCCTGATGTCTGCACTATATTGACGTTTGAGGAGTGCCTATGGTTTGAAGTCCCTCCCCCCCACACAGTCTTGGGGCTGACGTGTCCATCCATTCATTCTCTGCACGCGCCGCAGACGTGTTGAGTTTTCACCGTACACAGACCCATTGGAGTTGAGGGGATTATAAGGAAATGGGCAGTTGTATCCTGCATTTTAAATTAAAAATCGGGGGTGCGTAAAGGATCAGAATTAATGTTTCGTTTGGAAGATTTTGGCTCACCTGGTTATTTGTCCAGACTATTTTCAGATCTCTACATTACATCATAAAGTGTGTGTGTGTAGAGAAGGCTTTCAAATATGGTGCTGTTTCTCACATCTCTGGTAGAAGCCTTCCTGCCTTTTCCTCTGCATTGGCGCTGTTTTGGCTCCCTGGCGCCAACGCAGACAACTTTCCACCATGGTAGAAGAGTGCCTGCGTTTGTATGTTTTTTTTGTTGTTGTTTTTTTTGTGTGTGCACAAAGGACATATTCCTCAACCCCTCACTCACCCTCAACCCCTCCCCCTCGACCCCTCCCCCTCAACCCCTCACTCACCCTCAACCCCTCACTCACCCTCAACCCCTCACCCTCAACCCCTCAACCCCTCACTCACCCTCAACCCCTCACCCTCACTCCCTCACCCTCAACCCCTCACCCTCAACCCCTCACTAACCCTCACTCTCACTCATCCTCACTCAACCACCCTCACCCTCACTCACCCACCCTCACCCTCACTCACCCACCCTCAACCCCTCACCCTCACTCACTCACCCTCAACCCCTCACTCTCACTCACTCACCCTCACTCACCCTCAACCCCTCCCCCTCGACCCCTCCCCCTCAACCCCTCACTCACCCTCAACCCCTCACTCACCCTCAACCCCTCACTCACCCTCACTCACCCTCACTCACCCTCACTCACCCTCAACCCCTCACTCACCCTCAACCCCTCACTCACCCTCACTCACCCTCACTCACCCTCACTCACCCTCACTCTCCCTCACTCTCCCTCACTCTCCCTCACTCTCCCTCACTCTCCCTCACCCTCCCTCACCCTCCCTCACCCTCCCTCACTCTCCCTCACTCTCCCTCACTCTCCCTCACTCTCCCTCACTCTCCCTCACTCTCCCTCACTCTCCCTCACTCTCCCTCACTCTCCCTCACTCTCCCTCACTCTCCCTCCCTCACCCTCACTCCCTCACCCTCACTCCCTCACCCTCACTCCCTCACCCTCACTCCCTCACCCCCTCACCCTCACTCCCTCACCCTCACTCCCTCACCCTCACTCCCTCACCCTCACTCCCTCACCCTCACTCCCTCACCCTCACTCCCTCACCCTCACTCCCTCACCCTCACTCCCTCACCCTCAACCCCTCACCCTCACACAGTGCAATAGGTCTCGGAGCATTTGAGTTAGAGCTTTTAGAATTGTTTATGGCTTTTTTTATTTGTAATTCTTTAGCATTGGCTACAGGAAATAAAAATGCTAAAGATTTACAAAAAAACCCATAAACAATTCTAAAAGCACTAACTCTAATGCTGCGAGACCTATTGCATTTCCAATGCTAGTTTAGGTTGCGCATGTGCTGTCAATCAAATTCCTTATTAACAAAAAAAAGCTTAAAACTTGCTTTGAGCCTGTTCATTACTTACCATTGGCTGGATGTGACTCTCATTTCCTTACTTCTTATTGGTTAGTGACTCCCGCTTCCTCCCAGGGCTTCAGTGTTTGCCCTTGAATTGGTCTGAAACACAAGAGAGTCCCTAATTGTTGGAAAATATCCTCAGTCAAGGCCCCTTATGTCACAAAGGGCACACCTTGACTTGAAAAACACAAGTATAAGTCTGACGTAGTCCTTGATTTCAGTCAGACCACAACTAATATACAGACAACAACCAAATTCAATTAGAAACTCAGGGTCTAAGAAATAAAGTTTAAAGTATAAAATTAAAATTAAAAATATAAGTCTTGTGGCATCCAAAATAATTCCTTAAATTTGTATATCTTAAAACAAATAATTTTATTAAAAATCATCACATTACAGTACATCACATTGCATATTACATAATCATACAAAACATTATCATAAAAACCAAAGAGTCGACGCAGCGTTTCGGTGTCTTGACGAGTTAGTCACACCTTCTTCAGGACGGTTTTTAAAATCACTAAAAAGAGAATGCCACAATTATACATTGTTTAAGACTTATATCTACAAGACCTAGAGTATTATCAACTAATTAATTCCAATATTACAATCCTTTATTGTCGCCAAACATTCAAATGCATTTTCTAATTCGAATAGGTTCATAGTATCACTATTACGAGGTGCCTTCAGGTGTCTTTCCTGTTATCCTTACTAACACTTTACAGACTATATCTAGTCTCCATACTATCATATTGTGCCCTTGAATTGGAACATGTTATGTTATGTTATAACCTATTTGTAAAGCGCACTTAGACCAAGGTTTCATGGCGCTGTTTCGAGCTGTAATGAGTTGACTGTTCTGAGTTGACAGCAGTGGGAATGGGCATGGACCTAGTACAGTGTCCTGTTGGCCGCCAGTGTCCTTCCACTGGCCACATACTTGCGAAGGTACTTTTATTAATTTAAGACTTTTTCTAATGCACTCGAAAAGAGTGTATGGCACTTTAATGTCTGTCTCCTTCCTCCTTCCCTCGTGTTGCTTACCCCCACACTCTCTCCTGGCTATCCTGTTGCTGATCCTACCCTTCACATCCCTCATATTGCTTCCCCCACCTGCTGTTTGTTGCTGCTCCCTCCCTCACACCTCCCTCGTGTATTGCTTTCCTAGCCCACCGCCCGCTGTCCCTTGTTGCTGCTCCCAAGGTGCTGTGTAACATGTTTTTTTTTTTTAAATACACTGACCAAGCCAATAGATCTTGCATAGATAACCTGTTGACTTTCTAATGATTGTTGTCACTAGTCCGAAGTCTGTTTTTTCCCCCACCTTAAGCATTACTCTGATCTCTACTGCCTGAGATTGTGGTCTCTGCATAATATTGTATTTCCGCACCTCGCAAGGTAATATTTCATGACTGAGAATCCAGTTGGAAGTTGCTGAATGGAAAAATGAAAAAGTCCATGGTAGAAGTGAAAGAAATCAAACATTTTGAAATATGATCAGGAGTGTGTGCCAATATTCATAACTATGTAAAATTAAAGCTTGGCAAACATGAGAAGAAAGATTTCCAATTTGTACCCATTTTTCAAAGTTATTCCAGTACCAAACTGTCCTAACATCAATGGCAACATTAGTATTGCTTGGCACCCTCTCAACTGGTAGAAAACGTGTGAATGCCCTTTCACAGCCTCTTCTTACCGTGTTGAACGTGCATACTTTTCCAGGCTCCTCTTCTTTGGCAGTACTCGTGTGGCCGAGTAGTTCCAGGTTTCTGTCCAGTCCAGGGTGACCAATTCTCCATCGGATTCAGTAAAACGGCGGGTATATATGCATGTACAAGACATTACACAAAACACAGGTAAAGAGCGACACAGAATTTTCGATTTTTAGAAAGTGCATATAGCATCATATATTTTATGCGCACATTTTATGAGACAGTTAAGGCAGCCCTGTAGGCAAAGAATGCGGTGGCAACCCAAGGGGGCTTTGTGCACTAGGTGATAGTGAAGCAAGAGTGACGGCGCAAGTGACAGGTGGGTGAACACAGCGAAGGACACAGGTGACACAGTGAAGATACAATATGTACAAGAGCAATGGTTCTTCCTCAGTGGATGGGTCATTGATATTTGATTAGGAACCAAGGTAGATATTTCACTCTTAAGGTATGTGTTCTTCGCCTGTGGAATTCCCTTCCCATAGTGCCGTACACTTTCAGAAAAGTTATACAAACATAACTTTGTTTCTTCAGCCTTTCCAGTACTTCAAGCTAAATTACTATTCAGCAATTGTGATATATTTTAATTGTTGCCCTCTTTTACAGTCCCGAAGGGTATGGAAGCCGCTGGTCATTTTGCATGGTCTAACGGCCTCTGCCTTTCTGATATCTTTTTGTAATTGTATCTGTGATTGTTACTGTCGGTATGGTTTTTCTTCTATTGTTTTAACAGTTGTAATTGACCTTTTACATTGTTTGTACAAGGCCAAACTCTACCTGGTGAGGCATACTCTGTAAAATGTTAAGAAGTAAGTGTCCAGCGATACGCAGCCATCAATATTAGATAACACTGCCCACTAATGTTGTGCGAGCCAATAATATTATTTTAATACTGTTTCCAGTGATTGCCAGACACTGAACTTGATTATGCTTCTGGGTAATGGCTCCACATCAGTCTAGAATTACTTTGTCCAGCGATGGCCATCACATGATGATTCATGACTTTATTAAACAATAGTCACACATTGATATCTGAAAATTGTGTGTTGGTGGTTTTCCATTATCCAAAACCTTATTTGATCCCGATAACTTTAGATATTAAACCTTCACTGAGGGCACTGGGGTAAAGGGTTTTTGCTTAGATGGTTCAAATAACATTTGCTTTTTGTATTCCTTCTCTGTCTCTACTGTGGGCTTGCAGAGCTGGTCTATTTTTGTAATTGGTTACAAACCAGCTCATCTATGCATGGTTGTGTGTGTATGTGATTGAAGGTTGGCAGACATAGGGAGTAAGTGTTTCATCGTGCGTGTGAGTCTCCCAACAGCACAGCACTCAGTAATTTTCGCAAATGTGCATAAGAGGGATTGAGTCAAGAAGATGAGTTAATACATGAAGGCAGTGAGCTGAATACATTATTAATGGTGTACCATTTCTCTAAGACTCTATATGCTTTATGAATACAGAATGGTGCCACATGGGACAATACAAAGGAAATGATCTGTTACAAAGGATGGTTCACTAGAACTGATCATATTCTTGTGTTCACGAAACTAAGGGTGGAATAGATTAACCCCTTTGTGATTTCGCATCCGCATAACATTATAGCGGCATCCTGATGGGGAAAGGATTAAATGTTGGATTCGATGTGTTTGAGTGTGAGAAATGCATAAGAATCTCAGCCAATGGCACATGATGCTGATGTTATTGTTGGTAGTACTGCTGGTATTGTTAGTATTATTGATATCATTAGTATTATTATTGGTGTTCTTGTTAGGACTTTTATTTGTTTTATTATGTTATTAATAATACTAAGGGTAATAATATTATTAGTAACCGGGCCTACCAAGGTCGCGGTTCGGGTCTGGCACAATGCTACCGCTGCCACGGGGTGGTCAGATACCCTTACTCAGGCAAATCCACTCTATGCTTCCGAGAAGTTGGGTAATCTGTGGACGACTAAGGGGTTCGACAAATGGGACCTTATCGGAATCAGTTCGGTGGGTGATCTTTTGCGGAAGGACAAGATTAAATCCTTTGAGGAGTTACAACTAGAATTTAAGCTCTGCCATCGCGAACATTTTCGATACCTGCAAGTTCGACACGCCCTTTCCTCTGTTATGGTGCGTGGGACGCCCGTTCCAGACTCCTCGCCCCTGGAGGACAGAGTACTTGATGGGCACGTCTCGGACAGTACGATTTCACTCATATACAAAAATTGATAAACAACCGAGCGGACCTCCTTTTACAGCTTCGCGTGTCTTGGACCGGCGATGGACTGGAGCTAGACGATGAGGACTGGCAGGCGGCGATATCCTCTCCAAGAGAGGTGGCGATCTCGGCACGTCTGAGACTGGTGCAACTAAAAATCTTACACCGTGTATACATGACAGGTCCTCGATTGCTGCGGATGGGGTTTGTTTCGGATGCTTTGTGTAAACGTGGCTGTGGTATGGTGGGTACATTCCTTCATATTATGTGGGAATGTCCTGCGGTAGTGTCCTTCTGGACTCGTGTGCATGGTGTCATGTCTGAAGTTACGAGTATCTCGCTTCTGCCTGAAGCCCGGAGATGCCTGTTAAATGGGAGCCCAACGACTATAATGTGGCCCAAACTCAGTGGGCCACTCTGGGTAACATGGTTGCTAAACGTGACACTGCGCATTTGTGGGGGTCGGCGAGGCCACCGAGTCTATCGGCCTGGTCTAGGAACATGGATTGGTGCATGTTCCGTGAAAAAACAGTATACATTGCCAGAGACAGACCCAAGAAGTGGGGGAGGATTTGGAGTCAGTGGAATCAATACCGTGGTGAGATTTGTACCCCTCCTTTTGAGCCTCCACCGGAGCGGTTACAGTCCCCTTAGCATGACGTTTCCTCTTGTCCAGATTTTGCTTATGTACTGTTGCCTACTACTTGTTCCCTCTCTCTTTCCCTCCCGAACATTCTATTTGTTGATTATGTATAGTTGCAGATATGGTGCCCCTCTCCAGAAGGATTCACAAAGGTCGTTCCCTTTTTGTTTAGCGCTTGCAGTAGTTGTTTTTTATTTGTTGGTTCGGGTTCTAAAAAGACAAAATCAAAACCTCAGTTCTCCTGTATGCTTAAGTATGGCTTGACATGCTTTGTTAATCGCCGCCGGGCCCCTGGGTTGTCGGCTGAAGGGCTGTGTATTTTGCATCCTACCTTGATTTGGAATCGTTGCCAGCCGACCCGGAGTGGCTGTATGATTGCTATTGTAATTTCATGTCTTTTTAAATAAAGGTTTTAAAAAAATATATATATATATTATTAGTACTGCTGTTTCTTGGCCCATTGCTAGTGAACAGGATGTATTGTTATGTGAAGATATTCTTGACAAATGAGTTTCTTAATGTCTCCAAAATTGAATAGACTGTAACGAAAATGACGACGCTCCTTTGTGTAGTGTCTGATAGTTTGTGTCCTCAATTGGCATTTTTCTAATTTGTGTCGGTGGGTAATTCTGGATTTGTGTGCCCTGAATATTTTTCCTTTCCGAATGTTAGGCCCTGTGTTGGACGTAGCCCTGTGAGAGATGTAGAGAGCTTTGAAGGTTGGTGTTGGATAGCCAGCGCAAGACAGGTTGAGGAGGAAAGTGCAGGAGTAATCTTCCCTCAGAATTCTACATTATTTTGAATTTACGCAGGAGGTATGTAGGCCCCCTACGATTCTTAAGCATAACTAGTTCTAGAGAAAACGAGCAGTTTTGGCATGAATGTTTTATCCTGCCGATTTGATGTAAACCTGGCTGTTTTTTTCTTCTGTTAGTCCACAAGTCTTTGCAGCTTTAAAATAACAAATTGATTGCTTTACATGAGATCGGATGCTTTGTAGACCTATTACGGAAATGTGTTTAATTATGCATCCCACCTTTAGTGGGAGCAGTCAGTGAAAATTAGCAAGTAGTGAACAGCAGTAACTGACTTGGATTGGCATTGAAATCTGATGCAGAAGGGGCGTTGGCCAGGTTTTTATTTTTTAACCCCTAACCCTGCAAATGTAGCATCTTTTTTTCTGTACAGGTTATCTGGGCCCTAAGAGTATTAATCAAGAGGGTCGTCTCTAAATTGGCACAAATTGCTTGTGGGAAGGTGAATCAAAAAAGGCACTTTAGTCCAATTGCTGCAGGTCGTCACAGCTCTTGTGGCAGCGTATCGAGATTTTTTGTATTTTTCTACTTTTTAAAATTTGCTTTTACTTAGAATCTATGTATAAATCTATGTTGTGTAAAGGAACCTTTAACCTTTTTATGCTATATGATTGCACTTACTTCATTAATGCTCTTTTCAGTGACATTTCTTTTACTTTTCCGCCTGTGAGAATTCATTTAATGTTTTCATTTGTTCGTATGAGTATTTGTCCTTGAAACTTGAGAACCGTTGTGCTTAAAAGCTTCTCTACATATTACAAAAAGAAAAAGCCAGCCCTCAGAACTCTTTTATGCATAAAGGTAAGTTATAGAGACAGGTCGCTCGAAATCTCTAAAAGGGGGAAACGTGCCTAATCTTGAAGTCCCACCACTGAAAGGCTTCAGACGCTGGAACTCGGTGTGTGTTTCAGAGCCAGTTGATTTAAAATGTATGCACCCTGGGGATTGTAATGATGGACGTCCTTAAATACAGATATAAATCTTGTGGCATAATTGCCCATTCTTCCTCCTATAAAATAGAAAGCAGTGATAACATCTCCTCTTAATCACAGTCCAGCTGCCTTCAGCGGCACGCAGCGGTTTAGCCTGGAATGACTGGCGAAAACGTTTTAAGGCGAGCAAGTTGGCGGGTGGTACCGATCCGTGGACCCCGGCGGCGCTTTAAATCCAGTAATGCTGCGGTTTGTCACAGTGAAATACACTATGAAGACAGTTCTTTAATACCTAGAGCGAGATAAAAATCAACGATTGATTGAACCCTACACAACTCAAAGTACATTACTTTATGACCAGCCGAGCTATCCTTTCCGAGTACACGAAGTATGAATCGGTCATGAAACATGTTGGGTAACTGAGATCGTAGAGCAAGCGGTTAAGTATGCACAGATCTTTGCAAATTCGGTGAAGGGGAGATCCTGGACTTTGAATTGAAGATGTTTACTTAATTGTCATAGCAGTGTTGCAGTGCAGCAGACCGAGTAGAAGCGCCAACGAACTGCTAGTTGTAGGAGTTGCCCACCCACAGGTTGCTGAATGTGCTTCAGCAAGCAGCCTTTGAAATAGAAAATCGCCTATTTTCTTCCTTGTAGTGTTAAATATTGGAATTGCAGCAGATAAGTGGAAGCACGGTGTAAGTCACCTAATAGAGGTCCGAGGATGTTTAGAATCTTGTGTGGCTTGATATGTTACCCACCTGCAATTGACAAGCTCACTGGGTGGATATGCCCCTTGCCTGGCTTCTAGATGGCCGCCCCAGTGGAACCCTCCTTGATACTCTATCTCTCGTGGTTCATAATAACTGGTCATCGTTCTGATCTCGTTCAACCCTCACCTACACCCTGCTTCTAACCTCACACCAGAACTTTTATTTGATGAACTCCTCTTGAACAGTTGAGACCTAGCTATTTTGACTGATGCCCGTTGGAGCTACCCTGTTAGCTATAGGGGAGATGGGCCATGGATTCCCCCCTTGGCCGTCACCTACCCAGCCGGTCTTTGGGCAAACTCTCCTTCATCTCTGCTGATTTTATCTCCCTCCTCCCCCTGCACCCTACCCCTATCTGCTCTACTCTTCTCTTCTTTCCAGCTCTTGTCCTCTTTGTGAACTTTCCCTCTTCTGTAGAGACCTAGCTACCTGACCGATGCCTGATGGAGCTACCTCGATAGTTATAGGGGAGACGGGCTGTGGATTCCCTCCTCGGCCGTCTGTCATTGGGCAGACTTCTCTTCGTCTCTCCTAACATCTTTTCCCTCATCCTCTCCCTTTACACCTCCACCTTCCCCCTCCTGCTCATTTTTGTTTCACCTTTCTTTTTTTCTTTCACTGTGTTGCTTGTTTTGATGTAATGGGTAATTCTTCATTATGTTTCTGTACCATTATGTAGCCCAATGTAAGGCGCTCTGATACCTACGGGTCTAGCCAGCGCTATATAAAACTCATTAAATTAAATAAATGCCTGGGACACAGTTGCTGACTGTGGTAATGCAGAATCTGTCTCTTCAGGTCTACTCTTTTTGACTTTTATGCATCTTCCTAAGTAAAATATTGGTGAGCTTTGGTGCATTCTTACAGGTGGCCAAGATTCATGTTGCCTGATATTTGGTGTCTGCACTAGATCTGTTAAATTACTAAGAAGGTAGTGCCTAGTGGGGCCATCTGTTTAGTATCCCTTTTCCTAAAGATGGGAGTCGATTCTCTTTAGCTTCCAGTTCAGAAGTCTGCCAAGTACAGGGCAATTACCAACTTAGTAGCCCTGTAAAAAATGCTTTGATTTATACTGCCTGCAAATACATACTAAAGTTATAATAGGAATTGATATTCTGTGTTTCCTCATACCATATTTAGGTCTGATGTCCTTAATAGAATTGGAACTTACCATCACCCTGCTTGGCAAATTCCAATTCTATGTCCGGGCCGGAGGCTTCAGATTATGCTAGTTTAAAACTTACTACCACCAACTGAGCACATCCACCACTGGTTTAAAATAAAACCTTTTAAAAGTAGAATCCGAAGACAAATCTGCTGCTCGCATCAAGTCCTCTAGGCGTGCTCCCAACGCAAACTCCTTAGAGGCCATGGCTCCTCTAGTGGAATGAGCACCAAACTGTCTTGTATCAATGCCCGCTTCATTCATGACCCAACGCACTCATCTTGCAATTGTAGGAGAAGACACCGCTTTGTGCGGTTTCCTGAGTGCTATCAAAAGTTGTTGTTCGCCCGGAGGACGAAATTCTAGGGTCAAGTCTTCATAGGTTTTAAGACAATCCACCACACACAACTTCGGAGTATCCCGAAAAGCTGGATATGACACTGTGAGAGTGTGAGACTTAGTTCGGTGTCCAATTGTAAAAACCACTCCCTCTGGCGAGAAGGTCCTTGCCAAAATGTCCAACGTACGGACATCTGAAACCCTCCTGCAGGAGATCAAACATAGCAGCATAGCCAATTTTGCGGATAATTCCTTCAAAGAAAGATACCGATTAGGCTGCCAATATAAAAAGAGGTTCAAAACCAAATTAACATCCCAAAGGGCCGAATACCGAGGTTCCGGAGGTAAAGACAACCGGATACCACGTAAGAGTCTACAGACCAAAGGATGCTCCCCAACTGGCTTCCCCTCGAGCGGGGAATGACCCGCAGAAATCACCGACCGAACTGCATTAATTGAGCGGAATGCCAGTCCATCAGAAGCCAACTCTGCCAGAAAATTCAAGACGTGAACATCCACGACCATGGGATCCAAATCCCTTCAAACACACCAACGAAGCCATTGTGTCCAAGCAGACCTATAACTCTTCATGGTGCTGTCCGCCCAAGCCTATGACAAGAGGGACGCAGCTGGTTCCGAAAGGCCTGGCAGCGACCAACGGTCCCGGAAAGCCACCACACCATGAGACGGAGCTGTCCCTCCGTGATCAGATGGTGAGACATCCCCTCCGGGTTCAGAAGTAGATGAGGAAATTGGAGGAGTAGGATTGGAAATTCCCAAGAAAGTTCCAGAAGAATCGGAAACCAAACTTGAGACATCCACAAGGTGTTACCATGATCACTTCCGCCCTTGCCAACTGATTTGGACTGCTGCTCTTGTGATCATCGTAAAAGGGGGAAACGCATATCCGACTTCCGTGGTCCAATCCTGGAGGAAGGCATCCATGGCCACTGCCATCGGATTCGGTCTCCAACTGAAGAACCGGGGAACCTGATTGTCCAAGCAGGAGGCAAAGAGGTCCACTGAGAATGGGCCCCACAGAGACTGGATTCAGCGAAAAATCTGGGGATCCAACTTCCATAAACTGGAATCGTACAAGTTGCGTGAATGCCAGTCCGCGATCTGATTGGTCTGCCCTGGAAGGTATTGCGCTGTGACTGAAATGTGGTGATCGAGACAGAAAGTCTAAAAATCTTTCGCCAATTTCGCCCGAGCACGCGAATGGGAGCCTCCTAAATGATTGACGTACTGGACCGTGGAAACGTTGTCCATTTTCAGAAGGACACAGGATTGCACTCTGTCCTTGGTCCAGCATCGGACCGCAAAGGACCCCGCTAAGAGTTCTAGACAATTGATGTGGAGACTCTGCTCGTCTGCAGACCACACTCCTCCGGTGGAAAAATCCGTGCATCGTGCGCCCCAGCCAGAACGACTGGCGTTGGACTCTATGACCAGGCGCTGGAGTGCCCGGTAATGTAGAGGACCCGGGAAGATCGCTTGAATTGAAGAGGAAAGCAGGCCCACCTCACGGGCCAGATGGCGTAGAGAACTGTGGGACTTTAAAATTGTTTGGCGCAACTTGTGACAAATCTTTGCCGTTTTCCGGGACGGAAGACTCAGAGTTGCTTGGACAGAGTCTATCACAAACACAAGAAAAGTTATCGTCTGAGAAGGCTGCAGGACCGATTTGGCCCCGTTGATCACAAACCCTAGACCTTGCAACAGACATACCGTCTGCTGGAGTTGGGAGGCAAGAACTCGAGGACACTGGGCTATAAGCAACAGATCGTCCAAATAAACTATCATCCTGATGCCCTGAGCCCGGAGGAACTCCACCGCTGGGTGAAGGACCTTGGTGCTGAGGACAGACCGAACGGAAGAGCTGTGAGTTCGAACACCAAGTCCTTCCAGCAGAACTGCAAAAACATACGGTGCGGCGGATGGCTAGGCACAACCAGATAGGCATCCTTCAAGTCGAGGCGCACCATCCAGTCGGCTGGTAGGAGAATGTCGCGAGGAGGTGTATTCCCTCCATTTTGAAATGACGATACACTAACCAGCCTTTGAATTCCCTGAGATTGATAACAGGACGTCGGCCACCGTCTGCCTTGTCTACCAAGAAAATATTGCTTAGGAAACCATGGGGATGAAGTGTTGATCGGCGAATGGCCCCTTTGCAAAGCAATTCGGAAACCTCTTCGTCGATCAACTGAGAATCGCGGGCGCTGAAAGAAATCGGGCGAGGAAGAGTCTCTTGTCGAGGAACCCCGTGGACCTCTATATGAAAACCTTGAATGGTCTGGAGAACCCATGCATCTTCCCGCGCGCCCCGAAATTCCGCTAGTCTCCCCCCAATGCGCACATGAGTCGCTGGTAAAACACTTACCGTTGGTATTGCTGCCAGAGTTGGTTTTGAATCCTCCACGTCCTCGGAATCTTTGTCCTCGTGTTGGGTAGAAATTGTTGAAGGTTGCGGAAGTATTATATTGTGTGGCCAGGGCCTTGTCCCCTGCCTGAGGGTTGCTGCGATCCGCGGCTGGGAAAGCGGCCCCTGCCTCTCCGGCCCCACGGTAAGCCCGCTGGTTAAAGACCTTTTTAATACTGGACTGGGCCTTGTCCAGTGAAGAAAAAGTTGCGACAAACTTCCCCAGCTCCTTTATAAAGGGGTCGCCGAAAAGGCCTCCCTGTGCCACAGCACCTGCCTCCGAGAAGGCCAGATCTCCCAGTTTAGTTTAATTAAAAAAGACCTCCGACGCTCGGACAGAGCGCAATTTGCGTTGCCCATAAAAATAATAGCCCGCTGGGCCCAATTAGAGAACTTCTGGGGAAATGGGAGACCCTGAAACTTTCGCCTCCTCGGCCATGTCAAGTATTTTAGTCATTGGCCCAATGTCATCAAGTAACTTATCTTGACAGGATCTGTCAATACCCTTCCTGGGATCCTTTGTGAACTTCGCCATGAATTCGGCCATTTTTGGATCAAGCTCTGGGGTAAAGGCAATCTTAATCTCCAAAGAGGGTCTGGGGCATTCAGCACGCAAACACCCTCGAGCTACCTTCTCCAAGGGCTTTCAGAATCTACTAGCCACAAGCCTGTCCACCTTACCGCCAGGATCCCAAGCCGCCGAACGAGGATGCATGATCTCATCGGGGTTGAGCATGTCCGAATCCTCCTGTGCTTTAGCGGCGGAGGTTGACGGAGTTGCTGACGCAAGCCAAGGCCGTGAAGACCCCGCCTCATCGTCGGAATCCCCCTGTGTGCCATCATCATCATAACTCGCGGGGGAAGGGTGTTCCAGGTGTTCCTGCAGGGCGTCCACCGGGGGAGGCGGGGGAACAGAGGGAGCCCCTGACACAATAAACACGGATTTAAGGCACGCAAAAGCCTCCTCGTCCACCCCTTGGGGCCTGTTTTTTTGCCGGTGGAGGGTTCTCCCCAGACTGCTGGCCAGACTCCGCAGAGGGGTCCGTCCACGCCGCCACCAGTTTTGCACATTCCTGAACAATTTTCTCTGAAAGGCACTGTTCCATTGGACCAACAACCTCATTGACCACTCTATAAATTGAGGTGTCCACCGCCTCAAAGAACTCATCGTCCCATGGCAAATAACCCTGTGACTCCTCTTCATAATATTCAGAGTGGCCTGCCATAGTTGCCAACGACAATGCCCAAATTGCTTACAATAAAACGCAAAGGCAACCTTGTCACACTAAATCACCCACAATGTATAAGCCACACTAGAAGTGCTGAGCATAGAAAGTCAATAGCGTGCTTAAAAACCCTACTAATATCAGGCAGGCTGGTTGGCTGCTCAATTTTTATTTTTTTATTTTTTTTTTATTGCAAAATTATATCGCAATATCACCGTACAAATATTCGCCTACAACCCTGAGGCCGGCTGTCAGTATGGAGTAAATATAATCAGAGCAGAGACCTTGAAACCTCGTCTGGTTGTAGAGAGAGTATCAATTATCAAGATGATCAATTGTATGGAACAAATGTAATTTACAGTAAAAATACCATTTGCTTTTTGTGTTTTTTTTTTGTTTTCATATTAAACGTTAGCTAAAAGAAACTGCACACATGAATCAGTACGACAATAAGGTATTTTTAGCGTGTTGTCTAGCTTCGTAAGGCTGCTCAATTTTTACTGGTAAACCAAAGGATTACTCTGGGGGCAGCACTTACCCCCAACGCACACGGCCCTCAGCAGAACTGACCGGGCCCTCTGCCTCCCGGTGCTCGTTCCGCGAGTTACGTGAGGTTTGGTAGGCACGTTCGCGTGCGAACATAAACAGCGGGATTCGTGCCAGTTACAACGCTCATCCAAGTGTGTCAATAAAGCGTATGAAGCACTTGGGATACGGACCCCCACCGAGGCGTTCAAGTGATTAAAGCAGGGAAAATATGGCCCGATGGACTCTGGCGTCACGTTGAGGCAGGCTGGGACAGGCTCAGACTCCTTGCTCGCGCGGCATGATCCCTCTATAAGGAGCGATGCAGTAAGAGCAACGAGAGGGCCGAGTCCCTCTAACAGTTGGATCAAGCACCGCACCAGCAGGGGGACAGCTGCGTGAGGAGCGAAATAAACGCTCCCGTAGCAGGGAATCTAAAATGCCAAATGAAAGCAGGAATATACGAAATACCACGTCTAGGCAATCAATAGAACCACAAAATACATCAGATATAACAACAAGGCCTCAAATAGAAAAAATAGCAGTAGAGCACTTATCTTGCTGACAAAGCAGCGAAGAAAGAGGAAGAAGAAAGACAAACATGGGACTAAATACCAGGAGTGCTGGAGATGGTGGAAGGACTATGGACTGATTTGCCTCCCTGGTTGTAGGGAGTTGTACTTTTACTTTGTTGATGGAAAATATTTTATCTATTTCTGGCTGCTGTGTTTGAAATGTTAAATAAAGCGAAGAGAGAATATGCATAATCTGAAGCCTCCGGTCCTGACATAGAATTATCTTTTCTACAAGAGATGAATTTATGATAAATCTTGACCTTGATGTATGTTGATTGAATGGCGCGTGGTATCAAGTAACAAGTCCGTTGTAATATGCTCCGTAATCTTTTTCAGAGAATTGTGTGCACTCTTTATCTCTCTCTCCCCATGCTAATGTTAATTATACGGCTAAAATATATTGTTTTTTCATAAATAATGCTGTTTCTTTGCCCTTGGAAGAAAGGAATGATTGACTCTAGCCAAAATATCTTTCAAGATTTTAGTGAGAGTATAAAAATCGTAATTAAGATTCCAGAAAATTTCCCTGGGGATCACCTTCCTATATCACATTCTTATTCTCAGATCACTTTGGGAATATTGTGTTGCCCCGTACGTGTATTAAAGAAGAGTTCTAGCGGTGCATTTTAACTCTCCAGAAAATCACTGTGCACTCAGAGAACTTGTAGATAGTGAAGTAATGGTCTCCCTCAGATTTCCTTATAATGACATTTTTCTTATTATCAGAGGTGAAATGAATGCTTGTTTTTTTCTCAAAAGGACTTTCGTGATTATGAGGTGCCAGAAAGATGCTCTTTATGGATATAACCATGTGAATGGTCAGATATATATAATAAAAAAGGTAACCACTTATCGAAATTTTCCTTTCCGTGACTTTTTAGACAGTCTATGGTAGAGCTTGCGTGAGTATGCTGTTCAGCGATGCCGGTTTTGTTTGCTTTTCTCAGTGACCTGTTTGATTCCAGATGAGTTTTTCTACATGCTGAATTGTGCTTTGTAAGGGAACACCTACCATAATTATTTGTAAGCAATTATTCGTTATCAGGCAGACCACCGGTTCGTTTACAGTATATTTCGTTATTACACTCGAGGCATGTTCTTTGGAGGAAACCAGCTTCTAGAAATAAAGTCCGCCAAATGTTTTTTTATTTTTTTATTTATTTATTGAAATACATGAGTTAGTAGGAAGTGAGTCATTATAACATATCAAATGTACACTTGATAACAATTGATACAAAACCATAAAAAATAAAAAAATTCAGCACACAGGAGTTAATAGCCATAAGGCATACGAATAACATAAAAGGCAAGTTAAACATTAAATCCAATAGTCATAAATTCGATTAATTACGATGGAACAATCAAAAAAGTAAGGCTCTGGAGGTTAGAAGTGATTAACCACCGAGTAAGAGATGGGGGATCAGATTATGGACTCGAGGTAAGAGGTAACACTGCCCCAGATTTGCTCGCCCAGCTTCTTTTTTCGATGCCCTTTAAGGGCATATAGGCTATGCTCCATATTGTATACTGCAAAGAAACGTGCCCTCCATATTTCAAAAGAAGGCGGTTCCTGCTGTAACCAAAAGGAGGCTATAATAAGCCTATACACAGCTGTAGCTAAGAATATTAGATTAACATGTTGCTGTAATATACCAGTTGCTACTGACCCCATTTGTACACCTAATAGAATCTCCTTTGCACTTAATTGTAATGGAGTACCAATAATAGCAGATTAGCATTTCTCCACATGTGTTAATAAACATGTTAGCGATCGACACCCCAAAAAAATATGAAAATCATCCGCAGATGGATATCCACACCGGAAACATTTCCCTATCGCATCCCCCTGCCATTTTGAGACCTTATCAGGTGTGTAATATAAGTTAAAAATTGATTTGAAGTGCTGTGCCGATAACTTTGTAGACAGGAATAAATCTATATCCATTTCCAGAGAAATTTCTACCTGTATATCCTGCGCCTCCCCAATTTACACCCCCATTTAGAATATTGTTGCTCTATATCGTTCACCTTAGTACCTAACATATGGCCATACAACACTCCTATCTTTGCAGCTTTCATATTATCTTCTATCAAGGGGTTAGCTTGAAAGATTCCCTCATTATTCGACAAATAATTCCTAATCTGCAAATACTTCACAAAATTCTCCCTGGGAAGCTGGTATTGTTCGCGGAGTTGTTCAAAAGATTTGATACATCCATCACTATAAAGATCACCCACCACCCTTAATCCTTTTTGCCTCCATCTATACACCACTCGATCCCATAAGTCAATTGGCAAAAATGTTGAGGATACCAATGGTGTATACCAAGAAATTTTCGCCAAGCATTCCCCTCAATGTTCTCCAAGTCTTGTATGCAGCCGCCAAAACCTTAAATCTTGTCCGTTTGTAATAACTCCACTCTTGGTACAGGAACAAACAATTTTTGGCCTTTACACTCAATAGCATCTGATATATAGACGGATATTCCGCCATATTCACGGGGCCTGTCCCTGTTAGCAAAACATTCATACCTTGAATCATGCACGCGTAGTAATACAGAACAAAATCTGGTACCGACCATCCACCTAACTTTCTTGGTAAAATCATATATCGCCTGGCACGACGGGCCTTGCCCCCAGCCCACATTAAGCGTATACATAACGCCTGAAGCTGTGCCAAACTTGCTTTGGGGATTTCTAGAGGGACACACCCCAAAAAATACAATATTTGCGGGAGTATCATCATTTTTAATAAACTGCATCGCCCCACTAAAGAAAGATGTAGGCATTCCGCCTGGTCCAGCTGTTTCCTTACCCCCACTAAAAGATCCTCCCAATTTGATTTGACAAGGGCTGTTGTAGAAACCCTTAACTTGATTCCCAAATAAGTAGCCTCTTCGCATACCCTCGGGTCAGAATACTTCGCCATATTAGTGCATAATAGCAGGGTTTTGGCTGCATTTAACTTGTAGCCGGAAACTGCACCGAACTCTGCAGCTAAATATTCAATCTCCTCCATCGCTACTGTTGGATTCGGCGTGACAACAGCAACATCGTCCGCATAGGCGAGGACCTTGAACTGATAAGTTTGTATAACCACCGGGCAAATCCTCGAGCTAGATTCCAGCATTCTTAAAAATGGCTCAATATATAATGAAAATAAAAGGGGAGAACAGGGGCATCCTTGCCTAGTACCCCTCTGTTTTTGAACCACCTCAGACCCTAGTCCCATGGTGCTGATGCGAGCAGTAGGTTGGTGATAAAGTGTCTGAAGTGATGTTATAAACTCTGGCCCGAAGCGCCCCTCCTCCTCATAACATCCCATAAGAAGCACCATGAGACCCGGTTGAAGGCCTTTTCGGCATCTAATAAAATTAAACATAATGGCTCCCGAGGAACGTTAACAAAGTCAAATAAAGTAATCACCCGGCGGACATAATCCGCCGTTCCGCAATGCGGGATAAACCCATGTTGTATGGCAGAAACTAATTCGGAGATAATAGCAGACAGCCTGTTAGCCAATATCTTCGAATAGATTTTCCGATCCGCATTTAAAAGCGAAATAGGGCGGTAGGAGCCCGGCATATTCGCAGGTTTACCTTTTTTATGAAACACTACTATAGATGCTTCATTCCAACTCCTGGGAGGAGCACCTTTCTGAGCCATTCTCATTGTCGCAAGAAGATCTGTTTTTAAAACAGAGAAAAAGTTTTATAGATTTCCAGGGGTAATTTATCTGGGCCCTGCCGCCTTGCCCTTGGCCAGCCCATTAACTGCCAATTCTAATTCGTCGAACGAAATAGGAGCTTCTAAAATTTCTCCTTCTTCTGTAGGGAGACCTGCCGTACAATATTGACTGATGAGAGTAGCCACCCTATCCACATCGTATTCGTCTCTTTGATATAAGACTTCATAAAATTGTCTAAACACCTCCAGTATACCATTTTCATTATCTACGGAATTCCCACTTGAGTCTAATATGTTATCTATCGCCAAATGTTAAGGATAAAAGCAATCAAAACTTTTTTATTAAAGAAAGTAATGTAAAATTGAAAGGGAAAGGTATTACAGTTAACCTGAAAATGTAGAATATGAATCAGTTATGCAAATATTGTATAAAGAGGAAAGGAAAACTAGGTGGGTTGGCATTTACATATTTGTAGTTGAAGTGTCAAGGTAACAAATGCTGACCGCTTCATTCTTTTCAAGAGGATGGAAATCACATGCAGCTGTAACTCAAATCTACCACAGAAAAAGTTCTTAGTTCTTTTATATTGCAACTCTTTATGGGCCAAACGACTCTGTTACTATCACGGTCTTGTAAACCTCGTTTTGTATTATATCAGTAGGGTAAATTTTCCTCTGTAAATGAGGTTAGTTACTGTTCTGGCATCTCGTGGCCCCCATTAGGGTATTGCACTTTGAAAGCTTTGCTACAAAATAGTTTGTCATTTTATTGTTTCGTTTTTCAAGTATTGCTAGATTCACATTTTCCTCTAGGAATGAATGGCTTCTGGTACATAAACCAAGAATGTGAGGTGAATCAAGAATAACTTCTTGAGTTTATTTCTGTTTGTGATGCCAATGTGGATATTTTTGCAGATACATTTGAACAGGTAGGAGAACAACAACATAAACATCAGTTAGACTAATTTTAGAATTGGTGTATTCACTTTGCAGTCTTGGCACACTTTACCCACAAGACAAGGCACATATACAACACAGTTGAAAACGAATCATCTCAGTGTATCTGGAAATGTTCATTCACTTACCTTCTGGTAAGCATTTATCCAATATAACCACAGCATGCAGTAGTATAAAGTGGATACGTTTAGTCTATTCCATAACTCCAAATTAATAACAATAGTTAACAGCATGTCTGCAATTTTTCTCCACTTCCATGGGTTTCATCAGCACCTCACCATATTGTGTGCATTCTTGGCTTGTGTTAGGCACCTTTCTGCCACTTCCATCTTGAGGACGATTCCAGTGGCGGATGTCTCCAAAGACGATTATTTGTGATTTCTGCCGAGTTGTTGGTGCACTTTGGTTTCCTTTGGAAAGACTTTTTTTCTAGATTGACAATCCCTTAGCTAAAGTGGAAGACAATTTATTGTTTTAAGCAGGTTTGCTTACATGTAAGCCAGAGTATGCTATTTTAATTATGATTTTGTATTCGATTGCATACATTGAGGTTGCATTTTGTTCTGGAGAATGAACCTCGCTAATCTCTACCCGGGACACCTCTCCTTGACCTGTTCCTTGTGAGCAGATATTTTTCTACCTAAATTTGGAATGACTCTTTTTGCTATTCACCTTACCAGGAAACTACTGATGATGGAAAGGGCTTTAAAACCAGTCCATGAGTTTTGCAGCTACAATAAATTGAGTCTATTCGACATTTGAAGTTGGGAACTTATGCGATGTATATTGAGTTTGAAATGTAGCAATGCATCCATTGAGAATAGTTTGAGGGCTCTCCTTGCTTTGATTACAAATTGAAAATAAACTAACTTGATAGCCACATATGAAACAAGCATATCAAAAATGTTACTTTAGATTCATGTCTCTATCACATTCACTTCAAAGTTTGGAAAGAAGGAGGCTGCTTTATTTGATATGCTAGCAGTGTGTCTCAAACGATCGCCATTGGCATATGTTCTTTGTGGCAATGGGTTTACGGCCTGGTAAGGCTGGTTCCACCTTACAGCCTCCCGGGATCAATAAATTGAGTGCTATTAATTTGGGTAATGGCATTGCCTGATATTTGCAGAGTTTGGAAACTACAGAAGTGTAGCATGATGTGTAATTTAAGAGCAGGTAATTAATTAAAAAACAAATTACTATTCTTGTGTTTTCTGGTTTCTTTAAGCAAAGGTTATCCCTGCAGTAACCTAAAACTGAGTTGTGGAAATGTTAGTAAGAACAACCTGGTGGAAGGGAAGTGCTTGAGGTGAACATTAGTGCTCGGATTGTAAATGGCTAGCAATTAGATTGAAATTAGTCTTAATTGCAGCCAGAGTAATGACAGAGCTCTTGTTTGTAGGCCTGCTTTGTCTTTAAAGTCTGACCCCGAAAGCTTATTTCTTGCGTAAAGATCAGTAAAATTGCAGTTAAATAATAGTGGTTGCAGTTACCCATTACGTCCTTGATATCCTCTGGAATGAGTGAATTCGGTTTGGCAGACACCTACTTTAAGACCTAGAAATGGGGTCACTCTTTAAATTAACTTTATCTAAAGAATTCACTTGTAGAGCTGAATAGAATGTATAACTTTCTATGGTGAACACTTGGGAAAGTTTACATTTTTTTAAAGTAGCAAATCTAATAAAAATATAATTGAAATAATCGAATTCAATGCATTTTTTCAAATTTGGACCTGATGCTACGGGAGCTGTGTATTTAAATGTGAATGGCTTTATGTTGGCTTGAACCTATATATTGCTAGTAGTACTTGTGTACCTTGAATATGTAGTAATACTGATATTGTATGACATTGTTATTACGTTTTAATTAAAAAAATTCTAACATGTGTACTTGATATGTTATGCTATCTGGCTTTGCAACTCAGTGTTTGTAGTAAATTCAGGCAGACTTGCACTTTTTGTTGCTGAAAGGTGCGGTTGTAGAATGACCAATATGGGAACAGTTGTTTGAGGTGAATGAGTTCCCCACACTTGGTCTGGTTGTAGAGCAGGAAACGTGGTAGTGCTCATATGCCTACTCAGGTTTAAACTATAAAATAGAGATAGATTGTGGTCTGTTGAAACATGGCCTTCTCAGCTGCAAGTGTGTGTTGGATCGAAGGATTCATTAAGGGTGCTGAGTCTCAAAGTTGCGTTGCAGGAATGTTGGTGTTTCTTATAGGGTTTGATGTGTTATTTCACAGTGCTTTTTAATGCGACTGAGTGAGACACTGGTAGCCAGTGCAAGGTCACAAAAGCAAGATGTTGAGGTCCCAGGGTTTTAAGTGCAGGAGTAGTTTTATCACTGTGTTTTACGCACTGTAATTTATTTATGAGAGATTTTTGGTCTCCTAGATTATGTCCATTCATGTAGTCCAGTCGAGGGAGCTCAAGCGCTGTTGTGGTTGAACTCTGTGGGGAAAACTCTAGATTAGGGAAAATCTGCCTTACGATTCTGAGTATACTTGTTTGTGATTTCTCAGCAGCTTCTATTTCAAGATTAAGTTCTGCTTCTAGTAGGACTCATAGGCTTTTGTTGTGCTTGTTTCTAATGGTGCTTCTGTTAGGTCTGCAGGCTAAGCTGTGTTCTCTTGTTCTTGTTGTACATTTCCAAATCAAAGGATTTCGGTTTTGTCTGGGTTGAATTTATAATGATTTATGGCCAGCCTTCCTTTCATTGCATTCAGGCTTGCTGCCAGTCTGGATGAGTTGTAAGACGAAACAATATAGGTAAAAGCATTGCATGCCTTTACAAAGCATGTTTTACCCTGCTTCTTTTTTGGCACGTATATACTTTTACTTTGTAAATCAATGAACCCGTCACTGCAATTGCCAAAAGAACCGGGCCCAGACCAAATCTATTTTTTGTGCTTTTATTTTAGCAAATCCGCCATTACATATTTCGGCCAAGACTGGCTTTGCTCACACACAGTCAGCGTTAATGACATTCCAACTATACAGCAGTAACATGATTAATGGTCATTGAAGACAGAGTTCGTAATTCAATTATTAAATTGCCTTGCACATTTAACATGTTTCGGCAGAAAATGCATAAACCTATGAGCCGGGTCTTCATGATTACAGAATTGCAATAAAAACCAAATTCAGCATAAACCAAATAAACAATTATTGAATAAATCCACTTTTTAGCTATACAGCTAGATTACCATAAAATTGTCACGTTCTGTGTAAATAAAATGCGTAGGCTGCCTAATAATGGACTAGATAAACTAACACATTTCAAGGCACAACAAACTGATTGACTAACTTATTGTTCTTCTTAGTTCAGCTGAACATCTATTGTAGCCTTTGCTTCATTACAATCATAACTCCACTAATTTTGGAAATCAAATGTATAAAACCTTGAATGCATTCATGATAATTGATTTGCCCTCGATTAGGTACAGTACCAAGTGCATTTGTTGACAGATGTGACTCATGATTTAATTTGAAATTACGCCCAAGTGCGCCAACTCTACGAATTTATGCTGGTAATTCCAAGCCATAGCACCATGCTTCAAAAAGGCTTCCACAACATATATGAAATATAAAAACCGAATTGTTTACCCCCGTTAATCATTCCAAACCTTTCCAAACATGCAAAAATGTCTTAACCAAACCCCCATCTTGTAGTGCTATAGATAAAAAATACAGGCACAAAAAGGTTGCAGGTGCACAAAAATGAAAACTATTAATTCTATCATAAAAATGTGTATAATTCATCTTTAAGACTTCAGCCGTTAGGTGATTTGGAATCAAGATTTAATATGTATTGAGTCTCCATTTGGCTGAGCAACCATTTCCCCTCACCTTGTAGTGCTATATATTAAACGTACTGGAAAAAAAGGGTTCCAGGTGCAAAAAAAGTTAAAATATTAATAATTCTATCATAAAAATGTGTACAATTCATCTTGAAGATTTAAGCCATTAGGTGATTTGGAATGGAGATTTAATATGTATTGAGTCTCCATTTGCCCGAGCAACCATTACCCCTCACCTTGTAGTGCTATATATTAAAATTAAAAATACTGGAAAAAAAGGGTTAACGGTGCACAAAAAGCAAACTATTAATGCGATAATAAAACGTGTATAATTCATATTTAAGATTTAAGCCATTAGGTGATTTGGAATCAAAATTTAATATTGGAGTCCCCATTTGCCTGAATAACTGTTCCCGGTAACCCCCTTGCAAAAACTTAAGGCAATTGGGATTGCTATTGTGACAGTCGCTACGTTGTCCTACTCCTGGGTATGATTAGTCAATATTTGTGATCGCTCTTAGATGCTGCAATATTCTCCTGTGGACATGCGGCTGGGTGCTGCCAACAAACTTCAATCCGCAATCACATTCTAATACGTATACTGCATATTCCATTTTGCAGTTGTATGAGCCAGCTATGGTATATGGCTTGTTATGGAATAATGTGATGTATTCTGCAGTGTTTACCCCACATCTACAGGCTTTGCAGCTAATACATTTGTGGAATCCACTTTTTTGTTGTAGCCAACATTTCTGCTCAACAATTTCAGGGCTACTTTTAACCGAGGTGTCTCTCATTGAAGGAGCTCTTCTGTAATTAGAAACCAATGCTTTCTTATGGATCGCAACTGTTTTTCTTGTTTGCTGTATGTCAGTATTAACCTAATAGTTGAGTCCTTCACTTTGGAGCATCTATCAAACAGAGCAACCTCCCTACTTTTCTGCTTCACCTTGGTTGCAGCCTTATCTATGGATTTCCTAGTATACCTTCGTTGTAGAAATCTGTGATAACTTCATTCTGACATTTTTTCAGATCATCGGTACAGCTGCATTTTTTAAGTCTTAGAATCTCCGCGTATGGAATACTAGATTTTAAATGGGTAGCATAAGAACTACTCGCATGCAGCGTAGAGTTGCCAGCGATTGCCTTTCTGAATAGTCTAGTCTCAATCTTATTATCGTTCCCGAACACCTGCAGATCTCAGAATTCGACCCGTTCTTTACTTCTGTATCTCTTGAAGTGAAGATTGATCGAGTTGCTATTAGTCTTTTCAGTAAATGCTTTTGCTGTGCATGATGTACCTCTCCACACTACAAATAAATAATCTATATAACACAGCCAGCAAAGTACATATTCATCTCGCAGCGTGCCAGGGTCAGCGATGATCACCTGAAACCCCCCCCCCCCCTCCTCCCCACACAGCCCATGTTTAGGCAAGTGTAACTCGGGGCTAAGCAGGTGCCTATCACCGTTCGGAACAACTGATACAAAATTTCCCTGTTGAAAAGAAAAAATATATTCTTGAGACGCCACTTGATCATAGAAAGTAACATCCTACTATGATTATACAATTTTAGAGGTCTTCCCCTTACTAATAATCTGCAGCTTGTAAACCATCCACATGATTAATGCTTGTGTACAATGAAGTCATGTCAAGTGTCATCAACAGATAATCTTTGTTCCATGGATATCATAGATTCTTTTTAGAAAATCCCCAGTGTCCTGAACAAATAATGGCAAATTGCAAACATGTTCCGGTAAGAAGAAATCAATGCACCTTGATGTGTTTTAAAACATACTTTCGCTTGCCGAGATTATCGGTCTCCCCTGTGGTCCGGACCTGTTCTTGTGGATCTTGGGTATTATGTATATTATTTGCATTTTAGGAAAATAGATTTTTAAGAACAAACATTTCTCCTTTGCCAAGTAAGTCTTTATTCTTCCATGTTGTCAGCTATGTTTGGTATTGCAAGTTGATTTGTCTCAAATGCTCAAAGCTACATCTTGCATAGCAATCTGTGTCATATAACTGCCTGTATGCCTCCTCTGTATAGTCTGCCATAGGCCACAGAACAATATTATCATCTTCATCGGAATTTTGAATGGCAATTTGGTCATGAGATTGCAATTGCTTAACCAGATTTTGATGCCTGACACGTTGATGCTTATTTCTTTCATGCATTTCCTGCGTTGCTTGATTCAACTTATTAACTTCAGTAACCACCTTGTCATTTTAGAGATCAATGGAATCTCGTGGAGAAACCGGTATAAATGTGGACTTCAGTTTTAAAGGGGTTTTTGCCTCCATGATACACATTTAGGGCAAACTTGTTAATTGTTTCTTGCGTTGACAATGGGCCAGTGGTCTCAGAAATCCCATTCTCCTCTCTTAAATCGTGTATGAGGTGAAAATGTACAAATTTGAATTGATTTTTGCTAGGCGTTGCCACATTAGAGCGAATTGTTCTACTCTTGAGCTTTTGAAGATGAAATTACACTTATTTTAACTTCCGTATATATATATTTAAAAATATAGACTTTGGTTTGGCTTTAAGTGAGCTCTCAGGACAGAAAGATAAGCCGTTTTATTGAGTTCCACATCTGAAAGGTTGATGACTATTGCTGTTGTCAAGATTATTTTCGCCTATAATTTGGTTTTGTTGTTTTGTTCTGCCTGTTTTCTCTGCTCGCGCTGTCTTTTGTTTCTCCTTTGTCTGCTCTGAAAATTTGACCTCTTGGTCGGAGTGTTTGGCGGTGATCTCAGCATAAAAAATCTAATTCCTCATCAAGTGATAGTTTGGTTTGGCCTTTGTCTGGTCCCTTGCGGCTCTTCCATCCTCTGAATCAGTTTCACTTTCAAGAGCTGAACTTCATTCCGATGCCATTCCTTATCAGCTTATCGTCTTGCATTGCCCTGTTGCTATCCACAATCCTTTATTTCTTCCTGGTATCAAAACATATTATAAACGTTAAGATTTGACCCAAATCGTAATCGGTTTTATCACGCTGGAATGTTTGAGCCTTCTTACCTTTGAAGACCTCTTCCTGCTTTTTCAGGCACTGAGTCATTTCATCACTGTTTTTTTTAAACAAATCTTGTTGTTTCTCAATTGCATTTATTTCACTGTTACGCGCTTCAATCTCTATTTGTAAATTCACTCAATCTATTTCGAAATATTTGACTAATATTTGTTTCGGGTGGGTCGATGCCTTGATATTTCGGTTTGCCCATTGTTTGAGCATTAACGGATTAGGATTTTGAAAACTTGGGGCAATCAGAATCTGCAGCCCACACGGAATGCGTCCTACTTCAAGGTACTTTTGTAACTATTTTTGCTCCCACCCAAAAATATTAATAAAATATATATGTATGGCAGAGCTGGCTATGAAATAAAAAATTGCACAATACCTGGGTCCACGCTAGACTTTTCTGGTTGCAGCAGAAGTTGTGAACGAGTTGAAGTGTGTGTGTATATATATATATATATATATATATATATATATATATATATATATATATATATATATATATGGTACGTGGACAGTGTTTGTTTAACGACGCCCGAGTGCTCGCTATGGAACGCCGTTTATAAAGGGATATATATACACACACACACATATATATATATATATATATCCAGAACACAAAGTTGCCTGTTGAAGAAGGGCCCACTGGTTATCTGAACGCGAAGCAGCGCTTTGATCTTCTGTCACAACCAACCTCCAATAAAGATGTTTTGAGCTGAATCCTTACCTGCTTGTGGGCCCTTCTTCAACAGGCAACTTTGTGTTCTGGATGTTTAAGCGGCTGGCCTGAGTCGCAGAAGGAGCCCTGCTGGTTTTCCAGTCCTGCAGCAGCGTTTAACTACGAGGCAGCGTGGGTAGCAGGAGCTAACATTTGGAGGTGCAAAGGTGATGTGCGAAGGCTCAGCGTGGCGGAGCGAACCACTTGGCATTTATTGGACAATATTTTCATGGTGAGGGGCACGGAGACCCACTTGGGGAAAACCTTGGAACCACGAAGACCACAATGCTCCGCGAGGAGCTACGCCCACATGGGCGGTGACTGCAAATTGACAATGTGGTTTTAAGAAACGACTGTTGCCTCACACCTGACAACCGGCAGCCCATGATTAAGTGCTCACGCACGAAACGCGTCGGGCTGGTTATCTGAACGCGAAGCAGCGCTTTGATCTTCTGTCACAACCAACCTCCAATAAAGATGTTTTGAGCTGAATCCTTACCTGCTTG
Organism: Lissotriton vulgaris; assembly: GCF_964263255.1. Classification (NCBI taxonomy): domain Eukaryota; kingdom Metazoa; phylum Chordata; class Amphibia; order Caudata; family Salamandridae; genus Lissotriton; species Lissotriton vulgaris. The sequence goes on from NC_141687.1 coordinate 836,265,750, forward strand.
TGGGCCCTTCTTCAACAGGCAACTTTGTGTTCTGGATATATATATATAAATATATATATACACACACACACACACACATATATATATATATACACACACACACATATATATATATATACACACACACACACATATATATATATACACACACATATATATATATATATATATATATATATATATATATACACACACACACATATATATATATATACACACATATATGTGTACTAATATATATATATATATATATATATCTCCAAACTTCTTCCAAAGATCGATTTAGAAAAAAAGGGATGTCCGGGCAATCTTGTGCCCAATTGCGATCTTTTATTTTAGCTCCACTAGACAGACTCGTTTCGAGGAGCTTTCCTCTAATCACGAGCGTGAGTGTTAGTGCAAAGGTGAGATAAATACGGTCACATGTCAATGAACATAATAAACAGACTCACAGGTCTGAAACATATTGAGCTACAATGCACGCTCTGCTTCATAAATTAAAAGGTTGTAAAATAAACGATAAGGAAACAATAACCATGTTTAAAGGCAACATTGATGCAATGATAGGTTTCGTTTGGCAGAGAAAAGTTCAGAGATTAAACGCATCTCGCGCAACCACATAAACAATATGTAACGATGGAACACTTAAAATGCTCAGTGTCACATCGTACCATGTCTCATGTCCAAGTGGGCATTCCCCTTCATTCTGTGTCTGAAAAAAAGTGTCACTGTCGCATGAGATACGATCTCTCAAATTCATAAACAGTGTCAAAAGCGGACTCAGTGTTGGTCAGCACAAAGTAGACAATAATAGAAAATATTGGCTCAATGTCTTGGTACTAAACAATAAAGCTAGAAAAAGCAGGTCTGTCAAAAGTTTATAATTTTTTTTTGATAATCAACTTTATTGGCATTTCGGAAGCAACAAAGAAAGGTCATTGACGTCAGCTCAGCAATTATTAGACACAGGTAAAAACATTCAGCAGCTTACAAAAACGGGTGAGCAATGTTCCAGTCCGGCAGCACAAACTTGCCGATGGAGCAAGACACAGCATAAATATCAGCGCTCATGGTGTCAGAAGGTTAAACCATTTCCCCCAAATTCTGATAAATCGTTCTGGCGCACCCCGGGCTTCGCAAAGGGCCTCCTCCTGGTCCCCCCACCAGTCCACTCCCCTCCTCCAGCCATTAACCGTTGGTGCAGATTCTCGGAGCCAGTGACGAGCAATATCGCGCTTGGCCACGGCCAACGTCGTCCCCAGCAGGCGCCTGTCCGATCTATTGCCATCAAGGTCATCCAGGACCCCTAGGAGCAGCCGAAGTGGGTCATGAGGGACCTCCCAACCCAAGGCCCATGTTAACTCCCTCTCCACCCCCCTCCAGAACCTCTCCAGTCCCGGGCATATCCAGACCATGTGGAAAAAATAAGCCGGGGAACATCCGCATCGAGGGCAGTCTGGGGTGGCTCTCAAGCGGGCTCGATGGAGCCTCTCTGGGGTGAGGTAGGACGTGTGTAGGTAGTATATCTGTACAAGCCTTAACTTGGAGGACGTTATCGGGGTGCGTGGGTCCATCAAGGCGTCTCTCCAATCTGCCTCTTCCAGGGGTCCCACCCATCCCTCCCATCTGGCACGCAAGCGATCAAGGGACGCAGGGCTGTTGTTGATTAGGGCACGATAGATTCCGTCATAGGGCGGAATGCGGCAGTGTGTGAGGGAAATCCGCAGTCGCCCGCCGCCCCAGAGGAACCTGGACAAAGATCCATCCAGCTCTCAAAACCAGGCTCGGGGGAGTGGGACGGAGGTGTTCTGCAGGGTGTAAAGAAAACGGGGAAGAATCATCATTTTAAAAAGTGCGCTCCGCCCAAGGGGATTGAGGGGAAGGGAGTGCCATTTCTTTAAGTCCGATCTCATTCGGGTCACCAGGGGCGTGATATTCAGGGCCCATTCCAACTCCGGCAGGAGAGTCACCCAGATCCCCAGATATTTGACAGTTGTGTCGAATGGGAATAGATGATTGTCAGTCAAAGCAATTCCGGGAGGGGTGTAATGGGACCAGGGTGGACTTGGCCGCATTAAGCCTGAGGCCGGAGACCCGCTCAAAGTCCCGGAGGAGGTGCAGGCATCTAGGGCCTGAGTTCGCCGGGTCCGCCAAATATAGAAGCACATAGTCAGCGTAGAGGGCGCTCTTATCTACGTGACTCTCATTCCAGGCCCACCCCTGGATATGGCGATCTTGCCGGATGAGCGTCGCCAGGGGCTCCATTGCTAGCGCGAAAAGGCGGGGTACGCTTGCGAGAGCGATCCATTGACTAGCACTCGGGCCCTGGGATTCGCATAGAGGACCCCAACATAACTGCGGAACCGCGGGCCAAAACCCATTAGCCGTAACACGTCCTGCAGGTACTCCCAACCCACCGTATCAAAAGCCTTCTCGAAGTTGAGAAAGAGGAGGGCGTGATAGGGAGACAGACGGGATCGATGGGCCAAGGCCAGATGAAGGCGGCGGATACAGTGGCCGGTTCCCCTGGCCGGCATAAAGCCACATTGGTCCGGGAGGACCAGGTTCTGTAGGAAGGGCTTCAGTCTTTGGGCCAGTATTGTGGCGAAAAGCTTAATTTCAGTATTGTTGAGAGAGATAGGGCGGAAGTTCGCACAATTCAGTGAGGGCGGATGGGACTTAGGAATGACCACAATCGTGGCAAGGTCCGACTCAAGGGGGAAGGCGCCTGTCTCTATCACATGGTGGAAGAGATGCAACAGCTGGGGTGCCAGAGCATCTCTAAAGGCTGCATAGAATTCTTTGGGAAATCCGTCTGGGCCCGGCGTTTTGCCTCGATTCAGGAGGGGGATGGCCTCCAAGATCTCTTCCTGCGAGAAGGGCCGTTCCAGGGATTCTGCATCTTCCGGAGCAAGGGAGGACACCTGCACGCCAGCACCATCCAGGACCTCTGGAGGGCGCGCCGCGTATAGATGGGTATAAAAATCGGCGAAGGTGTCCGTAATGCTTTCAGACGTCGTCCGGAGGGTACCGTCAAGCGCACGGATCTCTGGGATGACGCGATAGAATTTAGGGTAGGACACCAGGTTATGAAGGAGTTTACCATTTTTATCACCCCATCCATAGATCCGCGCTACCGACGATCGCCACAGCTGCTGGGCCGAGTTGAGCGAGACCTGGCGAATCTCCTCTCGGATCAGTGCTAACTGTCGGGTGGGATCCCTTCGACCACTTGCGGCCTGCTCAACCTAGAGCCGTGCTGCTCGGGACTCCAAGTCTACCAAGCGGGCCAGCCGGTCAGCTCGTTTGGCATGGATCCGCCCCCTCGCCACCCCACGGATCACGGCCTTGCCGGCCTCCCATAGTGTCCCTGTTGATGAAACCGAGCCCTCATTGGTGGCAAAATAATGGGTGAGTTCCTGTTCCAGCTCCTCCACTAGGGCCTGGTCTTGCAAGAACCAGGCATTGAGGCGCCATACCGCTCGTGGCCCCCCTGGGGCAAAGCCCATGCGGAGGGAGACCAGAGAGTGGTCCGACAACCCCCTTGGAAAAATAGTCACACCAGCGATCAGCTGGCAGTCCAGGGCCAGGAGTAGGAGAAGGTCTATGCGGGAATGGGTGCGGCGAGAGGCCGAGGTATGAGTCTACTCTGTCCTACGGGGTTCCACACCCGCCAGGCATCGTAGAAGTTTATAATGTTATTGTTGGGGACCTGCTAGGCACTCGTCTCCAGTGGCAGGTTATCCCAGCACCATGTGACAGTAGGCAATAGCTCGCTTAATCTTCCAGACGGCCCCCGGATACTGGATTACTATTATTATAGCTAAAAATACCACTGGCTAGAAGCAAAAACATTTTTGGTCTTTAAAATTACACCTTGCAAAAGTAGTGCCTTGAATTTAAGGGAACTATGTTGTGTCTCGAGCTGCTCCTTGTGAAAGTGCAGAATGCCATCACTCAGTGAATTTAGCCAAAGGCTGAAGTCGGACTACCTCCATCTGTGTGCTGTAGGGTAATATGAATGACCCATTAACAGATCAATGGGTGATGAGGGTTAGCCGAAAGCCCCTAGAAGTCTATTGTACATATAGTATAACCTAAACAAGGTTGTGGCTAACACAGACCGAAGGACGAACTGAGCATGACAATAGTATAGTTAGCAGAACAGATCTATCTTGAGCCCTTTCTTTTTAGCAGTATGACCAATGGCATATTTGATTCCTATGAGGAGTCCATTCAACAGTTTAGGACCGAACATGGAGAGAAATCTTCCTCCCACTCTAACACGTGGTATTATAAAATGCAACTTGGTATTGAAAAGAATGGCCCTTGGTGGCTTATAATGCTTAAAAACGATGGGCAAGTGGTGATTTCTTAGTGCCATAAAACATGGTCATGTCTCTTTAAGACACAGACTAAATATTGGATTTGTCCGCACCACCTCACTGTCTGCCAAATAGCCTCTGTCACTGAGGCGACGTGCAATAATTGCCACAGACCTACGGAGATCACGTACTGCTCAGGGGTTGTCAGCATCCCTACTAGTACCATGACTGCACCACCTACAGACATAGCTGGTTTAAAGGGAAAGACCAGCCGGGTCAGGCACAACCCTTGGTTCGACTTCACTTATCGCTCCTCGGTCCTCTGACAGCTCCCTCTAATATACAGGGGCTGGCCAGCACCCGTTTACGAAGGAAATCATCTTTCCCGGTGGCTATAGCTTCAACTTTTCTGTGAAAATGTTCATGGGTGGTTGTCCTAACTTTTTTTATAAGAATGTTAAAAAAAACACCGAGTCTCCTGACTTGATTTTCACACTTGTTAGTGCATCTGCCAGGTAAGAGAAAAAACGCTTTAAGTCCCCAGATTGCAATCTCGGATCATGAAATCTCAAGGATCGTTTTCTTCATGTCTAAAACTTAGCTTTCCTGAATCAAATCCAGCTGTAGGCAGACTAGAAGGTAGTTAAGCAACACATTTGATGTGCAAAATTCACAAACCGTTTTATTTTTGTTCAAAATACATTTTCCCTTGACCTTTAAAATAGCTCAGTGGATTGAGCATCACCGGAGATCTATGTGTACTTTACAGTGAAGGTTTCGATTCCGGCAGAGCGGACCTTGCTTTTCATTCTTCCAAGGTCGACATAAACACTGCCATTGAATTGGGTAATAGTAAATCCTTCCAGACCAAATAGAAAATTCTGCTGTTGCAGTTTCCATATAAAATAAGTTATCATTATTGCACTCCTGCTATGAAAACGAAATTGAAGGATAAGCGAACTAAGTTCCTAGATTTCCTAGTTCTTCTGTATCAAGCCCTGGAGAAAATTTGAAGAAAAGGTGGGCCTGGTAGGATACATGTAAAAGTCAAGCAGAAGTCTTGTAATAAAAAAATGTTTCTGCTTCCAGTGTCAACGTTTACTACTCACCCACAATCCTAGATACATTTGAAAGCCCTGTCTTTTGAAAACCATGCCAAGGGTCTTCTGGAATTTTAACTCAGTCGCAAACTGTGGCCCTGTGAGAAAGGTAGCCAAAAAGAGGGGGCAAGGTTGCCAGAATTAGTGGCTCTCTGTGAAACTGGAACAGATCCAGAAAACATGAATCACTACTCGAGCAACTATTAGCTAGCAACATGTAGAAGGAAGACGTTAAAGGATATTGAAGATGGTGTTTGAGTTTGATTCTGTCCAGTGAACACATTTGGATTTTGAACTCTTGAAATTGTTTCTACTCTGGCTGTGATTTTGAAAGATGTGTAGACCAGAAGATATAGTAAAACAAGCTTGAGTAAGGCCACAGTCTGCTATGGGGGTATGTAGTTATCATGAGGCCTAGCTGGATAGAGAAGGGGCATTCGTGCAAAGTGGCAGGTTACGGGCTCATTTAAAACTGTGAACAAAACTTGTTAGGTCATTTGGATGGTCACAAGGAAAGGGAAATTCAGGTATCCTGGTACTGAGTATTTTTTTATTGATGTTGAATTACGTGTTCCTTGAAGAGATGAGTTTTCCACTCTTTTGGGAATGGATAAGTGAAGGAGCATGGGCCACCTCTTTATGGATGTGCTTCCAGATAGAGTGCGTAGCCTGAGAACTCATTTGTGTCTTATTCTGCTTCATGGCTTCAAGTGTGGTGTATTATGGATGCCTGAGCTATGTGCAAAAATTAGGAAGCTACCCACATCAAACAATTGTCTTGCTTCAGTGACACTTTGCTTATCTAGGAGTTGCCAGCAGCACCTCATGTATCAGAATGGGAGCTGCATCATACAGGTGAGAATGTTTAGTTTTCTGCACAGTCCAATGCTCAAATTTCCTGTGGTGCACCATGAGCAGCGGTTCACTCTCAACACTCAGTAGGAGAAGTGCCCGACCTGATGATACTGTAACAATATTCAGTTTCTGTGGAGGATCCATATAACCAGTGAAGCAGGTTTATTGGAGGCATGGGTTTCCGTATACAGTATACACGAAGCTGATTGCTCATTGTAACATCATACTTACATGCATGTCAGAGGCACATAGCCCTCGGACACATTATACCAGTTTGCTATCATTGAAAGGTTTATTATGGCGCCAGGCAGTGATGTGATGCAGTGGCAGATAGTGGGCTATCCGTAACTAGTTGATAATAGTTCAAGTTCGGTCATTTGTAAAGCGCACTACTCACCCAGAGGGTCTCAAGGCGCTAGAGGGAAGGGTTCATTATTTGTCGAATAGCCAAGTTTTGAGTTCTTTTCTGAAGGAAATGTGGTTCTGATTAAGGCGGAGGTGGGTGGGGAGTGAGTTCCAGGTCTTGGCAGCCAGGAAGGAGAAAGATCTGTCACCCATGGTGGATTTTTTGACGCGAGGGACTGCGGCGAGGGCTTGATTGGATGATCTTAGTTGGCGGGTGGGTTTGTAGAAGGACAGTCGAGTGTTGAGGCATTCGGGTCCTAGATTATGAAGGGCCTTGTGTGCGTGGGTGAGAAGGCGGAAAGTAATTCTTTTGTTGACGGGAAGCCAGTGGAGGTCTTTTAGGTGTCCGGTGATGTGATCTTGGCGCGGGATGTCTAATATGAGTCTCGCTGATGCGTTCTGGATGCGCTGGAGTTTTTTCTGTAGTTTTGTTGTAATTCCGGCGTAAAGTGTGTTGCCATAATCTAGACGACTCGTGACCAGTGCATGGGTGACAGTCTTTCTTGTCTCTAGGGGGATCCAGCGGAAGATCTTTTTGAGAATGCGAAGGACGTTGAAGCAGGAGGACGAGACGGCGTTGACTTGTCTGGACATTGAGAGAGAGGAGTCTAGAATGAAGCCAAGGTTACGTGCATGGTCTGTGGGTGTGGGTGCTGTGCCCAGAGCGGAAGGCTACCAAGAGTCGTCCCAAGCTGAGGGGGAGGATCCTAGGATGAGCACCTCCGTTTTATCTGAGTTGAGTTTTAGGCAGCTCTGTTTCATCCATTCGGCAACTTTTTTCATGCCTTCTTGTAGATTTGTTTTGGCGGTGTTGGGGTCTTTTGTGAGGGAAAGGATTAGCTGGGTGTCGTCGGCGTAAGAGATTATGTTGAGGTTGTGTTGACGCGCGATAGAGGCGAGAGGACTCATGTAGACGTTGAAGAGGGTGGGACTGAGTGAGGATCCTTGAGGTACGCCGCAGATGACTTCGGTGGACTTTGAGTAGAATGGGGAAGTCGGACTCTCTGAGTTCTACCAGCTAGGAACGAGATGATCCAGTCCAAGGCTTTTCCTTGTATGCCGATGTTGCTGAGGCGTTCTATAAGGGTGCTGTGGCAGACTGTGTCGAAAGCGGCGGAGAGGTCGAGTAGGATGAGGGCCACTGTTTCTCCGTTGCCCAGGAGTGCTCGGATGTCGTTGGTCGCTGCAATGAAGGCGGTTTCGGTGCTGTGTTTGGCTCGAAATCCGGTTTGAGATGGATCAAGAGAGTTGTTGGATTCAAGAAAGGCGGCGAGCTGGCTGTTGACGGCTTTCTCGATGACTTTGGCCGGGAAAGGGAGGAGGGATATGGGTCGGTAGTTTTTCAGTTCTGAGGGGTCTGCTGTTGGTTTTTTCAGAAGAGCGCTGAGTTCGGCGTGTTACCAGATTTCTGGGAAGGTGGCAGAATTGAAAGAGCAGTTGATAACATCGCGGAGTTGGGGTGCGATGATGGAGTCAGCTTTGTTGAAGATGTGGTGGGGACAGGGGTCAGAAGGCGAGCCGGAGTGGATTGAGTTCATAAGGCGAATGGTGTCGTAAGTGGTGATTGGGTTCCAGGCACTGAGGTTGTTAGTTGGAGGAGTGGGATCTGAAGGGGGTGGGGCGGGTAGATCATTGGGAATATTCTTGAAGCTGTTGTGGATGTCGGCAATTTTGTTGTAGAAGAAGGAGGACAGTGCGTCGCAGAGGTCTTGGGAGGGAGTGATGTCGTTGGATGCTGCGGTGGGGTTAGTGAATTCTTTGACGATATTGAAGAGTTCTTTGCTGTTGTGAGAATTGTTGTCGAGACGGTCCTTGAATGCTGATTTCTTGGCGGATCGAATCAGTTGGTGGTGTTTGCGGGTGGCTGTCTTGAGGCAGGCCATGTTGTCTGAGGTTGGGTTTTTTCTCCAATTCTTCTCCATGGTGCGGCATAGCTTCTTGGATTTTTTAAGTTCATCATTAAACCAGGGAGCCTTTTTGCTGGCTGATTTCAACTGGTGCTTTTTCAGAGGAGCTAATTCGTCCGCACTGTGGGTAATCCATTGTCTGAGGTTGGTGGCCGCTTGGTCTGGGTCCATTGAGAGGGTGGGAGGGTTATGGTTGAGTGATGTGAGGAGTTGGTCGGTGGTGATTTTGTTCCATTTTCTCCGGGGAATGGATTGTGGACGGTTGTGGGTCAGAGTGGTTTTGTAGCTGAAGTGAACACAGCTGTGATCCGTCGAGTGGAGAGCTGTGGTGCGATCGAAGGAGATGTGCTTGCTGGAGGTGAAGATAGGGTCGAGCGTGTGTCCGGCTGTGTGAGTGGGGCTGTCAACAAGTTGTTTGAGTCCGAGATTGGCCAGGTTGTCCAGAAGGGTGGTGGTATTGCTGTCGAGTATGTTTTCAAGGTGGTAGTTGAGGTCTCCTAGAAGAATGTAGTTCTCGGAGGCGAGGGCGTGCGGGCTGACGTCGCTGAATTGAGTGCGGGAGCCTGGAGGCCTGTAAATGAGGGTGCCTTACGGGCCCTGTGTGACAAGTTGATGGCGGCGATTCAATTAGTGGAATTCTGGCTGTGGTTACAAAATGACTGAAGGTCTAGGCTTGTTTTAATTTAATGACTCATTAATGAAGCGTTGGTAGTTGTCTTACTGAGGTGTAAGCTGCTCAGTTGATTCTCTTGTTAACTGGTGGTGGTTGATTCTCTGCAATGAAGCATTGATGGTTGGTGTTTTAGTGAAGGAAATATGGTTAGCTCTCTGGTGAATGGTTGGGGATTGGCAGGCCTGTTAAGAATTGATAGTGGTCTTTACATTGAAGGGTCGACAGTTAGCTTTTGTAGTGAAAATGTAGTTGCTTTCTCTATGTAATAAACGTTTGAAGATTGTCTCATTGTTGTGTAGGAGTGATAGTGGGCTTTTTCCAGTAATGTTTTGATGGTTGGCTACCGTCAGTGAAGGATTGATGATGTCAATCTCCCTTCATTGATACCAGGCTTCTTTTGATGACCGGTTAATCGAGGACATTTGTTTTGTGGACCATAAATTCCTGCTTAGGCATCATTCCTATGCAGCATGGTTTATCCATGACTTTTACACAAACAATAGCAACATAGAACGTTGTTGCCTAATTTGTATGCTGCTTTCTTGAACACATGGGTAATTACTGACAGATACTACTACATTCTTTAACCTCTTTCTTTCGTTTTCCTTTACTTTAGCTAGAGCTGTTAGCTCCTTGGGCTTGACAACCTTGTTCATATCTATTTGCAGATAAGCCTTTAAAACGTATGTGTTCTTTTTTCTCTGTGGATCTCCACTCTGTTCATAAATAATGTAAATTACAGATAAAAATCCCTTAGCAACAATGCCGACATTTCCATCTTGTGGTTGCTCTGGCTGTCACTGGAAAAAACCTTATTACTAATGGATTCCCATCAATATCGCTAATTGTTATTTCCCAATTACTGTCTTTTGAACTTGAGCTGAGGGACAGGTTGAAATACTTCCACTGAACTTTTTCACTGTGTGTGTGTATGCATGTGTGGGTATAGTTAGGTCAACGTTTCAACAACAAATGCGTGTTTTATGTTTCTAATGACTTTGGCACAGTTTGATGAATCTCCAGGAAGCTTTCCCAAAAAGGTCGTCTTTTTTTCCTAGCTTGTGCATGGGGTGATCTGTCAATCAGAGGCTGAGTAAAAAAGGTGGATTCCAAACTGCACAATCCCCATTGTAGTATGGGAATGTCTTTGGAATGTTCTTTCATTGTGTTGTGATTTGACTGTGTACTCGTGCATGGGGCGAATGCTGTTAGGAAGGTTCGAATGGCAAGGGCAGTTGTGGTTTGACCTTCAGACCAGGGCGTAGCTCCAGGTCGTGGGTGAAGCTGAAGAGTAATGAAGTACATTTGAAGCTGGTCATGGTGTGGTTCCTTTTTTACTGCACCCATGCATTTTCCAGAGACTTATTTAGGCAGTTCTAGGGCAAAAACTGCAGAACGTAATTGCACCAAATTTGGCAAGAAGCTACATCTTGGTAAGCAGATTATGCTTTTTATGGTTTGGTAGTTATTTACAAATGAAGGTTTAAAAATATTTTTATAGCTGCACGGTTCGGTATGCGAGAGTCTTGTGGGAGCGCTAATTTAAAAACGGAGCATTCTTATTGGCTCAGGGATCTTTTTCCCTCCTTGGGCCAATTTGCTGCAGCGGGAGCGAGGGCTCTGATTGGCTGCCAGTAACATCTGGTAAATGTTGCTGGCAGCCATTACAGGACTCAGGGATTTTTGCCGCAATCTCGCGAGACTCCAGTGGGATCCGCCAAAAAATAGTCAGCCTGATGCCCTATTGTTTAATTGAGGAGAGGAGGCACGCGTTTCCCTCCCCGTGGTGTATAAGGCCCCTGGGACCCCACGCTCCAGGTCTTATTAATATGGGGAGGGCGGTGCACGGCCCCCTTCCCCAAGATGTATTCTGCCCCGGGACCCATCCCCTGTGTCCCGATTTAATAATATTGGGTTCTTCCCTCCCGAGCCGTATTCCGCCTAGGGGACCAATTTAGTAAATATGGTGGTGGGAGGCTCACTCTCCCTCTCCTCGAGCGGTACTCCGTCCAGGGACCCCATCCTCCAGGACCAAAATATTTTTTTATGGGGAGGTGGGCGGACGATGCAACCCCCCTGCCCAAGCCTTAAGAAGGCCGTGGTGACCCAACCCCCAGGACTGTGTCTATAAAAACAAGCACTGGCATAGCCAATAAGTCTTGCCTATGGGACCTTATAAGTGTTTAGCCATGCGACAGTTTGTTGTTGCACCAAGGATATTGTGCTGGATGACGGTGAGCTATTGTACCTTCAGACGCTTGATGTTAAGGTTTTAATTCACAATATGTTGTAAGACCGTGTGGTTTTCATGGTACTGCTTCGGTGGGAGGTTTCATGAATCCTACTGTGTTGCATTGTTTCAGGTAATTTGGGACATCTGTGTAGTGTTCTGGAGCAACGGAACTCTGTGTATTGTCACAAAAGGAAAGGTATAAGTCACACCACTGATAACAGCTTTAAGGTAGGATTTAAACAATTTATTGATGGCTCTAAAATAAGTTAAATAATTAACAGTGGTGCTAGGACTGGTGTGCCAGAAGTGCTGTGCAGTTTTAAGGTTTTGGTATAAGGGAGACGCAGACGTCACATTGCAGTAGCACCGATTAAAGAAGAGTTTATAATTACGTCATTGGTGCTGTGAAACAGTCAGACGGGCAAGTCCAAGTGCTATAGCCACGGTCACAGGGCAGCAGGGGAGGACCAAATTATGCCAGGGGTTCTAAATATTGCAGCAAGTGAAGGCAAATTATACGGCATAATGTGGAACATTTTTTAATAGCATTATTCCGAGTTAATTGGATTTTTAAATGAACATAGTATTTTGTAAAAAGGTGGCTTTAGTTATTCCTTTAATAAAATGTACACCAGTACTACCATCCACTTTAATTAAACTCACATTATCTGTCCCAGATGGACGTCAGGCTGAGTCGGCGTTTTACCCAGTGTCCTATTTGCTGTAGACTCGTGTTATCAGGTTGCTCCCGTTTTATTTGATGAAAGTAAATGCGCAAGTTTGTCTCAAAGCGTCTTTAGTCAAGTGGACTAGCCAGGTGTCGAAGTCGGGCCTTCTGTCTTCGGGGAGTAGGGAGGGCGGGAGGCGGGGGGGGGGGGGGGGGGGGGGGGGAATAAAGCCACTAGATCAAATCTTCATGTATTCACTGATCGCTTATGACTTACTGATAAAAACAGCACGTTCAATGTTGGGAAATGCGCTTTATCAGCTACGCTGCGCTTAAGCACCTAATCCATCTCCTCACCCAATAACAGGGAGGCCTGTGATTGTCCATGACCCTCATTATATATTTTTTAATTTTTGCAATGATGACATTCAAAATAGTTAGTTTGCTCCTCGTTTTTACTGTTACTAAATGTCCCCGAAGTGTCTAGAATGAAACATGTAGGCACTACATAAATCAAAATAATTACACATAAATATTACCCATCTCAAAAGCATCCTTTTTATCGACCTTGAAGAAATGACAAGCTATTTGACCTACTTGAACTTAATCGTAACGCTTTGTCCGAAGTAGGACTCAATAGTACGGCTTGGCCGAAGTCTACACCGAACCTGCTGCAAACTTGGTGCCCTCTTCTAGGCGCATTAAGAATTCAGAGCTATTGATGAAACGCAGCACACCCTAATACAAAGTGTGACGCATAATTAGTCAAACATGTGGTAGCAGCATCATTTGCTGTAACCCTACACTATCTCTTTTCTCATGGACAAACCTGGAACCTAAAAACTCAAGTAATGTTAGTCTCAGACTGTTCAAGATCGTAGTGTCAGCTAAATGATTTTGGGTGTCCTGGGCAAGAAATGTTCTGGGAAGCTGTGTTCAGAGCAACTTTGAATTTTAGTACACGTTTTCTGTTCTTTCAAGCCCGCTTATATCAATCAATGTTGAATTGTATGACAAAGTTTCAGATAAAGAATTAGACTGAAGTTAAAGAAAGAATTTGTATTCACATGAGGCCCTTGGAGCCATCTAGGGCTGTGCAATTACCCATTTTGTACCATGTCTTAAAAAGTCTTTTCAAGGTCCCAATGGCCTATCCTCAAAAGATGGCGAATTTCTCGAAGAATGTATGCACCTGCCTCTTTACACTCATCTCGGGCGGGGGGGGGTGTACATTGAACCCCTTTCAGGTGACCGATACCTGGGTTTTCCAGAAACATGTCTGTTATGCGCAAACAAATAAATTCGTAGAAGGTAAATAACACAAAATTTAGAAAGGAGTACATGACACTCTCAAAATCATACGGTTCCAAAGCTTGCGTCACTCAAAGGAAGGGATCAGATGATGATAGCGGGAGATCAGGAAGGCGGACAGAACTGCATTGTCGAGGAAGGCGGCAAAAGGAAATTTTGCAAACAGTTGTTATTGCCGTGAGTGGTGGCTCTGGGGACCGATGCTTCAACTGCGGGAACCTGTCTTTGAGCAGGAGTTTGAATACTGGAACATCCAGTCAGACGTTCATTCTTATGTGGTTGATAAATGAATTACAAGTCACCTAAGAATGTAACCCCTACGACTGCGCACCCGGATACCCCGAGGAGTAAAGACGGGCTTTACACATATGTTAAACTATTAAGTAAGTTAACTTAGCAGTACGGTGTACATCTACAAACCCCTTGATTGCTAAGTATGGCCTGTTATGTCTGATATTCGCATGTGTGCGTATTATTTCGCGCACATATGTTTAAATAAAAAAAAATTGCATTATTTTCTGTGGTATTTCAGTTGTTGTTCGGGAGTAGACTGTAGTTATTGTTACAATATACGTAGTTACAACCTGCCTCACTGGAAGAAGCAACTTGTTTAAATTCACACAAGTTCTGGCATAGCAGCAAGAGCGAGATTCAAAACCATGTCTCCTCGCATAATAAAAACAAGGAATGTGCGTGAGAGAGAGGGGGAGCAGGAGGTGAGCCCGGGAGTAGTGCCTGCATGCGCGCGCAGTCTGCTCATTTTCAAGCACTGCACTCGTGCTTGTGGCGCGCCCCTGCTCGCTCCCACAATGTGGATGCGGCCACCAGCACGAGTGTGTGCTTAAAAATAAGCAGAGCAATGGCTAAAGGCCCTCCTATGCAGCGCATGCGTGCTGCGTAGGTGAGACCTAAAAAAGTAGAGGGAGCTGCACGCCCCTTCTCCCTGAGCCTTTAATGGCCCCGGGATACCCATCCATGGGGGTCATACCATCTCCTTAGGATCCCACCCCGAGACACAGTAGTTTCCCTACTTGCAGGGGTAGGGAAACTTGTATTTGCTCCCATCTGATGGGGGTATTTTTGACCCTCCTGTCAAACGAGAGCAAACAGTCTGCTCCCAGCGGATAGGGAGCAGATTTGACATTTGTTTCCCTGGCTGCAATGAAGTGGGTAAGAAAACAGATCAAAACATTGCTCCTACCCAGAGGGATAAGCAGTAGCTGCTCCGCTTGCTCCCGCAGCAGGCTGGTAGCTAGCTGGGGCCCATGTGGCTCCCCTGTGGCCCCAAATGTGTGTATGGTCAGTGCCATGGGTGGGCACTGGCGCACCCACCTATTATAAGGTCAGCCCTCAGGGAAAGTGGTCCCCGGGTGCCAACATAGGCTTTGGGATCTGGACAGCCCCCCCTCTCCTTAATTGTCAGAGAACTCTGGGTAGTTCTCAAGTTTAGATGGAAAGCAGCTTCTTTATAGAGCACCATCAACTCCAGCGACACTCTAGATTTGCTCACCTGAAATGTATGCTCTTCTATCAAAGTTTTTAAGCGTAGGATTAGCAGAGTGCCATTCACACCGAGCTCGGCATGTATGGGACTGAGCTAGTCCTATGCTTAGAGACTTTGCTTTCTATCTGTGGGTGAGTTCTCAGCTTCTTTTTTTGCATAATTTATGTATCACTCTATGCCTGAAAGGGTATTGTTTGTGTGTGTGTGTATGTATTTATGTATATATACATGCATTTAAAAATTTGGAACACCCTTAGGGGCATAAATCTGTAATCTATTTCGACCAGGCAAACGCATTTCAGCATTTTGCCTTTCTCAATGCCGGTTCCTTAACAAAGTGGCACTTGTCACATCTTTAAATCCTACCTGCCTCATAAAAGATATACATACATATATACATATTTCCCCAGCCTATGTAGGCTCTGGGAGGGATGCCACACGGCCCCAGTCTCCTTAAAAATTAATTAAGGCCTTGGAAAATGGGGTCCCTAGAGCCTAATAAGGCTCGTGGAAGGGTGCAGCGCAATCCCATCTCCTTTAAAAATAATATGGATGATGGGATCCCCACGGCCTTATGGTGCTGGGGGCCATGCAACCCCTCCCTTTTAAAAATAAAACCCCAGGGAATGTGTTTCCAGGGCCAAAATAAGCTTGAGGGGGCTGTGCAGCCCCCTTCCATTAATTAACACATTGGGCCCTGGGGTATGGGGTGCCCGGGGCAGAAATCGCCTGAAGAATGGGGCCACATGCTCCCTCCCCTTTAAATTAGATACCCCCCTGGGGGCCGTATCCAATTTGTCTGCTCCTGAAGTTGGCTTGATGACTTTGCTTACTAAAAACACCAAGTTTTAGAGGTTTAATATGGGATTCCGAATGTGTAGGGATTAGCCTATAGGGCCATTTGAAGCTCATCTGGTGCAGATGGACCTAGTCAGGTAACGCACAAACCTGAACTTTGAGCAAGATCCACTCCCAAAGAGCTAGGACACTTATTTTGTTGCATTTATCTTATTTTTCTCAATAAACCTGCACCGGCTTGTAAATTCCATGTAACAAAACCTTTCCATCATCCTTTACCTGCTTTGCCACTGAGAATAAGGAAGCTGCGCCTTGAAGTTATTTGCTTTATCCTTAACCCTAGCCTTCAGCAAAACTCTGCTTTCTTCTTTATGGCCTCCTCGGTCTTTTAACCCTAGCACTCCACCGAAGATCTCATCTCTGTTTTGCTGTTAATGTTTGCCCAGCAGTTTATTATAGAGTACCCAACCCTTGTGGCAAGGTTCATGCTGTAGAACCGCTTTTAATAAGTAAAAGAAAGTATCTTCTGAACACGTATTTAATAATAGCAAAAATGTAGCTCCCCTTTTAAAAGAAAACAAAATGAGAAACAAACACCTATTAGAAGTTAAATAGACCCCCTCCCTAAAAGTTATCTAATATCAGAAATAAGTAAACCACCAAAGAGGCCCTAAATTCAATATATAGTTTAAAGAGTAATTTTAATGGAAAAAATTACTATATACAATAACGTACACTCCAGTACAAAGAAAATACATTCCTCAAATTGCGCTGTAGTGAATAAACAAAATGATGTTTCCAAACGATTAATGTGTGCACGTTCATCATATAGTCCCGTCGCCTTACTAAACTTGGGTGAAAAATTATATACCAAAATTTTGGCTTGACGATTGGCAGACATTATGCTGGATCTGATTCACCCAGATCAGTCCGGGTTTATTAAGGGGAAACAAACACACGATCACCTGCGGAAGGGGGATCCACCTAGTCAAAAAGGCCACCAGAAATCCTATACCAGCAGTAGTCCTGGCACTAGACACTACAAAAGCTTTAAACCTGGTGGACATGCCCTTCTTTTTTCACACACTCCGCAAATTTGGCATGTGCGAGCCCTTTATAATCGTGATCCATGCCAATTATGCGCATCCGTTTTTGTGAGTAATACTGAATAGGGTGGGGTCTGACCTCTTTAAACGAACTTTTTTTCAATTTTATTTTAGAATGAGCAGCTAGTCGAAGACCTCTCTCACTGCTCTTATTTGCCCTCAGTATAGAGCCACTTGCAGCTAAGGTAATAGAGGAAAAAGATTCAGGGCCTCCCATTTGAATCCATTAACTACAAAATGTCACTATTTCCAGATGATGTGTTGCTTTCCCTGACTTCGCTGTGACCTCCTTGGTGGTCTTACAATACAAATTAGTCCTTTTTGAGAAAGTATTCGGCTACCGTATTAATCTGCAAAAATCCTTTATTCTGAACTTGAGTCTTCCTCCCTTGGAGATGGAGACACTGGTGAGCAGAAATTTGCTGATGGGAATGAATCTTCTTGAGGCCCTGGGGCTTCGGGTCGGGTTCCCGTTACTGACCTCACAACCTTGGGTTCCATTGTTCTCACCCTGGGTTTATTTATAGAAGGCTTCTGGGGAGCATGGGGGGGGGGGGGCAGGGGTAGTGTTCGTTGTGTGCACTAAGACTATTTGTTGTCTGTGTTGTCATTGGAGCCTTTGATCACAATAGCGAATGTCAATACACATTGGAAACTGTCTCTCTATAGCGTTCAATTGTATATTACTGATGGTCCCATTGTTAATTGATGACACAGTATAATGATGTGCCTAAACTCAGTAAAGAAAATGTGACTAATATGTCAGCTCTGCAGAACACCCTGCTCGCTTAAAGCCTAGATTCAATAATGTATGTATAAGAAAAGGGGCTAACCAGTAACCCTGAGACATGGTAATCTAGTGATGAAGCATAACAGTGGTGTCTACAGGTGGATCTGTGAACCTTTACTTCCTTGGAAAGAGTAATTTTGGCCATTAGGCGATTGGTTCCATTTCTTAATTGGACTATTTTATTTTGATTTCTTAATCAATAGAAAAAATAATCGTGGATTTATTCTTGGATCAACTTAGAAGTAAGAAAGTGATCCCAAACGGTGCAACGATGCAGTGCAAGTGAAAGTAAGTAAATGTAAGGTGCTTTGGAGCTATACAATTGATGAACATACAATAGTGACTTGTCCAGGATGCATACGTGGTTTGCATATACTCAGGCGGACTGGAATGCTCCAGAATCAAAATAAAGCAGTACACTATTATTGTGTCAAGTCGACTTTTCGACCCTAAGTATATAATTTAGATAGGGTCATCATCAGGACTTAGGTTTGGGAAGCGCCTGAGGACAGAAAAGCGTGTATCAGTGGGGCTGTTTCCATGAACACTGTTTTGCTGTTTACTTTACTTTCCAAAGAAATATAGATTTGATAATGGTTTGGAAGATTTAGTTTTTACCCCAAAATTCTAGTCCAATGTTTACCCAATACTGCACACATAGTATTCACTCACTGGCTACAGCTAACCTTCTGCTCAGCAAATTAGTAATATGCCATTAACCTCCCAAAAGACCTCTGCTATCTTCTTTTAGCCGACGAGAGCACTTATACTGTGGAAGGCAAGTTAAAAGTTTGAGCTAGGCTCATAATGCGCAAGGAAGACAAACACAGGCCTAAGAGTGCCTCCATGTCCATGATCCTACAGACATGGCCGTAGAAGTTTAATAAAGAATTTAGCGCTGCAGGCTCACACTTATTTGACTTTACATTCATTACATTCGAGCTAGCTCGAAATTGGCGCTGGATGCGCTTCATTGGCTGCCGGTGAAGAAGCGTGTGCTATTTAAGTGCCTCCTTTTTTGCCACCGCATTGTCTGGGACAAGTCACCGACATATCTGAAGGAGCTAGTTAGCCGATATGAACCTACTAGGACCCTCCGTTCGGAGGGTACCGGTTTGCTGACAGTCCCCAGGATCAGGAAGGCGAGAATAGGCGGACGTTCCTTCGCGCTACTAGCAGCTCAAAATTGGAACAACCTACCTCCTGTGTTAAGACTGGAGGGCAATGAACTGCGGTTTAGGGCTCTGCTCAAAACACACCTATATACTGCATAGAGTCTGGGTTTTCTATGCTGTTTTCACCGGTAGCTTAGCGCGGGGACACGCCGTGATGGCGTTACTGAGCGCTCTATAAGCTCTTTATTATTATTATTCAGTGAACCCAGACTGCTGTCTGTCCTCATTTGAAAGCATACTTAGTCCCACCCATATAATGTGCAGGTGTTTCCACTACCCTCGTCACTGTTGCCTAGCATGTTGGCCCCACCACCTTCCAAAGCCTCCTCTTTCATGCCGGACTATGTGTGACCTATATGGGTATAAACCGTGGCAGAGTAACTCGCTCGAATTACACTCAAGTTAAATCTGAGCTCTGCAGAGCTGGTTTAGGGTAGGCGATTTCTGGCAACAACTCCATCTGGCCATGGTAGTTGTTTAAGCGCCCAGATTCAACATGAATCCTAGACGTGGCAGATTCCATATTCCCAAGTGCTCTTTGTTCTGTGCCTTAGTTTCCCAATCTGCAAGAATATATTCTTTCTTTCCTTTGCTCTTTTCTCTGACCTGCTGCGTCCTGCTTCCAGCAACACTTTGGAGTTTTTCAGGGGTGATGTTGAGCCCTGTAGATGCTCAAACAGTGTATTACATTACATTACACCACCACCTCTACATGTGCAGCAGTAGTAATATTACCACACTGCAACAGCAGGTACTGTTGGGTGTCGGCGGCGTAAATGTGATAATTGATGCTTGAAGCTTTCAGGATTTTGGGTAATGGTTCTATGAACAGGTTGAAGAGAGTGGGTGAGAGAGAGGAACCCTACGGAACCCCCTAATCAGACCGGTGTGGAGTTGGACAGGGAGTGATTAATCTTTATTCCTTAAGATCTATTGTGGAAGAAGGAAGCAAACCAACCCAGGCCGGGACCGAAGAGCCCCATCCTGTTTTCAAGTAAATCTAGGAGGCTGTCATGTTTGCCTGTATCAAATGCTGAGGAGAGGTTGAGGAGGATTAGCAGGCAGGATGTATTTTGATCAAGCATTTGTAAAGCATCATTAACTATGTGTGTGAGGCCGATTCAGTGCTGAGTCCCTGTTGGAATCCAGATTGATATTGGTCCAGGTGTTGGAATTTCTCTGTGATTGCGTAGCTGGATATGGACACATTTCTAATTGAGCTTAGAAATAGTTGGGATGCTTGAGATAGGACGGAAGTTATTTGGATCCTTGTGGTCCGCCGTCAGTTTTTTAAGAAAGGGGGTAACCTGTCCTAACTTGAGGCATTCCGGTATGGTGCCATGACGTAGCGAAGCATTTACTATTTTGGTCCAGAGTGGGAGCACTGAGGTTTTAATCTCTTTGAAGAGATTCTAGGGTAGCGGATCATTGCAGTGGATTATTGGTTTGAGAGTAGACAGCATTTTTAATAATATGGTAGCTTCATCATAGGTTTTGAATGAGCACCACGAGACATTGTTTTTGGGAGAGTGAGTAGGACGCTCCGACCAAACGGACGGGTAGGGGGTTGCTGATTGCAGGAGTGGGAAGGAGATCCAGTACAGTCAGTAAATCATTTAAAATCTTTTTTGTCTTACCCAGGAAGAAGGCTGAAAGTTCTTCACAGTTGGGTTGCAGATTGAAGGGGAGGGTTTGGTTGCTTGTTGGACTGCAATTTGATGATTTCAAACAGCTTTTGTGGTCTGTTTCTGGCGTTATTTAGCCGTTTCTGAAATACTTCCGCTTTGGAGCCACATTGTGTTGGTTGTGAAGATTTCGTGGAGATCTCAACTGTTAGAGGCGATCTAGAGAGGCGAAGTGTCTTCGACAGTCCAGCCAATCATACATTAGGTCTTTCAGCATTTAAGCTACCATTGTACCAGTGTTTGGAGCCTTTGGTGGACATTCTTTTAAGTTTGAAGGGAGACATAAAATTAAGGATGGTTGTCATTGAGTTATTGTCATTGAGTTATTGTAATGATCAGTAAGGACCTGGACATCTGACTTGTCCTCAGGAGGAGGAAGGATACAACTGTTGATAGGGGACAGGCCTTTCAGGTTAATTTTACAAGTGCTCCTTATCCAATGTCTGTTTTTTTATTTGAACCTTTTTTTAAGGCACTGATTCTGTGATGAGGAAAGTTATGCGGTGGTGGTCTGTCCAGTCACATGGAGCAATAGGTTCAAGTTTGGTGTAGTTGGCCTCAGAGATCACTAGATCCAAGATTGCTCCAAGGTTGTGGGTAGGGCTGTTGCAGATTTGGATAAGGTTGAGGTCAGCAAGGAATGTTTTAAGGCTGGTCACCGCTTGGTCATTTGGGTGGTTCCAGTGGACTTTGAATCCACCAAGGAAAATCTGGGGCAGTGTAGACTGGAGTTAATTGTGATGATTTCTATACTATGTTCAATGAATGGGAGGTGATCTCCTGAAGGGTGATAAAAAGCATGTAGTTTGCAACTAAGTCTGTCTTTTTGTTCAAAATTTCGATGCCTACATATCCGCATGATGTTAGAGAGAATTGGTGCTTGCTTCGCGACAAGTGTGTTACAGCAAATACAAACTATACCACCACCAGATCTGATTGGTCTGTCTAATCTAATGATGTCGTAGCTAGGCAGTACTATCCTGTCCAAACTAGGGGTT
Organism: Lissotriton vulgaris; assembly: GCF_964263255.1. Classification (NCBI taxonomy): domain Eukaryota; kingdom Metazoa; phylum Chordata; class Amphibia; order Caudata; family Salamandridae; genus Lissotriton; species Lissotriton vulgaris. The sequence goes on from NC_141687.1 coordinate 836,287,282, forward strand.
GAGGAGTCATTTATCCAAGTTTCTTTCAGGACGATGATGTCAAGATTGTGAGAGAGAATGAGGTCCGCAATATCCGCTGTGTGTTTTGATGCCGATCTGCAGCTGAGTAGCGTACATTGCAGGTGGGGTGAATTGGGGTCGGAGGGAGTCTGGGTGATGTGAATGTGCTGGAGGTTGGAGTTAACTGATCATGCACTGGGTCAGGGTTCTCTGTGTGGATTCATCTGAATTATTTGGATTTGGTCCAAGTTGTCTTGGGTTTTGTAGAGTATAGGATTGTAAGAGAGCAGGAGAGAGTGGATATCTGATAGGTCGGAAGGTGCCGTTTGGGTAGGGAATAGTTCTCCAGGTAAACTGGGGTGACGGTTCAGTAGCTGATAACCCATTGGAAGTGGGGGGTGAAATCTATCTCGCTTGCTTATTGTTGGTATGTGAAAGTGAATGTATATTCTTAACCAGCAATATTGTATGACAGAAATAATTTGCTAGCTCTGCTTTAATGTAAAAAGGCTTTTTATGTCTGCCTTAAGATGATGAAGCTCTAGGTAGATCTCACTGAGTTTGGAATCGAGAATGGTGTGGGAGCAGGTGGTTGAGATGTGCGTTAAAGGGCCAGGAGAGAGGGAGCTCAGACTACAAGTGTTAGGGAGTAAATGAGTGGGGGGAGACAGAGGAGGGGGAATGGAGATGAAACTCTGAGGTGTGGGGGTTTGAGGCTCAAGAACTCTTTGAGGGGAGGTGGTGATGAGAGAGGGGCAATGTTATGGGTCAGGTAAGGGGTTCTGAGTTTGTGAGAGTCATAGGTTGATCATAGATGAGTACCCAGGTGTGCCAGTGGAGATAGCAGGTGAGTATTCAGCGGTCAGGGGCCCAAGATGAGTTGAAGGTGTTGGTGATCAGGCCAGGTGTTACAAAGGTTGCTGTTCTAGATGTGTGGAGGAGGCTCGGATTATTCTGAAAGTGGGTGCAGGTTGAATCTGGTTCCAGTGCTGTTAGAGGGGTTGGTTGAGAATTGAGTCAGGGAGAATTCTTTCATTGTCACAGCGATTCTGATCAATGGAAAATGTCATTGAGAAGTTCTAGGTTGAGCTCAGATGCTTGGATAATGATAATCCTGCTATTATAAAGGGAAATGGTTGCCTCTGCTTGGCAAGTGCTTGAGGAACCTAATGCTGGTCTGAGACGGGGGGGGGGGAGTTTTAGTGGATGCAGTGATCCGTAACAGTGAGCAAAGAGTTTTTCTCCACAGTGCTCTTCTTTTGGTGGAGAAGATAAGGTCACTTATAGTAGATCTTTTAGTTGTACAGAAGTAGGGGTCGAAATGAAGGTTTCTGCTGGGATTTGAGAAGCCTGTGTTTGAAGATCTTGGAAGTGTTTTTGATTAGATTAGAGGGGGTAATTGATAGTGTTTTGGTATTGCAGCCAGTTGGAAACAGTTTGGCGTCTAGTGACCTACGTGAAAGGGAGTCCCAGGTTAAGAGGGTAGATGGGGGGGAGGGGGATTTATGCAGCCATTCTAACCAGGCAGTTAAGAGGGGATCCAAAGCTAATATAGGTACAAATAGATGACCAGAATTTTCAAATGGACTATCCTTTGAAAATGTAGGGGAGAAAATCAGATGGAAGTGGGAAGGGGGAGAGGGATAAGCTGTGTACTAAAGTGAGGGACTGAGAGGTGGTTAGAGAAAGGCTAGGAAATCCCATTCCATATGCGAGATTGAGCAGCAACATTGTTGAACACCATTCTAATATGGCTGCCACCTAGTAACGAGTTGGGAGGTAAAGAGCATGTTAGTCCTTCTTTAGTGTCCAGGACAGCAGGCAAGCAGAGTCCTCTGTCCATATCTAGATTTTTGGAGGTGCCGTCATTTTGATTGTGCCTGGCCCTTCTGATGGGACCGAACCAAGATGAAAGGCTCAAACAGATCCCCACAAACAAATCAGGTATGTAAGGTACTCAGGGAGGCCCTGTCACACACAATATGGAGGGAAACCTTCCAAAGTCACAAAACATTCAATCGAAGCAGATGCAATGAGCAAGCCTGCGGCCAGGCTCGAGACTCAATTGCCCAGTAAAATGATCAGAGCTCTGGGAGAGCAACCCCGGGCGAGGCCATAACCTGACTGTAGCAGGAACAAACAGATCCTCAAGCAGGAGTCCAGCCTGAAGTTGTTGACCTCGTAGAAGTTAGGACAGAGGCAAATGTCTGTGGCGATGCACTGTGGGTGCCGCTACAGGCAATAATGCAATATAGACAAGCAGATTGCATGTGGTCGGTAATACCTAGCGGGGAGGTGCGGTCCCCATGAATGGCCCTGAGAGTTCTACTACAGGTCTGACCACCGGATCTGAAGTAAGCCTCCCCGAAGCAGGGATTGTCAGCAAGCGGAGCCTCGCAGTTGCCAGCCACTCGCCGTGGACTGTTGTAGAGCGATCCCGAAGAGGAATCACATGTGCTCCAGGGTGCCAGCTGGAGATCTTCAGTCCGCTCACGTACGTGAGAAACATCTGATTGGCGCTCAGCATCAAGACTGACCTCTACGAGCGCAAGTCGAGATACAGAGCCACATGGAGTGCAAGTACTTCTGGCAGCCAGCGAAGAAAGGAGACTGAGATACGTGGGTCTGTCTCGGTCCTGAGGAGCAAGGCACCCGCTGCGGCCATGTAAGTCAATCCAGTTACTCTTTGGCTTTTCCAGTAAGCTTGTGCTAGATATTTCGGTGTTGAAGCGGAATGGATTGCAGGGTACGGACAGGGATAGGTTAACATTTCCCTTACCCAGGAGCCTGGAAGCGGACCTCCCTCTCGCTGGCCATCTCCAACTAGTAGGACATAAAGGGTGAGTACAACAGTATCAACCCTTTATCAGCACCAGTACACTGGGATTAAGCCCCCAAGTCCTTAAATTGGATGTATTGTATCTGACGCTCCGTAATCTCAACAAGCATTTGCAGTGCAATCAGTTTCTCATTTGTGAAAGTTCGAGCTATTGGTGTTGTAAAAGATAGTTTTTAATTTATATTTTTCGTTTGTAGTGGAATGGATGTATGTTTGTAGTGGAATTATGTGGTTTGAATTGAAATTGTTAGTTGTGGAATTGTATGGGGTGGATTTGTGTGGTGTGTAATGTATTTGTGTAGTGGATTTATGTGGTATGGTGAATCTATAGGGGTGAGAGCTGTATAAAATAAAAAGTAAGATTGATAGGGATAGGTAGTTTCTGTACGAAGTCTAGATAATTACCAGAAATAGTGCGTAAGAAAGAAAGGGTGACTAAAGAAATATAACCAAATCTTGCGTTTAGGTGTACACAGCTAATCTCAGCATTCCCCATGAGAACATTGCGCATATCTCCACGAACTATGGCCTTAAAATCACAATATGATTTGTATTAATCGCTCTTGTAAATTAGAGTAACTGTGTATTGCTAAGGCGCACCTGCAAAGCATTTCTGTTCCAAATGTCAAGGCCTCCAAAAATATTAAATTAAAAACAATATTAAATTAAAAAAAAGAAAAAAACGAGCAATGAGTTGGCGCCCATTATTTGCATAAAAAAGCAAGGCTAATCTACCTTAACCTGTCCGAACCGAAAACCTGACCACCTTTAACAACAAATGCTAGGGTGACAGTCAATGAAATGAATGAAGTTATGTAATGTAGTTCCTGGGTCCTGCGCATTGGAATAACATAAACGACAGTGTAGACGTAGACTGAGGTCGACTAGGTCTCTATTGAATATGTTAGACTTAATTATGAAATGCCAGCTAGCTCAGAGGTCACTAGAAACTTTCTCGAGTAAACAAGGTATTAACTTTCCTGGATAGACAAGAAGGGATTAGTTTCCGACAACCGCATAAACATGACAACTTTGCTCCCCCATAATAAGAAGTGTATCTCCAGAGTCGCAGAAACAATAGATAGCTATTTCACTCAGTTAATCGTGCATGCTTAGTTTCACCAGGAGTGCAGAGAAATAGAGAGACAGGCGTTTTCAATAAAAAGGTTATTTATTGAGCAGTCTACTTTCTCATGCAAGAGAAGTGAATTGCCACAATTGCAATACTTGTCATAAAGTAAAGTGCGTACAGTAAAATGAGTATTATGAAATAATACTGTAAAAGCATTTATATGGTTTCTAAGCCATAAGATACTTAAAATGGATAAAATACGTACAATGATAAAATAATGACTAAACGTACTCAACTGGTGTTTCTAAGATACGCCTACCACGGTGTACCTAACCTAAGCCTAGTACAGGGAAGGAGTAGATGAGTTATCGTTTTTGCCAAGAATCTGAATCAAGAATTCTCTATGGGTCTAATCAGCTCCGTACCTTGGTTATAGAATGAAGGAGGTCTTGTATCTCTTTCTCAGGACTCGATCTCCCAGCAACCTGCAAGGGTGACAGGGAAACACTGGAGCTGGATTTTTCCGCAGGAGAAAAGGCAGCGTCTCTCTGTGCGTCAGCAGGGAGGGTCGGCTTCCTTCGGCACTCGCATCAGCAGGGCATTGGGCAATTAGATAGCCGATCTATTCCAAACCACTGTGTGTTGCTTAAGGCAGATGCTGGTATATTTATACCTGGAAGGTGCCGAGTTTGACGTAAGGTTGGACATATGACGTCACTAAGAACTCGCAGTTCTTTCAGGACTCCAGGAGTTCTAGGACAAATCAATACAGAAGCTGGGGGAATTCCCGGTTTGCTGGAGGCTTGGTTTGTTTGAGAACGCAGTGTGCTTTCTAGGAATCTATGGGAGTAGCCTTGTCGTATTTGGACTGCATTGGCTATGTCTTAATATGGGTATGATTCTTATGCCTATATAAGGGCATGATTTGATATAACCACATAAGGGCATGAAATTGTGAATATTTACTAGAGTCCTAGAATCATCGACAACAGTTACATGCACTCACTATGTAAAGCAGCATGAACCGCACTTGTCGACGGAATAAATAGTTAAAGTGGGGGCATGCAAAGCACCGACTCGGTCACAATTTCCCTGAAGGCATGGTTGGAAGCTAAGCAGACCACACCTTTATCAGGGATGGGGTAGAAGAGCACAGTCTAGGTTGGGTTGGACCGATCTCATGATATTTTAACCCCAACCGGGGGAAGAGCTGATTTAAGACAAAGACGAAGGTTCAATGCCGAATGCTTCAGGTTTCAGGTGCTGCTGCTATGCAGCTAGCGGAATCTGTCATATTATGGGATAGCAATGATGCGGTGTGCTTCGTAGTTCCGTATTTGAATATCAGGAGGCTGGGTCTTTATCAAGGGCCCTTTATCTTTTGACATTATATAACCCAGCGCAGTATCGTCCGGTGTGGAGAGGCCAGGGCAATTATGAGTGGGCGACCTGGAGTTATAGGAGCTGACGGGTAGAGTGATGGAGCTTCTTGTCATAGTGTTTCAGACCACATACAAGTGCTATGTAAACACCAGAAAAGGCGCACCACTCACTTAGTCTTTGTCGCTGGACGTCATTTTCTTCAGCAGGTTGGAGATATTGAATGAGTCGCTCACCATGTTCTTAGTGGGGGTGGATACAGACCGCTAACTGGTTGGAGAAGCTGACACCGGAGGCTTTTTTTACTCCCTCTGCTGGGACCCTCTAAACTCTACACGGTGAGATCCCAAGATCTGTATTTCATGCCCAGGGGGCCGTGGTGGCGGCACAGTCCTCTTTTACAGACTACTCTGGCGGTTCTAGGCAGATGGGCCCGCCCGGCTTCCCCATGGTGTCAGAGAGGGATCAATCTTTCTGCAGTAGGGGATCTCTGTGTATAGTCATAATCTAGTGAATAGTCCCGCCCATGTGCGTGGACCCCGGCAATCAAAAATAATCTCTTAAGTTGTCAAAATAATGCAGAAACTGCAAAGACACTTAAGAGAGAATTTAAAGACAAATAATGCAGCCTATATCCACAGGCTACACTGTCCAGTACTTCAACTAGAAATTCCACCAAAAAAACACCACACACAGTACAGCCTGCTAGTTTCTACCATAGAGAAACCTGCCTCCCCCAGTCAAAGACTCAGGAATGATAGAGAGGAAGGTAGGGACAGACAAGCCCCATAGGCTGCCATTATGTGGCTTAAATAGGATACTGTGCCTTTAAGAGAACTTTCCAGACTTCTCCCAGTATCCCAGAATGCATAGCAGGTCCCTCTACTTTCAGTTCTTTTTTCCGGCTCCTGCTTACAGGACCCTGGCATTGAGCTCTCCCTTTTTCAAGGGTTTATTGAAATTGTTTTTGCACTTTTGAATTCTAAAAGTGTTGCAGTTACTGCTTGGTGTTCTCTTCTCCCTTTTGTGCTGTTTTTTAGGCGTTTTGGGGCTCCGAAATGCCTGGCCTTTTTGTTAAGTGCCCAGCATGTGAGAGGAAGAAGGCCAAAAGCGACCCCCATGATGTCTGCATCGTGTGCCTTCCAGAAGATCATGGCCCTGAGGAGTGTGTTATCTGCCAGCAGCTTTCTGCTCGGACCCTCAGGGACAGATTGAAGATCAGGCTGGCTGGCCTGGAGGATAGGCGTCTACGAGCTGCAGGTGGGTCTGGGCAGCCTGGGAGGGATCCCTCTGCCTCTGCTGAGGCCCCTGGGGGGCTCCCCGGGGGCAGGAAGTCCAGCAAACGATCCCATTCTCCGTCGACGTCGAGGGATTCGACGACGACGTCGAGAGGGATGACGACGGCGTGCTCCCCTTCTCCCCGGGGCTCCGGGTCGAGACGGCGTGACGGCTCGACGGCGAAGGAGAAGCCGACGTCGAAGCCGCCGTCGACGTCATCGTCTTCGTCGACGTCGAGGTCTTCATACCGACGCCGAAGGCGCAGGGACGTGTATCGACGCTCGCCGTCGAAGCGGCACCGACGCTTGCCGTCGAGGCGACACCGTCGGTCGTCGTCGAGGCGACACCGTCGATCGCCGTCGAGGCGACACCGCCGATCGACGTCGAGGGGCTCCTCCACGTCAGGAACATCGAGACGACGGCGGCGTTCGACGTCGAGGGCGGACCGCCCGACGTCGAGAGGGCGACGTGAGAGGTCGCGGAAGAGGAGATCGACGTCGAGGAGTCGGCGTTCGACGCCGAGGATGAGAGGGTCCACGTCGAGGGGGCGACGTTCGACGCCGGAGTCCAGGAAGCGCCATTCGACGCCGGAAAAGCGTCGCTCTGCGTCCAGCAGACAGCGGTCAGCGTCGAGGGGTAGGTCACCCTCTCCAAAACGACACAGAGGGGACTCTAGTCCCAGGAGTCACGCTGCTTCCAGTGGAGGGCGCAAGAGGAAGCGGTCGCCTGCGGATGGGGATGGCTCTCCGCGCCCTTCCCCTAAAGGGTCACCGGGCTCGGTGTACTCGGAAGTGTACACGCCATCTCGGCCCAGGACTCCTACTCCTCCACCCGTACCTAGGGAGGACCCTCCGCCCAAACCACCACTGCCTTCGGGGGATCCTTCTCCACCTCCGGTCCCTCCGCATGGGCCCACCCCGCAGCCGAAGGTTCCTCCGCCGAGGTCCACTTCCCTGCCGTCCCTGCCTGCTCCTCCCAAGGGGACTCCGAAACCGAAACCCCGGGAGGAACCGAAGAGACCCCGTGAGGAACCACGGAAGACCCCTCCACGCAAACCGAAGGAGCGCCCACGAGCTGGCAGGTCTCGTTCTCGCTCTAGGCGCAGATCTTCCACGAGATCGAGACACCGCCATAGGAGGCGCGAATCTCGCTCACACACGAGATCATCTGGGACCAGGGACTATTCCCCTACTCTATCGGGGTCGCCGGACACCAGAGTGTCCCCGATAGATGACCTGGTTGCCTTTCAGGACGTCCTGTTGAGAGGCGCGGCGAAGCTAGGCATTACACTGACAGTGCCTACTCCGAAGACGTCGGTCATTTTCGAGACTCTACATCAGAAGCACATGTCTCGTCCTCTCCTGCCCTTGGTACCGGGCCTGGAGGAACCGGCTATGGCTCTGTTTCTCACCCCGGCGGTGACGAGAGCGGCTCCGTCCAGATTACTAAAGAAGTACCGGGCTCCCGACTCGGATCCGGCCTTTTTGAGAGCGGAGCCTCCGCCTGACTCCGTCATCGTCACGGCGGCCCGCAAACAGCATGCCACCACTCCGACCTCCACGGTTCCCCCGGACAAGGAATCAAGGTGGATGGACTCGGCGGGGCGAAAAGTCTGTGGAACTTCCGCTACCTCCATGAAAGCGGCGAGTGCCACAGCTCTGTTGGGACGATACGACTGCGCCCTCTGGGACTCCCTCGAGCGCTTTGCGGAGCATTTGCCTCGGGAGCAGCGTGAAGACTTCATGGAAGTCCTGAGTGAGGGGATGCTGGTGGCCAACCAGATAATCAGGGCGGCTGCGGACTCTTCCCTGTTGGCGGCTCACGGATTCTGCCACGGGATCAACCAACGGCGCCACGCATGGCTCCGGCTAACGTCCCTGAAACCGGACGCGCAGCAGAGGGTGGCCAATCTGCCGTTCTCCGGTGAGACCCTCTTCGGGAAGCATGCGGATGATGAAATGGCCCGCATGAAGGCGGAAGCCGAAACGCTGACGGCTGTGGGCCTGGAGAAGCCCAAGGAGACCAAGAAGCAGTACCGCCCCTTCCAACGGCGGTTCGGCGGACAAGGCCGAGGACGAGGACAGGCTTCGGGGCACTCGCAACAGCAGCAGCCGTTCCGTAAGCCGTTCCAGAAGCGGCAGAAGGGCAGAGGAGGCCAGCAGTCGGCTCCGGCGCCCAAGGGCCAGGCGGGCTCTAGGCCCTAGGAACTTACTTCCCCCGGATCCGTTACCCACTCCGGTAGGGGGAAGCATCCAACTTTTTCTGGCAGAGTGGAGAAAAATTACTCAGGACAAGTGGGTGCTGAATATTGTTTGCAATGGATACAGTCTTCGGTTCACCAGCCCTCCTCCAGCGATTTCCCCCGGTCAGCTCGCAGCTTCAGCTGCGCGAGCTTCAGGCGGAAGCGGATGTCCTGTTAAGGAAAACGGCGATAGAAGACGTACCTCTGTCTCAGAGAGGAAGAGGTCTGTACTCCCGGTTCTTTCTGGTTCGCAAGAAGGACTAGAACGAGTTCAGGCCCATTCTGGATTTGCGACAAGCAAACAAATGGATTTGCAGAGAAAAGTTCCGCATGCTGTCGTTGCACCAGATCTACCCTCAGTTGCAACAGGGAGACTGGCTTTGCGCTATAGACCTACAGGATGCTTACTTCCATGTGCCCATTGCACACAAACACAGGAAGTTCCTGCGGTTCCAAGTCGGCACCAATCACTATCAATACACAGTACTCCCATTCGGACTGAAGTCTGCGCCGAGAACATTCTCGAAGTGCATGGCGGTGGTAGCGGCACACCTGAGGAAGAACAAGGTGTTCGTCTACCCTTACTTGGACGATTGGTTGATCAAGGCATCCTCCTTCTCGGAAGCGCGAGCACACTTCCAGAAGACGTGCGTTCTTCTGAACAAGCTGGGGCTGCACATCAACATGGCCAAGTCTGTCCCGACTCCGGTCCAATGCATACAGTACTTGGGAGCCTCCATCAATATGCTGTCAGCAAGCGTGTCTCCTTCGGAAGAGCAACGATTATCACTCCTTCGGAAGGCTCAGGCTCTTATGACGACTCCATCTACAACAGTGAGGACGGTGTCTTCTCTACTGGGATCGATGGCCTCTTGTATCTTCCTGACACCACACGCACGGCTGCACATGAGACCGTTGCAGGAGTGCTTGGAGGACCAGTGGGATCAGAGGAAAGGATCTTGGGACGACAAGATTCGACTGTCGCTGCATGCTCTTCAGTCTCTGAAGTGGTGGTGTTCGGCGGAGAATCTCCTCAGAGGGGTTCCCTTTCACAAGGACATTCCCACGCAGACTGTCGTGACGGATGCGTCTCTTCTGGGATGGGGAGCGCACTCCGGGACTCTACAGATTCAAGGCACGTGGTCACCGATGGAGGCCACGTATCACATCAATTTCCTGGAACTCAGGGCTGTTCACTTGGCGCTGAAGGCCTTTCTTCCGTCCTTCCGGACCAACTCTCTGCTTGTACAGACGGACAATACCACCACGATGTATTACCTCAACAAGCAGGGGGGGTCGAGATCGCGCACTCTGTCACAGGAGGCGCAGACGATCTGGCACTGGCTCCTGGCCAGAGGACTGACGATAACGGCCACCCATCTACCAGGTGTGCAGAATGTTCAGGCAGACGCACTGAGCAGACTGCTTCAGGAAAACCACGAATGGGTCATAAACGACGAAGTACTAGGAGAAGTCTTCGCAAGGTGGGGAACTCCAGACGTAGATTTGTTCGCCACCGCCGAAAACAGCAAGTGCAGAGACTTCGCCTCCAGGTACTTCCAGCAAGGGACGCTGGGGAATGCGTTATGGATCGACTGGACGAACAACTTTCTGTACGCCTTTCCTCCCATTCCCCTGATTCCGGCGGTGCTCATCAAGCTGGCCCGGTCCAGAGCTCGGATGATACTCATCGCCCCGGAGTGGCCCAGGCAGTGGTGGTTCACGGACCTACTTCACCGGTCTCTCCTTCCTCACATTCGGTTGCCGTGCAGGCCGGACCTTCTCACGAAGTTCGGGGGACGGATGTTACACCCCAACCTCTCGTCTTTGAGTTTGGCGGCATGGCTCCTGAGATAGTGCAGTATGGCCATCTTAATCTGCCCGATGATTGCATGGACATTCTGAAGGAGTCCAAGAGACCTTCCACTAGGACTTCATATGCTTACAAGTGGAAGAGGTTTTGTATCTGGTGCCAATCTAAGAACCATGATCCTACGACCTATAAGGAGGATGTCATCCTTCCTTACCTTTTACATTTGGCGCAGTCTGGCCTTAATGTGCATTCCATTAAGGTTCATCTGGCTGCATTGACTGCCTACAGGAAATGCCCTTCACAGACTTCCTTTTTCCAGATCCCCGTGATCAAAGATTTTCTGGAAGGATTGAAGAAAGTATTCCCTCCTGTCAGGCTTCCCTCGCCTTCATGGGAATTGAATGTGGTGCTGTCCAGATTGATGAAGGAACCTTTTGAACCTATTCATAAGGCTTCGTTGCAGCACCTGTCCTGGAAGGTGGCGTTCTTCGTGGCCATTACATCGGCCCGCAGGGTGAGTGAAATTCAGGCGTTGTGTTGTAATGAACCTTATACTGTATTTCATGCTGCTAAGGTTGTTATGCGTACTCACCCTAAATTTCTTCCCAAGGTTATTTCTGACTTTCATGTCAACCAGACTATAACTTTACCTACGTTTTTTCAGAACCCTTCATCCCCAGCGGAGAGGTCTCTCCATTCTCTGGATGTTAGGAGGGTGTTGAAATTTTATCTGGATAAAACCAAAGATATTCGTAGGTCTGACCAATTGTTTATCAATTATGGATCGGTCAGGACAGGTCTTGCGACCTCTAAGCAGTCCATCTCTAGGTGGATTGTGTCCTGCATACAATTGTGTTATCAGAAGGCTAATAAGACCTTAGGAGGTAAGCCTAAGGCTCATTCCACCAGGGGTAAAGCTGCCACGACGGCTCTGCTCCGTAACGTGCCGATTGCTGAAATCTGCAAGGCAGCCACTTGGAAGTCGGTTCATACCTTTGCTAAGCATTACTGCCTGGACACTGACGCCAGGGCAGACGCTCAGGTTGGACAGGCTTCGCTGCGGAATTTGTTCGCACAATAGTGGCATTATGTATTTACTCTCCACCGCCGCTTAGTTGTGGGGATGGGCTTGCCATTCTATTCACTAGATTATGACTATACACAGAGATCCCCTACTACAGAAGGAGTAGTTTCTGTCCTGTAACTCCAGTTCTGTAGTAGGGGTATCTCTGTTATAGTCATAAGCGCCCGCCCTCCTCCCCAGTGGAGATTTTTTTATCATGTAAGGAATGCGACAGGTCTGGCGTGCTTCGCCTTCAAAAAGAACTGAAAGTAGAGGGACCTGCTATGCATTCTGGGATACTGGGAGAAGTCTGGAAAGTTCTCTTAAAGGCACAGTATCCTATTTAAGCCACATAATGGCAGCCTATGGGGCTTGTCTGTCCCTACCTTCCTCTCTATCATTCCTGAGTTTTTGACTGGGGGAGGCAGGTTTCTCTATGGTAGAAACTAGCAGGCTGTACTGTGTGTGGTGTTTTTTGGGTGGAATTTCTAGTTGAAGTACTGGACAGTGTAGCCTGTGGATATAGGCTGCATTATTTGTCTTTAAATTCTCTCTTAAGTGTCTTTGCAGTTTCTGCATTATTTTGACAACTTAAGAGATTATTTTTGATTGCCGGGGTCCACGCACATGGGCGGGACTATTCACTAGATTATGACTATAACAGAGATACCCCTACTACAGAACTGGAGTTACAGGACAGAAACTACTCCTACTTTAGCGTCCAGGGAGGGAAAGTAGGGGCTCGCCTGGCAAACGGGTATCCCCTCAGCGGCATTCTGTTGGTTCCCGGATGCTTCAAATAAGTTCAGACAAGAAATACCAGGATCAGCGAAGGGAGGGAGGGATGGGTTCAAGCACAACACTTGGGCGGAAAGGATCAAAATTCACCTAATGCGCTGAGGACCTGAGAAGGGAAGAGGAATAACCCAGAGATGCTGGCAGGACCTGGGAGGGGCGAAATACTGAAGGAGGTGTGCCTAGGAGTGACCACCTGAGTAGGAGGAAAGGGGAGGAACAGGAAAGGAGAGACCAGCGATCGGATGTAGCCTAAAGGCCAGAGCGGCTGGCGTTGAAGCTGGGGAACTATGTTCGAGTCTCGATGTCTGCTAAAGCAGCCTGTGATTCTGGGCAAATCACTTAATTTTCCTGTGCTTGAAAAATGTATTTGTCTGTCTGTAATGCCACTGGTGCTCGTTTAAAGTGCTCTGATACTTTGGGTTGAGTACGCGCTATATAAAGCTGCAAAAGAAAAAGCAGTGTTGTGGGAGCGCTGAGTGGAGGGTGTGGCACTGGCACGGGGAGATTAAGTGGGAGCAAAGCAAAAACACCAGGTTAACAGCATGCAAATAAAACAAAAAAAAAGTGCTCTCCAAGAATCTTATGTAACCTAACAAGTAAGGGCACATGTAACAGCGGCAGTCCTCAGGGGAAGATACAAAAGGCGGAACTACTAAGCGTGTTCACCAATCAAATGCTGGCATTTACAAAGAACAGTAAGAGGAACCAATGAAAAAGACGGGTTGTTCTTGAAGCCCATATTCTAAATACAGCACTTGAATAGACCGCGCATGTGCTGCCTAGGCGAGACCTAAAAACGAACCTGTACATATTGATACAGGCATCATAAAAAACAGCATAGCAACTCAACCCTCTTTATGAGAACTAAAACTCTTGGCGTCCTCTGGTTCCTTAAAGAAAAATGTCTTCCCTCCCTGTTACCCACTTAAATTAGCCGGAAACGGTAGTGATGCTTCCCAACCTCTCAAAATTGTCTTTCCTAATCTTCTGCTGCTTCTATTTCATTAAGAGCCTGCCACACGTAGATTTGGATATTTGGATATTTGGAGTGATATTTATAAAGCGCAAGCGGTCGCTCCGGAAGGAGCATCATGGCGCTGAAGATCCTGATTCCAGTCACAGAGTGGAGTGGGGGATGCTAAATGGCAGCTTTGGACCAGTCGTCGGGGAGCGTGAAGATCCAGGTTTTGAGCAGCTTCCGGAATGGTTTCTCAGCTGTTTGAAACCTGAGATGCCTTGGCATACTATTCCAGGCTTTAATGGCTAAGTTGCTTAGAGTTTTGCCGCCTTTGGATTTCAGGTTGAATTTGGACACGGTCATGAGGTTGTCTTGTGCAGATCTTAGGGAGCGGCACGGAGTATAATGGGGGAAGCGTTTGGTTAAATAGGAAGGACCGGTTTTGTTGAAGGCTCGGAAGGCTACGATGAGAATTTTAAAGAGGATTCTCTTGTGTAGGGGGAGCCAGTGCAGGGACTTAAGGGCTGCAGAGATGGAAGATTTTCGTGGAAGTTTCAGGACAAGCCGGGCGGCAGTGTGCAAGACACTTTGTAATTTGGCGAGGGTCGATTTTTTGGTCCCTGCCATGAGTCCGTTGCAATAGTCAACACGGGACAGAATGAGGGCTACCGCTACCGTTTTTCTCGATTCGAGCGGGAGGAAGTCGAAGAATTTCCTTAATGACTTGATTATGCCGAAGCATTTACCTGCCGTATTCGAAGCGTGGAGGTCGAAGGATAGCTCGGAGTCGAAGAGGACACTGAGGTTCCTGGCTGATGAGACGGTTTGGGGAGGGGCAGCAGAGTTGTCCGGCCACCACAGGGCAGGGCAGAAGGATGCATTTTTTCCGATGGGAAGAATCTCGGTTTTATTCGAGTTGCAGCGCAAGTGATTGGTGTCCATCCATTGGAAGACTGCTGTAAGGCAGTGTTTCAGGTTGAGCTCAGCCGTGTTGGTATTTTCATCAAGGGGGATGATCAGCTGAGTATCGTCGGCATAAGAAGTGACAGTTATGCCGAACGATTCTATGAGGGTAAGGAGAGGGATAAGATAGATATTGAAGAGGAGGGGACTCAAGATGGAACCCTGGGGGACGCCGCAGAACACCTTTTTCTCCTTGGAGTGATAAGGGCCAAGTGAGACGGTTTGGAACCTGTCACTGAGGAAAGAACTGATCCAAGATAGGGCAGAGTTGGTAATACCGATGTCTGAGAGTCTCTTGATCAGGATGGAATGGGAAATAGTGTCGAAAGCTGCCGTGAGGTCGAGAAGGATCAGGATAGCCTTCTTCCTTTGATCTTGAAGGATTTTGATTGTTTCGGTCAGCTCGATCAGGGCCGTCTCAGTGGAGTGTTTCGGCCGAAAACCGGATTGTTGGGGGTGAAGTAGATTATTTGAGTCCAGATAGGTCTTGAGCTCCCTGTGGACCAGCTGTTCCGTTATTTTACCTAGTGCAGGTAGGAGGGTGATCGGGCGAAGGTTAGTCAGGTCAGAGGGGGGTTTATTCGACTTTTTCAAGAGCGGCTTGACCACCCCTTGTTTCCAAGAGCATGGGACTGAACCGGATGATAGAGATTGGTTGATTATGGTGTTGATGGAGGGGTTGATTTCATCGATGATGAGGTGGAGGATCCTAGGTGGACATGGGTCAGAGGGGGAGCCAGATTTGCAGGCAAGAATTGCGTCTCTGGTCTGGGACAGGGTAACCGGAGTAAAGCTTTTGAGACTTTTTGTAGGCTGGTGGAAAAGGACCGGGTCCCGTGGTGAAGAAGCTGGGGGAGGGGGAGGGAAATTTTTGTGAATGAGGGTGATTTTGTCATCAAAGTAATCCGAGATTTTGTCACAGAATTCTTGGGATGGGGGGATTTCCGGTTGGAGAGCTTTGGGTTTGGTAAAGGATTTAACTATGGAAAAAAGGGTTTTTTGCTTTTGGCTAGCATCATTAATAGCGTTAACGTAGTAGATTTTTTTTGCTGCTTTGATGGATGCAAGGTAGGTTTTCCTCTGTAGGATGTAATTCCTGCGATCGTTGTTTTCGTAGGTACTACGCCATCTCCTCTCAGCTTTTCTGCAGAGGAGATGGGCGGCGGTTAGGTCCGGCGGTTAGGTCCGGCGTGTACCAAGGGGCCTTGAATTTAGCTGTTTTCAAGGCCTTGTCCCGTTTGTGGGGACAGCGAGTCGAAAGTTCATGAGTGAGCCAGTTGTTGAGACTTATAGCGTCTCTGTCTATATCGCCCGATATGGTCTAGATACCAGAAGATGTGTGTTCTTGTTCCTTTCTAGTTTACTTGCTGCCATTTTCAGTATTACTGCTCTCTGTCCAGGGTACACTATACCACCAGAAGTGTGCCAGTGTCCCTGCTCTGCCTCTTCATGCCCCCTTCGTCGGAAGCCTAATGGCTCTTTTCAGTTCTGACTGAAAGCCAGTGTCTGCATCTACCATCTCTTCCTGCAGCCAGCTCTGAATGACTGACCTCATGTCTTCTAGCTCATCAGAGAATGGCTAATAAATGATTTTACGGTGAAGGGCTTTCATCTCGTTTTGTCTTTTTTTTATTTATTTAAACAACTTTCGTTTTGCTTCGCAATTACTAGATTCAAGTGAATATTGCGCACTTCCAGGTGTATCGTGTGGCTACCTCTTGAGATAGGAAGGTACACAAAATGGGAGACGTACATGGACGAACTAGAACCTAAATCTGACGATTGCTCCCCCTGAAGTAATATGCAAGTTTTCTGTGGTAGTGGGGGTTTTTGAAAACTATTGGTTGAGTACATTTAGTTCTTTCTGGTGAGCAAATGTCTGTGATATTGTGATGCAGTAATCTCAGCATGCGGCCATTATGTTAAGTTTCGGTGCCATTGTGAGAGCAGGGAGGCTTTCGTGCCAGGGGTAGGCGGTGTTTCACCAACACCATATCCAAGGGCACTAAGAGTGTGGCATGCTTTTTTTTTTTTTTCGAATAAGAGCTGATCTACAATAAGCAATGGCGTAGGTCATACAATAACAGTACACCTGTAATCTCTGAGATACAATGCAGTACTTCTTTCCAAAACGCAGAAATTATTACTCATTGCCAAACCATATGATTGAAATATGCTAATGGTTTAGTATATCTGGGGCGTTTGCTATAAGTTGCCGGGTACAACCGGGCTCTACGCCTCGTGGTCAGGTATGTGTGATGAATGTAGTTAAACTGCATATAACTTAGAGCCGCATTTTTCGAAATGCTTTTTGCCGATCCCAACAATGTTTTTTCATGATGA
This sequence comes from Lissotriton vulgaris, assembly GCF_964263255.1. Lineage (NCBI taxonomy): Eukaryota > Metazoa > Chordata > Amphibia > Caudata > Salamandridae > Lissotriton > Lissotriton vulgaris. Next base: position 836,304,031 of record NC_141687.1, read on the forward strand.
AGTTGATATTTTCTGCCCCGGTTTGGCCTTCCACGATTCTTTGGTTGGAGTCCGTTTTATATCGCTACACTGTAACAATGCATGAGATAGGACCGTTCCCGCCTTTTTATTTTGCTTGCTTGTTAACATTAAGGAGAGTGCTGGCATAGTACTAAAACATTTCCCGACGTGCCTCACATTTCGTGTGTATAGGAAGAATTATCTGGTCCCCAAGCCACGTTATCAAGTTGTCAAAGGACCGCAGATGGCCATCATCTACTAGGTCCACCCACACCTCCAGTCCCACATCCTCCCAGATGGCTGTGTAGCTCAAGGATCGTAAAGCTCTGTGTGCAATATTTGCTAAGCCCTCAAGGATCTGGTTTACCTTTCACTTCCATAAATGTTCTTTTGGCTGCTGTTGCAGTGTGTATGATATCGGGATTATACTCTATTTTAGATACCGCGATATAGGGATGTGTGTAAACAAGGTCATTCAACCTAGATCACTGCCTTCTTTTTTGAATCTGAATGTGGTTTTTGCCCTCCTTTTTGTGTACAGTGTTTCTGATGTATATTTTAACCTCCGATTCCTCACCTTTAAAATATTCCCCTGGCTTCAGAATGGATCTACAAGTTTTCAGAGCAGTGCTCCTTTGAGACACTGAGCGGCTGCACCTTGACCTCATTATGCACTGGAAGTGATATAGAGGATCTGCATTCAAGCTCCAACCCTGTGTGTCGGCGTCTGTTCCGTTCTTTCTGCACCTTTGAATTCTGTTCCGGAGCTTCGCTCCCTTTTTCGTTGGTTCACGATTTTATCTAAACTAAATTCCAGATCTGCTCATTGTGGAAACGTGCTTATTTTAGAGGCGAGGACTCTTGTGGTAGGAATCTCGGTAAATATTTTGGCATTCGCCTTCAGGAGTGCAGTGGGCCAATATGATTTCCAATGTTCTACATCTGCCCCGGGCTTGGGGATGAGAGTAATTTGTTCTTCACATATCAATGGTGTGAGTCTTGAAGCTCCATTGAAAGAGTTAAACAAAGAAATTAGAGGGCTAATTAACAAGCTTGCTTCCTCTCTATTGAAGGTCACTGTAAGACCCTCCGTATCTGGGGGTCTTGTTTGATTTCATTTGCTTTAAGACTGCCAGTACCTCTTGTACTCCATTGTCTGCACTAATGTTTCACTCCACAAAACCATGTTGCTTTTGGCACTTTCAACGTCTGGTATTGCCATATTGACTGACTGTTCCAGACAGGTCTGATACTCGGGCAGTTACCCAGCTCTTATTTCTGCACATCCAATTTCTACTCACAAAAGGAAACAGCAATGGCTTGTTTTAATAAATGTACCCTTGAATGGCAGGACTAGTGCAGCTATGTGAACTTCAGTGTACATTTACAAAACTCTTTTGTGTCTGCATGATAGCAATTAGAGTGGCTTTAGTTGGTTAGTACACAATTTTAATCTGCAAGAGAATGGGTTTAGGCTAGTAACGTTTTCCTCACAGGTTCCGAAAAAGGATATATCTACCAGGTAGGTTAACCTTTGTCAACTCAACTGGCTACCAGCGGGGAAGAGGCGAGGACTGTTTGTAGGAGTACTACGAGGGATGCACCTTGAGGCAAGTGTGACTACAGGGGTTCCTTTTCCCCCCCCTTCCCATGGGACATCTTAACCCCTAACCTGGGGTTTCAAGTGCTTTCGGTTGAGTTTGACAAATGTCAACCTACCTGGTGGATATATCTTAGTCGTTAGAGACTAGATAGAAGCCCTTACATCTCATCCTGATGAATGCCATGGACCCTCCTGGCCACTTTGTCAGAAACATGTTGACGACGTTGATGGGGATGGGATACTAAACCCCAAGGTCACCACACCCTAGTTTTTAATATTAAGCAAACACCTTACTAATAAATTACATTTGGAGTTTGCATTAATTTTTAAATCACTAACTTCTTCCACTGGCGCCCCCATTTAACTTTTAGAAGTGCCTCCCTGTCTCCAGGTGAAGGCCTGCTCTCTATCAAACGCTGTTTTTCGAGAGCAAAGACTGCCGATGATGAAGCATGACACCTCGTGGTGTGTGAGGACACTCCTTCAAATGTTTTTATACGCCCAGCACCACACAGGAGAAGGTGTAGTGCACCTTTTTCCACCTTCGAATCAGACACTCATTCAGGGTTGCTTCTTTTTGTGTGTACTTTACACACATGCACACTCTACTCTCACTCTCTGGTTATATGCATTGTTGCAGTCATCCTTCCTTAAGATTACATGCACAAAAACGTTCTCATTTTTCTCACACACCCAGTTTTTGCAGTTACACACTGCACACACACATTCCGCCTTCAATCTCTAATGTTATATGTGCATAGACGTGCGCACACCCGCCTCTACACTTATCCTTACATCTTTCCCTAAAGTAACATATATAAACACCTTTCCTCAGTCTCTCATGTTTTTCTCTCCCCCCCCCCCCCCACACACACACACACACGGGCGAAACCCCTCTCCCCCCCCCCCCCCCCCCCCCTCCTACACACACACACACACACACACACACGGGCAGCCGCAGTCCCACCCAGCTGTAAATACTAGGAATCCGTGGGGATTGCTGCCCGAGGCTTTTAGCAGGGAGAAGGCGCGCTGATGTTATCTCTTCTGCAGAACATATTCCACTTCTGGTATGACATGAGAGTGTGTAGTTCTGTGCTATTTATAGATGCAATCGGTCCAAGGTGCACGCTGCTGCGCACACAATGGAGGACTGTTTGCCGGTAACTGATCCGTGCACTGCCAGATTAGCAGGAGCAGTTGTTAGGACGCATGATGGCTCTCCCCTCTCTCGTGGCTAAAATTGGGTTTGTCAACAGAACAGCTGCTACTGCAGCGGATAAACAGAGACTCAGCAGCTGGTAATCTCTGTTCTAGTTTGAAATTGCGAGCGGGATGTTACGTCACGAGATTCTATGGCTGAAGGTTGATGTCTCTGCTGGCGCCGCCCGCCGCGCTGATCGATTCGCTCACAAATGTAGGTTTGCAAAGCCACTAATCACCCGACACCGTACTAGGTACCTTAGTTAAAGTTATAAGTTATGCTGTTCCTCAGTAGCCTAGTCCTCTAAAAAAATAATAATAATAGAAACAATTGGCTACTGGCAATGCATCTAGACCTCTGCATCCTATCAAACCGCTCCACTCGCTTGTCAGAAATTAAGTGGAAACCTGATATTTCTACCACTTTCAAGGCAGGCTCCTCGGTTTCTTCGAAGACGACGCCAACTGTGGCCAAGCTGTAGGAAGTACTTGTCTGAACAAGTAGTGTCTGTTATTTGCAGTAGACAACTTTCTGAGTCTTGACTATCCAAAGCCCTTCCATTCTAAATACATAACACCCAGAGGTTAACACCTCACCATGGGACATTTTATCTGCACAACCTGCTGCCAGGGGCAACACAAGAGGTCTGGCTCCGTCATCTGTTTTAAATAAGGAGCCCGAGGTGCTGGAAGACCATTTTGTTGGATGTATCAGCTCTACTTCTGTGATATCATCATATATTCAGCAAATCCCTTTTTGACGGAAAGATGAACGTTTGACTAACTGGCTTACAGCAGCTGCAAATGTATCATGGTTTTGATGCCGGGACTGCTTGAGCAATGAACAACTGTGTGCGTACATACAGGTACACCTGGTAGGCTACACTGTGATATTAAAGACAAAGCCATGGACTTACCATTTGATGAATTTTCACGAATGAAGTCTTGGGAAATGCAAATGGGTCATTACATTGATGCCTTAGAGCTCTGTTAAATTCAGCTTCTCCAGAGTAGCATATTTATCATCCTTCGCAGGCCTTCAGTTTTCTATAGCCAAACAGCTGTCCATAGGAATGCTGCAAGTTTCAAACAAAAAGCAGCACCTTCGCCAAATCACGTTTAGCTCAGATACAACACACCACCAAGAAATAGGTAATTCTATATAATTTCTTTAATGAGCAACCTTTGCACCCAAAGTCTTTGCATAAGTGCAGTTTCACATCGCGGTGCATCATGTAAATTACAGCATTATGAATCAGGATATTAGTTTGGATTTCGGATCATCATAATCCCTAACACACTCATTACAAACTTGCAATAAAAGGGTTGGTTGGTACCAGTTTAAATATCCTATCATGTCAGGTCGGGCATCAAAAGCTGGTAAAATAGTCTGTGACTGGTGCCAAAGTCAGCAGTTCTGAAAGTAAGTACTGAGAATCGAAATTTGCCTAGCGTAGTAACGGTAAGTTTCAATTCTATTAAGGACACGGAGGCGAGGATTATGCTTTTCTCTCTTCGCTGTTTATTAACATAACATCGCACAGCAGCCAGAAAAGCATCAAAACTTGAAAAAATGTTAGTATTCCCAACACAGGAATATCAGAAAAACATCGTAATAACATTGTTTAATAACTACAAATCCCATGAGATCAACATTATTTATTTTATTTATTTATTTATTTTTTGCACTTATAATGCGCACAGATACCCACACAAAAAAACATTAGGCAGTCCTTTTTTAGTGTCCATAAATCCCAATATAAGGCGTCCATCCTACGAACTCCTCCTCTTTCTTCGTGGCGAGTCAGGCCAAAGTCTCAAGCATCTCGTTTCGCACCATCATTCCCTGGCAGAAAAAAGAACAGCGTGAGCCAAGCCATACCCGCTAAGCTGAAGGCAAATCAACAAAAGCAGTGCATCAAGTCAACGACATGCAACCCAAGAAACAGTAAACCATACTGCAATTCGGAAAACAGATTACTTACTCCAGTACAGGCGGGATCTCCGCAGGAGGTATGGGTGGGATAATCCTCGCCTCCGTGTCCTTAATAGAATTGAAACTTACCGTTACTACGCTAGGCAAATTTCGATTCTATGTCAGGACCGGAGGCTTCGGATTATGCTTGTTTAAAGCTTGTCCACCACCAAACTAGCAATATCCACCACTGGCTTAAAATAGAACCTTTTGAAGGTGGAATCCGAAGACCAGTCCGCAGCGCGCATGAGGTCTTCTAAACGTGCCCCAAGGGCAAATGCTTTAGAGGCCATGGCCCCTCGGCCCCTCTTGCGGAGTGAGCTCTGAACTGCCTCGTATCAATACCAGCTTCCTGCATCACCCAACGCACCCACCGGGCTATAGTGGGGGAAGAGACAGCCTTGTGAGGTTTGCGCAGCGCAATCAGTAACTGCCGTTCGCCCGGAGGGCGAAGTTCCGTCGTGACATCCTCATAGGTTTTCAAACACTGTACCACACACAACTTAGGGGCATCTGCAAATGCCGGATAGGAAATAGACCTCGTAGCCGATTTCGTGCGTCGGCCCGTGGTAAAGGTCACCCCATCCGGGGAGAACGCTCTCGCCGTGACATATAGGGCACGCACATCCGACACCCTGCGACAAGACATAGGCACAGGAGCATCGCCAGTTTAGCTGACAGTTCTTTTAAGGAAAGATACCTGTTAGGCTGCCAAGAAAGAAAAAGGTTCAACAAGAAAGAAAAAGGTTCAACACCACGTTAACATCCCACAGGACGGAATACCGTGGCTCCGGCGGTAAAGCCAGACGCACTCCTCTAAGGAGTCGACATACCAGGGGATGCTCCCCGACCGCCACTCCATCCAGCTGCACATGAGCCGCCGATATGGCAGAACGTATCGTGTTAATCGTCCGGTATGCTAAGCCGGCGGTAGAGAGTTCTGCAAGAAAATTCAGGATAGGAACGAGGCCTGCGACCATGGGATCCAAATCCCGTCTAAGACACCAACGAACCCACCTGGTCCAAGCCGATCTATACCTCTTGGCAGTGCTGCCTGCCCAGGCCTTGGACAAAAAGTGCTGAGCTGAGTTCGAAAGGCCAGGGAGCGACCAACGTCGCCTGAAAGCCTCCATGCCATGAGGCGGAGAGAACCCTGGAGGAGATGGTGAGAGACCCCGTCTGGATTGAGGAGAAGACGAGGAAGCCGGGGAGTAGGATTGGAGAATCCCAGGAAAGTTCCAGAAGAACTGGAAACCACACTTGCGACCTCCACACGGGCATCACCATCACCACGTCCGCCGTCTGCCGGCGAATCTGGGCCGCGGCCCGCGCTATCATGGAGAAAGGCGGGAAGGCATACGGCTGTTCCTGACTCCAGTCTTGGGGGAAGGCGTCCGTCGCCTCCGCCAAGGGGTCCGGTCTCCAGCTGAAGAACCTCGGGAGCTGGAAGTCCAGACAGGACGCAAACAGGTCTATGGAAAACGGACCCCAGCATGCCGCCAGCCAGCGGAATACTTGAACATCCAGCTTCCACAGGCTGGAGTCTCGAAGATATCTTGAGTGCCAATCCGCCACCTGATTGGCCCGACCCGGCAGGTATTCCGCCGTAACCGAGACTTGATGGGCGAGACAAAAATCCCAAAAGTCTTTCACCAGGTCCGCTAGAGCTCTCGATCGCGGACCCCCTAAGTGGTTCACATACCGAACCGCCGAGACATTGTCCATCCGCAGGAGGACGCATGACTTCACTGAGTCCCTCGTCCAGCAACGGACGGCGAACGAACCTGCTAGAAGTTCCAAGCAGTTGATGTGAAGTCGCTGTTCGTCGGACGACCAAGCGCCGCCTGTGGAGAAATCCCCGCAGCGGGCGTCCCAGCCAGACCTGCTGGCGTCGGACTCGATCACCAAGTCCGGAACGGACCCGAAAATCGCGCAGCCGTTCCACGCCTCCATGTGGGCTAACCACCAAGACCTTTCCTCCTTGACCTCCACCGACAGGGGAATCAAGCGGTCGTAAGAGAGCCCTCTGCGCAAATGGTGCGCTTTCAGTCGCTGAAGAGCCCGATAGTGAAGAGGGCCTGGAAATATCGCCTGAATGGACGACGAGAGAAGGCCTACTACTCTGGCCACCTGCCGGAGGGAGGTGTGTGATTTGGAGATATTTTGCCGAAGCACATGCTTGATTTTGGCCATCTTCCTGGACGGCAAACTGAGAGTCGATTTCACCGAGTCTACCACAAAGCCCAGGAACACCATCTGCTGGGCGGCGGTGAAAACCGATTTCTCCCTGTTGACAAAAAAACCCAGACCTTGTAACAGGGAGACTGTCTGAGACAGTTGAGCGGCCAACTTGCTCGGGTCCTGGCCTAGCAGCAAGATGTCGTCCAGATAGACGATCAGCCGAATGCCCTGACTCCGCAGGGTTTCGATGGCCGGGTGCAGTATTTTTGTAAAGCACCAAGGGGCCGAGGAAAGACCGAACGGAAGGGCCTTGAACTCGAACACCATGTCTTTCCAGCAAAACTGAAGGAAACGGCGATGCGGGGGGTAAATCGGAACCACCAGATACGCATCTTTGAGGTCTAGACGGACCATCCAGTCGTTCGGGAGCAAAACGTCCCTCAATAGATGGATGCCCTCCATCTTGAAGTGGTTGTACACTACCCAGCCATTGAACTCCCTGAGGTTGATGACTGGCAGTCTGCCCCCGTCCACCTTTTCCACAAGAAAAATATTGCTCAGGAAACCCCGGGGGTGGCGCGTTGTCCGACAAATAGCCCCCTTGCGCAGCAGCGCCAAGACTTCTTCGTCGATCAAGAGCGCGTCTGACTGAGAAAAAGTTATGGGCCGAGGAGGCTGTAACTGGCACGGCTGGTTGTAAAACTCTATGCGGAACCCCCGCACGGTCTGAAGGACCCATGCGTCCGATGTAATAGCCTCCCATGCCCGGGGGAAACACGCCAGCCTCCCCCCAATAACCACCTGATCCGCAGGGATAACACTCACCGTGTGAATTGTTGCCGCCGGAGTCGTTGCGGAAGTTTCCGCGTCCTCTGAAACGCTGACCTCTGGTGGGGTAAAAGTTGTTGTAATTCGCGGGGGAGTTGTAGCCTCCTCTACCGGAGCCATGCCCTTTTCCGGGCTGTTGCTGACCACCACGGCCGGTCGTGAGGCCCCTACCACGACCAGCCCCCCGGGAAAAACGCTGGTGGAAGACCCGCTTGATGGTTGACTGGGCCTTGTCCAGGGAGGTGAAGATGGAAACAAAATTCCCCAGTTCTTTTATGAACGGCTCGCCAAAGAGCCCTCCTTGGGCAACAGCGCCAGCTTCCGACGAAGCCAAATCGCCCAACTTGGGATCCAGTTTTATCAGCAGTGACCGACGCCGTTCGGTCGAAAGGGCACAGTTGGCATTCCCCAGGAAAATAACAGCCCGCTGCGCCCAGTTGGACAGTACTTCTGGGCATATGGCGCTGCCCGACACCTTGGCTTCCTCGGCCATATCGAGGATCTTGGTGAGGGGGCCAATGGTGTCCAAGAGCTTATCCTGACGGGAGCGCCAGGAACGGTCGATCCCTTTCCGGGGGTCCTTGACGAACTTCGCCATGAAGGTGGCCATTTTCCCATCGAGCTCCGGCGTCATGGCCACCTTCCCATCCAAGGTCGGGCGGGGACATTCGCCCCTCAAACAACTGCGCGCCTCCTTCTCCAAGGGCTTGCGGAGGCGGCCCGCCACAAATTGCGCCACCTTGTCACCAGGCGCCCAAGCGGCCGACCTCGGGTGCATGATTTCATCCGGGTCCAGCATACCCGAAGTGTCTTTAGGCAACTCCGTCGAATTGGACGCCGGTCGCCATGACCGCACGGAGTCCTCGTCGTCGTCCGTATCTGCGGGGGAAACACCCCCCGGGGAGGCCGGGACAACATCCGCCGGCGTTGAAGGGGTCTGAGGCGGAGGCGCCTCGGAGGCCGACCCGGACGCCCTAGCCAGGAAAGCGTCGCGTAGGCGCTCGAAGGCGCCCTTGTCCACGCCTTGTGTACCACTGGGACCCGCGTCCCCACGTGGTTTCTTGGCAGCCGGAGGCCGGCTAGGATCGTTGGCGGGTGACCCCCCCTAGGGCCGGTGCCAACTTGGCACATTCTTCGACAATGCGGGCTGATAGTCTGTTCTCCATAGGCCCAACTATTTCCTGCACGCACCGGTAAATCGACTGGTCCACAGCCGCATAGAACTCGTCGTCTTGGAGGTACTGGTGTGACTCCTCCTCCTCGACGTAGTACCCCTCAGCCATGGCGTCCACCACGCCGTAGAGAAGAAACTGGAAACTGAGAGTTCCGATGGCGTACACAGACAGCCACGTGTGGGCCAAACGAAGGTTAGCAAAGGTTGTAGGCCGGTGGAACCAGGCAATCAAGAAGGCAGTACCAGCCTTCACAGCGCGCCGACCCTCTCTCCAGAGACCGGGTCGCAGCGCCTCCCAGCACGCTCGAGCGGGGAACACCCCAGCGGAAGCTAATGTAGGAAAAGGTGCTGAAAAATCGCCCACAGGCGTCAACGTGGTCACAACCACCAGTACAGACCCCACCGGGGCGTTCAAGCACAGGACAGTACAACCCAAGAGGGCGTCGGGGTTAGGCGGCAGCAGGGCACCTGCGACGTCGAATCAGCGAGACGGAAGCTGCGCGCGGGCAGGCGAGACGCAACGGCGCCCTCTAGCGGCGAACTCCACACTGCGGAACACACGGGGACATCGCGTAAGGGGCGAAGGCGTCCCCACGATGGAAGGGGCTCTGGAAGGGAAAAAACCCCACAGACCCCCCAAAGCAACAGTCAATGCAAATAGAATATAGGAAAAACACAAGACCTCAACAAACACAAAATGTGCAAGAGAGGGAGAATAGCACTTAACTGGCTGCGAAGCAGCGAAGAAAGAGGAGGAGTTCGTAGGATGGACGCCTTATATTGGGATTTATGGACACTAAAAAAAAAGGACTGCCTAATGTTGATCTCATGGGATTTGTAGTTAGTAAACAATGTTATTACAATGTTTTTCTGATATTCCTGTGTTGGGAATACAACATTTTTTTCACGTTTTGATGCTTTTCTGGCTGCTGTGCGATGTTATGTTAATAAACAGCGAAGAGAGAAAAGCATAATCCGAAGCCTCCGGTCCTGACATAGAATTTCAGTCTACTCCTATGTCTCTGGCAGATTACGAAGTTATCTGGCAGATGAAAGGTAGGAAAAGCCAAATTAGGTTATAGAGGTGGTGTAGAAGGAAAACACTAGTAGTCCCAAAATAAACCCTTAGTGTAAGAGAGTGAGGAGCACCCCGAGACTGAAAAAGAGCATCCAGAAAGGTAAGAAGAGAACCATTGATATGAGGTCCAAGAGTTCGACTGTGTTGAAGGTAGTGGAGAGGTCTAAGAGAATGAAGATGGAGATTGTTATGGTAAGCAAGTGCGGGAAAATGCGAGACATTTCTGAAGGTTGAGTCTGTTGAGTGTAAATAATGGAAGCCCAACCAAAGGAAATTCAGTAGTCTGAACACAGAGACCTAGCAGGCTAACCTGTTGTTAATCTGTTGTGTAAGAGGTTTGAGAAGTGGAACTCTAATACAGAGCCTGGATGGGTTTGAAGGTGTTGGACAGTCATTTTCTTTCACCAATGGCAAGACAACTGTAGATTTAAAACTGTTTATGTAGTAACTAATTCTAAATGCTAACGATAAAGCATAAAGGGGTTGTCCATATAACCCGCAGAACTTGGGCTATGACTACAAGAACAACATAAAGCGGAAAGATGTGGGGAAATAGACACGTAATTATTTAAAACTCAACTAAACCATTTACTATGCAATTAATTTTTTAATAACAAGAATTACTCATATAACATATTATGCAATGCATGTAGTTCTATAATCATTCCAAAACAAAATCATGATTGAAGATCACAGAGGGTGAAGAACACATTTAAAATAACACAGTAAAAAGTTTTTATTACTTACATATTTGATGCCTGAAATGACTATACAGGGGATATTTAAGGTGATATGGCACTTAGACACAGTACACAGTTGTTATAGCGTGTTATATTAACACCTTGGCTGCTAGGTGTTTTCCCCTCCTGCGCTGACTTTTTTGATTATTATGGTTTTATGACGAGCTCAGCTCGTCATGAGCACAGCTCAACCGTGCCTCATGACGAGCTGAGCTCGTCATGAACATCGAAAGGGTTAATACAGTGCTAAATGAGAATGGATGTCAACCCGGCATCCCAATGAGAAACAAAACAAGAACAGAAGTCTCCTAGCATATGAATATCGTAAAAAACAATTTTCTTTTATTCTTCAATCTTTTCTTTTTATTCAATTTCTTCTGCCAGCTAACACTTGTTTCATCAGTGGTTGTGTCACCCTATGACTTCCTCAGGACTGTAATCCCTGAGTATTCTCTAGAGCATAAAGTACAAAAGTAGAAAAAGTATCTATTCTGGTACAGATCATCACAGTGGCATCTACTGTGCCGGGTGCGGACTCTGGAAGGTGGTCTTCTTACATTGCGTTGTATACGTTTTGAAAAGGATATGGACTTAAAGTTTTTGACCTGTAAACTGATTATCGTAATCTTATCGACAGAGTTCTGTAATTTATTTTGCAAGAATTTAATATTTAGAATTCATGGGTGATGTATATACTTTATTCGTCCTTGGTGTTGAGTCAATTTAATGACTTGTATTTAAACTCATATTAGGACAAACGTGAATGTGGTTGAAATTCGGTATTCTCATGTAAAATAATATATAAGCATTTTATTTTAAAAAAAATTCCATGCATGTCCTTCTGTGTTGGTTCTTTTCTTACCTTTTGTAATATGGCTGCCACTTGCAGCAACAAAAAAAACATGATTTCTCCATTCTCCCACCATGCTTTTCGTACTTTCCAGAAGCCAGAACACAGTCTGCTCCACTCAGTGTTGATCATGTGAAAGTGTCTTTCGGAGTCATGGCGCATCTTTCACTGTAAAACCAAAGGGGAGGATGGACGGAGTGTTGAACATTGCAAGCATTCCCCTCCAGTCAACTGATCTGGATTTAATCCATCCTCATTCTTTATCTCACTCCACCACCCCAGTTCAGACATGGCTATATGCAAATCAGTCTGAGCCTGTGCCTCATGGGAACAGTCCAGCCTGAACTGCCAAGCATCTTTCAATGTAACACATGTGCAGGACCCTGATGTAGGAATCACAGGAGGTCCCTGATCTGGCGGTAATGTAGAGTGTTTTCCCCCATTGAGACCTTGGTAATCTCTCAATAATAATAGATTTGGATTTAGATAGATTTTCCTGCATTGGAGATTGTACGACTGACTTTTCTTTTCGACCTCTTGATCCCTTACTTGCTTTACATGTTCCTGTGTTTCAGCTTATCTTTTAGAGTTTGTCATATGGAGGTCCTTCTGAAAAGCAAATAAGGCAATGAGGCAAAAATTAACTATATAGACCCGATTGTTTACATTTAGGTCCCTTGGAGCCATGTTGTTTTCCTGTGAGCCAAATATGCAGTATCTTCGGTATTACCTTTACTGCTGCTTGGGCGTGCCCCAGTTTGTCTTTCCATGTCTCCCAGCCATGGGACTCCAGCATGGTGGAAGGGTCGAGGAAGGGCATCTCCAGAAACTAGAATAGGCTTGGCAATGAGGTAGGATATCTTTATCCTTGACTATCACCCAGGGACGTAGCTTGGTCAGTAAGACTGGGGGAGGATGGGTGGTTGGGCTTCAGTTTTAGGTTTAAAGTATTTTATTGAAGCAGGGTAAGGAAGGAAACCAACAAAGTACATGAAAAAGAAAACCACAGGTGCCCCCATACTCAGTGCGTAAGGTACATTAGATACATCAAAGCAAGTCTTTCGCCACATTGGGCACCATCATGCTTGGAAACACAGCTCGCGCACCTGTGGGTGGAGACAAAAAAAGGGGGGGGGGGAAGGGAAGGAAAGGGAAAAAGGAGAAAGAAAAAAAGGGTGGGGAAAACAATCCTGCCCCATTTCCTACCCAGCCAACAACCCCCCAACTCCCACATCCCGTCCCCACCCACTGTACTGTGCCATCAACCACTCGCTCACCCCTCTCAGCAACCTATCGTTTGCCCCCGCTACCAAATGCCGGTTTAGACCAATCAAACAGGCGGGTCTGGCGGCGGTGTCAGCCGCAACAGTCTGAGATACCTAGGGCAGGTGATTTCTTTGAATTCAGAGCACAACAGATTATGGAAAGGTGCCCACAGCTCCTCAAAAGCATCTACATCCCCTGCCACCACTATGGACAGCTTCTCCATGCCAAGGACATGCCACAATCTGTGCAGCCAGCCGACAACAGTGGGGAGCGTGGTGGAGCGCCAGTGTATGAGTATGTTTTGTACAGCCGACCCCAAAGCTATCGCTATCTGTCTACCCCTTTTAGATCTGAGAGGGTACATCAATCCATTCGGCAATCCCAATAGGACGTAGGCAGGGAATCGGGGCAGCTCTATCCCAAAACATTTGTCAACCTCATTGAGGACCTCCTCCCAGTAAGAAGCCAAAAGGGGGCAGTCCCACAAGATATGAGTAAGCGTGCCATTCTGACCACAGTTACGCCAGCACGTCCTCGGTATTGATCTATCCATCTCATGTAGTTTCTCAGGAGTGCGATACCAATATGTTGAAATTTTGGTGAAGGTCTCCGTGAGCCCCGTGTGATAGGCAGAGTGGCGCGCCCGGTAGGAGATGTGGCCCCATTCAGTATGACTCAGCACTCGACCAAGCTCCCGCTCCCAGCGCTCCCTACCCGGGTTGTGGATATGAAAGGGGGGGGGGGCTGCAGCATTTTGTACAAATCGGAGATAAGCTTAGCGTCCGACGTGCGAGTGACAAGCCAGCGCTCGTACTCCGTGATCTCCCGGTCTGCCGTCGAGCGCACTTGAGGCTGTAGTGCCCAGTGGCGCGCCTGCATATACCGCATGCGCTCCGTCTCGGGGAGGCCATAATCCCGACGTAGGTCCTGGAAGGGGACGACCCCCTCTGGGCCATATATATGATAGGTGTGGCAGCGGGCCGCCCGCCAGTGATCGTAGGCGCCAGGCACCATACCCGGGCCAAAGTCCGGATTGCCAATCAGCGGCGTGAAGGGAGAGGGAAAGGTAGTGAGTTCATGCCTAGTAGCCACTGAGTCCCACACCCGAAGCGGGACCCGCGTCACAAAAGAAGCGTAAAGGTTAGGGGGCCGATGGGCCCGTCTCAGGAAAGGCACCTCCTGTAGCGTTCTGCCTGCTACCGCCTGGTCCTGAAACAGCCAGTGTTTATCCGACTCCACTCCACCAAATAGCGCAATTGGGCGGCCTGGAAATATTTCTGCAAGTCTGGTATCCCTAGTCCTCCAGATTCAGGCGCCAGCGTAGCTATGGTCCGTTTGATCCGGGGCCTACGGCCTTGCCACACAAAACGTGCGATGGCCGATTGAGTCTCCGCGAGCCATCCTTTGGGGGCTGTAGCGGGAGCGCCCTAAACAGGTATAGCACCTGAGGTAGAAGGGTCATCTTCACTGCGGCCACCCTGCCCAGCAGCGATAACGTGCCCTTATCCCACCGGGCCAATTCCTCTCTGATTTTCGTACTCAAAGCCGTGTAGTTGGCCGTGACCATCGCAGGAAGTGAGGGTGCCAAGAGGATCCCCAGATATGGGATCCGGTCCCCCGACCAGCTCAAAGGGAAAAGCCTCTGCAGGTCAGCTCTGGTGGCGCTAGTCAGCGAGATGTCGGGGGCAGCAGACTTCCCGAGGTTCACTTTGAAGCCCGCCACCGCGGGGTCCAGTTCCGCGACACATGCAGGTAGGGACCTCCGTGGGTCATCGAGCGTCAAAATGACATAGTCCGCGTAGAGGCTAAGCGCATGGTGAAACTCTCCCATCCTGACCCCTGTGATATCGGGGTTCTGTCGAACCCTTTGAGCAAACGGCTCCATATAAAGAGCGAAGAGCAGAGGGGACAGTGGGCATCCCTGTCGCGTACCACGTTCTATCGGAAAGTGTCGAGAGTTGCCCCCATTCACCCGGACCACCGCGGACGGAAACCGGTAGCAGTTGAAAATCAGGTGCCGGAACTTCTCGCCGACCCCAAACTTGCCCAGGACCTTCTCTAGATAGGGCCAATGCACCCTGTCAAACGCCTTTTCCGCGTCGATGGAGAGGGTCATGCGTTCCCTGGGAATCCTGGAGGCCTTCTCAAGAATATGAGTCACCCTCTTCGTGTTGTCCACTGTCTGCCTGCCTGGCACGAAGCCGGCCTGATCCGAGTCGACCATGCCCGGGAGATGAAGTGCCAGACGTGCTGCCAGTATGCTAGTGAAAACCTTCAGGTCCGTGTTCAGTAGCGAGATAGGGCGGTAGGACCCGCAGGCAGTCCGGTCCTTGCCCGGTTTTGGGATCACGGAGACCGTGGCCTGGAGAAATTCGGGGGGGATGGCACCCGGTTCCGAAAACGTATTGAAAAGGCGTGTCAACAGAGGCGCAAGTTCCTGACAGAAGGTCTTATAGAAAAGAGGGATGAAGCCATCCGGGCCCGGGGCTTTACCCGTCTTAAGCCGGGAGATCGCCGTGACCACCTCTTCGATCCGAATCTCCCGCTCCAGATACTGGGCCTGATCCGGCGTCAACGACGGGAGCGACACCGATTCCAGATAGTCCGCCTCCGCCCGGGCGGAGGGGGCCTCGCCAGTGTAGAGATCAGCGTAGAAGTTACGGAAAACGTCCGCGATCTGCTCGTCCTCCGTGACTGACTCTCCGGTAGGAGTAACCAGCTCTTTCACCCGGTGCTGCTGATGTTGCACCCTGAGCTTGTGCGCCAGGAGACGGCCGCACCTGTCTCCACCGGTGTAATACTTGTGCTTCAAGCGAAGCACCGCGTACTCCGCCCGGTCTGTGTCAAGGGCAGACAAGAGTTTCCTGGCGGCCTTCAGTTGCCTCCAGACTCTGGGGGCGCCCGTTCTGTGATGTACCTGTTCCAGCTCCCGCACCTGCCGAGTAAGCTCGTCCCTCTTGAGCTGGCGATCCTTGTTCTCCGCCGAGGAGATAGCGATAAATTCGCCCCGGAGCGCAGCCTTCAGGGCAGCCCATTGCGTCGCGCGGGAGGTGTCGTCGTTGTCGTTTACCCGCTGGAAGTGCGTGATGGCCGCGCGGATCTGTTGCACCGTCGAACGCCTGTGCAGCAGCGTGTCCCGGAGACGCCAGACCCCTCTCGGACGAGCCACCGGGGGTAGACTGAAGGTACCCTCCACCGGCGCATGGTCGGAGAGAGAGAGGACCCCCATGTCGGCAGTCAAGGCTAGTGCGAACATCGGGCCCGTCACTAGGAGATGATCCAGTCTCGCGTAGGACTTGTGTGCATGAGAGAAATAGGAATACGCGCGGGTCGTGGGATGGAGGCGGCGCCACATGTCGTGCATATCAAGCTCCTCCAGTCGGGTACGAACCGAGCCCGAAAGCTCTCCCAACTGGTGGCGCCGTTGCACAGACCTGTCCAGAGCTGCATCAAAGACCAAATTCAGATCTCCCCCTAGCACTATGTGCCTGTCAGAGGTGGATGCCACGTCTTCCAATGCCCTGTGCAAAAATTGGTCCTGGTGGTCATTGGGGCCGTATATAGAGCCTACAGTCATCACCAAGCCACCCACCTTGATCCTATATGCCAGAAGCCTCCCCTTCTGTTCCGCTACCTTCTGCAAAACCTCCTCTCTGAACCCCTTAGAAAAGAAGAGCGCCACACCTGCCGTTTTAGAAGCACCGGAGGAAAAGAGCTGCGTGGGGAACTTGGGGGTACGCATCCTGGGACAATCCTTGGCCAACAGATGGGTCTCCTGCAGTAGGCAGATGTCGGCCTGAGAGTTCTCCAACAGAGACAGGACGCCCCGCCGTTTAACCGGGTTATTCAGCCCCTTCACATTCAGAGTAACAACTTTAAGAGCCATCAAGGAGGGGGACCCCAGAAACGCACATGAAGGTGGGCAAGGCCCAGCAAGCGAAACACAGAGGCTACCACAGAAAACCTCAGCACACAGCGAAAGCAAACATTCCTATGGCACAGTACAGTCCCCGAACCCCAAAACCCCCCAACTAAGTGGACCCCCCCTTCCCCCAGAACTTCACACGCCCAGCTCCACATTGCCCCCAACTCCCATCCCCCCAACAAACCCCCCAACTCGAAACATTCCCCTGCAACTCCCCTTCCCACCCCGCTTCTCAAGCCATTCAAATAAGTCATTGTCCCAGTCCGGTCCCCTTCGGACAAGGCCGTGGAAAGTCGATTGAGTGGACGTCCAGCCACCACCTCCAGCACCCCCGTCCCCCCCCTACCCCCAGAACCCTCGCACCTGCAATGATGAAAGGCTAATGTAGACTCCCCCCGGAGTAAGTTCAGGCCGTCAAGGCCACATCACTGTTCGCCGTCGCTCTGGAGGCCTCCTGGATGGCGCTCGACATGTCCGCCCGAATCATGGGCGAGTCAGGCCGCTCCGGTGGTGGGGAGCGCCTCTCCCCGATCTGCTGCCAGCCGTCCCGAGTGCTTCGTCTGCGGCGCGGCGCCGGGGTGTCTGCATCCGAAGCCGGGATTCCCAATACCGCGCAGACATCCTGGAGGGACCGGAGCTGATGCAATGTCCCGTTCCACCGGAAGATCAAGCGGAAGGGGTGCCCCCAAGAATACTGCGTTTCATGCTCCCGAAGGAAGTCCGTGGCAATTTTAAAAGATTTCCTCTTCTGCAGCGTGACTGTGGATAAGTCTTGATAGAGAGCCACCGGGTGGTCTCTGAAGCGGAAAGGCTGCTGCCTCCGCGCCTCGCGGAGAATCCGCTCCTTCAGGGGGAAGTCCGGCAAGAAGGCCAAAATGTCCGGGGATGGGCGCCGATGCTCTGCGAGGGCGGCCCACCCTGTGCGCCCTGTCGATACGGACTTGAAAGTCCTCTGATTCCCCCAAGATTGCGCGGAAGAGGGCCTCCAGGTAGGCGGTCACGTCGTCACCCTCCTCGTTGGACGGGACGCCCCGGACCCTAATATTGTTCCGCCTGGACCGGTTTTCGAGGTCTTCGGCGTGGGCCTGTAGCTCAATCTGTTGCTCCCGCAGCCGCAAGACCTCCTGCTGCAGGTGGGTGATCTCTTCATCTCTGGAGTGACCAGCCTCTTCCACGGTGTTAACTCGCTCCCCCAGGGAGTCCACTTCTCTCCGGACTTCCCGGACCTCTCCGGCCACCTCTTGCTTCAGAGTCTGAAAGTCCTCCCTCAAGGAGCTAAACAGCGACTCCAGGAACGATCGAGTCACTGGGGGCTCACCGCCGTCAGCGCCTCTGGAATGGGCCGGGGAGCTCGGGGCGGCCTGGCTCCCCCCGCTGCGCAGGGCACCACGTCCCAACATGTCCGGCAAAGTACGGTTGCCTCTCCTCTGACCCCTGGCATTCGACATCTTGGCGGGGCGGGAGTCGCCGATGGCCGCAGCTTGGTGAAGAGGCGCCTAAGGTCCGGGCTGCCGAGCAGCGGAAGCCGGCCGGGCACTCAGTCGACGAACAGGAAGCACTGCTGCGCAGAGGCCCCGATCAAGGCCGGGCGGCCGGTCCAAGGTCTCCAAAATGGCCGCCCATTATAGTCAGTGGGGCCAACGCCCAGGGGACGAGGCCTACCTTTGTCGCGGATCCAAGTGCGACACACACAGCCGAAGGGCAGGCCCGCAGGGCGAGAAGCAACTAGGGCCGGCTCGCCTGGATGTGCAAATGCTCCGGAGGCGTGACTCTACTCCGCCATGGCCAGGGGTGGGCCGGAGCAGCCACGTGGAGCAAGCGTTCTCAAGCCCCGGTCTTGCGTAGTAGTCGTAGGCCGGCTACGCCTCCGTCGCCTTTCTTCGATCGGCTCCGCTCCGCCGGCGAAGCCCGCTTCGGCACCCACTCGGTCGCTGCAGCTCAGGTACTCCGGCAGGCAACTCGCAGTCGCTGGATCACGCCGCCGGGACCCCAAGCCTGAAAGTCTCGCGGCTCTCGGGCCTCCCACAAGTCGATCAGCGGGCGCCGTCTCAGTCGGTATCCGGGTGGAATCACCACCGTGGCGGGACACCTGGGGCTCGCCGACTGCTCTACACCACCACGGGGGTCACCAGGTGTGGTTACCGCTTGATCCGGGGGGGATCAGCGGATGTAAGCGGTGCAGGGTTTCCAGGGGCTCGGGAGCTCTCGGCAAGTGCGTCCTCTCAGCCCGCCATCTTGGCCACGCCCCCTGGGCTTCAGTTTTATTGACAATCAGACTGACATATCATATCAATCATTATAGTAGAAGCAGCGCATGAATTGGACTTAAGGGCCACTGGAAAAGGAAATGAGCATGGATTGTGAGAGGTACACAATACACAGTATTTTGTAAAATAACCATGTTTTAAGACCTTCCAAACAGAGAAAATTGTGTGTGAGAATTTGTCTGAGTGAGTATTTAAAATCCCAGGTGAAATCATAGAGACACCATACCATACCAAACTCGACTGAAAGCTCCTGTACCCAACTATTTATTAAAAAGACATTTATTAGGGGGTGTGAAACCCCAAACACTTCCCATGAAGCTACTACGCCCCTGCAATTACCATATGAATGCTGTGGCCCTTTTTCTGAACCTTTTTGGTTTTATTTTCATCGACGTATAGTACACTGGCTTGATTGAAATTTTATGTACACTAACTCACAGGTGTAGCTCGTTATTTCATGTGGCATTTTGTCTCCATCCCTTGCATGATATAGTTTTATGCATCAATGATAGTTTACTAGTCTCTTGCATAGGTTTTTTCACGAATGGTGTGAAGTGAGTACCCCCCTCCGAGCTCTGAGTGAGCAATTTGTATATAATGTTCCATTGCTTTGGAATTTCCGGTCTCTGACTATTCATTGATTGTACATAACGCATAGAATAGGTTTGGTGTACTTTGGTATGATTTACGATTAGGAGTTGATAATTATTTTTAAATGCAGATACAAGCTCCCTTGACTTCCTTAGTCCTGATGAAGCCTTCAATTATTTTGACCAAAACATGTCGACTTTTGTGGAAGGAGAATGTTTTTAGATTAGATTAAAATTTGGAGGAATTAAGGGTCATTGGCCCATTACTTCTTTTAGACAGGGCTCCCTTCAGGTGGATTGAACACCGGAAAAACTTGGACAACCACCTCTGTTTTCTTAAAATTGAGAGGAAGTAACAAAGAACTGACTGACTTCACATATTTCTGCCTTGGGTGGACAAACACCAAATATGTAGCATCCAAAAACGTATTTCAGTGTTTTTTAATTTCTTCTACACCCTCTTGGTCAGTAATCTTCAAACATGATTTCGTTTTGGGATGATTAGAGATGTACAGGTGTTGCGTAGTATGTTCATACGAGTAATTCTTGTTATTAAAAAAACTCAATACTCAGTAATTTATTGTTTCATCGAGTTTTAAATAATTCTGTCTATTTTCTTTACCCCATAGCTTTATGCTTTGTTCTTGTAAGTCGGATTGCTTGTCGGAATAGAACAGATGGTCTCACTAAGTGCAAGAGAATTGGTCAGAGGTACATGAAAAGTTAGCAGTGGGAACCATATTAATAAGTTCAGTTAGAGAGCCTGCATTCAGTTAGTGGAAGTAACTTCTGTATTCATGTTGGCGTACAGTGGTATTCTGTTATACCCGAAAACTGAAAAACCAAGTATTGAGAAAAGCTATCATAAACCATAATCTCTTGTCACAAATTTAAGAAGTTATTCTTAATGTTTACTTGCTAATGGAGAACATTAGTAGCTCACATAGCACAACTAACAGTAAACCATATTATTAAATGAGTTCCCCTGGAAGAACATCAAATCCAAGCTACACCAATAGAACCATTATTGTGTAAGTTTGTGGCATGAAAAGATAAATGTTTGAATGCAGAATTTATAGAGATATGATTAGTAGGGTCATAAAACAGATTTAACTAGTAGTAGGAACCAAGATAATTGTGGTCCTGTAGAAAGCCAAAGTGACCCGTAAAGAGCAAGCTAGCATTGAAGCATGTAGACCAGAGCTAATGTGGATAGTTTAATAGAAACTCTATAAACATCTACAAACCTGTTTTTTAACCTGGTCTAGGGGCCTAGAAAAATGAGTACAAGGGCAACCTGAGGCAATTTTAATATGCAGATTCCCCTTCTAAAAATAGGTGACATTATAAGAGCTCTCTTTGATCTTTAAAGGTTTAGCCCACCCAAATATGTTTAGAATATCTGTGGTGAGGACTCGATGATGGCGCATGGCACTGGACTGAAAACAAAGTGGGTGAGTCCTTAAAATAAATCAGTAGGTTTTCCAGGGGGGTCTGTACTTGTAGATTCCCCCATCACCCTAGGTCGTGGCACCCCTTTGTGATTCTGTTTAAGTGTGGAAGCACTGTGCACCCGGATATAAGCTTCTACCTCCCTTTTTTTTATTTAAAAATGCCAATTATGTTTATTTCTTGGCCGTAGTTCTATATCTGTGAAACGCAGTCCATGTAGGTAATTGAATTGCATTGTCCAACTCCTGAGGAGAGGGTGTTTTCATGCTAGTTTATTGTAGTGCTTATACAATGTATGATTTTTTCCCAACGTTAATAGAATCGGTTCCAGAGAACTAGAATGGGTTTCTTTGGCCCGTAGGTGTATCAATGCTAGATAATAAAACCTTTATCTATTTCTCCTTGTGGAACTCTTCCACTAGGTGGCATTCACTCAAATCTCAGAGGCCATAGGGATAGGTGGCAAAGAGACATTGATCTATGTAAGGCTTATCTTTGACAGTATTTCGGATCTGCAGTTGGAAGTCATAATAACCATTACGAGTGTCTACCTTTTAGTCTGAAGTTCTCCTCATTTCCAAAGGTCCTGGCAGATGTGGTGACCCTTCATTGATTTTCCCATATTTGGAGAACCAGTTATTGAAATCTCAGTCTTCAGATGAGTGGACAACCTTATTCTGGAAGGCGCAGCATAGGGTTATCAGTCATCCAGAAAAAAAGCAACAGTTTCCATCATAGAAACTACAGTTCATAGAGGCAAAAACAGACTCCTCTTTATGCTTTGCTTTTCCTCCTCTGGAAAGGATTCTGGCGTCAGTCAGCGAGTTCCCCACTTTGCCGCACAGTCGCCATTCAAGTAGAGCTGTGAACTACCCAGGTCTAGAGAGGGTATGTGTAACTCGCATACAAATGCAAGACCCCTCAACACCCCTACAATCCACGCACTCCTGATCCCTAGAAGCCCTCACCAACCCTAAACTCTTCCCTTTCCCTGAACCCTTACAAACACCTTTGTAAACCAGAACTTGCCCATTCCTGACCCCTTAAGTCTTATCACCCTTTCTCGAACCCCTAAACCCTTAAACGCTTGCCAGTTTTAATTTAATTTTTGATTTGTCCTTAGAATTATATTTTAATTTAAATGTTTCCTTTTAGTTTGGGATTTTTTTGTATTACCTTCATATTGGCTTTCTTTAAATTTGATTTCCATGATTTAGTTTCTTTCAGTGTGGATTCTCAGTTTTCATTTTACTATTCATTCACAAGTAGAAATACACCTCTGTCACAAATGTGTCCAACTTGCAAGAATTCAGGTGTTATTCAAAGCCCTCCCGAGGCCTGCATGAGTGCCATCCTTTTCCTTTAACCGCAGTGCGCAGAATTGCATCTCCTAACTCGAGACCACTCTGACCATGAATCATGTGTTTGTAAACCACCACCCTTCTGTAGCAAACCAAAAGCTACTTTGCAGAGTAAATTTCACTTAATGGAGCATAGAAGTATCTCTGCAGCTTATAAATGGACATTTTTTTGGGTGAAAATCTCACAGGCCTCCTCCCTCAAACCTCTATTGTCATACAGTGCACGGAAAGGAGCTGTCTGTGTAATGTTGTTCATCCTGCCAGTCACCAGGAAGTAAGAGAAAAACATTGTATTTGTGTGCTGAGTGCTTGTATGAGAAATGCCCGGAATACAACTTTAATGATGAACTTCATCCTGAAATTGTGTGCACACTCGCGTTTTGAAGAATTGTGTAGAGTGTGTTTGTGTGCGCGCACCAGGAAGCTCTGAGCGGCTGGCTGCGGTGGGGGCAAGGAATTCCTGTGGTGTGTGATCAGAGCGACTTTACAAATATAGGCACATCCTGCAACCATCGTTGGCGGGCAGGGGGATATACTAGATCGCCAAAAGCCCTCTGTGTGTTGTATGATTTTCAGAGCGTTCTGCATGTGGTCCTTTTTGAATGAGTTTTCTAAACATTAGTTAATATAGCTGGTGGGTCAAGGCCAGATCCGTATGGATTGATGAATGAATTGATGGGTCGAACACAAAGAAAGTAACTTCAAGAACTGTGGAACTGTGTTTAGCATTGGTGTAGGAGTTGAAGGGAAACAACTGGATACTATACAATATTAGTTTGTAACCAGCAAGTTCAATCTACCCGCACCTTCACTAAAGGATTCGTTTTCTGAGCCAGGACTGCTTGAGCGGACATCACACTTCAGAGGTAAGTGGTGCAAAGTAATCAGCCTGTTTTATTCAACTCTACACAATTGCAAATGTTGAAGTAAGTGGAATTTTGAGAAATGTCTCTTATACTCTATTGGGATTTATAGAGCGCATGACTACTTAGAAGCTTCACAGCGCTAGCATCCGCACCACAGCTGAACAGTCAGTACTCATCAGGACATCCTGTCGAATAAAGACTAAACTACACAGAGCAAAACTTTTAAGTGCTTCCTGAAAGTAGGTATATTCTCCAATAGACGTAGGCCAATAGGCATTGAATTCCGAAACTAGGAGATAAGGAAGGCAAAGGAGCGCCCGCCACGTCTCATCCTGCATATTTGGGGAACGATCATGAGTTGGGCATTGGTCGACCTCAGGTTCCAACTTGGAGAGTATGGCAGCATAAGAACCTAAAATAGAGAAGGACCTTTAGCACGAAGAGCTCTGTGCGCAGTGCATAGAGCCTTAAATTTCATCCACTGATCCATAGGTTGCCAGTGAAGTATGGTCAGGCACTCTGAGCCTAAAGATGTCTTGGAATATTGAGCAGAAGTCGAGCCGCAGCATTTTGGATGACTTGCAACCTTCTGGTCACATATCGCAGGGCCCCCAGGTAGGGAGAGTTCCCATAGTACAGACTGGAGAGTTGTACAATAATTCTTATAGAAAGGAGGGGGAGCAGATTTTACATTTTGCAAAGCATTCTAAGAAGGCCGAAACCGCTAGCTGAATGTTCCCTCCCTTAGAATTCCATTGAAAGGGATTTATCCAGCCACACGCCGAAAATGTTAATAGTGTTTTAGGGGAGGGTGCAATACCTAGACATTCAGACCATCCTAATGGAGACTGGATAGTCGTATTGTTGTCTAGCATCATGATCTCAGTCCTGTCTCCATTGAACTTAAGGCAACAGCTGGCCATTCAGCTAGCTACCTTCTCCAGACAAGGACCAGGTTTTTGAGATTATGGACCATGCTCGGGTAAATAGAGAGCACTAATTGAGTGTCATCTGCATAGGAAACGATTGACAACCCGAATTCAAGAACAATCTCTGCTAGAGGGCGCATGTAAAGATTAAAGAGAGTAGGACTAAGTGCAGAGCCCTGACATACTCCACATTTCAGGGCAGAGTGTTAGAATAACAGCTTTTATCGCATACCTGAAAGGTCCGATTCTCAAATTATGTAAGCCATTTTAACGCATTGCGTTTTATTCCAGCATTACTAATGCTTTGAGTAAGGATTCCGTGATCTACTGTCTCCAACACAGCACTGAGGTGGAGTAGTAGAATTGAGACTAAACCTCCCCTATCCAACAGTATCTTAAGCTCCTCAACTACAGCTAAAAGTGCTGTTTTGAGGACTAAATCCAGTGTCGATGGAATTAAGGATATCCTTATCCTCCAAATACATGGGCAGATGATGATTTACATGTTTTTCTAGCATCTTGCCTGCTACAGGAAGCTGCAAGATAGGCCTGTAATTCCCTAGGCACAGTGGGTCCAGGTTAGGCTTTTTAAACAAAGTTTTTACTACGCTTTCCAAGCTGAAGGAACTGAACCACTGGATAACGAAATATTAAGAATGTCCAGTAGGACTGGAAAATAAATTCTGTTCCTTGTACGAGGATATGGGGAGGAGCAGGATCGAGAGAGGAACCAGACTTCCCCTTACTAAAAAGCGACGTCAAACGGTCAGGAGTAATATCAGTAAAAGTTGCTAAACAGATTGTGGAGTTCCCCACCACCACCCTCCCACCTAGAGTAAGATCCAGCTTGCTTTTGGTATTCTGCAGAAAAGTATAGGTTCTGTAACTTTTTTTTTTTTTAAAGAAAGAACTACGCCAGGTCATTACTGCTGCTACCGTAGGCTCTGGTAGAAGGCCTATAGGAAGTTCATAAAATTATATCACCTATAGAAAACCAGAGCCTGTGATGTAAATGGTTTCAGATAGTGTTGTTCTGCGGAAAATTGCTGATATTCTCTCCGGTGGAGGCGCCGGACCATAAATAATGCCCTGTTACACAATGCTAGAATCTATCTTCGCTAGGCCTTACTAAGAATTGGCTGAAGCCCCTGTGGTTGCTGACTTCAAACCATGGACTACAGAGGACAATTTGAAAGCAATATTCCATGGAGAGGAAGAAATGGAGCCGGTTATTCACATACTTAGCAAATATCTTATTGTCCTACTTACTACTCGGCCAGCGCACTTGTATCTGCAAACAGATCTGTTTTCATATCTCATATACTTTTTGTTTTCTGTCGTATGCCATGAAGTTGTCACCTATCACCCAAAACTAAAGTGGGATTAACTCTCAAACTAGCAAGAGGAAGGGTTCACCCACAGACCCTGATGCTAAAAGAATCATTCTCTAGCGTCTGTTTGATGAGGACAAAAGCATGGTATTGTCTTCTGACCAAATAATTAAGAGATCATTGCTCTCTAACTAGCACTGAAGACGTAGTCCTCCATATAACTGAATGTACTCATTTGTAAAAATCCCATTCGCCTTGGGTTAAACCCAGAGGGCATATGACCGTCATATTACATAATTTGGGAGTGCTTTAAACTCTACTGCGACATCAAAGGACTGAAGCAATGGTGAAAAATCAGAACACAGTATTCTCCATGCATTGGAACCCCTGTAGACGGGTAGTGACTGGAACACTTGCAGGTGTTTGTTTAATAGTTTGGCAGCATGCAGCACACACCTTCCTCCCTTATTTTAGAGAAAATAGACCCTATGTACAACAAGCATTGGAAATGCAATAGGTCTCGCATTAGAAAAGTTGGAGTTATTGGTATTGTAAATAACATATGTTATTTATTTGTTGGTTTTTAAAATTGCTAAATTGATGGCTTTGTCATTTACAATGCCAATAGTTATAACTTTTGCGAATGTGACACCTATAGCATTTGGAATGCAACATATTTTGTATTTACGTGACTTAGATGGCAGCTCTTGTCGTTAGGCCACATCTCTAGAGAGCAGGAGAGTGCAGCAGGGGAGAGAAGCACAGCAATGCAATAGGTCTTGCATTAGGAAAGTTTGAGCTATTGGTATTGTAAAGGACACATTTTTTATTTATGTGCTTGTTTTGAAAATAGCGAATTAATAGCTTTGTTATTTACAATGCCAATAGTTTTATCTTTTGCAAATGTGACACCTATTGTAACACAATATGTTTTGTGAGGGTGAGTGAGGGTGAGGGTGAGGTGTTGAGGGTGAGTGAGGGTGAGGTGTTGAGGGTGAGTGAGGGTGAGGTGTTGAGGGTGAGTGAGGCTGAGTGAGGGTGAGGGGTTGAGGGGGAGGGGGAGGGGTCGAGGGGGAGGGGTTGAGGGTGAGGGAGGGTGAGGGAGGGTGAGGGGTTGAGGGTGAGGGAGGGTGAGGGGTTGAGGGTGAGTGAGGGTGAGGTGTTGAGGGTGAGTGAGGGTGAGGTGTTGAGGGTGAGGGTGAGTGAGGGTGAGGTGTTGAGGGTGAGTGAGGGTGAGGGTGAGGGTTGAGGGTGAGTGAGGGTGAGTGAGAGTGAGGGTGAGTGAGTGAGAGTGAGTGAGGGGTTGAGGGTGAGGGGTTGAGGGTGAGTGAGGGTGAGGCATTGAGGGTGAGTGAGGGTGAGGTGTTGAGGGTGAGTGAGGGTGAGTGAGGGTGAGTGAGGGTGAGTGAGGGTGAGTGAGGGTGAGTGAGGGCGAGTGAGGGCGAGTGAGGGCGAGTGAGGGCGAGTGAGGGCGAGTGAGGGTGAGGGGGTTGAGGGTGAGTGAGGGTGAGGGGTTGAGGGTGAGTGAGGGTGAGGGTGAGTGAGGGTGAGGGTGAGTGAGGGTGAGGGTGACTGAGGGTGAGGGATTGAGGGTGAGGGATTGAGGGTGAGGGGTTGAGGGTGAGGGGTTGAGGGTGAGTGAGGGTGAGGGGTTGAGGGTGAGTGAGGGTGAGGGGTTGAGGGTGAGTGAGGGTGAGGGGTTGAGGGTGGGTGAGGGTGAGTGAGGTTGAGGGTGAGTGAGGGTGAGTGAGGGTGGGTGAGGGCGAGTGAGGGTGAGTGAGGGTGAGTGAGGGCGAGTGAGGGTGAGTGAGGGTGAGTGATGGTGTGGGTGAGTGATGGTGTGGGTGAGGGGTTGAGGGTGAAGGAGGGTGAGGGGTTGAGGGTGAGTGAGGGTGAGGGGTTGAGGGTGAGTGAGGGTGAGGGGTTGAGGGTGAGTGAGGGTGAAGTATTGAGGGTGAGGGGTTGAGGTTGGGTGAGGTATTGAGGGTGAGGGGTTGAGGTTGAGTGAGGGTGAGTGAGGGTGAGGGGTTGAGGGTGAGTGAGGGGTTGAGGGTGAGTGAGGATGAGGGGTTGAGGGTGGGTGAGGGTGAGTGAGGTGGAGGGTGAGTGAGGGTGAGTGAGGGTGAGGGTGAGGGTGAGGGTGAGTGAGTGAGGGTGAGGGGTTGAGGGTGAGTGAGGGTGAGGGGTTGAGGGTGAGTGAGGGTGAGTGAGGGTGAGTGAGGGTGAGGGGTTGAGGGTGAGTGAGGGTGAGTTAGGGTGAGGGGTTGAGGGTGGGTGAGGGTGAGTGAGGGTGAGGGGTTGAGGGTGAGTGAGGATGAGTGAGAGTGAGGGTGAGTGAGGGTTTGAGGGTGAGTGAGGGTGAGGGTGAGGGGTTGAGGGTGAGTGAGGGTGAGGGGTTGAGGGTGAGTGAGGGTGAGGGTGAGTGAGGGTGAGTGAGGGTGAGTGGTTGAGGGTGAGTGAGGGTGAGTGAGGGTGAGTGAGGGTGAGTGAGGGTGAGTGAGGGTGAGTGAGGGTGAGTGAGGGTGGGTGAGGGTGGGTGAGGGTGAGTGAGGGTGAGTGAGGGTGAGTGAGGGTGAGTGAGGGTGAGGGGTTGAGGGTGAGTGAGGGTGAGGGGTTGAGGGTGAGTGAGGGTGAGTGAGGGTGAGTGAGGGTGAGTGAGGGTGAGTGAGGGTGAGGGTGGGTGAGGGTGGGTGAGTGAGGGTGAGGGTGAGTGAGGGTGAGGGTGGGTGAGGGTGAGGGTGGGTGAGGGTGAGGGTGGGTGAGGGTGAGGGTGGGTGAGGGTGAGTGCGGGTGAGGGTGAGGTGTTGAGGGTGAGTGAGGGTGAGTGAGGGTGAGTGAGGGTGGGTGAGGGGTTGAGGGTGAGTGAGGGTGAGTGAGGGTG
Source organism: Lissotriton vulgaris (assembly GCF_964263255.1). Lineage (NCBI taxonomy): Eukaryota > Metazoa > Chordata > Amphibia > Caudata > Salamandridae > Lissotriton > Lissotriton vulgaris. The sequence goes on from NC_141687.1 coordinate 836,332,531, forward strand.
AGGGGTTGAGGGTGAGTGAGGGTGAGGGTTGAGGGTGAGTGAGGGTGAGGGGTGAGGGTGAGTGAGGGTGAGGGGTTGAGGGTGAGTGAGGGTGAGTGAGGGTGAGGGTGAGGGTGGTGGGTGGTGAGGGTGAGTGAGGGTGAGTGAGGGTGAGTGAGGGTGAGGGGTGAGGGTGAGTGAGGGTGAGGGGTGAGGGTGAGGGTGAGTGAGGGTGAGTGGGGTGAGGGGGTGAGTGGGTGAGGGGTTGAGGGTGAGGTGAGTGAGGGTGAGGGGTGAGGGTGAGTGAGGGTGAGGGGTGAGGGGTGAGGGGTGAGTGAGGGTGAGGTGTTGAGGGTGAGGGTGAGGTGTTGAGGGTGGGTGAGGGTGATGAGGGTGGGTGAGGGTGAGGGGTTGAGGGTGAGTGAGGGTGAGGGTTGAGGGTGAGTGAGGGTGAGGGTTGAGGGTGAGTGAGGGTGAGGGGTTGAGGGTGAGGTGAGGGTGAGTGAGGGTGAGTGAGGGTGAGGGTGAGGGTGAGTGAGGGTGAGAGGTTGAGGGTGAGGGTGAGTGAGGGTGAGGGGTTGAGGGTGAGAGGATGAGTGAGGGTGAGTGAGGGTGAGGGTGAGGGGTTGAGGGTGAGTGAGGGTGAGGGGTTGAGGGTGAGTGAGGGTGAGGGGTTGAGGGTGAGTGAGGGGTGGGTGAGGGTGAGTGAGGGTGAGCGTGAGGGTGGGGGGGGGGGGGGGGGGGGGAGGGGGGTTGGGGGTGAGAGTGTGGGTGAGTGAGAGGGTGAGCGTGAGGGTGAGTGAGGTGTTGAGGGTGAGGGGTTGAGGGTGAGTGAGGGTGAGGGGTTGAGGGTGAGTGAGGGTGAGGGGTTGAGGGTGAGTGAGGGTGAGGGGTTGAGGGTGAGTGAGGGGTTGAGGGTGAGTGAGGGTGAGTGAGGGTGAGTGAGGGTGAGTGAGGGTGAGTGAGGGTGAGTGTGGGTGAGTGTGGGTGAGTGAGGGTGAGTGTGGGTGAGTGTGGGTGAGTGAGGGTGAGGGTGAGTGAGGGTGTGACCATATCCATTCCAGACACTGATAATTAATTGGCGACAAAAGTTATTATTTGACGTGGCATATCTTAATTGCTAGGTTTTTTAATTACTAGTTGATGTTTAATTTTTGTAATCATTTTTTTAAGTATGCACCTCTTAAAAAATAAATAAAAATATTGCTTGTTATGTATTTCCATTTGTAGACCTAGAATAGTTATGGTGCATTGTATGTAGCTTTAAAAAATAAAAATGTAGACTGCTCAATGTATTTCCGTGAATAGATGCAGGTTGCCTCTTTCTGTCAAATAATATCCCTTGTTCAACTTACAATAGTGGCGCGGCATACTATGAAGCAGAGGAGGACTGACTGTCAGAGCCTTGCTCTTTCCTCTCTTGCCAACAGGGCTACTCCAGAATAAGACCACGAAAACCATAATTTGTGAAACATGGCCATTTGACTCGCAGCCCGGTCAGTGGAGGGGCTCCGCTTTCTGATCCGTAGAGGCTGATGCGCAGTCACTTTCTTGAAGAGGAAATGGGGAATAAAAACTTTACTTTTGCAGTGATGTCGATGAACCTGGCTTGATGTCACACTGCTGCATTGTGCTGATTTTCTAAGTAAAAACATGCATAGTGAGGAGCACTAATACGGGTTTGAGATGGTGGAAGAGATGCTTATCTCTTATGGAGATAGATTATCTGGGGGGAGGAAGGGCTCCTAATGGGAAGTGTAGACGGGGAGAAATTGAGAAAAAAGCTGAGCAGGGAGGGTGTTATTGCGGCTATCTGTTTGCCCGAGGGGAGGAGAAATGCAGGTCTGAGGCAGAGCACACGCTGAGAAGGTTGTGGGAGGGGGGCTGGGCTGCCTTTGATCTGGTAATGCGAGGCAGGCAGGCAGGCGGCTGGTGGCATTGTGCACGCGCTTTTTAGGGCTTGCGCTTGTGCAATGGCCTAAAAAGCACATGCACTTGAAGAAATCGCCAGTGGAATCGCCAGTGGTGGATCAACACTGGATAAGCCGTAATAGAGCTTCGCCAGCGATGCGCAGAAGCGCATCAGCAGGCGAGCCCTAAAAAGGGTGCAAACCAGGATGTTCACATTTCACATCAACTCAGTTGCGAACTGCTCTTCATTTCATTATACAACTGATCTAATCGATTGTGTCATAAAATAGAGGGTTGCAAACCCTCCTGTGTCATGAATATCAATAAGGCGAGCCACATTTTGTAACCCTTTACGAATAGCTGTGAATGAAGAAACAGAGAAGTGCATGGAACAATTGTCCCTTCGTTCACGTTAGCAACAGATCTCCTTTTTTAAAAATTTATTTTAAACCGCTCGTGTCCTACAAAGGAGCAGGTACAACTTTAACAAACAGTTGGACCTACTGAGAAGACATCAGCAGGAACATTCTGGGGTCACCCAACACTACCCAAGAGGAAAGCTGTTCCACAGATAGAGCTTGTTCTTGATGAATTAGTTAATTCATGGTCTGTGAAAGTTGGGAAATAGGGTCTTGTGGGATATATTCTGTCATATGTGGAAAAACTGGGGCATTCTAAAGAAGGCGGCAGTTGGCGAGTGTTCAGGAATTCTGATATTGTTTGTCCTGGAAATTATGTGCACCAGCCTTCTAAAACAGTGTCCCTACCGCTCACAATACAAGAGTTATGCTTGGGTTGAAGAAAAGTGGTGTTAGAAACTGCCAGTCTCCCTGGGGAAGGACAGATGGCAGTTCAGCTACTGTTTAATGTCAGTCTAAAGCCTGCTCTCAGGGTCCATCAAATCTGAGCTATTGAAGAAGCGCATGGATAAAAGGGTTCAGTCTATCTTTGCTAGAAAAACCATTGAGACACGTTGGTATTGGATTTTTGGCATAGGTCCTCACTAGGTGTATGGAAACGCATTTTCTCACACGAATCTGTAACCTGATGTTCAGGAACCAGGCTCTGAAAGTGTTGGGAACATTTGCAGTATCAACAAAAGATTCCTCTGGAGGATTGGGACATGGTGTCAACAATTTCGGACAAGGACACAAACTTGGTGGACAAGATTTTCATATTGGTTTCACTCGGATGTATTTACTACAACAAACCAGGCTTCAGTAAAACCTTGCATAAGCAATATCTGACCTCCATGCAGACGTGCAACCACATCCTTCAGCCTTGCCTGCTAGCAGAGTCTGACCGCCATAAAATTTGTAAGTCCAGAGGGGAACCTCAGAAGCCAAAATTTGCAACACTACCTCGAATGTATAGACAAAACACCTCGGTACCTACTGTTCCAAGGTTTCTCACCCTGAGCTTTTTTAGGCATTGCTTGGAGCTTCAGGAAGACTGCAAAACCGAAGTGGTGGTCTTGTGGAGCCCATCTATGTAACTGCTCTCACCTGATGGATTTTGAACACCATGAAAAGTCCGGAGGTTAGACTATTGACTAGGGCAGACCACTCTATCTTGCCTGACCTTGTTCCATTGCTGGTTGACCACGAAGGGTTCCTACAGCGGGGTTTACCACACCCTATTGTATAAGATAGACTGTGTAGATTCATATTATTTTCTCTGGATGTTTTGATTCATAATTCCATAACTCCTGAGCACCGTCATTAAATTGTATTCTATGTAACTAACCTAGTTTGAGAATTGTTTTCAGATTTTAATCTAATTACGTATCACTTAACTTTAATGTTAATTCGGTTTTGCGCAACATGCCACAATCCGTTTTCTCTAAAGAAGGCCCTGCTGCTCGTACTTGTGTTCAGGTACTGAGGGGAAGATTGGGATTTCTCACAGAAACCTGCCAATAACTTTTAGGCGCTTGATTGTTTGACTATGCTGAAGCTCAGTTACATCATTTCAAGATTGGGGTTTCTCTTCCCCATACACTAACAATCCATTTTCTTACAGCAGCCTTTTGACCCTTGGTATCTGTTGAGGCAAGAGAAGAATACAACTGTCAAAATAGCTGAAGAGTGGGTTTCACATATGAGGCAACTGTATTGTAATAAGTTTGATATTGTATTTCCACAGCCGAGTGGGCATTATGTCAATCTGGATTCGACATGTAGGAGAATCCTTAGTGTTTCAGAGATGTATTCACTGAAGGCAACAAGACATGGTGGTCTATCTTAACTAGCCTGAAAATAATCTTTTTGGGATGCAAACATCTTCACAATGTTGTGTAATGACCATAGGTATTTGTGGTATATATGGAGATAAGACTGGCATGTTCTGCATTGTGCAGTTTAGAACTTTACAGCAGTGTTTGATATGGTAGATTGGGGTAATTATGGCAGAGGCTAACTTCTTGGAGTATCTGTGTTCCTTTCCTTTGGTTTGCTAGGGTGGTAACTATAGTATGTGACGTTTCACTAAGAGGATTAGTTCTGCTGGTGTAAAGCAGAAACGTATTCTTGCTCCTCATTTTCACTCTATATTGCACTTGGAATATGAGCTGGTGCAGGGCCACAGTTTTCCCCTCTAGCCCTCTGGAAATGACATGCTTCGCTGTGCACTATGCAGACAACTCTTCTGTGCGTTAACACAGCTGCAGACCTTCCTTTGTTGGCTTTAACTCTTATTTTGAAGCGAAAGCTATGGAATTCAACTTTCTGAAGGTCAGGCCAGGTAAAGTATTGTAAAAACAGGTCATTTATGGCAGTTTACACTCCTGTTTATTTTGGAGTTGGATCAGATAATGAGTTGAAGTAGACTCTATTATTGGTAAGTAAAAACGAAGTGCTTGTGCCTTGGTGTTGACCCTAAATGGATTGCATTGTAAATATGATAGTAGTATGTTGGTTATACCTCTGAAAGCATTTTATGCTAAAATTGGGTCTACCTTGTACGGAGGACCCGCATATGGTAGGGCAATACATGTAAGTGCCTGGAAGGCATACAAGGCTATCTATGACCGGTTTTCTTGCTTTGTGACTACCCACAATTTTTGTTCTACATGGCAGAAATGCAAGTACATTCTGTGTGCTCGTTTTGGGGTGGTAGTTGGGACATGGTTCAACCTACGAGCTGTAACATCACATGGTGAATTTGTATGGAAATCTGACCTTCAATGGAAATTTTTGTAAACTTGTCTTTTCCTAGTGGGAATGGCGAAGGAGGTTCATATAGTCCAACTAGTAAACAAGAACTGTTAGAATTCAAGAAGATAGTGAAACAAGTATTGGCAAAGCCCATAAGTCTCGCCTTTTGGCAAAACTGTACAGCATCAGTAAGATGATATGCAGCATGGCCAAAAGAAAAAGAAAAAAAGCTTAACGATGCGGCATCAGTAGCCATATCATTTTGTATTCATGTTCTTGCGTTATTAGGTGTGCACGTCTACAAAATGAGGGGAGCGCCACTTTTTTTTTTTACCAGTCCGAGAAGGCACAGTAAATTAAATAAAAGATGAGAAACAAATGGCTCAAAAGCTTTCTTTTTTTACCCAGCGGCGAAGGTGCCCGCAGCGATTTGCTGCCTGGCCCTCTCCCAAATAACCCTCTTCCCCCTAAGAATAAATAAATTAAATAGAGGGTGAGGGAGGCAACAGTGGAGCAGGTGGAGGGACGCAACAGAGAGGGGAAACGCAGCACAGGAGGAAGAGCAACTCAGGGGGGCAACGGACGAAGCACACAAATGAGTAAGCAACATAGCTCGTGGTAAAGTGATCATGGCTGGGGAGAAGTACACAGAAAAGGGCTTGCAATAAGAGGGGGGTAGAAACATAGAGGTCCGGGTTTTGGCAGGGGAGAAGCACACCAGAGAGAAAGATGGAAAACACATTCAATCTCATGGAGTAATTTAGCAAAAAGAAAAAAAGTAGCTCCCTAAAAGTGAGTATTGGAAAGACAATCTAATTGGAGACATGGGAAAGGGCTGTGCTCCAGACGGGGCCACTGGAACTGTTTGATTTAGCTGCTGTGGTGTTTTACTCATAATTTTGGATTTGCTGCATTTGCCAAATTTGGTTTTTAAAATCGGGTCACTGTTATTTTATGGACTTGGTAGTTACAGAGTGCTTAATACTCCCAAGTGGCTATGAAGCACTTTGCTGCCAGACAGCACGCTATTCTAGGGGATCCCAGTTTTAGTGGTTTAGTCAAGAATATGGATTATGGTCATTGACATTGCTTCCGTTCAGGGTCATGCATTGTTTAATATTTTGCTCATGCAAGTTTTGTCCGCATTTTGTTTGCCTTTCAAGTGTGCATGCTAATATTCACATCGTCAAGCTAGTAAGATGGTTCACACTTTGTGATATTGCCATACGTATGGATACTTAAATCCTCATGTAGTTTGTAATGTAGTAGTAAAGCAGTTCAAATATGGTCCTTTATGGCATTTTTTCTGTGGACGAATTGTGATTTTTCAAGGGATAAAATGCACAGTTTGGTACATTATAAGGATATTGTAAGTCCCAGAGGAGGTCCATACCTTCATAGAGAAACGAATTGCTTTAGAAGGTTATCGTACTTCAAGGTGGCTTGCAGTACCCTCTTCATGTATGACTTGGGGTACTTTATCCCATATAATACATGGTCACACTACCACAGTTCCTACAAACCACTTAAAATCTTGGTGCTTAGCTCTTTTATGTGAAAGAGTGAGCATGTTTGCAAACATGAATATAAATAAAATTTCTTGTGCAAAATTAAACGCATCAAAAACCTGTTAAATACGTGGCAAACCGATATTAGAAATAGCTCAATACAAGTTAGTTTAAAATAAGAAAGTTTTAAAGCTGCAGTAGCTCGGAATCACACCTAAAGATTCTAGCTTTTCTCTTCCTAAGGACTGCAAAAAATAAACACATTCACTCTGCTTTTCGTTGTAAGGTACTAAAAACAACAGAAGAAAAAAAAGCGGTGTTACGTTTTTGGCACTTTTAAGGAATTGCTGCACTTCTGCTCCATGACCTGACCTGCCTGTCACATCAGCTGCTAGCTCAAGCAGCATTATTTGTGGTGTCAGAACTCGACAGTAATAACTTTTAATAGTTGAGTTATGTCATGTTTTTATAATCAGCAACTGGGTGCGTCATAAGTCGTCAATTATAACCAAATCCTAGACTGCCATTTATAAAGGAGTTTTAGAATCTCATGTACATTTTAAGGATATTGTAAGTTACCGTAGAGTTCCATGACCATATAGAGGAATGAAGGTTGAGTTCCTTTATAAGGTAAGGTAACACCAAGGTGACTTGCAGTATCCTTAAAATGAATGGCAAGGTGTACTTTGTTCCTTATAATACATGGCCACACACTCACCCTTCCCACAATCCTTGGTGTGGTGCTCTTTCATGTGAATAAGATAGGATGCTGGTAAACATGAAGAATAAAATTAGAATCTCTAGTGCAAAATGAAAATACACCAGAAGCAGTTATATATTTGTGGCAAAACTATATTAGAATCATTTTAATACAAGTCAAATTTAGAAAAAGCGCTGTAGCTCAGAATGTGTAGAAGTATCCATTGAGATTCTATTTCCCGTAATAACCTAAAGGATTGAAAAAATAAACATCTTGCAATAAATATCGCCTTTGTGCTTATCAATATTACTCAAGGAAATCATAGCAGAACGAAACATCGTTTACTTTTAATCTTTAATTATGCTTCATGACCTGCCTTTTCCCTTGGCTACTGGCTCTGGCAATAGACATTGTGATGTCAGAACTCATCTGTAATAAGTTATTACAGTTGTACAGCTACATCATTTCTTTATTGCAGGTGATTAGGTGCGACACAAGTTATGTGATTAGCATTTGTAAGGCGTGCATATCACCACGAGGGTATTCTGGTGTCATAGACCGAGCTGACTAGGCTGATGAGAGGAGCCTATTGGAAGAGCTAGGTTTTCAGTTTTTCTGAATTTGAGGATGGCACTGGCAGCTCTGATGGTGAAGAGGAGCTCATTCTGGCTCCTTGTGGGGTGATGTGAGAGAAGGTGTGCATCCTTGCCTTTGACACACTGAATTGAGGTGATTATGGGTATGAAATAGACCAGCCCAGGTTTATGGACCGTATGTGGAAGTGGATGTATTTGTTGAGTTAACGGGAGCCCTAGTTGTGTAACACTTTGTTTGTGAGGTTGAGGAGTTTATAAATGCACATTTCTGGATCTGCAGCCAGTGGAGGTCGTTCAGGTGCTTAGTTATGTGTGCTTGAAGAGGTAGGTTGAGTGCAAATCTAGCTGCTGTTTTTTGTACCACTTGGAGTCTGTTGATGAGTTGTGCTGGGGTGTTTAAGTAGAAAGTTGCAGTAGCCCCACCTGCTGGTGACGAGGACATGGGTAATTAATGTGTGGCTATCAAGTAGGAACTATTTGAATATTTTCCTGAACATTCCAAGTGAAAGCAAGTGGATACTACAGTGTTGACTTCATTGGCCATGGAGATCTGGTCGTTAATCGCAACTGCAAGGTTCCTTGCAGCTTTACTGGTGAGGGGGATCAGTCCCAGTTTGGTGGACCACCAAGATGGGGAACAGTGTGAGGTTTCTTTGCCGAACAGTACCACTTTGGTTTTGTCACTACTGAGTTTAAAGCAGTTGCTACTCATCCAGTTAGCCACGACAAATAAGCACTTGATGAAGTAGGATTGGATTGTCAGTGGGTCTTCTGAGAGGGAGAGGATCAGTTACATGTTGATTGGGCCTGTAGTTCGAAATGGTAAGGGGTCTGCTTATGGTTTCTTGAGAATAGGTGGGATAGTAGCATGTTTCCAGGCAGGAGTCCGGGAAGGTGTCAGTGGCAAGTGACATGTTGAGAATAGGAGTGAGTGTAGTGCAGACAGGACCGAGTCCTCTTGCAAGATTTAGTGAGGGCAAGGCTCCAGATTTGATGGATCGCATTGTGTTGGCGACTTTCATGGGGGTGATAGCTGACCGAAATTCCGGGGGTTTCGAATTTCTTCGTGGGGGCAGAGACGGGTCAAGCATGGAGAGATTGGGCTAAGGGGCGAAGTTGTTGTAGATATTCTTGATTTTCTCCATGAAATGGAAAGATTGGTGCATAGTTCCTGGGAGGGGGTGATTGCTGTTGTGCTGGGGTTGGGGACGTACATTGTTTGACAATGGCAAAGATCTGTTTGTCCTAGGTTGAGCTGTTGTGTATGTGGCAGGATAAGGCCTGTTGTTTCGTGGTTTTGAGATGTTGGTAGTAGATCCTGAGGGACGATTTGTAGGAGTCTCTGTCCCAGGTGTCGGGGTGGGAGAGTGTGGCGACAGCATAGTACCAGTTGCCTGCACTGGTGTTTTTTGTATTGGAGTTCCTCTGTGTATAAGCTGCCTGGGGCATGGTCTGGTATTTGGAGATGGTTTGCATAGAAACCAGGAAATCTGCGCTTGAGGTAGTCCATGCATTGAAGTTGGAGGTCCGTTTGTCTACTGTACCATTATCGGGTAGTTTGGGTTTTGGTGTGTTTGGACTGGTTAGGTAGTTGGACCTCGAATTGGGTGCCATAGTAAACAGATTGTGGGGTTGTTCACCAAGATTTTAGGGACATTGAGGAAGATGGGGCTGAGGAGGTGTCCAACGACATGGATGGGGCCTGTTACCTCTGACCTAGCTATGTAATCCTTCACGTCAGCTTTTCTCTCCTTATGTCTCAGCACCAGGATGCCCGCAGGGTTGCAGTGCCCTCTACAAATGCAAAAATAAATAAATTACCCATTGACTGAGGCCTTATATTCCGAGGTCTTCGAAGAGGTTGAGGAGTTAGTAATTTTCATCTTCCAAATGGAAGGTGACGTCACCAAGTAGGAGGTATGAGTTGAACGCTAGCATCAGCAGAGCGATGAGGTCAACAAGGGCAGAGGTGAAGTTGGATCTGTTTCTAGGGGGACCGTATATGACGGCACCAGCTATGGTAGAGGTGTTAGGAATGTTGATTTTGAAAGCTAAGAGTTCCAGCCATCTGCTTGTGACAGCCGAGGTGGTACTGCAAATCATGCCTTCCCTAGAGAGTGATGTTTGGGTGTGGCTGGCATTACTTCTCATCACACCAATTGTTGTGAGATCAGGAGGGATACTCTTTAGGAAAAACATGTCTTAACTTGGGAGGATGTATGCCCACCCCACCCCACCCCCCTTCCCTTTATCTGCTTTGAAAGGAACTCCCCACCCTACAGGACTGGTTAGTGTTACACTCCCAGTTCCTTGTTTTCAAGTCATTCGATAATACACCTGTCATTCAGAGCTATCCAATCTATATCCTGTTGAGGATTTTATTGCCCGAAGCTGGTCTAAAATCAGTATCCTCCTTATTGTTGAGTGAAGCCGTCAATGCCAGTTCCTGGTACCCCGTAATTTGGAAAGAAAATAAGCTATCCCTGCTCATTTGCAACTGTTCCAGGTCCTATCTGATACTCTATACATAAATGCTTAATTTCGACAAAACAAAAAAAAAATAGGCTACCTAGAGGTTGGGATTCATATCCACCATTCTACCCTACTGGGAAAATTCACCATTTTGATAAAAATCTTGCACCCTCCTGTACCCCAAACGGGACCAAAAATTGCACATGTGGTTTGACATCCGAAGCCCTAATGAAATGCAGTCACTCAATTTCAATTGATGATGGAGCCGGGACATCTTGTATTTCTCCCAAATCCGGTTGAAACTATACATGATCATACGTGAGGGGTCTTGTATATAGAGGAGTAAGAGGATTGTTATCTCCCCATTAGCTTACTCAACTGTGACTACCAAGTTATTTACAAACATTCTGACAAATCGTCTAGCTGCTGTTGTCCCCTCGTTCATTCATAACGATCAAAATGGGTTCTCTATAGGGAGGAATATGGCAACCAATACTCACCATCTGACCAAGGCAGTAGATTACTTTTCTGCACAAAAGATTAAGGCTGCCATTATATTTTTTTACCCGGAGAAGGCATTGGACCAGGTTCTGTGGAATATTCTTTTCGTCATTTTTGCCAAATTTGCTTTACCATCAAAGTTTATAAAGGTATTAAAAAATATGTACTATAAGGCCCAAGCCGCTGTAGTTCTAAATGGAAAACGGTCTGCCTTCCCCCGTTTTCCGATACTATTCTCTTTATTCATTGAGCCATTAGCGTGCGCTGTAAGGCAGGATCTGAATAATAAATCACCTGTGTTAGGGGCTTTAAAGTTAAAATTATTTGCAGATGACATGGCCCTGTATTTAGCAGTTGACAAGCTCAATATAACTCACGCCTTCTCCAAAATAAATGAATATACAAGAATAGGGGACTGCAAGATAAATCACAAATCAGAGGCAATGTTATTTAACTGCTCTTCAGAAGTATTGCCAGTAGCAATGCAGTCCAATTACTCCGCTACTTCACCTATAAAATACCTAGGCATATATGTAACTTCAAAGCCGGAGGATCCATTCGATCTAAATCACAAAACAACATTAAACAAGATCATCAATCTACTCAACTAATGGCATATTCTCCCCCTTTCTATACGGGCGGGTTGTCCTAATTAAAATGAGCATTCTCCCACTGTTGCTTTTCTTGTTTTCAAATATTATGATAAAAGTCATGTAGTTTTTTTAGCATTGGTAAATTCATAAATTAGAAATTTGATATGGCAAGATCATTGCCAGATTAAAGATCCAAGCACTATAGCTAGATAAGGAGGTGACTGGTTTGACGCTCCCCAATATAAAGATATACTATCAGGCGGTTCTCTTGTAATAGCTGGATTAGGTCCTTTTCTGGTAGTCCAAGGGAAGACAATTTTAATTTGGAACTCGTGTTGAAGGCGGCAGAAATGGGGCTTTCCCCCTTTGTAAAAAAATTCCATCGTTAACAAAAATAAATCTTGGTAGAAACTTTATACGTTGTTGAGGCATTGTTGTAGGTCAGAAGGAGACACTGCCTTTATATACAAAAATATTTCCATTGAAGGGAAGCAAAATGCCAACATGTAGCTTTACAGATAAAACTATATAGCACAAATCTAGGTAGAAACTTTATACATTGTTGAGGCATTGTTGTAGGTCAGAAAGAGACACTGCCTTTATATACAAAAATATTTCCATTGAAATGGAACCAAAATGCCAACACACAGCTTTACTGATAAAAGTATATAACACAAATAATAATGTGAGGATAGCCTTTTCAGCAAACGTTCATCATTTGAACATCAGCAAATAAAGTGTCTTGATTGTTTTGACCCTATTAAAACCCTGTTTCCGGAACACTTCTGAATTGCAAAGTGTCCATTTGTGGTTACCTAACCGCGGATATGTTTTAAAAACATTTGCACAGTTCATTTACAGATATTTAAAAGTTGTGTGTTACAAGGCTGAGTAGGACCCCTCATCTGTTTTGGAGTTTATAAAAAAAAAACAGCTTACAGCCTTTGTTTTCACACGCCCTTCACCACTGCAACCAGACTGTCTAGTGGTGCATTTTTTCTAATCTGTCTTTGACTGCAAAGTTAGAGAATTTTGTAAAGACCAATCCACATGTTAAAGGAATAAGCAGAAATTTGTCAGACGATACAGCCTGACATTTGCCCTCTATTCATGAACACATAGCACTTGTGGCAAGCTGAAAACACTTGAAGTTATCTTTAGTGCCAATCACCTTTTCAGATCAGACTTGTGATAAGGCTGGGTACTATGTGTGATAATTTGCTTGACTTTGTGAACTTGGTCCTCGGCTGGTTGTGCAAAGGTGTAAAGTTTGTATATGTAGGGTGTTCTTGTGGGTGGTGCTGTAGAGGAGATACGTGGTGTTCAGATGCTCATTATCTCATTCATTCTGTTAAAGAGGAACAATTTGGCATTATCAGTATCCATTTTTTTTATGTAAAAAGAATTACAGCTAAAGGCGGCATTGCGGGGATTGATACTAATTTCCTACATTGCGATTAAGTGAATTAAATACATAGTGGAAAAGGTGGACTTACTGGATGAAAGCATCTTGCCATGTTTTATATGCCTCTGTAAATAAATTACATTATCTTGGCTGGTCTGGAGTGGGCCTATAGGTGAATCAGAACTTTGACATCCTTTTGTTAAAGGCATTACCCACAACCGGCTAGAAAGTGGCATTACCCACCACAGGCTAGAAAGTGAGGTCGTAATTTCTGATGTTCCTCATATGTCCAATTTAAACATTCAGACACCTTATTTCCAAATTGTATAAAGTTCCTTATAATATACAATCATGTTTGAATGGGTAGCTACAGTGGTTTAAACCTGGGGAGATTAACACAGACATTGCAAGTTATTGCGATATGAAAGAAGGTTAAGACATCTGTGTACTAGGCTATGTCTTCAGATCACGAGTTTAAAAGGGCTTTCATAAGTGACACTTGATGCAGGCTTATACATCACTAAAGGTTGGACGTCCTCAGATGGGGGAGACAGTTAAATCCTTACACAACAGTAACTATTTGAAAAATAATCACTTGTCCATGAGTATTCTCCCATTTCATTATGTCCCGCCTCAAGCACTCCACTATGCATTACAGTACCTCGATCGTATTTTATTCTTGTCACACCAGCCATAGTCTACTTAACCTATAAACCGTTTAATTCACATGCTCGTTTGAGACCCTCCCAAACACTGATGTGCCTAAAGACCTCCCTTCAGTATCTATTTTTTGTATTAACCTTATTATTGTACTCCAAGCTGCCCAGAGGCTGTCCTAATACAAATCATTTTAGCCTCAACTACCCATCTACAAGCCAATCAAGTGCAATTGAAATACTTATTCTATAAGGGCACTCCATGTTAGTGCAAGTATGCACCAACCAGCCTCCTAAATAGCCCCCAAGCACACTCCAAATTATACTTAAGTACAGTTGAAAAGATACTGCTTTGCCAGTCGGCGTCTCACCATCTTTTACCCCTGTTTGCCACGGACTAGTTCACCGTCCTGAACATCATCCTGGTAGCTTGATGCTTGTTTCTGACAGTGCTTATTGTGCTACACCCCGCATCTATTCAGCTGTGGCTGCTGGGCCCTGGTTTTCTGCAGAAATGGATGAGCCTCTAAAAGCTCGAGATAGACAGGCTGGAAGTCTGCTCTGGCTCAGCTTGTGGTCCTCTTGGACGCTCGATTCCAACGAGCAGAGTTTAATGTAGGTTTTTTTCGTTGCATCCATGCTCTAACATCATGCACAAAGAATTAACAACAATGCAGTGACCTTTGATGTAAAAAAGGAGAGTGAAAGAGGCAAGTATTTAATTTCGCCCAGCCACCTTTTTCTTTACAATCACGAATGACTGACTGCACTTTCATATGGGTGAGTTCAGGATGTGCGCTGTCCAAAAAATCTCGTTCTTGATTTAATGGACTATAACGATCCACGCACAAGCAGAATCTAGGCTGCATGTAGGGTACAAATGACAACTGACTTGCCACTTGGTAACAGGTATTATCCTGGTTTGAGTGAATGAAATGATCACTATCACGTTTAATAAAAGCTTCTCAAAGAAGTAATATAATCTTACCTACTACATTTTCCGTATGTTAAAGACATACCATAATTTGCAGTTTGACGTGAATTTATTGTCGTTTACATGATATCTGTATGCTTGAGCTAAATGGCCACTATTTTCAAGGCCCGGTCTATTAGAACCGAGCCAAAACCCTTGGTCTGGCTCTCTTCTTTATTTATTTTATTTTGAGAGTTTTATAGAGTGCGAAAAAGACCTTTGCGGATATCAGAGCGCTTTACAGTAAGTACAATTCTTTACACATCAGTTAAATGCAAGTCAAAGCGCTTATACATAACATCTCATAAAAGCAAAGTAGTAAGGTTCATCCCAAAACTATCCCGGTGAGTCAGGTAAAGGGTAGATATGTCTAAGATGCCTGGATGGTCCATTGTCCTAATAAGGATTAGTAGCGAGGGTACGTTTGGTCTCAACATTTCTTGTTGTCTCACCCGCCTCTAAGTTTCCGTGTTGTGAAGTGGGCTCAGCCATGCCTGCGGAGCGCGACTAGCTGCTGCATCTGAAGGAGGAGGCGGGATTGGGGGCCCGCCCTAGTACTCATCACACACCCTTCTAGGCAGCGCTTCGGCTTCCGCGGCATTTGTGATTGTGCTGTCTGGAGCCGTGTGGGCAGAGCTGGAGATCCGTCACGGAAGCAGGGCTAGGGCTTCAGCTGCCCATCCTCTGAGAGACAGTTGCCGGGAGTGTTCGCCCGCCATTCCTTTTCTCTCGCGGACTCTGCCTTCTATATTTCCCCCACGTCAGACGGCCAACAAATCAAGAAGCGGTGCGTTGTTTTCAAAGCGCAGCTGGTGACAGGACGCCGTCAGGGCTGAGAGCAGCGTTTCAGCGAGTACGTGACCGCGCGCGCGCCAAGAGCTCGTGCGTTCGGCAGCTCTCCGCAAGGAGTCAACAAGGAAGTTGAACAAACCCCCAGGGCGAGGTTTCATGGAATATCGGAACCTAACAGCTGATGGATTGAATAGTTAGGTGTTTGTGGGCGTCTTCTGGACAACCGGCGGCCTCTTGGGGCGCTGTGCTGGGGCTGCATGTGCATCTGTGTACCCCGGCTGTTTGTATTGATGTGACCGTCCTGCTGGGGACACGCAGGTGAAGATTTATTTTCCCCCCCTTTTTTTTTTACTGTTTAAATATAGTCTGTCTACCCGAGCACCAGCTATTTGGAGGTAAGGTGATAACTTATTGTGAACACGTACTTATTGTCCCTCTGTCACGGTCTTGTACTTTATTCAAAAGAGCGACTAGACGTCACCTGGGGCGGCACCACTTGGTTTAGTGAATGGTGACAATGTTCGGTTGCTCTTTCCCACACGACTTGAAGATTTTGTTTTACCCTGCGACCTCATTTAGTACAAATATCTAGACTGAGCGTGAGAGGCATAATAACTCTGAGGCAATGCATTGATTTTTTTTGTCTCCAGGTAGCATGGTTAGAGGTAATATTTTTGGACACATTAGAACTAGCCAAGTTAGGTACGTATGAAGTTATGTTTTTGGCGAGTTAAGGATGCAGTAGATTCTTTATTAGACAAGGTGAAATTGTGAGGTTCTGTTGTGCCTGCTTAGCTCTGTTGTACCTGCTTAGCCCTGTTCTGGCGGTATGCTTAAGGTTTTCACCAATTATAGATTTGTGGAGTTTCCTTTTTGACCACAATGTAATGGTGGCAGTTTTTAATTGGTGTTGCGACGCCTGAGTGGAGCAGTGAGAATGTGCGCTGTCCAAATGACCAGAACATGAAATGTACTGGTGTGGATAAGGATTGTCAAACCATGTTCGATATATGTGGGAGTTATTTTTTAATCTACCCCGCCTCCCACCTTCAGTCCAGCTTAGCCTCACCCTGCCCACCTTGGGCCTCACCCTGCTAGGTGTATTTTTTGCAGTGTATGAGATCATTTGCGTGCACTGAGTCCCACTGCAGTCTCATTTTCTTCTTAAATTGTGGGATGCTCCATCATAGATGCAACTGTCGAACAGGCAGCTGTCTTAAACTTCTGGAATACATTGGAGAACCGGGCATGGCATTTAGTTCAATTTTTTTTTTGTTGTAGATGTTGTGGTTACGGGTAAAGATTTAGTAAACCCAGGCACACACTTTTTATTTTCTTTGCTAGCTGTTTTGTTGGGCCCTTGCATGACGGGGAGGTGTTTGCAGTTAGGTTTTTATGGCTGGCATGTCTGTTAGCCGTGTGTGGACATGGTAATCATGCTGCTGGTAGGCTGTGGTCCTTGTGTGTGATTTCATAGGGATTTTTAGGTCGTTGGGCTTATATTCTCCCAGATTTCTTTTTAATCTATTGTCTGTTAGAATGTTGGTAAACCTGCTCTTAACTCATTTGAAGGCATGTGTTATTGTCCCAAGCTGTTGTCTTAGAGTTCCGTGATTGTTTTCAATTGCTAGAAAGGGATTGAGGACTTTAGGAATGTAAAGTGGTCTTCATCCGTTCTAGCTTGTTCTTGAGACATCTTTAGGGCTGAAGTTGTCACATTCAAAGTGGAAGGCTGAGTAGACATGTAGCGAAGCTCTCATTGGTCCATATATTTTTGCAGGTCAGATGTCTGCATTTTCTAATGTTTAGTAGTTTTCTACTATGATAAAGGTAACCCATGTTTTAAATGTTTCTTTAATTAACCGGGAATTGGTTTCTATTTGGGAGCCTGGAAACTACTCCTTGGGTTAAACAAGCATTTGCAATGCATTAGGTCTAGCATTTACGCAAGTTTAAGCTATTGGCATAGTAATGGACAATGCGCTTTATTTATGTTTTAAAAACCAAAATATAAATGAAAAGCATTGTCATTTACAATGCCAATAGCTCAAATTCACGTAAATGCGAGACCTTTTGCGTTGCAAATGGTAGCCATCACGGACAACAGGAGGGAGGGCGGGATATGGGGGAGAAAGCACAGACAACTGGAAGGAGGGCTGGGGGGTAAAGAAGGCACTACAACGGGAGGGGTTAAAGAAGGCACGGACAACAGGAGGGAAGGCGTGGTGGTAAAGAAGGCACTAATGCACACCTTGGCGAGGCGAACAGCAGATGGTAATGTAATTTCTCCTGTTTATTTTGACTGAAACAAGGTCATCATGTGGTAAGCAAAATCTATACAGAATTCAATAGCGACCACTGGACAGAATAGGGTAGCTGAATTTGGCCTGTGCTAATAATTCTTGAGGGCTGTTGAAGGCTGCACAGATTATAATTGTTAAAAGTTTTTTTTAAACGTAAGAAATAGTTTTATAGGGTTGTGGCCTGAGCCAAGTGGCGCCGGATTTGTAACAGTGAGCACTGCTCCCGCCACTCACTTTCACCATTCTAGAGCATCCCCAGGACTACTAGGTGCAGTATTGTGGGAGGTTTTCCCCCCTTGCTCTGCCCCTTCCCATTCCCCCTCCCCCAAAGTAATGGTGATAGAAATAGGGTCTGCGACTGGCTCTAGTAGCATTGAAGCATTGCATGCTTGCTGAGACAACTAAAGATGGCGTCCACCCACACCTGCATACAAAAGTGGACCTCTGTGATAGACTAGCTTTGGGAAGGGAGGCCTCCTCTCCTCCCATTGCTATCAGGAGAGTGCCCCAGGAAAAATGTGATAGAATCCAACGGCTGTACAAGACTGAGGCAGTGGAAGTGGAACCTACCTGAGCATAACATGCCACTCAAGGTTGAAAAATGACATTGAATTGAAGGCTGTCTGCCCGGTAACGACACCGAACATAACAAGAATAGCTCTACAGAAGCACTAGGATAAGGGCCAAACGCTAAGACATGAAACAAATATACATTATGCATTTACAGAATAGTCTTGGTTGCAGCCACACAACGCACCAATACAAGTGGGCACTGGGCACAAACACGGAGCAGTACACAGAGGAACAGGTCTGTGAGATGCAGCCATCAAACCATGGCTGAAAAGATTTAGGAGAAGGGTACTTCTAACTTTATTTTCAGGTGACTGAGCTACAGAGGGTCAGGGACACCGCCACCTCTGACAATATCAGAGGCTTTTGATCAAAGTCCCAATTGAGGAAGGTGGCATCCGCAAACTGAAATTCTCCAAGAAGGGGAGGATAACGAACAGTTATCCAACTGTGCTAGGATTGTACAACTGTCAAAAAAGGGACTAAAATAACCTGGTGTAAAAATGGAAATTAGTCTAAAACAAGGAGTACATTCCAGGAGGGTCTAAACAAACTGGAATTGGAGGCAAGACACATCACTCTACAAGAGGAAGTAACACTGATCTAGAATGCCTAGTTGAAAACAAGCCTGGAACAACAAATGAAGAGGATCTAGATCACTACAGATATCTGAGCTGAGAACAGCTTGCACAGAATGCAGTATGGATGACCTAACAAATGGCATCTAATAAAGAGGGAAAAAAGGATAACATCAAAACGATGTAACTCAACAAAGTTAAGAAAATCAACCCGCAAGAAACAATTGAGAACCCAATCGGTTCAGATGCTGAACTGGAGGTGCAATTTGCAGACAACGTGATCTCACAAATTACTCTTAGCTTTATGGAACAGCTCTCCTTGAATGTTAAATAAGAAATAATGGCTTATTAAAACCGGTCTGCAATAAGGACTCCGATATGAATGAAGAGGTTTTAGAACTAGGAGTGAGAGTCCATACACTTGTGATACAAATGAATGAAGCAGGTATCGGACATGGAAGACTACAGGAACCCTACTTATAGCTCTGAAAGAAGAACATATTTTTCACGAGAAAAAAACAGGACAATAGTTCCAGGAGAAATAATTTTAAAATAAGGGGATAAAGGAGTCCAAATTCGTTGGACAGCACTTTCAGAATCTTGGGGCGGTAGTCCTTGAGGAATCCGAGGGCTCACAATGCCGACCAAATACAGCCCATAGAGTGGCTCTCAATAGCTAGCCCGTAAGCTTCCCACCTGACATCATAGTGCGATTTCACCTCTATAGATATAAGGAGGTTGGGACCAAAGGACAAACACACAGCACAGGCATGAAACAAGAAGAAATTGGAATTCTGCAATGTAACTGTTTTATACAGTTGTATAATACCTAGATGGTAAGTGAAAGCAAAGGTACTGTGAGGGTGTTGGGAATAGAGGAAGAAGCAGGTAAGCAAACCAGCAATGGTGTTGTTTATCTTAGTTTCAATTATTCTGATTATTGTTTGGGGGCCTGGGGCGAGAGATGAGGAGAGGGGGCAATCAACACATTTTAGTTTGAAGGATAGGAGGGGTATTAGGAGGGGAAACTATCCTTCCTCTAGTAAGGGACAAGGTGCGCAATTGAAGTGTCCATAAACTTTGCTCGCCTTCCGTCTATAGGTTATTTGAGGACCAAGACCTCGCACACAGCTGGAGACATATACATATACATTTGTTATTGAAAGACTGGTCACATCATTCAACGCACACAATAGTCCAGTCTCCATTCCATTACAAGGGTAAATTTTTTATTCCTGAAAGCAGACCAAAGTAATATGTGATTTGGTAAAGTTGATGGGGTGGCTTCTGACTTGATGCATATCGCCATGAGTGAGGGTTAGGGTCAATGGCTTCCTAACTGAGCCAGGACTAATTAGCTACTCTTTGCTTTATACCTTGAACCCTTAGCACAGAGAATTAGGAACAATGAACACATACAAGGGTATTAATGGGAATAGACACTTTCAAAGGTACCCTATTTGCAGATGATATACTCGTGAGGTTTATCAAACTCTGCCTCCTCAGCTAAAAATGTAACAAAGGAACTGGAGGGAAACAAAGAAGTAGTGAGTTTTTAGATGAGTATGACCAAATCGGAGGGTCTCTTTGTTGCAGGCAAGGAGAGCCATCCACTGAGATAGACCGCATAGATCTTTTCTCTCGGTTCTAATGCATATTCGTTATTAGAGTGTTGACCTTATGCTTCGCTGAAGTTACACTATGCAGCAAAATTATCAAGCTCTGTAAAGTTCATTAAAAGTCCAGTTGCAAAGCTGGAGAGCTGCATCTTCTGGATTGGGTTTATAAAAGGAATCAAAATGATCATCCTCCCTAAAATGTTATACCTGTTTCAAAAACTACCATTAGGGGTGAGAAAGGAGACTTGTTGAAATTCCAGAAACTTATTGACTGTAACTTATTTATGGACAAGTGTAATCTGTTAACGCTTAGGATACAGAGCAATTTGCAAGCAAGAGTGTAGGCAGGTGAGACCAAACGTCGACATACTATCAAGCATTGCAGCTTAGGGTACTTGAAAGAATGGATGGTGTGTGTTGGATCATACACTAGTAAAGAGACCTCTATTGGAGGTACTCTGAATACCTAAGTGTTAATGGCACAGATACGTTATAAATCTTCAGTGGTGGCGACACTCATGAGAACATGTGGTGCGTTTACATGAAGTGGTGAATTAAAGTCATATCTATTGACTTTCATGCCTCTTTGGGGGTAATGCAGATTTTATACTGTGTTTTGTATAGAGGTGACTTTAGAAAATGGAAAGGCGGAGGATTCTTCCTGTTGGGTAATATGTTTTATAAAGGTATTCAAAGAGCTTAAGCAGAAATATGGATTAACATCCGAAGAGCCCTTAGGATATTCTCAAGTTATGTGGTCTAATGAAAACATCTTGACGTTCTAATCCTACCTCATGTACATTTTATATTGTGTTGCTGAGTTGCTTTTGCTGCTCGTAATTAACTGTACACATCTGTTATCCTTATTCACATCTGTATTGATTGTTTACAGCATTTTCCAAGTCTGCCATTGGCAAATTTACCAACACTTGATCGGATCAATTCAAGGCCCTGTGGCCTAGCTATATTGCCTGAAGGTCCTTCACTCAAAAGCAACTTCTGACTGTGGCCTGTTAAGGAGATTGTGCGCCATATCACAGTTGCCCTACCCAGTGTATTATTTCTCAGTTTGCTTATTGTGTCAACCACCGCAGTTTCCATACTTTACTAATATAATGGTAGACCAAGCTAGCTCCTCAATGAGTCTAGCATTGCCACTTTTAGAATAAAGGAGTAGCGCACAAGGACAGTATTTAGTATCCACAATTCATGTTGACTTTGATTGAATATATTATGCTTTTCAGGTACTCAGAAAAATATTACGTTCTACCTAAACTACAATGTCATTTGTCTGTGTTGAAATATTTGTCTTGTTTAATTAACACAAGGGGCCTATGTAAAAACACATTTTCCGATAGATTCATAATGTCTAAACCCCATTGATACATCTGAGCCAAGATTATTCAAGATTTAAGCTTAAAATAAGGATCAGGCCTTTGGCAACTCGGATTTTCTTTCTTAATTTGAACCATAATTTTAGTATACATTTGAGGAACAGGTTACTTTGAAGTATAACAAAAAAAAGGAATATGGATGATTAGATTTGTCGCAATTGGATATTTGTAGTTGCTACCCAAATTAGTATATTTATTCAATGTTTGCATTGCTGTACATGAAATGGGTTGTAGGCGGCCAACCCCAGGGAAGAGCAGCCCTGTTCATTTAATTTGTATGCTCTTAAGGGAATGCGATGAATTATGCCACAGCCGTTGGTGGTAAATTAATATCCATTCTAAGTGGCTCTGGAACAATTGCTGCCATTCAGTGAAGGGCTTTTGGAGCCTATCTCTGTAGCTTGGGAGAAACCCTTCTCGAGCCTAGCAGTGAACACACAAAGTATACCACAGCATAGGTCAGCGCCTTCAGACCCCAATTTTTTTTCCCAACTTTTTTTATCAACCTAAACACTTCACAAGAGATTTTAGTAATATAACACTCATCCATCAAATTTAATGTAGAAGCTTTCCTCAACACTCATCTGGATCTTGACTTTAAAACGTTTGACTTCATCAGCGGTTTTTGCATACAGCAGGCTGATTCCGCACACTGCCAATAATACATGTCTTTTTGGAGGGTGGGTCCCGGGAAAAAATAAAACACAAAAAAAGGCTTTTACATGGCTGTGATCAGTCTTTAGGACCATATGAAATGGCCTTTCTCTCACCTGGTCAGAGATGATTTGGATATCTCCAAAGAGCTCTTGAAATGTGGCCGGGATTCTGTCAACATGATGGCTCGATGAAGACTGCAGTCACTACTTTACTCTGCCATATGTGGATGTGCTCTGCAGGCTTTTCCAGCGATATCAAGATGTCAGTTTTTGGACATGCCCTTTAAAGGTGAAGAAAGAATACTCATGCCATGGCTCACTCGCAGCGGCAAAGTAGTTCAACCAGCAGTACTTTTGCTTTCGGTCTTCTCTAGGAGATAATCCCCCACCCTCATGGCATCAGCAACCTTCTCAGCCGAGTCAGACCCTACAGTAGTTTCACGTTTCCCATTAGCAGGGTTGGACCTAAGGGATATCAATAACAGCAGCTTCAGTCTCCCGAATCCTCACCTTAGTGCGCCGAACTGGACAATTGTGCATTGGTTCCAACAGTGGAGCCATAAAGAAGATCAAAACAACTTCAAATTCCATTGTGAAACAATTAAAGGCATGAAAGAAAACAAGTACAACAGGTCTTTTACTAAACATGTCACAAGGGGTGACATACAAGCATGGCCTGTTTATCATGCTTTTGATTTTCTGATTTGTATCCTTCCACTGCTTACATTTAGGGAGGGCACTGTTTGGAGAAAAAAAAACGTAACTCTGTGTGCGTGCATATGTTTCCTTGAACTCTCTCTTGTGTGCTGCTTCTTTTCAAATACCCATCCACATGTGGAGTTCTTCCCCATCACCCACACTCTCACAACTGACAGATCTGTAGTAGACCATCGGTAAGCCTGAAGAGGATAGTGATTTAATGTAGTCTTGTTGCCTCATCGTGTAGTATTTGGTGTTTGGCTGTGTTAAGTGCTGTCCAATGTTCCAATGTTCCAACGTCCGACAGTTACTGCTTTCTTTTACTGGCTGCTTGGAAGGTTATTGCCTGGGCTCCGTTTACAAAAAAACATAAATCATCACCTGTATCCGATCATACTTTTTTCTTTACTACATATTGCCAATTACTTTTGCCATACCCCACTATTCAGAGCCCAGAGAAAGGTGATTCAACCTGCTGTTTTTAGTGTCTCACAATATTTTATGATGGTACTCTTTTGGCTCCTAACGGACTCCATGGAGTTGGGACTCAACATAACCACTTGGTCTTTCCACACAGGTTTTGTTTAGATGTTGGCAAACCATCAATTTCCAATGGTGAGTGATCGGTAGAGTGTGGGCTGTTTTTTCCTTTTACACTGGATTAAACACCAGTCAGCAGTGTTGATTTATTTAGTTAAATATCTGTAAGTCTTTGTCTAGTATTATCATACTTTTTATTGCCATGGTCACTATCTTACATAATGGTGTTATCCAACAAACAGCTTGTGTTTTTTTTATAGATTTTGTTTTTGTATTACAATGTCATTCATTGCCATTGGTGAATGGTCAGTCGAGTGTAGGGTATTTTCCTTTGCATGCTGGTTATTCACCAGGGTGCATGGTTTCACGTCGCCTTGTGCTTTGTTGATTCTTTCGTTTTTTTGTTCTTTAAAATCCTTGTCCAGTATTAACATACCATTTTATGTTTCTTCTTTATTAATAATTCAAAGATTTTTGATCTTTGTGGCACACTGTTTCCACAACCAGTTTCTATAGTGGCACCGCGTTCTGGCATGGAAGATTTCACAGACGAAACTGAGCAGGTGTGACATCCTACATACAAAAAAGTCAGAATGATTTTTAAAATTGTGCAAATTGTATTTTAGATTTATTAATAACTTTTCTGAATGCAGCGGAATTGAAGCTACCTTTTAATAAAGGTTTCAAATGTATTTGTTTGTAAGAATATAGTTATACCTTTATCCATCAGAAGGATTCCATTCTTTTGGCTTAGTCTCTCATCCCCTTTTCTATTACTGCTGCAAATAGTTTGACTGTAAATGCAAGTTGTGATGAGTTGCGACTGTTTGTAGTCATGTTAGTGGGATTGAGAATGCACTGTGGCTTCTGTTTTTAGATATGACACATGCTGAATCCAGATATTCATTTCACAGTTGAGGGAAGGCGCTTGAATGTACCTGGAGTGTTGAACATTTCGAAACTTGCTTGTGTAGAAAGCTCGAATCTGTAGCAGTATAAAAGTTTGTCCTGTGTCTTCAATAAAACCGAATTCTTCATCGTCCAACCATACTTTTTGCCTACTCCAAGTCTCTACAGTGAATGTTTGTGATTTGGGCTGTTCCAAAATGTGGATAACACTTTCAGCAAACATAGGTGAAGTGGGATGGCCCAGCGCACTTCTTGTATATTATTTCTTTTTTAGGTCTGCTATAGAGATAGCTTAATGTGTGTCAGCCTCATATATCATTAAAACCTAAATAAAAATGCTTTTGTACTTAGACGGTAGTTAAGCGGTCGAATTCTTCATCCATTGATTTGTTAAATTGTAATTCACGTTTTGCTTGCGCCTACCAGAACATATGTCGTGGAGCAGTAGGTCTATTCTCGTCAGCCATTAGATGTTATGCACTGTGAGCTATAGCATTTTTCTGATCTCATGTACACTTCCGGCTTAAAAGTAGTGTGCTTCTGTACAAAGACTGCTGTGAAAGTCCCTCCTTTTTTAAAGTTGATTTACTTTCTTTTTTTGCTTTGACGTTTTGCAAACACCATGGCACTTCACCATGAAACTTTTAAATTAATAATAAATATGTTTTCCAGTATTTCTTTTTTTATTTCGATTACATATGCTTGTATCTGGCCAGACCTAAAAATGCTGAGACCTTGATGCTGCATATGGATCAATCCCCCCAGCCCTCTTCCTCCACCACCCTTGCCATCCTGCACATCTGTGAAAAATAAGGAAATCCTACAGTTAGTTCCTGGTTTTCTAGTTTAATCATGTTGGGTCTGTTGCAGACCTGATATATGAGCAATATTTCTGCTGAGGGCGATTGTTCTCATAGTAGCTAGCAATACAATTTAGAGTATTAGACCTCCCAGAGGTTGGCCTTTCAGAAGGTGTGTTCTGTTCCCCACTCCTATAACTTAGTGTGACATACTGTCCCTGTATACACTCCCTGCCCTAACTCCAGTCTCAATTTATAGGGGATGTGATCCAGTGGATACATTGCAGAACCTAGAACCCGTAGACCTGTGTGGTTCTTTTTTCCCTTAACAAGTTTTATTTAGTTGTTTAGTTTTAACCGAAACATACAAAACATTTTACCTGATGTAACAAATAGAATGTTAAAATAGGAGTCTTTTAGTCTGAAATATGAATACCAAAGAATTAATAAGTGGTATTGCTTCTCTTTGGTTTGCATCGTAGACCGAATCACCACTAATTTTATAAGAGTGGATTGCTGAAAGAATATCCAATTTTGGATAACCCCATAATACTTTACATACCTGCACCCATCTAACATAACTGGCCAGTGAAACTTACCAAAGCAATACTCCTGTCCATATGTAAAACGAGTAATATGCTGCGATCAGAAAAGGCACATTTTTTAATGTGTTTTGTTGATTTATGTGTAATCCTGATTAACCAGATTATCAATACAGTTAGCCTTGTACAACCACATATTGTCAGAAAATTAAGCAGTAAGCAGTGGCTTTCTGCTGTTTTGGAAACGAAGTAAAGTAGGTATGGTACTCATTTTCAAAAGGAGAGTGCTCCACAACAGATTGGTCTGGATAGAAGATATGTAATCACCCCACAGTTTGTAGTTTGATTTGGGGATTAAAAGAAGACAATGACCAACTTGGCCGCAGTGATCAAGAATTAGCATGGCTTTGATTTTGTCCTCAAGAAGCATCAGTGCCTAGAAATGCAACTCTGTTAGGTATTAATTCACTAGCCTGTGTATAGTGTGTACTGACACCAGTAGACGACCACAGAAGGAAGCCTTCACGTTTTCACAAGGTCTAATCTTGATGCATTGTTACAGATTTTCTTTAATGTATAGGTCAGTTAATTCTGCTATGTACACACAGTTTTTGTAAAGCCCTAGTTTGTGTCACTTAAACAATTATAGTTATTTAAAAAAATATTCTGACATTTATAAATTACGAGAGATTAGTTGAGAATTCTGTTCTAAAGTAAATCAATGTGCACACACAGTTACAGCGGGGCCACTCCGTTCTCTTTGTGAAAACCGAAAAAGGCTAAAATGTGTTCTGACTACATAACGCACACCACTACTACTTTTTTGGGTATACTCTCGCTGAACCTTCTAAATTCTTATAATAAACAGGCAGACCCAGACAAAAGAGCTTGGCGTAATCAAGTGCGGAGTTGTCCAATGCAACATTGTATGCTGTTTGGGCAGAAGATAGGATACACTTCAGTTGCTGATGTTTAAACAAAATGGGCACTTTGACAGCATTTCATATCTGATAATGCAGTCCCTGCTGTGCATCCGACATACCACTAAAAAAATTAAATTTGTATATATTTTAGTGCTGGTTGGACAAACAGGTGGGGCGGCGTATGGTATGAAATCAGCAAAGTTGATCATATTTTCCAGACCTAGTAGAGGTATTTTACTTTTGGCTGCTTTTTGTAACATGATTGAGACTGTCAGATAAAGGATCAAAACTCTGCACTGTTACATAGAAAAGGGTTGTCATCGGCAAACAAATCAAATCTGAGTTCCTGGTCCAGTTGCAGATCTATGATCTGACTACAATAGATAGTGAACTTAGATCGGGCAGTGCAGGTCCCTTGGACACCCACCTAAACCAAAACTTTGTGAGGAAGAGACATAGGGCTCCCTTTTCACCAGCTGCTTCACATCCACCAGGAAATGCCTGCATCCTTACAAGGGTATCCCTGTAGCTGTGGTCACTTCTATAACGTGGTTCAGAAGAAAAGGCATAATTCATAGCATTGAAGTCTGTAGGCAAAACTGGTGTTATTGGCAGTGGCATCCATCACCTCCACTGGTACTGTTTCTGTTGCATGCTTGTGTTTACAAACCGGACAAATGTGAGTATACAATCTTTTCCACTGAGTGCCAAATACTTTGGAAAAGACCTTGAGGGGCGATGACAGTCCACAACGGACAATAATTATCAAGAGAAGCATGAGCTAGATGGTATTTTGTTCAGAAGTAGGCTGAGTAAAGGCTGTTTAAGCCTTCTGGCATACTTACTTTAATTAGGGGCACAGTATGGGCTTGATATTTAGTGAGGTCTAGATGTTAGTACCCTTTGCTTCTGTGGCAGAACTTTTTCTTTCTCACTGCCTTTCACTTAAGACTTGCATGCATTAGAATTTCTGTGAAAGCTTCTGAAGTCATGTGCTTGAAATGAGTTCAAAACCTGTGTCAATTTTACATCCACATCTGTTCGGGGCTCCCAGAGAGAATAGGAGAAAAGCATGTACGATTACCACATAATCTATGAACTGCTGTATTGGTTGTCCTTAGATAATGCCATTTAACATAATCATCTTTTGCTCTGCAAATCTTAAGTGCCAAGCACATTGCTCTATAGTTCTAACCAGTGACTGCCAGTTCAGACACCTGCGTTCATTGCGCTTTTGTAATCCTCATTGTGAAAAGCTCCACCTTGTTTGCGGTGGTAATCTCAGCACCCTGGTCGCTTTCGGGATAATGTGCCGAGCACAATGACGTTACCATCCAGTAATGTGTGAGAAGCTCTTGCATTAATAGGATTGGGAGCTACTGTTTCATGGCCGAGTGTGAACCAGGGTAGTTTAATCAGTGGATTATGTTGGTGAGCTGTTACACTCATAATTGCAGCTCCTTGGTCCATGTCTGCGTCTTTGCTTGTGAGGATTTCTGGATTGTTTCTGACTGGCCTGCTGCCAAATGAAATGACTGGATACAAGGACTGGGATGTGGGTCAACAAGTGCCAGACCTTCTAGAGCGTCTTCACTTTACCATCTTGTAAATTGTGGGTTTCAGAGTAGCACGAAGCTTTGGAGAGAAAACCATTTTTTTTGCTCTGGGAGTTAAAGGCTCACTTCTCGCGGGACATGCCAACAACTTTGAGCAGCTGCGAGGAGAATGTAGATGACGCAGGTATGCGTGTCCCTCGGAGCCTGGGAAGTGGCTGCTTGCCAGTGCCCTTGGAATCGGGTTGGACAGCAATGTAAGGCGTGCGCAAGCTAGAAAAAAAAACTTGATCTCAACGTCTCTTCTGACCTGGTGCTTGTTTTTGAAGAGTGACTTTCACAACTCTTGCATCTTGAAGAAGAGCTCCTGCTAATTGATAATGCAATATAAAAACAAACAAAAAGTTAAACTGCTTTTTGCGTGTTTTGTGTCGGTTCTCAAGCAATGCAGGTCCAGACTGTACTTTCTGCCGTTTCCTTTATTTTACAAGGAGTGATTCAGAGCTGTTGTACATCCCTCCTCTATCCGCACCCCCCTTCTTCAGATATCTTCAGTCGTCTCAAAGACTGTGGGGACAAGTGTCCCTGCTGTGTGTATACGGATGGTGTGCAGAAATGGCCTGGTCTCATCGTGTTTATAACTTGTTTGGTGGCTATTCTTTTCTGTAGCCAGTCCAAGGTCTGTACATTTGTGTTGTGTGAGTATTTGAATTGTTGGTGTGTCGCATCACAGGTATATCTTCTGCAAATCTCGAAGTGTTGGGCAGGTATCCTATTGCATTCTGTTGTACTGCCCAAGCAGTTTCCTGAGTAAGGTGCGTAATAATTTATCTGTGGCTCCAGCAAAGTAAGATAGGCTTCTAAACATATTTAATGGCATTGCTGGTAAGTGTGGAGCACTGGGCCACTAAAATTTAGAATGCCCTTTTGGATAGTGAAGGTGAAATGTACTCACTTCTGCTTTGCCCTCTTCCTTAGGGTAGTTGGTGTACACATAAAGTCATTGTTTAGGTAGACAACTGAGAATGCAGGGTTTCTGGTGTGGTTTGCCTCATTCATTGTACTCTTAAGTTAAATCTTGCGGTAGAGACTTGGCTCCGAAGTTATATGCCCCTGTCGGAGTTTTATAGGTGGAACAATTTACTCGTTGGGGTTTCGATGGATGTGTACTGAGAAATAATTCTTGTAGCTATTTTACTGTTAGTTTATAACTTCGAAAGGAGTTTTTACAAAACCTGACATAACGATACTCTGTGGGGTATTCCAATCTAACACTATTTAAAAAATAATTCTTTTTTTTGTTGTTGCTTTGATTGAGTCAGGGAATCTGTTCTTTTTGCATGCACCTCCGAGGTCAAGTCCATGAATTAAAGTTCTCTTCCATTTCTTGTGGAGCCCTTGTTTAGTGGGTGATAGGATGACCTTCTCAACTTCACGTTGCAAGTGATTGCTCCAACAACATTTTGTTCATTTATGTGTACTCCCGTCAATCCAATCTTACTTTTTCAAAGACCCCAATTTGCATATTATTTATTTGCACGTTTAAAATTAACTGCTTGAATCATCAACTCATTTTATAATATTTGTAGTCTCCCCCACCCCGACCCCCCAGCCTGAAATCATTCATTGTCTGCATTGCCAGATTAAGGGACTGATTAAGATCTTGGTAGACAGGTTACTCCGTCACAACGGTGATAGTATCATATCTGCCGAAATATAAATCCCATTATAGCCTATTTGATTTATATTTCGGCAGACGGAATATCTATCCCTTTTGTGATGGGGTAACCCGTCCACCAAGATTTAAATCTGGCCCTAAATCAAGACAAGCAAGAATGTTTTTTACATACTTCTATCAAGTTTAAGATATGCTTTTCGTTTTATGTGGGGTTAGGGTGCTTTTGCAGCTGGGAGTTTGGCCTTTGTAGATTCATGAAACTACAGAAACGTTTGCTGTTACCTACTGTTACCAGAGACCCTCGAACTAATTTGCACACACGGCAACCCCTTTTTTAGGTCTTGCCTGAGCCAGCACGCATGCGCTGCTCTGCGAGGCTTCTAGTAAGGACTTCCAACTTGAACCACACGCTTGTGCGTGTGCTTTTCTTTGCTCTCACGCTATTGGCCTTTGCACGCGTATTTCTCAGAAAGACAGCACGCAATTGGCCAAAGGCGGGTGCATGTCCTGCCTTCTCTCTTCCCTGGCCTAGGGAGCTCGGGAGTGGGCAGTGGCCCGGCACTGTGCCTGCTGCATTCTTTAAATTCTTTGCAGTTCGGCTGCGCAAACCACTCGCAGGCTTTTTTTTCTTGTGCTAAGTCTCCTCCGTTTGCAAAAACTCTCCCCACGGCTCTTATCATGCCTCTTCTCTCAATGTCTCTTTTCGCGTCTCACTCGCAGGTTTGTTGTGTCCTTCTTCTACATCCCCTCCTTTGCCTGACTTCCGTCTTCCTCTGCCATCCCTTTCCTGTACTGTCTGCTTTAGAAGAAATGGAAGTTCCTTTCTAGGTCATAGTCTAGCGAACGGCGGAGAGTCCCTGCTGTTTTAACTCTTACATATTCAGGGGAAGTCACACACAGACAGACAAGGGTCCGACAAGAACTTCACTCACCCTGCATGTGTGTATCATCCGATACGGGATCCTCGCTGTCTCCAGGTAACCTTTTTTCCAGGTTCTGGATCCTCATACTGAATTACAGCAGCGCGGAAGCGGATGCACTGCGATGGGAGCCAGATGAATTACTGCTTGGGAATGTATTCTGATGCGAGCTTACGGGTGCGGGGACTGCTATAAATCTAAAAAGATTCACAGGGTACACAATAGAACTCCGGAAAGAACTTCGCACTTCACAGCTTGGAACTTACAAGATTTAATTACGGCAACGTGTCCATGCTATATGAAATGATATACGTTATCTCGCTGGTTCAGTAATCAAAACTATTACCATTCTGAATCTCGGCTCGTTACATTTCTGTCATTTCGTATAGAATGGACAATTGGGAGAATCCCGCTAGCCTTGAAATAGTTGGTAACTGATAGGTGGTGTTAAATACATACTATGCATTGACTAGGTCCATATGGAGTAATCGTCCTCACAAGACTAACATCTGTGAGACCAGGGTCCCGGGCTCAGCTGTGTAACAGCATCCCCCACTCTGCCTCATTCTACCTCACTCAGCCTCGCTGTGCCTTTGCTCTCCCTTTCATCCATTTGGACCTCAATCCAGTTAATGGACACAACTAGACCATCATGGCTGGGAAGGTTCTGCAGGCGTAACCCGCCCAGTGCAGTTCTATCCTGGTTACTATTCATTTCCAGGGGAGGGTGGGGCTCCTCCTTTCACCCACTTCTCACACTTCTTTATTATAACTTTTCAGCATACTGCAGAATTCTGTACAACACAGCTTAAAAACAAATACAAAGTCAGTATCTCTGCCTAAACACTTATTAGTTCCCAAAGGCGAGACCTATTGGCTATGCCAATGCTTGTTAATATTAATTTTGACCAACCCATATACCCCTTAGTTTGGGAAGCACTGAGTTTGCCAGATCAGGTTGAGTAGTTTTAGTAGAGCATTTTTGCTTAGATAAGAGCTATATCTCCACGTATCATACTATCCATGTGGGCCACAAGATTTATTCATTTCTGAAGGTCTTTTGATTAGTCCAATTTTTACTGGCTTGTTCATGGGGCTCGACTGATCTTTAATGACGTCTACAAGGAGGTTTAACGCCTTTAGCGTATTTTACTGATACAGCGTGAGGTTTTGGAAGCAATCCATCCAGACCTTACTATTCTGGATAGCTAGCTCTGGTTTGATATTTTTGAAAAGAACTCCCACATGTCCAGAAATTAATTGGGTACGATTGCACCACATTTTGGGTCACTTTTCTGGTCATGTATTCCATTTTTTTTTGTCCTGATTGTTGGTTAATTTGAATAATTTCAGGATGTTATAGTACTTGTTTCTGAATTGGAAGTTACAGGATCCTTTCATTTCAGGTTTGTAAAATGTCTATAATGTACTTTCACTCTTATTTCTACACTCATCTAGTGCAAGTAGCAAGTTTTATCTTTGTGTTTTTCTGCTGCATCTTTAGAGATTACTCTGCTGTTCAAATAGCATTACAAATATCCGACTGGGGGAGGAGAGTTTGAAAAACACCCTATAATCTGATACATCTGGTCCCCTTGGGGATTTGCTCTTATTGATTAGGTCTGGTGTTAGCCAGGACTTTCTGGTATATTTAAGTGTGTTAAAAGTGTGTGTGTGAGTAGGGGGGAGGGGGGTTGGGTTGGGGTTTGTTTGTTTGTTAATTGGAGGAGTTGGTGTAAAAAGTTAACGGGACCCGCTTCAGTGAAGTCCCCTGACAACAAAGCAGCTCTCGATTAGGAGGTGGCAGATTCTACACGGAAGGTGTTTGGGAATATATATGTATGTACACATATGTGCCCTCTTCATCTATTGGTCTGTTGTAGTGTCATTCACATTGGTCTTCCAACAGTGTACAACACAGCACAGTTGGTCAGCCCATTTCATCCGTTAGATAACTTTATGATTAATTGATGGCTTTCTGCTCTTGTACAAGGTGCACATTCACTCAGAAGGTGCCAGGAATGTATTTTTTCATTAAAGAAATAGGGAAGAACTTTTATAAAACAAAGGAAGCCTTTGTAAAGCCAATGCCAGACCTTTTGACTTTGTCACTGCTTGTTGTTCAGTTGGATTTAGAATTCAATGATCTAGGTAGGGTTTTTAGAAGGGCGAGGCTTTCACGGTGCTTCAGGGTGAAATTTACCTATTTGTATCAAAAGCTTAATAGAGCTTTTCTAAGAGTCTTTTATTTGTAATATTTGTAGCCACTAGAACAATCTGCTGAACAGCTTAAAACAGGTACAAGTAACATAGCGAGAGTTATGCTTTTGAAAATTGACTGCCATTCTCAGAAAGGGGTGGGGCGCTCCAAGCCAACTTTTTTGATAAAGCATCCTGTGGATCCGAAGGCATGCATTGCTGGTTCAAATTCAGGTTTTAGAAGCAGCCAATTTAACGTGAGGCCAAATTAGTAATTATAACAAACATGTCGCTACTGGCATTTGTTGAATTTGTTTGCAGTGTGCTCAACTGAGAACTATTAATAATTGATGAACACCTGCTCCTTTAGCACCGTCTCTCTCTGCCTCTGCTTGAGATGCAACAGGCCTATCCTAGCCATGCGCACCTTTCAGTCTGCCTCTGCAAGCAGGCCCCTATGGCACAAGAGAGCCTGAAGCCTTCAGGGACCCTCCCGCCTTTAAGGGGGCCCTATTCATCCTAAGGTCAATGACTATATGTAGGATATGAAAGACTCAGTGGCCCCTCCTCACGTTGTCGTAAATATTTAATTTACCATCTTAATTTCTATGCAGGTAAGTACTTAATCAGTAATAACTCAATCGGAAAGAAAGAAAACAGAGTCCGTGGTGTTAGAGTTCTTAGGGGTTTTATTCCTTAAAAAGGAATCGTTCCGGAATTGGATATCATGTTCCTGCAACCACACAGGGTTCAGGAAGGGATAGAGCAATGTTTTATTGACAGTACATAGCTTATATACTTAATTTACATCATAGAAAGCAATATAGTAGGCGTAACAGCTGAGAGTAGACAAGATAACAGCATCCACGTGTTACTAGTACGTAATCAGAAGGCGTGGACTAGGCGTAACTGGAGGTGTGCTCTAGAAACGTCACAGGTAGGTGTCACATGTGGGTGGCACTTAAACAGAAATGTTGCAATGTCAGCAGAAATCGGAGGCTTGGATGCGCGCGCAGCTGCATGACGTGTGATTGGCGTGAAACTGGAGGGTGCAGGGGGCTTGACATTTACACTGACGGAAAGAGACAGAAGTCTGGCATGTCAGATCAACTTGTGCTTCTATCATATCTGATATCTGATGTTTAGGAACTGAGCTATCTGGGCGGAAAGGTCTCTGGGGCAGAAGCTATTCTATACTGACTGTGAGTGCGTGTATAAGCGCCTGAGTGTCTGCATGAGAAGCGTGGGGGCATGGGCCTTCCATGGGTGCATGGTAACAGAGGCTATGAATTACTTGCACGGAGACAGGCCGGCCCTTCGGCTCTGCAGCTGGGTAATGTTTACTGAAACTAGTAGGCAGGAATGTATCTTCGAGGAGCGGAACAGATAACTCGAAGGTTGTAGTCAGTCTTGGCAGGCAGCAGGCTGAGCTAAGCGTGGTGGGCCGCGCTGGAAGTAAGGCAGAGTTCACAGATACGGGGGCAGCCTGGGCAGCCTGGGCTGAGGCTTTCAGAGTCAGAAGGAAGAAAAAGGCTCGATGGCAGAAATTCAGGGCCTACTTTGCCAGAGCTGAAAAACATGTAAAGTACACTACAAAAAGACGTTGGCATAGCATACTTAGGAACGGACTATCCAACCCATTCAGGGTGGGTCTGAAAGAGGACATGTTAACGTTGGACGCAAATGTATTTGCGTCTTCATAGCTGGCACAGGAGGGAAGTTACATGCACTTTAACTCGTACATGGAGACGGTGGGGTACACGATAGGGAACATAACTTGACCAAAAATTTATATTTCCTCATTCCCTCCTTGTTCCCTACAGACCCTTCATGATATATCGATCATCATGAATTGATCAGTTTGTTCTTGTAACATCATTTGTTTGTCTCTCTTCCGTTGTCTGTTTGAGAGAAAGCTGGAATGTTCAATGCACGATGTGGCACACAGTCCACATATCGCCGGCCCACACTGTAGGCACAGGCAGCAGCTGAATACTATGACCAGGCCAAAGCCTAGGAAGGATAGGATCTTCCATCCCCAAGCGGACAACGTTGTCCAGAACCAACCGGACCAAGTCCAGGTGCCTGGAGTCTGATGTATTAAACTTGCAATTTTGTGAAGACGTGTAATAGCTTTGTATACAGATGGCGCGTTTTCTGGAATGAAAACACAGCAACTTGACCCGATGACCTTACAGGCTCCACCTCTATCTGCCAAGATGACGTCAATAACAAGACGATTCTGAAGGACAACAACCCGCATGGCGGACTGCTCCTCAGTTAGGTTACCTAAGGCGGAGGCAGTTTCATGTACTACAGCTTCAAGGGTTCTAGTCAATCTACGTATTAATTTACTGTTTTGGACGGGGCCTAAAAAGAAAAAGAATCCTTTATTAAAATCGGTGTACTGTTCCCATGCCGTTTCTGTGTAGTCGACAAGCGGGAGATCTCTTCGGAGTCTATTCTTTACTAGATTTGTGTTTCTGTGATAATCAGGAGGGGCTAGAAAAACAGGTGGCAGAAGGAATGCAATATAACAGGTACCATCCCAATCTGGAGGCAGACGTATGTATGCGGTATGACCACAAACAAAATAAGAATGACGGGTAGCTTTAAAGGATGATTTACCATGATCACTGAATTCGACCACAGTAGTACATTTACTATGACCGAAGTGTACTGAACCTTTCTTCCTGACACATAATTCACCAGTGACTGGTAATACTGACATAGCGGGCAGAACTGGTGCAGCTTCGGATTCAACAGTAAGAATCATAAGGTTAATTGTGTAATTACTTAATCCATATACTTCATTTTCTAGATCAGTTCCTATTCTAATGGGGAGTCCCTCCTTATCAGGGTAACAGACGTCGAGCAGGACTAAGTTCAGGTTTCCCTAAACCCAGTTCCCGTCGAAAACAGCAATATCAGGATCTAAGGAATTAATTATTTTGAACCATGCACCACAGGAGCCGTTGTGAGTGAACGGGTACGGAAAGAGGGGCAGAGCTCCCTTGTAATTCTGGTAGGGAGGGAGTCGGCCACATATCCAGCAGTTTGTAGCGTTATTAGTCTGATGGGAGTGATGTAACATACTAATGAATGTGTTGTTGCGCAGCGCAAGTCTGTAAGAAAGTTCATGTGGAGGTAACTCACTAAAAGAATGTTCAGCAGAAACATTGTAAGCAGATTGTTCACGCTTGAAAATAGGGCAATAGATTGGAAGAAGTATACTTGCAACAATAATCAGAATACTTAGAAAAAACATAATTAATAATGTCACTATACAGTGACTACGCAGTGATTTGCAGTATGTACGTTTCTTGAATTGTCTCTCTCTCTCTCTATCTCGATCTAGGGGATACATGTCAGAAACTATTTAACCGATTCACCTAGGGGAGGACTTAAACAATTAAACTGTCTGATTTGCTAGATCGAAGCTTTAGTCGGTACTCCTCTTGGGGAGTTTTCTCTCGTTCAGGTATTTTAAAGTCACTAGGTTTAATACAGTCTTTGGTGGGGGTGGGCGAGTCAAGGTCTGGTTTCAGTTCGTTGCATAGTTTAATATGACTCGTGTGGACCCACCCCTTTCTGCCCTCCAACTTCACTGCGGTCCTCGTAGTAAGAAGGACGGTCTTCGGCGCTTTCCAGCGGGGCTCCAGCTGGCTTTTCCTGTCAAAATTCCTCACTAGGACCATGTCGCCAGGACGGACATCATGCGGCTTTACATCAGTGTTGTCAGGAAAGGCTGCTGCAACCTGTGAACGACATGATTGGAGTGCAGACATCAAGGAGGCAAGGTAATCTGTCAACATGTTACAATCAACATCGGTAATTTTCTTAGGAATGGGCGTCCCCCACATATTCGGTGGTCTGCCAAAGACCACTTCGTACGGGGATAGTCCTGATCTCGAATGTGCAACCATTCTCATATAGAACAGTGCAACTGGCAGGGCGACTATCCAGTCGACCCCTTTCTCCTGGCATATTTTGGCAAGGCGGATCTTAAGTGTCTGGTTATGCCTCTCTACAAGGCCTGCGGCTTCGGGATGTCGGACACAATGGAATTTCCACTGATATCCTAGCAAAAGGGAGACATGCTTCATGAGTTCGGATGAGAACGGCTGTCCGTTATCTGAGTACACGACACGAGGCAGGCCGTATCGTGGGAAGAATTCTCGAACCAGCTGCTTGGCAGTGGTCGGGGCAGTGTAATCTGAGACTGGGTATGCTTCGGTCCAACGAGATAGTGCACAAACAACTACGAGGACATATTTGAATCCTCGACAACGGTCCATCTGGATATAATCCATCTGGAGGACTTCAAAAGGGTGATCGGGAGGATGAAATCCACCTTGCTCTACAGGGACGCTTTTACCTGGATTGAACTGACAACAGATCATGCAAGTACGCACTTTCTGTTTTGCTGCCGCTCGTAAGTGTTTGTTGTACCAGAGATTCTGTAAACTGTCTAACATAGCTTTTTCTCCTAGATGTGCAGGACTATGTGCTGTATTTATCATGATTTGAACCATTGAGTCGGGGAGGAACCATGTAGGTTTTCCCTTTGTGACCCATCCTTGATCTGTCTGGATCCCTCCTAGTTCAGTCCATTTCTTTATTTCATCTGAAGTGGCATGTGTCTGAATATCGATTACGTCTAGGGTGGGATCCCTGACTGACATACACTGAGTTGGTACTATTGTCTTTGTCTCATCAGTAGTCTGGGTGTGAGTCAATGCTGTATGTTTTGCTGTCTGTTCTGCCAGGTCGTTACCCTGGGAAACAGAATCTGTAACCTTAGTATGTGCTTTACACTTCATGACTGATATGCCCGAGGGCAAATGTATTGCTTCTAATAGTGCTTGAATGAGGGGACCGTGTTGGATCTTGGCACCATGAGAGGTCAAAAAACCTCTTTCTTGCCATAACATGCCGAAGTCGTGTACGACTCCGAACGCATAGCGGGAATCAGTGTATATGTTAACATTTCTGTTCTTGGCTAGAATACAAGCTCGGGTCAGAGCGATGAGCTCCGCCGCTTGAGCAGACAATGTGTCAATACGGTGTGTTTCTTTAACTTCAGTTTCAGTGGTCACTGCATATGCGGCCACTAATTCTCCTGTACTTGTTCTCATGCATGAACCGTCCACATAAAGTGTCAGGTCTGGATTTGTCAGTGGAACATCTGTTAGGTCTCGTCGAGGTTTTGTTACTGTATTAATGATCTCTATGCAATCATGCGGTGTTGGATCTGTCATAATTGCAGGTAACAATGTTGCGGGGTTCAGGATGCTACAGCGTCTGATTTCTATGTGTGGCTGGAATAGTGTCAATTCATAACCTGTCAGTCGTGCTATGGTCAAGTGTTGAGTCTGGGTTCTGTTTAAAAGAACCTCTACAGAATGTGGAACTTGAACTGTTAATGGATGTCCTAAAACAATTGAATCGCTCTGTCTGATTGCTAATGCTGTTGCTGCTACTGACTTTAAGCACGCAGGGAGTGCCTGGGCTACTGAATCCAATGTACTTGAAAAATAAGCGCAAGGCTTATATGAACCTGCTTGGTCTTGAGTGAGGACAGACAGTGCTGTACCCTCACGTTCTGTAACAAAAAGTGTAAAAGGTTTGCTGTAACATGGTGTCGCTAGAACTGGTGCTTGGCATAATGCTTTCTTTAATTCCTCAAAGGCTTGTGTATGTTCCTGAGTCCAGGGAAGGACAGTCGAAGTCGCTGCCTCCTGTGTTGTTAACTGAATGAGTGGTTTGGCTAGAAATGCATACTGAGGAATCCATTGTCTGCAGTACGAGGTGAGGCCTATGAAGGCCCGCACTTCCTTTTGTGTCTGGGGTTGTGGCATATTTACAATTAACTGAATGCGATCGGGAGTGAGCTGTCTCCCCACTTTGGACAGCAAGTGACCCAAGTACACAACTTGCTGAACACAGAATTGTAGCTTCGAAGGAGACACCTTGTGTCCCTTGTCGGCCAGAAAATGTAAAACTGTCAGTGACGCTTGTTCACATTCGGGTTCATTTTGTGCGGTGATCAGCAGATCATCGACGTATTGCAGTAAAGCGGTGTTAACTGGCATTGTGATACAATCAAGTTGTCTTTTCAGTGCTTGGCTATAGATGCTGGGGCTTTCTGTGAATCCTTGAGGTGCGCGTGAAAATTTGAAACTGCGTCCATTTAAACTGAATCCGAAGAGATATTGGCTCTCTGGATCAATAGGTACGCTGAAGAAGGCGTTCTTGAGGTCAATTACAGTAAAGAACGTCGCTTCTGAATCAATAGCAGTCAATAAGGATGAGATGTCGGGAACCACAGGGTACTGTGGAATAATGCATTTATTCAGTTCTCTTAGATCAATCACCAGCCGATATACTGGCGGTGCATTGGGATCAGTAAGTTTAAGAATCGGAATGATGGGTGAATTACAGATATTGGAGTCGGTCTCTACGACCACTCCCTGGGTAATGAGCTCTTCAATGATTTCCAGTAAAGCCACTACAGCATCGGGTGGTAACTTGTATTGTCTGATTCTGGGTAAAACTACACCTTGTTTGAGTGTAACACGGTATGGGGTAATGTGCATACAACCTACATCAGTTGGGCCTTTTGCCCACAAGTGATCTGGTACATTTTTCAATCTGACATCAAACTCACGTAACATATAATGACCCTTGAAATCCCGCAGAAAGAGTCTGACTCCCTCCGGGGAACAGCAGATCACGGCTCCTAGAGCCTTCAATGTCTTAATTCCTAACAGATTTTCTGGACATGATTTCGTAAGTAACAGGTCTGTAACACGTGATAATGGACCCACAGCCAGGGGAACTGGTTCTGATACCTCATTTACAATGGGCTGTCCTGAAAACCCAAGGGAAACATTCTGTGAGCCTGAGAGGGGTGCCCCTGGAACTTCATCATGACTAATCGTGGTGCGACTTGCCCCTGTGTCAATTAAAAACTTTCTGTCTTTTCCCAATACTTGACTATGTACATAAGGACCCTCTTGATCTACAGGAATCTCAATAAGAGGCAAGCCACCCTCCCTCTCTAGGCTGTTTCATGTATATCGTGGATAATCGGGGTAAGCGGACTGGGCATACTGGTACATCTGTTGTGAAACTTGCTGGGTCGCGGCAATGGGCTGCGGCTGTGATACCGCTACTGTCTGTGCTGTAGGTGATGAAGCATGCGTAGGCTGTGTATTCTGCATGGGCTGTATATTCTGTGAAGACTGATGCTGGTTATGGTCTTGTCTAGGCGGATGCGGTCTTTCTTTAGTTTTACCTGTTGCTATGTTATGTTTAAGAACTGGGCATTCGTGTACGTAGTGACCTGGCTGCTTGCAATAGTTGCATGTCCCTTTAACGGGAGCTGCGGTGGACCTGTCTGTGGCCGTCGGTTGGGACCGATTGGGCTACTAGCATTTTCATTTTCGTGTCTTTCATACGTTTCTGTTCCTGATCCTGCTCTTCTCTAATTCTGTTCTGATGATATTGTAACATTTGTAACATCTGTGATGGCGTATTGGCTTGCCATGTACTCTCGACCTTGTATACACGGTTTTTAACTGCTAACAGGGAATTCTCGACTAACTTTGATACAAAAAGATGCGGGTACGACTCGCTACTTGGTTTAAGACCACTATTAATAATGAAACATTTCTCGAATCTTGAATAGAAGTCACTAGTGTCTTCGTCGGGTTTCTGTTTACAGGCTGATATTGCATCCCAGTCTTCCTTTCTAGTTGTCAATAATCTTGGCAGAACCTGTACTATCAGACCTGGTAATGCTTTAGTTTTCTCCCCAAGGCCTACCCCTGGGACACGTTTGTTCTCTTCGTCTTCTATTTCTGCCCATACAATCTTTTTCTCTCCCACCTCCCATTCTTTTTCTTTTAGTTTCTCGTAGATGCCCGTGGGCAGCAGTACCTTTAACATTTTCGTGATATCTTCGTACGTATAATCCCCCATCAGTAACATGTCTTTAAGCTCTCTATGAAAACCTGCAGGGTCTTTATCATGGCACGGGACTAGTTTCTTCATTTCTAACAGTTCTAACTTAGTCAGAGGCGTGTGTACATACACTCGTTTCAAGTTATGATCGTCACCCATAACTGGATGCACTTCTCGTAAGGGGTTCTGACTTTCAATGCCATGCCGACGTTCCATATGATACATTTTCCTTTCTGGGGGCGGGGCGGGAACATATTCGGAGCTTATGAAAGTGTCATATCTATGGCGTTGTTCTAGAATTATTTGAATTAATTTGGTACTTAAACCTCTCCATCTGTCCATGAGTAGTTCTTCTAATGTTTCTTGTAAGGGACCTGGATCAGAATGTTTATTTCTGTATTTCGTGAGGAGGTGTTGAATCATGTATACACCTGCTAATTTCTGCTCGTCTGGGGAAAGGTTCAGGAATGTCTGTGCTACGGTGTCATCATTGTATATATCCGGATTGTCAGTCCATAATATGGCTGACCGGGCTAGTTCTTGTTCATCCATTGAGTTGAGTACATGGTACCCTACTCGGTCTCGAAGCCTTTTATCAGTCTCCTGGAACTGATGTTCAGCAGAATTCGGGGTTGTTAAGGCAGAGAGAAAAACTCTCTTGCTTTCTGGACGAATGCCTTTCCTAAGGTAAGTTCCCTTACCTACATATGCTATAGTGTCTGTAGTCTTTTCTGGTTCTTCAGGTTCTTCTTCCCCCTCGGAGGAAGCCTTTTCTTTCTCTTCTTTGTGTACTTCTATCACTGCTTTTCTTATTTTCCTATACATACTGGCTATACAAGTCCCCTTGTCGTGTTTTCCTTCGGATATATTTTGACCCCACTTGCTGAGGGCATCTAATTCACCCTGATTTGTCTCGGGCCTGTCTCGTTCTCTTATTAGGCAATTTATGAAAAAACGTAGTATCTGTCCTTGAACGTCAACTTTCTGATGCTCCATGGCATCCTTAATACTGTCGGGGTCTTTCCCAGTCCGAATAAACTGATATATTCTATCTAGGTACTCTTTCATTCCTGGAAACATCAGCAGGAAATCAGTAGCAGATCGTAACCGTAGTGATGCCATTATCATTCTATCGTCTTTGCCGGGTACTGGATCATATCTGCAAACTGTAAGTTGTCCTTTGAATATATCGAGACGGGGTGATTTGAACGTGTAGGGACTCTGCAAGTCCCCGAGCTGTAACCTGCGTGTTAATGGCGGGGTCTGGAGACCCCCCATCGCACCTCCTGAGGCGGAAGCTTGGACATTATCTCTCTGTGGAGTCTGTATCTGTACTTGAATTTGTCCTTTAGTAGGGTCAGGTAGACGTGGCTTCGGTAGATTAACTTTAGGTATGGGAAGCGGTGGAGGGGGTGGAACAGGGGGGATCTGTTGTGGTACTGGCGGAATGTGATCTTGGGGCGGGTTACCACTCCCGTCCCTGTCGTTAGGCAGGGCGCAGACAGGCAGATTGGTGTAAGCGGGTGCTACATCCTCTAGATAGGAATTCAGGAATATGTCTTTAGTGGTCCTGTGAGTTACTTTAGTTGGAACCAATGGTGACGGCAGATTTTTCGGTATTTCTGACATGGCCTCAGGCGAACCCTCGGCCGCGAGATACATACCGTTTACGAGGTTATTTCGTGCACGGTCTATTTGTTCTGATTTTACTCGGATCCCCTCAGTAATTAATTCGTTTTCTTGGGCTTTCTCTGATTCTTTAAGTCTGTCCTCTCTACGTAGTTCTTTTTCAGTACGCTTATGTG
The DNA here is from genome assembly GCF_964263255.1 of Lissotriton vulgaris. Lineage (NCBI taxonomy): Eukaryota > Metazoa > Chordata > Amphibia > Caudata > Salamandridae > Lissotriton > Lissotriton vulgaris. The sequence goes on from NC_141687.1 coordinate 836,375,428, forward strand.
ATTCCTTACGCCACAGCTCTATGGCGTCTTTCTGAGATTGTCTGGCTTTCTTTTTCCATAATGCTTCTTCTACCTTCATGATGCACTCGGCATCCCATGTTCCAGTAACTGGCCATCTGTGTCTCTCGTCTAGATGCTTAGTATAATCGGCCCATAAATCTAGATACACTATGGCATCTATGCCATGCTTGTGGTACATAAAGTTTCCAGGAGTGTCCCTAGGGGGGATAGGAATTTCTTCCTCTAGTATCCCTTTCCTAGTTCCTATCTGCTTTAACTTGTTGAAAAACGGCATCTTGTTTACTCAGTACTGAACGCTCAATCCTTGCTACTTAATACTAGATACAGCTAGTTATACAGGAACACAATAATGCACATTAAAAACAGTCACACTCATACCACGACATTAATCACATGAAGAAAAACATTTAAGAACACTTATTACTACCCCCTATATCAGATGTACTGCTAAACAGCACAGATACACTGCTGAGAACAGTGCACGAACTTGAATCATCGGATGTACTGCTAAACAGCACAGATACACTGCCTAAAACAGTGCAGACCGGACTTGTGTACCCAAACCCGTCTAGATACGTCCCAGCAATGGTACTCACCGGGAAGCACGGAAAACAGAAGGCCTCGGAAAACTCGACTGGACTGGACTGGACCGGACTCGACTCGACTCGACACGTGGATACTTCGGAAAACTGGTGGGCCTCTTGACACCTCGGACCTTGCTTCTTTCGGCTAGGCTCTGGTCGGGATCCTCCGCACTCCTCACCGCCTCGTCTGGGTACTGATCGCAATCTTCGTCACCTCCGTGGGCCAGAGGGAGATACAGGAAATCCTGCCGGTACGCGTAGTTTCCTTCTAACTGATGGCAGGGGACAGAGCTTGCAACGCACCAACCGGCGCGTGAGGTGGGGGAGGGGTCCCTGTTCGGGCGCCAAAATGTCGTAAATATTTAATTTACCATCTTAATTTCTATGCAGGTAAGTACTTAATCAGTAATAACTCAATCGGAAAGAAAGAAAACAGAGTCCGTGGTGTTAGAGTTCTTAGGGGTTTTATTCCTTAAAAAGGAATCGTTCCGGAATTGGATATCATGTTCCTGCAACCACACAGGGTTCAGGAAGGGATAGAGCAATGTTTTATTGACAGTACATAGCTTATATACTTAATTTACATCATAGAAAGCAATATAGTAGGCGTAACAGCTGAGAGTAGACAAGATAACAGCATCCACGTGTTACTAGTACGTAATCAGAAGGCGTGGACTAGGCGTAACTGGAGGTGTGCTCTAGAAACGTCACAGGTAGGTGTCACATGTGGGTGGCACTTAAACAGAAATGTTGCAATGTCAGCAGAAATCGGAGGCTTGGATGCGCGCGCAGCTGCATGACGTGTGATTGGCGGGAAACTGGAGGGTGCAGGGGGCTTGACATTTACACTGACGGAAAGAGACAGAAGTCTGGCATGTCAGATCAACTTGTGCTTCTATCATATCTGATATCTGATGTTTAGGAACTGAGCTATCTGGGCGGAAAGGTCTCTGGGGCAGAAGCTATTCTATACTGACTGTGAGTGCGTGTATAAGCGCCTGAGTGTCTGCATGAGAAGCGTGGGGGCATGGGCCTTCCATGGGAGCATGGTAACAGAGGCTATGAATTACTTGCACGGAGACAGGCCGGCCCTTCGGCTCTGCAGCTGGGTAATGTTTACTGAAACTAGTAGGCAGGAATGTATCTTCGAGGAGCGGAACAGATAACTCGAAGGTTGTAGTCAGTCTTGGCAGGCAGCAGGCTGAGCTAAGCGTGGTGGGCCGCGCTGGAAGTAAGGCAGAGTTCACAGATACGGGGGCAGCCTGGGCTGAGGCTTTCAGAGTCAGAAGGAAGAAAAAGGCTCGATGGCAGAAATTCAGGGCCTACTTTGCCAGAGCTGAAAAACATGTAAAGTACACTACAAAAAGACGTTGGCATAGCATACTTAGGAACGGACTATCCAACCCATTCAGGGTGGGTCTGAAAGAGGACATGTTAACGTTGGACGCAAATGTATTTGCGTCTTCATAGCTGGCACAGGAGGGAAGTTACATGCACTTTAACTCGTACATGGAGACGGTGGGGTACACGATGGGGAACATAACTTGACCAAAAATTTATATTTCCTCAACGTGATACAGGGGAACCCCATCGTTTTGCATAACGCACTATCTGCAAGATTACATCTTCTAAGTTTAATACACTGTTCGTTTTTTTAGCGAAAGAAACACCAGTTAGTGTTTCATCTATTTGCCCGGATACAAGCATATTTCAGAACATGAAGAAGTGTATACCGTGATTTAAAATGGCATGAGACGTACAGAAAATAGACACCAAGTATCTGAAGTACATACTTTTCATTTTTATTTAAAAGAATTACTCTCCTATATGTTGACTGAATAAAGAATCGCGATTTTATTAAAGACTAAGGAGGCTAGCATTGTGCATTTAACTTTTATTTGCTTCTTTTGAGCACTAAGGCCATTAATAAGCTTCCAAATAGAACTGATTCGTTGATTTTTCAGTCCAAAAAAATCACAATATGAAACGTACTCATATAGCCTCAAAATTAACATTAGATTATAGCTAATCCAACTTTCATAGATACAAAAAATCACCAATACATCAACCTATCATTCCTCCCCGAAAAGCCCTCCTAAAGGGAAAGGTGGGTGGGATAACGCTAACCTAATTAGACTTTAATGAAATTGCGATTCTTTTTTCAGTCAACCTATAAGAATCGTCATTTTATGTCAAGACAGGAGGGTAGCATTATACATGTTTAAAGCTTTTCAAGGCATAACCTGAAACCTGCTCCACAGCCTCAAAATAAAATCTCCTAAATTTTCTGCATTAGACAAATCTGCTGCTTTAAAACTTCCTTTAATCATCCTGCTGACATTCAAACTTTGCTCGCCATTGCCCCTCTAACCAAATAATAAATCCATACATGCTTCTTTCATCGTTGCTTTCACCCATCTTGTACTAGTAGCATTTGAAACACCTTTAATGGTTTCACATAAGAAATCAACAACCGATCTTCCACTGCATATGTCTTCTCCACCTCTCTACGCTCATACTCTCGTAAACATCTCACCACTCATAATTTCGGAATATTATTAAAACTTGGATAAAAATTTGAACCAGACGTAGTCTTGGCTCTCTTACTTTTGAAATATGGATGTGTACAACATTAGATTGGTAAAACCTATTAGATATGTCCAACGTTCTAATGTCAGACACCCTCCTGAAAGAAATCAAACCTAACAATGACAGCTTCCACATTATTTCACACACTCCTAAATAGTTGTTTCCTGTCCAGCTCTCAAATAACTTGAGTACTAAATCCACATCCCATTATGTCTGATACTTAGCTCTCACTGGTCCTTTTAACCAAACTCCTGTCATTACTCTGCACACCAATGGACATCGACCAATAGAAATTCCTTTCACTAAAGAATGACTTGCCACTATATCCGGCCTATAAGAATTTACTGGTCATTGTGACAAACCTTTACCAAATCATTCCCAATTTTTTTTACCACTTCTACCTCATCCACTTGTACAGGATCCAAATCCCATTCCAAGTATTATAGCGCAAATGTGTTTGGCTTCAAATACATTTTTACTACAGAATTAATTTTCCCAGTTAAACTTCAATTACCAATTCCTGTTCCCCTTCGGTCCTCTGATGGTTCTTGTTCTGTGCTAAAAGGGGATAGAATATTTAGAGGATGAACTCTTATCATATGAGGAACTGGAATAAGATAATAGTTAACTTTCATTCATTACCAAAAAGGACTAGTTCAGAGAGAAACTGTTCAAGTCAAACAAATTCAGACAAACCGATAAAATGACCCCAACAAATGAATGAAACTGAATCAGCCGAATGGGTATCCCAGTCGGTATCTTTATTGCATCTAAATAACATTTCATGTCAGTTTGATGTACGATTTTATGGAATTTAATAAGCATTATTAAAGCCGTAATAATCAAGTTTAAAGGAAATTCTTTCTCTGCTGAGGGAGATTTAGTCATAAGTAATGAGTCTATAACCCTTATACAACCCCTATGGATGGACGTTCAGTATTCGCCAAAATGACCAGTTCCGGTTCATGAAGAGGTTCGTCTGACCCTGTCCTCCCTGCAACATCAAATGCCACAGCTGATGGTAGGAAACCTTCCAGACGGAAAGTTTCCACTCACGTTAGCATACCAGCCGACCGCAAACACAGTAATATGCCTCTGTTCGCATTCATTTCTGAGTCTAGAAGGTGGGCAAGATAGGAACCACCTCTGTTCGCACTTTAGGCAATTATACTCCATCAATTTCTGGTTGACACCCCTTGACATCACCAATTCGAGCGGACTATTCTGTCCCATTGGTCAGTTTCGATAGGATGAGATGATGTAGTAGGTAAAGCATACAAATGCAGAACATTTAAGTAATTCACTATTTGCCATTTTCCATAAGACCACTGATTTCTATTCAGCCGATTGGTTATAACATCTAGGACGTAGGTGAGTCCATGCTCTCATCCTTTGTTCCCAAGTGGAGAAGTGTGGCTCAATGGTTAGAGCGGCAGACCCTGATGCAGTGGTCTAGCCCGGGACCAGGGTTCAATTCCCCGCCTCGGCGGGTCTTGGGCTCAAAATTCCACGGACCTGATAATTCTCGCCTCGGTTCCTATTCCAATCATGGAGTCCCACTCTGCAACTCTGGGCAATAGCTTGCTTAATCTCCACAACGGCCCCCACAACGCTAAGGATGCCTGGCCTCCACCTTGGGGGTGCCCAGGAGTGGACGCCTCACAGGGAAAGCCAGAATGGGTTCCACAGCGGTATTCGTACAAGCGCCTTGAGACCCTTGCGGGTGAGTAGTGCGCTATACAAGTATCAAATTACATTTACATTTAAGCATGTACTCTAGGAAGTAACAAATTGGTTGTAAGTCCAGTCAAGTAAGCTACAACCGTGAAAGGAATTATTGAATGTTGGAACACAAGTAGAAACTTTATGAAACGTTCTCATAGGCTTCAGACTATTCAGTTAATTAGTTCATGCTAGGAAGGAAAATAAATGTGAGGCCTGTATGAAATGCAGCTTGCGCGCGCTGAATTGTGCTAAAATATGAATTTCACATTATTGAATAAAATGAATTAATTCTTGCATTAATGCTTCATTGACTTCAATTAATAACTGCATGTACATTATGTAAGTATGAAGTACCCATTAAAAAAACAAAAACCGTTTATGATACCTCACAGTCAATTCACATATTAGTTTTTCAACACTCTTTCACGTTACAAGCTTGTTACTAATCAATAATTGGAAACATCGCTAATCCTTAAACTTTACAAAGTACAGATTATTATAACATAAATTTGTCACATCAATATCCTTGCTTACATTACACATTCTAATGTTAGCGTCTATTCCTTAATACCTAAAACAACTTCATTCATACACTCATTAAGGAAATTTATATTATTGTTTGCCTGTTAATGTTCATTTATACATATAGAAAACCTATACCAATGGCTTACTGAACGTCTCATTAGTTTTTTCTGTAGTTAGGTGTCATTAAAAATCTGTCTAACATTCTGCATGCTTTTACAATTTCAGTATCTAAATCAAAATTTATTTTGTGCATGTTCTCAAAGCATGATCATCTCATCACACATTTGTCATATCTGTAAATTATTGTCATAAATCATCTTCCCAGGGAGAGTTTAATCGAGACCGGATGAACGATAACATCCAGACCCTATCACAAGCACCAGCGTACTCAAACTTGTCAAGCTCCTCTGTACTACTACTTTGTACCAGGTGCCCATGACTCATTGGGCAGTTCAGAAGGTGTACCCAAAAGGCTCGAGAATCTTCCCAGAATTCCTGACACTTTCCATTATAGAAGGTCGAACAAACTCTCTGATACTAAAGGATATTCCTCCTGTTCTACTCCCTGCGAAAGTCCTTCGCCCAGCTGAAGGAATCTCAACTGCCATTTCCAACTTAGTTGGAAACCAAAGCTGTGTTTTCTAAAATGGGTCACCAACCCAACCTGACATATCTGCTTCCTTACCTGAATCAACACTCTCTGTATCATTGCTAAAGGAGGGAACACATAACCTTTCATCCCCTTCCAATTCTGCTTGAACGCATCCACTGCTATTGCTCCTGGATACGGCTTTCAGCTTACATAATTCTGTAACGGATCTGTTAACCTGGACTCAAAAAGATGCACTCCAAAGGGTCCTAAAGACTCCTGAATTTTCAGAACCAAGTCCTCTCTGTCTCCAATCGCTGAAATCGATCACATTCCTTGAATTCTAATCTGCTACAAAATTAGAAACGCCAGGTAAGTGCCTTCAGAACAATCTCGTGCTCCAAACAAGTTCTCACATCTTTTGGGTTAAATCCGCCAATCTCTTTGATCTTGTTCCTCCCAATTTATTGCTATGGGTCACTGCCAAAATGTTGTCCATCCTCAAAAGAACAGAATGACCTTCCAACTGGCTTTTGAAACTCTTCAAGGAAAATTTTCTTGCCTTCATTTCCAAACAATTTGTGACGCTCCTTTTCCAATGCATTCCAATCACCTCCTCTTTTTTTTACCTGAGCAACAAGCTCCCCCTCTTAATTTGCTTGCATCCAATTCCACAATGAAATCCGTTTTCACTTTAAATATCGCTTTCATATTCTGTGTCTTAAATTGTCTTTCCACGATTGCAACTCTATCCTGGCATCTTGACTCAAAACTTCCCTGTCTCCATGGCACAGACCTCTGGATAAACCGGACGTCTTCAATCGTTGCAATGCTCGATAATGCAATGGTCCTGGAAAAATCGCCTGTATTGACGAAGACAAAAAAACAATCACTCGAGCTAACTCCCTCAATATGACCTCGTCTTTCTTCAACAAAGCTTGGACTTCTGTCTTATCTTTCTGACATTCTTCTCCAGTAACTGCAACTGATAAGACACTGTGTCAATTTTCAAATCCCAAAAACTCCACACGCTGTGTTGGAGTCAAAATCGATTTCTCTAAATAAAGTACGAATCCCAAGTTCTCCAGCAAATCCTTCAATAGAACCAGCTGACTATTCATCTCCTCCAATCCCTGGCCCATTAATAGGATATAGTCTTGGTATATTATAATTGGAACACCCCTTTCTCGCAAATGTCCAACTACTGGCTTCAACAATATTGTTAAACACTAAAGGGCTTCTGACAATCCAAACAGCAGGCACTGAAACTGGTATAAAACAACTTCCCACCTGAATTGCAGATATTTCCTGCTCTCCTTCCCTATTGGAATTGTGAAGTAGGCATCCTTGAGATTCAACATTTATCAACCAGTCCTGCAACATGTGCACCCCTACCATTTTGAAATGCTTATACACTACATACTGTTTTAAATTTCTTAAATTTATAACCTTCCTCGATCCGTTGATTTTTTTTTTCTCCACAAGGAAAAGTGCAGTTAAAAAAACTTTATTTTCTTCTGTTACTCTGCTATTGCCCTTTCGCTAACATCTGTTTTATCTCTTCCATCACAATGTCTTCCAGCTCTTTGTTGAATACCAACTGGTTTGGATCTCTTACCTGGGAAAACTTACATACAAACTATTTGTTATCCTCTTACAGCCTCTGACACCCACACATCCTTTGTTAATGGACTTGTTGGTTGTGAAACAAGCTGAATCTTCCTTCCACCTTTATGGGAATAGACCCAATGCAGATCTTCATACTCACCTTGTCCTGCATTGGAGGTTTGCCCTCGTCCTTTAGACTATTTATAGCTTCCTCCCATTCGAGGATCGAAATTTCCTTGACTTCCTTCAGATCCATGATTGCCATTTGTTGGTAGCCACAGTAGTGGGTTTTATAATTGGTGCGACTGAAAGGTTGCCCTCTCCTTCCATCCTGCCCAGAAAAACTGCCCCTGTTAAAAACTCTGTTGATATTGAACTGCGCTTTATCCAAACTGGTAAACGTTTGCACCTACTTTCCAAAGGACTTCACCATGCCTTTGCCAAATAAAAGGAATTTTGCGTCCTTACTTCTCTCTCTTTTGGCCCGACCACCCAACTTTGGGCTAATGGGCATCAAAATAGATTTTCAATGCTCTGCTTATAGGCCTGCGTTGTCATTGCCTAAAAAACATATAGCGCGCAGTCACCAACCTCTTATAAACTCAATATTTCTATACTTTCCTTTAAGAAAAGCATCTTCCACCAAATCAAACATCCTCGCTAAGGGCCCTAAAATATCCAGGAGCTTATCCTGACATTGTTTGAGGAAGCGCTCTAAACCTTTTCTAGGATCCTGTCCTAATTTTAACAAATAAGGTATAATTTACGATCCATATTCAGGGTCATTGTGACCTTATATATGACCTACCAAGAACACTCTGCCTTCATTGTAGTACGCTCCTCCTTTCTCCAATGGCCTTCTAATCCAGTGCTGAATATGCTCCGCATCATAATCAAAATGCCACCAATCCTTTCAATGGGTATGTCTAATATTACGGGGATCAAAAAGATTCTTCCCCCATAGGATTGGGTACTTTCATCACCTTCTTTGATCTCTCACCTAAATTATCCCCAAATTATTATTGTAGTCCAAATCCAACACATATTCATCTCAATTGGATGTTCCTTCTTTAACCTTCATAATACTTGATTGTACATTACTTGCAATGCTTGACTGCCCCTTCTGTGTGCCGCTACGAACACTCTCTCCATGTGAGCCACCTAAGACTCCCTTCTTACTCGATGCCATCTCCCCATGCATCCTCATTCTTGCCCATTTACATCCTGGCCCTCTCCGCTCATTTTCCTCCTCTGCAACGGAAAAATACTCCTCTTCCTCAACACGGACTGCCACCATCTCTTTTTGTAAAGCTTTTTTAACTGTCTCTTGCAGAGCACTGCCCATTGCCTGAGCAACTTTTTTTCTGTGTCCTGCTCTCCAAATGTACCTCACTACTATCTTGTGACTCTGTACTTTCCCTCATGAACACCTTGGCAGACAGGTTTATATAAAAAATATCTTCAAATATTATTTTTTAATAATCCTATTCTCAGAACACACTCCACTTTACAGGAGCGTCACCTCAAATGGCATTAATATCTGCATCAACTGCCGATTTTGCTGAGTCCGATATGCCTCGCGGCTACCGTTTCTAAGCAATGATCCTAACAAGGTCTAACTCCCTTAAAAAAATGCCTGTTTGTTGCTAAACAAGTCCAACGCCTTTAGCAATCAAATCTCCTTTATAGAGAGACGCTCGTGCTCATCTCACAAGCGTCTTCTCTCAGACCAAGAAATGCTTGCGGTCTAGCTTGTGAGGTTTACAACGTGCCAGACTCCTCACGCCTCACAAGACTGCCTCACTTCTACAGCGAACACAAAATCAAACCGTTCCTCGTACTTGAAAACACCTGTTTTAACTATTTTTACTAACAAATCCCCCAAATCCTTATAAATCTAGTTACAACAGTACTAGCCTTCAGACACAGTTTAGCTAAATTAACATATATTTATGAACCACACATGCCAAATGTTTTCAATACATCCCGTTCAAAAAGTAAGAAATTGGAAAAGCATACTTTACTAAAATATCTTAACCTAAATTGGCTATTGTAAAACAGTCTACCTATAACAGAACAGAACAATAAATTCTCCATTTAACAAAAATTCTAAATATATTTAAAACCCCAATATATTTATCTGCTCAGAAGCAACAAACAAAAGAAAAGGAATGTGGAGGTCAAGCATATATATTGGACTGAACATTGTATGTTTTAAAGTTCTATTTGGAAGCTTTTAATGATTTTGATGCTCAGAAGGAGTAAATAAAAGTTAAATGCAAAGTGCTAGCCTCCTGTCGACATAAAATTAAAATGTTACTACCTAAGGAATTCTTAACAGTTCTTCCCTTGCGCAAGAAGAGGCTCTATAATAGATACTTCAGCAGGGTAGTATTAGGTAACTGTATTTCTGGCTGCTTTCTTTCTCAGTCATCATGTAGAAATCCAGACTAGCATGCTCATAAAATAAACGCTTTAGTTCAGTGGAGACACTTCAATTCCTCCTGAACTTACACAAAGGAGTTAGTTACAAATTGATTTTTAGGTGTGGCGTTAGCCAAGACATTTGGATTTTACTAAAAGTATTTGTATCCATTGATCTGTTATTGTCATTCACATTTTTCTTCACCCACTACAGCACACAGAATAGGGCAGTGGTTCAGCCCACTTCAGCCATTGGCTAACTTCCCTAAAGTGTTGGTGTTCTGCTGGTTCACAAAGGAGCACAACTGCACATAAAGTAGCATCTTAAGTACCAGGGACTAACATGGGAATGTGTGTGCTTTTTGAGCCCAAAACATATTTTTGCCTTTAGGCATCTATTTTTTTTAAAGATTGACTTAGGGCCTCCAGCGTCCTTAACAATAAAGTTTTGAAGAAACTATGACACATTAACAATTGACTAAGCCAAAATGTTGGCAGCCAATGCTAGGCTAATTTGGCGCTGCCAGTGCTTTTTCACGAAGCATTACCTCTCAAAACAGTGGCGGTATGGAACATTGAAATGAGTGACAAGCATCTTGTTCAGTCAGTTTTAATTAGAAATGCTGCTAGTGGGAGGGGGAGTTTCAGTAGCTTTATGAAAAGTTTTTGGCACCTAAGACCTAGTCTTTATATTGCAAACATAGAGAGATGAGGTTAAACGGAATAGACCGAAAAATTCATAAGTTCTGTGAAATGACTAATGGTTTTTTTTTGCTATTTTTATATGCTTATTTTGAGTTATCATGCATCAAAGTTGACCACTCGAGTTGCTTGTGTGCAAACTAGTCACAAATGCAGAAGACACAGGTACAGAATTTTAGCATTATATTTTTTAAACCTTACTGGACACTTCACTTACTCTTGCCCTCACATAATGGTAGGCTGCTGACAGCTATGCGACCTTCCCCTTTAGCTCCTGCAATGAATGCACTCTTTTGGAAGACATCTCTGGGTCTTTGATATCAAGCAGGTCAGTGTCAACTTTAGAGGTGTTAATTCTCCTGCTCATCAAATACGATTTCTAAAAGAATACCCAGTGCAGGACGAAAGTATTGGAGAAAGTAAAAATAAATCAGTAATTGCCCAAGTAATTACGTTTTTTTTAAGCTATCGGAAGTCCTGCCCTCTCTCCACCCATATTTTTAATTGGTTTGGATTGTTGTTCTTCGTAAACGCTGGCTTCCTAGTCGTTATTAGGCTTGTTAGTCCCTCCTTGGTACTGCCTTGTCTGCATTTGTTACCTCCCATAACTACTGGACCTTTTACTGGTGGTGTTACATGGTCTGCTTTACAAGTCGGTGAGCACTATTTTATTTACTGCTCTTCCCCCTATTCCACCCACTACCTCGCAGCACGCTTTTATTTTAATTTTTACAAATAGTGCTTTAACTATACCGGCCACATCTTCTTATTTTAGCAGCGTGGTCCGTATTTAGTGGCCGCGTGTACTTATTTCTTTTACCAGTGCCCGTCCGGCGCTTTCACATTCATAGGGCTGCGCCCCTTTCTTTACACAAACCGCGTCTAAAGAAACTTGATAAACAGATGCTTTTTTTTGTCAGAGGCCCCATGCCGCGGTTTCATTTTAATGTCAGACATGCCCCTTTCTTTGGATGTGGCTTGTCTAAAGAAAGGGGTGCAGCCTTCATGAATATGAAAGCGCCGCATGGCGCTAGTAGAAAAAAATATTTGCAATATGTCTCATTTGCGAGAGTTTAACCTATTACGTTGCCAATAGCTTAAAATCTCGTTAATGCAAGACCTATTGCATTGCCAATGCTGGTTTCCTTTTGGAAAGTGATAATTCACTGACTTGAGAGAGTCTGAGATCTAGCATTCTGTCCTCGGACTTCATAGACAAGAAATCAAGGAAATATTGTTCTTTCAGAGTTGCGTTTCATAGTAACTCATGAGACCTTTATGGAGAACAGCTGTTTGTTTTTGGTGATTAATAGCATATTTCAATAAAATAGATGACCACATTGGGGAAAAAAAACCTACTTTCGTAGCTTAGCAGGACCTCGAGCAGGGAAATCAATAATACTGTAAAGGATAAATATCATTGAACCTCTGGAGAGCACACAAGATGGTTTCCTTACATTTTGCTTTATGGGACCCTTTGCAAGAATATGATGAATTCTACAAATTACATCAATTTTGTTTACAAAAATATTTGAGATGGAAAAAGTAAGCTCTGGTTCACAGTTATGCGGTTTATCCGCATATGGTTTCCGGATTGGATGCAGCATCCATTTTATTTGAAATGTGAATGTAGACTTATTTTGCTAGAGATAAAAAAATTATCTTCATAAAAATGAGCCTCAAACAAGTGGATTGTTCCCATGGAAACACTACAAGATTTTCTCTTATTAAACAGCTTCCTAACTATTGTAGCAAGGATAGCATCATCTTTCTCCTAACTTTCTCTCACAAGTAACGTCAGACTCAGTAAAGCTGGGCTTTCAGAATGTTTTTTTCAAGGATCATGAAAGACGGATACCAAAATATTAAAACTGAGTGAGTTAATCTTCTGATGACATCCTTGTCTCTGTGTTCCGTTGAGACAAATGGTTTATCACCTTCGCTTTACTTTTTTCCCTACCACTCTGCTCACAAGGGTGGTAGTAGCCATCATATGGAAATTATAATTTACTGAGACAACATATGTACTTATATGGTATTTATATATTGCAAACCTAGACAGAAGGCCTCGGATTGCTGTACAGGTTCAAAGAAACAGTGAAAATTGTTTTGGAAGCTGTTTTCCAAGATCAAACGTGACTTTTACGGTGTCACAGCATTTAGGTGTGCAGACGACACTTGCATCTTACCTCGTTTAACCCTTCACTCTCCTTGAATTCTATGTGTTACTTATGAGACTGGAGTGTACCCGCCCTTCGCCCACTCGCCCACAATTTTTTTTAACTGGCGAGTATATAATCAGTGTAGGGACTGGAACCCATTTTCAAGTGAAGGGGAGACACACAGTCCTTCCATGACATTCATTCCTCCTGCCCCATATTTTTCCCCATTTTTTAGGGCAACCCAATTTCTTGTAAACCACATTCTCAGCTATCCTACTCAAGTCCCTTTCATTTTTCCAGTCGCTCGGCCGCAGCGCCATTTCAGCCCCCCAACAATGGCCAGTGTTACGTTTGGCTAATGCCAGACCTAGAGTCATCCAAGTCTGGTCCATACGGTTAAGGTCTGAATCTTCCCAGATGTTGAGCAAGCGCCATTTAGTGTTGAGAGGCACAGCCATACCACGCTTAAGTATTCATACAATTTACAACTGCTTCCCAAAAACTATGTATGACAGGACATTCCCAGATAATATGGTAAACGGTACCTTTCTGAGCGCATCTTCTGTGAGAGGTGTTTTCTGCTGCTCTACCTGTTTTCACTAATGTAGTACATGCAAAATAGACTCTGCAATATTTTTAGCTGCACCAGCGGAATCAAGAACTGCTCTCTTAGTACCATGTCAAGCTATTACGTACCTTGAGAAGTCCATAGAATTAACCAGTCTCTCTGTGTGCCATACCAACATGTTGCAAACCCCTGGAAGTCCATAGCATAAGCCGTATGTTGGTGGGCCATGGCCAGGTGTTGCAGACCCAATAAGTCAGTCGGCTTAGCCAGGATCTCAGCTATTCAAAACTTGTTTTAAGTAATCGTCCACATTGAGTGGGCTTAGCTTTAGTTTTGATACTATGCATCTATTTTCCATCTGGACCCTTAAACAAGGGAAAGTGGCTGTTGGGCTGCATGGGGGCACTTAAGTGAACTAGGTACCAAGTGGAGACGGGATGAGATATGGTTCAGGGAATTCAGAATAATGGAAAGGATTTTTTTATTTTTTTTATTTTTATTTTTAAAATTTTTTAAAACCTTTATTGCATCAAAGCACACAGCTATTCAGCCTAACATCCCGGAGGCAAGGCAGCATAGTGTCAGGAGGAGTAAAGTGCAAAACGAATCACATCAGGACATTGCAGGTTGTTTTTTATTTTTATAGAATAACCAAAACCAAGAAAGAAACGCCAAAGGGCGCATTAGAAAGGCAATGGAGGAAAAGGAAATGCGTATGAGTCAGTCGGAGGCATCGGAGGCAAGGTAAGATTCTAGACAAGAACGGAAAGTAGGATGTAGGAAGGGGGGAGGGGAAGGAAAACAGGAGAATTACAGCAGGTGTAAAATAGCTGGTGTCATTGGTTACGGTGACAGATGTTCCTCTCGGGGAATAGGCTCCGGTGGTAGGCACAGATCACCCCTGTAAGCATTCCACGCCCCCCACACCTTGTTCCACGTCTGAGGCCTCCCCCTGGCAGCGTACACCGTCTTCTCCCGTAGCATACACCAATCCATATTGGCCTTCCATTGCACCACCAGGGGGGCCGAGGGAGAACCCCACTTCTGCGCTATATCTCGCTTAGCAATCATGTTGCCTAGTGTAGCCCAACGAGTCTGCGCCGTGTTATAGTCATTCGGCTCCCAAATGTTGAGGAGGCACCTCCGCGCCTCTGCTGCCAACTCAACTCCAGTCACTTCCCTCATTACACGGTGCACTCTCTCCCAGTAGGGGGCAATGACAGGGAACTCCCACAAGATATGCATGAAGGTAGCAAGGGCTCCACAGCCGCGACGACAAAAGCCATCAGGCGAGGCGCCCATGTGCACAAGCCGGGGGCCGGTGACATACACCCGGTGGAGGATCTTAAATTGCACTAGGCGCAGTCGCGAGGAAATGGCGACCTCCTTAGGGGAAGACACCGCACTCTGCCAGTCCTCGTCGTCCAGTTCCAGGCCGTCAGCTACCCACTGTTCTCGCAGGCGCTGGAGGAGGTCAACTCTAACATTGATCAGTTTCTTGTAGGACAAAGAAATGGCACTATCAGGCATATGGCCGTCCAGAATCCTGTCCTCCAAGGGGGAGCTTTCAGGGATTTCGCCCTCCTCTGGCCTAGCAGCGTTTAACGCGTGCTTTAGTTGGGCGTAACGGAAAAATTCCGAACCACCCAGGTGATATTCGGCCTGTAGTTGGGGGAAAGTCTTGACCTCTCCTTTAGCAACCATGTCTTCCACCCTTGAGATACCTATAAGGTCCCATTTATCAAAACCCTTGGTGTGCCAGAGCTTGCCTAGGATATCCGAATCATACAGAGGGGTGAATCTCGTCAGTCTGCCCTGCCAGCCCTGTATCTTAGTAATCGTCCGCCACGTGTGAACCGCTGCCCTGGTCGGGCCCGTGAGGCGCCGGTCAAAGGACCTGGAATACAGGGCGCGGTAATAGTTGCCTCCACGCAAAAGCCATCTGTCCATAGCGTAACCCGGACTGTCCGCGGGGCCATAAAGGCCATGGTTGATGGCAGTAAGCTGAGAGGACCAGTAGTACCGCCGCACGTCCGGTAGAGCGATGCCCCCGTCGTACCATGGTAAAGTAAGCTTCTGGATGGCGACACGAGGACGACCCTCCCAGAGCAGGGCACGTTGCAGGCTCTCAACCTCTCTGAAGTAGTGAGCCGGAACCAGGTCCTGGGTATTTTGCAAGGCATATAGAAACCTGGGCAGGGACATCATTTTGAACAATGCCGCCCGGCCCAGAAGTGAAAGCGGAAGCTTGCGCCAGCTGTCCACATCCCTCCGTAGTCGTTGGAGAGGAGGGAGGAGGTTGTAGTCATATCGCGTCTTAGGACTACCCGATATGTAGATTCCCAGGTACTTGAAACCTTGCCCGGCCAGTTGTATATTACAGCCCCTAGGGAGGCGCGGCGTGTCTCCTTTGAGAATGTAAAGGGAGGACTTGGCCCAGTTGATGATCAGGCCCGAGTAGCGCCCAAACAGCCGGAGAACGTCACAAGCCACAATAAGCGATTTACAGGGAGAGGTAAGGTAAAGCAGGATGTCGTCCGCATATAGGGAGACCCTGTCTTCAAAACCCGGGGCCCAGGTGATTCCATGCAGGTCAGGGTGCGAGCGTAACATGGCCGCAAGTGGCTCCAGGGCCAGCACAAACAGGAGTGGCGACAGGGGGCAGCCCTGCCTAGTGCCACGATGAAGCGCGAAGGAAGCTGACATGCGACCGTTAACTGTGACGGCAGCCAGTGGGCCCGCATAAAGAAGTTGCACCCAGCCCAGGAAGCCCGGTCCAAACCCAAGCTTTGCTAACACCGCCCATAGGTAACTCCACTCCAGGGAGTCAAAGGCCATCGTGGCATCTAGGGATGCAAGTACCGCCGGTTCCTCCAGGGTATGAGCTCTGGCCATGACAACATGCAGCCGTCGCAGGTTGAGGGCAGTGTTGCGGCGGGGAATAAAACCTGATTGGTCCGGATGTACCAAGTCACTGATGACTCCGATCAGCCGATTTGCAAGCAGTTTAGCTAGGATCTTGGGTTCCGCGTTGAGGAGAGAGATAGGACGGTAGGATCTACAAACGTCCCTCGGCTTGCCCTCCTTGTGAATGACCACTATGGTGGCCAGCCGTTGATCCAAAGGGAGGACACCCTCCTCCCGAGCCCGCAGGAACATAGCTCTCAGATGAGGAGAGACCACATCCGGCCGAATCTTGTATAACTCGACCGGTATGCCATTGGGGCCGGTAGCTTTACCCGACCGCAGGGCGCGGATCGCCAAGGCAATCTCGTCCGCGGTTATGTCTCGATCCATATCAGCACGTTCCTCGTCAGAAAGACAGGGGAGGTCAATCGTCGAGAGAAACTCGGCTGAATCAGCCTCGGAGCGGTCTGAACCAGAAGTATAGACACCCCGGAAGTAGTCTGCAAAGGACTCGGCAATAGCACTTGGGTCCGTGACCGCCACTCCGTCCTCGCCCAGGATCTCCGGCACCACCCGGCTTGCCATCTCACGTCTGTCCAACCAGGCCAGCAATTTGCCGGCCTTATCCCCAACGTCATAAATGCGGCCCTGCTGTTCCTTGGCCAAGACTAGGGCGGCATTCGTAGCGAGTTCATGGTACTCCGACTGTTTAAGGGAGAGGTCGTGTAAAAGAGAGGGGTCTGGCTCAGGCCCCAAACGGGACTCGAGGTCCAGGACCTCTTCCTCAATATGGGCAAGGTCGGCATCACGAACTCGCTTAGCCTCCGCAATAAGAGCTAGGGCCTCACCCCGCAACACAGTCTTGAATGCCTCCCACAGTGTGACCGCCGAGCCAACCGAGCCAGCATTTTCGGAGAAATACAAGTCGATGGCCTTGGCTAGGAGTGCGCGCGTCTTGAGGTTGCGAAAATACCAAGGGTTCACCGCCACCGGACGGCTGGACAGGACGATGCCAAAGTCGAACAAGACCCACAACGGGGAGTGATCAGAAACACCCTGTGCCAGAAAACGGGCCTCAGACACGGCAGGTGAATGTGCCGCCAGGGTAAGGACATAATCTATACGGGACAGACTCCCATGGGCACTAGAGAGGAAGGAAAATTGGCGGAGCGCGGGATGCCGCAGTCGCCAGCTATCCACCAAACCCATGGATTTGAGGAAGGCCGGCAGCCACATTTGGGAACTCCGGAGATCCCTCGGCGGTTGGCGATCAAGGGTGCCAGAGCAGACTGAGTTGAGATCACCCCCCAGTATCAATAAGCCCGCAGGCAGGGACAAGATGGCGCCACCAAGATCTTGAAAGGTGCTGGATTGGAGGCCTGGGGGGACATAAACCGAAAGTAGCGCTAGGGAACGTCCCTCCCATCTTCCCGCCACAGCGGCGTAGCGTCCCCTGTCATCAAGCACTGTGACGTCGATTTCAAGGGGAAGGGACGCACGCACAAGGATGCCCGCCCCCCGGGAGCCCGAGGAGAACCCAGAGTGGGCAACCATTTTGTAGCCTTTACGGTTTAGGGCCTTACAGGAGTTCCCTACCAAATGCGTCTCCTGCAGAAGTACAACATCGGGCATATGTCTCTTTATCAATTGAATTACCACCCCTCTCTTAACTCGGTCACCCAACCCATTAACATTCCAGCTAAGCACTTTTAAATTCCTACCCCCCATCGTCCAACAACCCGCCCCACCCGACCCCAGCCAACTCAATCATCAAGTATACATTAAAAAACACAATCCATTGCCTCAAGAAAAAGGAAGAAAAAGAACAGACGAACAAATAACCTTGCATAGTTGCACCCCCCACCCTGCACCCCTGCATATGACTAAAAAGCCCCCCCAACCAGCAGTGTGCCTGTCGCCCCATAACTACTCTACAAGAAGAGACCCAGAGGAGTAAGGAATCTCCGCGAACACCCCCCGCCACCCTCCATGTACAGACAGGAAAGTCAACAGGGTAAAATAAAACAATAACCGATAGTCATATGAGGCAGAAATAACAAGCGATGGATGACCCACTATAGAGCCAAGTCTCATAGGTCCGGGCCACCAGCAGCACCACCTTCATGTTCATCCTGAGCGTCTCGGCGCGGCGATAAAGTGTCCAGCCAGTCACTCACATTTTCAGCGAAGTCAAAGAAGAGGGCACGGCCCTCGTAATCGATCCGGAGCTTGGCAGGGAACATCATGGAATATTTGTATCCCAAGTCACGTAGTCTCCGCTTCACCCCGGCGTAGCTCTGGCGCTGCCGCTGTACCGTCCTGGTAAAGTCCGGATAGAAATGGATGTCGGCGTTCTGAAATTTAAGCGGTCCATGTCGTCTGGAAGCCTGCAGGACCGCGTCTCTGTCTCGGAAATTGAGCAACCGAGCCACGATGGGTCTAGGCGCCACGCCCGACTTCGGCGGGCCACCCGGTACTCGGTGAGCTCGCTCCACCGAGAAAAAGTTGCTAAGGCCAGGCGGTGCCAGATGGGTCTTGATCAGGTCTTCAACGAGAAGGTCCGTCGCCGTCTCCTCTGAGCCCTCCGGGACACCGACAATGCGGACGTTCTGCCGCCTGGCACGGCTCTCAAAGTCCTCCAGTCGCCTTGAGAATTGTTCCGCGGTCCTCTGCAAGTTCCGGACCTCTGTTTGTAGGTCCGAGACGTCGACCGTCAGGCTGGATGTCTTAATGTCCAGATGCTTGACTCGATCGTTGGTCTTGCCCAAATCGGCTCTAATGAGAGTCAGGTTGACGGCCATAGTGTCCACTTTATGTGTAAGGACTTCATGCTGTTGCTGCATGTCCGCCCGGAAACTAGTGATGGCTCCCATGATGTCGCTCAGGGTAGGCTCCGAGCCGTCCGGCGAGCCCGAGGGCTGGAGGGTCTTGGCAGAGGGTCCGGTAACAGGTGGCGTCTTCGGCTGAGTATAGCGCTCAATTCTGTTCTGCTGCGACTGTGCTTTGCCGCGGACGCCTTTGCCCGAGGTCTTGTCGGGGTCCCCTCTGCCCGCCATGTTAGGTCCGACGAGAACAAAGGGCTATGCCAGGCAAGCCCGAGCCCAGTGAGCCGGAGACCTTGTCCGGGCCGGACAGTAAGAGGCCGTCTCAGGAACGCACTGCGAGCAATAACACCCCACCGGTGAAGACGACAGGCAGGCACTCCGCAGGTCGGTCGTGCGTAGTGACGGAGTCCGGAGAGACAATGGCACTACACTGGCACGGAGTCCCACTCGACGTAGCTCAGCGTAGGAAACACCGATTCGTGATCTGAGAACGGTTCTCGCCTCAGTAGACCATCAGCAACAAAAATCCACCCTCGTGGATCAGGATTTCAGGCAGGATAGTTGCGGAGGATCGGAAGGTCCGCGGAGCTCCGAGCTTACGCGGCCATCTTGGGTGCCCGCGAAGCTCCTCCTCCATGGAAAGGATTTTTAGGGGTATGTGAATTACTATGAATTGGACAGCCTAGTCGAATAAACACATTTTGCTAAGTATTGCATTCACCACGTTGTAAAGATCTTCGTTGTGAATAATATTCACATTGAAAAATTTAAGAATTTTGGTTTGTAACAGGTTTCTCCAAAATGGCTTTTCACAGTCCCATTTTTCTAAATCACAGATAGCTGTGTGAGATGCTCATTTTAGTGAGTTCTAGCAAAATATGCCATTGGTGGGTATTATGAAGACAATTTTGCCTGTGTAAGGAATGTGTAATGTAGATATGGTACTGAAGGGAAGTGGAAGCATATGTCATCGCTGGGCAGTAAGGAATTGGCTATGGGTGTAAGTGTCTGGAGGTGGAATTAGTGAGCAGTGTAAGAAGCTGGCTTAGCATAATACTACGAGTTGTTGTATAGTTGTGAGTGGACTCTATATCAAGCTGGCACTAGTGAGCCACACGAATAAGCTACTTCAGTTTGGCCTCTTCATACTTATTTCCCTGATTTTCGAATCCTGCACTTTAAACAAGTACCAATTTCATTCCTGCTGCGCTCACTTGGATAGTTTATACAACACACAGAGAATTGGGAGAGGGCCAAGAGTTCAATATGGATGCAATCCATATATATGCAATACATTCCTCCCCTCAAGCTTGGGGAAAGATATAAAAAACAGTTAATTTGTAGACTTCTTCAGCATGGAGGGTCAACAGAATACATCTTTTGTGATTATTGACCATGTGACTTTGGCATTAATATATCCCTTCACTCTTTAGCTTTATAACAAAATGAGCAGCTCTGCTTTTTTTTGCATAGGTTTCCTAATTTTCGATTCACAAATACTGTTCGCTTGCCGTGTACGGCTTTACTTGCTTGAAGAGAATGCCCGGCTTTTGCAATCCACGTTTGTTCTAAAAGAACATGTATGTTATAAGAATGTCGGAGCATTTTATTCTTTTTTGCAATAACATTTTGAGTTTTCAAGAGAACAAGGAAAACCTACAACACAAGAAATTCCAACGTTAATATTACTATGCCATTGAGCACCCCTCTTTATTTTAGGTTCAAGCCTACCAGAAAACGCAGTTGTCTGGTTTGCTAACAACATCTTGGACATTCTGAAAACTTCCCTGTGGAGTGCATTCTGCCCATTGTTTACCACTGTCTTTGTGTTTCCTCACACCTGCTTGCTTTCTATTTTCTGACTTTATTTGTTCTAGGCTGTCCATCCTGAGGTCGTCCCTTCCATGGAGCATAATCTTTTTTACTGTATTCCTCTGCAGTGTTCGCTTTCTGTTAACAGGCCTTTAAATCTTGTTCTCATCTTGTCACATTTGCTGTGCACAAAGGGACAAAGGTCAAATGTCAGGCTCTGTCTTTGAAAGGAGCTTTGTGTTTACTTTTTTTTCTCTGACTGCAAGTGAGCGTATTTATGTGACAGTCTTGCTGTGAAAGAAAAGACTTTTTTCTAACACACAACAAAATGTAAATGCTTGTAAATGAAGTGTGCATATGTTTCAGACTATTTCAGAATCCCAGGAAAGCACAAGTGAATAACATATTTTTCTGATTCTGAACAGTAGTGGAAACAAATAGATTGATACGGTCAAAACAAATCAATACACTGGGTGATCACATTTCCACACATTGTTTGTGCGCTTATACTTTTATCAGTAAAACTGTGTCTCTGCAAATGCAAGTCATTGCAATAGAAAAGGCTGTTTCTGTAATGGCAGCGTACTGCCACACCATGCGCCACTCCACTCTACGGCCAGCCCCTACACTCTGTGCCCTTCCAAGCCGCTCCCCCTTCACTCTATGCCACTTCACTCTATGCCACTTAACTCTATGCCACTCCACTCTATGCCACTCCACGCCCCTCCCCGCCACTCCATTCAACTCTACGCACTCTACTCCACTCTACCCTGCTCCACACAACTCAACGCACACTACTCCACTCTGTGCCCCTCCACTCTGTGCCCCTCCACTCTGTGTCCCCCCCACTCTGTGTCCCCCCCACTCTGTGTCCCCCCCACTCTGTGTCCCCCCCACTCTGTGTCCCCCCCACTCTGTGTCCCCCCCACTCTGTGTCCCCCCCACTCTGTGTCCCCCCCACTCTGTGTCCCCCCCACTCTGTGTCCCTCCCCTCTGTGTCCCTCCCCTCTGTGTCCCTCCCCTCTGTGTCCCCCCCCTCTGTGTCCCCCCCCCTCTGTGTCCCTCCCCTCTGTGTCCCCCCCTCTGTGTCCCTCCCCTCTGTGTCCCTCCCCTCTGTGTCCCTCCCCTCTGTGTCCCTCCCCTCTGTGTCCCTCCCCTCTGTGTCCCTCCCCTCTGTGTCCCTCCCCTCTGTGTCCCTCCCCTCTGTGTCCCTCCCCTCTGTGTCCCTCCCCTCTGTGCCCCTCCCCTCTGTGCCCCTCGCCTCTGTGCCCCTCGCCTCTGTGCCCCTCGCCTCTGTGCCCCTCGCCTCTGTGCCCCTCGCCTCTGTGCCCCTCGCCTCTGTGCCCCTCGCCTCTGTGCCCCTCGCCTCTGTGCCCCTCCCCTCTGCCCCGTGCCCCTCCCTCCACTCTGTGCCCCTCCCCTCCCCTCGACTCTGTGCCCCTCCCCTCGACTCTGTGCCCCTCCCCTCGACTCTGTGCCCCTCCCCTCGACTCTGTGCCCCTCCCCTCGACTCTGTGCCCCTCCCCTCGACTCTGTGCCCCTCCCCTCGACTCTGTGCCTCTCCCCTCGACTCTGTGCCCCTCCCCTCCACTCTGTGCCCCCTGCCCTCGAACGCCCCCTGCCCTCGAACGCCCCCTGCCCTCGAACGCCCCCTGCCCTCGAACGCCCCCTGCCCTCGAACGCCCCCTGCACTCTAGCATTAAGTGCTCAGCACCAGCACTTAATTATCAATACCAGCGCTTTTTATGAGCACAAGTAAAGGACACATTAATTTATGGTAGGCACAGGGAGATTAAATGATTTGCCCAGAATCACAGGATGTTGAGCCGACACTGAGCCTCGAACCTGGTTCACCAACTCTGAAGTAGACCGCTCTGATCATTATGCCACATCCTCTCACCACTTTTGTGGTTAGTTGGTTCTGTTTTTTTTTTTTTTTACAAATTAACACCTTCGCTGCTAAGGCAATTCCCCTCCTGTGCTGGAGATTGTTCTATTTCATTGTTTTATGACGAGCTGGGCTCGTCATCAGCACACGACCACTGTGCACCATGACGAGCCCAGCTCGTCATCAGCATCGAAAGGGTTAACCACTGGAAACAACCTTTGGTTGTCCTTGCTAATTTCAGCCAGGTTTATTTCCTTTTATAGTTGAGAGTACTAGGAAGTGTTCCTCAACCAATCTCATGTTGGATTGAGTGACTATAATTCTCGATTAAGGACCCATACAAGCCTTGTTGTTTCCTACTGGTGTAATATTGGAGCTATCATCCATTTGAGAAACAAGCAGCCGTTGTATAATGTTTTTTTCTATGTTTATTCCTACACTCTTCGCATAGATGTATCCTTACCTAGTGGTGGTGTTAGAGTTTTACAGGAAGCTAATAAAGCACATAGAAAGTGCAGATAGAGTACTGCTTTTTAGGTCTCGCCTGAGCCAGCGCGCATGCGCTGCTCAGGCGAGGCTTTTATTAAGGGCTTTTAAACTCTGAATACCCGCTTGTGCGTGTGCTTTTTTTTATTAACCCCCAATTGGCCTGTGTATGCAGCTTTCAAAGAAAGACAGTACGCAATTGGCCCAATGCGGTTGAATGTCCCGCCTTCTCTGTGACCCTGGCCTAGGGTGCTCGGGGGCAAGCAACAGCGCCATCTGTTTCCAATCATCGCACCTGCTTCTCGCGGTTGTGTTAATTGGAAACAGCTGGTGAAATAAATGCGGCGCTTTCACTTTCGCCGCCGACCTGGCACGCATGGCTGCACCTGTTTGTCTCGTGAGGGGCATTGTTAGAAGGGATTGGATGTGCTTGCCCAAATCATTAATGAACAGAACTGTCTGCATGTTGATTAATATCTGTACTGACTTCATTACTCTTATACGGATTTATTTGTATGTTGTGCAGTTTTCTCTTACTCAATGTTAGGGTTTGCGTTAAATAAAAATAACACATAAATAAAATGTAAACCATTGTGGGGTTTTTAACACTGTGCAGTTGGGACGAACCTGTAAGAACCAGCGCCTCTATACTCTCACATCCAGGGTAACAAGCAGCGCTCTACAAACCCATATTTCATTACATGAACGTTTGCGGTTTGCACTCGCCTCGCCAATATTTGGTTCGTACAGCGCTGAAGCTCTTGGATGCTTTCCGCCACATGGTGCTAGAGCAGTGCTCTACACTGAGGTTAGAGCCTCTCAGACACCTCTCCCCTGTGTCACCCTGCCTCCGGTGCTCGGTAAACCCATACTGGCAGCACCTGACACTGCCAGCCCCCCCTCTGACCGTGGTGACTGCAGCGCCGGGTCCTGCCGAGGCCTGGAGCAGAGTGTACACAGCCAGCCTGCAGTCCCCTTGGTTACAGGCACTCGTCTCTGCTGGGCCTTCTTGCACTGCCTCTCTCCTGGCTGATAAACAGGTTCATTCAAACTTTGCAAACAGCCCCTTCTAAAGTCTTTGTCTCAAATAGCCAAAAGTTCTGGCTGAACATATAAGGTCCCAAAGGCGAGACCTATTGGCTATGCCAATGCTTGTTATAAAGAGATTGGCTATGCCAATGCTTGTTATAAAGAGAAAACCAAATGACTCCAGGGGAAGCCTTGCAGAGCCAAGATCCCGCTGTCGACAGAAGGAGGAAGAGGTGGGCAAGCGCAATGGTGGGGAGATATTTTTTAAAAAGTGATGGCCTAATAGTGTTCTTATGCACACTTATACTAGAATGTTTGGATTGAAGTTAATACCTGCTTATGCTGAAGTTCTGAAGATTGAAATGTGTATTTACTGTCCAGTATCTAGCACAACGTGAATTGAGCATGTTTCTTTAGTGAATGGAAAAATATTATGGCTTGCTACAGTTTCTTTCTACAGTGTGTTCTACTGACCTTAACCTTTCTGTTTAATTACGTATGCAAGCCAAGCCTGTGTGATGCACATTACTTACGAATACCTTCATTCGGACATTAAATACAACAGACCACAGAATTTTATATTGAATTGACACAGCTCATGCAGTCAGTAAAACTGTGTGACAGAAAGAAGTGTGCGGTTGAATTAATTTGTTCGCCTGGATAGGTTTTGTAGAACTCTGCAAGTAGGGAAGAAATTAGGCAACTGCACAGAGTTGCAGGATAATTTTCCAGAAAGTGTGAGAAGTCAGTGATGCTGACTGACACTGTTTTGAGAGCCAGTGGCGCAATAAAAATCTTGGCAACTTTTTATTTTTTGGGTTGAGAAGGCCATGTGCTCTTTGAACATGTTCCTGGCAAACAGGAGTTTTGTAGATTTGGCCTACTAAGGAGCAAGTGAAAAATGCAACAAAAGCTCTTTGGTTTGTGGCCAAGTCTATGATCTGCTCCTACTTTGCTACTATCTGCTCAAGCAGCTTGACACATGGTTAAAAGTATTTTTCTAACTAGCTTCTCATTTTGTATTGTGAGCGGTATGTATTATTTGCTTCAACTTTAGCATCAGTTGGAGAGGAAGTTATTAAATATTATCAGGAAGTAGCTTGGTAAGTCTTGCATGTATTTTGCTGCTCTGCTTTATTGTAACTAGAATACCATATATAAATAGTAAATTGTGGAGTTTCTCATGTGAGGTAAATGCTATATAACTTCACTGACAGCATTGAGCTGAAAATGGAGCACACATGACCAGTGTATCCAAACATCCTGCCTTAATCCCTCACTTTTTTTTGCAATGCGAAGAAAGTAGTACCTGCTGGTTTTTCAGTTTTTACTAACAGGGATTGTTTGGTGGCACTCTGTGTGGCAGAAGAAATGAGGATGCATATTTAGAAAGTTGAGTGGAATTTTGTGTGACTGTGTGTAGTAAATGAATGTAAATTGGGGTGAACACATACAAAAACTGAGAAAGGGATGATTGGGTTGAGTGTCTTTAGTGGTTGAGTATGACAACAGGGTCTCAATTGGAGAAATGATAACCATTCATGCTACCACTCCACCATATGATTCTTACAAAAGGTAACCAAAAACTAAAACATGAATCAGTGTGTACAGAGTAACCTAATTATTTTATAAGGAATTGGGCATTTGCTTCTTAACCACATCGCTGCTAGAGAGTTTCCCCTGCTGTGCTGGACAGCAATAAAAACGGGTGTGGTCATGAGGAGCTCAGCTCGTCATGAGCACAGGAGCACTGAGCTGCATGACGAGCTGAGCTAGTCATGAGCATGGAAGGGGTTAAAGACGAGAACCCTCACTCACCACTCGGGTGACATGCTTCATCATTGGGTTCCCTCTTACACACAGTGGCCGCAAGGTGCACTGTGTGGGCTACAACTCTCCCTCAGGAGAAGAGTGTGAGGTGTTTTTCACTCCAATGTCATAAGTGAGTGAGGGGCAGAGTGCAAAAATTATAACAAAGTGTATTAAAATCATCTCATCTAGGGAAAATTTGCTTTACTCAGTATCCCTAATGGATGAAATAAAAAACAGTGTAACGATAAGGATATAGATTTTCCTCATCAGACTAGGTCAACATGTTTCTGCCAGGTAAAATTTGCAGCATTCATCAGGACCATTATCATGTCACTCTGCTCTAATTTGTGATGAACAAAATACCATACTTAGGTGAATTCTAACTCGACCGCCATCCGTCTGGTCTAATCTCTGTAACAAAACATTCCCGAGTTAATAATGTAATCATACATATATATACACCCACATGGTCGATTCCCAAGTGTACGTGACAACACACCACCATTGTGATAAAACAGTGAGAAAAAATGAGAAAATCAAGATTCTCACCCTTCAGCAGAAAAAATTCTACCTCTGCCTTAATAGGTCCTTTGTCTAAATGCGGTTACCTACAGGGAAATGAAATGCATCAGAGGTATTCTCCCATTGTACTAAAAAAATAAAATAAAAACAAAGTAGGGTCAATTCATGTCATTTCACCCTTGTCTTTGCATAGTGCAATATGACACTCCCCCTTATCTTTTATCTCATAAGACTAATAGGATATCTCTATCCTACTGCAGCTATCAATGTCATCAATAGCGTTCCCTTAAACTTGTCCCATCCACGACATCCAAACACCTCCGGTTATCCGGACTCAATATCAACCGTGTCCGTTCTAGAACTCATCTAACCAAATATCAGGAAGTAGTGAGCCACACACCATAAACATCACGTGCATCTCTATGATATGACCTACGTTCATTACAGAGTTAAAGACTGTTGAGTGACGGAAATAATGAGGTGAAGGAGTTTGTGAAAATGGGTGTTCTGACTGAGGTTGTTGGTTCGTGAGCTAGTCTTCAAAATTATTTTGGTTTTATTAATGCAGCAATATGTTTACTTGTTTGTAGTATCCAATAATCTGAAATTGGTGTCTTAAAATTTGAATTTGTGCCCATTATTTTGAGCTGGAGAGCCACTGGCTTTTTTTAGTAACATATTGGCTAATGGTACTGTATTTAGTGAACTGAGCCAACTTGGTGGAGTAGTACTGAAACGCTTTTCTAAAAAGAATCTTTGTAAGCTGGACACTCCAATGAACATGTGATGTTAAATGCAATTCGCTATGTTGGTACCCATGACACGTGCACACCATTTTTCTGGCTTTATTTACTTTATTCTGCTATTGTTTCCAAAGTTCTGTATGTTTACAGTGCAAGGACTCTCTGAAATCGCTGATTGAGTGGATGCGTCCGAACTCTGTAAAACCAAACAAAACAACCGTCGGCAAACCCACTAGGTCTCGTCTGCGAGAGCTATTGGATTTGGCAATGTTTTGTAGCCTTGTAGAAAAATTAATATGGTGAGAAACCGAGCTATATGTGAGAGAAAGTAATCCGATAAGAGAGACCCAAGGCAGAAGACAGTGAGAGACAGAGCGAAAAAAAAGGGACACACAGGTTATAAAAAGCCAGGTAAGACACACCAGATTGTGAAGAATAAAAGTAATTAAAAAAAGTTGAGAAAGTGAGACCTATAGCAGAAGTGAGAAAGGGGGGAAACGACTAGTGGAGAAGGGTAGGACACCACAGACTGACTAACCAGCGTGTGTGAGTTTGAGAAAAGAGACCGGCAAGTGTGTGGACGAAACAGAGAATGAGTGAGAAATGCTTCAGAGGCATGATTTGAAAGACACCGAAGAGATTAAAGATAATCAGTGGAAAGGAGTTAGATGCTGCAGAGGCAAGATTTGAAAGACACCTAAGAGATTAAAGATAATCAGTGGAAAGGAGTTAGAGGACATTACATACAGACAGATGAGCGAAAGCAAGAGAGCTAGAGGATAAGGAGGTGGGTATTCAAGAGACTGGGGGTAAGAAAGGGACAGCAGCGAGAGAGATAGGGAAACAGGTGAAATAGAAAAGACGGTGAAAGATGACCAGATGTAAGAGACAGACGAATAAAAGAGTGGGGAGAAAATGCCAGAAGAGAAAGAGAGACAATGGTGTCCTAAAGAGACAATGGTGTCTTAAAGAGACAATGGTGTCCTAAAGAGACTAAAGATGAACAGGGAGATTAGATGAGAGGAGAAATATAGATCCTCGGATCAAAAAAGAGTAATAAAATACTAAATGCATGTCTGGTGGAACTTAAATCCTTTCTCGGCCTTTCAAACTGCCAGTTTATATGGTTCAGAGCTCTGAGGCGTAGCATTGTGTTAGAGGCAGGGCCGGAAAGGCAGCTTCTAGAGCTCTAGCAGTATTTCGGTGTTTAAGGGGCCTAGTGCAGGTCCCAGAAGTCCTTGTAGTTGGGTGGTGGTCTCACCATTATTCAACCTACAGCTTATGAATATCTGTGTGTTACAGCAGTCTGAGGGCCCCTCAGCACATTCTGTCGGGGGTGAGGGAGAGGGGGCTTCATCTTGCCTTATGCCACTGTGCATACATACAGCTGCTGGATCACAATTGTGACAAGGGGCATCTTCGATCAGTGGGGCATGTCCTTTTAGATCTCTTCACCATCGCCAAGAGCGCACAGTTTCAAAACTACTGCACTCTGGAGGTTCCCCAGGAATATCTCTGCCAGAAGCATTCTGACTACAATTAGACATGAAACAGCTGTATGGATTCCCGCTTATGGCTCTCAAGCCTCAAGTTCTGAGGAAAGTCAGGACAAACAGGCACAAGTCAACCTACTGTCCCAGGTCTGGGGCAGGAGATTATGGTACCCAACATTTGCCCTCCTATCTGACTACTACTTCGGGAGAACCTCCTTTCTCAGCAACTGAGCAGGCATTTGATCTGCCTGCCATAGTAATTGAGGTTATTCTTGCAGGCTGACGCCCTTTGAAAAAGTCCATCTATGCTGGAAGAAATTTGTTTTCTGGTGTGGCGCTGGTCATACTGACCCTTCACAGGCCAAACATTCTGATATTGTAGCCCAGCAAGGCTTAGAATTGGGCGCACTTAAAGATCCTATCCTGGACTTTTCAGCCTTTTTCGGGTTTCCTGATCAAACATCTCTATTTAAATCACCTGTTGTGATGTGTTTTATCGAAGGACCTCCATCTTTATCGGCATTTAGATAAGTATCCCATGGAAATATTCTTACCAAATGAAAGTAACTTGTTAAGGGTCAAATCAAGTATTTTATCAGTGGAATTGATAGTTTCAGTTGATTAGGAAGAAAAATTATCACTGGACGAGTATTTTGAGCTATTTGTGACCTAATATTGTTTTAACACTCTATTTTTGTTACATAACTTGTGCAGCCTATTACCTGGTGGGCTCACTGTATCACTGAAGCACAAGCTGACTCCCTAGTCTCTATACAGCAGCTGCACCACATCCGGTTTTATTAATTACATTAGAGTTGTGTGGCATACTGAATGTGGCGTTCATCCTCTCCAATAACCTGGAACTCTTGAGGTGCACATGACCTTTCATCACATTTCTACTCTAGACAGTATTCTGAAAAATATGTACTTGCAAAAAAACAGAATGTCCACATCCAAGTATAACCCTACCCATTTCTTGACAGAGTCCTATCTTCATCAATTTCTGCCCAGATCCGTAAAGTCTTTAATCTGTTTTTGTTGCACGGACACTGCAACCCATGGAATTGGAGTAAGATGGTTGGGTGTCAGTGGGTTGTCCGGGGTTTAACCCCACAACAGATTTGCGCCATATAACATGGTGCGTGACAGCTTTTGCACCCCTCTCAAGAGGAAACAACAATTCTCAATCCCCATCTTTAAAGTATAATAGGAAGAAAAGAAAAGTACAAAGCTTAAATTGACTAAAATACGACGATGTTATGGAAGGATGCAGTAATAAGGGGATTGGTCTGGCTGAGTATTGTCTCACTTTCAAAATGTAGGAACTTTTTTCAGTA
This sequence comes from Lissotriton vulgaris, assembly GCF_964263255.1. NCBI lineage: Eukaryota > Metazoa > Chordata > Amphibia > Caudata > Salamandridae > Lissotriton > Lissotriton vulgaris. The sequence continues at coordinate 836,405,779 of NC_141687.1, forward strand.
TGACTTTATGGTACAGGGCTTATTTATTACTCTTTGCTGATGCGTTCTAGTAAAGAAAGCGAACGCATAAACTAGGCTCTTAGGTCATGTCATCGAGTTGACAGGTGTGTTTTTTGGTATAGACGCACAAGGAGGGTCCCAGTGACCATGTGACTTGAGAGATAAGGCAAAGAGAAAACATAGAGCACAAAGGAAAGGAGCATAACAATCTGCACATTCAATTCATCCGAGGTGTTTCCCACAAAGACTGTGCTTGGCCGGCCGAACCTTCGTGGCAGATATTTTTACTCTGCCTTTCTATCTGTAGAAACAGTCCAGCAGTTAAATGCAACAAATTATCATTAACGAACACTTGCTCCGAACTGAAAAAGGAAGAGCTGGACTGCAAATTGAGCCTCGCAACTCATCTTTGTTCGGTAATGACTTTCATTTAGAAGATGAACTTTTCTAATTCCTTGCAATGTATCCTGTCGGTGGAAGTAATTATAGTTTCTAAGGAGCAGAGTCATTGAAAAGCATTTTTCTCCTATCCCAGGGGGCTTCGTGTTAAAAATCTACTGAGTATTCTCCCATTTGTTCTTTCCTTTCTTGGCATTTCTCCCTCATCTTCTGTACCACTATCACGTTTTACAGCTATTGCTTGTGCAGCTGAGCTGACAGTCCACATCATGAGGAATGCCAACTCTCCACTGAAGGAAGTGTTTCTTGGCAAATGATTGGAGATCTGAATTATTAAGTGGTTATTGCTCCGTCCGATATTCCCACCTGGAATAGAATGACATTTGGGGGATTCCTGACATCCCCCCCCCTCACAGCTTGGGAAATGCTTTACTTTCATTTAAGGATGCACAGTTGGGCATGCTTATTCAGTAGGAAATGAACAAAGGCCATGTCAAGATGTAAAAGTTACTGTGATACGGTTATGAAAGAAATACTTCTAAGACTTCCTTTCTCTAGCTGCTCTACATAAGCTTTTGAAATGAAGTACAAGTGTTTTTGCCCTTTAAGATTAATGGGGTCGAAATTCTTGTCTTATTTTGTTATAAAGTCCGCAAATTGCTGTCTTGCTTTTATCTTGCAACTGCCACTACAATGATTTTTTTTTTAAAGTTTGGCAGTTCGCTTGGAATGTTTGTGTGCTGTCTAGAACATTCCAAAGTACAAGTTATTTGACTCATGAAGTATGTCAATTGAAATAGGGTAATGTATCTCATTTATGGTTCAAATGTCTTTATTGAGATTTAACACATAAGCAGACCCATGTACATTTGGCTAGTTTCAGGCAATATCTACGCAATACAACCAGACAATGTTAATTGAGGGTACGAGCCCAGTATGCAAAACAGAAGCAATCCGTATCATGTACATGGAAGGAAGCTATGGAAATATAAAAAAGGAACAAAACAACCCCCTTTCCCTAGAAACCCCCTCCCTCCCCAGTCCAGTGCCCCTTTTCCCTCGCCAACCCCCTCATTTATCTCCCTGCCACACCACCCCCCTACGACCTGTCTAACAATCCGCCTCTCGTGATTCTGTAAGGCGTAGTAGTCTAAGATATCGAAGACATGTGACTTCGCGACACTCCGTCGCCAAGAGCGACAGAAATGGGTGCCATAGCTCATCATAGGTAGATCCCTCTCCCGCCATAGTAAGGGTCAACTTCTCCATCCCAAGGACATGCCACAGTCTATGAAGCCATCCCACAAAGGAGGGTGCGTTGGGAGTGCGCCAATGTGTGAGTATATTTTGCACCGCTGAGCCTAGATCAATAGCTATCTGCCTATCTTTACGGGATTTCAGCGGGTAAGTTAGGGGGTTAGGAAGACCCAACAGTACATAAGCAGGAAAGCTCGGGATGTCTGTCTCAAAGTGTTTGTCCACTTTCGTTAACACCGGAGTCCAGTAGGGCTAAATGTGTACGCATTCCCACAAGTGCACCAGAGTGCCTACCCGGCCACAACCACGCCAGCAGGTCTTTTCTCGTTGGCTATCTAGTGCATGTAGTCTCTCCGGAGTATAGTAACAATATGTCACCACTTTTGTGAAGGTCTCAGTCAACCCCATATGGTATGCAGAGTGACGAGCTCGGTAGTATATCCCCTCCCACTCTTTGCGACTGAGCTTCCTACCTAGTTCTCTCTCCCACCTTTCTCTGCCAGGACTACGTGTGTGTCTGTGTAGCCTGGAGCATCTTGTAGAGGTCGGAGACAAGTTTAGCATCCGATGTGCGGGTGATGAGCCAGCGCTCATAGGGGGATAGGTGCCTGTCTGCGCTCGAGCGAATCTGGGGTTGGAGTGCCCAGTGACGCACCTGTAGGTAGGTATCTTAGCTGCTCGGTCTCAGGGAGGCCGTATTCCTGCCTGAGTTGGTGAAAGGGAACAACCCCCTCGGCTCTGTACACATGAGACAAAACCCGACAACCAGCAGGCCTCCAGCGTGCCAAGGCCAACCTATCAGTACCTGGGGTGAAGTCAGGGTTGTCGACCGACTGGGTGAGAGAGGATGGAAAGGTTGTAAAGTCATGTTTGATATTGGTGGCATCCCACACTTCAAGGGGGACCCGTGTTACATGTGAGGCATACAAATTAGGGGGCCTGTGTGGTTTGCGTAGGAAAGGGATTTCCTGCGGTGGTCTCGCTGCGAACACCTGATCTTGAAACAGCCAGTGTTTCTCCGATTCCCTCCAACTCCACTCAACCAAGTACCGTAGCTCTGCCGCCTGAAAATACAGCTGTAAATCGGGAACCCCCAGACCTCCCATCACAGGGGGAAGCGTCGCCAAGGCTCTCCGCATTCTTGGTTTCCTGTGATTCCAAATGAACTTGGCCAAGTCAGACTGTGTCTGTCGGATCCACCCAGCTGGCGGCCGGAGAGGAAGGGTGCAAAAGAGGTACAGAATCTGGGGCAAAACAGTCATTTTGACCCCCGAAATCCTGCCCAACCAGGAGAGAGGATAATGTTTCCAGCGGCCCATTTCACGTCGGATAGTCCACCGAAGGATAGCGTAATTAGTGGAGACCATAGTAGGAAGGGAGGAGGCTATCTGGATTCCCAAGTATGGGATGGTGTCCGTTGCACGGGGGACGTGTTCTGTAGGTATTTCCTGGTAGAGCGTGACAGCAAAAGATCTAGAGCCATTGAACTGTCTGCATTAACTTTAAATCCGGTCACCGAAGCAAAGGCATCGAGGTCCGCCAAGCACTCTGGCAAGGCTTCCTTCGGGTTAGTCAGTGAAATCAGAACGTCATCGGCGTACAAGCTGATCTTGTGAACATAGCCACCGAACTTGATCCCCTTCACCGCATGGTTCTGACGAATTCTCTGAGCCAGAGGCTCCATGTACAGAGCGAATAGAAGGGGTGACAGTGGGCACCCCTGCCTCGTGCCCCTCTCTATGGGAAAAGAAGAGGAGGTGTACCCGTTTACCCGAACTGCGGCTGTAGGAAATTTGTAACAGTTAAATATAAAGGTGCAGAACTTTTCCCATATCCCCACCTTCTCCAGCACCCGTTCTAAGTAGGGCCAGTGAACACGGTCGAATGCCTTCTCGGCGTCTATGGCTAGCATCATGTATTCTCCGGGCACTCTGGTAGCTTTCTCTATGAGGTGGAGGATCATTTTAGTGTTATCTCACGTGTGGCATTCAGGGATAAAACCTGCCTGGTCTGGGTCGATAAGACCGGGCATATGAGGGCCTAGACGTCAACATTAAGGAGGGAAATCGTGCTATAGGACCCACACTTAGTTCTGTCCTTCCCCGGTTTGGGTATCACCGCTATGGAAGCTCCTAACAGGTCTCTCGATATTGCTCCCTGCTCCGCAAAGCAGTTAAACAAGCGGGTAAGGATTGGGGCAAGCACAGCGCAGAACTTTTTTTTATAAAAAACAGCAGGGAAGCCGTCTGGGCCAGGGGCTTTTGCCAATTTAAGGCGAGATATAGCTGCAATGACTTCCTCCGTTTGACTATTTCTGTCCAAGTGTTCGGATTGCGCTGGTGACAGAGATGATAGGGAGACCGAATTTTAAAAAGCGACCTCCTCGGAGCTGGCTACCGGACCCCCGGTGTAAAGGGTAGCATAAAAGTCGCGGAACGTTTCCGCTATAGCCGCATCCTCAGAGACCAATGTTCCATCCAACCTGGAAATTTCTTTAACCCCCTGTTGTTGACTCGCCTCTCTAAACCTATTTGCCAACAGGCGTCCACATCTGTCCCCCCCAGTATAAAAAGCATGCCGCAACCGAAGGGCCGCATACTCCGCCCTATCCTGATCAAGCGCCTCCAGTTGTTGGCGTGCTGCCTTAAGCTGTCGCCACACCCTGGGGGCGCCCGTCCTTTGTTGTATCTGCTCTAGTTCACGGACCTGTTGTGTGAGCTCTTCACACTGGCGTTCTCTATCATCTGCCGTCGATAGAGCAATAAATTCCCCCCTAATCACAGCCTTCAGTGCTGCCCATTGCATCGCAAGAGATGTATCTGTAGTGGCATTATGAGAGAGGTAATCGGTGATAGCGCCATATATGTGCTTTACAACCTCAGTTCTGTGTAAGAGAGTATCCCTAAGGCGCCAAACCCTGGAAGGTTGTGATGCGGGTGGGACAGAGAGTGTGGCGACCACTGGGGCGTGATCCGATAAGGAGGCCACCCCTATTTCAACTGAGGTCGTGAATGTGCGTATCGGGGCTGAAACCAATAGGTGATCGAGTCTTGCGTAGGTCTTGTATGCGTTTGAGTAGTAAGAGCATTCCCTAACTAGGGGTGGAAACTACGCCAAAGGTCACGGAGTCCTAGGTCATGCAATCTTCCCAGCCCTTCTGCAGAGAGCACTTCCACCTGATGGGTGGTGCGTTGGCTGGACCTGTCCAGTAGATTGTCAAATACCAGATTTAAGTCGCCCCCCCAAAATGATATTACGATCCGGCGTGGCTGTGATCTCACTAAGTGCAGAATGTAGGAACCTCTCTTGACCTTCGTTTGGGGCATACAGGGACCAAATAGTAAACATTTGGCCGCTTAAGGCGAAACGGTATGCCAGAAGTCTCCCCTGAATCTCAGCGCTTTTGTGTAGGACTTCCCCCTTAAATCGAGGCATCACTAGGATCGCGACCCCAGCCGTCTTAGTAGAGCACGAGGAGAAGAGCTGCGTGGGAAACCTAGGGAACCTTAGTCTATACATCTACATCTACGTGACCCCACTAGCCAGACTAATTAGAACTTTCGGGATGGAGGTAGTTTCTTATGCAGATGACACCCAAATCCTCGTCTCTTTCCCATTCAGATGTACCAACTGCCTCCAACTTTAGATCTTGCATGGAGGCGGTTGGTCAGTGGATGATCCAGAACTCACTCAAACTGAATGGGGAGAAGACTGAGGTAATGGTGTTTGGAGGGAAAGAGAACATCTGGTCAGCCAGCTGGTGGCCTGACTCACTAGGAGTGTGCCCTTCCCCCACAACATCTGCTAAGAATCTTGGGGTGATGATAGACCCTGCCCGGGATATGGGCAGACAGGTTAGTAGAACCATCTCCACCTGTTGGGGCTTAATCCACACCCTGCGAAGAATCAGGAAATATCTCTCTCAGCAATCCAGAAAGCAAATAGCTGTCGCACTTATCGGCTCACGACTGGACTACTGTAATGCGCTGTATGCGGGGCTAAACAGGAGCCTGCTGCAGCGCTTGCAGGTAGTCCCGAATGCCGCAGCCAGATTTGTTCTGGATGTTCCCAGACGCTCCTCGGCCACGTTGGCCAGGAAAGCGCTGCATTGGCTACCGGTAGAGCACCGAGTACGGTTTAAAGTCCTATGCATGACCTATAGAGCTATTGCAAAGAACAGCGACACAGGAGTTGGTTCCATCATCTCCCATTACACTCCTGGAAGGGACTTGCGCTCCTCCAGGAAACTGCTCCTGGCAGTCCCCCGCATACGAAGAGCCAAGTGGGGTGGCAGGGCTTTCTCCACCCTGGCCCCTAAATGGTGGAATGATCTCCCTCTGGATCTCAGGTCCCTACCCTCCCTACAGAAATTCCGAAGTGCCCTTAAAACTCACCTCTTCCTGCAAGCCTATGTGTAAGGATGATGTTTCCATTTTTTAGATGTTATTGTTAGGCGCCTTGATACCTACGGGTTATTGTTTTGCGCATTATAAATTTTTATCAAATCATTTATAACAATCGCGCCCCAACAGATGGGTCTCCTGAACTAAATATCTTGGGTGTGTTCTAGGCATGACAACACTGCCCTGCGTTTCACCAGGTTATTAAGACCCCTCACATTGAGGGTTAAGATCTTAAGGGTGGTATCAGGCATAACAGATTACTGTTAAGGCCATGCTTAAAAAATAGGGAGTCCAGCAGGGTGGCCTCAGCGGTCTTAATCACCAAACAGGGAAGGGCCATGCGGGCCGGTGGAGTTACGCGGGTACTAGAGCAAAGCAGGACATGGAGCATTGGACCCCCTCCCTCAAACCCCCCCACAATTCGCCAACTACCAAACAGTCTAAGTACGAAAAAAAAAGGAAAGACAGATAGTCCACCAACCATGGTTGATCAGTATAAGATTATCGGGGTGAAACACCAACAGAGACGATATATTCCTCCCGCCAACGGCCTGGACCATAAGAAATCAGGCAGACAGTTAGGCTTGTGTCCAAAGTCAGCTGGTGGGGCCGCCTGATGGGTCTGCTGAGGCGGCCTCCAGCGCCACCCTCCTGCCCTCCATAACCTCTGCAGCTCGGGGTTTCCTAAGCCGACCCCTGCGGCCCTGCATGCCCCATCGGAGCCTGGAGTCCTCAGTTTCCTCCTTGGAATCAGCATTGCCACTCTCAGACTCCAGCAGTTCCACACCAAGCAGCCTGCAGGCCTCAGGCAGGGAGCGCAACTGGTACAGTTTATTATCCATGCGGAACACTAGCCTGAACGGGTGTCTCCAGCTGTAGGCCATGTTGCGTTGCTGCAAGTACAAAGTAATAGGCTTGAAAGTTCTTCTCATTTGGAGAGTGAGGGCAGATAAATCCTGGTAAAGTACTGGAGCGTCAGACTGAAACTGTATAGGGTGTATTTGTCGGGCCCTCTGCAGGATAGCCTCTTTGGTGCGAAAGTCCTGTACACAGACCAGTATATCGGGTGGTGGCGCTGACGGGGCCCCCGGGGGGTCCCACTCTGTGAGCTCGATCCAGCCTCAACTCCGTCTCTCATGTCCTCCCTCAGGGCGGTGAACATGGACTCAAGAAACGCCTTCGTGATGGCTTCCGCTCCATCCGCCTTCTTGGGCTGCGGGTCCTAGGACCCCGCTTTTCCATTAGAGGCCATTTGGTCTTCTTGTGCCTTGACGAACAAGTCCTTAATAGTCTTATCCTTCCGAGTTCTGGAGGAGGACATAACACACCCCACTCAGGGCTCAGAAGCGCCGTGTAAAGCTCCCTCCCAGCTCCAGCCTCTCGGCAACAGGTTGTGACCACAAGTATCCCTTCCACCCTGCAAAGGTGTCAATGTGATGTGACATATGCTCTCTAAAATACAATTCCATTGCTGGTCTCCTCTTGAAAGTTAAAGCTCGAAATAGCTTATTTAGTGGTGCTGGCTTTGAGTGACTGCACACAGGATACAATAAGAGCAGTATGTGGCTTTTAGTGGAACTTTGTTAAATAACCTACTAACAAGGGAACATTGATCAGTGGGTTTAGATGAATTGCATGGCATTGCTTAATTGTCTGCATGTTTTATTATTTGTCTTTCGGTAAAGCAGCCAATGACTATCTCCTAAATGTTCTCTTAAAACTAGAAAATAGTTTATTTCATATATGGAACAATCCCATAGAACCATCTACAAAATGATGCCTGTTAAGAATATCTATAATATTACAATAATATCTTGTTTCTGTAGCGCCTACTACAGTGTAGTTCCAAAGTCCTGTAACCAACCACTGTTACCATTACCCACTTTTATTGTACTCTATTGACATTGGAAGGATGAACAAGCTGTTTACATAGGTTCTGTATAGCCTGGGAGCAGTTCCAAGTTCGTTTGGCGGTCCTAGGTGTAAATAGCCCATATCCTATCTGATGGTTGTTCTTTTAAGTTGCTTAGGTTTGCTGTACATTTCAATATAATCTGCTAAGGCTTCAGAAAGAAGTCTTTATATCTAGGGACTGAAATAAGATGATGCTTTTTAGTTGTCACTGCTGAGCTCCAGAGTTATTTCTCAGAGCAGTCTCCGCTTTTATTTCTGGAAGCGCTAGTAAATGTCGAGGAATTCCGAAATGGGAAACTACAGGATTCTGCATGTAGTAGGCATATATTGTATTTCAAGCCCCAATGATACTTTCGGTCCTCCAGGTTCACATACAATTACAGAAAAGATGTTGTGCCTTGTAGGATAGCACTTATTTTAAAATGTGTTGGTGCTATATTCCCAGCTCCATCTTTTTCGAGGTTTCTAGATCTATGTAAAAAACATTTTGATTTATAAATAAGGTTGTGGGGTTTTTAGACCCGTAGCTTTACCTTCCTTATGGGTATGAATTACGATTTGCCAAAGCTAATAATTGCATCTTTCGAAGTCTTGCAACCACTGGCTTGGCGATTAATTTGATGTGGAAGCTGGGATCATAATTAGACGGTCGAGCTCAAAAGCCATGGTTGTACGCCTGAGTTCCTGCACATTGTCCCTCCCAAGGCTCATTAGCAGCCTCCTTTTTCATGCCATAGGAGCTGGGGACGAACAAGAGGCCATTTCCATTATGTGTTGTACCCCATTACATTATTCAATTTAGTTGGAGCTACATATACAGTCATCACATTTGCAGTCCCTTAAATTTATATAAGCACATTTACCTAGCCACGATTACATGGCCATTCTCTGCATTTTCATCCTTTCCATAGTCCATATAATTCTACATCGAGGTGAAACACCAACAGAGACGATATATTCCTCCCGCCAACGGCCTGGACCATAAGAAATCAGGCAGACAGTTAGGCTTGTGTCCAAAGTCAGCTGGTGGGGCCGCCTGATGGGTCTGCTGAGGCGGCCTCCAGCGCCACCCTCCTGCCCTCCATAACCTCTGCAGCTCGGGGTTTCCTAAGCCGACCCCTGCGGCCCTGCATGCCCCATCGGAGCCTGGAGTCCTCAGTTTCCTCCTTGGAATCAGCATTGCCACTCTCAGACTCCAGCAGTTCCACACCAAGCAGCCTGCAGGCCTCAGGCAGGGAGCGCAACTGGTACAGTTTATTATCCATGCGGAACACTAGCCTGAACGGGTGTCTCCAGCTGTAGGCCATGTTGCGTTGCTGCAAGTGCAAAGTAATAGGCTTGAAAGTTCTTCTCATTTGGAGAGTGAGGGCAGATAAATCCTGGTAAAGTACTGGAGCGTCAGACTGAAACTGTATAGGGTGTATTTGTCGGGCCCTCTGCAGGATAGCCTCTTTGGTGCGAAAGTCCTGTACACAGACCAGTATATCGGGTGGTGGCGCTGACGGGGCCCCCGGGGGGTCCCACTCTGTGAGCTCGATCCAGCCTCAACTCCGTCTCTAGCGGCCTGCCTAGTATGTGATTGAAGAGTTGCTTGGAGTAGGCGAAAAGGTCTTTCGAGCTGTCTTCCACCTTCACCCCCCTGATGCGTATATTGTGGCGCCGGGACCTGTTCTCCAAGTCTTCGACGTGTGCTTGGAGGGCCACTTGCTGGTCGTGGATCCTGAGAAGCTCTTGTTGCAGAGCCGCCACCTCCGTGTCCCTCCTATAGCTCTTCCCTTCCAGGTCCGCCACTCTCTCGCCAATGCCGTCCATATCGGGCCTGACTTCCCAGATCTCCGACGTGAGCTTCTGTTTGAGGGTATAGCTGTCCTCCCTCAGGGCGGTGAACATGGACTCAAGAAACGCCTTCGTGATGGCTTCCGCTCCATCCGCCTTCTTGGGCTGCGGGTCCTAGGACCCCGCTTTTCCATTAGAGGCCATTTGGTCTTCTTGTGCCTTGACGAACAAGTCCTTAATAGTCTTATCCTTCCGAGTTCTGGAGGAGGACATAACACACCCCACTCAGGGCTCAGAAGCGCCGTGTAAAGCTCCCTCCCAGCTCCAGCCTCTCGGCAACAGGTTGTGACCACAAGTATCCCTTCCACCCTGCAAAGGTGTCAATGTGATGGGCTCTTCTGTGGAACTGCCAAGGGGCACCGCCGCTACTACCCTATAGGTCACTCAGGCGTTCCCAACTATGACGAAGTCCAGCCACTCTAACCTGCGGTATTCTGACGCTCCACACGTGTTTAGGCTGTGAGACACTCCCCTGTGTCTGCTCCTCACCTCCTTACTGTTGGCAGGGTTCTCTCTCGGCGCTCAGCTTCGCACACTCAGATCCAGGGCAAGTAGTTATGGGGGCCACGTCCGAGTACTGGCGATATGTGGGCCTCAGTCACACCGCACCTTTGTCTGCTGCACTTCCGGCACTCAATCCAGGACCACGGGGATTCCACCCATAAGCTGCTCCGCCCCCTCTACCACAGGCACCAACCGTCTCCGTAGGCTACAGGGATAGGGATCTCAGCAGGACGCCCCCTGGAGCAGCACTTCCTCTCTTCCGTGCATTCAGATGCTCTTACGCAGCCCCTCCGACCTCCGCCATGCCGCACAGGCAGCCAAGGATGCCACACCAGCCTCCTGTCCACTCAGAGCCGACCCGCCATCCTCTCTCCACTCACCAATAGTTCCAGGAGGCTCCACCGCCGACTCCCACCGTCGCTGGGCAATCCAGACGGGAGGCCCGAACACAGGTCCACCACAGCCGATGCCTCGAGCCCCCTTCACTCCCGCACGGGGGCCGGGCAATGCGCTTCCTCAGGAGGCCCCAATCTGATCTTGGAGGGTCCACGTCTGCGTCTCCCGGTCTCCAGCCACCCCGTCTGATCCTTCTCTGCAGACCGCTCCGTCTCGGGTGCAGTGGGCCAGCTGCAAGATGGCGGGTGCGCTGCTTCCTCGTGGCAGAGCCGCAGGGTCACTCAGAAAGTGTTGCCGAATTGGAGGCCAGTCACCGTGGGTCACAATGCAGCCCTCTCCTGCCGGAAGTGTACTCCAGCGGTTCGGGCCCAATGCAAGATGGCGGTCAGCCCGGCCCCACCGCGTCGCTGTCTCCCACCAGAGCCCCGGGGGGGGGGGGGGGAACCTGCCTGTCACTGTTGCGCCGCTGCAGGGCCTCTTCACTGCCTGGGGGCTTCCAGGGATCACCTGCCCGACCGGGGCAATGGGCGGCGCGACCCGATACCCGCCTCGCCGCCGGACCACCAGGCCGAACCAAGCCTCCTCCAGTCGCGGCAGCTACTAACTTGTTTCTCTGGAAAACGGCACTCCAGGAGCCGCTACCTGCGTCTGCTCCGCCATTGCTGAATCCTGGTCAAAATCGTGTGTGAATGGGTGCCGATTGCTGCAGGAACGGCTGCAATAGCCGGTGCTAATGTTGGCCGTCGGCTGGAGCTCTGGAGCAGCACGTCTGCTCAGGCATCCATCTTAGCCATGCCCCTCTAATGTATCTCCTTTATAGAGCGTGATGGTTACTCCAACGGAGTGTTCCTGCGCGAAGAGTCCACAATTCAACAGTGACCAGAGCAGAGCTCCTAATGGAAAGAAGGTATTACAAATGCCTTAAAATAAAAATAAAACGTTTTTAGTTTCTTTCGGAAGATTGTTTTGGACTGTTCCTGTCTTAGCTGGACATGCGAGAGATTTCCACAATTTTGTGGCTCGATAGCTGAAGGATCGACCTTCCGAGTTCATAATCCTGTGGCAAAAGCAAAGTGCTTTAAAAGAGTTTCCTTCCCTCATTGGGAGCCAGTGTAGGTTTGTCACTTCCGGTTTGTCGGGGAGAACTTAGGGAGGTTACGCAGCATTCTAGGCGCATCATTCTGAACATGTTGAAGACCTTTCATACTGCTTTGGGTAGCCCCCAGGAAATATATAGACAAAGAAAGAGAGACGGCTTTGAGACTAATGACATCTCGAGCTTGGTAGGGAGGGTCTATAATCTTTTGTTTGTTGCAGTAAATGTACTATTCTTTTTTTCACCACATGTAGATGGAAGTTTGATCATCATATGTATTTACTTGATGTGATGAAAGATCTAAGAACGCTACCAGCAACTTTTCCACCTGGCGTTGGAATTTAACACCAGTATGTCTGGCAACCCTTGTTTTGAACCTATTTGCCTGTTAAATCGTAGTATCTTTGAAAATTGCTTTGGTAGTAGTTTTTATGTCTGAGAGGAGAAGATTTTTTGTGTGAATTCTGTTTACATGAAAACACATTAGCATTTGGAACAAATCCCAATTTCGTTTTGCCAGTGGTTGGTTTGTTTGTGCAAAAAGACACGGCCTTTCAAATGTACTCCGCAAACATCAGCCTTCTTTTGTGAAGTAAATGCTGGGCGACTCTGATATCAAAAGGCTGTTTAAGTCTGTTTCATCAGAATCCTAAGCATAGATAATTTTGATAACTTGTCAGTTACTTTTGGACAGCCTTCATTATGCAAGCAATGGAAGGGTCTGTTATGATTATGTTAAAAAACTAGTTGTATTCTAGACATGACAAGTGCACATTACTCTAAATTACCATAGACGGCTCCCCTGTTAAGGCGGAGGAGCGTCGCTTTGCCTGTTGCGGGCACAGCAGGTGCACACATAATAATAAAATGGTAATTACCGTACCATTTTATTATTCTGTGTGCTGCCGGCAGCGCTATCAAAAGCGTGGTAGTGGGGCGGGCAGACAAACTCCAAATTATTGCAGGATGACTGCTTCAAGTGCGCATGAAAAATTGGCCGGCTGTACACAGCCAGCCAATCTGTCATGCGCACTTCAGAGCCTGCAAACCTAGTGCTGTAAAACAGGCAAGGCATTGCAGGCACAGGGCCCTGGTCTCAAATTGAGCGCTGGGTTTGTCTGTTCCAACCAATCCTGGAGCTGCTGAGCAGCTCCAGGATTGGCTTGATTAGGAAGCAGGAAGTAAACCACCTTCCTTTCCTGCTCGTCATCTTCAGTAAGGGCAACAGGCAACATATTGGTGAGTTTTATGGTGCGCCGCACCTCACCAATTTTAAAACTTGCTAGCTGCCCCTGTAACATAACCTTTTTCTCTGAAACATTTCTTAACTGAAATTTGCAAGGTGATCAAGAGATTTCTATGCAAACCCTCCCCACTATAGGTAAACGGTTTCCACACTAGGCTAAGTAGTTGTGTAGTATTTATTTGCTCAAAAGTTTTGTTAAGTGGGCCTTTTCCTATCATTGACACTGCAGTGTTGATAATTTCAATAGCTTGGATCCCACACAGTGAAGGAGATGAACAATCTAATGACGTTTTGTTTACAGATCACAGCTGTTGTGATCCTGAACTAAGAAAACAGTCTTTGAGAGGGTTTTCATAGTATGCAGAGTTAACAATTAATTTGGGTACTGCAAGAAATTAAACGACCTTCCTAAACTTGTAACTGGCAAATACCAAAAGTTTGACGGTCCGTAGTCTCGGAAAATGAACCTATTCGGGCATCCACCCTCTCTAGTTTCCTGTATTTTCTGGAGGCAGGGGATTGCCATTCCAGCGTGTATTATAGCCTCTGGCTTGTACTTCTGGCATTGTATGTGCAGCTTCAACAATCTTGCCAAGAATGAACCTGGGAAACCATTAAGTCATGTATTTATGCCATTTACTTATACTCCTACTTAATTCACATTTCCCTACCTGCTTGGCTCTCCTTGATGAACTCTCCCACGTTTGCTCAAAGGGCTTGGGTCCAGTCCTTTCGGAAGGAGAGCAGGCCTCTTGACCCATATGCTCTCTAAAATACAATTCCATTGCTGGTCTCCTCTTGAAAGTTAAAGCTCGAAATAGCTTATTTAGTGGTGCTGGCTTTGAGTGACTGCACACAGGATACAATAAGAGCAGTATGTGGCTTTTAGTGGAACTTTGTTAAATAACCTACTAACAAGGGAACATTGATCAGTGGGTTTAGATGAATTGCATGGCATTGCTTAATTGTCTGCATGTTTTATTATTTGTCTTTCGGTAAAGCAGCCAATGACTATCTCCTAAATGTTCTCTTAAAACTAGAAAATAGTTTATTTCATATATGGAACAATCCCATAGAACCATCTACAAAATGATGCCTGTTAAGAATATCTATAATATTACAATAATATCTTGTTTCTGTAGCGCCTACTACAGTGTAGTTCCAAAGTCCTGTAACCAACCACTGTTACCATTACCCACTTTTATTGTACTCTATTGACATTGGAAGGATGAACAAGCTGTTTACATAGGTTCTGTATAGCCTGGGAGCAGTTCCAAGTTCGTTTGGCGGTCCTAGGTGTAAATAGCCCATATCCTATCTGATGGTTGTTCTTTTAAGTTGCTTAGGTTTGCTGTACATTTCAATATAATCTGCTAAGGCTTCAGAAAGAAGTCTTTATATCTAGGGACTGAAATAAGATGATGCTTTTTAGTTGTCACTGCTGAGCTCCAGAGTTATTTCTCAGAGCAGTCTCCGCTTTTATTTCTGGAAGCGCTAGTAAATGTCGAGGAATTCCGAAATGGGAAACTACAGGATTCTGCATGTAGTAGGCATATATTGTATTTCAAGCCCCAATGATACTTTCGGTCCTCCAGGTTCACATACAATTACAGAAAAGATGTTGTGCCTTGTAGGATAGCACTTATTTTAAAATGTGTTGGTGCTATATTCCCAGCTCCATCTTTTTCGAGGTTTCTAGATCTATGTAAAAAACATTTTGATTTATAAATAAGGTTGTGGGGTTTTTAGACCCGTAGCTTTACCTTCCTTATGGGTATGAATTACGATTTGCCAAAGCTAATAATTGCATCTTTCGAAGTCTTGCAACCACTGGCTTGGCGATTAATTTGATGTGGAAGCTGGGATCATAATTAGACGGTCGAGCTCAAAAGCCATGGTTGTACGCCTGAGTTCCTGCACATTGTCCCTCCCAAGGCTCATTAGCAGCCTCCTTTTTCATGCCATAGGAGCTGGGGACGAACAAGAGGCCATTTCCATTATGTGTTGTACCCCATTACATTATTCAATTTAGTTGGAGCTACATATACAGTCATCACATTTGCAGTCCCTTAAATTTATATAAGCACATTTACCTAGCCACGATTACATGGCCATTCTCTGCATTTTCATCCTTTCCATAGTCCATATAATTCTACATCGACTTTTGCACAAAGGCAATGTTGGATTTAAGGATAGGTTTGGGGTTTAAGTAAGGGTTCAAATAAGATTTCAAATAAGCTTAAGGACAGTGTCATTGTTAGGCTTAGAGTAGGGTTGGTATGATGCGGTATGCTATATTTTAGGGTTAAGGAAAAGAGTAGGGCTAGCACAAGGCCAAAAGTGGGACTAAGTGCATAGGTATGGTTAGTTTCACTGTTAAATGTATGGGTGATGTACATTATGTTGATGTTTCGACAACTAAAAGGCACAGTACTTTTGGTTCAATTGTATAACTGTGTCATATATATATATATATATATATATATATATATATATATATATATATATATATATATATTTAACTTGTTTGCCTATGTTAAGGGTGACTATGTAATAAATGAATATGTAGGAAACCCTTTAGAGGCATTGTCTGGGTTTTTGATTGTAATGATTAGGCATATCATTGCGAGGTTTAGATCATTACTGGGTCTTAGAAGCCTGCTCAAAGCCCAGTAGATCAAAACCCCGGTGTATGTATGGATTTATGTCTGTCTGCCTACATGTCTAAGTGCCTATATGGTTGACAATAAAAATAATATCTGCTTTAATGAAGTTTGTTAGTTAATTTTATATTTTGTTTTTCTAATGAGGGCTTCGAAGCCTGGCATAACTTTCGTTGATGTCAGCACTGTCAAAGATCATGTAATTTCCATTTCTGAGATGTCATTTGGGCTGAAGTGAAAATGGTAAAATAAGTTTTTACACTCAAGACAACCATGTGATTTGAAACAACGTTTAACGCCTGAATCCATCGGAGATAAAACTTTGTATGAGACCCAGCCGTTGGGTACAGGTGAAGCATGAACGTTGTAGCAGGTCTTTTCTTTGTTGTGAGCAATGAGAGGAGATGGAAGTAGAACAAAAGCCATTTCACTCACCATCTGTCAGCTTTCTGACTGCTAAGGCTTGACATTCCCTTATTGTCTCTCTTATGTTGGCACAGTCCTACCCTCACTTTCACAAGAACATTCACCTGTATTTTCTCCAACATAGTACTTATTTAAACTGTTGTATCTTGCGTGATGTCTTTAGTGCTATTAGCTTTGTAGTTGTTGTTGGCAAGTATTGGTATCTAGGCACCTTGTTCCTGAATAGAGGTCACACTTTATAAACATCATTGTTCCTGAGCCTTTATTGTTTTGAGCCGCTGTAATTAGTTGGGGCTCTTTTTTTTAATTGAGGTAGTGTCAAATGTATGTATTTATTTCTTGGACGTGTAAGGCAACCATACTGCTATGGGCCTATCACAATAAGCGAGACTTCAGAGACATTGTCCTTCATCAAAGCTCCCTTTGGGGAAGTTCTCACCTCTACTCACCATTGTCAATGCCTCTCTTATTCAAGGTATCTTCCCAGAAGCTGTCAAGACAGGCTAGATTATCCTATTCCTAAAGAACCCTACACTAGACACAGACAACCTTGCTTGTTTCTAACCCTTCACTTGCCTACCACTCATTGGCAAGATAATTAGAAAAGCTGTCTGTGTTCAGCTCCAATAATCACATGAATAATAAGTCTCCTGCTTCACTAGCAGTCTGACTTGAGATCACGCTGCAGTTCTAAGACCACCACTGTACACATTATAGACTATGCCCTCCTTACCAATGAAGATGACCCCTTCCTCCTGATATTACTGGATTTCTCATCTTTCACTACAGTCGACAATCCAACCCTCACATGAACCTGCAGTTTCAATTGTGATTCACCAGCAGTGTCCTTCACTGGTTCTCCTCCTACTTTTCCAAAAGACATGGTTCATATGGCACCTCCAAAAGATCATTATCACCTGCCTAGTATCCCAGGATTCCATACTTTCCCTTGTCATCTTCAGTCTTTACATAGAGCTGCCTTGTGCTATGCTCACAGATGGCATCAGGATTCACCAGTATGCTGATGATGGACAACTGTTTGAAGGTCTGTGATGCTTCAGACATCCAAAACCTAAAACACTGCCTGCACATCATCCAGGATTGGATCACCAGCGCCTATCTGAAGCTCAACCCAACTAATTTGCCAAAAACTATTAACTAAAAACAGTACAAACCTAGCTCATGAACCTTGATGACTTCGAACCCCAATGTTCAGCAAATCACTACTCAAGTTGCCAGAAGTGTTGAAGAGGCACCTCTTTAACAAGCTACCTCTTTTATCAGCCGTCGACTATACGCACTGCACAGGGCTCAGCTGCCTTTTGGCTTTGTTTACGCTTTAGGAATCACATAAACATTCATAACTTAGCAAAGGGATTGGATTAGTTAAAATATTTGCTGTATAAACTGGTTTTCAGATTCTTTTAGAAGCTCTTCAGTTATTCTGAACGTTGCAGACGGACAGGCAGTAAGTTCCAAAGCGGTAGAGCTGCTCCTGACTAGGCTTAAGTTGGCTCTTTACTTGTGCAGTCTTTTGTCTCAAACTTAACATTTTCAAATGTTCTTAGTTTAAAGTTTGAGCGTGAGGTTTTAATGCATTATCTGGGGTACTCTTTTTGTTGAAAATGGACTAGGTTATAAGTGAGGCAGTCCAATGTTAATAATATTCTGATAGGAATAAGGAACCAGTACAGATCTCTAAGGGCTGGTGTAATTTATTTAGAATTTCCTAGTGCTTGTTAACAGTATCTGAATAATAGGCTGTGTGTAATTTACGCAAGAATTTTTTTGTGGTCAGTAGACATTGGAACAATTGATTGTATCATATTTCAAAAGTCGATTAGAGGAGCAATTTAGTTTCATCACTGCATGTAATTTGGTTCAGGCTTTCTTGGCTGCGAGTTCAGTATGTGGTATCATAGGCATATGGGGAAAGTCAATCCACAATCCTAGAGATGTCACTGATTTGGCCAGAGGCACACCAAAACAATTGCTGTCAACTATAGTACGGTAGTCATTGTAGGGTTTGATATCCATTGTACAAATAGTTGGAGTGAACTCTGTATTTTTTCTGTACTTAGTGGGAGCAGGTTTGAGGACATCCTACTTTCAATGTCGATACAGGTTTTCGGACAACTTCAGTCTTTAATGGAGGAATTCTTTAGGTACAGCTGTCTGAATGCTGATGAATAGAAACACCTGACTCCTCAAGCATGATAATCAGTGGTTTTATTGGTGCCAGTGCTGATTGATCCCTGGGGACACTACACGGCCATGCCATTATCCGAGGTGAAGCACATTAGTCTGACCAGTTGTTTGTGGTTAGTCGGGACCAGCCAACTTAGTACCAGGCTATTGATTCCAATGTGAGACTCTAGAATTCTGAGTAGCTTATAATCGTTGACTGTTTTGAACTCTGCTGATGGACCCTGAAGGATTAAAGGCAGGTGGAATTCTCCTCTAGTGTGCTCTGCACTGTCATATCTATAATTTGAAGGGTAACTGATTTGGTACTACATTCTCTCTGGAACCCTGATTCTTTTTGTTAACTACGTGTTGTCAGTTGTAAAGCTGTCCATTTCTTCTTTACTTTCCCAACCATCGCAGCTTGGTGACTCGGTGGTTAGTGAATACATTATTTGGGATGTCATTACGTTTCTTCAGAATTGGGGTGATTTGACCAGTTTTGAGAGCATCAGTGAAGGCACCTTCTTTGAAGGTGGTGTTAATCAGTTGGCACCATAGAGAGAAGAGATTTTGAACTTGCGTTAGATCATGTGAGTTGGGATGATGTAATCCTGATAAAAGTTTGGCTTTAGTATGTTGTTGTTCTGAAAAATTATCCTTTGAAATAGCAGAATTTTCCTTCTATCTCTTTATAGTATAGATGGCAAGTATGACTCCTATGGAGTCTGTTCTGAGTTTGCTAGATTTCCTTCTTATTGAAAAAGTTAAGCTATTTGTTATATGTTGTGACTTGAGGGAATGGTTATTGTGAAGTTTTAGATTTAAACCGTTTAAATAACTACTTTGGTCAATTTAAGGCGCTATTGATTTTGTAAGTAATGAAATTAGGAGATGGCAGTGACCAAAGATTTGCATTCACTTCTGAAAGTGGCTAGGGATTGCAATAATATATGTTGTGTCAAAAGACTTTATAGTTTATCAGTCTTTTTAGTCATGTGGAAAAGGTTGTCATTAAACCAGGGATTGCATTTGTTTGAGGCATTCTTACATTTTTGACTGGGGCAATGTTTTTGATGAAACGATTTGGGATTCCTGTTTGTAACTGGAGATCAACACGTTCATCTCCCGAGAGTCAGATGCGTTTGCCTCTATTGTGTACACAAAAGTGATAGGGATAGGTGTGGAGTACTTGAGTTAGTCTCAGCCACTGGTAATTACTGTGGGACGCCATTGTTATTTTGTCAACCATGCACCGTCTGCAGGAACTAGCCATATGGAAATCAGCCATGACCCTGCTCTAATAGGGACATTCTAGTACAAGACCAGTTCCGGGCTATTCAAGCCTCTTCAGTCGGTGTAGCTTGAGTCCGTTGGCACAGTGAGCCCAGGACCCACTCCTTGGTGTTTGGAACTTGTACCCAATCTTGTTTTGTGACTTGTCTAAAAATTATTTGAATCCATGTTTCGGTTAATATTTAAAGTGAGCGGAAGTAATATGTATTCGTATCCTCAGAAGAACAAGAAAGAGATAAGACCAGTTAACTTTCATTGTACTAACATAATCATGAATGACCAGTTCGGAGACTTTTTACCTTCGGTATGTGTCTGAGAGTTAGTTAAGTCATTAGTGTGTGAGGTATTGTAAAGGGAGAATGCCGGCAAGATACATAGGTGGAGAAGGAGCTCTCTGTGACAGCATTGATTTTAAGTTTGACAGAGTGGGTAGTTTTTTGTTAAAGATATTTTTATTGAGAAGACAGGAAGACAGAAATAATAGAAGAGAGAAGGGATGGAATCACATGAAATGCAAAAAAGTGCCCTCGCAGGGGCCAACTCAATAAGGCCAAGCAGCAATAATGGTGATGAAGGGTCATACAGCGTCATCGCTCGGGGCAAGAAAAGGCTCAAAAATCCGCCCGGAACAGCATCAAACCCCCCGAGAAGTCCCGGAGGGGCAAAAGCCCTTACTGGCACCGGGCAAAGCTGTCCAAGTCGGAGGCTTATTCGACCAAGTCCATTTGCGCCTCCAAGCGTCCTGGCCATGAGGAAGACAGTGCGGCAAGGCCGAACATGGAAAACAAAAATCCCCATCCCCCTCTAGAAAAGAAAAACGAACCAAACACACCCCCCAGAGGCTCCAACCTCCCAGCTACTTCCCTCCCCCCAGTGGTGGCAGCCTAGCAACAGGCGTTCGCGCAAGCAGACTTCACACCTGAAACAGATGTAGGGCGCGTATGTTGGGTGGGCAGACCGCCGACGGCAACCCTCGAGAGAGAAAGCGGACCAATGGGCCCCATCTGAAAGTAAAGTTCTTAAAGTCATTTCTGAAAATGTCCGCCATACGCTCCACACTCAGCAACTTCCACAACCTAGCGCACCAAAGGGAAAGAGCAGGGGCCTCCTTCTTCTTCCATGCTGCAGCCAAGGTCAATTTGGCCGCACCTACGCAGAGCCAAAGGATGTGTTTGTCTGCCCTGGTCTGGTGCTCCAAAAGCAGGTCCCGAAGGCCCAGGAGCACGAAGCCTATGGAATCTGGAATCGGGTGGCCCAGGATCTCCCTGATATGAGACAGTATCTCCTCCCAATAGGGGTGTATGATGGGGCAGTCCCACCAGATATGGCGAAAGTCCCCAAGGAAACCACAGCCCCGCCAACACCTGTCTGATGCAGAAGGAAAAATCTTTTTCAACCGGGTCGGGTACAGATACCAATCTAGCATAGTTTTCATATGGGCCTCCCGAAGATCAATAGAATGGTTAAATCCGTGTAGATCACGCCAGAGGTGAGACCACTCCTCGTCTGAGACATCCCGCCCCAGGTGTTCCTCCCACAAACCCATGTATCTAGGGCGAGGTGAGATAGCAGTGGTCAGTAGCAAATCATAGAGGAATGAAATCACCCCTTTCATAGATGATGTGCGAGTGATATAAGATTCGAAATCCGTGGGAGGCCTCGTCGCGGCATCCCGTACCTCAGGTGACATTGCCCAATGCAGCAGCTGGGCGTGCCGGTAGCGCTCAGTAGGTGGCACCCCATAGTCACGCATGCAATTCTGGAAGGTGAGCGGCTCACAACCATGGAATAAATGTGTGAGTGCGTGGCAACCCCCCGCCCTCCACCCATCAAAGGACCCCTCAACAAGAGCCGGCGGAAACGCTGGGTTAAAGTGAATAGGTGTGAAGGGGGAGGGAAAGGAGGTCCACCTTTCATCACTAGAGACCGAATCCCAGACCTTCAGAGAAGTACTCGTTGGGGTGCTAATGTAGGCGTTGCGTGGCCGATCCCCCTTCTCCTTCCAAACTAGGTCCCATATGGAACGACCCGCCACACTTCTGTCCGGTCTAATATTGTCAAGATTGGACTATTGCAATGCCCTTTTTTGGGTGCCCCTGAAGCCACGCTCAATGTCCTGCAGCGAACACAAAATGCCGCTGCAAGGATACTCACTGGCACCCCCCGTAGAGTTTCAGCCAAACCTGCCCTTAAGACACTGCACTGGTTGCCGATACGCGAAAGGGTCAAATTCAAGTCCCTTTGTACCACCCATACAGCTATGCAAAACCAAGAACCCCCAATGCTGAAATCTATGCTCTACCCATACACCCCGAACAGACCCTTACGGTCAGCGCAAGGCAACCTGGCCAAGGTCCACCGAACTAAAAGAGCTCGTACTGGTGGATGCCGTTTCTCGGTGGTCGCCGCAACCCTCTGGAACTCTCTCCCAATCCAACTCCGGTCTGAACCTAATCATATGAAATTCCGAAAACTTCTCAAAACTCACCTTTTCCCACAATAACCTTTTCTCTTCCCCCTCAGCCTCTACCCTCAGTTGTTGGTCTGCAATCACAGCGCTGGGACGCTTCCGGGCAGCCATGCGCTATACAAATCCCAAATTCATTCATTCATATGTAACCAGTGCTTCTCCGACTCCATATGGGTCCATTCGGCCAGCACCCGGAGTTGCGCCGCTTTATAGTAAAGAAGCATGTCTGGAAGGCCAGCCCCGCCCTTCCTCAATGGCCGGCGTAGCGTAAGAAAGGAGAGTCTAGCACGGCCTCCCTGCCAGATGTAGCGCAGAATCATAGATTTAAGACGCCGAAAAAAAAAACCTCCAAGGTAATAGGGAGGGCTTGGAACAGGTTAAGGAGCTTGGGGAGCATCGTCATCTTGACGGCATGCACGCGTCCCAACCAGGAGATAAACATGGGCTTCCAGCGATTAAGCTCGGCCTGTATCTGGGTCAGTAGAGGAGGGAAGTTGGCCGCATGTAGGGTAGCGACGGACGAGGTCAGCCGGAACCCGAGATATTGTATGGATGAGCTAGACCATGACAGGGGCGTGAGCGGTCGGATGCGAGCTACCTCAGTGGGTGGCAGCGTGAGATTGAGAATGTAGGATTTGCCAGGATTGACCCGAAAACCCGCCACCGTTTCGAACTGGGAAAGCACGTCCTGCACACGCGGGAGGGAAGTCCCCGGGTCAGCTAGCGACAATAGGACGTCGTCGGCAAAAAGAGATATTTTGTGCTGTTCCCCCGAAAAGGGTAGACCAACAATATCCGGGTCCTCCCGCACCCGAAGCGCAAGAGGCTCGATGCTGAGCGCAAAAAGTAGAAGAGATAGGGGGCAGCCCTGCCTCGTACCCCGGGAGTGTGCAAAAAAGGGTGAGACATGACCATTCACCATAACCCTCGAGCGCGGACCGTGGTAATTGGCCCGAAGCATATCTATAAACTTGGGAGAAAAACCGAAGGCCTGCAAGGTACTAAAGAGGAAGTCCCAATCCACCCGATCGAACGCCTTTTCAGCATCGAGGCCTACCAGAACCGCTGGGATCTTAAAGCGATTACCTTTCTCGATCAGATGGATTAGCCGTCTAGTGTTGTCATGGGTCTGGCGACCCTTTATGAAGCCCGATTGATCGGGGTGGATGAGGGCAGGCATGAGGTCCTGGAGCCGGGCAGCTAAGATAGAGGAGTACAGTTTAGCATCTACGTTTAACAGGGCTATGGGCCGGTACGATTCGCATTTAGAGAGGTCCTTCCCCGCTTTGGGAATGATCGAGATCATAGCTTCCGCCATAGTGCCCGTAGTGTGGCCCGCCTCCCTCATGCTGTTGAAAAGAGTCACCAAGTGCTCCCCCAACTCAGAAGCAAATGTCTGATAGAAGGAAGCTGTGAAGCCGTCCGGGCCCGGAGCCTTCTGCGGTTTAAGGGACCGAATGGCGGTCAACACCTCCTCCCTAGTAAAGGGGGCCTCCAAAAGTTCGTTCCATTCCTTGGAAACCTGTAGAAGCGACAGAGCTTCCAAGTATTCCCGCTGAGCAGCCGGCGCCAGGTGGTCCGCCGAGTACAAGGCGGCATAAAAGTCGCCGAAAAGCTCGGCTTTAACCGCATCCCTATGTTCCACGACGCAGGAAGGCGTCCGAATGCCACCCACATATTCCCTCTCATGTTTATCACGGAGCTGCCGTGCCAGATGTTTCCCCACTTTGTTGCCCTGAGCATAAGAGAGGCGCCGTAAGCGCAAGAGGGTATATTCAGCCCGAATATTATAGTGCGCCCTGAGCTTCCCCCGCACCGCAGCAAGAGGGCGAAGGGTCTTTCGAGAAGGATTCTGCTTATGCGCAGTTTCCAGTGTCGCCAGTTCCGCCTCCAACGCCTCCCTCTCCTGGCGCCTAAGCTTGTTCAGGGCGGAGTTCAACGCAATGCACGTGCCCCGCGTCGTCGCCTTAAAGGCGTCCCATTGGGTGAAGACCGAGGTGTCACCAGCCTTGTTAAGCTCAAAAAACTCACCAATGGCTACCCTAAGCTTTTTGCAAGATTCCTCATCTCACGTAAGGGATTCAGGGAAATACCATTTGCGGTGAGGGGACGACTCCGGGGCCCAGATCAAGCATGTCGCCAAAAGGCTATGATCGGAGACCGAGAGTGGAAATATTCTGCTGTCCCGCAAGTCGCCCTGCAAAGATTGATGCAAAAAAATGTGATCAAGGCGGGAATAAGTGTGGTGGACATGGGAGTAAAACGTGTAATCCCTAGTGCGGGGGTGGAGGGAACGCAGCTATCAATAAGGCCCAGACTGATCAAAGTATCACGCAGTTCAGGGGAGAAGAGACCCGCCTCCGTCCTCTGCTGATGTGAACAGTCAAGACATTTGTCCCAAACCAAATTAAAATCCCCATCACTATCAACGCTCCCTCCCCAAAGTCCCCCACCACCCTCAGAAAGGCCTCAAGGAACCCATTTGGCCCACATTCGGCGCATAGACAACCACCCACGTGCAAAGCTTACCCATGAGCATCCCCTTCACCATCAGCCACCGCCCCTCCTTGTCTCCCCGCACCCCCACAGGTTGAAATTGAAGTGTAGAGCGAAACAAAAGCGCCACTCCTCGGTGCTTAGTAGTGGCAGAGGATTTGTAAATCAGGGGATATTGCCCGTTCTTAAGTCTAGATTCATCTTTACGGGCCAAATGAGTCTCCTGCAGGCCCACCACATCTAACTGATGATCAAGAATATACTTCCACACTTTCTGGCGCTTTTGAGGAGAATTAAGGCCTTTAACATTCCAGGAGCCTATTGTAACAGGTAACATTGAGTCAAACACCTCCCCCCACCGCTCCAATCAGTGCACCCCATAACGCCAGAACCAAACCAAACACACCACAGTCATACCAAATCCCCAGCCACCACCACCGGGTCCCTTCCCAAACAACCCTCCCACAATCAAAAGGAGCCTCAAAAACAAAACACAAAAAAGAAAGAGTCGGAACTAGAAAGAGAACAATGAAAGTCGGACATGACCTTAAGGGTCGGGGGTAGAAGACCCTGGTAATGCCCCCCTCGAGTTCAGGGTCGGGGTAACCCTCCAGTGGAGTACTATCCCACAGAGTACCTGAGATGGTAGAGCCCCCCCGGCCCCTACGTGCCGCCGTCGAGGGAGCCTAGGCCGCTGAGGAGCTGTCCACTCGGCTGGACTCAGTCACCAGGGCTAGCAAGGCTAAAACTTCTCCCCTTTCACTCTGGCTCGCCGATGGAGTCGGACCCTCTGCCACACCGTGTCGGCCCACTCTCTGCCACGCTGGGGAGCGGGAACGGCGACGTCTTCATGGGGAGGCGCTGGCGCCCGCCGACGCGGCAGCTTCCTCCATGCCTAGCAGCTCCCTGGCGGCTGCTAGGGATCTCACTTGCACCAGTCTGTTTTGCCACCTGAAAATGAGCCGAAAGGGGTGACCCCAGGAGTAGGACACCCCGTCCTCCCTCAGGAAGGCCGTGATCGGGCGGAAGTCCCGTCGTTTTTGCAAGGTGGAAGCCGCCAGATCCTGAAAAAGCTGAGGGCTGTGCCCACGAAAAAGCAAGTTATTGGTGTCCCTCGCCTTCCGCAGGATTGTCTCCTTCAGTTGAAAATGGTGGGCACAAACCAAAATGTCGGGAGGCGGCGAGCGCGCGCCACGTGGCAGGCCTACCCGATGTACTCTGTCCATCCGGACCTCTGTGCGATCGTCCTCTGCCAGAATTTGCAGAAATAGAGCTTCCACGTACTCCCGCAGGTTCCCACCGTCTCCGTCCCAGGGCACCGCTAGTATCCGAATTATTACGGCGGGACCGGTTTTCCAAATCCTCGCAATGGGTCTGAAGATCCAAATTTTGCTCGCGTAGCTGGAGCAAGTCCTGCTGTAGCTGATGGACATCCCCACTGAGGCCCAGATCGTGGTCCTCTAGGGTCACCACCCGTTCGCCGATGCCGTCCACGTCTCGGCGGACCTCACGGAGGTCGGAATCTAATTGCGATTTCAGTTCAGTGATATCGTCCTTGATGGAGGAAAAAAGCTCTATCAGGAAGGCCTTCGTGACCGGGCCCTCAGTGTCGTCCTTGGCCGGCGACTTGCTAGGGCCGGGGGGCGAACCGGACGCCCCCTTGCCAGGACCATCCTTCCCCGGCTTATTCAAGCGATTCCTAGTCGTCATGGTGCGACGCCTCCGCTTAGGTCCAGGCTCCTCGCGACCTCCCAGAGCGTCCCGGATAGCAAGCTACGCTCCTCCACACCTTCAGCTATTTCCGCTCCGTAGACACCGGGGGACCGATGCGATCAGAAGGCAGCACTCGCCGCGTCGCTCAAAGTCCGTTGGGTCGCCCCCAGGGCATAGAGGGTTAGAGGCAAGATGGCACCACCTCTCCTTCCTTCAGCCTTCTGCGCTGTCCAGCAGCCGCCAGACAAGTCGGCGCCTCTTCGTCACCTCCGCTCCGGCTTCAACAACCAGATAGATCGCCGGGATCTCAGGCAGGCTCGCTACAATCCCAGTGGGGGGGACCCGCAGAGCAAGCCCTTCAGTCGTCAACTTGCTAGAGTTCAGGGTCCCCTCGTGCTAAGAGCCGATGCAACCCAGGCGAAGCTCCGTAGGCCCCTCCGGTACTCGTGCGTCACCACTCCAACACCTCGGCTAAGTCCGCCGTCCTAGGTCGTAGCTCGACGGGAGAAGGATCAAACTAATTCAGGACACCTTAGCGACCCCAGGAGAGTCAAAGCCGGGGTTGAAATCGCCCCAGTGCAGCTAAACAAAGCTATGAAAGCCTCGGGGTGCCGGAGGAGCTCGCAGGCACGTCTTACTCCGTCGCCATCTTGGCCCAGTGGGTAGTTTTTAAGATGAGACTTGGGTACCAGCTTTTTTCTTGGCAGGTTGCCCAAGACAGACGCCTGCTGTACAAGTAAGAGCGAACAATCCACTTAATGGAAAGTAGTGTATGGTTGTTTGCACAGGTGAGTCGTAGTCATTATAACAGCGTTCATGTTAGGGGTTTCCATGAGATAGTCTGTAATTTAATAATGTTCTCTATCCACCTTATATGATTAGAGATTACTTTGAAGCTTTTTTTGTTTGGGCTGGTGAGATACTATGTTTCGGGGGTGTTGCAGATATTCTTGATGGCATGGGGTTGGTTTTAAATCTGTTGGTGTCTTGAGCTTGGCGTAGACGTTCTTTATGATCTAGGCATTAAAATACATGCTTTACTGAATGAGATTGCAGAAATGTTGTTTATAGTTGGTGCTGAGCTCATCTGAGATCCTCTTATAGCTTTTCATGAGTTTGTTTTGCTGTTGATGCTTTTGAGGTTTGGGATGGCATATTTGTCTTTATCCAAATTCGAGATTCTTCTACCAAAAGTACTTTGTCATTTTGTACGTCATTGATATTGGCTGTAGAATGACCCCAAAGCCAATGTTATCACTTTGTTGGTTATAAGGAAGAAATAATAAGCACACAATAGCTGCAAAAAAAATCACATTTAATAACGCTGATGCCAAAGAACATTGTACTTATTTTACGATACTGTGAGCTGAACTAAGGTTCTCAGTCTGTTTTCTCATTAACCACCTGAGTAGTTTAAAAATGTTTTTATTTTTTTTATTTTAACCAAATAAGTTGGAAATATCAGATAAACTCTCCTTTTGTATATGAAAGTGGTAAATGGTTCTAGTTTAATGGGGGGGGGTTGATTCTGGTTTGCAATCAGATAGAGATGTGCTTCAGTGCAAATCAGTTTCTGTAGACCATGTAGGAGAAATTTAAAAATCATTAAGTATCTTCACCTGTGAGGGAGATTTTTGCCGGTCAGCAGTGGCTAACAATTATAAGAACGTTACTGTCCACTATTGCACTGTTTTTTAATGAGTCGTTTGCAATGGGCTCTTGTCCAGATTCTTCAAAACAAGATTGAGCCATTCTCTGCTTTAAAAAAAAAAAATTATAATAATAATCCCAGGACCCCACTCTTGTTATAATGGTAAATCCATTTTTAACAACTTTATTCGTTTTAAATAGTAAAAATACTACACATAATTGCTTTTTGCACGAAGTCTGGTATACAAGAACAGTCCTCAATAGTGTCACTAATGGACACCATACCTAAACTGTGCATATCAATGACGAATAGGCAATTATCAGTTCGAATTCTACAAATCTGTTTTTTTAAGGTAGGCCTTTGGTTTTATAAGAGAGATTATAAAGACTTTATAAGCAATTAATATTGTAGCAAGCAAAAGAATGCAGGGGTATATAGTGAGGCCCCCCAGTTCATGAAGGCACATCGTGCAGTAGTCAAAACAAGACTGAATCCAATTATACGCACAGCAAAGTTATGCAGTTGGTGTGCCATTGTCCTTAATATTTGAAGTATGTTGAGATCTCTTCCAGTTGACTAAACAATGAGACCCTTCTGCCAAGACTACCTTCAAGTGGGCTGGATAGAGAACACTGGGTTGCACTTCCAATTTCAAAACCTCTCTACTCAGAGTTTAAAGTTAATTTCCCTTATCAAGCATAGCAGGGCTAATGTCCCGAAACGAAGTCAATGTCCTGCTAAAGGAACTAGTTTGTCGCATTCTAATATCCTC
Organism: Lissotriton vulgaris; assembly: GCF_964263255.1. Taxonomy (NCBI): domain Eukaryota; kingdom Metazoa; phylum Chordata; class Amphibia; order Caudata; family Salamandridae; genus Lissotriton; species Lissotriton vulgaris. The sequence goes on from NC_141687.1 coordinate 836,434,501, forward strand.
ACTTTATCAAGCATCTTTGAATTCTCCTAATCGTCCAATTGTCTTCAACATGAACCGCTGTAGCGAGAACTTCATTTCGAAAACTAGTGAGGGTCACTGATTTCCTGCTATGTGACCTGGGAAGATTGTAAGGAATGTGTTCTCTTTCAATACTTGTGTAGTTTGCTCTACCTCAGTGAATCAAGTAAATATGGCTTACAGACTGGACTCTTGTACAGTCATTTTGGCCTCAACGCAATACCGATTTGTTTGTACACACACTCTTTAACGACCTGATAAGGCCCATTTGTAAGTGTGACTTCATTGCCAGCAAAAGCACCATTAGTTATAGAGCCTTCAAACCTTCTCTCAGCAGGGCACCATCTATCCCCACCATTGTTATGCCATCGTCTCCTTCAGGAAGTTGAGACTGCTTTACCACCAAGTTCCTCGACCTCTGGAGCTACTTTTCCAAAATTGCATCTTTCCAGCGAAACTGCTGTAGCTCCTGGTAGATCCATTTTCTTATATTTCTTTTTCTAATCAAAGACGTCAAGGGCGCTCCTTCTTTTGACTTGGGCACATTCCTGAAGGTATATTTAATTATGTGGGATTTTCCATCTGGTTTCAGACTCATGAGAGAGCATCATCATTGAAGGGAAGTGATGAAGCTGCATCATCATTGATGGGAGGTGATTAAAGCATTGACCCACACAAGGAAGTGGGACTCAAAAAAACAGATCGCTGTAATCTAATAGGTGTCTGTAAGATACCCAAGTGTCTAAAACTGCCCTCACACCTGGGTATCTTCCCCGACACCAATTAGATTACATCGATCTGGTTTTATGAGTCCCACTTCCTTGTGTGTGTCAAGGTTCTTATTGGAGATCGAAGCGAGACTTACATTCCTCCTACCCCTTTCTGTTTTGTGTGGTGAGGTGATTAAAGCACTCATCAATGGGGAGGTCATTCCTACCAGTCGAATGCCATTAGACGTGTTTTCGTAGTTTGATAACCTTCATCTCTTTCTTCTCCTGTATAGTATTGGTGAAGTATTGGGAGTTTCTGTAGCCACAAAGTATTTTTCATCTTTTGTAAAAACAGTGACAAATTCATTTCATACCTTTGAGTCTATCCTGTTAATTTATGGGGTTCCTCAGTGGTAGTATTTATTGCCCCTATATAACTCCTACTCATTCACTACCTAACCTTCTCTGTCTTGGCATAAAATATCACAGTTATTACAAATGTATTCTGATTAGTTTTGCTAATATATTCTGGAACATCAATGTATATTCAAGTATCTTTGGAAAGATACTAATATGGATGGTGAACAGTCCTCTTGCTCTAAACGAAGCCATATCGGAGTTAGTATTACACCCTCAAACAAAGAAGTATACAAACGAATGTTAGCTCGGAATTCGGTTCCTGTGGTACTCATAGATATGGGTGAGTCATTCTGAAATTTCGGATATCTATGGACCCACACGTTAGTATGGTTGTCTGGGCAATCATCTATTAAAGCACTTTGGTGAGAGCTACTAGTACAGCTCTATTTTGCAAGAAGCACATATGGTTATAATTTCGTGAGAAATATATATATATAATTTTTTGGGTGGCAAGTGTTTGCATATGTTCGGCAACTGTATTAACTGTGCTTTACAGTCTTCTTAAATCCTAATGCTCCTACCCATTGAGTTCATCATATTTCTATCACAATTCTCCTAAGCATTCTATTATTATTTGCCCTGCAAGCACTGCTTTCTAATAAGACTCTTCTTCTGTTTGTCTGCTATCACCCAGCTCCAAGCTGTGCCTCATTGATGTCTTGGATGCCTGTTTTTTCCGTCTGTCTGGAATGTGATAGCTTTTCATGACCAGCTTTGTGTGGTCTGCCTCTTTTCCGCTGGTATTCACAGTCTTTAAAGTTCTGCTTGCTTACATTCGTTAACGTGTGCTCTGCCAGTACTCATTCTGTACCTCTTTTATTCTTACCTCTGTCAGCTCTGCTATCTCATTATCCTATTTATCCAATCAAGGTCTTGTAACCTGCATCCCTCTTAGCAGATGGGGTTCTGATTCCTGACCTGTGGTTCACAGTGCAGCAGGGTCTACTGGCTTCCTTGCCTTTCACAGTTCTTCAAGCTGTCGCTTCTAGATCTGAGTGTGTCCTGCTTCTGCAAACCCTGTCTTTTCATCCTCGGCCTTGTAAGTTTTGCATCCTAAAATTCCAGCATGCCAAATCCTTTGAGCTTTGCTTCTTTACAACCCTATTATTCGCAGTCTGTGTGTTCTAGAGCTCCTTCACCCTATACTTGATGACTCACAAACCTCAGTATCTATGTATTTCTATGACACATAGCTCTGCCTCCATACATTCTTATTATTCCTAGACCTGTAAGCTCTACTTCCTTGCATCCCTATTCCTCTGCCCTGACAGCTTTGCTTACAGCTCTTCCTGTGTTGACCAGGTACTCCTATCCCAGTGCCAGCAAGCTATGCATCTTGCATACTTTCTACCTTCAGCGGAAAAAATTGTGGTTCTTTATTTGCAAAAATAAGAAAGTTGATTAAATGGATGGATAATCAATGTATATGAAGAAGATATCACATTGAACAAAGTAACAGTATGAATAAAATACTGAAGAAGATATAAAAGTGCATGAAAACTTTATTTGAAAAACTTTCATCTAGAACCATTTTGAAGAATAAAATAGCTGGATTTCACAGCACCCAGATTTCTGTGCCCTAGGTGACACTTGCACATTCTGTGCCAGTGCTGTCTTCATACTTTCTACTTTCACCATGTCAGCTTTTTCTTGCATTGCTTGAACGGTTGATCTGTGAGCTTGTTATGCCTTTCCTTGTAACATATTCTGCATTAGTTCCTTGTTAATGCGGGTGCTTTGTGTTTCGTTTCCTTATATCCTTGCTGTTCTACTTCAGTTCTTCTTCTTACAGTCCTCCTGTGCTCAGAGAGGTGAGCTCGGCGTACTCCATATGCAGGTTATCTCCCGCTCTATAAACTTTACTTTTGCATCTCCTCTTTACAGTGGTTGAGAGGTCTGCTCCTATACATCCCTCTTGACCCACTCCTATAGGTTCTGATTCCTTGGCCCCCTGCTGTCTGAACTCTGCTTCCATACATCTGCTCTCCCAAGTCCTCCTTTTTTGCCTATTTAATCCAAAGTTCTGTATTTATACCTTCTTACTATCCCCGGCCCTGCACGCTCAGCCAGCTTACCTCCCTGCTCACCGTGCTCAACTTCCCCATCTTTTTCGTCATGCGCTCCTTACATCCCTCGCGTTATCTCGCAAGCTAAGCTTCCCTACCTGTTCTCCCCTGCCCTGTGCGCTCTGCTTCAGTAACCCGGTTATAACGAGCCATTTTATCTATGCTTCCCTACCTGTTCTCCCCTGCGCGCTCTGCTTCAGTAACCCGGTTATAACGAGCCATTTTATCTATGCTTCCCTACCTGTTCTCCCCTGCCCTGTGCTCTCTGCTTCAGTAACCCGGTTATAACCAGCCCTTTCATCTATGCTTCCCTAGCTGTTCTCCCCTGCCCTGTGCGCTCTGCTTCAGTAACCCGGTTATACCCAGCCCTTTCATCTATGCTTCCCTAGCTGTTCTCCCCTGCCCTGTGCGCTCTGCTTCAGTAACCCGGTTATACCCAGCCCTTTCATCTATGCTTCCCTACCTGTTCTCCCCTGCCCTGTGCTCTCTGCTTCAGTAACCCGGTTATAACCAGCCATTTTATCTATGCTTCCCTACCTGTTCTCCCCTGCCCTGTGCTCTCTGCTTCAGTAACCCGGTTATAACCAGCCCTTTCATCTATGCTTCCCTAGCTGTTCTCCCCTGCCCTGTGCGCTCTGCTTCAGTAACCCGGTTATACCCAGCCCTTTCATCTATGCTTCCCTAGCTGTTCTCCCCTGCCCTGTGCGCTCTGCTTCAGTAACCCGGTTATACCCAGCCCTTTCATCTATGCTTCCCTAGCTGTTCTCCCCACCCCTATGACCTCTGCTTCAGTAACCCGGTTATAACCAGCCCTTTCATCTATGCTTCCCTAGCTGTTCTCCCCTGCCCTGTGCGCTCTGCTTCAGTAACCCGGTTATACCCAGCCCTTTCATCTATGCTTCCCTAGCTGTTCTCCCCTGCCCTGTGCGCTCTGCTTCAGTAACCCGGTTATATCCAGCCCTTTCATCTATGCTTCCCTAGCTGTTCTCCCCTGCCCTGTGCGCTCTGCTTCAGTAACCCGGTTATACCCAGCCCTTTCATCTATGCTTCCCTAGCTGTTCTCCCCACCCCTATGACCTCTGCTTCAGTAACCCGGTTATACCCAGCCCTTTCATCTATGCTTCCTTAGCTGTTCTCCCCACCCCTATGACCTCTGCTTCAGTAACCCGGTTATAACCAGCCCTTTCATCTATGCTTCCCTAGCTGTTCTCCCCTGCCCTGTGCGCTCTGCTTCAGTAACCCGGTTATAACTAGCCCTTTCATCTATGCTTCCCTAGCTGTTCTCCCCTGCCCTGTGCGCTCTGCTTCAGTAACCCGGTTATACCCAGCCCTTTCATCTATGCTTCCCTAGCTGTTCTCCCCACCCCTATGACCTCTGCTTCAGTAACCCGGTTATACCCAGCCCTTTCATCTATGCTTCCCTAGCTGTTCTCCCCACCCCTATGACCTCTGCTTCAGTAACCCGGTTATAACCAGCCCTTTCATCTATGCTTCCCTAGCTGTTCTCCCCTGCCCTGTGCGCTCTGCTTCAGTAACCCGGTTATAACCAGCCCTTTCATCTATGCTTCCCTAGCTGTTCTCCCCTGCCCTGTGCGCTCTGCTTCAGTAACCCGGTTATATCCAGCCCTTTCATCTATGCTTCCCTACCTGTTCTCCCCACCCCTATGACCTCTGCTTCAGTAACCCGGTTATATCCAGCCCTTTCATCTATGCTTCCCTACCTGTTCTCCCCACCCCTATGACCTCTGCTTCAGTAACCCGGTTATAGCCAGCCCTTTCATCTGCTTCCCTACCTGTTCTCTCCGACCCTGTGGTCTTTTTCAGAACCTCTCTATGAACTGTCCTGTGAGCTCTGCTTCCTTTCTTGCGTTATCCTCATCCCTGTGAGCTTGGTTGACTTGTCTCCATTATTTCCACCATTACAAGCTCGGCATCCTCACTTCCGGCTGTCCCCATCCATGCAAGCTTTGCCTCCCTGCAGGCTGTGTTTCCTTGCCTGCTTGAGTTTACCTTCTTCGCTGGGCTTTTCTCAGACGTGCAAGCTGTGCTTCTCTACCTCAGTTATTCCCAGGCCTGTGAGCTCTGCTTCTGTGATTACTACCTCCCTGCACTCCCCAGATAGGGAAACTCGGCTTCTCCGTCTTATTTATTCCAAATCGTGTGAGCTCTGCTTCCTTAACGTCCCCCCCCTCCTCCCAGCCCTCCAAGCTCCACTTCTATTCCTCTCAGCAATACGAGCGAGCTCTGCTTCCCGTCTATCCCCAGCGGTGCAAGCCCTGCTTCTTGCCTCTGGTACACCCGGCCCGGGAGCTCAGCTTCCTAATCTCTGCTATTTTACCTCTGCTATCTTACATCCCTTCTATGCACTGCTGTGCGGGCTCTGCTTCCGGACCCCTAGAATCCCCACCAGGACGGACTTCATGTCTTCTGCCGCTCCCAGTTGTGAGCTGCTGTTTGCCTGTCAGCCGTTGTCCCCTGTCCTGCTGGCTTTGTTTCATTCATCTCTTAGCCCCGCATACTCTGTTTTACCGTATGCCCAGCCCTGCGATGCGTTTCCTTCTTTGTCGACTGTCGTCAGTCCTTGAGCGTTTCTTTACCTCGGTTATCCTCCGCTCTGTGCGCTTTGCCTCATTGGAGCCCTGTGAGCACTGCTTATGTGTCTGGCTGCTATCCCCAGTCGTTTGAGCTCCTCCGTATTACCATGCTCTTCTGATTCAGCTTGCTTGCTCCCCACTGTTCCCTGCAGTATGATCTCTGCTCCCTGTTATCCCAGCCCAGCAAGCGCTGTGTTTGCATCCTTTTGTCCCAGCCCTGCAAGATCTGTTTCCTTGACACTCTGGAACATGATGTAGCCCATGATCTCTGCTGCCTGACGGCCCTGCTCTTCCCAGCACAGTAAGCACTGCTTCCTTGCATGGTGCCAAGTTCCAGCCCAATGAGCTCTACGTGGACACCTCCCTTATCTACGCTTTACGAGTTCTGCTTCTTTAAGCCATCTTTGCTTCCTTGCTATCCTCAATTGCGCTAGCTCTGTTTCCTTTGCCTGCCTGCTAGTGCTACCTCCAGCTGTGCGACCTGTGCTTTCCGCGGCCCTGCAAGCTCTGCTTTCCTACCTCCTTCTCCCCAGCACTGCGAGCTCTGCTTCCTCACCTCCTGAGCCATGTGAGCTGTGCTGATTCGTGCTTCTGCATCCTAATCTGCCTCAGTTCCCTTCCCATTGCAGTCTCCACACAGGCGCGCGCACGCACAGACAGGCGCACGCGGTGCTATTTTTAGCTGCATCCTCCTGGGGCTGTTCTTCTCTCAGCCGCCGCACCATATTGTTATTAAACGTATAAAATTTGGGAAGCGTTTCTCTTCCCTTCTGTTCCTCGGTAGACAGGTTTACCCCGCCCTTTGTACGGGTTGGAGCTTTGCCACTCGTGTCGTATGCTTAGACATTCTCTGGGTTCTGCAGATTTATTTGTGCGGGGTTTCTTCCAGAAACATGATGTTCTTTTAGAGGCGCCTCCACCCCGTGATCCAGGTTTATTTGCATTCAGTTATGACTTTTTGCAGCGGCAGTGCCGCTGCCTTTTCTGTGCGCGCCAAGTGCCAGCCTGCCTGCAGTGTGCCATTGACTGTTTCTGACTGGTAATGGATTTCTGCTGCTGTTCTCACAGTTGGTTCACTTGTGTTTTTATGTTTATCCGACTTTCTGCTCTTTTTCTCCGTAGATGGACTTTCGGGGCGAGACCAACCAGTCGAACTGCTGAATCCAGCCCGAGGAAGCCACATGCCCAGCGCCGGTAAGGAATCCCTCAGTGCACCTCCCCGCGTGGTGATGGGTTGCGTCTGAGCAGTCTAAGATCTATTTTTGTTTGCATATATTGAAGTCTAGATGCAGGACTAGTGATGGGCTACTCACTAGCAGCTCTGCAGTTTTCTTATTCTTTCAGCATTGAGTGGCAACCAGGCATGTCAGTGTGCTTCTTCTGCATGTACGCTCCCTGGTAACCGCTCTGCCAATGTACCTTCCGTGCTCTGCCCCCCGAGTGACCTAGCACGAAGACCCATGCCCATCTCTGCTGGTGTCACACTCGCCCACTGCCCACCACTCACCCACCCGTACTTTGCTGACAGTGATATCCGTAGGCAGCGCTCTTAATGCACTAGATTGCGGCTGTCAGTTCCTTCCACCGTTCCACAGGGGCTGCCAGAGGAGCTCCAGGAGTGCACCTCGATCCAGGTCTGCAACAACCCTTTCCCTTCCAGGTTAGAGACCGATGCAGCCGCAATCGTGGCCTGCTTTGCGACTCTGGCTATTTGTGGGCCAAGAGCCACTTGCATTCCTGCCTTCCCACACCACTCTTTCTTTACATTACAGTAATGTGACCAACATACTGTTCTGCAAGTGCACCACAATCTTCTTTGAAACCCCCTTTTCCCTTCCCGTTGTGACACCCAGGTACTTCTTTGGAATGTAAATCAGACCTGAGCTAAAGCAATCTCCCTTTTAAGTCCTTAGACCGTACATCTCTGCCATTACACCCGAATCTGTAAGTTCCTCCTTGCAAGTTGCTTCAGATGGATGATTGCCTTGGTTTAACAAGCATTGGCTAAGCCAATGGGTCTCGTCTATGCAAGAGTTATTGGCTTTGCCCATATGTTTTAATTATGTTGTACACCAGGGTTGTTGTTGGTCAGCAGGGCTAAACTTTGTGGCATAGAGTAGAGTGGCATGGAGAAGCGAAGAGTAGCATAAGGTGATATAGAGTGTCGTGAAGTGGAGTGGCGTAGATTAGAGTGACGCAAAGTAATTTAGAGTAGCCTAGAGTGCAGTGATGCAGAGTAGAATAGAGTGCATTTGTACAGAGTACAGTGGTATAGAGTGGAGTGCTACAGAGTGTTGTGGCATAGAGTGATGCAAAGTAGAGTGGCATAGAGTTCAGTGGCGGACATTGTTGTTGCAGAGTAGAGTGGCATAGAATACAGGAGTGCAAAGTATATTAGTGGCGTACGTAGACTGCAGTGATGTAGAGTGCAATGTTTTAGAGTGGTTTAACATGCAGTGGGGTAGAGTGTTGCAGCATATAGTGGCATAGAGTGCAGTGAAGATTAGCGTAGAGTTCATTGGGTTTGAGTAGAGTGGTGTAGAGTGCAGAGTACAGTAGAGTGGCACAGAGGTCAGTGCATAGAGTGCAGTGCATAGAGTGGAGTGGGGTAGTGGGGTACAGTGCAGTGGCATAGAGGGGATTGATTCAGAGTAGAGTTAAGTGACGTAGAGTGGAGCAGTTCAGGGTAGAGTGCAGTGGTGTAGAGTGGTGTGGTACATAGCAGTGTGTATTGGTGTAGAGTGCAGTGTTGCAGAGTAGTGTGGTGTAGAGTGGTGCAGGATAGAGTTGAGTCGCATAGAGTGGTTCAGAGTAGAGTGGAGTGGTGTAGAATGCAGTGGCAAATAGCTCAGTGGTGCAGCGTGGTGTAGAGTGCATTGGCATAAAGTAGAGTGGTGCAGGCTAGTGTGCTGTGACTCAGAGTGGAGTGGTGCAGACTAGAGTGGAGTGGTGCAGGCTAGAGTGGAGTGGTGCAGGCTAGAGTGGAGTGGTGCAGGCTAGAGTGGAGTGGTGCAGGCTAGAGTGGAGTGGTGCAGGCTAGAGTGGAGTGGTGCAGGCTAGAGTGGAGTGGTGCAGGCTAGAGTGGAGTGGTGCAGGCTAGAGTGGAGTGGTGCAGGCTAGAGTGGAGAGGTGCAGACTAGAGTGCTGTGATTCAGAGTGAAGTGGTGCAGAGTATAGTGCTGTTGCAGGGATTGGTGTAGAGTGGAGTGGCATTAAATGGAGTATGCATGGTCTGGTAGCGCATTTTCAATTGAAATGACCATTACATTTGCATTGGCATGTAGAATTACTGATAAAAGTATACAGCACTCAAACAATGTGTGGAAAAGTCATCACTCATTGTTTTGCTTTGTTTTAATTGTATTAAAATATTTGTTCCACCATACATCAGAATTACAAGAAATGTGCTTTATTCATGCTTTGATAATTCTGATATATTCTAAAATGTCTGCACAGTTCAATATAGACATTTAAACGTTGTTGTTGCTATTAAAATGGACCTTCACAGCAAGATCGGCACATAATTCTTGTCATTTTGAAGTCAGAGGAAAAAAGTAAACACCAAACTCCCTCCGAAGACAAAGCCTGACATTTAGCCTCTGTATTTGAAGGTGCAGAAAATGCCACAAGAACAAGATTTAAAGGGCTGTTTACAGAAAAGGAGCACTCAGAATGATACGGTAAATAAGGTATTACTCTTACTGAGGGATGAACTCAAGCTGGGCAGCCTAAAATAAATAAAGCCAGCAAATAGAACGTAAGTAAATGTGTGTTACAGACCATAAAGCCAATGGTGTAAGCAGTGGGCGGAATGCATTCCCAGGGAAGTTTTGTGAACGCCCCAAGATGCGTTGTTCGACTTAGACCTAAAAATAGCATCACGTAATTAGGTTCACCCACAACAGTTAACAGGTATTTTTAAATGGTAAATATTCTTAACCAGTAGATGCTGTTGAAATATTTTATGCTGTGTATTTTTTTTTAATCAAAGAAGAAATTATAATTGCCCAATTATCTAGATACCAGTCCATAGGTATTTTAGATATTGGTATGTACTCCCGATAGTGAGTCAGCTCTTGTCTACAATATCTTAAGAACCTCTCCGGGTAACCTTAGAGAGATGCAGTAGTTCTCAATTGTACCTGCCAACCCTGCTTGGTGATCTCAGGAAGGTGTAGCTGCTTAAAACTATATATATATATTTACTGTCATTTATAGAACTATCAATAACGTAATCAATCAACAGAGAGGAGGGGAAGGGGAAAGTAGGAGACATTCATTACATAACAGTTGATTCAATTCCAAGCTACCCTGTTCAAACAGGCATTCACTCCGTAGACTTCGCAGAGTCTCACAATCTCATCAGCAACTGCATGGAGGCCAAGCAACCTGGCATGGAAGGCATAAGATCAAATTGCAGATCCATCTCATCGTCCGGCCTAGTCTCCCTGTATCCGAATCAGCATCACAGTCCCAGAGTCTTCGATATGACATGAGAGGTTCCTAAATACCTTTCGGTCATGAGTGCAGGGGCATAAGGTCCCAGTAATGGGAGAGCTGCTCCTGGCAGTACGCAGTATCCTGCAGACAGTCTGCACCATTTGGAGCAGGCCACCCTACCGGAATGTTTGGCCATCATCCTTTTAGCCAGGAGTGACAGCATCATACTTAGGCCTTGAACTGCAGGGGAAGTATCCTTGACATATCTCAGTACTCTTACCAATGGGGTCTAGGGCGGCGAGTAACCCGTGATCTGGGCTAGAGTGCCGTAGATGTCTGTCCAATAGCTGGCCACTTGTGGGCACTCCCAGGCAAGGTGTAGGAGTGTGGCCTATGAAGCAGTGCATCTCAGGCAATGCACCTCCTTGAGTCGACCAATGTTGCAGGTGCTCTGGGGTACGGTATAGTGGGCGCAGAAATTTGAAGTTGATGAGCCAGAGCCTTTAATTGGGAGATATCGCTGCAGTCTGACTGCAGCAGTAGAGCCACTGTGCATCTGGGATGGGTGAACTGAGATCCAGTTCCCACTTTGTGCAAGCTGCGGGGTGCATACTGGAGCATTGATCTGCATTATGGAGTATAACTTGGTGACCAATTTCTGGGAGGAAGGGTTCATTAACAGGTGCTCTGAACATGCAGTTGCGGGGGAGATACCGGGAACTTTGCGTGTTGTACACATGTAGCTCAAACTTCGTGATACTGGAAGGTATCCAGTGCAGAGGGTTGTAGGTCTTTATCCACCTCAAAGCGGGGTAAGAATTGGTCACTTGGGTAGAGGTCGCTGAATGTAAAGATCCCACGCTGTGCTTGCCCTGCTTAGGAGCATGGGATTGTCCGCAAGTGGCAATGGTAGAGCATATAAACATGGCGACCGGGCACATCAACGCAGGCCATTCCATGCCCAGTGAGCACCTGCTACCGTGTCATACTTCGCGTGCAGGGGCTTGTAGGGAGTGTTACAGCGGAGTGGTAAGAGGGCAGTGAGCCACCTGGTCCTCCTCTATCGCTGTGTGTGGCTGGGACACCGGTAAAGAGTGAAAAAAGACCTCAGTGGAAGGTGAAGAACTAGGTGTGTCACAATGGTGGTGTTGCTGCGCTAATGACACTGTCACAATGGTAGTGTTGCTGCGCTAAGGACACTGTTATTAGCGCAGCAACACCACCATTATGCCAACACCTTCTAGTTCTTCACTTCCCTCCAAGTTTTTTTTCACTCTTTACCGATCACTGAACCGGAGCACCAGATTGCTCGGTGCAATGGTTTTCCCTAGCTAGGTCTGCCGGTTTCCCTTGGCAAAAAGAGCAGGAAATCCTGTGTATAACAATCCTCTCTGGATGAGGATCTCGGTCATTGTACCCGATCAAGCTGACTGACGCAGCTTTTTCTGAATCTACACGTGGAGCGCTATCCCACTTTTCTAATCTTCTACCGAGGTGAGAAATGGCACATCCCGGCTGCTTAGCCCTTGCGCTCAGCCCTTATTTTAGCATACTGACCCCTATATCATTATTATTTGAATTTACAGAGAAACTCCCAGTGCATTGCCACTGTTAATCACAAAGGGATTTTACAACACTACGGCTGCGACGTAAAATTAATTGAGCCCCTCTGTCCTACCTACATACCCTATTGTATTGACAGCCTGTCCTCACATTGTGGTAAGGACCTCAGTGAAACTTGTATTTGATTATACACAGTGCATTGTCCTATTATCAGTAATTGCAACATTCTTCTTTTCTCACAATCCTAGTACCCGGACGGGTCCTCATGTGAGTAAACCCTTTTCCTCTATTCTTCACGTGTGGCACATCATTTTCACAAGGCTGCGCAATCATAAATTCAGGTACCTTTTATCCATCGGCCTTTATTCTCCTTTTTTCGCGTTTGTGCCGGTATATGGGCCTTATGCTCTTTTTTATTTCATTCCCATTTAGATGTCCTTTTATCAATAGTCCTGAACAGACCCCACGTTGTTTTGAGGGTCGAACCGCCGTCGACAAACAGAAGAAGCGAACCATTTTCCCAGCACATATCATTGTATATAGCTACTGTTCACATTTAATTATTTTGATAATGGTCAACTTGTACAAACTGTGGAAACCTTGTGTATAATATTCACATTGCCAATTAGGTTTAGGTTCCCTTTGTCACTTGGGACACTATGCACAAATGTTTTGATGTATAATGTTTACTCCTAACTTTGTTTAAAAAATCCATAAAATACACTACACTGGAATCGGTGTGTTAGTAGTTTCTTCGTGCTCTGCCATTATTTAACCCTCTATATTACGATTGGGTTTATGTATCATAACCTCAGAGTATATCATTCCACAGGAACCACTGTTTTTCCTATATAAATATTACCCTGGTTCCTTAGTGAGTAGGGTTCCCCTGTTTCCTTTGAACTCCCAAAATAGCGGCATCCCCCTTTGCTGCATCTGTTTAGGCGAATTATCGGGCCTATTTTGCAGTAATCAGGGCCTTGGCACTGCAGATTATTGCTGGATTGCAGAGTTGGCTGGCAGGGCCTCACTATGCGATAGCCATTTTGCTGCCTGGCTTTCTAGCGCCCCTAGGTGTAGCTGCTTTATTGAGAGCAGGGCTGTGGGCATACATTTGAGCATCCAGGTGTATTGGTGCCAGTGTCCATTAATTATGCCTCTCTTTAAAGTATTTTAAACCAGAGAAATGAAGTGTTGATTTTGACCTACATTTATCATGGACACATTTTGCTTTTGTTGTAGCACAGAGAACAAATTTCATTGTGACTGTATATGGTTGAGAATAATTGTATCTAATAATAGCACATCACACTCCTCACTTAGTCTTAGGAAGGCAATTGTTACAGTCTGTAATACTTAATTTGTGAAATGTCTCATCCTATAAGGGATTATGATGTGCCATATGGCACATCACACTACTTTCCTGACTTCCAGCTGCTCAGAGTCTTAGTATGGTTTTGTTTTTTAACATCAGTCTCTCAATAGGGCACGAAAAAGATAGCAAATAATGGCTTACCATAATAAATAATAAGAATAAGTGTCTAAAATAGGGGACACTGAGAGGGTCTGGAACCCATAACATCACATAATTCTTGACGTCGAGCTGCGAGCTGTAGTCTTTCCTATGTAGACTTTGTGCCACCTGGCGCAACTGTGGTATTTGTGTATATGTAGTGTCGTGCGCGTGGTGTGTCTCGTGTGTGTGTTAGCGCGTGTATGTGTATGCACGTGTGGAATGTGTGGAATGCATGCTTGGAGAATGTAGGTGAGTGAGAGACAGTTGCTGAAGGGGAAGGTTGGAGGATTGCTGCTGTGTTCAGTGTCGCTGTATTACATCGTACTTATTGAATAAAGAAGAAATGAAGAACATCAATGACCCTACGTGTGTCTTTCAACCACAACCTCGATCAATAACAGCCCCGGGTATAGGTTGCCTACAGTGCCTTACAGTGGGCAGTGACTAGTCCTGGCGTATGATGTATATAACTCCTATCCATGAGCAGTAAAACGTTGTGGCAGGGAGCTAGACCAGCCATGCCTTCTTATTAGAGAATCCCTGACACCAGGCTTCAAGCTGTTCTTACTCTACTGCCTGACACCAAGCTTTAAGCTGTGCATACTCTGCTGATCATATGATAATGGCCGTATATATTAATATATTTTCCTAGAAGCTGCTATGAAATACCCCAGTATAAAATATGGAATAGGAGACGTTGTGAAAGGTATTGAGGTAAGTCCAAATATGGACTTTGTTAAAATCTTGATGCTGGACAAGGATTTTTGACAAAAGTATATATTAGTGTTCCACTTTTTGGTGTTTATCTGTAGATTTTGGTAGTGCTTTTCAGTTTTTTCCTAAGTCTTTCAAATCCGTGTTTATGAAGGTGTCCTCTAAAATACAGAAATATTCGAATTTTCCAGTACTTACAAAACATGCTGTTTTAATTGTAGTGAATGTTGCAGCATGCGTTTGAATTGAGGAATTTTGAAGGCAATGTTGGGATCTTGTTGAATTTGTCCAATTGGTAGTGTTTGCACGAAACTTAGTGTATTTCGTAGATCTAGCTCAATCAAACTGCTGTCTTGCATGCGCTCTCTCTCAAATGCTCACTGCATCTCTAACTATCATTCTCTTGAAATCGCTCTGGTTTACAGGATTGGTAACCACGAAGGACTTTTGCTAAAAGTTGAAGATCTTTCAACTAAACCATCTTAAATTTTGTAACATGCACAATCGGTCCTTCTGCTTACGAGATGGTACCTTGTGAATGTTTATATATTTGAGTTGAGCCATATTAATTCGAACTCCAGCAGTCTTAAACACCTAAAACCTTGTTCTTTTAGCTTGTTCAAAAAATGTTGTTTCCAATTTTTGATTGGTTACAAGGATGTGTTGCTACTGTTGTGTCAAGTTAGGCCCATGTCATCCGTGATGCTTTCATTCAGTCTTGACTTTTCAATATTTTTGTTTATTTGAATAAAACAAAATCATACATGCAAAGAAATAATGAACATATCCACAAAAAGGTTGTGGGAGAGCCTTTGCGAGTCCACTTAATAAATGAGGTGGCGGAAATACCAAATAACTGTATAGTAAAAAAACTCTTCCCGTTGCTCTTGTCAGCTTTCATCCTACCGTGGTCAGGTCGAAGTATGGTTTACCTTCAGCTTTTAATTTTTTTCCTGGATAAATGCTGACTATACACACTATAATGTTATCCTGAGGCGATGTACGACCGCTCTTGTAGATTATTGCTAGTGTCCTAATAAAAGACAGATAAAGCTCCAGCACATCGTCCTAAGCTGACTGCCTCTCTTCCTTTGTTCACCCTTACGGGCATCATACATCTCCTCTGGTCTCTCAGAGAATCTGAAGATCTACATGGGCTTTATTGGTTTAACTATTGCTGGTTTGGACACCACATTCAAAAAATTATTTCTAATAAATTGAAAGCCAATCTCTATTCTACAGTCTTTGGAGAAAAATCTGAAAATAAGATTTTATGACCCTCAAACTAGAGATCCCCTTTAGATTTTACTGGTGTCCTGTATAACTCTTTGCTGTGTAAATTCCAGCCGCGGCTGCTGCCAATATCCAGGTGGGGGTATATAGCACTTATCTTTGCACTAATTGATAGCAACATAGTGAGCACCTAAGGGATCATCTTTAGTCCTGATGAAGAAGCCTTGATGCTTTGAAACATGTTGACTTGCCAAGGAGTATCAGCACATTAAAAGCGTGATATCTCCAAACTACCTTTTTAACAGTACCAGTCTATGACCGAATAAATTCCTTTAATCTATAATGCCAGGTATTTTTTAACCCACACGTCTCATCCACCCTGACCCTATGCTCCAGAGGGAAGGAATAGCCTCTTTCCAACTTCTTTTCCTTCTGCTAGGGCATTGCCGTTCCTCTTTCGCGTGGCTTCAGTTCAGCTCTTCTTTGTATGAAAGGTCAGATCAGGACCACTCTGAGGGCACAAATATATCATTGTGGGCCTTTGTATAGTTGCACAGATTTTATGCTGCTGATATCGAAAGTTGGGTTGTCAGACACCTAAGATTGCCACTGCATCTACCTAGGCCTGCTTGTTCTGTTGTTGCAGGTCACCTCAATGCATTTATTATGGTAATGCAGGCCTGCACTTGTCATTTTGCTTCGTCTTCGCCTGTGCCAGTGGGCTCCGCTATTCAGTCGATTTTGCTCCCTTTTATCAGGCATCCAGTATAGTCTGATGCTTCTCATCTCTCCATTGGTGCAATTTCTCCCTTTTCACTTCTGTTTCTTTCTTTTGCCAAAAACCAACTGGGAAGAGGGGTAGGAGTGGTGGCAGGTGGGAGTCTTCTCGCTTGCACTGATGCATACCCTGTGCCCCTGCGTTTTGCTTCCAAAGCAAGGCCGGGGATCCCATGCCAGACTTCAGAGTACATACAGAGCTCTGTTCTCATCACGTTGTTGCCAGATTAGAAGAGAGAGCCTTTTCTCAACATCTCCGTCAGACTTTCCTCCCTAAGAAATCAATTGGAGCTCACCAATCTGGAGTCTACACTGTTTATCCCTGCATGCTCTTTGCTCAGTCTTAGATTTTTTGATGATTAAGTTGATAAGTGTTCCAGATCTCTGGAGTTTCGCTTGGAGCGCCAGAAAGTACGGCATCTTGATGGGTGGCTGACAGCTCCTTTGGCCCGCTCTGATTTATCAACCAGAATCGCTGCATTCCAGGTGTTGTAGTTTAGCTTTTATCTGTTAAGGGTGAGCTCAAAAACTGAAACATAAAAAATTGAGTTGATTAATAAAGCAAGGCGGGCTGAGAACATCTTCAAGCTGGGAATGTGGTCATTAAGCTCTTTTGTTACGTGGAAAGTGCATCATGCTCTAGCCCCCTCCCAGGCACATTGTGCTAACACACATGCCACAAACTCCTGTTACTGCAGCGTGCATAAGGCAGTTACCACTTGAGATGTTTGGCAAGTGCCATAATGTAGATAATGACTTGTGAGCCATGTTGTCAATTAGTTCCAGAAGGAAAATACTGCCAGTAGATCAGATATGAATTTAATGCTTGTGAATTCTTTGCAATGTGTAATACATGAACTCAAATGTGAAATCAGGCTTGCTTGAAAACCCAGCATTTCTACACCAAGTATGAAATGAAGGTTTTGTAAAAAGTGTGCATGCCGAGGCGTCTTAGCGCTAGCTGTCATTGAAACTCAAGCACAGGGAAATGGCAGGGACTACGGCTTGGATGCAAACAGCCATGTTTTTAGCGATTTCCAAAACAACTGTCACCCCATTTTACAGTCTTTGCCCAAGGAATGACCAAATAGGGAGGCCGTCAATGACCTAAGATTGCGTTGAGGGATGTGCCATCTGATATGATTGCTGAAATAGGCAGGTCCAACCCAGTAGAGTGTCTTGTGCACAATGCACTAGGACTTAAATTGGACCCTTGACTGGACCAGAAGCCAGTGCAGGTCTTAAATACTTTGGGATATCTGACTGAATTTGGGAATCTTAAGCAGTAGTCGTGCTGCCGCATCTTGCAGTAATTGAAGCTTGCGTAAAGTCATCTTGCTTGCACCTAAGTAAAGGGCATTACAATAATCGATTTTTGATAACACCAAAACAATTACTGTTTTCCTTAGGTCCATAGGAATGAACTGTAAGATTTTTCGTAGGATCTTCAGCGTAAAAAAGCAGGATGATGTAGTGCAATTGGCCTGGGCCGATATGGACAGCTGGTCATCTACAGTAACACCTAGATTTTTCACCTTTTTTACCGGCGATGGACAAGGCCTGGCAACTTCTGGCCACCAAGATTTGTTCCAGAAAGATGTATCCTTACCGAATAGTACCACCTCAGTTTTGTCGGTATTCAACTTAAGACAATTGTCCAGCATCCATCTGATGATATGCACCATACAAATGTTAAATTTAGTTGCCACATCCTCCAGCTTTGAAGATAGTCACCAATATTTGCGTGTTGTCTGCATAGCTAATGGCAGTAAAACTGTGAGAGCGGATAAAGTTGCCCAATGGGGTAATGTAAATATTGAACAAGGGTGGGGATAGCGAGGATCCCTGGGCACCCCACAAGGCAGGACGTAGTGATGCGAGTTGTGTTGTCCGATCACTACAGTTTGTTCTGTCCGCTAAAAAAGATCTTAGTATGTTTGAGGCTTCGCCTGTGATCCCTATTTCGGATAGACATTGGATGAGTATTTGATGATTAACTGTATCGAATGTGGCTGAGAGGTAAAGCAGGATCGGTATTGCCTCCCCTCTGCCATCTAATTTAATTTGGATCCCTTCGGTGGCTGCAACCAGTGCATTATAGTGCATTGCAGTAATTTTGCAAAAATATTAAAAGCAAAATATTAAAAGAACATTTTAAATGACATACCTAAACATCAAAATACAAGTAGAATTATCTTGGACGTGTCTTCTTTGCAGCATACCTGGTAAAACAAAGTCGATTTTTGTTGGCACCATGTGAACTTAAAAATGGCACATCCCATTTTCCTTTGACAGTTTGGTCTATGATAGTGCAGGGAAATATGTTCATCGGTTTACAATAGAGCTTTTACTTTTCAGTGGGGTTTTACTGGTGCTTAAACATTTCAACCTAAGTTAGTAAGCCTAATTATGTTCAATCTCTGTTACTGAGCAGGGGGCTATGAGAGCCCTGGTATAGGTATATCTAGTAGACACCTCTGCCAGCCGATTGTCTAATTGAGCTACAAGTAGGTTTTGCACCACTTCTAAAAGGACCAGGCCTCTAGAGAAGGCATACATCAGACAGGCAGGCCTGTGGCTCAGATTTCTATTGTGAATGAAGTCATATCCTCATGTTTTGACTTGATAACTCTGAGGTACACAGCTATAACATTTCCAGACCAGAGTCTGATCCTGCCTTGCACTGCCAGCAGTGATGACTGTAACAGAGGTGTTATGAAAGGAAAACTTTATTGGTTGAGCCTAGAAATGTGTCTCAGTTAAACAGTGACAAAGTGACAGCAAATAGAAAAGACAAAAAATCAAGCTGAGCAGGGCTTCAAAAGGTCCCTGAGCCGTTCTTTATTTAATCGGTATATCCAGCCAGTAGCTCAGGTTGTTTAAGCTCCGGGGCTGATGCTGGTGTCCTATGCTAACTACACTCAGCTTGTTTTTTATTTTTTCTGCACTTGCTCATTGGGTCTGGTTAATTTCCAAAAAGGTACCCGCGGTCGCGGAATGTATGGTTGCTAATTTTTTGCAGCTAAACACAAATATGTCTTGAATTCTGCTTGTAGGCAAGGAGTCCAAGCCTGGGGTGACTTCCCTTGGGACTCCCCCTTGTCCCAAGTCAGGTGGTCAAGAATCTAGGTGTGTGGGTGGATAGCGCCTTAACCTTTGAAGCACAGGCGAATGCGGTGGCAGGCACCTGTTTTGTGCTTTTACGCGGGCTCAAACGCATTCTATTCTTCTTTGATCCACCCATTCGTCAAGTCATTGTTCAGGCTGTTATCCTTTCTAGGCTGGACATCTGTAACATCCTATACCTGGGAGTTCACAAGGCTGTGATTAGAATAGTTCAGATGGCTCAAAATGCAGCATCAGAGTTGCTGTTTTCTCTTCCAAAGTCCTGCCCGGCTATGGACGCTATTCACAGATTGCACTTGCTCCAGGTGGACAAGTGTGTTCAACTTAATGCTTTGTGCTGATTGGGGGTTTCCATTCTGTCAAATTTGATGAAGCCATACTTCCCTTCATGGTCCTTGCACTCAGCTCATTTTAACTTGCCTGTTTGCCATGGGTTAGAAGAGTAAGGGCGGGCGGCTGGTCTTTCTGCGCCTAAGCCCCTGCCCCTTTGAACGCTCTTCCTTTACCTTTGAGGCGCATTTAGAACCACTGGCCCTTTAGGAAATCTCTGAAGACCTGTTTGTTCTCCATCTCAGTACTTTTCTTTCCTCTGGGCAGGTGGTTCTTTTCTTAGAGTAGGACGCCCCGTTGCTGGGGCAGCTATGTGGTTTACTAATTCAATAACCTAACATAAAGACTGGACAAGTTGATAAACCATTGACCATTTCTGGTCACCATTTTGGGTTAGCTGTCTAGTCTGGCTTGACCGCGCCGATGGTAAGCCCATCTGCACCCGCCTGCAAACCGACCTCATACAACTCCAGCCATGCTGCTGATTGCACCCACAATTCCGCTGTATGACGATACAACACATTTTGTTGCAACGAATGCCTTTACCACACATGCGTTACAACACGAATGCCATTACCACGCATATCCTTCACCATGAAAATGCCTTTACAATGCATACTTTTACGATTTTCATTGTAAAACCATGCATGATAATGGCATTTTCATGGTAAAGGTTATCTCATATCCCTGCCCTAATTCCATTACCTGCTCCCCTCTTTTTTTTATTATACCCCTTCCCTGTACCCCTGTGCGACGCTCTGCCCCCCGTTCCTTATAAGAATTACCCCTGCCGGGAACACAAAAAATCTTCCCCCTTTGCGTTTCCCCCACCCACAACCTCTTCTATCAAATATCCCTCCCCTGAACCCTAAAAATGTACCCCTGCGCGACACCACCCCCTAATTCCTTAATTTATTTTTTTAACTAAAATCCCCCTTACTTCTCCACGTCCTCTCCACTCCAAGCACTTCCGATTTGCGTTGCACGTCGTAAAGAGGAAGCGGAGGTGTCTTTCTGTTTCCTCTAACGATGCTGATTGCCTCCACATCTTTTATCTACAGAAACAGAAAATGACGGAAACAGGTGCGTTTTTAGGGGGAGGGGAGAGACCCCCCAATTCCCCTTTTTGAATCCCATGCTGTTTGCCCGGCTTCGGTGTTTAAGCTTCGCCGCCACTTAATATTCCTATGCTGCCCCAGCCTCACCTCTCCGACAACACTGCATTTTTTTGTTTTTTGCACTCGACTGCGGTGTTTCAGCTTTGCCACTACTTAATCTCCCCGTGCTGCCCCTCCAATATGATAAGGGTGAAAATACTAATTTGATGACTACATGTACTAGCGTGCACCGAGTGCATGTTACTTCCAAAACCCCTGAGCGTAACCAAGCATTTCAGAGGGGGCTGGATTCCTCCTTCAGTCTGCCTTGTTAAAATGGTTGTATTGTTAGATAACTTTAAATAGGTGCTTTTTTTCTTACTCATAGCCTCTGTGTTTGGAAATTTGGACATTCCAACTACCGCTGCTGCAGGGTTTATGAAGTATTCATGTTGGTGATACAGTGGCAAGTGCACAGGTAGCACTTGGCGGCCAGCTCTGACTTTACGCAAAGCACGCCAGTACTTGCTAGGTCCGGTAGTTGAGAGGCGAAGTAGCACCGATGTGGGTTGAGGGATCTCTGCCTCTATGATGAGCCCAGGTTTGCAAATGTGTTTCATGTACTACCATTTAATTTTACTGCAAGCACACATGCCTTGCCATTACTGTATTTTGTCGTGGGTAAGCTCATATTTTTTTATTCCCTCTCTATCTGCTCTGCTTGTGAGAGAAGTTGAGCTAGTACTTATCCGTGCTGTATCAGGCTGTTGTGTGTGATGGAAGCTTGCACTTCTCTTTTCAGTTATGGATCTGTTTTGTTAAAGATGAAAGGTTTATCTGCTGCAGTTCGTGTGTATCAGGTGGTTCTGTGTGAAGCCCGTCCTTCTTCCTGTGTAGAATCCAGGGCTGAAATGGCGTTGCAGCCTTTCAAATTCTTACAACAAGGGGTGGTGAGGGACAGAGTCTCTGAATTAAACAGAATACTCTCACCCAGTCAAGAGATCAGGGCTAGATCCAACACCGTTTTTGAGCTCACTGCACCATCCCAGTTTCAGAACCTGGCTGTATGCAAATTAGTCTGTTCCTGTCCCAGTGCATGATGGGAACAGGGCAAACTAAACTACAAAAGCCAATTCTTACACTGGGAAGGAAACAAGCTACCGGGGACCGGTTTCTGGCATTTCAGCCTCTTCGGCCCGGCTTGCTTGAATCCTGATGGTGCAATGAGCAAGGGACTCACATCTGAGTATACCCTTCCACGCTTAGGGTGGACAAAAATATTTACAACAAGGGGTGGTGAGGGACAGAGTCTCTGAATTAAACAGAATACTCTCACCCAGTCAAGAGATCAGGGCTAGATCCAACACCGTTTTTTAGCTCACTGCACCATCCCAGTTTCAGAACCTGGCTGTATGCAAATTAGTCTGTTCCTGTCCCAGTGCATGATGGGAACAGGGCAAACTAAACTACAAAAGCCAATTCTTACACTGGGAAGGAAACAAGCTACCGGGGACCGGTTTCTGGCATTTCAGCCTCTTCGGCCCGGCTTGCTTGAATCCTGATGGTGCAATGAGCAAGGGACTCACATCTGAGTATACCCTTCCACGCTTAGGGTGGACAAAAATATTTACAACAAGGGGTGGTGAGGGACAGAGTCTCTGAATTAAACAGAATACTCTCACCCAGTCAAGAGATCAGGGCTAGATCCAACACCGTTTTTTAGCTCACTGCACCATCCCAGTGTTCATCACCACCCCCTTTTCTAAATCGTTTTTGGCCACTATAGGTGTGGCAGGGTATACTCAGACATGAGTCCCTTTCTCACTGCTCCATCAGGATTCAAGCAAGCCGGGCCGAAGAAGGCTGAAATGCCAGAAACCGGTCCCCGGTAGCTTGTCTCCTTTCTGGTGAAGAATTGGCTTGGTAGTTTAGTCTGCCCTGTTCCCATGATGCACTGGGCCAGGGACAGACTGATTTGCATATAGCCAGGTTCTGAGCTGGGTTGGGGCAGTGAGATAAATAACGGTGATGGATCAAGCCCTGATCTTTGGACTGGGTAAGAGTGGTCTGTTTAACTCAGACACTCTGTTCATCACCACCCCCTTTTCTAAATCGCCTTTCAAATTCTGGCTCGAGCAGGTACTATTGATCAGGAACCGGATTCCCGGCCGCTCCCAGCAGTTTCTCCTGCCTATTTCCATGGACAGTGACCGAGCCTGCCCTTGACTAAGGCAGCAGCTCTTGCTCACTCATTCAATGGACCACTTGTGAGCAGCTGCCTGTAGGGGTCGGATGGGGCATCTTTTCCTCCTTCTCCAGAGTGGCCGGCTACAATGCTGAATGTGATGCTGTCAGCTACGGACTCGTCAGATAGTCTAGTAAATCCTGCACTAGGGCCAGATTACACTGGAAAAGGGCTAGTCAAATATTGCTTCACTTAAGGTGGCAGAAATTCTAGCACAGGGTCTCCATTTTACCCCTGCATATGTGCAGCTGGCTGAACAGCAATCCATGTGTACATTGGAACTTCCATCACTGATAACCTATTTAGCTGCAGCAGGTGCTTTAACCTCCAGAACTTTATATGCAGGTCACCGAGGGACGCAGACATTTACATAGACCCACTAAGAGACAGACCGAGATATACAGGTACATGGTGGCTTTACACATACAGATAAACATAGGCATGCACAAACCAACAGATATATACAGACGCAACCATACAGAGATTTACAGAAATGCAGAGGGACACACAAACATACACAGAGATATACAGAAAGATGCACACACACATACACATCAGAACAGACACATGGTTTTACGCACAGCACACATGGATAGACACACACAGTTTTAACTCATAATAGTCACACTCACTTAAAGACAAACTCGCATACAAAAATATACACATGAATAGATACAGAATACAAGTGAACACCCACAGGTATATAGGCGAATGCGAAACAAAAGATACAATACAGTTGAACACAGACATCTACACACTGATTCATACATAGAGGCCCATGCACAGACACACAAACACGCACACTCACACTTAAACCGGTACATTCTGGGTATTACTTAAATCTATATTTAAATAATAACTTACATATTCACACCGGCTGTGACATTGCACTAAAAATACACAAGTCACTATTCTCTACTGCACCAACCAAGATTTAATTCTATTTCCGAAGGCAAAAACGTATTCATGATTCGGATTGCGTGACCCAGTGTGTAGTAATTGTATAGCTCTTCAATCCCTGATGGCACAGCACCTTGACTAATATGCTGCTTGGTTAAACATTTATAAGGTCCCGAAAGTTAGACCTTGTGGTTATACCAATGCTTGTTTTTTTGTAAGAGGCCAATCTGTTGCTTCTCCTCTTCCTTAACACTAAGGTTTTTTACACCTCAGGGTTTAACTTTTGTTATGCAGCATCACTGCTGCTCCCTGTGACATGGTACTTTGAGGGACTAGATGTCACATCATTTAAAGCACTACATGGCAAGGTCTCTCCCACTGTCAACGATATTGCTGTCACTGGGGAGTTCTTCTTTAGCTTCAACATTAAAGCTGCACTCTACAATGTTGAGCCACAAATTTTGGTAAAGGATCAATTCGATAATCCTGTTTAGTTATCAGAGCCAACAGCAGGGGCCTGCTTAGACACTTGCTCCTAATGCCCGCAGTTCTCTCTGACTTAAGAGGCGTGCAGTCCTCGTACTTGCACACCTCCTCCATCAGACAGTCCTGCAGACATCGTGGAAGCAGTGCAACATCCTTCTGAGTCTGTCACTCTGTTAACACAACCACCTCATCAACAATCGTCTGTTCCCACAACTCCAGCAGCCTGTATCAAAACTCTAATAATCCTCCATACCTATGATACTCCCAGTTCCATGTCTTCTAGAACAAATCATGGACATCTTCCATGCTTCTTCAGTGCATTCAGTGAGAAAAAGAGCAGAGTAAAAATTAAGTGCTTCAGATTCTGATCTGAAATTTATCCGGGAGAATCCATTTCCCGACTCTGATAGCAGCTGCAGAGCACAGTACATTGCATAACGATGAACTTAATTAGCTCCTTCTGGAAAGAAAAGCCCATCAAATGGAATCTGTGGGTAAAATGTGCCAGAAATGCAAAATCCTCCACACTCTTAGAATGCTTTTACTGTGCCCCGTGAGATTTTATTGTTCAACTAGCTGAGTTCCTCTCCAGAGAGAGGAGAGAGAACTTCCAAGAAATAATCAAGGTAGCTATGATTACATCAGACAATATTATACGTTTGGTGAAAGATCACACTGATTGTCCTCAGTCCTAGCTTTTGAAAGAGACCCTCTTCATGGTCACACCTTGCTCAACTTGTTATAAGGCCCAACAAAAGATTTGGAAGGCTTTGGAGAAAAGGAGGGACTTTTCCTGAGTAAGGTTGTTGTAGTTGTTGCCTAATCTAATACAAAGTATGACCAAACTGGTGTGTTCACTTGCCATACCTTTTCAGTGTCCACAAAAGTTATCCTACCATTGACAAATCCAAAAGTGGCAGGTGAAACCAGCAACCTTCAGCCTCATCGGGAAAGCTAGGATATCACAGCAATGCATTTCTGCTCCCACCAACTATCACACCACTGGGGAAAGGGGAGCATACCCAACAATCTCTCATCAAGGCAGAGGATAACAAAAGATATATGGTTACTAGATATTGTGCAGATGGATGCAAAATCTGATTTTTTTCAGTTCTGCACCCTTAATTCCACCAAGGGTAGATAATCCTTTTCCTGTGGACTTGCTAGCACAGATGGTAAACATCTTTCTAAAGAATACCGACACCAAGACTATCCAGAAGAGAGGTGCTCAAGAAAGTCTGGCACTGCAGTCCTGAAGAGTGACAACGGACTAGCAAACCGACAAAACTGGAGCACCAAAAGAATGGACAATACAATAAATTGGGATGATTTACCAATAGAAAAAAAAAATAACTCTGACTGTGTTACACCACAGTAAGTCTGTAATTCAGTCCTCCTTATATTGGCCAGCAGGAAGAGGGAATGGGAAAAGTGTTACATGAATAGTGGTGACCATTTTAGACAGGTTTCTCTTCAGTACCTCAAGAACAACTGTGCATCTTGAATTAGGGTATTGATGCATAAGATTTTATAGAACTGGAAGAAGGTTTAAACCATGAATAATGATCTACCTCACTCTCCTTTTGCCTTACCATATAACGTGCCCTGAAAACCTCCAACCATATCAGTTGTAGCTGGGAACTGACTGCACACGAGGTTCAATTGTGCCGAAGAGGAACTCTCCCCAGCAGGCTTTGCAGTAAGGAAACCCAGGAGATGCTGGCCGTAAAGGTAAGTAAAGCCATGGCGCGTGTTGTATCTCCAGAATATCCCTGATGCTGCTTTGCAGTCCTATCGACCCGAGACGGTCGCTACTCTAACATACGGCACACATACAACAGATTCACCCACTGTCTGGTTCCACATTTCCTGGGCATGATCAGCAATCCATCTCTCCCTAAAGTATTTCATCATAGCAATCAGTTTGGATTCCGGCCTTCTCAGCAACACATCCTCAATATAATACCCGAAAAAACAGTATAGTGTACCCTTGAGGTAGGTTTAGTTGATTTGGCACTGGCTATTCAAAAGCAACATCTGCATCATGGCTTTTCATCTCACGTCCTTAGAAACTCAAAGGCAAGCCAGATCAACAGATACCTTTTGTCATTTAGCACACACTTGTACAGTACCAAACTGCTGTCCTACATCTTTGCTGCATATGGCTCCTGGAACATTAAAAGATAGGCCACTTATGGGGTAGGGTTATGGACTGCCCCAGCACCACATTTTTGTGGAAATAATGTACCTGGGGTTGGGTGGCTGGAGGCAGAAAGATTGTCGAGGCTGTTTTGGGGTGGGGCACAGTCCAATGCTAGGGAGTGCAACCCCACCCCCTTTTGATCTAATCCCTTGTGTCTATTAGGCTGTCTGCTATGGTGACGACCCAATTGTGGTTTAGGCGAGGAAGAGGGATGGGAGCACTTGGCCTTTTCTGGTGCGGCCTCCCTCCCTCTTCATGGTGTCTAGTCAGTAGATTGCTGCTTAGGGATCACGATCCTAGATACGGCTGGAATTAGTAGCATTTTTGCCTTTCTAGCAGTACTACTTTCACTTAGACCAGTGCTCTGGAGCAGAATGGTTTCTCTCTCAATGACTGAGAAGTCAGTTGACTGTGCAAGCTATGTGTCACAATGATTGGACAAAAATGTTGGGACACGGGGAAAGCTTTCCCCTGAGCCCCAACATACTTTCTTAAACAGAAAAGCTTTCTAGTGTGAGCATCTGAAGGATTTTTTAAATCAATGTAATGAACGAAATGTTCATGTCCACTGCATTACAAAGGTAATGCTTTGGGCTTGAATGGTTTGTCCACCACGTTGAAGCAGTAAATCTGCACATAGGCTTTATCATATTTGGAGGCAGTATTGCAGAATACAATGCAAAACAGATTCATTATTCCCATAGGAACACATGGCATCATCAGATGTGGAAGACTCCTCCAGCATCACTATTTCCAGCAGCAATTGGAGTGGTGAGAGAAACACCTTTTAATAGCTACCTAATATCATTCCTAGAAACCAACTAGACCTGCTTAACCAAAGTAAGGCACTCAAGCTAGACCCCATCCCAAGGTGGCAAGACACTCAACAATCATCTGATATCATATGATAACCATGAACACTGGAAGTGATAACCTCTAGAAATCTGTGTAAATGCACATTCTCTAGCTTAATTTTAAAAGCTGGCAATTAAATAGTAAAAAGGCTAATTTAAATGTCTTTTTTTCGTTGTATAATGCACTTTGTAATAGTAAGAGTATGATGTTGTAAGCAGATAGGTTGCTGAGCTCCATAGAGCAAATATCTCTAAGCGTTTAAATGCCTCTTAATCTAGATGGTTGAAAAATAATTGTTTTCTATGCAGTCAAGGTACCCGAATATATAAGCAATGCCCATGAGCATTTTTTAAAAACTAAAATGTAATCCTCTTTTTGTGATCTTTCCTTTAATCTTTCTTTTCTGAGTCGAGTTTGGTTTTCTGGAGAGTTTCCCACTAAATTACAATGCCTTTGTACTTAGTGAAGTGCCTTCATGTAGCAAAATGAAATCTGAAAATCATCCATATGCATTTTGTGTCCTCTCTCTGCCCGACAGCCCTCCTACCAAATATCAACAGTGCCATAATATGCCCAGGTGGACACTAAAAGGCAGAGAAGGGCCCGACTGTCAAGTAGTGAATAGCGTAGATCCTCTTGGGAATCTGCTGCAGGTTGATTGGAACTGCGGTCTCCACCTGTGTAATTTTTTTAGATCTACTTTGATTTACTTTTGGTCCATCCATGAGAGTTTAAGAAAACACTGCTCTTCCTGTCTGACATCGAGGTGCAAGATTTTCAAGTTACTGACGTCACTGAACATTTGATACTCCATGTTTTCGCTATTGAGATTATCCTAAATATATTCATGTTTTAGGCATTCACTGTTCCTAAGGTGACACCAAAGAATCTGAGATTAAATAACTCTTGTAAAGGCAACCAGCCCTTATCATTGAATGCTATGTTTAGCCTGGCCCCTAAATTCCTCTAGTTTGAGCATTTAATGCTGTACCAATCTCTATTGTAAGCGCCATAAGGTAAGCCAGATGGCCTTTCATTAGAACACCATAGTCCTACAAGTGGAAAAGATGCTGCATCTGGTGTTTGAGAAAGTCTGTTGACCCTACAATGTACCAGAAAGGCATGGTGCTTCCCAACCTCCTACTTTCTCCAAAATAAGGATTTCAGTTCTGTTCAATAAGTGTTTACTTGTTGGTAGGTCACTTCCAATAAAATAATTGTGTGAGGATTACTTCTTTACTGCCTCAATGGTAATGATTTTGACCACTATAAAGAAGGTTTTTCCTTCATCAGAAAACCATTCTTTCCTTAAGAATTCAAAATGATGTGTTTAAATTCTGTGGGGCCTTCCAGTTCATCAATACAAAAGTCCAGTTTAAAGCACCTTCCTTTGAGGGTCCTTTTTTTTAGTGAATGTCATCTTTGCACATTGGGTTAATCATATCCTAGCCATGTGTTCGTATGAGAATTACATAGGAATCCGTTGAAGTAAAATTCTTGTTAGTACTGACCCTTCTGTTCTCACAAAACAATACTGGATTTTCAGGCAAACCGAAGTATATCACTGCTCGTTTTTCAAATCGGAGACCGAAAACTCTCCCTTAAAATGAAGGTTGTCCAATATTAGTTATCAGGGCAAAACCAAAGAGTAAATCTCAACATTCTTTATGCACTATAGTTCCTTTTCAACATAGTTGACAAAATCCAGTTTATAAAGCTCTGAGTTGAGTCCTGTAATATTTACATCCAAAATGCTATACAACGCTTCCAGGAAAGCCTGGCTCCCAATCTACAAGTGGAAAAGTGACTAGAATAGTCATTATTAGGAACATCTAGAGGTGGGCGAGCCAAGCCAGAGCCGAGCCAAGGGTCTGGCTGGGGGATGAGAGCCCACGCATGAGCGAGCCCTGAAAATAGTAATGATCTAAATCCTACAGCAAACATCATGTGACAATATGGTAGTGTCTTTAAAATGAAAAAAAATCTTTATTATGCAGAAGCATTTCACTGTAATATATCAGATTATTTTTTTGCGTCCTACACCATGAAGTCACTTATTGGAAGTTGGTCTTGTGTATATGATAATTAAGAAAAACGAGGTGCAAGAATCGCACATTTTGGTCAAGTGGGGCTGCCAGGATTGGTCCCAGGTTTTCTGGTTTCACATTCTGCAATTCCCTCACCAAATGTCTACCTCTTTCTCTGCTTTTTAACAACAAAGGTTTATGCTTTGTTTCTAATTCTGTGTGCATGACGGTAGAGCATGAGTAGAAGCCTGAGGCGCAAAGACTAAAGAAGGAGTGAGAGGTCTTTCTAATAGGCATACCTTCATCGTTGTTGAATATTATACTTCAACAAACTAAGAGAGGGGATACCTAGAGTTCAATAGAGTGCATGTGTGTAATGTATCCGAGATTCGTAAGTAACGGCACCCAGGTAAATTGGTGCTCACCTTACATTTATCTCAGACCTATGTATGAACCTATTTGTATTTAGATGTAGGAGTGTTGTGTGTGTGTGTGTTCCTCGCCCACAGGTACCACCTTTGGCATGCTTCATCATTGGACCCTCACTCACACACATGGAGTGTGAGAGTGGACTTGACTCGTTTGTAAGCGGAGTGCTAAGGTAACTGCGTGAAGGCAGGGAGTATGGGTGTGTTAAAATAACCTCCTAACCTAATTCAAAACATTTTTCATGGTGTAGGCTTAGGGGCTAGGTTAAAAATGAGATTGACGATGCTCTTGGGATTTAATGTTCTCCAGTATTGGGGTGTCTTTCACATGCTTGAATATTCCCTGTCGTCGAAGTGGGAGCCCCACGGTAAATAAAATAGCAATAAACCAATAATATATGTATATAAAATCATAACTACATACATCCCAAAACCATAAATACCTATAAGTACTAAGGTTATCATTAACACATAGGAATACATAGACAAGAAAACCTTTTTTGCATATCCATGTCATTATGTTAGTCCAAACTACAGCCAATCAGGCGCCAGTACCCCTCTAGAACCTTCTCCTCAGAGGCTCAGGCCCTCAGATTTTCTACCGCACATCGTGTGATGGGAGTCTCCCTGAGCTCTGCTCAGTTTTTCAACTTATTTCAAGATTTCTACAGTTTTTTCTGAGATGTCTTCCAGTAAGAAGTCTTTGTTTCGACCATGTGCTTCTTGTGGGAAATTGCGGCTCTTCTCAGAGGACCCTCACAAGAAGTGTATTTACAGCCTCTATCCAGAGCATGAGGTAGGAAAATTTAAAATTTGCAGGACTTTCTCCACCAAGACCCTTAAGACCCGGGAAGGGCGTCTCCTCCTCTGGTTGCAGAGGATAAGGATTCACCTCTTTCTGACGCAGAAAGCCTTGCGTCAGGTGTGTCTATAGCCGCTTCTAAACGGAGCCGTGTGCAGTATTTGCCATCTCCTTTCCTGAAAAAGAAGAAACTTCAACTTCAGAAGGCTCCTGCTGTGTCTCCACCTCCTCCTGCTACGCCTACGCCCCCGAGATTTGACTCTCAGCCGTCCACGGCTCCTTCTATGCATGTTTCCACTAAAAAACGTGCAAAATCGTCAACGGGAGCGTCGACTGTTGTTCTGACGACTAAATCTGCCATCTCCAGCTCTGACGACGACGGTGACGACTGCTTGTGCCAGTGGGTCGTCGACGGCAGCTGCGTCGACGTCCTCTGTGTCGACGATGGTGTGTGTGAGCTACAAATCCTGTCTCGTCGACGATCCTAATCTCATCGTCGACGTCTAAGAAGGCAATCTCGTCGACATCGAAATCTTCATCGACGCTTACTGTGAAGAGAGCCTCTTTGTCAGCGGGGGCTCCGTCGGCGGTGGCTCAGTCAACGGCGGTTTCGTCGACGGCTGTGGTCTTGTCGTCGACAGCTTCGTCGACGGCTGCTTCGCCGACGGGTGTGGTCTTGCCGTCGGCGGTGGTTGTCCCGTCGACTATGTTAATGTCGTCGACGTCTACCTTCGCATCATTGCCTCTGGTGCCACTTTCTTCATCCGGATCTGGGGCTTCTGCTGTTGACCCTCTGCACCAACGGCGACATGTGCCTTTGAATCAGCTTCCAATTCCATGTCATTCTCAACCTCTGTCACCTCTTTTTGCCACGGGTTCGGAACAGGAATCTGGTTCTGATGAGGAGGAAGATGATAGGTTCCGGGCAGCTCGAAGCCTTTTGGAGCTCGTCATTAAATGTCAAGACTATGAGGAAGATCAGGTAGATCCTTATTTTCATGAGGAGGAACCTTCTGTTCAGGTTCCGACCACTCAAATACCACTCTCCCTCATTTCTAATCTCCAATACATACTAGAAGATTATAATAGACGATTTCCACCATCTCACCAGGGGTCTCCTCAACCTACGGTGCCTGCAGCTACCGCAGCTCCTCCCCCTGCTCCACCGCCAGAGTCAGTTGCGCCCTCTGCAGCACAAACAACCTCTATTCAGGTCCATGCAACGGTTTGAGGATGATGACATTTGCCCAGATCGGGAAGACGGCAAAGTCGATGATGATGGGAACATGGGGGACTGGGTCGACTATCCGATCCAGACAATGTCTTCACCACCTTTGGGTCCAGGGGATTACCCTCCCGTGGATATAGCTGGTTTTCACCAACTTATGGAACGAGCAGTGCAGCGTTTTAAACTTCCTATGGTCCAGAAGGATGAGGACTTTTTTTTTATGATTTCAAGAGTCAACCTTTTGAACAGTTCCGGACAGTGCCCATAATTGACTTCATTTGGAACGAGGATGTCAAACTGATGTAGACGACAAACTCTATTCCGGCACTTCTTCCTCATTTGGAGAAGAAATATAGGGCGCCCCAGGGTTCTCCAGCTTGCTTGGTAGCGCAGCCTAAACCCGATTCCGTGATCACCCAGGCCGCTCAGCGCAGTTCCAGGAACCAGTCTTCTCCAATTATCGCTCCTCCTGACCATGAGGGACGTCGTCTTGATGCCATTGGCAAAAAAATTCCACTATGGCTTCTACCACTGTGAGGGCTGCAAATTCTCTGGCCATTCTGGGGCGCTACCACTGCCAGATGTGGTCGGATATGTCTTCATTTATCGATCTCATCCCTGAGCCCTCCAGAGTAGAGGCTCTCAAGATTCTTCAGGAGGGAGAGAGAGCGTCATCAGAGATTTTAGACTGCTCTGTGGACCTTGCGTGCACTGGTTTTCGTCAGCTTGCGGGAGCAGCTGTTTTACGTTGTCATGGCTGGCTTTGTTCCACCTCTTTTCGCCAGGAGCTTCAGGCGAAGATTCTCGACATGCCCTGTGACGGCGAATCGCTTTTTGGGCAGCATGTGGACGACTCACTTCAAACCATAAAAAAGGACACCGAAACTGCTTGTGCATTAGGCATTTTGCAGTTAAGCAAACAGCCTTTTTGTGGTGCGTGCGGACGCGGCACCTCCTTTTCGCGGTGGATACAACCGGTACCGCTCCTACGGCCAAGGAAATCTACCAAGTCTTACAGAGGAAAATCTTCCTACAGAGGCTTCGCTTCTAAGAAGCAATGACTTGCCTTCCCCGCTCAAAGTTGGAGGTCGAATCTCCCTTTTCTTTTCCAATTGGTCTTCAATCCCCTCGGAACTTTGGGTGCTGGACATTTTATTTGAAAAAGTAAACAAAGTGGCCGGACAGCTTGAATTTCAATGATCATTCACCACCTAGTTCTATTAGTCACTAGGTTTGGACAAACATGTATCTTGAATCACTTTTTTATTTTATAAAAAGATTTAGAAAAAGTTTTTAGCGTCAAAAGACACAACGAGACATTAACAGACTTTACAAACAATACATTCAATAAATTGAAAGCAACAATGCGAAAGATGAAAACTTAAACCAAGTAAATTCAAACAACATAACTTTCATAGACACCTGTACTATGCCTCGAGTTAAATAATCTGAGGCACCAATCCTGGATATGGAATAAACAAGTGGACTAACAGAATGGAATACTAGCCTACTTGTTATCATCTGCAAAGAATACACCGTGCATTTATCACCAAGTGCTGCAAAATAGGAATTACAAAGAGACTGCTCTACACTTTGCGCATGTATTAGTTACATTCCTATTGAGCCTTAGAACATTGGTATCTTGCAGGTAAAGACGTCGGCGCGTTTCGAACCCAACTGTGTTTAACGGGTTCTCCTCAGGACATGGACTGGGGGGTCGTTGTCACTATGAAATAATTACAAAAGCTGTATCAGAGAAGGGCTGATTGGTGTAAACTTCTTGCATAGACTCACACACTTAAAAGATTAAAGGTACCTTTTTGGCGGGGGTTCAGATCACTCCCTGCGATTGAAAAAGTATAAA
The DNA here is from genome assembly GCF_964263255.1 of Lissotriton vulgaris. Classification (NCBI taxonomy): domain Eukaryota; kingdom Metazoa; phylum Chordata; class Amphibia; order Caudata; family Salamandridae; genus Lissotriton; species Lissotriton vulgaris. The sequence goes on from NC_141687.1 coordinate 836,468,143, forward strand.
GACATTGTATTTGGACATGCTTTGTGCTGTGTGCTGGACATGCTTTGGAGTTCGTCAAGTTCCCTCCAACCACACCACCAACTGGTCCACCTCCGGCTCACCTCAGGGAGCCCTTTCGACAAATTCGACTCATGATTCAGAAAGGTGCCATCGAAGTGGTTCCCAAGTCTCAGAAGGGGATGGGATTCTATTCCCGGTTTTTCCACGTCCTCAAGAAGTCTGGCAAATGGCGTCCGATCCTCGATTTAAGAGCCCTGAACAAGTACCTGAAGTGCTAATCCTTCCGCATGCTCACACTCACGGAAGTTCTCCGCTTTCTCTCGAAGGACGATTTCATGACCACCATCTATCTCCAGGACGCTTATTTCCACGTGCCGATACTTCCAAAACACCGGAAGTACTTGCGCTTCCTGGTAGAGCGCAGAGACTTTCAATTCAAGGTTCTGCATTTCGGCCTTCGCTCCGCCCCTCGCGTTTTCACGAAAGTCCTGGCTCCAGTGGTGGCATATCTACGTTTGAAGGGAGTTCAGATTTTTCTCTACCTAGACGACTGCCTCATCAAGTCGCAATCACGTCATGCGGCGTCTCTGGACACTCGATTCTGTCAGACTCTATTCCACTCCCTTGGTCTCTCCATCAACACCGAGAAGTCTCAGGTCGATCTAGCTCCATGCAGGACCATTCTAGGGGCCACTCTGAATACTTCCCTGGCGAAGGCATTCGTGTCTCACGATCGTCGACTGCGGATTCTACGCCTAGTGGCTCTCATCCATTCAAAAGGGTCCTTTTCAGTTCGTGTATTGAAGTCTTTTCTTGGGATGGCATCCTCCTGCATCTCCCTGATCCCAAATTGCAGGCTCAAGAGTCACCCAATTCAGGAGAAACTGGACAAACAGTGGCGTCAGGTCACTGGTTCTTTCAACGATCTGGTCCTGGTGACCGCTCAGATGAGATCCGCCCTCCAATGGTGGGCTCAACTGTCAAACATCGCTGCCGGCACTTCTTTCCTAACCATCGCTCCGGAGCTCATCCTTACCACGGATGCCTCCCTGGAAGGTTGGGGCGCACATCTTCAGGGGCTATCCAAAAAAGGGCAAGTGGACCCTGTCTCAACGTTCCTGGCACATCAACAGACTGGAACTAATGGCCATTTTCCTGGCGCTCAAGTCTTTCCATCTTCTCCTCCAGGGAAAATCAGTGCCCATTCAAACCGACAATACTACCAGTATGCACCATGTAAGCAAGCAGGGTGGCACCAAGTCACTGCTCCTTTCTCAGCTGGCACAGAGCATCTGGGACTGGGCACTCCCATCGCCAAATCACTCTGACAGTGGTTCACCTACCAGGCATCTCCAACATCCTAGCGGACTCCCTCAGCAGGTCCACGTCCCACGAGTGGGAGTTGTCTCAGCTGACTCTGGACTTGCTCTTTCGGCTGTGGGGTCGCCCGGACATGATCTTTTTGCGAGCCCTGCGAACCAGAAATGCCAGTCTTATGCAAGTTGGCTTCCCCATCAAGGGTCATGCAGTAATGCCCTTTTGATGGACTGGTGCAATCCATTCGCCTACTTTTTTCCGCCGATTCCGCTGGTTCATCGAGTGTTGTGGAAGATTCGGAGACAGCCGTGCCACATTCTCCTGATCGCTCCCAGATGGCCTCGACAAGAGTGGTTCTCGGAACTGCTGCTTCTCTCAAAGTGCGCACCCATCCTCCTTCATCCTCTAGCAGATCTCCTCACAATGGACAAGGGTCAGGTCTGTCATCCGGACCCCTCCTCTCTCAAATTATTGGCCTGGAACCTGAACATCTTGAATTTGCCCACTTGAACATTTCGCCAGCGTGTAGAGAGGTTCTGGCCAATGCGAGAGCTCCGTTCACAGTAAAGACTTACAAGCTAAAGTTGAAAAGGTTCTGTCACTGGAGTGCATCTGCCAACATCCATCCCGTGCACTCCTCTCCTGCTCAGCTTATGCCGTTCTTTTTCCAGTTGGCTCAATCAGGACTTTCCCACTCCACTTTGAAAGTCTTCCTAGCAGCAATATCTAGTTTCCGGCAGGATGGATCTTCCTCTCTACTGTTCCAGAGTCATTCAGCAGTTTTTCAAGGGGCTGTTCAGGATGTTCCCGCCCATTCGGCGGCGTCCTCCTACCTGGCATCTCAATGTTGTTTCGGCGCAATTGATGAAGGCACCTTTTGAGCCAATCGCCAAAGTGGATTTTAAATTTTTGACCTGGAAGGTAACCCTTCTTCTTTCTTTGACCTCCTCACGTCGTGTGAGTGATATCCACGCAGTTAACATTCAGCCTCCTTTCCTTCAATTCAAATCTGATTGTGTTGTACTTCGCACCAACCCGCATTCATGCCTAAGGTGCCAACTGATTTTCACCTCAATGAACCAGTGTTCTTAAAGACTTTCTTTGCTAATGCCCAATCTCTAGCGGAGCAGCGTTTGCATTCTTTGGACGTTAAAAGATGCCTTAAATTCTACATCGACAGGACAGCGCCCTTTCGTAGGTCTGATCAACTGTTCGATGCTTATGGACGCATGCACAAGGGGCGTGTTACCAAGCCAACTATTGCACGTTGGATTTCCTCCACTATTTCCTCCTGTCATCAGAAGGCTGGCAAGCCTCTTCATTCTACAGCGAGGGCTCATTCTACCAGGGCAATGTCATCCTCTACTGCCCTGTTTGCTGGTGTGCCGCTTCATCAAATATATCGAGCAGCCACGTGATCCAGCAGGCACACTTTCACGAAGCACTACTGCCTTGAGACGATCAATGAAGCTGATACTGTAGTGGGCCAAGCGGTGCTTCGTAATCTTTTTAAAGAAGGTAATCCTCTTTCTTTCCCTCCGCCTGTACAGTCTTTTTACTATAATCGGTCTGGCAGCTTATGTCATTTCATTGCATTTTCATGCTAATGTACTGCTATTTTGTCTTGCGGCCAGCTATTACTGCTCACTATTCTATTCAAGCATGTGAATCTATGAAAGACACCCCAATACTGGAGAAGAACAATTGTTACTTACCTGTAAACGTTGGTTCTCCAGTATTGGTGTCTTTCATAGATTCACATGCGACCCACCCACCTCCCCTCAGAGGCTCGCTTCTCCTCCTAGACTCTTTTGTCACTCTTGTGCTACGAAAATCTGAGGGCCTGAGCCTCTGAGAAGGTTCTAGAGGGGTGCTGGCGCCTGATTGGCTATAGTTTGGACTAACATATTGACATGGATATGCTATAAAGGTTTTCTTGTCTTCTATGTATTCCTATGTGTTAATGCTAACCTTAGTACTTATAAGTATTTATGGTTTTGGAATGTATGTAATTGTTTTTATATACATAAATTATTGGTTTATTGCTATTTTGTTTACCAGGGAGCTCCGACTTCGGCGGGGAATATTCAAGCATGTGAATCTATGAAAGACACCAATACTGGAGAACCACCGTTTACAGGTAAGTAACAATTGTTCATCACAGGTGTCTATTAGATCGACATGTTTCAGCCAGTAAAACTGCCTCGAAAGGTCATTTGGCTTTCTTCGGGACCTTTGTTTACTCTGCTAGTTATAGTGAAAAGCCTATTAGCTTGTGCAATTTATCTATACTACTATTATAAAGGAAGAACTTTGAGGCGGGTAAACTCGGGAACCACAGCGCCAATCCACACACCCGATACATCGTTGTAATCCTCAGGGTGTGCAGATGGACATCGGCTATATAAATTAAAAATAAATACGTTATTTTAAAAATAGAAGTTAAAAAAAAAAAGTAGTCCCTTCAAAGTAGCGCCGGCCGCGACGTGCTTGCTTACATCAGGAGCGGCGTACACGAGCGCGAGGAGCGGCGGAGATCAGAGCGGGGAGGAGCGGCAGAGATCAGCGTGGGGAGGAGCAGTGACGAGGAGCGCCGGGAAGGAGCACGGGGAGGAGCAGTGACGAGCGGAGGAGCAGCGGACTTGAGCGGGGACAGGCATTGAGGATCAGCGGGCAGGCAGTGAGGAGCGGCTGGGAGGAGCGGTGAGCGTCGAATGAGGTAGGGCGACAAGTAAGCAGTGAGCAAAGCAAACGTGAGTGGGGAGCGGCGGCGGAGAGGAGCGGTGAGCAAGCCACAGGTACCAAACGGAAAAAGAAACGTGTGCAGGTTACAAAAGAGTACAAAGTGGAGCGGTCAGCTGAAAGCTAAAATGACAATCAGGAGAAGGTCGCAAACAGGGCATTACAGGAGGAAAAAGTGGCGTGGGCAGTGACGTGGGCAGGTACCAAACTGGGCCTTACAGGAGGAAAAAGAAACGTGTGCAGGTTACAAAAGCGTACAAAGTGGAGCGGTCAGCTTAAAGCGGTGGTTGGGGGTTGGTTGTCTTGCTAAATAGCCTCACATGTGAATGTCGCACTGAGCTACTATAAAAATGAAGGGGGGGGAAATGTCAGTTGTCCTAGATTAATACTGAATTTATAGAACTACTATGAGATATGCAATTGTCATTTAAGGTAACTGTTTTAAGTATAAAGGCATCATTAGATGTAATATGTAGATGTGATTGAAGAACTCTGTACATAAATGTTTAAATGCTGCAAACTGACTGTACACTGTAGCTGCTAAGGTGAAATAAAAATAAAAAAATAATTTAAAATGTGTTTCTGTAGTGTTTTAAGCAACTAAAAGTTGAACAAGATATTGTCAGTAGCAGAACACACAAGGATGTGCTGTACTTATGTTTGTGGTGTCTTAATAAACACCAGACTAATAAAACCCAGAATGTGATGGTTGGAAGAAAACAAATAATTTGGGCTGAAAAGCACACACCGATGCGCCTATTTTATGTTGAATGTTTAGACTACAGTTGACGCATAGATTTTTTTTTTAAACTCGGACCTCTCAGGAAAGTTGCATGCATGCTTGCTACTCCATTCCTTTTGTGCAGATATTCTGGCCTACGTAAAAAAAAGCTGAGAATTTCCCTGGCAGACCCGTCCTCCTTAAAAGCTACTTGTGTTGGGGCAGCATCCTTTACATGTTTGACAGTGCCTGGCATTTAGCTGCTACTTTCAAAGGCACAGGACGTTGATGGACTTGACATGCCAGTAGATTTCTACAATAGAAAAAAACAGTACGGCGGCGTGTAACGGAGTCAAAGGCAAACGGAGAGAGGGCTTGATTTTGGGACTTTCACGAAACTGAATGTTGGGATTCTTATGACATTCAATCCTTTCGGTCTTCTGTCATTGGTCTACCTCTCCTCTGTCCTTCAATCCTCAACATCTTTCTTCTTCCCCTTTTTGTTGTGAGTGAGTCTGTTTATGTAGCTCTTAATGCAAACTGAAACACCCTTCGGCACTCCCTATCTTAGAAATTAGGAGAAAACCAGGTTTCCCATGATCAAAAACGTAAGTAGGCAAGCCAGGTTGAAAAAATCAGTTCTGTTGGCTGCATATCTGCGTCTTAGTCACAAGACTACGTCTTTTGTTTCTCATCTTTCCTCCTCTCTCACCAGCTTGTTTCCTTCTCTACTTTTCCAGTCTACTGCTCTTCTTCTTTCCCCATCTCTCCACACTCCTCCTTTCTCGCTTCTTTTTCCTCCGACCCCAGAACTTGACTCCTATGCTTCTTTCTCTTCTGTCTAAACTGAACAGTGCAGAACAAACTCTGCAGTTGTAACGCTAGCCTCAAAGACATAGCTACGCTTGCAGGTACGTATAATATTTTGAAGTGGGCAGTATCCTACATAGAAATCACCTTTGATCAGTAGGGCCAACTATTTGGATGCACTGTTGCATCGCCAGTGAGCATCAACGTCTACATGAGCCCTCTCGCAGCCATCGCTCACCAACACAACCTCAACATCATCTCCTACGCCGACGACACCCAGCTGATCCTCTCCCTCACCAACGACCCCGGCACCGCCAAAGCCAACCTCCAGGAAGGAATGAAAGACGTCGCAGAATGGATGAAGATCAGCCGCCTGAAACTGAACTCAGAAAAGACGGAAGTCCTCATCCTAGGACCATCCCCCTCTGCCTGGGACAACTCCTGGTGGCCCCCTGTCCTGGGCATCGCACCCAAACCAACGGACCACGCACGCAACCTGGGATTCATCCTGGACTCCCTCACGATGACCAAGCAAGTGAATGCCGTCTCGTCTTCCTGCTTCAACACCGTGCGCATGCTCCGAAAGATCTTCCGGTGGATCCCCACCAAAACCAGGAAGACAATCACCCAGACCCTCGTCACCAGCCGTCTGGACTACGGAAACACCCTCTACGCTGGAACCACAGCCAAACTCCAGAAAAGACTCCAGTGCATTCAGAATGCCTCAGCACGACTCATCCTAGACATCCCTCACCGCAGCCACATCTCTGTCCACCTGAGGGACCTGCACTGGCTCCCCGTCAACAAGAGGATCATGTTCAGACTCCTCACCCACGCACACAAGGCTCTCCACGACACGGGCCGGAAGTACCTCAACAGCCGCCTCACTTTCTACACACCCTCCCGCCAGCTCCGATCCGCCAGGCTCGCCCTCGCCTCCGTCCCTCGTTTTCGGAAATCCACCATCTGAGGTAGATCCTTCTCCTACCTGGCAGCCAAGACATGGAATTCATTCCCTCCCCACTCACCTACGGCTGACCCCGGACCATCTATCCTTCAGGAAGCAGCTCAAGACCTGGCAGTTCGAACAGTAGCGACCCCCACCCCCAGCGCCTTGAGACTCTTACGGGTGAGTGGCACCCTATACAAAATTTTATGATTGATTGATTGATTGAGCATTAAATGGAGTCTACCCAGGAGCAGCAGAGGATACACGAAGACATAACCTCTTGGATGGACTTTTAAACCACCAAAGCAATAATGTATGGTGATCAGCCAGGATCGAGCATGGAGGAGCTCATGACGTTATAGACGAGTGGAAGAAAGAGTTTATGGTTCCAAACCCTACCTGGGTCTAACTGTCTCAAACAGGAGGACTCCCTTAACAGATCACCCTTTCCTTGACTGCCCTAGAGAGAAGGGCCAAATAGTGTAGCAAGTGTGGTCATATGCCCTCAAATAGAGATCCTAATAGACAGCCTTTTGACCACGGGGTAGTGGAGTGGTAGGAGGGTTGTATGGGCAGGTTCAGAACTCTTCACAGAGAGAATGGAAAGAAACACGAGCAGGCTGGAAGTATATAGTTTTTTTGGCCGTGGACTGGGTTTTACATTGAAAGGCAAAATTATTATGCTGAAAGCTACAGAAGCAATTTAGGCACAGTCTGCTAATGTTATTGAGTTACACAGTAAATGCATTCCCTACATTCCGAGTTTTAAAAACGTTGTTGCTGGATTCCTAATAAGAAGGCAAAGTGTCGTTAGGCTTGCCTGGGTCATGTCAGGGGAGTGAGTGAAGGACAACTGGCACAAGCTGAATGAGAATAAGACAGAGATTGCCAATTAATCATAAAGGCAAAAAGGATGCTTTCTCTAGGGTAATAGGTAACTGCTTAGATTATGTCCACTTGGTATGCATAGGCTTACCTCCGTATCACGTTTGTGTATTGTAAGCGGTTCAAAACAATGTGGCAAATTTGATTGCGAGGACCCCCTTCCTTGCTCATGCAAAACCACTTCTGAAGGCCCTTTACCAGCTGTCAAAAGCACAAGTTATTTTCAAAGGCATGATCCTTCCCAACCTCCTACCTTTCCCAAAATATGTCAAAAGCGCAAGTTATGTGGTATATTGTGTGTCATATGAAGCCACTCCTGCTTTCATCTATAAACGTAGTGTGCCTTACACTCCTCATTGTCGGCTTATGTGCACGTCTGCTGTCTTGATAACTATGCCAAGTTTTTTCTCAACACAAATTGGTGACCAGTGCTCTTAGGTTCTGACGCTTGCCATGTATAATCCTCTTCCATTGTCTATTAAAACCATTGCATTCCACTTGACCTTCCAGTATACTCTAAAATGCGCCTTTTCCATATCGGATTGTTAGATTTAGTGTTGTCCTTTACCCTAGCATATGCAAAATTAGTAGGTGTTTGAACGTTCGATAATTAGCGTAACAACTATTCTTCGTGTCTTGGGAGCAACAGATGCTCCCGTATCATCTTAAACTATCATTTCTTATGAAACCTAACCACTACTAGAGACTGGCTGTCCAGTAGCCGGAACCATCCCATGCCCAAACTACCAAACCTACCGTCTGAAAACCATATTGGATATGATTAGAGCAACCTGCTTATCTGCCAATTCTTCAGTAGCTCTAGGCAGCCCCATGAGAAACCATTTAATGAATCCTTCCTCATTGTTTCTTCAATCTGCCAAGGCAAGGGCTAAACAATGTTTGAAATACATATGGTTCCTTGATTGGGCATGGGACTCAAATCTCAGCATTGATAGTGCTGGAAAATTTACTATTCACAGGATGTGTGCACAACATTTATAAAGAGACAATGGATACACTAACTACACTGATTTGAGTGAATACATATTGGCAGCATTCCACTTTCTATTCTGTTCGCAAGATCACGGACATCCACGACAGCTTCAACACCTCGACTGCCCGACCACAGCAGACCCCACCCTGAACGCTACCTGCACCAACCAACTGACCTCCCGGTCCCCCAACAGCGACGACGAAACACGCAGGGTCATGAACTCCATCCACTCAGGATCTCCATCAGACCCCTGCCCACACCACATATTCAACAAAGCAGACGCAACCATCGCACCCCAACTACGGAAGGTCATCAACATCTCCTCGACACAGCGACATTCCCGGAAAGCTGGAAGCACACCGAAATCAACGCCCTCCTCAAGAAACCCAAGGCGGACCCCAGGGACCTCAAGAACTTCCGGCCCATCGAAGACAACCACATCCTAGACCCATCCCAGTCTGGATTCAGACGAAACCCCAGCACCAAGACTGCCCTCATTGCCGCCACAAACAACATCAGGCGCCAACTAGACAACAGCAAAACTTCAGCCCTCATCCTCCTGGACCTGTCAGCTGCCTTCGACACGGTCTGCTACCGCACACGGAGGACACGCCTCCAAGAAGCCGGAATCCAGGAGAAGGCCCTGGACTGGACCACGTCCTTCCTCTCCGGCAGAACCCAGAGAGTCCGCCTCCCACCCTTCCGATCCGAAGCCAGGACATCATCTGCGGAGTACCCCAGGGATCATCCCTCAGCCCAACCCTGTTCAACGTCTACATGGCCCCCCTCGCAAAAGTGGCCCGCCAGCACGACCTGAACATCATCTCCTACGCCGATAACACCCAGCTCATCCTCTCCCTCACCAAGGACCCGCACACCGCCAAAACCAACCTCCACGAAGGCATGATGGCCGTCGCCGAGTGAATGAAGAACAGCTGCCTGAAACTGAACTCGGACAAGACGGAGGTCCTAATCCCCTGCCCCACCCCCTCTGCCTGGGACGACTCCTGGTGGCCGACCACACTGGGAACAGCACCAACACCCACGGACCACACACGCAATCTAGGATTCGTCCTTCAACTCTTCCCTCTCCATGTCTAAGAAGGTCAGCGCCATCTCCTCCTCCTGCTACAACATCCTCCGCATGCTCTGCAGGATCTACAAGTGGTTCCCGAAACCAGAAGGACGGTGACATAAGCCCTTGTCGGCAGCAGATTGGACTATGGCAACACACTCTGCGCAGGAATCCCGACCAGACACCTACAACGACTGCAACGCATCCAAAACGCATCCGCCCGCCTGATCCTCAACATCCCTCGGCACAGCCTTATCCCCCCCCACCTAAGAGACCTGCACTGGCTCCCCGTCGACAAGAGAATCACCTTCAAGCTCCTCACCCACGTACACAAAGCACTCCACAACACCGGACCAGTCTACCTTAACAACATACTCAACTTCTACACCCCCGCCCGCCAGATCCGCTCCTCCAAACTCACCCTCGCCACCGCCACCATCCTGCCCATCCAACGAACGATCTCCGGCCGCCGATCCATCTCCTTCCTCGCCGCCAAGGCCTGGAACATCCTCCCCACCCATCTGCGGCAGACCCAGGACCTGCTCACCTTCAGAAGGCTCCTCAAAACCTGGCTCTTTGAGCAGTAGCAGCCCCCTCCCACCCCCCTTCCTCAGCGCCTTGAGACCCTCACAGGTAAGTAGTCCGCTTTACAAGTTCAATGATTGATTGATTGATTCCTGTCTTTGGAGGTCTAGCTGATGCACATGGACATAGGCCACACATAGGAAAATAACCCTTGTGTACTAAAATGTTCCTAGACATTTCCTGGAACTCTGTTTTTTTGTTTAAAATTAATTAACATATATGCTGCTTCCACCAACACACTGGCTAATGAAACCGCTTGTTCTTACACTGTAGTTTGTCGCTAGATAGTTCAGTGCGTGATAGTAGTCTCTCTTGAGTGCCATTGAAAGTTTTTCAAAAATGAATCTCAAACATTTAAAGTACTGGATGGAACAGATGGATTTCTCACATTTTCGTTGTGTTCTGATAGTGGTAAATGGAGTGACGCCGATTATACATAACAAAACCACTTCTACTAATCTAGCCAATTAGGAAAATCTCAGATACATTATCTAGGATTTGCTTTTGTGAATGTTTGATGAAAAAAATGTAGAAGCTTTCATTGTGGGAGTATATCTCAGCTCCTCTTTTTGTCATATTGTATGGCACTTGTCTTGGAATACACTGAGGGATGCAATTGATTGGTCACACTGTTCCCTTGAGACACATCAGTGTCATCTCATTGTCCTAGCTCGAAATCTCTCCCACAGATGATCTTGATCAAGAAGGATAGCAGTTTCTAAAATGTCTGTTAACATCTTCTTGGCTTTGGGTGGATTTACACTGAGCAGTGTGCTCATTTAAAACTACACTGTTGCCTTATTTGTTAGCTGTTTAGACTTCACAAAGACGAAATGCTTTAACCAGAGGTGTAATGTGGAAAAACAACACAAACTGAATGACCTTTTTTAAGCGTGTTTATTTTAAAATCACAATAAAAACTACAATATAACCGACTTTAATTCCCTTCCACTAAAAAATACGTTAACATTTTCACTCGCAGAAATACATTTGTCTTTTTTTAGGTCAGTTTGCACTCAAAAAATCCATGGCAGCTAGATTGTTTTGGCTTCACTTGGGGTATAACTCCATCATGCCAATAAATTCAACCTTTTTTTCTCGAGTCACGAATTTATTTCTCTCTTTTTATACCAACGAAAACTTCTCCATATCAGTCTTTTCGACCAGTGTACTCTTTTTAACAGGTGTCTATTTTGTAGTTGGGAAGAATACTTGGAAAGACAGGCACACTGTCTGTGTAGTGTGCCTTCCAAACACCCACGCATAAGGAGGGTATCACATTTTATTTTACTCCTTAGAGATGGTTGAATGACAGCGAGATTGTTTTTTCCAGGGTACAGCTGGGCCTCTTATCGAAACATGCATTAGCAAAGCCAGTAGGTCCCACTTATGTGAGACCTATTGGCTTTGTCAATGTTTTAACACATGTTGCATGTACCTGTGCGACAAGGCTTAAAATCGAGAGAAAAATCCGCCATGACACGCCCAGCATTAACTGCTTCATGTTTTTTTAAAGCCATGTTGCACAGCCGCTCTTGCTACTGTGCAGCATGTTATTTAGAAAAAAGCAAGGCGCAACACGAGGAAGCAGCATTAACAGCCAATGGTACATGGGGGAGTATAGGGGAAACAAAACGAGGGAGAATGGAGTACCAGACTGGGAAAGGCGGAGTGGGGGTGAGGAGAAGAAACAGTACCTCAATCACATCTGGAGCATTGGCACTGATAAATTTGAATCATTAAATGCTTGGTCTCTGCTCTACAGAAAGTTACAGAAGTGGCGCTTGGCCTGTGCTGTCCAATTAGGAGGCTGCAAAGAAGAGTGACATAGAAAGCAACAACTAGTAAGCAATGGGCGGGCTCCAAGCCTTTTACTGTACACAATAGTGTCTCACAAGTGAGAGCGCATGCACTGTCGCTGACTCTACCCAAAAAGAGCGAACAGACTTCTTCAGGAGCCAAGAAAAAAGATACATCCACCTTGACACTTAATATTTAGCTGTCTTTTTAAAGTGTTTTTCCTTATGAAGAATGATTGAGAACTTTGATTGCACGAAATGTTTTCCTTATAATACAACAAGTTTATTCAATATTTTAGTTCAGTGGCACAGTCCAGTTATGTCTTAACTTGTATAGTTAAATATCTGGTTACCTGCCACTGTTCATCTTAAAAATGTCAAATTAGAAACATACTGTTTGTAAAAGTTGCAATGGAGAGCTTATTTGAAAACCTGTTTCACAAGTTAGGACTGCGTATGACCCACGCCAGAAGTGGAATGCTCTGATATATGTTGGCATATTTAAGTTTAGAAATGTTTTGAACCGGCCCTTGAGTAATTTAGGCTGTGAAGATCTCTTCATTGCATGCGGTTATCTGTAGTTGGCGCATTAACAGCTATTAATCTCACCAGCTAGTAAGTCCTCTTTCAAATAAGCTGAGCCGTCACACTGACTTGTGGGTGTTTTCAGGTAAAAGAATAGTAAATGGAGCTGAGGGAGATGGATGAGGAAGAAGAGTGTGATGAATTACACGAATGAATAGGAGCACAAAAAAAGACGTAAAGAAGCGTTTGAAGAAAGAAGTCAGAAATGAATTTTGATACATTAGTGAAAGTTTTAACCCCTTCTATGCTGGTGACGAACCCCAGCCGTCATGCACTACAGTGCTCGTGTGCTGATGACGGCTGGGGTTCGTCATGGCCTGCCCGTGTTCTGCCTGCGGCCGCACACGGGGAAAATCGCGGCCGCACGGAAGGGGTTAAAGGGAGCAAAGTAGGGAAAGGGCAGAAAGAGAGAAAGGAAGGATAGGAACAATATAGAAATACAGTAGAGAAGAAGGAAAGATGGCAGAGAAAGGAGGAAGAGGAAGGAAATAGTGAACCGAGTATTGAAAATAAATTTGGGAATATAGGGATAAGGGAAAGGAAGTCCAGACACCCAGCTTAAACCTTATTGAACGTCTTCGCATCCACCCTATTTAAGGACAGTGGTGTACAAGAACCACGTCCTATATCTTTTTTTCAGTTTTTAGTAACAGTAATTTCCTCAAACATGGACTATTGTAATTGCCCAATCTATATGGCTCATTTTAAAACGAATGATTATTTTTATGGAAATTTTGATAATTAAGTCTGTTTTTAAGGTCATTTTGATAATTAAGGCAGAGTAATGCCGGTCTCCAGATACCGGATTTTTAGGATTCTACTGTTTTGTAGAATGAATAAAAATGTCTTACCCATCTGCCATTACTAAGCACTTTTTTTTTTTATCGTTGGGAAGTAAAAGTAAAAACACCCTTTTTAAAAAAAAAAAAAGATTTTTTGTTATTTTGAGTAATATTACAGTTGGACACATTTTAACATTAAGCAATGGTATACATAGCTGACACAATGAGGTGTACATCAGTGTATTATAAGATACATCACAGTGGGTGATAATTGTACTGACTCCATCCGGGTGGCGGTGCCATAGAGTTTGTCAGGTAGCCAGTCTTTTACATGCAGTTGCATCAGTCACTCCTGATAGTGATTCAACGAGTGGGGGTTCCCATATGTTTCCGCGGTAAGTGTTCCAATCGTCCCAGATCCGAGACCATTTCTTGGGACAGCCCCTGTGTATATAAACTGATTTCTCCGCGATGATGGACCCATCCATATCTCTACACCACTGGTGTAAGGTAGGTGTTTGATGGCATCCCCAGCTCTGCGCTATATTACTGTAAAAACACCCTTAGCTCCTTAGGGGCGGCCATGGATCTGCACTTCTTGTACTGCTCTAATACCGCTTTTTATCTCAAAGGCTGGAGATAGTTAACACAATGGGGGACTGCCAAATCTAATAATAAAAAAAAGTGGTGAAAATTATTTCCAAAAATGCATGGAAGGTGATTTTGAGCTTGACAGACGCCAATACATTAATGCCAGGGAACAGTATATCTTATTTTGATGAAAGCTGAGGTCCTCTTCAAAATATTGTAGTAAACGTCTTGAAATTTTGTTAGTCACTATTCCTAGGTGCTTGTTAGTCACTATTCCTAGGTGCATGTCTGCATTGAATTAACGTTCACTCATGCATTGTGTGAGCTGAGTGAGCCATCCCTCCAATTCGTGAAAATGTGAATGCTCAATTTATGTAGTGATAGTTTTTATTCAAGATTACTGGACATTAATGGCTTTCCAAAGGAACATGCCTCAGATTATCTGTATGAATATTTGTATCTTGGATTCGGCACTTTCCCTAAATTTACAGGATTTTATTTACATACCTGGATGATAGTTTGCTTCCTTCTTACATCTTGAAGCTCTGTTTGAGTGCTCTTCCTCCAGGCTGGTCTTATCGAATTTTTCTGTCTCTGAACTTTTGTGGGTTCTCTGAAAAATGATGAATTCTTCGACATTGTGTAGAGTTTACAGTGTTTGTTTTCCCTTGAAGACACAGCTCCAATTCAAATGGAAATGTTGATTTATATTCTTCCTCTCACACAAGACGTTAACATTGCCATGACTGTAGAACACCATATTCAGTTAAATAGGACCAGTGCCTATCTTTCTTCTCTAAAAGTTACTGTACCTCAAAGAAAAAAATTCAAAAATACTTGTAATATTTATTCACTCCAAATATATAGCCCAAATTCTAACCCAACAACTTATAGCAACAACAGCAAGAAATCAAAATGGCACAATTAAATGCTAGGGTTAATTCTCCCTTTCTTTCAAACTGTACCAACTGCAACCTTGACTAATTGCACCCATTCCTCGTCACCTACAAAGCCTTTCTCGTCACATATTCTCTGGAATTATTAAACTAAATACTAATACATTTGTGTCTCTCTCTTTAAAGTGATTAGGAAATGAGAATGTGCCCCTCTCCTGAATCGTTGTTTTTCGGGGATACCTAGTTGGTTCCAATTTTCCCTTCATCCATTTAGGTCCAGCAAGACCTTATTTATATACTTCTCTTATAGTCATACCATGGCCTGCTTTTCACATTTTTTTCAGTGTCCTTTACAATTCATTTCTTGCTAGTGGTCAGTCATGCCTCTTTGTCCCTCCTTTTTCTCTTTCGTTCCTCCCATGTAGCAGGGACCAAGTACTGTATCTTTACGCTTTGGATGTTTATCTGTTTGTGGGACTATTTGTTTAGTTTTAACCTGCTTGTTACTCTTTTTGCTGTGTCCAGCCTTGGCACCCATAGCTGCTTGCATTTTAATGCAGCATTTCTCCCTCCCAACTCCTCTTGTGTCACTCTTCACATGTACACATATGTTCTTTGTTGTTCGGCCCACCCCAAAGCATGCATTGTCTTACTGAGGGCGTTCCTTTCTTTGCACATGAAGTATGTGGCGAGAGAAATACTTTGTGTTTTCTATTCTGTGTATGTGGTTTCCGGAACATGGCCATCACTTTGTTTCCACCTTATTTTTCAGCGAACTGCAGACATTTTTTTTGCCTCCTTTCTTTTGTGTCTCTGCTGCCGCCCAGGTCTCACCACTGTGAGGAGGGTTACGGGGTTGGCTCCTGGATGGACAGGAGCAGCATGGACACCTTCTCTGGCACTGCTGACTACCTGATCTGTCCCAAATCAAGGAAGGCCCAGCAGTGGGAGGTGAGCAGCCAAAAACAACAAACTTGCCCTCCACGGAGCCCCCCATTGTCTTCCAATACTGGCATACAAAATGTCCTTTAACTTTTATTGGGTGTCACCTCCTTACAATTTTGTTAGAAATATAGCCAGAAGTACGTGTTCCCCTCTCTTGCCATTTGCTTTTATCCCACCCTGCCGTGTTGTTTCAGCAGCCCATTGTTTCCACATCCCTTCCACACCCCCATGTTTGACTCGCACCCCTTACACTCACAGCTAACCTGCTGGGACGGTTTTCTTTTCTCGTTGTGCTGCTTCTGCACAGCCTATGTAATTGCCTTTAGTGCGCTCAGGTGGACACCCGTCACCGCTTTTCTCTAATACATGTTTTTTTCGGTGCCAATCCAGCACGCGACTTATATAAACACACTGCTTGAACCCGGAACCCTGCTCAGTACCTGGCATGCTTAAATCCTTTGTTTTCCCTGGATGCTGTATTTCTATGCAATAATGAAATATGAATGTCTTCCCAAACCCATCTGTCTACGAAATCCACCAGCCTCACATGCGAGTGACTTTACAGAAGCCCTTCGGGCTCGTGAGTTGAGACAGACTCTGCCCAGAGCTTTTTCAGAGGCTCCAGTCTGGTACGGGTCTGTCAATTCTGTTTACTTTACCTGCCAGTTCAGACCTGATTTTAATGGCACCAAGTTAGCTCATCGAGTTAATGCTTCTAATGAAAATATCTATCTAAAGGTCCCCTTCTGATTCCGCTGACTCCGACCTACCCAAATGCGAGTTTAATAAACATTAGTTTGTTAGATTGTGTATTGAAAGTGGTTCAAGAAGATGTATGTTACCACTGGGCATGTAATTGTGCCTTTCTCACTCCCTTTCCCTCTCCCAACCAACTGCCTATGAAGGGTGCATGGAATAAGCCAATGCATTTAAAATCAGTCTGTGTTAGAAATGGGATTTTTGGTCGGGTAGGGCATGTGCCAAAGTTGGGCAGAACCCACCACTCTAGTCAGGATAAGGGAGTTACACTCCTAAAATAACCCCTGCTCACCCCCTTGGTAACTTGGCACGAGCAGGCGGGCTTATCTTAGAGGCAGTGTGTAAAGCATTTGCAAATACCCAACAGTAGTACAGTGTAAGCACTAGAAAAGGACACCACACCAGTTTAGAAAAATATCCAATATTTTTATATACTTAACCCCTTCGCTGCTAGGCCTTTTCCCCTCCTGTGCTAAGCCTTTTTTTGGCTATTTGGGGTAGTGCGTGCTTGGGCCCCTGTAACTTTTTGACCACATAAGGTATCCACGCCAATTTTGCGTCCTTTTCTTCCAACATCATGGGGATTCTAAAGGTACCCAGGGTTTGTGGATTCCCTTGGAGGGGTCCCAGAAATAAAGCAAAATACAGTAAAGTTTTTTTTTTCTTCAGAAAAAAGGGAAAAACGGGCTGCAAATGAAAGCGTCTGGGTTTTCCCTGCAAATGTTATCAAAAAAAGGTTTGTGGGGCTGAAATCACCATTTTCCCAGCTTTTAGGGAATGACAGTCTTTTGTCAGGGAACCAACATTTTTCACACAGTTTTGGCATTTTTCTGGGACATAGCCTATTTTTGCTATTTTTAGTGCTTTCAACCTCCTTCCAATTAATGGTAAAAATGAGTATGAAAGCAATAATGGATCCTGGAAAGCTATACATTTTTAAAATGTAGACAAAATTCTGATTTCAGAAAGGTGTCATTTGTCTAAATCCATGAAGGTTTCTTTATAGAAACTAACAGTTAAATATTGGAAAAATTGAAAATTAGTTGAAAAAAACAGCCTTTTGTCCCAAAGTTTTCACCTGTAACTTCTTGTAATTAGGACAGCTCATTGAAAGCAATATACCGTTACATGCGTTGGACCTTCCTGGTTGTGGGGATATATAGGACTTGTAGGTTCACCAAGAACCCGACGAACCCAGAGCCAACAAGCACTGGCGTTGCCAGTAGGTCTCGCAGTAGGTAAGTTGGAGCTATTACAATTGCAAATAACAATGCCTTTTATTTTTGTTGACATTTTAAAAACATAAAGGGCTTTGTCATTTACAAAACCAATAGCTCCAACTTTCCTACTGCGAGACCTATTGGCAACGCCAGTGCTTGTTTAAAGTATGTGCTAACTCATTTGCACTTCAGGGTTGAACATGGAGCCAGGAGGCCTAGCTATATTGGATTTAAGTGTAGTTTACATGGATGTGCTTAATAGTCCCTTTCAGTTTTGATTAGTGTTGGGCACCTGCTCTGGCATGTGACTGCTGCATGCAGATGCTGTAGGCCCGCTGTTGCTGTGCTGTTCAATGGTGGTTGTACTAGTGATCATCATGGACTTATTGCGGTTCTGTTTTGGTGGAGCCCCAACTGCACTCGTTCACTTCTCATGGAGTCTGTACTGCAGACAGCACGAAGGCAGAGCAGTCCATGGGTCGCAGTTGAGTTTCCCCCAGGGCGGATGTCTCACAGGGAGGTGCCCAGACCGGGAGGATTCAATGCTTGCACGGGTGGAGGAGTTGCATAACTAAAGGTCATGCTATTTGTGAACTGAGGTGATGACGCACTTCTTCGATTCGACGGGTTTTCACATTCTCCACCATAAGATCGGATTGAGAAATGTTGCAAAAAAAGTGTGGTCTTATTCCCAAAGCTGTTGTCACATTAAGGGCGCATTGCAACTGGAAAAAAGCCATAATTAGTGCACGTGTAAAGTTCTTACCGTTCATGAACTGTTACTAATGCAGGCTTCCTTGCACCTGTAAAATGTACGAACAACGGGCCTATTGGTAAAATTCTGTATTACCAACCCTTGAATTTCCAGGAGTAAATCACTTTATTGAAAGAGCTTTGAAAGACGCACAGTATGCAAAGAGGATGCGATTTCAAGCTCTCCGTGAATTTACAGAAGTGGGTGCTCCAAAGTGAGGTGAGCGAGTAAATTCCTTGCAAAACGGGGAGCTCCTCTTCACAACTTTAACTGTATCAAAACGCACCAATAAAGAAACGACATGTTGAACAAGTCAGAGTGATACTTATCTCTGAAGAGGGAATATAATGCGGGAGGGGGTGCAGGAGCTCCGCCAGAATACAGGCAAAGGAACGTCTGCTTCCCTCACTCCGAAGGGGTGTGGAGGAGGGGGAGGGGGAGGGAGTGGGGAATGAGAGGAGGGAGAGCAAGTGAAGGGAGAGGTGGGGGTTTTGGGGAGAGAGAACAGAAAAAACGGTAAGGCGAGAGAACGTGAAGGGGGATATGAGAGAAGAAAGGACGAGGTAGAAGAGAGACAGGCGAGAGTGCTGAAAACTGGAGAAAAGGAGCGAGGATAGAAGAAGAAAGTAAAGATGAAAGGTGAGGGGAGAAGCCGGGAAACTGAAAGTACGGCCGGCCTGCGGCCGGCCATGAATAATTAGGGAAACTGAAACTGAAAGTACGGCCGGCCAGGCGTCATCCTAGGATGACATCGGGCGTCTTCTGAATCAAACGTACCTTTTTTTTAAAAATATATGCGCGAGTTCCTTATTGGCCTGAAGGTCAATTAAATAAATGTGAGGATGGTAAAGTTAAAATGCACATAATGATTAAAAGTGAACCCATGGTTTTCTCCCAGGCAGAAACGTGTGTTTTTTTAGTGGCTTGTTTATCAATGCGACTTGACTTTTTTGACCAGTGAGTCACTTTGAAACTTAAGGGTTTTAACGCTTTTGCCAAGCTATATTTTATACAGTGGTAAAAGCTGACGTTGCTGTAAAGTTGGAAAGTAGACAGTGCAAGGGTAGCGTGCGTATTTAGTTTGAATGTTTGAAAAATATGGAGTCCTTTGCCCTCAAAAAGCGGCAGGGTTTATTTTTTTATAGATGAACAGAAGGAGACGGTGAGGTCGAGGGGTGCGTTATCCAGCCCCGTTCATTTTGTGAACTTTTCTGCCAGTCGGCATCAGTGCAGGTCCAGTGTATGGAAAACAGCGAGATTACAAAGTGCCTGCAAAGTGAAGTGTCACTCCACGGGGAGGGGGTGGGGGGAGGGCATGCACGCGCAGGGACCCCAAATTCTGAATGTGGAGTGTTTTCTTTACACAGGTGCGAAACTTCTAGGGGAGCTAGGGGTGTGACCCTGATTCTGAAACAACTTTTAAACGTGGTGCCATCACCGTGAACACAATTTATTATATTTGGGTCATTTTGTCAGGAAGTACATGCATAACTGAGAGAAGCATTCAAGAAAAAAAAATGCAATTTAAGGTGAGCAGTTTAAAGCAAATCTGTGGTAATGAAATTACAGAAAGACAAAGGCACAGTTTGTAGCAGCAATGTGTTTTTAAGATAACATGGTGGCATTTTTTTCTGGTAAACATTAAATAGACAATTAAATTAATGTAAACTTTACAGTCTAACATATCAAGCATGCCAGTGCGAAGAGAGAGAGCACATTTGAGACCGCGGATTAAGTGAAAAGGAGAACAAGTCATTGTTGTTTGAAGGGTGGCGCATTCTCAGCAGATGGTAGAAAGTTCTAGAAATGCCACTTCAGCTACGTGTAAACGTGTATAAATAAACCAGTCTTACCACTTCTAAAAAGTTACGAGTCCCAGCGATGCTAACTGACCAGGCAGGTGTTTAAAGCCTGATTTATTTGGGGCGATTGTGTTTGTTGAAAATGGAGATATCGTTATAAAACAAATGGCGTTTCTCGCCTCGTTATGTTTATTTGTCAGTCACGTGATTTAAATATGTTTGCTTTATTAAACGCGCATTTTTACTAAACTCACCAGTTCCCGGGACACATTCGTCCTTCATTACCCTGTTTACAAATGCAATGCACGAGGCGTCTTGTGACGGAAGCCGGATGGGGGCGGGAGAGCCTGGGGCAGGATTCCGAGTGAGGGGAGGCAGGCGGATAAGGAGGGAAGCTGTATGGGGCGGGAGAGCCTGGTGGGGGGGCGTGAATAAACAAGCGTTGCCGGGAAACTGAAAGTACGGCCGGCCTGCGGCCGGCCATGATTCAATTAGGGGAGGGGAAGCCGCAGAGCGCACGCTGGGCGAAGCCCTTTGATGTGCTCTGCGGCCGTGAATGCGCGTGCTTGTTTGGTCACGTGATTCACGTGAACTCAATGAAAACCGCAGCGCAAGAAGCCCTTGGTTTCACGAGGATTTTCGAGACATGAATTCTCGCACCGCTCAATGCGCTTGCGCGCATTGATAGGTCGCGAGACCTAAAAACTGAGCAGCAACTTGCAATGGTATTTTATTATGTACCGGGTATAGAGCAATTATTCTAGGAAAATGTATACATGGAGAAATCGGTATGAAAGACTCCTATGTATTTCTGAATTGGTTAAAAGTTGCTAAGTTGAAAAAATGGATGGCCAACTTCTTATACCAAACATAAGCCTTCCTAATAGCAGTATAAGGTTCCAACCTCTCATATACTCTGTCAACACCACCCATGTTCTTATTGTAGTCCAGAATGCACACCGGTTTGTGCACATCAGCAACCTGACCCCAAGCAGGCACAGGTGAAATACTCTCATCATGGATGGTAGTCCGCATGTACACATCCCTCCTGTCCACAAATTTCACAGCTAGTAGTTCTTCACTACGCAAGGAACTGCACTGACCCCTCTGAAGTTTTTTGCAAAAAAGCTCTTTTCGGAAAACCTTTGCGGTTAGAGCGGATTGTGCCACATGCAAAAGTGTCCACTTTAAACAATTCCTTAACTTCTACACTGCTGTGCAATTGTTTATCAAGGTACAAATGGTGGCCTCCGTTGAACAGTCTTCTAGCAAGATCCCACACAATTTTCTCTGAAACCCCAAAAGTGGACGGACAACCAGGGGGGTCAATAGTGGAATCTCTACCAGTGTACACACGAAAATTAAAAACATGTCCTATCTTACTCTCAGACAACATATACAGTTTAATTCCATAGCGTGCCCTCTTGCTAGGGATGTACTGCCTAAAAACCAAACGACCCTTGAACAAAACCAAAGACTCATCAATAGATATTTATTTCCCTGGAATGTAAATCTCTGAAAATCGATCAACAAACTGATCAAGAACAGGCCGAATCTTAAAAAGACGGTCACAGTCAGGGTGACTACGTGGCAACGCCAAAGACTTATCCACAAAATGCAACATGCGTAGCAAAAGTAAATACCGATCACGAGTCATAACAGCTGGAAATATGGTTGTTGCCATCAAGGGACTGGAAGACCTATATGAAGCCAGGTTCGGCTTCCTTACCAAACCCATCAATACAGCCAACTTATTAGCAGTGGTAAAGTGCCCAGAGCCTAAAACCAACACAAACAGGTCAGGAAAAAGTAGGAGGTAGAAGCAAAAAGTTTGGGGATAACGCTGCAAAAAGGGCCATTTCCAATAGTTTGACACCTGAATTTCCGGAAGCATTCATTTCTTGTGTTACCCTAACTTCCTTTGCAGAATATTTTTTAACCCAAAAACATTGTTTCGACTGTGCCAATCTCATATAACAGAGTGGTTGTGTGCCTGCTAAAGAAAAACTGTGTGCCAAGTGTACATCGCCGATTCTAGTCTCAGTATGAAAGCTTTTGGGGATCTATGCAGTCTGTAACCTGTATGGGACAGATTTCAAACCTAGCAAGAGAGCCCAGAAGGTTAATGTTCTAAGCACATGTCTGATTCTGTGTCCGGACCAGAGGCGAGGATTATGCTATTCTTTCTTCACTTTTATTGAATAGCAGCCATTTTAAAGTTGAATATAAAACCAACATTCCCATGAACCTTAGGGAATAAACAGTTAAAACAGGTAGTGTCCCTTCATCTGCACCAATTGGGGATCCCCATGGTGCTGATAGTCTCTGTCCATGCTTCCTCTTCCTTCGCTCCTTGCAGCTAAGAGAAGTCATGTTTTTGGTTTTTCTCGTAATATGTACTGGTTAATGTAGTATTTGTACTTGATTATGTAATTTGCCTAAACGCCTACTGTTTTTGGTCTATTGTGTGCTGTTGAGTTAGGCTTCACCGCTGCTGTTCCCCTCATGGGGTGTTGGTAAAGGGCGCGCGTGCCAACATTCGCTTGGGGTGCACGCATGCCTCAGTGGTTTTGCGTCTTGTTTTTTCGGCAAACTATCCTTTTTCCCTACAGGTTTTTATTTCAGCTTCCGAGCCGCCGCTACTCGGCAATCGAAACTGGTCGTGGGAGCGTCTGAGCTCCCTATCGGTTATATTGTTGCTTCCGGCTTGCAGTGACCGCGGGCCACCGCCAGAGGGCGCCTGACTGCGTGTCAGACACGGCTAGCACGCCTGGGATTCAGCGCATTTCAAAGCGCATGGTAACCTGGAGCAGCATCGCCTCAAGAGCCTGGTCTGTGCACCTGCCCTTACGCCCCTGACCTGGGTCGGTACAGTTGCCATTAGGCATCCTATTTCTCTACTGTTACACCCCCTTTGAAAGCCCTTTTACGGGTCTGTAAATGCCAGTAGAAAACAGTCTTTATCTGACTGGGAGGGTCTGTGCATAATTAGGCCAATAACGCTCTAGCTTAACGTAGAGTCAGTAGTGCAGACAGTGTCTGCAGGGACCCGTGCGGGCAGGCTGTCCTAAGATGTCTTTGGCACCAGGGCTGTTGGGGTCCCGGGCTCTGCCCTGACCATTGAGAGCACTGCCCACCCATCTCTCCGGCTGACACCCAGCCCTCTCTAATTTGAGGCATACCATCTTGTGAGTACACTTACCTGGTACATGTTAACTGACTCCTACTTATCTCATCCATGGAAGCTTATCAAGATTATGTCTACCAAGACGATCAATGGGAGGAAGACCCTCTTGCAGCCCTCCCATGGGACGACAATTTTTATGACTCTGTAGACGCGCCCATCCACACGGCAGTGGAGCAGGCCATGACACCCCTAGAGGAAAGGTTGGCCCAGAAAATTGCCCAGGCCTGCGATAAGTTGGCCAGGGCCTCCCAAGCTTCTGCGAATGACTCTTTCCCCCAGCCGTCCTGGCGCGGACAAACAACACCCACTGGCTAAGCGCGCTAGGGACGCTGGGGTGGACCATGCAGCTTTGTTGCCTTAAACAGGCTTTTCTTGCTAGTACCACTCCTCCAGGGATTCCCTCTACCTCCGGAGATGGGGACCAAGGGGACGCAGACCAATGGGACGCGGAAAACTCTACCGAACTGTCCTTCCCTGCCAGCTCAGGCCCCTGACGGGCAGAACATTTGTGCGGACATGTTGGACCCGGACGATATCCTGCACCCGAGGTCCACCGACTGGGCCCCTTCGGACAAAGTCGCCCAATACGTGGCCTGTCGGATCCATGGCCACTCTAATCTACAGACCCGTAACTGCCTTAGGGCAGAGTGCCCACGCCCTTTTTTGGAGGGAAAGGTAGCCGCCACCCCGGATATTGACCTAAGAATGGCTACCTTTCTCACACAACTTGTTAAATATCCCAAGAAGGGCATTGATAGATCCTGGTGGGCCTGTTAAGATAAGTTGCTGGACGCCTTGGGCCCCATTACTAAAATCCTGGATATGGTGGAAGAAGCCAAAGCCTTGGGATCCCAAATATCACCGAACATCTCTCTTCCTGGGCCCAACGTGCAGTGGTGTTTCTCATACATGCCAACTGTGCAATCTCCACTGAACGCCGCAGGTTCCTCCTCTTTAAGGTTGACCCCAAGCTCGGGGACCTGGCGGAGGGTCCAGTTGCGCAGGTTGGCCTCTTTAGCGAGCCCTTTTTTAAAGACCTAGGGAGTTTCGTTAACACCTTCACCTCCCTTGATTAGGCGCAATCTTCCATCAGGAAGGTATTTCACCCTTGAGTTTTCCGAGGGGGCCGGACGAGGTAGGGGCCGCTTTTCCGGCCGTCCCAATCAAAACAGAGGACAAGGCTCCAATCACAGACCGTATCAGGACCAGGCAGGCTTTGGAAACTTTTAACCCACCCGTGGACGGCGAGGCAAGACCAGGCAATTCTTCTGAGTGTTCTCCCTTCTTCCCTTCTAAAAGTGGGGGGCCGTCTGGCGCATTTTTTCCAAATGTGGACTTCCTTCACGAGGGATGCTTGGGTTCTACAGACTGTAAGGGGTTTTCACATAGTTTCTCGGGTCCCCTTTTCAGATCGCGACCCCAAGACCTTTCTGTTTTTCCGGGGCAGAAGCCGTTTTGATCGATCGGGAGGTCCAATCCCTTCTAGACAAGGGTGCGATTGCAGATACCCTGCCACATCCCAGAGGCTTCTTCAGCAACCTCCTCGTAGACAAGGTGGATGGGGGTCAGCAGCCAGTCATCAACTTAAGCCAATTCAACAAGTGAGTGGCTGGACTTAAAGATGGAGTGTATCCATCTAATTCGCGACATTTTCTGTCACAGCGACTGGATGGCACTCCTCGACCTCAAGGACGCCAATCTGGCGATACCCATCCCCCCCACCACCCCTCCCACCACCGTCTTCTTCTTCAGTTTCCTTGGCGGAACAGGACCTACGAATTCACCACCCTTCCCTTCGGTCAGCGATAGAACGCTTACGGGCGTCAGGCATGAGACTCATAGTGTATTTAGACGACATCCTGCTAATAGCGCAAGATCCCTGGACTCTTTCTCGTCACCTGCAGACCACGGTCGATCTCCTTCAGAACCTCCGTTTCATCATAAACAAAACCAAGTTCACCTTGACTCCATCTCAAAGAGTAGTTTTTCTTGGGTTTTTAATAGACTCTGTGGGCTCCACCCTTAGCCTTCCCTCTCACAAGATGACAAAAATGTTACACAAGATTCGGAAGGCTCTAGCTCAGACTCCGATTTCCCTCTGGCAGATAGCTCGAATTGTGGGCCTTCTTTCGGCCTCCATTCAAGCTATTTCCCCGGCACGCTCCATTACAGACCACTTCAGCATCTCAAGGAGGCACACCTGCGCAGGGGCTGCCCTTATTGTCACAAGATGTGTCTGTCAGCAAAAGCCAGGGACGAGCTACAGTGGTGGCTCTCAAACATGGAGGCATGGAATGGTCGAGCCATCTTCGGATCCACGCCAGATATCGTTATTGAGTACTACGTGAGCAGATCAGGCTGGGGCACGAGGTGTGGCGACTTCACTACGGCGGTGTGTGGTCTCTTTCAGAGCAACAATTACACATCAGCTGGCTGGAGCATTTAGCAGGATCGTTTGCGATCAAATACTAGACCAAAGACTCCATCCAATCCTGTGTCCTCTCAAGATGGACAATATATCAGCGGTCTGCTATATCAACCATCTGGGAAGCACACGCTCGAGATCCCTATCGGACCTTGCGGTGAACTTTTGGCAGTACTGCCTGGACCATCAGATCTCTGTCACAGCGGAGTACCTGCCCTGACAGGCCAACCAGGTGGCAGACTTCCAGTCATGTTACTTTCATGACCAGAGCCTCTTGCAGTTACATCCGGGAGTGTTTGTGGATCTCCAGAGCCTCCGGGGTCCTTTCTCAGTGGACCTCTTTGCCTCTCGCCTGGATCACCAGCTTCCCAGATTTTTCAGCTGGAGACCAGATCCTTTGGCGGAACAGACAGACTTGTTCCTGCAGAACTGGCAGGGGGAAGCGGGCTATGCCTTTCCCCCTTTCGCAATGATAACTCGTGTCTCGGCCCAGGTTGGCGCCAGAGAGCAGAGGTAGTGCTCATTTCGCCGATCTGGAGGTCTCAAGTATGGTTTCCGGTTCTACTGGAACTTTCTTGGGATTCTCCAATCCCTCTCCCCCATTTTCCAACTCTTCTCCTCAGTCCGGACGGGTGTCCTCACCCATTGATCGAGCAGGGTTCCCTGACGCTGATGGCGTGGCGGATTACAGGGGACAATGGGCGGTCCCAAGCCTTTCGGGAGCGGCTGAGAAATTCATGTCTAAGGCCTGGGCAGGCATCACAGTCCAACGTTACTGGTCCACCTGGAGACGGTGGTGTCGTTTGTGTCTGCGATGGAGTATCAATCCTGTGGCAGCGGATGTGACTTCCATCTTAAATTTTTGGGCCTCCCTGGTGGAAGACGGTTTGGCTTATAGAACCATCAATATTTTCGGATCCGCCATCTCGGCGGGGCATGCTATGGTTGATGGTTCCCTGTCGGAGAGCATTCATTAGTTTGTCATCTCCTTCGGGGTATCCGTCTTTCGCTACCCCCAGCGCCGCTCTACTCCCAACTATGGGATGTCAATCAGGTTCTGAATTTACTCCAATCGTGTCAACCAAATAGATTCCTCTCTAGAAAGGGACTCTCTGCAAAGCTAGCCATGCTGCTTTGTCTAGTCTCTTGCAGACGTGTTTCAGATGTCCGAGCTCTGGGTGTTTCCAGTAGAATTTTTTACCCTCACTGGAGTGACATTTACCATCCGTAGACTCGCCAAATGTGGAACATCTATATTATACCCACTTTCCTGGATTCTCCGAAACAATGTGCAGTTTCCTGCCTCAAGGCTTACGAAGAGATGATGGGGGAGTTCAGGCCTCCTGGAGAATGCCAGTTGCTCATCGCACTCAAAAAGCCCCACAAGGCTGTGTCCTCGCCCACAATTGCATGTTGGGTTCAATAGATAATGCAAGAAGCGGGCATCGATCTGCAAGCGTTCAGTGCGCATTCTACCAGAGGTGCAATGGCCTTCAAAGCATTTACCCTGGGAGCTCGTTTAGAAGACATTCTGAATGCTGCAGATTGGTCTTCAGATTCCACTTTTAACACCTTGGCTGCTATGGGTTTTCCCCTCCTGTGCTTCTTTGTGAGCTTTCCCATTATACATGACGAGCTCAGCTCGTCATAAGCACAGCTCAACCGTGCCTCATGACGAGCTGAGCTCGTCATGAGCAGGGAAGGGGTTAAGCGGTTTTACTTAAACCTGGCTATTGATATGGTTCATTTGGTCATGAGCAAGATTTAAACTAGCATAATCCTCGCCTCCGGTCCTGGCATAGAATGAAAAACTTCCTAGATAACGTAATGGAAAGTTTCAATTCTATGAAGGACTCGGAGGTGAGGATTATCCCACCCAGGGTTCAAATTATTGCCTACTTTCCCTTCCTCATATTGGATTAAGTAACTTCTGCCTTATTTTGATGTACGGGACAGGAAATCAATGGTATGCTTTGACATATTTCTATCCTAAACTGTCACGACCAACAGGTTCCTCAAGATCAGGGCGATGCTCAAAAGGGGTCCACCTCCTGATGTCCCCACACTCAGCCTGTATGCTCTGTATAGATATAATAAGTCAATCAGGCAAGGGATAGGGTTAGGGAAGGAACAGCAGGGGAAGGAGGACAACCTGAAATGACATAAACAAAGGATTAATACAATATATCTATACGGCTACTCTCATATATTTCTCACTAAGGTAGAACGCACCCTGATATGGATTGTCCCTGAGGTGATCCCATTCTCTCTCCTAAGGTAAGATGCTTCTCTTCCCTTAGCGAAGGTAACCACACCTATAACACAGAACACAAGTTAATCTTTGGCCACCTCACCACATCAAACGATGAGCCTCCTTCATCTTCGTACATACCATTTTACACACACCCTTTATCCCAAAAGGAAAACAAAAAAATAAACGCCAACTCCAGCACCAATAGTATTAACGAGAAATTCCAAAGTCATAGAAACGTCTCCATTAATGTTAGGCAACTGAAAACCTGAACGCTCCAATGAAATGTACAGAAAACTGGGATTTCGATTCTCTGTCCAAAAACAACCAGCTTGGCCTCAGCAAATAATGTGATACGAATTGGGGAAATATTTCCTACAGAATAAACAAAACGTCTCCAGGTCGCTTACCTCCAGCCACCTGGGACGCTACCCGGTCTCATGAAGGACTCCCCCGTTATAATCCACAGGAGAAGTAGAGATGCCATGAAATGTTTTTTGTCCGGCAGGCTCCCTTGCTCCCCACACTCCAAACAGCAGCCGCGGTACAGCACAGCACGATAAACTTCTTGGGTCAAAACGCGTTCACGCTCAGCCTAGCGTAACGTTTTCTCCCATGACCCCCGTGGAACCTCAAGCGGCGATCATTGCCCCGGAAGGCATCAAAGGGCTTTTCCTGATCAGCCGAGCAGAATACCAACGCGGGCTCCAGGAAAAGAAAACAAGAATGGTCTTCAATCCTGAATTCCCCGAAGCAAGGTACTTGAACAGGAATCTTCAGAGCGTCCGCTCCGAAGTTTGCAGAACACACCTCTGCCAAAATCGCGTAAAACGCTCTCAGCGCCGATCGCGCTATAAATGAAACAGGAAACTCCCAGAAGGCCTTCTGGGAGTTGTAGTTCGAGTTCTCTCACCATTCCGGTAATGTAGGCGCAATATGACTCCGCTCCTGATATTAACCAATTCTGTCGCTTACGTTTTACTTTGCTCCTTGTAGGGAATTCGAGTAAACTGGACTCCTGATGTGGCTTTACTGGCTGACCGAGCGACGAAAGAGGAAGCATGGACTGAGACATTGGACTAACAGCACCATGGGATCCCTGATTTGTGCAGATGAAGGGACACTCTATCTGTGGCCACTCTATTGTTGTAACTGTTTAGTCCCTATGTTTCATGGGATTGTTGGTTTTTTATCTGACTTTAAAATGGCTGCTATTCAATAAAAGTGAAGAAAGAATGGCATTATCCTCGCCTCCGAGACCTTAACAGAATTGAAACTTTCCGTTACGTTAGTAGGACATTTTTCATTCTCCTGCAGGACACAACATCGAATGACTTGAGATAACTCATGAGGTTTGTGTTCCTGTTGCAGAGACCTTCCCTTCTGCAGGCCGCAATGTCCCTTTGCAGTAAGATGTCTCAGAAGGTCTATACACTTGCTGCAAATATCTCTCTAGACACAGCAAATCTCACACTCCAGCTAGATACCCTGGTAGGTCAGTGTGCCTGCTGCAGACGTGCATGTTGCCTGCAGGTTATGGGTTACAAATCAAGAAATATCACCCAGGAGTTTCATGCAAGTGTTCCATAAATCCTAGTGTACCACACACATTTCTCTTTCAAGCCTGCTTAAGATAGACATGTGGATAAGACACCTACGGTAGAGATATTTCATACATCCTATTCACAGATTTCAGTGGTATTAACATAGCTTAGTGTGGTCATGCACCTGCTGCACAAAAAATATATATCCTAGAGGCCACAAACACTCTTACTGGAATTATGCACCAGTGTTAACTAAACTATATTGCAAGGAAATGTGCATTATGTGACATATTATGTGATTTTAGGCAAATTAGGTAACTCACTATGAGGTTTTCTTTATTTATCCATTTTGACAGTGTACCACACAGATACAAAAGGGACCTCCGTGTTATAAAAAACACAAGGGATTCTTATGGAAAACAACTGTACACAAAATGGACAATTGCACTTCGCAAAGTTAATCACCAATTAATAATCTGGCCATGCATGAAGCACATGTAAGCCATTTTATTAACACTGCTCGTTCTATGTTCCAGAGCAAAACAATGTGTGCGCAACAAATGCAATGCTACACTTAGCCAAAGGCAAGTCTGCATGTGTGCTTTTCTTGCAAAGAAAAAAAGGCGTGCGTTGTTTATTTGATTCAGTGCCCAGCTATATTCTAAAACATGTCTGCTGTTTGGGCATCTATGCGGTGGTGACCCGGAAGGACCTCTTTCCCTCAAGCAGCTTGCCATGGGAAGCAGTGAAGGATGCTGATGTGAACTGACTGTCTCATGAGGGGACATTCTAGAATACAAATCATTGGACTTTTATAAAGATGCAAGAAGCTTGGTATTCTTGTCACGTGTTAATCTCCTCTGGAAAGAACTGCCACTTTGAGAACACTTTCTGGGGACAGCATAAATGTGTTTTAAAATACAAAAGTAATCAGTACAAAGAAGAAACCATTCTTTCTGCCCTAGAATTGCATTTACACATTATGGGTTTTCGTTTCCTACTGCAGAGAAAAGCCCTTCTCTAAACACTAGGAAAAATAATGCCTCCGCACAAACATTCTGCTGAGGGTGACCCGTTAACCCTTGCCACAGTGTGGCTCTGTACTGCGACCTGTGTGCAGAATTGTCAGAACTGCTAATCTGTATGGGATATAAACAATACAGATTATGGAAAAAATGGCAAGTGCAGATAATTTATATGCCGCAAATTCTCATTTTTCTAGTCATCCTGGTCATAAACCTCAACCCCAAAAAGCGGCAGGCCCTTGCACCTGCTGCAGAAAACTCTCTACACCCTACTGATCATTTTTTTTAAACACAGTGAAATAGCTCTGTGAGTTTAAATATCTAGCTGCAGAGAGTTGTGTGTAACCTCCGTGCCACATATTTTAATCCCATTAAGCTAGCTCAGTAGGTCGTGTACGTACTGCACACCTTTGTATGCAACCTGTGTCTCACAGGCTCCAATACCAGAAAGAAAGCTCAGCGAGTTAATACATCAAGAACAGACATATACGCCTTCAAATAACATAAGACCGTACAAGATCACAAGGTTGAACAATACTTCCATGTTTTCACCCACTGCAGCCCGTATACTCTATATTGCTTCCTGTACTTTCCCATTCCTAGCTCTGCCCAAACTCCTGAGGGAAAGAACACATTCATTCTCTCATTAATTTTAAAACTCTTTCCGCCTCTTTTATGTGGTTGGCTTCAGGTCTCCGAGCACAGTTTCTTTCCTGTGCCTTTTCCAGGTTTCCGTCCCTCAATCCCAAGCTCTCCTTATGTTATTGTGGTGTCTTCTTTGTACACAGTGCTCCCTCTTTGTGTCTGTCGCCTGCTCTCTCCTTATTTCTCTCTTTCTCATACACTTTCTGCTCCTCTGTCTGCAGTCCATTCACCACTTTGAGCACAAACTACCTATCCCTCTTGGTCATCCTTTCTACTTTGTGCAGCTCTCACCCCTATCTATCCACCATGCCACATAATTCCACTACACACTACAAAAATCCACTCAAAACCAAAACACATGGGTAAAAGACATTGTCATTTACAGCGCCAATAGCTCTTACTCATACAAATGCGAAACCTACTGGCATTGCGAAACGCTTGTTTTCACTTGGAGATGAGATGAAGTCGGAATGGGCATTCTTACATCTCAGCGTGAACAGAATGTTCTGTCTTTATCTATCCTTTGTAAGTAGAAAGGTATGTTGTATGTTGACAGGGTAGTACGTGGTCTGAAAAAGGTGAATACATGGACTTGTTATGGGGAGGAGTGGGGGTATGAAATGACCGTCTCGGATGCACCTGATATTCTCTCAACCAGATCAGTAGACACTGGAGGGGTTGACGGTTTGCTCTTTATCAATCATGGATTAAACTAGCCGTGGACACTCAAAAGCTCGATACGGTAATATTTTCGTGACTTTTCAGTGTTTGGTAGTTGCAAATAAGGGCCTGCCGTTAGCTGCCATATTTTAACCGAACCAAGAACACAGAGTAGAAACCGGTTTACTCTGAATGAGTGGACTTCCTCCATGCTGGCCTTTTTATTACTCCTTCTTGGAGACAACAGGTGATGCTGTAGGATGTGGTCTTGACAGATTCTCAAGGAATTATGTTTTGCACCTTCTCAAATAGTAGAAATGAATTATTCCTGTTTCTGTTGTATGCCTGGGTTCCAGTGTCTTTATTTGCGGAACAGCACAGGCTGTAGAAAACGGTATACCCATTTTCACCCATCCCTTGTAAACTACCCTGCCTTCTTTATTTTTTTTATTTTTTACATTCCATAGTGTCACATTTGTTTAACGCATTGCTCTCATTTCATTTGGATGGCACTTTTGCGCTTATAGATTGTTGGCACCTTTTTCCTTATGGTTCTGTGATTTTCATTGACTGGTGTACTGACGTGTTTTGGTAGTGATGTTTCCTTATAAGGGCAAATCTAAAAGTGTCTGACGTGTCTTTGTAGGTGTATGTTCTGTCTGTCTAGCTATATATTTTTTTCTTTCTATATATGCTTATATATGATATAAAACACAGTGGGATTTGCCACTGTGTAGTGACGGTTAAGCAACACTTCACCTTGAATAGACTTATTTGATTTGCTCCTAAAGGGTTCGCATGGATTGATCTGTACCACATTTGGCAGTTGCTTAGCATATGCTGCCCACGTTTGTGATGCCTATTTTTATGCACTTTTATGTAGGGGTTAAAAGTAAAATTGTTTTGCGTACCTATTTTTATGCACTTTCATGCAGCGGGTGAAAGGTAAATGGTTTTTCATGCAGTTCCATTCAGAGGATAGAAAGTAAAAGGTGAGGTGTTTTAAAAAAAAAAAAAAACCTGTTTTCCCGTTTTAGATCCCAGAAGAAATTTTGCTCGAAGCTTCAGCAAAAATACACGATTTATGGAGTTATGTCAAACATAGCACGAAAGGAGATATGCACTTATCAAGCATGTTTTTTGCACGTTGGTGTTAATCCGTTTAGTAAATTTTGATGAATATGTATGAAATTTGACAGGCCGCATATTGAGATTACTTTTAGTATTTTTAAACTCAAGCAGATACCTACCTCAAAGGGTGGTGGATGGGGGCAAGAAAGTGTTGGTTTAATAATAGATTTGGCACTATTTGATGAATCCCCTCATTTGTCAGACATTCAGCAAGGTTAGGTTTATGTTGGCTATGTCAAGTTTTAAGCAGATGTGTCCAAGGGTTAACTAGATAAATTAGCTGCAATAAAAGTGTATTTCACTAATGAATTTCGTACTGTTTGATGGATTTACAAAAGATTTAGAAGACTGTTGGAAAAGTAAATCAAGTTCAAGGCGGTTGGGTACTACGCACTGCCAAAGGAGGTTGGATGTAAAGCAAAGACTGTGCAAAACTTGGAATTAGGTGCTTGGTAGTTGAATGTGCTACATCATAAAAACAAAAATATGAAATATCATTAAAGAAACCAGCCTTATTGTTCAGCCAGCGAACACAAAACCTAAAAAAGCCCTTAAATTTTAAAGCGGACTAAAATATGCACATACATATATATGTGTTAGCCCATATATTTTTGCCATGTATTTCATTCCTCTGTAATGAAAGATAGAGTGAAGATGCGAGCCTTATGTCCCCAGGTAAGATGTTCCAGACTAACATGGCCTGCACCAGAAATTGATGTCTGTCTGCTCTATGATGTGAGCTGATATTTGAAAATAGACATAAAGACTTTCTGTACATTGCAGGTTGCAGCCTGGAAGGATGTATTGTAGCCTGGCAGAATGATAAAGTGGAGGCATCTGATTAAGGAGTATAAACGTGGGGCATTCTGTTTAGAACTATGTACAATAGGCCGCCGGGGGCCAGTGCAGTGACCTCAGGACTATTAATATGATCTTCTTACATTAGCCAAGTAATAGCTCTAATAGCAACATTTTTAACTCTCTGAAGACGAGGAATGAGGAACTGAGGAAGGCCAGAGTAAAGAGAGACAATAAACGAATCAGAAATTAATTGCAGCTCCAACCACCAGCGCTCGATTTTGCTGTGACAGTAGAGGGAGAATGAGCTTCTTTTTTATTTTGAAAACTACAGCTGCTGCCCTCTATAATGAGATATGGCATTAAATAACCTCAAGAATCTTAAGCTTCTCAGCTGGTTGGCATGTAAGGTTAAAGATTTGTGGAGGTGTAATCTCAGAATAATTTTCTGCCTTCCAGGCCAAAGGTGATGAGTTCAGTTTTAGAGGCTTTAAGTTGGAAAACGTTTCTTAGATCCAGGACTGAAAATCAGTAAGCAGATGTTGTAGTTCTTGGCAGGATTTTGGTCAGGATAGAAACTTATCATTAGAGTAAGATTACATAGATACGTATTTTTCGTAAATAAAATAAAATAGAAGCCTGTGGTATATAGTAAATAGGGCTGATGACTTTGCCCGTTCCTGTGGAACACGACTATCTAGTGTACAGATCTGCTTTAAAAGGATCTAGTATGACCTATTGGGAGCGACCATTCAAAAAAGTAGCAAAACAAGTTTATGGTGATTTGTGAGGTTTGCAATCGGGTGAAAGACTGGTCAATAAGAATGTCTTTGTCCACCTGTCTCAGGATGCTGAAAGGTCGAGTAGAACTAGTAAGCCAGCAGTGTCCTTTTTGATAAATCACAACACATCATTCCAGGAGCTTTAAAGTGCTATTTCTCTGCGATGCTGGAGTATGCAGTTATTGGCTTGTTTGATACAGGAATCTTCAGTCTCTGGTTTGAGATATTGCTAATCAAATCTTGCATTACCCCCACAGGATTATTTTAGTTTCACCTCTTCCTATTGGCTGTTAAGTTTATCCTTCCGCTCACATTTGAATGCACGAGGGACTGTTTTATATCTGAGACCTCCAGTGTCGTCATACATTTGTTTATCTCATCCAGGCGTTGGTTACATAAAACAATTTTTTTTTAGGTCTTGCCTAAAAGACAGCGCAATCTGTCTGTTGGCGAAAAGACTTCATGTCCGATTACAGCCGGCTTACAGTCGCCTATTGCTTGCCATTAGTTAGCTTTCTTGTCCGTCCTATTTGCTTGCTCTTTATTGGTTTCCATGAGCAGGCTTTATTTCCTCTCCTTATGTTTGCCCTTTCTCCGGAGCTTGGACGCATTACTTGTCCTTCCACCTCTCACTTTAGAAGCACTATTTATTTCTGTTTGGTTAAATACTCAACAAGAGTGCATGTATTTTCCAACTGTCTCCCTTATATGCTGCTTTTCACCACGTACCACGTTGTTCTCTGCTACCTGTGTTCCTCTGCCTGTTGTCCCCCTCGTTGCTTTGTCACCCGTGTGCTTCCTCCCAACAGTTCCAAGTTTCTTTGTCTAGCCCATGTTCTTCTCCCGCGCTCCATGTTCCTCTCTTGACCTTGTTGCTTCCCTCCCACTCTCCATATTTCTTTTCCAACAGATGCCCTCCCTGTTGTTTCTGCCACGTTTTATGTCAACTCTCTCGTATTGCTTCCTTCCCACATGTGCCCTCTGTTTTGTTTCCTTCACCTGGCCCTAAAAACAAAAATGGTTTTGCGCTTTGTTAGATTTTTTTTATATTATCCAGATCTAACTCGGATCAGTAAATAAAAAGAAGGAAAGATGCCTGCATTATTCAGTAGGCTTGCACATGTGTGTTATGCACTCTTACAAAGTGAGGTGGACAGACGGGTATAGTGACTTTTTATGTGTCTACGAAAGCGCTTTGATGCCTCATCAGGGGTAGTAAGCGCTATATAAATGCAATTACAATACAATGCCGCACAGCATCACTAAAAACTATTGGCAAAACCATTAAGTCCCAAAGAACTGACCTATTGGCTTTGCCAATACTTGTCTGATTTTTTTTCTCCATTTCTCAGCGCTTGAGTGCAAGTGTGCAATTAGTTGGTTTTGCCAATGCTTGCTTCTCCAGGCAGCGATGCATGTCCACCTCTGAACTTTCCAGCATTCCATGCACTCGTGAGATAAGTTATAAATAACGAATAACATGTCAGAGGCAGAATATTCTAAAATTACATCTAAATGTTTTTACAATGCTAAAAGAAATAAATTGTACATCCACGTAGGCAGGTTATAATCTTAAAAACAAGTAAGCATTCATGCAGCGCATCGGCCATTTTAGTGAATTGCGGTTTCTGTTCATTGACATGGTGTTGAAGATTCCGAACATTAGCGGTCTGTAGAGAGTGACTTGCATGTTAGAATGAACATTCTCAGCTTGATGTGGAGGGAAATGTAGAAATGCCTTGAATCTTTAATCAGCAAATGGTCCTTGTTGCCTTTGGCGTTTCTAAAAATAACTTAGCGATGTGCGCAGAATAAGAAGGGATTAATTTTTCATGGAGAGCGGTTTCTGGGGAAGCATTTTCCAGCAGTGAAACCTCCAGAAGGTAGTGGAGAATTTCAGTCTTGGGGGCACCTATTTTAGATTCAGTTCGAAAGACCTATTTAGCTTCCTGCCGGTCTCGGGTTAAAACCCCCCACATATAAACATAAATACACGGGCTTTCATTTCAGCCTTCTTTATTGGTTGGTGTATTGTTATTCAAAGTTTACTTCTCCCCACCAGAGCCCATCAGCCCACTTCAACCATTGGCTCTCTTCACAGTGGCCTGCAAATGTGACGGTTTTTCTCTGCAGGACACTGCTCATTTTATGTTCTTCTGTGGTATATATGATCTGCCCAGGAAAAAGTATATTGTCCCATTGCTTAAGAACAAGGGGTTCGTCCAAATTAAGCCCGCCCTATTTTACTTAAAAAAGTTAGACTCACCACTAAATATGTTTAGTGTCGCTAACTTTTTGGTAGCTGCTTTCCGCCTTAAAAAACGTTCTGGAAATTGATAAATTAAAAGTCTTGACAACACCCTATGGAATCATTGAAAAATTGCTGCTTTTTTAAAATTTTGTACATATTTTAATTGCTCTATTTTTAACTGCGATTGTAACCCGATGTAACTGCACCCCTTAATTATGTATTTTTGTCAATGTGCTTTTTATGATTCGTCATGAATCGAAATAAAGTTGTTTTGAACTTGACTTGAACTCTCTTCACAGTGAGTGAACATCTGCCTAAAAACGAGTCCACTTAAGTTCCCGGGCCGGCAGGCCAACCTATTCTTACATTTGTTTCATTTCATGTTTTTTTTTTAATTAGCTATCTTTTGCCGGTAAACAAAAGCAGTTTAACTTACTACCTCTGCACTTTTAGGGTCCTATTTACATGCTGCGTTTTGTAGTAAGTTTAATAGTACTGTATTAGAAAGTAAGAGAATGTTTTTCACTAATCTACTTGCAGAGGTCTAAACCTCCACCCTTCGCATCTTTTTCTGCGGAGAACTAACTCTGCATATGTAGGTGTACGTTTAATACTAAATGTAGAAGGGAAGGGACTGTGGTCAGAAAATGTGTAATATTTACAAATAATTGGTAGGGGTTTAGGGAGTAGTAAGGGATTGAGAGAGGGGTTTAGGGATGGATATACACCCACCCCCAAACTGCACTTCTATAGTTACTACATCCAAAACAAATCCAAAACTGTTGTACATGTACTCAAGCGCTGGAATACGTCCACTACCACACATGACCAACCAATAATATTGCAGCACAATTCTACAGAAAATAATAGTGGTATAGACTTAAAATGGAAGCCCATTAGAAATAATGTTAACATAGATTAATTTATCTTACCTTATTAAAAATATGTATGCATTTAATTTATTGTTAAATTATATATATTATAAAGAATATATTTTAATATATAAATTACATTTTAATTTACAAATGTAAAGTTAATTTAAAAAAGTAAAGAATAGCTATACGTAGGTTTTAGTAACTTATAAATCCGATTAAG
The DNA here is from genome assembly GCF_964263255.1 of Lissotriton vulgaris. NCBI lineage: Eukaryota > Metazoa > Chordata > Amphibia > Caudata > Salamandridae > Lissotriton > Lissotriton vulgaris. The sequence continues at coordinate 836,506,148 of NC_141687.1, forward strand.
TAATTTTTTTGATAGTAAATATTGAACAAATTGTTTTAATTTAATATATTTAACTTGCTTATATATTTAATTTAAAATGAAACTTGCTGAAGCATTTTCTTTAATGTTGTCCTACTTTTAAATAAATATATTAACAAATTGAAATTAATATTTTACATAAATAAAATGTAAGCTATTTTTTCCCCTTAATTAAAAAAAAATCCCTATATGTTACTATATGGAGATCTCAGCCCCAATTGCAGAGGCCACCGCCAAGTTTGCAGAACATCAAATACAGTTATGTCTCAAGAAATTGGATTTTTTTGGGGGTGGGTGACTACCCACCGTAAGGAATAATCACAATCCTTGCCAGGATGAAGTCTCAAGTCTCTAAATTATCATAAGCTTAAACTCCTGAAAGCTATGGCAAAGAGAAGACCGTTTTAACTTAGACCAATGTGTAAAGTATTTATTCAGTACCAAATAGTAATAAAGGTAAAGTGACAAACAATAAAAATCCCAACTTAAATTAGTGACATAGAGTATACTTTAATAAACAAAACAACATGAGAATGACAAAAAAATCTGTAAATGGAGCAGGAGAAAGGAGTTTCTGAATGTTTAAGGGAAAATAGTGGCAAAAAAAGCAATGATTTTTGGTCACGATAGAACAGAACCCAGGTACCATCTGAGGCCGACAGTGATTGAATGCGCTTGGGATACACCAACCAGCTTTGTAAGATTTCTCCTTCGGATTTAGTTTTTTAGGTCCCAACCAAGCACAGAAATATACTTCAAAGCCCCCCATGACAACATTGAGGGAGGCATTTTGAGACTGACAGGGTGACAGGCAGACGCCAACAGCAAATCAAATCAGGTGTTTGTTATGCACGATTACTCAACCGTAAGGGTCTCAAGGCGCTGGGGGTCTGGAGGGGGGGGGAGGTCGCAGGTTCCAGTCCATCAAGAAGGGGGTCTTTTGAAGAGTCAGGTTTTGAGGTTTCTTGCTGGGGAGCAATGTTATCTGTCTGGGGTGGAGCGGAAGGTCATTCCAGGCCCTGGCCGCGCGGAAGGAGAAGGAGCAGCCTCCTGATCTGGTCTTTCTGATGCGGGGGACCACGGCGTAGGAGAGCTGGGCTGATCGTAGGTTCCTTTGGGGTGCGTGGAATTTGAGTTGGCTGTTCAGGTCCAGTGTTGTGGAGGGCCTTGTGAGCGTGGGTTAGCATCTTGAAGGTGACTCTAGCTTCGATGGGAAGCCAGTGGAGTGTGCGCAGGTGCTGGGAGATGTGGCAGTGGCTTGGCAGGTTGAGGACCAGTCTTGTGGCTGCATTTTGGATGTTCTGTAGCTTGCAGGTGAGATTTTTGTTTATTCTGGCATAGAGTGCGTTGCCGTAGTCGAGCCTGCTGGTGACCAGGGCGTGAGTGACAGTCTTTCTGTGATCGAGGTGAATCCATTTGAAGGTCTTACATAGGAGGCAGAGGGTGTGGAAGCAGGAGGCCGAGACAGTTGATCTGGCGGTCCATTTTGAGCTCTGAGTCCAGGATGATTCCCAGGTTGTGGGCGTGGTCCGTGGGGGTGGGCGGGCTTCTGAGGTTTGGGGGCCACCAGGTGTCGTTCCAGGCTTCTGGGCTTGGGCCCATGATCAGTACTTCCGTTTTGTTTGTGTTTAGTTGTAGGCAGCTGTTTTTCATCCATTTGGCGACGACTTCCATGCCTTCTCGAAAGTTGTCTGGCGGTGTTGGGTTCGTTGGATAAGGAAAGGATGAGTTGGGTGTCGCTTGCGTAAGCACAATGTTGAGTCCGTAGGTTCTGACGATGGGGGTGAGCGGAGCCATGTAGACGTTGAAGAGTGTAGGGCTGAGGGAGGACCCCTGGGGGACTCCGCAGGTGGTAGGTGTAGGGTCTGCGAGGAAAGGGGGGAGTCTGACCCGCCGCGTTCTGCCGGAGAGGAAGGAGCGGATCCAGTCAAGGGCCTTGTCTTGGATCCCTGCGTCATCGAATCTGCGTATTAGGGTGCGGTGAGAGACTATGTCGAACGCTGAGGGGAGGTCGAGGAGGATGAGGGCTGCTGTTTCTCCTTTGTCCAGTAAGGTTCAGATGTCGTCTGTTGCGGCAAGGAGGATGGTTTCTGTACTGTGGTTTTTTATGAATCCGGATTGGGAGGAGTCGAGGACGTTGTGCTCTTCGATGAATGTGGCGAGTTGGCTGTTGATGGCTTTCTCGATGACTTTCGCTGGGAATGGGAGCAGTGAGATGGGTCTGTAGTGTTTGAGGTCGTTGGGGTCCACCAAGGGTTTCTTCAGGAGGGGGTTTCAGCGTGTTTCCAGTCAGGGAACGAGGAGGTTGCCAGGGAGCAGTTGATGGTGTGGCAGGGCATGGGTGCCATGGTGTCAGCGGCTCTGTTGAAAATGTAGTGGGGCAGAGGTCCGTGGGGGCCTGGGGTGGTGGATTGACTGCTTTGTCTTCAGTGTCTCTTGGGTGTTGAGGGCTGTCCAGTTGTTGATCGCTGGCTTCAGGGTGTCAGGTGTTTGGTGAGGGTTCACTTTGGTTGACTTCGTCGAAGTTGTCGTAGATGCTCTTGATTTTGTGGTGGAAGAAGGTGCTAAATTTGTCGCAGAGGTCTTGTGAGGGAAGGATGTTGGTGGACTCTCTGGTGGGTTGGGTGAACTCCTTGATGTTGAAGAGTTCTTTGCTGTTGTGTGCATGAGTGGAGATTCTTTCTTCATTTGCTTTTTTCCTTGTTTTTCTGAGGGGCTAGTGGTGGGCGTTGGTGGCGCTGTTCAGTACAGGTCCAGTTGCTGTTGACACTTCCAGGAAGCTGCATCTTGCAGCTTATTGTCTTCCTGTAGCCACACAGGAAGTTATTCAGTAGCCTCTTAGAGTCCACTTCTTTGTCCTGGGTGCAAAAGGGAGCAGGTCCAGTTCTTCAGTACTCCACTGAGATCTCAGACAGCAGGTCCAGTCCTCTTCTGATCATCCGGAGTTCCAGAAATTCTTCTAAAGTGGGTGCCTGTGGATGCTAACGCTATGGCTGGCATGAACTAGTGGGTGGGAAAGACTCCTGGGCACTCCCTAACTAACGGGGTAAACATTCCCAAGGGTATTCTTACCCACTTTTGCCGCAGTTCTGGTTTGCCACACTGTAAAGTGGCCCAAAAAGCCACGTGTCAGGGCATTTTCAGCATTGCAAATGCATTCTCCCACAACAAACTTGGGCTCTGAGGGCTAGGGTATGTGTGTGGTGGGTGTTCTATGATAATCCTAATGTTCTCCTACATCTAACACTAAAATCCAGTTTGAGCTGGTACTGAACCAAAACAAACCCAGAGACAGAAGTCTGGTAGGACAAAAGCAGGAGTGTATACACAAGTAATACTGTGGCATCCTGTAATCTCCCTTTCAAGTGTGCCCCAAGTGTTACATGTGGCTCAAGATGCCTTCCAAGCCGGTTTTGACACTGTTGTGTCAAAAAGGATGCCCACAACACCATTGCTGCATGTACTATCGAGTGCAGATGTGTCATCTCTGACCACCAAGGTCAGCCCTTTGTTTGCTTCTGGCAGCACCTTGTACGCACCTTGTCAAGGCTGAGCACCAGCTGAAGGCTATCCTAGACATATGCTGATAAGACTTCCGATAGTTCTGACAGGTAAAGGGTAACTTCCTAAAAAATACTATGTTCGAGGCATATGAGCTGCAGATTACACACTGTGCATAGATAGCCACCCAGTGTTAGGCATGGATTTTTGCAGTTTGTTTTTGTTGTAGAAAGTCTTCGGCAGTCACAGGACAGGTGACTCCTCCTTTGGATCATTCTGCGCATGGGCATTGGCTCCATCACCAGATGGTTTTTTTACGCCACCGGGCTCAGATGTGTTTCCAGCGCTCCGTGTTGGAACCGATTTCCTTCGACGCGCAATCCTCAACAGCTTCCAGAATTTAGTTTCGAACGCGTTTCCAATCGACGCTACTCATCAACATCGAAGATTTCGATTCCGGTCGTCGACGACGGCCTTCGGGCCTAACTAGGCCTCGACTCCAGCTCATGGAAAGGACGCCATTTAAAAAGTGTCCTCAATGTGGGTCGAAGTTTCCCCACACCGATGTTCATGAGGTGTGTAACCTTTGCCTCTCCCCGGAACACGAGGCCAGAGACTGTTCCGCTTGTGCCTCCTTCTGCTCCAAGAAGACGATCCGGGACCGAAGAGCTAGGAGAACGATGGCTCGATCTTCAGTTCCGATTCCAGACGACATGTTCGCAGAGGGCGTCGACGTCTCAGAACAACATGGCGTCGACAGCAACTCAGAGGCAGAAGATTCCAAAGTAAAAGTTATCACTCCAGCACAGCGGGTCGTAAGTAAGACCGTCGACCCCGACCCTTCCTCGACACACCCAAACTCCTCGAGCTCGGGTGCACACCGAGACACTGCTTCTACTGCCCCACCTTCGGGCCCGGCTAAGAAGCTACCTAAGCCTTCTGGTGACTCGGGCTCGAGTCGGCCTCCCCACGGTGCCGGCTCACACCTACCGGCACCGAAAAAGACAACATCACCTACCACGCCGGCATTGAAAAAATCGGCGCCGAAGCAGGTCTGAACCAAGCAAACATGCTTCGTATTCAAAAAAAGACCACCGGAACTGACAAAACCATTGTATCCGAAAAATGCACCGGAACCAAAAAAAACATTGGAGCTGAAAAAACCATCAGTGCCGAAAAAGACTCCTGCTTCTCCTGTTACAGACTGGCAGAAAACCAAAAGAAGCTACTTCGGTGCCGAAATCTCCCTCCGCACCAAAAGATCGGCCTCCTGCAGAGGACTTATTTCACCCAGACCCTGCACAAAAGATTCTGGTTAAAGATTCAATCACTGGTCGATTAACTCTAAGTTAAAAAAACAACCACTGGATACACCTGCACCGGCTCCTCATCCAAAAAAGGACATGGCTACCTCTCCTCTAAGAGTTCCTTCCCCTTCTCCTCCACCTATGCCATCACTACCTGTGCAGATAACACAACATTCCCCTACATCCTCTATCATACCAGATGATGACAACAGGGGTGATAGCTCTGATAATATGGGGGGAATGCAGATGGTCCATCTATTTCTCCAGGCTCACCTGACTCGTGGGATGATTATAACACCCCAGACATCCCAAATGTCCCTCAGGACGACATATACCCCTCTAGGCCTTCCCCACCAGAAGACACTATGGGCTTCAATTAATTAGTACACAGAGCTGCGCAGTATCATGGGGTGGACATGCATATAGACCCTGTAGATGAAGACTTCCTAATGGATACCTTTGATAATGCACAAAGATCCTCATCCATTTTACCCATGCTTAAAGGCGTGATTAAGCACACTCCTGAAGTCTTCAAAGACCCAGTTAGAACTCGGGTCATAAACCCATAGAGAAGAAATATAAAGCTGCCCCTTCAGACCCAGCATATATTAGAGGCCCAGTACCACTAGACTCGCTTGTGGTTTTCAATGCACGCAAAAGAGAAAATTCACAAAGATCAGGTGAAGCTCCCTCACCAGATAGATTCTAAGCTCTTTGACGCTTTGGGGAAAAGAACTGCGTCTCAAGCAGCAAAAATGTGGAGTATTGCCAATACACAAGCATTATTGGCAAGATATAACAGGGCACATTATGACGAATTAGAATGGTTAATGCAGCACCTCCCTGATAAGTACAGAGATAGAGCAAATGAGCTTATCCAAGAAGGGAAAAATATTACAACACCTCCATTAGTTGTACACTTGATGCAGCAGACACTGCCTCCAGAGCAGTTAACACCAGTGTTTTGTTGCGTAGATATGCGTGGCTACGCATATCGGGGTTCAAACCTGAAGTCCAAAGTGCTATACTTAACCAACCCTTCGATGAGCAACACTTATTCGGACCCAATGTAGATGTATCCCTTGAAGAGATGAAAAAGTATACAGATACGGCCAAATCTATGGGAGCCCTGCAGACGCAGGCTCCCAGACGTTCATTTCACCGCTCATCTTACAGAGGTGCCACCAGGGGATACTCTTCAGACACACCTTCTACCTCGTAAAAAGCCCCCACACAATCCACCTATAGCAGGGGCTACTGAAGGGGTGGTTACAGAGGTAATAACAATAATGGCAGAGGTAAAAACAACAACTCCCGCTGTGGCTCTACCCTTGCCCAATGACTCCCCTCCCCCCGCCCCATTCCACTCCTGTCTTGGGAAGACTACAACAACACTTACCAGCCTGGGAAAACATCACATCAGACAGGTGGGTGCTTCAAATAATTTAGTCAGGTTACTGTCTAGAACGAACATCCACCCCCCCAAACATACCACCCTGGCAGCGTCCAATGTCACAGGAACATTGGTCACTGCTCAGGCAAGAAGTGATATCCCCCCTGCACAAATATGCAATAGAAATAGGCCCAATGCATCAGCAAAACAAAGGAGTATACTCCCTATATTTATTAATCCCAAAGAAGGACGGATCTCTAAGACCGATTCTAGACCTCAGACCTCTAAACATTTACATACAGTTGGATCATTTTCATATGGTCCCACTCCAACACTTCCTTCACTCCTGTTACAAAACTACTTCCTTGTCACTCTAGGTCTCAAGGACGCCTACTTTCACATTCCAATCCGCACAGAAAATAGCTCAGATTTGTGCTGGATGGGCAGCACTACCAGTTCAAAGTGCTCCCATTCGGAGTCACAACAGCACCAAGGGTGTTTACCAAATGCCTAGCAGTGGTAGCAGCACACTGAAGAAGACAGCATATTCACATGTTCCCATACCTAGACGACTGGCTCATAAAAGCCAGCTCATACAGCCAGTGTGTACAACACTCTCAAGCTACCATTCAACTGCTCCACGACTTGGGATTCACAGTAAATCACACCAAGTCACATCTGCAACCTTCACACATGCAACAATATCTCGGCGCTACAATAAACACCCAACTAACACTAGCCTACCCCTCTCCAGCCAGGATAACAAGTGTACAAACTCTCCTAACATGATTCAAACTACAACACTCTCTTCCAGCTAGAGTGTTCATGCAGCTCATAGGAATGATGGCATCTTGCATATTTAACACCTTGGCTGCTAGGTGTTTTCCCCTCCTATGCTGACTTTTCGTCATTCCTACTAATCATGACGAGCTCAGCTCGTCATCAGCACAGCTCAACCGTGCATCATGACGAGCTCAGCTCGTCATGACCATGGAAAGGGTTATAGTACCTCACGCAAGAGTGCAAATGCGTCCACTTCAAAAGTGCCTAGCACGCCAATGGAACCAGGCTTGTGATCAATTAACAGACCTAGTGTTGGTAGACATTCGGACTCATCGCTCTCTGCAATGGTGGAGCACCAAAAACCTTTCAAAGGGCCGACAGTTTCTAGAGCCAGTTCCTCAAATAATCATGACAGCGGACGCATCGCTCTCCGGCTGGGGAGCTCACCTACTGCATCAGATCATGCAAGGCAGGTGGACACCGCAACAAAAGTAACTCCACATCAACCACTTGGATTTACTAACTGTTTTTCTAGCCCTAAATGCATTCCAAAAACAAGTATCAGGCAAAGCTGTCCTAATCCGCACAGACAATATGACAGCCATGTACTACATAAACAAACAAGGGTGAACACACTCTCTGCAGCTCCCTCAGTTAGCACAGCAGGTATGGAGATGGGCTATACTATTAAAGATCTTCCTCTTAGCCCAACACGTTCCAGGAGTACAAAACACCATGGCAGATCTGCTAAGTCGACAGACACTGCAGATCCACGAGTGGGAACTTCATCCGCAAGTTCTTCAACCGTCCTTTCAAATGTGGGGACAACCTCAGATAGATTTCTTTGCCACCCACGAAAACGCGAAATGCCCAGACTTCACCGCCAGATATCCACACCCGCTGTCCAAAGGCAATGCCATATGGATGTGGTCAGGACAAATTGCGTACGCTTTTCCTCCTCTCCCACTACTTCCGTTAGTGGTACGCAAGCTACAGCAACATTCCCTAACACTCATTCTAGTTGCTCCAACTTGGGCCAGACAACCGTGGTACACCACGCTGCTGCAACTATCTGTGGTACCACACCAGAAACTAAACCTATCTCCACGCCTATTAACACAGAACCATAGAGAGATCAGACACCCGGACCCAGCTCAGCTCAACCTATCGATCTGGCTCCTGAAGTCATAAAGTTTGGTTCCCTCAACCTTCCTCCAGAATGTATGAACGTTATTAAAGAAGCTAGACGTCCCACTACTAGAGCATGTTATGCTGCTAAGTGGAAACTGTATGATATATACTGTCAAAACAACGACATAAATCCTTTAGATGTGTCTATTCAACACATCGTAGGATACCTATTACACCTTCAAAAGTGTAATTTAGCCTACACGTCTATTAGACTACACCTTGCTGCGATTGCAGCATATTTACAAAATAGACAATAGCTATCTCTTTTTAGAGTACCTGCTATAAAAGCTTTCATGGAAGGACACAAAAGAATAATCCCTCCCAGAACGTTACCTTCACCAGTGTGGAACTTGAATATTGTTCTCACGCGGTTAATGGGACCTCCCTTTGAACCGTTACATAAATGTGAGTTGCAATTCCTAACTTGGAAAGTAGCTTTCCTAGTAGCTATTACATCTCCGTGAACTACAAGCATTTACCATTCAAGAACCTTTTCTGCAAATGCATCATAACAAAGTAGTTCTACGTACTAATCCTAAATTCCTTTCAAAAGTAATTTCACCATTCGATTTAAATCAATCTGTTGAGCTGCCCGTATTTTTCTCGCAGCCACAAACAGTCGCAGAAAGAGCTCTACACACCTTAGATGTCAAAGAGCATTACTGTACTACATCGAAAGGACACAAACTTTTCGTAAAACTAAACAACTTTTTGTGTCTTTTTCACCACCACATAAAGGCAACCCCATATCAAAATCGGGGACAGCTAGGTGGATTTTTAAATGCATACAAATATGTTAACAGAAAATCAAATCTACGTTAATTCCTCCAAAAGCCCATTCTACAAGGAAAATAGAGGCTTCAATGGCATTCTTAGGAAACATTCCCCTAGATGATATATGCAAAGCAGCTACATCGTCTACACCGCACACATTCACAAAACACTATTGTGTAGATGTGCAAACTAAACAATAAGCCACTGTGGTCCAGGCTATACTAAAAACTCTGTTTCAAACAACTGCAACAGATACGGGTAGTCGCAGCTAAAGGTTGGTACTGCTATACAATCTATGCACAGTGTGTAATCTGCAGCTCGTATGCCTCGAACGGAAAATGCTACTTACCAGTATGCATCTGTTCTTGGCATGTAGAGCTGCAGAGTTGCACCCGCCCACCCGCCTTCCCGGCTGCCTTTAACTGTTCCAGTATTATCTTAATTAGATACAGATCACATGGACATCACTACTTCTTGTACAGCTCCATCACTTCCCTAATGGCGAAACACAATCTGGGAATGGAGCCCATGCGCAGTATGATCCAAAGGAGGAGTCACCTGTCCTGTGACTTCCAAAGACTTTTCTACAACAAAAACAAACTGCAAACATCCGGGTCCAACACTAGGTGGCCATCCATGCACAGTGTGTAACTCTGCAGCTCTACATGCCAAGAACAGATGCATACTGGTAAGTAGCATTTTCCTTCTCAAGATTTATTACAAATCCGCCTTTTCCATTGAATTGGATTTTTAATAATTAACAATAGTGGATTAATTATTTTTGTCTGGTTCCTTTCCCTAGATAACAGTATTAGCATTTTTACCTTTTACTCCGATTTTCTACATCAGACAGCTAGACCTGTCAGTGATGGTTTTTTTGGACCTTGTCACTGCAGGAACATGGTAATGTTTCACTTTTAAATACCATGCACTATAACTTGTGGGCTGCACGGCCAAATGGGGGTGTCCTCCTGTCTCTGTAAGATTCATTCGCAGTTGCTTTCTATTACTGATGCCATCAGGCCTCATTCTCAGGCGGCTTTACAAACACCCTGGACACCGGAGCATATACTGTCCCTTGAAGGGCAGCAGCTAAGCTTGGCTTAGATGATGGATTGTTGCATCACTCTATTGCTGTGAGTAGGAGACCCTGCAGCATCCCACACAGACCGAGTACTTCAGTCTGATAAGGGTTGCCCCTCCTTGCTCTTTTGTGAGAGCAGTGAGAATTATACATTTGGGGTTCTGTTGTAGTGACATCTTAGTGCCACGTGGGTCAAAGTGTTGCATTGGGATTTCAAGAAGAGTGTTCGTTAGGCATAGAAGTGATGTATTGCATCTCACATCTTCCTTTACTGAAAAAAAGGCTGCCATGGCTCTGCTCAGCTTTCATGCCACAGTGCTTAAACATGGCTAAGTGATTTTTCATAAGCAAATTGATGCCTAGCCATCTTGCAACTTCCTCCTAGCATCTTTTTCCTGTTGTACGTCCTGTCTCCTGTTCCTCCTCGCTGTAGCCACTTTTGGTGCTTCACATTCTGCCGATGTCCACCCAATACCACTGACGATTCATTCTGCACCGTGGTTCATCATGTGGGTTCTCGGGTACGCCGCCTGACCCATCTTCCAATGCTGCTTCCCATGCTTTACTTGTTCTACGTGAGCAGGTGTCATGCTCATGTGGTGCATGCACTTTCGTTTTTATTACAGCTTGAGAAAACAAATTAAGTATAAAGCCATTGAGAAATCCTCAAATATATTTTAGATAGGTCACACTGATATTTTTTCCCAAAACCAGTACAACGCTCATTGTGAACAACACATAAAAAGAAGGGATGTAAGGGTGTTGATGGGATGTATACAGCACCAAACTGTGGGTAACTTGAGTATCTAGAAATACCGGTTTTCCACTTTTGGATTCCAAGTCGGATTTAGAATTAAGTCACTCTGTGCTTTTAACAGACTACCAAATCTACGGAATGGAGCTAGAAGGAAGAAATGCTTGTATGGTGTGCCACAAGTAAAAGAGAGGGCTTGAAAGAAGATATGTTGTATCTGCCACAGGGAAGATAATGAAGAAAGGAACACGTGGTCCGAAAGAGGAGAAAGACAAACCTATATGGTTTTCCAAGGGGGAAAAGAAGAATGGAGTTAATATGTTGTTTACTGGGGGGAAGATGGAAGGTATTGGGGTTTTGTCTGCTGGAGAAGGAGGACGGAATGAATGCGTGGTTTGCCAGAAGGAACAGGAGGTTGGAAGGGAGGAATGTCTCTCTAGAAGCCAAGCGCTTGACGAGAGGAGATCCTGATATTTGATTGAGTCACTGCTGAGGGAGAATCAATACCCCACCAGCAACCACTGCTGCTGATTTTCAGGAGCAACTTGATAGCCCACAAGGGAACGCATGGTATCTGGCCTTCCCTCTACAAGTGCTCTGCCCAGCCCCTGCCCTGACGAAGACCCCAATGTGAGGAACAAACCACCCTCTATATCCACAGGGTCGAAAGGTAGACAATCTACCACCTGTTCGCTAACTCAAAGAACTGAATAATTGAATCATTATGTACCTTGGAACTATGCATATATGGGAACAACTGACCAATGTTAGGCTGGAAAGGTCCATCTCTATGTAACAAATGTTTATATGTCACCATACCTTTACCCTGTCCCTCACCCACTGACTCATTACCATTGACCCAATCCTTCCTTTTCTTCACAACAAAAGCACTGTAAATATTGAATGCACTGCTACCTGATTGGATCAATTATGTTGTTAACCATTAATGCTTTGACTTGATAGTGCGCTTAATGCCTGTTTAACTCATGAAATTAAATTCCGGTTCCTTGAATCACATTGAGGCTCTGAGCGGTGAATGTTTTTTCTGTTGTATATGTTTTTTTTTTAAAGTACTACCACGATCACTTCTAGAATATACTGGGTTACTAGAAGGAACAATCATTGGCAAAGCCAATAGGTCTCTCCTTAGGGACCTATTGGCTTAATCAAAGCTTTTTAACTATGCCGCTGTGCAGCACCGCTAAAAAATGAAAAAATAAAGTGTTTGATGCGGCTGCCCACGTAATTTTATAGGCATACCCGAGGACACAGGTGGAAGGAGGATAAGCAACATGGAACAGCCAGGGAAGAAGCACACGGGCTACCAGGCAGAGGGAGAGTACGGGGTGGAGAGAAGAAGAAACTGCTGAGAGGAGGGCGCGTTTGCGGTAAGCACCATGGAGGGAGGGGCGGTGAGGCGAGAAAAGAGCGCAATCTGGAGTGTGCTGGGTATAAGCTCGCAGGCGAGAAAGCAACAGAGGAAGTACATACAGGCCCGGCTCCAGGAATTTTTAATTGGACGGGCCAAGGATGCATTCGGGTGGGCGACCGCGGGCCTGATTTGTCACTTATATGCCTAGCCAGGCCTCTATCAGGGCCCTCCTTTATCTCTCCTTAGTCTTACAAGGCCTTGTAAAACGCACTCTTTTCCTTCCAAATCTCTTTCTAAATGCGATCATCCTCAAAAAGTGTTTTTTTCCATGTAATGTCCCCTTGATGGGAAGAGGTGGTTTCTGAGGTGGGAGTATCAGGCAAGTGACACTGCTCGGGCTCTACCCCATTGACCTCCTCCTCGGATTCCGTCACTACCACCCTCCTTTAATGCCCTTTATCTCTCCGTATCTCCCCCCTCCCCCATTGATCTCCTTCTCGGACTCCCTCACTACGACCCTCCACCAGCACCCCTCATCTCTCTGTAGCCACTCTCTCATATGCATTTCATTTGTTGTATAGCGCTACTCATATCGGTGTAGTGTGTCACAGTACTTTACATAGCGCACACATTATACAGAGACAATGAATCATACAAGTATGTCAATCAGTCTACAGGCAATGTCACATAAGACAATGAGTATTACAAGGTGTAGGAATCACATGTCATCCGTACTGGTGGGCAGTATATTTTAAGAGGGTTTGTTCTGGAGGAGCACAAATGCACCATTTAAAGCTTACTCCAGTGGCTAGGGGTTGGCTTTACTGACAAAATTGTGTATCTTCCCAAACAATTTTTTTTTTAGCAACATTAGAATAATGAAAGACTGGGGAAGTTCTAACTATATCACAACACAATAAACTATACCCTTGAGGTTTGCATGCAGCTCTCTGATGACGGTTCATAGGTCATTGTCCTATGATAGGTTTGTAACTTCTGAACTGCAAGGAACACACAAATCTCTTTGAAAAAGGCAGTAACCCACTGAGCTATCCACAGAAAATACAGTTTATCTGCATTTCAAAACTACCAACAGGCAAATGATTGCTCTCCAGCAGGATTTTAAATCACAGAGTTACCTGGTAATTTATTGTTAATGAAGCATACACGAAGTATGTGTCTTGCTGGGCATTCCCTGATTTTAAAAAGAGCTAATAGCCACACATTCTCTTACCTGCTCAGTCCCTCCTCTCAGCTGATAAGCAGCTGCAGGGCTATGAAAGGTGAATCAGGACATTTCAAACTTTTTTTCTCCGGCGAGAAATAGAAAAGGAAATATCCACGCAGCAGGAAGGTTAAGGTTAAGGTTACCCGCTGCCAAAGAAAGGATTTGTCCCCTTCCCATACCCCTATTGTACCTGCACGAGTGGGTGGGGACACAGCCCACCTTTCTAAAAGGAGATGCATGATTGGGCCTGGGATCTCTCCCTCAAGCACGCCCAATCACTCAACTCTAAGAACAGGAAAGAAAACAGCGTTCGGAGGAACGTTTTCAATGAAAGTGGTCATTTTCTACTGGCCTACGTGCCAGCACTACCAGGGCAAAGGCTCATGTTTGGGTGGGCCTGGCCCACCCGGCCCACCCTCTAGAACCGGGCCTGAGTACATAAAGGTGTTTGCAACATGAAAGGAGGCATGGAGAAGCACACGGACAACAGAGAGCAACATAGAGTACCCGGGGAGTGGTGTACACGGGGAGACAGTTGGAAAAAACACACGGACAAGTTGTTAATCAAAAAGAAAAAGTAGCGCTTGAACTAATGTTTGGCCTGCTGGAGAAGAGGGCAAGGAATCAGTATGCATGGTCTGCTGGAGGGGGCGGGGAAGGAGTATATGTGTTGGGTTGGAGGGAAGGGGAGGAGTTGGTGAGTAGAAAGGAAGGAATGTTTGGTCTGGTGAATGAAAGAGGAGAAATAATGGATCAATGTGTAGTCTACTAGACATCAGAGGATCAAAGAATTAATGTTTAATCAGGCAAAATCGAATGACAAATCAGGCAAGAGTTTATAGGGGAGAAAAAAAAGTGACCTACTGATATGCTGTGGCCGAAATGTTTGGTAAACTCTCGGGTTGTCTATTCTGTTACATTGCTGCTGCACAGGACAGTGCAGCAGGGTTCTGTTGCAATAAATATGCAATTGTAAGGGTAAGGGTATTTTTTCGTCTTAATGGATCGAACATGTATACATCTTTCAGCACAGCTTTCCACGTGACATCCCATTGATTTCTTCCATTTATGATTTACATCGTAGAAATGCTCTGCTACACACAGCTGTTTGAGTCGACATTTGTTCTGTAAGAATCTATTCAAGATAATGCCTCAGAATAATTAGATATAATTTCACTGCTTTCCCACATTAAGTACAGAATTTGCGTGGTTTTCACATCCTGAATGAGCCCTAAGTGAGCGTGAGTCATTCCGTTTGCTCTATTTGGATGTCACTTCCAGGCCTTCTCAGAGAGATTTCGCACATTCGGTGCAGTGCTCTGCAGCATGGAACAGTGGATGCTATGTGATTGTGATATCTGCAAAATATGTATGCCTCTATTTTCATGCATGGTTAGTGCATATTTTCCACATATTATGCACGGAATGTTAGCAAGACAGTAAAAACGAATCCAGAAAGGTATTGATGAGTACGTGGAATAAAACGAGAGAAGTGCTAATTCACATACTCTGTGCATTTTGTGAATGGACCCCAAAATTGTACAACTCATTAGTAAAAGTGTGACTAGAGCACAGCCCTTTATATTTGTTCTAATTGTGTATGAACATTCTTCTCAATCATATTGGAGTGCAAAAGGCAGCATTTTGAACAACTCAGAGGAACCAAAAGGTTCATTATGAACCTTCCAGAGCCGAATGATCCCTTTCCTGCCAGCAGGTCTAACTGCCCACCAATTAATTTAGGATTTAGAAACCTACATATGCCTGCTTTATAGATCACAGCGTGCTCCATGGAAGAACCAGGAGATATGTTTCCAGAGTGGTGAAATGCCTTTGTGCTCATTACATAATAAGCATTCGGGGGGGGGGGTGGGGGGGAGGGGGGCAGGCAGTTCCCGGTCCCGGGTCCCTGTCCCGGGTCCCTGTTCGGGTCCCTGTCCCTTACGAGAAGTGAGAGTACCTGGACAGCCTGCTGGTGGATATCAGATCTTAGTCAAGTACTGCACTCCAAAGATAGGAAACCATGGGTACTTCTCCAACCTTGCAGAGATGGCCACTTCCCTCGCCAAGTCTAACCCTCAGACTTGTAGAATAGCATCTTGAGGGAGCCCATACCTCCTAATGCACAAGTGATACCTGAAGAGGGCTTCCAAAAAGCACCAAGCTCTTAGCCCTGCTGTGAATGGGTGGCACATTTTCTTCCTTGAGTAACTGCACTCTGCCTTTGCTTCCTGCTCTTCGCCTTTTGTGTTGGCACTCTGCCTTTGATGCCTGGACCTCCTCAGTGTTGTTGCAAGTTAACAAATGATGAAGTAAGGCGTCTCTCTCTCCCACCCAATTAGAGCCACATTGTTTGTCTTTTAACTGCGCATAATCTTTAAAAGACGCGAGCAGCGCCCCTTTGTAACTGGACTAAGTTATTAACATTTCTGTGAGCAAACACAATACATGGAGGCAAGAGATTCCCAGACTTGAGGTGAAGAGCAAAGAGAAAATCTAGACGCAAACCGTTCCATTAGTTTTCCTAGATTGTAGAACTACCTATGGACATCAGACACAAGTACATCTATTACTATTCTAGTAATTTGTTGAAGATACACCTCTTCAAATAATGTTGGTCATTAGTAGAAGGCTTTTCGGCCCACTTTTTTCACACAAGAGTCCATCTCAGATGAGATTCACCTTGCTCCTGTTATAAATGTTTTTGTAAATTATCTTCTAACATTTCCTCGGGCTTTTTGAAGTGCTCCATCACGTGCTAGCTAGGTTTGCACTTATTTATATTTTTATTATTATACATTTTACTGACAAATAACCTTAATCAGTTACAAAAGCAATTGATGACCCAAATTAAAAAAAAATAAGCAAGCAGTTATGAATCAAAACACCAGAAAAGAAACTTATGCGCATATATTTTTATGTATGTCCACGGTGTCCAGGAAGGTTAATCAAGGGGACTCAATGGAACGTCACACAAAACCTTTGAGAGATATTGGACCTTGACGCTTGATTGAGGTATTTTTAGGGGGGAAATCTGAAGTAGTTCGTGAATGACAGTTGATAAATGGGAAGTCTCTGAGGTTCCTCAGTGCTATTTCGTAGTAGGAGCACACTCTTCAAATTCTTCCTTAACTGCCATACGAAGTTCACCCTTATTAAAGAACATCTAGAATGTTCTAAGCAAATCGAGGGACAATAAATCTGATGATTGTTGTGCTGGCTCACTATTTAAACCTAAGACTCTAAACACACACTGCTCAGTGAGCAGTGGTTGAAATAGCGGGACTCCTTGACCTGGATATGGGTTTCTCAGAAGCAGACATTATTGAAGCTGAGGAGTCTCCTGATGAACACCAGGAGAACCAAGACCTCAAGAAAATTCTTCCAGAGATAGGAGGTTTTCTGTATTAAAAGTTGCCTGTAAACTAGGACCTGTTGTGCGGTGAGGCATTCAAGCTGTTTGTCAACCCAAAGTCATCGAGCGAAAACAATAAAACTGTGTAAAGTTAAGACCTTGTTACCAAAGAAGTGAGTAGTTAAAGTAGTTCAAGAATCTCCTAAGCCTTCCCGGTCAAAAGAAAGAGCCACCAGGAAGGATATGCTAAAATGCGTTGTCTTGGGTTCCAAGGATGATCGAGCTCAACCTAAAAAGGGACCAACTCCCTCTTCAAGAGAAAGGAAAAGGTACAGGAGTCAGAGACTCAGCAACTGCTTAGAAAGAAAAAAGCCTTAGAAGAATCCATGAAACAACACAAGATTTCTAAACCACTGGGAATAATGAGAGCCTAGATAGAGGACACCTTAGAACCACAGACATCATAGGAGTTCACGGAGGCTCTGCCATGGGTGATGTAGAAATAATTTAAACGCAGTGAGAACGAGGAAGTTGTGCTCGAGGCGCATCAGCAAGATGACTCTTTGAGGGGACATAGTCAAACTCTCTCGAAAGAGGCAGTTGATATGTAGACTTTAAACCTTCATCACAATGTGACATCTTTATGTATCAAGGAATAGTTAAGAAATCAGGAGAGGCTTTTGGAGTGCTGATGGAGTTAGAAAAGGAGGTCACCCGTTTCCTGTTGGAGACCCGGAGTTCTTTATACAGGAGGAACATATAAATGCCCATGTTTTCCAGAAGACTTATCCCCTGTAGGATAAATGATATCCTACAGGGCTCTTACTTCCTGAATCGGACAGAAACATAAGGCATCCTTATGTTATCCTAAATATCTACAATCTCATATGGAGCCTGAGTCACTAACAGTTTATACCTCAAGGAAGAGAGCCATGTTACCAGCATCCATGGAACCCACTGCAGACATACATAGTAGGAGTCTGAAGGAATAGGAGGGGATTTGGAGATAGCAGGAGCTATACACAGTGGCGTTTTGCGAACTCCATTGCCATTTTAAGTAAATGTACTCATCAGCAGTAGGCGGACACAGAATACCTTTTGTCCAATATTCCAGAGAATTAATACAAGAGGCTAAATGCAGTTATAGAAGAAGACAAAAGTATTGCATAACCATGCCTCAAGCGTGCCTAAGACTCAGCTGATACAGCGAGCAGGCAACAGGCCACAAGTACCATGTTAAGGAGATAGCCATGACTTCATATTTTATTTCAGGATTCAGGCCAATATAGTGGACGTGCCCCTTATAGGCATTTTTTGCCTCTAAAGTAGATTAACCTGTGAATTCTTTAAGAAGGTCAATGACATAGCAAATGCCATTGGGGCTTTACAGATCTCCCTATTAAGGAGGTGGTAGCACAGACAGAAGGAGGAAGCGGGAAACTCCTTATACAACAGATACAGATTTTCGAGTCAGAGGCAAGTGTAAAAGTAGCACCCTTCAGAGTGGAGCATTACTAATCCCGTGCACAAAACACAGCATATGTAGTGGGGATGGTGGGGGTTAAAGGACTTACTAAGCACATGGGAGTCCATTGCATCAGACAAATGGGTATTCAACCTTATAAACTATGGTTATTTTATGGAATTCCTGAAAACACCACCTACAGTACCATCAAAACAAATGCACAAAAAGAAAGAAATGTTCCTCTTGGATGTTCAAGAACTACTACAAAAAAGGCAAAGAGTGTGCCTCTAGAGGAGAGGATGTGGTGTAATGGCCAGAGCTTCCGACTTTGTAACTGGGGAACTAGATTAGAGTCTCAACGTTGCTGAGCATCCTGTCATTCTGGGCAAATCACTTAATCTCCCTGTGCCTAAAAATGGACTGTGTCCTAGTGTAATGTAACTAGTGCTCATGTAAAGTGCTCCAATATCTTCGTGTCGAATTCGGGCTATACAAAACTGCAACTATAAAAAAAACACTTGGGTCCACCCAGTTTATTTTCTGATCCTATAATAAGACTTAAATAGCGAACACTGAGGTTGGTCAACACGTTCATCAAAATCCAAAGGTTCAAGATGACAACTTGGAATAGGTTACACCTTTTCTAGAGAGAATAACTACCTGACAACCATATATTTAAAGGACGCCTGCTTCTAATCCTGATACACCCTTCATGCAGAAGAGACTTCAGGTTTGTAATGATGGGGTATATTATCAGTTCAAAGTGCTGCCTTTCAGCATCAAGTATGCCTGACAGTGTTCACTAAAACATTTGCGATGGTAGCTGTCTACCACTGAAGTCAATCCATCAAACAGGAGTTATAAGGCGCGGCCAATCACCCGTGAGGGTATTCAGTTGCTGCGAACCTTCTGCTTTGGGAGGGTTAAGTTGAACAGCCAGGTTTTGAATTCCAACAGAGTAGACTGCATGTAGCCCTGATGTCATTGGTGGCAGCGATCAAGGCTGTTTTGGTGCTGTGTTTGGTATGGAATTTGAATTGGGAGCTGTCAAGAAGATTTTTGTTCTGCAGGTGTTCCGTGAGTTGGCAGTTGATCGCCTTTTCTAAGACTTTGGGGGGGAAAGAGGAGTAATACAACACAATACATTTCTAGAGCACATTTAACTAACAAGGTGTCCTGGCCTAACGAGAAGAATTTCCATATTGCCTAAATGTAAAGGCTAACTTAAGAGATGGCTAGTGCAAAATCAATGACAATTGTTTTAAGTCCCTTCCTTAAAAACATTTCAGATGGACAGCTTCTCAAGGCCAAAGGTAAGGCATTTCACAGTCTGGCCATCAGGTAGGCAAAGGAACGGCCCCCCTCCTCTGGATTTAAAAATGTGAGGGGGTGGAAACAATTTGAGATTGTTGGAATGAAGTTAGCGCGCCTGAGAGAACAGCTTCCGCACCTAAGATAGAGGAGTCCACTTGAGTTTAAAGATTTTAAATGGAAAAGTAAGGGTCTTAAACTTGATCCTTCTGTTGATCGGTAGCCATGAAGCTCACGCAAGTGACTTGATATTGACCCCCAGGGAGGGATTTTAAGGATCAATCGGCAGCAACGTTTTAAATAATCTGAAGATGCTGAATAAAAAGAGTAGGATCTAGGCTAATAGAGTGGTCCAATTTGGAAGTGATCATGGCATGTACAATAATTTGTTGCAGTTTCAAGTGAATAAAATATAGCATACGTCTTAAGTTCAGAAAACAAGAACTGGACAATTTTTTTATTTGAGAGAACTGAAGGATGAACAGCAGTTTGAGTTTGCTGATGTCGGCGGGTGGTTTCTTGAGAAGGGGTTTGACCTCTGCGTGTTTCCATTCTTTAGGGAAGGTTGTGGTGGTGATAGATGAATTGAACATGGCTGTGAGCTCGTTGCAGGTTTTTCTTGCTCCAGAGGTTGAGCTGGTGAGCTGGTCCTATGTGGATGTCCACAGTGGTGTGTTGGAGTTTGAAATGTTTGTAGATGGTGGAGATCTTTTTGTAGAAGAAGTCTGCCAGGGTGTTGCTGGAAGGGAGTGATGATTTTTTCGGTGGCTGAGGGGTTGGAGAACTCAGACTATGTTGAAGAGTTTTTTGCTGTGGTTAGTAATGACTTTGATGGGGTCAGCAAAGGTGCTCCTTTCAGTCTCTTTCAGGAGCTGGTGGTATTGGTTGAAGGATGTCTTGAATGTGGCTCGGTCTGTGCATTCCTTGCTGATGTGCCATTTCCTTTTCAGTCACTTGCAGTTATGTTTTGTGGTTCTCAGTTTCATATGTACTAACTGATCTGTTGGGATGATCTCTTGAATTAGATGGGCTTGACGGACGTGACTCTTACCCAGTTGGTGATACAGGCGGAGAAGTTCCCGACTGCATGTTCTAGGTTGGTTGCGGTGTCTGGGTGATCTGTCCACTGGCTCTCTGATACTTTTTTCCAGCTACAGTGTGAGGTGCTAAGCATCTTGGTGGTGGTGCAGGGGGGTCCTGTTATGGTGAAGTGGAGGATGGCGTGGTCGGTCCATGTGAGCTCGGTGACATGGTTGAATCCATTGTTGCAGTGAAGATTAATCTATTCATGTGTATCCTACTTAGACGACCGCCTGGTAACAGCAAGCAATCTCAATCAATCAAGGCAGATTTCGAGAAGGTGGTGAGTTTATTACTTCATGCAATTGTAGCCTGGCTCCTGAGATAGCAGAGTTTGGGCACCTGAGTTTATCTGCAAGTACACTTGACATCACTAAGAAAGCATATACGCCATCAAAAAGTAAGATCTACTTTTTAAGCAGTGAAATAGGCCTAATGTGATGTGGAGCGAAATATTTTCTTTCTTGCTTGTTTGAGAAGAGAGTGATAGATAAATTCCTTGCATGTTTAATGGAATGCAAATTATCATATACCTCACTAAAGGCGAATCTATCAGCAACTGCATCATACATTAAATGGAGTCACACAAGACATATGTTCATATTTTTGCTATACCACTCCTTAAGAGATGGAAATAAAACTTACATTTAGTTCTTGCAGGCCTGAGAACAGCTTTTGAAACGACGCACAAAGCTGTATTTAAAATACATTATATCGAAGACAGCGTTCCTTGTAGCAATCGCATCACTCAGAGGAGTACGTGAGTTATAGGCCCTCATCGGATAAGAACCAAGGCCAGTGTTATTATGAGAACACATCCAAAGTTCTTACCTAAAGTAGTGTCACATTTCCACATCGTTCAAAACGCTACCAGCTTTTTTTCAGAAGGCTAGCAATTCAGCAAAGAGGACCCTACAAGCAATAGGTGCAAGGAAGGCAGTGAGGAACTATATTCAACAAACACAAGGTATTAGAGAGTCCACACAATTCTTTGTGGCAAAGTCTCTACAAGCTTTAGGTATAGCAATCACCCATAATAGCATTGCAAAGATGGATAATGCGAAGCATTGAACATTTGAAATAATGCACAAAAATCACTCAACCATGAAGAAAGGAGCTAATATACCACTGCAGGACACCTGCAGTGCAGCTATATAGTCTTTAGAATAGACTTTCGTATGACATTGTGTAGACATAGACGCCCACAAAGAGGTGGAGGTTTTGGCAGTCAGTAGCAAAACATTTGTTTTCACCATTTATCTTTCCAAAACTTCCTCCAGAACGGAGATAACATTGCTAAATAATCTGTGCATAGCATGTCACTCTAGAAGAGACTTCCCAGTGCAAATAAACCAGTCTGTAATAGTGGTATTGGGGCTTGAAGATCTTCTAGATTCCACATGGCCCTCCTGCCTCCCCAAAGAAGGAAGGAAGTGGATGGCAATCAAAAAACATAGATTCCACAAAATATAAAATGGTGGTCATGTAATGAGGCATTGTGGGCTTAGTTACTGTCACACTCTGGCTTCACCTATACGTACACTGCCCCGGAGTAGAAAACATTTTGTATCCTATCACTTCCATACCCAAACACTAAGTAGCAGAATTATGTACATCATGTGAAGCTAGAATATTTTTAAGCTTCAAAACAATTATTGCTGGTAACTGATTTCATATTGTATAATATGTATGGATATAAATACACATTTTTACATCAATTTGCCGATTTGAGCACAAAGTTCATTTTAAATGTTATCTGCCCAGAAATATCTTCCAGCCTCTCCAAAAAATATATTTAACCTACCAAGAAACTATGAAAATGCCATTCTTTGTCTTCCAGTACAAGCCCATGACTTCCAATGGAAGGTCCTGTATAACATTTGTGGTCTTTTTCTTTTCGTTCAGGTACTTGTAGTTTTAGGTTTATGTTGGGAAAAGTAGCAGGTTGCAAAGAAAGACCAGCATTTACAATGCATTAGTTCTCGCAATTGCAAGATTTCAACTATTGGCATTGTTAATGGCAATACCTTTTATAATATTAAAAAGCATTGTCATTTACAATACCAACAGGTCAAACTTTGGCAAAAACAAGACCTATTGTATTGCAGAGCGCGGTGTCCGTGAAGCGAGCGCCACACTCACCATTAAAGTAAACAACATTTAAAAAAGAGTGCAGTGGCCCTGATGCGGGCGCCGTGCTCACCATCAAAGTAAAAAAAAAATTATAACAGAAACAGAGCGCAGTGTCCATAACGCGGGCGCCGCGCTCACTATTAAAGTTAAAAATAAAAAAATTGAAACTGAGCGGGTGTTCCTAAAGCGGGCGATGCGCTCAGCATGCAAGTTTAAAAAGCGCGTTGTTCCTGAAGCAGACGCTGTGTTCTTCTTGAAGAATTTTTTTAAAAAAGAGTCGCCATTTTACCATGAGTGCTGTCGGGGTTGGAGGTAGCCACTTTTAAAGTTAGAGCGGCATAGCACCCCATAAGAAAAGCAGTCTCCATTGTCCTGTGTGGGCACGCTGCTAATACAAAAAGCACCCACCATTGTCCCCATTAGTCAATAAACAATATAGTGCTCACCGACTTATAACGCAGACCATGTATCAAGCCAAGTAAAGGTCCATTCGTTATGGGAGGTAAAAATGCAGACAAGGCGGTACTAAGGAGGGACTAACTAGCCTTTTTACGAATCAGAAGCCAGCATTTACGAAGGGCAATGACACATCCAATGACAAATATGGGCGGAGAGTGGGCAGGGCTTCGACCTTATAAACTAGACTCCAAAGGAACATAACATAACATTAAACTTGACAGAGGGCGATTTATGTCGTCTCTGGCGTTGCTCAGTTCCCACTACTGCACTTTGCCCTGTACCCCCATAAGAGCTTTCTCAGATTTAGTCAGCAGTTCGATTTCTTTGAGGAAGGTGGCACACAAGAGAAGGTTCTCAAAGTTGTAATCCTAAATTTTTATGATCTTCTTGAAGAGCAGGACCGATTAACAGTATTCCAATAGACCAACTCGGCACCTCAAGAGTAAATGGAAATACACCAGAAGCTTGTGTGCTGAAACTTCCGCTGTTAGCTTCCTTCTGAGGATGCGGGAAAAACTTGAATACGCTATGAACCTAAATACCGTAATTGCCATGTGTTTAAGTCCAATTATGCAATTAAGTAATTTACCAGTGAACCATTTTGTAGACAACCTGCTGATGTATGGCATAACATATTGTGCAGGTGGGAAGGTAGGCGATGAATCTGAGCATGCACTGAAAATACATATTTCAGCAACTCTCATCATAAAGTAACAAATAACCATCAGGGGAAGTAATCAAACACTTAATAGCTTAAATGACTGTGTTCACATAACACATTGTGGAAAAATGTTTCCACGCTATCCTGTTAATGTCACAGCGGGCATGTGATCACACATTGCTCTACGTAAACAAATCATATAGAAAATATAAAATGCCGTTTATCATAGAACCAACAAAAATAAACTTGTATGCATCTTCGATTTAAGCTGCAAACCAATGAAACATGTAGTTTTCTTTGTTTCTTATAACAGGTTCGTATCAGCTGTGTTTGTCTGACTAGATCCAAGAGGATTTGCTCCATACACATTTTAAGGCGTTTCACATGATTGATTTGCTTGAAGTAAAAGAAAATTTAGCGAAGGGCCTTGCTTGGCTGTGAGAGCCTCTGCACGGGCAAGCGATGGAAATATGTGACATGTAAATCAAACAACAAACATGATGTAAAAATATGATAATCAATAAAAAATGTGAATAGTGTATTTCTTTAATAAGTGCAAGTGTTTCACCTTAGTACATCAAGTTATCACTTCATTAACTGAACTGATAGTTTTTAAATCCACACTTGAGAACAATCCTGAGCACCCCCCCCCTCAGTCCTGACGTCAAAATCATTAGTCAACAAGTCAGTTGTCATACTAGATGTGTCCTAGACCATTATTTCAGCTGGAGCAACTTTTTAGTCTATTAAATTAAACAAAAAAGGATTTCGTACAGCACACATTCTGTGTTATTCATTGCAGGGATGCTCTAATATATGATGATGAAATAAAAATTAGCCTTGGTGGAAAACATTGTCTAGAATCACACAATTTGGTCAAGCAGGACATTGATCCCGGGATTGATTCCAGGTTTTCTGATTTCACATTCTTCAATTCAGCCACTAGATGGGCATGTGCTTTCTTTTTCCATTTATATCAAAGTTTAAAACTGTGTCTTGCAGAGATGGGGGATTGATTGTTTAATGTATTCTTGTGTTGTATAATTTGTTA
The DNA here is from genome assembly GCF_964263255.1 of Lissotriton vulgaris. Classification (NCBI taxonomy): domain Eukaryota; kingdom Metazoa; phylum Chordata; class Amphibia; order Caudata; family Salamandridae; genus Lissotriton; species Lissotriton vulgaris. Next base: position 836,531,068 of record NC_141687.1, read on the forward strand.
TAAGGATTATGGAATTGTTTATTCAATTTTTGACTATGAATTAACGAATCTTTACAATAAAAAATTAAGAATAAAAAACTAGGTAGTCACGTTTGTTTAGGTCGAGGTGGCTTTTTGAAAAGAAGTTTGTAAGTGTTGAACAGTAGTGGCTTTTCTGTTTAGTCTCGTGCTTCACAGCAGAAAGGCTAGTGTGAAATGGAAAACTTTCTAAATCGTGATTTGTCTATTTTGGGGCAACAGGACGCTGCACTGAAATAAGTGAGACTTGTAACATTGGGAAAAAGCGCCATAGCGAACAGAAGCCACCATGTGTGAATCACAAAGATCAATCTAATGATTTATGTTTTCTCGAAAATTGTAGGCAACTTGTTATTCCTTTAATTTTTTGTAAAGCTCAATAACAAATTAGTAGTTACAGTGATGAACACTGCCCCTGCTGGAGAGGAAATAAAAGGTGAAGGAATTATGATACAGCAGACAACAGTAGAAAGCGATATAAAATTATACGTGAGGCAAGAGCAGTGTAGGACCAAATCTCATGCTAATGCAAGTAGAGAAGAGTTCATTAGAAAATAAAGCACATGACCTGCAAGGTCTTAGTTGAAGGAAAACCTGTAAGCATGAAGGAATGTATGCTCTCAGCACATGCACATATTCTGTTGTTCCAGTACATTGAAAACCTGATTGAAGAATGGGAGCAGGAGATTGAATTAGCCAAGAGTACACAGAATCTGATAAGAAGTCTTGGGAGCAGAAAGATGAAGCACAATTGCAAATACACATGCAGGTTATTTGAGAGATGTCTTCGGTCTACTCAAATGTTGATGCCCTTAGTACACAGTCTTCTCTCCCACCTCCATATGACCCTATAAATACTTTCCCTAAGGTACCTGGGTATTTATCCACTGACACAGCTACATGAAGCTGCAGAAGGTTGGAGAATCCTGAAATTAAGACCACTTCACAATCCCCCTAATGTTTCCTCACGGATGTCAAAGCCAAGACATAAGAGTACACCCTGATAACATGTAAGGGTGGGTGAGACTCCGTTTTCAGTACAGCTTGAAGTGCAGTTTATACTATATTTAGATCCAGCCTCTCCCCAGGAGGGTTGAGGTGAAGAGAAGGATCTAGGAGACAGTGACAATCGGTTGCATGTTTCATCAGCAACATCACACTTATTACAGAAGAGGGATGTAACCGGAAGTGAAAGTAATGGAGCGGACCTCTACCCCAAAACGAAGAGATTCAGATGATGCTAGATGGAATGACTATGTAGACAGAGCTGTTAGCATGGCGCAATGGCCAGTATCTCAAGGAGGAGAAAAGGATTTTAGAAGGACAGAAGATAGTTTACCACCTTGGCAGAAGGTGAAGGGGAATGTAATAGTTTCACCAGAAAACGTTCAGGAATTGTTATCACAAAGTGAGGCCAGAAGGGATGTGAGAGAACCAAGAGAGAAAGACATTAAGTTAATATTTCAGGGCAGATTCAGGGAAGTTTGGGGAGAATGGCAAATAGTCAGTACATAGGCGTGTATATAACATGGGTGAAATTCATCAGTCTTTAGAAACTAGGCGTTCTACTTATGATATTAGTACTCAAGAAAGGCCCCTTGTTCTTGAACATACAAATGGTGCAATGGGATGTCCTATTCGCACTGACACTAGACAAAGAGAGCAGGAAATGTTCAGTAGAATTAGGAAACCCTGAGCGACTGATCTTGAGTAGTTGCGGTTTCAGGAAACTCTCAGGATCCCAGGATGAGGTCTTGAGAAGCTATGGTATGATTGCTACTAAATGAAAGACCAATGCAGCAGATGAGCGGGCAATCAGTTTTACACAGCACTGATCTCATCCCAAGTGAGATAGTTGCAGAAGGAGAAAGTAGTTGGTACAGTCTTTTACCTTATGTGGATAATTTAGCAGGATGGACTTAAGGTTAAGCCCACAGATGAGTCCATGGCCACGAGAAGGATCCTTTGATCCATGTGATATGGCAAATGCTGAGGATTGTATCTTTTATGACGATCCAGACTGGGATTATTCCTTCAACCAGAAATGTTTGCACTTGTGGCAAAAATATGCCTGACAGCACAACTCCCAACATGGTCACTCTCATATATCAGATGCCCCGGGATACACCAGGGACCTGGGACACCTCATGTATGTTCCTTGGCCACAAATGGACAAGGAGAATTTTTTTTAAAAGTGTTACCACTTACAGAGGGAGCAGGGAAATGGATTTGAGCTTTTGAAAAGCAAACTGCAGGTATTACCCTGACAGTATGTTACAAAAGAGTTTAGCTCTCTTATAGGATATGACACAGATACTGTTTTTCAGAAGGGTGAAGTGGGAAATGTTACCCTCACTAAGATTAGGTATGATGGTTCTCCAGTCATTTTAGCTTGGGCAGTAGTTTGGGATCAGTTAATGAAAATCCATCCCGACAGGCCAGACATTGGGTCCCTCTTGGCTCAATCAATGCACCAAATTAAGGATCCCCCTCAGTTTTCCAGCAGGATGAAAGAAATGTGGGCTCATGAAGTAAGCCAGGGTTGGCAAGCAGTAGTGAAGAAGGGTTTACCCTCTGATATGCAGGATAATCTTGATAATATAGTGGCATTTGAAGTCAGACCTTGGACAGAGATACAGGCACATATAATCCATTTTTTAAAACCGATTCAGACGAAAGAGAGAATCAAGAGGTGACCGAGAAAGCAGCAGCTAATTTATTGCAGCAAAAGTTGGCAAAGAAGGAGCAGTGGAACAAGCTGCAGTAGCAACCACCACTCGGATGACTGCAGTGTCTGTGGAATCGGTCCCTAGGACCACCCAACAACAGTACTCACAACAGCAGGATAATGTAAGAGTACAAGGAAATAGCAGAGGAATATGAGGACGAATAAGAGGTAGGCTAGGTCCGCAGAGGATGGATCAAATATGTTGTTTTTGTCACAGATGCGAACATTTTATTAGAGATGGCACGGCTAAGAGATGGGATGAACACAATGGAAGGAAAGGAGTTTACAATCAGCCAGGAAGTGCAGGATTTCAGCAACAGTCAAACCCGCAAATAATACATGTACCCCAGATGCCACCACAAAATGTGCAGCAGTCAGTAATGCCTCAAGTACAACAAATGCTGCCACAGCAAAGTTAACAAGCACCCCCACTGTCTAATCCACCTCAAAGTGGACAGGGAGGTGTGATTATTAGAGGACGAAATCCGTTCTAGACAAAGTATGTCGGAGGAAACGCGCAATGAAGGTGTCCACAGAGTAGTTCTATGTGTCCAGTATTGTCAGTAACGCACAGGCCAGATGAGGAAACCACTGTGCCAGTCGCGTTCAATGAGAAGAGGTATGCATTCCTCATGGATACAGAGCAACCTGATCTTGTATTTGAGAGAGGTCTTCCAATTTCTAATACATCAATGGACATACAAGGGTTCCCAGGGGCAGTGATGAGGGTTCCATTTCTAAACCAGTGGAGTTTGAAATAGGAGGGAGGTACATTGAAGGCTGTTCACTGTTCTCTCCAGTTGCCCCAGCTAATCTACTGGCAAGAGATCTTCTGGCCAAATTAAATGGGACTATTCTTTTTGAGCCTCATGGAACTGTGATTTGTTCTACCCCTTGAGTTCCACTTTCCAGGATGATGGCTGTGACAGTAGATTCTTCTACTGGAGGTCAAATTCGAGCTCGACCCACAGATGTAGATGCATTTACTACAGCAGTGTATACAATAATAGCGAAAACACCAGAGTCACTGAGAAGAGAGGTCACATTACCTTTAGAGTTTCTTTTCTGGTGACCAGGGCAACATTTTTGAATGCCCGCCAATGAGGTGACTACAAATAGAGGCCTTAGATATAACACCAACCTATGACATATGAGTTTTTCCTCCTTTATTATTGCAAAGGTCAAGTGATGACAGCTGTCCTTATACAGAAATATCACTTAGGACACAAACCCATTGCATATTTTGTAGACCGTTGAAGTCAGTGATGCAAGGCCATTATCATTGCCAGCAAGCTCTCGCCACTGCAGCCTTTGCAGGGCAGAAGAGCACTCTCATTGTTATGGGTGCACCGTTGATGCTCTATGCAGAACATGCAGTATTTGCTAATACTACTCGAACTACACAGAGTGTCAGGATATGAGGTGATATTGTCACTACCATCTTTGAAGATTGTAAAGTCTTATACAGTGAACCCTACAACTTCTTTGCTTATCCTATATTATACTCTGTGGATGATGCACATGACTGTGCTAAGTATAATTCCAATTAATCTAGTCAAGCAACAGAGGATCATATTCCAGGTAGTATTGCCTATTTTGTTGATGGTGGTTCTACTATTAACCATGACACAGGAGTAAGACATACAAGAACAGCAGTAGTCGGCTCACAACAGCATGATTCTTCAGATAATCCACGTAGTAAACCAGCGAACATCTGCACATTATTCTGGACAAGCAGCAGAATTGATTGTCTTGATAGCGGCTCCTAAGCAAGGAACAGAAAGTCATCACAACCTATTCAGATTCGGTTTATGTAACTATTACTGTACATTCTAGCATTACGACACAGAGTAGGAGAGGTTTGCTTAAGTCCGATGGAAGTCCTGTTTATGCATAGAAATCTTTGAGTGGCTTTAATAGAGGCACTTATGTTACCACAGGAAATGCACTAGCAGATTGGACAACTAAAGCTGCAGCTAGGTGCACACCCCAACCTGTACCATCAGGTTCACATGTCCCTGTTTTGGTGGCCCAGACTGCCTCACCATCTGAGTTTGAATTTGACACTACCACAGATTAGGTCACGCCTCCTTATGCTGAAAGTACATGTTTACATCTTTGAGAGTTACTGCTCTACCACATGAGAAAGTTATGGGAGGCTAGAGGATGCACCTAGTCAGCGGATGACTTCGTTAATAGACAAAGATCTACAAGTAAGCCAGTGATGCCTCAGACTTTGCTTATAGCTCTTGATCAATTGCATTTACCAGCCCACATCTCAAGACATCATTTGTCTATGCAAATACAAGGGTGGTTTGTTTCCAATCTACATGAACTACTTACTATGCACCTCCATAATTGTATTTGGTAACAATTCCCTTCAAATCCCATGTTGAAGGTGATACATTCTACAATTCCACGACCGTAAGGCCCTTAAAGCTCTCCATGGGGACTTTATGGACATGTTAGATAGGTGCAACAACCATCAGTATCTTATAGTTGTAGTTTATCCTTTTCCCCGATAGATTGAAGCATGACTCAGTCAGCTGCTACTTTTCTGATTCGCAAAGTGATTCCTCGCTGGGGAATTCCAGAAGGGATAAGATCTGATAACAGCACACACTTTGTTAATGCAATCTTAGCACATCTCCCAGCAATGCTAGGGATAAAATATAAACTATCTTCGGTTTATCAAGCCCAGAGCAATGGCATCGTTGAGTGCCTTAATGGCCTCACGAAGTGGATCAGCAACTGCGCGGACGAACTCGCCCCTCTGAGGACCCCGCCCAGCAGACCCGGCAGCAAGAAAGCCCCATGGTTCACCGACGAACTCAAGAGCTCCAAGAAGAACTGCCGAGCCCTCGAGAAAGTCTGGAGAAAGGAACCCACACCGGACAACAAGACCACCCTCAAACTCGCCACCCGGAAGCACCACCAACTGATCCGAGCCGCCAAGAAAACTGCATTCAAGGACCGGCTGGACAACAACGCACACAACTGCAAGGAACTCTTCAACATCGTGAAAGAGCTCTCCAACCCCAACGCCGGAAACAACGACATCACCCCCTCGCAAGATCTCTGCAACTCCCTCGCCTCCTACTTCCACAACAAGATCGCGGACATACACAACAGCTTCAGCACCCAACCGACGCACGCCACGACCACAGCTACGCCGCCCACCGCCGCCCTCCGAGCCTGGACTCCGATCAGCACCGAAGACACCGTCCGCATGATGAACTCCGTCCACTCCGGATCTCCGACCGACCCCTGCCCTCACCACGTCTTCAACAAGGCCGACGCTGTCATCGCACCCCACCTGCGGGACATCATCAACACCTCCTTCGACACCGCCACCTTCCCCGAGAGCTGGAAGCACGCCGAACTCAGCGCTCTTCTCAAGAAACCTACAGCAGACCCCACCGAACTCAAGAATTACCGCCCAATCTCGCTCCTCCCGTTTCCAGCCAAAGTCATCGAGAAGACCGTCAACAAACAGCTGGCCGCCTTCCTCGAGACGAATGGATCCCTCGACCCCTCGCAGTCCGGCTTCCGAGCCAACCACAGCACCGAGACCGCCCTCATCGCCGCCACCGACGACATTCGAGCCCTGATGGACAACGGAGAAACAGCGGCCCTCATCCTCCTAGACCTCTCTGCGGCCTTCGACACTGTCTGCCACCGCACCCTAGTGCAACGCCTCAGCAACGTCGGAATCCAGGAGAAGGCACTGGAATGGATCGTCTCCTTCCTCGACGGAAGAACACAGAGAGTCCGCCTACCACCGTACAAGTCAGAAGCCACCGAAGTCATCTGCGGCGTCCCTCAAGGATCCTCGCTAAGCCCTACCCTCTTCAACGTCTACATGAGCCCCCTCGCGGCCATCGCACGCCAACACAACCTCAACATAATCTCCTACGCCGACGACACCCAGCTGATCCTCTCCCTGACCAACGATCCCGCTGCCGCCAGAGCCAACCTGCACGAAGGGATGAAGGAGGTAGCCGAGTGGATGACGACCAGCCGCCTGAAACTGAACTCAGACAAGACGGAGGTCCTCATCCTGGGCTCCACGCCCACCGCCTGGGACGACTCCTGGTGGCCCCCCGCCCTGGGCACCGCACCCAAACCGACTAACCACGCACGCAACCTGGGCTTCATCCTGGACTCCTCCCTCTCCATGACCAAGCAAGTCAATGCCGTCTCCTCGGCGTGCTTCAACATCCTGCGCATGCTACGGAAGATCTTCTGGTGGATCCCCACGGAGACCAGGAAGACCGTCACCCAGGCCCTCGTCACCAGCCGACTGGACCACGGCAACGCCCTCTACGCCGGAACCACCGCCAAGCTCCAGAAGAGACTTCAGCGGATCCAGAACGCCTCAGCCAGACTCATCCTCGACATCCCACGTAACAGCTACATCTCCGGACACCTGAGAGACCTGCATTGGCTCCCCGTCAACAAAAGAATCACCTTCCGTCTCCTTACCCACGCACACAAAGCCCTTCACGATCAAGGCCCGAGCTACCTCAACAACCGAATCAACTTCTACGCTCCCAAACGCCACCTCCGATCAGCCAGCCACGCCCTCGCCGCCGTCCCACGCATCCGTAGAGCGACAACAGGAGGAAGGTCCTTCTCCTACCTGGCCGCCAAGACCTGGAACTCCCTCCCGACCGACCTGCGCCTGACCCAAGACCACCTCTCCTTCAGGAAGAAGCTCAAGACCTGGCTGTTCGAGCAGTAACGGCACCCCCCCCTAAGCGCCTTGAGACCCTACGGGTAAGTAGTGCGCTCTATAAATGTCTTTGATTGATTGCTGAAAAATAAGATCAGCAAGACATGCGCCTCGTTGCATAAGAAGTGGTTGTATTGCTTCCCATTTCATTTTACTCCATTAGGAACACATCTAGTTCTGATCATTACCTGTATATCATCAGTTAGTGACAGTGAGGCCTATGAATATAGAAATACCTGCTACTAGAAGCAAGGTACAAGCATAAAGTATAGCTGATAGCCTAAATGATGAAATGCATGTTTATCTCTCTGAATTAACCAAAGTTGCAAAGTTAATTTCTAAACAGATAACCAACGGAAGTAGAAGAATGCCACTGCTGAAGTCGACCTTCCCATTGTATACATAGGTGACAAAGTTTTTGTGAAAAATTTTGTTCAGAAATAGAGGCAAACTGCGGACCTTTCACCGTTAAGATAGTAACTCCTACTGCCCTCAAAGTAGATGGCAGGAAACCTTGCAATCATCTATCAGACATTAAACCCAGCATTACACCAAGATCAGCCAGCAATGTAAATGGAACATGAGGGTCGAAGAAGATTGTGATTGTAAAAATACCGCTCCTCCACCTCTGCTTTTGGACAATGTTGTGGATCAGCTTAACGAACATTGTGTTTTTTGTTTTCTTCATTATTGTCTTTTATTACTATCACTTCTACTGCTACTCTTTTATAGCAATGTATATTCTAGCACTACTAGTTACATCACACAACTGCCAAGAGAACTCTCTACTAAGGCTAAAATGTCCCATAGTATTCATACCAAAGTATTAGATAACATGTGGTATCAGCACATGTCAGAGAGGTTCAAAAAGTACTAACGAATGCTTTTTCGTTTGCTCTTTAATTTCCTCATGCCCAGTGATCAGATAGACTACATTCAACTAAAGAAATACACCCAAGCACAACGGTCTTTTGCATCTCTATCTGTGTAGGATTATGGTCCGAATGCGGTCAGCACTTTAGGGTAGTACAGTTTCTAGTTAATCCCACAAAATATGACTTCAGCAGAAGTTTTATACATCCTTACAGATAGAGAGGACATTAAGGATAAAATAGCATTAATGAAGAGAACAGGTTGTCCTAACACTTCAATATGGAAACAAATTGGTCTCACGTTTAGGGGTTTTAGGAGTAGCATGCCAGCCTACTGAGTGTAATAGTTATTTAGTTAATCCTTTACCCCTAGATTGTGTTCTTAGGCCAAGATTTAGAGTTACTGGGTCAGTTTATGCTCATGATCAATGGCATTCTGATATCGAATTTTCCTGCAGCATTATGTCTTTATGAAACAGAACTGATAGTAGTCAGGATGTAGGAAGAAAGTGTGCGCGTATACGCGATGATGATAAGGCATGTTACTCTTGAAAAAGATAGTACAATAAGTCCACAGACAGTCGTGATATTGAGGTCTGCTTGTTTCAGAGGAAACTGTGCCATTAATGTAGGCAGGAATATCTAGATAACGCCGACAAGCAGGGGGTCACCTCCAGCCTCATGGACTGTTATTGGCAGTGTGGAGAACTTCTGTATGTTGAGCTATCACCAAACTGTAATGGCCTATGTACTATAGTCACCTTTCACACCCCTGTTTTGTTAATTCCTGGAGTTAATTTGTCAATGCTTCATGAACACACAGAAAGCCATCTAACCACTTTTACATCATCACCGAAGGAGAAGAACTGCAAAGTATTGTGGCACAACTACTTGGACTGATGTTCCTCAAAAGTACTGGTTGTTTAGTGATGCACAATTGTCCTTTGGAAGTATTTTGCCATTTGTTCAAGAAAAGGCAACTGCTCAATAGCCAAATATAACTCAATGGGAATTCAATAATCCATAAATACTACATAAGATAGATTTAATGCCATAAAGGAAGAACTGCGTTCCGTAAGCATGATGATAATGCAGCACCGTTATGTACGTGACCTTATGGCGGCCATGGAAGGAGGAGTATGTGCAAAGATTAGGACTGCTTGCTGTACTTCTGTTCCAGTGAACACTTTGGTCAATTAAACTCTTTCAGAGGCTTTATAAACGTTGCATAATCTACAGAAGAAAATGGTAGATGAAGGAGGTGCCCCAGATAAGTGGCTTAGTGGGTGGTTTTCTTTAATACCATGCTGTATATCGGGACTGCTCTTGTGGCCCTGTTCTTATTATATTGTGGTGTTTAAATAATGTTAGCATTTTGGAGAAGGATCAGTACAAAGGCAGGAAGGTTGTTTTCAGTTAAGACTCCAAAACGACTAGTATATGGACAGGGCAATGTATATCACCTAGTGCACAGTGCAGACCATGGCTTAGAACCAGTAGTTGAAATATCAACTAGAGAAGGGAATGTTGGAGAGGAAAGGTCAAGAAATTGCGCTACAGCAGACATTAGAAAGCGATATAAAATTATATGTGGTGAAAGCAGTGTAGGCTCAAATCTCTTGTTGGTACAAGAAGAGGTGAAGAGTTCACTAGAAAATAGAGCCCATGACCTGCAAAGTCTTACTTAAAGGAAACCCCTTGTTTGTAAGCTTGAAGTAATTTGTGGTCTCAGCAGAAGCACGTATTCTGTTGTCCCAGTACATATAGGTGCAAGAGATTGAATTAGCCAAGAGTACACCGAATCTGATGAGAATTCTTGGAAGCAGAATGATAAAACACATGCAATTACACATGCATTCAAAGTAAAAACAAAGCTTGTTAAGCTATGTTAGAATTACATTGAAAAATGTGTAGGAACTCTGTTAAGAGGTTAGGGACACAGGTAACACAATGTTTTCTGTAACCAATATAAAACTGCAAAGTAACTCATTATTTGACCTTTTGTAATAAGCATTGTTTATGTTGCAATATAAGCGGATGCCTGTGAAGCAGAAAATTGAGACCAGCTGTTTACCTGTGTGGAGGTAGCTACTCTCCCTGCCGCAATAGTAAAAAGCTGTGTTTATCTTGCCAAGAGGAGTCTTGTCTTTTTTCTTTCTCAGTTTCCCCACAACACCCCATGCCCTTCATGAAAGTTGCAACAAAACTTGGCAAGTCAGAATGTAATGGTCAATTGATTAAAAAGAGCCTACCTTTAGTACCTGGGGCGTTGGCATTGAGTCCACTGTTTCTTTATCTATAAATCAGCAAGAGGAGGAAATCTGTAGCCTTGATATAAAGTTTGCTAATTGCATTATCAGAGATTGAAATAAATACGACAGAAGGAAAAAAATAATTTCAAAGGACCTAAACGAATAATATTAACAAATAAACTTGAGAAATTCTGGAAAAGATGGCCGTTAGTGAAAAGAGACAGCTAGTGAAAGGATTACCGTAGGAAGCTGTGAAAAAGGGAATCTTTTAGTTGATAAATCATTAATATTGGAAGGACTCCAGATTGGGCTTAAATATTTAATGTAAGCAAAATGAAGCAATTATTTAAAACTTGAAACAACGGGCCTTAGTAGGAAAAAGCAATCTGCCATACCAGTAAGAGTAGTTGACCAGCCTTCCTAATTTGATAATATAGTGAGTACATTCATACGGTGTCAGCTCATTTACTTTCAGTGTTTAATGATTATAAGGTGACATCATCAATCAACCAATCAGAGTACTTGTAAAGCACGCTACTTACCCGTGAGGGTCTCAAGGCGCTGAGGGGAGGGGGGTGTTGCTACTGCTTAAAGAGCCAGGTCTTGAGTCTTCTAAGGCGAGTAGGTCTTGGGTCTGCCATAGGTGCGTAGGGAGGCTGTTCGAGGTCTTGGCGGCGAGGTAGGAGAAGGATCTGCCACCGGAGGTTTTGTTGGATGCGGGGGACTGCGGCGAGGGCGAGGCTGGCGGAGCGGAGCTGGCGGATGGGGTTGTAGAAGCTGAGTCTGCTGTTCAGGTAGGCTGGTCCGGCATTCTGGAGTGCTTTATGAGCGTGGGTGAGGAGCTTGAAGGTGATCCTATTGTCGACGGGGAGCCAGTGTAGGTCTCTCAGGTGGGGGGGTGATGTGGCTGCAGCGGGGGAAGTTTACGATCAGTCGGGCGGAGGCGTTTTGGATGCGTTGTAGTCATCGTAGGTGTTTGCTGGGATACCGGTGTAGAGTGCGCTGCTGTAGTCCGTTCTTCTTGTTTCGGTCAGGATCCACTTTTAGATCCTGCGGAGGGTGTTTTAGCAGGAGGAGGAGACGGCATTGACCTGTTTAGACATGGAGAGGGAGGAGTCAAGGATGAATCCCAGGTTACGTGCATGGTCGGTGGGTGTCGATACTGTTCCCAGTGTGGTCGGCCACCAGGAGTCGTCCCAGGCTGAAGGGGTGGGTCCGAGGATGAGGACCTCCATCTTGTCTGAGTTTAGCTTCAGACGGCTGCTCCTCATCCAGTCGGCAACGGCCTTCATTCCCTCGTGGAGGTTGGTTTTGGAGGTGTGTGGATCCTTGGTGAGGGAGAGGATGAGCTGGGTGTCGTCGGCGTAGGAGATGATGTTGAGGTTATGGTGGCGGGCCACTTGTGCGAGGGGGGCCATGCAGAGGTTGAACAGCGTCGGGCTGAGGGATGAGCCCTGGGTAACGCCGCAGATGATGTCGATGGCTTCAGATCGGAAGGGTGGGAGGCGGATACTCTTGGTTCTGCCGGAGAGGAAGGACGTGGTCCAGTGGAGAGCCTTCTCTTGGATTCCGGCTTCTTGGAGGCGTGTCTTTAGAGTGCGATGGCAGACCGTGTCGAAGGCGGCTGACATGTCCAGGAGGATGAAGGCTGATGTTTCGCCATTGCCTAGTTGGCGCCTTATGTAGTCTGTGGCGGCGATGAGGGCTGTGGTTTCGTCTGAATCCTGGCTGGGACGGGTCCAAGATGTTGTTGTCTTCGAGGTGGCGGGCCAGTTGCTTGTTGACGATTTTCTCGATGACCTTCGCTGGGAACGGGAGCAGGGAGATGGGCCGGAAGTTCTTGAGGTCCACCTTGGGATTCTTGAGGAGGGTGTTGATTTCTGCATGCTTCCAGTCTTCTGGGAATGTCGCTGTATCGAAGGAGATGTTGATGACCTTCCGTAGTTAGGGTGTGATGGCTGCATCTGCTTTGTTGAATACGTGGTGTGGGCACGGGTCTGACAAAGATCCTGAGTGGATGGAGTTCATGACCTTGCATGTCTAATAGTCGTTGACGTTGGACCATGAGGTCAGGCGGTTGGTGCTGGTGGTGTTCTCAGGGGGGGGGGTGGAGTCTGGCGTAGTGGGGGCAGTTGTGGTGTTGAAGCTGTCGTGGATGTCCGCCATCTTGAGGTGGAAGAAGATGGCTAGTGAGTTGCACAGTTCTTGTGAGGGCGGGATGTCGTTGGCGCTGGTGTTGGAGAGTTCCTTTACGATGCTGAAGAGCTCTTTGCTGTCGTGTGCGTTGTTATCCAGGCGGTATTTGAAGGAGGATCGCTTGGCTAATCTGATGAGGTGGTGATGTCTGCGCGTGGCGTCCTTGTGGGCTGCGTGGTTGTCCGGTGTGCGTTCGTGGAGCCATATCTTCTCCAGTTTTCGGCATGCGCGTTTGGAGGTCTGGAGTTCGTCGGTGAACCAGGTGGCTCTCTTGCTGAGATGGCTGTTGGTGGGTTTCTTGATCGGGGCGAGGGTGTTGGCATAGTCGATGATCCACTGTCTGAGGTTTTGGACTGCGGCGTCTGGGCTGGTGGGGGCGGTGGGTGTGTTCTGGCCGAGAGTGGTGATCAGCTGGTCTTCGGTGACTTTGCTCCAGCCGCATGTATCTTATTGGAGCTTGAGAGCAATTACGAGGGTGCGGGCCAAGGAGACTCTGTTTGTTGGTTCTGGTTGGATGAATGGCACTCGCAATGTCATTGGTGCATTTGTCTCCTCTGGCAGAACCACACTGATGATAATTTTCCAAATCTGGCTCCACAGCACCAGAAAGAAGCGCACTCTCCAGGAAAAATTACTTGTTGATCTCTTTATTTAGCACAATTGGTAAGAACCCAATGCGTTTGGTCTCCTCTCAGACCTTGATAACGGGTACAAGGTCTGAGAGGAGACCGAAACGCTTTGGCTTTTATACCAATTGTGCTAAAAAATAAGAAATCAGCAAGTAAAACCTTTTTGGAGAGTGCTCCTTTCTGGTGCTGTGGCGCCAAGTTTGGGAAAATATATGTGTATGCTTGATTCAGATAGTCACGGGTTCTCGCACCCGAGTATGCACCACTATTGACAGGGTTGCAAGCATGGTTAATTTTATATGTATTTTTTTATCATTAAAATAAAGATATCACAGCACTTTCCTGGAGCTATTATGATTAATTCATTTAATCAACCATCTCTCTCCTCATACGCCTTTCAACCATATAGGTCTTGTCCAAGGTATATAGTGTAGTCCATCTTCACTTTTACCTTTATATACCTATTTCCCACTCCTCCCATTATGAGGCATTGTTGAAGTGGTAGTCCGAACACACAAACATTCAAATTAAAATATCATTCAACGTTTGTCAAGGTGGATTTATACATGTCTACATATTTTTGGCATAGATGTTGTAAAGCAAAGATGTTAGTATACCTCTAATATGCTTTTGCATTGTTTTGCAGTACTATTAATTGTTGATCGTATCTGTTTATTTACAAACCCTTGTGTATTTGGTGTCGCATTCGGTTGCATGCCATGGTGGCCAAACGCATATTCCCATCTGTCCTTATGCACAATTATTTCTAAATATTTGCCATTGTTTCCAATTATGATATACAGTTTGCTACGTATTAATGGACTAAGAGCCCCCATCTTATATCAATACACAGGTATTAGACTGAGTGTCCAAATCCAAGGTACTATTTTGACTTTGTGCCGCCTTTGTGCCCGTGAAGCAAAGCAACTATCTGTTATCCTTAACTAAAGCCAATGTATCTTCTAGACATTAACCACTTTTACTGAATACTACAATCATATAATCACCTAATTGTATGTTCCAAAACAAATTTGTCTACACTAAGAAATTTACATTTGCAGAAAAATAGGATCTCAACTGAGAAGCACAAAACAAAGAACATAAAGATATACTGAAACAGTTAGTACTGAACATTAGAGGGGAATGTTCATTTTTTCGTGAAATGTGTGCAAACACGCCCTGTGGCATGTTTTAAGTTGGGGGATTAAGTCCCCTTGAATCCTGAGGGTCCCTGGGGTCGAACTAGCCCACTAGGTACCTCCTGTAAGTCCCACAGAGCTGTGTTGCACAGAAGTGTAAAAAGGGGCACGGCCTGGACCACCTCTCTGCAAAGCAGCCCAGTGGCAGTTACTGGAAGCACCTGGTGCACTAGTTGGACCCAGGGGGCCCTCAAAATTGAAGGGGAATTATTTCCCCAACTTAAAATGCGCCACAGGGCATGTTTGCACACGTCACCTCAGGCCTGTCCCCTTCCTTCCCCACTGTGAAAACACGCCCTGTGGCCGTTTTAAGTTGGTAGATTAAGTCCCCTTGAATCCTGAGAGTCCCTAGGGTCAAATTAGCCCACTAGGTACCTCCAATAAGCGCCATTGCAGAGAGGTATTAAATGGGGCATGGCCAGCACCACCTCTCTGCAACACAGCGGCACTTACGTGAAGCACCTGGTGGGCTAGTTGCCCCCAGGCTCCCTCTGGATTGAAGGGGAACTTAAAACACGCCACAGGGCGTGTTTTCACACGTCACCTCAGGCTCTGTCCCCTCCCTTCGCCACTGTGTAAACGCACCCTGTGGCCTTTCTAATTTGAGAGATTAAGCCCCCTTGAATCCTAAGGATCCCTAGGGTCCAACTAGCCCACTGGGTACCTCCAGTAAGCGCCACAGAGCTGCGTTGCAGAGTGTTTTAAAAAGGGGCGTGGCCTCTGAACACCTGTCTCCAACTCAGCTCCCTAGCGCATACTTGACATACCTGTTGGTCCAGTTGGCCCTCAGGGACCCTCAGTGTTGAAACAGAATTAATTCCCCAACTTATAGCTCGCCACAGGGCGCGTTTGCACAATGGTGAAGGAAGAGGGCGTGGCCTGAGGTGACATGTGTGCAAACACGCCCTGTGGCGCGTTTCAAGTTGGGGAATTAATTCCT
Source organism: Lissotriton vulgaris (assembly GCF_964263255.1). Lineage (NCBI taxonomy): Eukaryota > Metazoa > Chordata > Amphibia > Caudata > Salamandridae > Lissotriton > Lissotriton vulgaris. Next base: position 836,546,637 of record NC_141687.1, read on the forward strand.
CTTCAATCCTGAGGCTCCCAGGGGGCCAACTAGCCCACAAGGTACCTCGAATATGCGCCAGGAAGCTTTGTTGCAGGGAGATATTCAGAGGCCACGCCCCTTTTTACAACACTCTGCAACGCAGCTCTTTGGCACTTATTGGAGGTACCTGGTGGGCTAGTTGGGCCCCAGGGGACTTCAGGATTGAAGAGGTATTAATTCCCCAACTTAAAACGTGCCACAGGGCGTGTTTGCACACATGTCACCTCACCACTGTGCAAACGCCCTGTGGCGCGTTTTAAGTTAGGGTATTAAGTCCCCTTGAATCCTGAGGGTCCCTGGGGTGCAACTAGCCCTCCAGCTACCTCCATTAAGCGCCACAGAGCTGCGTTGCAGAGAGGTGTAAAAAAAGGGCGTGGCCTCAGGACACTGCTCTACAACGCACCCCCCTAGCTCATACTGTAGGTTCCTGGTGGGCTAGTTGGCCCCCAGTGACCTCCAGTATTCAAGGGGAATTCATTCTCTATCTTCAAACGCGCCACGGGGTGCGTTTGCAGAGTGCAGAAATGAAGGGGCATGGCCTCCGGCGAGACGGCGGTCTTTTTTTTCTTCTTTTTTTAAGAAGGGGGTGGCTGTGTGCCCCCCTTCTTTTCCTAATAATCATGGCCCAGGGGACCCCAATCCCCAGGGCCTGCCCCCAATTTTTTTTTCAATACAAAATTTGGGAACGGGCCATGTGGCCCCCCTCCCGAGGCCATAATTTGCCCTGGGGACCCCATCCCCCTGGGCATGGCCATTTTAAAAATGTTTTTCCTTTTTGGAGGGGGGCTGCCTTTTCCCCCCTACTTAGGCCATTTATGGCCCCGGGGACCCCATCCTCCGGGGCCGGCCTGCTAAGATGCAGCTCCCCGTGTATAAAAGCAATTTGGTTTGCATTTTGAAAGAGAGAGCAGGTTTCCCTGCTCTCTCTTACGAAATGCAAACAAGGTTTTCTATGGCAGGGCGGGAGACGCGAGGCTCTCCCACCATTTCTAAAGCCCTGGGGAGGTGGTGGTTATCCAGTATTGGGGTATCTTTCATAGATTCACATGCCTGAATCATTCCCCGTCGCCGAGGCGGGAGTCCCATGGTCAGAACATCTTGTCCGGACTAACGCCCTAGACCCCACGCAGAATGGCTTCCGTGCTGGGCACAGCACGGAAACTGCCCTCCTCGTGATGGTAGAGCATCTACGAGCGGTATTGGATGCTGGTCAGACGGCGGCGCTGATACTATTAGACCTCAGCGCCGCCTTTGACACGGTTTCCCACAGCATCCTATTGCACCGGCTAGAGGAGATTGGCATTGGGAGCCAGGCTTGCAGTGGTTCCCCTCCTTCCTCGACAATCGTTCTTTCTGTGTGGCAATCCCTCCCTTCAAGTCCAACTTCCAGCCGCTGGCCATGGGGGTTCCGCAGGGATCCTCGCTGAGTCCCACGTTATTCAACCTGTACGTGAGACCGCTAGCTGAGGTCGCTAGGCAGTGGGGCCTGACTCTGGTCTCATATGCCGACGACACTCAGCTGGCGGTCACTCTCAGCGGGGATGCGGAACAAGATGCCCCCAGGTTCCAGAATGGACTGAAGGCGGTGTCCAGCTGGTTGACGGTGAACTGTCTCCAGCTTAATGCCACCGAGACAGAAGTTATGATTGTCGGAAAGAGAGTGGAATTATGGGGTGACCAATGGTGGCCGTCAGAGTTGGGACCGACTCCGACTCCGGTGTCGGAACTGAAAAACCTGGGAGTCTGGTTGGATGCTGGTCTCACCTTCGTTGGCCACACCAAGAAAACAGCAGCGTGCTGTTTTGGCCTCCTTCGGGGCTTAAGACCTGTCTTAAAAAATTTTGATGCCCCGACCAGGCAGCTGGTAATCCAGGCCACTGTCATCTCTCGCCTGGATTACGCCAGCTCCCTCCTGGTGGGGGCCAACCTGGCAGAAATCACCCGCTTACAACGGGTACAAAATGCGGCGGCTAGAGCGATTGTCGGCCTGCCCAGATACTGTCCTGTCTCAAATGTCCTCCGCTCCTTGCACTGGCTTCCAGTGAGGAAGCAAATCCATTTTAAGGTCCTTTGTTTGACCTTTAAAATTCTGAAGGGTATAGGTCCCCAGATCATGTCTAGCTTCCTGTCCTTTTATGTTCCTACACGCACTCTGCGTTCTCAAGGCCAGGCTCTCGCTGTGGTCCCTAGATTCAGACTCTGTCGTGCGGGTGGACGCTCTTTTAGTGTCAAAGCTGCAACCATCTGGAACTCCCTTCCGGTTGAAATTCGCCTGTTGGAGGACCTTATGCTTTTTCGGAAAGCTATTAAAACATTCTTGTTTTAGTTAGTCTTTCCAGTGGCCTTTCCCTGTTCTGTTCTTTGTTATGCTATGTCCTACCTTGTCACTGCGCCAGGACGCTCCTTCGCTGGAGCAGCTGTGCGCATAACAAATACTGATAACATAACATAACATAAAAAAGCAGTGCCAAAAGTAAATTATAGTAGTAGGCCCTAAATACAGGCCTGAGGCCTAGATTGCAGTAGCCTATCTACCTCATTATGCTGAAAAGACCCAAGTTTTTGCCACAACCAAAAAGCTTTCAGCACCCTCTAGAACCCTCTCTGCAGACCGAGTTCTCCTCAGATTTTCACCGCACGTCGTGTGGAAGGGAGTCTAGTCTCCCTGAGTTCCTACTCCGTTTTTCCTTCAGGATGTCAGACAGAAAGGCCTTGTTAAGGCCTTGCAGGACATGCGACTAAAAGAGAGTCCATGTTGATGATCAACCTAAGGACTGTATTTATTGCCTCTATCCTACTCATGAGGCACAGAATTGTAAGATTTGCCGAACCTTCCCTTCTAAAACCCTAAGGGATAGGGAGGCTAGAGTCCTGTTATGGATCAAATCTTCTAAAGCTGATGATGATGCAGCTTCAACATCAAGCAAGAGAGCAAGATCTCAGGAGTCATCAAGTGAGGGGAGAAAACAATTGAAAACCTCCCACTCCACTCCTGGTCATTCTCAAAGATCTCCTTCAGCTTCTTCAGGACTCTAAGAAACTCAAAACCGTGAGTAAAAGCTGCTCTGTCTCTTCAGCTGTCTCTGTATCTACAATAACATCTTCTGCGGTCGACTAGAACCTTGTCGAAGCATTCGTCGAAGAGAACCCCCCGTCGACTGCATCTTCGTCGTCGACTAAGTCATCATCCATGACGACGACTGCCCCGTCGACTAAGAAGTCCAGCCCGTCGACGACAATCCCGTTGACGTCGAACCCTCCATCGACGACGAGTCTGTCGACGATGCCTCCGTCGACGTAGAGTCCTCATTCGACGTCCAGTCTGTCGACGATGCTTCCGTCGACGTTGAGTCCGTCGACACGTCCCCCGTCGACAACGGAAAAGAAGAGCCCATTAACAACTGTACCATCCACAGCACTGGCAACAACTTCAAATAAATCTATACCAGCGATGCAGACATTTTCAACGCCTGTTGCATCCAAGAGTTTCCAGCTCCAATCTTTCCAAAGACAGGAATACTCCTATATCTCGCCACTTACGCTTTCTCACCTCTTGGACACTTACGCTCAGGATGAAGAAGGAGATTATGATGATGACGAAAATGAAGGAGCCTTTGGAGTAGCCTGCCATCCTTCTGACCTAGTTATAAAATGTCAAGACGACAATGAGTAGGATTCCATTGCGCACTTTTATCAGGAGGACATTGTGGTTCCTCATCACGCAAGTTATCCACAGACTGCAGATACTTGCCATCTGCCTCCTACCCTCATTCAGGACCTGCAGGTCATGTTCGCTGACTACAGGCAGCGATTTCCACCGCAGCAGGTCATTTCACCGCCTACTTCTGCGGCAGGACCAGACCCGATACCTCAGCCTCAAACTCCAGCGCCCATGTCTCCGGTCACAGACACACACCAGCCTGCTATGCCTCCTCGTACGCCTGATACTTCCTCAGACGAAGAGGTAGAAGAAGGAGAACTTCCTGAGAATCCTCCCTTAGATCCGTGGGATTCATACGTTATCCCCAGGCCATCTCCGCCAACTCCACAGCCATCTGAATCACCACCTGAGGACATAGGTGGATTCCACAATCTCATTCAAAGAGCCTCGAAAAGGTTCAAGCTTCCAGTTACAGTAGATCAATCTGATTGTTTTCTACATGATTTTAAGGAGGACACTAGAAAAATTTCCAGAGCAATTCCAATAGTTGATTACATCTGGAAAGAAGGCATCAAAATAATGAAGAATCCTGCTTCTGTGCCAGCCGTGCTACCACGGATTGAGAAAAAGTTTCGCGCACCATCCGACAGTCCGTCTTGCCTTGTGGGTCACCCGAGACCAGACTGTTATTTCGCAGGCTGCACAGCAGAGGTCAAAAAATCCAGCTACGCCCATCACTACTCCTCCGGATAAAGAAGAATGTCGCTTTGACCTTATCGGTAAGAAGTTCTCGACCATGGCTGCCGCCTCTGTTAGGGCAGCAAATTCGTTGGCGATCATAGGGTGTTATGATCGCCAAATGTGCTCGGAGATGACAGCTTTTATTGATTTGATCCCTGAAGACAACTGAGCAGAAGCTCGCAAAATTTTGATGGAGGGTGAACGCGCAGCCTCAGAGACTATCGACTGCGCCCTAGATATCGCCAACACGAATTTCAGGCAGTTGGCTGGAGCCACCGTCCTCAGGCGCCAGGGTTGGCTGAAAGCTACCACCTTCAGACCAGAGGTTCAGTTAAAGATCTTAGACATGGCCGATGACGGCGAGTCTCTTTTTGGCAAGCACATTGACGATGCCCTCCAAGCAATCAAGACGGACACAGATACCGCTAAGTCTTTAGGTTCCCTGCAGTTCAAACAAGGCTCTTACAGAGGGGCTAGAGGACGTGGCTACTCCTCGAGAGGAAATTACCATCAGCAGGGCAGGCAAAACCAATCACACTACCGGCAAGATTATAATTCTTCTTACCGTCAACCAAATACGGCTGGTTTCTCTCGCCAAGGAGGCCGCAGACGCTCCAACAATCAAGGGCGAGACATACACAAGAACAAGTGAGTTCAACCAGGCGCCATCCGCATCCTCTCCCCTTCCTGTCGGCGCGATATTTTTGTTCCATCAATAGTGGCAGAACATTACCTCAGATCAGTGGGTGTTAGATCTGGTACAGCATGGACACACCCTAGAATTTTTTACCAAGCCGCCAACTATTCCGCCCAAGGGACCCCATCCTCCTCGTCTTCACCTATTGTTCTAGGAGGTTCAAACCATGCTCCTCAAGAATGCCATAGAAAAAGTCCGGCTTCAGCAGAGAGGAACAGGTTTCCTCATAAAAAAGAAATCGGGGGAATTGCGACCAATTCTAGACCAGCGCAGCCTCAACAAGTTCCTCAAGAAGCAGGGGTTTCGCATGGTCACTCTTTCAGAGATCCTAAATTGTCTGAACAAAGGAGATTTTTTGGCCTCCTTAGACATGGAGGACGCATACTTCCACATCCCGATCTATCTCAAGCATCGAAAGTATCTCAGATTCACTGTTGCTGGCGCCCACTATCAATTCAAGGTTCTACTGTTCGGCCTCAACTCGGCACTAAGAATATTCACAAAGTGCCTGGCCCGGGTAGCAGCAACGTTGCGCTCTTGGGGAATCCAAGTATTCCTGTACTTGGACGACTGGTTACTCAAGGGCCCTTCATTAAACAGTGTTCAGGATGCCATGACAAGCTGTCGTGCTCTCTTTGCTTCTCTGGGTCTAACGGTAAATTTAAGCAAATCCCAACTACGTCCTAAACAAGTCCTGCCTTTCTTAGGAGCACGTTTGGACACAATAAAATGCAAGGCATTCTTATCGCAGGAGAGACAACTCTGTTTGCAGAAATTGGCAATCCAGGTGTCAAAAAGAAAGTCACTTTCGGTTCGACCGTTTGCTTCCCTCCTGGGAATGTGTTCATCAGCCATAAACCTCATCCCTTTGGCACGCCTCAAGATGCGACCTCTGCTGGACGAGCTGCATCATCAATGGAAACAGGCAACAGGTTCCTTCGAGGACATTATCAAAGTCACTCTGCGCATGGTCAGCGCTCTTCTGTGGTGGTCACAGTTGCACAATCTGAAGCAAGGACTATCATTCATGCAGACGCCTCCAGACTTCATACTGACAACGGATGCGTCCATGGAGGGATGGGGAGGTCATCTTCAAAATCTGCTAGTCCAAGGCAGGTGGACTCAAGAATACAGACAGCGTCACATCAACAGCCTGGAGTTGAGGGCCATCTTCCTTTCTCTGCAAGCATTTCTCCCCAGAATCGCAGGATTTCCGGTGTTGGTCCGAACCGACAATACCACCAGCATGTTCTATGTGAACAAGCAGGGAGGAACAAGATCTATGACGCTGTCACAGGAAGCTCAAGAGTTATGGGACTGGGTTACACTTCACAACATAACTCTCAGGGAAAAGCATGTCAAAGGCCTCCACAATACACTGGCGGACAAACTCAGCAGATCCTGTCAGATTGCCACGAGTGGGAGTTGGACCAAACTCAATTGCACAAGGTGTTTCAGACTTGGGGCAAACCAATGTTGGACTTGTTCGCAACACAGCAGAACAAAAAATGCCGATTTTATGCCAGCAGGTATCCTCAACAGGGGTCAAGGGGGAATGCCCTGTCCATGCGATGGTCAGGGATTTATACTTATGCTTTCCCCCGATCCCGTTTGATACCGAAGGTGTTGTGCAAGAGGAAGTTCGAGAGTTGCCGACTAATACTGATTGCTCCAAGATGGCCACGCCAATATTGGTTTCAGGAGCTAATGTTGTTATCCCAAGTTCGTCCAATTCGCCTTCTTCCGTTTCCAACACTACTGTCACGGAAAGAGGGACAGATTCTTCACCCAGATCCTGAATCTCTAAAATTGCACACATGGCTCCTGATTTCTTAAATTTTCAACACCTTCAGATCCTGCAGGATTGCAGGGATACCTTAAGGAAGTCTCGAGCTCAAAGCACATTGAAAACTTACCGTCTAAAATGGAAGAGGTATTACTCCTAGCGTGTCTCCAATAGTGTACACCCGATTGAGGCTCCTGCAGAAGTTCTTCCTTATCTGCTGCACTTAGCTCGCTCTGGCCTTTCTTTTTCATCAATAAAGATTCACCTAGCGGCTCTGCCCAGATTAAGGAAGGTTTCTAACGTTCCTTCACTATGTTCATCATCTCTAATTAAACAAATCATGAGAGGACTGCTCCTAGCTTATCCTCCGATTCGGCATCCCCCACCGTAATGGGAACTTAATACGGTTCTTTCACAGCTCATGAAGCATCCATTCAAACCTATTCATAAAACCTTACATGGAAAGTTGCCTTACTCCTAGCTTTGACATCAGCTAGAAGTGTGAGTGAGATACAAGCGTTCACTATTAAGGAACCCTTTCTACATTTCTCACAGGATTGCGTCACCCTTCGAACAAACCCATCATTTATACCTAAGGTTCCCTCACAATTCCATTTAAATGAACCAGTCAGACTGAAAGTCTTCTTTCCAAATCCTACTACACCAGCAGAAAGAACGCTGCACTCCCTGGACATCAAACGTTGTCTAAAGTTCTACTTAAAGAGAACAAAAGCTTCAGAAAATCTGATCAATTGTTAGTGGCCTACGGCCAGACTACACTGGGAACAGCGGTCATCAAGGCTACTATTTCCAGATGGATAGCATCAGCGATCCAATTCTGCCATACCAAGTCACACAGACCATTGACAAGAAATATTAAAGCACATTCTACGAGAGCTGTAGCAGCGTCTACAGTGTTATTTGCAGGAGTGACCCTCGAGGACATCTGCCGTGCTGCGACATGGAAGAATGGCCACACATTCACCAGACATTACTGCCTGCAATCGACAAGCCAGCGAGATGCAGCAGTTGGTCAAGACGTCTTACGACACCTCTTTGTTTAAAGAAAACTTTAGGTAACATATATTTGATGTTTTTATGTATATTCATTTGTAGATGAAGTCATTTCAATATGATTGCTACTATGTTAATATTACATGTCCATTCTAATGTTTCTAACGAATGCATAAGATTTATAGTTACCTCTGTCTGTGACAATATGATGGTGTAGCATTGGTTAGGTTGTTGATGATGGTATTACTGGAAGTGTATCAGTATAAGTCTCCCACCATCCTCAACCGACTATTACCTGGTATACTGCTTGCTAGTCTGATTCAGGCATCATAATCTATGAAAGATACCCCAATACTGGATAAGAAAACAAGTTACTTACCTGTAACTTCAGTTATCCAGTATTGGTATCTTTCATAGATTCACATGCCCACCCTCCTCCCCGGAGAGTCAGTTCTTTAGATTGGGATACTTATTCCCCACTTGTGCTAACGAAAATTTGAGGAGAACTGGCTCTGCAGAGAGGGTTCTAGAGGGTGCTGGGAGCTGATTGGCTGTGGCAAAAACGTGGGTCTTTTCAGCATAATGAGGTAGATAGGCTACTGCATTCTAGGCCTGTATTTAGGGCCTACTACTATATTTTACTTTTGGCACTGCTTTTTTATATACCGTGGGACTCCCGCCTTGGCGACGGGGAATGATTCAGGCATGTGAATCTATGAAAGATACCAATACTGGATAACTGAATTTACAGGTAAGTAACTTGTTTTCTCCCTGGGGCTGGGGGGGTCCCTCAAGGACCCCCCTATTTTGAATATCTAGAGCCCCGTGTAGGTGGCAGTCCCCGGTGCTTGTGGCGGAGGGGAGCTTGAGCTCCCCCCACTTTTTTTTAAAATTAATTTACGAAAAACAAGCCCCGGGGGGTGGGTTGCGATCCCCGGGGGCCCTCATATATAGTGATAAAGCCCAGGGGGCTGGCGGTCCCTGGTGCTTGGGGGGACCTTAGAGCCCCCACCTACCCAGTTATGTTAAAAGCCCGGGAGGGGGTGAGGGTCCCTGGGGCTGGGGGCTATGAGCCCCCCCCCTGCACCATTTTTCTAAACCCCAGGGTGGCGGTCCCTGGGGCTGGGGGCCCCTTTGGGCCCCTCACCTAAATTCTTTCATTGGCCCCGGGATTTGGCCCCCCCGGGGGCTAATTACCAATGATGCGCAGGAGTCCGCGCTTCGTGTTTTTTTTTATCAGCAGGATCCGCGCACCCTGTTTTGGATCTTGCAGTTTAAAAAAAAAAAAAAGGGCCTTGGGGGCCCTTGTGGGACCCCCTGAGCAGGCCTAGGTGGTCAGGGTGTTCCTACCCTGCCCCCTTTTTGTGTTTTGCACATTTTTTTCTTAGGTTTCTTGTGCCTCGGTTCTACCGAGGCACAAGATGGCTGCCAACACTTCCTGGTTTGGATTGTTGACAGTCAATTAGCATACAGCTCGTTCTCGGCAAGGTGCGCTTAGGGAACGTGGATCCACCGCGGCCATAGATATATATGTGAATTTAATTTAGATTTTCTCAGCAACTACTGAACGGATTTACACCATTTAACTAAAAGGCACGACTCTGAATCAAGAGCTACCTTTTTGCCAAATCTGATGTAATTCCATTCAGCAGTACGAACTGTCGCTGCGACTAAAGGTTACTATGGAAAATTGCATGTGGAAAACACGCTTTGTGACCCCCCTTTTTTCTCGGCCACCGCTTGACGAATCACCCCCAAACTTTCAGGATAGGAGCAGACCGGAGTGCCCCACGAATTTTGAAAATTTCGCAAAGATTCGTCGACCAGCGCCAAAGTTATTGGGAAAAGAATGCTGTGGATTTCCTATGTAAAATAGATCCTAACTATAACTACCCATACTGGCGACCGCCAGTAGGAGACATATATATATATATATATATGTATATATCACTTTCATTGCACAAAATGGAGTTTATGAAACCAGTACTTAACCCCATGTGTGCTGATGACGGAACCGCTCCGTCATCAGCTGCGGTGGCGCTGTGCTGATGACGGGGGGTTCCATCATGGCCCGCCCGCCGCTCATGCGCGGCGCGAATTCCGCGCCTGCACTGACCGTTCTATTGAGCGGGCGGGGCCATGACTGAACCGCTCCGTCATAAGCACAGCGCAACCAACGCTGGTGACGGAGCGGTTCCGTCACCAGCATGCGCCCGCCGCTCTTCCGCCACGCCCCCTTAGCACTGCGGCGGAATAGCCGCCGCAGTGAAGGGGTTAACAGAGACCTGAGAAATATACAAAATTTGGCATGGCCCCTGTGAAATATGAGTTTCATCGTCACACCCACAGCACCAAAGCCACTGAAGAGCTTTCCCAGTAGTCCGAGTCCCTAATAGTATACACCAATGGGGGGACCAAATCAGTTGGCAGGGTTATATAAATTATGCTACAAGAAAAATCACATCAAATTGAGCTCAAAGTATGGCTCATTCTCTGCAGCACAGTAGGGCTCGTTCTCTGCCTGTGTTGTTTTGATCAGCTTGGTCTAAACGTAAATTTTTTGTTGAACTCTACAAATTATTCTGCAGGTTTTGTAGCAAGTGCCGTAATTTGCCATGACTCATAATAATCACTACATCCACAGAATCACATATTTCCCAGACCCAGGTCCATTATTTTATCAGCAGTCCGTTTATGAAAGGTAAGACTGGAGGAATATGAAATATCCAGAACCTCCGCGATTCCAATATTATTAAAACAGATGACTTGTTAGTTAGCTTTTTTTCTTCTTCTTTTTTTTAAGATAAAGAGGGTAAAAACGTGATGTTGCCTGTTTCCTTGAGAGAGATTCGCACTCCTCTTATCGTCTCTGTCGTCTCTTTATTTTCTGTCCTCCATTCCTCCCTCCCTCCTTTCTCGTCTCTGCCGCCGCAGACAGTTGCGCAGTGTGCGCTGCTATAAATAGCCTACGCTCTCGCGGTGCCAGTGTTTTCAGTGGGTTTTGACATCTCTTGAAGTGCAGATAATGGGAGGCGTGCGCTGCCTCACAGAGCAGCTGTATCCCAGCCGCCCCCGCCGTGTCACATCCGGAGCTGCAGATGGATATGATTCGGGGTAGATGATTTACACGCCGCAGGTTCCCAAATCCCACACCTGCTCCTTGCTGGGCCACCAGGGAGAGGGAAAAGCAATCCATAGAATTTGCTAATCCGTACGCAGTGATTACAGGTTTACATTGTCAGTTTAAGTGCGATCTGTATATCAGGAATGGCTCTGTTCTAAAAGGAGCTCTTGGAAGGGGATTGCCAGCAAAGTGTTCTTCGAAGGAGACGTTAGTTTCAGTAGATCTTAAGAACGTGCGCTGATATAGGCAATGAAAGGGTTACGAATGACAATGAAAGGGGTATGAATCAGGGGCGCAACTAGGTCTTAATTTCGGGGGGGGCTAACATGGCAGAGGAAGGGGCGTGGCTAATGTAAATCAATGGGGCGGAGCTAAAATGGCAGATAATCAGGATCGGTTAATGCTCAGGTCAAGCTGAGAAAAAAATGTGGTGAATTCTACATTTGAAACTGGACAACAATTAAAGCACACATTTTTAGGTTTTGCCTCGCCGAAGGATGCGCTCTGCGCATCTTTTCGGCGCAGGCGAAATCCTGTTGAGTTCCATAGTGTGGCTTGGTTCGGCCCTCGTCCTTGATTGGCTGGCTCCGTAAACGGAGCCTTGCCATTGGACGAGGGGCCTGTCCGTCAATGCCGGACCAGACACGGGGGCGTTCCCGACATTCTTTGGCTTTTGCCGACGTCACGGGACGCCGGGAACGCCCCCGTGTCTGGTCCGGCATTGCCGGCACCTCCCTTGTTTTTCCTCGTGGCCGCCTTTCGTCAGCTCTCTCCTCCCCCTTTCCCGCCCCCTCCCGCTTCTCTCTAATGGCCGCCTTCCTGCTCCGGCCTTTCCTTTCCCGCCCCCTCCCGCTTGTTTCCTCATGGCCGCCTTTCGTCAGCTCTCTCCTCCCTGGCCGCCTTTCGTCAGCTCTCTCCTCCCCCTTTCCCGCCCCCTCCCGCTTCTCTCTAATGCCCGCCTTCCTGCTCCGGCCTCTCCTTTCCCGCCCCCTCCCGCTTGTTTCCTCATGGCCGCCTTTCGTCAGCTCCCGGCCTCTCCTTTCCCGCCCCCTCCCGCTTGTTTCCTCATGGCCGCCTTTCGTCAGCTCCCGGCCTCTCCTTTCCCGCCCCCTCCCGCTTGTTTCCTCATGGCCGCCTTCCTGCTCCAAGGCCGTCGTCGGCCGTCGTCAGCATCTCCCAAAAAAGTTCAAGGTACGTGTGCTAGCAAACCTTTTTTTGTGCGTAAGAGCGCTCAAGTTATATAAAAAATTTTTTTTTTAAAAAGTAGCAGATGCCTGCATTTCCGTTTGGCAGGAAGGGAGCGTAGCTAGTAGTGTTGCCGAGTGGCTTCAATCACCCGAGATCCACACCGGGTCTTCCCCCTTTTTATTAACAACTGGACCCGTGGACCTGGCCACTTTTTCGCGTGCATAATAAATAACTTAGTGTTGCATGCAGCGCGTGCGGAGCTTATTGGTATAAATAAAGAATAAGAAATCAAATTACATAGGAGGAACACGAGCAGCTAGCAGGCGCAGGAGGGCTCTAGACGGGCCTTCCCCTCTGCCCACAAGTTTTTTCTGCGGATACCGCGGACCGCATTCTTATCCCCGGCACCCACAGATGGGACCGAGATACCGAGGTGGCGACATATATAGGGGAATGGAACCTGCAAGCACATTTCGAGGTAGTGTTTACAGAAACCCAGCTCAACGCATCCTAAGGAAAGGGCACAAAAGGAACATGGCGTACCGAGCAAGGTCCGGTAAGAGAGTACAAAATGTATGTTAAGATTCTTTCTAAAGCGAGCAGAGAGGCTATCCCGCCCCTCGGGCTACCTTAGTAGCAATGGTGCTCTAACTCAAGAATATAGAGTTCGAAAATGTCCCTTGGTCATGGTGTGATGAAAGGTCAGGAATCATCCGAAATTAAAAGTCCCGGCATAGAGGACCACTTCCACAGGCCACGCAAATAGGCTTAGTCACGGCACCGCAGGTTCAAGGTGGAGCAAGGGGTTATCACACCTGTGTAGTTAGTTGGGTCATTTGAATGCCTTACTGCGGAATTATCAAAGCTAGAGAAGTGATTTATTGTGCTACTGAACGAATGAACATAAGCAGTTGAAGTACTCTCTTGAACGATTCTGATTGCTCGAAATAGCGTGGGATTTTTAGTCACTAGGTTAAAAAATGTATTTATAGCATTTCAAAAAGCCTTTGAGTCCAGCGGGTGTGAAAACAGCTGGACACTACGCAGTGGGTGCATTACCGGAATACGTTCCTTGCCACCTGTTTCCAGGCGTCCCATTGTGAGGCAGCGCCTGGTGGCTCAGTGGACTACTGCTTCCATTGCCGGGGCCTGTGTCCGACATCATGGTCACAGGTTTAAGTCCCGGCGGGTCCACCCAGCCTATCATTCATCTGGGGTCGATACACGAGTACGAGTTGGGTAACAAAAAAGAGGTGTTGTTCAGCACCAAGGTGAACGTGCGTTGTTAAAAGTACATATGTTTGGTTATGTTCAACGAATGAATCTGTGTGCCCCTGCTTGTGCCTCTGTGTGCCCCTGTTGTCTGCTTGTGCCTCTGTGTGCCCCTGTTGTCTGCTTGTGCCTCTGTGTGCCCCTGTTGTCTGCTTGTGCCTCTGTGTGCCCCTGTTGTCTGCTTGTGCCTCTGTGTGCCCCTGTTGTCTGCTTGTGCCTCTGTGTGCCCCTGTTGCCTGCTTGTGCCTCTGTGTGCCCCTGTTGCCTGCTTGTGCCTCTGTGTGCCCCTGCTTGTGCCTCTGTGTGCCCCTGCTTGTGCCTCTGTGTGCCCCTGTTGTCTGCTTGTGCCTCTGTGTGCCCCTGTTGTCTGCTTGTGCCTCTGTGTGCCCCTGTTGCCTGCTTGTGCCTCTGTGTGCCCCTGTTGCCTGCTTGTGCCTCTGTGTGCCCCTGCTTGTGCCTCTGTGTGCCCCTGTTGCCTGCTTGTGCCTCTGTGTGCCCCTGTTGCCTGCTTGTGCCTCTGTGTGCCCCTGTTGCCTGCTTGTGCCTCTGTGTGCCCCTGTTGCCTGCTTGTGCCTCTGTGTGCCCCTGTTGCCTGCTTGTGCCTCTGTGTGCCCCTGTTGCCTGCTTGTGCCTCTGTGTGCCCCTGTTGCCTGCTTGTGCCTCCGTCTGCCCCTGTTGCCTGCTTGTGACCCTGTTGCTTGCTTGGGACCCTGTTGCTTGCTTGTGACCCTGTTGCTTGCTTGTGACCCTGTTTTCGTGCCTCTGTTGCCTGCGGGGGGCTCGCAGCGAGCCCACAGTGTGTGGGGTGGGGCTCGCAGTGTGTGGGGGGCTCTGTGTGGGTGTGTGTGTGGGGGGGCTCTGTGTGGGTGTGTGTGGGGGGCTTTGTGTGGCTGTGTGTGGGGGGGCTCTGTGTGGGTGTGTGTGTGGGGGGGGGGGTTGTGTGTGTTGGGGGGCTCTCTGTGGGTGTTGGTGTGTGTCATTTGCAAGAGATAAAGCTAGTGGCATTGTAAATGACAATGCCATTTATTTATGTTAAAAAAAAAACATAAATAAAAATAATGTCAAGAGCAATGCCAATCGCTCTAACTTTAACAAAGGCAAAACCATTGCATTGTAAATGCTTGTTGTTAGTTTGATGCATTGCCCCCCAAAACCCATACTCACCCTGAATCTTAAAATTACCCCTGGCACACCAAAACACATACCCACGCTGAACCCTAAAATTAACCCCTTCACACCCTAAAACCCATACCCGCCCTGAAATCTGTAATTACCACTGGCACCCCAAAACCCATACCCATCCTATCCCTAAAATTATCCCTCCCCGGCACCCCAAACCCCATACCCACCCCACACCCTAAAATTACCCCCTGGCACCCCAAAACCCAATACCACCCTGAACTCTAAAATCACCCCCCTGGAGCCCCAAAACCCATACCCGCCCTGAACCTTAAATTACCCCTGGCACCCCAGAAACCATACCCAAGCTGAACCATAAATTCCCCCTTGCCCCCCAAAATCCAAACCCACCCTGAACCTTAAAATTACCCCAGGCACCCCAAAACCCATACCCATGCTGAACCATAAATTCCCATCTGGCACCCCATAACCCATACCCACCATGAACCCTAAAATAGCCCCCTGACATCCCAAACCCACACCTGCCCTAAACCCTAAAATTACCCCTGGCACTATAAAACACATACCCACGCTGAACCCTAAAATTAATCCCATGGCACCTCAAAACCCACACCCACCCTGAACCTTACAATTACCCCTGGCACCCCAAACCCCATACCCATGAACCCTAAAATTACCCCTGGCACACCAAAACCCATACCCACCCTGAACCATAAATTCCCCGCTGGCACCCCATAACCTATACCCACCCTGAACCCTAAAATTGCCCCCTGACACCCCAAAACCCACACCTGCCCTGGACCCTAAAATTACCCCTTTCACACCAAAACACATACCCACGCTGAACCCTAAAATGTCCCCTGGCACCCCATACCCACCCTGAACCCTAAAATAGCCCCCTGACATCCCAAAACCCACACCTGCCCTAAACCTTAAAATTACCCCTGGCACCCCAAAACCCATACCCATGCTGAACCATAAATTCCCCCCGGCACCCCATAACCTATACCCACCCTGAACCATAAATTTCCCCCTGACACCCCAAAACCCACACCTGCCCTGAACCCTAAAATTACCCCTGGCACACCAAAACACATACCCACGCTGAACCCTAAAATGTCCCCTGGCACCCCATACCCACCCTAAACCCTAAAATAGCCCCCTGACATCCCAAAACCCACACCTGCCCTGAACCCTAAAATTACCCCTTGCACACCAGAACACATACCCACGCTGAACCCTAAAATGTCCCCTGGCACCCCATACCCACCCTGAACCCTAAAATAGCCCCCTGACATCCCAAAACCCACACCTGCCCTAAACCCTAAAATTACCCCTGGCACCCCAAAACCCATACCCATGCTGAACCATAAATTCCCCCCGGCACCCCATAACCCATACCCACCCTGAACCATAAATTCCCCCCTGGCACCCCATAACCCATACCCACCCTGAACCCTAAAATTGCCCCCTGACACCCCAAAACTCACACCTGCCCTGAACCCTAAAATTACCCCTGGCACACCAAAACACATACCCGCTCAGAACCCTAAAATTACCCCCTGGCACGCCAATCCGTAACCCACCCTGAACCATAAAATTACTCCCTGGCACCCTAAAACCCACACCCACCCTGAACTCTAAAATTACCCACTAGCACCCCAAAAAAAAATGAACACTACAAACTTACACTACATTTGCATATTTGGAGGGGACTGTCCTCTTTGACGTTTCTATGTATGTAAGTCAAGAACAACATTCACAGTAACCAAGGGGCATATGTATGAAAGTTTGGTTTTGCTATTCTCAAATAGCAAATTTTAGAGAATCGCTATTTGAGAATGGCAAAACGAGATGTATGTAGGATTTGCAAAAAAAATTGTGAATCCTACATATTCCATAATTGTGAATCGCAAAGTGCGATTCACAATTACGGAAACCCTCTCCATTCATTCCTATGGGCCTAGAGGCCTATAGGAATGAATGGGAAGACATTCTCAATTTGGGCCATATGTATCATCAAACCAATTTGCATTTCCAAAATAGCGAATTTTAAGGAATCGCTATTTTGGAAATGCAAAATGGTATGTATGAACAAAATCGCTTTTATATAGCGATTCCTTACCATTCCTAATTTGCGATTAGCAAATTGCTAATTGCAAATTACCCATTAATTTCTATGGGCCAGGAGGCCCATAGGAATGAAGGGGCAATTTGCGATTAGCAATTAGCTAATCGCAAATTAGGAATTTTTTCAAGGGTGCAGGGGTGTCTCAAGAACACCCTGCTGCACCCCTGAAAAAGACATTTGGGGGCATATGGCGCACATACATGCCCTAAGGGCATGTATGGGCGTCATATGGCACCTTTGGTTTGTTTGAAAAAAGCATTATTAAAAGAATTCGCAACTTACCACCAACTGGAAGTTGGTGGCAATTTGCGATTCCTTAATGGCATTTTTTTCTTTTTTTTCTCTGATACATTGCATTTAAGGAATCGCAACATTTGCGATTCCTTAAGTGCAATCGCAAAATAAGGAATAGCAATTTTTGCGATTCCTTATTTTGATGCAAAAATGTTTGATACATACCATTTAGGTATTTAGCATTCGCAAAGGCCGAAATTCGCAGAATTTCGGCCTTTGCGAATGCTAAATGGCTTGATACATATGGCCCCTAGATATGTAGGCAGTATGTAATGCTGTGCTGAAAAATGCATTAAAGTTACTGGAACTTACACAAAAAACTGCTGCCTGACAACAGGGGGAAAGGGATGGCCAGTGCAGGTGAAGCTTTTCCTTTGTAAATTAATTCCTGCTGGCGTCATAGCCCAGGGGTTGCTGTCTGCGCACTTTTATGAAATACACATCTATACAAGTGCACAGACAGCACCCCATGGGCTATGACGCCAGCAGAAATTCCTTTACAAAGGAAAAGCATCACCTTAACTGGCCAGCCCTTTCCCCCTGCTGTGCACTTCACACCCCATGCTCACAAGCGATCAAGTGCTTAAGTGAAATCCCTGCCTTCAGGCAAGGATTTCACCTCGCGGCGCCACCGTAAAGGAAAACAAGAGGTGGGGGCAGGAGGTCACTCACTGAAGCAGAGGCTGGCTGGCTCGGGCTGCTGGGCCTCTCAGAAAGCATTAAAAAAATCATTCTCCGATCGGATGCTATCTTGCACCATTTCAGTGCGTGTAATCTTAGCCCGGGCAGAGGAGGCGACGGGGGGGCTGAAGCTCGGTGAGCCCAATGGGTTTTGCGCGCCTGGTATGAATACACTTATATGTGGTTCCTGCTTGCGAACTGTACTGCCGGGACAGGTCTGGAGGGCGACTCAGGCCCATGGGCAGGACTTTTTCCACCCTATGGGGATTTATGACAGAACAACGCATGCTGTTACCACTCATGCTTTTGCAACGCGGTCGTTAACGCAGGTACAGTTACCACATAGGATTTTACCACGCATATGCCTTTACCACACAATCCTTTACAACGAATTTCGTTGTAAAAGATTGGTTAGTAAAGAGGTGTGTGGTAAAGGTTTAATTAGTAAATGTAAGTATTTTACTGGTAAGTATAAACCCTTTTTAATGTAAATATAATCGTTCATATTTTCCCGTACAATAATTAAATTTCCTTGGTAAAGGAATGCATGCAAAGCATGTAGTTAAAAAAAAATTCAGGTAGGTACAAACCCTATTTTTGTAATGTGTGTGTGTGTGTGTATATATGTATATGTATATATGTATATATATGTGTGTATATATATATATATATATATATATGTTCCACGACAAGGTGTCCCATGAACTAAGAGAATTATATCTCAAGCGTAATGATTTCGCCAATAAGCATAGATATCGAGACTTTGAATACCACCAACTCATAAAGAAATTGAAGAACAATATAAGGGTGGTAATAAGACAATCTGACAAAGGCGGGAATGTCGTATTGTGGCCCCTTCAGATGTATCTGGACGAAGCAATGGGCCAACTGAACGACCGGAAATGTTATCGCAGGGTTGATGCCAATGATGTTATTGTGGCCAAAAACCAGGTCTATTCCAAACTTATGGCATGGAGGAGCGCCGGAGTGATAACCATGGATGAATATAGGTTCATGAAGAATGACAACCCTATCACTCCGGTTATCTATTTCATACCCAAAATTCATAAAAACAATCAGGTGCCTCCCGGTCGTCCGATCATTTCCGCATGCAACAGTTTACTGGAAAATACCAGCAAATATGTAGACTTTTTTCTTCAAGACTTTGTGAAATCATTACCATCCTTTGTGTTAGACACTAGCGATTTCCTCAAAAAGGTGTATGATGTTCAATGGAAACCAAGCTATTTGTTGATATCCCTGGATGTGTCTGCACTATACACCAGTATACACCACATGGACGGCTTGAGAGCAGTGCAGCACTACCTTAACTCCAGACCAGAGGGTTGTAGAGATCACACACGCATGATCATGGATATGATCAGACTATGCCTGGAAAACTATTTCTTTCTGTTTGGGAAACAATATTTCCAACAGATAAGAGGAGTTGCGATGGGGGCCTGCTTCTCTACCAGTTATGCCTGTTTGCATATGGGTTACTGGGAGGAGCAGGTCCTGTCGCTCAATTTTGCTGACACAATGGGCACCAAAGTTGTGACATGGTTAAGGTATATAGATGACGTTTTTGTGATCTGGGACTGTTCCACACACGAAGCTGAGGAATTCATTTTCAAATTGAATGACAACAATATGAATCTTCAATTCACTAGCCACATCAGTGATAGATCAATCTGCTTCCTGGATGTGGAGATCTATGTGAGTGGGGGTAAGCTGGAAACCAAGTTATTTAGAAAAGCGACAGCTCGTAACAGCATCCTCCACTTCGGTAGCCACCATCCTGCCCACACAATCAGGAGTATACCCTACGGAGAAATGCTCCGCATCAGGCGGATCTGTAGTACACAGGCTAGTTGCATATCAGCACAGCCTGAGTTTGGTGAGAGATTCAGACAGAGAGGCTACAGCAGGGCAGTGATAGAAAGAGCTATGAATCGCGCCAACGCGCATGATAGAACATCTTTGCTAGCAATCACACCCGCTGAGCCCACTGAGTCGCATAGCACTTCCAACTGCGTAGTGCAGTCTAGTGACCGTTTGGTAGAAAGTGAAACTCGCTTGATTTTCACTTTTAGTAACCAGCACCACACAATAAGAAACCTCGTTAAGTGGAACTGGGCACTAATTACAAGTGTTAGGCAATCAGTTTAAGGGGGCTCCACGATTGCCTATAAGAGAGCCAGAACACTAGGCAATTGTCTTGTATCAAGCAGCCCAGAAATACGTACCAAAACTCCATGGCTATAGACAAGTAAAGGGTTTTTGCGCTGTGCAACTTGCAAAGCCTGTAAGAATGGAGTAAGTAAGAAAGAATATGTCACGCCTTTCAATAACATACCCACTATCATCAGACACAAGCTGACCTGCCGCACAGAGGACGCAGTGTACGTGCTGGAGTGTCCCTGTGGCCTGCGCTATGTTGGTAGCACGAGGCCACAGGTGTACAAACGCATACTCCAGCACCTACGTGCCATTACCAACGGCGACACTGCGTACCCGGTAGCCAGGCACTTTGGCCTTGTACATGAGAAAAAAGCTTCTGAACTGCGTTATTTTGTAATAGACACAGTGCCACCACAGAGAAGAGGTGGAGATCGTAATCTATTGCTACGCAGATTAGAGACCGGTCATATCATATTGCTTGACACAAAGAATCCCAATGGATTGAATGCAGGAGAAGACTGCCATACTTATCTTTAAATCCCCGAATTGTTGAATAAATAACGAGCATTGTAATTTCAGTAACATAGTAGTTGCCTCTGCCAAATATCGCATTTTAAACTTCACATTTAACTGTGACCATTAGTAAGAGACAGATGAGGGATGCAGCAAAAAGTGCAATTGTCTTTGAACTGTGTAGTTTGGCAGTCTTGGAGTTTTTGCGGTGGGTCTTCGGTCGTCCCGGATCTTCCATCATCTTCAAGAGGCTCAGTGACTGGCAGGACCACATACTTTCGTCTAGCGTTTCTCCTGGTAGCCTTTGTAGTGTTGGCTACCGCTCTGAGACTTTTGACTCTGTTAGTTGCCTGCTTCGTCGGAGCACTCTCCTTTCGTTGCAAGTTGTACCCTTTTCTGGATGGTACTGTGGGATCGGGAAATTCTGCCAGTTCAAGTGTCTCAGTCTCTGGGTAACAATTCGGGGCTGGTCGATCTTTGGTCAGCTCTTCTTGGGTGTCCACGTCTTCGTGCATTGCCAGTGTTGGGGATATTCTTTTACAGTGATGGGAAGGCAGCCAGTTCTTCTTTCCTTACACTCGAAGTGCAGTTCGGGTGGTGATCAAGACTTGCCAGGGGCCCGTCCACCTGGGTTCCAGACTCTTCGACCTCTGGAAATTCTTGATTAGGACATACTCTCCAGGTTTGATATCGTGTTCGGGGCCCCTGGATGCATCTGGTATGGCTTGCTGCACCTGTTGGTGGATAACAGTTAGTTCGTTCATTAATTTGTGCAAGTAATCGGACATTAGTATGTCCGGGACATCGCGGATGGAAGTTGGCTTTGGCGCCGCCCAAATGTTCATGGGCCGGCCAAAGACAACCTCGTACGGAACCAATTGGTGTCTGGTCGGGGTGGAGTGCATGGACAGCAATGCCAGTGGGAGGGCATCGGGCCATTTTAGTCCAGTTGTAGCAACTATCTGTGTTAATTTTAACTTCAGTGTGGCGTTGTCTCTCTACCAAGCCTGCAGATTGGGGGTGAAAGACGGCATGGAACTTTTGCTTTACCCCAACCCTTTCAGTATGTGTTGGATGACTTTGGCTACAAAGTGGGGGCCATTGTCGCTCCATAAAATTCTACAAAGGCCATATCCAGGGAAGAATTCCTTCAGCAACACCTTTGCAGTAGCGGTGGCGGTATTGTCACGAGTGGGGTATGCTTCCACCCATTTGCTGAAGGCGCACACAATAACTAGGATGTATTTCAGACCATGGCACCTCTCTAATTGAATGTAATCCATTTGGAGGATTTCAAAGGGATGCTCTGGGACTCCAAACCCTCCCTGTGGTACTACTGTCCCATTCCCCGGGTTGTATTGCAGGCATACCATGCATTGTTGTACTAGGCGCTTTGCTGAATCTGATATCTTGTCATTATGCCATACCCTAGTAATAAGTTCGGTCATGGGGCGGATCCTATGTGTGCGGGTAAGTGTGCCATGGTCAATATGGGGATCAGATAGGCATTAGGTAGTAGCCATTTGTCTTTGTCTTTTGTCCTCCAGCAGCCTTCGTCATCTTTTAGTCCCACCGAGCCCACTCAGTCAGTTCGTGTTGTGTACTTGTCAATTGGATGTCTCTTATAGTGGCCCTAGCGTCTGTCCATTTCTCAGCTTGTGACCTGGTCACATACATTCGTGTTGTGGTTCTGTCTTCGGCTGTGGCTTGGGCAGTAACGTCAGCTAGTGTATTTCCCTGTCCAATGATGTCCGTCACTTTCTTATGTGCTTGGCATTTAATTACTGCTAGCTGCTTGGGGAGGAGGACTGCTTCAGTCAAGGCCGAGACTAGATCTCCATGTAGGATGGGTGTACCGTGTGAGGTCAGGAATCCTCTTTCCCTTCATAGGAGCCCAAAATGGTGAACTACCCCAAAGGCGTACTGGCTGTCCGTGTATTTGTTTACTGTCGTCCCTGCTGCTAAAATACATGCTCGTGTGAGGGCAATCCGTTCTGCCGCCTGTGCGGATCGTTGGGCAATTCGAGCTGTTTCTATAATGGTTTGGGCTGTGGTGACGGCATATGCAGCTGAGGTGGAGCCATCGGGGAGTTTGATGCATGAGCCATCTACCCATAGTTCCCCATCAGGTTCTGGGAAAGCAGTGTCTCGGAGATCTACCTTACTCTTCGTCTGTTCGTCAGTGAGGGTCACACAGTCATGTAGGGGAATCACATTAGGGCCGTTTTCGGACAGTGGTAATAATGTAGCTGGGTTTAGAGTGGTGCATCGTTTCAGAGTTATGTGCGGAGCTAATGGGGTCAACTCCTATCCTGTCAGTTGTGCACTAGTCGGGTGCTGGGTTTTAGTCTGATTCAAGAGGGTGCCAATAGCATGGGGTACTAACAATGTAAGGGGGTTGGAGAGTACTATTCCCTCACTTTGGCATATCGAAGCTGCTGCTAAAGCGCTTAGGCACGCTGGTAATGCTCTGGCTACTGGGTCAAGGGGGGCTGAGAAATAAGCGCAAGGGCGCTGTTTCGGGCCAATTGAATCGCAACACATCATAACTTTCAGGACTCTAGATCCCAGAGGACTGAATCAGAATGAAGAATTATATGTCCACCTGTAATTAATAATAATCTGTTAGAAGGAAGAATCTCTTATTGAGGAGTAAAAACAGGAAAAATGTAAGCTCACTAGAGAGCCAAAAAATAAACCACCAGCATTGGAGGGACATTACCATTCAACATGTGTTTGGATACAAATCTACTTGACTCCAAGAAAAATGGGGGATACATAGAGACCATTAAAAAATTAACGCTCACCAGAGAGATGTTACTGGAATATAAAACTTCTCACCAGAGAAACTTGATCGGGACACTTTTTGTTCTGCTTCACAAATCACTGTAACATTGCACTCTTAATATTGAATTGTTAACACACACACTGAGCACTGACGTTTTGCTGAAATTCAGCCATTGTCAAAGTTCAGACAGTCACTAAACTACAAAGACCAGCATGCACCAGTTCGCAATATAGGAAATGACTGTGCACACGAGAAATGAAAGAAGGCTCTATGTCGGGGCATAACATCCCGTGATCAAGCCTTTTGATAAGGTGAAACGCGTTGGGCTTTGGCCAAAATAAAGCCGCTGTAATTCTTTAACCACATGGCTGCTGGGCGTTTCCCCCCCCCTGTGCTGGAAAATGCCATTTTAGTGGCACCATGACGAGCTGAGCTCGTCATCAGCACACGACACCCGTGGGTGATGACGAGCTCAGCTCGTCATCAGCATCGAAAGGGTTAAAAAAGTACACAAGTGAGTTTTTACTACCAATTGTGGTATTGGACCCTGCTGAATAATATATATATATATATATATATATCAAAGGGATGTCTCGGCATGCCCATGCATAAATGCAGAGTTTAAGTGACTAAACAGTATTACCCAGTCCATTGACTAGGAGTAGTCACTTAGACTCTACATATATGCAGGCAAAAGATTGAAACTGATCGTGAACTAATAAACTTTACCTGTGCGGTAACATCATGTATACAATTGGAGGATATAACTAAACTATAAGAATGACAGTGGAATGAAAGTGCTGTAAATAATTGTATATATTTGTAAATGATTGTGAGTTTTGAAACTACATATCCCACAATGCCTAATTATGGGCAAATGTGGAGAACAGTATAAATTGAAATGATAGACTGACTTCCCCAACTGTGAACAAGTCCTTGTGGTGAAACGCGTTGGTGGTAGTGGTGGTGACTAAAAACTCATCCGTATTTCTGAAGTGCGACATCCCTTTGTTCTATTAATAAATAAAGAAATAAATATATATATATATATATATATATATTCCCCACACACACCAACACCCCCACACACCCACACCACACACACCCACACCACACACACACACATACCCACATCCATTAATATGATGCTGGACTGGATTCCGCCCATCAGATGTCTGCACCATTGGCAGAACGTGCTGTCATTAGGAATCGTTAAATAAACATATATATATCAAACAAGAAGGTTGCCCAACATAAAGATGCCACAGCGGAGAGTTAAAATGCCTTTAATTGAAGATTTCAGTGTGGCAGAGTAGCAGCCTCCCCCTCCATCCATACACTGCCCAACGCGTTTCAAACACATGGTGTTCTTGTTCACGGGCGATGGAAAAGCAAATGGCAGTCAAATGAGGAACACCTGATAAATGCTCCAAGACCCGCCCCAGTGGGTGTATGCTGCAAAGCATGTTGGTTCTCGTAGTCCCTCACTGTTAAACACCTGTGGGTGCCGCCATAACCTTCACAATACGCCTCGTTGTTTTACCCAAGTGGGTGAGAAGGCAGCTGTGACACTGTCAGACTGTCCATTAAATATCTTTCAATGCGGCCCCTCGGCTCCAGTGCGCTCGGTGATACCAAACACAGGATCTGCATGGCTGGCAGCGGGCATCTTCGCGGCCGATCAAAGCCGCTAACATCAAACAAGAAGGTTGCCCCACATGAAGATGCCACAGCGGAGAGTTAAAATGCCTTTAATTGAAGATTTCAGTGCGGCAGAGTAGCAGTCTCCCCCTCCATCCATACACTGCCCAACGCGTTTCAAACACATGGTGTCCTTGTTCATGGGCGATGGAAAAGCAAATGCCAGTCAAATGAGGAACACCTGATAAATGCTCCAAGACCTGCCCCAGTGGGTGTATGCTGCAAAGCATGTTGGTTCTCGTAGTGTGAGAGAGATGAAGATGGAAGAGACGAGCAGTAAAAGCAATGGGAAGAAGCTAGGGGAGGAAGACGGAACCAAAGGAGGCTAGAAATAAGAAAATAGAAAAAGGAGGAAGAGGAAAGAAGACAGAAACGTACAGAAACAAAAGAAAACTGCATAGAAAGAAAAACAAAGAATGAAAGATGTGGAAAGATAGAAGAAAGAATGAAGCAAAGTGGAAAATGCAGAAAAGACCAAACACAAAAACAGCAATTGAAACAAAAAGAAAATGGGAACAAAAATAGAAACAAAGACGTATACAAAGAAATATTGTAAGAATGATAAAAATGAAAAACAAACAATTGAAAAGATAAGGGGTCAATTAAAAAAAGTGAGACGAGCAAGAACGAAGTGAAGAAAGAAGTTGATAGTGAATATTGGGAACTCTTGCTTTGCATTTTGAACTTGCCTCGCTTCCTCTATGCCATTTGAGATATGGGTTAAACCAGGGTGTTTTTTATTTTCCTATCTACTCCCTTTGTGGGTTTTTAGGGGCTCTTTAAAGGAAGTGTGCTTATTGTGAGGGCCTTTGAGAGGGGGATAGGCTTACAGGTACTCTGGGAAAGAGATGTGCTTCTAACTGTTATTAGACGTAAGATGCAGTGATTTCAATAGATCTTAAGGCTATGTGCCTGTAGGGGCACCAAGGAGGAGACTTGCTTATAGGCTTCGAGAAATAGTTTGCTTGTTGGGGCTCTAAGAACCTTTGCTTATAAATGGAGCAATAGGAAGTCCATATTAACAGAGCTCACAAAAGTAGCAGAGCGAATCCCTTAAACGAGCAAATGCTGCTGTAGCTCTTGAGAAGGTAGATGCATGTACAGTTTTTCAGAAGTTAAGACACTTTTAGAACGGGTGGTCTTTCTAACATAAGCTCTTGCGTGATTTGCTAATAACATGAACTTTAATAAAGGATTGTCATGTGATTTAAGGGTCCCCTTTGAAGCCGTTTATGTTTAGTTTTATTTTGCAGTTTTGGTGTGACCTCGTGTGCAATATTTGTTGGTCTATCAGCGGGCTGGGTACTAATGCAGGATATGTGCTAAGTGGAGAGGTTTCTATCTGTAAATGTGAGAAGATGGGGGCACAGTAATAAACGAGTTTTTATTCTTCGTGTCACTGAAAACATGGGGGTGGGTGTATCCATTACCTTGGTGAGAAGATGGGCGATATAGGGGTGCCTTGAGTGGAGGAAATAGTCCTTCATGCTAATGAGGCTATTGGGTACAATACTAGATCAGAAAAAAGTCTCTGTGGCCGCTCGACCGAGACATTGCAAATTTAATCTGAAACCCATTGATTGAGGGGGATTGTTTTTCTTGAGCACGGACTGAGTAGATGTGAAACTCCAGAGAGACTATAGAGTTACTGAGTGCTCTGACAAGGCTCCTCCGGCTGTGTCTATCTACATGATAAAGCAGCTAATTCTATACTCCGTGGAGATGCTGCCCCTCTTAAGAGCATTCGTTTGTGCTGCTCTCTTCATTTAGCCTCTGAGTAACACACTGGACGTCCCCCATCCAGAAACTGCCACATCAATAAAGACTTGAAGTGTTCTTTTTAAACCACAAGCATTTTTCCTTAGTTCCACTTGAAATAGTACGCGTGGCCTCGGTGCCAGAGTACCTTCCCTGTGGAGTCCACTACCCTAAGCACTTCTAGTGTAAAACTCCTTTTCATCACTGCCTCGAAGGTTATTCGTTTTCATAGCCCAGAGCGCCCCCGTGGGAAGTTACCTCACTGCTTGGAGCACTCCTAGTGTGGAATTCAGTGCCATCATTGCTTGGTGTGCTCTGGAGTAAATGACATCACTGCAAGGCCCGGGTCCACTGGAATATTGTGACATCACTGTCCTGAGAGTGCCCTCTGGCATTCACTGGCTTCATTGCCTGGTGTGCTTCCATTGCATTACCACATGGGTCACGCCACGTGGAATGCATTGTCATGTATTCCTGGAAAACACTTTATAACAAAGATCCACGCTCCAGTATATGCTTATGGGTATTTTTTAGATCAGCATGGTGCAACGCTTCGCACACCTACCAACTCTGGCTCCTCATCTTAACTTACAGAGTCTGGAACACTCAGCCCTCCAGAACCTTTGATGGTATGCATTCGTTCATCTGTATTCCAAGATACTACACATTTTCCCTCTTTATAATAACAGTAATGGAACATCTAATGTACTACCAGATCAACAAGTATGGGGACATTAGGATTAAGAGCACCAAGACGTTAGGGAGAGGAACATAGCAGATAAGCTAATTTCTCTATACATATTAAATCAACATGAAAACTAAGGATAACTTTGAAGACCAAAAATATAATCTCTACATATATGAACATCCAGTTAACGTGACACATAGTCCTCAAATACTGAGGTGGCTTTACTCATCTGATGCTGTGCCGGTAGCCGAGACCTCCATCTCTATGTGCACCTTCCTTCCCAAGACCTCTAGCTCTTTGCACATCCTCCATCTCGCCTGTATTGTTTCTCTTCTTTCCATCGGCAACCCCTCCTTTAGCTGTTTCTCCACTACCCTGTTCAATTTCCAAATGCAATTATCTTCAAGTTTTACTGTATTTTAAAATAATTTATCAACATTTTGAAGCGCTTCAGATTTTGAAGACTTGATCCCTCTTGTAGGTCATTTTACTCTGACTCAATCTCCCACAGTTACTTCAGTCTGCCTTATAGCATGTTTGAGATTTTTTTTCGGCGAAGCAACTTCTTCAGCTGTCCCTCTTCCCCCCCCCCCAGTCACCCACTTCCTCCCCGGACTTCTCCTTAAGGTGATTTATTCAAGGTGGACACATCAGTGAGCTAGCCTCTCTCCCACTAAAAAGTTCAAACCGAACCCTTCCCGTGTCCGAGTGTGCAGTGAAACGACAGACTTCCACCCATGACTAAATCTCCTCCCTCCACTCTATCATTCTGTTGCCACCTGTGTGGCTATCTATATGATCTCCTTTTAGACCATATTTAACCTCTCTACCATGCTGTTGAAGTCTCTGTGGTACAGAGCACACCTTTTATGTTGAAACCCCCTTTCTGACAGGAAACTTTCCATCTCTTGGGAAACTAGCTGCACCCCATTGTCCGTCAATATTGAACGTAGAATTCCTCCTCTAGTTAATATCACCTTCAAAAACGTCACCACATTCTTGGTCTTCACCCCCTGAGTAATGTAAATCTCAGGCCATCTAAACAATAAATCAATTAACACCACAAGATAATGTTGTCCCATCTTATTGGTTACCAGACCAAAAATGTCTAGTGCTACTTGTACCGACGTCTATTCTGGTTGCTTCCTTACTACCATGGTTTGTGTCTTTGTCTCCCACACCTTTTCACTGTTTTTACAATCCAAGCGCTCTTATTGCCCTCTCCACTTGGTTGTCTAATCTCGACCTCTAAAAAGCAATCAGATCCTCTCCTTCGTCTTTCCGATGGCTAAATATCTCTAGTGTGCTGAGTCCACCAGTCTACCTCTCACACTAGCTGGAGGAATCAGCTTAGTACCTCTCCACAACAACCCATGATGTACAGAAAGTTAATTTCTCACTCCACAAAATCTTTTGATATTTAGGGATCAAATTGTAACTCTCAGTTCCCTCGTTTTCTGTCATGTTATACAATTGCATCAACTCCTATAGCAATGGTTCCTTCCAGTCCTTTTCACTTGTAATGCCTTCCGTTACCTCACAGACACTATAATCCAGCAACTACCCTGGGCCTTCAGCCATACATTCTTCACCTATTTTCTCTCCTACATCCACTAACCTTGACTGACAGTCCACTCCTTGATTTTCCACCCCTGGAATGTACTGCACCCTGAAGTTAAAATCCTGTAGTGAGATTACCCACCTACAGATTCTGCTTGAGACTGCATACAAACCTTTTTTTTAATCAAAAACGTCTCTTAAGTTTTTTGTGGTCAGTTCTCACTACAAAGTGGTTCCCCACAAAAAGAAATTCCACTTATGGATAGCCAGAAATATACACAAAGCCTCTCTTTCCATCACTGAATATTGGTGCTCTGTACACTTTAAGTTTCTTGAAATGAACATGATAGTTCTTTCACCCTTGCTTTCCAAACTGCACCCAGACCTCTAGCATCAATGGCTAAAATTGACTGGTCTTGTAGTCTAAATCTTTTCAATGAGGGAGCATCAGACAACGCCTCTTTCAGATCCTCAAATTCTACAGCACATTGCAGAGACCACACAAACTTCCCTCCCTTTTGTAATAGTTTCTCATGTTGTAAGCCCAATCCGCAAAAATGAGGAATGAATGTGATAGTACTCTGCCATGTCTAGAAACATAATCAAGTCCTCCTTGTTCTCAGGGACCGCCAACCTTCTTATAGTATTTACCAATTCCTCATAGTCTTCCCACCTTCCTCAGAAAGTCTGTTTTGAAATGTGCAATCTCCTTTAGGTTCACTTTACATTTGTTCTCTATTAAAGTAAGACCTCTGTGCTTAAATCTCTCCAAAACCAACCTCCAATAACTATCATGTTCTTCCTGTGAACCACCAAAACCAGTATGTCGTCTTGATGGATCTTAATCCCCTTCACCACACTTTTCATAGCCCTTTGGAAAACCAAGGCTGCGGAGACCCGTCCAAAAAGCATTCTCGTGAACCTTTACATACCTAAAGGTGTGCTAAATGCCTTTAGTTCTCTAGAATATTTCTCCAACTCAATCTGGTGATAGACTGCATGTTAGTCGGATATGGAAAATACCTTGGCACCCACCAACTGTGTTAGCACATCTGTTATATTTGGTAAGGGAACCATGTCAACCACCCCCACCTCCTTAGTCAAACCTCTATAGTCTTCACAAAACCTAATATCTCCCGACACCTTGTGGTCTAACACCACACGTGAGACCCATTCGGATACTTCCACCTCCACCTCCGCGATTATGCCTTCCTTTCTTAGCCTCTCTAAATCGTCTTTCATTGGCTGCCTTATTGAGAGTGGAACGCCATGTACTTTACAGGTCACTGGCACAGCATTCTCCTTCAGAATTATTTTGAGTGTAATGTGTCAAAACCCTATTTTGTCATTGAATACTTCTGGGATTTTTTTTCTACCCATTATTCTGTTGCTCCTAAGAACTCAATTCTGCCCTAGCTCCACATCAGACAACCCTGGCTCCTCTTCTCTTGCTCGTACGTCTTTCAAGCTATCCCTCTTCCTTAAGAGAATAAGAGGAGAACTATTGAGGTCAAGCATCACTTTCAAATCTCCTTGGCGGTACCAACTCAGTTATCTGTCCTTTTGTTTTCCAGTTCCCTCACAAAATAATCCACCAACTTGATGGGTGACCGCCATAGACTAGTGGTCTGATATCTGTTTTAAATAATTTTACTTAATTCTTCAACGCCTCCTCATAAAAAACCCTTGGTATCAACATGATTTTCTCCTGAGCGGTCTGATATCTGGCTTAAATAATTTTAACTTATTCATCAAGACCTCATAAAAAAAAACCCTAGGTATCAACATGATTATTCGCTTATGAGTTGAACAACATTTTTATTTTAAACCCATTCACAAGTCATCTCTGGTCCATGCTTTCCTCCATGGCCCCGTACCTGAAGAACAATTTTGCCAAACTGTATATCGTCATACTCTCACTCCTCATCTTCTATATCTAATTCTCTCACTCTATTGCTTTTGTTTTTAAATCCACAGATTTTCGCATAGTGACCTTTTTCCACATGCTTTGCATACCACTCCCCTGGCAGGACACTTTTTGTCATTATCCATATGACCAATCGCCCCACACATGAAGCATTTTCCTGTGAACTTCCTCCTCTGTGTATTATCATTTTTCACTTGCACCACACTATGTATCTGATCGTTCCCTGCAATGCTACTCTCATTCTTAAATACAGTCACACACGCAAGTGAATGTTCAATACTTTTAGCTATAAGTAAGTCTTCATCAGGTTTCAGATCATCTTTTTGCCATAGCTCATCTCTTATCTTTTTTGTTTTGCACCCTAACATGAATTGTTGCCTGATGCTCTCCTCTAAAGCACTTTCAAACTTGCAAGATGACGTCAACTTTCCCAAGTGTGTAACATAGTTTCCCACAGCCGTGTGCGCATTTTGAGCTCTTCTCCCAAAGTGGTGTTGCCTTAAATTGTACTGACCTTTGGCAAATAATGCTGGTCATATGTTTTTTTATATCGTTGCTATGGGGAGTCATAGTTCCTAAGGAGGAGTAAGGAAGAGAGAAATAGGTGCCGTTCTTCTTCTATTAACCGGGGACGGTATGTCCTTTTCATGGTGCCCTTAGACACCCCGAAGGATCTCATGCTTTATCATTGGGCGGTGCTCCTCGTCGGTCTGGCGCTGCAAAGCCCTACTGGACCCCCGAATGCCCACTTTTTCGGACATCTTTTGAATGATCTAGCCGTATGGGTGTGTGCGGGTCTTAGTTGAAGTGCTGTTAAGTGCAGTATTTAAAGATGGCTAGAGGGGAGTAAACATAGGTTTAATTGGAATACACGCCTCTGTAATCCTAAAAAAAAACAAAAGGTGGTGTGCTGCTCGAGGGTAATGATGGCCCTCAGTAGCTAGACGAGTGTAATGTCCTTTTAGGACATAAAGAGGGTCAACATGTTTAGCGCAGTGTGGTGGTCTCAGGAGGAGATCCTATGCGCTACTTCACTACCAGAAAGAAAGTGAAGTGAGCGCTAGTGCAGTGTAGTGGCCTAGTAAAATGTTGTGGTGCCACTTATTGGAATTGTAGAATGATTCTATCTATTCAATGTGAGTGCAATGTCCCATAAGGTTCGGCTTAGGGTATGCCGTCGCAATAGTTATGTCGGTTTTAGCAGGTGCTTGAATTTACCCGACCCACAACCGACATAACTATGTCGACATACTGTCCCCTGTTATTATCTTAAAAGAACAGCACATATCTCTCTTCCTTACTCCTCCTTAGGAACTGTGACTCCCCCTAGCAACTATACTACATTTCAGGTGCACGAGCCACTGGACCTAGATCCAGCTCCTTGCCCCCCATTTTTTGTCATATTTTTATATACACACCTCATACTCCTTCAAACCTTCCACTTCTACATCATCCAAGTCGGAAAGATGTTCAAATATTTCTTGCCCTTTTAGACCCAGACAGTGCATAAGCAGTTGGTCTTTATTTCCGCACTCAATGACATTCCACACACTTGAGTAATGTGGAAAAAACTTTTTCCATGTTGGCCACTTCAGGCAGGATCCCCAGGTGACTCAAAAAAAAATAGAGGAGGAACAATATTCTGCATCCTGTACTTCAAGTTAATCTGCCTTTTCTATTTAAACGTTGAAAGTCTCAATACAGAACCCAGATTCACAGGTACCCAACTAAGCACCCAAATTCATTGGCACCTGACTAGGCACCTGAGATCACCAACTGGATACTCACTGGTACCCGGGATGGTACTAGATAATTCTAGTTCACCCACACACTACTTTTCTGATGTATGTTCAAAATCTCCTCTACTTCCAGCGCTGGCTCTCTGCCTGTGTTAGGGTAGTGATCAAATCTCTTAATCTCACTTTCCAATGTGGTTTAGGGACTTTTTTCTAACAAGGTTGGGCATATTGCGACAAAATCATGCCCAATCCTGTATCCAAATTAGCCGAGCTAGTCATTGAGCAACGAGTGCTGCGCTGAGGAAGTTGCAGCTTCACTGTCCAGCGTGAGTCTGACATTGTGTGTCGCTCTGAAGTCAGATCTACTTCAATTTCTTTGATGAAGAGGTCGCACTCAAATCCACCTTCTGAGCCGCTGGTGCCACGCACGGCTTCAATACTTTTCTCCTACGAGACCTCGCCTCTGCTTGTGCCACTCACAGCTGTGCTGCAGAATTGCACAGGCAGTAGCGAAACTGACATGCGGCCTCTTTCAGTGCCGCCGGTACCGCATGTAGCTTCAATCTCTGTCTTCAGCGTGCGCAACTTAAATCTCTTTCCCAGTAGCAAAACCGACAAGGGGTAACACTCCTGTCAAAACTGTAAACGGTGAAGGCCGATATAGCAATATAAACATTTGCCACTCACTTTTGCTCTGGTCCTTTATGATTAAATGGCAGTGAGCCCTCCCAAGCCGCTTACACGAACAGCTCATGGCTGATCAAGGTGTTGAGGCTTTGAACCTCGATACCCATATTGTTGCCAATGGAACAAAGATCCACACTCCAGTATATATTTGTGGGTTTATTTTAGATCAGCCTAATACAATGCCGCTCACACCCACCAACTCTGGCTCTTCGTTGTACCTGCCAGAATCTGGAACACTCAGCTCTCTAGAACCTTTCATGGTGTACATTCCATCATATATATTCCAAGATACCACACACTGCTAATGTTGAATTTAGTAGTGTTATTGGACAAGGTGCTCAATGTATGAAGTTAAGTGACATCACTCCATAGGCTATTCTTTGGAATGCACTGGCATCAGGCCCTGAGAGCACTGTGTGGGATGTACTGACATCACAGTCTGGTACGCGTCACCTCTAGAATGTGTTGCATTTGATTCAGCGTTTTCTGGGCCCACTCATTTACCATTGGTCCTCCAAATGACCTTTTTATCCGACTGAGAGGTGATCTGAGTTAACATTTACATCAGTCAAATTCAATTATTAGTGTAACCCATCTAGGTACACAGTAAGGACGAAGAATCAGTAGCTAAGTTTGAGAAGGTTTGTTACAAAATCACAATCAAGTTACAATACATAACTCTTAACACCATGCTATAAAGGTACAGAATAATAACAGGAAGGTTTAACCTATGGAAACAATTGAGACTGACCTATATTAGGCAAACAAGCAGTTCAGTCACAGCAGTACAAATGATTATTAAAAGAGTCTGATGCTCAGAGAAGAGCCTCAGGTTTTGCCGTCTATACACGGGTAAATCTAAATCCAAAAAGTCCAACTAAAGGATGGTTCTAAAGATCTAAAGGATCTCAGAAATCAGGAATTTTCATAAAAGACAATTAGAACTAGGCAAGATAAAAAAATAAGTAGGAAGGTGTCAGTGTTTCAGAAGCTTAGTCAAGAATCTTCTTGGGCCTAAGTGAGTGTAATCCTAAGCCACAGTCCGCAAAGAATCAAGGAAAACATATACGTCTAAACCTCTCAAAGTCCAGGAAAAAAGTCTTCAAAGGAATCTGGATAGTATCTGAAAAGACTCTGAAAAAGGTCAGCTCTCCAATAGTGGAAACACTAAGTTCTAACACACAAGAGTCTTCTCGGGCAACATCCCTTTGCATGCATCATCAGGGGGTCGATTGTCTTTCTCCTTTTTAGGTCGAGGACCGTAAGGCTGCGCTTGCGCAGTCTTCGGTGAGAGATTTAATGTTTTTAGGTATGGGGGCTTGAACCCGCCTCTCTCCTCCATTGGCTGGCTTCCTAAACGGAGGCCAGCCATTGGAGGAGAGGGGCATCACTCCAATCAAGCCCCGTCTCTTTCGGATTTCGGGGGGCGTGTTTTTTGCGTTCTTTCGCCCTGTGACGTCATCCGTCACTCAGAAAGCAAAAAAATATGCTCCCGATTCCGAAAATTTAGGACGTTTGCGGCCGCCATATTTTTTTTCTTGCCTTCTGCCGTGCCGCTTTTCATGCCTTATGACCCCTGCTTATTTGCAAAGGTTTATTGCACCTCATGCATGGGCTCACAGCTGTTATTATTCATACCGCTCTGATGATGCACCTCAGGCACGGGCTCACAGCTGTTATTCACACAGATCTGATAATGCACCGCCGGCACGGGCTGCCTGTAGTTATTATTCACACAGCTCTGATGATGCTCCTCAGGCACGGGGCTGACGCAGTTATTATTCACACAGCTCTGATGATGCACCCCCGGCACGGGCTGACGTAGTTATTAGTCACACAGCTCTGATGATGCACCTCAGGCACGGGCTGACACACTTATTATTCACACAGCTCTGATGATGCACCTCAGGCACGGGGCTGACGCAGTTATTATTCACACAGCTCTGATGATGCACCCCCGGCACGGGCTGACGCAGTTATTATTCACACAGCTCTGATGATGCACCTCAGGCACGGCTGACACTTATTATTCACACAGCTCTGATGATCCACCTCAGGCACGGGCTCACAGCTGTTATTATTCACACAGCTCTGATGATGCACCTCAGGCACGGGCTATCAGCTGTTATTATTCACGCAGCTCTGATGATGCACCTCAGGCACGGGCTAACAGCTGTTATTATTCACACAGCTCTGATGATGCACCTCAGGCACGGGCTGACACACTTATTATTCACACAGCTCTGATGATGCACCTCAGGCACAGGCTCACAGCAGTTATTATTCACACTGCTCTGATGGTGCACCTCAGGCACGGGCTCACAGCTGTTATTATTCACACAGATCTGATAATGCACCTCCGGCACGGGCTGCCAGCAGTTGTTATTCACACAGGTGTGATGATGCACCTCAGGCACTGGCTGACGCAGTTCTTAGTCACACAGCTCTGATGATGCACCTCAGGCACGGGGCTGACAGTTATTATTCACACAGCTCTGATGATGTGGTGTGGGCAGAGTATTGAGGGCAGAGTGTTGAGGGCAGAGGGCAGAGTGTTGAGGGCAGAGGGCAGAGTGTTGAGGGCAGAGGGCAGAGTGTTGAGGGCAGAGGGCAGAGTGTTGAGGGCAGAGGGCAGAGTGTTGAGGGAAGAGGGCAGAGTGTAGAAAGTGCGTCGGTTTGTGAACATATATATTTTGAATATTTTACAGCTTCCGTTTTCCACCAAATTTGTCAGGGCCAAAGTGCAAGATTAAACAAATCTGTACATTTCCATTCAGGTGATCGTTTGCTAATGCCTGGTACTCATTTTAGGTTTCACCTGTATAGCACTTGCACTGTGCTTGCGAAAACAATTGTGTTTAATATAAACCTACAAGGGACTTTTATCCTGCCTCGCTCTCTCACTATAGAATACTCACTCTTTCACTTTTTACTACTCGCTCTCTAATACTCTTTACTAATAACTCTCTCCCACTCACTATCAACTACTCACTCTACTCTTTACTATGTGTGTGGGTGCTAATGCAATAGGTCTCGCATATGCAAACGATTAAGCTATTGGCAATGTAAATGACAATGCCATTTATTTATGATTAAAAATTTAAAAAAAATAAGGAGCAATGCCAATAGCTCTACCTTTATTAATGCCGAGACCATTGCATTGTAAATGCTTGTTTAATGTTGTAGACTGAAACAATTTCCAAATATCCCACACCGAATATGGGAATGGCATTGGCCAGGCTGAATAGGCCTTTCAGTTAATGCTTTGGGTCTCCATGTACTTTCGGCAAGTTCTTCTCAGGTGCTGTCTCTATCACTAGTACAGTAATGTTTCTATTCTTCAACTAACAATGTGTGAGAATACCTGCATGAAATGTCATGTGAGCAGAAAATGAAGACTAGTATTTATGCAGCATAAAGAACTATAGTCCTAAATTGTCAACTTAACATATTAGCTAGAGTGCACATTTAATGTTTTTGCACATTTACACACCAACGAATATGAATACTAGTACATTAGGTTCAGATTACATATGGCATAGTGAATCCTTAGATAAACACACATTAAATAAACTTATCATTTCTAGCATAATCACATTCTACATATATTAGCAGGGTTCCTATCCAGTTATCCAAACAGTAAACATTATTCAATGTATCAATGCACAAGAAATCCAACACTGTACTCCAGAATCGGTCAGCTTTTAATGAACTGGTTTTAGGTCTCGCCTAGGCATCGCTTGCGCCGGCTCTTTAAGGCATACTGTATGCAGGATATCGGCATTCAACACGCCCAGCGATTCTAGTTGGTTAGTTGGCCTGTCTTTCTAAATTCCTTAACTCTGGTTGGTTAATACTGTCTATCTGTCCTGCTTTTGTGTGCTTGGTTCCCTACCAGTGGACATCACCAATTTATTTTTGGTTGTTCATCTTTGGCCATTTGTGGAGTGGTGTGGCTCACTGGTTAGAGGCGGCAGACCCGGAAGCAGAGAACAGCCCGGGACCAGGGTTCAATTCCCGACGCGGCAGGGTTGTGGAACAGGGTCAACGGACTCGATAATTCTCGCCTCGGTGCCTAATCTAACCAGGGATCACACTCGGCAACTCTGGGCATTAAGCTTGCCTCATCTCTACAACGGCCCCGCACAGACGCCGGGGATGCCTGGTTTCACCTTGGAGATACCCAGAAGGAACCATCTCACAGGGAAAGCCAGGACGGGTTCCCCAGTGGTCTTCAGCGCCAGGACACCCCGAGATGGGGTAACAGTGCGCTTTACAAGTATCATCATTACATTACATTTGTTGCCTCCTCGCTCGCACCCTTCCTTCCTGTCATTGCCACCTTCCTTCCTGTGCTGCTGCTGACATAATGCATTGTATTTTGGTAACTTTATCAACCATAACGCATTGTATTTATTGTTCGCTCCGGCATGCCTCACTCCACCCTGCACGACACTGCATTGACTTTTGTGGCAATGGGGCTCACCAAGCTTCAAACATCTAAAGCTAAAGTGCGGTGTGCCGCCATTGCTACAAAAGTCACTAAATAGAAAAACAAAGGCAGACTGATGCAGTTAAGCTGTGGTCACAGGAAAGGCTTGCATCCACCCAGTAGGAAGAATCATGTCAGGCCTCAGTGGTTGGGACTTGTTGCTGTGCAAGTAACTATCTGGCAACTTCCCCTTGATGTATTCTGTGCAGCACTTAGCGCTACCTGGCACATGACTAAAGGGAGCTTCAGTTGAGTGTCGCTCAAGAGACCTATGTCTCAGACTCCTCATTCCAACACCATTAGTCCACAGCTTGTCAACGAGCCAGGGTGCTGATCCAAAGCAAACCCTGTCACTTATGTGAGGCTTCCTCAGCCTCCATGATAAAATGGCAGACAGACTGTCTTAGAAGCTGCAAAGTCACTCACAAATAACCCGGTGGAGTTTATAAAGTGAGTAACAATATTATCCCTGAGACATATTTGTTCCGGCCCAGGATAGCTCAACTAAGTGTTGAACATGCATACTACAAGGGGCTACCTGCAGTGTCTCTTGACATGTCCATGACCATATTATAAGCCATACCCAGTAAGCAACATGTGTCAAAAACATGTAAGGGTTTAGGTCTTCCAAATATTGCGATTGATTCACATTTGGAGCATAAAGATTTATGAATGATAAGTTTTTACCCTCACGTAACTCAGTGTAATATATATGCCCTCGGTATCTAAGTGTGTACTACGCACTACATATAGTACCTCTAGAAACATACAAATTAATGCGCCACTAGTAAATGCTGAGTGCGTGCACTAAACAGTTGACCTCTCCACTTGCTACTGTTTGCATAATTATTTTACGGTCAAGTGGGTCTCCTCTAAAGAAGCTATCTGAATTTTCAGAGATTCAAATATGCAAGTTTTCTATGAGGGTTCATTGGTGTGCCCAAGCCCCTCACTTTCCATGTGATGCAATGTAGTGCTTTGCCAAACTCTGACACCAAGATCCCTATCTCCTAATAATCAATGCAGTCACTAAAGCCTAGGATGCTCCCACTCAAGGACAGTAGTGAAAGTACCCCTCGTCCGTGTGGTTCAGCATGTGTATCTTGGAGTAGAATATTCTTGTGTTTATACAACTAGTTACTGCTTCAAAACTTTAAACACTCAAACGCCCCAAACCTCCACCCCGGCTGAGGTTTGTGTAATTACCTCGCTAAACCCAATAATATACTCAACATATATTGTGCAACTTATTATTGGATTGCGGTTTGTGTTTAACAGAAGCATCTGTGACAAATCATTGTCTCTGGATGGCTTACTAAGGATAGAAATGTTGCATCTATCTATTGACCCCGTTCCAACTCCATTTATCAATAAACATTGATTGCCAGCTATACAGAAATGTCAAGCATCTGACTACGCCAGTGCCTAAACAAACCTCTTAAAGTTATGAGATCAGCAGTCATTGGAGTCTGGTCATGGCCACATTCCCATATTTTACAAATTGAAGTATCATCTGTGGCCTTATCCAGTGAACCATGTTCCGACTGAGAGGCCTAAGGCAGTCTGGTTTGGTTGTGTAAAGCATCCTCCAACGGATGGGCGCTTTCTTCAGCTGCCTGTTCCTTCATGGGTCTTCTGTTCAGTGCAGCTAGGTTTTTGCTCCTGCGCCTGCTGAACTTGGGTTGCTGGTGTGCTCCCCTATCTGGGTCTATGCCTTCAATGTCTCCAATCAAGACCATGCTTCTTCACGGGAACTAAATATTTGGGTGTCCTCCTTAGTCGTCATCCTTAGTCATCCTCCTCAGGCTAGTTTGAAAGAGTAAACCAAATTAATATGTTTTGCTTGTGTAGGGATTATTTAATCTCTAGGAAGGTCTGGTGCTGCTTCTGTACCACCGTGTGTAATCAAGGAAGATGTGAGTTTTAGAATTCTCAAAATTCCGAGGGCCTTACCTCTCGTGCTAATTGTAAGATGATGGTGATAGTTCATGAGTTTTGTGATCAGCGAGCAGGGTCTCCTCGCCTTGATACCCTGATTGTAATTAAACAAGCACATAGGGTGCAGGGTAAAAAAACAGAGTGCTACAATGAAGCTAAATACATTATGCAGTAATCATTGCTCTATTCTTCCAGTTCAAGATGTTCTGAATTTTCTGGGACTTCAATGAAACGCACATTGTTATAACGGGAGCATTCTTTTACATCCTTTGCAATATGGTTCAGGTTCTCTGCAGCCTCAGAGAAGTACCTCACCGAGTTTTTAGTTCCTTCACAATTGGCAGCAGATTATGCTCATTCACTGTAACATTTTCAGCCAGTGTTTTCTAGTCTTCCCACGTGAAAATACTAAACGCGGTCAATGGCGTCTACCGTCCCAACCGGTGTATACGAACAGACTACGATCTGGGTTAATCTGAGAAGAAGTCTGAGGTTAGTCAACCGATAATTTTAAAACTAACGCAGCAGTTAAATGGCTCATAACTTGCATTTAATATGTGACAACAGAGTTATATCCTTTTTTAACTCTTTGATCCACAGAGCTGAAACACGCGAATTCGATTCAAAACCAACACGTAAGAGATTTCGTATCTTTTTTGACTCCTACAACTTTCACATGGGCATGAATGTTTTTTAAGGTGACAACCTAACCTTACACTCTATCAGCACGAACTCCCATGTACATAACTGCACATACCCCGCTATACATAACACATCCACTACAGTTACTGACAGGGTACATGTTTATGTTTTATGTTTACAGTGTCCTTTCCCTGATGAAGGGCCAAATAATGGGCCCGAAATGCATTGGATCTGATTAAAGGATTGTGTTACTTGTTGAAAATTGACAAAAAACGGACTACTAAATGTCCTATATGGAGTACTTTGGTTATTTATCTTCTGAATTAAAAAGACAATATCTGAATACATCAAACATTGTGTGAATCCTCTGTCTTTGGAGAGGAGTAAGTGTGTGCACATAAGGATGGGACTAGTGGCCCACTAGTCTCACAGCTTCCAATACACTATACAGGGGCTCACAAAGGTGACCCAATTCCCAATTAGGTATGTACCTAAAGTACATGGTATCAATTTAGAGAGAGAACAGCTGGGCTGTGGGTCTGATTAGCAGGCCCACAGTTACATTAAAGTCTAAAAACCAGAGAATCACAGCAAAAAATTGAGGGTGACCATAGGAAGCCGACCCTACTCTCCTACACAACCCCCCCACCCACCTAAACGCAGTGATATTAAACTAACCTTGACCAGTTGAGTCTTCATGTTCTAAGTGGAAATATCTGGAGAGTCCATCTGCATTTCCATGGTCAGTTCCAGGTCTATGTTCCACTGTAAAGTCCATATCCTGTAGGGAAATGGACCACCTGAGCAGTTTGGGATTTTCACCCTTCATCTGATTTAGCCACAAGAGGGGCTTATGGTCTGTCTGAATCTTGAAGTGAGTACCAAACATGTATGGCCTCAGCTTCTTCAGGGCCCAAACCACAGCAAAGACCCCCCTCTCAATAGCTGACCAACGTTTCTCTCTAGGGGTCAGCCTTCTGCTAATAAAAGATATTGGCTGGTCTTGACCATCTTTAGCAAATTGTGAAAACAGCTCCCACACCCAACTCAGAAGCATCTGTTTGGACAATGAATTCTTTGGAGCAATCTGGACTTTTCAGAATAGGTGCAGAGCACATGGCCTGCTTCAGGTCATCAAATGCCTTTTGACAGCTTGCTGTCCACTGAACTATCTTTGGCATTTTCTTTGAGGTCAAGTCATTAAGTGGTGTCACAATGGACTCATACTTCTTAACAAAATTCCTGTAGTAACCAGACAGGCCCAAGAAAGCTCTGACCTGTATCTGGGTGGTTGGAGGAGTCCAGTCCTATATGGTCTGGATCTTGCTCTCCGGTGGTTGAACCTCACCTCCACCTAAAGGTGGCCCAGGTACACAACCTTACTCTGCACTATCTGGCACTTAGTAGCCTTGATAGTTAGGCCTGCCTTTTGCAGGGCCTCCAAAACATTCTTTAGGTGGATCAGGTGATCTTCCCAAGTGGAGCTAAAGACAGCAATATCATCAAGATAAGCTGCACAGTAGCCGTGGTGGCGGCCATTCAAAAGCATTGGAGAGGGGGGCTCATCGAACCGGACACGACTATGGCTTGCCAGTATGTAGTGATGGCCGCCGGCACCTTTAAAGCGGTGACCTGCCTCCATAATAGAATGTTGCATGAGGGGCTGGAACCGCTCCTGGGTCTGAAAGCGAAATGGGAGGTGAGCATAGGCAGGCCCATTCCGGACACGGTGTGGGGCCATATCCTTAAGCGCACGTGGAAGGGCACGAGGAATGCGCGCTTCCAGCAGGTGCATTTTTTTGTGTTACATAGGGCATACTTGACTCCGCAGAAGATCAAACGGTACTTCCAGGTACAGGAGGCACGGTGTCCGAGGTGCTTGGCGTTGGAGGCGGATATGGATCACCTGTTCTGGGGCTGCCCGAAACTAGAGGCTTACTGGGCGGAGGTGGGGGAACTCCTCAATGCAGTGACCGACAGGGAGGTGGAGTTTGATATGGCGGCGTGCTTGTTACTCTGGTTCCCACACACAAAAAACACTAAGGTGACAAGTAAATTTATGGACCTAGGGCTGATACTGGCGCAGAGAGAGATTACCTGGCACTGGAAGTCTAGGGAGGGACCGTCTGTGAGGAGGTGGAGGAATGTCTTGCTGAGATGGTCCGAATGCGAGAGTGTGCTCCGTATGAGGCAGGCTATCAAGCTCGACAACGAAAAGAGCCTGGAGTCAGCGCGTGCATGGGAATTGATCGTACAGGCTCTGCGTGACTCCTTGGTGGACGATGAGGACTGAATGGATATGACATGAGGACACTGCGAGGCTTACGAGTACGGAGGTATAAGCGGATCTGTAGCGGGACCCATGCAAGAGTCAGGAACATGGCACACACCATTAGCGGTTGCTGGGGGGGAGGGATCAGGGGTTGTTCTAGGGCTGTTGAGGGGTGGGGTGGGAGCCGGGATCCAGATCGGGTACGGGGGCAATTCCGGAACTGGGACGGTCTACTGGGTCTGTGGAGCGTGGGTAGATAGCGGAGCAGAGGCAGGGGCGCATGGATCGGACACGATAAGGCCCTCGCAGGGACTGGGGGACGGGATTGCAGTATCGCCATGGCACCGGGATGTTAGACTATGATGGCTGGTGTTGGGGACGGGTTAGGGGTTGGGGGGGTAAAATGCAGATACATAATGAGATTTCGACCTTTGTCCCTCAGGGACGCTCACCATGATGTCTTGCTAACGACTGGGACACTGTGCCGCCCGGCCTCCGGGATGCGGGCTGAATGGCTGTGTATGACCTAAGCTCCTCCGATTGATGCGGGGGGACACCATGAGTGTGCTGGTTGAGCTATTGTATGCAATGGTTTCTAATTCTGCAATAAAAACAAATAAAAAAAAAAAAAAAAAGATAAGCTGCACAGTAGTCATCCAGTCCTGAGAGGACTTGGTTCACCACCCTTTGGAAGGTGGCAGGTCCATTCTTCAGACCAAAGGGCATTACCACAAATTTCTAATGTCCTCCTGGGGTTGAAAATGCTGTTTTGGCTTTTGTATTATCAGCTAGTCTGATCTGCCAGTAGCCAGCTGCCAAGTCAAATGTGCTCAAAAACTTGGCAGAAGCCAATCTGTCAATGAGCTCATCTGCCCTTGGCAAAGAGACCAGAGCACACTATATTTTTTTCTTTTATTGTTCTTTTTTCAAAGTATCTTCTTCATCAAGTTTTCATTCATTCAGGATAGATCACACCAAATGAATATTTTTAAAAGGATTTTATTTGTGAACAGTGTCTACTTCTCAGAAATCACTGTATCAATCACTTAAGCCTACACGTGTTTCATCACAGCATGTGGCTGTGACTCATCAGGGCTGATCAAATGATCAAAAACGCGTGGTCGGGGAGCCGGTGATAATTCCAACCCGGTCCTTGTCGGGTAGTTTGTATGGTGATTAAGTTTGCCGTCAGGAAACTTTTTTTCGGTGCGCAAATATTCTTAAGTAATTTCTGGCCGTATGCAGCCAAGGTCCAGCCTGTAAAGCTTCTGTCTCCGAGTGCGGGAACAGACTCATCTGCCCTTGGTATTGGGTGGGCATCTGTCCTAGTGACAGCATTGAGACCTCTGTAGTCCACACAAAACCTCATCTCTCTCTTACCATCTTGGGTGTGAGGTTTAGGCACTAGAACTACAGGACTGGCCCAAGGGCTCTCTGAGGACTCAATAACTCCCAACTCCAACATCGTTTGGACCTCTGTCCTTATACAGTCCCTGACATGATCAGGTTGTCTGTAGATTTTACTCTTCACAAGCAGACTGTCACCAGTGTCCACCTCATGGGTGCACCAGTTTGTCTGACTTGAGTCAGTGAAAACATATGTCTATAGGATTGGAGAACTTGTCTGCAGTCCTTTTGCTGTTGGTCAGTGAGGCTGCCTGCCAAGGCTACACCATCAACGGAACCATCATCAGGGTTCTGAGAAAGAAGGTCTGGGAGAGGGTCACTCTCTTCCTCCTGTCCCTCATCTGTAGCCATGAGCAAGCCCATGGCTGCCCTGTCAACATATGGTTTCATCCTGTTGACATGAAGCACCCTGTGGGGGCTCCTAGGAGTTCCAAGGTCAACCAGACAGGTTACCTCTCCCTTCTGTTCAACAACAGTGAGGGGTCCAGACCATTTGTCTTGGAGTGCTGCTGGGGCCACTGGCTCCAACAACCCACACTTTCTGTCCTGGCTGGTAAGCAGTCAGCACAACCTTTTGGTCATGCCAGGCTTTCTGAAGTTCCTGGCTAGCCTCAAGGTTTTTGGATGCCTTTTTCATGTACTCGGCCATCCTGGAGCGGAGACCAAGTACATAGTCCACAATGTCTTGTTTAGGCTTTTTGAGAGGTAACTCCCATCCTTCCTTCACCAGACACAAGAGTCCTCTTACAGGGTGCCCAAATAGAAGTTCAAGGGCTGTATCCA
This sequence comes from Lissotriton vulgaris, assembly GCF_964263255.1. Taxonomy (NCBI): domain Eukaryota; kingdom Metazoa; phylum Chordata; class Amphibia; order Caudata; family Salamandridae; genus Lissotriton; species Lissotriton vulgaris. The sequence continues at coordinate 836,591,463 of NC_141687.1, forward strand.
ATCCCCTTCTGTGGGACCTCTCTATAAGCAAAAAAAAGGCAGGGCAGAAGGATGTCCCATCTTCGCCTAAGCTTTTCAGGTAAACCTATGATCATGCCCTTTAAGGTCTTGTTAAATTTTTCAACCAATCCGTTGCACTGTGGATGGTAGGGCGTGGTGAACTTGTAGTTCACTTCACACTCTTTCCACATAGCAGTTAGGTACCCAGACATAAAGTTTGCAGCTCTGTCTGAGACAACCTCCTTCAGAAAACCCACTCTTGAGAACTCCCAGGAGGGCTCTTGCCACAACAGGTGCTGTTGTGGTCCTTAGGGGAATAGCTTCGGGGTATCTGGTAGCATGATTCACTACCACCAGAATAAACCTGTGCCCAGATGCTGTTTGGGGATCCATTGGTCCAACAATGTCTATCCCAACTCTTTCAAAGGGAACCCCCACCACAGGTAGTGGTATTAGGGGGGCCTTTGTGGTTCCACCTCATTTGCCACTGGCTTGGCAGGTGACACATCAGCGACAAAACCCCTTGATATCTTCTGACATATGGGGCAAGTGAAAGGGAGGGGCAAGCCTGCCCCAAATCTTGTTCTAGCCAAGATGTCCTGCTAAGGGAATATCATGGGCTAAGGTAAGAAGGAAGCCCCTGAATGCCAAAGGTATGACCAGCCTCCTGGAAGCACCAGGCTTGGGGTCTCTAGCCTCTGAATACAGGAGCCCTTCATCCCAATAAGTTCTATGGGTACCTGTAGCATTCCCAGCAGCCTCAGCAGCAGCTTGAAGTCTGAGGGGTTCAAGAGATGGGCAGTCCAATTGTGCCTCTCTCAGGTCTGCCCTTGAAGGTGCCACTGTCCTAAGAAACTCAACCTGATCAGTCTCAAGCTCTTCTAGGACAGTTCCTTCTGGGGTATCACGCTCAGCTTCCTGGGAAGACTGATCCTCATCCTGAGGCAAGGGGGAAGGCACTGCCTTAACCCTACTGCTCTTTCTCTTGGTAGGCAACTGGTCCATAGTTTCAGGATCCAGGACCTGTTCAGTTTTGCACTTTTTGGGTTGTGACCTGGTCACAGCAAGGACATGTGCTGATATGCCTACCATCTCTGCATGAGTCCTATACTCCACTTCAGACCAGACTGAAGATTCCAGATCTTTGCCCACCAAACATTCTACAGGGAGGTCTGAACTAACAACAACTCTTTTGAGGCCAGTTACCCCTCCCTAGGAGAAATTAACAATTGCCATACTATGGGTGGTAGTGACTTTGCTTGCATTGGTCACTAGGTAATTTTCACCTAGTATTATCTGTCCAGGGTCCACAAAGTAAGGTGTCACCATAGTAACACTGGCACATGTGTCCCTGTAGGCCTGAGCCACTTTATTATTAATCAAAGGAGTCTGTCTGTACTTGCCCAGGTTACTGGGGCTCACAGTAGAGGACATAGCCATGTCCACATCACAGACAAGAAAAGCTTGAGTTGGTATTCTGACTAGGCCAGAATCCATCTCAGTTCCCAGGGTTAACCCTACTACACCCTTCTGTCGAGAAGCACCACTATTAGCTGTACTAGTGTGAACAGTTGCCTTAGGGGCAATGGTGGCTGGAGCTGCCTCCTTCTTGGTGCAATCACTGGTCCAGTGAGTATTACTCTTACAAAAATTGCAACATAGTTTCTTTGGACATTTTTTCTTTTTAGATTTCTTGGAACCCCCATAGAATCTTTTTGGAGACCTGGCGAAGACTTCTGGTCTTTTGCTTTCTCCCCACCCTTTTGGTCTTGCTTCTTCTGATCACCACCTTGGTTCTGTACCTTCTGCTTCACCCTGGTTCTGACCCATTTGTCTGCCTTCTGTCCCAATTCTCGGGGAGAGGTCAGATCAGAGTCAATCAGGTGTTGATGCAATAACTGGTTCTGACAATTATTAAGCATCTGTTCTCTCATAATCAAATTATACAATCCTGTATAGTCTTTGACCTTACTGCCCAGCAACTAGCCTTCCCGAGCCTTAGTGGCACAATCTACAAAGTCAATCCATTCCTGAGTCTGTGTCTTCTGGGTGTCTCTGAACAGCAACCTATACTGCTCAGTGGTTAAGCCAAACCCATCTGTCAGAGCACTCTTCAGGACAGTGTAGTTGTCCGCATCCTTATCACTAACTGTGAGGAGCTTATCTCTGCCTTTATCTGAAAAGGAGAGCCATAGTATAGGTACCCACTGACTCTGACTCTGGGGTACCTGTTGTACTTTACAGGCCTTCTCCAAAGTAGTTATCCATTTGTGGATGTCATCCCCACTCTTGTAGGGAGGGACAATCTTACTTACTTTTCTATGGTCATATGACCCTTCCCTATTTCTAGGGATATTGCTGCCACCAGTGGACTTTAGTCCACACAATTTTCTCTCTCTCTAAAGAGCCAGGGTCTCTTTCTCAAGGGCAATTTCTTGCCTCCTGGTTCTAAGCTTGGTTTCTCTCATCCTAGCTTCATGCTCCCTTCTCTCAGGGGAAGTCATTCTCCTGAGAGCTGAAGCATCTGACCCTATTGAGTCATCAGAGTGGTGGGATCTCCTCCTTCTGTGCTCAGTGTTAAGCCTGCTTGTGGGCCTGGATGGGATTCTCTCCCCTTCAGCCCCACATAGGCTTAGGTTGACCTGGCGCAGTTCTCCACCTTGGACCTGATCATCATCCTCTTCATCATCAGCATCCCCTAGATTGTCTTCTTGGGAATCTTCTGTTGAGGGGTGGCCCCCTCCACTACCTGTCTGATCTGGGGTTGCTGCATTTCTGCATCATACTCCACTAAAAGATCTATCAGGTGTCTCAAGGTTGGACTCTGTCCTTATCTCAGTTTCCTGAGTGAACATGAACTTCTAAGTTTATTAAAAGTAAATGTATCATAGGGAGAAGGTGCCTTGGGAAGGTCAACTTCTGCTAGGAGAGACCCACTAGATTCTCCTCTTAAGGACATTTTCTAGTGAGGTGTGGTGTGTGCACCTACCTACACTAAGTGGTATCTACTAGAACCTCTCTATGAGTTGTAGTCAGGGTGTGATAAGCCCTTTGCTCTACAACAACTAAGTACAGTAGAACTTGAGTATTATAAGACTTGATTTATATGTACCTTCAGGTACCTTAATGTGATCTTTCAAATGATATCTTAAGCTTATATGGTTAAACAGCAAGCTCTTATCCCACTGCTGCACACCAATGTGAGAAGTTAGCCTGGTATATGATTTCCACTATTCTAGTGGGCACCCTGCACCAGTCTAAACGACCCTTAAGAGGGTGGTTGTAAAGTCAATCTTATAAATCAGCTATCCTAGTGGTAGCATGGACCAGCAGTCTTAGGCTAAAACTTCAGAGAGCATACAAAGCCAGCTGGTTTACCAATTATAATCTATTGAATACGAGATGAAAGTACACCACACAAGGTATATACAAAATATATATGTATTTATTACTTACACAACCCCTATGAACTCTTTATGAGGTCAGAGATCGAGATACATTACAAGTTACTCATTAAGCATACAGTTGCACAAATACAATTCTTCCCTAGAGGCCTCACGAACCATATACTAAGTGGTATAAGCACCACTTCAGGAATAGTGAACAGGCCTAGAGCCTAGGGAATCGCTGGGGCTACACTGGACAACCAAGGGATTGGAAGTAGGAGGCACACGGGAGACGCGTGCAGTGTCTAAACACAGTCACGGGTTACCATAGAGTTATAATGGGAACGTAAAAGTTACAAAGTAGTAGATTCAGGACACTTCTGGATGGACTACAGTAAAACCCTTTTAAACTAGGACACTTCGAGAGTCAACACCCACAGGAGCACCGGAGTACTCGAGTTAACTCACCCAGGGAAGTAGGGTGCATTGGTGTTCTTTCGTCTCTGGTTTCGTTGCTGTTTCCTATGGAGAGCTGCAAAGAAGTTCTGCAGGCGTCCAGGAGAAAAGTGTCCCTGTGGATCCAAGGGTGGATCAAAGATGTGAAGAACCTGAAAGCAGAGGGGACAGAGTATGGGTCACTAGCCAGTGACCAGGAAGGAACCAGGCGATGTCGAGTGTTTCAGGTGAAGAAGGTGAAGTCTGTCTCTGCAGCTACGAGGACCAGGAGGCGTCTACGACGACCAGGAGCTGGATTCGAGCTGTCCCACGAAGGATCTAGTTGACCGGATTAGACCCAACAAGCCTTGGCAAACGCAATCCACACAGAAAGGGAAGATTGGCTTCAGGTTAGACCAGCAAGGTCTGCGCAGCTTCCCCTTCGCAGGGAAGCTGGAGCAAGCCCGAGCAACCAGGCAAGCAGTGTAGTTTCAAAAGGAAGCTTTCGGAGGGCTAACTAGCCAACGGGCCAGCAACTGGCAAGACGCGTCGAGCTGAAATGCAGGAGCAGGCCCCACGCGTAACTCGTGGAGTGTGGAGGGCTGAGCTTCGGTGCAAATGCTGCTCGGGTCAAATGCACAACTTCGAGGGAACCTCAGAAGCTGTCTGGTTAGCAAAAAGCAGGTAGTCCAGGGCGTCCGGTCCCACGTCTCTCGTGTCCGCCACGGGTCTCAGCTTGGCTGTGGATGTGGATCGGAGTCGGAGAAGTCTGGAAGTCCAGTTCCTGAGTCGCTGAGTCTTCGGGTTCCGGCGGGAGCGTCGACAAAGCAAACCAGCAAGTTACTGGAGGTGCCTGTTTGCACAGGGTGGTCACTCCTTGACCACAAGGGAGATATCTTCAGTCTTCTAGTCGGAATAGAACGTCGAAGGTCCAAGAGTTTCGTTTTAGAGTTTCAGTCCAGGATTATCTAATATCTCTAGACACAGCTCCTATCTTTATACTAATCTAAGGAGCTGGCTTACCTTCTAGGTCCCTCCTATGGGTGGAACCTGAGAAGGGGGTGGTTACACCCCTTTCTCTTTGTCCAGTTTCGCGCCAGAGCTGGAGTGCCCCAGCAACTGGTTTGAACCGGGCTATGCATGGAGCACCTTGTGTGCCCCAGACAGTGTCTGGAAAATGATCTTTCCATTGAACCCACCCTGCCCCAATACACTACAGGCTGTCTGGGGAGGAACCAAGCACTCTACCTTCAGGATGGTCCAGGCCTGCCATAGGATTGACTTATAGGTATGTATGTGTCTATATATAAGGGTAGATATAGGTATAATATATCTAAGCAAGGGGTGATTACACCACCTTGCCCAAGCTGAGTGATCAGCCTGTGGTGTCAGTTTGGATGGCAAGCCAGGGGTGGCATAATACAAGCTGCAGCCCCTGGTAGGCCTTGGATGCACCTATGCCCTGGGTACCTATGGTACACTATACAGGGGCTCACAAAGGTGACCCAATTCACAATTAGGCATGTACCTAAAGTACATGGTATCAATTTAGAGAGAGAACTTGATTAGCAGGCCCACAGCCACACTAAAGTCAAAAAAACAGAGAATCGCAGCAAAAAGTGGGGGTGACCATAGGAAGCACACCCTACTCTCCTACAACAAGCACCTTTTTAGTAAACGCAAATATGGCTGCCAGAACTGCAATCTGCATACCTTGAAGGATTTGTTTGCTGGTAGACAAAACATTGCTTTTGGCCTCAGCAGACCCGGGGTTCCAGTAATGCTTTATGGCGTACCCATAAGGAGGGTGATGAAGATAAAAATCCCTTTTCAGAGAAAGCTGGGCCAGATCGCTATCTCCGTCCATCGCTCCAGATTAATGGAGCATCATCCTCTATATAGAGGCCCACGTTCAAGACCTACAAGTGTGGTATAATGCGGTCACGCATTGCAACATATTGAATATATTTTTTCAGACTGAACAATGTTTGATACTTGTAATTCATTTTTTTAGGTTACTTTTAAACATACACATTTTAAATGGCTGGCATGTATGGGAGCAAAATGGTACCCCAAAATTTAGACACCCTGGAAATTTACCTAAACTAAATCACCCACATTTCACTGGGTTAGATATGGTATTAAGCTTCAGTTTCATGAGGCAGTGTGTAACTACATTAAAGTACCTCCCCAAACAGCAAATGAGCTGAGTAAAACAGCTCAGTAAACAATGGAGTTCACTCAATAACTGTGTTCTAGATTGATGAAAAGTTAGTTTTATTACAAAAGTTCAAAATAAGCGCTATGGAGTCAAAGTGATATCAATGAAGGCTCTCAGATGCGAGTTATACAAAAAAAGCAAAAATCAGAAAATGTTCTAAGTGCCAAAGAGTAGTAAATCAGAAAGACTTCGGGCTGCTTCCCTAGTAGAACAGGAGTATTCTGGCTCACTCCCTATTTCAAGGGGTTTATATATGCAATGCGTGTATATTAGATCAACAGTTCTACAGGTTGGGGGGCGTGGCCAACAGCATGGCCGAGTGAAACATGTCTCCCGCCAGCTCCGGTGAGCTGATCCTAATCCGGCATAAAAACGACACCTGATCGTCCCATACTCGACACCCGAGAACATCTGAGGGTCTGGGGAACACCTGGAGGGCGAAATTGTACTCCTGGCAAATAGAGGAAGAGAGAATCGCCGCGGAGATCCTGAAGGCGAGCGAGGTGGATTCCAAGATGGCGGTGATCTACTGCTGCGGAGGTGAAGAGCTGGGAAGCGGACCCTGAGCTGCATTGGAGGAGTGGGAGCGGTGGTGCCCGAGCCTTACATCGTGGTGGGACCCTTGCCGCGCCTGGCAGGGGTATAATCTGGAGCGCCAAGACTGCTGACGGGAGAGCTGGAAGCCTGCTGAGGGCTGCGGAGGCGGTCTGCGGAAGAATCGGCCCACAAGGACAAGCGAGGAAGGCGGTGCTGGGAACCCTCCCCCCCTGCCTGGAAGTCTTGACTGGCATGGGGCGACGCGCTTGGGGTGGCTGACACTGGGGACGCTGGCCTGGCGAGAGAGAAATTTGAGGTCGGCCCCATACGAGCGGTGCACGCAGCGGGAACCACATTCCCACAGACGGGGAGGCCGGTCCTTCTCCCTGTGGACACCCAGGGAGACGTCCCCCTCGAGCTCTGGGCGGAGGGCGGTGCTCGCCATAACCTGGACGGAGTGGCAGCGGGGCGCGGAGGCAGTTGACAGGACTCTAAACCGGCGGCAGACAAAAGGTACGGCGTGTGTGGTGGAAGCCATCTGGGCACAGAGAGTCACAGAGCAGGCTGGGGAGCGTGACATCGAGGCCCGGCTATCCCCCACCCCCCTCCCTGGCGCCTTGGAGCTGGGTGGACCCGACTGAACTGAGGGTTCAGGTGGAGTCCGGGGCGCTGTGGCACTTTTGGTACCGATGGCAGTTAGCACTGAGGAGGCGAGTGGTTGATGAGTGCTTGCGGCCCCTTCACGCCCTAAACATCGGAGATTACACGACCTGAGTGCGGCCGGTGCAGGGTGGAATTGGGTACCGTATTAGACAGGGGTCGTACGCTTGGAGCGCCCTGCGACGGTACTGACCATGGGTAAAAAGGAGGTAGCTGCCAGGACTCCACGACAGGGGACTGTGGATAGATATGCATCAGCCCCTCCTGCCGCGGAGACTGAACCACAGGGGACCTGCTCGGACAAGGCACTTCTCATGGGGGCCATCCATGCATCGCAAGAGGATATCCAGGCCTCGAGAGCGGCCTTAGAAGTTAAAATCGGCGAGGTGGACTTGGAGGTCAACCTGTTGCGGCAAGACTTTTGTAATCGGACGGAAAGGGTGACCATTGCAGAAACCAGGCTGGGCGAAGCGGAGGATATCGTCCACACGCTACAGAAAGATGTTGCAGAACTCCATGCCTCCCATAAGCACCTCCAGTGAAAGGTTGATGACGTGGAAAACAGGGCACGCCGCAATAACCTCCGCTTCGTAGGTTTTCGAGAAGGAATTGAGGGGGACAATATGGCGGCATTCCACCTTGCCTGGCTGCGGAAGACCTTCCAGACAGCGTGCTTCTCCAACTGCTTTATAATAGAAAGAGAGAACCAAGCACTATTGGCAAAACCTCCGGAGGGGGCGAGACCGAGGCCGGTTATCGGCCGTTTCTTGAACTTTGTGGACCATGACAAGATACTGAGAGAGGCTAGTAAACAGGGGGAGATACTTCTTGAAAATATGTACATCATGATTTTCACGGATTATAGCCAAGAGTTACAGAAGCAGAGGCGCTCCTTTGACCAAGTAAAAGCAAAACTGAGAGACTTGCACATCCAATAAATGTTGCTGTTCCCGGCGAAGCTGAAAGTGGTATTCCAAGAGAAAACTCACTTCTTCACCCACTCGGAAGACGCGTGGTAGTGGCTTGAGGAGCACCCACCTTTACGGAAAGTGGATGGCAGGCGCGAGGAGAACAGTTCGGGCGCTTTGGCTACAGGGAACAGGTGGGAGCTACCGAAGTCGCAGAGATCCAGAGGGCCGCAAGGCAGCAGGAGGAAGCAAGCGAAGCTGTATCCTATGCACACCTCGACTGGGAGACAGAGAAGGAACTAGTCCTCCCCGATTTCAGGAGGTCAAGCAGGGTCCAGGTTTCGCTGCCTAGTGAGGAATGCCCGCTCAGAAGGCGACAAAGATACTGGTGGACACTCTTCAGGAGACGAAGACGCAGGGACCTCATCCATGCACCCTCTGGGGGCGGCGATAAATGAGATGGAACAGGAGGAGGACAGAGAAGCCCGTGTTTCCCAGGGCGATCTCCAAGACTCTCATTCTTGAAGCGGGGACTGTTGGGACCATGGAGAGACTGGCTCTTGTTCGGACTGGGCGCAAGTAGACACTCCCCCCCTTAATCTCCTTTGGGTTACTGTTCTTCGGGGTAGTTAGTTCCCCTGTTGGCAGCTACAGCTGAGGGGATAGCTGCACGTCCCTGGAATTTTGTCCTGGGACTAGTTTGTTAGGGGGGCTCTGGGGTGGGCGACAGACCTTCTCTGGACGAAAGTCCTGTACGTAGCCATATGGCGGAGATGGGGCTGCCTGAGGGCAGTTGGGGTGAGGGGCAAATGTTTGCAGTTTGGGGTTCAGAGGGGGGAGAGACAGGTGATGTTTTCTATTTTTCTGTGGGAGGGGGGAGTTGGGGAGGGATGGGATTGTTTGCAGCATGTCGTACTGATCACAAAGACCTACGAATTGAGAGCCCCGCGCATATATCCCCTGCACACTACTGGCCTCGAGGTAGGAACCGCTGATGACAAGCCCAATGGGAGAGGATCAGACCGTGGGTGGGATTAAGATCCTCACATGAAATGTAAACGGCATTGGCTGCAAGATAAAGCGGGGGATAGTTCATAACTTGGTGAAGAGGGTGGGTGCAGACGTAATACTACTGCAAGAAACGCACATGCCGGGCACCATATGTGCCTTCCTCGCTAGAAGACAACACAGAGTCCTTGCGCATGCAGGGTTTACGTCAGGATCCGGGGGTAGCAATTCTGATAAGGAAGCACCCACCATTTCAAGTGACCCAGACTTGGTTGGACCCCCAGGGGACATATGCAGGAGTGCAGGGGCATTGGAGGAGGAGGAGGGAATACACTTTTTTGTCGGTCTATGGGCTACCCAATCTGCACTTAGAGCTATCACTGACATCCTCCTACAAACATCGGACACGGTCCAAGTATTAGGGGGCGACTTTAACAATGTCATGGATCAGGTGACTGACAGGACGGGATACCGAGATAGGGCCTTGACACCCACCTTGCTAGCAAGGACAATGGCGGCCTTGGGAATGGTGGATACTTGGAGGTGGCTCCACCCGGGGGCTCGGGTCTACTCGTTCTTCTCTGGGGCGCATAAAGTATACTCCCGACTAGACTATATATTTATGGCCAGGCGGGAGCTGCAGGTCACAGATCATGGGAGTACCAGGTGAGAGGCGTCTCGGACCACTCGGTTCTCCTGGCTACGATAGGGGGGGAAGGGAAGAACACAAACTGTGCCACGTGGTGTCTAGCGGCGTGGGATTTGCAAAACGTGGACGTTCTACGCGGTCTGCGGGCAGATGTGAAAGTATATGTCGAGGAGAATGAGGGCACAGTTTCTTCCCGGGTAACGTTCTGGGAAGCACTTAAGACGGTCCTGCGGGACAGAGCGCAAAATAGGGTGGCGGCGGAAAGGAGAAAGGCGGAGGAGGAGGCCCGATGGCTGGAAGGCCAGATTCTGGCCTTGGAGCAGAAACACCAGACTGATAGAGATCAGGGGGCCCTTAGGCAACTCTTAGATGTTCAGCATCAATATAGGCATCTAGTGACAGGGGAGGCACGGACACAGGCCCTGGCAACGCTCCACCGTCTATATGATGTTGGGGATAGGTCCGGGAGACTGCTGGCGTGGCTCAGTAGAAAGGAACGAGATGTGAGGTGGGTGGAAAAGGTGGGAGACGGGCAGGGAGGCTGGATACAGACGGATGAACGTATAGCCGCGGCTTTTGCGAACTATTACCGTGCCTTCTACGAGGCTAGGGATTTGGGGTTGTAGGAAGACGCATTGCGATATGAGTCATATTGAGCTCCGGACCCTCGCGGAAGACGATCAACGTGAGTTGGAAGCAGACATTACGGTGGACGAAGTTAGGGAAGCCCTAGGTAAACTCAGGGCGGGGAAATCCCCGGGCCCCAATGGTTTCCCAGCGGAATTTTTCAAAAAAACTGCAGATCTATTGTCCTGCAATATATTGGGGCTCTTTGAGGACGTGGTGGTGGAGGGTGAGTTACCGCTAGATCTCCGTCAAGCGACTATTGTCCCAATATACAAAGAGGGTAAACCACCCGAAGACTGCGCGTCTTATAGACCCATCTCGCTTTTAAATGTGGAGGCGAAACTCCTGGCAACGATTTGGCCCTTCGACTGCGGGGGTGATCTCGGGCCTGGTGCACCTGGACCAAACAGGTTTTTTACCGGATAGGGCGACCAGATACAACCTACGACGGACACACAACTGGTTAATGGAGGTTTGTCATAGAGACGATCCACAACTGTTTTTATCCCTCGGCGCAGAAAAAGCCTTCGCCGAACATTGGCCCTTTTTAGGTCGAGCCTGGAATACGCATCCAAAGGATGCGGTCCAGGTGGAGAACTATAGCTAGCTGACTCGGGGGGGATGAAGGACAAGAAACTGCCACGCGCTTCTCTCCGGCTGGATTTCACTGCGTGCACGCGCACCCACACTCACGCATGCGCACATACACAGCCACACCGCCACTCACGCAAGCGCACATACACACGCATACACAGCCACACGCATACACAGGCACACACACCCCCGTCGCCGCCGCACCTACACACACACACACTAGCGCACCTACTCGCGCACACAGAGACACCCCCCCCCACACACACACACACCAGCGCACACAGACACACACGCGTACACCTCCCTCCCCTCCCACTCACCGGGCTCTTTCGGCGTGTTCCGTGCTGCAGAGAGGCCATCAGTCGGCCGGCTTCACTTCTTCCTCGGCGTCGGGCGGAACTTCCTGCCGGATTGCAGGCCCGCCCCCGTCTCGGCCAAAAGTGCCTGACTTCAGGTTTTCACGGAGCAGGGCTGCGGCGTTGATTTCGCGATGTTCTTGTTCCTCTTAGTTATGTTTAACCTATGACATAGGTCACATCTTGACACTTTGATAAAAGGTGAACTCATTCGCCACTTTGTGTTCGTCCGGGCCAGTGATGGGGCCAGATACCAGAACTGAAGACAGCTGGCCGCACATCTAAGAAGGGGTTCCACTTCTTCTTTAGCCTCCTGTGGTACACCTTTGAGCCTTTAAACTAAGATGCCGTTTTTGTTACAGATTTGAAATGTAGAAAGTCTTAACATGGAAACCGGACGAGTGCCTCTGCAAGGCTTGCGGCGCCGGGGATAATCAGTCCTAAGAGAGTCACTGGTTCCCTGCCATCCTGGTCATATAGAGACGCTGATCTTAGGATAAATCTGCCCAGTTACTATTAGTGAGGGAGAGGCGGCACCCTCTCAGCACCGATGCTGTAACTGGCTGACACAGCCAGGTTTACCGAGAGTGCCACAATTCACTATCACTTGCGGATTCAAATACTGATGTGACGCTAACCTGCCTTCAGGCCCGAGGAAGTAGTGTAGCACACTACTGTGAGGCAGAAAGGCGGGCCACTCGAATCGAGTGAGAGTCCTCGCGTCGGTAGTGCTGGCGTGCTGCACTGTCTCGTGCGCAGGCTAGCACCGGCCACAAATAAAACCGCGTTGGCCGTCGGCATTGCCCAGAGGAGATCCGGCGGGAACTGTCAGTGACCCCCCATGACTCCCTCACTCGCCGCCGGCGCCCGCCGCACCGCAAGAAGATACATTAATGATTGCGGATGGTGCAAACGGCGCAAACTAAACTGCGGCCAAGTCGGGACGACTCACAGCAGCCACTGGGTCGGAGAAGACTGATGCTGTCCCGTCCGGCAGAGTGCATGGTGCTCCAGAGCAGTCAGTGCTGCAGCTGAGCTGTGCGGCCACAGCAGTGGGTCTCTGTGCGTCCCGCGGCCTCCAGACAGACCGGGAAACCTTTCTAAAGTTGACCACTTCAAGTAAGTTATAATATTATTATACTAACTACATCGCGGCCGCCATGCTCCTCCGGTGAGCTACGAGTGGTAAAAACAGTCCGCTTTATGCCATCAGGGGTGGCCCAGGAAGGGCTGCACTCAGAGGAGGCTCGGGGGAGCCTGGAGAAATAGCGGCGGGAGTGGGGTGAGCCAATAGAAGCGGCACCCGCCATTAAAGATGAGGAAGGAGCAGGAGCACGAGCACGACTTCACGTCAGGGACTCGCCGCTTTCCTGGGGTGCGTAACCCTAACACTAACACCATAGCCTGATTATCCGCTTCCTGCTTGCAGTGCCGCCCGGGCCAGCAACCTCAGACACAATGGGGCACTATATAGGTCTGTGGGGCCGAGGGGATATCCGGAAGTGCTGGTTGGAAATTCACCAAGAAATAGGCATAACCACTTAATGAGCAATCTAGAGCTGCGTATGGCCTGGGAGCACTGACTTAAGCTGAAGCGGGAGCGTGCCCATGCAAGGCATGTTTATTCCCTGCAGTTTCCTGACTGCACCGTAAACCGTTTGTGTATGTTACTTATTGTCTGTCTGTTATTATTGTTAGTTTTAAATCCTCCGCTTCTTCTAGGTGCTGTGGGCGTATTCTGTCTTCTCTTGAAGGGGCTGTCTGTATCTAGGAAAGGGGTCGGGCGTAAGGAGCATAAACGCACAGCGCTACCAGTTGCTTTTTGCCTAAACTTCATATATTGCCCTGTCTCATATTAATGTTTTATTTGGAATTAATATTTCCCAACAAGATTTTGATACCCTTTTGTTGACTGTATTTATTTTATCTGATAACTTTTTATAGCGCTGTGTTGCAAGCTAAACTGCACCTGGGAACTTTTTAGTCTAATTTGGAAAACCTGGAAATTTGACAAACCATTGGTCTGCAGAGCTTTACAGCTCTCCACTAACATATATTCTATCTTTTTGAGACCATTAAAGCAGTGGGTGGGGCAGGTAGGTGCGCTGCTTGGTGCAATCGCAGTCTCACACAGAGCCAGTTACTGATGGTATTTCTCAGCTGCACTAGTGCAGCGGTTTAATATCTTTACAGTTTCTGGTTGCACAAATGGGTCTCATTTCTGATGTTTGTTTCCCTCATGTTCACTGCTTGATTTTTGCTTGCGAGAAAGTGTCACTCATAGTCATTGAATGTCACTCATAATTACACTGAATTTATGAAAATGTCACACATCGCAATCTGAAACCTTGGCAGCTATGTACCTCTAGTCATATTACCAGTACTGTAAATTGAACTATAGAAGTCCATGCAGTCACTGTCCTAGAGCACCCCTCTGGTACTGAGATGTGTTGGTGTTCTCTCTAACATTACATGTATTTCTCCAGAGCTAAGAAGTGCTAGTACACTCTTTTTCAAATTAAGAAGTGCAGGCACTGAGTAGCTGACAATGCCTGCCCATTTAAAGCATAGCAATAGCAATATTTTTACTTTTAAACTTGTATATGTTTTCGTTCATCTTTAAAGAGACTCTAGTGCTGAAAATGCAAAGTAAAGTAAATAGCTTCATATTATGAAATGTGGGAGTGAAATTGTGCCCCCTCCTTCCCATATGGGACTGCCGTTCGAAAATTAGGACAAGTGGGGTCTCTGATGAATGCTGTACACGAGTCCTCATCTCCAGAGTGTGCCATTTCTGACACTCTCCAGACAGACGTGGTGCATGGCAACACTGTTCCTCAGACTGCCACCCTCCCCATCCCCCCTCAGGCGGTAAGTCACCCCCAAAACTGCGCACCACTTGTGAAAACTTTGTAAAACAGTCCAGAATCCTTCCTGAAGAAGTACTCTAGTCAAAAGGGCGGAGGGAAAGGATGCGATGTCGACCCTAAAAAAGTTACATTGGTAAGAGAGAGCAAGTGTGAAAAGCAGAAAGAAGGAATAAGGAGAGAGACGGACGGAGAAGGGACGAAAGTGGGAGACTGAGTATCAGAGAAGCAGCTCACTTAGTGTCCCCTCCCCCTTTAGAGGAGGCACACAGTCTGGATTGCGTCCAACTCAAACCGAGCCCACAACAGGACAGGCCTAGTTTATTTTTGGGCACACACAGGGCATTTACAATTATTGGCTGCATGTTTGATTCACACAGCGCTCAGGTGTAAATTTCATTCCACCAAAATCACACAGATTAAACTACCTGCATCCATAACAAAAGGGGCGATCCCTGACCTCTGCTCAAAAAGAGACCCGTCATGGTTCTGCCACGCCCAACCACCCGGTTGATGGCATATATCCCAGTTGTGTTGATCATCCTTGCTCTGAATCAGCCTTAGGGCAACAGAAGTGATAAACAAAAAGACCCCATAACAGACCAACACTACAAACACTAGTCCCACGACTAACAGACACAGAAATGGATACCTGCGAGAAGCAGAACTGTAATGCAAACCAGGGTAAATTTAAAGAAGCTGACATGTACACACAAATTATAGACATTAATATCTGCAATCAGACACAAGTAATAAACTGCCTATCGTTACTGACAGCCTCCTTAAGTAGCACTACAATTAGAAGTGATCTAAACCTTACAACTGATCTTGAGTCTTACAAAGAAAATTTAAAAACAAGCATGTGCAATGCAATAGGTCTTGCATTTACGCAATTTTAAGCTATTGGCATTGTAAATGACAATGCATTTTACTTATGTTTTAAAAACAAAGAGAAAAATAAGACATTGTTATTTGCAATGTGAATAGCTCAAACTCTCGTAAATGCGAGACCTATTGCATTGCAAATGCTTGTTTAGAAGGGGTGTTGACTCGCTTTGGCCCCAAGTTTAGGCAGTGGGTGAGGCTGCTCTATGCCGACCCTAGGGCGAGGGTCAATAGGGTGCTGTCGGAGGACTTCCCTATACTGCGGGGCACCAGGCAGGGGTGCCCCTTGTCTCCGCTGCTATTTGCCCTGACTATAGAGGTGTTGGCATGTGCGGTCCGACAAAATGTGGACATCAGGGGATTCAGACTGGGTCAGGGAGACGCTACAGAGGAGAAAATCCCCTTATATGCAGACGATGTTCTACTGTATGTTACCCATCCGGCCACCACGATCCCAGCATTGTTTACGGAGTTAGCACGTTACGGTGCCAGAGCTGGATACCAGATAAATTGGCATAAATCAATACTCTGACCCTAAAGGGGAGGGACGGTGGCCCGCTCTTCCGGGGAGGCTACAGACGACTGGAGAGGGTTTTGTATATTTGGGGATTTTTGTGACGACTGACAGCACCCTGTCCTACGCCAGAAATGTCAGACGCATATTGAGTAATTTCGCAGAGGACGCAGCGAGATGGCGGCTGCTCCCACTTACACTGCTTGGCCGCGTGGCCATGTTCAAAATGAAATGACTCCCTAGATTTCTATATGCCTTCCAGAACGAGTACTTCCCTCTCAAGCGACGGGTCTTTCAGGATATACACGCGGAATTGAGGGCCTTCTTGTGGTTGGGAAAACAGCCTTGGATAGCATTAAAGACTTTACAGATACACCAATATGACGGGGGAATATCGCTGCCCAACATAGAAATGTATTATTGGGCAGAACACTTGGCACCTATAAATGAGTGGATACATGCCCCGGCCTCCCATCCCTCCTATGCACTAGAACGACACACTATGGAGCGACATACATGTTTACACTACCTATGCGGTGGCAAGGGTGGCAATAGATTGCTCCCGACTACCAGAATCACGCTTGGGGTTTGGACACGGGCAACAAAGGTCATGGGGTGGGAGGGTAGGCCGACGAGGCAAACCCCTATATGGAAGTGTGCCTGGTTAAAAGAATTACATAAGTTGAAGGGCTTCCGGAGTTGGGATGCTATTGGCAACTCCACATTAGGGGATGTGATGAAGAAGGGGTATTGATGTCTTTTGCAGCATTGAGGAAAGAATATGGACTTCACCACACGCAACACTATAGGTACATGCAATTGAGACATGCCTGGAGGGCTGAGCAGGCTTTGACGGAGGCGCTCCCTGAGTATGCCCCGTTAGAGGGACATCTTTTACAGGAACTCATTCCTAATAGGGCGGTGTCTTTGACCTATAGGACACTGATGAATAATCTGCCGGATGGCCTGGGGAACCTGAGGGCGGTATGGGAGCGAGAGGTAGGGGAAATGGATGAAGTGGATTGGGGCACGGTCCTGATGCATCTGAGGGAAGTGGCGATCAAATCACGCTTAAGGCTCATGAATGAATGAATGAATGAATTACACATTTGTTACGGGCACAGCTACCCGTAGGCATCCCGGCGCCCTTTGCTCATTCATTCACAGACTTAGGCAAACAGGTGAGTTTTAACTAGCCTCCTGAATTTTTGATGATTGGGTTTCAATCTAATGGAGTCAGGAAGACTATTCCATAGTTTGGTTGCCTGTAGCGAAAAGCGTCTCCCGCCTGTACGTGTTCTTTTTGTTTTAGGGACCACTAACAGATTCTTATTATTAGATCTGAGGGTCCGTTGAGGGCAATAGGGGGAGAACATGGCTTGAATTAGTACGGGGCCAGTCTTATAGGCGGCTTTATGTACCGTGGTCAAGGATTTAAACTCCACTCTCCTTTGCACTGGGAGCCAGTGTAACTGGCGCAAACCAGATCTGGCAGAGGTCCGTCGTGGGATGTCCAGTAACAGACGTGCGGCACAGTTTTGGACCGTCTGGAGAATTTTAATAGCGCCTTGTGGAGCTCCCAGATAGAGTGCATTGGAGTAGTCCAGGCGCGATAATATCAGGGATTGTACCAGTATTCTCCTGGAACTGAACGGGAGGAGTTTAATGGTTTTCCTCAGTTGTCTCAGTAAGGCTTAACAAATCGCTGCTACCTTGCGCACCTGTACTCCAAGATTAAGGGCAGGGTCGAGCCAGACCCCCAGGCTCTTAATTTGGCTTTTTGGTGGGGGGGCTGTCCAAGGCAAGTGGCCACCTGTTGTCAATGGTGGACGGAGGCTTCTGTCCCAGTAACATTACCTCTGTTTTCGCACCGTTCAATTTAAGAAAGGATGTATCCATCCATGCGTGGATATCCGTTAGACAAGAGTAGAGATTTTGATAGGGGGCATTCTGAGACGCTAGTGAGATGATCAATTGCGTATCATCTGCATACGTCACCAGCTGTACTCCCCAGGGCAGAATCACCTCAGCCAAAGGCCTCATATAGATATTAAATAGTGTAGGGCTGAGGGAAGAGCCCTGGGGAACACCACACTGGAGACGCATTTGGGTTGAAGAAGCGTTCCAATCCAATACAATGTCCTGCACAGAACTTACTTTGATAGAGCCCGACTATATAGGATAGGAAGGGCGACCGATCCATGCTGCCTGCGGTGCGGACATGAAGAGGGTGGTTTCTTCCACACCCTCTGGTCCTGCACAAGCGTTCAAGTCTTCTGCGGGGAGGTATTGGGAGAGCTGGGGGAGGTACTAGAAACTACCCTGCAGTCAGACCCTAAGCTGGTCCTCCTTGGTATGACAAATGATGTAGACTTGCCACGTCCACAGCTGATTTTCCTGGTCCTGGCTCTGGTGGTCGCAAAGAGGGATGTGGCCACGAAATGGGGGGCACCAGAGCTACCCCAGTTGGGGGAATGGCGGAGGGGTATGGATCTTTATATGGCTGCTGAAAGAGTCACATACAAGGCGAGGGGGTGTCCCAAAAAGTTTAATAGAGTATGGGGCAAATGGCGCAGATAACATGGTCTAGATGGTGGACTGTGAACTGCACGGAAGATGTTGGCCTTTGATCGAAACAGAAAGGTTGGAGGTGATGCTCGGCAGTACTGTCCTCCAAAGGTCTGAGATAAGAGAGCGGATGGTATTAAGGATTTCAGATGTTTGTGCTGGGTATGTAAGGGTGGTGGGGGGAGGGCGGGGGCTGACTGGAGGGATATGTTGAGTAATGGTGACATGCTTGTTTTGTGACTGCATATTGGAAAAACCAATAAAAAATATATTTTAAAAAAAAACCGTTCTACAGGTTCGTTGTGGTGTAAGCAAATGTATAATTTCTTCATCAAATCAAAGCACATTGAAAATCATTCACTCAGATATTTTATAAAGAGTGGCAAATCTCCTGTGCGGATCTCAAGATGCTGAAAATAAACGTCATATTGACTTAGCACCTAAGCACTAAAATATTTCAAAATAATTATTCAGTACCCTCAAGAGTAATGTAATCCAGAGATGTTGGGTACAAAATATGAGACATTGGCAATAAAACTTTATTCCAGTTCATAGGTCTACTTGTAGAAACAGAATGTATAGGTTATAAGTAGCAATTTTACATCTGCACCATGAAAAGTTCGTTGTGAGCAAAGCAATGCAGCAATGAAAGTAAACTGATATGACCTCAGTTTGACATAGTGCTGCAAAGCTTGTCGGGAGAAGGTGTTGCCCGGGGAAGCCCAAGTGTGTGATAGCGATAACATTCATCTTGCCTAAGTTGGCCTTTTAAACAGAAATGTGACCTATTTAAAACACATTATTAAACACTCTTCTGTACATCATAGGACATTTGTTTGAAAGGCAATTGCACAATATTAACCTGTAGGTGAATTATCGTGTGTGAAAATGCATATTATATATTGTTAATGATATGCAAAAAAATATAAATCCTTCAAATAATTTCTCACATACTTGAATTGTTATTTTAAATACCTTACTTTTTTTCTTGATAGTACCTGTTCTTTGTCTCCACTTTGGTCCTCAGGAATATTAATATATATTATCTATATTTTGGCGAGTACGACATTGAGGCTGCTTGCAGAAATGTTGCAATACCTTAAGGTCCTCGATCCAGTCTCTCGCTGCAGGAGGGAACAGTAACTTTCTTTGGTTAAGGAAAGTTGTATGAGGTATTCTTGATTGCAACTCTCAGATGGGGCTTAGTTCCGTCACATCCATTACCTCTGTCAGTTTTTTATTGAATTATATTTCGTTAATCGTCCATTTTGAAATTGTTTCCTTAACCCCTCCTGCGGGAGAATTGGGCACTTATATTTGCAAGAGTCCAATGCTTGGTTCTAAATCAGAAATGACATTGCTCTGCATTCACAAAGTTGCTCCTAGAAAAAATACAGTATTTGTAAAGCCAGTAGGGCTGGTTGTTAAGCTGGTGCAATGGTTAACCTTTTTTTATTGCAAGCATATGCCTCATAAAGGAGAAGAAAAATGCCTCTGCATAAACCTTGTAGCCCTAGTCTTGCTATATAAATCGTAACGAAAAAGAACCCATCAACGTAATTAAAACAATTCTACTTCTTATTTGCAAGCAGGTGTACTCGGTACAGGTGTAGAAACCCTTTTACTTTTACTGCAGATCACAGACAAATATGTTTTTACTAGTGCAAATAACAGGTACTATTGGCTTGGAATTACTGTAACTTGAAGAGTTAGTTTAAACCCACGAGGATGAAAGAAAAAAACGCATTTGCAAAGTAATGTTTGACTCACTAGCCCTGGCACTGTAGTGCATTTCGTTTTAGGCAGATATGCACATTTGATCAGGCAAAATGGCTGAATCGTTGCAAATTGGTGAAGAGGGAAGGCTCAAAAATGTTTGTGTAGGTTTATATGTATTTAATTTTATGTGCTTTTTTTGATTAATTGCACGAGGCTTGCTAATCTACTTAAGCTGCCCCAATGGCAGACATACCAAAAAAATATCTACAACACGACAGAGAGAAAACGCACTCTTACACACACTCTGCAATATCTGTCCCTGTTTCGTTTGCTATCATTCAAATGCATGTTTACCCGCAGTAATGTGGGGAGGATGACATTGCCCTCTTTCCTACACGTTGGTAGCAGATGACAACCAGTTATGGTGCAGTGAGCCCTCATCCGTATGGACTGCGGAGCCACTGTGCATATAGCATTAATGCGTGCTACAATGTACTCTCCCCTGATTGAGTTCCTTGTTCGCTGCTTCTCCGATTCCACTCCTATATGACCCCTTAGATGTATTCACAAATGAATATCCTATACCGATATCTATACTGGCGTGGGTTCCTGCAGGATGAATATTGTGCTTAAAAAACAAATGAGAATGTTGTACAAAATATGGTTCTCTTCTTTTAGTCGATCCTAGTGCATTCCCTTTTATCTGTGGCTTTGAAAGAGCCTGAATATTTGCCATTGTACTGCTTTTGACGTCATTGTCATCTCTAGATTTAGATGTTAAAAAGCTGTCCCCAGAACGTGATGCCCTGATGTGTGGGCATGCTCCTTCCTCTCCGCATACTCTCTCAGAGACAGAGAGAAACATCTATTGTTTGTGGAGGTCCCCGAGGGTCACAGTCCCCTGCGCTGCTGCTGCTGGGAACTTCTAGCTTCCTAAATAGTGTTTTTCATTCTGAAATAGTCCCAGGCATTTGTGACGCACTAGTCCGTCAGAGCATGAATAGGCTTTGTGGTTCATGTCCCTGCAGCTGGAGGGGTAATTGGTTTTCAGGCTTTCTTAGACAATGCCACTTATACTTTATGCATTTTCATTTTCCTTAGCATTGAAACCTGCATCTTCACCACCAGCCTGGATTAAGTTTAATATTTAGGTTCCGTGAGTTAGTTTGTGATGAAGCTTGCTTAGTCTAAGGTGAAGCAGTTCCCCACCTAAAGAGGTATTCCACATCTTTCTGCTTGTATGAGGCAGACCCTTGCCCACTGATGCTGCTGTTAGTTTAGGAGTTTGGGTAACCTCTTATTTAGGTAGCCTAGTTTTAATTGAGGCTGCTTACCGTTCACTGAGGCTTCATCATAATGAGAGTTCTATGATGCTGCTTCTCATTAATTACTTCAACTTTGTATTTATTTCAGTCACATTCACTTCAGTGAGCCAGCATTCAGTTCAGTAAATACATATGGATAGATGGATAAATAGCTAGATATCTTTCTGGTGGCCATTTACCTATATGTTGCACCACTTTTAGGAAGCTTTATTCCATTTTGTAGCAACGTGATGTGACCACATGAGACCACATAAGAGGGCCTACCTATACCCAAAACTATGAAAAATTAGTTTCTGTAGCAACATTTTACAAAACCTTATCATTTTAGTGTGAGTAGCTATATTTAAAAACATCTAATATCGTTGATAACTTTAACAGCAGGATTCAGATCAGTGCCCGAAACTCCAATACAATTTTACATATTTCAGAACATGCTTCTCTTGCGCTCAGCAAGAAAAGGGACTGGGCTACAATTCTTTGGTTCTGTTAGAACATATATTTTGCTGTTTTTCCTCCATCATCTTCCTTGGTATTTTTCTTCCTTCATGTTGGATACCTTCCTCTGCGTCTCATGCTCGCATTGGCACTAGGTGCCTCAAGAACCTCCTGACTTGCATGCAAAGTAAGGATGCGTTGCCCCTAAAGGGACAATGGATTTAATTACCAAGAAAAAACAAAATACATAATTGGTAGAATGCTTGAATGAGTCTTGGTCTTTTTTTTCTTCCTCACAGGGCTACTTCAGGTCGAGACCAACCATATTCAAAACCTGCCTTGACAATATCAGGCTTGAGCTGAAAGGCCTTCTGAATGGGAATATAACTAATTCCAGACCAGTGTCAGCCTTGTTTGTTCTCGTTAGTGATGTGCAGCATGAGTCATATGGCACATTGAGCTGTGCAACCCATGTTGGGTCATACCCATCGCACTTAGTGTGTCTTACTAAGAAAAATAAAAAAGGTAATCAGTGGATTGCTGCAATAAGTCCATATTGCTGGTAACTATTCAGGGCTGCATTCCAGTTCTTTGCTTTTGCTCACTGTGTCAACATAGTGAACAAAAACCATTCCAAATCAACCTTGGCCTTGCTCCAGCAGGGACAGGGCAGCCCAATTTACCTCTAGTGACGGTTTCACCAGAAAAAAAGAGACAAGTGATAAAGAGAGGGTTTCGACCCCTGGCTGTGCTACAGACACACTGTGAAAGTGAGATTGTTGAGCCATCCGTCCCAGAGACCCACCCTTACCCCTCATTGAGGTCGCCTTAATTGCACAATGCAATTAGATCATGTAACTGCAGAAAAGGCGGAAGTATATGGTTCTAATTTCTTGTTTGGTTGTGACTGTTGTCATGGTCCGGCGGATAGTTGAAGCGCCTGAGTGCAGATGGTCTTTTGGGAAATGGACCCCATTCTTCTCGGAGATTGTTTCATCATTGATTTAATGGATCATTTTCTTGGTAGGCTGTTCACTAATCAACATAGAAGAAAGGAATAGATCCAACCCTTCTCCAGAGTGCAGGTATTTTTCCCTGGGAGGTTAAGCCTATCTTTCTCCATAGCTGGAGACTATGGGCTCAATTCCAGTCAGGAAACTTGCACTGGGGAATTGATCCCTTCTCCTCCTGCTGGGTTTGTCACAGAGCCATTGTGATTTGATGGGGTTTGCCTTTCTTCTTTTCATCCACTGGACCCATGATGGAGCATGGCTCCCATGCCTTCAGGTAGTTTTTGAGAAGGGGAACTCTACCTAGTCGGAGAGCTGTGAGCACAAGAAGCAGCATAGGAGGCATGCCTCCCTAAATGTTTACACTTAACATTAATCCCTTCTGAAGCACAAGAGGCACAAAAGGAAACTACACCGCTGGGGCAAAGAAACTGGCCAATGCTGAACACAGCACCAGTCTTGTTTGTAGGTTGTCTCAACTCCGGAAGCGCAAACACTAAGAAATACATGACCCTGCACCCTAGTCTGCCAGTCCACATTTTAAAGAACTTGGAACAGACCACGGTACCAGTCTCCTTACTACAACCATATGCCACTCAAAAGTCCATCCTGGAACCAGAAGTCCATCTTATTAGGACTATGTTTTCCTTGGCTTTCCTATTGCTTACAGATATTGAATTCCATTACAGACCCACTTAATTTGTCAAATCTGGCCAGGATGCAGCTAGACAAGAAGTTGCCTCATCAGTCCGATACCCTGTAATTTAAATTATAGGATTTACTACCTTGCTGTCCACAATACTCTCATCAAACTCTTTTTTGAAGAATCTGAATACATTATTGAAAACCAGAGAGACACCTTTGTGCCTTAATTCTTGCTCCAGCTACTGCATCCCAGGTGCAGATCATGCTATCAGTGTCCAAATCTGAACCATAAGTGCCCTTATATGTGCCACAAACGTTCCTAGTGCTTATATCAGTGAATTAAGCACCCGTAATATATATGCTATCAGTGTTGACAATTGAACACTCTATCAGTGCCACCATGCCTCCCAGTATCAGTGTCACATTGGCCCTCATCGTATGTGCCATTATTTACATTTTTTCAGTGCACATGTCCCAACTAATTTCGTTGTCTGTGACTTTGAGGTTTTTAAGTCTGACCTACACAACGCATTGGGCTGAGTATTGTTTACTATTCAGTGGGCTTACAACTTGCCCACAGCATGCTGTTGGTTGTTTTCATTGTAACGCTCATTTGCACGGTTTCTGTTGCTTCACTCCCTTAGGCTTCCCTGCCTTTAGTGTGTTAGCTCCTCTCTGGACCATGGAACAAGCAAATGTGGTCTTTCCCGTCATTTTGCAACTCACTATTTTTATTGTAAGCATTTGGTATTATTAGAGGACGTGAAATGTCCTTTCTTGTTTTTAATACAGGCATACAGCTTCCTAATAATGTTGCTTTCACCCAATCTGTCAACTCTATCAATGCTTTAGTTACATCCACTACTGTACTGCTCTACGCCACACTATGCCACACCACTCTGCTCCGCTTAACTCCATTCCACTCTACTCCACGCTGCTTCATGCCACACCACTCCACACAATACCAGTCTACGGCACTGCCCTTCGCCACTCCACTCTAAGCTTGGCTAATCCACTCAATTCCACTCTGCGCCACTCCCATCGACCCCTCTATTCAACTCCATGACACTCCATTTCACTCTACTCCACACCATTATACTTTATTCTGCAGAACTCTACGCCACTCCACTCTAGTCCATGCCACTCCACCACACTCTTTGCTTCTCAAAGACACTCCATGCCACTCCATTCTACACCACTCTGTGACACGCTGCTAGACACTACGCCATTCTACTGTAAGCTACTCTACTCTACACCTGCCACTGGCACTCTACTTTATACCACTCCATTCCACTCTGCATCATTCCACGCCACTCCACTCTATGCTACTCCACGCCACTCCACTCAACTCTACGCCACTCCACTCCACGCTACTCCACTCCACGCTACTCCACTCCACGCTACTCCACTCCACGCTACTCTACTCCACTCTACTCCACTCCACTCCACGCTACTCCACGCTACTCCACTCCACGCTACTCCACGCTACTCCACTCCACGCTACTCCACTCCACGCTACTCCACTCCACGCTACTCCACTCCACGCTACTCCACTCTACGCTACTCTACTCCACTCTACTCCACTCTACGCTACTCCACTCTACGCTACTCCACTCTACGCTACTCCACTCTACGCCACTCCCCTCTACGCCACTCCCCTCTACGCCACTCCCCTCTACGCCACTCCCCTCTACGCCACTCCCCTCTACGCCACTCCCCTCTACGCCACTCCCCTCTACGCCACTCCCCTCTACGCCACTCCCCTCTACGCCACTCCCCTCTACGCCACTCCCCTCTACGCCACTCCCCTCTACGCCACTCCCCTCTACGCCACTCCCCTCTACGCCACTCCGCTCTACGCCACTCCGCTCTACGCCACTCCGCTCTACGCCACTCCGCTCTACGCCACTCCGCTCTACGCCACTCCGCTCTACGCCACTCCGCTCTACGCCACTCCGCTCTACGCCACTCCGCTCTACGCCACTCCGCTCTACGCCACTCCGCTCTACGCCACTCCGCTCTACGCCACTCCGCTCTACGCCACTCCGCTCTACGCCACTCCACGCCACTCCGCTCTACGCCACTCCACGCCACTCCGCTCTACGCCACTCCACGCCACTCCGCTCTACGCCACGCCACTCCACTCCACTCCACGCCACTCCACTCTACGCCACTCCACTCTACGCCACTCCACTCTACGCCACTCCACTCCACTCTACGCCACTCCACTCCACTCTACGCCACTCCACTCCACTCTACGCCACTCCACTCCACGCCACTCCACTCCACTCTACGCCACTCCACGCCACTCCACTCCACTCTACGCCACTCCACTCTACGCCACTCCACTCTACGCCACGCCGCTCTGTCACGCCGCTCTGTCACGCCGCTCTGTCACGCCGCTCTGTCACGCCGCTCTGTCACGCCGCTCTGTCACGCCGCTCTGTCACGCCGCTCTGTCACGCCGCTCTGTCACGCCGCTCTGTCACGCCGCTCTGTCACGCCGCTCTGTCACGCCGCTCTGTCACGCCGCTCTGTCACGCCGCTCTGTCACGCCGCTCTGTCACGCCGCTCTGTGCCACTCCATTTCATGACACTCCACTTTCTGCCACTTCACTCTGTGCCACTCCATTTCATGACACTCCACTTTCTGCCACTTCACTCTGTGCCACTCCATTTCATGACACTCCACTTTCTGCCACTTCACTCTGTGCCACTCCATTTCATGACACTCCACTTTCTGCCACTTCACTCTGTCACGCCGCGCTGTGCCACTCCATTTCATGACACTCCATTTCATGACACTCCACTTTCTGCCACTTCACTCTGTCACGCCGCGCTGTGCCACTCCATTTCATGACACTCCATTTCATGACACTCCATTTCATGACACTCCATTTCATGACACTCCATTTCATGACACTCCACTTTCTGCCACTTCACTCTGTCACGCCGCGCTGTGCCACTCCATTTCATGACACTCCACTTTCTGCCACTTCACTCTGCATCACTCCAATCGTCTGTATGGAACGCCACTCTACTTCACACAATGCCACTGTAAGGCATGCTGCACCTCTGTGCCTTTCTGTGCTACGCTGCTCCTCCCTGCGCCTCCGTGCCCCTCCCTGCGCCTCTCTGCCCCTCTCTACTCTGCCCCTCTCTACTCTGCCCCTCCCTACTCTGCCCCTCCCTACTCTGCCCCTCCCTACTCTGCCCCTCCCTACTCTGCCCCTCCCTACTCTGCCCCTCCCTACTCTGCCCCTCCCTACTCTGCCCCTCCCTACTCTGCCCCTCCCTACTCTGCCCCTCCCTACTCTGCCCCTCCCTACTCTGCCCCTCCCTACTCTGCCCCTCCCTACTCTGCCCCTCTCCACTCTGCCCCTCTCCACTCTGCCCCTCTCCACTCTGCCCCTCTCCACTCTGCCCCTCTCCACTCTGCCCCTCTCCACTCTGCCCCTCTCAGCCCCTCTCTGCGTCTCTCCGCCCACTCCCCCACTTCGTTCCAGTCTACCTTATGCCGCACAACTTACTCTGTGCCGCGCCACTTGAATCCACTGTCCATTATGCTACTCTACTCTGCCACGCCACTTTACACCACTGTCCTTTATGCTACTCTATCCTGCCACGTCACTACCTTTTAGTCGTGCTAAAGAGCAGCTTTGCTGCTGTTCAACATGGCTAAAAAACATTTGCAAAGCCAATAGGTCTCACATAGGCAGGACGTACTGGCATTGCCAATGCTTATACTTCCACCTCCAGCATTGCTGTTATTGTTTTCTTTATTACTAGATTAAGTGAGCGACCAAATCCTCTTCACCCGTGAGCTACCTTATGGATATTCTGGGATTGAGTGGAAAAGGAATTACTGGCTAACAATGTCGCATTGCATGCTCCTTCCCGTCTCTTGTCCAACGACAGACCACCAGTACAGGTAGTACGATACACTAGTGACAATATTAGGGATATGTTTCAGCACAAACAAGGTGGGCACTTACAACTAGTAGTCCAACTCTTGCTTTCTGCACTTGATCAGCAGAGCAATTCCTTTAGAGAGCCCCAGCTCTTTTGTCAGCGGTCAGTGGGCCCTTTTGCCCTTATTGAACTAAGTCATTTTTTGAGTACCCTGATCTTAAATATCGGTCTTAATATGCTACCATTCTGCCGGGCTGAAAGAGCGTTTTCAGGGGGTGCTGCTTTACATAAATTTCCAAAGTTTGTGCGCATAATGTTATGGTTTATTATCTGTGCTACACAAACAAATAATGGATGGAATGCTGAATAAATCATACATTTACCCCCAGTCAAGAGATCTAGGTTAAATCCATCTTTCTTTTGCTCACCATGCCTCCCCAGTATAGAACCAGCCATATGCAAATTAGTCTTGACCCTGTGCTTCATGGGAACAGTCCAGAACGAACTGTCAAGCCAGGTCCTCCCTGGACCGGAAAAAAGCATCCTGGGACCGGTTTCTGAGTATTACCCTTCATCTGCCAGGCTAGCTTGAATCCAGTGGCACAGTGAGCAAGGGACCCACGTCTGGGCATACCCATACCACTTAGGGTAAAAAGTGCTACACAACCAATCTGGCATGAACTCTCTGAAGTACTTTAATGTTCTACATGGAAACAAATTGCAGTGAAATACAAAATGTGTTCCTACCAATAGTTTTGCGCACTTCATTGTCTGCGAGAGCCAAGAGAATGGAAAAAAACAATGTGCTATTAATTGAAATTTACAGAGTATGACTTTACCGGCAGGGAGCTTCAAGGACAGCGTAAATGGCAAGTAAAATGTGGTGCTACAGAACTATGGTGAAGCTGAATGAATAATGTTCACAGTGTCCTCTGATGGTGACCTGAACTAAGGCAGTCCCGTTTGTTAATATTCACGGCCATTATGAGCTGATAAACTCGTGTTGGCTCTGCCACTTGTTCACAACTCAGAGAAGCTAGTAGCTTTGCAGCATTTGTTCCAAAGCCTTCTATTCATATATATGTGCTAATGGCAGGTATTCTTCAGTAGCGCCTATGTCTGCTATGTCTTTGCGTGGTGCGTGACTGATGTGCTGCTTTTTCTTTCTATAAGTGACTTCAGGTGTTTTGGAATTGCAAGCCTGTTGAAGGTATAGCTGTTGTGAACCCCCCCCCCCCCTTTAAAATGTATACAAACACAGGAAAAGAGTTGTCTTCATGAAGATTTATTCTTGAAAGATGACTCCGAGTTGTGTGCACATCCAAAGAGATATAACAAGGATAATGTAACACATCTTCCCTTCTAAAGAAATAAAAAAAAAAAAATAAAGTATAATAAAAACATGTATTCAACACAAAGATAGCAGCGTAAATAGTTACAACATATAATCATTGAGCTTAACAGGCTTTACAATAATCCTCCCAGATAATCTCCTTGAACATGGAGAAGATGTTTCAGTTGACACTGTAGGAATAGTAGGAAGATTAGGTGATACCGCATTTGGATTGGATTTGGGTGTAGGAATATCACCTGGGTTGGGTTTGGGAGTGGAAACCATGGGTTTGAGAGTGGAAACTTCACAGTTTCTATTTAACCATAACATCCGTTCTAATTCATTGCATAAAACAACGTTACACAAATTCCATTTGCGACCATCATCTAACAGAACACAATTTCCCATAACTTTCAACACTTTTTTAGGATGAGACCATTTAGAAGAACCATCCTTTGACAAACCAAAACGAGACGATCTCACAACGTCACCTACAAGAAAAGGTCTCTCCAACTTCTTGATTCTACTGTTGTGCCTATCCACATATTTCTGTTGATACACATGCATTCTTTCACCCAGACTCTTTTTAAGAACAGGGCTAGAGGCACTGAGCAT
The DNA here is from genome assembly GCF_964263255.1 of Lissotriton vulgaris. Lineage (NCBI taxonomy): Eukaryota > Metazoa > Chordata > Amphibia > Caudata > Salamandridae > Lissotriton > Lissotriton vulgaris. The sequence continues at coordinate 836,620,672 of NC_141687.1, forward strand.
CCAAGCAGGGGTTACCTTATTGCCAGCAGAACGGCCTTTAAGAAGGTGGAAAGGTGATATCAAGGTTGCAGAATGTAGAGTATTGCGGTAGCTCCAAATCATATCTTTGACGGCAAGTTTGCAATCAGCACCCTCAAACACAGCCAATTGTAAGCATTCCTTCAATACCCGGTTGAATCTCTCAACCATACCGTTCTCTCTAGGGCAATAAACAGCAGTGGTAATGTGTATCACACCACACGAACGTAAGTATGCTTGGAATTCATTGGCTACAAATTGTGGACCATTGTCAGTGGTGATGGTTTCAGGAAAACCCTCACTATGAAACAATTCATCACAAAAATTGACAATATTCGAAGCCTTAATCTCCTTCACGAATGCTACTTCAGGCCATTTACTGTAATAATCCATTAGAACAATGGCGAATTTCCCAACAATGTTGCCAAAACTAAACGGACCACAAATGTCCATAGCTAATCTTTGCCATGGTTTATCAGGAAATGCAACAGGACTAATATGAGATTCTTGAGAAACATGAGATTTATCACTACATGTGCATGCTGGACAATTTCTGACACGTCTTTCCACATCTTTATCCATACCAGGCCACCAAAAATCACAACGGCACCTTCTTTTCATTCCAGACATTCCCGAATGTCCTACATGAACAAGGTCAAGCAATCTATCACGTAAACTAGATGGTACTACAAGTTTATCCGCTCTCCTGACTATACCTGTTTCTATGTTATAAGATATTTCTGGCCACACAGTTTTATATTCAGATAGCTCACAATCGCTCCATGAAACATTTTTGCATGGTGAGGTTAATCGTACAATTACCTCCTTCAAAATGTGGTCATCTTGAACAGCTTTCCTCCACTCAATCTCATCAATGGCACCACTACAAACTTCTTGAATGGAAGCTACTGACCATTCCTCATCTTGGTCAGATGCAGAATCCTCACTACAGATGGAAAGACGGGATAAACAATCCGCATTAACATTTTTAATGCCTGGTACATACCTCATTAAGAAATCATACTCTTGTAATTTATAAATCCACTTCGCAATTCTAGGAGTAGCTTTCCCGGCGCCCTTGGTTGAAAATATATCAACAAGAGGTTTGTGGTCAGTTCTTAACTCAAAATTAGTGCCCCATACATAATTTCTAAAGTAATTTACGCCCCAGAAACAAGCAAGAGCTTCCTTCTCAATAACAGAGTACGATGGTTCAGCGCCCTTCAAAGTACGGGAAGCAAAAGCTACCACCCATTCTGATTTGTCCTTACCTTGCATCAAAACCGCTCCTAAACCATATGCACTAGCATCAACAACAATGATGGACTTCTTGTTGGGATCAAAAGGTTTGAGTGCAACAGCATCTATTATCTCCTTTTTTTACGTCTTGAAAAACTGATTGGCATTCAGAACTCCACACAAATTTAACACCTTTTTTCATTAGAGATCTTAAGCAAAAAACCTTGGAAGCAAAATTCTGCACACATTTGGAATAATACTCAGCGAGCCCTAAAAATGAGCGAAGTTGGTCTTTGTCTGACGGAGATGGAGCATTCTTGATAGCATCTAAAAGATTTTTCTTTGGCCTAACACCTTGCTCAGATAGGGTATGTCCCAAATACTCAATTTCATTAGTGGCAAATTTACATTTTTCAGCAGCAACCGTTAAACCAGCATTCTGAAGTTTAATTAATACATCATTCAAGATTTCATTATGTATATTTTTGTCTTCACCCCACACCAATACATCATCTTGGAAAACTAACATGTTAGGTATACCTTCAAGGACTCTAGTCATAACTCTCTGGAAGACAGCAGATGCAGAAGACAAACCAAAAGGCATTCTTAAAAATTGAAAAGCTCCCTCAGGAGTAATAAAGGACGTTAAATGACGAGACTCCGGATGTAATTTTATCTGATGATAAGCATTTGACAAATCAATTGACGAAAAATATTTGGCATCTCTGACAGAAGCAACCATCTCGTTAATATTGGGTAAGGGATAGCGATCTACCCAAATATTCTTGTTTAAATCTCTTAAATCCACACACTTGCGCAATTTTCCATTGGGTTTTCGTGCCAAAACTACTGGACTAAGCCAATCTGATGCTTCGATAGGTTCAATGATATTTTGTTGACACAAACGATCCAGTTCTACTTTAAGCTGAGACCTTAACACCAAAGGAACATTGCGTACTTTGTGGACAATAGGAGTGCAATCAGGTTTGAGAATAATGCGATGTTCAAATTTCTTAAGACACCCTAATTTTGTACTAAATAAATCAGGAAATTTTTTGTGCCATTCTAACCCGGCATCATCTTGAGTTAGTAAAACTACATCAGACTGTTTTTTGTGCCAATTAGGAGATAATACTATTTTATCTGGATGATTAGGATCAAGAGTCATACCAAGATTCCATACTTCTTTCCATCCTAATAATGCTCTTCCTTTTTCTACAACATAGACAGTACCTGAAGTATTCCTGTCTTTAAAAATAATTTCAGATACAAAACATCCAATAACTGGTAATTTGATACCCAGATAACCTACAGGTGTTCTTTGAGAACAAGTGAGACTAGGTTTACCACAAGCTTCCCACATATTTTTGTCGATTATGGTATATAATGAACAAGAATCAGCCCAAAGAATTAACATGTGACCGTTGATCATGACATCACACTTGGGAGGTTGAATTTCATCATCAACATGGTTGACCTCATTCCAAATAGGCATAACTTCTATGTCAGTATCGCTATCAGAGTGATTAAATTGATCAATATAGTTGACAGAATTTTTCCAAGCATTAGGATTGTCAGATCTACACATTTTTGCAAAATGGCCAGTCTTGTTTCATTTAAAACATGTAACATTAGATGCAGGACACCAAGAATTTTCTGAAGTATGTCTTGCATTTCCACACCTGAAGCAAATTTGTTTGTTAAAACTTTGTGACTTGCTAGAAGATGGTTTATTGTATGACATAGGTTTATTGTATGACATGGTATTCTTATTAGTATTGGAAAATACTTGAGGTCTAACTCTAAAATCACGTTTTATGTTTTGTTTATGGTCAAAAGATTTGGATTTGTTATTAATTACAGCACACACATCATTAGATTCTTTATTATCACTAAACTTAGAGTCTTTGCTATGTGCAGAGCTTAATTCTTTAACATATCTGGAATTATTTTCAACTCTTCTAGCAATTGAAATGGTCTTGTGGAGAGAAGGATCTTTTAAATCTAACAATTTCTCTTGGATTTTAGTATTGTTAGTTCTATTAATAAATTGATCTCGTATAATTTCTTCATGTAAATCTTTAAATTTACAAGTGACTGCCAGTCTTCTTAAAACAGTTTTTCAAAAACACTATATGGACAGTGGACCACTTTTAACACCCTATAAGCACCAATCCAACTATTTCCAATATATACATTTAAGTTGTCTTTCAGATCGTGTGCAGTATTCAGAATACTCCCTGTCCGGAGAGTATATCCCAACAACTTTGGGAAACACAATGTTTGCAACAAGTTCCGAAATGCACCACTTCGACAGTCAAATTTACACCATGTGTCGGTGAAGGAGTCTATGTTCGAAAAGAAATAATCCAAATAAGAGAACGCTGAGTCCAAAATTGCAAGCAAGTGTTCAGGGTTCCTTTAATTTTCCATTTGAAAAGCCAGCCAACGCGTTTCGTTCCCTCAAGCGGAACTTCTTCAGGGCAGTGATGGTAGTTGACGAGTGTAGAATAATAACCTTGAAATGTATGGAAGGTTCGTATTGTTCACTGTCACTTGTTCGGATTTGTAGATCCCTAATCGACTCTGGCGAGGTAGTCACATTCAGGTAGTTACCTGTAGGGGTCCCATTCGATATCCCCAGTCGGCGTTTCCACGGTACTCGCGCCTAATCCGCTCCGGCCAATATATATAGGTTATTATCCAGCAATAAACTGCACAGCCCACTGTCACTAATGATGAAGAAATGAAAAATAAGAAATAATAGAAAAAATAGAAAAATCTGCAGGAAGGCTTTCACAAGGAGCTTTCCTTTTGGAAGATACAAGGCAACTACCTTTCTGAAATTGACATCTGGTGACTTCATTTACTCACCGACATCCAGACATAGGATACAGATATTTACGGTTATTTTTGATCCCGGCTCAGAAAATCTCTACACTCGTCAACTACCATCACTGCCCTGAAGAAGTTCCGCTTGAGGGAACGAAACGCGTTGGCTGGCTTTTCAATTGGAAAATTAAAGGAACCCTGAACACTTGCTTGCAATTTTGGACTCAGCGTTCCCTTATTTGGATTATTTCTTTTCGAACATAGACTCCTTCACCGACACATGGTGTAAATTTGACTGTCGAAGTGGTGCATTTCGGAACTTGTTGCAAACATCTTCTTAAAACAGTAACATATTGTTCCACAGTTTCACCAGGTAACTGTGCCCTTGAAAAGAACTTATGTCTTTCTACTACTATACTTGTTTTTTTTCCGAAATTTTCTTCTAAAGCCTTCAGAGAATCAAGATATTCATCTGAAGAAAATGTCTCAATTTTTGAAGAATCAAACACAACTTCTTCATCACTAAGGTCTTCATCACCAACATCACATGCTTTAGACGTAACTTTGTTGGACTGTATGGGTAATGTTTTTAACACTTTTCTACCTTCTACACCAAGACTGTGTTTAAGTAGAGCTAATTTGCGTGAAGCTAAAAATACCTCTCCACCAATGGCTTCTAAATATGCTTCAAACGATTCACGCCAATCCTCCCAGTTCATAGGAGGAATGCCGGGGTCTTGTAGGAATTCAGGAGGAGCTAAAATGGTATTGGTTTCCATAGTATTAATTGTAAGTCAATATATAATTTTGAAGAAAAGAAAAAAAAGCATGTAGCATGTAAATAGTCAATTTAATTGAAAATCGAAGAGTTGCTTAGCAACGCGCCCCAGAATGCATAGCGAGTCCCAGAATACACTGCGCGTCATCCGTGTGTTTTCTGAAGCTTCCTGTATCTTGCCGTTGGAATGGAGGACAGTGCATCCACGAGCAAGGTAATGTGTTTAAAAATATACACGTCTCGTGTCAGGTTTATAAAATGCCGAGGCTTTAATTTGCTTCACTCGACAATGTTAACGCCGCTTTTACACGTACAAACAGCAGTTTTCCACACGCTTCTTTCAGGTGCCTCTCTCAAACACTGCCGTACCTTCGTTAATGATTTAGTTGACAAGGCGAAGGTTAACGTCTTCTTGAGGCTGTGGCAGGCAATTCTTTTAAGGCGTCTTTCACAGCGTTTTTCACAGCGTTTTCGTTTTTGTTGAAGCGTCTTTCACAGCGTTTTTGTAGAGAAATCCTTCAGCATTTCTTGTTTGAAAAATAAATTAATTTGCGCACAGGTTGAAAAAAAATAGTTTTCCCTTTTTTGAAACGATAACAAAAATGAATAAGATATAATAATATAGATAGTGATGGGTCGTTTCTTCCCTCGTCGCCACTTTTAAAATGTATAAAAACACAGGAAAAGAGTTGTCTTCATGAAGATTTATTCTTGAAAGATGATTCCGAGTTGTGTGCACATCCAAAGCTAATCTTGAAGTGCCAGTACAACATTCTGACATGGATCATGAGTGTATTAACATTCTAAACATTAAAGAGATATAACAAGGATAATGTAACACCCCCCGTCCTACAAATGCCCGTAGTGTGAGCCTTTTTACAGGCTACTCAGTTGATATTGGCCCTTCTCCCATAGCTGCACGTGATGTGAGCCCCCTCAGGGCAAACCCCTTCTGCATGGGCAAATGAAATGAGTCCCCTCCGGAGTTTTACATTAAATATGCCCTTTTGTGGGGGTGCTAGCTGTGTCAGCACTGTTCGTGGGGTGCAAGAGATGTGAGCTCATTGTAAGGGATGTAGATGGCACGAGCTTCGTCCACGCAGTACACGTATTGGGTGCACCTTCCTTAGAGCAATTAGTGTGACTTTACCTACTGATCGTGGACATGGTTTCTAAAGTGCTTCTGAGGATGAAGGCGTCAATTGTCACTTGTAGACTGTAAGAGCTCCCTCCTAAGAGACTCTATTGTGTGAGCTTCCTGGGAGTGCGGATGGGATGACCATCCCTCGCCTGGAATTTAGGATTGTGACCTTGCCCTCTTGGGATGCAAGGGGCATGACTGTGCCTCTGTGTTGCAAGACGTGTGTTCCTTCCTCCCCGAAAGCGTGATGTGACCATGTTTCACGGGCAAGCTGGTAATATGATCCCTTTCTCAAGAAGGTGCATTGGTGTGACTATACCTCAATGATTGCAAGTGGCGTTACTTCCACGCCTGATGAGTGTAGACGCTGTGGTTCTTCTTTCTGGGGATGCATGTGAAGTTGAAATAATAATGAGGGTGCCAGGAGTGGTGATTCTGCTTATCTTTGTCAATGCAGAAGGAATGATGATTCTGGGGCTGGAGGCTGCTAGTGCACTTCTAGTTTCTGTTTTCTAGAGCCGATGGTGAATGAGTGTGGCTCATCGGAGTAGGCAGAGGTCTTTTTAATTTTACAATTGAAATGTAATGTTCTTAAAACTAACCCCAACCGTCCGAGCTCACCATCTTCTCTGTTACCACTAGTCCTGCCACTCCACATAACACTGTTGTTCTATCTTTCCACATCTTACAGTTGACTTGGCCACAGCACTGCCCCTGCAGCTGTCCCCCAGTACTGTGCCAATGGATCTCCGCCTGGACCACCAGTTCTCCATGCCAGAGCCTACCCTTCGTGAGCAGCAACTTCAGCAGGAACTCATGGCACTGAAGCAGAAGCAGCAGATTCAACGGCAGCTGCTTATTGCAGAGTTCCAGCGACAGCACGAGCAACTTTCACGACAGCATGAAGCTCAGCTGCATGAGCATATCAAGGTGAGACTGTTTGACTTTCTGAGATTGTGGATTCACTTGCATAATCTGATTCCTGGGTAGGCGATGATTTGATTGTTGGATACATGGAGATTGGAGATATAGGCAGGAAGCTGAAGAAATACTGGACAGTTGTCAAAGAGCATTAAAGGGGGTCTGGGACATGTGCAGGAAGAAAGGGTGTCTAAAAGAGAAAAACATAAATAGCTGTTAAAGAAATGACCATCCAAGGTTAAACAGCTTGCAGAGGAGATGACATACAAGGCTAGCAGAGAAGAGAGGGAGTTCCAGCAGAGGAAGAGGAGAGATAATAATGAAAACTGACCGAAAAGAGCAGGATAATCAGATTTAGCCGGAAGAGTAAGGGTAGGGTTCTAGACCACAATAGTTGAATCGTAGGAGGAAATATAGGGATGTCAGAGGAACCAAAAAAGAGTCTGTATAGATCAGGTGTCTCCAGCGAGTAGATCGTGAGCTACCAGTAGCTCTCAATGTACCTTTGAGCAGCTCTCCTGTGTGCAGCCCAGTCGTCGACTATCAAAGCTTTTACGTGGTTGAATTAATATATGTATACCAAAATGAACACGCATTTGCAATGCAATAGGTCTCGCATTAGGACATTTTGAGCTATTGGTATTGTAAATGACAATTTTTTTATTTCTGTGTTGGTTTTGAAAATAGCTAAATTAATAGCTTTGTCATTTACAATGCCAATAGTTATAACTTTCGCAAATGTGACACCTATAGCATTTGTAATGCAACATGTTTTGAATTTACGTGACTTAGAAGTATTGATATTACAAATAACAGTCTTTTAATTTTTTTAAATCATTAATACTTAAATAAAAGTGATTGTAATTTATAATGGCAATAGCTTAAACTTTTGTAAATAACTTTTGTGAAGATTATGTTCAGTGTATTTTATTGTGACGAAAATCCAAGAACAGAATTGAAATATTAACATCTTTTTGTGACATTTGTAATAAAACTTGAAACATTGAGAGAACATATTTGAACCAGTGATGCTGAGTGATGCTGTGGTTGCGCTGAGTGATGCTGTGGTTGCGCTGAGTGATGCTGTGGTTGCGCTGAGTGATGCTGTGGTTGCGCTGAGTGATGCTGTGGTTGCGCTGAGTGATGCTGTGGTTGCGCTGCTGAGGGGTGCTGTGGTTGCGCTGCTGAGGGGTGCTGTGGTTGCGCTGCTGAGGGGTGCTGTGGTTGCGCTGCTGAGTTATGCTGTGGTTGCGCTGCTGAGTGATGCTGTGGTGGTGCTGCTGAGTGATGCTGTGGTGGTGCTGCTGAGTGATGCTGTGGTGGTGCTGCTGAGTGATGCTGTGGTGGTGCTGGGTGATGCTGTGGTGGTGCTGAGTGATGCTGTGGTGGTGCTGAGTGATGCTGTGGTGGTGCTGAGTGATGCTGTGGTGGTGCTGAGGGATGCTGTGGTGGTGCTGAGGGATGCTGTGGTGGTGCTGAGGGATGCTGAGGGATGCTGAGGGATGCTGTGGTGGTGCGGAGGGATGCTGTGGTGGTGCGCAGGGATGCTGTGGTGGTGCGGAGGGATGCTGTGGTGGTGCGGAGGGATGCTGTGGTGGTGCGGAGTGATGCTGTGGTGGTGCGGAGTGATGCTGTGGTGGTGCGGAGTGATGCTGTGGTGGTGCGGAGTGATGCTGTGGTGGTGCGGAGTGATGCTGTGGTGGTGCGGAGTGATGCTGGGGTGGTGCGGAGTGATGCTGGGGTGGTGCGGAGTGATGCTGTGGTGGTGCGGAGTGATGCTGGGGTGGTGCGGAGTGATGCTGGGGTGGTGCGGAGTGATGCTGGGGTGGTGCGGAGTGATGCTGGGGTGGTGCGGAGTGATGCTGGGGTGGTGCGGAGTGATGCTGGGGTGGTGCGGAGTGATGCTGGGGTGGTGCGGAGTGATGCTGGGGTGGTGCGGAGTGATGCTGGGGTGGTGCGGAGTGATGCTGGGGTGGTGCGGAGTGATGCTGGGGTGGTGCGGAGTGATGCTGGGGTGGTGCGGAGTGATGCTGGGGTGGTGCGGAGTGATGCTGGGGTGGTGCGGAGTGATGCTGGGGTGGTGCGGAGTGATGCTGGGGTGGTGCGGAGTGATGCTGGGGTGGTGCGGAGTGATGCTGGGGTGGTGCTGAGTGATGCTGGGGTGGTGCTGAGTGATGCTGGGGTGGTGCTGAGTGATAATGGGGTGGGGCTGAGTGATAATGGGGTGGGGCTGAGTGATAATGGGGTGGCGCTGAGTGATAATGGGGTGGCGCTGAGTGATAATGGGGTAGCGCTGAGTGATAATGGGGTAGCGCTGAGTGATAATGGGGTAGCGCTGAGTGATAATGGGGTAGCGCTGAGTGATAATGGGGTAGCGCTGAGTGATAATGGGGTAGCGCTGAGTGATAATGGGGTAGCGCTAAGTGATAATGGGGTAGCGCTGAGTGATAATAGGGTAGCGCTGAGTGATAATAGGGTAGCGCTGAGTGATAATAGGGTAGCGCTGAGTGATGCTGTGGTGGCGCTGAGTGATGCTGTGGTGGTGCTGAGTGGTGCTGAGTGATGCTGGGGTAGCGCTGAGTGATGATGTGGTGATGCAGAGGGCACAAAGGCACAAAAAGCAAGTCTAACAGAGGGCATAAGGATGTGGCCAGCCTTGATTATTAAAAGTGATGACAGTGAATTTAAATCGGCTGAAAGAAACAAAAGTGAAATGAATAACCATATTTAAACTACTCCTCAGGCACTTCAAGTGCAACTATTCTCAATAGAATCATATATAGTTGATCTTGCACCTACTAATAGCAACGCTGACAAACTCTCCAGGCATAGAGAGCCACAGGGTATAAAGACACACCCAAACATAATGCTCGTGGTGATATGACCTTTTCATTTACCAATTGCCGTTTTTGAAACTGCATCATTCGTGCTTTTCACGTCTAGGGGGTAACACTTTCAATTACTTAAAGAAACTCCTAATGCACTGCACAGTGGCATCACAAAAACAAATGTCCCCGCCACTGCAGATTGCGAAAAAGCCCCCTCTCCCCCCATATCTTCCAGCTCTTTATTGGCCTTGGGCTGAATGGGGGCCCTCAGAGTGGAGGTGCTGCTGAAGGGTCAGACCGATAACACAACTTGGGTTGAGTGCACTGAGGTGAGAAAGGCTGTGATGGTGCACTGCACAGCGATTAGCATTGCACGGCACACTGCACAGTGGTGAGCTTGGCTATAGTGAGGTGCATAGTGACGACCATGGATATACCGTGCTGCCCAGTGAGAAAGGCACCGAACAGGCCAGGCGCTATTTGTGCAAACTAATGAACAGCGCTAGGCTCGGGAGCTATACTTCGTGATGGTGGTGCATTAAATGCTCGTCCGGTATTAAAATGAAAAACACCGGAAAAGATACGCTTGTTTGTGCGCATTGAAGGAAACCCGTCGGGCATTAAAATGAAACCCCCGGAGAACAAAGAGCTGTGAAAGCTAACACTTATTAGCTCGAAACATACAAATGAAAACTAAACCATTTAATAAGTATACGTTTGTGTGTGCACATTTAAAGAAAAACCGACAAAAACAAAGCGCTGTGAAGTTCCATTTCACATTTAAAGGAAACCGAAGGAAAGCAAAGCACCGTGAAGTTCCAAAGCGAAACAATTTAATAAGTATACATTTGTGTGTGCACTTTGTGTGTGCACATTTAAAGGAAAACCGACAAAAACAAAGCGCCGCGAAGTTCCATTTCACATTTAAAGGAAACCGAAGGAAAGCAAAGCACCGTGAAGTTCCAAAGCTAAACAACTTAATAATAATAAGTTTGTGTGTGCACATTTAAAGGAAAACCAAGCACATGAAGTAAAGCGAACAGCAAACGAAAGGGCTAGTTGATGCTGCCATGATAACAAACGCATGCAATATCTTAAAAAACAAGCGGCACTGAAGAAAGTGTGAAGAGGGGGGGAAGAGAAATGCGACACACGGCCTGGCGGCCGTGAAGTGTGAAGCAGCAGGAGGAGAAATGCGAGACACGGCCTTATGAGTATACGTTTGTGTGTGCACATTTAAAGGAAAACCGACGAAAACAAAGCGCCGTGAAGTTCCATTTCACAGTTAAAGGAAACCGAAGGAAAGCAAAGCAACGTGAAGTTCCAAAGCTAAACAATTTAATAAGTATACGTTTGTGTGTGCACATTTAAAGGAAAACCGACAAAGCAAAGCACCGTGAAGTTCCATTTCACATTTAAAGGAAACCGAAGAAAGCAAAGCACCGTGAAGTTCCAAAGCTAAACAACTTAATAATAATGATAAGTTTGTGTGTGCACATTTAAAGAAAAATAAAGCATGTGAAGTAAAGCTAGCAGCAAACGAAAGGGCTTTGTTGTGCAAAAATGTGACGGCAATAGAAGTTAATTAATAACTGCAGCCAAGCGCTCAACTTCAAACACACGAAGACTAGCAATGGCGGCTCTAACGAAACTGATGCTCATGTGAAGCGCTGTGATACTCGATGTCTGGGGTCTAGTTCGCGCTACATAAAAAAAACACTGGGGGGGGGAAGACTTACGCAGCCCCAGTATGATATTTTGAATATGGCAAAAAAGTGGTACTCCATGAGCGTTCGTAGCAAGTGATTTAATGGATAGCACGTTTTTACCTACAGACAAGCCAGTAGACTGCCACCACAGAGTCTGTACATTCCGACTGAGGAAATGCTGACCTCAGCTTTTCTGTTCAACTGGCTGCCATCTAAGGTATGCTTGCAGGGCGCAGCGAAATAGCTTAAGAACGGTTGTCGACATGAGTCACTTTATCTTGATGGAAATGCAGGCAGGCGCTCAAGAGACACGAGCTGTCAAATTAAGAAAAAGTCTCTGTCTTTAATGTTACGGCTGCAGCTGAGTCAACTGCGGTTCCGAACACAAATAAGCTTCGTTGTGCAAAAATGTGATGGCAATAGAAGTTAATTAAGAACTGCAGCCAAGCGCTCAACTTCAAACACACGAAGACAAGCAATGGCGGCTCTAACGAAACTGGTGTTCATGTAAGCAGTTACGAAAGTCGAGCTTTTACTTTCTACAGCACCATCTTCACAGTAACGAGGTACGCTTTGAAAGTGAAAGCGGGCATGGCATGTTGTGCTCGTGAAAGGCACGGCATAGGGCGGCAAAGCAGTTTCAAAGAGTGAGAGGGAGGGAAGGAGAGAGCCATTGGGGATTAGGTGTGAGTGAGGTGGAGCAGAAGCTTTTGATGTGGTGTGCGAGGCCAAGCTCTCGGAAGCAGGCGGCTCGGGGAGCGCGTGCACGAGCACATGCACTTGACAAAATTCGCGATGGTTTCAGAGCTTGGTTGAGCCTCTATACTCTTGTCCTATTTATCACTTACGTGATAGAATAGGCGAGACCTAAAAAGTATGTTTTCGAGACACAAATGTGTGTATTTTCACAGCTCATAAGCTGATGTCTGTAGAAAAATAGTTGGATTGTCAAAATGTGCTTAAAGCTATTATTTGAGTTGGAGAAATGTATTATCCATATTTATATCTTGATGCACAGGGGAATTGCAGCTATGGTTTGTATGTACTAACCATGTATTATTTCAGTTTCAATTCTCAAAGCCTTTTTACATTACTGCTAGAAACCCTGCCTAATGCGCTGATGTGATCACTGCTGACACTCTTGGATGGGGTGTTCACTTTTACATCACTAGTATTAGTAGCTGAGGATTTTATTTATTTATTTATAAAGTTTTATATAGCGCAAAATTGATCCCGAAGGATATCTGAGCACTTTACACTTTCAGGCAAAGGTAACAAATCAGAACATTAGTCTAACATTGGGAATCTAATGGGCATTGAATCAACTAGAACACACATAACAGTTCAATATGATTTTCATTAAGTAGCTCTTGTTACAGAAAAGGTTGGATACCCCTGATATAGATCTGCAGGGACCACTATGGACTTCTTTACAAGCATTGTGGAATTTGGTGTGGGGATACCTGGGGAGCTAGGCTAGAATCTACGATTTGGGCTGGAATCCTGGCTCCAAAGTCCAGCGATTTTTAAAAATTCCCCTGGAATAGAAAATAACTTAACATGTGAAAAGGGAGGGCTGGTGGGGGTTGAGTTAGGAAGCAAGGTGTGTAGGTCAAACTTATGCCTCTCTGGGTGGAATATTGTCTGTGTTCCTCGGACTGCAGCAGGGCTTGGTTGGGGACCAAGCTATGATGCTAGCCACTGCCCTTCCGCTATATAGATGGAACCAAATTTATAGGGTCTGGAATTTGGGAACCCAATAATTCCACACCCAGGGAGACCAGACATTGTGAAATGTGGAATTTCGCCTGGAGTTAATGCTTTGGGTGGAATACCAATACTTGTAATGGAGACCTATGAAAACTAATTACGGAGGGAGAAGCACAACGAAGATGAGCAACATTTATATATGATATCAGGATTGAGGTGAAGAAATAGCTCTGTATGAGTCCTAGATGATATTATATAATTTAAGCTGCGGGTAAGGTGGAAAAAGATGGAGTTGGTCTGAAGAATACTTGTATTGACAGTCGTTGGTCAAAACCAATATTTTTGCTTGCTTCCCCCTACCTGTAGATTCTACTTGTCATCCATTCTTTGATATTGCTTATTTTACCACTAAGCAATTTCCCGCATTCTGCAATTGTTGAATTGTGGATTGCTCGATAAGTGGAGATGGTAGATATAAGCAGGAAAGATGAAGAAATACTGGACCATTGTCAAAGACCATTAGTAGGGGTCTGAGACATGGGCAGGAAGAAAGGGTGTCCAAAGAAAACCATAAACGGCTATCAGAGGAATGAACATATTAGGCTAAACAGCTAGCAGAGAAGGGTACACCATTGTCTGTATGAAGTTCATAAGAAAACCTTACAGGCTTGGCCTAAATGTAGGGATTTTATTTTCTTTTTATTATTTTTTGATACATTTTCCCATGGAATTCTACGAAAAGTCCCAATGTTAGGAACTAAATAGTAGGAACTCAGATTTCAAGGTCATGGTGGTTAATCGCATATTAATTTAGAGAGATGTGGCGCAGCGGCCAGAGCATAGGGCTCACAGATGGATCCCTGGCGCCAGCGGCATCTTACCTCCGAACCATGTGGCTCAGGGCAATAGCTCATTTAATCTCCCCGACCGCCCCCAGCGCCTTGAATCCTTTAAGGGGTGATATGTCTGCATTTTTAAAATATGGATTATAATGCAAAACTATCACAAAACTAGGAGGCAGGCTATGTCGAATGCTAAACTAATACCATGATTGGAAGCATTAGTGAACAGTTTGAATGTACTGATACCACAGTACAGAAGTTGTGTTAGCACCTCCTGAAAAAAACCCTAAAGACTAATTCTAATTTATCAATACAGCCTCACAGGGTACTTCTGCTTATTTAAAATACACAGGATATAACTCTGATAGTCTTCTTTTTTGGTCGAGTAGCAATATCCGTTACAGAAACTATGATGAACCAAGACCCTTTAGATAAAGGTGCAGCTGCTCACCAACGTCAAAGCTCAATGCTCATATGCGGAAAAAATGCAGTATTTGAGATAGAAGCTATAGCAGTAGAGAATAAGGTATTATTCGGGGCTTCTTCTTTCATGTGGTTGTCTGTCACAATAATCCAGATCTACAATATTGATTTACTAAAATATCCCTTTTGCTTCTTCATATGGCAAGTACATATTTACGATTTTGAACTCAACAACTATTTCCTATCTGAAATAGTGGTTTGATCAATGTAGTGGATGAAATTGTTTTGACATGCACTAGATCAGATGCTCAGATGCTGTATAGTGACCCTCTGCTTTTAATATTATTCGAGGTTAAGAAAATGTGATATGTGACTTTTCTGTTTAGAGCTCAAACGACCAAAATATCGGTGACCGTTCCTTCATAGCTCCTTTAGCAGGTATGCTTCATAAACATCATAATCCGATGCACTCCTTCCAGGCCTGTCAACTTCATAAAACATTTCACAGTGTGAGAAAGGGGCGTAGCAATGAAAGGTGCGGGGTCACGTCTCAAAGTGCCTCTGCCATGGCAGGAACGTCAGCTACTAGCTTTGTTTCCATCTAGTATTGCTGGCAAAACAAAAACTGATTCTCATCAATTCGCAAGTGAGATCCAGAGCCTATGTGTCCCACTGCCATTTTCTGCAAAATTTTCAAACTACAAAGAAGTGCCAAAAGACTGTGAAATAAATCAGTGAATTGGGTAAAACTAGAGGCTATCTTAAAATGTTAGTCCTTTCCCACCACTGCCCAGAAAGCGTCAAAATACTGACCCTCTGGGAGATTCATGTTTGATAAGTGTAATATCACCCTCAATCCTCAGTTCAAAAGTGTTAAATGAAGGAATGTTTTTAAGCCTATTGTCTTCCTCCTCTGCAACACACTCGACTTCCCCCGCAACCCCATCTTCTAAAACAAGCAAATAGAAACACACTTTTGCTGGGGCTTATGCCGCCGATGTCCTGGGGTGTTTTCACACTCCTTAAAGGACATCGGTTGATCAGTCCCTCCAAAAACAGCTGAAATATACTATTGTGAAGTAGTTTCAGCTGTTTTCCCAGTCAAAGTGTGATATCGGCTCTTTATAGGGTGACCATGTGAAAGAAGCCAATATCGTGTTACACACGGTGTTATTGTGTGCGTTGGCAGGTCTGGCCTTTGTTTCATAAGCAAGTCAAGAAGAGCAATAACAGTAGTTCAAATGAAAGTATAGCAGGGTCCCTTAACTACTTCTATTTAGTGACACACAGGTTTTACTTTTCTCAGACTTCCTTAATTTATGCTTGCTAATTCCCATTCATGTTATATGGACTTTAGCCTGTGTGCATCCAGAACCAAACAAGCAGTTGTGAGTTATCTGAGGCCACACCTTCTTCTCCTGGACAGATGTGCACCTCACTATTTCCCATATTCCAGCCCATTAGGTGAATTAGAACCGGTCTCTCGCGCTCTCAGTATCTACCTACTCTAGGGTCCAGCACAGTTTTTTTTCATTCTTTGGTGTTTCCGCTCTTTTCTTGTGTATGTGTTTTTGTTTTTTTAACAAAGTATACAGTATTTGATGTAGACTTCTAGCCACAGATTCCTTACTTTTTTTTTGCAGATTTTTATATAGCACGAACTTGACTCTAATCGGGTATCAAAGCGCTTTACATAGCACCGGTTACGTTACATGAGGACACACATTCATTTTTGTTAGGCACGGGGAGATTAAGTGATTTGCCCAGAATCACAGGATGTTCAGCGTCATTGCAGAGACTCACACCCAGTTCCCCAGATTTGAGGTCGACCCCCTTAGCCGTTAGGCCAACTCCTCTCCCCTTTAAATTTCGCCAGGTGTCATACTGGATCGGAAGATTTTTCATGAGCAGTACCCCTGTACGCTGGTAGGTGGCATCGTTCGGCTCCACGTGCGTCATCAGCCGATATAGGTGCCATCTAGGAGCGCTGACATCTTTTCTTTACTTTCCGTGCCAGCCAGTGCTGACCTGGAGAGAAGCTACCCCTCAGTCACTGTTTGACTGGATTGTTTTGGAATTTTGTCAAGTGCATTTGAGGTTTGACCTCCTGGTGTGTAGTTTTGTCGTCTAAAAAAGCAGGATTTAAGCCCTGCGGAGCCTGTGGCTGATGTTGGTGATGGGCCCCCATCATTTCTGCCTGTGGTGTCTGGAGCGTGACCACGACCTGAAGTCGTGCTCCGATTGCCGCACCGTGATTTCAAGGGTCTTGCAGGAGCCGTCTCTCAAGCTCATGGCGGGCCATCGTGTGACTCCGCGTCCCACGAGGACCTGGTCAAGAGGAAGGTTCCGGGAGCGCAGTCTGAGGTAGTCATTCAACTCCAAGTTGTCCGTGCACTCGGGTAAGCCGAAGCACAAGGAGAAGTAGTTGTCCAAGAGTTCTTCGACCTCTCCTTGTCTGTCGGCCGACGAGATGATGGAGCGTGTGACTAGCTCCACGGTTGAGCCTTGGCTGACCCCACGCCTCCCTGAATTTCCGGGAGCCAGAACGACCCCCACCCAACTCAGATTTCTATGAGGCCATGCCCCTCCTATTTGTGCAGCCCGACTTCTGTGGTTCGCCTTTGGGACTCCTGGGATCAAAGGAGAACCCATGAGATTCTGCACTGGCGGGTCCAGTGGACCCCGGTGGATCTGTTCTTGGAACCGGACTGGTGCTCCTCGTACCACCTCAACCTTTCCTGATGCTGGTACCGATGCTGACGCTCCAAGCACTGCCTGCGCCATTCCCGTTCTGATCCCTGACTCCGATAGGGAGCTGAATGGGCGTTGTCTGATGCATACAGGAGCCTTGCCTCCTAGATCGGAGCCTGAGCCCTAATCCCCTGGGTTAGGACTCTGGGAACAATGGGAGGGGTCGGTGGACCTTGGAGAATACAAGCCATACGAGGAAGACCGTAGCATAGACTGGTGTGAGGAACTCTGTGAAGCCAGTGGAATGGATACCTCTCCAGATACTGCTATGATTTATCCCCCCTACTGTAGCTACGGAGGATAGAGTTTCCTACCCAATGGTGGTGTGAAGAGCGACTGAGATTCTTGACCTTGAGTTGCCCTTGGTGGCATATAAGACTGGCATCTTGACAGAGGTGCTTCACCCAGGAGTCACGACATCGAACCGCTACTCCTGTTCAATGATGCCCACACTGATGTCCGTTTGTTGGCTTTGTCCAGACTCACCACAGGGGGGGGTTACTGTGAATAGGACGATTGCCTGCTGCCACCCCTCCACTCCAGGGGAGCCAAATTTCCTCACTCAATACCAGAGAGCTTGGTGGTCCAAGCCTCAATATCCCATGACACATTTCCTTCCATCCCCAAGAAGCTGGACTCCTTGAGAAAGATGTTTTCTTCCGCCAGCCTTGCTTTGCGGTCTGTGAATAAATCGTGCCTATTCGGCTGGTACTCCCACACACTGTAGGGTGCGATTGTGCCTGTGCTGCCACAGGTCCTGGAGGAGGCCTGGGCATACTCTCTCAAGCTACTGCAGAGTGGTTAATTCAACGGTGGCCCTGAGGCGACACGCCTGGTTGAAGAAGACTGGCTTTTCGTGGGATATCCAGTCATTCCTCATGGACTTGCCCTTCGATGACACCCGTCTCTTTGGAGATGAGGCAGATTTGGCGACTGAGCTCTTCAGGCATTTGCACCCACAGACTTCATGGGTCTGTTAGGCAGTGGTCTGACTGCCCACTCCCTTCCCCTGCAGCTACAACCTCTAAACCCTCCTAATCTGCCCCTTTACAACCTTGGGCATCTAGTTGGCGACCGGATTCTCCATCACCTGCCCCACTGGCAGTCCGTTACATTGGACATGTGCGTTTTGCAAATCGTCCAAAAGGGCATCTCGGAGGGACCTGCAAAAGATCTCCAGTTGTGGCTAAAGAACTACGATTGTGTCAGAGGCAGACACCTTTCCCTTCCCCAACCAGCTCTCACAGTAGTAACAGATGCGTCACTCTTGGAATTGGGCGGCCATCTGGGACAGGTAGAGATGAGAGGACTCTGGTCTCTGGCGAAATCCGGATTCCACATCAACCCATTGGAGCTCTGTGCAATCAGACTGCCATTGAAAGGCTTTCTGCCCTCCATCAAGGGAAGGCTGGTACAAGTGTTCACGAACACCACCACTGCCATGTGGTACTGCAACAAACCGGGTGGGCTAGGGTTAATGAGCCTTTGTCAAGAAGCCCTGCGCCTTTGGATATGCTAGAACAGCAGTGCATATCCCTGGTGGTCCAACACCTGGCGGGCTCTCAGCGCCCGAGCAGACAAACTCAACACTTGATGCTTTGCGGATCACAAATGGCGCCTCCACTCTGAGGTGGCGCAAGGTCTCTTTCAACGTTGGGGAGATCCTTGGTTAGAGAATGCATTATGTTAGCAGTTTTGCTTGCTGGAGTTTTCAAGGTGGCTCTCGCTCAGAGATGCTTATCGTCTTGAGTGGAGGTCAGGCCTCCCATATTCCTTTCTGCCCATACCAATCCTGCCCCAAGTTCTCAAGAAGATCAGTAACTACTAGCCTAGGTCATCCTTGTGGCTACAGAGTGGGCACGGAGCGCCTGGTATCATGAGCTACTGAGCATGGTCATCAATTCTCCGATCTGGCTGCCCCTTCATGAGGATCTTCTGCAGCTGCACAGGGCTGAGTTCTCCAAGTGAACCTGTCCACTCTCTGCCTTCTTGCATGAAGATTGAGCGGCAACAATTGACAACTTCAATCTTTCTCCCAAAGGCTGTAGTGTTTTCTTGGCAGCTAGGCTTCCCTCCACCAAGACTGTATTATCCTGCTGTTGGGGAAAACATTTGTGGCATGGTGTGCAGGACAAGACATTGCCACCATTCTTGCCCCCCCTTTCGAAACTCTTACTCTTCATTCTTTCCCTTGTCCAGCAGGGCTCTTCTCTGGGCACTCCTAAGGGCTATCTATCTGCAGCTGCCTGACCAACCCTCATTGTTCAAGTTCCCTATTGTAAATAGGTTTTGAAAAGGTATTGTCCATCTCGTCCCCCCTTCACTGTTTAAGCCTCAGTTGCACCTTACTCTGGTTATTACTTTTTTTAACTCCTTTATCGCTGCGCAAATTCCACTGTGGTGCGGGAGTTCTAGTAAGTGGGGGGGGGGGGGGAGGGGAGGGGGCGGGGCAGCCAACGGACGTGCGCAGCACTACCGAGGTAGTGCTCGCGGCGGCCGTTGGCCGACGCGCACACGCAAGAGGTTAATATGCGTTCCTTTTGAGCCTCTTCATAATTGTCCTCTCAGGATTCCGACAATCAAAAAAGCCTTTCTTGATTGCTTCTGCCCGTAGAGTGAGCGAGCTGCAGGTCTCATCATCAAAACCGCCTTACCTCTCAGTCCATCTTGACATACTGGTGTTTCTACTGAAAGTGGTGACCCCATTTCATGTAGGCCAGTTAACCACATTGCCTATTTTTTACTCTCCTCCACATCCCTCTAAAGAAGAGGAGCGACTCCACTGTATGGACCCTACAAGAGCGCTGTAATTCTACCTTGACCGCACACAACAGTTCTGGGTGGATGACCAACTCTTGGTGCAAAGAAGGGTCTGGCTGTGCAGAAGCAGACCATCTCTAGATGGGTCGTACTTTATATCAAAATCTGTTACACACTGTGAGAAAGTGGCTCTAAATATACTGGACCAAGATAAGGTTCAGTGTGCATAGAGTCCAACAACCCCAGAGGTATAACAGAGGTTAAAGCCAGGTGTGACCTTACTCTCTAAAGTGGTAGCTTGGTCGAGCAGTAAGGCAGTACCAGAGGACAGTGTAAAGCATTTGTTGTACCCACTCATTCAGCAAAAGGTTTCACACACTCAAAGACTGAACTCCAGGCCAATTGTTTTTTATATCAAAGATATAGTTGTTTTCTTTCTAGAACCAGCAGGTATCGAAATATACTGTTCTCAATATGAGAAGTCTCCGATGAGTACTTTGCAGAAAGGCAATAAACTTTGTAAACCCAATAGGTACAGGGGTTGCTGTAGGCTACACAATTCTAATCACAATATAGCGTTGAACTCAATGGGTTTTCCTCATATAAGTACAGTGGATTACTTTGTAGAGTACTTTGGTAGTTCCAGGACTGGATCCTAGATTCAGTCCTGGGGTCTAAGCTGAAAACATTTTAGTAAAAACGTTTTAGTTATTGCAGTGATTTTTCAGGAATATAAAGCTATTTTAAATATTCACAATTAGAAACTTTTCAATGAAAATCTGGCAATGTTATCCAATAGGAGAACATTCAGGTTGCAGGTAAAGTATGATCTTGTTACTTTTGTAATCCAGTACTGGGTTCCTAGGTCCAGCACTGGGGTCTCAACTTAAAACGGGTAAGTAGTTACGTTTCAGTATTTCGTATGATTTTTAAAGAATATTTCAAGTTTTCAAAAGTAGACAGAAGACATTTCATAGAAAAGCAGACAATGGGTTCCTATGGAGAAAATACAGGTCACTAGTAAACTCAGTGAGGATTAATTTTGCGATTCAGTACTGGGCTACAAGGTACTTTATTGGCTTCTCTCCTGATCCCAGGTGAGTACT
Source organism: Lissotriton vulgaris (assembly GCF_964263255.1). Classification (NCBI taxonomy): domain Eukaryota; kingdom Metazoa; phylum Chordata; class Amphibia; order Caudata; family Salamandridae; genus Lissotriton; species Lissotriton vulgaris. The sequence goes on from NC_141687.1 coordinate 836,641,730, forward strand.
TCGGAATTCGGTTGATTTTATATGAATATTTTTTCTTTCCAAAACTTCACACTTAGAAGATTTTTCGTGTCAAACCAGTCAATGTTATCCAATGGCAGGTAAGTGAGTTACCGGTTTCTAGGTGAGTACTCGACTGGTGAAGTTAGGGTTCTGGGTATAGACTCAGGGGTCCCCCAGGGTCAGGTAGGTACAGTTGGTTCACCCTCAGTGGCACAGGGGCGGCCGGGTGCAGAGGTAGTTGGGCCCAATGTTATCCATCGAGGGGCAGGGGGCCTCCGGTTGGTGGCTGCTGGCTAGCAGGCCACGCGGCTGTGGGAGCTAAGCTCCTGGTCACTTGTTCAGGGCAAATTGGGAAGTAGGATCGGGCAAAGGTTGCACGGCCAGCGGTACTCGGGCGGCTGGGTGCAGGGTGCTTTTGAGCCGTCGGGCGCTAAATGTTATTCAATGGTGAAGGTAACAAATGACCAAAGGCTGCAAGCTCGGGATTGAGACTCTTCAGGGGCGACCACCACTTCGAGAGGTAAGTTGGGATCTTGAAGCACAGGTAGGTACCCCCCAAAGGAAGGCACAGGGAGCTGCAGGACGCCGTGAGCAGGGGTCTCTTTTGGGGTTTGGAATGCTTCCCCTCGGCTGGTCCCGGTTGGAGGGGCCCCTGGTTCTGAGTCTGCAGACGATGACTGGGTCGTCGAGGAGGGTCTTTGGCAGTGGCGGTTTCTGTGCTTGGGCGTCGGGGCTCCGCCCCCTTTAGTTCCAAAGTAAAAACACAAAGCAATCACGAAGTTTGAACTGTTTTTGAAGTAAAGAAAATGCCCCCTTGTAAGTTTGTGGAACGGGAGAGGGGCACTGTTTGCTCCAGTCAGTGATACTAGTGTTGTTGCTGTGCTCAGCGTTAGCAATGAAGACACGTGACTGACACCACATTTTAACTGCTCCACTGGGTATGCCCAAAGCTTAAGTATTTGCCGGGCTGACAAGCTCTCAGCCCTGAGGGCTGTGATGTCATCAGCTCGGCAAAGACTGGGCATCAAAACACAGTCTCCACCCCCTGATTGCATGGAAGTAAAGTTAGCCCCGGGTTTTAGTTTCAACACCGTTTTAAGGAAGGAACACAGGCCCTGGGTACCTGGTTGGCAGGAGCCCAGGGCACACTCAGTCAAAGCACATCAGCAGTTCATAAAAAAGTGGGGGCATACCAATGCAAGAAAGATGGCACTTTCTCACACACACTGACCAAGAAGCAACCTCCTGAAGGTTGGCAATCTCATTCCACCAGACCTAAAGTTGTGACCTCTGCATTAGCATGCGCAGTTCCGGTCCTGGACATCTGCCAGGCAGCAATGTGGGCTTCCTTGCACATGTTCACGAAACATTACTGTCTGGACAGTCGGGTCCGTTGAGATGGGCACATTGCCTGTTTGGTCCTCAGGACTTCTCTGTACGAAATTGATCTGCAGACCCACCTCCGTAGAGGTATTTTTTGGGTATCTATTAAAAGGTATAGAATCTGCAGCTAGAAGTCTCTTATCTGAAATCCGTGTCCCAAGGTGGCGCCTATATAGGTGCTGCGGAAGTCCCTTCTGGCGCAGATGACTCCGATGCTTGCTGAGTTGAACGACGGCACCTACCGGCCCACAGTGGTACTGCTCACGTAGATCTTTTGTCTCTAGTCTGATGCCTGGGGAAATTGTAAGGTAAGGAATCTGTGGCTAGATATAAGAAAGGAGATTAATTTCAATTCCCATACAATTTCTTGTTGTAGGACAGAGTGTTATTCAAATGTATGTACACAAGGTTACACGATTAACTTTGCTAAGGTGGAAGAGAGATAGTATCCATATTGTCCTAAATGCAAATGACCCCAAATCTTTTAGAGTTTTCATACCTCGTCTCTAGTGGTGGCCCTTGGTTTTCCTGTTGCATATACCTCATAGACAAGACTATGAAATCTGCTGCCTTAAACTTCAGCGTAATTGTAAAAATTACTTCCCAAGAAATGGGTGCAAAAAACGTTGCCCTCTGATGACTTGACTCTGTGTGTTACCTCAACTGCATCTACAGTTAAACCACTGATTTATTAGTTGGAAGCTCTACGACTGTGATGTCTTTGATAGGGACTGCACCACCAGTAACACAATGTGATCTTACCCTTCCGTGGCTGCTAATCTAGTTATTTTGCTGAATGTTTTTTACACTTCATGTAAGACTGCGTAGGTGATAAAATATTTTCCTTTCTGAAAACTAAACTCAAAAGATTCTGAAGGCCCCCATAAGGGGTGATACTTGAGCAGACGCCACACAAGTGCTAGATCCACCCCTGACATACTTGCATTTCTCATGAGTCTATTTTTTTAGCTGAATGTCCAAAGCAGGCATTGCACAGTACCTGCCAAGCACTGAAAAGGTGCAGACCCTCCTATTTTGTTGAATATGAAATCATAAAAAAAGACTACTGGTTAAGAAAGAACTGTGAGACAAAAAAAGAGAGGCAGAAAAGACAATAAGAGTAGGAAAATAAGTAAGGACATCAGCAAATTCTGGATGTTTTTCACTCAAAATTTCACTCTGTGTGTGTTGCGTGGGAAGAGTCGCCAAGTAAAAAGTCAGGGTGTACGCCCTGCTGCTGCTGTCATGGACAGTTATCTATTACAGACTCTCATGTGGTCTGTGGTACCAAAGTAGCACTCCAGCGTTTGCGAGCAGTGCAGCCTCATGTTACTCAAAAGCCAGCAATTAGTGAGAGCAATAGTGTTTAGTGCATGTGTGCTTGACAATAGGTGGGCTCGGCATTGCTCGCGGTCTGGTTCGTGCTCCAAGTTGTGGTCGTCGCCCTAATCCAAGTCATTGAAGGACAAAAAGAAGCAGCAGAAGAATTGGCGCAGGCAGAAGAATTCACACTGACACGCAGTTTCCGACACGCTGTCTCCATGCCAACCCCTCCCCCTCCCTTTACATCAACTTCAGTGCCTGTTCCAATGCTGGTGCTTACGCTGGTCTTTCTGGAGTTTCTGGAACAGGTTATGACCTTGACACACCACGTTGGTGCTCCTTCACTAGAGAGCTTGGTGGTGCACGTGTTTTCTTGCTTAAATCAATATTTTCTTAATGCGTCTCCAGACTGGGAGACTAAAAAAGCATGAAGGAATTGGGCAATAAAGTATTCTACTCAAGGGGTTTGGCACTAATATACATGAACGCCACATGCCTCTTGGTGATCGACACTCGAGCGCTGTGGGAGATGGCACAGATGACAATGGTGAGTCGCCCAGACTACCTAAAGTGCAATATTACTTAGGTAGTCAAAGATTGACAACATGCAGCAGAACAGATCCTGCGAGAACGTCTGGCCTGAGTATGGGCATTCCGTGTCAATTAGACACTGCACTCAGCTCTGCTTGCCTGGCTTATTGTATGGTGTACAAGCCAATTTAATGGAAATGTCCTTTGAAGGAGCTCACTTTTTTTGAGCACAAAGAAGACTGCCATAGAAATGTTCAAACAATGTTGTGCTACAGCTCAGTCCTTGACTTCCACAGGAAATTCCTTAAATTTCACTTCTGTTTGTAGGGCTACCATTTCATCAACACCAATCTTTCCAGGAGCCAAATACATTTCTTCTTCAGCGCTGAGTCTGTGACAGATCGAAGGGTAGACAGGCCTGGCATCCTTCTTTCTTCTCTCAGGCACAACCTGGGAAACCACTTTAGCTTTCCCTCGCAGGAACATGAACTACCCATGGGCAGACTATCTTTAATCTACAGGCCTGCAGGCCGTTGCGATGAACTAATAGGTCTTGCAACATATAGATAAGCATTTTTGCCCTTCCTGTCTAACAGAAATCTCCCACATTCTCTCACTTCCTTCTTCCCAATCTGAAGACCACATTCATTAACAGGAGGGTGCCATACTTCAGAAAGGGGTCGTGAAAGTTGTCCCATAGCAAGAAATTGGGCAGAAATTTTACTTTTGGTAGCCCCTAGTTCCCTAGAAGTGATTGTGCCTGCATCAGATCTGGTTTTCAGGGTCTTGAATTCCTTTCTTTGCAAGGAAAAATTCAAAATGCTATCCCTAGCTAAGGTGCTTTTGGTGTTAGAACTTAAAGACTTGTTGGGGGATCCCCAACTTGCACGACACATTCTTTCACATAATTTTCCTGCAGTCTCTCAGAGGAGGTACCTGTGACTCTTGGTAGGCTCAATGCATTACCAGTTTTGGCTCCTTTCATTGAATTAGCATCTTTACCAAGGTGATGGTGCAGTTGTGGAACATCTGCGCAGGTCAGGTTCTCAGTATCCCCGCACCTGACTGTTCAGCTGATTAAGGTTAGTTTGCCGCATGTGGTGTTGACCGCCTGAAAGCCACAGCAACCTTGCTGTTAGACCTGGGCTTCTCCACCAGTCTTCCCCAGTTGCACCTGGAGCCCTCCAAGCACCTCCTGTTCATAGGGAGAGTACTGGATACAGAATTTCTCAAATCACTTTTCTCTTGTCTAGAGGATTTCTGGCATTCAGGATATGATTCCAGTGTTTCGGAAGGGAGGTCATGTGTGCTAGGTCTGCAGACTTGCATTTTGTTGCTCACTCACACACGGGCAAGTGAATTCTATCCATTGGCACCTCTCACCTCAATTTGTTCCAGCATGGAGGCAATCTAACTGACAAAAACAGGATCCCCCTAATACCAAGCAGAACAGCTTTGTCGGTAGAAGGCAAACTTGTCATGCGAGAACTCACTTTGGCCATTGTAGGAGAGTAGGGTCTGCTTCCTATGGTTACCCCACTTTTTGCTGTGATTCTCTGGTTTTTCAACTTTAGTCTGGCTTTGGCCCTGCTAATCATGCCCACAGCCTAGCTGTTCTCTCTCTAAATTGATACCATGTACTTTAGGTACATACCAGAAATGGTTACTGGGTCACCCTTGTGAGCCCCTTTATAGTGTACCCTAGGTACCCAGGCCTTAGGTGCACCCTAGGCCTACCAGGGGATGCAACATATAATGTGCCACCCCTGGTTTGCCTTCCAAACTGACACCACAGGTCTGTTCATACAGCCTGGGTAAGGTGGTGTAATCACCCCTTACTTAGATATAGTATACCTATATCTATATACATATATACACATATACACTTATAAGTCACACCTATGGCAGACCTCGACAATCCTGGAGGTAGAGTGCTTGGTTTTATGTGAGAGGGTGCCCTAGCATGAGCTGAGCCTAAACCTCACACCCAAGATGGTAAGAGAGAGATTAGGTTTTGTGTGGACTACAGAGGTCTCAATGCTGTCACTAGGACAGATGTCCATCCAATACCCAGGGCAGATGAGCTCATAGGCAGATAGGCATCTGCCAAGTTTCTGAGCACATTTGACCTGAAAGCTGGCTACTGGCAGATCAGGCTAGTTGATGATGCAAAGCCAAAGACCGCATTTGCAACTCCTGGCGGGCATTATCAATTTGTGGTAATGCCCTTTGGTCTGAAAAATACAAATGCCACATGTCAAAGGTTGGTGAACCAAGTCCTCTCCGGTCTGGATGACTACTGTGCAGCTTATCTAGATGATATTGCTGTCTTTAGCTCCACCTGGGAAGATCACCTGATCCACCTGAAAAATGTTTTGGAGGCCCTACAAAAGGTAGGCCTAACTATCAAGGCTACCATGTGCCAGATAGGGCAGAGTCAGGTTGTATACCTAGGTCACCATGTAGGTGGAGGCCAGGTTCAACCATTGCAGAGCAAAATCCAGACCATAATATACTGGACTGCTCCAACCACCCAGACTCGGGTCAGAGCTTTCTTGGGCCTGACTGGGTATTACAGGAAATTTGTAAAGGGGTATGGTTCCATTGTGACACTTCTTAGTGACGTAACTTCCAAGAAAATGCCTAAAAAGTTAAGTGGAGAATCAGCTGTCAAAAGGCATTTGATGACCTGAAGCAGGCCATGTGCACTGCACCAATTCTGCAAAGTCCAGACTACTCCAAATAATTCATTGTTCAAATAGATGCTTCTGAGTTGGGGGTAGGGGCTGTGCTATCACAATTGAATAAAGATGCCCAAGACCAGCCAGTAGCTTCTATAAGCAGAAGGCTGACCCCTAGAGAGAAACATTGGTCCGCTATTGAGAGGGAGGCCTTTGCTGTGGTTTGGGCACTGAAGAAGCTGAGGCCATACTTGTTTGGTACTCACTTCAAAGTTTAGACAGACCATAAGCCCCTCTTGTGCCTAAAACAGATGGGTGAAAATCCCAAACTGCTCAGGTGGTCCATTTCCCTACAGGGGATGGACTTTACAGTGGAACCATGCCAATGCAGATGGACTCTCCAGATATTTCCACTTAGAACATGAAGACTCAACTGGTCAAGGTTAGTTCAATGTCCCTGCGCTTGTGGGGAGGGAGGGGGTTGTGTAGGAGAGTAGGGTCTGCGTCCTATGGTTACCCCCACTTTTTGCTGTGATTCGCTGGTTTTTCAACTTTAGTCTGGTGTGGCCCTGCTAATCAGGCCCACAGCTTAGCTGTTCTCTCTCTAAATTGATACCATGTACTTTAGGTACATACCAGATTGGTTACTGGGTCACCCTTTGTGAGCCCCTGTATAGTGTACTCTAGGTGCCCAGGGCATAGGTGCACCCTAGGCCTACCAGGGGCTGCAGCATGTATTGTGACACCTCTGGTTTGCCTTCCAAACTGTGACACCACAGTTCTGTTCTTACAGCCTGGGTAAGGTGGTGTATCCACCCCTTACTTAGATATAGTATAACTATATCTATATACATATATAGACACATATACACCTATAAGTCACTACTATGGCAGACCTCGACAATCCTGAAGGTAGCGTGCAGGGTTGTATGTGATAGGGTGCCCTAACATGAGCTGAGCCCCTCTACAGCTTTCGGAACCATCTCCTTATAGGTGTTCTATGATATAGCCATACCATATACTCTTAAGTGCATTATAATCCTCGCGGTTAATGCTAACTTTGATTTGTCTTTATCAAAACATGTCGTGTAAGGTGTCAAACACTTTGGAATACTACCCCCTGCCAGGTCTGGCAGCGGGGGTAGCATTCCTCCCTTCTAGAGGGAGAAGACATGTAGTTACTGGTAAACCCGGTTAAAGTTAAACAAAGCCTCAGCATCACAAAATGGATGCTGCTGCCACAGACACGAGTCTGCCCTCCTGCTGCTGGACGAAACTCAGTCAGGGGAGGCCTGGACAATAGGTTTCCTGTCCAGGGAGGTGCTGGCACCTCCCAGACAGGGTTTTGTTTATTGGGGCAGGGAGGGCTGCATTCAGTGAATGCTTTCCAGACACTGCCTGGGGCACACTAGGTGCTCCATGCATTTCCCAGTTCAAACCGGGGGGCACTCTGCCCCAGCTCTGGCGCAAAACTGGACAAAGGGAAAGGGGTGTAACCACCCCCTTCTCCGGTCCACCCATAAGAGGGACCTTAAAGGTAGTCCAGCCCCTAAACTTAGTACTAATATAGGAATCCAGTCCCTTGGACTTTAGATTACCCTGGACGAAAATCTGAAACATAAATCTTGGAACTTCGACATTCCATTTCGACTGGAAGACAGAAGACATCTCCCTTGTGGTCAAGGAGTGACCACCCTGTTCAAACAGGCACCAACAGCAACTTTGCCGGTCTGCATTTTCGAGGCTCCCGCTGGATCCCGAAGAATCTGCGACACAGGACACGGACTTCCAGACATCTCTTACCCCGACCTTCGCTCACAGCAAAGCTGAGACCCGTGGTGGACACGAGAGACGTGGGACCGGAACTCCTGGACATCCTGTATTTTGCAAGCTGCACTCACTTCACAAGGTATCTCGAAGTTGTGAATTGGGTGCTTGAAGCTCCAGACCCGAGCACCATTTGCACCGAAGCTCAGAGGCCCCCACTCCACGAGTGTCCCGTGGGCCCCGCTTTTGCATTTCAGCTAGACGCGTCTTCGCGGTTCCTAGTCCGTTGGCTAGTGAGCCCCCCGAAGACTTTCTCTTGAATCTAACTTGCTTTCCTGGTTGCTCCAGGCTTGCTCCAGCTTCCCTTCAAATGAGAAGCGCCACAGACCTTGCTGATCTGCTCCGAAACCAATCTCGACATCCTGCTTGGGTTGCGTTTGCCAAGGCTTGTTGGTTCCAATCCGGATACCGACACCACAGTCAAGTAGATCTTTCATGAGAAAGCTCAAATCCAGCTCCTGGTTGTCTTCGGCGCCTCCTGGTCCTCGTGGCTTAAGAGACAAACTTCACCTTTTCAACTGAAGTCACCCGACATTGGCTGGCAGCTTTCCATCGCCATCCTGGTCACTAGCAAGTGACCCAGACTCTGTCCCTTCTGCTTTCAGGTTCTTCAGATCTTCGATCCACCCTTGGATCCACCCGGACACTTTTCCTCTGGTCGCCTGCAGCACTTCTTTGCAGCTCTCCATTGAAATAGACGACGAAACCCAACACCAAAAGACACCTATGCACCCGGCTTCCGTGGGTGAGGTAGCACGAGTACTCTGGTAGTCTCAAGGGTATTGGCCCTCCTAGTGTCTAAGTCTAAAAGGGTTGCATCGTTGTGAAGTATCCTTAAATTGTAAAATTGTAACTTGTTAGTTTCCCATAGAAAGTCAATGGTAACCCGCGGCTGTGGTTAGACACTGCACGCGTCTCCCGTGGGCCTCCTACTTCCTAACCGTTGGTTGTTTAGAGTAGCCCCAGCGATTCCACAGGCCCCAGGCCTGCTTTCTAATTCTCACATGGTTCTTATACCACTATTTTAGTATATGGTTTGTGAGGCCCCAAGGGCAAAATGTATACTTTGCAACTTATCTATGCTAATTAAATAACTTGTATTGTACTTTTACCTCTGACCTCATAAAGAGTGCAGAGGGGTTGTGTTTAGAATAAATACATATATATTTGATATATACCTTGTGTGGTGTGCTTTCATTTGGTACTCAAGGGATTATAATTGGTAAAACAACTTGCTTAACTCGCCTACTGAAGTCTTAGCCTGATGACTGCTGGCCATTGCTACCCCTAGGATAGCTTTCTATAAGGTTGACTTTACAACCATCATCAATAAGGGTCGATTACACTGGTGCAAGGTGCCCACTAGAACTAGTGGACATCATATGCCAGGCTAACTTCTCACAGCCATTCCAACCAGTGACCTCTGTATTGGCAGATGCCTCCTCTTTAGTGTTGGGTGCACATCTGCTGGAGTCTCTGAACAAGCAAACACTTCACATCAATCTACTCAAGTTGCAGGCAATTCACTTGATTACGAAGTGCTTTCTGCCACCACCTCATGGTTGTTCGGTCCAGATTCTGGTATTTGCACAAGCAGAGAGTAGTTGGGGTTTGGTCTTCTCTGCTGAGAAGCTATGAGACTTTATGCCTGGGCACAATAAACTACATGTGGCTTGTTACTATTCATCTGGCAGTCTTCTTGAACACAAGAGCAAACATCTTGATTCTGCATCATGTTGCAGACCATGAGTGGCGTCTCCACATAGGTGGTTCGGAACTTCTTTATCCTGTGGGACACCATTTAGGTGGATCTTTTCTCCACTCACAAGAATTCCCATTGCCTGTTGTTCTGGCCCCTGCGTTTTTCACTGCATGGAGCCTTGGGAAATGAGCTTCAGTTGACTTAAAACTTTCCACTTTACTACCCGTTCATCCCACCCTTCAGTACTCATCTCTCAGATGTGGTGCTCTGTGAGTTTTCATTGGCCATGCAAGTTTGTGCAATATCATGGATAAGGGCTAAGCTGGAGCTTTGGCAGGGTTCATTTGTTTGTGAGACCAACTCTCTTAATTCAAGTCTTGGATAGCAAGATGATATTTGAAGGATATGTTGTATAGATTCTCTCCTTCAAATTCTATTACACTTTTGTCTTTCTGCAATTTGTGTTCGAGGCATGTGAGCTGTAGATCACATGCTTTGCATACTCCTGCCATCCAGTGTTGGCTCCAGATGTTTGCAAGTTGTTTTTCTTCGAAGTCTTTCCAGTCACAAGGTAAGGTGGCTCCTTTTGGTGATAGTACGCATGGGCATCGACTCCATTGTTAGATTGTTTTTTTCCACCATCAGGTTTGGACGTGTATTGCTGCGCTCTGGTTCGAAACAGTCATTCGGGTTCCCCTCTGTGCGCAGTCCACTATACCCGCGTCAGTATTGTTTCATACGCGTATCCCACTTCTCCACGTGTTGTATCGGTTGCAGAAAATTTAATGTTCTGGCGCCTGCGTTTTTCACTGCATGGAGCGTTGGAAGATGAGCTTCAGTTGACTTAAAATTTTCCACTTTACTACACGTTCCTCTGATTCTCCAGTACTCATCTCTCAAATGTGTTGCTCTGTGCGATTTCATTGGCCATGCAAGTTTTTTCAATATCATCGATAAGGGCTAAGCTGGAACCTTGGCGGGGTTCATTTGTTTGTGAGACCAACTCTCTCAATTCAAGTCTTGGATAGCAAGAGGGTTTTTGAAGGATATGTTGTATAAATTCTCTCCTTCAACTTCTATTATACCTCTGTGTGACAGCAATTTGTGTTCGAGGCATGTGAGCTGTAGATCACATGCTTTGCATACTCCTGCAGTCCACTATACCCGCGTCAGTTTGCTTCGTACGCGTATCCCACTTCTCCGCGTATCGTATTGGTTGGAGAAAATTTAATTTTCGATCGGAAGACTTGTGGAAGCCCGTCGGGCCTAACTGTGTTGGTCCACCTCACAGTCGATGGGACGGACTCCATTCAAATTTTGCCACCTCAATTAAAAGTCCCCCAACAAGAGTCCGCTCATTGAGAGACCTCCAAAATGAGATCACCGCCTCCTCCATGTCATGTGCATATGGTCACTCACGAACCCATCATATACTTGATTACCTTCTGCAACACCTCATCAACGCTGGTAGGAGTACACCACTCCTCTTTAGATAACACCCCATCAGTGATCGTACTCACAGAACACACAAACTCCAAATCATCTTCGTTGTTGTCTATATACTTATCAGCCCCTTCTTTGACTGGCAGGCGTGAAAAACAATCTGCTGCAAAGTTCCAGACACTAGGAACAAACTGCAATTTATAATGATACTCCTGCTTATGCTACTGCTTCTTCGCAGTATGCGGAGTTGCTCTACCAACATTGCAAGTTTTGAACAGCTGCACAAGTGGCTTGTGATCGGTGCGACAAAATGAACTTATTGCCCCATACAAACTTCATAAGTAATGGACCCCCTACCATAAAGCCAAAGCTTCTTTTTTGTGGTGGGATAGGTAGATTCAGCTCTGCAAAGTGATAATATATTCCTTGCCTTTACCTTTTCTCTGCATCAAGAATGCACCCAACCCACGGCTGCCAGCATCTATAGTGATGGTACACTGGCCAAAAACAATTTCCTTTTTTATTAAGTGAAGAACACTCTGAACCTCTGCATTCCATTCATATGTTACTTCTTTTCTCAACAGTTTATGCCAACATTGTCTTGCTAGAAAAATTACCCACAAATTTGGAGTAATATTCGATCAAACCTAAAAATAATCTAAGTTGATCCTTGTCACTAGGCGCAGATGCATTCGCAATTGCCTTCAAAAGTTTTGTCTTTAGCTCAATTCCCCTACTTGAAACATAATGTATCAGATAATCCACCCCTTCGCAACAAAAGGCACATTAAAAAAAATAAAATGAAAGTTAAACCAGACTCACTCAGAATCCCCAGCACCTTATCCAATTTTTCATCATGCTCGTGGTTAGTTTTTCCATAGATTAAAATATGGTCTAGGAAGCATAATACCCTAAACATGTCCTTGAACAGTCTCTGGAATAAAAACTATGCTGGAGCTAAACCAAATGGCACTAGTCTGTAACGAAAGGTTCCTTCAGGAGTTACGAAGGAAGTCTGATGTCTTGACACCTTGCATAACTCCACCTGGTGGTAAGCCGCCGACTTGTTTTACATCATATATACTGCGGCACCCTTTAATGTGCAGAACAATTCGTTAATATTAGGGAGTAGCTGTTATCGACTCATATGTTGTAATTCAGGTCGCGCAGATCCACGCATAATCTTTGTTATGTTGGACTTGCGTGCTAAAACTACCGGGGCCAACCCTTTTTTTTTCATCGTAGTTTTATATTGCGCGTATCTGGTATTCGAGCGCTTTACAGGAGTACCAGTTGCATTACAGACGGACACACACACATTTATTTTGTTGGGCGCGGTGAGATGAAGTGATTTGCCCATAATCACAGGATGTTGAGGGCCCAATGCCCAGACTTGAAGCCGGTTCCCCAGCTTCGAGGTCGACCGCTCTAACCCTTAGGCTGCATACTCTCCCTATTCCGACCCTTCAATAGGTTTGATGATGCCAATTTGCATACCTTGTCTAATTCTGAACTGAGGCCACTCTTGAGACTGAGAGGAATGCATCTCACCTTGCGTACCTTAGGTACTGCATTTTCCTTTAAGATAATGCAATGATTGAATCCTTTGAGTTTACCAAGAACATCTGTAAAGATTCCGTCCTCCTCAGATGCACCACCATCTTCAATGGACTTAACAATAATGTCACCCTGTCCCTTTTGATCTTATTACGATTTACACACACACTTGCACAATGGCCTCGTTTACCACACTTAAAACACGTTATATTTATAGCTAAGCAATGCTTGGCAGTGCTCACATGCATTCTGCTTCCACATCTGAAATACAACACATCAGTACGTTCACTAGACTTTTGACATTTCCCCAGGCACTGCTCATACGCGTTTTATCCGAAAGTTTAACATTTCCTTAATCTGCGTTTTTTTGCCTCCAAATTAACCTCTTGTGTTGACACACTTCCTCCCATCTCGTTGAGATTGCTCAATACTCCTTGCAATAGTTAACCCCACTTCTAGACTTGGATCTTCAGTTGACAACCATCCTTTGAAAACATTTTTTTACTGTTTTTTTGATGAGCTGGTCCCTTATAATTTCATTCTTACGGTCCCGATAGTTGCATGTTATGGCCAAAGTGCATAACGCAGCTACAAAATCATCGATGGGTTCACCGGGGTCTTGGCAGCACTGCAAGAACTTGTGCCATTCTAACACCACATTCTTCTTAGGATTAAACCACTTGAGTATGCACCACGGAAGCATATTCATCTATATCCTCACCATTTGCATCCTCCCCAGTGCCAATATGTACTAATACTGCTTCTACAGGCAGTGTTTTAAGGATACTCCTCCCTTTAGCACCCAAGTTGTACACTAATAAGGCTCTTTGTTTAGGTCTCAACTGGGCAGCGATTGCACTGTCTCTTCAGGACATGCTGTATTCAGGTATGAACTTGAAGCTCCGCCCATCTTTTCACAATGCTCATTTTACTGTCCTTTCTAAATGGTATCTTTTGCTTCGTCAATAGGCTCAGTAATCCCTCCTTAGTACAGCCTTTTCTCCTTTTGTAACCTCCCATTCGGACTGGGCCTTTTACGTGTGTTGTACTCCATATGTTTTAATTACAGCCTCGAGCACTATTTTCTTAAATATTTTTTAAAACCATTTAAGAAAATAGTGTTCAACGTTGTAATTTGTTTTTTTTATTAATTAATTTAATAAGCGTGGCACACGTTGGCTCAAAAAACAATGCCTGCGAATTAATTTTATTTGCGGCGCTGAATGGCTTTTTTTGTGTTTACGTCTTTTGATAACAATGGCGTCAACCGTGCTTTAGCTTGAAACATTTTAAGCTAAAGCATGGGTGCTGCGGTTGCTGCAAATGTAAAGAAATGGAAAAACATTTTTTTCCTATTTATTTACTATCGAAGCAATTGCGACACCCACGCTTTAGCTCAAGATGTTTAAATCTCGGGTGCTGCCATTGTAACCAAAGTAAATAAATAGAAGGAAAAAAAGTGTCCAGCCGCCATTGTTTTTTTAGGTCTCGCTGAGCCAGCGCATGCGCTGCTCTGCGAGACATTTAGTAGTGATCTTTGGAAAGTCCTACCCACATGATTTTTGCTGGCATGAGGCTTGCAGTTACGCGCCCATGCACGAGGGGAGGCGAAATTGCGCGCACCACTCGACATTAAGCATTGGCCGCGCGGGCACAATTCCCGGTTCTCACCTCCCCTCCACATATCGCGTCTCGCGGCCTCTCGCGCGGCCAATGCTTTTTCTACCAGGAGGTCATGCTTGTGGTCAATCTACGAATTAAGATCTGTGCGCAAAGAGTAGCCAGGAACTTGACTACTGAAAACGCTTGGGAGTCTTGTCAGGGGTATAAGGTGCTGGAGCAGTGTTTCAATGCATGTCCGATTTTCAGTGTAAATGTTGTGCGGACTCCTGCAGACAGCAAACGCGTCAAGCTAGACCAGCTTACATCTACCTCCTGATTGATGTTTTTTTCATCAAATACCAGGTACTGTCCGATTCAGTGGCATTCTGTCCTTCTCAAAGCAGCCTAGGCTGCTCATATATAATGTCTTTCCTATCCAATCCGCTCTCCTTCCAAACCGCTCCTCTGGTTGGGTCATTGCAGGCGGTGAAAAGCAGAACGGATTAATGTGCAGACGGATATTTTTATAAACAGTTACAGCCGGGTACCCTTGCTTCTGACTTTGTCCATCTTCTTTTTTACCCGTCTTTCACCCCCTGTTCCAACTTTGCAAGTGTAAATAGGTGACGATACGCTTCTCATGACTTGAGTCATGGGGAGCGCTGCAATGGCAATTGAACTGGGTAGATACTAACTTGCTTTTTGATAAAAACTGTTCCCTTAATGTTGTTAGTCTAGCATACAGCTTTTTTGTAGACACAACAGTCTAACTGTGCTTTCATCGCTCGCTATTCATGCCCAGTAAAACCATTTGAAGCTGTGATTTTTTTTTTGTTGTTGCTGGCTCCAGTCAGATGCACGCTCCTGTCCCGAGATTAAAGGGGTTGCGGAATGCTGACATTCATCAGCCCTTCACTTCACAGGAGACTCTGTGGGGCTCTCCTGGGCAAATTACCACCTTCAGGAGGGACTCTGGGTTGTCAGGCGCAACAGTCCTTCTTAATTAAAGGCCACATAGCTTCTATAAACTCGGGGAAAAGATAACCCTAGCAGTTTATAACCAAGAAGCCAACAGCCCCATCTCTGTTGTCAATACACCGCCACGGAGTAAAATGCTTTTTTGTGCAGCCTCTTGTGGTATTTTCTTAAAGCAGATGAAAAATAACCCATTTATTCACTGTAAAGTTTTTCTACAGCGCAATAGACCTTGGACGACTGACAGTGCACTTAGAAACAAAGGGTCATAAGATAAAAAATTGCACAGCGACTGGAAGCGATAGAGAAATTACAGATACATAAGTGCGAGCTATATATGTTTGTGGTTGGCATCAGTGCAGGACCCATGCATTTAAAATATGCATACGTTTGTAGTCTGCTTTTATTAAGTAGATCTAGAGAACAGTAGTACAAAGGTTTGATTGGCAGTGTACTCATGGTCATAGGGTGGCAGTAACCAAAGGAAGGTGTGCTGCTTTTGGGTGTGCGCAGGGGCAGAATATAGTCAGACACTGTGCTGTATAATTGAGTATTGCAAGAGCTTTGAGTCTTCATGAGTGGGGAAGCGCTAGAGAAATATACTACTACCAACATCTATTGCACAGCACTTTCTACAGCCCATTGCACTTGCAATCATCAGTGTGTGGCGTTGTTCCACGTGGCTTTTGCTGAGTAAACTATATTGGTACGCGCATTCACCAAAGCTAATTGAGTGAGCACAAGCATTGCTTTAAATGGAAAAGGGTACGGAGTAAACCCATTTTGGCATTTAAAGGGGTGTTCCGCCACTTCTCAGCAAGGGCTCGACTCGATTCTTTGACTGGGAAAGTACCAGCACTTGTCAGTATTGAACTGGTACTTCGAGATATCGATGCTTCTCTATTTACATTTCCAGCACTGAGCACGTGCATCAAGTGAGCACACCTGCGGCTCTGGGTAAAGTGAGCGGACAAGCCCACATAAACCTGTGCAGAGTATGCGAACCGTCCTGATTAAATGCGCAGGCGAACACGTGCACAACACTAGGCACATGTACACCGCCTATCATCCACAGGACTAGTATGTGCAAGAAGATTAGATTGCGAACATCTCCACATTCATGCGTCACTCAACTCTCACTTTTATTGTGCATTTCTCTGTTGCTTGTAAATGCATCACATGACGCTCTTCAGAATCAGGCGAAAAGCATCCCCCCCCCCCCACTCCCCGCGGTCAGGATGTAGGTAATGGCCTTAACCACCACAGCAAAACTAATATGTTTCTAACCGAGGTGACACCACCCCCTGCCCTCCGATGCTAAAAGATACTACAATAGGAGTCTTTTTTCTTTTACTCACCACGCTCACCCAGTGTGGTTAGAGCTTTCACCATTAGCGATTTTTTTTGCTTACATGGTCACAAGGAGATAAGATTGGGTGCGCCTTATAGGGGGCGCAGACCGTCCATCTTCCTTGTTCTTGGTCGTGACGAAAACCTGGCACATTCCTTTAAGGTTGAAACATGTAGACCAGATCACATACATAGATACTTTAGGTCATAACTACCCTTACAGTATCTCATCACTTTTTTTTAACATTGTCCAGTTGCTTGTAAATAAAATTTATCTTCCCACTAAGTTAAACCAGGACAATTTTTAACACCTTTTTTTGCACTTTACACCCACAACCTGCTCCACTGTAATTCAGGTGTTGTAGCACACCCTGGTGGCTTTAGGTCATCAGGGTGGACCCCGATGATGAAGCATGTCACCACTAGGTTGGTGAGTGAGGGTTTTTTTTTACAAAAGGATAAATCCCTTCCTTTTGTCTTCTACACACCCCATTAGGAATGTTCTGATTCTCTATGGTGGTACTCATCCATTTGTGTAATTAATTGATCCTCAGGGGAACAGGAATACTCTCCGTTCACTCAGTGTGAACACGATCCCTTGCTCTCTCTTTTGTTAGTTTATGTAAAGGTGGATATACACACAATGCCTGCAATAAGCAAGAGATCAGCAAATCATGTCCCCTTGCGTGCTCCGAGGGGGATTGGCGTTAGATTGTTTAGCAGCCTAGGAATTCCAAGGTTTTCTGAGCATGGCTTCCCTGCACCTAGGACTCACGTGGTGAGTGGCTTCGGGTTTAAGGATGTTCGTGGGCCCAAGTGATCAGAAATAAGTTTCTAGTGTGTCTTCACTTGCGGTTTCACTGTCTGGGTAAGTATTTGTGGCCAGGATGTTTAAAGGAGGGACTTCATGTCCCACGGTGGTGTACAGGCACAGTTTTTCTCCACCTGCAGAATAGGGGGCGGCAGACTCTCCATAGCGGCGGGGGCAGTTCAAATTTGTCAAGTAAGGGGGAAGGTGCTGCTTGTGTTGTAATTCAGGTACTATTTCCCAACCTCCACCCTCCCGTTGTTAATGCCCATCCCCCATAACTAAAAAAAGCTTTAACAAACGAGCATTAAAACAGGAAGGAAGAAGTTGCCAGCATTGCAAAGACAAAAAAACTAGAAGCCATTTTTTATGTTAATTTTTTTAATAGGGTCGTTCAATTGTACGTAATGTCATTTTGGTTATATATAAGGTAACAAAAATACTTATAACACTTTTTTATTATAACTTTTCAACATGCTGCAGAGCAGTGACGATGCTCTACAATATAGCTTAAAGACATTGGCAAAGCCAATAGCTCTGACTAAACACTTTTAAGATCCCAAAGGCGAGACCCTTTGGCTATGCCAATGCTTGTTTCTATTTCTTTCCGTTTATATCTATGGGTGTAACCAAGCAGAGGTTAATGGCAAAAGCTTATGTGACAACTTGGAGCAGGCGCGCAGGAGGAGCAGGCACCGCTTTTAAAACTTGGCTGCCTGTGTGTGCCGAGCGGGACCACATGGCTTTCTGCAGTAGGGTGACCAACCATCCGTAAATTTCACGGACCGTCCGTCATTTCAGTATGATGTCTGTAAGGCGTCCGTAATTTGGTGTCCCAAAATTACAGACGCCTTACAGACATCATACTAAAATCGAAATAGGAAATTTCAGTAAGGAATGCTGTTTCCCTGTGAGAGGCCCCATGAGTTTAAGATTTCACTCGGGGCCTCTCGCACTTATCTTTTAAAGTAACTGAAGAGGCTGCCTGCAGCAGCCCCTTGGACTGGCCCATTGTAAACCTAAGACTGCAGCTGATTAGTACTTTTAGAATGACAATGGGCCCAATTGCGGTGACAGCATGTGGTGATCCTTCTCCTGCATGGGATAGTGCAAATCATTCTGCTTTTGTCTTGGCGCCATGCTGGAGAAAATCAAAATAAAATAACTAACAGCGTTTTCACTGTACATTCAAAAGTCAGATTTTAGCATACAAATAAAAAATACTATTTAATGTTGTTACATTAACACAAATCTTGATTACAGAAAGGGCCTGATGTCGCTTTGCAAAGCTGCCTACATAATGAAAAACGGTGGAGTGGACGATTGTCTCAACTTTATATGAACTTATTTTGACTTGTATTTATGTTGGTTATCTATGTACTTACTTATATATTATTGTGTTACCACCTCTGATATGTCAGTAAAACTTATGTTTTGTCCCGAATTTTGACCTTCTGTCCTGAATTTTGACCCTTTGTCCTGAATTTTTACACTGACCGTCCTGAATTTGTACCCATGCCAGTTGGTCAGCCTCTTCTGAAGGCGCCCTCAGGGTGCACTCTTGGGCGGGCGACAAAAGGCACCGTCAGTGGTATAGCAGAGATTGGTGCAGACAGTTTCACTTTGTTGGTCTGTGCCTCGCACGAGGGCGGTCACTTCGTCTTGGGGTGCTGCTGTGGGGCCAGTACCCAGACACCTCCGTTGGTTGTAGTGAATGGCAGGGCCTGGGGGTGCACACGTTGCTGGTGTGTGCGTGTAGAGCCCGTACGGCGGCCCGAGCCCCGCAACGTGGCCAGGACCCCTCGCTCTGGGGTTTGTTGCCTGGTAACTTTTACTAGTTGAGTCCGGTACAGGCGTGAGGTGCGCACTGTAGTATCTTGTATATTCCTTTAATTCTCTCGTGCTTGCATGCCTTCATCCTTTGTGTATACTTTTAATTGCTAGTGTTCTGTGTTCTAGTTAACACGGTTAGAATTCTGTGGAATACATGATGTCATTCTACATCTTGACACGGAGGTACTTGGCTGTACATTTCTTCTTGGATTAAAGCATCATATTTAATCTTTCTTCTTATGGTATTATTGAGTGACAGAGGATACTACAAATTGGCGACGATCGGGATTAAAGAACCAACTCTTTTGGATTCATAATACCAGCTCTTCATTTATTTTTACCATTTTTTTTCCCTTCATGAGAACTTCTTCAAGTAAAACTACGTGGCTGTAAACCTTTCATCGTGTATTTCTACTTCAACTTACTTACGAAGCATTCTTCTACTCCTGTAAGCCTTTGTAATATTTTCTTTTGGGGAATATTTGACGATTTAAAAAAAAGAAGAGAACGAAAGAATAACAGCTAGCGGATCTACTCTAAACTATTTGTGAACTGTGAGTAATTCTTCGAGATATATATATTTTTTTCTACTTCTTCAAGAACTATCGCATTTACTTGACTTTTGCTCACACTGTGACACCGTGCGTTACGGTGTTTACCTTCAAACATTGCTGCATGCTGCCTCGCGCTTCAGTGCTAGTGCTTAACAACGTTGTTGATGTGATGAGACGGCAAAAAGGCTGTCCCGAGCGGATCCTCCAAGCTAGTGATGTAGGCGTGGGGAGGGGGGCCATGCACACATGCCGGAGGGAGCCATGCTGCCCCCGGCAGACTGCCCAGGGGCGCCACGGTAGCTCTGCAGGCATCTCCGTAGAAGGTCTTTGTGGCCACACACGGCTGGAGGTCAGATTCCTTTCCTGGAAAAAGATGGTGCTACGGGTCGGTGCACATGGACCTTACGGGCTAGCTAATTTTGCAGCCATGGCCCACCTCATCAGGGGTTATGCTGCTTGTTTGGAGAATGGGTTGATGCAGGCTTGTGGGGTCGGGGCATGTTACCTCCCTGGCAGAAGATAGTTGAGCACGCACAGGAAGTGGCGCAATAAAGCCATGTTGAGGACGTAATGCCATGTTGGGTAAGCCTGGAGCTGCTGAGGCTCTCCCCGATTAGGCTGTATTTTCTGAGAAGCGTCACTAAATATCCTAATCTATTCGAATTCCTGTTTCTCAGCCCTGCTGAACTACTTGGGAAAGGGATACTTAAACTGATTTGTTGTTTGTTTTGTTTGGGACAGACTATACAGATGTTTTTTTTTTTTTTTTTAAGAGTTGGGAGATGGTTAAGTTGATCTGACGGAATTTCTAAAAGCCAACGCAGGTTTACGGCTGGTTACTGATGAAATTCAGTCTTCAGACAATATTGAGCATGACACGAGGTGTAAACACCCATCCCTTTTTATACATGTTTTTCAACTTTACCAAGCTCATGGCTCACAAGAGCTGCATTAATCGTTCGCCACTCACTGAGATGTCCGGTTGTTTAGCCATGGGCAGGGTGTACTTCGAGTTTACCACTTCAGTAGCGCATTACACATGGTTTTGGAAATCAACACCCATTGTGGTCTTTATATTCTGGACTATTTTAGCAGCTGATGAAATGGGACTAACGTCCCACCTTGTCCATCAAATCGATTTTGTTTTACTTTATTGCTCGTGTTCATGTAGATGCCTCTGCCTGACTTTAAGGGGTGTTCAGGGTATCTCAAAGATAGATGTGCACTTGTCAATTGAAACCACGGAATGATTGCATGGATCCCATTATAGGGCCGGGCAGTGATGTTCCTGTCCTGGAGCCCCACACTTTGCCATATGTTGTATATAAGTGACTGAATAAATAAGTAAATCTTTTTTTATTGTGACTGTTTATCTGCAATTGCTTCTCTATTGAATTACAAAATAGAAACTGGTAAATTAATTTGAAGTGCAGCAGCACTTGTAGGTCTGAGTTTTGGAATGCTTTGATCTACATGTATTGCCTTTCTTGTGCATAGTGTGCCTTCCATTTACTTATGTATCTTTGAATTTGTTGCTTTGCTTCTGGTTCGGCATGTCTGGTGCACTGCCCTGTATCTCACCATATCTCTCTCGCAGTGTATCCTCAGCTCCACTCTTATCTCCGGACCCGTTCTGCTGCTCTCTCCAATACGCTACCCTATTTCTCGGACTGTGCCTCTCTCAATAGGTCATCTGCCTCAACTCAGACTCCTCTCAAACCTCCAACTACTACTCTTTCCAATGCACTACCCTATTTCTTACCCTATACCTCTATTAATATATGCTCGACTTCCACTCTCTCATTCATCCAAAACCCCATACCTCTACTATGATCCCCAAAATAACCCTTTCTACACTCTTCCCTATTCTGCCCCAGCTTGCATCATCTCATACTTCTTTTACTATTCAGATCTCCCAAATAAGCCTTTCTAAACTCTTCCCTCTGACTCTTCACCCCTTCACCTCCCCTTTGCTCATCCCAACCCCCCTCCTGCTGCTATGAACTAAAAAACAAAAAACTTTCTAGACACTTTCCTTTTCTATCCCCCCACTATTCCTTTTCAATCTAAATTACAGACTAACATGTCCAACACTCAAATTAATTTTATATTAATTTCATATTTCCCTACACTGATTCCCCACTAATCCTGTTTGGGTTTCAGAGTAGTGTGCTAGACGCCAAAAAGCACTTCAACATCTCATCAAGGGTAGCAAGCGCTATATAAATGCAAACTCTTCCATCTTCCATTCCTCCACTATCCTTTTCAATCCAAATAATAGACTAACATGTCCCCCGCTCAAATTAATGACATATTTCCCCAGACTAATTAACCATTAATTCTTTTTTGGTTCCGGAGTACCGTGCCTCATGCCTAAAAGCGCTTCAACACCTCATCACTCCTCAAAATAATTTCATATTTCACTACACAAATTCACAAATAATCTTTTATGAGTTCTAGAGTAGTGTGCTACTCGCCCAAAAAATGGTTTGACGCCTTGTCTGGGGTAGTAAGAGCTATATAAATAAAATTACAATATTCCCACCAAGTAGCATGCAGTGGAAATCTGATGCTGTATACACACACACACACTGGCTACTCCCTCAATGCGGTCTTTCTCAGGTGAAAGGCTTTGCTGTGTGTTGCACACTTCCAGCTGACCAAAGGCCACCAAGCATGCTAAAATTCTGCACAGTGCCTTTAAATCACTGTGTGACGTAGAGTATCACAATACGGGGCTCAGCTCAACCAATGACATGACTCGATTTGCACACCACTGACAGTAAGTACACACATGTTCGGGTGGCCTATCAAAATGTTTGTAAGTGGTGACCTTGGAGATGAACAATGACACTGCTTTTAATTTATGTGTTTAGAAAACCTGCATGCGGTGTTGACGCGTCATTTGCAGGTTTTTAAAACACATAAATAAAAGGCGCTATCATTTACAATGCCAATAGCTCAAACTCTCGCGAATACAAGACCTATTGCATTGCAAATGCTTTTTAGGTCGAGCCTAGACCAGCGCATGCGCTGCTTGCTCGACTTTAAGTAGGGGGCTTTTCAAAGTGCTACCCACAAGCTTTTCCTTGCTCAAAGCTTAGGTGCATGTGCGCGTGAAGGCGCGCAGCCGCCATCTGCCTTTCTTATCTCATTAAACCTTGTTCTAATGGCTCCTCTGCTCGCATTCCCCCTCCCTTCTCCCCCTCCCTCCTCTCTTCTCCCCCTCCCTCCTCTCTTCTCCCCCTCCCTCCTCGTCAGCTTTATTGAGGCTCCTCTGCTTGCACTACCCCCACCTTTCTCCCCCCACCCCCGCCCTTCTCGTCACCTCTGCTTGTTTTTATTTCTGCGCTGGTTTGAATTTACCCCTCAAAGCAAAGACTCGTCCACTGAGAGCAGCAGGCAACAACACTACTGATTACAAATGACAGTCACCCATTGCCCGAGCTGTGAACTCCCTACCGGTCTTTTAAACCTCCCGTTTTTTTCCTTAAAGCGTACAAACTGTGCTGTAAATGCCCTCTCCCCTTCAAAAGGGCCCCTGTTATAACTAGATGATCTCCCCCGTTGGTTTGGTCTCCCCCTACTCAGAGGGGAGCTTACAAACACAGCTGTAAGCTAACTAGATGCTCTCCCCCGTTGGTTTGGTCTCCCCCCTACGGGCATATACGAAGGGAGAGATCATCCCGAAGGAGGAGATAAAAACGACATAACACCGACTCTTTCAGTCTCCATTTTCTCAGGTGCAAATGTCCCCTCCCTGCTCTTTCATGTATTTCCACAGTGATCTCCCTCTTCACTTTGGTGCACTTTCATTCACTCCTATGCTCAGTGTCTTTTGTCTGCTCAGTTTCTGTGTACGTACTCTCGCTAAGCCATTCCAGATGCTGCTTTGGTATCATTACTAAGTGCTATTTCATGGTCCCTCATCTGCTCTTCGTTTGAAGACGTTGTTCGCTTTTATTTCATTTCAGTCTTCTCCTTGCTCTATTACGTTCGCATGCAAAGTATTTCCTTCAGTGCCAGTGCCAGGGACTAGTATGGTAATGTGTGCTATGTGAAACAATACTTTTGCTTTCCGACAATGTTATTTTTAATTTGCGGATGAACGGAGTGTCGGTTGGAGTATGCAGGCTGAGCAGCAGGGAGGCTGCTCCTGGTGGGGCTGTCTGCTAATTACCATCATCTACTTTCTTACCTTAAACTTACCCTGTAACTAAGCTTGAATAAGCCAACCTTAGATTATACACCTCTGCTAATGTACTTTCAATTACAACAGTGTGCCTGTCACTTTGCTGGGACAGGCTGGATGCTGCAGCAAGCCATGTACAAAGCATGTGTAAAATACCAGAATTGTAAGAGGACCCTGACCCAAGATGGTGCTGTATCTAGAGTATGATGAGGTCATGCCGTGTCCATTGTTCTGTGCTCTCCACCAGGAAGTCGGAGCGAGCGTGCAGTGGTCGGTGCCCCGCAACCGGCACAGTGCACACGGTCGTTAAATGTCAGTGACTGAATCCCATAATTACTTGCAACACCACTTACCTGACTCACTGACGATCAGTAGCCTGGCCAGTCCGACGATCCTTAAGAGGTCACGCACATGCCGTCAGACAGTGCTTGAAGCTCAGCGCTACAGGAAGTGCAAAGCTGATGCTACAGGAACACCCAGTGCAGCAGTCTAGAGGTGAACATGTCACCAGAAACACAAGTGTGTCCCTCAGTGTTGCCGCTCATCGACAAAGATGACCGCACTGGTAAGGAAAGCAAGTTTATTTGTACATCTTGCAACACCGAGGCTTAGGCAGCAACTGCAGCCTGAGAATCCCCCTTCACATTCCACACTCCCTACAAACCAGTGTGAAGACTCGTGCTTACCCTCGCAGTACAAACCCCACACAGTCCTTAAGCGTCCTTCTCCTCCAACAGCTGTCCCACTCTCCCGACAACATTCCACCCAGTTGCCTAGGTGCCCTTGTAGCATCACCGGTTGAATTCCTAATCCGTGACATCCCAAGGACAAGCCACAGCAATTGGTCTTTGTGACCTTAACGTCAAGAAAGCAGGAGAGGGGTATCTTCACTGAGAAATTATTAGGCGAGGTTGTCGTATACATGACGTAATCAACAAGTTGGAAAGTCCTCGCAACCTAAATAGGAGTCTGCTTGCCTGAAACAGATAAAAAAAAAAGGCCGGCTGAGATGCTTTAATAATAAGTAGTTGTAGTAATTGGTGTATCCCTTTAAGGTATTCCATGAGTAGAATTATAAGCATGTAATAAGAATGTCTAGCACACAACTGTATTGTAAGAATGTTATGTTTCATTGTACCAGCAGTTCCCCACTGAGCTGCATGCACTTTATGTACTCCGCTTCTCCATTAAAACTACTAATCTACTTTTTACATTTAAGTGTGATTATTACACTTAATTATTATCACTGCAGCTTTACTCAGTAGCCTTTAGGAAATAGGAGGCGGAGTAATTACAATATGAAACTTAAATGAGTCATAGTAGTACAAACCAAAGAGAAACTGTCAAATACCAATACCTAAAGTGTGTACAAAAACTCAGGTTGAATGACCCAACTATAACAATCTGGAAGACATTCAGAAAATAAAATATAGTAAGCCTTTGTTTTCCAGTGTATTGAATGTCACAGAAAGTTAAAGAGTAGTGTGTTTGATGTAAGTAATCATGGAAATGATGCAGGAGTCATCTTAAGGTAAGTAGAGGTTTATTCATGGAGCACAGGATAAAGGTACATATCACCAGCTGACCAGACCACCAACTGACAAGTCTGGAATGCAGCTTGGTTACACATAATGCACTAAGAACATTACAGGTATTCTGGAAGGATGGGGAGTAGAGGACATAAAGGAAGGTCTACAACTGAGAGACCGTATTGAGATAGGCAAACATTTACAACACATCTTCTCCCTGTGGATTGAAAACAAACACAAGAAAGAATGCACTAAAATTGAAACATTAACATAAATAATCATTCCAATAAACAGGCGGTCTGCTAAGCCTTGAACTTCTAGCTTCCGTGGATACTAGAACATCTTGAGAAACCTCACAAAGAGAAGATGAATTATCAAAGGCATCACCACCACCTTCACCCCTGGGACAAATCAAAACTGAAGATGGAGTGATATCTTCTGGAGTAGATAACATGTACCCACTGTTAGACAAAGAATATTGATCAACCTCAGTGGTAGTACTGGAGGATACACATTTCTGATGCAAAGCTACCCTATGAAGGTTCCATTTCTCACCATTCTCCTGGACAACATAAAACCTCTCTAACCTTGTAGGGACCCTTGAATAGGGAAGTCCCTTTGTCACCCTCCCTGGTTTGACTTTAACCAGATCACCTGAGGAAATTAAGTTGAAAGTAGAAACACAACATTGACCTGAGGCAAAGATTCTGAATGAGCTCAAAAGGAGACTTACCATCTTGTTTATGAGCAGTGGTACGATAAGCCCACACCATCTCCTTGACCATCTCATTGGTAAAATCACCAGATGCACATGATATTTGTATTATTCCTTTGACAACTCTATTAGCTTTTTCACATACACCGTTCCCTTGTGGGTTATAAAGGGAAGTGCGATGGTGGGTCACCCCGCACCCTGACAAGAACATACGCATTGTATGTGAAGTAAGTTGGGTACCATTATCTGTTATGAGAGCAGAAGGATAGCCTTCATCATGAAATAAATCTTTAAGAAACAATATAGTACAATCAGTAGTGATGTCTTTAACAAATCTGACCGTAAACCATTTAGAAAACATGTCAACTACAACAATGGCAAATGGTTGAGCCGCAGGCAATTCATCCATAGGTCCAATGAAATCAAGAAAGACACTGTGCCAAGGTTGTTCAGGAGTAGTAATACGACTTATAGGTGGACCTGAAGCAAGCTTGAGTTTTTTCTCACCATCTCTACAAGCGGAATAATACTCAACACAAGAAGGCACCTGTGCGTCCAAGGCTGGCCACCAAAATTCGACCTTCATCCTGCGCTGAGTGAGTTTGCCCTAAGTGTCCTTCATTGGCAAGTTTAAAAAAAAAAAAGATTTTTCTTGATTTTCAATACGGCAAAGCAAGAAACCATTCTTGTATAAAACAATGGAGTATCGCACAACACATTATCACCATGGATATAATTTTGCATTACAAAGTCACCAATTTGCCCATCCTCAATAACTGGAACTAGGTCCTGTCCACCAACCCCTAAATCATCACGGCTCATGCAAGTTTTAGTCATCATCTTTTCTGTCCGGAGGTGGTTCGCAAATTTCTCCCCTATATTTATTCCATGCCCCCCAGATTTTACTCCACTTTTTAGGGCACCCTCTACTTCTGAACACTTCTCTTTCAGCAAACATGGCCGCATCCATGTCCCTAACCCACGCTTCCAAGGATGGGACCTCCGCTCTTCAACACTTTTGTGCTATGTTCCTCTTGGCGACCATCATTTCTGGTGTTTTTTTAAAACACTTCATTCAAGAATGATTGCATCAAGGTGACAGTTTTACATATTAACACATGTAACTTCCATCAGTCCCATTTTTATCTTTTCACCCCTCCCAAAAGCTGAAGAGTCAATCATCTTAACTGTTGCAACAGTGGTTACCTCCTTCTTCCCCACAACATGTGGGGCTGTCTCAAAGTTTATGTACCATCAATAATAAAGTCCAACATACTCATGTTTGCGTACCGTGCTGGCACTATGGGTACAGCCTGCATTAGTCTTGCAGCTCCGCTAAACACATCAAGGAAAAAACAGCCCTTATCCCCCTCCCTACCCTCCCCAACAGTCCCACCCAGTCCCCCCCCCCACTTCTCCTGGTCGCAGTGAAACAGCTATAGTGTAGTGTCTTCTAATTCTTCACTGAACTATGCAGATCCTAACATAGGCATACTTGTGTCCTGTACGCTACACTGGGTGCCAGAATCACTTGTACCACCAACTCTAAACTCTTTGTAAATATCACACCCTATCTCCTTGGGATAGTATTAGGTCCATCCCCTCCAGATCCATCAGCATTACCTCCCAGTCCTGTGCTATGGGATATTTCCTCTGTCCTTTCTCTTCCTCTCTCCTCAGGGCTGACCCCTCCGCTCGGCCCCATTTCACTAGGTCTGTCTGCCACACGGACGTTTGGGGTGTCCGGGGGTATTTCCATCTCATTGTCAATGCCCTGACCGCTAATAAGAGTGCCAGATCTAAGAATTTCAATTTGGCCTTCAACTGTTTGTGTCTTTTACGAAGCCCCACTAAGCAGTATAGGGCTTCCTCCGGTACTGGCATCTGAGTAACTGTCCCCAGTATCTGACATATCCCCGCCCAGTATCCCCGCAGGCGTGCACAAGCCCAGAGCATGTGGAGGAATCCGGCCTCTTCCCCGCAATGTGGGCATGTGTGTGGGGAGTTTGGGAACATCTTATGCAGTCTCTTCGGGGTCAGATACGCCCTGTGCAGCACCATTGCTTGTATGAATCTAAATTTAACTTTCCGTGACACTCGCCTGGGGTGCTCAATGATAATCTGCCAGGCCTTATCAGTCAGTACTTCGTCTGTGGCCCGGGCCCACGTATCTCTGAGTGTGTTGTGTGGGATGGCTGCATGTTCCCTGATCCCTGTATACAACCATCTTACCAAGTGTCCTCCTGTTCCCATATAATATAATAAGTGAACTAACTCGTGTTGTGTGGGCTGGAGTCGCTGTGGCGCCCAAGTGTTCCGGATATAATGAGATATTGCGGCATGCAATAAATACAATCTATGGGGGGGGCTGTGATCTGTTGAAAGGACTTGTGGTCTAGCAGGGTCCCGTCCCCAAAGAATGCACCCACTTCCTCGATCCCATTCTCTATCCATGGGCGTAGTACCTGCCTTGTGGTCCTGCCTTGCGGTGTCGGAATACCCAGTAAAGGAATGTTAGTCGCATATGGCTTTGTCGATGAGGTGTATGCCAGTGCTCTTCTCCAGCATAGCAGGGCCGCGTGGAGAAGCGGGTGACTGTCCGGGGGTATCCTGCTTTTCGGCAACAGCAATGATTGTAACTCTTCTCGTGCCAGTCTCTCCGGCGTGAATTCAATCTCGTGGAGATTCCTACCGGCTACCCAATAGGAGAGCCATTGGAGTTGACTGGCGTGATAATACCCTCTGAAGTCAGACACCCAAGCCTCCCAATCTGGTTCCCAGTTGCAATTTCCAGAGACTGATACGTCGTCGACCGGAGCCCCATATAAGATTAATCAGAATGGTGAGAAATATCTGTTGGGGGACTATCACGTGCAAGTTTACGAAATAATACAATAGTCGGGGAAGCATGACCATCTTAGATATTGCGACTCTCCCCATAACATACATTGGCAAGGACGCCCAGAAATCCACACTGCTCCCGAGGCGTGTTATAGCTCGCCTAAGATGGCCATCTAAGGTATCCTCCGGTGTTCTGTATATCTGTATTCCCAGGTACTTAAACGTGGTTTGGGCCACTGGTATACAGTACCTTCCAAAGCTTATGGAGGCAGGGTGTTGCGCGTCCAAAAAATAGAAGCCGTTCGATTTTACAGGGTTGATTGCCAGACCGGATAACTCTTCGAATCGGTTAAATGTTTCATAAAGTACAGCGTGATCTTGCCTCTAGGTCTTTCAGGTACAGTAAAATCTCCGCGTATATGGATATTAAATTATGTACGTCTCATCTGAATTCCATACGCTCGTAGAGCTATAGCCAGGGGCTCCAGGGCAAGTACGAATAGGAGCTGAGAAATGGGGCAGCCTTGTCTGGTGCCCCTATGCACTGGGTAACTATCCGACACACGTCTACCCGTCCGCACCCTGGCTGTAGGATCCGTGTATAATAACCTGATTCACTGTAGTAGGGGGCAGGAAAGCCAAACCATTATAAGGCAACAAACATAAACGTCCATGACAGGCAGTCGAACGCCTGTTTTAGGTCCAGAGCTATGCAGCCCGCCCGGGGATAGTCTTGTGGCGTAGTTGTCATAATTGCATGCAGCCGCCTCGTGTTCAAAGACGTACTCCTGCCCGGGAGAAACCCGCATTGGTCTCAATGTACCAGGGTGGGAAGGTGTGACTGTATACGTAAGGCTATTATTTTGCTGAGAATCTTATACTCCGTGGGAAGCATAGACAGAGGCCTGTAGTTTCCCATATCTTCAGCATCTCTCCCCGGTTTAGGTATCGACGTAACTAGAGCCTGCATCGTCGACGCAGGTAAATGTCCCTCCTCGAACGCAGTCTTATAAATCTTTTCCAGGACCGGGGCTAAAGTATCCGCATATACCAAATAGAATTCCACCGGAAGCCCGTCTAAGCCCGGTGTCTAGTTGTGGTTGAGAGACCTGATGGCCACACGTATTTCCTGCTGTTATTGGCCCCTCCAGTTCCTTTCGCACATAGTCAGACAGCGTCGGGAAGGGGAGGTCCTGCAAAAACTCAGACACCCTTTCCGGGTCCTCATGACCTAATGGAGCATAAAGTGTTCTCAGATGGTCGTGGAATGCTCTGTTAATCCCAGATTGTGATCTAATCAGGTTACCCGCACTATCAATAATCCGTGTTATCACCGGGGTGTCAGGTTGGTCACGTATCAGGCGGGCCAGCAGAGTGCCCGATCTGTCAGCCTCGGCATGTTGGCGACGTAGGTAATCCTTGTAATCCATGTTCCTAAGTGTTTCCAGTATTTCTGCGTGTTCAATATTACCAGCCTGCAACTCCCCACTTTTCTCCGGGTCCACACTAGCCTCCCTCTCAAGTTTTTTTAGACGGTCTTCCACCTCACATAATTTTTGGTGTACTTCCTGTCTCGCTCCCACCAGTTGGCCTATGGCTGCTCCCCTTACTACTACTTTCATGGCGTCCCACACCACTAAATTCGAGGAAGCAGTGTCCCAGTTGTCCGTAAAATACTTAGCCAGAGTATCTAAAAATGTTGCCCGAAAAGGGGCATCCTCCAGGAGGAGGGGATTAAGCCTCCAGGTAGGCACTGGTGTCGGCACTCTGCCCCAGAGGAGGCTGAGCGTAAGGGGTCTGTGATCGGAAAAGGTCTTGGCCAGGTACTCTGGGTTTTCCACTGTGTCTATTAGTGTTCGTGAACACATGAACCAGTCAATTCTAGTGTGTAGGTTATGTATGTGGGAGTAGTAGGAATATTCCTTATGGGCAGGGTTCAATATCCGCCATGCGTCTGCCAGCCCCCAGCCTTCTGCCCACGCCGTGAACACTTCAGACAGACGGGATGCCCCGGCTATTGGTAGGGGAGGGTGTGATCTATCCAGATCCAGGTCCAGTACCATATTCCAGTCCCCACCCAGGACCCAGGGGATGCCAGTCCAGTCCGCAAGCGCCACACCCACCACTTGTAAAAACTTATCTTGATCAAAATTTGGGGCAGGGATACAGCCCAGCACTATCAATTCACCATCTAAGATGCCCTTTACTAGGACATACCTCCCCTGATCCACCTTCTTTTCTATTTCTATGAATGGTGTCCCGTGTCTAATCCAGATGGTCGCCCCCCCCCCCCCAGAAAATGCTGAGTAAGTTGTGGAATAGATGGTTCCTCTCCATTTTTTTCGTAGTTTCTGGGCCTCTGACTCTATAAAGTGGGACTCTTGGAGGAATGCAATCTGTGTATGGTGTCTAAGCTATAAGGAGTGGATCCTATGATATTTCTATATGGCCCCCAGCCCACGTACCTTCCACGTTGTGAAACGATAAGTCCCCATTATATTAGCCATGATCACCTGTAAGTGAGTGTGAGTGAATCTGCATTGCAATATCTCAATTCTTCATACCTACCGACCAGGAGACTACGTACCCTGAACTCCCCTTCAAGAACAAAAGAAACTTGGCGCAACAATACAACCTTGCTGAGCCCAACATAATAACAAAGAACAATAGGGTCCTATCTACAGTGCCTACGCGAATGGGGGGTGGCTAGACACCATTTCGGTCAACTGATAGGTCGCTCCCGGGTGCCCCTGGCTCAACGGCATCATGCCTCGGGGGCTCTAATGTAGGATCATACAAATATTCTATGTCCTCAGGCCCTACTTTTGTATACTTCAATGAGTCCATCTGACTACCCTTCAGTATCACGCTCCGCGCCCTCCCCCCGCCTGAACAAGGGGACAGCAACAATTCCAAACAATCATATAATCAGTTTGAATCACACTTCCCAGCCGTCCATCCATGCTCACTAGCAGGGGAAGGGTACATGGAGCCTCCAACAGTATATATAACATAAAGGATATCGGTAGATGCAGTCCAGCAAGTCTGCTTTAAGTGGAGTCTTTCTCAATTGTCTAGCATGTCATCAGCTGCTCTGGGCGTAACAGTAGGAAACAGAACCACACTATGTTCTGAGTCAGAGTGGACCGTGCTGTCATCAGAGTCCGTTGCGAACTTTCCGGAATCCTCACGGAATGTGCCCACCATCGCCAATGCTCCTAGCTGGTCTTCCTTCTGTTGTTCCTGCGACGGGCCGCGCCGTCCCATTCTGTCCTCCGGCCTCGACGATCCTCCCTCTTCATGGTCCGAGCCGCCTCTCGAGCCACCGGTCGCACATTCTTGGGTGGCATCTTGGTTCGCTTCTATGCCCATGACCTCAAGCCACGTCCGCAGGGCTCTCAAAGAAGTGCGTTTTTCGTTTATGGACAACCTTCAGCCGGGCAGGGAAGAGCAGCGCATATTTCAACTTGGCCTTTAGTAGTCGTTTCTTCACCGCCACATAAGAGGAGCGTTGTTTTTGGACCACGTTGGTGTAATCCGGGTACAGGGATATTCTGTGGTTCTCGTAATGGATAGGGGTGTTCTGTCTAGCCTTTTGTAATAAGCTGACTCTATCCCGGTAATTGAGTATCTGGACAATCAGGGGGCAGGGTGGGCGGCCTGGCCTGGGCCTCCCTGTTGGGATCCGGTGCGCCCGCTTGACACAAAAATACGGGGATAGCCCCTCCTTGGCAACATGGTCCCTGAACCACTGCTCCATGAAGTCCACGGCACGGTGACCCTCGCAGCGCTCCGGAAGGCCTATAATGCGTATGTTATTGCGGCGGTTACGGCCCTCCGCGTCCTCCACACGTTCCACACGTTCCACAAGGGAGTTTACCTGCTGCTGCAGTTGTTGGATAGAGGCGGAGTGGTCGGACACAGTCGGTGTGAGGTCGGCAATGGCGAGTCCCTGGTCTTTTACCTTGTCTGCTAATTTGCCATGGTCCGCTTTCATCAGTGATAGGTTTGTCGTGAGGGCCCCCAACTGCTGCTCCATTGCGGACCTGGAGTCCCTTATTTCCTGCAGTATTAAGTCCAGTTTGTCTGCCTGTTGTCCCCCGGAGCAGTCCGATGCAGAGGTGCCAGGCACAGCCCGTCCTTCCCTGCCGTGCGTGTAACCACAGGGTCTCCCAGTCCATCCTACCCCTTCACCCCCTTACGCACCATGTTCGATTTCTACTTAGCACGTCCGTTTGCAGCAGGGTGAGTGAATGAGTGACCAGCCCCGGGGGGGGGGGGGGGCAAGTTGTGTTCACAGGGCACCGTCCTCTGTTCCCTTCACGTAGCCGACACCAGCGGGGGGCAGCTGTTCGCAGTGTCGGGCCTGCCGGTGCCAGGGGGCGGCTCACCCCAACCCAGTTCAACCAGAGGTAAAATGCGCCATTCCCCAAAACGGTCCAGGGCCACGGGTCGTGTGTTGCAGGACCTCAGTCCCACTGTCCGGTCAGCACTCCTCACATGCCTGTATCGACAGTGGGTCCCTGTATTGCCAGGCTCGCACTCACCACCCCCACTCCGTAGTTGTGATAGTGGGGGGGGGGGGGTGAATAGAGGGGGGGGTGAAAAAAACCCTCCTCCGGGCCTAAGGGATAGCCTTCCAGAGTACTTAGTCCCAATCCCAGTGGCCGGGTCTGCAGGCTCCGCGGGTGGGGGAGGGGGGAGAAGAAGATGACGCCTCTCGCTGTCCCCTCTGGTCCTTATCAGGAGGGGTATCTGTGGCCAACCGTGCGTCACTTTAGTCCCCGGTGCCTGGCCTGCCGATGCAGTTGCAGGCCTGGGCTTCCTCCGCTTCGGGTGTTAGGGTCGGGGGTCACTTCCCGTGCGGATCGCAGGATCTCCGCCAGTCCCAGACTCCGCCTCCGTGTAGCTGCCTGTGACAAGAGCTCATGTAGGGTCCTGCAAAAAGGATCAGGCCTTCAAGCGGACCCGGAGCTCTATAGGCAGCCGACCGTCATCGTGGCCAGCTAGCCACGCCCGCATCATTCCTAGTGTTGCCCAGCTTTGCTCCGATTGCGTGAGGTCATTCGGCTCCCATATATTTCATAAACAACGTTTTGGTTCCGGTATGAGCGACGCCCCCTCTGATTGTGATATGTTTCTCATTACCTGCACCAGTAGTCCGTTATTTTAGTACAATCCCATATGGTGTGAAGGAAGGTTCCCTCCTACCCGCAACCACGCCTACAGTAGGGGTGGTCTGCCCTGCCCATCTTGTGTAGGGTGTGTCTAGTGTAGTACGACCTATGTAAGATGCGGAGCTGCACTAGTTTGAGGCATGAGGGAATGCCCACCTCTCTTGGGGATGTCAATGCTTCTTGCCATTGTGAATCATCCATATCACCAATATCCTGAGACCATTTGTCTCTCACAGGTCTCGTCGGGTCGGGCATATTATTCACTAATTTCCGGTATGTGGGAGAGGTGGCCCTCTTCGTCATGTAGCCTGTCAATAACCTATCCTCCATAGGAGATGCTTGTACCGTGAGGCAGTATTGTCATGAAGGCGTGTCGTATCTGTGCGTATCGGAACAATTCCGAGGGGGCCAAGTCGTATTGCTGCTGAAGGCGCTCAAAGGAGACTACCTCTCCTCCATGCCACATATCCCCCACTGTGGATATTCCTACATCATCCCATCTATCGAATCCCTTACTGTTCCTAAGCTTTCCAAGGCGTTTCGTGTCCCACAGTGGAATTAACTGGGTCAGTACCCCCCCCCCCCCCCCCATCCTAATTTTGCCTGTGCAGTATGCCATAGCTCTAGCGTGTGATGCAACGGACCGAACATTGCTGAGGTCACTTTTTTTCATATAGGGGAGTAAGCATTTCTTTCATGCCCAGTTGCGCCCGGTCTGCCTTAAATGCTGGATCTTCCTGCGAGACATGCACCTATTGATTAATCACTTTCAGTTGCGCTGCCCAGTAATAAAGTTATAAGTTGGGGAGCGCAATCGCTACTATATGTGTTGCATGGTCCACCGCCAAGTCTCCCTGAATATTGCCCGCTTCAGATTGCGGACAGTACGTTTAAATATTTAGGTATTTATGTCACTGCTGACTCGGAGGAATTTTTTCGCAAGAACTTACAACCGCCCCTGGAACATCTCAAGCGGGACGTACGTCACTGGGAAAAGCTGCCACTGACCTTGTTGGGGAAGGCAGCACATTTTAACATGATGGCCCTACCCAGCTTTTTATATGTTCTAGAGAATACGCCGTACCCGGTGCTGCCACTTTACTTCAGGGCGATTTCAACTCAGGTCTCTAATCTTTTTTGGAGTAATAAACCTGCACGTATTGCGCAAGCTAAGTTAATGAGTAGTTGGTACGATGGGGGGGATTTCGACCAATTTATGGTAAAACTGGACGCTCTACCATAAGCCGCAAAAATATTTAGGAGGACCAATATAGAGCGGCTCAGCGAGGTCAGATATAACAAGATGTCGTCTGTGTATAAGGACACTCGATCTACCCAGCTGGCTGTCCATTTAAGGCCCCGCACCTTTGGGTCCCATTGTATCCAAGCTGCCAATGGCTCCAGCACCAGAGCAAAAAGTAACGGCGACACTCGCCAAAGGAAAATCTTCGGAGATGTGAACATTAGCAGTAACATGGGCCATTGGTTTGATATATAAAAACTTAATCCAGGAACAGAATTTTGGGCCATACCCCAAATGCTGTAATACTGCGAAGTGAAAGGGCCATTTGACCATGTCGAACGCCATATTTGCAAGGATTCTGGCCTCTGAATTTAATAAGGAGATAGGCCGATATGAGGTGCATCTCTCCGCAGGTTTCCCTGGTTTCAGTACGGCCACCATGGTAGCCGTTTGCTGGTCTGGCGGGAGTTTCTCACCCTCAGACTGTCTGTGTACATATTTAATAAATATGGCACAATGGAATCCGCCGTCCTCTTATAGAGTTCGACTGGTATGCCATTCGGCCCTACAGCTTTGCCTGATTGCAGCGCTCCTATGGCTGTCTGCAGCTCTTCTATAGTAAGATCATCTTCCAGCTCTAGCGCCTCTTCTAGGGTTAGTTTGCCATTGTAAGGTACATATGACAGCGCCTCTTCTATTGACATCTCGGAGTCAGGCGAATAGATTACCCGAAAGTGTTGCGCCAACGTGCCCACTAATGTGTGTGGGTCAGTTGCTGCTTGCCCTCCCTCTGTGTAAAGCTGTGCAATCCATCTATAACCTTTTTCCCGCCGATCCAGCCATGCCAGTAACTTCCCAGCCTGATCACCGATGTCGTATATTTTATAGCGAGTTGCTTCTAGCTGCTGTCACGTTAATTCTGTGAGGCATCCCCTATGTTGCTGCTGTTTAAGGCGCAAGGTTTGAGACTTAATAGGAGTTGGATCATTGGCATGCTGGATCTCTGCAGTTTGAAGTTCGAACTCTAGATTCCTCAGTTCCCGTTGCCCTTCCGTGTGCTGTGATAGAGGCAATGGCCTGCCCCCTAATGACTGTCTTGAACGCCTCCCATAGGGTGGCTGCAGAGGCAACCGAACCTGCGTTGTCCTGAAAGTAGTGGCCCGTCACCTTTTTGAGCGCCTTCCTGATCTTGGGAACTTGTAGATATCCAGGGCGTATTGGGTAAATACGCTGCTGCTTATGTTGATAAGTGTATCGGAGCAGCAGTGGGGAATGATCGGATATACCCCAGGCCAAACTTCTATAGTATCTATATTTTTAAGGGTACCCAACGACCCAAGGAAATATTCTATTCTTGTTAGGCTATTATGGACACTTGAGTGATACGTTACATAGCGTTCCGTTGTGTGGTGTCTCCTCCAGATGTCTGTAAGACCCATTGCATCTATGAAGCTCCCCATTCGTGATACTCCGTGGGTCCCCGCTCTTGAAGGAAATCCATCTAGGGATTCATTCAAGACAGCGTTAAAGTCCCTGCCAATAAGTAGTTTCCCCTCCGGCAGTCCGAGTAGGAACACACTGCGCTCTGGGAGGATCACTGCATGTAAAGCTGGTGGGATGTAGACAGACACTATATTTAGGGGCCGTCCCTCCCACTGTGTAACGAGGGCGGCAAATCTCCCTGACCGATCCTTTTTAACATCCGATATTATCAATGGGGATTGCTTCTTAACCAATATCCCCACCCCCCTGGATCCAGTCATGAATTCGGAGTGTACCGCCATTTTATACCCCCATCTGTCCATTGCTTTACTAGAGGTACCTGTGAGATGCGTCTCTTGCAATAGTACCACTGCTGGGCCACCTCACTTGATGCATTGCAGCACGAGGCCACGTTTTATTTTATTTCAGAGGCCACGCACATTCCATGTGAGGACGGAAAGAGTTGGTATCGTGTGGATGGGACAGTCTGTTAACTGAACCTGTGTTGTCACCCATTACCATACTCACCTGACCCAGCCAAACTAGCGACTTTTCCCGGCATTATTCTTGTGTGTCTCATCATGTTGCCATTCCTGCAGAACTAACTGTGTACATAACTGTGATAAAACTAACATACCAATTATCTAGAATCCGTCCCTACCCCCCTCCCTGCCTCCCTGCCATGCGGACCCAAAACTGCCCGCCACCCCAACTCAGCTGAGCACTTGGAACCCCATCCCCGAAGCTTTACTTGCATGTGTGGGAGCGGGAAGTCCGAGGAAGTCCGTATCTTTCCCTCTTCATGGGCAAGTTTTAATAATTTCGGTCTCAAACTAAATGGAGGGATGAATCTGTCACCTTTCATCAGAATACTGTCACCAAATACTGGCAGTTCATCTAAAACTTTAAGAAACGGGCGGACCGGAGGTTGTACACAACTCTCCCACCTGGCGCCCAATTTGACCATGTCAATGACTTTAGTGATGACCAAGTCTTTTGCCATAGCAACACACCACTCATCTTTCATAAAAATACCATCACTCAGGGCCAACACACCTTGGACAAAAGCTACAGCCCCTTCATCTTGAATTTCTTGAGAATCCACTTTGGAATCTTCACTCTTGACTGAAAGTCTAGAGAGACAGTCAGCAAAATTGTTATGATCTAAATAGTCCAGGAGTCTTGGAAGGTATGCAGGTCTTTATTCAAGTGTCCAGTAACAAGGCTAACACAGCTCCGCTCAACTTCACAGTACGAAAGAGCAGGCCAACTGCACAGAATCTGAAAAGTTATCATTATCAATTTGCACAGAATTTGGAGAACTCTCAATTTGTACAAAACCAGAAGAATGAGAATTTCCAGCCTGCTCACATCCAGAATCAAGGCAATGAAAATGCCTTACCTCTTCTACCTGCTTGTCCAAAATTCCATTGTAATAAGTCTACCAAGGTGCCAAACTTTACCATCAGACAACCTGACAGAATTTTTATAAATTTCACCACTATTAAGCGGATTAGAAAATTGCTTTAACCTTTTCTCACTTTGAATGGTAATTTAACACATACTAAATCACCAATTTCTATAGTAATTTGTTTCGCATTAAACTTCACATCCGCATATTTCCTATATTTACTTTGATGCAACAAAATATTGTTATTGACTTGATCAGGTGACCACTCCAATAATTTGGAATGCTTTAACTAGCATTGGTTATCCTTAGTAAATGGAACACACCCCTTCATAATAGTTAAAAGGACTATAACCTGTAACAGTCAGTCACTTGATACATCCAAACCATTTTCTTAACTCCTACAACTCAATCCTGACCTCTAAGATTGGCTAATTGAATTAGTCTGCGTTTCCGCTTCGAAAACTTGAATTCCAAGATGGCTCCCTCACGTTGAGTGATGACATCAGCACGTCACGTTGCACGTCCCGTTGATGGGTGGCCATGTAGCAAAGCTTACGTAACAGTGCAATGACACGTTACCTCAAAGAAATTTTGCAGCCAAGCAACGCGCGTGCGCATACATGCAACAACTCACAGTTCTAGAAATGACGTCGGACCTTCAATACGACCTCGGGCACACTGGACCTCCAAACTTCTTCGTAGTCTCAGGGAAGATCGTGGTGAATGCCACAGGAGGTAAACGATATTGCTGCACCCAGGGATCTGCTATTGGAGA
Source organism: Lissotriton vulgaris (assembly GCF_964263255.1). Lineage (NCBI taxonomy): Eukaryota > Metazoa > Chordata > Amphibia > Caudata > Salamandridae > Lissotriton > Lissotriton vulgaris. The sequence continues at coordinate 836,680,664 of NC_141687.1, forward strand.
GGAGTCGCTATCCTGAAAATGCTTGATGGCTGCTCTGATGAAGACTCGATGCACGTAGTCCGGTCAGCTTCCAAGATCGTCGCCAAATTGATGTAAGTAATTATGGAAAAGATGCAGGATTCTTCTTAAGGTAAGTAGAGGTTTATTCATGGAGTACAGGATAAACGTAATAATAATAATAATAATAATAATAAAGGGGTTTATAAAGCGCCTGGTGACGCCATCCCGGCGTGTCCCCGCGCTGTGGAGAGAGCAGCAGGAGAAGTGAAGGACCTATAGGGTATAAAGGTGGGTTTTTAAAAGTTTCCTAAATATTGTTTCAGTCTCTGCTAGTCTGATGTTCAGTGGGAGAGAGTTCCAGTAGTTGGCTGCCATTACGCGAAAGGAGCGGCCTCCCATTCTGGCCTTTTTTATCCGGGGGACTTTAAGAAGACCAGTTCCCATAGTGCGAAGTGCTCTATTGGGCTCGTAGGGGATGGCTAGATCCTTCAGGTATTCAGGGGCTTTCTGAGAGGTTATCCTGTAGCATATTAGGAGCGCTTTGAATAGGATCCTCTTTTTTATGGGAAGCCAATGAAGAGCAGCCAAGGTGGGCTTGGAGGCTGCTCTTTTGAGTAACCTGAGGACTAGCCGCGCTGCCGTGTTTTGGAGAACCTGCAGCCTTCTGATGTTCTTTTCTGTTGTCCCTAAGAGTAGCACATTACCGTAATCAATACGGGAGGTGACTAGAGCTTGGGTCATAGTGCGTCTGGCCACTAAAGGAAGAAGGTCCAGAGTCCGGTTTAGGGTCTTCAGCACCCCAAAACATTTCCCTACTACTTTATGTACGTGGCTGTCAAAGGAAAGCTTGGGATCAACCCAGACACCCAAGTTCTTTGCTTCCTTGCAAGGGGTAGGTAGAGGACCTAAACAAGGAGGCCGCCATTCCTGAGTCCAACTAGCAGTGTTACCCCCTATCACAAGAACCTCTGTTTTAGAGCCATTGAGCTTCAGGCAATGTTGGTTCATCCAGCCTGCAAGCTCCTGCATGCAGATTTTGAAGTTGGCGGCTGCTAAGGTGGGTGCCTGGGATAAGGAGATGAGCAGTTGGGTATCGTCGGCGTAGGATACTAATTTTATGCCGTACGATTGGACCACATCTGCCAGCAGGGCCATATAAAGGTTGAACAGGGTGGGGCTCAGGGCAGAGCCCTGAGGCACCCCCTGTTCTAGGGCAATGCTGTCTGAGAGGAGAGTGCCTCTCTGAACCTGGAAGCTGCGGTCTGTGAGGAAAGCTTTTAGCCATCCCAGTGCTGCCTTGGTGACCCCAGCCTTGTTTAGACACTGTAGCAAGATGGAGTGTGCTACAGTGTCAAACGCAGCACTGAGGTCCAGCATAATAAGTGCCATCGTATGACCCTCGTCAGCTCCTGCCCGTAGAGTTTGTCGCTCTCAGGAGGGCTGTCTCAGTGGAGTAGTTCGTCCGGAAACCAGACTGGGAGCTGTGCAGGGATTTATTGGATTCTAAGTGAGCCATAAGTTGTTTATTGGCTATTTTTTCGGTCACTTTCGCAAGATATGGTAGGAGAGAGATCGGGCGTAAGTTTTCCAAAATATCCTGACTTACATTGGGTTTCTTTTTGATTGGCAGTACTATTGCCTTTTTCCAATCTACCTGTAGGCATGCAGAAGAAAAAGATAGTTGGATAATGTGCCTAAAATAAGGTTCCAGTACACCTCACCAGCTGACCAGGCCACCAACTGACAAGTCTGGAATGCAGCTTGGTTACACATAATGCACAAAGAACATTACAGGTATTCTGGAAGGATGGGGAGGAGATGAAACAAAGGAAGGGCTACAACTGGGAGACCATATTGAGATAGGTAAACATTTACAACAGTGTTCTAGTGCCTATTTTATTAGCGAGTCGAAGTCTGTGCTCTAGGTTTGAAAGGGTTTAACCAATCGTGGAAAACCGTGCCATATACTGTGCTACAAAAGGACATGATTAAGTCAACTGAATCAGTCTGAAGCGGAAATGGCCTAGGTTCACTCCTGTGTCAGATTGTGTAGTCGGGTGTAGAGAAGACCCATCAAACTTTGAATATTTATGCCAGAAACACTCCCATAGTCTGTAGTATGACTTTGTGGAACGTTTGGTTGACTTGTAAGTCTGCGGGCAACTGACCAGGATCTGGTCTGTTGCCAAAGAAGAGCCCCTACGTTTGTTCCTGCTTCTTTTTATAAAAATGTATTTAAATAGTGGGAAATTGTCCATATGCTACAGAAATCTCCAGTAACTCAATATTTTTGGGAGCATTTTATACAAACTCACTTAGTTTGGGCAATAATAAATCCCTGAAAACAAATTATAGATTTCATCAGTTGGTGAAGCGTGACTAAATATGGCTAAATATGCCTGACGCACTTCATTCAATCTGCATAAAATTGTTGATGGAAAATAAATACGATACATGCCAATATGTCTTAGAATCTTTCCAGGGTATGTGCTGATCCTTGTGTATTAGAATGCGCAAGGAATTCAATATACCGATCACCTCGTCAACTAAATCCCCAAATGCCATGCGTGATTTGGTCAAGATCCAAGAGTGTCAGTTGCCTTTTCAGGACCATATGCAATGCCAAACAATTCTTTTTAGATCCGACCTAAAGAAATAAGTTCCACGCCAAGGTCATACGTACAACTGAATATGACAATGCTTTAGTCACTGAACCTTCTTATGATACGACTTGCACCATTAAAAGTTTTACTAAACTATGTTGTCTGCCCGATCTGCAGGACAAGCCTATCAGACCACATTGCTCCAGTATTTGCATCTCTTACAAGTACTTACAAGGCTGTTTGCATTGCCAACAAGGCATTACACAGTGACTCTCTAAATTACTTGGCCATTCCTCAACCTCCACAGGTAGAACAAAACCTGAAACTTGAACAAGTTTCAGGCAATTTCCCAAATAATCTGGCGCTCTCTCACTACAACTGTGCTCATGCCTAGTCTTCACACTATTCAGTACCAGGCTAGAAAAACATGTACCATCGGTTCTGTTGACTGAATGATGTATATAGTCCCAGCAGTTTGATAGACCCACTCTATACAAGTCTGACTTTCTCATCAATACGGCCATTCTAGAGCTTCTAAAAGCCTTCCTGTGTCTTTCGCCTAACATGATACCGTCATAGCTCTATCAAATGTATGTCTCCAATATACCTATATAAGTAAACCCGAAGATGTTAAACTATATTAATGGTTTTAAAATGCTTTCTCTATTTGTGAAACTCCCTCTCTTCCTTTGTTATGGTTCAAAACCCACTATACATAAAGGTGACTGGTTTATCTGTCTCTCGGTATGACTTGGAATACCTAATGTGTAGCTGCAGTGATTTGTCTTAGAATGCTTATGTAATGCAACTTTGACATATCTCTCAGTATTGCAGTGCGGAAGGGATCGGATGGTTGTCAGCTGGGTTCGAATGCCCAAGGAATGCGACTGAAATACATCCCTTAACGGGTCCTGCAGTGTTCAGTATGTCATTGAACTGTGAATTGCTTACTATGTAATAAAATGTTTAAGGAATATTCTTGGATACCATTTTTGTCTTAGAACTCATGAGAAATGCAACTAGGATTTATTACTGCATATGGTAGAAATCTCTCTGAAAGATATGACTTGCATTCATGACGTCAGATACTCTCTACTTGACAGTCTTAGAGAACTTACAAATGATTTCAGGTTAGACCCTTCGCTTAAAAACTGGTAAGATCTCAGTATATTGAAGCAAAGCAGGAGTAATCGCGCAGAGCCATTAAATCACACTGTCAGACTATTAAATTGAATTTGTATTTGCCCATACATTATTATTTTATTATTATTAACATATATGCCATGACTTTATAACCATATTAACAGTGTAATAATACACAACCATTACAAACTATTAGAAACACATAGCAGGATTTTCAATAATTAAAAATCACTACTTTTCACTATAACGTTTCATATTTTATATTCTACTCCATTACACAATTTGAACTAAAAAGAAAGATACGTTTTGATTAGTTGAAAGATGGACCACACTACTAATTGCGTACTCTTATGATCGATGAGACAGTCACCCCGAACTTACATTAATAGTATTTCATTGTGCAAATTAGAATTAACACTGACACATAAAAATCCAGCATGGTTAATCGTTGAATTACGACTCAGGCAGCCAAGATACAACCTGCCATGGACATATAAATCACTGGATTAATCGTTCTTAAATACTGCTTGAACAGTGGTACAATCCATTAAAAAGTAAATGCTTGTTTTTTGTACAAAACATCAGAAAATGTGTTTATTTCTCCCAACTTCCAAACGTAGTCACGGTGGTCAGACTCAATTTGGTTAGCAGCAAATTTAGCCACATATGATATAATAGGTAAAGTGCATAGAGGAAATTTAAATATAAATTGCGAAGTGCATTAGGAGAAATTTTGTATAAACATTTTTCCCTGTCCCAGTGACTTTTTCAGTTGCAAATATTTTATATTTGAGGAGCGTGCCAGCCCAATACGGGACTTCAGTTTCAGACTCATAAAGGCATATTTGACCATGCTGGCTGTAGCATGATCAATAAGACATGCGTTAAACCAGAGATGACAAAGGCTCTGTTTGTTAAATTTTTTTTAACATGGTTTGACCAGGATTTGTCCTGGAAATTGCCTGGAGCTGATACTTCAAGTACCGCTTTGAGATATGACCCCCATGGCTCCTACGATTTAGACATTGCCCATACAATACCGATACTAGGGCAACTGTGTCAGAAATGGGCATCAGTCTCAACTCCAAGAATTAAGGAAGAACTGGCGTGCCCAACCCAAGTTTAAAAGGGATCTCAGGAATTAGCTTTCTATTTTTTTTTAAGTCTCTTACAATCACTGTATCCCCAGAGCTCCCCAGATTAGACTGTTGCTGTCACAGCGTTTTGTCTGTATAGTTGTAAGACGACACTTAGGCATTGGCAGCCAATCTTATACTTGGTCCAAAAGATGCCATTTGCTAGGCGCTGCAGTGTTGATGCTTTTCAACATGATCCCACCACTTCAGTTTGCTATTATAGCAAATCCCCAGATGCAATGGGTTTTAACAGTTTTGAGCACCATTCTGGCAATCCTTTCAGGTGTTCTTAGGGGAAGGGGCCACTGGCATTATTTTAGTTTTTTAACTGAAAAAACTCTAAAAGGTTTAAAGGGATTTATGTATTTCATTTTTTGTATTTGACAAAATTACTGCGTAATCAGCAAAAAGAAGGATGAAGTATTTTTGTTGCACAGATAAGGAACACCCGGACTACCCCTGGAGAGAAATTCTTCAGAGTCATTTAGAAAGAGGAAGAACATTAATGGGAGCGAGTTATATACCCTGCTATACAGCCGAACAGATTTTAGAGTGGGGGAGGGCATTCCCCCATGCTTTCGGACAATGGCGCTAGTTTCTGCATGCAGGATTTTGGCATCTTGGAAGAGGGTGTTGTTCTTCGCCCTAAATTTTTTTTGCCATAGTTTGAATCTGTTGAACAGATAAAACTCAGATTTAAGGTCGATGAATGACCAATATAGGGGGAATTTGAGCACTTTTACATAATTAACACACACCATCTATATTTTTACAACTTGATCGATGCTGCTGGTGCCCTTACGGAATCCAGCCTGTATGTCAATTAGAGCTGTTTTTTGTTGGCCAAGCCTCTAGCCTGTTTAAAAGAACACGTCCAAACTTTTTTTCTAGTGCTGTCCAATAATGAAATAGGCCTATAATTACTGGGTAGCAACTTACTTCTTTTTTTATGGAAGGATACGATAATAGCAGATCGTCATGAAGGGGTAACATATTTTTTTCCAAAGCTGCATTGAATATCTTGGACCGGACCATTGACCAGACCTTAGGGCTAGAGCGAAACATATCCACTTGAACATGGTTAGTGCATGGAGCTTAGTTGGCCTTTTGCTCTTGAATAGCTCCTTCTACATCCGGGCATAGAATGTTTAGTTTGTCAGTTAGTACAGGATTGGTGAACTCTTCTGGTTGTGATATGCAGTTTCTTTTATGATACGCAGCCTAGTAGTGGTCCATCCTGGTCTGTGCGCAGATATGATGGTCTTGGCTATTTGGACCATCCTTGAATACATTAGCAATTTTCCCCCAGAAGTATCTCCTGTTTTTCACTTCTTCTGCCTTAATCGGATCTTTCCTTGCTGGTAATTTAATGTTCGAGGCATATTACACACTATGCATAGATGGCCACCTAGTGTTGGGTCCGGATGTTTGCAGTTTGTTTTGTTGTAGAAAAGTCTTTGGAAGTCACAGGATAGGTGACTCCTCCTTTGGATGATACTGCGCATGGGCATCAGCTCCATCCCCAGATTGTTTTTTTCACCACCGGACTCGGATGTGTTTTCAGCGCTCCGTGTTGGATCCGATTTCTTTTGGTGCACAATCCTCACCAACTTACAGAAATTAGGTTTCAAACGCTTTTCCAGTCAACACTACTCTTCAACACCGAAGACTTCGATTCTGGTCGTCGTTGACGGCTCTCGGTCCTAACTAGGCCTCGACTCTAGCTCATGGAAAGGACGCCATTTAAAAAGTGTCCTCAATGTGGGTCGAAGTTTCCCCACACCGACCTTCATGAAGTGTGTAACCTTTGCCTCTCTTCTTCGGAGCACGAGGCCAAAGACTGTTCCGCTTGTGCCTCTTTCCGCTCCAAAAAGACTTTCCGGGATTGAAGAGCGAGGAGAACAATGGCTCGATCTTCAGCTTCGATTCCGGACGACATCTTTGAAGACACCAACGTTCCAGAAGAACACAAAGTCAACAGCAATTCTGAGGCATAAGACTAGAGTGATGTCCGGAGTCGAGGACATCACTCCAGAACAGCGGGTCGTAAGACCGTCGACCCCGAGCCTTCCTTGACCCACCCATAGAAGGCCCTGGGCACACCGACACACTGCTTCTACTGCCCCACCTTCAAGCCCGGCTAAGAAGCTAATTAAGCCTTCAGGTGACTCTGGCTCAAGTCAGCCTTCGCACGATGCCGGCTCACATTTACCGGCAACGAAAAAGGCAACTTCACCGGCTGCGCCGACATCCAAACCATCGGCGCCGAAACATACCACTAATCCTTCGGCACCGAAGCCCAGGTCGGAACCAAGCAAACCCGCTTCGGATTAGAAAAAACAACCGGAACCGAAAAAACAATCGGATCCAAAAAATATACGTGAGACAAAAAAATCCTCGGAAACGAAAAAAGCTTCGGAGCCGAAAAAGACTCCTGCTTCTCCGGTTAAAGACATTGCCAAAAAACCAAAACAAACCGCTTCGGTGCCGAAACGTTCCTTTGCATCAACAGATCGGCCTCCTGCAAAGGACTTACTTTATCCAGACCCTACTCAGAAGACTCTAGCTAAAGATCCAATCACTGGACAGCTAATTTTGGCTTCAAAAAAGCGACCACTGGACACACCAGCTCCAGCTCCGCATTCAAAGAAAAAGGACATGGCTACCTCTCCCTTAAGACTCCCTTCCCCTTCTCTTTCACCTGTACCATTACCACATCCTCCCATACCACAACATTCCCCAGCATTCTCTATCATACCAGATGATGACAACAGGGATGATAGCTCTGACGATATGGGGGTAACATACCTGATCCAGCTACTCCTACAGGATCACCTGACCCGTGGGATGATTATAACACCTCAGATGTCCCAAATGTCCCTCAGGATGACATATACCCCTCAAGGCCTTCCCCACCAGAAGACACTAAGGGTTTCAATCAATTAATTCACAGAGCTGCGCAATATCATGGGGTAGACATGCATACAGACCCTGTAGATGAAGACTTCCTAATGGATACCTTTGATAATGCACAAAGTTCATCATCCATTTTACCAATGCTTAAAGGAGTGATTAAGCATGCTCCTGAAGTCTTCAAGGACCCAGTCAGAACTCTGGTCATTAACCCTCGTATAGAGAAAAAATATAAAGCTGCCCCTCAGACCCAGCATACATTAAAGGCCCAGTACCACTAGGCTCACTTGAAGTTTCCAATGCACGCAAGAGAGCAAACTCACAAACATCAGGTGAAGCTCCACCAACAGATAAGAGTCTAAGCTACTTGACGCATCAGGGAAAATAACGGTGTCTCAAGCAGCAAACATGTGGCGTATCGCCAATACACAGGCATTATTAGCCAGATACGACAGGGCACATTATGACAAATTAGAATCATTAATGAGGCACCTCCCTGATAAGTACAAGAATAGTGCAAATGAGCTTATCCAAGAGGGGAAAAATATTACAAACACCTCTATTCAATGTGCACTTGATGCAGCAGATACTGCCTCTAGGGCAGCGTTTTATTACGTAGACATGCCTGGCTACGCATATCAGGGTTCAAACCTGAAGTACAAAGTGCCATTCTTAATCAACCCTTTGATGAGCAACACCTATAACGTAGTTGTATCACTTGAAAAAATTAAAAAGGATACAGATACCGCCAAATCTATGGGAGCCCTGCAGTCGCAGGCTCCCAGACGTTCATTTCAACGCTCATCCTATGGAGGTGCCACCAGGGAATACTCTTCAGACACACCTTCTACCTTATACAAAGCCCCTACACAGTCCTCTTAAAGCAAGGGCTACCAAAAGGGTGGTTACAGGGGTAACAATAACAAAGGCAGAGGTAAAAATAACAGCTCCCGCTCTGCCTCTACCCCTGCCCAATGACTCCCTCCCCCGTCCCATTCCACTCCTGTCGGGGGAAGACTTCAACAATACCTGCCAGCCTGGGAAAACATCACATCAGACAGGTGGGTGCTCCAAATAATTCAATCAGGTTACTGTCTAGAACTAACATCCACCCCCCCAAACATACCACCCAAGCAGTGTCCAATGTCACAAGAACATTTAACACTGCTCAGACAGGAAGTAATATCCCTTCTGCAGAAAAATGCAATAGAAATAGTTCCGGAGCATCAGAAAAACAAAGGAGTATACTGTATTTCCTAATACCAAAAAAGGATGGATCTCTAACACCCATCCTAGACCTCTAACCTCTAAACATTTACATACAGTTGGATCATTTTCATATGGTCACACTCCAACAAGTCCTTCCACTTCTGGTACTAAACGACTTCCTTGTCACTCTAGATCTCAAGGACGCCTAATTTCATATTCCCATCCTCAAAGCGCACAGAAAATATCTCAGATTTGTGCTAGAAGGGCAACACTACCAGTTCAAAGTTCTCCCATTCGGAGTCACAACAGCACCAAGGGTGTTTACATAATGCCTAGCAGTAGTAGCAGCACACTTAAGACAACATATTCATGTCTTCCCATATCTAGACGACTGGCTCATAAAAGCCAGCTCATACAGCCAGTGTGTACAACACACTCACGCTACTATTCAACTGCTTCACGACTTGGGATTCACAGTAAATCATACCAAATCGCATCTGCAACCCTCGCACATACAACACTATCTCGGCGCTAAAATAAACACCCAACTAACACGAGCTTTTCCCTCTCCAGCCAGGATAACAAGTGTACAAACTCTCCTAACAAAATTCAAACCGCAACACTCGCTACCAGCTAGAGTGTTCATGCAGCTCATAGGAATGATGGCATCTTGCATATTTGTAGTACCTCACGCAAGACTACAAATGCATCCACTTCAAGAGTGCCTAGCACGCCAATGGAACCAGGCTCAAGGTCAACTAACAGACCTAGTGTTGGTAGACGGTCGGACTCATCCTTCTCTGCAATGGTGGAACACCAAAAACCTTTCCAAAGGGCGACCGTCTCTAGAGCCAGTTCCTAAAATAGTCATGACAGCGGACGCATCACATCGCTCTCCGGCTGGGGAGATAATCTACTGCATCACACCATGCAAGGCATGTGGAAACCGCAACAAAAGTTACTCCACATCAACCATTTGGAGTTGCCAGCTGTGTTTCTAGCCCTAAAAGCATTTCAAATTCAAGTGTCAGGCAAAGCGGTCTTAGTCCGCACAGACAATATGACAGCTATGTACTACATAAACAAACAAGGGGGAACACACTCTCTGCAGCTCTCTGTTAGCACAGCAAATATGGAGATGGGCTATACCACTAAAGATCTTCCTCTTAGCCCAACACGTCCCAGGAGTACAAAACACTATGGCAGATCTGCTAAGTCGACAAACATAGCAGATCCACGAGTGGGAACTTCATCCGCAAGTTCTTCAACCGTGCTTTCAAATGTGGGGACAACCTTAGATAGACCTCTTTGCCACCCATGAAAACGCGAAATGCCCAAACTTTGCTGCCAGATACCCACACCCATTGTCCAAAGGCAATACGATATGGATGAACTGGTAAAATCTATTTGCGTACGCTTTTCCTCCTCTCCCACTACTTCCGTTAGTGGTACGCAAACTACAACAACATTCCCGGATGCTCATTCTAGTCGCTCCAACTTGGGCCAGAAAACTGTGGTACACCATGCTGTTGCAGATGTCTGTAGTACCACATCAAAAACTAAACCTATCTCCACGCCTATTAACACAGAAGCATGGAGAGATCAGACATCCGGACCCAGCTCGGCTCAACCTAGCGATCTGGCTTCTGAGGTCATAGAGTTTGGTTACCTTAACCTTCCTCCAGAATGTATGAACGTTATCAAAGAAGCTAGACGTCCCACTACTAGAGCATGTTATGCTGCTAAGTGGAAACGGTTTGTCATATACTGCCAAAATAACCAAATAAATCCTTTAGACTTGTCTATTCAACACATCATAGGATATCTATTACACCTTCAAAAGTGTAATTTAGCCTATACATGTATCGGACTACACCTCGCTGCCAATGCAGCATACTTACAAAATAGACAACATCTATCTCTTTTTAGAGTACCAGCTATAAAAGCTTTCATGGAAGGACTCAAAAGAATAATTCCTCCCAGAACGCCACCTGCACCAGTGTGGAACTTAAACATTGTTCTCACAAGATTAATGGGACCTCCCTTTGAACCATTACATAAATGTGAATTGCAATTCCTAACCTGGAAAGTAGCTTTCCTAGTAGCAATTACTTCTCTCAGAAGGGTTAGTGAACTACAAGCATTTACCATTCAAGAACACTTTCTGCAAATGCATCATAACAAAGTGGTTCTGCGTACTAATCCTAAATTCCTTCCTAAAGTCATTTCACCATTCCATCTAAATCAATCAGTTGAGCTTCCCGTATTTTTCTCGCAGCCTCAAACAGTCGCAGAAAGAGCTCTACACACCTTAGATGTCAAAAGAGCATTACTGTACCATATCTAAAGGACACAAACTGTTTGTAAAACAAAACAACTTTCTGTGTCTTTTTCACCGCCACATAAAGGCAATCTCATATCAAAATCAGAGATCGTTAGGGGGATTGTTAAATACAAAATTTAAAATAAATAGGGAAAATAGGGGCTTCTATGGCATTCTTAGGGAATATTCTCCTAGATGATATATGCAAAGCAGCTACGTGGCTTGCACCGCACACATTCACAAAGCATTACTGTGTAGATGTGCAAACTAAACAACAAGCCACTGTGGGCCAGGCTGTACTAAAAACACTGTTTCAAACAACTGTTACAGATACTGGTGGTCGCCGCTAGGTGTGGTACTGCTATACAATCTATGCATAGTGTGTAATCTGCAGCTCATATGCCTCGAACGGAAAATGCTACTTACCAGTATGCATCTGTTCTTGGCATGTAGAGCTGCAGAGTTACACACGCCCACCCGCCTCCCCGGCTACCTTTATCTGTTCCTGTATTATCTTAATTAGATACAAATCACATGGACATCACTACCTCAGGGCTCGAAAATTCCACTTGACCACTAGCATAGTTGAGCTAAATTTAACAAGGTCGAGCTGTATTTAGGTTCTACTCGCCCTTTCTGGCGAGCAGGAAAACAAACCAACTTTTGTCCTCTGTCTGAGAAAACAGAGCAAATGTGACAAGATAACAAGATTTAAAGGCATTTGTATTGCTCACAAAGTTAATGAGCAATAAAGATGCCTTTAAATCTTGTTATCTTGTCACATTTGCTAGACGGAGGTCAAGTAGGTTGCAGTTAGGTCGAGGACATTTTGTAAGGTACTAGTCCTGCAGGACTAGTACCATTTTTTTGGATTTTTCGGGCCCTGTACCTCTTGTACAGCTCCATCACTTCCCTAATGGCGAAAAACAATCTGGGGATGGAGCCGATGCCCATGCGCAGTATCATCCAAAGGAGGAGTACCCTATCCCGTGACTTCCAAAGACTTTTCTACTACAAAACAAACTGCAAAACTGCAAACATCCGGCCCCAACACTAGGTGGCCATCTATGCATAGTGTGTAACTCTGCAGCTCTACATGCCAAGAACAGATGCATACTCGTAAGTAGCGTTTTCCTTCTTCTTCCTCAGTAGGGCTTTATATTTGCTTCTTGCGAGTTTAAATGTTACCTCATTTGCTGGAGGGCAGTACCAATGCAGATACTTTTTTTGAACCTCTAGTTTGGAAATTTTACACTCATACCACCTAGTGTTGTCTCTTTATTCCCCTATTGTACCGAGCCCCGGCGAAGTGGACCAAAAGTGTGTAAGCTCGCTTGACATAGCAGCATTGTTTTCTAGTAAAACGTTATGGTCATCCCTCATGGCAGCTTGGATGTTCAACAAGAATCTAATTCTATGGATGCCATCAACATGTTCTTGTATTCTAAGGTTTCTCCATTCCATTTTACAATTCTCCTACTATTATCTGGGACGATATTGACGTTAAAATGGTAGGGCTTTCCAGACCCAGCCTCAATCCTGTATCTAAAATGTAAGGAAGCGTGATCACTTCCAGGCTGCTGGACTACGTGCATGTTTATCACTTCCATAGTTCATTCGGTAATTGGAAATCATTTTATTTTATTTTTTTACATTTTTATTGTCATTTTCCATTAATTGAGCAAATTGCATCACTACAAAATTGAAGGCATGTATAAGTTACAGTGATTGATTGTAAAATAATTGTATAATCAAGCTTCTCGTCACAGTCATACTCATAGCATGACTCCGTTGAATATTAACCGCATCGCTGCTGCAGTGTTTTTTGCGCTGTGCGGCTTTTTTCGCAAAACCGTTTTACATGACGAGCTCAGCACGTAATCAGCACACGCCACCCGTGGCTGATGACGAGCTGAGCTCGTCATCCGCATCGCAGGGGTTAAATACAGTATAATACATTGTACCTTGGCCGTTATTCACTGGTGTCTGTTACCGACTGATCAGGAGGTGGGGCACAAATTTTTCCTTTAAAGTTATTCCATTTCCCCCACATTCGTGACCATTTCTTGGGGCACCCTCTACGTACACATACCACTTTCTCTGCTACCGTTGCGCCATCCATATCACTACACCATTGACGATCAGTAGGAATTGGTTAATGGGATATAATTGATTAAAATACTTTTCTGGCTGCTTCGAAATGTAGAAGCTGATGTGCTTTCCGAGATGGTTTGGCATTTTAGAAGCTTAAGTTTAGATCAGATATGAAGTTAGCAAAAAATCTCCCTTTTCTGTGTCTGCTGAGTAGAATAGAACTGCCAATATCTGGCAATGGTATACCACAAGTTGCCTCCTTTTTGCTGCAGTCTTGTCCCACATACATTCATACAGATGGATATTGAAGTCTCCACAGGCCATCTTGTAGTGCTTGGCACTGTGCTCACCTTGCCTTTATTCCAGAATAATAACTTCTTTTAATATTGCTAGTTGGCTCACAGGTTTTCCATACTGATTTGGATTCAAATAAATGTTTAAAGCGTCTACTGAGGTATACGTTTTCTTGTGAAACTTGGACAATCTTACCTGTAACATATAAAGTGGAGTCGTAGATGACTTTTGTTGCTATGTAATCAAGTTTTGTTGAGATCCAAATGGAGAGCCCTCCAGTTACTCTCCCCTTCCTAGGTCTGGTTGCCTCAATGGCAAAGCCCGTGTACACCGGGGCACCGATACAGCTGTTGAGCTGTCCTGAGCCCATGTCTCTTGAAAATAACAAATCTTTGTCCAGCTTACAAATGCCACCCAATCACTATGCCAATCCCAGATTCCGTTGGAATTGGGCAAAATTGTATATATGAATTTGGGAAAACCTGCATGCTAACACTATCCCTGAAATGATAGGAGTCAGAACAAACAAATATAGTTTTGAGACTTGGATTTCAAAGGCCTCAAATCTCCTGGTGCCTTTGAAACAACAGAAGTCCTCATGATCCAGATGGTTTTCGACTGAGCTCCAAGAATTGGAATAAAAAGTCTCCAAACGGGCAGAAAATATTGTAAAATAGCAGTAAAAAAGTGTCACTACGTCATTAGGGAAGCTAGAGTCAAATACTTTGCCACAAATATGCAAAACGCCTCTAACTCCTCAAAAGAACTTTATCTGGTGAACAGTGTAATGAAACCTGGAGGCAACAAATCTGCCCCTCCACCCAGAGTGGCGCGTTTTAACGAACTAGACAAGTTCTTTCTAGAAAAAGTTAATATCGTACAAACACTAGGAGGAGAGGCAGAGGCCACTGGAACTCGTGGATGGAAAAATTAGTACCTTCCCTGATATGAAAATAGAAGATACATAACATCTCTTAAATCAGGGTCCTCTCAGGACGTGGCTCCGCCAGATATGTTTAAAGGCGGATGCCAGTTATTTCCGCATTGATGTAATTCTTAAACAAAAGCCAGGCTTTTATTCTTTTTTGTCAAACCACTTTAGGAAAAGCCAACGGCAGACCTGATACTGTGTGAAAATGATTACCCAATATCCCTCTTACCAGCCATCAGTAAACTTTTGGAGAAATTCGTAATTACAAACCTATCCCTACATCTTGAGTCCAGTGGAATCCTGGATCCCTCCCAAATGGGATTTAGACCAGGAAGTAATACAGAAACTGCCCTTGTAGCTGCTACGGGAGAACTGAGAACAATTCTGGAAAAATGTGACTCTGCGGCGTTGATCCTATTAGATCGAAATGCTACTTTCGACACTGTCTCTCACCCGACACTGGTAACAAGATTAGTGGAAGGAGGCATTATGAGCCACAACATTGAAATGGTTGACCTCTTTTCTCCATAATCGAACCCTTCAAGTATATGAACGAGATATTTAGTCAAATATATATCCCCTCAAGTGTGAAGTACCACAAGACTCTTCTCTAAGCCTAACTTCAATTGATTTATATGTCACACCTATGGCGGAGATCATAAGGTCTTATGGTTTCTCCTCTATCTCCTACGTGGATGACACACAGATTATTATTAGTCTCTCCTGTCAAAAAGATAGCGCCTTCATTCTCCTGTCTTACTCACATAGTAGATTGGATGGCAGCTAGCAGACTCAAACTTAATGGAAATACAACAGAGGTGCTGATAGTGGGAAACAATTCCACTAGGTGGATGGAAATGAATTGGCCATATTAGTTGGGCAGTTACCCCATCCCTAATAGGGAGGTCAAAAACCTAGGAGTCTGGATTGACGGTAAGCTGACAATGGAAAACTAGCAGACACTTTCTTCGGCTTACTTTGAACTCTGAAATGGCTGCACGTGGAGTGGTGGTACTAGGCCTAGTAATTTCCCGACTCGATTATGGAATCTGGGGAGCCCCAAGTCAGTCGTAAAATAATTGCAGGTTTTACAGAATGCTGCAGCCTGTAATTTAAAAAAAAAATTCCCAAACGCCACTCAGCAAGGGCAGCAATATCAGCCCTACATTGGCTCCCAATACCACGAAGAATCCAGTTTAAGACGCTCTGCCTTGTGCATAGAGCGTTGTATAAAAAAGTCCCAAGCTAATCTAGGGACTCGGCACACCTTACAACCCTAGAAGGCTGCTATACTCCACTGACCAGTAGTTACTCACAGTCCCTAGGATAAAGAAAGCCAGAGCTGGTGGGCGGTCATTTGCCTATATCTCCCCTGAGCTCTGGAACGCTATTGCGGTACGGACGATAGAAACCAAATCAGAATTAAAATTCAGAAGCCTTTTAAAAACTAGGTTGTTAAAATAATTTGTCAGCATGGTTGGAAACCTGTTGCTAGCGTAGTGTAGGGTGGCCCTTCTGGGTAGCTGTATGCTTTAGAAATCCTGTGGAATAGAATAGATTAGAATGTGATTGCAGTTCAGCCGTAGTCCTGGCCAAGATGGGAATCCAATTGGCTTTGCACTGTATATTCTCACCAGACTAGGTTTGCAGACATAATCAGGAGATTGGGCTTTCTTTTAGTTAAAGTGGTGTAGTCCAGATAGGGCAAGCTTAGGATCCTACTTTATTCGAGCTGTTCAGAACAGCTGGCAACCAGTTAGTGCCACCATCAGCTGAAGGTTCTGCCCTCCTCCCCTGGTTGATGACAACAGCTCTATTGCTATTTTTTTACCTGAGGACTGTCATATATTCAGCATCCCTTAGTACATCATATATCAGTTTGAACAGACCTTCCAGTAATTTTGGGATATCTCACACTTCTTGTTGCTCACAATTCTCTTCGCCCAATTCGACCTGGCACATTTTTCTGCAGACGTGGATCCTAGTCCCTGCTTTTTGGGAGCATATCTAATCCCATCACATGCAGATATTTAACTTATTATTGCTAATCAATTTTGTTGAAACATTGACTAAGGATATTGTGAAGAAAAAACATTGACTACAGTCCATTATCCAAGGTTCATTGCATGAAGTTGTAAGATTATATTAAAAGCAGAGGAGAGAAGTGGTCTTGTCGTGACTTTAGTAAATAACATAGTGGTGCTTAGACCCTGTCTTTCAGGATATTTCAGACTTTAGCTCCAGAATCTCAGAGCTCTGAAATGAACATTGTTCCTCTAAATATGGCTGAATATCAGCTGAGTCGAGTTGGTGTCCAAATCTGGTGATCAGTCCGGCGATAATTGGTAGTCACCTCTAACCCAGGTTTGCACTTATGTTAGCCATGGCACATACCTATCATAAGATCCTGAAACTCACCTTTCTTGTCCTCGGAGGGGACACATTTGTTCATTTATTTAGGTTATTTGGAGCGTGCACTGTGACCAGACTGGTGTCCTGGTGCTGAGGCATACGCTGCTTAAGGGAAGAACAAAAATGGTAAATGCTATGGGCTCCTAATACTTGTCAAATAGCCAGGTCTTCAAGACTTTACTAAATTTCAATAGGTCTGTGTGCACTCTACGGCTAGGCGGGAGCTTATTTCACATTTGAGCACCTTTGATTGAGAAAACTCGTCCGCCTTGTAGTGCTTTTTAAAACCTAGATACCTGTTTAAGGTGTAAGGCATGGCAAATCGCAAAGATCTCACCGGAACATAACGCTTTAATCTACGTCTCAGCATCACAGGGCCCCTATCTTGAAGGGCACATGGGTTGCATTTCCATTAAAAAAGGATATTTCAGTTAATTATTTGAATGTAAAATAAGGTCCTGTTTGTGACATCAACCATTCTATAGACCATACAGATGATCCTTCTTCATTGCTGTAAAAGTATGACTGCTGCAGACCACGCGCCTATTATGAAGAAATTAAGGCAAATTTCCCCAGTATGTGTCCTTTCTTAGTAAAGCTCCAAAGGGCCTTTTTTTAAACCATATGACATTACCGCAAAAGACACACATTTGAAAAACATCAACCTGAGAAATGTCAACTGTTTTTAAGTGCATATTGTCATCCTCCGACAGCAGCCGTAATTAAACAGCCAAAGCAGCATGTCATTTTTGCCAGCAAAATGCACATATGCCGCAGTAGAGCAAAAAGATTAAAAGGAAACGTTCATAAGTGTAAAAGAGTTTTTTTTTATTTCCTACACAAGGAATTGGGAGGTTGTTGTTGGGATCGTAGCACCTCAAACAAAAGTAGGGTGAATGGAAGAAACCTCCTAGCAAGCCACTCCCCTTAAAAATATATTATTGCAAAACGAAATGACATCACGGATGCTAAATACATGCATACAACAGGTACATTTTTTCTCAAAATACTTCAGAAGTATGGCCATCATTCATTGCAGGGTGCACCTTGGCCAAGTCTGTCCTCATCTGTTGTACATCTCGCAGAATGTGGCTGAAGTAAGTAGGCTTTGGGCTCTCTCCTGGTGTTTGAACTGCGCGTTTCTTACGGTGCCTAGATATTGTATTATGAAATGTACTATTTTGCCATGCGCTGATCGGATTATGTGTATTGTATTCAATCTGGTCACCACAGACGCAGCCCTCAGAAAGGAGGCCCACTTTCCAACTGTTCGTGCATACTTTTGAGTAACAACAGCAGCTGAAGTATTTCACTGAATACAATGCATATGCAGGCTTGGAGGGTTAATAATCCACCAGTAACAGAAATAATGAAAAGTGCGCTGGAATGCTTCCCAAATTATGCTTTTGTCTTCGGCCTTGCTGACCGTGCTAACACCTGCTTCTCTTGTCCCGTCCACAGCAGCAGCAGGAAATCCTCGCCATGAAGCACCAGCAGGAACTACTGGAGCATCAGCGGAAGCTCGAGCAGCACCGGCAGGAGCAAGAGATGGAGAAGCAGCAGCGGGAACAGAAGCTGATCCAACTGAAGAACAAGGAGAAGGGCAAAGAGAGTGAGTGAAATATTTATGTACTAGAAGACATGCTGTGGGGTTTCGTTGCCACATTTGCTGTGGTCTCTTTACTCATCTCCTCATTAGTTATATACCTAATTAGCTATGCCTATTCCTTTGCCTTTTATTCTCTTTGCTGGGCAGCCTCTCTGCATCATCCAGGACAAAAAAAATGTTCCATCTTCCTCAGCTCCACCTTGGGCAGTTTGATGTTAGTTGCTGCCTGGCGGTGGCCTGTATAAGCACTCTTGAATAAATCTACTCAAGAGTTGCTGATCGTTTCTTGGACTTTTTAGCAAGGCAGCAAAACCAACCTTCTCTTTTATAGTCCTGCATCTGCACGCAGGACCGGACGCTGGGTAATCTGCCTAGAGTCTGCGCTCTTTCAAACGCACTGCTTTCCGCTGAAGAACCTGGGCAGGCCGCATGTATCGTTGAATACACGCCAGCCTCGCTGCTGTGCCCACTGTTACCTCCCGGCTGCAGGGAGCTCTAGTTTGTAGGTAGAGCGCGGGCGTCGCATGCGTTGTGTCCTGTGAAGCCTCCGCAGAACGCCGCTAATCCCAGGCACGCTCTCTTCCAGGCGCCGTGGCCAGCACCGAGGTGAAGATGAAGTTGCAGGAGTTTGTTCTCAATAAAAAGAAGGCCTTGGCCCACCGTAACCTGAGCCACTGCATGTCCAACGACCCCCACTTCTGGTAAGAGCGCAGCGCACAGGACGGCAGGGTTTCGTTTAGCAGGGTCATCTGGCCGCTGAGCCTCAGCGTGCAGGCTAGTGTTTCAGTAATGCTGCTCTGTGCGAGGAGATGTACGGACATGTAGTGTGCATGAACGAGGCCACCCTTAGCAAGCACTGCCAAGTACAGTAAAAGCTGTAATAGTTTTATTGTACTTGAACACAAGGTCACGAAGAGGAGGTTCAGCCTAAAGTAACACCATCTCACGACGCTTAAACAGGCCATAAGAAAGTAGCTGCACCCATACAGAGCAATGGCGATGAAATATTCAGTTTATTTAAAAATGACTCAAATATCTTTAGCTCCTGCCTTCTCTGAGGTTGACACGTTAACCTTTCACTACAAGACACTAGAGAAGTGTAATTCATGTATTGTCGTTTAGTGAATTTTGGAAAATTCCTTGGTTAGTACATATTTTTAAAACACAAAGTCAACAGACCTGGACATAGCAAATGTTCATTTGTCGAAAACATATCATTAGTAAATGGTATAAAAAGTAAAAATGCTACAGTCTAAAAAATAATGAACATTGCGAAAATAAACGAGTAAAGTATGCCTGGTATGAAAGAAGATTGGCCCACCAGCCCTAGCACTGAAGTCACTACTCCTTTGACAGATGTGTGCATATGCAGCAGCACAATGACCTCTCCATATATAAGCAATAAACATCTTCAAACTACAATTGGTCAACAGTCACTACATCCTCGCTCCCAGTGAAGAGAGCCAATGACTGAAGTGGGTTCACCCATTGCCCCTTGCTGAATGCTGTGATAGGCGAAAGCAACATGTGAATGACGCTTAAACAGACCAATTAATGTAGACATATGATCGAAATCACATTTGTTAATTTTTATTATGACTTTTTTGTGTAAAAAATATGAGACTGCTGAGACAGCCAAATCTATCTCTCGGCCAGACTTAAAAAAAGAAAAAAAAGGCGGAGTCATAACATTTAAATAACTTTTGATTTGCTTAAAACAACTAGTAATCGATAAAAATGGAAACATTATTTGCAAATTATTGGCAATACATTATTTATATAGTTATTTTTTGCTCACCTAACTATAACTTGTGCTCCCAACATGCACTGATTATGACTCGCATGTTACATCACTCATACCAAGTTAAATGACATCACTGATGACTTCTCAAATGACATCACTAAACACGTCACTGATTACATTTTCCGTGTTATTTCTCCGCAAACAGAAAAAGTGTAGTACTGGAGAGCAGTGCCATTCAGTTTGGTAAAAATTAGGTGGTGCCTACTTTAGCTTCCAGTGAAGTTTGAAGTGCAAGTATTATTTCATTAAAGCAAGGTAGAGACTGAGCACATCTAGTGCAAGGTGCAGTTGTATGTTTCAAATAAGTTGTGGCATAATTCGAAGGGCTGTATCTAAAAATATGAGAGAAAAGCTGAAACTTCTCCTTTAAATACATTCTTCTTTTGTTGATGCCTGTGTACGTGCTGACGTTAAAGCATTGTCATGTAGTGCTTCCGACAATTCCTATAAAAACTGGAGATTTACAAAATGCTGACATTTATTTACAAAAGCTTAGAGAAATTTATTAGACTTATATTGTTGTATAAGTTATGGGTAACTCACCTACAGTTCAAATCACAGTATGATTGCAAGCGTTAGAATGATGTGCACTATTCTCCTTATTTCAGGTATACGTATATAGTCATTGTACATACTATGGGAGAGTATCCACGTGTCTGGATAGTGCAAGCCTTATAATTGGGTAATATATAGAAGTGACGTTGTTGACTTGAAATTCTATTTCAGATGAGATATTTAACATACACCTCCTATTAAGGTAAATACTAACCAAACTGTTTTTGAATGGCTTTTATGAATGGGTTTAATATGTTGCTGATGTCCAAAATGTCTGCAGAGCCATTTTATTTCTTAATCACCTCAATAGCAGTACAAAAGAGCATAATATCAATGTTGGTGATTTCACAGATGTCCTTCGTGTTCTGCTTGTTGTGTGAGGATACGATACACCCATTAGTACAACAGATATTATTGAATTTTGGGCCGAAGTGTACCTTGCTGAATACCTTCCAATATGAAAACCTATCAAAAACGGTCATATCCGTTGGATATTTTATTAGTGATGTCATTGACATCCTTTAACATGTCATGAGTGATGTAATATGTGAGATCATAAGCAGTGCATGGTGGGGGTACAAGTTATAATTAGGCCAATAAAGTATAATTGGTGGATTTCAATACACCTTGGGTTTTAAATGATAGGTTTGATATTATTACAATATCTAACTATAATACCTAGCCTTTGTTTTTTTTCAGTGAATCTCTACTGTTTTGTGACGTCAAGTAAAATCTTTTTACCTCACGTACCTTTGACTTAATTTTAACCTTATTTTTCTTATTGAGTTGAGGTCGGATAATACCTCGCAAAATATTTTCAAACCAAGAACCCACTGCACTCCAGTAGTCTTATGTAACTGCTTTGCTTTATTTAAAGCACAATCTCCACCACCACCAAATTGTGGCTCTAAATAAGGAAGAGGAATGCAACATACTTAGAAAGGAAAGGGAAAAGAACCTTGACATACGAGGATGAGGTTGAACTATGGACACAGCGCAAATTCAGACGCGACAAATATGATTATGAATCAGGGGCAACCTTAACATTTGCCAAAATATTCGACGCACTAAAAAGGCAATTGCATACAGGAAAATTGACACTAGCAGAATCAGTAAAAACAACAGGCAGTGACTAAGGCTCCTCACAGCCTGAACGGAGATGAGGAGTTAAACATTCATTGATAGGAAGTACCCATTGACAATGCTAGCTTAAACATCTCATTCGGAGATATGAATATAAGGGTACTAACCCTTAATCACCTATGACGGAAGCTTAAAACAAAGTCTGGCGTGCTAACTAACATGAGAAATAGGTACCAACCCAACAAGGGGACTTACCCTTTATTATCCATGAAGGAAGCTTACAACAATGTCTGGCCTGTATGCGAATATGAGAAATGGGTATCCAACCCAAATAGGATTACCTATAAAGATTTGGGAGTAACATCAAACTCAATTGAACATAAGCCAGTAAAATTAAATGAGGATTAAAGAAAACCAGATTACTAAAAAACACGAATGATTTTAAAAATGAGACTAACTCATGAATAATGTATAGTAATGGGTCTCCATACGATTGACAATGGCAATAAACAAAAATGCAAAAGGATTTTAATGATCAGAAATATTCAATGAGATATTTGTGATCTGGATTGAAATACAAGTACCATTATGCCTCATAATGGGCTAATATGGCCATACTATAAAGCTGGAAAGAGAGGATGGAAACCGTGAGACACACCAGTTCGAGGCATGTGGGCTGCTGAATTCATATCTGTGCATAGATCGCCGCCTAGTGTTGGGTCCGGATGATTGCACATTGTTGTCCTGGAAGAGTCTTCGAAGTATCACGAGATAGGTGGCTCCTCCCCTGGACTACAGTGCGCATGGGCATCGCCTCCATCCCCAGATTGTTTTTTTCCGCCATTGGGTTCGGATGTGTTTCGGTTCCCTCTGTCGGAATCGATAGGTGTTAACTTTTCTAACTTGAGACCAAAAGGTCTTTAGGCTGGGCGTCGGTATCGTTCTTCGTTCGGGTTTAACTTATTTTCAGCTCCGAACTCTTGCTGCCCTTCCGCGTGCTGTCGGCGCGGACGGGCCTACACGACGCTCCAGACATGGAACGAACTCCGTTTAAGAGGTGCCCAGTGTGCACCTCCAAGTATTCACACCTCGACGTGCACCCAGTGTGCAACAAATGTCTGTCGCCGGACCACGATGAGGCCAGGTGTATGGCCTGCTCGAAGTTCCGGTGTAAGAAGACTCTCAAGCTTCGTCGGGCCGCTAGACTCCAGGCCCATTTATCAGCGCCCCCGCCAGACAACATCTTCGAAGAAGACGTTGGAGACGACGATGTCTTTCAAGTTTCGGACTCTAGCCCGGCGTCGGCGGAGGAAAACTACGACGCGGGAGACGAGGAATTTGATGAAGTCGTCGGTGAGGTAGGGGACGACGATGGGGCCATTGCCACCGTGGAGGATAGCTCAGAGGAGGAGCATCCTCAAACTGACTCAGGGGTCAACCCCAACTATACGGCCCAGGTCGAGGGATCGCCTTCGGGCCTTACCCAAGACCTCGCTACTCGTCCCACGGCCTCGCCTACGGGCCCGGCCACGGACATTTCAGATGTGCCACTCCCGTTGAAGAAAACGAAAGTGAAACCATCGGGGTCCACACCAACGGTTTCGAAACCGAAAGTGAAAGTAGCACTGGTGAGACAGAAGGCCCCAGAGGCCTCAGCGTCCAAGAAATTCAAAATGGCCGACAGCAAGAGCCGTGCCAAGATGGCCGACCCGAAGAACCCGGGGTCGAAGCCGAACACGAAGACGACCGACGCGGCCGCGTCGGCGCCGAAGGTGGTCAAGGTCGAGGACCCGAAAAAGGCTCCAAAGAAGCGTCACGACGGCGCCGAAGGTCAGGCTGCGTCGACTCCGGCCGTCAAGGCCAAGGATGGTGGTGTGTCGGCTCCGAAGACCGTGCCTTCCGCCGATCCAACACCGGACTTGGGGAAATCGCTCGAGCCGGTCCAGCCGTCGCCGGCCTTAACAAAAAAGGTCTTGGAGTCCCTGCAGCGGATTCGGAAGGACGCCGTGGCTCCCGAACCGAAGGATGTGGTGCCGAAGCATACTCCGAAGCCGGCAAAGGCGCAAACGCCTATCCGCTTCACGCTGCCGCCGAAGACGACGCCAAAGGCTTTTGCTCCGAAGCACGGGGCCGGGGTGCCTTTGAAGGTGGTGTCGACGCCCAAGGCGTCATCGGTGGGGCCGAAGCCTCGGCTACAGCCACTCGCTGAGGAGGAGCGTCGAGAGGTGGTTATCGACGCCAACACCGGGAAGCTCTCTCTCCTCAAAAGGAAGATCACCACGGAGCCGGTGTTGGAGCATTATCGTATTCCACTCAAAAACAAGAAGGACTCTGCGGGTACTTCTGCCCCTATAGAGCCTGCATCTCCACGTAATTTGGAACTTTCACCAACGCATTCTAACGCTGGAGAAGGTGACGGAGATGAAGAGGACGAGTACAACTACCCAGCCTACTCGGATCCAGAGGAACATGAACCCTGGTCTGACGGAGGTGACCCTGAGGACCCCCAGTCGGGACATGAACCGCAGCTGTTTGCAGCAAAGACTTCACCAACAGAGGACTCTGCAGCCTTCAACGCTTTGATTGAGAGGGCTGCAGCTAATCATGATGTCGACCTACACTCAGATCCTGTGGATGTCGATTTTTTGTTTGACACTTTCTCAGTGGCTGAAAAGTCGGTCAAGACATTGCCTATGCTTAAGGGAGTGCTGAAGCACGCGCCCTAGGTTTTCAGGGAGCCCACTCGGGCGCGAATCATCAATCCTCGCATTGACAAAAAATACAAGGCAGCGCCCTCGGATCCAACCTACATCAAGGGACACTTGCCGCTGGACTCTTTGGTGGTATCCAACGCACGTAAACGGGCGAACTCGCAAACCACGGGTGACGCTCCTCCCCCAGACAAAGAGTCAAAAATATTTGAAGCCTCAGGGAAACGTATTGCTGCGCAGGCAGCTAATATATGGCGTATTTCAAACACGCAGGCCCTACTTGCACGCTACGATAGGGCACATTACGACACCCTAGAAACACTTCTGCAGCACTTGCCTGATCAGTACAAGGAGGCAGGTGAAATGCTCATTCAGGAGGGGAAGCTGATCACCAACGCTTCCATCAAATGTGCGCTGGACGTGGCTGATACCGCCTCCAGGGCAATCAATACGAGCGTGTTGCTAAGGAGGCATGCTTGGCTGAGAATATCAGGCTTCAAACCTGATATACAGACAACCATCTTAAACCAGACAGTCAATCCTGACCACCTGTTTGGCCCCGAGGTGGATGCGACACTTGAAAAAATGAAGAAAGACACGGACACTGCTAAGTCCATGGGGGCCCTCCAGTCTCAGCAGTTTCGGGGTGGTTCCTTTCGCCGCTCCAATAACAGAGGCACCTCAAGGGGTCAGGCATCGCAATCCACACAGTACTATAAGAGCAACACCCAAACCTCATACACCAACAAAGGTAAAGGTGGTTACAGGGGCAACAACGTTAAAGGCAGGGGGCGTGGAAACAACAGCTCCAGGTCCTCCTCCACCAACAAACAGTGACGCCTTGTCACTGCCCCCCGACCACACAACACCGGTCGGGGGGAGACTCCAGCAGTTCCTGCCCGCGTGGAAATCCATCACCACGGACAGGTGGGTCAAATCTCTTATCCAGTACGGTTACTGTCTAGAACTTACTTCCACTCCACCGAACATACCTCCAAGAAACCGTCCTATGTCCGGCGAGCACTTGCACTTGTTGCAGCAGGAAGTTCAAGTCATGCTGCAAAAAGGGGCAATAGAGCTCGTTCCACTGCCGGAAAGGGGAACAGGAGTTTACTCTCTTTACTTTCTGATCCCCAAAAAGGACGGAACCCTCAGGCCCATCCTGGACCTCAGGCCCCTCAATTGGTACATTCTATCGGAGCATTTCCATATGCTCACGTTACAGCAGGTACTCCCTCTGCTTCAACAGGGGGACTTCCTGGCTACGCTGGATCTCAAGGATGCATACTTTCATATCCCCCTGCATCCTTCCCACAGGAAGTATCTCAGATTCACGATTCAGAATCAGCACTACCAATTCAGGGTTCTGCCTTTCGGGGTCACCACAGCGCCAAGAGTCTTTACAAAGTGTCTGGCAACTGTGGCAGCACATCTACGACGCCAGAACGTCCACGTCTACCCCTATCTGGACGACTGGCTCATTCAGGCAAAGTCAGAACAGCAGTGCGCCGACCACGTGTCCCGCACCATTCATCTCCTGCACGATCTGGGATTCTCGCTGAACTATCCAAAATCCCATCTCCAACCCGCCCATATACGGCAGTATCTGGGCGCGACAATAAACACTGGCAGCCACTGCGCAGCCAAACTCAGTGAGAATCGCCAGTATCCAAACGCTGATCCAACGATTCAGACCTCAGCACTCGCTTCCAGCGAAGGTGTTCATGCAGTTGATAGGCATGATGGCCTCCTGCATCTCCATCGTCCCGCACGCGAGACTACATATGCGTCCGCTTCAGGAGTGCCTGGCACGTCAGTGGACTCAGGCTCATGGGCAACTGACAGACCTAGTGTTGGTGAGCGGTCGGGCTCTGCATTGGCTCTGCATTGGTGGAATCCACAAAATCTTTGCAAGGGCCGACCGTTCCAGGAGCCTGTGCCACAGATTATCCTGACAACGGACGCTTCTCTCCAGGGATGGGGAGCGCATGTACTCCATTACACGGTGCAGGGACTATGGACACTACAGCAGAGGAAGATGCACATCAACGTTTTGGAACTGATGGCAATCTTCATGGCCTTGAAGGCATTCAAACTACATCTGTGCAACAAGGTCGTGTTGATCCGGACGGACAACATGACGGCCATGTACTACATTCAGAAACAGGGGGGCACACACTCTCCGCAGCTGTCTCATCTGGCTCAGAGCATGTGGAAGTGGGCCATTCAGAGGAACATCTTCCTCATGGCGGAGCATCTCCCGGGCAAAGACAACCAGATGGCGGACCTGCTCAGCAGGCACAGCCACCAAATGCACGAGTGGGAGATACATCCATCAGTACTCCAACCGTACTTCCAAAAGTGGGGTCATCCAGAGATAGACCTGTTCGCCACAAAGGAGAACGCAAAATGCCAAAGCTTCGCCGCCAGGTTCCCACACCCGCAATCGCAGGGCAATGCGATGTGGATGAACTGGTCAGGCAGATTTGCGTACGCTTTTCCCCCAGCACCTCTGATACCGCTGGTGGCACGCAAACTCAGGCAGCACTCGATGACTCTCATCCTGGTTGCTCCAACTTGGGCTCGCCAACCATGGTACACCACGTTTCTGGAACTCTCCGTGGTACCGCATCAAAGGCTTCATCTCACTCCCAGCCTTCTGACGCAGAGCCATGGCGACATTCAGCACCCAGATCCGCAACAGCTCAACCTGGCGATCTGGCTCCTTAAGTCCTAGAGTTTGGCTGCCTCAATCTTCCCCCCGATTGCATGGACATCATTCAGGAGGCAAGGAAGCCCACTACTCGAGCTTGTTACGCGGCCAAATGGAAGCGGTTTGTCATTTACTGTGTAAACCACGATATTGACCCGCTGGATGCTTCCATTCAGAACATCATTTGCTACCTGTTCCACCTATCACCTTTTAAGGTCCCTGCTATCAAGGCTTTTCTGGAAGGACTCAAGAGTCATTCCACCACGGACACCACAAGCTCCGGAATGGAACCTCAATGTGGTTCTTACAAGGCTGATGGGTCCTCCCTTTGAGCCACTGCACTCTTGTGAGCTTCAGTTTCTGACTTGGAAGGTTGCTTTCTTAGTAGCAATTACATCGCTACGGAGGGTTAGCGAGTTGCAGGCGCTCACCATCCAAGAACCTTTCTTCCAAGTACACGCTAACAGGGTGGTGCTCCGCACTAACCCTAAATTCTTACCCAAGGTTGTATCTCAATTCCACATGAACCAGACAATTGAGTTGCCAGTGTTTTTTCAAAACCCAGAGTCGCTGGCGGAGCGGATGCTCCACACCCTTGATGTTAAAAGAGCCTTGATGTACTACATTGACAGGACAAAAGATTTTCGTAAGACCAAGCAACTTTTCGTTGCATTTGCCTCACACCACAAGGGAAACGCTATCTCCAAAGCTGGGATCGCTAGGTGGATCGTGAAATGCATTCAAATCTGTTACGCTAAAGCTAAACGCACTCTCACAATTCCACCAAGCGCCCACTCCACCAGGAAGTTGGGGGCCTCTATGGCTTTCCTAGGTAACATTCCCTTAGAGGACATATGTAGAGCAGCCACATGGTCTACCACACATACCTTCACTAAACATTACTGTGTAGACGTGCACTCTAAACAGCAGGCAGCTGTTGGACAGGCTGTTCTCAAAACACTTTTTCAAACTGGTGCAGCTGGCACGGGCGGCCGCCGCTAATGGAGGGACTGCTATGTATTCTATGCACAGATATGAATTCAGCAGCCCACATGCCTCGAACTGCAAATGCTACTTACCAGTATGCATCTGTTCTTGGCATGTAGGGCTGCTGACATTCATATCGCCCGCCCTCCTCCCCGGCGCCTGTAGCAGCTGCAGTATTCATTTACATATATTTATATGCTCTTAGCATGGGCATCACTCACATACTTCACTCCATCTCTGCCAATGGCTAAAAACAATCTGGGGATGGAGGCGATGCCCATGCGCACTGTAGTCCAGGGGAGGAGCCACCTATCTCGTGATACTTCGAAGACTCTTCCAGGACAACATGTGCAATCATCCGGACCCAACACTAGGCGGCGATCTATGCACAGATATGAATGTCAGCAGCCCTACATGCCAAGAACAGATGCATACTGGTAAGTAGCATTTGCATTTCTAGTTCGAAAAGGTGATGGTGGTGGGGAGACTGTGCTTTACATAAAGCAAAGCAGTTACGTAAGACTACTAGAGTGCAGTGGTTTCTTTGTTTGAAAATTTTTATTTTTTATTTTTTATTTATTACCTACTGGCGGTCACCAGTTTATAGTTAGCACCATATTACCATAGGAAAATTATTTTATGACTTGCCTATAACTTTGACGAATCTTAGTAACATGTTCAAAAAAAGTGCTCCAGTGATTCTTGTTGCACATGGAAAATTTCGAGGCGATTTGTGAAGTGGGGGCTGAGAAAAATGGGGTTAAAAAAAGGTGCGATGGAATGTTAATTCCCATAGGACCTATCAACACGTCTACAGCTCAAACCTCTGGATAGAATTACACCAAATATGGTAGAAAGGTATATTTGGTTACGCAGCTTGTGTTTTTTCTTATTTGGTTTTAATCTAGTAGTTTTCTAGAAATGTAAGAAGAAAAAGTTAGTGATATCTGTGGCTGAGGATATTTCGAGGTGACATCGCGATTAATTGTGAAAAAAGACGAGCTCGTGCAGGAAAATGCAGAGCTCTGATTGGCTGCCAACTCTCTAACCAGGAGGTGTTGGCAGCCATCTTGGGACTCGCTTCACTGAATCTTCCTGGGACCCCGCCACAAAAGCATTTTATAAACCAAAAATATTGCTGTGAATTTATGTCATTCGCAGTAAAACAAACGCGCGCAGGCTCCAGCAGTTATTTTAAATTAGGGCCCAGGTGAGGCCAGGTCCCGGGCACATATAATAAAAATAGGTGGGGTGCTCACGAGTACCCCCTTCTTTGTGGGATTTTTGAAGCCTGGGTCTTTATTTAAGTTGGATGCGGAGGGGGGCCCGCATGTACCCTCCACAATCCCAGGGATGCCACCTCACAGGGGCTTTATTTAAATTGAATGCAGTGCGGCCGCACAGAAACCCCTCAGCTCCGGGTACCACCACCTCCCCGGGGTGTTATTGAAATTAAATGCGAGGGGCCTTGTGGACCCCCCAACCCCCCCCGCACCGCAGCCTCAGGGACAGCCATCGTCCCAGGGCTTTACTTTAATTGAATGCGGCGGGAGTGCGGTTTCTCCGCAGTCCCAGGGACTGCTAGTATCTTGGGCTTTACTTCAGTAGAATGCAGGGGGGCATGCAGACACCAAAGCAGCCCTGGGACATAACTGTTTGCTGTGGCTTGGCAGGAACTTTGCCGCTCCTGCAAAGCTACAGCACACGCTCTGCTTCTAGTAAGCAAGAGCATAAAAAATGCAGTCCGTGGAGGGCGGGGACACCCCCCTCGCCTAATAAACCAACTTGCAAGTTGCCAGAGGCCCACCCTCTTTCACCACCACTCTGCAAACGTGCCTCCTGGCACACAGCTGGTTGGGGGATGAAGTCCCCTTGGCTGAAGAGGGTCCTTGGGGGACAACAACTCCTCCTGTTACCTCCAGTAAGTCTCACACAGGGGGATTGCTGAGAGGTGATCGGATGCCCTGGCTCCTTTCTCCACCACTCTGCTAACATGCCTCCAGGCTCCCTACCGGTTGGTGGATGTAGTACCCTTGGATGCTAAGGGTCCTTGGGGGCCAGAACTCCTCCTGTTACCGCCAGTGAGTGCCACAGAGCGGGATTGCTGAGAGCTGGCCAGAGGACCCGTCCCCTTTCTCCATCACTCTGCAAACGTCACTGCTAGTTAGAAAACCATAGAAATTCACTTAAAAAAGGTTACATGGATGTTATAGTTGGGAAATAGAATTCGAAAAACCTATGAAATTCTCTTAAAAAAAACCAAAAGTTACAGGACCTTATAGTTGGGAAATGGAATTAAAAAAAGCCGTAGAAATTTACTGAAAAAAACATAGGTTAGAGGGATGTTATAGTTAGGAAATAGATTTTTTAAAAACCTTAGAAATCTGAGAAATTCATTGAATAAAATAAAGGCTACAAGGACGTCTTAGTTAGACCTACATTTCGCTCAAACAAAATCAGAGAGATTCCGCAGTTAATTACCCGAGTTAGCTATGACTCTTTCCCTCAATGCACTGCTTATTGCCTCACATATTATATCCCTCATGACATGCGCACTGACACACATAGCTCATGTAACTATAACTGCTGAATTTCTCTGGTTTTGTACGAGTGTAATGTCAGCATAACTATAAAGTCCTTGTCACCTTTGTTTTTTTTCATTGAATAAATATATATTTTTACCAGTTATGGTTTACTGTTCTGAATATACCTTGTGCCCCTCGCCATGCACTGCGCTTATTGCAGCACGTTACATTACTCATGACATGTTAAATGACATCATTGAAGACCTCACTGATAACACCCATAGTCACATGGGTTTCTAGCATATTATTAGTGTACCTCCTGGAGGTTAGTGTGGATGTGTATGGTAAAATTTATATGGAGCACTATTGACAATTCTTTAATGTTTGGGGTGCAAGTATTAATCCATTTTAAACAACATGAAGGCTGATTACATCTGATGTGGATTTCAGATGTATGTTTGAAGGTACCTTGTAGCTTAAAGCCAAAGCCTGTTCCAAAAAATTTGTGAGAATGACCAAAGCTTCTGTTGACAATAGGTTATCCTCCAGTGGATATCTGAGCATGTGCATACTTTAAATTGTTGTAATACAGTTCTAAAGACATTCTATGTAGGGAGGATGCTTATAAGGTGTGGATATGTAGTTCCAGAACTTCGCTGAATATATTATTTATGAAATTGCTTATTGTTGAATGATGTAGAATTTAACCTTGTCCCACGTATGGTGGTTTATGCCACACTGGCATTGTAAGCATGGCTCAAAGGTTCTATGCCTTTGTGCCCATCTAAGGAATGTGTGTAGTAATTTTACCAAACTACTGAGTGTTGTCCATTGGGCCTTGGAGAATGTGTCTTTTCAGTGTCAAATTCATATCTGTCAACCCCTTGACTTAAAATTCCGGGTCATGTGAAGTCTTTAGGAGGATATCACCCATAAGATGAATAGATTTTGGTCACAGGTTTCTGTTCAGAAGCGGCCTGCTGCTCTGCTTCTCTTTGACTTGTAGTTTTGTCCAGTGCATTAATCCTTAGTACCAACAGCAAATACCAACTCACTCACTGTCATACTTCCACACATGTGACACTATATACCAGCAGACACCATCACAGTGCCACATAGCCAGCATCATACGTTTACTTAATCTATGCCATATTCCAGCACAGACACCATCATATGCCCTTATTCATACATTGACAAACCAGTATCATACACCAACGCGCCCATATCCTACTCCAGCACAGCTAAAAATCATACATACACACACACACATATGTGATTACAACCACCATCAAACGTCCACATAACCAAAATATTCCACTGTTACATCCTCCATGTAACACTTAAACAATCATCATACACCACCTACATATGCTAACACACCCACCATTCTCAGTCCACACAGCCAATAAGATATGCCAGCATACACACTATCCGGTCAAGGTCGAACAATAGGTTTACCATTAAAAACTGAAAAGTCATACCTTGCCATACTAACACTTTTAACTGCCATCCTAGCATACCCGCTTTAAAGTGTCAAATAGTCTTCTAAACAACATTTTTTAACCTATACAATATACAGAATCATTAAAGGTACCAATCGTCATTCTTTCACACAACCAACATCATATGCTAGCGGACATATCCTGCTGATGGGCAAGCCTTTGTGATGATCGGTGGTTCGCCTAATGGTAGGTGTTTTGTCATATGATGGTGAGTGGGCGCATATCCTACTGGGCATCTTGGAGTGTGATTTATGCATGAACATATCGCATATAGGGTAACTGCAGCCAGCACACTATCAGTTTTGCGCTCTGAAAAGAGAATCTAAGATCACAACGTGAATCATAGCGCTCCATAGTTTCATCAGGATATGAGACCCTATGAATTAAATATACAGTACAACAGGATATAGGGAATAATACAAGCACAAGTGAGATCATTTTAATACTATATACTGGACCATCTGAGAGTACCTACAGTTGAGGCACTTGCAGGACAGGCTGAGAATACATACATGGATGGATTATAAAAGAATATTTGAAATCACCCACATAGAAAAAAATATTTCTTAAAAGTAAAATATGTATTTATATTTAATATGTATTAGCATGTGCTAAAAAGTTGCATATATAATACATTTTTTATATTTTTGATTTACAAAAGCAGTTATATTATTTTAAAATTCTAAAAAGTCTAATAAGATTTATTTTTATTATATATACTTTTTAACATTCAAATGTATATTTTTTTGCATATATATATATATATATATATATATATATATATATATATATGTATGTATGTATGTCTATACACACTCTTAATGCAAGCATTCACTAATCTTGTTTTCAGGTTTCTGCATATATTTGCATATGATCCAGGAGCATTCTGGAACATTATAAGTAGCCTTTAAGTGTTACATTTTGCAAAACGGCACATGTTTTTATATTGGAATAATTATCAGTAATGCAAGCGGAGAGCATGCCCCCTAATAGTATAAGCTTTGCAATAATGAACCATGTACCTAAGTTTGAACAACGTATACATATGAATGCAAATTCTCTTACTTGCAGAAAATCCACCTTCACATATCCAAACTGTAGTACAGGTAAACTAGAAACCAAAGTGTTTGCGCTGCAGAGGGTTGGGTCTACTTGTTCAGTGAACAAAATAAACATGAAAGCATGTTTTCCTTGACTCCAAACAATATCTCCTGGTTGTTGCGTGAAGTGTATTCCCCGCCCTTAATTTTTCTGTCTCCCATGGCACCATCTCCCCCCTAAACAGTGCTAATAAAGAAAATTTCAACCGCCCGAGCTTTCTAATTGGCCACATATGTATCTATGTATGTATGTACTTAACAATTGATGTATTTCTGTACAATATCTTCTTCTCTGTTATCCACAGGGTGTTTGATAGGACTCAGTGAAAACCTTAGCTTTTTGAAACACTAGATATACTAAATCATGCAGTCTGGTGATGCTGATGTTCCCATTGTGTCATTCAGGATATTTTTGGTTAAATCTTAACTTCAGTCCCCATACTTACCATTCTGCCGCAGCTTCTCATGTGAATTATTTCTTTTATTTCTGTTACATCTTGATGAATGTTTGACTTTAGTGATATTTTTCTATATTTAGAAAATGTGCACATCTTTCAATTTTATGAGTATCATCCCTAACTCAACCAACCCATATCCTTGCAGCACCTCCCCAGCTGTTCCACACTTAATAAACATAGGCATTTTCCCCTACTCTTTCACTGTATATATGCCCTCCTCTGTACAGAACGCCCTCCATTGCTCTGCAGCTACGTATGCTCTTTACAGTTTCACATATATGCTACATAGTATTATTAGGTCATGTTTTTTTTTGTCTTGGAATAACTCTAATTTAACAATGTAATGATGCTGCTGTATTTTAGCACCTTTCGTTGTAATTATCCAATTTTCTCCTTACAACATGATATTTAAGATATCCCCATCTGTTGTCTTTTTTTATTTTTACTCTGTGACACAAAAACGTATAAAATCCAGATAGATTAAGAGCTTGTAATATCCATTATTCACGAACCTTTCTATGAAAAATCTAAGCAAATTGTTTTATATTAACACTGTATACTGTTGCCCATAGTGGTACTCTTACTGTCAACCCTTACACCATATTCATCTTTTTTGTCTTCTTGATGTGAAGACACTTTGAGGAGGGAAGGTGGGAGTGGATAGATTACTTCACAGGTCGATACGTTCTCCCTCTACCTTTGTCTCCATGTCTGGTTTTATCTTGTCATGTCCTTTTGGACGTTTTTAGGCACAACTCACATTCCTTGGTTGGGTATGCAGACTGTGTGCTTCCTTTATTTATTTATTTTGCATGCTTGTTACGATCCACCAAAGCCGCCTGCACTCGCTGGTGGGTTCACGGTCTCGTGAGGGTAGACTCACGAGTACAAATTGAAAACTCCAACAGAAAATATGACCAACACTCCCGGAATATCTTAATCGTTCTTTGTTCAGAACGTGCTGGAAACATGAGCAACAGATGTGTTTCATGAGGCAGTTCATTATTATTCAAACTTTACATGAATTCATAGGTCTGATACTTAGAAATCAACAATGGACTAACTTGTCAGTGCTCATTAATCACAATGTAACTGCTGTCGCCATCTTAGTGTTGCAAATCATGATTTGTATCCTTACGTAAAATAAAATGTGTATCCTTACACCATTTTCGGAAAAGTTCATGAAACAATTAAATCATATATTGCACATTAATATAATACAGCGTCATAGTTCTACTTGCCGTACACTAACGCATTGCGCTTTGGCTATCCTTGCAGCTTTGTGTGTCACAAAACCTAGTGGTGATCCACTATTACATATGTTCATCTGATTGCATGAAGAAACTGCTTCAGCCCCTAATAGTGTCCTGAATGGGCTTATAGTAAAAATCAATCAATTTCTCCATCTAAATGGAAGTTTACCACTATTAATTCAGCAAGCCAATCACAAGCACTTTGCTTGTGGACTCTCAATCCATACATTCTTGATGCTTATCGTTTACACCAGTGATTCCCAAACTTTTGACTCCTGAGGATCCCCCATTGAGTCACCACTGGAAGTCGGGGACCCCCAAGCAATTTGTATGAGTTAAATTTCAAATATTCAAACAGTAATTAAAAAAAACACTTGAGCACACAAAACAAATACTCAAAGTACTAAGGATTTTGGGGCCAGATGTACAACCATTTCATTTAGCGCCTCGTAATTAGCGACACATTGCGAGTGGCTAATTGCGAGTCGCTAAATGAAATGTACAACAGTGTGTTTAACACTGTTTGGGATTCCCAATGGGGTCGCAAATTGTGAGGCTCATCAATATTAATGAGCCTCGCGCAATTTGCGAGCACATTGGGAATGCCAGCCCTCCCAGGGATGGTGGCCTGCTAGGCTCAGCAGACCACCATGTCTGGGCCTGCTTTTAAATGAAGCAGTTTTCTTATTAAAAATGCAGCTCGTTTTCCATGCATTTAAAAGAAAAGAAAATGAAACGTTTTCTTTTCATTTTTTAAGGGCAGGCAGTGGTCCCTGGGACCACTGCCTGCCCTTAAAAAATTATTTTGCATGCATTTGCAAAGGGGAAGGGGGTCCCTGGGGACCCCTTCGCATTTGCGAATGCATTACCATCTACTTGAAGTAGGTGGTAATTGCGAGTGTTTTGCGTCCGCAATTGCAGTTGCAAAAAATGTGTACATGGTTTTGAGACTCGCTATTTGGAAGGCAATGCCCCTTCCAAATAGCAAGTTGCAAAACCTATTTAGCGAGTCGCAAAAAAATTGTGACTCGCAAAAAAGGCTATGTACTTGGCCCAATAGGTTTTTGCATGCTCAAGTGGGTTTGCAAATCCGTTTGCGCATATAAAAACGGGTCGTGCATCTGATCCTTAGTATTGTGTATTGAAGGAATAGCCCCTCTGTCACATGTATTTCATTTGTTTTATAGCATCTCTCATACCATTTTAGTATGTCAGAGCACTTTACATCACACATATATAGAGACAATGAATCATACATGCAAATCAGTGTATAGAAAATGTTACAAAAGGTAAAGGGGACTACAAGGTGTATTATTCACATGTCATTCATACTGGTAGGCATTTTAAAATAGTGCTTGGTCTGGAAAAGCACAAACTCAGGATTCAGAACATAACACAGTGGCAATGCACTGACTTTAGCATTAACAATGTATTTCCACCCAAATAAACCTTTTTAGCAACATCAGGAAAATGAAAGACTGGGAAAAAACATAAGTTACTAACTGGTACCATGCAGTTTGCAAGCAGCTCTTTGATGACAGTTTATAGGTCCCTCTGCTAGATTACGATTGTCACTTGTGAAGTGCACAGTAACAAAATAATCTCTGTGGCAAAAGCAGTAACCACAGATCTATGCACATAAAATACTGCTTTTTCAAATGCAGGTTACACTTTCTTTGCAGTATGCACATTAACCCTCTGTGCTACATTAGTTAAGTCAGAGCTGCCACTGAAAAAAACTCTCATCTCTCTCCAGCAGTTACATAAATCACTGGCATTATCTTGACACTTTTATTGTTGATTAAAAGCTGCTAATTATACAAGAAACCTTTCTGTTTTTTAAACTGCTTCCTGCAGGACCCCCTGGGAATGTGTCACGGACCCCTGGGGGTCCGCGGACCCCAGTTTGAGAAACACTGGTTTACACAATGCACAGTGTTTATCCAGTGTTGGAGTATCTTTCATAGATTCACATGCCTGAATCATTCCCCGTCGCCGAGACTGAGGCGGGAGTCCCACAGTAAATAAAAAAGCAGTGCCAAAGGTAAATAATAGTAGTAGGCCCTAAAGAAAAGGCCTGAGGCCTAGATCCTAGCAGCCTATCTACATCATTATGCTGAAAGGACCAAAAAATTGGTCGCAACCAATCAGCTATCGGCACCCTTTAGAACACTCAGCAGAGCCAGTTCTCCTCAGATTTTCGCTGCACGTCCTGTGGAAGGGAGTCTTCCTGAGTGCCACTCAGTACTTCAGAATGTCTGACAAGAAGGCCTTGTTCAAGCCCTGCAGAACCTGCGACGAGAAGAGAGTCCATGTTGATGATCAACATAAGGACTGTATCTACTGCCTCTACGTTAAGCAAGAGGCAAAAGATTGTAAAATCTGCAGTACCTTCCCTACTAAGACTCTCATGGATAGGGAGGCAAGAGTCCTGTTGTGGCTTAAATCTTCTTCAGGTGAAGAGGATGATAGATCCGCAACTTCCAGCAAGAGAGCTAGATCACTGGATAGTTCCTCAAGTGAGGGGAGAAAACATCTTAAATCCTCCCACTCTACTTCTGGCCATTCTCAGAGGTCTCCCTCTACCTCCTCTGGGCCTACACAGTCTCCACAGACTTCTGCTCTCTAGGACTCTAAGAAACAATCTTCTAAAACAGTGAGTAAAAGCCTTTCAAAATCTTTGGCTTTCCCTCTATCGTCACGTCTTCTGCTCCTTCGTCGACGGCGACTATCTCTACTACTTCTATTACATCTCCTATATCGTCTACGAGCATTACTATTAACGTCTAAGAAGACTGTTGTCGAAGAATCGTCGACTAAGGCCTCATCGACTAAGTCGTCATCGAAACATACATCGACGAAGGTACCGTCGACGAAGCTTCACCGTCGACGAAGACGCAAGTATCTACTGTGCCGTCGACTACTTTCCCGTCGACGTCAGTCCCATAGACGAAGATCCCAAGTCCGCCAACGATGAACCCGTCGACGATGATCCCGCCAACTTCAAACCAGTCGACGATGATTCCTTCAACGATGATTCAGTTGACGACTCTATCAAAGAGTCAGTCGACGACAAGTCCATGTACGGATATCCAGTCGACGACGATTCCATCTATAATGGTTTTACCTGCTCCGACTAAGGCTTTGGTTGGTTATTCGACACCAGTTTCAGCAAGGAGCTTTCAACTTAAGTCATTTCAAAGGCATGAGCATTCCAATATTTCCCCTCTTACTCCATCTCGCCTCCTAGAAACTTATGCCCAAGAGGAGGATGACGATTATGACGATGAAGACGAAGAAGGACCATTTGGTATAGCTCGTCATATCAAATGTCAAGAGGAAGAGGAGTACACTGAACAATATTAATATTCCCAAGAGGACAGTGTCATTCCTCATCACAGAATGTATCATAGACAATATCGGCAGTCTGATACCAGCCATCTGCCTCCAAATCTTATCCAGGACGTGCAAGCCATGCTCGCTGATTATAGGCAGCTGTTTCCCCCCGCCGCAGGTTATTCCACCGCCTCAGCCTGTTGTGGGTGCAGATCCTGTACCTCCACCTGAGGCTCCGACACCAAGACCTCAGAGTACAGAGCCTCCTCAAGATCACCAACCTTCTCAACCTCCTCAAGATCAGGACACTTCCTCTGATGAGGAAGTTGAATAAGGGAAATTGCCGGAAAACCCTCATGTGGATCCATGGGATTCGTACATTATCCCTATGCCTTCGCCACCGACTACTCTGCCATCTGATTCACCACCTGAGAATATAGGTGGGTTTCACAACCTCATGCAGCTGGCTGCTGCTAGGTTTCAACTTCCTGTCACAGTGGAACATACCGAATGTTTCCTTCACGATTTTAAGGAGGAGTCCAGAAAAGTTACCAGGGCCGTTCCAATAATTGATTATATATTGAACGAGGGTATCAAAATCGTGAAAAATCGTGAAAAATCCTGCGTCCGTGCCTGCAGTGCTTCCACGGATAGATAAAAAGTATTGTGCACCAGCCAATAGTCCATACTGCCTCATTGGACACCCCAGGCCAGATTCCGTTATTTCCCAGGCTGCCCAGCAAAGGTCTAAGAATCAGGCGACACCTATTACTACACCACCGGACAAGGAGGGACATCGTCTTGGTCTGATTGGAAAGAAGTTTTCCACTATGGCTGCTGCTTCCATCAGGGCAGCTAACTTATTAGCGATCATAGGGCGTTACGATCGCCAAATGTAGTCGGATGTGGCTTGGCTGATTGACAGCTAGCTGGGGCGGCAGTACTTGGAGGCCAGGATTGGCTTAAAGCCACCACTTTCAGACCGGAGGTCCAGACAAAAATATTGGACATGGCTTACGATGGCAAATCATTGTTTGGGAAGCACATTGATTAAGCCTTAAAGACCGATACAGACACTGCAAGATCCTTAGGATCTTTGCAATACAAATGTTGGACATTCAAAGGTGCTAAGGGGCGTGGTTATTCCTCTAGAGGAGGCTATCAAATGCAGCAGAACAGACAATACCAGCCCCAATATCGACAAAATTACCAATCATCATACCGCCAATCTAATACGGCTGGTTTCTCTCCCCAGGGAGGTGGAAAACGATCCCAAAATCAAGGACGTGAATCTAACAGAAAGCAGTGATCTACGCAGGGCGCCAATCACACCACTTCCCCTTCCTGTGGGTGCAAAGATTTCAACATTTGTGGACAAATGGCGAGAAATAACCTACAATCTATGGGTTCTGGACCTGGTAAAAAACGGCAGTACTCTAGAATTTGTCACTAAGCCACCTACCACTCTGCTCGGGGACCCCCTCCCCCTCGTCTTCACTTATTATTCAAAGAAACTGTATCAATGCACCTCAAGAATGCTATAGAGAAGGTCCCAGCACATCAGAAACGGACAGGTTTCTATTCTCGTTTTTCCCTGATCAAAAATAAATCGGGGTAATGGCGACCTATCCTAGACCTTCGCAGCCTGAACAGATTCCTCAAAAAACAAGGATTTTGCATGGTCACAAATTCAGAGATTCTAGGTTGCCTGAACAAGGGAGATTTTATGGCTTCTCTGGACATGGAAGACGCTTATTTCCACATCCCAATCCATCCCAAGCATCGCAAATATCTCCTCTTCACTGTGGCTGGCGCCCATTATCAGTTCAAAGTGCTCCCGTTTGGTCTAAAGTCGGCTCCAAGGATCTTCTCAAAGTGCCTAGCTCCTGTAGCAGCAACATTAAGGTCACGGGGAATCAAAGTCTTCCTGTATTTGGACGATTGGTTAATCAAGGGTCCTTCGGAGCAAGCAGTCAGGACTGCTACTGTGACGTCTCTTCGCCTTTTCGACTCTGTGGCTCACTGTGAACAGAAGCAAATCCCAATTACGTCCGATGCAGGTCCTTTCGTTCCTTGGAGCTCTTCTGGACACGGTCCAATGCAAGGCATTCTTATCTCACGAATGACAGCTTTGACTTCAGAAGCTAGCTATTATGATTTCAAGAAGAAAGTCTGTTTCTGTTTGCATGCTCGCTTCAACCATAAATCTCATCCCATTGGCACGCCTCAGAATGAGGCCACTACAGGAAGAACTTCACCTTCATAGGCAACAAGCTGCAGGTTCCTTCAACGACACCATCAAGGTCACACCACGAATGGTAAAGGCCCTACATTGGTGGTCACAGATGGCCAAACTAGCAGAAGGCCTCACTTTCATACATGGGGTCCCAGAGTTTGTTCTCACTACAGACACCTCCATGGAAGGATGGGGAGGGCATCTCCAGAATTTACAGATACAAGGCAAGTGGTCTTGAGTACAGGCAGCGGCATATCAACAGCCTGGAGTTGTGAGCAATTTTTCTATTTCTACAAGCTTTCCTACCAAGAATTATGGGTTCATCAGTGCTGGCTCAGACCGACAATACCACCAGCATGTTTTACATAAACAAGGAAGGACAAGGTCAGCAACTTTGCCAAGAGAAGCTCAAGAATTGTGGGAATACCCTGGCGGATACGCTCAGCCGGTCCCTATCAGACTGTCACGAGTGGGAGCTAGAGCAAATTCAAGTAAAGAGAGTGTTCCAGAGTTGGGGCAAGCCGACATAGGATTTGTTCGCAACGAAGCAGAACAAGAAATGCCAATATTACGCCAGTAGGTATCCACAACAGGGTTCAATGGGGAATACCCTGTCCATGCGATGGTCAGGGATTTGTGCCTACGCTTTCCCCCCAATACCTCTAATCCCGAGGGTGTCACGCAAGATGAAAGCAGAGGTATGCCGTCTCATCCTCATTGCACCCTAGTGGCCACGTCAGTACTGGTTCCAAGAACTTCTGTTGCTATCCCAGGACCAGCCGATCCGTTTTCTTCCAACACCAACAATGCTGTCGAGGAACAGGGGACAAGTGGTGCACCCAGATCCTCAGTCTCTAAATTTACACGCATGGCTCCTGACTTCATAGAATTCAAGGACCTTGACATCCCTCGGGACAGTCGTGACATTCTAACTAAATCACGAGCTCTGAGCACCATTAAGACTTATCGACTCAAATGGAAAAGATTCTGCTGTTGGTGTGAGGCTAACAATGTTCACCTGATAGAAGCCCCTGCGGAACAAATTCTTCCTTATCTGCTGCATCTGGCTAGATCAGGACTCACTTTTTCATTAGTTAAAGTCCATTTAGCCGCACTTTCCAGATTCAGAAAAAGCGCTAAGCTTTCTTCTTTATGTTCATCCTCATTAATCAAACAGTTCATGAGAGGTCTTTTCCGAACATTCCCTCGGGTGTGATCTCCTCCACCGGAGTGGGAACTTAACATGGTCCTCACGCAGGTAATGAAACACCCATTCGAACCCAGTCACAAGGCTTAGCTCAAGTTTCTCAGATGGAAAGTTGCTTTACTCCTAGCTCTAACATCTGCTAGAAGAGTGAGTGAAATCCAAGCTTTCACTAAAGGAATCCTTTTTGCATTTCTCTCAGGATTATGTGACCCTCCGAACTAATCCTACATTTATTCCAAAAGTGCTGTCACAGTTTCACCTCAATAAACCAGTGAAGTTACGGACTTTCTTTCCAAATCCGTCTACGCCAGCAGAAAGAACCTTACATTCCCTTGACATCAAAAGATGTTTAAAGGTTTATCTACAGAGAACAAAGCCCTTTAGAAAATCTGACCAGTTGTTTGTGGCTTATGGACAAGCTACGCTGGGAACAGCAGTAACAAAAGCCACAATTGCCGGATGGATAGCATCCACAATCCATTTCGGTCATGACAAGTCTAACAGGCCTTTGCTGAGGAAGTCAAGGCCCACTCCACAAGAACTATGGCAGCGTCTACAGCATTGTTTGCTGGAGTGACTCTAGAAAATATCTGCTGTGCTGCGACATGGAAAAATGTCCACACTTTCACAAGACATTACATCCTTCAATCTACATGTCAAGAGGATGCGGCGGTTGGACAGGCTGTCTTACGCCACCTTATTCTTTGAAACCATTTTCAGTAACACTTTGGTCTTTATAATACTGTTTGATTGCCATTGTTCATGGTGCACATACAGTTATGAGATTTTAGCATGTGCATTGTATTTATATTTATATATGTGTATGTGTGTATATATATATATATATATATATATATATATATATATATATATATATATATATATATTGTACATAACGCTTAGATATCCATGAAGTTATACGACTATGCATGTTTCTTTTCCTTTTTATAGATCATGTTTTAACTGTAAAGGATAGGCTTTTTATGGCCTTTGTTAATTATTTATGGATGCAACTGGGAGTTTATCAGCACAAGTCTCTCACCATCCGCAACCGACTTTATACTTGCCATACTGCTTGCTACTCTGATGCAGGCATGTGAATCTATGAAAGATACCCCAATACTGGTTAAGAAAACACGTTACTTACCTGTAACTACAGTTATCCAGTATTTGTATCTTTCAGAGATTCACATGCACCCACCCTCCTCCCCGGAGAGTCAGTTCTCTATTTTTGGGATTTTTATTTCCCACTTTTGCTAACGAAAATCTGAGGAGAACTGGCTCTGCTGAGTGTTCTAGAGGGTGCTGATTGGTTGTGACCAATTTTTTGGTCCTTTTAGCATAATGATGTACATAGGCTACTAGGATCTAGGCCTCAGGCCTTTTCAGGGTCTACTACTATTATTTACCTTTGGCACTACTTTTTTATTTCCGTGGGACTCTCGCCTCAGTGACGGGGAATGATTCAGGCATGTGAATCTATGAAAGATACCAATAC
Organism: Lissotriton vulgaris; assembly: GCF_964263255.1. Classification (NCBI taxonomy): domain Eukaryota; kingdom Metazoa; phylum Chordata; class Amphibia; order Caudata; family Salamandridae; genus Lissotriton; species Lissotriton vulgaris. Next base: position 836,724,299 of record NC_141687.1, read on the forward strand.
TGGATAACTCTAGTTACTGGTAAGTAACTTGTTTTCATCTGCATTAGACTGCAGTATGTAGAAAACCAGTGCTTACAATTTCATAATAATCATCCAGATGTTAGTTTATTTAGATTCAAATTACATGATCATAATTGAGCTCTGAATGGGCATACATCAAACATAAAAATTTCTGGTCATTTGTCGAAATGTCACCTCTAAGGTACTATTAAAAAAGTATTGGGTCCCTCAGTCTTCTACGTGTGTGGCTTGTTCCTCCTCCCTATTCAGTCCTAATGGTGTCTCTGGTTGTAGGTCTAATATATACCTGTATTCTAATCTCCTTAGTCTGATCTCTCTGTCCTCCCCGTGACCGCCTCCATGGGGTACTTGATTGAGACAGAAACATCTTAGGTAGAGTTCTGTCACTCTCATGACATGCCTCAAAATGTCTTGCTACGGGAAAGGAGGGGTCCCTATTTGAGATTACTCTCAGATGTTCCCAATATGCATGGCCTTATGGATGTTTGACGACATTGAGAATGGCGCAAGGCGAAAAAGTGTCTGTTTTTAGTCTTCCCAGCAGTTTCTGAATAAAAAATTAAGATAGCCAGAGAGGGTTGGGGGGTATATTTTCTGTTGGAGTCTGCAATGTATTTTTTTGCAGATGGACATTTTGCTGCCTGCACTGCAGCGACTGATTAAACAGCGCTGCAGTTAGAGGTGGTGAAATGCCTGTAAGCAGGGTGGGGAGAGGACAATGAGTAGGGGCGATTGGTGGGGGGTTCACCCCTGTAATTGAATATATATATAACTGCAATCACAGCAGGGAAAAAAATCGTCAAGAGACGGTGTTTTCCCCGCAGTGAAGTGTCTGCAAATCCCTTGGTTGAATGGATGGAAAACACGAATAATTTGTGTAGGTGAGAGGCGGCAGTTTTGTCTGCCACAGGATGTTCACTTTTATGAAAAAAATGAGTGAAAGCTTCAGAAAATAGTATTACTTATTAGATATTATGGAAAGATGTTGTATAAAACAGAAGAAAATGCTTTCTGAGGGGTAGGGGGGGGGGGCAGAAAAACGGAGGGGTGACAACCTCCAAGTGTTTCATCTCACAAGCCAGAAAATAAAACTGCTGGAGACAGGCAATTGCCAGTGAGGTGCTATTTATGGGTAGTGGAAGCTCCTGGACTCCTAAAGTCACAGCAGCCTTTTCTCCCACATATTCATAACGCAAGACTATGGGGGCTGTATTATTTCTTTCAATGATAGTCTTCGCAGGGTTTCTTTTTCATTTCAAATGCTGCCATGCAATGTCGTTTTAAATGGACTCTTGAGAATTTTAGTCTACATTTTGGAAATAACCTTGCCTCTGATAAGGGTCTGAACTTATAGACATTGGTATCCTGGACATCTTGTTATACAGTCAAATAAGGATTTAAAGTTTCCGGGGTCTACACATGCAGCCAGAAATTATTCTTACGTTGATGATTTCAGTGATGAGTTCTACGATGCAAAACCATGACTGCTAGTAGCCATTTCTTATTCTGATTAAATCCTAATGTGCCATTCATAATTATCATACCATTAAAATGGAAACTTTAATGTGTATCCCATTTTATTTTGGGTGAAAAATCTAATTTTATCCCAATTTCAAAGTTTTGTTTTTTCGTAATACAAGTTTAATTCCCTGGTCTTTTGGATAAAGTATGTCATTTTGTATATATAGATAGGTAGAGATAAAATAGTGGATAATTAATCAGGTCATAGTTAGATTTCATACAGTGAAGAATGTCACACAGGTTAATATCACTGTATGAGAATATATACTGGCAGTGCTACAGGTAAGATTCTGAGGTTAGGAGTATTTTACTCCTGTTTTTAAAGGAAGACAGCACATTCTTTTTCACGACAGAAAAACGGAGTCTTCTCCCATCTCATCAGAGTGAAAGCTGTATATAAAGCACGAAGGGACAAACAAAATTGTATATAACATGCCTGTCTTCATTAAGAATTTATTATATAAACATATTTACAATGAACTTTTCAGTGAGAGTAATACAACAAACGTGTATCAATTGAAGACTGCATAGATTCAAAGTTATTTATAGAAGCTTACACATAGATGGTTATTCCCCAAAAAATGGTGTTCACACCTGGACTCTTTTAAGACACCATGGCATTTTATATCTCCATGCCAACCTACAACGTTCAAGAACCCAGAAGCATCCTTGTCAATCCAGATCTCCTTGTAACCCATTCTTCCTGAATAATGGATCCCACTATTCAGGATCTTCTTTGCAATGGACATTTTTTTGACAATTGCCACCACCAAATCTGCTAAGTTCCAGTTGCTCAAAAAAGATGGCGATCCAGATCATGACCCTCTCTTGCTAAGAATGAACCCTTTAGTCTCTAATCCTTTCTGCTGTGTTTAAAAGGCACGTGCAAGCCGCAGCTATTACTAACTTTCCTAACAAGGAAAGAAAGCGAATAAAGACAGTACCTCTATGAAGGGAGCAAGTGCTTTGTTCTAGTTACATCTATATGATTGAGCTCTGCAAAACGTTTGCACGGAAGGATTTCACACCTCAGATGAGGTTATCGGTTAAACAGCCAACAGTAATACACACAGAATCTCACTCGGGAACTCCTAACTTTTGTTAACTGGTCTTTAACCTTGTGTGGTCTTGGTCTCCTATTCAAATGATGCACTCCATCAAATGAATGCAAAGGCCAAGACTTTGCTAACTGCTGGTCTGGAAAACAGAATTTTGCAGGTACCAATTCAGATCCGGAGATAAGTGGTATTATCAACAAAGGGTTCAAGCCCTTATTGGCAGCATGAATAGCTGCACCTAAATCAGCCAAAGCATCATTAGATGGGAGGAGGCAACTTAATGGCAGTGCAGCAAGCAGCAACTTATTCTATCAAATGAGCTTTGCAGCTGTAAAATGCTATTAATTCATTTATTTTGATGTACGCTGTAAGGACCTTTCCTTTGTATCAAAATAAGATCTTTCTGTGTTATTTTCCAGTTAAAAAATCTTTGGAACTCAGACTGGTGCTTGTTTTCAGGAAAGCAAATAAACAGATAAGAATCAAAAAGTACAGTATGCTGAACTTTCTTTGGATCTTCCTCTGACTCCATCAAGGAGACAGAACCTGCAAAACACACTCTATGACATTTCAGTTGTTGGAAAGCGTTTCTAGTTCCTCTGCTCAAATATATTTCTTGAATGATTTCAAAACATTTGGCCATTATTAGCTGACCTAAAAAATAAACCTAGATCTCTGACTAGGTGATGGTTAACAAAGACCTTGTCACAAAAGAAAATCAACAAGACTCTTGGTTTTCAAATCCAAGCTGAGCCACTGTACAGATCATTCTCATCATGTGCTCCACTCTGAGTACAATAGAAAAAGTAGAGACATTTTACAAGAGAAGTGAAGGAATCTACTGGTTGTGCATCTGACTGCATGTCAGGAGTCTTCTCTGTTGTCATTTGCAGTGCTAGTCATGTTTAGTGTCTAAAATACTGTTCCTCATTAGACCTAAGTAGTTCCTGGAAGCATCCATGATGTCCGATGTCAAGGAGGGCTAACTCAACATGTGATCAGTCATTTCCAGGTTTGTGCTTACCACAGAGCTTGCTTGCAGGAATGCTTTCAGCTGAAGGCTACAACCCAAAAGTAGTGATAGGATGCCTCCTTCGTAAGTTGGAGAAGACAGCTGGGCCCTTATAAATCCAAAATACAGGTTTCCCCAAAGAGGCAATGCACTTCATTAATCCTTTGTAGCTCAGAGAAGTAAACCTGCCCCTGAAATTATTCTTGCCATTGTTCGCTGACAGAATGATTCTGATATAGGTATAGCACCCCACAACTAGTGTGCCTAGAGGCACAATATTGATTACTTTGTCTCTTAAAGACCAAATACATAGGATTGGTTACTAGGCACAAATCTCTCATTCCTAACTACTATCATCAAATTTGGCAGTCTGGCTCCTGAGGGTTTACAGTACGGCCCTATGAACTTGCCACAATACTTTATGGATTTTCTTAAAGGCACAAAGAATTCTTTCCTTGTGTTTCACGTGAAGAAATTCCATATCTAGCATGTTTCAGAACAACTTAGGAAGACGTTTTGGGTACTTAATAAAAAGTCACTTGCAGTTGTCCTGCATTAAGGTGCTAATAGCTGCTATCACAACCCACAGTCAGTCATTCATAGGTTTCTCCTTTCACCAGACAACTGCTTTAGGATTTTCCGGAAGGTACATATAAAGATTCCCTCCTGTCTGGAGAAATTGTCCCCATGAGAGCTTACTATAGTCCATTGGTCTTCAACATTCCCTTAAATGATAGTTTTGATCAGTGGCAGTCCTGCGGGAATTGCTAATACAGTTTCATAATAGACACTTTATCAGACTTGTTCACAATAGTAATTTCCTGAGCATGTCAGGATTATCAACAGTGAGCAGACCAGACATAGCAATAGTGAGAATTGGATATGATGGGAAATGTAAAACCAGCAGACATATCTCTGCCTCACACCATAGACATCCTAGTTCTACCATTGTCATACTTTATACTGGCCCAGATAGCAGATCAAACCTGTACTTCTATTAATTAAGAATAACTATAAAGGTTCAGATAAACAAGGAAGTTAAATTAATCTTACATGCTCAGAGTAATATTTGCAAAGTCATAAACACTATGTTTCAATATAAAATCTTCAATATGAGTAACAACAGAATCACACATATTGCAGCAAGTGCACTTTGGCACTAAGTAAATAACATCAGCATATGTCCCTCTCAACTCAACATTGATCATCATTCAGCTATCGGATGCAAATGCCTTGTGGAAATCCATTAATTTAATCTCCAAACATCGGCTTGTCAGTTCCTGAAAATACACTCAGTTGGATATCAAAAACAACCTTATTTTGTCCTTGAAGAATCCGCTTTCATTCTTAGTTATTCTGATATTTAATGCTCAACCAATCATTGTACCCTTTTCATTAAGAATTTCAATGTGTAATCACCTCTAATAGGCTGATTCCCTATCAAGTGACCATTTATCATCATGGTATGTTGGAGGTGGATACTTTTTCGCAAGTTATACACACAACAGCCTTTTGTTAGCTCTTGGTCCTATTTTGCGAGTTGGTTTGACCCAACCACTCACTGAGCTGCATTGCTTCATTCACAGTGAAGATTGTGAATCGACCTGCACTGTGTGAAAAATGTCCTAGCTATAAATTATAGTCCTATCAAGGACATGTAGGCAAGGATTATACTGAACTCTCTTCACTTTATTCTTTCAACAGCCACTTTGAAACATCTTTAAAAAAACGCTCTTTCCCATGAGCACTCAGGAAAGACCTGGGACAAAAGCCAGAACTAATCACAATGGACGCTGCTCTCCATGGTCCTCTCTCAGCTCTCCTTTTCCCTCTTTCGTCGTGCGACAGAAGCTGATCACCTATCTGTCTCATTCCCAGTGGCGGCTGGTGACATTTGAAAGTGGTAGGCCGAAAACTGATAATCATACTGCACCGTAGCGAGCGGAGCGAGCGAGCCCTAACCCCCTAAGGAGGGTTCGGGGGGGATTCCCCCCCGAATTTCTTTTGAAAAAATAGTGGAAAAATTGTGCATTTTCAAGCAAATTTGAGTAAGCAGGAAGGTTAATAAAGCAATTGTGAAAGTGCAGGTATTACATTATTAAAGAGCTGTCATATAACATAGGTAGCTGCTTATTCAGTATAACCACCGAGCTTCATAACAGACTCCTGCAGCGCTTAGGAGAAAAAACGGCCCGGGGTGCTGGTCTGTGACCGAATCAGGGAGGGTGCGGGCCCGGGGCTTGAGACACACTCGTGAGAAGGGGGTGCGCACTCGCAGTCCTTCAGGAAGAAGGATCGTCAGGCGAGAAGAGGGTGCGAATGTATGGGTGAAATATGTGAGAGCATGTCTCCTGTCCCGGGACTATATATGAGACAGCATGAACCCACACAGTATATGAGATAGCATAAACCCGCCCTACACCCTAAGACCAGGGCTGTTCTGAAGGGATTAGGGCAATGCAACTAAGGGCCAATAGATGTTGGGAACTATGCCTAGGACGTGGCAGAATGTTAACTTGCCCCAACTGCCTGAACAGTTAGTGGGAAACTGAGAATTCAATGCAGGTCTCTTAATGAGGCCGATTGCTTTTCTACAGGTTTAACAGTAACCTTCCTTCCCGTCGATGCCCTGCAGTTAAAAGGCTGTGCAGTAAAAAGTAACAAAATATTTTAGCTATTAATTATTATTCCAAGGTTCAGGACAATCCCCAGTTGGCAGCACTGGCATAGGCACAAATAAATATCTAGCCAACACTCAATACACTGCAGACTTGTAGCCTAGCGAAAAGCAACAGACTTGCAGGTTGTTACGTAGGTTGTGTTTTCAAGTAGGCACACTACTCAGAAAATTCCCAACCTAAAGCGCAGAAACGAAACTGTTTGCAAGATTTCCTGTCCCATCTAGCATAAATGGACAAGATACAGAGATTAAAGGCGAGCTCTTGTAAACCGTTCAAAAAACATTTCTAAAGACTCAGAGAAGCAAAGAAACACATCTTAATACCAACTCGGCATATTAACACGTTAACAGTCCCTTCCAGACTTAAATCTAGCCAGGATGGGCATGGGAAAAAGGAGGAGCTGGGCAGATAAATCTGCAACCTTCTTAGTGTAAAAATCCGTCTTCCTGAAGTGAAACCAGTTTTATTGCAGACCTCAACATTGCCCAGTGCTACCTACAAGTGCTACAAGTTGCCTTTTTAAGATTGGAAAAATCCTTTGAACTCAATGATAACCAGCACCCTCCCCCCCACAAACAACCAGAGAAATCTAGTCTCCCTAACCCTATTCCAAAACTAAGACAAACACATTCACTTCCATGTTCGCATGTTGAGTTGAAGATGAAAGAGCTGTAGATACTGGAAGCCGCGCGTATCACCAGTGAGTAAAATGTCCTTTGAGAAAGAGAAGAAACAGGCATGCGAGAGTCTTCGTGAACGAAGAGACCCACAAAAAGACCAATAAGGAGAGCACCACCGGCTCACCACAGAATTTGTCATGTTAAACTTTAATAGAGCACTTGTATGGTAGGTAGACAGTACGAAGGGGGTAGGGGTGTATATCATTTTCTTTCTGTTTTGATTAAACTGCAATGCCTTTTATTTTCTCCTGTGTATTTAGGAAAACTGTCAACGTCACAATGATGTATGTTTGTTGATGCTGCGGGTCACCGAATTCCGCACTTTACGTGTGTTTAGAAAACTTCTTTAATAGAGCCGGGTTGCACATAAATGGAGGCCATTATCAAACAGAGCTTCATAGGAAGCTGCTGTACATTATAACCTGTTCTCATCCATGTACGTGGGACTGGTGGAATACGAAAGGAGAACATTCGGGCCACTATCTATTCTCAAATATTCCCTGCCCCTGACCTCACTGAGAGGATCTGAACTCTGACCTCCAGTCCATCCATGGTAACCACAGCCTCCAATCCATTCTCGGACCGTCGACCTGCCAGACACACCCAGGACCTAATCTATCCATTCTAGTGCTCACGACCCCGTGCCACCCTCGGACTCACTTCCGTCCCCAGACCTCAGTCTCAGACCACATAGGAAACCAAAGTAGGGAGTCATGCCTGACATATATGCTTGACTCTGACTCGGTCCCAGCCCCAAAACGCCTATAGCCCAGTCGATGTACGTGACGCACGATGCATTTGCAAACAGATCAGCCCACCTCTGTCCCTAAGTGCGTAGACTGTAGACACCGCGGCCCCCTCGGCCACGCCATTCCTTACTGCCTTCAAGAGCTCATTACGATTTTTAGAACCAGTTAATGCAGAACAGTTAACCAACCGGTCCCAGGCCCAACGCTAAACCTAAATATCCTCCTCTGTACGCACTCACAGTCAGGAAGTTCACTTACAAATTCCGAAGCCGCTTTTAGGTGAAGCTGCTTGGAACCAGAAGCAAGCAACCTAAGTGCGAAAACTTTACGTGGACGCAAAAGCAGCACACAAGGAGGGAGCATGTCTGAGGACCCTACTCCCTCAAGACAGCAGAGAGGACAGTAACAAATATGCATGTGGTGTCTAAAAAATAGAGACAAGCTGCATGACTCCATCAGCAATGGTGCCAATGGTCCTGGTGCAAGCAAGGAAAACTATCCATTTGGCAAGTGGGCAGTAAAAGTGAACAACTATCAGGGCATAGGCTGCTCAAGCCCATGGGCACCCCTGTCACTACACCAAAGGCAGCTATGTCCCTGGTCCCCCTAAAAAGCCTGTGACGCAATGTATAATCAGGGCCACTGGAATTATGCGGCAGGGAAGGACCAAATTTTGCGGCAAGAAAACGCAAATGATGTGGTTTAATGTGGCACATTTTACTATCGTAATACTGCATGTTTTTGTCATCTTTGCACTTGTTAACACTTCCTGGGCATTGCTTGACCCTCATTAGCACTGGTTTAACACAAACATATAGCATTAAGCAACAGAATGGTGACCAATCAAGCTTTACAGAGGGCCTTCCACTGAGGGGCAGCACGTGTTGCTGCGTCTTTAGTAACTTTCGAACCCTTTGAGCTAGAAATGAAACTTTTTTTTGTTACAATCTGAAGATTATGCAGAAGATGATGGATTATGTGGCAGAGGTGGCAAATGCATACTTAAGCGAAAAACGATGCAGCCGCATAATTACATGATAGCAGTGGCCCTGTATAATGCTGCTCTTGACGATTCAGTTGCTGTTTGCCGGGTTCTTACTCTGTGTATACCGATGAATCTTTGTAGACTTTCATGCTCAAGGAGCATTTTATATTGCAATGATGCCTGCCCGGTCCGATCAAAAGGAGATTTGTATTAGCCCCTGCTCCAAAATGCAGCATGCTGTTCTCTGAGAAGCCAGAGTTCGCTGATGTGTAGAATGATTAAAATAAAGATTCACACCCATGGAGGAATGAAATCCACTAAATGCAGAAAGAATGTGAGTCCTATAACCAGTCGCCACTTACCTCGCTTTTGTTTCCATAGTGGCGTTTCTTCAAGTTCAGCTGTAAACCATCTTTCCTTGTGTGAGTGCGCAGCGCCGCTCATATAAGAGTGCGTTTTGTGCGGTGTAAGTCCGCGCGCGGTGTGTGGGAGGCTGGAGCACGTTTTGAATAATGCCGGTAGCCGCCGCCCATTGCACGTGGGTTCAATCCTGTTTATCAGACATGGGTGGCAGTGTCGGAGTGATTGACTCAGACATACTGAGATACTAACTGACAGACTGATTGTGATGACTAAGATTGATACTGGCGGTCTGAGAGTCTCCAAGATTGATTGATTTACTGTCTGACTATGGCTGACAACTTGACGGAGACTGAGTGAAACTGACAAACTGTTTTTAGTCCCTTCTCAAGTGCATAATAAAAGCTAGAAGACCTAAAAGTCTGGAAAAATTTCAAGATTCCTTAACGCCTAAATAATGCAAAGGACGCCCACATTATTTATCATGTAAAACCACTTACCCTGAGGGTGCTAATAGTATGTCCAGGATGGCTACCATTATGCAGTGGTGGCTTCTGTACAGACCCTATTGCTGCCGGCCACCATGCAGTTACCATGATTATCTTTCTGAGAAGAATGTGAGCTGGGATCAGATTAATTTTACCCCAACAGAGTATAACACCTGGATAACACTTATACCTATTATATGGATCCTTTGAGGACATTCTGCATTATCTATTAAGAATTTGAGGTCGGGCGTAGCCAAAGACGTCAAGATGGCGGTCGCACTCTAAGAGTGCTCCGGACCCCTCCGTCATCCGCCTTGGATCCCACGCCCATCGGCGCCCATCCGCAGTCTGTTCCACCGGCGGAGCTCCTCACTAGGTGTTTTGGTGCTGGCTCGGGGCGCCTATGGCCTCCTGGCTGTCGCGGACTGCTGCGGTCGGCTGTGGCCTGCCTAACCTCACGGCCGCGGCCCCCTTCGTCGGTGGGACTGCCGTCCGCGGCCTAACTGGCCTCTCGGCCGCGGCTCTTCTGTTAGCAAGGTTGTGGCACCCGCTGAGCGGCGCTTAGGGGATAGGGCGCTTCCGCAGCTCTGAATCGGCGCGCGGCCCACGCTCCAGGGGCTGGCTGACCCGGATGCGTTTCGCGGCCTCTGTCAATTGATCGCCAGCTGGGGAGGTGGTGGCGGTGATAGAGACCTGCATCCAGCGGTGGTACCTGTGGCGAATCTTGCGGTGAGTGGGGAGGTATGGCTGTCAATCCGGGCAGCGGTGCCGGTGCCCCCCCCTCCCGCCTCTTACGCCCCCACTCACTCCGTGCCATTGCCTTGAGGGTTGGCCCCAGATCGGATCAGAGGGCCTGAGGGGGTGAGGCTTGCAGTCTGGGCCCACACGGGTTGGGTGGACCTGGGTCAGACCTCCTGCCGCCTGGTCGTGTTCCTTGCCGCATCTTGCTCTTTTCACCTTGGAGGTGGGGATCGCCTGCACAATTGGACAGCGACAAGTGGGGCCCCCTTCTCCCACATCTATCTGGCTGCTGAGCCGGCCCCCTTCCTGGGCCAGTGCTGTTGACTCCACACCGGTATGGGCCTGCATGGGGAGCTGTGGTGGTGGCGGGGTCCATCCCGGGCTGGGCAGATATGGCCATCTTACCGGGTGGCGAGGGGCGCTCCCTTGCAGGGGGGCCTTGGCAGGGTGGCCCCCCCTACCTGCTAGACCTGTGGGCGTGTTCAGGCCCCTGCCAGCCAGTGTTATCATCTGATCAGCGGTGGGTCAGGCCCTAGGCGGGGGTATTTTTTGGCCGCCATACCGGGTGGCGCCGGGGTACTTAGCGTTTTCCGTCTCTCCGTGGAGCGCTGTGCCCGGCGGGGCCCTCTGCAACCCTGCTATATGTCAAAAGACAGCATCAGGGGCCTGACTGTGCTATCCTTGAGGCAGAATCTGTTTGGGAGGGGGCACTGCTGAGCCCCCCCCCCCCCCCCCGCTGCCTGGGGGCCCTTGTGGTGGGTACTGGAGGCATCTTTCCCCGCTTTGTGTCTGGGGAGAGGACTAGCTGCGCTGTTGGGTTGTGGGCCCCCCTCAATCCTGCGCATTTCTTCTTGGGGACTTTTGCGGTGCCCACCCGTCCCTGCTTTGGCGAATCTAGTTCCCTGGGGTACTGACAGCGATTGGAGGGGCAGGGGAGGCCTGACCTCACCGGACGGCATCGGCCATCTTCTCGGGTGTCGGAGGGGGTTCCCGGCAGGCAGGTCCCGGAAGGATTGATCTCCTGCGGGGCCCCTGAGGGTGATCAGACTTTTAGACTGAGAGGCTCCTGTCTGGCTTGGGGGTGGCCTTCGCCTCTGTGGGTCACACCCCAGCCTCCCGTCCCCCCGGGCTCCCTACTGCTGCAATGACGCCAGGAGCTACCACCGGCCATGGGGAAAGACAGGTGTTCCAAGCCCACGCCGTCCTCCGTGCAAACCAAGATTGACCGGTTTACCACCTTCGAGCAGGCTGCCTCCCCCCTCTCAGGTCAACGATGGCGACACTATCCTCCAGGCTATCAGGGCCTCCCAGGGATCCGTGGAGTGGAAGATTATAGAAATTAAGATAGAAGTGTCTCTCCTCAGGCAAGATCTTCGCAACACCACCGCGTGGATATCAGAAGCAGAATCCTGTATATCCGAGGACGACATTACACAACTCAAAGAACAAGTGGCTCATCTCAGCACTCGCACCAAGAACCTTCACAGGCACGCAGAAGACGCGGAAAACCGGACCCGTCGCACAACCTCCGCCTGGTGGGGTTCTCCGAGGGGGTGGAGGCGGGCCAAACCGCCACCTTCGTTGAAGACTAGTTTTGGTCATGGATGCCTGGTGATGCCCTGTCGACGTGGTTGGTGGTGGAGAGGGCCCACAGATCCCTGGTGCCTAGACCTCCTCCCGGTGCCGCACCCTGCCCTGCCCAATTATCCTGAAAGTTCTCAACTTCAAGGACCGCAACGCCATCCTGCGGGCGGCCCGGGGCGGCTGGTCCCCTCAAGTTTCAGAACCACTTTATCATGATATTCCCGGACTACACCAGGGAGGTCCAGGACCTCCGGCGCTCCTACACTGAAGTAAAGAAGAAGCTCCGCTCCCTGAGCCTACAATACAAGATCCAATTCCCAGCATGCCTACGGGTCATTTTTCAAAACAAGACAGTTATTTGAATCGCCCCAGGCGGCCTGGAGATGGCTGCCGGAGGAGCACCCCCTCCGCCAGCGGCGTGATACGACCCCGGATCGCACAGAGTTCACAGCCTGGGGGCGGAAGTTGGCGGGACGCCAGCACCACACACGGTCGCGCAAGGGGCGCCATCTACAGGCAACAGCACCCAGGTCCTTAAGTGTGGCAGCTCCAGATCCCCGTGACTCTTCCAGCCACTCGGAGTCCCCACCCCGCCACAGGCACCTCTCTGTTGAGAACTTGGCGGGCTCGTCCCTACCATTGGCCCGGTAGGACTCGGATCTCTCCCACACCCCCACCCTTTAAAAGAGAATGTAGTCAGACTCTGACGTATGTTCATCATAGGGGGAGAGCGCCTCATGGGAGGGGTGAGGGGGGCATAGGACTGTGGGTATGTCCACTTATTCACTCACACTGTTCTACGCCGATGCATGCATATCTGTTCTTCTCTAGGGGTCCTCCACGTAACCAACCCGAGCGTTTTAGTTTGGTTCAGTTCATTGGGCGGTCGACAGATGCTTCTGTTCTTGAAGTATAGGGTGGGGGCAGGGGGGGGGGGTGGGTCTGGGACTGGGGGGGGGGAGTTCTTTTTTGACGGGGGCTGAGGTTTTTTGCACCTGAGGTTTACTACCGCTCATTATGGTTTTGTTGCACCACCATACAAATGACACTCGGCCCGCCCCTCTGGGGGCCCTTCATCTGCCGTTGACTCTCCAGGGGCCGATGTGCTGCAAAAGTGACTTCCTGCCCCCATGATTGACGCTCCAACTCCAAAGGCTGCCCTTCATATCTTATCCTGGAACGTTATGGGCCTATTAGACCGCCACAAACGAACAGCTGTACTGCACTATGCACAATGCCTCTATGTAGAAATACTTCTGCTTCAAGTGACACACCTGCTCGGTAACCAATGCCCCTTTCTTGCGCGCTACGGCTATGATAGAGTTTGGCACTCGGGCTTCCCCCGGCTCTCGTGGTGTAGCTGTACTACTGAAACGCACCCTTCCCTTTGTGCTCACACAAGTTATTCATGACCCACAAGGCACGTTCGTAATTGTTTGCTGAACACATTGGGGTACTCCTCTTAACCTGGTGTCCTTGTACTCACCCCCCTCGATGCTCGCCATGATATTAAAACAGTCCACTGCCCTGTTGCCTGTCTTCCCTCTGGGCACCACCGTTATTGGGGGGTGACTAACGCGGTCTCTACCCCGCTCCTCGACACGCCCTCCGTCCACCTCTAGGCTGGAGCAAGCGAAACAGTTGACATTCTGGGCTGGATCCCTTGGCCTTTGCGATGCATAGTGAATCTGGCACCCTCACACTAAACAATTCATACACACCTCTGCCGCTTACCACACGCAGGCACGTAGAGATGCCGTTTTTCTTCCGTCCACAGACTGCTCCTCAATTCATGACGTCTGCATACTCCTCAGAGGCATCTCTGACCATCCCCCGCTGCTCCTTAGTATGGTGGCTCCTCCTCCTACTCACACCCAATGTGGCGGCTGAACGCCTGGTTTCTTCAAGACAAAGGCTTCAAAAAAGCGGTGGGACAGGAGATGTGGTACTACTTTGACGCCAATGTGGGGTCGGTTCCCTCTTCGGGTATCCTGTGGGAGGCAGGTAAGGCCACCATTCGTGGGTATGCCAAAGGCCCCGTCCAACGGCAGGCCCAGCTATCACAGCTTACCTCCTCGGAGGCGCAGGCTCTATGTCTCGAGCACTCTCCCTCTGCGGGCGACGATGCTGATCACGAGCGGTGCCTTATGCATATTCGGAATGAAATCAAGCATCTCTCCCTGGAAGCCGCCAAACTTGTGGAGATAGTCTGTGGCTAGGGTCTATGGTTGGGGGGACAAGAACGGCACAATTCTGCATAGGCTTGCCACATATCCCAGAATGAACCGTATTATTCCAGAGATACTGGACAAAGAGGAGTCCACAAAAAGATTCCTGGTGGCTATGGCCGGCTCATTTGCCGCCTTCTACCGTCTTCTACCGTCAGCTCTACGCCAAGCGGACCCCGACGCGGTCTCTCCACTGGCTGCTTGGATTGGCAGGTGCCCACCTCCCTCAACTGGACCCTACTGCTCTGGCCGACCTTGACAGCCCAATCTCACATGACGAGATCAATGAGGCTAACGCCCACACCTCTTTGGGCAAGACTCCTGGCCCAGACGGCCTTCCCCAGGAATATTACGCAGCCTACTGCGAGGCCCTCGTGCCTCGCTTGGCAGAGCTGTATGCAGAGGCCTGGGAGAAAGGGGCATTTCCACCCGAGATGGATATGGCTACCATTGTGGTCCTTCCGAAGTCACAACCACCATCTCCTCACTGTGCAGACTATCGTCCCATCTCTCTTATTAACACGGACGTTAAGCTCTTTGCAGCAATTCTCGCTTAACGGCTGAAGCCCCATCTTACCACATTGGTCCACCTGGACCAGTGCGGTTTCATGCCCCAGCGAGGCACCAGACACTGTCTCCGGTGCCTTCACCTGGCCCTGGCTCACTGCCAGGTGCTCTCCCCTTACTTGACGCTCCTTCTGATAGACTTTGAGAAGGCGTTCGACTCCGTGGACTGGACGTACTTAAATGAGGTGCCCCAGCCCATACAAATTGATTAATGTCCCTCTGTAGCGACATGATCGCTCCCTCCCGTGGAGTCGCTGGTAGAGTCTGGAACAAGTACAACGCCTGAGGTAGGAGTGTCATTTTAACCGCCACTATACTCCCTAGCAGTGACCGATGTTTACCCCAGCTGCATAAATCCTTTTTAAATTGTCTTGGCAGTCTATGGTAATTTATTTTGACTGTTTGCTGAATAGTCTTCGCCAGTTCCAGGTCCAAATAAGGAACCGATTCAACCACACGAATGCCGGAGATTCTGCCCCCCAAGATCCGCTGTACCTGACCTTTTGGGTTTAGGTTAAGAATCAGTGATTTGCCCACATTCAATCAATCAGGAGTTTGTTAAAGCGCGACTACTCACCCGTAAGGGTCTCAAGGCGCTAGGGGTGGGGGGTGTGGGGGGGTGCAGGTTCCATTCCATCAAGGAGGGGGGTCTGTCGAAGAGCCAGGTTTTTAGGTTTCTTGCGAAGATGGGGAGCGATGTTGTCTGTCTGAGGTGGAGCGGAAGGGCGTTCCATGCTTTGGCCGCGAGGAAGGAGAAGGAGCGGCCTCCCGATCTGGTCTTTCTGGTGCGGGGGACTACGGCGTAGGAAAGCTGGGCTGATCGTAGGGTCCTTTGGGGTGCGTGGAATTTGAGTCGGCTGTTCAGGTATGCTGGTCCGGTGCCGTGGAGGGCCTTGTGTGCGTGGGTGAGCATCTTAAAGGTGATTCTCGCCTCGACGGGGAGCCAGTGGAGTGTGCGCAGGTGCTGGGAGATGTGGCAGTGTTTTGGCAGGTTAAGGACCAGTCTTGCGGCGGCGTTCTGGATGTTCTGTAGCTAGCGGATGAGGTTTTTGTTTATTCCGGCGTAGAGTGCGTTGCCGTAGTAGAGTCTGCTGGTGACCAGGGCGTGAGTGACTGTCTTTCGGTGTTCGAGGGGGATCCATTTGAAGGTCTTACGAAGAAGGCGGAGGGTGTGGAAGCAGGAAGATATGAGAGAGTTGATCTGGCGGTCCATTTTGAGCTCGAAGTCCAGGATGATTCCCAGGTTGCGTGCGTGGTCTGTGGGGGTTGGCGGGTTTCCGAGGGCGGTGGGCCACCAGGTGTCGCTCCAGGCGTCGGGGTTTGGGCCCATGATGAGTACTTCTGTTTTGTTGGTGTTTAGTTGAAGGCAGCTGTTTTTCATCCATTTTTGCGACGGCTTCCATGCCTTCTCGAAAGTTGCGTCTGGCGGTGTTGGGCTCGTTGGATAGGGAGAGGATGAGCTGGGTGTCGTCTGCATATGACACGATGTTGAGTCCGTAGGTTCTGACGATGGGGGCAAGTGGAGCCATGTAGACATTGAAGAGCGTCGGGCTGAGGGAGGAGCCCTGGGGGACTCTGCAGGTGATCGGTGTGGGGTCCTAGAGGAAAGGGGGGAGTCTGACCCGCTGCGTCCTGCCGGAGAGGAAGGAGCAGATCCAGTCGAGGGCCTTGACCTGGATTCCTGCATCGTAGAGTCTGCGTATTAGGGTGCGGTGGGAGACTGTGTTGAACGCCGCTGATAGGTCGAGGAGGATGAGGGCTACTGTTTCTCCTTTGTCCAGTAAGGTGCGGATGTCGTCTGTTGCGGCGAGGAGGGCGGTTTCCGTACTGTGGTTTTTTCTGAAGCCGGATTGGGAGGAGTCGAGGATGTTGTGTTCTTCAATGAATGTGGCGAGTTGGCTGTTGATGGCTTTCTCGATGACTTTCGCTGGGAACGGGAGCAGGGAGATGGGTCTGTAGTTTTTGAGGTCGGTGGGGTTCGCTGAGGGTTTCTTTAGGAGGGGGTTGACCTCGGCGTGTTTCCAGTCGTCGGGGAACGAGGCGGCCGCCAGGGAGCGGTTGATGGTTTGGCGGAGCATGGGTGCGATGGTGTTGGCGGCTCTGTTGAAGATGTGGTGGGGGCAGGGGTCCGTGGGGCCCCCTGAGTGGATTGACTTCATTGTCTTCAGTGTGTCTTCGTTGGTGAGGGCTGTCCATTCATCAATCGCTGGTTTCTGGGTGTGCAGGGTGGTTGGTGAGGGTTCAGTGTGTTGGTTGTCTTCGTCGAAGTTGTCGTAGATGCTCTTGATTTTGTGGTGGAAAAAGATGCTGAGTTTGTCGCAGAGGTCTTGTGAGGGAGGGATGTCGGTAGACTCGCTGGTGGGTTGGGCGAACTCCTTGATGATGCTGAAGAGTTCCTTGCTGTTGTGTGCGTGGGTGGAGATTCTGTCTTCAATCGCTTTTTCCTCGTTTCTCTGATGAGTTGATGGTGGGCGTTGGTGGCGGCTCTGAAGTTGTTGTGTGCTTCTGTGGATTTGGTGTTTCTCCAGGCCTTTTCAAGGCGGCGGCATGTGCGCCTGGACTCTCGAAGTTCGGTGGTAAACCATCTGGCTTTCTTGGCACGGGTATTGTTTTTCTTGAGGGGGGCTATGGTGTTGGTGCTGTCCGAGATCCATCTATGCAGGGTTCGGGCTGCGGTGTTGGGGTCGTCGTTTTCCGCGATGTTTGGGGTGGAGTTGTTGAGTGAGGAGGTGAGCTGGTCATCGGTGATTTTGGTCCAGTTTCTTTGTGGAAGCAGGTGCTGGTGTCTGTGGATGGTGGGTGTTCTGAAGGTGAAGTGGACGCAACGATGGTCGGTCCACGGGAGTTTGGTGGTGTGGCTGAAGGTGATGGAGTTTCCTGTAGTGAAGAGGGGGTCGAGGGTGTGTCCTGCTGAGTGCGTGGGCTCGGTCACGATCTGGCGGAGTCCAATGTTGTGGAGGTTGTCCAGGAGGGATGTGGTTTTGGGGTCCAGTTGATTGTCGAGGTGGAAGTTGAGGTCTCCCAGCAGGGTGTAGTTGGTGGATGCGATGGCCTGCGGGGAGATAATGTCCGTGATGGAGTTGGCGAAGGGTCCGCGGGGTCCAGGGGGTCGGTAGATGAGGGTTCCTCAGAGGGCGGCAGTGGGGCTGGCCAGTATCTTGAAGTGAAGGTGTTCCATTAACCCAGAAACCCGAATCCTGGCCGAAGGCCTCTAATTCCTCTAAAAAGGTTGGCAGTGACTTCTCTGCTTACGTTAGTGCCGCTATAATATCGTCCGCATATAAACTAATAGGGTGAGATCCCCTCGATGTTGGGATTATCTCAGATTTCTTGTGCTAAGAGTTCAATATACAGAGTGAATAAGAGAGGCAACAGCGGGCAGCCGTGCCTGGTACCCCTTTGAATAACGAAGGGATTCTAGGATATGCCATGGACCCTAATTGAGGCTGTAGGTCCACCGTAGCAACATCCCACCCATTCCCGAAACCTGTCGCCAAGCCCAAAATGCGCCATGGTCTGTTCCAGAAATCTCCAGTCCACCCGGTTGAATGCCTTTTCAGCTTCGACCGTCCTTAAGAGCGCGTCCATATGCATTTGGAGGGCTTTGTCTCAGAGGTGTAGAATTCTTCCCCCCATTGCCTAGTGTGAATGAACCCTGCCTGATCTGGTTCAATTAAGTTCAGCCTGATCGGAGCCAATATAGTGGCCAATATGCCTGTGAATATTTTAAAATCTACATTGAGCAGGGATATTGGGTGGTACGACCCGCACTCCTGCCTATCTTTTCCGGGTTTGGGCAATACTACTATCGCCGCCAAAAGCAAATTCTCTGGGATCGATCTTTCACCCCCGCAGGAGTTGAATAGTGTAGTCATTATCGGGTCCAGTATGTGGCAATTTTTTTTTTATATAAGAATGCGGGGAAGCCATCCGGGCCCGGTGATTTAAGTTGCGAAATCGCCGCAATCGCCTTCTCGATCCGAATTGGGGCGTCTAAGGATTTTACCTGTTCTGATGTCAGTGTGGACACATGTACCGATTGTAAGTATGCTGTTGTGTCGCGGCCCGGTGGGGTCTCCACCGTATAAAGCTTTTCATAAAACTCCCGAAAACCGTGAGCAATCTCCCTATCTTCACCGATTACCCCCGCCCATTTCTTTTTAGCAAGAGTAACTTTGCATTCTACAGTTGGGAACGGAGCCGATTTGCTAGCAGGGTTCCTGTACGATCTCCTCCAATATAGTAAGAGTGTTTTAGTCTGATCGCTGCGTAATCTGCTTAATCGAAGTCGACCCCCGCCATCTGCGCCCTTGCTGCTTTTAACTGTCTCCACACCTTAGAGGCCCCCGTCCGACTATGTACCCTCTCCAATTGTCGAACCTGCGCAGTCTAGTGCTCGTGTATCTCCTTACATTCCCTATTGTTGGTCACTGAAATAGCTATTAGTTCCCTCCACCACTGCTTTCATCGCTTCCCATAGTGTTGTAATAGTTACTTCGGGGGAGTCTTTAAATCTAAAAACTCAGTGATGTATTTGGTGAACTGTTGCTCCACTGCTGTCAAATGCAGCATGAATTCCTTGAGCCTCCAGTCTTACTATGGGTTGTTGCTAACTGTAGCTGCTCAATCACTGCGTCATGGTCGAAGTGGGCCACGGACTCTATGTCTACGTCTTTTACCGTACTGTTGACCTCTGTCGTCCCTAATAGTAGTCCAGCCGGGCATATGATTTGTGTGTGTGCAAGAATAATTAATATTCTGTCGCAATGGGATGGGCCTCCCTTCAAATGTCCACTAGTCCCAGATCCTGCAGCCATTTCTTCCCCTCCCGTGATATCTCCCCTTTTGGATTGAAGGTAGCTTTAGATCTTTCTTTGTCAGTATCCATAACCATATTCAGGTCACCACCGACTAGTGTCATGCGAACTTGCGGGACGATAGCTTCTGCTAGGGCCGCTTTAAGGAAACCTCCCTGTCACCTATTAGGGGCATATACGAATCCCAGAACCATGATTTGGGCCCCAGACTGAAAAGTATATGCCAGCAATCGCCCTCGTATTTTGGCCAAGTTCTCTTTTACCTCCCCCCTGTACCGTTTCGCAATTAAAATGGCAACCCCTGCTTTGTTCTCCCCCATGGAGGCGAGGAACTGCTGAGGGAACGATTTAGATCGCATGCAATGACAATCTTTAGATAGATGGGAAGCATCTCTTGTAGGAGACACACATCTGCCTCCGCATTTTCCAGATAGGAAAGAATCGCTCTTCTTTTAATGGGGTTTTTAAGCCCCTTGACGTTGAGCGTGAGTACTTTTACTACCTCCCTGGCCAGGTGTTGGTGTACAGTTATCAGCTGAGCCCCAGGGCCACTCCATCCCTCCCGCCTTCTGTGTTCCCCTCCTCTGGTCTGAGCTGTGACCGTCTGTATGGAATCTATTAAACACTTACTCTTTGGACACCAGAATTATTCCCCCGCCCCCCCGAAAATACAGTGAATATGCCCCAATAAATTCCAGGGCTCGCAGAACTCGGCCCCGTACCCTTGGTGAACCAGTTTGTAGGGTGCATCTTGTGTCCTGTATAGTCGCCCCCCTGCTCCCTTGAGTTCCACCCACTGGACACAACATTTTACTACTTATCTGACCGCTGTTTCTGGAACCGGGCTCATTGGACAAAGAGTTCAGTACAGCCTGTCTCTCCTGCGCGATGGTCTCTGAATTCGTTTTCGACACCACCTCCGAAAGTTTGCCTCCACAAACTCTGCGCCACCTTTCCCTCTGTCCATTTTTCTCTCCTCTTCCGGATTCTTCCTACTGGGGATTCTCGAAGCAAAGGAAGCAGCATGCTTCCTGTAGGGACCGAAGTTGCTATAATTTACCATCCATTTTGACGATGATGTGAAAGAGGTGGCCCCATGAGTATGCGATGCCTTGATTACGAAGATGCGTTGTAACCGGACGACAGTCTTATCGCTTCTGCAAGGTGATCGCCGCTAAGTTGTGATGCAGGGCAATTGCATGTCCTTGATAGGTCAGTGGCTGGGCGTCCCTTGCTTTTTTCAGAATAAGTTCTTTGAGTTAAAAGTCCAGCAGGAAAGCCAATATATCTGGGGGAGG
Source organism: Lissotriton vulgaris (assembly GCF_964263255.1). Taxonomy (NCBI): domain Eukaryota; kingdom Metazoa; phylum Chordata; class Amphibia; order Caudata; family Salamandridae; genus Lissotriton; species Lissotriton vulgaris. The sequence continues at coordinate 836,745,089 of NC_141687.1, forward strand.
TGCCGGTGCTTTTCTCTGCAGGCCTACTCCGTGAGCTCCATCGATTTTGATAGCAAAGTCTGGGGATTCTTGTAGGATATGTCTAATGAGGCCCTGGATGTAGTGAGTGATGTCTGCTTCCTCTTCTTGAGGCGGCACACCCGTAATTCTTATATTATTCCTGTGGGAGCGGTTTTCTAAAACCTCTGCGTGGGCTTGGATAGCTATCTGTTGCGCCTGCAGACGGATCACCTCTTGCTGTAAGTGCTTCACCTCCTTGTCCCGAGTCTGTGCATGCTCCTCCATGGTGGCGACTCTCTCTCCCACTGCATCGATGTTGTGGCGCACATCTTTTATTTCCTTTGAAAAGTCCTTTCTGAGTGCCTGTAGATCCTCATGCAGGGTGGAGAACAGTTGTGCCAGGACTGTGCATGTGACTGGCTCCTCTGTATTCTCCAACTTCTTTTCCCCTGACATATTTGGTAATTCTCGGCTGTCTCCCTTACTTGCCTAGGCCATTTTGGTGAACTTGTCCTTCATATTCCTGTCTTTCTTTCTGCGCTTAGTGGACATTGCAGGTGTATGGCAGTGCGCTGGGAGCTGAGGTTTAATGATGTGGACTCGTTCCCTTTGTATGGGTAGATGGTCTATATCACTTGACAGTCCTACCCACCTGCGCGGAAGCTCTAAACCATTGAGCAAATCCGGCCCAGATATGCTTGTAGACATGTACTTTCTCTCGCTCCCTCTAATCAGTGAGGGCGGCGCTGTCGAATTTGGGCTTCGCCGCCGCCTCCTGCCGCGCCCCTGTATGCTGTGGCTTGGTGCTCACTGTGCCTTCCCGTGCTCTCACGGTCGACGTGCTCTCACGGTTGACATCAAATCGGTACACCTGATCAGTGTAGCCTTTCACAATAGCCTCCTATCATGTGTGGTATGGCCGGACTGTGCGCGCCACTAACCTCCTGGTTGATGTCTCCGGAGCCGCACTCAGAGGACGCAGACCCGGCTCCTTGCGTTCTCCGTTCCCACTCAGCAGTCTAGGACAGTGATGCTGGGTCAAGTTCTGGGCCTGTTAGTGCTAGACTTCTCGCCAAATCAGGCTGCGACCGCAACCCCCATCCTTTACTCCCATGTAGCCCAGGTCGCACCTTTTCTTAAGTCTGCTAACACCTCAGCATCTCTGAAGTGTGGCCCATCCGGTGGGGAGGGGGGAAGGGGGCTTGTATTGTCGCTCCTGTTGGATGTTAGTAACGTTGTTAAGGTGTATTCTGGACCGGAGCTCACCTCTGGGTCGCCCGACCGTGATCCCCGTCGGCCTGTTGCCTCTTGGTGCTCCGACGCGTCTGCGTGCTCCGATGACAGTCGCGCGGGAGTCCGTCCCAGTCATTGGGAGGGAGTGTTTGGGGGTGGGAGTGGGGCCAGACCACAAACCAGCTTTTGTGTTTAAAAGGCTGCATTTTTGAAACGGGTGCTCATTAACAATTATAAAAACCTCGGCCAACGCCTTACAACACTAAACCTCACTAAATAAAACACTTCCTTAACCCCCACTCCCGCCCCTAAAATTTCTTTGACCCCGCCCCCCACACATACATTACATCATTACAAAATACAAACAATGCAAATCCCTGCATAATCGTCTAAACCTAACAATTCAAACCATCCATTACACAAACTCCCCTGCCTGCCCCTTGACAACTCTTGATCCCCAACCTATGGAACCACCCCAACAACTTAGCCTACCCAACTTATCCTGTCGATGACACAACTACGCAAATGAACAACATTTCTGCCAACCTTGGCAAAACACCATTAACCCCCGCCACCCAGAAAGCCGGGGGAGAGAAAAACTACCCCCCCCCCCTTTCTGCCCCCAAACTGAGCTATTTTTTATATTATTTTTTCTGTAGTGTGTGACCTAGCTAGCAAATTCTTGTACTTTCATACACCTAGACAACACTTCCCTTAACTCCAAAAGGTACAGATCCATGCCCAATCTAGACAAGTGTACACCGTCACTTCTAAAAAAAACTCTACCGCATCAAAACGAATATCTCTGTGAGTCAATACCCAGGCCTCTACAAAATCTGGAAATCTCTAGGTTCACCTTCTTACGTGCCCTGTCAATCGCTTTAGGCTTACGCGCACCCCACCACGTCCTGGGGGGCCCCAGCTCTGTCCACAAAACATGGCAACCTGACCACTGCTGTTTGAAAAGTGTTGGATCTCTTTTCATTGCCCTCAACAAAATAACTCCCTTGACCCCACAAAGATCATTTTCACCTAAATGAATTAACAGGACATCTGGGCAATGGCCCCCCACCAACCAAGAATTCAGAGCAGGAATCAACTCCCTCCAAAGCATCCTCCCTTTACCTTTCCACACCACTTTGAACAAACGCTCATTAAAACCCAACAAAGACACAAAGTAACTACGGCATGCTTGAAAATGAGCCCATTTTACAAAAGAATGCCCAACAATCCAGATGGTCATTTCCGTCGAGCAGGGGCCAGCCACTGAACCTGCAACAATAAAAGCAATATCAGACTTATGGCAAAGAGGATGACGTATGCGCCTCCCCTACATTGTTTCTCACATAGTGCTGAAAGCAGTTGGAAGACCAGCTCTCCAAACGCATAATGTCCTGCCCAGACCAACCCCTGGTGTGAGCCTCCTTCACTGCCCTGATTCTGAAAGAATGAGTACCATACTGTGCCACATCCAAACGGAAACTCCGCAAAGCCTTACGAAGCACCATGTGCAACTGATATTCAGAGACCCAGGACCCATCAGCATGCCAAAAAACTCCTTCCTCAACATTCCCACCGGATAACTCCCACCAACACCGGGCCCACTGTAACGGGCAAGTCCAAACCGGGGAGGACGCCTCTAACCAGAACCCTTTTCCCCGACTCCTCTGGTCTGTTTTAGAGCTTGCCAGCCAAATGTGAACCCCTTTTTCTGACACACACATCCTGCCACCCTATGCCTTCCTTTAACTTAGAACCAAACAGCTCAAACTCTGAAAGCCCCAAAAAACATCCATACCATGAAAGTGGAAAACAGACAAGCTTCAAAACTATCCCTGCAAACCAACGGTAAAGCTTCTAACAACCGGGCTAAATTCTGCCATGAAATGGGGCTCCGAACAGACCGCTCCGCTCCCCAGCCCAACCCTCGAACATTCTCCTCCCAACCTCCCCTGCAGAAGGAGAATAACCCCACAGGAGTTCCCCATAAATGAAATGCCTGCCAACTTTCCGGATATAGTAACCCTAGACAGCCCTTTGTCCATCAAGTCAAGTATAAACTGTATAACATCTTCAGACCGCCGCCATTCTGGCTCCCGCTTACAAGCGTAACAAAAGGGGATGATGGACGGAGCGTTTGAGAAAATCAAACACTCACCCCCAGTCAACTGATCTGGGTTTAATCCATCACCATTCTTTAGCTCACTCAGCCACCCCAGTTCAGACATAGCCATATGCAAATCAGTCTGACCCTGTGCCTCATGGGAACTGTCCAGCCCGAACTGCCAAGCTATGCCTTCCCTGCACCGGAAACAAGCATCATGGGACCGGTTTCGGATTGATAATCCTCATCAGCAAGGCTGTCTTGAATCCAGTGCCCAAGTGAGCAAGGGGCTCGCGTCTGAGCACACCCTGCCAACTTAGGGCGAACAAAGCGATACAAAAGGGGATGATGGACGGAGCGTTTGAGAAAATCAAACACTCACCGCTAGTCAACTGATCTGGGTTTAATCCATCACCATTCTTTAGCTCACTCAGCCACCCCAGTTCAGACATGGCCATATGCAAATCAGTCTGACCCTGTGCCTCATAGGAACAGTCCAGCCCGAACTGGCTTCCATCATCCTCTTTTGTATCGCTTACAAGCACCTGATGCCAAGGACTTCTTCCAAGCAAGCGCGTATGCAGCCCGAGTCGATGCAGACAATGAACCTACCACCAATTGTACGACCCTACGTTGCCTTCATACCACAAGTGATCCGGGCATGGGGGTCGGTGTCCTGTCTGCCTCCTTGGCCAGCCCATGGAATCTCTCCCACTGCGAACAAGACAAAACATCCGCAATGTCATTGTCCACACCGGGAATGTGTAAGGCCCTGAAAGCGATAACATATCTGAGGCAACTTAACACAAAAACCTGCAGCAGTTTCAAAATCTGTTCATCTCTGGCTGCCTGTCTATTGATAATGTCCACCACAGCCATATTGTCAATCCGAAACAGAACCTTCTTATGTGTCAAATCTTACCCCCACAATGTCAAGGCCACCAACACTGAAAAGAGTTCCAAAAAGGCTATGCTTCTCCCTCCCTCCTTCCATTGGGCCGGCCACTTCTCTGCACACCACCTGCCCTGCCAGTAAAGACAGAAACCTTCACTGCCAGCTGCATCCGAGAAGATCTATACATCCCAATGAAAGTCTCTTCCCTGGCTCGGGGAACTCCATTGAAAGAGTGTAGAAAGACTGACCAAATACGCTGATCTTCCTTAACCCCTACTGACAAACGGACATGGTGGTGAGACACATGATGTCCTGACAGTGCCCGACCCAGCCGCCTGCATAAAGTCCTCCCCGCCCTGACCACCCTGCAAGCAAAGTTCAGATGGCCCAGCAGAACTTGTAACTCCTTCATTGTCACTTTCTGTTTTGCTAACATTGTCTCCAAGAGTTCCAACATCTTCACTTTTTTTTCCACTGGCAAGCGAGCCTGCATTGCCACTCAATCAATCTCAATCCCCAGAAAAGACATGGTCGCGCAAGGACCCATTGGGGGTGCCTTTGGCACCAGAGAAAACAATTCCTCCGTGAGCTCTTGGAATGTGTCCAGGGCTGCCTGGCACTTCGTGGAGCCCGGGGAACCAACGAAAAAGAAATCGTCCAAATAGTGTGTTACTAACTCATGACCAGTGTGTTTTGTAAAATACCAATGCAAGAAAGTGCTGAAACATTCAAACAGAGCACAGGACATTGAACAACCCATCGGCAATGCTTTGTCCACATACCATTTACCAGCAAAATGGATCCCCAGAAAATTCCAATCATCTGGATGGACTGGAAACAATCTAAATGCAGATTTTATATTGCATTTTGCCATCTCTGCAGTTGCGCCCGCGGTCACTACCAGTGACATAGCAACGTCAACCGAGGAATATGAAACAGAGGCTGCCTCCTCATCAATAAAATCGTTGACTGAACACCCCTCTTGCCATGGTAGGTGTTAAATTAATCTGTACTGACCTGCCTCCTCCTTGGGGACTACCCCAATCGGGGAAATAATCAAGTCCTCCAAAGGGCAATCATCAAATGGCCCTGCCATCCTCCCTTCCTACACCTCCTTGTTCAATTTGTCTTGCGCAACCGCCTTCTGTTAATCAGCCGATTTCAAATTCTTTGACCAACGCCGCAGCCGCGGCCCATTGTAACCGAGTCGAAACCCCTCTTGAAATCCCTCTAGTAGCACCCTTCTCGTCCTCACATCCCCATACCCCTTCAGCCCTTCTGCCAATTGCACTAACTTAACCGGAGTAGGAGCCTTTGGGTCAAGCCCCTTGTGGACCTTTACCCCCTCTGGTACCTTGGAATTGCTGAGAGGGGCCTGAAGTGCTGGTACTCCGCTGTTGCCACTGCTAACTGCCTGTATTGTTAGCCCCCCAACACGTGACCAAGAGATGCTTTTTACCACATTGTGAACACTCATGCCGGAATCTACAGTATTCTCTTATGCACATGCCCTTGTTAAAGTCCCATATTTAACATTAAGGGGTGGTGATGGACAGTTTCTGAATTAAGCAGAATACTCTCACCCAGTCAAGAGATCAGGGCTAGATCCAACACCGTTTTTTAGCTCACTGCACCATCCCAGCTCAGAACCTGGCTATATGCAAATTAGTCTGTTCCTGTCCCAGTGCATGATGGGAACAGGAACACGGAGAGGGAGAATGTGGAATCTTCAGAGGGGAGCATTTCAATGGCCTCAGAAGTCTCCCTAAAGAGGCCAAGGGTAACTTCCCCGGGCCCCTCAGACACTCCTCCTATGAAGGCACAAAAGAAGTCTTCAGAGGCAAGATCAACAACATCTTCAGTGTCTGCCAAGGACCCCCAGACTTTTAAGAAGCCTACACAGTCGTCCAGCAGGCATGCGACGTCCTCCTCATCGCAAAAAAGAGTAACCACAGCGACAACGACTGTGTCGACGACGACAGCGTCGTCGGTTTACCCATCGACGACAACAACTCCATCGTCGTCAGCAGGTAGACCTATTCCATCTATAATCCTACTGAAACAGTCGTCGACGTCGAAGACCTCGTCGACGACGAAGATTACACCGTCGACGACGGCGTCGTCGATGAAGAGCCCACCGTCGACGATCATGTTGACGACGAAGGCGTCGACGAGGGCGTCGACGAAGGCGTCGACGACGAGCTCACCGTCGACGAGGAATGAAACGTCGACGAGCGCATCGACGTCGAAGACATCGTCGACGATGAAAATAGCGTCTACGGAGGCTCCGTCGACACCATCGACGGGGGATTCGTCGTCGACTTTGGCCATTTCTGAGCCGTGGAAGAAATCCAAGCGGGTAGAAATGTCGACTCTGACGCTGCCACCGTCGACGACACCAGCAACGACGGCAGGGGCTCCTGCAACAGGTTCTGCGTCTGGCAAGATAGCCAAGCAGCAAATTACATAAGAAACAACGTCTCCAAGTAAAGTGCAAACTCATTTGCCTTCAGAAATTTTCCAGAGTGAAGAATCTGAAGAAGAACTACTCCTGGATCAAGCTACTTCCATTTCAGACCTTCATGTAAAATGTCAGAGCACGGACGAGGAACAGGAGCAAATAAGTTACCATGAACACTCTGTCCAAACTAATGTTCGCACGGAGGTCACCCCGATGGTATGCCTTTCCGCTTCTATTGTTAATGACCTTAAATACCTTATCCAGGACTACAAACAACGTTTCCCGGAAACACCGGCAACTGAGACAGGGGGCCAGGCGCCTGCTATAAATACTCCAGCGGCAGCCCCAAAACAGACTCGGCCAGTTACTCAGGTCCGCCATGAGAAGGTCCAACCTCAGGTGATAGTGTCATCAGATGATGAAGAGGATGAGGAACTGGAAGAGGGAGAAGTCCAGGAAATCCAGTCGGACCATGAAGAGGAGGAAGAGTATGTAGCGTCTTCCCCAGCTTCACCTCAACCACGCCAGGCAGATTCACCACCAGTGGATATTGGCGGTTATCATAAAATAGTGGAAAGGGCGGCAAAGCGATTTCATATGGTGATGGAATCGACTGAGACCGAGTGCTTCTTACATGACTTCAAGGAGCAAACACAGAAAACAACGAAGTCTATACCAATAATAGAATTTCTCTGGGACCAGGGAAAGAAACTGATGCTAACGCCAGCCTCTGTACCTGTGGTTGTTCTTCGCCTGGATAAAAAATACAAGGCCCCACTTACAGCGGCAGCTTGCCTAAATGGACACCCGAAACCGGATTCGGTTGTAACCCAGGCGGCCCAAAAGAACTCTTGCAACCCTTCCTCTCCTCTGTCTGCCCCTCCGGACAAGGAAGGCAGGAAGTTGGACACAATCGGTAAACGGTTTACAACAACATCGGCCATGACCATCAAGGTGGCCAACTCCATAGCTCTGTTGGGGCGTTATAACCGCCAGCTCTGGGAAGATATAGTCCCATATTTAACGGAACTGCCTGACACAGTTCAGGGGGAAGTCAAGGCACTGCTTACGGAGGGTCAAACCTCGGCAGCTGAAATCATTGATTGTGCCATAGATGCAGCCATGACTGGCTTTCGTCCACTAGCTGGGGCAGCAGTCCTGCGCCGTCAAGGATGGCTTAAGGCAACGTCGTTCAGACAAGAGGTGCAGACGAAAGTGCTGGACATGCCCTTCGACGGCCTGCACCTTTTTGGTGACAAGATTGACGAGGCGCTCCAAACGATAAAGAAAGACACTGATACGGCTAGAGCACTGGGTACTCTACAGGCACGGAACCAGTCCTTTCGAGGCAACAAATCTAGGGGACAGTCCTCTTACAGAGGATCCTATCAAAATAGGTCCTCTTATTCCTACCAGAATAAATCTCAGTACCAACAGAAGCAGCAACAGGGTCGTCGGTCTTCTTACAGAAGGTCAAACTTCAGGGGCAAAAACCAGAAGAGGGGCACTGGCAGCCGCCAGTGACCAATTACTCCAGCCAGTCCAGCAACTATATCCCTCATTAAAAATTGGAGGAAAATTGACCCATTTCCTAAACAATTGGCATCTCATCACCACAGATCGGTCGGTACTTCAATTAATAAGATTCAGCCATTCCCTAGAATTCACCACCATCCCTCCTACAACACCTCCCCGCAGACTGCCACACAAACATCTACGCCTGCTACTCCAGGAAATATCTGCGATGCTAAAGAAAGGAGCAATCGAACGAGTTCCATCGTCTCTAAGAGGGAAAGGATTCTATTCCCGCTTCTTTCTTATACGCAAGAAGGAGAAAAAATGGAGGCCCATTCTAGACCTCAGGGCGCTCAACTCTTTCCTGAAAAGTCAGTCATTTAGGATGGTGACGATCCAAGAAATACTAGGCATACTGGAAAAGGAGATTTCATGACATCTTTGGATCTCCAAGATGCCTACTACCACATCCCAATCCTCAAGTGTCACAGAAAATTCCTGCAATTCGAAGTGGCAGGACAGCATTACCAATTCAAGGTCCTACCGTTTGGCCTCAAATCTGCTCCGCGGATTTTCACCAAGTGCCTTGCACCGGTGGCAGCTTTCCTGCGTCAAATGGGTCACCAAGTCTTCCCCTACCTCGACGACTGGCTGGTAAAGGCACCTTCAGCTGTAGGCGTGACCGAATCCTCCAACGCCTGCACCACTCTGTTTCAGCAGCTAGGATTAACTCTCAATCTCGAGAAATCCTGCATGATCCCTACAAGAAACATCACCTTCCTCGGGGCAACCTTGAACACGGAGTGCGCAAGGGCATTCACTTCAAATGAGAGGACAAACAAAATTAATATCTCTGACTACGGCTGTGGCATCAAGGAAGTCCCTAAAAGTTTGAACCTACAAATCACTCCTAGGAATGATGTCTTCTTGTATACTCCTTATCCCTCACTGCAGACTCAGGATGCGCCCATTGCAAGAAGCCCTCGCGAACCAATGGACACAGAGTACAGGTTCCTTCGAGGACATTGTGAAGATAACACCACAAATATCCAAGAGTCTGGACTGGTGGAGGAGTCACAAGAATCTGTCTATAGGACTGCCATTCCTACTTCCAGCAACACCTCTGGTGATCACCACGGATGCCTCCCTGGAAGGCTGGGCAGCTGTCCTCCAGGACCTTCGAATAAGCAGCAAATGGACAAATCAGGAGAAGCAACTCCATATAAATCTTTTGGAACTGAGGGCTGTGTATCTGGCACTACAAGCCTTTTTACCACGCATCCAGAACTCCCAGGTGCTCGTCAGAACGAACAACACCACGACGATGCACTATCTCAACAAACAGGGAGGAACGCGTTCGCTCACTCTATCACGCGAATCGCAAAAGGTCTGGAACTGGCTTGTACTCCATGGGATCACGCTAAGGGCGGACTATGTCCCGGGCAAGGACAACACCATTGCGGACGCCCTAAGCAGACAAAAATCCCTCTCCCACGAGTGGGAGCGCGACAAGAGTACACTGGATCACATATTCTCAGAATGGGGAGTCCCAGGAATCGACCTGTTTGCCTCCGAGGGGAATGCCAAATGCCCAAACTACGCAAGCTGGCGTCCCCAACCAGGGTCACTCGGAAATGCTTTTTCCATCGGTTGGTTCAGCGTATTTGCGTACGCTTTTCCACCATTTCCGATGATTCCCAGGGTCCTCAGGAAGATGAAGGCGGGGCCTTGCACCCTGATCCTAATTGCCCCGTTCAGGCCGAGGCAGCACTGGTTCTCGGATCTTCATCGCCTCTCCATCAGGACACCGATTCGTCTGAAGCAGCACCCGAACCTACTGACAATGTCCGACAGGCAGGTACAACACCCGAACCTGCAATCGCTCAGGTTATCGGCCTGGCTCCTGAGCACAGAGAGTTCTGTAGTTTGAACATCCCGCAGGAATGCAGGGACGTACTGGCAAAAGCAAGAGCGGACAGTACCAACAAAACATACTCTCTAAAATGGAAACGATTCTGCATATGGTGTTCAGAGCAAGGCCTGAGACCACTACATATCACACCCGTACAGATATTGCCATATCTGCTGCATTTGGCACAGTCAGGACTGGCGCATGCATCCATAAAGGTGCATCTGGCGGCCATCTCACGATTCACCAGGACTTTCAAAGGACCATCTCTGTGGTCCAATAGGCTTATCAAGCAGTTCCTAAAGGGACTATATAGATCCTTTCCGAGACCTAGAAAGGTCCCTCCGACATGGCACCTCAATTTAGTCCTCAACCAACTCATGAAGCACCCTTTTGAGCCCATTCATCGAGCATCCATCAAGTACATCTCATGGAAGACGGCTCTGCTACTCGCTCTAACATCTGCCAGGAGAGTAAGCGAGCTACAGGCTCTATCCATTCAGGAACCCTTCATGCAGTTCAAACAGGACAGGGTGGTGCTGAGGACAAATCCTAAGTTCATACCGAAAGTGCCTTCAGACTTTCACCTCAATGAACCGATGGTTCTACGTTCTTTCTTTGCAAACCCTACCACCGCAGCAGAAAGGACGCTACACTCCTTAGACCTCAAAAGGTGTCTAAAGTTTTACATAGACAAAACAAAGACTTTCAGGAAATCATCACAACTATTTGTGGCCTACAGTAGGCCAAGGATGGGTATGCCTCTAACGAAACAGAGCATCTCAAGGTGGATCTCCTCAGCGATAGCATTCTGCCATGACAGGGCCGGACGGCCTTTGAGTGCTAATGTTAAAGCGCATTCCACCAGAGCGATGTCCACATCAGCAGCGCTGTTCGCTGGAGTGCCGATTTTGGACATATGCAGAGCGGCAACGTGGAAGTCACCGCACACCTTCTCCAGACACTACTGCCTGGATGCTGAACTTCTGAAGGATGCAGCAGTGGGCCAGGCGATTCTTCGCCATCTATTCCAGTGAGGTGAGCCTTCCAACATCCCGCCATCCTGGTATGCACATTTCTTATCTTTATGCTATATTGATTTATGCTATTGTCTCAAAGTCGTATGGTAATATGTGTATTATCTAAAATGACTGTATAGCAGGATTACATCAGAAATGTGCATAATGTATTGCTGACTACTCTGATTCAGGCATGTGAATCCATGAAAGACACCCCTAATACTGGATAAGAAACGCGTTACTTACCTGTAACAGCAGTTATCCAGTATTGGTGTCTTTCAAAGATTCACATGCAATCCTCCCGCCTCCCCTGGAAGGACTCACATCTCTCTCTAACTGTATTACGCCTACCTAGCTGGGTGCGTACGAAAATCTGAGGGACTGAGGTTCCTGCCGGGAAGGTTCTACAGGGAGGACATAGCTGATTGGCTGGCTCTAAGAGTTTTGTCCTTTTTACATAAGGACAAGGATAGGCTACTAAGGTGAGGCCCTTAGGCCTATTTTCTCTATGTATGTCTATAGGACATTACTTTTCTATGTACTGGAGGCTCCCGTCTCGACGACGGGGAATGATTCAGGCATGTGAATCTATGAAAGACACCAATACTGGATAACTGCTGTTACAGGTAAGTAACGCGTTTCTTCCTGATGACGTCCATGTATTTGAAAATGGCAACGCAGTGCTGCATGAACTTTTCACAGTAAACGCTGGCATAAATAACAAAATGCTGCTGTACAATTTTGAATTGTTAAAGGTACCTTTGGTCGCTTAGCCAACTCGTACTCCTCCTCTTTGGAACTCTCTTTTGAACGTACTTCCCTGTGCAATATTTTCTGAATTTCAACATACTCCCCGTTCCATATCTGCTCCTTGGTCGCTAACATCAAATGTGCACCTAAAGGCTTTGTCACCCCCATATAGGGAAGCTTCTTAATCTTTAACTCCTTGCTATGTAAGGGTTCTTTACCTGTTTCGACTGCCTAAGTGTTCATCCCACTCTCCACCTTAGCGCCCAATTCTCCTTCCTCTTCACTCATGCCCACCCCTTGATCTTTAACATAACGACCTTTGTAAAGCTTCCCCTCTCCCAACCCCCCAACTTCTTCAGCCCCAGTCCCCACAGACACCATTTTTGGTTTGGCTCGTGGTTCACCAATCTCACCTGGCTCTATCAAGGGGGCATGCCCGGGCGTCGACCGCCATGACACTTGTTCCACGTTGTCCACCATCCGAGGAGCCCTCACTGAGGGGCCGTGCTCTCTTCTGGGTCCGAACACCTCTGCCCTCCTGGGCTGCACCACCTCTGGTACCTGCAAAAAACTATGAGAAACATGAAACGCCCCCCTCCCCCCCCCCCGCCCAACCTCATTCACTCAGTTCCCCTTCCTCTGGGCTATACTCATTATAATCTAGGACCAACAGCTCCTCCATCTGTGAAGGACCAGGCACCAACACCATACCACGGGCATTACCGGACAGTTCATGACCTCTACTGGCCCCTTTCGGTACACATGGCGGGGGAGCCGACTGCACTCACCGATCCTCCCCCAAACGTTGACCACACCTGGAAACTTCTTCTGCTGTCCACTCTGTCCGTCATGACTGAACTATAGTTGGGGCCAGCGGGGTCTCGCCGGACCTTCGTCTGCTGGCTGCGCCGGGGTCCCCCGACGGTACGGAATGTGCAGCGCCAGGCTCCACCCTCCCTTCTCCTCTGCGCCACTGGGCCGCACTTCGCCCTACCGAGTCTGCTGCTCCATAATACTCCCTACCCTGTAGAGAAAAAGTTCAGACTGATGTGCTGGGTCCCTCACGGCTAAGAAACCCCCAGTCCTCCCTCCTACCGGAAGTACCCTCATCTGACCACGCACCCTTAACCTGCACCACCTGGCCTACCTCCTTCACACTTACCCTATGAGTGTCAGAGGGAGGGAGGGGGGGATTCCCCCACCTCCTCCTCACTACTCCATTCTAACATAGCTTGAACCATCAAAGCCGATGAACCAAGGACTTGGCCCCCATGACCCCTGCCACCTACACTCGTAAATTCCTTTGGTGCCTTAACCCTACCCGCTCCACTCCCCATCTGACCTGGCAAATGAACCGTGGCCAACACGCGCCGATAAAGATCATAAATTGCTCCACCGTCCCCCGACCCAGCATCCTGCATCCCTTCAGCCCACGATGGAAAATATCCAACCCATCCCTGCCCTCCCCTTCCTGCACACTTTCCCCCACTTTTGCTGTATTCACCCCTTTCACACTGCCTGCGCCTCCAGCATAAGGCCCACCTAAAACACAATTATGATGGAAGGGGGGGGGTGGCAACAGCCCTGAATCATGACCAACCCCTTGTGATAGAGAAATAACCCATACGCCCACCTGAGCCCACTCCTTCTCCCCCACTGAGCCACTAGCCACTGATACCACCTCACCCCTGGTAGAATACTGCGGGGAAAAAAGGAGGGGGCTCAAGGGAACCATCTCCCCCCTTGCCTCAGACCTCACTACATCTTGCATTGGCCTGCCATCACCTACTATGCTGTGTGGCCCCAATACAGAAGGGGCCCGCACAGGAGTGCTAATCCCGGCCCCCCTCCCCTCCTGGACAATGCGAACACCTTGGCTCAACACACTGGAGGGCGGAATGCAATATCTGCACCGCTCCTCCCTTGCCGGCACAATAACCTTCTCACGCTCGCGAGCGGGAGAAAAGGCTCTCAACTCTCCACACCCTTCCTCCTTCCGGCGCTACATCTACCACCGGGGCAGCGACTAACGAGGCAGAGCGCCTCTTGCTGCCACGCCCCCATCCGGGCTTCCCTCGAGGCTAGGGTGCCGATACTGCCCGGACCTGAACCGACTGAGCAGGAAGCAGCTCTGGCAGTTCCACAAACACTTCGCTCTCCACTAAAGGGCCCCTACCACCTTCCTGCTGCAACACGGACTCAGCGCCCGCATCCATCACCACACCAGGACGTGCCTTACCCCCCGGGCCGCCTTTTTAAAGAGCTGGCGGCCCCGTTCACTCACCGCTTCGACCCTGGGTCCCTTGGGGGACATGCAAGCAGCGATGACCGCTGCGACTCCGGCGGAGGCCTGACGCGCGGGGCGCCACGTCCCCGCCACGTCCCAGATGACGAGATCCAATCTTCCTGCCTCACTCAAAAGCCAGATGGCTTCAAGTACCCGGTAATCCTCGGCCGCCATAGAACAAAGGGAACACCAACACTACCTGAATAAACTCTGTAAAATGTTACTGACTAAGAACTCTCAGCCGACGAATTGTCAAGAAAGTTTCCCCTTTGGGTGAACTTATGAGCTAACCACAGTTAGACCATGCACATACACACTCAATTCAGTACCACACTTTAGGAGCAGCAAATGATATACATAATATAGTCATACAGCAAATGTACAGCTGTATGACTATATTATGTATATCATTTGCTGCTCCTAAAGTGTGGTATTGAATTGAGTGTGTATGTGCATGTTCTAACTGTGGTTAGCTCATAAGTTCACCCAAAGGGGAAACTTTCTTGACAATTCGTCTACTGGTACCCTACCCCTTTGGATTCATTGGGTCCCTCTCCTTTTTTTTTTTTTTAAGAACTCCCAGCCACCAGGTCACCGAACCTAAAATGGTGGCTGGGAGAAGGAGCCCAAAGCATTTCTGCTTGGGCTCCTTTTGGGCTACAAGAAAACAAGCCCAAATTCAAAAGCCCGCCTTGCTGCAGCAAACCCCCTTCCCCCCCGCCCCTCCCAAACTGGCCGGGGGGGTGGACCTCACTGCGGTTGGCTGCCCCCCCAAGCCCTCCTTCGCCCATTACATGCCGTGCACCGGCCTCGCCTGCGTGCTATCCGATCGTGGGAAGCTCCCTCCGCTGGACGCAGAAGATTAATCCCCTCTATGGTCTAGGGGCACTTCAGGCTCCACACTCGCACTGGCTGTGGAGTACTTCCCTGAGTCGCCCCGCACGCTTGGATGCGAGTGGCGATGCCATTTTAGGTCTTGCGGTTCGGGAGCTGCCTGTACCCGTTCGGGGTGCTTCTCGTGCTGAATCGGGGTTGAATGTCCTTGACCAGACTCCCGCTATATTCCCCGTGCCGCACAGGGATCTACAGCGTATCTTAAGTGCCGATAGACGATGTGGCGGGCGAACGGGATCAGGGAGACGATCAAGGCACGTCTTCCCCGCTCGCCATCTTGGCCACGCCTGACTTTGTCATGTTTCTAGACATGTAGTACAGCAGCGCAGCTGAAAGTAAAAAAAAAAGGTAACTTTTCCTTCTCTATCATGGGATTTTTTTTTATTCTTTCAGCCATGCTGCACACCGCTCTGTTTCTGCTTCTGTACAACATGGCTAAAGAACATTGACAAAGCTAATAGCTTTCTTGTACAGTAAGCTAGACATATTGGCTTTGCCAATGCTGGTTGGAGTTGTGGCGAGGATAGTCTTAGTTATTTCTTTTAAACACCTCACTTTAAAGGGATTTTGGGATTTTGACTAAAACAGCAACGGTTCACATAAATAAGATAATAGAGGTTAGGAAAAGTGATTTTGATACTGAAAAAGGACGCGCAATGGTAGTCAGTCTTGCTTGTCTGTAAGCACGCAAGTGACACCGCTTGGCATTGCCAGTGCTTGTTTTCGTATTTCCATCATTGGATAATGCTCCATAGCTGTGCCCGCAGAAAGTAATGACTGGTTACAGAGCTAGTTCTTTTTTGGACAGCGCCTTGGTTCAAAATACATTTTGCACTCTTACTGATGAATGAAATAAGGCAGCAGGAAGCGCCTTTCATGTTCACAGGTCAGTCCCTGGTGGTTTGTGGGCTGGGTGGTTGTGTTTATTGGTGTGTGGTTGCAGGGGATAAGATTGAGGTAGATGGAAGGGCAAGGAAGGAGGCTGATGGACTGATAAAAACAGCATATACAGCATGTTAAATAGTTATTAAAACACGTTAAACTGAATCACTGGAGCTGCATGAGAAGGGTGTTGTTGTCTGTACGACCTTAATGCAGACACCTCCATGTGCCTCTGTGAAGATTGCACCCTGGGCCGGCCCCCAACACGCCCATGTCCTTGGTTAGTCTGGACCGGCCTGCTAACTGCGAGTGCAGACGAACTGGCAGTGAGAAAGTCTCTGTAAAGCAGGCGTATCCAATCTTTTCTGTAGTGAGAACGACTTCTGCTCATGAAAATCATAGTGAGCTACAGAAGGCCAAGGCAATAGTGCAGCAGATACCCCCATGCCCAGTTTTATTGTATTTAAGCCTAATGTCCATAGAGCCATGGCTATGGTTTGAGCAAAGTACTTTGATTAGGAGCACTATGACAGGACTGCCATATATGTAGGTGAGAGTGTGGTCTTTGGATGATGTATGAACGTGTATGTATAAATGGGATCTATTTTATGGGTGACTGATATAGCCTGTGCGGTACGTACTTGCAGCATATGACATACCTTTCTCCATATGTGGCACTACACCTTTACTCCTGAGGCGGAAGCCGGGAGCACTAATTCTTGTATTTTGCTGCTCTTTTAAAATCACTTGTGTGTCACGTAATAGACCTGTGTTTTTTAACTTTCTTTCGCGCTGCGGAGCTTAGCGCAGACGCGTTTCACTCGCCTTCAAACAGCTGACGCCATTACCTGGCAGTTACTGAGGCCACGCCCCCTCGAGGCCACGCCCCCCTCGCCTGGTATAAGTAGGCGCTGACCACTAGCGACCTGCCTACACCTTTACTCCTGAGGCGGAAGCCGGGAGCGCTAATTCTTGTATTTTGCTGCTCTTTTAAAATCACTTGTGTGTCACGTAATTGACCTGTGTTTTTTAACTTTCTTTCGCCCTGCGGAGCTTAGCGCAGACGCGTTTCACTCGCCTTCAAACATCTGACGCCATTACCTGGCAGTTACTGAGGCCACGCCCCCTCGAGGCCACGCCCCCCTCCCATCCCTCCCCCTATAAATCATGTGCATCTGGAGGAAGCGCAGCGGACGAGCGCAGCGGGAGCGCCGTTTGCGCGCCGAAGGCGCGCCTAAGGCAAGCCCGTCTGCGCCCGTCATCGCCAAGACATCGCCTCTCGCCAGTCCCCCTGCACAAAATCCTCAGCTTCAAATCTGCTATGACAGAGAACGTCTCCTCGCACTGAATCCCAGCACCAGATGCGACAAGCTCGGAGGCTGCCTCGGGCAAACAGCACTTTACTGTGAGTCCTGCAATTTCACTATACCTAAGCCTAGCTTATCTAATTGCATAACGTCGGCGCCTAATCTCTCTCCCCTTCTGGTCCTCCAACTGAACGTGAGATCCCTTGCTAAACACCATGCGGAAGTCCACACTCTATTAACGGATGAAAATCCAGACATTCTGTTCATATGCGAAACCTGGCTCCATAACGACCAGACTAGCATCCAGAACCTCACGTTGCCCAATGGCTTCTCCATAAAATTGATTAATAGAGGCTCTAGGGGCGGCGGAATAGCTGTTATATACCGAACTGTATATAATTGCTCCTTTACGGAAGAAGCAATCTGGGGTTGCGAACGCGCACAATTTAAGATCTCTATATGCCCTCAATTTGCCCTCTCTGGGCTTTATATCTACCGACCGCCTGGTCCCTCTGCTAGGTTAATTGAGGAACTCCTAGAAATATCCCACAGTCTGGTAGTCTCCTCTCCTAACTTCACCATATTGGGTGATCTTAATCTCCATTTCGATTCCACCACTGACCCCAGCATCAAAAACCTGTTGGCCGATCTTACAGCCCTTCAGCTAAACTCTCTCGACCTCTCCCCCACTCACACGGCTGGGCATATACTAGACCCTGTTTTTACCAACATCTTAGAAGCTACGGCTGACCCCCCTGAACCTATGGGCTGGACCGATCAGACTCATCCTTACGGCGAAAAAACCGCCGACTAAACCTACTGCCAATCCCTGCTACAAGAGGCCTTGGCATAAACTCTCTTCTGAGGACCTAATTAAACACCTAGGACAATTTCACCCCCCTGACGAAGACGGTGACATTAATAAAGCCTATGAGGCGTTCCATGACTGGATCGTCACAGGGCTTGACACCCTGATCCCGGCAGCATGGACCAAAACCCGCAGCTCCCCCACTAACCCATGGTATAATGAGACGCTCAAAACCATGCGTAAGGAATGTAAAAAAGCTGAACGCGAATGGAGAAAAAACTACCTAGATAGCGATAAAGTCCTTTACCTATCAAAACTACGGATGTACCACAAAGCGATCCGCACCACCCGCGCTTCCTTCTATGCAAAGGAAATCAAATTAAGCTCTAACCCCACCAAAACGATCTTCAAACTCGTTCAAAACCTTCAAAATGCTTCCAACCCAGTCTCCGGTATCACCTCTTCGACACAGTGCGAAGACCTCGCCACCTTTTTCATCGAAAAAGTGAGGAAGATCTACGTCACTTTCCCACAAGATGAGCTTGCCTCATTCAACACTACCAACCCTGCGGTTGGCATGTCTAGACTGTCAAGGATACCTGCCATATCCCTCGACGATCTTGCCACACTGTGCAGACAGGTTAAGTCTGGCTCCCCCACGGATCCCATGAGACCAGCTAAATTCTTAGATTCTCTTCATTTCTTTCTCCCTCCCCTTGCCAGCCTACTCAACCTTTCATTTTCCTCAGCGGTGGTTCCCACCTGCTGGAAATCAGCATGGGTTTCCCCCATCATAAAAAAGCCCACACTGGATCCAACAAAACCTGAAAACTTTAGACCCATCTCGCTGCTCCCATGGGCGTCTAAACTGGCAGAAGCCCATGTGAATAAAATACTATCCCAACACATGGTGCAAAATAACGTTCTGGATCCATCCCAAAATGGCTTCAGGCCAGGTCATAGCACCGAGTCTGCCCTGCTGACCACCACAGAACACCTCCGGGGCGTTCTGGACGCCGGTCAAAGTGCCGCGCTGATCCTGCTGGATCTCAGCGCGGCCTTTGATACGGTCTCACACAACATCCTACTGAAGCGACTTGAGGCCATAGGGATCGAGGAGCTTGCCCTCGAGTGGTTCCGGTCCTTCCTGAAGGACAGGTCCTTTAGGGTTTCAGCCCCGCCATTCATCTCCCAACCCCACTCCATCGAACAGGGAGTCCCTCAGGGCTCGGCGCTAAGCCCGTCCCTTTTTAACCTTTACGTCCAGCCTCTCGCAGTAGTGGCAAAAGAGTGGGACCTAACGCTGGTGTCGTACGCCGACGACACACAGCTGGTCATCACTCTTTCTGAGGGCCCATCTACCTCGGCCACTAAATTCAGGGATGGATTAGCGGCAGTTGCGCAGTGGATGACACGCAACTGCCTTCAACTGAACGCTGGGAAAACTGAGGTACTCCTCCTCGGCAAAAACCCCGATCACTGGAGCGATCACTGGTGGCCTTCTCTGCTTGGCCCCACTCCTGTGCCAAAAAATGTGGTGAAGAACCTTGGCGTTTGGCTAGACTCCTCACTCAACTACCAATCCCACACAAAGAAACTAGCAGCTACGTGTGTGGGCTTATTGAGAAGTCTCAGTCCAATACTTGGTTTTTTCGACTCCCGAACCCGCCAACTCATCATTCAATCAATTATCCTTGCGCGGCTGGACTATGCCAACGTCCTATTCTTAGGGGCGAATAAAGCTGAACTAGCTCGCCTGCAACGAATTCAGAACTCAGCCGCCAGGGCTGTGGTTGGCCTTCCGCGCAGATGCTCTGCCAGGGCCACCATCAAGAAACTACACTGGCTGCCAATTGAATCCCGCATTCAATTCAAAACTCTCACCACAGCATTCAAAATTCTTAAGTCAGATGGTCCTAAACTCTTGCGTCCGCTCCTAGTACCCTACACCCCCCAGCGCACTCTACGCTCACTGGGTCAGCACCTGGTGACGGTTCCTCGAACCAAGCTCTGCAGAATGGGCGGCCGCTCTTTCAAGGTTTTAGGGGCAAAACTTTGGAACTCCCTACCTCTGCATATCCGTACCCTGACCAACCTGACTACTTTTCGAAAGGAACTAAAAACCCACCTTTTCT
Organism: Lissotriton vulgaris; assembly: GCF_964263255.1. Taxonomy (NCBI): domain Eukaryota; kingdom Metazoa; phylum Chordata; class Amphibia; order Caudata; family Salamandridae; genus Lissotriton; species Lissotriton vulgaris. Next base: position 836,765,288 of record NC_141687.1, read on the forward strand.
CCGTCACCTAAAATCTTCTGTGACCTTCCCCCTCCCCTCAGGTACTGTTTTGGTTCAGCGCCGGGACGCTCCGTTGCTGGGGCAGCTGTTTGCGCTTCAACAAATTGTTAACATTAACATTAACATTAACATAACAGAAACTTACAACAATTTTTTAACAGGAAAAATTTTAAGTGCAGGAATGTTCTGCAAAAAATTTTCATAATGTGGAAAAAAATTCTGTACTTTAAACTTCTCTTACTTAAAATGTGTCGCATTTATAAACAGCAGGCAACATGCACCAAGTGGCCTTAGACACAGTGCCTTATTTAAAAATAGAGCCATTTGTTTTAATCTAAAGTGAAGAAACATGCTTCATAAAATATTAAGACGTAATTGGCTTAATTGAAATTGGAGGAAAGCATTGAATCAGCACTTAATAGAAATAGGTGTTTCCACTTTAAATTTCTCCCATTTGATAAAAATGCTTTTTCAGTTATAAATATGGCTCAAAGTCTACTGGCCAATGGGAGCAAAAGGCCTGCTGTTTGTAAATACATTGCTTTGAAGTGGCATAAAAATGTAAATGAAGAGTTAACTGAACCATTAAGTTAACTCTTCATTTTAATTTTCCAATTTAAAAGCATCAGAAACATCATTTTGTTCTCATGCTCCCATATTGAGTGGTCAAGGACTTTTATTTAAGATTTAAATACGTCAGTATTTCAGTTCTTCATCTCTGTGCTCTGGGTCATAAATCTGATTCCAGCACTGCCGATTATCAGGCCCTGTTATCTGTAGCCTGAAGATGATAATGTAAAATAAATGCAGCCTTCACATATCTTTAGAAAGGAAAATGTGACCATGTTCTTAAATGAAAACTAATTCAAGGTTGTGAACTACTCTGAAGGTGGATGTGAGCTACTGGTAGGTCAGGATCGTATGGTTGGAGATTCCTTCTATAAAGCAACCTACATCTGCCACTTTCTTTGCTAACTCTTATGCAACCAGAATGTTGGTCCCTAAGCGGCCAAAGAGCCAGGCTTCGTGGGTTTTTTTTAACTGCTCCTACTAAAATATGCATTGCTGTAGGCTCTGCAGTAAGCCCACCCTGGTAGAGGAGGAAGAGCCATCACTTTGAGCACACATACAACATGCACTAAAAATAAAAGCAATGCATGGTAGATATTTTACGTGTAAATAGTAAGGGTGCGCTTCTCCCACATCTCAACGTGCAAAAAATATTTGTTGATCAGGGAGAGCTCACATAGTGAATGCATACTGGACAATGCGAACAAAGAGGCACACGTATAGGACAGACTGAGAATATGCAAACCACCTCTTCTGTCTGGTAACTAACTGATGCAGAGTTCAGCTTGGTTCCTTGCTATTCATCCTTACTGCTTTTCTCATGTTTTTTTTTTGCATTTTGCATTCAATTTTCCCCTTATGTTTCCTTAGGAAGACACAACACAGTTCTTTGGACCAAAGCTCACCTCCACAGGGTGGTCTCTCACCTTCGTACAATCATCCTGTGCTTGGCATGTATGATTCTAAGGACGATTTCCCTCTTCGAAAGACAGGTGAGTTTTCTTGTTGTCTGCCAATTTTCTTAAGATGGAAAGGATAGACAAAGCCATGGGAACTGAAAGAGGTTGGTAGACCTCCCATGACTTATAAATTAATTTGGGCTGACTATACTTTCTCTTGCCTTTTTTCTAAACTGAGCCTAACCGAGAACAAGAGTGGCATTTAAATATGTCAGGGCATACAGCAGATTCATTTTTGAGGTTCTAAGTTCATTGGATCTTAAGCGCTCGTCTCACTAGAGCTTCCAGTGATAGTCTGTTTCATTAGGTATTACTTGGGACTTCAGCTCAGGTCTTACCAAACAAAACTCTAGTTACAACCCAAAGAGCAGCGCCACATGGATTTTTCCACCTTTCTCTGTCACCGAGGAAATTGGGTATCTAAATTGAGACTGATTTTATGGGCGAATATTGCAAATTGTGCTCCAGCTTTTTGCAACCTTGCTCAAATTTTGAGATCTACATATTTCTAAACAGTGTCGCAAATTCTCCATTCCCAAGGGGTCACAGATCGACCTGCCTAATGAATATTTGGCTGGTCCCTAACTGCAAGCCTTGTCATTGGCTGCAAACGCGGCAATGGTGTTCTGCAAGAAACATCAAAGCACTATCCATGTGTTGTGTTATGTAACAGGAACCTTTTTTCTTTGACGCAGCCTGTGTTCCTCAACCCTTAGCTTCTAAAGTGTTTATACCTCTAGTGCTGCCCCTTTTATGTTTGCTGCTCTTCACCCTTATGCCTTCATAAAGTTTTTTCCACAAAAGGTATCCCGACCAAAATGTGTCCTTTTCCCCACATCTTGGCTATTCTAAAGGTACTGAGGGTTTGTAAATTACGCTGGAGGAAACGGAGAGAACAGCCAAAATATAGCAACATTTTGCTTTTTGATGGACAATTTGAAAAAAGTGTGGTGCAAGAAAGTATATTTTTTTTTTCCTAAAATGATATTGTAGGAAGGTGGATATCTGACTATGGTTGCCCCCAACTTTTTGCCAGGTGTTTTGCTGGTTTTTCGACTTAGTTGACCTGGGGCCCTGCTATGCAGGACCCCAGGCCCACTGCTCTCTCTGTAAAATGGATTCCATGTACTCTAGGTACATATCTAATTGGATACTGAGTCACCTTATCAGCCCCTGTACAGTGTACCTTAGGTACCCAGGGCCTATGTGCAGCCAGGGCCTACCAGGGGCTTCAGCATATATTATGCCACCCCTGGCTGGCCATCCAAATCTGACACAACTGGCTGATCAATCAGCTGGGGCAAGGTGGTGTAATCACCCTTTGCTTTAGATATAGTATCCCTATATCTAACCCTAAAATGGACACATATATTCCTATAAGTCACTCCTATGGAAGGCCTTATCAATCCTGAAGGCAGAGTGCTTGGAATTATGTGAGATGGTGCTCTGGCATGAGATGAGCCCGTTTGCAGCTTGCGGAACAAAGTCCTAATAGCTGTTCCATGATAACGCTATACCATATACTCTTAAGTGCATTATGATCCTCGCGGTCAAATGCTAACTTTGGTATAGCATTATCAAAACATGTCGAGTAAGGTGTCATACGAATTGGAATACTACCCCCTCGCCAATTCTGGCGACGGGGGTAGCATTCCACCCTTCTAGAGGGACACGACATGTATGTAACTGTGAACCCCGGTTAAAGTTAACTCGAGCCTCAACATCACAAAATGGATGCTGCCACCACAGACACAAGTCCGACCTCCTGCTGCTGGGAGTCCTTCCAGCGAGGGAGGCTCGGACAAAGGGTTTCCTGCCTTGGGAGGTGCTAGCACCACCCCAGACAGGATTTTGTGTATTAGGTAGGACAGGGCTGAAAGGAATGAGACATGCCTGGGGCACACAAGGTGTCCCTGTGCATACACCGGTCCAAACCAGTTCCTGGGGCACTCCAGCCCCAGAGATGGCGCAAGACCGGACAAAGGAAAGGGGGTGTAACCACCCCCCTTCCTGGTCCCACCCAGAGGAGGGACCTAGTCGTCGTGCAGCCCCCTTTAGCTGAATAAAGGTAGGAGCTGGTCCCATTCCAAATTAGATTAGCCTGATCAACTTCACAAGAAGAAACTCTGGACGTCGACGTTCTGCTCCACAGAAGACGGAAGAAATCTCCCTTGTGGGCAAGGAGTGTCCACCCTGCACAAGCAGGCACCATCAGCGTACAGCTGCTTCCCTTTGTCGTCTTCCTGCAAGGATACAGACTTCAGAGCCCGACGAGACCCGGATTCCCAGACCTCTCCGACTCAACCCACATCTGCAGCAGAGCTGAGACCCTTGGGTGCGACGAGACATGTGGGACCGGCCATCTTGAAAGAAGCAGCACTTCGCTCCAGCACGACTTCAGAGGCATCCTCGTCCAAGTGCTTTGTGGACTGAGAAGCCCCGACCCCGAGCAGCTCCTGCACCGAAGATCAGCCCTCCAGCATCCACGAGATCTGCGTGGGGTCCTTCTGCCTGTTTGCTGCTCGACGCGTTGTCTGGTCACTTGCCGGCTGGCTAGTGACCTCCTAGACGACAAACTCCGACAACTTTGCTGCTGGTCTGGTTGCTCCAGACTGGCCCTTGCTCCCTTCCAAAAGAGGGGCACCCCTACCCTCCTGGTCCACCCCAGACGCCGTATCCACTCACCGCGTGGGTTGCCTTTGCCAAGGCCTGTTGAACCCGAATCCGGAGACGACACCGCCGACAGCGAGAGCCTGCGTGGGACAGCTCGTGCCTCCATCCTGGTCGACGAAGACACCACCTGGTCCACGTGGCTGCAGAGACAAGCGTCCACCCTCACCTGATCGCGACGACGACATCTGGTTCCACTCCTGGTTCCACTCCAGTCACTGGCTAGTGACTTTGAACATTGTCCCCTCTGCTTTCAGGTTCTTCTCTTCACTGATCCACCCTTGGATCACACCGGACTTCTTCCTCCTGACCGCCTGCAGCATCTCTTCCTCCAGGCTCCATAGACCTCAACGCCGGAACCCGACAAGACTTGGCACCTATGCTCCCGCAGCCTGTGGGTGAGGTAACACGAGCATCTCGGTGCTCAAGGGTAGCTTAACTCTCCTAGTGTCCTGTTCCACAGTCGTTTTTATCCTATCTAGTCAGGGACGTCCGTACTCACCTTTTCTTAAAACTGTACTGTCCATAGTCGTTTGTACGCATCTCGCGTGTGAGTTCACACTCTGCACACGTGTTCCGTGGGCCTCCTAGTACTTACCTCAAGTTAGTATAGTGTGGTCCCAGCGATCCTAGAACCTCTGGACAGCTCCATTCCTTTGATTGACTTTCACATTCCACTTACTTAGTATATGGTTTGTCGTGCCCCTAGGGCACCATTGTAAATCGTGCAACTTAAACGTATTTTTCCTAAGAGTTTGTCATGTGCTTAGCCCTCTGACCTCATAAAGAGTTCAGAGGCGTATGTTAGTTAATAAGTACTTGTTTATTTTCATAACAACCTGTGTGGTGTCCTTTCACTTGGTATTCAGGGGGTTATATGTGGTAAAACTGCTGGCTTCACATGCCAAAAGAGTTTAGCCTAAAGACTGCTTTTGTCCATGCTACCATTAGGATAGCTGGTCTATAAGGTTGACTCACAACCAATCACCATAAGGGTTGTTTGGACTGATACAAGGTGATCACTAGAACTAGTGAGCATCCTATATCAGGCCAACTTCTCACAGATATCAATAAAATGGTTTGCTGTGCTAACCTCAACATTTTCTCAGGTTTCAGAAACACGCAAAGTTGTAAAAGAAAGTCATTTGTCTTCCACAGTGTTTGCAGTTTTCTAAGTGGAATCCATTTTTAGGTTTGGCTTAACACCAGAGTGGTCCAAGACGTAATGGGATCAACCTTAATGAGCTTTCAGGAGTACTACAGAGAGGCTAGGCTCAATCCCCTTGTTGGTAGCCAAGATTAGATGTTTTGTTGAAGTTATGTGCTTACACAAAAAAGTGCCCCTTTCCCAGCTGTAATTATTTTCTTTATGCTGCCTGCTGAGCCAACAGCAGTATGGCTGCCTGAACTTTCAGAGGCATACAAATGCCATTGAAATGCTGTTACAGTGTCTTAGATGTTTATTTTTCTCCTCTGGCAGCAGCACAGTCATGAGGAATGTATTGCAGTGCCAGCACCCTTTCCTTCCATCATTAACTTTAGACTTCATAGTGCAATTTTATGTGTTAGAGCAGTATCTGATGCCAATGGCTACACTAATCTACAGAGATTTTTAGGTATGGCTTGACAATGCAACTGTGTCTCTACTACGTTATGTGATCAATTAAAATGATCTTACAGAGTACTACTTAGAGAGGGGCTCGGGCCACACACAAGTTGGATCCCTTATTACAGGATTTGATTGGGCAGAATGTGTGTGCTTCCACTAAAAAGATCGCTTGTATTATACTTTTTGGCTTGTGGTATGGCTTGTATTTGATACAGTAGGACTGAGTTTGTTACAGCGGCACACCAACGATCATGGCTATAGGCCTGAACTGTTCATTATGAAATGTTGTGAGATAGGCACTAGGCCTTGCATGTTTATTGTGACAAGTATATGCTTAAGACAATCTGCATTTAAGTGGATAGTTATTACTTCATATTGAAGACTATAGATATTTAGTCTCACAGATTATCATAGTGGGCAATGGTTTTTTGGTTATCCCATAATGGCTAACTGTGTATTTTGAAGGTTTGCTTGGTGAGAATGCTTGTTAGGCCCTCTTAGGAGAGAACGTATTTTTGCTTAAATGATAAAAATGATATGATAAAAAATTATAACGTGCAAAACAATAACCCGCAGGTATCAAGGCGCCTAACAATACCATCAGAAAATTGAAACATACATCCTTACACATAGGCTTGCAGAAAGAGGCGAGTTTTAAGGGCACATCGGAATTTCTGTAGGGAAGGTAGAGACCTAAGATCCATGCTTAGCCAACTGTAATTTTGTGTATCATTCTAATTTTATGACTATGCGTCTGTGGTTGCCTTGTGAAGAGGCTTATGCAGCAAATTGTAGGTCAGAGATGGTTAGAGTGACACGCTATATATCTGATTGGTGCACTGGCAAACATTGTCATATGTCATAGATGACAAAGGCAGTTGATCTAGCTTATTATTTGTAAAAAGCATTTGTTAAAGCCAGTAACCCTTTAACAGTTGGGTGTTATCACATGTCTACAGGCTATTAGCAGGAAGTTTGTTACATGTAATCTTTCAGAAAATTGTATTAGGTAACGGTTTTAGCATTGGCCACTTACTCTGAACAAACTTGGAGGTTTTCACTGTGCCGATTATTGTAATGCTGTTTTTGTAGAGGTTGTATATTCTTTTACAAGCTGTATTTTTTGTACTTATTTGCAATTTTATACCTGCACGAACGATGTTTGCCAGTGTATGTGTTACATAAATAAGCTAGCTTTGCGTAAGGTGTAAAACCATTGGTAATAGGTAAAGGCGTCATTGGTTCATTGGGAAACATCAAGCCAGATTTCATTGGTTTGGTCTGTGCGTGTGACAATAGGCTTTTAAGGATGGATTGGTATTACAATGTGCTAAAGCATTTTAGGAAGACATTTGCTAACTTGAAATTTCCCACTGTAATAGGCAGGGGTTTGTGAGCCACCAAATAAACCACGACGATAGAATATATACAAAAGAATATTCATTGTTAGGCTCTTCTAAGAGTTCTAGTATGTTACATTGCCAACTGTATACATTTGTACTTTTTAACTGTGTGTCAAATAGTTGCAATGTGTAAAGTTTATGCTCTGTGCAATATACTTGGGTTGGCTATGGTGTCAAGCCAGTTGTAAAGGCTGTAGGTTTTTTGTTACATGGAATTTCAATTTGGTTAACCCTGAGTGCAGGATTAGTTTGTAGTGAATTTATGTGCTTCGTCTAGTAAGCCTGGTTGTATTGCACTTTTAGGCTTGTGGCAAAGCTTATACATGACACAATAGGACTGAGTTGGTTATGGTGTTAAGCCAATGGCCATCTATATAGTCCCAATCTGTTTCTTATAAAATGTTATGATAAATGCACTTTCTGTAGTAGGGGATCTCTGTGTATAGTCATAATCTGTTAATAGTCCCACCCATGTTCGGGGACCCCGGAGCAATCAAAATAGTCTTTTAAGTCGTCTTCTTCTGCAGTGCTGCATAGACACTTAAGAGAAAATAAAATTCAAATAATGCAGCCTGACATTAACAAGGCTACATTGGCCAGCACTTCATCCTGAAGTGAAAAGGATAGCCAAATTATATCATTACATTTTACACATTTTACAGAGTTTCACCATACATATAAAATCTCCCCTTCACAAAAATCCTTTGCATGATAGAGAGGAAGGGTTGGACAAAAAAGCCTCATAGGCTGCCATTATGTGTCTGGAAAAGGGATACTGTGCCTTTAAGGAACCCTCCAGAGCCCCTCGGTATCCCATGATGCACAGCCAAAGGCAAGTTACTTTCAGTTCTTTTTTCCGCTCCTGCTAGCAGGACCCTGGAGCATCGAGCTCTACCTTTTTGGGTATATCTTCAATTTTGGAACATTTTTCTGTGAGATTTGTGTTTCACTCGACGTCTGGGGGTCTTCCTCTTCTAGTTGCTGTCTTTTTTAACAGTTTTATCACCTTTATCTTGTCGAAATGCCAGCTTTATACGACAAGTACCCTGAGTGTGGTAGAAGAAGGCCCAGTCAGACCCCCACAGAATATGCATACTCGGTCTGCCTGCTACTCATGTACCTGACACCTGTGATATTTGCTATTCTTTCTCCAGGAGGACCCTGCGTGACAGGGAGAAGATTCATCTCCAAGGCCTGGAGCAGAGGAGACATCAAGAAGCAGGTGCGACCTCTGGGCATGGAGGGACTCTTACCTTTATCCTCTGCCCTTGCATCGGCCTCTAGGGGCCCCCCATTCTAGAACAGGCCCGGAAACTGCACAGATCCCGGTTGACGTTAAGGGCTTCGACGTCGGCGTCGAGAGGTATGACTACCATCTGTTCCCTGGTCGAAGCGATGTCGATGTTCGACGTCGAGGGGTAAGACGTCGAGACCTCAGACGAGGTTGATGTTGAGGACTTCATTGGCGTGGACACACCATCGTTGTCGTGCTGAGTCCCGAAGAGGCAGGCGCTCGCCTTTGAGTCGACACCACCGTTTGCCTTCAACGTCGACACGAAGATCGACGTTGAGGAGACGTGGATCGACGTCGAGGAGAGCCACGTCGAGGAAATTGACGTTGAGGAAGGAAAAGTCGATTGTGAAGAGGAAGTCTACCCCCCGGACGGGGTCTAGTGTGGTGAGCATCTCTTCATCAGAGATTGCCTGGTCGCGGCGGTGACGGCATTCCTCCTCAGGAGAGTCTATCTCCAGAGCATCCTCTCCGAGGCCTGCTCGTAAGAGGAGAGTACTTAGGTGTCCGAACTCTGATTACTCGAGGACCTACTCGCCCTCAAGGTCTAGGACAGCTACTCCTCAACCACAACAACTACCTCCGCCTCCTCCTCCTCCTCCTCCTTCTCTGCCCAATCTTCCTCCTTCACTGCCTCCTCCTCCTTTTCCACCTCAGCCTCTACACCCGAGGCCTTTGATTCTGGCTCAGCCGCCTCTTCTTCTGCAACAGCCGGTGCCGGTGGGTCTGGCGAGACCCAGGAAACAGAGATCACGATCACGGGGGAGGCATCGCTCTCGCAGTGAGCGTAGATCTTCAACCAGGTCACGACGTCGTCGTAGAGAGAGGTCGCGGTCCAGGCATACCAGATACACGGACTCTTCCAGTGACAAGAGGTATTCGCCTACTTTGTCTGACTCTCCTCCAATGAGGGTGTCGCCAGTGGATGACATTGTGACAATTCAGGACGTGCTGTTGAGAGAAAGAAGCAAAGTTGGGGATAACACTGACGGTGCCCACCCCTTTCACCTCTGTCATCTTTGAAACGCTACAGTGTAAGCACCTGTCTCGCCCTTTGGTGCCAGAGTTGAAGGAACCGGCCATGGAGCTGTTCCTGACGCCGGCCTCGGTGAAGTCTGCCCCATCCCGGCTTCAGAAGAAGTACAGGCCCCCAGATTCGGATCCGGCGTTTCTGAGAACGGATCCTGCCCTGGATTCAGTTATTGTTACAGCGGCAAAGAAGCAACACTCTACTGCTCCTTCGTCAACGGTCCCTCCGGACAAGGAGAGCCGTCAGATGGATTCGTCAGGGAGAATGGTCTGCAGTATGGCAGCCAATTCTATGAAAGCTGCGCGTTCGACAGCACTGCTGGGTCGGTATGACTGCTCCTTGTGGGAGTCCCTGCAACAATTCATCGAGCTCCTCCCGAGGGACAGAAGGGAAGATTTTCAGGAAATCTTGAATGAGGGCATGATGGTTTCCAACCAAGTCATCAGCGCGGCTACGGTTGCCTCTCTCCTGTCTGCTCACGGGTACTGCCATGGAGTAAACGTGAGACGCCACTCCTGGTTGCCCCTTCCCTCTCTTAAGCCGGAGGCGCAGCAGTGTATTGCTAACTTGCCCTTTTCGGGCACTACCCTCTTCGGGCACTACCCTCTTCGGGACTCATGCGGACGAGGAGATGGCCCGCATGAAGGCAAAAGTTGAGACGGTGAAGGCGGTCGGGCTGGAGAAACCAAATGACCAGGGGATGTCTTTCCGCCCCTTCCAGAGGTGCTACTCCTCCTAACGATTCCAGTAAGGGCAGGGTCGCCAAGTTGGCCAACAGCAGCAGCAGCAACAATAATATCGGAGGCAGCCCTTCCAGAAGCGTCAGAGGGGCAGAGGCGGCCAGCAGGCCTCATCGGGGAATAAGGGCCCGGCTGGGTCGATGCGCTGAAGATTTACTTTCCCCTCATCTGTTAACCACTCCGGTGGAGGGAAGCATTCAGAATTACCCGGCAGAGTGGAGAAAGTACTCCGGACAAGTGGGTGCTGAATATTGTTTGCAGGATCAGAATTACAAATGTTGGGGTAATTACCACATACCTCGTAATTTTCCCCAAGTTAAATTTCACTTTACCAGAGGAAAATACCCAATGCAAAGCGGCACCCTCTCTCCCAGTACCCACGTTTTGTTTACCGTCTCTTGTCCCTGCTCTGTACGATTGTCTGTGTTGCTAACCATGTTTTGGATTTCATTTTTTCAGCGATCAGTGTCTCCTTGTCCCATTTGATGTACTGCGACTGTGCTTCTGTCTCGGTGCTCATTTGTCTGGATTGGGGTGATTTCGAATATACGTCTGTCTCCATGCCTGGAGTACGACTTAATCTGCTAGATTCTGTGGCTTGCTCTCAAGGTAATGTCTAAAGTGTTCACTATCCCAGTGTCTATATATCCTGATGCCCATGCATATTTGTCACCTAACCCCGCTGATGGTCCATTTTTAATATTGTTGCCTTAAAAAGCGGGCGCTTAGCATAGCCAATAGGTCTCACCTTTGGGATCTTCTCTAAGTGTTTAGTTATCCAGCACAATATCCTTCCTGCAACGCCAGCATCATAGTCCGTGATTGAAAAGGATAGGAAAAGGGTTCACTTACCTTGGTATAAGATTTGTTTTTGTTTTTATTATCTCTGTAAAATTTGTAGTAGTTATTAAATTTTTTTGTTCTAATTTAGCATTTTTAGTTCCATAGTGGGATGTGGGTTTATAGGGGAATAGGTAATTGTAAAGCGCTCTGATATCCTTTGGGATCAAGTTCGCGCTATATAAAACTTTATAAATAAATAGATAAATGGATACAGTCTTCGTTTTGTCAGCCCTCCTTCAGCTATTCCACCGGTTCGCTCGCAATACCAGCTGTGGGAGCTCCAACGGAGGCCGATACCCTATTAAGAAAAAGGGCGATAGAAGACGTCCCTCTGTCTCAAAGGGGAAAGGGTCTATACTCCAGTTTCTTTCTGGCGCGCAAAAAGGACAAGAACGAGTTCAGGCCCACTCTGGATTTGCGACAAGCAAACAAGTGGATCCGCAGGGAGAAGTTTTGCATGTTGTCCTTGCACCAGATTTATCCTCGGCTGCATCGAGGAGACTGGCTTTGCGCAATAGATCTGCATGATGCGTACTTCATGTACCCATTGCACAGAAACATCGGAAGTTCCTACGCTTCCTAGTTGGCACCAACCACTATCAGTACATCGTGCTTCCATTTGGTCTGAAGTCTGCACCCAGGACTTTTTCGAAATGCATGGCAGTGGTGGTGGCGCACCTGAGAAAGAACAAGGTGTTTGTCTACTCGTACCTGGACGACTAGCTGATCAAAGCCTCCACCTTCCAGGAAGCACAATTGCATTTCAACAGAACGGCTGTTCTGTTGAGCCAACTGGGTCTACACATCAACATGTCCAAGTCTGTTCTGACTCCTGTTCATTGTCTGCAGTACTTGGAAGCCTCCATCGATGCTCTCAGAGCAAGCGTGTGTCCTTCGGAGGAGCGACGCTTATCGATCCTTCAGAAGGCTCAGACTCTCATGTCCGTTTCATCAACGACGGTGAGGACAGTGTTGTCTCTCCTGGGGTCGATGGCTTCTTGCATGTTCCTTACACCACATGCACGCCTCCACATGAGACCGCTACAGGAATGTCTGGAGGATCAGTGGGACCAGAAACGATGGAGCTGGGAGGACAAGATCACACTGTCCCAGCACGCTCAGCAGTCCCTGAAGTGGTGGTGTTCAGCAGAGAATCTCCTCAAGGGGGTTCCATTCCACAAGGACATTCCAATACAGACCATTGTGACTGATGCTTCTCTCCAGGGCTGGGGAGCGCATTCGGACCATCAGCAGATCCAAGGAACGTGGTCCCAGGCGAAGTCCACATACCATATCAATTTTCTGGAACTCGGAGCTGTTCACTTGGCACTGAAGGCCTTTCATCCGTCCTTCCAGACCAACTCCCTGCTTGTACAGACGGACAATACGACGACAATGTATTACCTCAAGAAGCATGGAGGCTCGAGGTCGCGCACACTGTCTCAGGAAGCACAGACGATCTGGCACTGGCTGCTAGCCAGAGGACTGACGATAAAGGCTACCCATCTTCCAGGTGTGCAGAATGCTCAGGCAGACACACTCAGCAGGCTCGTTCAGGAGAACCACGAGTGGGTTCTAAATGACGAGGTGCTAGAAAACTTCTTCGAAAGATGGGGCACTCCAGATGTAGATCTGTTCGCCACCGCCGAAAACAGCAAATGCAGAGACTTCGCCTCCGGGTTTTACCAACCGGGGACTTTGGGGAAGTCGCTATGGATCAGCTTGTCGAACAGCTTTCTGTACACTTTTGCACCCATTCCCCTGATTCTGGCAGTGCTCATCAAGCTGTCTCAATCCAGAGCGCGAATGATCCTCATTGCCTCGGAGTGGCCTCGACAGTGGTGGTTCACAGACCTGCTCCACCGGTCTCTCCAACCCCATCTGCGGCTTCCATGCCGGCCGGACCTTCTAACGAAGTTCGGGGGGCAGATGCTGCACCCTAACCTCTCATTGTTGAGTTTGGCGGCATGGCTCCTGAGATAGTACAATATGGACACTTGAACTTGCCTGACAACTGTATGGAAATACTTAAGCAGGCTAAAAGGCCATCCACCAACCTTCCTATGCCTACAAGTGGAAGAGGGTCTGCATTTGGTGCACATCCAAGAACGCTGACCCTACCTCCTGCAAGGAAGATGTCATCCTTCCATACCTCTTGCATTTAGCTCAATCTGACCTTAATTTCCATTCGATTAAGGTTCACCTCGCAGCATTAACTGCAAATAGGAAATGCCCTTCACAAACATCCTTTTTCCAAATACCTCGAATTAAAGATTTTTTGGAGGGTTTAAAGAAGGTGTACCCCCCCCCCCCCCAACCCCCGTCCCCTCCCCCCTATTAGGCGTCGTTCGCCTTCATGGGAGCTAAATGTGGTGCTGTCCAGGTTGATGAAGGAGCCTTTTGAGCCTATTCATAAGGCTTGTCTACAGCATTTGTCCTGGAAGGCGTTTTTTCCCTTGTGGCTATAACATCAGCGCACTGGGTGAGTGAGATTCAAGCTTTGTGTTGTCAAGAGCCCTATACCGTATTTCATGCTTCCAAGGTTGTCATGAGGACTCACCCTAAATTTCTCCCTAAGGTGATATCTGATTTCCATTTCAACCAGACGATCACATTACTGACGTTTTTTAAACATCCCTCCTCTCCGGTGGAGAGGTCCCTTCATTCACTGGATGTGAGGCGGGTGTTGAAATTTTACTTAGATAAGACCAAGGACATTCATAGGTCAGATCAGTTGTTTGTGAATTACGGTTCAGTCAGGACTGGCCTTGCCACCTCCAAACAGTCCATAACTAGGTGGATTGTGTCCAGTATACAACTATGCTACCAGAAGGCTAACAAGACTCTGGGGGGTAAGCCTAAGGCTCATTCAACTAGAGGCAAAGCGGCTACTATGGCTTTGCTATGTAACGTTCCCATTACAGACATCTGTAGGGCGGCTATGTGGAAGTCTGTCCACACATTTGCAAAGCATTACTGTCTGGATTCTGATGCCAGGACAGATGCGCAAGTTGGGCAGGCTTCGCTGAGGAATTTATTTGCTCAGTAAGGATTTTTTTTTTAGTTTTCTTCTCCGCTGGATTTGGTTTTGGGATGGACTTGCCATTCTATTCACAGATTGACTATAAACAGAGATCCCATACTACAGAAGGAATAGTTTCTTACCAGTAACTTCAGTTTTGTAGTAGGGGTATCTCGGTTATAGTCATAAGCGACCCACCATCCTCCCCGGTAGAAGTAAACATTTTTTTTCCTGGATGCTGTAGGCCTGGCTTTAAGAGACCTTCACAAAGAACTGAAAGTAACTTGCCTTTGGCTGTGCATCATGGGATACCGAGGGTCTCTGGAGGGTTCCTTAAAGGCAGGGTATCCCTTTTCCAGACACATAATGGCAGCCTATGAGGCTTGTCTGTCCAACCCTTCCTCTCTATCATGCAAAGGATTTTTGTGAAGGGGAGTTTCTACATGTGTGGTGAAACTCTGTAAAATGTAATTATATTATTTGGCTATCTTTTTCACTTCAGGATGAAGTGCTGGCCAATGTATCCTTGTTAATGTCAGGCTGCATTATTTATCTTTTATTTTCCCTTAAGTGCCTATGTAGGACTGCAAAAGAAGACGACTTATGAGACTATTTTGTTTGCTCCGGGGTCCCCTCACATGGGCGGGACTATTCACAGATTATGACTTTAACAGAGATACTCCTACTACAGAACTGGAGTTACAGGTAAGAAACTACTCCAGATGACATATTTATTGTGAAAAGTATATGTTAAAGCCAATAGGCTTTACGTGTGGATTATTGTTATTCTCTGTTACTGCTGACAACCATTTTATTACACAGAATCTCACAGCTTACCTTAGGCAAGGGTTTTGGTGTTGATCTTCTCCTTCAAACCATGTGGGTATAGATTATTTACACTGTGAGAATCCTTGTTAAACACTGTTGGGAGAGATAGTATTTTGCTTTGCCAACAATACTTTTGTATATATTTGCTGTTTTATGACTGTTCAATAGGTCTGAGTTAGTTATGGTGACAAATCGATGATAACCGAAGTAGGCTTCTCCAGTATTAGGGGTGTCTTTCATAGATTCACATCCTTGAATAATTCCCCGTCGTCGAAGTGGGAGTCCCACGGTACATAAAATAGTAGTAAGAAAACCTATATACATAAAGTATGTGTGTGTGTATATATATATATATATATATATATATATATATATATATATATATTACAACCTTAAAGTACCATAGGACAACATTGGCCCATATAAAGTATAGAGGCAGAATTCACTTTAGCAGCATATCCATGTCATTATAATGGTCCACATTCTAGCCAATCAGGCTGTAGCACCCTCTAGAACCTGCTGCTCAGAAGCTCAAGCCCTCAGATTTTCTACCGCACGTCGTGTGTAAGGGAGTCTCGCTGAGCTCTGCTCAGTTTCTTCAATCTTCAACTCTTCAAATCTTCTTCAACATGTCTTCTACAAAAAGATCTTTATTCTGGCCTTGTTCTGCCTGTGGAAAACTTTGCCTTTTCTCTGAGGACCCTCATAACAAATGCATCTACTGCCTGTACCCGGACCATGAGGTGAGGAGTTGCAAGTTTTGCAGAACCTTTTCAGCAAAGACCTTAAAAGATAGAGAGGCCTGTCTCCTTCTGTGGCTACAGAGGTTGAAGACGTCAGACACCCCCGTGTCTGGTTTAGAGAGTGTGTCTTCCTGTCAATCCAAAACCTCTCTAAAGTGTGGGTCAGAGACTGAGCTTCCTTCGCCATTCCTTAAAAAGAAGAAGCTTGTGGACACTTCCAAGTCCGTCTCCCCATGGGAACTTCCGGCCTCTACGCCTGCGGGACCTAGTTCTCTGGCGTGGCAGTCCCATCCTGTGCCCTCGTCATCCAAAACGAGTGCCAGCTCGTCGACGGGATCGTCAACGCCCCCGTCGACGAAATCTGTCTACGTAATGCCTACGTCGACCTGCTCTGTGTCGACAAAGACGACGACTACATCGTCGACGATGGCTAAAGAGGTTCGCCCTATTTCTTCTTTTGTGAAAATCTCATCGACGGCAAAGGAATTTATCTCGTCGACGACCCAGCCTAAGCGACACTTGTCGTCAAAAACTTAGTCGACGGCAGCCTCGTCGACATAGAGTACCTCTTCGTCGTTGACTCCGTCGGCGCACATGACTTCGTCCACGACAATGACATCCTCATCGACGGCAGCGTCGTCGACGACGAAGGCCTTGACTCAGTCGACTGCATCCACCTCATCGTCGACGCATGGAACATCGACGACGAATCCCTCGGAGCAGAGCAGAGCACTGCCATTACAGATAACACATTTTCAATTGAAATGGCCATTACATTTGCACAGACATACAGTTTTACTGATAAACTTTGCAGTGCACGAATGATAATGTGAGGAAATCGCATCATCTAGGGTATGGATATGTTTTGATCATATTAAAATTAGCTTCCAGCACACTTCAGAATTACTAACAAAATTTGCTTCTTTTGTGGTTTTCTAATTCTGATATATTCTGAAATATATTCCCAGTTCATTTACAGATAGTTCAAGTTTGTTGTGTGCTAGGATAAATAACATCATACAGCCTTCTTCTAGCACCCCCACCTCCTTCCCCACAACTGTACGAAGCATGATTGTCACATAAATCCTCTCACTTTGAATTCAGAGAAAGAAAGGTTAACACAAAGCTACCTCAGAAGACCGAGTCAATATGTGACCTCCATCTTGGAATACATATGAAATGTGACAATATGAGAAAAAAAATTAAATATCGGTTTACAGAAAGCGAGCACTCGTGGAAGAATACAGTAAACTGTCTCTGTTCCATGAGAGGGACATAGACCTGCTTGACGGACTAAGATAACTAAAGCAAGCAACTAGAAAGCAAGCAATTATGAGCTAAAAACCACAAAGCCAATGGCAAGCAATGGACAGAATGCATTCCTAGGTCGGCTTCCAGAATGTCCCCAATGAAGTCTTTACCAACCAGACAGCTGTACTGTCTTGTGGGCTTCGACCTAAAAATGGATTCTACAGTAAAGAAGGAAACCTTTTTTTCAGTAACATCCGTTTTGCTGATGATTGTGTATGTGCTTGCTGAACAGTATTTCTAGATGAATCAGTGTCGGCAAAGCCTGTATGTTTGATGTTTGTACATCATGTACATGTCCAATCAACCACCATACAAACATCAATCCTACTGGCCCCCATAACCTTTTTAAATAGTGTGCCGTGCCTGCCCCTGACCTTTGTTTGGTGAAAATGTCTCTGAATGTATGCTGACCCACCATACAAGCCCTCACCAGCTGGCAACACCATGCAGTGTCATTCCTGGTTCCTTGGAAGAGAAACTTCGTTCTCCAAAACGTGGAAGGAGTTGACTGCTTGCACAGATAAATGTTTAATCCCGAACAAGACACTATCCAATGTTCTGGCGAGGAAGTATTGGGAACATTGAGGCGTATGCAAGTAATTGCAGGGCAGGCTTTGTGAAGTTCTGATCGTCCACTTAGCCCTGGACACATTCAAAAGGCATTATTTGTGCAACTTCCACACCTACTTCCTACTAGCATGATCCAAGAGCCTACCACTAAATACAATAGCAATGTATGCTGTAATGTATGCACGCACAGTGATGTCAAGACCAGTAAATCTAATGTCGATATACACCATATAATAATGAGAATATTAGTCAATATGATATCGATGACCGCCATTTTACACATGCACTCACTCACAGACTGGTATCATTGCTGTCGGATTCATCCGAGATGACCTCCCCATCAACTCCAAGTCAGAAATCAGTGGTGGCATGCCCTGTGACCCAATACCAAGCCTACCGATTGACAAGTTACAGGTGGGATTACACTTAGCCCAAAGACAAACGCGCACCAAGGGAAAAGTCTATTCGATACACAGATAGGTAGTTACACCACAAATAGGACTCAAAATACTCCAAAGTTAGATGCCACATGTAGTTGGGAACATTCAGCCAATCGGGACATGACTTGTACACCGCACAGGGTGATCACGCGCTCACCACACCGGACATCTGGACACGCACACATTGGCCCACACTAGCTCTCCTCAAGGTCGAGAGAAATCTTTGGTCCCCTTATCAGATGGTTGTACTTGTTGTTTATGTCTGTTTTTTTTCAAAGAATGTCAGTGTTTTATTGTACCCACAAAATGTATATGTGCAGCCAGAACTTCTGTCCTACGAGACTGTTTTCCGATGCATTTCTGTTGATACACTCCCGGATGCTACATTTCATTAAACCAACTTGTTCCTGTTTTGCCAAATACCTTTTGTCTTTTCGTTTATTCAAGGTAAATTCATATTTGAGCAACTTCCAGTCCTGAATACACACAACTTTATTGGAGACATTAACTGTCAGGTGCCCCAATGAATGTAGGGTTGTCGCTTAGGCAGTGTAGTGCTATCATTATGTGTGTGACCGAGGTGATCCAGAAGTATAATTGAAGGCTTGATGCTGTACTGCATTTGAAGGTACGAAATGCAGGAACGGTACAGCACTGGTGTGCAGCAGTGATGCAAGGCAGTCATTCAAGTTGGCACGAATAGTGCAACAATCATTAAAGGTGAGGTTTTATTAGTCTGTGAAGTGCTGTCATTGTAAGTGTTACCAAAGGGAATGGCCATGTCTGAACTGGGGTGGCGGAGTGAGCTAAAGAATGATGATGGATTAAACCCAGATCAGTTGACTGGGGGGTGAGTGCTTGCAATGTTCAACACTCCGTCCATCATCCCCTTTGGTTTTGCGTCCTTGTAAGTGTGGCAAACAGATGATGCAGGGCTAATATTCATTTTAAATAGATGATAGAGCATTGTATGGAAGGTGTGACACACTGCTGATACAGCACTGTCGTATAAGTCGAGGCAAATAGCAGTAATGAAGTGTTGTAATTAAATCTGTGGCTCTCGAATGTTTCAGTGCCATTGTGGGTAGTTTGGCACTTCTGCAAAATGCCCCTTCACTCTTGTGTTGTAGTGCTCTCCACTTGAGGTAGTTCATTTCTCTGTTTGATATGATGACGTTCCATTTCTGATTATGGCCTTTCATTTTGAGGATGGCACTGGCTTGGGGAGTCGGTGTAGTACCAGCAGGGTTGCAGTAATACTCTAGAAATTCTTTTGGCCTTTGAGATTTTCTATGGAATCTAAGATACCTTTCAGGGGAGCTGTTTGGTTCAGTGAGACCCCAAACCAGGGCCTTTCACCATCTAGATGTGGGAGGACTAAGACTTGAACTGTTGTTCTGAAGTCCGTTCCGGTAGGTACGGTTACACTCTCTTCACACTGAAGAGAATCATCATGCTATATTAGCTTATTTTTGGAAGTGTGATCTGTGAAGTAGAGGTTTGTATCCAGTACGAAATCCAGTGAGTTTGCTTTTGGTGTCAACTGACAAATGAGCCAGTCAAAGTTCATTTCAGAGAGGTATTTTTGAATTTATGATCATTTGGTACTACCGGAGAGCAGTCATGGGTTGAGTTTTGCGTAGGCATTGTACATCCAATTCTGATTGAGACCGAGCCAAGTTTTGAATCCGTAAATGTCTTGATCAGTCGAGAGCTCAGAAGTACAGTTGGGTGGTATCTAATGAATACTAATGTTGCTTGTAAGTATGTTTATATGTAAAGCCTGAAGATGATGAGGATGAAGATGGAGAATCAAAATCTGCAGGAGCAGAGTAATTTCTGGAATTTTGAGGTTCTAATCTGAATAAACTGTTGGCAGTTGGTAAGGTAGGAAATGAGCCACTGCAGCACCATGTCAGAGAAGTGTGCATGTTTACAGGATGTGGTTTACATTGAAGTGTGTTGAAGGTTGCAGAGAAGGTATGTAGGATTAAGAGTTGGGACATTCTTGTCAACGATCTGGCTAACAGCATTCACTCTCTGAAGGGTGACTGTCTCTGTGCTGTAGGAGATTATTCACGCTCATCTTGAACTCATTGTATGGAGACTTCTTTCTCAGTGATTTCACAGATGAAAGGTAGGTGAGCAATATGGAGGTTAATCATTTTGTCTGGATCCAGGAAAAGCCTTTATAATAGGTGAATAATTTGTTGTGCTTTGAGAGTGTCTCCAAAGAATCTTTGACTGAGGTAGATATTGATGATATTGAGGAATTGTATGTGGGCATCTTCACAGCAGATGTTAGTAGGATACCGTCTTCATAGGTTGTGTACTTGACAGAGTTGAGGATATTGGTGAGCTCAGTGGGTGAAAGGGTTGTTGAAGGTGCTCCATTTGTAGGGAAAGAGGTATGGGGTTGGCAATAGTATGGTTGTTTGATATTGTCTATGTGGTTTCTGATTTTATCATCCCAGTGAAGAAGTGATTAGTTACTTCACATTTTTCTAATGTTACATCTGTGAGGGACTTGATTCAGTGCTTATATGCTTGCCAAGTTCTTCACTTATTTGACTTGATAATTATTTTCTTTACTTATGTGACTTGCGATGATAATTCTTTTTTTGTTTAAGTGGTTTTGACTGTACTGATGAGGGATTATCGAGTAGCTAGGAGTGTATTAATTTCATTGAGGTCTTCTGGGAATTTGGCTTTTTTAATTTTCTTACCTTCAGATGGAGTATTGTTTACGAGATTTTATGATGTACACCCAAAACACACAGTGGTCCATAGTGGAAGTTGAATTTTGTCACCTTAGGAGGCTGGGGAGAGACTGACCGGTTTATATCATGTGATGCTTAGATCACATGCTTATCACACTCACATGACTACTCCCTGAAGCCCACAATGCACCCAGACAAAAAATCTGCCTAATTGTTTCTTGCTATAGCACCCGGAGACAGTTCTTCGAGTTTGAGATGGACCAGAGGAGTTCCGAAACCAGGTCTTCTGAAAAGGACTCTGGGTAGGGGAAGTTGAGTAATGGACAACACACCCTTACAATTCTGCCCTTTTACTTCAATTCCAAGTTCCATTGGTCATACCACCATAGAGTAGCAGCCTTTTTCTACATCGTTACCATGAGTAAGCAAACTACTCAGCCTGCTAGGCCTTTAAAAATAACAATCCGGATCTATAAGGGAGCATTACTGGGCACATTATAAAATGTGCCCAGTAATGACCCATTATAGTTGATCCCCATTTTTAAACCTAAAGATCTCGAGGGACGTCACATAGAGGGAGAACACCAGCTTGGGATGCCACCGGGTCAAATGGAGGTGAGCCCAAACACCCTCTGTTCGGATGGCTCCGACATCAAAGAAGGGAGACAGCCTGGGTCACCAGAGAAGATTTCACCTATGGCAGAAAATAACCCTGATGAAACCCACACTTTGACAAGCATGCAAGGATTGACCCCCTGGGAGAGTTACCCTCCAAGAGAAGTAGAATATTGATGGTGAGCGCAGCTCTCTCTCTCTCTCTCTCTCTCTCTCTCTCTCTCTCTCTCTCTCTCTCTCTCTCTCTCTCTCTCTCTCTCTCTCTCTCTCCTCTCACTCTCTCACTCTCACTCTCACTCTCACTCTCACTCTCTCTCTCTCTCTCTCTCTCTCTCTCTCACTCTCACTCTCACTCTCTCTCTCTCTCTCTCTCTCTCTCTCTCTCTCTCTCACTCTCACTCTCACTCTCTCTCTCTCTCTCTCTCTCTCTCTCTCTCTCTCTCACTCTCACTCTCTCTCTCACTCTCACTCTCTCTCTCACTCTCTCACTCTCTCACTCTCTCACTCTCTCACTCTCACTCTCACTCTCACTCTCACTCTCACTCTCACTCTCACTCTCACTCTCACTCTCACTCTCTCTCTCTCTCTCTCACTCTCACTCTCACTCTCACTCTCTCTCTCCCTCAGAGAAACTGGCATTGAGCTAAAAGACTGAAGTCAAGAAGCCTCAACATTTCATTTTTGGCCCCTACCACGGAGCCTTCTCCGTGCATAGATCCACCCTTGGCTTTAGAGAAGCCTCAAGCCAGAGCCTCCCAGCCTCAGCTAGGAACCACACCTTCGATGTCAGATTGAATTCTGCATTGAAGCCAGCACCGAAAATGACCTTAAACCTCAGGTTCTGCAGTGGGCATCTCAGCATTGACAATCGAGCTTCAAAAGGTGTCTGATCTCAGTCAAAGGAAGTGATACATCCATCCAATATTTGGAACAATTGTAGTATGACCTCCAAAGTGGGAGTCTGACTCAAAGCCCCTCGAGAAGAGGACTCATTTTTGAAGAGGCTATATCTGAGGAGCTCCAGCAATACCCAGTACCCAAAAAGTGTAGGCAGCAAGACTCTAATCCCACACCACAGCCACCATCAACCCGTGTCATTCCGCCACCTGCACATCACCACTGGAATACAATTACGCACACATGCTCCTACCATGCCAGCCAGTGTGACCCACAAGAGCCATACTTGGAGCCAATTCAACCACACGATGGAGCGATCCAATGAGGGACTATAATGCTTAGCCTAAAAAGGATTGTAACCTGAAATAATGTCCAGTTAAGGCCTTGCTGTCAGACTGTGCAACTGCATACAAAGCGGTCATAAAACTCTGGAATGGACCACCTCTTTCCTCTCCAGCAAAACCCAGAGTGTCCGCCTCCCCATTCTGTTTCGAAGCCTCCGAGATCATCTGCTGCATACCCCAAGGATCATCCCTCAGCCCGACACTGTTCGACATCTACATGGCACCACTCGCCCACGTCGCCCAATTGCACGACCTCAACATCATCTCCTACACCTACAACAGCCAGCTGATTCGCTCCCTCACCAAGGATCCCCTCACAGCCAAAGCCATCCTCCACGAAGGAATGAAGGATGTCGCCGAGTGGATAAAGAAGAGCCGACTGAGGCTGAACTCTGACGAGACGGAGGTTCTCATCCTCGGCTCCACCTCATCCGCCTGGGACGACTCCTGGTGGCCAACCACACTGGGAGCAGCACCCTGGGGGTCATCCTCGACTCGACACTCCCCATGACTGCATGTCAACACCGTCTCGTCCTCCTGCTTCAACACCCTACGCATGCTCCGCAAGATCTACAGGTGGATCCCCACCGAAACAAGAACGGACACCCAGGTCCTCGTCAGCAGCAGGCTGGACTACGGAAACGCCCTCTACGGAAATGACTGCAACGCATACAGAACACCTCTGCACGCCTCATCCTCGACATCCCTCGCCACAGCCACATCTCACCCCACCTTAGAGACCTGCACTGGCTCCCCGTCAACAAGAGGATCACCTTCAAGCTCCTCACCCATGCACACAAAGCACTCCACAACACCGGACCGGCAT
The DNA here is from genome assembly GCF_964263255.1 of Lissotriton vulgaris. Taxonomy (NCBI): domain Eukaryota; kingdom Metazoa; phylum Chordata; class Amphibia; order Caudata; family Salamandridae; genus Lissotriton; species Lissotriton vulgaris. Next base: position 836,788,719 of record NC_141687.1, read on the forward strand.
ACCTCAACCGACGACTCCCCTTCTAAAACCCGAACCGCCAGCTCCGCTCCGCCGACCTCGCCATCGTCCCCTGCCTCCGAAGTGCGACCACCAGCAGAAGATCGTTCTCCTACCTTGCCGCCAAGACCTGGAACACCCTCCCCATTTTCCTACAGCAGACCCAGGACCTACTGACCTTCAGGAGGCTACTCAAGGCCTGGCTGTTCGAGCAGTAGCAGCCCCCCGCGCCTTGAGAACGGGTGAGTAGTGCGCTTTACAAATGTGGTGATTGATTGATTGATTGTCATTCAGAGACTGGGTGTGCACCATAATGTAATGCTACATGTGGAAGAAGAGGACGACTTTATAGTTAAGAACCTTATTGAAGACTGCAAGGTGTGTGCACTTTCTGCTTATGCACACAGCTCACATCATCCTCCAGAAAAATGAATGGCTAAGATCTGGGTTCCGTCCAAAGATCCATCGACACCTTATCAATGCTCCCTTTGATGGTGACCACTATTTGTACCTCAGATAGATATGAAGCTCAAAAAAAGAAACAACTGATCAGATTGCTAAGCTACGGGGCACCCCAGATCCAATCTGCAAAGTCTGTGTTTTGGTGGTAACAGAAGCGTGAGAGTACAAAAGCTGCTGTACCACCACAGCGGCAGTCTACCAGCAGCATTATTCTTTTCAAGAGGGAAAAATACCCAAGTACTTTCCCTATGGAGGGTTCAGAGGGTGCCTAAACCTCAGACCAGTGACATACCAACACCCCCCCTGATCAAACAACACCTGTCATTGAGGGGATTGTGTTATTCCTATCCCAGTGGGAGGAATTCACCTGAGACAAGCAAGTGCTTTTCGTGATGCACCTAGGCTACTACTCCATAGCACGCTATCAACCTCATTCAATCAGGAACATCAAAGACTGCTTCAAGAAGAAGTACAAACACTTATCAGGAAAGCAACCAACGAACAAGTGCACACTTATCAGCAGGGTCAAGGAATGTATTTCCTCTGCTTCCTCAATCCCCTGCGGCCAGCTAAGCAGGATGTATCTCAGGTACGCAAGTGGGCGATAAATCTTAAATTGCTTCAGCATTACTGCCAGAAATGGGGGCACCCAGAGTCAATCTGTTCACCACTGCCGAAAATGCAGAAGGCCCAGTCCATGGGCAAAGCACTATGGATGAACTGGACAGAGATATTACTTATACGTTTCCTCCACTGCCCCCGAACTTCTCTGTAGTGAAGAAGCTCAGATGGATGCCAATTACATTCATTCTAGCAACATCAGCATGGGCAAATTGTGTCTAGTACTCAGTGCTTTTGGAAATGTTGGCCACCAACACAAGAATCTGTCCATCAGATCAGATCTTCTAACGCATCAATAGGGTCAACTAATACATTCACATCTCAGGGAAATGAACCTAACTGTTTGGCATCTGTGGTCTTAGAGTTTGGTACCTCAAGGTACCAGCAAAAATTAGTGATTTTCCTGTATGAGGTGCATAAGCCCCCCACTCGCGTATATTATGCAGCTAAGTGGAAACTTTTTGTTCTGTACTGTGTAAACAAACTGAACCGCTAAAAGCATCTGCGAAATACATTTATTATGTGCCTTACCTTCAAAAGGCATGATAAGCTTACACATCCATTCGACTACACTTAGCAGAAGTAGCTGCTTACATGCAGAATTGACAGCATACATCTGTTCAAAGTTCCAGTCATTAAGGCATTCAGAGAGACCAATCCGAATAATACCTCCAAGAACACCACCGATTCTCACATGGGTCCTTAGTGTTGTGCTTACTAGGCTTATGAGACCTCCATCTGAGCCACTGTACTCTTGTGAAATGTAAGATCTTTCCTGGAAGGTAGCGGTGCTTTTGGCAGTCACTTCTTTGTGCAGAATGAGTGAGTGTCGGGGGTTAATAGTAGAAGACACTTTAATTCCAGTACCCACGGATAGAGTTGTTCTGAGGACAAATGCACTTTTTCTCCCAAAACTGTTTTCTCTTTTCATGTGAACCAGACCACTTACTTGCCAATCTTCCTCCCACACCCTTAGCCATTGACAGAAACCGCATTACATACATTCGATTTTCAAGCATCTTCATCTGTTTGCTAGCCACCATGGGGAGTTCATTGATTTATAGCATATGCCGAGCATGTGATCTACAGCAGCACAGACTATAAACAAAGAAAATAGTACTTACCCTGTAACTATCACTTTGTAACTTGTAGTGCCGTATGTTCACATTCTTCCCGAGATACATGCTCATGCTTCAGTTGTTATCTTGCTTTCTATATACATTTCAATTGAACAGCGCACACAGTATATGACCTGCTCACTTACACCACTTACTACGCTCACTTTCTGGGAAATGCATAACCTGTTCTGGAGTTTCTGGTGCATTGTGGGCTTCTGGGATGGTTAACAAGATATGGTAAGACCTAAAACTACTTCGAAGAACTGGCAAACATTCTCACTGAATACTAGATGGAAGAAGTGTGCAGAGCATGTGAATCTACAGCACTGCAAATTACGAGCCAATAGTTACCTGCTCAGTTACATTTTCTTGATATGTTGTTGATTACTTGTGTCTAGGCACACTCTTTTCACGTGTAGACCTAGGAGAGGAGTTAGCTTTGTAAATTTCAGTTTGGTTCAACCTAACTAGAAACTAGACACATTGTTTTCTCAAGTTTGTGCTGCATGTATGTATGCTTTATTTATGTAGCTCCAGCTTAGCTGAATGTCAGCAGAGTGCTGTACAGCGTCCAAGGCAAGGACACAGTCAGCATTTGATTAGAGAGGGAGCTGGTTTCTAAGTGTTAAGTAAACTGTTACTGCATCATAATGTAGTGTTCTTTAAAGAGGTGTGTCTTCAACTCTTTACTAAATGGAACAAGGTTGGGGAATCCCTGATGGATACATGGATTTCATTCCAGATCCTGGGTACATACATGGAAGAAGGGTTGTGCATTTTTTGGACTTCATCTCCATTTGCATTTTCAGTCTGACGATGTCTTGGCTGAAGGTGCCCTGAGAACCACCAAAGATAGTGATTCTGTTAGCCAGATTTCCAAGGGTGCCATTTGTGATGGCTTTGTCAATCATGCTGCTGGTTTTGAAGATAGTGAGTACCGTTCAGTTACATGTGACTTCTATAGCTGTCTGTGGAAACTGATTCAGTGGCTCTCACGTCAGTCAGGTTACTCAACTCCATTTCTGACTGCAGAACTTATTATCTGTGATATCCTGAGGCCACCTTACTGCTGGACCCAAAACTGAGCACCAGGTACACCCAGTTAGCACTTGACCCTCAATGTAACAAGGCCGAGCATTCTAATGCTTACTCTGAGAAATAATGTGGACTAGAGACTCCCAATTCTGTACCTCTCCATTACAAATACTAAATTGTGGTCCAGCCCTGGTGTGGTCTTAAAAAGAAACAAGTACTTTATTCTGATGGATACCTCAAACTGTAGATTCCTCACTGCGGGAATCTTCCCAAAAACCAAACCGAATCAAGAAACTCTTTCAAACAGATCCTTTCTCTTCATTCCAACTCTGTCCCTAGATGTGGTGACACTGAGCCGCATATATTTTCCATTCCTCCCTGCTGACAGCAGTTGTTTCCCCTACCCTTAGACGTGGATCTGGAGCTCCGCTGCTACTGTTTTTCAGTGTATTTTATTGAAGGGTTTTTCTAAACTTTTACAATGTGCAGGTGATAGACCGCGCAGGTCACCCTACTAACTTTTATTACCAAATAGTGCACACTTGGGCCCATAAGAATATTTTTCATTACACATTAATCAGGTAACCTACACACTTTTATCAGTAATTCAGTTTCCCTTCTTTTCTATCTTCGTGTACCTGATTTACCAATCCTCGTCACAGGTACCTAAGATCACAATGGATCAGGGAGCTAGCTTTGGGACAAATAGACAACACAAATACCATATACACATTGGAAAATGTTTATCTCTTTTATAATAACCACAAACTCAGGACGTTTTGAAAACCTTTATCTAATCATCTTCATCATAAAATGCCATGAGCATGAAATTTACACAGATCAAACTATCTATAACTAGAAATAGAAATATTGTATAGCTATGAATGAGCGTGAGAATCATTTAGAAATCGAAAAATAAAGGGAAGGAAAAATAAGGAACACACTATTTTGATTAATAGACTTTCACAATTTCACTAAAGGCGGGTAAAGAAAGGGAACATACTAATCAAGTAGACTTTCGAAATTCACTAACGATTCAGAGGAACCTGAAACTTATGCAATTTGATTTATCTGGATGTGCTTATTCTCTATAGGGAGGGTAAGAATGGAACAAACTATATATGCAAATGATTCAGCATTTGACTAAAGGTAGGAAGAGAAGTGGAACATGCTAATAGGCAATAATGCATGAAATTCTCATTTATAGATAGACAGGGGGAGAAAAGGAGCGTAGGCAATTATGCTTTATTCGAGACGTTAGGAAGGAAGTTTAGAAAAACGAACACCCACACTCAGTTATATTTACCTAGGATAGGTTGAAGACTAACCCTGGCCACGGTCAGTTGGAAAAGGCGGGAAAGGACCCTCAAGGACTTAGGTTGCCAGTAGGCGAGCAGGTACGGCTCATGGACAGTCAGGACAGGATAACCCCAGGATTTGGATCAGGACCAGGCTCACCAAAGGGTACGACCAACACCTGCAGCTATAGTTGCAACGCCTGCGCTACTCCCTCTCTGCAAGGAATCTGCCAATAACCCCGATTGGGTTCTCGAATCTCCCAGCAAAGTGCTTCGCCAGCACTTAAGGTTCCCAAAACCTCGACTGGGTTTGTGGAAAATACGGACAGAGTGCTCCGCAGCTCTCTGTATCAATCACCTATAGAGTTCGTTGGGTCAGTGACAGGTCAGCTATTCGGACAAGTTGGACAATTTCTCTAGCTAAACCTAGGCTAGTTATACTGTTTTTGGGTCAGTGTACCACCCCCCAATGTTGCAAGTGAAAGGATCCCCAACTTCTGATTGGCCAAAGGAGCAGGTTAGATCATCACGCCACCTAAATTTTAGACTTTCCCAGGCTTAATATTCAATTTTCGCACCCACCCCTTACATTCTAGTTCCCATGGCATAAGATTTACAGAGTACAATAGGTTACACAGCAGTGAAATACAATTGTTGCAATTGCAGGTACAGTACAGCTTCGTCCCGCTAGGTTAGAGTTCAGGTTCCCAGGAGCATCTTGGCTGTGTCTGCCAGCTGGCTGGGTTCCACTGCTGCATGGCTTTCTTTTCCCCATCTTGTGTCTGGTACCATACGGGCTTCAAAGATGGATTATCAAGCGCCTCCCAGGCCCAAAGAAAACGATACATGAAAAGCAAGCAAAAACATTTTAGAAACACAGAAAAAATGAATACACTGTATACCATGATTGGCTATACTACACCCCTTACTTTACAATAACTATAGCATATGGGTAAGTGCAGAACAAATGGCTTTGCAAAAGCGGCAATGCAAGCTCTGAGCATATGAGGAAACAAAGCGGTCATTTTAGCTGTATTGCGCATGAGAAACAAATTCCTACCAGAACTGCGAGTGCGTCACATCACATGGGTATGACTGACGCATGCGCAGACTAAATTCCCGCAAAGCAGCAACCATTTTAAAGGCAAGCGTATTAAGTTTTAGAAAACACATAGGCAACCGTCACTGGGACACCCCGGGTAAAATGTGCAATATTAGTAAGACACAACTGATTGATTACAAAGTTAAGGTTATTTGAGGTTCTTGAATACAAGCAAGTCGCTTAATGTGCGAATACTTGCTCCATCAATCCCCTCTTTGATGATATCACTATTAATGGAACCAGATGCCAACTTTTCACATTTCACCCAATTCAATTTCTTCAAACTTTTTGTTCAGCCTTTTCCCTGCATCCTTATTAGGATGGTAATTCTTTGCTCTTTTGTAAATCTGATTATTCAGTTCTTCTAATTCAAGTTCATCAACATTCCGTTTCATTCCTCTCTTATTCACAGCATACTTCTTTTTGTGTTTTCGACATTTACAGCAAATTATTATGATCAGCACAATTAAACTTATTCCTGCTATTGGCATCAGTATTTTACCTAGGTTAGAAAACAATTACCTACAGAGGAGAGACCATCAGTTAGTCTCTTCCAGGCACTGTCAACCTCCAGTGGTTTGAGCTCTATTTCCAAATTTGTTATGTTTCTCACATATTTCTTAATTTCAACACTTTTGTCAGGAATGTAAGTGCAACAATGTTGCGCTTTCAACATTCTACAGGCTCTGCTCTCTTATGCCAATAAGGTGTCAAGAGCAAGTCTATTCTGTAAAACCATAGATCTGATCGCAACCATTTCGGTATTGACCATCAGGAAACCTGCAGCAGTGCCAGTTGATAACCGATCTACCACTGTAGACAATTTGCAAATTCTGTGTGTATTCAGAGTCACTCCCACTGCAGGTATCAATGCACTAAATATATCACCTAATATTTCTCCTACACTTTCTCTTTTACTACGCACTACTCCATTAGTATTTTCATTGCTTCCAGCGACTTCATTCACATGGTATATCTTTGGGAAGACAATTCCAAAATAACAGCTTCCATACCAGTGATCCGGCAATTTGAAATAAGCCTTGTTTCCACAAATATAATAAATTCCTGGAAACACAGGTTCTGACCCATTTTTGAAACCCCAACCTCCAATTACCCACTAATTGTGTTTGCATTCACTGGAACCAATGAATATGTTATTATAATAACTAGTCTTTTCTCTGTGAAGACAAAGTTTCCCTTTCTTTTCGAAATCCAGCAACAAAGCAGGATTAGCTCCCCCATTTGAGGTGCTCCCCATGTTTTCAGCCCATTTAGGAGTTTTCTGTCTTTTATCATTCGCTTTCCTTTGGAAACTTTCTCTTCTTTTCTCTGCCATATTTAGGAACATTTTCTTTTGTTCATGTAATGAACATGTTAAGTTATCTCTATGTGCTTCACCTAAATCTATTGTACCTATGGTTAGAAAGTATTCTCTCATATAACGTGTAACATCACTCTTAGTATGTACAGGATTCAGATTTCCACGTATAGGAAGTTCAGAAAAGATTACGACTGAGTTAGAATAGTAGTACTGTAACTGTCCTCTTTTGTAGAACAAACTAGCTAAAATACTACAGGAAATTCCATATGTTAGTGGTAAATGATAAGTCACACCTTCAGCTGCTGAAGTAGGTAGTTTCATGCAGACATAACAGTCTTCTATTTCCATTGCTTCTACGTAATGTACTAACAGGTTAGCAAATACATTTAAATGAGTTCTGTTCTTTATTCTGTGATAATGTAGTCCTCCCTCATCTGATGCATCTAAGTCCATTCCAGTTTGTCTAAGGCTAACTGCTTTCTCAGGTCTTTCTACACTTTGTGGTGTCTCTTTTGTTTGCAGTTTTTCCTGTGTCTTTTGTCAGTATTTTAGTATGGTACAAATTAGTATCTTTACTTATCATGTAAGGAATAGTAATTGTTAGTCCTATCCATAATATCAGTACTAATGCTATACTACACAAACATACTTTGCAGCATGTTTTACAACAATTGCATCTAGGTCTTCCATTCACATTTTGGCTCAAAAGAAGTTTTTCAACCCCTCTTTGTAACTTTCCACAGGTTGCTCACACAGGGCAACGTTCAGGTTGGTTCCTCTTCTTCGGGAGCCTGGTCAGCAATCAATTCTTCATCACTTTCATCACTTATATCAAGATTTTCAAATTCCTCCAACACCAGATAAGTCCATTCAGGATTCTGATATTTATTGTTCAGTCTCTTTATTCGGGCACTTCTTCTCTTAGGCTTTGCTCCAGACAGGTCAGTTTCGCTGGAGTCTTGATTTTCCTGCTCAAGTTTTTCCTCTACAGTCTTTAGTCTCAGTCTTTTGACAAATCTTCGTTCTCTATTCTTTTTCTTGAATCTTTTAACTGGCACTGTAATTTGGCTTTCTTCAAATTCTCTTTTATTTTCGTTCAGTTGCGGCACATCTGCTTCAATGTTTTCTTCTTCCCTATCTGTCTGACTAGTTCCAGGTCTTAATTCGGTTTCTTCTGCCTGGTCACTAAGCTGGCTTGGTTCAGGTATTTGCTGGATTTGGCTTTGTTTTGTTTCAATTTCTTCTTCCTGAACACATTTATCTATTTCTATCTGATCCTGTTAAAGCACTTCGAACCTTTGATTTTCTTCCGCTTGAACTTCCGCCCTATTTTCTATCTGTCCCTTTTCAGTCTCAGGAGTCTTTGGAGGTGTGTCGCTAACCTGTTCTGTCCCTATCTGACCTTCCTCCTCATCAGATTTGACATGGATTTCGATGATCTGATTATCTTCTTCTATTCCTGTCTCGTCCTCACTATCCCACTCTCGATCTAGGTAGGTTTGTCTTCTGGTTCTTATTGGATCGAATGCCAGGTCGATTACTGGGACCCAATCATCTTGACTGGTGCTCGGTTGTTCTTCTTCAGCTACTTCAGGACCAACTTCAGGAGACCCCTCAGCTGCACAACCTTCAGCCTCAGTTTTTTCTTCGTCTTCTGTCACCTTCTTCGTATGGCTGGCATGCATAGATCCACCGCGGCACCCCCGCACACTTCACCGCTGTTTTGGTAACAAGAATCACTTGTCTTTTCTTTCCCCAATTCGGTGTAAGGCAACTCGACCGGGTGTGTTTCTTTAGTACAACCCAATCACCAGGGTTCAGATTATGGGCTGGAGTTGCTGGCCTGGCGACGGCGTCTTCCCCAATCTGGTGAGAGATAGAACTTACTTGGTCACCCAGTTGCTTGCAGTACTCTAGCACCAAATCATCAGAAATGTTTATCAGTTTGTGTCCTGGTACCCATGCTTGCCGCATTACTCTTCCCATCAGTATCTCATGGGGGCTCAGGCCTGTCTTCCGATCTGGAATACTTCTGAGTCCCATCAGGACAAGGGGCAAAGCGTCTATCCAATTCATTCCAGTAGATTCACACATTTTTCCCAATCTTGACTTGATAGTGCCATTTAGTTGTTCAACCACTCCAGAAGCCTCTGGGTGATATGCACAGTGCAGTTTTTGAGAAATTTTGAATGCTTCACAGATTTGTCCTATTATTTCATTCTGAAAATGCCCACCTCTGTCTGATTAAATTGTGACTGGAAAACCGTACCTAGGTATTAGTTCCCTCAGTAACAATTTAGCTACAGTGATGCTATCGTTCTTTCTTGCAGGATAAGCTTCTACTCACTTTGAAAACAGGCAAACAATGACAAGGACGTACTTCATTCCTTTACAGGGTGGTAACTGAATAAAGTCAATTTGTAATCTGATAAAAGGGCCTTCTGCTTTCCCAATTTTACCCGGTGAAACTACTGTTTTCTTTCCGGGATTGTATTGTTGACATGTCAAGCACCTCTGGCAAAGTGCCTCTGCTATGTTCCTGAATTTTGAATTGAACCATGTCTGCCTGAAGACACGGACCATTGCCTCTCTTCCTACATGTGCATCTCTGTGTATTAACCTAGCCATAGGAGCAAGCAAGCTGTCTGGCAACACAGGCATACCATCAGTATAAACAATGACACCATCCTCATTCCTTTGCTGACAACCAAACTTTCTCCATCTTCTCTTTTCCTTTGTTCCGGCTGCCTTCTGCAAATCTTAGTTCTTCCCATGTTTGTACATCTTCAAACACCATAAGTTGGCAGCTGTTTCCGCTTCCCCCCAATTTGATATTAACTGACATTCTATGTCTTGCACAATGTTGGGCCAGTCGGTCAGCATATCGATTACCTGCTGTCACGTTGTCATCGCCAGATTTGTGAGCAGCACACTTGACCACTGCCAATTCTTTAGGTAACTGGATTGCTTCCAGTAGTTCTTGTACAACTTTTCCGTTTCGGATAGGAGTACCCGAAGAAGTCATAAATTCTCTTTGCAGCCACAACTGGCCAAAGTCATGCACAACCCCATAACCATACTGGCTGTCAGTGTATATGGTTATTCTCTTGCTTTTCCCAAAATGTACAGGCTCTTACCAATGCAAACAATTCAGCTACTTGTGCAGACTTTACTCCAAATAAATAGGATGCTTCTACTGGACGTGCTATCGTACACACAGCATTGGCAGCGCTTAGGCATCCATCCTCATGTCTCAGACATGAGCCATCTACAAACAACTCGAAATCTTCTATAGGCAGGGGCGTTTTCTTGATGTCTGGGCGTGGTTTTGTACTAAACTCAGTCAGATTAATGCAATTATGCTCAACCTCTCCCTTTGCTTCTGCAATCAGTGAATTGGGTAATAGGGTAGCTGGATTCAGTATGTTACATCGAGTAACGGTTACATTTTCTGCACCCATTAGAATTCTCTCATACTTAGTCAGCCGACTAGGTGTGAGATACTGTGTTTTGGTTCGGGTCAGTAAGATTACAACTGCATGTGGAACATACACAGTTACCGGATGTCCCATAATGATGGATTCACTCTGCTCAAGACTCATGCAAGTTGCAGCTACTGCTTTTAGGCATCCAGGTAATCCAGCAGCCACTGGATCCAAGGTAGCGGAAAAATATGCCACTGGACGTCTAGTCAAACCATGCATTTGTGTTAGGACTGAAAGTGCACAATTGTCTCGGGTGTCACAAAACAGTGCAAAGTCTTTCGAGTAGTCAGGCATTCCCAATGCGGGAGCTGTGCACAGACATTCTCGTAACTTTGTAAAAGCTGTCATGATTTTATCTTCCCACACCACTGGGTCTTTTGCTCCTTTCTTTGTCATTTTGATTAATGGTCTTGCTAGGAATGCAAATCCCACAATTCACTGCCTACAGTATCCTACAACTCCAAGAAACATTCTGATTTCTTTCTGAGTATTTGGTAGTTCCATGTTTCGAATTATTCTAATTCTTTCTGTGGTAACCTTCCTGATACCTCTCTCTATCTGGTGTCCCAGATATTTGACTGAGGAGGTACAAAACTGTAGTTTGTCTGGTGATACTTTATGTCCTCCTTCACCTAAATGGTTCAGTAAGGCAATGATGTCAACAACACAGTCTTTCTGACTTTTAGACGCCACCAAGAGGTCGTCTATGTATTGCACCAGAACTGATTCTCCAGGAAAGGCCAAAGATTCAAGGCACTTTTTCAAAATCTGATTGAAAATTGAAGGACTCTCTGTGTACCCCTGAGGGACACGATTCCAGACGTAAACATGACTGTCGAATTCAAATGAGAAAATAAATATGCTGTCTGGATGCAATGGAATTGAAAAGAATGCGTGACATAGGTCAATGACGGTAAACCATCCAGCATTCCATGGAATTTGGTACAAAATCACTGCAGGGTTTGGCACAATGGGACAGCAAGGAACGACAATGTTATTAACTTTGCGCAGGTCCTGCACTACCCTGTACTTACCACTCGGTTTCTTGATTCCAATTATGGGTGAATTACGACTGCTCATTACCTCTTGTATGATGTTTGCTTCTAACAATCTTTTTATTTCAATGGCAACCCCTGCTTTTCCTTCTGCACTCGTTTTATACTGTTTTATACTGTTTAGTGTTCGGGTAAACTGCATCTTCTTTTATGGAAATTTTAATTGGGTCAACATTTGCCAATAATCCTACATCTTTTCCAGTAAAATCCCATACCTCTGGTTTCACTGTCTGTTGGAGTTCTTCAGGTAAGTCTTGTATTGTCAGTCTTCTGATTTCTGAGTCAGGCCTTATTAACATTAATTTGTAAATTCCGTCTTCATCTGGTGTTTGTATTTCGACGCCTTTTGGTCTGCAAAAGATGGTACAGTTCATTTTGCACAGCAAATCACGTCCTAGTAGGTTCACAGGACTGGAATCACAGACAACAAATCTGTGCATTTCTTTGAAATTCCCTATTGTGATCTCCATGGGTTCTGTAACTGGAGTACTAATTAACTGATTAGAAACACCCACTACTTGGATTGCTTCTCCCGAGAGGGGTAGGTTTGGAACGTCTGCTGTTCTCACAGTAGAATGAGTAGCACCAGTGTCCAACAGAAAGGTGACGTCCTTTCCTTCAACCTTTCCTTCAATGTATGGCCCTGACTGGTCTACCGGCAAGGAGGCGCCAAGCACGCACTCCTCATCCTCCCCCCTCAGGCACCGTCAGTAAGGTTCATCACAGAGGAATGTATCATTCAACAAAAATTGCGAAGTTGCTGCATTTCTATCCTCCTTTCCTTCCCATACCTCTACTTCCTCACCCTGTTGTGCTTTGCTCCTATAGTTTGGTCTAGGTGCACGAGGCAACTGAATCTGTTTTACCTGTTGCTGTGTTTTCCGTGGTCCCTCATTCTGCGACTGCGGATTTAAATCCTTATTTGGCACATTATCATTCTGCACAGCCTTACACTCGTCCCTCCAGTGCCCTATCTTCCCGCACCCGTGACAAGGGAATTTCTTTAAGGCCTCTTCTCTGCTCATTTTTACTCTGGGCTTTCCTCTACCCCCAGGGTTCTGATTCTGAGTATTTGTCATTTTGCTTAACTGCTGTTCTTGGTGCTCTGCCAGTTTTACTTGTGCCCACATAACTTTTTCTTTTAATTCTTTTCGTTTATTTTCCAGCTCATGTTCACAATATTTGGCATACTTCAGGACTTCATCAATAGGTTTAGCTTGCCAACAGATTTTATTGTCTTTGATCCACTGGGAAATCTCAGGTCTTAATCCTAACACGAATCGATAAATGAAGTGGGTCATGTCCTTCATCTCAATGTTATCTAGGCCACTATACGTTTTGAACACTTGTAACTGTCGTTCATAATATGAATGCACAGTTTCATCTCGATTTTGGGTAGTTCTATCTATTCGGGCCCAATCTGTTTCTTTAGCAGGCATCTTTCCTTTCAGGTACAATATCACCTGGTCATACTTACTCATCACCTCCGCTGAAAGAGGTCCTGTCTTTGAGTCTCTGGCGTATTCTTCACTTGGCCAATCAACAGCAATTTTACATTCTGTCCACAAATCTACGGGAACTACAATGTCAAAGAACACATCTAGATCTTTCAGGAGGCATTTTTGAACTTTAACAAATCTCTCGACCTGTAGAATGTACCATTCTACAGGTTTCTCTCATAATTTTGGGAAATCATTTGTAAATGACACGATATCCTGTCTGGACCATGGAACATGTACATATCCTCCACCTGGCACTTCTCTCATAGGATACAATTTTTCTTCCTTGTCAGCTTCTTTTAGGACATATTCAGAAGTCACTTGTCTGGATCTACTGTCTTCCTTTTTCTTTGCCCACCTGGCTTTCCATTTTTCTAGGTCTCCCCATTTCTGTAACAGATTCAATAATTCTCTTATCTGAACCTTGTTCCCTGACACATTCATGTTTTCTAAGTCTTTGTCAGAAAATTCTGCTCTGTAGGGCTTTTGCAACACTTTAGATCTGCTGACGTCTATTCCCGTGCTAGCTGCTGTGTCCATTAGTTTCTCATGGAACACTCTGGTGTTTCTGGTAATACTTTTGCAAATGAATAGTAACTGTTCCTCACTAAGGGTGTTCAACCTGTCTAGTCCCACGTTCCCAGCCATCAGTTCTTCTAATCCTATTCTTAATTTGTAAATATCTAATGGTTTTGGCTGAGGATTTATCTTTTCTAATTCTCGGGTCCATCGATCTATTTCTTCCGGAGTCACTACCGTGGCACTTCGAGTACCTGGAGATTACTCTATCAGGACTTCTCTTGCACTAGTCTGAAGTTTCTTTCTCTGTGCACTGCCTTCTGGTTCCCTTATGGGCAAATCCATCAGGGAAATTACAGACTCTCATTCACTTGCCTGGTCATCAACTATTTAGGGCTCTTTTCTTGGTTGCACCACAGCTGGAGTAATAACTGGAGTCTTTGGGCTAGCCTGTTTATCCCCGTAAAGAGGAACAACTGGGCCAATAGTTACTGGTATTGTCAGAGCTTCAGGACTTGAATTTAACTGGGATATTTTCTGAATGAGTTCATTTCTCTGCTTAACTAGGGCTTCTCTTTCTCGTTCCTGTAAAACCTTGGTTTCATGTATTACTTGTGGAATTAAAGGAGGGTAAAGATTCGGGGCAGTTGGAATCGTCATACTTGGTCCCTCACCACAAGACGGCCTATAGTATGGAAAAGTCGGATCGGGAATGCTCGACCCCTCATTACCACTAGGCCTGTAACCTGGACCTGTTGTATCAGATGCACTCCCCCTTCTATTACTGGGAGGTCTAAAGAATGGATTTTTCGTACTCCAGGACCTAGACTCCTCATCATATGGCGGTGGATTTTTCATTAATAAATCCTCCAGGTATTCATCTTCTGAATCACCCACAGTCATTAAGTGTCGGGTTTTCTCTGTCCTTTTTCCTCCTACGGGTTCGTCTACAGTACGTAGTGGGAATAGTCCTTCTATCATCATGTTCTGTCTCCACTGCTTCATTTTTTTCTCTTTTGCTTCTCCATGCATTTTCGGGTACCATTTGATTATTCCCTTGTCAATTCTAGGTCTATCTCGCTCAAAGGCCTCAATCTCCCATTCTTCTAAAGCCTCATATTGGGTCAATCTTGGTCTGGGATGTAAATCATTCATTCGGGTTCTCAAATTAAACAAAATTCTACCATTAAAGGTACCGTCTAAAGCATGGGTACTCACAAACTTTCTCTCGGGGGCCAAATTTACAGTGTGGTTTGTGTCCGAGGGCCACACCGGTGGGGGCGGGGTCAGTGGGGAAGGGGCGGGGCTAGAGCAACAAACAAAACTGTGACCATAAAGTTGATCACGCCTTCGTCCACTGAGCCACCAGACCCGGCATAGACACACATCTCTCTCCCTCTCTCTCCCCCTCTCTCTCCCTCTCTCCCCCTCTCTCTCCCTCTCTCTCTCCCTCCCTCTCCCTTTCCCTCGCCCTCTCTCTGTCTCTGTCTCCCTCTGACTCTCTGTCTCCCTCTGACTCTCTCTCTCTCTCTCCATCTCTCCCTCTGTCTCACTCACTCTGACTCTCTCACTCCCTCTCTTCCTCTGTCTCACTCACTGTCTCTCTCCCTCTCCCTCCCTCTCCCGCTCTCTCCCTCTCACTCCCTCTCACTCTCTCCCCCTCTCCCTCTCCCTCTCCCTCTCCCTCTCCCTCTCCCTCTCCCTCTCTCTCTCTCTCCCTCTCTCTCTCCCTCTCTCTGTCTCTTTGTCTCCCTCTGTCTCTGTCTCACTCTGACTCTCTCTCTCTCCATCTCTCCCTCTGTCTTACTCACTCTGACTCTCTACCCCTCCCTCCCTCTGTTTCCCTCCCACTCTGTCTCCCTCCCTCTCTCTGTCTCCCTCACTCCCTGTCTCCCTCCTTCTGTCTCCCTCCCTCTCTGTCTCCCTCCCTCCCTCTGTCTCCCTCCTCTGTCTGCCTTCCTTTCCCTCCCTCCCTCCCTCCTACTTTAACGAAGGTAAGGTCCATCAGATTGGTTTCGACGTCTTCAGTGAATTTGGACATCCGAAGACAAATATGCAGATAGATACAAATGGATGTCCTCATAGTATGGGCAACGGAGTAGAGCTGTGTCCAGTCCAGATTTAATGATATGGCTGGAAGCATTCTGACAATCTGCATTGACCTCCTGAAATGCTCCTTCATGTTTGCGGGATGTGGGCAACATCAATTGGGTTATACCCCATAATAAAGCATGGGTACAACAGGCGAGAAGGCAGTTGGCCTTTAACGATTTCAGAGCTGTACTCCCTGCTGAGAAGGCTTTCTTGCTCCATGCTTCCAGTCTTTTAGACTCCCTATCTGCATGTACAGTAAATAAGGCACCACTCAATTGTGTACTGGAGAAAGAAGCTTAAATAACCAGGCTCTCTGGAGATGGGTGTGTGGAGAGAAAAAGTGAGTTGCTGCCTGGTACCGAACTGTACCTCTATGCCACAAGTCTATCCACCGCTGGCATAGATGATGGATTTTCCCAAGCTGTCACGACAGGTGCCATCAAAGCCTCATTGAAGGACAGCTAAGGTTCTGATGTGGCTGATGATGGCAAGAGAATCTCGTTAAGAAGATTGGACTTGGTCTCTGCTGAACAGAAATCCAAAGATCTCCACGGCATGTCTGCTTATTTTTGTAAAATATTAGGTCCAGGTGCTCAATTATTTTTAGGAGGCCACACCCACAGGCTCCACCCCCTCCCCCGGCTCCACACACTTCCACCACTGGCATAACCCAATTACTCTATTGACTCCACCCAAATTCTCAAATGGCGTTTCTGAAAGCCAGATGTAGTACCCGACCTGAATTTCTGCAAGGGAGCATTCCTTAAGTAAGATTTTGATAGGAGGTTCCTCCTGTCCCGGATAAAATTTTGAAAACAATGAATGCAAAAGTGCATGTAAAGCACTATTTTGGAATAAATTGGCTAAAACGACTAATGTAACTCCTGCAGGGCCACACAGTAGTTAGGTTTGACTTTACTAATTACAATGTATTTCTATCCAAACAAAGCCTTTTTAGTAAAATTAAGATAGTCAAAGACTGGGGAAAAACATAACTTTCTAACTTGTACCATGCTGGTTGCATGTAGCGCTTTGATGGCAGTTCATAATTCACTGTGCTTGGTTATAACTTATGAAATGCACCGTAATAAAATGATCTATGTGACAAAGTAGCATCCCACAGAGCAGTGTTAGGGTCTGTTGATAAACTCTACCATGAACCTTATGCTTGCTAGGAGTGTCCTCCAGACCCAGGTGTGAATGGCTGTTTGGATTTTCTGAAGTCACTCATCACAAACAGTCTCATGAGCAATTTCCCTACAGGTAAGGTTCATTCTCAGGTGTGTTATATAAATTTTGCAAGATGCAAAGAATGTGTACAAAGCATATTACAAAACAGTATTTCAAGAGCAATGCCCTGAAGAGTTAGATCAGAATTCAGCACTATTGCGAATCCACTGGTGTTGAGGACACACAATTTAGATGCCTGCCTCACTGCAAGGGGCGTAATTGTGCTGACACACCAAGTATATCAAGGTGTTGTTAAAATAAAGAATACTTTAATAGAGAATGTTTGGTTTCCTTGCAAGGAGCGGATTGGGGGTTAAGGCCATGTGGAGCTGCTGGCTTTGCCAGTTAACTAATGTTGTGGATTAACCAGCCCCAGCTGACCGATAAACCATGTAATATAACAGCTGCCAAGGTTTCAGATTGCAATGTCTGACATTTTCATAATGTCAGTGCAATTATGAGTAACATTTCAATGACTATGAGTGACACTTTCTCGTGAGCAAAATCAAGCAATGACGACGTAGGAAACATAGATCAGAAATTACACCCATTTAAGCAAAGAGATGGTCTTTCGAACCTTGTGCTCAAACACACGTAGTTAAGGTAATCTGACCGCATTATAACAAAAATAAGCCCATGTCCAACTTGAAGGGGGAAAAGGGATGAGGCAGATGAGAAATCACAAGGACCAAGGCACTGTGATCCTCAATGTAGAAATTCACGTGAGTGGGCAGGATTTCTTTACATAGGAAGGACTCCTACGACAGAAGATGTAAACAAGAAATGCTGAATCGGTAGTAGGCAACATCATACATAAGACAATAGTTATTTTAAGCTTTAGGTACATGACTGTAACAACCATTTAATACGAGTACTACATGGCTTCATAGGTCATTGAGCATAGTATTCTCCAGTAACGTTATGCACATTTCATGACATCTATTTAAAGTCAACAAAAAGTAACTATCACCAGAAGCCAGTATTTTTTAGACTCATTTTACACACACACACCAAGTTTCCTGCTAGCATTGCTCAAAGGGGCTCCTCCGTATAAAACTGTCAACCCGTGCTCAGGCGAAATGCCTTTCCAGGGCAGGCATATTGGAAGTCATGCAGCAGATCGTATCATTGCTACAAGCCACAATGAGCACCGAAAAGCTCCGGCGCAAATTAAGCCCATGTAGCACTATTCCCTCCCTCGCTTTCCCTCCCTCCCTATGTCTCCCTCATTTTTTTTTTAAAAGGCTGTCTGCAACTCGAGCTCGACTCTGAGACTCTGCTGCCTGTGGGGGCCGGGCGATTTCCGCCGTAGTCAGAGTGGGGCTGCAGGGGCGCTGAGAGGTGAAAATAGCCTCATTAACATGCTAATGGTCTGACCATTAGCATGTTAATGAGGCTATTGTCACCTCTCAGCGCCCCTGCAGCCCCACTCTGACTACGGCGGAAATCGCCCGGCCCCCACAGGCAGCAGAGTCTCAGAGTCGAGCTCGAGTTGCAGACAGCCTTTTAAAAAAAAAAAAAAATCGGGTACGATGTCTGCAAGGTCCGCGGGCCGCCAGGGAAGGCTTGCCGGGCCGCCAGCGGCCCGCGGGCCGTACAATGAGTACCCCTGGTCTAAAGGAAATGCTAAAACTCCGTCGTCTTTGGTATATTCCACCCAATTTTCTAACCACACACAGGTATGATACCCTCGGTCAAATAACATAAATGATGCGGGAGTATTAGGTGGTGGAATGATTATACCCTCTCTAGTTTTGATGGGTTTATCCTGCTTGAAGTAATTTTTAACTTTGTCTACGAGAGTCATTTTTCTTTTGCTTCCGTACATATTATAAGGTCTGCCTCTTAACATCTGATCTTTACCAAAACCTAAGTATTTCGGATCAGGTAAAAAATTCTGGATACCACATATACTTCGTAAAACCTAGTTTGTGCGTGAATTACGTACTCCTGTTTACTAATTTTCTTCCAATACTAGCGCGTCTTGTAAATTTCAACAACCAAACAACACTGTGGTTGCAAATATTTTCGACCAATGGGAGCGCGGCCTTTCCGTGAGACGCGTTCTCACACTCCGGCGCTCACCCCTCCTTTACAATACCAGCTCTGTTACACACCTGCTGTTTCGACCAATACCAGCGCGGCACAGAGTGACGTCAGCGCAGCTCCGCGACTGACTCCCTCCTTCACAAGGTAACGGAAACTCAATTTCTTTTCTTAAAGTGCAAGTGCTCTATTTAATTTACAACATATAACATTCGCCATTGTACTAGAGTGTCTAGAAAGGAAAGATTTGTTTCACTGCAAGTAAACCTCTTCTGTCTACTTTTCATATACTGCGGATAGACGCTTCTGCCTCCCCTTCACACAAGCATTAGAGAACCTGCTACTTCTTTGACTCATCCACTCTTTTCGGGATATATACTAAGTCTAAAGTTTCACTAGCGAACTCTTTTGCTATCACTCAAACACCGACGAACCTACTACTCCTTCTCGTGTGACCCTTACTAGGTTATATCACAACTGAAGTTTCATTAGCGAATTTGTTGCTATCATTTATTCAACTATTCATACAGAAAACCCTAATTAGCGCTTCCAGTTCTGCCAAACCATGCACTAATTTTCCTCACCGTAAGTGACCTCTCTGCAAAGTGGATTCTCCTCACCACCCGCTATTCAGCGCCCGGGGATTCCAGACAACATATAACAATCACTAACGAGTTGTTAATACATAAATCAATATAGCAGCATTTCATCAAAATTATTTAAAAAACATTTCATAACATTTCAAAGCAATTTTATATTCGATCGATCAATACTTTTAGCAGCAAAAATTTTAGCAGCAATTTTATTTCATATAGTTATCAACAATAACCTATCTACCTGTTTTAACTAATCCCTAACCATCATTCTGCTACCAGAAAATTACTGATAGAGCGCGCAGGTCACCCGACTAACTTTTATTACCAAATAGTGCACACTTGGGCCCATAAGAATATTTTTCATTACACATTAATCAGGTAACCTACACACTTTTATCAGTAGTTCAGTTTTCCTTCTTTTCTATCTTCGTGTACCTGACTTACCAATCCTCGTCACAGGTACCTAAGATCACAATGGATCAGGGAGCTAGCTGTGGGACAAATAGACAACACAAATACCATATTCACATTGGAAAATGTTTATCTCTTTTATAATAACCACAAACTCGGGAAGTTTTGAAAACCATTATCTAATCATCTTCATCATCAAATGCCATGAGCATGAAATTTACACAGATCAAACTATCTATAACTAGAATTAGAAATATTGTATAGCTATGAATGAGCTTAAGAATCATTTAGAAACCGAAAAATAAGGAACACGCTATTTTGATTAATAGACTTTCACAATTTCACTAAAGGCGGGTAAAGAAAGGGAACATACTAATCAAGTAGACTTTCGAAATTCACTAACGATTCAGAGGAACCTGAAACTTATGCAATTTGATTTATCAGGATGTGCTTATTCTCTATAGGGAGGGTAAGAATGGAACAAACTATATAGGCAAACGATTCAGCATTTGACTAAAGGTAGGAAGAGAAGTGGAACATGCTAATAGACAATAATTCATGAAATTCTCATTTATAGAAAGACGGGGAGAAAAGGAACGTAGGCAATTATGCTTTATTCGAGACGTTAGAAAGGAAGTTTAGATAAAGGAACACCCACACTCAGTTATACTTACCTAGGATAGGTTGAAGGCTAACCCTGGCCACGGGTCAGGTGGAAAAGGCGGGAAAGGACCCTCAAGGACTTAGGTTGCCATTAGGCGAGCAGGTACGGCTCATGGATAGTCAGGACAGGATAACCCCAGGATTTGGATCAGGACCGGGCTCACCAAAGGGTGCGACCAACACCTGCAGCTTTGGTTGCAACACCTGCGCTACTCCCTCTCTGCAAGGAATCTGCCAATAACCCTTATTGGGTTCTCGAATTTCCCAGCAAAGTGCTTCACCAGCACTTAAGGTTCCCAAAACCCCGACTGGGTTTGTGGAAAATACGGACAGAGTGCTCCGCAGCTCTCTGTATCAATCACCTATAGAGTTTGTTGGGTCAGTGACAGGTCAGCTATTCGGACAAGTCGGACAAATACCTAGGCTAGTTATACTGTTTTCGGGTCAGTGTACCACCCCCCAATGTTGCAAGTGAAAGGATCCCCAACTTCTGATTGGCCAAAGGAGGAGGTTAGATCATCACACCACCTAAATTTTAGACTTTCTCAGGCTTAATATTCAATTTTCGCACCCACCCCTTACATTCTAGTTCCCATGGCATAAGATTTACAGAGTACAATAGGTTACACAGCAGTGAAATACAATTGTTGCAATTGCAGGTACAGTTCAGCTTCGTCCCGCTAGGTTGGAGTTCAGGTTCCCAGGAGCATCTTGGCTGTGTCTGCCAGCTGGCTGGGTTCCACTGCTGCATGGCTTTCTTTTCCCCATCACGTGACTGGTACCATACGGGCTTCAAAGATTGAGTATCATGCGCCTCCTAGGCCCAAAGAATACGATACATGAAAAGCAAGCGAAAACATTTTAGAAACACAGAAAAAATGAATACACTGTATACCATGATTGGCTATACTACACCCCTCTCTTTACAATAACTATAGCATTAGGGTAAGTGCAGAACAAATGGCTTTGCAAAAGCGGCAATGCAAGCTCTGAGCATATGAGAAAAAAGCGGCTATTTTAGCTGTATTGCGCATGAGCAACAAATTCCCACCAGAACTGCGAGTGCGTCACATCACATGGGTATGACCGACGCATGCGCAGACTAAATTCCCGCAAAGCAAAAACCATTTTAAAGGCAAGCGTATTACGTTTTAGAAAACACATAGGCAAGCGTCACAGGGACACCCCTGGTAAAATGTGCAATATTAGTAAAACACAACGGATTGATTACAAAGTTAAGGTTATTTGAGGTTCTTGAATACATGCAAGTCGCTTAATGTGCGAATACTTGCTCCATCACAGGTATGTCATGCCACAAGATGACAGGGTTTAAACTGTCCTGCACGTGTCTCAGACCTGCATGAAGTCTGCCTTTGGTATCTCGCCACCAAACACAGTTCTAAGTTCTGTGACACGTGCTCCATGATGCATCTGAAGGCCATCGGGGACCGGGACCCCAAATTCTACTTTGCTGAACATAAGCAAAGGTCGGTCCCCTGCAAGTTCAAGGTCATATTGGTTCACATCCTGATGGAAAGTCAAGGACAAAGTCGTAACTTCAAGAGAAAGTACGGGTGAATTTATCTTCCTCCCTGATTCTCATGCCTCAGGAAGAGGTCTCAAAGTTGGTGCTCCAATGAACTGACTCCGGTTTAGTGCCCTGGGCCATCCCATGTTACAGTGAACAAAAAGGCCATGCGGCCACTCTTGAACATGGTTTTGAATTTGTCTTGTGCACCTTCTGACCTTCAGTCGTGCTTCTGCAGGCGGGTCCTTTCTTGGACCAGACTGATCGTGTTTGAACTCTGCTCTTTTTGGCGCAGGGCTATGCTTTGATCCCATTGTCGAATTCCCACTGGTAACTCCCATGTTGACACTGGCCACAACTCCAGAGACACTGGTTCTTATCTCTCCAATTGCGTATCCATAGCTGGCTTTCGCTGGGCACCATTTGTGGGAATAAATTCAAATTTCTATGAATTGGAAAAAAAAAAAAAATTCTCTTTGCTTTCTAAGATAAATTCTGGAATTCCTGAAACATTGGCTCCTTTTTTTTTTAACGTATGGTACCTAATTTTTTCTTTCTTTTTTTCTTAGCCTTCCAGGCTCTATATGCTTTAATATATTTTGTAAACACTCCAGAGCATATATCACTCTCCGGTACTCTTGTCTATTTTTCGTTTTTTTTATTTGCATGACAGGTGAACACCCTGCACTGTTATCACCTTCTCCGTCCCACTTTGTATCCCTAAATACCTCCGTTTACTGTATTTTACTATCCATTTGCGCCCCACCTACTCCCCACTGCACCCCAAGTATTCTCTCTTCTTTCCCCCGCTCGTTGCTCCCTCTCCTTGCTGCTCTTGCATGGGGCTCGTTTGTAGTTACAGGAACGGCTTTGCATTATTGATGAGGCATAATGGTATTTATACGAACTGCTGATCTGCAGCTCTGTTGCTGTGTTCCACTGTGTGCGGAAGGCAGGGTGCAGTGCTGTTTTGGCCATTCATTGGTAGTTAGACTCCTGATGAACGGCTTTCAGAAAATAGCTCATATAATGGCTGCATTGCTGATCCAGGGTAATAAGCAATTTAAACCTCAATGTCTGTCATATCTGATGCTCAGTAAAGCTCTTTTTCATCAGTCCCTTGATAATAGCTTCCCTTTTTATCACAGCCTTTTTCTGTATGTTTGAACACCTGATAGGCATCTAGGTGATTCGAGCCATCTAAGCTGAAAGACACCAAGAACAAGTGACTCTTCAACATTTCTCAAAATGCTGGAAGCATTTGTTATGCTCGGGAATGATGAGGCATGATGTTACAAATGTAACTTCGAAATGTTTACCTATTCTGCAAGACCCGAAAAATATAGGAAGATTTCGATTGAATGACTGCAGAGGCACTGTGAAGGTAGTCTGGGACTCTTTATAGGGCGTTGTTATGTAAAAATTCCTCTTTAAAGGGTGCTTTTTGAAATGGGAATGAGTGGGGTTTCCTAAGTGTTACTCTGACAGATTCCTAGGACTTCAGAATATTGTAGCTATGTTCTGCGTTGCCTGTAAGCTCTCTGATGTTTAAGAAGGCGCTAAATATATATATATAGCGACTTCTTAAACATCAGAGAGCTTATATATATATAATTATATATATATATAATATATATTTCGACTCCTCCGCACTCCGGAATACACTGCCGCCTTACAAACCAGCAGGTGTATCGTCGTTCAAAAGACCTCCATAGTTAGGTCTTTAACATTTCTCCTCTCCCAAGTAGCGGAACACCACAAGTTGACGAGACTATGTGTTGGCCAAATTGATTTATTGCCAGTCAGCCCTTCGAGCCTAGAGGATGAAGCTGTGCTGCACAGTGGCAAAACAGGCATTTATGCACTGTCAAATCTTCTAGATTCACTAGTTGTTCATAATTCCTCCATCCAGTGGTTGAGTCCGGAAGTGTTAGGGTACAAAACTGTTTCTACTCTTGTTCGGTATTGACATAGGCAGAGCCTGGGTATGACGGTGTCCGTAAGCTCACAGTGCCCCATTATGTGACCACAAATGTAGACTATTTTTATTTACATTTGGGTTCAGATGTATATCGAGAAGCTCCAGAGGAAGTTACTGAATGTTTTTCAAGAGAACTCAGTTAAATTCTCAAACCCTTTGAGGAATATCAGTTCACAGTGAATTGGGAAAAAGTCTGCCTTAACTTCAGAAATGAGAAACACTTTCTTGGGGGTTCACCAGTTGTCTCAGTCTTTGACTGTGAGACCAGTGATTAAACTGTTCAGTATGAAGCCATCTCGCTTTCTCCTTATTCCCACCACAAGATTACCTGAGTCCTGTTCGCAAGCAACGGGAAAATGGGAGGATCAATTAGTTATTACAGCAAGATCAAACAGGAGAATAAATGGTGACACATAGGGAATATGTTAAATGGGAAGACTTTAACTATTTCATTATCCCTACATCCTCAAAGCAACCGACGTTTCACATATGTGCAGTTGAGCACACATGAGATAGCTGCCCAGGAGGTGCTCCAGCACATGCGTTACTTGGTATTGAAAACATTTTTCCAGCCCTAAATGTATTCCAGAGCCACGTCCAAAGGAGAAAGTACAACACAACTGCTATCTTTTACTTGAACAAGCAGGTGGTGGGGGAGGGGCAGGGGACGCAACCTCTTACTCTCTCTCTCTACAACACTTTAGGCATTACCAAAGGTAAGTACTTGTTCTTTGAGTGATTTGTGTGGTTTTTTTTTTTTTTTTTTAGATGAACATGGGCCGATAATCCCCCCCGGAGTCAGATGGGGCATAATAACCCTTCCACATAGGGCATCTCAGCGCCCAATGTGGTGAAACATTACTTGGCAGCTTAAGTCCATTTTGCTACTTACTGGTACCTATTCAAACAATCTGTCACATCTAGTAATAGAAATAGACTAAATTGAAGTGAGCATATTACACACAGGTTGGTTGCTGGAGATTCCCTACCGCACAAGCATTCCAGTCCGTTGGACCACCACTGCTTTGAAAGAGATGATCAGGAAAGCGGCGGGTATGTGCAGATATACTCTCCAGCCATCCCAGTGCTCCACCTCACCATGGAAAGGGTAGTAGTGAATGCAGTACGGATTAAAGGCATGACATTATTAGGCTCTTTGTATATATAAGGAACATTTCTCACTCTGAATCACTTCCGCCAACAACACAACAGCACTTACCATTTTCACATATTGCAGACCGAAACAGACTGCACAATTTATTTTTCAGTCATTTTTTTTAGAAGAGCTCCTGGAGTTTGCACCAATTACGCAACTGATCTCTGCTCCTGACTCTGGGAAATGTGTGTCCAAATGATACATTGCATTCCACACTTCCTGTTCGGCCACCACACAACCTGCACATAGATATTGTGAACGAGATTTAGAGTTGGAGATAAATGATGATACATTACAACACTATTGTATAAAGCAGATTTGTACAATATTGATGAACTGTAACCATACATTTTTTCATTTAAAATTGATAATCCACTTGTATTACACTCTGGTACAAGTGTATAGTTTTGATTAAACAATAGCCCCCATGTGCCAAAAGTGCTTGCTCTTGAACGCAGATTTAATTCGTTTGGCGTTTTGCTGCCTGCTAATTAATGCATTTTAGCTGGAAGTTAAAGATATTGTATCCGAGGTTCTTGGTGTGCCTGTAGACATCTCACCATTGACTCTTACTGAGTTATGTTTCAAATGTCCGAGCCTGTTCACCACTTAGTCACACTTCGCTTGTTGCTGGTCAGGAGACGGAAAGTGATGACGTGGATGAAGGAACCCTTTCAGAAGAAACCGGACTGACTCAAGGAAGCATTTCTTTGGAATGAAAATTCAGAACTGCACACTACACTACAATACAACCAGCCACTACGAGACCAAAGGATATATGGATACCCTTGCAAAATTACTTATTGACTACAAGCTCGGGTTTAATTGTGACCAGTGACTTTTGCTAATTGTGCATGTGCCTGAGGATGGAATGCATAAGACTTGTACGTTACCCTGTATAGTGATGATTTGATAAAGGGAATCAGCATTGGTAGATGTTTTATCCCACTGTAAGTCTATGTGCATTCCAGGATGGATATGTGGGAGACCGTGCGGTGAGCAATGTCTTAAAAGATGGAATATGTGCTGGCTTACTTCACATTGGAAAATCAAATGACTGATTGATTGTTGTATTATTTTGACTGTGCATGTTCTTCAAGCTAATGTTAAAAAATAAAATAAAAAATCAGACAATAATAATAAAATAAAATAATTGCCAAGATTACGCTGCCAGGTGCCCACTACTATTACATTCTCTCTCGGGATCTACTCGCTTATGCTTTTCTCCCTCTCCCTTCTCCATACAAAATTAATCCAAAGCATCTATGCATGTCTTTGTAGACACAGACAGACACTTTTTCTTATGGGGTAAAAAAAAAATCTAAGGTGTAGTCTGGGTCTTTCACCATTGTGAGTTTTAGATAATGTGGCCATACGTTGTCCAGTTGACACTTTTAACCTAAACAAATGCTCCTCTCCTTTGTTCTTTGAGGTTTTTACTGACTTTTATTACGTCAAAAAAGTATAGATCGCCTACAGAAGCCTGCATTAAGGAAGGTGCTACTGTTTGCCTGAATTAGCAATAAAGGTTTAATGGAGTTCTAGCACAGTTGATCAATACAAAATTCACCTTCAAGAACCTAAGATGGCAACCACAAGCACCAGCATCAGAGTGTCTATGGAAAAAGACCAGAAAAAGCAAAAAAGAATGAAAATTGTGTGTACGCTGCGGGGCAAGTGATCTAGAACATTCGACTGCCAGAATAGCCTGGTGGATCATGAAACCTATTTTACGAGAATACAAATACCAAAAAGGCAAGATCAAAATATGACAAGCAGAACTATTATTGCAGTGGAGCTCATGGGGTCCCACTAGCAATGCAGAGAGAACAACCCCCCTAAAATATGGCAAAGCTACTGACTAGTTACAAGTGCACACTCAAACTAATATTTGCATAAGGACTGAAGAATATCAGTACCAGAAAAGAGTGATCACAAAATTGCTACTGTAACTGTCGATCATTGAGCTTGTACTAGAATACCGAATGGTCTGTGCAGTCACACTAGCAAAGACAAGAAAATGGTGATAAAACATCGATCCTCCATGAATGGTGAATCAAAACTGTAGTCTAGTTGCAGATGTATCCTCAACCTCTCAAGCACATAAGGAACTTATGAATAGAGTTTGGCCTGCAAGCGGTTGCACCAGCAAAGAAGAGGAAACTGTGATACAACACCAGACCTCCCTAGAAGACAAGAGAAAACAGCACAAGTCATTTATAAACCTACTTTCAAACTAACAATTGCATAAGGCGCAATGTGAATTGACTAAAATTCTCATGTATGAGTTGGCCCCTTATGTCTTCGCAGCTTGCTAAATCGGTAGAGATAAGTAAGACCTGAATGGTTTACACAAGCCCACACCAAATCCAAAATTATAATCTAAAAAGTGGAAACCCTGTGTGTGAAATCATAATAGCCTGTGCGAGGAATAGAGGGATGATCAGGTAGCACGCTCGTCGAATAGGAAGGCTGTACTGAAGCATCCAAAGGTTCAGTAGCGAGAGTTCACTCTTACTCTCACCACACCTCTTTGCATAATTATAAAACATTGTAACAGATGCAGACTTAAGCTGCTATTCAACTATCAGCTACTTAAACATAGTACATGACAAAACAATATTCTAGCTGGATCAAAAGTGCTCAAGGTCATAAATGTGCTCTATCAACACTGGCTTTGATGCACATACTCAACTGATATGCAAGGTCACGTGTAGCAATTTTGCTACTCCCATGATTGTAATAGACAAGGATCCAAAGGAAAAGCAACCCCAGGCAGGACATAAAAGAACCAAACTTGACTCCCCTCCCACGTATTTTCCTATGAAGGAAAACTCGCAACCCTGTACATGTCTAGAATTAGTAAAGAAAAACTTGCAGTAATGCATGAAACTATGCGCAGAGCACTAAAACAAATACAGACAGGATGCAAGAAGAACTTTCTGGGGTTTTAAAATAGTTTAAAGAAATTGCCACACGTGTAACTGAAGCTAAAAGCAGAATAAGCAGATACAGAAGAGAAAATGAGAAAAGAGTGGGGTGTAATACAAAGGTAGAGAAAGAGAGATCTTTGATTTGTAAAACCACAATGTGATAGGAAATCTATGGATTTTTGGCCTATGATGAGGCATCTAGGACAGAGGTAAAAATTGTGGAATTTTTAGGCTCCTGGATCTCTTGCACTCTGCGCCTAGTACAAAAGACCTTAATATAGAACGAGTTCTCAGAAAACCCACAAAATATTTAAAAACAAGGAAAAACAAATGTCTGATACTTCAATTTCTAACCCATCAATTTGCAGAAGAGATTCTGCTACACATGGGGAAAGTACAACACGTTTCATGAGAAGGAGCAATGAACAGCTTTTCACAAGATTGTGTAAAACTAGTGCACATCAGGAAGGATTTATAAACAAATAAGCAGATGGTTAGTCATAATGTAGGTTTCCCGTAACAGTCTGCAGAGCGAATTTGGAAAGGTTGATAACAGCCTAAAGAGCTACTGTAGTGCATTTTTGGTCCTGCCCTGGTCTACGACTGAAGGTAAAATATCAACAGTGCACTTCGTGATCTTGACTGTTTGTAAATCCTAGGTTGAAGTCCCCCTAGCAGGGTAATTTTTTTAATATAAATTAAATGGTACTCACCTGTATCAGCACTCATTCTGATCCAGGTTAGGCAGTAACCATCTTCTCTGTACTCCTGGTATCTTTTGGCCTTCTCATCCTTCTCTAAATGAAGTCGTAGTGTGGCAGGTGGCTTTATATCAGCCGATTTCTATTAATGCACCAACCTACCCTTGCTTTACATCTCCATTAACATCACCAGTACCGTCTCTTTACCCCTTGTAGGGAAACAAGAGTTTGTCTGTACAGGCAGGCGTCCTGTCAGCAGATAGCAGCTAACCATTTGCAGGAGCAGATGCTGCTCACAGACACCACAATCTGCTTTCTTAGCCTGTTTCCATGCTTCAGCTTCCAGAAGGAATATATTCATTTTTGGCTTAAATATGTGTGGATGGCAGGGTGCGGTATGGTAAAACAAATATCCAGTTGTATTGAGATACCTACTATGGTCCTGGGTTGTGTTGTCAATGGCCTCTGAGAGCCAACGTTGTCTTGTGCATAATTCCTGACAATGGGGTGTTTGATGTTTACTCTATCCTGACATCAGTGTGTATAGTATAACCAACTGTTAGTGTGCTTAGCTGTGGAGTTGTATCCAGCCAGTAATTTGGTGATTGTTTGCTGATAGGCTGGCAGATGTTTGCATTGAAGATGTATTGTAAGGGTAAAAAGCATTACAGTGAACATTTTACCTTTAAAAAAGATCTATCCTTGCATGCATTTGTGATGTCCACAAATTAAAAAGAATAGAGTTATAAAGTATGTGAGATCTGGCCTTCCATCCTATTTGCTCCTCTCTTTAATTACGTTTACACGTGTTCCGATCTCTCCCAATACAGCATCTGAGCCAAATTTGAAATTGCGCTCCAGGCTAAAGCAGAAGGTGGCAGAGCGACGGAGCAGCCCCCTCCTGCGGAGGAAAGACGGGCCGGGCATTACTGCCCTGAAGAAACGATCACTGGACATTCCAGGTAATGGAACACTTCACAGGTCCCTTAAAGACTGCCACCAGGGAAGGCCACAGGAAAATGAGGTGCCACTTCCACTTGTTGGCTCTGCTTTACTCTACCTTTCCTCCTTTAAAAATTGTGTATGTGCTCTCTGAATCGTAAATGTTTTTTCCCTGTTTTAACTCTCACTACAGTTTTCTCTCTTGTTTCCTTTCCTTTTTCCAGCACGGTCTGGGTACGCCTATGTTGTGGTCAGGGACATGTTTGAATGTAAAGTCAAAATGGGATGAAAATGTCTGCTAGGGGCTTTTGAATTTGTGCTTGATTTTGTGCCCAACTAACGATGACTGTAGACCGATATCCAATATACTTTTGGCACAAAACTGCTTAAATTAAAAAGGAAATGACCGACTATCCCAACAGTCCACGAGTGGCCCAGCAAGCTTTGGATGTTGCGGACTATGGAAAAACAGCACTGAGTATTAATGAAATGGGGCATAAATATGATAGCCTGTAGCAACCTCTTGTAAAGTACTTGATGGACAAAGAGTTTGGTTACAGTTGTCGTAAATCACGGAGATCTCCATAACTCTCCATCTACATACATGAAGCCAGATGGCATGTTCCAGAGGAAGTATTAGTGTGAATACTCAGGAAGGTGCACTTGACATTTGGCTTTTTCTCACCCGCGGAAGGGTAAGGGTAAGGGATGTAAAGGGATTCTTACTATTTAGAGCTTTAAGTGTTGCTATCTGTTCATTGTTGCATAGCAAGCTTGACCTTAGGATGTCATATAAAGTGAAAATGTAAGTTTTGTTTGAAAAAAATCGAAAAAAGAAAAAAACACTTTTCCTCCCTATCATGTATATAAAGTGCAGGCTGCACTTGTTTAATTTAACAGTGAGATCTCCTTCATTTGTGCTGTGCATGTTAACTCCGTTGCTTTTTTCCTAGTTAGATTTTTCCATTTCTTTTTTACAGACTCGGTGTGCAACAGCGCTCCAGGATCCGGCCCTAGCTCGCCGAATAACAGCTCCAATAACATCAGTGCAGAGAATGGAGTTGTGGGTTCGGTTGCAAGTATTCAATCAGAGGTGCTGGTCTGTGCTTTTACTAACATAGTTTGCAGAGTCCTTTAATATGATTTGCCAAATTGTCACATTTTCAGCAGAGTGCCTTTTTTTGCAAGTCTCTAATGTCTCGCTTTGGTTTTCAGCCTGGCCTGGCTCAGAGACTGGCGAATCGAGATGGTTCCATCAGTCAGCTTCCACTTTATACATCCCCTTCGCTTCCCAACATTACTCTCGGCCTGCCAGCCACTGCAACGTCCAATGTAAGCTCCACTTCAGACCTGTGTGTTACAAAGACAGGGATGCATGCACGTTGGCCAGAAGAGGTGGGGTTATAGCGTTTGCTTAGTCACAGCTCATGTGGCTGGGACATACCTGCTTTGATGGAGAAGGTTTCTGTCTGATGAATTTGTACTAGCTAACTCTCATAAGTAATCCTTTGAAGACTGGAGGAACAGATGCTTCGTGTAGGCTGTTGTGGTGTTCTGAAGTTAACACTTATGCTGAAGTCCTTCCTTCCTCTAACTAGATATTTTTGCAGGGTGGCGGAGGACAGCAAGAAGCGGAGCGGCTGCCCCTCTCGAACCTACAGCAACGCATCTCCTTATTCCCTAGCTCCCATCTCTCGCCGTACCTGAGCGCCAGCACCCTTGAGAGAGAGGGAGGAAATGGCCACAGTGCACTCCTGCAACACATGGTCTTATTAGATCAGCCTTCATCACAGAATCCCCTGGTCACAGGTGAGGAAAAATTATAAAAATATATTCCTGAAGGGGCAGAGAGGACCATGTGTGCAAACACCAGAAAGTTAATTACTAAATAGAAGTACTTCATGTATTCCAGTTACCTATATTTGGGGTCTCTTCATGTGTGTTCATGCCTTTGACTGGTGTGTTAGACACACTGTGTGGTAGTCCTGTGAGCTGCATGTCTTACCTTTGGGTTAGCAGCTCCTGGTTGCCCATTCCTATACGGATGTATGTCGTTACTATGCATGCTTTTACAACGCATGCCTTTACCACGCAACTTTTACAACGCAAGTCGTTACAACGACTTGCGTTTGGGGGGCGCTGGATAGTGAATAGTTTAATTTACTATTCCAACTCCAGTCCCCGTGGATAGTAGGGAAGGTTTTGGATAGTAAATTAAAACATTCCCTATCCTACAGCGCCCCCCAGCGCAAGTCGTTGTAAAAGTTGCGTGGTAAAGGTAGTGCGTGGTAAAAGTTGTGTTGTAAACGCTGTTTCCCTCCTATACATGGTTCTATGATGTGGGCTTTATTGCCTTAGTTCCATCAGTTTAGCCCACTTCCTGACTCCTGCCATTGGATTCCCTTGATTGAAATGAACCAGTCCAGAATATCTCCCCTTTAAAACCATCTCCATCTCAGTGATAATGCCGGGCCATGACTTGATGTGGTATATATTGACATGGGTTCCAAACCTTTGACCTTGTGTTCCAAACAGTTACTTTTAATTTCAAATGCTGTAAACCGCTCATGTTTACAGAAAATATACTATGCTCTCTTAAGAGTTCTTGGTTTTACCTCTTGACGTATTTCTGATTTATATCTAGTCCTCACTAAGTTCTAACAGATATATCAAATGTTTTGTGACATATGCCACTCCGGTTTCACTTTGACATCATTCACTATGCAGAAAAGTGAGTCGGTGTTCAGAAGCTATGTGTGAAAAACTGCACTCTTACTGCTTTTAATTCAGTTAAGGTGGTAATTAGAATCAGGTGCTGTTAATCAAGTGTACCTGATAACTTGACTATTAGTAAATTCTGCCCAACTGTGAATAAACTCTGTGAATAAATTAAACTGCTGTTTAATGTCTGAAACACACAGGTTTGTAGAAATTAATCATACCAGAAGATGTGTGATGGTCTCAGAGAAACAACTGATACTGCCATATCTGTATGGGAATAATTATACAGCCATTTCCAAACAAATGAATTTCATCATTCCGCAGTGAGAATCATTAGTTACAAAGGGAGGAATTTCAAGATAGTTGATCTACGAAGGAGCGGGGATCACTCCAAGATCACGCTGTATGAGGGTTCTACAAATCGCAAGGAACCCAAAGCTATATCTTGGGGTAATAGGCTTCTGTTCCTATAGTAGCAGGAGCAGCTCCTCTGCCAAGGCGGAGGAGGAGTCGCCCCACTGGTTAGGTCTCGTAGCGATACAGCGCGTCAGCGCTGTACTCGCCGAGATCTTATGTCAGGGAGCATGCTTCCCAGGAGACAGTCTGGGTCGCGCGCTTTGCCTTTTCCGCCGGCCGCGCGCGCGCGAACGCGCTCGCCGTGTCTGTCTCCTGGGAAGCATACATACACAGGCACCCTCTGCACGCATGCGCACACACAGACACACACACACAAGCACACATACACGCACGCACACATACAGAGACCCCCGTCGCGCACACACACACGCTCCTCCGTTGCACACACACACACGCTCGCACACACAAGCGCACCGCCCCCCATCCCACTTACCGCCAGTCCGGTCTTTCCCCTCATCTCGCAGGACACCAGTTTATGCATCCCCTCTCCTCGCGCGCCACAGTCCACGTCATCACGTCATCACTTCGCCCGACAGAAAACGTGCCACGTGACGTCGCTGGTGGTGTTGTTATTCTGTCCCAATATGGCTGTGGTTCCCAAAGTGTGCGCCGCGGCGCCCTGGTGCGCCGTGATGAACAGCCAGGGGCGCCGCGCAGCCATGCAGGAAGTCAGATGCAGATGATCAGAACAGTGGCTTTTCAAAGTATTTTTCCAGCTTATCTTCTTTTTACCCGTGTGTTGTGCCCTGCCCTGCCGTGCCTTGCCTCGCCTGACCCTGTTCAAATCGGTAAGTAAGTGTCGCAGACGAATGTAGGAATGTCTCATCACAATGCTTTTTAATTTTTCAATCGTTTGAACAGTAGCAAGTGCAGTGGCGCGCGATTTCACTGAGCTCCGCTTGAAAGCCCTTCGATTTTGCGGGTAACGTGAGATTCATGCCAAGCTTTAGAAGCGAGCCAAATGATCAGAACCGTGGCTTTTCAAAGTCTTTTTCCAGCTTCCTTGTACCCGTGTGTTCTCGGCTTTGCAGTGAGAGATAGTGTGAAGGGAGTTCTACGTGGGAAGCCCGAAGGTGTCAGAGCGCTTTCACAATAGGAACAGTAATGATAAATGTGAAAATTACAAGTGACCAAATTACAAAACCAAACGTTAAGTTACATGAGGCAGTAATATGAGCAAACAAAATACAAGAGGTAGCAAAAGGTACATTATAGGGGGCGCACAGTGGCAGCTGGGGGCGGGGGGGTGTTAAATAGTCCGGAATTAACCAGGACAGGTGGGAACAAAGCAAAGCACACACAAATGAAACTTCTGTATTTTGCAGGCATGACTGCACCCATGCAGTTTTTCACTGATGGGTTTAAAAAAATGTATTTGCAAAAACTCCGGGTAAAAAGGAAAAACAACAGTCTGGTGCTTTAATGCTACCTTCATGGAGTGGAGCTCAGAATTTGGAGGTATTTACCACTTCCAGTAAATACCCGATCCTCATCTTCCAGTATTTGCAGGTGCATTAAGTGCCCCACCCTATGCCACCCTGCTCAAAATCAGGGCCTCATTATATGTAATTTAACCTCACATGGCTATCGTGAAAGTGCTGCACAGGTCAGGCACTTGTGGGCCTACGTGGAATGCCCAAAGATGGCAGAGCGCTTCACAATAGGAACAGTAATGATACATGAGAAAATTACAAGTGACCAAATTGCAAAAGTTAAGTTGCATGAGGCAGTAATATGAGCAAACAAAATACAAGAGGTAGCAAAAAGTACATTACAGGGGGGAAAAGTGACATGTGTGCAAGTTGTAAAAACGTACAAACTACAAGTAGAGGTATAATACTGCAATAAATGGCAGACACTCGAGCACAAGAACACATTGGGAAGGCACTTCCATAGTCATGGAGAAAATAATTTTCTGTACTGGAAGGTCTTCCTTAAGATAATAGAGAGGGCGTGAGTTACATTTGGAAGTGTCTTTGAAGGAGGCGAACTTTGAGGTCAGTTTTGAGGCCTGGGAGGAGGTGGTGGCTCCCGAACACATGCAGAAAAAATTGGTTTTCTCTGAGAAAAAGGCCCCCAAGCAGGGCGAGTTTGTCACTCCCTGGTGAAACTAGTGACGGGTAAACGGAGTGTGGCTGATCCAGGGGCCACCATGTCCCAGGGCGCCTCCATGCATATTTTGTTACTAATATCATTATAATACCTTCATTGCGTCCCAATTACTTTACGGAAGACAACAGGAAGTACTCCCGAGGTCGGGCTTACATCCCGCCCACTGGTAAAAAAAATAAACGGTGGGGAGCCACGGCCAACTGCCGATTAGGTCAAGGGAGCCACGGGTCAAAAAAGTTTGGGAACCACTGCAATATGGCGTCTATCATGGAAGGTCCGCTAAGCAAATGTCCCTGGTAGGTACGGGGTCGAGGCCGTTCCATAGCGCCAAACCGCACTCTGTCGGCTGCTCCGCGGGTCTAGCCCCTGTACTGCCTGGGTCCTAACGAGTCAAGCGGGTTGGTTCTCTCGCACGGGTTAGTGAGGCTGGGGTAGAGTCAGTCACATGTATAGTTAACTCTCTAAGCAAATGTCCCTGGTAGGTACGGGGTCGAGGCCGTTCCATAGCGCCAAACCGCACTCTGTCGGCTGCTCCGCGGGTCTAGCCCCTGTACTGCCTGGGTCCTAACGAGTCAAGCGGGTTGGTTCTCTCGCACGGGTTAGTGAGGCTGGGGTAGGGTCAGTCACATGTATAGTTAACTCTGACTCGGCTCAGACTTCTTAGATTTTGTAGCAGAACTTACTACTTCATTTTACTCGTCTTAATATTATCGCCACAGCCTCTATGCTTTAGCCATTTACACCATCGTTTCTGCAGTCGGTGCATTTCAGAATTGTGGTATAAAATACCTATTTTCCTAGCCTGTGTATGTGTACCTCAAATTACTTTAGATCGCTCTATCTCCCTTGCCGCCCACACCGGATTGGCAGGTAAACTCTGATTTTAAGTTTCTATTTGAGCTCTGGTAGCAGTTACCAGGTCTAACCAAACCCCTATCCTTCTGCCGTCTTAATTTAAGATACTGGGTCAAACTACTTTCTGAACCCTGTTTGTCTGCATGCGATCACCTTATTTTACTAAGTCGGTGAGCTGTGTGTGGTGCAAGTTTAAGAGTAAATCGATTTTCCTCTCTTAAGCTGAAAAGACCAGCCGCTCTTATCAAGTGAATCGGAGGTCCGTATTTAAAATCTAGAACACTAATGGCTCAAAGTGCCAACATGCTGAAAGTGTCCTGTGAGATTTTGCCTCTAAAAAAAAATTAAGTAAAAATGCACCTACGTACGTACTGCGGTCCTCCCCATCTCTTCTGCATGTCTTTGCTCTAGGTAGGCTCTCTTGCTAAACGACTCTTTGGAGTTGGTACGTTTGGTTTGTGCTTGTCAAATGTGCTACTTCCTGGTGCTGTTTAGAGAGGAAAACGAGGTCTACCAGCATCTGCACCCTGCAATGGAGGGTTGGCAGGCGGTATGAATGCGGGTGGGTGAAGGCGTTTCAGATGGACTTGACGTGTGGGAGATTTGTAGCTTGACTGTTTTTCAAGGGTGCTTGGCTTTGGTGTGATGCCCATTTTGGTCTTGTATGGGGTAGCCTGCCTTTGCATGTGCCCTCTTTGGTAGATTTAGGGGTGTATTTCTGTTGTAGGTATGTCGGAGGCTAGTCGGTTTTCTTTTATTCATTATGCTTATCTTGATTGGTTCTAGGTGTTGGTGTACAGGTCCTGTTATTAGACCCGCCTTAAGTGTTAAGCAGAGTAATTTTGTGTTCATCTTTAGATACGAAATTTACTAAAGTGGTTATGTCTGGTTGCATAGTTGGGAGTAATTCGATCAAATCCTACCTCAGGAGCACAAACTTAACAAGTACGAGAAGCTGTTACATTCACTGCTGTACTAATAGCGCAAAATGCACCCTCTGGAAAAAGGCGCAAAATGCTAGTTATGCTCCCTGTGTAAATTGCATAATCTTGTGCATTTTTACTTTCATTACACAGCAAATTACATACTTTACGCCCCTGCTGTGTGTCACTAGGGCACATCCTGATGGGGCAAGGGTTGTGCATATGGAGTGAGGGGGTGCTGCATTTTCTGCTTGTTCTCTGGTTGTGGCACACCACAGATCCATACTCTAAGGTGGAGGCACCCTCTGGGTAGGCCCTCACACTGGTCAACTCTTGCTGTGTGCGAGGATGGATCCATTGTGTCTTAGGGTTTAAAGAACATAGGATGACTTTTGGAGAGAAGAAGAGTGGAGGTCATGTGCGATAAAGTGCCTGGCAGCAGCAGAGAGCGCTGTGCTGACATCAGTGACAGTTCTGCCTTCGTAGCACCCTCACGCAGGCCCCGTGGTATGGACAGCGCCTTGCAGTAATGGCAGATGCACTCTCGGCGCTGCACAAAGCGTCACTACCTCAGTGTGCATTGGAAGCCGCAACACACACTAGACCGCGCCTAGAGGTAGTAATTAAGTGCAGTGTGCCCTGCCAGCTTACAAACACACTGCCGCCATCAAGGAGAGTCACCAGGCACTGCGCTGCTGCTCGCTTCAAGGCACCTAGGCGTGTGCACACAGCGTCACTCAGTCACGCTCTTCCTCTCATCCCATTCTTTGCCCAGTTGTCTTCTCTTCTTCTCCATTTCAACCTCTTCTTTCTCTATCCCTCCTGTCTCATGTGCTCCTCCCGGGTTTGTGTGGTTTCTCGTTTGTTTTTTTCCTCTCTCTCCACAGTGCTTGTATCCGTGTTCCACCTTTCTGCTCCTTCAGTGTTCTCCCTTTTCTGTTCTACTTTCCCCTCACCCCACCTTCTCTTTGCCCCTTACCACACCTAACCTTCTCTTCGCGGTCTTTCCACATCTTCCTTTTACATACTTTTCCCTTCTCCCCTGTCCCCAAGCTGAAGACAGTCAAGGGGGGTTGTAAATCCAGTATTTGTAAAGCACGAACAGTTACCCGGAGGCATCCCGGCGTTGGGGGCCGTCAGGAATATTACGCAATTTATTGCCCAGAGTCACATGGTGCTGGGCTGACTTGTTTCCGTTTCCCACCCGCTCCTACATTACGACCGCTCTACCTCACACCAGCTTTTTTATTTATTTATTTTAATTGGAGCTTTTGTGCTAAAAAATATTTATTTTTCTATTTGCCGTCTTCCAAACTGAATTGGAAAAAAAAGAAAACTGGAGCAAAACACACCTATGTAATGTCAGCGAAGTGCGCATACATTCTGATGCATGCTTTTGACAGTGGAATAACTGCACAGCCATTGTGTGGGCATTTTGTTATACATTTTTATTTTGATGATTGTGGGCAGCATCTCAATGCTTTGCAGCCCCACCAAAGGCAATTGGCAAAGCTAATACAGGCTTGAGCAAACTGGAAACACCCAAGGCACAGGCAGAAAAGTCGATCAAATCCTCAAAACCCCTGCTTCTGCTCCCACCCCAGCCTCTCTCCATGGAAAGTTCTGTCCTGACGTCCCTTTCCCCTTCAGATACAACTGCCCTCAGCCTGGTCTCCTGAGCCTCCATCTCTGCTCACCACCCATACTTCAATGGTACATTCTTAGACTTTGGTACATCAACAGAGGTTAGATTTTTGCCTCACTCTTTAGGGTCTTGAACCTCAGTGACATCATCCAAAAGAATATAGCATCTCAGGGGCCACAAACACAAGCACAAAAACAAAGCAGGGAAAGAGGACTTCCGACCAGTTATTGAGGGCCTCACCCTTACCCACCACTATCCGGTCCTACCCTCTTCAAGGGAAACTCACCTGATTTCCAAATCTCCTCAACAAAGACATTCTTTTGAAACCATATTAACGTATAATACTGATTGGCCCAATCCTTCTGCTATTAGTAACACCAATACAGACTTTGCTAAAAATTTAATGCAACCCATTGTCATATACAATGCCAATAACTCAAACTTTAATGCTGCGAGACCTATTGCATTGCAAATGCTTGTTTTTATAGCAGTGGAAAAATAATATAATGTTTTTATCATTTATTTTTCGTAGCTACGGGGCTGGGTTATGGTGGGGCTGGGGTCACAGGGGAAGGAGTGGTGGGCACACTCTAGGTGCGCATGAGGGTTTGGCCTGCCGTCTTGGGCTGGCAAAAGTGTCATGCACACTTTATATGTTCCCCACCAGACTGTGCCTTACAGCTATGTTGGGAACATTCACAGGCTCATAGTCCCTGTCTGAACGCTGAACCACTGCGCTCAGACCAGTCACCACTCTGCTGTCATGCTGACAGCAGCGTCATGATTGGCTTAGGGGAGCCTGTGGGCTTCCTGCTTCTGGACTCGTTGTCCGGAAGAGAAGCAGAAAGACGGACGAAGAGGTACGTGTTTTTAAAATGTATATATTTTTGTTGTTTTCAACCCCACCTTACCATCCCCGTTTCCTACCAGCCGCCACTGTATAGCAGACATTAGAGTTCATAATGGTTTTGCAATTTACAAATGAAAATCCAGACCTCAAAACCTTTGAGATGCTGTGGCAGGATTCAAAAAGAGTTGTGCATAAGTTAATACCCTCAAATATCACCGAGTTCAAGGAGTTTTGTGAGCAGAAAAGGACCAGAATTCCTTCTAGACTTACTGGAAAAATGTACCTCTAAATTATTGCTGCTAAAGGGAGGTTACACTGTTACAGAATCTTATGATGCCCTTACTTTTTCCACACAAGGTTACTGAATGTTGGCAGACTTGTTTTTTTTATAATGTGAAATTTGTTTGTGCTGTTTGCCACATGAGGTTAATTAAACGTATCTACTGTTAGGACTTGGTGAGGACTGGATAAAGGGGTATACACCTGTTACAACGCATTTGTTACAACGCACTACCGTTACAACGCGACTTTTACAACGCATACCATTACAACGCATTGCGCTGGGGGCGCTCTAGGATAGGGAATAAGTATAATTTACTATCCAACACCTTCCCTAGGGTCCACGGGGACTGGAGTTAGAATAGTAAATTATATTTACCACTATCCAGCACCTCAAAGCGCTATGCGTTGTAATGGTATGCGTTGTAATGGTCGCGTTGTAACGGTAGGTAGTTGTAATAGTATGCGGAGTAACATGGTACATCCGGATAAAGGCCACATGTTTTGTTATGTAAAACCATATCACCTTGAGAGTTTGTAGATTATTTTTGTCTTCATTGGATATCTGGCTTGTGACGTAACATCACAGCTGCACAAGAACTGTGTCTCAAGACTCCCAAGATGGAAGTGGTAAATTAAATATTTTTTCCAAAATTGAACGGCACTATGTGCGGTAGTCCGACCTCCTCTTGAACAATATGCAGTATTGCTGACTCCAGGTGTTCAGTTTTATACCAGTTAATGAGTAAGATCCATACGTTGGCTCTTTACGGCTAGCAATTTCCAGGACTACACATAAAAAGGATCATGGTTGTAGCCAGTATGCCCCTGCCTTTGCTGCCTCTGTTAAGTTAAAGGCAATTGCTTTTTACCTGCTATACAGCTTGTATTGGAGTGTACTGAATGTCCCTTCCCATCTTCCATCCTTTCTTTTCTCCTCTGCTGTTTTGTGTCCCCTCTGTATTATCTTCAGACTGGTATCTTTCAGGCTTGGGGACATTGCCTCTCCATACCGACCGGGTGTCTCCTACAATACACAAACTGAGGCAACACCGCCCGTTGGGCCGTACACAGTCAGCACCACTCCCACAGAATGCTCAAGCCCTGCAGCAGCTAGTAATACAGCAGCAGCACCAACAGTTCCTGGAGAAACACAAACAACAGTTCCAGCAGCAGCAGCTACACATTAATAAGGTGAGTGATATCTGGTATTAAACATTGAGCTGGTTGCACAGGACAGTAATATTTAGCGTCTGAGGGATTATTTTGTTTAGTGCTCTGATGAGACTCGCCTCTGTTAACTTCTGATTTTAATTTCCTTCTGCTGTTGATGAGAATGATGCATTTGATGCGCCCCTTATTTTCCTGGCGTTTAGTGTGTTTCCGTAAAGGTCATGCTATTCCTTGGGATCGTGCTGTTTTGTCATTAGCCATCACATGAGATCCTGTTGTGCGACTTTTTTGTGCCAGAGTGTATATAAGATGGATGGCAAGAGACACCATCTGATTGATGGGAAGAATTTTAGCGTCTCACAGGTAGTTAAGTGTGATTGTAGGTAGAGTATGCTTGTATGCCAAGAGATCTAAATTTTAGACGTAGCATTGCTGGGATAGAAGCCATACCCTAAAATATAAGTGTGGAAGTCAGGTTATCAGATGGCAAGGTATTTATGAGCAACTGGCATTGATTGAGCATGAGGTAATACAGTGAAATAGTACAACAAGTTTTTGCCCACCAAATCATTTGTGGGGCAGAGCTCCTCCCATGAGATGCGAATGATATCTTGTGCTAGGGAAAACATAGCATGAGATGGGAAAATTCAACAAGACCTGAAGTCCGTACATGGAGCAGGAAAAGATTCCGCCAGACAAAGGAAATGCCATTCTATGTGGGCGTTTTCTTGGGCTAGGCGACTAAATCACAAGTTGGGTTGGCATTGCTGGGAACACTGTATGCTACAGATAGAGCGGTGCTTTTTGCAACGTGAGCCATGCAATTAGGTAAGAAGAAATGTATAGGGAAGCTGTTATGTGATTGCATGGTGTTACTGTGGCAGTGGCCATGATGAGACACTTTTGGTTAAGGATGCCATACTGTGAGATTTAATAATGTATTTTAATGTAATGTCTTTTTACCACGGTCTTACCTTCATTAAGCACGGTGAGTAGTGCTACTTTAACCTTGAGGTTTAGTTTGCGCTATACAGAGACCGTAAATTAATAAAGAAATATCAGGTTTTACCATTCCCAATTCCGTGGTCTCCATTTACTCAACTGGGAAGAATTGGAAGAATGAGTTGGGATTTCCGACTCAAGCTCAATCTTTAGGTCACAACTGATGTCTGCAATAACAGGTTAACTGAGCGAGTTTTTGCCTGGAAGAGAATTGGTGGGTGTTGGGCCATTTCTCTGGGGTCCAGATAAATCAGGGGCAGTGGAGCATTCCTTGTAACAAGTATTTACTGTCGTAATAATTCAAGCTTATTGTATTAACAAATACTTTGTTTTTAGGTCTCGCGTAGGCAGTGCATGTGCTGTCTCTCGTGACGTGCTGTTTCCACTGTATAAGGTTTATGCACATCCATCTGTTTTTATGCGTTCCTTCAAGT
The DNA here is from genome assembly GCF_964263255.1 of Lissotriton vulgaris. Taxonomy (NCBI): domain Eukaryota; kingdom Metazoa; phylum Chordata; class Amphibia; order Caudata; family Salamandridae; genus Lissotriton; species Lissotriton vulgaris. Next base: position 836,830,923 of record NC_141687.1, read on the forward strand.
GCCTTTCGAAATTCCTTTGTTTTTGTTGGTGAAAAGTTACATTTGTCCCTCCTTTTGCTGTTTTGGTCACGCTCTGGAGACTGGCCCTGTTATATGGATCATTTCACTATCGGCCATATGTTAATTTCGGCACACTACTTTTTATTTTGCCTGGGCTTGTTCGGCTTTCCCGAACATGCTCAGCTGAAGGCTGCAATAAATGTCTTTATCTTGTTTTCCACTGCCTTTAGTTTCACCAGCGCGTTTTCAGCTAGACGCTATGTTGTTTTTTACCCTACAACATTTTTGGTTTCATTAGCTTAAATGTCCAAACCTTAAATAATATACTTACTTAATGGAAGTGTAGTTTAACCGCATCGCTGCGGCGGCTTTTCCCGCTGTGTGCGGCAATTTGCGTTACCTGACGAGCTGAGCTCGTCATCAGCAGCGAAGGGGTTAAAAAGATGGCAGACAATAGGCTCAAACTATTTAAATTGTGCTTTTGACAGGGTGATTATTTGGATACGATTAAAGAAGTAAACATGCTGTTATTGCTCCATTTTATGAAAATGGAAGCAGCTTTAAGTTGCACGCTTTGAACCTTTTATGCTTTTTTTTTTAGGTTTCAGTCGTTGCTGAAATAAAATCAATATCCAGGAATGCCTCCTCATGCTCTTTAAACGACGCACGTTATGTGAGGGTACTTAACAATATGGCCTGCAAGTAGCCTGTGCAACACCACTGCAGCACCACCACTTAAGATCCAGTCAGCATCACTCAGCACCACTTCAGCAGCACCACCTGAGCATCGCTCAGCAGCACCTCAGCACCACTTCAACACCACCTGAGCATCACTCAGCACCACCTCAGCACCACCTTAGCATCACTCAGCCCCAACCCAGCACCAGTGCAGCACCACCTCTGCACCAGTGCAGCATTATCTCTGCACCAGTGCAGCACTACCTCAGCATCAGTGCAGCACCACCACTTCAGCATCAGCTCAGCCCCAGCAAAGCATCACTTAGCACCACCTCAGCCTCACTCAACACCACCACAACATCGCCTCAGCACAGCACCACCTCCTCATCTGTGCACCACCACCTATGCAGCACCTTCGCAGCACCACCTCAGTAGAAACTCTGCACCAATGCAGCACCATGTCGGCATTAGCACAGCACCAGTGCAGCATCACCTCAGGACAGCACCACCACCAAAGCAGCACCTCAGCATCACTCAGCGCCACCTCAGTATCACTCCGCATCACTTGAGCACCGCCTTCACTCAAGCACACCACCAGCTCTGTATCACTTAGCACCACCTTAGCACCAGTGCAGCACAGTATCAGCGCAGCACCGTTTCAGCATTAGCACAGCACCACCTCCTCATCAGTGCAGCATCACCTCAGCACCAGCTCAACATCAGTGCAGCACCATCTCAGGATCAGCACAGCACCACCCCGCATAAGTGCACCACCAGCGCAGCCCCATCTTAGCACCAGCGCAGTCCCACCTCAGCAGCAACTCAGCACCACATCGGCACAGCACCACCTCATATTCGGCGCAGCATTACGTCAGCACAGCACCACCTCCTCATCAGTGCACCACCAGCACAGCCCCACCTCAGTCCCAGCGCAGCCCCACCTCAGCAGCAACTCAGAAACAATGTAGCACCACTTCAGCATCAGTTCAGCATCACCTGAGCACCAGCGAAGCACCACCATCCCAGCATGACTCAGCACCACCACATCATGACTCAGCACCAGCACAGCACATCACTCCGCACCAGCGCAGCCCCACCTCCGCCCCAGCACAGTAACTCTGCACCAACGCAGCACCACTTCAGCATGAGCACAGCGCCATCTCAGCAGCAGCACACCACCGCCTCTGCATCAGTTCACCACCAGCACAGCCTCACCTCAGCACCTGTGCAGCCCTACCTGAGCAGCAATTCAGCACCACTTCAGCATCAGCCCAGCACCACCAACTCTGCATCAGCTCATCATCTCAGAACAGCACAGCACCATCTCAGCACAACCTCCGCATCAGTGCACCACCAGCACAGCCCCACCTCAACAGCAACTCCGAAACAACGCAGCACCATTTCAGCATCACCAACTGCTCATCATCTCAGCACCAACTAAGCATCACTCAGCACCACCTGAGCACCAGTGCAGCACCACCACCTCAGCATGACTCAGCACCACCTCAGCCCCACTTAGTTCATTCAGTATCATTCAGCATTACCTCCGCACCAGCCTGCACCCTCATTCACCCCCCACACACACACACAAAAAAAGGTATTTCAAACTAGCATTAGAATAGGCAGGAAGAAGTTGCCAGCATTGCAGGGACAAAAAAACTAGAAGCCTTTTTTTTATGTTCATTCTTTTTTTAATAGGGTCGTTCAGTTGTACATAATGTCTTCTTGGTTATATATAAGGTAACATAGCTAAAAGACGTTGGCAACGCCAATTGCTCTGGCTAAACACTTACAAGGTACCAAAGGCGAGACCTATTGGCTATGTCAATTCTTGTTAAGGTTTAACTTTCAGTGGATAGTAGAGTCCAACAGTAAAGTCTTATTCTTGGACAGCTGTATAGATTTAGTGACTCAAATACAAATAACATAGAAAAATAGTACACAATAGATTGTTCACTGAGCTGATATTTGAAAAAGAAATAAAACTTATATTCCAATTAGAATCAATAATTTAGTCCTATTGCCATAGCTTTACATTTAAAGATATGATGCCTAAATGTGGGAACCTTCTGATTTCTGCACTTAGTGTATACTTTGAAATCCGGTACAGATATTATCTATGGGTATAGAAACTAACTGGGCCTGGAAGCTGTGCATTTTGACTGCCTTAAGTACAAAGTGTTCTGCAAGTTCTGGTAAGTCTTATCCTTGGTGGCGTGCAGTTGCGCAGGCTGTGTCAGGGGCAGCTATGGTCAGGAATTGATGATCTCTGCAGCTTGCGGACATGGAGCAATCCTTTGAGAATTCTATTGGAAATGTGTAGTGCGTGGTGAAATGCATATCCAGTTCGCAGTGCGGGGAGGCTGATCCTGGCCTTATATTGCTTGTAGTCTTCCTGGGTTCTATGATGATGGTAGGTCATTCATGATGGTAAAGATTAAATATATGCCTCTTCCATACTTCAGAACCCATCCATTTGCATATGGGACGAGCAAGTGGTCACAAACTTTTTTTTTTGCTTTGGTGTTGCATCTTGCAGTCCACTTACAGGCATTCTAAAACATTCCACCTAGAAATAAATATAAGGAGTCCCCTCTTCTCCATTTAAGCTTTTCTGATGGATACATCTAACCACAGATTCCTCACCTTATGAGCATTCCCCTGGTATCAGACTGGATTGGGAAAGCTCAAAAGCTGTACTCCTGCACACGAGTAGTGGGTGTCATGTGGCTGCTTTTTGATGACGTTCCACTCTGGAAGTGACAAAGGGAGCTGCATGTAAGCTCCACCCACTCTCTGACAGCAGTTCCTTTCTTTCTGCACTTTCAGATGCAGATCCTGATCTCTATTTCTTTAATTTATGACAAGATTTATGTAATTTTCTTCTTAAGCACTTACCAGTGTGCCAGGGAAATGTCACTTCCTAAAATGATAGGGGTCGGAATGACTCCAGGGCCTATGGCAACTGCAACCAGATAAACCCAAGGGGCTTACGGGATTATGAAGCGAAGCTCTACATCAGCAAAACACTGCAAGACTCAATGCCATGACCGGTCAAAGTTGAAAGGAAAGTTCGGTTTCCAGATAAGTTCTTCGCCGCGGTCGAAGTCCTCGGGTAAATCAAAGGAAAAAATGCAAGAAATCCAAGCATGGACCATCCCCTTCTTGCCATTCTCAATCTCCAGAGAAGGCGCAAGGGTGTTAATATGCCTCCTAGTCTTGCTCCTGAACTCATTTGGAGCTCATTCAGAGTATGACCCAGATGCATCTTGACTTTCAGGCTCTATCTGCAACATTGCTGCAAGTCTAGGCCTTTAGGGAGACAATGAGAATTTGTGGAATGCTTCCACTTCCCTATTGAGGGCCCTTGGGCCCCAAGGATTTGCCATTTGTGCCACTCGAACCCACATCTGGTTACAATACTGGCTTTGTTGTTGACTTTTGTCCTGGCACCACACTTTGTGCCGGTTCTTTCGACATAGATGCCAGCACCGCCAAAAGAAGCTCCACACCCTGTAATTGATTTGTCTCTGCCCTTGATTCTGCCACTGAGGAGAAAGCTTCTTTTGCTGTTGTGATTGTAAGGGTAGTAAAGGTCTGTAACATGCATTTCCTCACTATACAGGTTAAAACCAATGTTTTAATGGAGTTCCTTCAACCAGGACAGGTTCCTACCAAACCTCTCATGCCTTTAATGACGCTGTTGCAGATACCCTCCAGGGCAAAACTATGTTCTAGCTCTCCGGTCAACTGGCACGTCGCTCGTTGCAACCTCTGCAAGTGGGTCAAATTAATCCCCACTCAGTATTGACTCTATTCTTGGGGATTTATTAAAATACATATCATCCACCAATGACATTGTTTTAGATTTTCTAATCTGTTCTACTCTCTAACCTTCACATCAAACCAGTAATCAACAGTGACTTCACCTCCAACCTCTTCCATTAAAATAAAAATAAAAAACCTCTGGAGCTCACCAACAACACTATCTTTTGTAGGTCGAACCTTGATCTTGAAGATTGATGTCATGAAGGGTCCGAGGATGACGCATGCCACCAACCAGGTGGATGAGGGCCTTCTACCCTGAATTGAAAATTTCCTTGGACTCTCTTTTCACATACATTTATGGCAGTCAGTAGTAGAGTGTGTATAAGCTCACCTGCCACTACAGACCAGGACCAGATGACCCAGATTTTTTCACACCGCATCCATCACCAGAGAGTTCGGTTGTTCAGGGGTCTACCAGTACTGTGAGCTCTGATTGGTTTAAGGCGAGGGGTCTGCTGCTGACCTAATCAGTGTCTAGCATCCACCAGTTCAGGTCTTTTGCAGGCTCCTCTGAAGCCTGGATAAAATCCAATAGGTTTGCCTGGTGCTGTGCCCGCTGGGACTTCAGATCCCACATGTGCCATCTACATTTTCCTCCAGCAAGATTCAGGAGGCCAACGGTCGCATGAATCTCATAACTATCTTGACTGAAATCCAAGACCAAGGGTGAAACATCAAGATCCTAATGTGAATGTCCCGGACTCTCAGCTCTGGGGCAAAGGCGTGAAATCACACCATATCCAGTTTGGGTCTGTTAACCAGGAGCATCTGTGAAGGTGTCAGGTATGACTTAAGCATACTGATAGTGAGCCATAAAATGTTAGAAAGTTTGCTGTGATCTTGAGTTAGTTGACAATTGCATGGAAATAGGCCGCCTTGAACAGCCAGTCGTCAAGGTAGGTGAAACCAGATGTGAGCTCTGAAGGTGTGCGGCAAACACCACCATCTCTTGTGCAAACACCTTAGCGGCACTACTGGTCAGACCAGAAGGAAGCACGGCAAACTGAGAATGCTTTTGGCCTACTGTGGACCGCAGATAATCCCGGTGGGGCCTGCAAGACAGGAATATGGAAATAAACGTCTTGCCAGTCCATTGCTACCATCAAGGCTCCAGGATCCAGGGCAGACAGAACCTGGGCTAGTGTGAGCATCTTGAAATTGTCCTTTCTCAGGAAGGCATTGAGAGGGCAAAGATCGAAAATATGACGAAGGCTTTTGACCTTCTTCAGCACAAGTACGTAGCAGTAGTAACACCTAGTTCCTGTTTACTTTGATCCTCTGTCAGCTATCGTGATGGGTGTGCAAGGTGTATGGGGTAGAAAGAAATGGGAGGGCGTATTCTCATTCAACAGTTTGGAGAACCCATCTATAGAACATAATGTCTTCCCCCGCCCCATGGAGAAAATGATGGATACTGCTTCCTATAGGGCTGCTGTGTGTCGGAAAGGACACACTAAAGCAGTTTTTAAGTTGTGGTTGCTAGAAGAGTCGCGCCTGAGCTGTCCATTGTCCCTGATGTCCATAGTGTTGTCTCTGGTAGCCACGACCTCGGAAGGGCTGGGATGTTTACTATGCTGGCTGAGGGATCTGATGTTGTTGGAATGCCAAGTTATTGGTGAAATTATTGAGGAAACTGTCTGGCTGGTGTAGAAAGACTGAAGGAGGAAGCCGTCATGTGCTTCTCCTTAAATTGTTCTAGGGCTGAATCTGCACTGAATACAAAAGAGGCGAGAACCATCAAATAGCGTTGAAACAACATACTCGTACCAACTGCCCTACCCAAGGAATTGGTTCTGTCCAAACCAGACACCAAATTATATGGAAACACATCATCCCAAATTGTTTGTAGATTATCTGGGACCGCCAGTAAGATCTGACCGACTAGGTCCCATGGTGCATGGGTGTAGTGATGGAGGGAGCTGGCATTTACTGAATGTAAGAGAAGGTCTTGCAGCAGAAAGACATGAACGTGCTAAAGGTTTTTCTGTTTGTATTCATGGTCAGGTGGAATTGTAGGGAAGGCATTAATGTTGACTTTACTAGTAGGTCAAGCAACTTTGGTCATGTGCTGCTTCGCTGGATCTATACAGGGTTAAGGTGCATAAGCCACAGTTAACAGACACATAACATGAAATTTGCAAGATAAAAAGCATTGTATGATATGTCCTTGCTTGCATAATAGTACCCTTCTTCTCCATAATAAAATCCATGGATTTAACCTGTGCATTTTGGCACGCAATGCTAGGATTTCAGTTTCCCCTCTGCAAGGGATTCATATGGCTCAAACAGCTTGTTATCATGGTTTGACTCCCAACTTTGTTGTCTATTTGGTTGTGTATTCGAGTTGGGACTGGGTTTATGGCACATCACAGGAGAGTTTCCACTGAAGAGATACTTGACCCTGAAGATATCCAAAGGCTTTGAATACTCCAAAAAGATCCAAAGATCGTGCTCGGGCCTCTTGCAGCCTAGTTATTTAAGAAAGTATTTTTAAATCCTAAACAGGCATCCATAACTTTTATACCTCCATTCTGTCAGATCTGTCACATTCCTTTTACTGTTCAGGAGCAAATTCAAAACCCACCTATTCATGACACATAGCATAGAGGACCCAGGCTCAAATCTTGGACAAACTTGCACCCTTCTCGATCTAACAAGACACTCGCTTCCTCGTTCCTTGGAAAGTCTGCTGAGTATTATTTTATTTATTTATTTATTTAGAAAGTTTTATATAGCGCGGACAAGATCTTTGCAGATATCAGAGCGCTTTACATAGAGGGGTACATGAGGGAGCAAAGTCAGACATACAAATCAATATGTTGAGCAAATCCCATTTCCTCCATGCACACACAACTAATTTCTCTCCCCACCAGTAACCTGAATCCCAGAAAATCACGCACCTGAATTTTTGTCTCCTCGTTTGACACATGCGATTCCCTAATCTCAAGTTGGCTCCCTGCTTTTCGGTTTGTATTTTTGAGACTTGTCCCCTTTTACCCTTCTCTGCGTTGACTACTCTGCTCTTTCCCAAAATGTGGCCTGCCCATAATGAATCTTCTCAAATGTAATAGAATAACCAAAAATGAGTTTTTTTAATAATGGGCTGAAACTCATGGAGCTGAAGGTTATATCAAGATCTGTTGTTGAAGTGGAAGGTCATTAATTCTGCAAAGAATGCCATTTGATGATAGAGGCTTTATTGTGTATGGATGTCAATCCATTCAATGTCTTGCCTTTATGAAGGAAATGGGGGAAAGCAAACGACTTTGTTTGTGAAGAGGTACCAAGAAGTGCTGTTTGCACAAGCTCTGACGTCAATGCTGCCCTCCTGGAAAGAAGTCTGCAGATCCCACGTGTGCATTGCTTCACTTCTCTCACGCGCTACAGGCTGATGAGTTGCCAAGCGGAGGTTCCCATAGCAACTTCACTTAGTCCGTAGAAAAAATAGAAAGCGAGAGGCTGGGAATCCGGACTCTGAGCTATCGATAAGTTTTTAACTTGTGTGTTCTAGAGTACATTTCTCATTACAGTAGTCTGGGGGTAGGGGGAATGCAGTTGTGCACTCAAACATGCTTACGCGGGAGATATTGCAACATTTTGTATTGATGAACTTTTATGTAACGTCCTCGCTTCTGCTCTCTCACATCTTTCAGTTCTCTCTGCTTTATTTCCTCACCTACATGTCATTATTGTGTGCGCTTTATCCCCTTCATTTAGCTATTATTGAAGACCTGTTGTGGCGAATGCCTGTACTTAACAATGGACCTTGGGTCAGCCCTTTGCTTTTGATTTCTTGTCAGTTTCGTTTCTGGTATCTTATTCAAGGGCTTTCCTTCCTCTTCTTGTGTTTGTCGCTCTTCTGAAACATACCTTCTTCACTATTCTTTTGATTGGATGACGTGTATCCTTCCACAGCTCCGCATTAGGAAACTTTTTCTTTTGCTTTCAGCACGCCATGGCGAATGTTTTCTGCTTTCTCAAGTGTGATATTCTCCCCCTCAAAACCCTATGAACTCAGGGCCTGATGACGATCTTGGCAGACTGGACGCTCCGCCACAAACGTGATGCTTATCCCGGCCGCTGTATTCCATAGGATATAACTGAACTTTTTATACGGCGGACGGGATATCCGTCATACTTGTGGCCAGTATCCCATCTGCCAAGATCATTATCAGGTCCTTGGTGTTGACTACACACACACAAACCTTGTCTGTTTCTTAACCCCACTTTCCTCTCACTTTTTTTTATTGGCTTCTACGTTACTCCCAGTTACCTCAACACCCCCGCCCAAATTCAATTTTCTTTTCTTTAGCACACATTGTATACTTTATTTACCGCCCAAAGATGGGTGTCTGTCATTTTGTTATAGTCCGATAAAACACAAAATAAAATGGTCACAGTCTTAGGACATGTGCAGACCTGCGTAGTAACTCATTCACATATATTTTCATCATCTCACTTTCTTCTCCCTTCTATGCGGTTGCACGTCGGCACAAGAAACATGTTGCATTGGCACAAAAAGCATTTTTGTTGCCATTTGCTGATGCAAGACGACATCAACAACAAGCACTGTCAAAGCCAAAAGGTCGGATAACAGTATTAAAAGTGAGATCTATTAGCTTTTTCCAATGCTTTTATTTCTGAGCTTCTAGCTCACTTATAGCTTGTATTATTTCTGGAGACTTCTCTCTCTCTCTCCCATCTCACCCTTACTTTCTGTTCTGTTTGATTGTTTCACTCTTTATCTTCACGCCTCTGTGATCTTGTCTTCTGTCTCACCAGCTTTACACTGTCAGTTCCCATTGCTGCATTTCCTTCTCTCTTTCATTCTGTGCTCTTGTCTTAATCTCTATTCTCATTTCATATTCTTGTTTTAACTGACTCCTATTTGACTGTTTCTTCTGGCTCTATTCTTGGACTCTCTCATCCCACAGCAGAATGGTGTTGTCTTAGTTCACACTCCTCATTATTCACATCTGTTCTTATTCTCCTCTTGTACTTCCTACTTGTTCGTCCTTTTTGCTGCCCCTTACTCTTCTTGTATTGTCATTGTGCTATTTCCTTTAATCCCTTCTGAATACACATTTATGTTCTCTACTATTGTCATTATTTCTTACTGCTCTCATCCCAGCCTATTCTTTTATTTTTAAAACATCACTTTTGTCTTTTGTACTCTCCAGTGTCTATTCTTCCTCTCATTTCATGCTTTTTTCCTACCATCTCTCCTCTAAAGCCTCCTTCTTGCTCTAGTTCCCTCTCATTAGTTATTCCAGTTCTTTTCTTTTATTCTTCCTGTACACCTGAAGCAACCCACTCTAGTTCTGTCATTATTTATTCCAGGTGTTTTCCCTCACTCATTCCTATCACATTTCCTTCCCTAATCTTCTGATCAGTCTCCTATTATTCTTCCCATCTCCCTACTTTGTCCTGTTACTCGTTCCTGTACTCTAGCCTTTACTCCTCTTACGCCAGTCTCCCACCATTCCAAGGGTGCTGGAAGTAGGAGTGTGCAACAGGTGCTGTATCAAAGGGAGATTTGGAATTCATGAGGCCCTATGTGCAGTATTTTTCTTGCAGCATTTTAAGACCAAAGGGTGAATGTAATTAAGACCTAGAGTAAAGCTTCTCACAAACTACTGCTTTCTGATACAGACTTCTAACCACAGGTACCTCACTTTTTGAATACTTCCCCAGGCGTCTGACTGGATCCAGAAACTTTTAAGCAGTACCTCTGCGTTCCCACCAGGTAGCGCTGTGCAGATTCACACTGACACCTTTCCAGTCTGGAAATGTCGTGTGGTGCTAACATAGGTGCAATTCCTGTGAGGCAATGTATTTTCCTTTCTTTCTGCGCCACCAGATGACGATCCGCTTTATGACCGGTCCAAGTCCAAAGGTAAAACTCATCCTGTTCCCTGAGTCGGTCTTAAAGCCAATTGTCGGCGCACTCCAAATTCTCAGGTAAGCCAAACAAATAATGTAAAAAATCGAAATGGAACTCTGCCCCTTCTCACCCCTCTCATACACCTGAGAAGGCACGAGGGCATCATCATGCCTCTCGATCTCGCTCCCTAAGTAGGTCAACATTGGATCCAATCCCACAACTTGTCGCTGCAATATCTGGGTTTCCGTAGCCATCTGCGACACCGTGGCAGATTGGAGAGTTCTGCGAGGCCATTCTTTGCATCCCTTCCCACTCAACTAGCATGCCTTCAGACCTCACGGAGCCGAAAGGTCCTCCATGTGGGATCTTCAGGCATCCTTTGTGCCAGTTGGATAATCTGAACCAATCACTGAGCCTCTGCCAATGCTTTTCCCAAATCCACCTCCGGCTCTATAACATCCCCAGAATGTTGACACAGAAGGCGATTCGATCGATGTCGGAGAACGAGGCACAACTCCTGGTACTTTCGGAGTAGGCACCACCCCAACCTTGACCGAGGCTGCGCTCAGTGTCCATTGAGCCAAAGCCCATTCTACCTGTGCTGCTCATCATTGCTATTCCCCAAGCAGGCCCAATAGTCTCCACTTTATATTTGGAACAGACTCTGATAATGAACATGGATCAGGAGATTAGTTTGCAGATCTCTACTGTGAATAAAATTGGTATGAGGACCTAGAGGATGCCAGTGGTCTTGTGCCTCTCCTGAAACTGGCCTAGTCTCACCTCCAGGCCATTCCAGTGGAAAAAGTGCTTCCTTCATAATTGTTATGCCGAGGACGACAGGTTCTCAACCTCCAGATCCCCACATTGGCAGTCAAAACTAACGTTCTGACTGAAGTTCACCCAATTGGGCAGACGAATACTGAGCCCCTAGTGCCCTTCAATGAGGTTCTCACTGACGTTCTTTTAGGAGCCTGGGCCAAACCTTGCTCTGGACACCCTGGTCCTTCCCCCAGCAACCTTGCTTTTTTGACTCACCCTTCCCTCAAGAACTTAGTGGTGCAAAATTCCACCAGCAGGACAATTTACAAAGCCTTCCAGACTACTCCCCCCCCCCCCCCCCCCCCCCCCCCTCATCTCCAAATAGGGTGCCTAACAGGGTGTAAACGTTTGGGAAGAGGGTATTTTCTTCCAAATGTTTGACTCTGGTTGGTGAATGCCCGTTGCCTTTTGGGTCGCTATTTCCACACTCTCTGGTGGTTCCACTCCTCCCTGGTATTTATAATGACATTTTCCCTGTACTGACCCAAGCCATACAAGATGGTAGTGACACTGCCAAATTTACTATCTATTGTGGCCTGGATGCCACAGATTCTTGAGGTTGGGCCATCGGCATTAGCATTACTATCAGTCGCCATGCCTGGATGAGATCTACGGGTTTCTCCAGTGATGTTTAGTTTGGTCTAATGGACATGCCCTTTGATAAGACCTGCCTTTTTAACTATAGCGCAGATTGTGCTCTGGAGCATTTCAAAGACAGCAGGGCTTGTTTGGTCCACCATGCCAACTGCATCAGCCTTTTCGATCTTTCCTTGGCTCTGGAAGGGGGAAACCCATACCCACAGCCACTTGCCAACTTTCATGTGGCCTTGGAACCCCACTGATCCCCCAGTTAAGGCCAGTGTGCCACTTGGTCTAACACCTCCCCTAACCTCCCAACTGCAGCCCCATCTCCCAAATCCCTTTAGTTTTCCCTTTGTGGAGCACAGCACCCAGGCTATAACTTTAGACAATTTGCAGGACCCTCTGTTCAAAAAGAGTACACCATACCCTTCCTGCCTGCTACTGCACCGTCCACCAACCCAAAACGAGTGACGGAGGGCCATCTGTGAGTTTTGTGACTGGAAGTGCAATCTCTTTTTGCCAAAGGGCTACTGAGATGGTACCTGTATTGGACATGGGTCATGGTTGTTACTCCTGCTACTTCCTTCTGCTGAAGAAGACAAATTCAGGAAGCTCACCCTGGCCCATGTCTTGTCTGCCCTCAACCCCACAGACTGGATGATGGCGTTGGAACTGCAGGACACATATTTCCATATTCCCATCCCGCAGTCTCACCGGCGTGACATGCTGTTCGTGGTGGGACAGGAGCATTTTTAATTTGCTATACTCTCCTTTAGCCTCAACAGCTCTACTCGGGTGTTCATAAAAAATGTCGGTGGTTGCAGAACATCTTAAGAGTTTGGGGGTCCCAGTCTTCCTCAACCTCCACAACTGGCTGCTGAAGGCACTCACCTCTGGCAATCCGCTCCTACCTCCAAACTAGGATGGACCTAGTGACATCATTGGGGTTCACTATCAACTTGCCAAAGTCACATCTGACTCCTTCTCAAACGTTCCTTTTTATTGGAGCCATTCTGAACATGGTCCTGTTTCCTGCCTTTCCCCCAGGAAGGCGAGTCTAGGACATTCAGGCTATGATCCCTATTATGCATCCTCTGTCCTGTATCTCAGTGAAGTCGACTCTGAGGCTGCCATGACTGATGGGCCTCCTGCATCCTGTTGGTCAAGCACACCAGGTGGCATATGAATTCTCAGTAAGCCCAACATCAAGGGAATCTCTCTGATCAGGTCCAGATCTCATAGGAGACTGCACAAAACCTGTAGTAGGGTTTGCTGGACTCCGATTGGGTCAGCGGCAGATTGTTTTCCCTATCTTACCCAGAGCTGACTGTGGTGATCAATGCATCCCTTCTGGGTTGGGGTAGCCGCCTGGGAGAGGTGGGAATCACATAGATCTGGTCTCTGGTGGAACCCCAGCTCTGTATCAACCATCTGGAGCTGAGAACCATCCTCTTAGCATTGAAAGAATTAATTCCTTCTGTCCGTCAAAGGGAGATTGGTGCGGGTGCTTATGGACAACGCTACCCCCATGTGGTACTGTAATAAATAGGGCGGGTTGAGGTTACGAACCCTGTACCAGGAAGCACTACGCCACTGAGAATGACTGGGCTTTGAAGAAATGTTCTGGTGGTGAACCACTTTGCAGGATCTATCTGATAGACGTCTAGCCGCAGATCCCTTAACTTAGAATATCCCCATGCGTCAGACTGGTCTGGGAAATTTTGCGCAGCAGCATCTCTGCGCCCCAGGGCCGGCACCGTACGACGCCGCCCTGATGTCGTCCATGGATGTGACGTCAATGGAGCCATATATGACCCCCCCCCCCCCCCCCCCCCCCCCCCCCCCGGCGCCCCATCAGTTTTCTTCTTTTCCTCGTCACAACACGGATCCTGAAAATCAGCAGTTCCTGGACTCGTTTTGGGCCTTCTCTGCACTGTTGGTGTCGTACCGGAACGTGTGCAATGCCCTCTGGGTTCAAAGCCTGTGAGGCCTGTGCGCGTCAGATGTCTGGCACTGACCTGCACCTTATTTGCACGTGGTGCCTAGGTGTGACCACGATTCCAAAGAATGCGGTGACTGTCAACAGATGAAGCTGAAGTCCCTACGGGAACGCGGTATGAAGCTGTTGGCCGCATGGTTGTCCTACCCAGCCTCTTCTCGTTGCCGCTCTCCCTCTCCAGAAGGCCGCTCCCGCGACCGGCGCCCTAAAAAAGGTAAGCGGAGCCACAAGCGTCCACTGCGGTCCACCTCCCGTAGGCGTGCCGCTGGAGCCCATTCCTCTTGTAAGGGGTCAGCTAAGAGTGCCTTTGAGGTCACCTCCTCCTTACCCTCCTGTTCCAGGAGTTGGATCGGCGCACGCCCAAATGGAGGCTTACTCCAGGGCTATTCAGGCCTACTTCGAGTCCCCCTCTCTCCTTGGCGGGCCTTCGGGCCCCACAGAGGTGGAGGGTACTCAGGCCGGGCCCTCGTCAGCGGATCTTCCCCCGACCAGGGCTGTGTGCACCTACTCTGAATCCTGAGCCGAGGCAACGGCGTTGGCTCGTGGCCCAGACCGTCCTGGTCGCTCTAGCAAACACCCCCAGTCAACGCATAGCCCTGTGCGGCTTCCTGCGCAGACGGCTGAAGCAGCGTCAGTGACGCCGGGCTCACAGCCGGGCTAAACGTCGGACCGAAGCCGTGCTAGATTTCCAAACCCACACCAGGCTCTAAGCCTGATCCCACGTCTGGGGCAACACATGATCCGACGCCGGTCGACATCGAGGTGGGGCCCCCTGTGGAGGCCGTCGATATCCAGTCTACTCAGACACGGCGCCCACCTACGCCGCTGTCGACGCATTCATCGCTGCCGGTGTCAATACGTTCATCGACACCGGTGTCCATGTCTGAGGTTGACCTCCGTCCGGATTCTTCGCTTCTGACTCCTCCGCGGTGTCAGGCGACACCAGTATCCTCTGCAGCCCTTACGGAAGCTGCTGCTTCCCCTGGTCGGGGCCCACTGGTGCAGGTCCCTAGTGTGGCATGACCTTTGGGTCGTTCCCCAGGCCCACTCTTTATGGCAACTGGGAGGATTAGTCTCCAACTGTCTCCTACAGACGGCCTCTTGTCCCCTCCTAGGGTGACTACGAAGCTAGGGGCCACCTAAGCGCGGACTATCATCTGAAAGAGACACGTTAGTGATAGATTCCTTACCTTAGAATATCCCCAGGCGTCAGACTGGATGCGGAAACTTTTGCGTAGCAATACCCCTGCGCGCTGGTAGGCGTCGTCTGCGGCTCCGCGTCCGTCGTCGGCGTCGTGAGCGCCGGGATGACGTCGTCGGAGTACTTAGACGGCGCCCATGCGCGCTGACGTCAGTTCTTCTTTTTTCCGCGCCAGCTAGCGCAGATCCGGAAGAAGCTCTACCCCCAGTCACTTTTTGACTGAATAGTTTTTGATCCTTTTTGATCTTCTCTTAGTCGACTGTCTCGACTATCGGTGCCAGGGATGCCCGGGTTCAAGCCTTGTTCGAAGTGCGGCCGACTCATGTCGGTCACGGACCCCCATCGCCGGTGCCTGAAGTGCTTAGGCCTCGACCACGACGATCGAACCTGCGTCGACTGCCGGGCTCTGACGTCGAAGGCTAGGCGGGAGCGGTTCCGCAAGCGTCTCGAGCTGAGGCACTCGGCCCCGCGCCGCTCCAGGTCCCGGTCCCACGGGAGGTCGAGGGACAGGTCGCGAGGTCGGAGTCATCGACGTTCCGGGAGTGGACACCGATCGTCTGGTTCCAAGTCCTCAGGTAAGAGGCATGAGAGGTCGGAGCGACACCATCGGTCCTCCGACCCGCCCCGACGCTCGCTCGATGCGGCCGGGGACTCGGGCGACACCGCCCACGCGGCTCCGCGGGAGTCGCAAGCGTCGCCGCCTGCCCCACACCTTCGGGTCCCTGGGCACGGCGCGTCGCAGGAGGAGGTCGAGAGGTACCTCATGGCCATGAGGGCCCTCCCTCCTCAGTCGGTTCCCGTGGCGCCTTCGGGCCGATCGGCTCCGTCTGGAGGTCCTTCCGGGTCGGGCGCTTCGGCCCCGACGACGTCGGGTACTTCGGGCCCGGCGCCGCTGGCGACTTCGGTCCCGGCGCCGCGCGACCTCGGTCCCGGCGCCGCGCGACCTCGCTGGATCTGGCTCCGGATCCGGGACCTCGCCGGTCGACCTTACGACCTCGCCGGCGCCGTCCCTTCAGGTGTCGTCCCCGGCAGCCGATGTGGTTGCCGACCCCAATGTTTCCTACGGTCCTACTCAGGAGTCGGAGGGGCGCCGCTGGGCGCCGATTCCGTCGGCCTTTGGAGACTTCTATCTCCACGAGGAGGCCCTGGCTGTTAATCCTGGTCTCCAGGAGCCAGGTGACGAGGAGCAATGGGAGGGGTCGGAGGACCCTCTGGCACGTGATTGCCAGTCGCATCAGGACTGGACATATGAGCTTGGGGAGGCCAGTGGTATTGACACCTCGCCAGACACTGGATTTACGTCGCCCCCGACTGTGGCTTCGGAGGCGGGTTCTGCTTACAGCGTAGTGTTGACGAAGGCAGCTAAGGCCTTAAACCTTCAGCTCCCCGTCGCGGCCGTGAGGACTAATCTCCTCACTGAGGTCCTCAAACAGCAGTCCGGCTCCGCGGAGCCCCTCCTGCCGTTCAATGAGGCCTTGTGTGACGTTCTGCTGGGCACTTGGTCCAAGCCCGCCACAGGCCCCCCTGTGGACAGGAACGTGGCCAGACGCTACCGCCCGGCACCGGGCGACCCATGCTTTTTGTCCACCCATCCCACCCCCGAGAGCCTGGTCATCCAGGCCTCTAACTCCCAAACCGCATTCCCGTCGGCCCCGCCCGACAGGGAATCCAAGAGATATGAGCAGTTCGGGAAGAAGGTCTTCTCGTCTGTGAGCCTAGGGCTACGGTCTGTGAACACCAACTGTCTCTTGGGCCGCTACACCCACACCCTGTGGGACACGGTTGCGGAGGTGCTGCCACAATGCCCTGAGGAGGTCAGGGCTAAACTCAGCCAAACCCTTGCGGACGGCCGAGATGCGGCATGTTTTTCTATCCGGTGTGGGCTGGATACCACGGACTCACTGGGCAGGGCGACGACGGTGGCGGTTCGACGCCACGCCTGGTTGAGGTCCGCCAACTTCTCGGCCGATGTCCAGGCCACCCTCCTGGACATGCCGTTTGATGGCCGTCGCCTCTTCGGCGACAAGGCAGACCATGCGCTGGAACGTTTCAAGGACTCCAGGGCCACGGCCAAGTCCTTGGGCCTTACGGCCCCACGCCAGCAATCGGGTGCCTTTCGCTCCTTTCGTGGCCACGGAAGGGGCGCCCCACCACGGACCGTCAGCCACGCGCCGCAGAATGTTCAGCAACGCGGTGGCGGACGTGGGAACCGCCGTGGCGGTGGTCGGGGCCAACGGCGAGGCCAGTCCACACCTCCCTCAGCAGCCCCCGCCTCAAAACCTTCCTAGTCCGAGTTTTCAGGCCCATGTGACGCCTGTGGGAGGCAGGGTTCGCCATCACCTCTCCCACTGGCATACAGTCACTTCGGACAGGTGGGTGCTGCAAATTGTCCGAAGGGGTTTCTCCCTCCCCTTCGAGTCTTCCCCTCCATCCATGCCACCTCAATACCACCGTGTGTCGGGGGATCACTTGCAACTTCTGCAAGAGGAGGTTTCGGCCCTCTTGGCCAAGAGGGCCATCGAGCGCGTTCCTGGGCCAGAAGTAGGATGTGGTTGTTACTCCCACTACTTTCTGGTACCCAAGAAGGGCAAAGGGGGCCTACGCCCTATCTTGGATCTGCGGAACGTCAACGGCTTCCTCCGGACGGAGAAGTTCAAGATGCTCACTTTGGCTCAGGTCCTGGCTGCCCTGGACCCGGGAGACTGGATGGTAGCGTTGGACTTGCAGGACGCCTATTTCCACATCCCCGTCCTGCCGGCCCACCGGCGTTACCTGCGGTTCATGGTAGGCCAAGAGCACTTTCAGTTTACCGTGCTCCCCTTCGGCCTTGCCAGCGCCCCACGGGTGTTCACGAAGGTGATGGCGGTGGTCGCAGCCCATCTGCGCAGGCAGGGGATATCAGTCTTCCCCTACCTCGACGACTGGTTGTTGAAGGCGGGCTCGCCCCAGTCAGTCGTCAGCCACCTCCAGACTACGGCCGACCTCCTGCACTTGCTGGGGTTCTCCATCAATGTGCCGAAGTCACACCTGTGTCCCTCTCAAAAGCTCCTCTTCATCGGAGCGGTTCTCGACTCGGCGCAGTTTCGGGTTTACCCACCCGAACAGCGGGTTCGGGATATTCAGGCTCTGATTCCTGTATTCAGGCCGTTATCCCGGGTCTCGGTCAGGTTGACGCTGCGGCTTCTGGGGCTGATGGCCTCCTGCATCCTTCTGGTGCGTCACGCCAGGTGGCGGATGCGGGCTCTGCAGTGGGACCTGAAGTTTCAGTGGGCCCAGCATCAGGGCAACCTGTCCGATCATGTCCTGATCTCGGAGGGCACTGCGAAGCAACTGCAGTGGTGGCTCACGGACCGCGACTGGGTCAGTGGCAGACCCCTCTTCCTACCCCAGCCGGAGCACGTAGTTGTGACGGACGCGTCCCTCCAGGGCTGGGGTGGCCACATGGGAGAGGCGGAGATCAGAGGCCTCTGGTCTCCGGCGGAGTCCCGGCTCCACATCAACCTTCTGGAGCTGCGGGCGATTCGTCTTGCACTGAAGGCATTCCTCCCCTCGGTCAGGGGGAGCGTGGTGCAAGTGTTCGCCGACAACACCACCGCCATGTGGTACTGCAACAGACAGGGCGGTGTGGGGTCGTGGACCCTCTGCCAGGAGGCTCTGCGCCTCTGGCAGTGGCTGGAACATCAGGGCGTGACCCTGGTGGTTCAACACCTGGCAGGCTCTCTGAATGCCAGGGCGGACGAACTCAGCCGCCGGTGCATGATGGATCACGAATGGCGTCTGAACTCGGACGTGGCGCAAGGTCTCTTTCGACAGTGGGGAGAGCCTTGGTTAGATCTATTCGCCACAGAAGAGAACGCGCAATGTCAACAGTTCTGCGCGTTGGAGTTTCCAAGGCGGCACTCGCTCGGAGACGCTTTTCGTCGCGAGTGGAGCTGCGGTCTGTTGTACGCCTTTCCGCCTATAACACTTCTGCCCAGAGTGCTGAAGAAGATCAGGCGCGACCGGGCCCAGGTCGTCCTTGTGGCTCCGGACTGGGCACGAAGATACTGGTATCCCGAGCTACTCAGCATGTCAGTCGATCCCCCGATTCGTCTGCCTCTTCGGGAGGACCTTCTGTCGCAGCAGCAGGGGACGGTCCTGCACCCGAACCTGTCCAGTCTCCACCTACAAGCTTGGAGATTGAGCGGCGGCAGTTGAGGCCATTTGACTTGCCTCCCGAAGTCTGTGATATCATTCTGGCAGCCAGGCGTCCCTCCACAAAGTCGGTATACGCCTGCCGGTGGAACAGATTTGTGGCATGGTGCACAGCAAAGGCTGTGGATCCTCTCTCTGCACCCCTTTCGGAAGTGCTGCTCTTTCTTCTTTCCCTTGCCCAGCAGGGCTCTGCTCTGGGCACTCTTAAAGGGTACCTTTCTGCTCTATCAGCCTTCTTAAGGCTACCGGATCAGCCTTCTTTATTCAAGTCCCCTATTGTAAGTAGATTTCTGAAGGGCATCACGCACATGTTCCCTCCTGTTCCCTTCGTGATGCCCCAGTGGGACTTGAATCTGGTTCTCACCTATCTGATGTGTGCTCCCTTTGAGCCACTTCATAACTGCCCCCTTCGTCTCCTTACTCTAAAGACGGCATTCCTGGTTGCCATCACCTCTGCCAGGAGGGTGAGTGAGCTCCAGGCTCTTTCTTCTTCTCCACCTTTCCTGTCTGTTCATCCTGATAAGGTGGTGTTACGTACACGGCCTTCCTTTCTGCCCAAGGTTGTCACGGCCTTCCACATCGGGCAGTCCATCACTTTGCCCACCTTCTTTCCGCCTCCGCATCCCTCGAAAGAGGAGGAGAGGCTCCACCGTCTGGATCCAAAACGTGCGCTCTCCTACTACCTAGATCGCACACGCCAATTCCGGGTGGATGACCAACTCTTCGTTGGTTACGTGGGCGCGAAGAAGGGAAAGGCTGTGCACAAGAGGACCATCTCAAGATGGATCATCTTGTGTATTCAAGCATGTTACTCCATGGCGAGGAAGGAGCCCCCGGCTGGATTGCGGGCTCACTCCACTCGGGCCACGGCAACGACAACTGCCCTGGGCCGCGGTGTCCCCCTGCAGGACATCTGTCAGGCAGCCACGTGGGCCTCGCTGCACACGTTCGCAAGACACTACTGCCTGGACAGTCAAGTCCGGAGGGATGGCTTCTTTGGCCGTTCCGTCCTCCAGGACTTTCTGGTGTGATATTGGTTCGCAGACCCACCACCGGGGTTGGTATTGCTGGGGTATCTATTCTAAGGTAAGGAATCTATCACTAACGTGTCTCTTTCAGATGAACAAGTTACTACTTGTGTAACGATATATCTGTAAGAGACATTAGTTAGTGATAGATTCCTTACCGCCCACCCATCCTCCCCGTTCTGCGAACCGATATCTAGGGTTAAGGTCATCCCCTTTCAGGGCCCTGATTTCATGGCACCAGTGTTAGTTCTATCATGGCTCTGCGTATCTGGCGCGGAAAAGCTGTGTTATCAGAACTGACGTCAGCGCGCATGGGCGCCGTCTAAGTACTCCGACGACGTCATCCCGGCGCTCACGACGCCGACGACGGACGCGGAGCCGCAGACGACGCCTACCAGCGCGCAGGGGTATTGCTACGCAAAAGTTTCCGGATCCAGTCTGACGCCTGGGGATATTCTAAGGTAAGGAATCTATCACTAACTAATGTCTCTTACAGATATATCGTTACACAAGTAGTAACTTGTGCAACAGGGCAGCTGCTATTCTCGGCTTTCAGCCTCTTGTGGTACCCCTCATTACCGATCCCTTAATGGATCTGCCTGACTCAAGCCCATTACCGGGAGCCCTTGCTGCCTCTTGTTGGGCTTTATTAGAAGTCCTGCGTGGCACATGGGCATGGCCCTATTCCGGAGCCCCGGTTGATCGGGCCACTGCTGGTAGGCACTGTCCTGACCCGGGGGATCCACTTTGCCTGTCCCTCCACCGTAGTGCTCAGGGCCTGGTAATTCAGGCGGCTTTTGGGTTACAAGACTCCTCCATTTGCCTTTGTTTCCTCCCACCCGGGAATCCCGGTGGCTGAATGCATGTGGAAGGCCATCCGCGCTTTAAACACTACATGGCGTTGCAGTAGGACGCTCGTTCTTTAGCTCCTGCCGATCGCTCGCCTAGCACAACACAGCCCGGCCGTCCCGGGGCTTGCCTGGCATGAGGCTGAACGAGGTGAGCTTCCGAGGAGCCCAGCTCTTCGTTTTCCGCCCCGCCCGGACTTTTGGCGGCGCAAGGACTGCGGGACACGGTGAGTGCACCCGGCCGCCATTGCCGCGTGGCTCCAACACCGCGGTGACGCTCGTCGAACACAGCGGCCTTCGGACCCCCTTCCTGGCAGCCTACTCACCCCGGCCTGAAGACTTCCACCTGGCCCGGCGACAGTGGGTTGGAGAGGCGATCCCGGGTGGCTGTTGCTGCCGCGTTGTGTGAACTTGCGCGGAGAGGGGTGTGTCCTTGCCCGGTGAGCCGGGCTCCCTGAAGCACCAGCCTTGCGTGTGCTCCGGCCGGCCCTGCAGGCGACGTGAGCGGTTGGGCCTTACGGTGGCGCCGGCGCCTGTGAAGAGTGCTCACGGCAGCGAGAGCGGGCCCTGGAGTGGGGCGCCCCGGAGTGGCGGATACCGTCCCCCGGGGAGTGCTCCGTCTGCCTAGGCCTTCATCCTTGGGGCCTGGCTCGACGCCACGCGGGCCGCAACTAGAACCTGACCCAAAGGCGATCTGCACCTGAGCACCGAGGGGTGGCTTCCGGAGTGTGGAAGCCCTTTCACGTGGAGGGGGCCCACCGGAGGTTCTGATGGCTGACCCTGCGGACTGCCCCCTGCCGGGTCTGGGTTGAGTGCTGCGCGAGGGTCCAACGCCGCGAGGCGCGCATATTCCCAGCCTGGTGGGATAGGTAGGGGACTTCAATACCATTGATTTTCTCCATGCGAAGCCCTGTGGGTGACCAGCTACTGGGGGGCTGCTTCTGAATTGTTCTGCCATACCCAGCGACAGGGGTGAGAGGTTCTAACCCGGCTCCCCCAGGTGTCGTCTACGACCTAGAGAGGGTCTTACCGGAGGTCCCCCGGGCGCTGGTTGATTGCGACTGGCGGCCGGCCCTTGGTGATAGCGGGCTGTGTCTCGCAGATCCCCGGCTTGGGGTGGGACACCTTAAGACACGCATAGTCTGCAGACGTGGCGCGGTGCTGAGATCCTTGGCCTCGTGGCATTTTGAACGCTGGGACCTGGTGGGAAACGGTGTGGCCGTGAGCAGTTCATTTGGGGCCTGGGCCTCCACGCCACACGTCGCTGTACTGGGCCCGGGTGACTGAGGACTCAAACTATCCGGGAGCGGTGCCCTAACAGATTTTCTTTTTGGACTTGCATTGAAGGTTCCGGCGCATCGATGCCCGGCCTTGGGGCGACAGCCCTGGGCCCAGTTTCTGGCACTACTTCGCGCTCTCCGATTCCCTCCGCACCACCGTAGTAGCGCTTCAACGGGCGGGTGTCCTGCGGGTGCCCCTAGGCCCAGCTGGAGTCTGAAACCGCCTGCCCAGATATTATTAGCCATACGGGACTATGTCCAAGTCCCGGAGTGTGAAGGTGAAGCCCTTGAAGGACATCTTTGGTCGTGCTCAGTCCAACCCAGACATGGCTAAGACAGGCTCTGAAGCAGCGACGCCCAAGCCTCCTGCAGTTGTGGGGGACGAGCCTATAACGAAGGCCTTTTTGGAGTCACTTTTCCTCACCTTGCGTGAGGATATCCAGTCAGTAAAAAAACAAATTTGCCTCGGAGCTTAAGGAAGTGCGCCGTGATGTGGACTCCATTGGTGAACGGGTAGTCATGCTCGAGGAGAACAGTGACGCCACAGTGGCAGACCTGTCAACCCTTCAGCAGGAAGTCCTCCGGCTTCAAGATCAGAACATGGACATGCAGCTTCATTTGGAGGACATCGAAAATCGGTCCCGACGGCATAACATTGGCATTCCATGGGTGAAGCCCACTGATGACACTAGGGACCTATTCACCTTCACCACAGGCCTCTTCCAGCACATCCTGAGAGACTGAAACTAAAGACAAATACCCCTCCTCGGTGTTCACTTATAATGTGGGTAATGCATCCACAATAATTTAAATCAACAGTGTCCCAAACAAGAGTTATTTTAGCAAAAACATATGCTTATTTATTCATTATATTCTCATGAGATTTATCATATACAAAGGTATCAAGCAAACTACATAATTCATATATACAATATAATAAGTTATATACAACACTATGTACAACAAGCCCCACGCACACAATAGAAAAACCAATTGCCATCAGACATTCTCCAAAATACAAACTCAAGCATCTAAATCATCCATACAGACCAATCAAGTAATCTTCAGCCACCATACAATGCGGAACACAATACAAGAAAACAATCAAATATATAACCACATAACAAAAAAAAGAGAGACAAGGCACCGACGCGCGTTTCGGAAAGGACCATGCGTCCACAGTTCCTTTGTCAGGGCGCAAAATAATATATTTCTCTTTTTCTTAGCAGAATCCAATTTGTACAATAGGCATAGTGATGCTTCTTATTTCCAAAATTAATTCGATTAGTCCATCAATATATCATATTTATATACAACTGGGCTTTATTTTGAAATGGCATAAAGATCTGTATGGGACAATGGAACAATAAAGGCAGGATTTTAATACAAATACATATGAAGCAATAGCTTAATCTAAACATTAAAGGTTGCTGTGAAGGACCATCACCAATATCAAAAGGATGGAAAATGATTTAGGAAAATATCTGCACCATTAAAGGATAAGGAAAAAGAGAATATCCGTGAAAATATAATCTGGATAAACCAAGCGACGCATCCACATTGTATCAAGCAAGAAAGGAGATGTGCAAAAAAATAGAACAGTAAGCACCAACCACCAAGTTTCCAAGTATATCAGGAAAAAGAATAAAATAATTTGTGCACCCAACCTTTTTTGGGGATGTTCCTTTTGCCTGCCTGATTTACAGCTTTCCGTTACAACTCTAGTATGGCTGTGGGCACATTGCAGGTATCTCTCCATCCTTGCCTTATGGGATGAATCAGAATAGCATCAGTGCAGAAATACATTTTCAAGAGACATTTTTTGCAACGTTTCATTGGCATTTGTCTGTTAGCTATTGCTAGTCGGGTAGGTGGCTGTTAATGACTTAACTGGTTTGCTACACTTGAGTTACCCCACGCCTCTCCCCTCCAGTATCACAGCATTGACAGGAAATGCACATTTATTTTTAAAAGTGATCGATAATTAGACGGTCAAACACATTTTTCATCTTGAATCATGTAACTAGTGTATAGCCCTGAAAAATCTTATATCAAAAAAGTGTTCTACAAGTAGTTGTTCTCTAAATAGTTCACATTCCGTTGGAAACAACCCTTGATTTACCTTTCGTTTGTCTGAATTCGACAGTTGTCTGAGAATAAATATCACTGGAAAAAATGGACAAAACAATGCGGCAGTTTTTAGTAAGTTCCACCAGATGGCAATAAACGCTTGCAGATATATTTTCTGCGCTACCTCTAGTACTAGCTACATAAGCTAAGCTCCTGTGTAACGATAAATATTGCTTCATTTTTTTTAATTTAAAGTAGATTTTTAGTAATTAACTTTTGTAAATATTCGGAGTTCGCTGAATGGTTGATGGAGGGACATAGTGGCTCTTTAGATATTTGAAGAATCCCGTCCAGGGTTGGTTGAGCGTATTTTTCAATTCCAGTAGCGGCTTGTGCATTTTAAAAGTGGTGGACAGAAAGCTTTGTGGTATATATTAAGTGTGAGCGATCTTGAATCGAAACTCCCCTCTCCCTGCACTCACTCTGAACTCACAGACGCACCACTCACCCGGAGCTCATAGACACACCCCTCACCCAGAGCTCACAGACAGACCACTCATCTGGAACTCAGACACACCATTCAATGCCATCTACCTCGGTCTGCCTGTCACTCTCAGCAAACGTTTACAGTTGGCACAAAACCAGGCAGCGAGACTGATATATCACCATCCTCGATGGCAGTCCGCCAGACCGCTTTTGAGGCAACTTCATTGGCTTCCGATTCAACATCGCGCCAGTTTCAAATCGGCCTGCATGATTTTCAAGTCCCTTCACAATTCCGGCCCACAGTTCATTCAAAAACTTTTTCTTAGGTACACCCCCTCTCGCAGCCTTCGCTCTGCTTCCCAAATTCTCCTGACTGTCCCCCGCTACAAGCTGTTGCGCAAGGGAGGCCATAGGTTTGCCACCCTTGCTCCCAAGCTATGGAACTCTCTCCCTCTGGAGCTTCATTCATGCACCGCTCTTCTTCCATTTAGGAAGCTCTTAAAAACATGGCTGTTCACCCAGGTTGCGGCCTAGTGCTTATGGCCTCTTGTAACTCAGTTCCCCTGTTGGTCAGCGCCATGAAACCTTTGGGTGTGCGAGCGCTTTATAAAATTTTGATAAGATAAGATAAGATAAGATTCAAGCTGCCCTCACAAAGACACTACACTCAAGCTGCACTCATACAGAAACATCATTCACCCGGAACTCACACAGACACATCACTCTCTCTTTGCTCTGCTTACTCTGTACTCTCAGATGCACACTGCTTCGCTCGCCCTAAAGTCACCACATGCCACTCCTGCTGCACTCACAAAGGCACACCACTCACCCAGTACATTCACACAACTCACCCCTCCCTCATTAAGCTATTCACACCCCAGATTATGCACACCAGTGTAAATTTCACAGAATCTCTCACCTCGTTATAGACATCCAGAGTATGCACACTTATACTCATTCTAGGATTTTTCCCTCATTATATGCTTCCTGGGCAGCACTATGCACACAGGTCCTCAGTTTCCAGAAATCTCACCTCATGATTCAGCCCTACAGCATAGATAATCTTTCAAATATCATACCTCGTGATATACGGCCAGAGATTGTACACTTGTGATCATTCTAGAATTCATTCTATGTCTCTCACTATACACTTCCAGGGTAGCACCATGCATACTGGTCTTCAGTATCTCACATGATGCCACTCAACAGCATAAACACTGATCTTTCCTTTGAAATATCTCACCCCGTGGCACTGATTAACTTTACAACATGCACGCCGGGTCTCTCTTTGCAATCTCTCTCGTGATGACACCGATTCTACTCCGCTGTATGAAGATTAATTCTCAGTTTGTCGCAGCTCACCCGGTGACAGTACAGCTCTGCAGCATGTGCTCCGGCCCGCGGTTCACAATATCTCCATGCGTGACACGGATACAACTGCACA
Organism: Lissotriton vulgaris; assembly: GCF_964263255.1. Taxonomy (NCBI): domain Eukaryota; kingdom Metazoa; phylum Chordata; class Amphibia; order Caudata; family Salamandridae; genus Lissotriton; species Lissotriton vulgaris. The sequence continues at coordinate 836,857,267 of NC_141687.1, forward strand.
GCGTTCACGAAATACACACTTTTTCCAATTTATAAGCTTGCCATGCAAGCCATTTTCATGATATCTTTTTGCTATTTGAAGCGTTGAGCTTTCACTGCATTGATGTTTTGTTTGCATTTTCCGAGAGATTCTCTAAATCAAAGTCGAACTGACGCAAAGATTACTCAGCCTATTTGTTTACTATTATGTAAGCCTCTATTCATCAGGGGGGTTGATTTCAAAAGATGCGCAACAAACTTAGTTCCGTTTATTACATCGCACTTCACTTACAACCGGCATTGTTTTTAATCAAACTTTTTTACTGAGCTAAAAGTAAGCTCGACAAAGTGCAGGGACACTTAAACAGCTTAAACTGGCTAGGGGTTCTTTGTCCATCTTTTTATTTTGCTGCACTTTGTGTTCAGCGGTCACCCGACTTTTGGAACACTCCAGCAAGCCTCTCATAATAACCTCACAAAGCACAATGTTCCATTCCCAAGTTAGTAATAGAAATTTTAAATGCGCTCATTTGTTACCTTTGCTAGAATTCTATTCAACTGGTGCTACGCTGCAGAGGATCGAGTCCAGATCCAAGGAAAACAGGAAGCAAAAGCCTCCAGGAACGATTAGGAAGTGAAACATGAAAATCCCGCCTTCTATTATAATAGGCTCACAGTATCAAGGCTGCGCCAGTCAGAGAAGAGGTGTAATCCTAGAATGATGTTCTTAACTACGTAACAGATCCGGGCGAGCAGAGTGCTCGACCGAAGCTTTGGCAAAACTGCTGCTTTAGGCAGCGTCGGATTGCCCTTACCTCTACCTCACAGTCTAACACTGCACATGCGGGATTTGGGCGATCTCGACGTCGTCCATCTCGCATTCGCAGTGTGTTTGTACACGGCTGTGCTGCACTGCTAATTCTAGACTGGCAGTATATGTGCCTCAAACCAGTCTTTCAATCTCCTTCGCCTTCCTCGAAGATTGGTTGGGCTCTGCCCCTTACGCCCTCATGCAGGAACCGCCCCTGTTCAATTCTTCAGGGACAGTAAGTTGGGCTTTGCGAGCGCACCGCAGTGCCTGTTTAATGTGTAAACATTGAGCAATGTTTGCCTCTTTCTGAGCAGTGCTGATTGAAAATAAAGCCTACTGTAAGAACGCAGCTTGGCTATGAAATAATACATGCACAATCTTAAGTTTAAGTGTGAATTGCGTTTATTCCTCGGAGCGCTGGGAAAAGCTCCTGCTACGCTCAGGTCCGGCCGCTAACTAAGATGGCCACCCTTCGGGTTCCGGTCTGCGCCTCCCCGGCAACTAGACCGTCACCACATATCTCCCCCCATTTAGTGTCCTCACAGATAACATACATGTATAACATAAGTCTTACTTGATGCTCAACGTAAAGTCCTCAAACTTCTTATGAGCCCTTACTACACGGCCTGCTCTGGTTCTCACCACTTCCGTCTTTCTCTCTCCTCCATTCACTTCCCTGGCCGCCTTCTGCTCTTCACTTTCCGCATTTCTTCTTAGCTCAGATTCTCCACTCTTCTTGTTCATCTCCTTCCCGTTTTCCTTCTGACTAGTCTCTTTACTGGTCCCACTGTCTTCTTCTTCTCTGGCCTTGTCCATAACGTTCACTTCCCTCTGCTCTTCTTCTCTTCTTCCTGTTCCTGGTCCTTGCGCTTCTTCTCCTTGGTCCATACTACCATCAGAATCCACTACCCAGTTAAGGATCTTGTTACATTTGGCCAAACGATCTTGTAACCACACTTTGCCGTCGCTTAGCAACGCTGACCGTGCATATGGTTCCACCACCTTGAGTGGTGGCGTGAACTTACTTTCACCCTTCCTTTTAAGCGTTGCCACTTTTACTCTCACCCAGTCTCCTTTTTGTAATGTCACTTCTCTGACATTGCGCTTTTTGTTGTAATGCTCTGTGTATACTTCCTGTGCCCTCTCTAGGTTACCTTTTACCACTACAGGGGACCATTTGCTTTGCACTACCAAGTGCTTCCACGATATGTTTTCTTTGGTGAACGGTTCTCTGCCCTTCAACACTTTGAACGGACTGTACCCCGGAGCTCCTGGGGTGATGCGGTATGCCCATAGCATTTTGGGTAGTTCCTTCTCCCAATCTTGACCGGCGCTGATTGCTGCTTGGATGGTTCCCATAATCACTCTGTTAAACCGCTCGACTTGTCCGTTTCCTCCAGGGTGGTAGATGGGGGTGTGTTTGACCTCTATACCATTGCGGGCCATGAACGCCTTCCATTTGCTTGACACAAACTGCGGGCCGTTGTCGCAGGTTATCACTTTAGGGATTCTTTCTTTCACAAATATCGCCGTCAGGAACGATAGTACTGCCTCTGTGTCCACTGTTTGTTACTGCCACTTCGAGTACCTATCCACCATCACAATGGCATATTTCTGCACTCCTTCAAGGTTGAGAATTGGACCTACAATGTCAATGGATACCATTTCCCATGGGCTGTTAGGAATGGGAAATTTTCCCAATTGCGGCCTTATGAGGGTTTGCGACTTGTCTGCTCTGTAACATGACTCGCACATCCTCACGTACTTCTCCACTTGGTTGTCAATCGCAGGCCACCAGTATGCTTGTTTCGCCAACGCTTTGGTTTTGGTGATCCCTTGGTGCCCTTCATGCAGTATCGCCAATAAGTGTTCCACTAACTGCTGAGGCGGAATGACTTTGTCTCCTCTAAGCAGAAATGTAGGATTCTCCCCTATTGACAGTTCTCTTCTTACTTCTCAGTACTTTCTCATTTGACTATCCAGGTGTCTTTTGTCTGGCCATCCATGGGTCACATATCATTTGACTGCTTCCAGGGTTTCGTCCTGTCGGTATGCTTCAGCCCATTCTTGTTCACTGATGACCTGTTCCATGTCTTGCATGGTCGCTACCATGTATCCTTCCCATCCAGGGGGTTCCTGTTCCTCTGCTCCCTCCTTTGCCGCTGCTCTGCTCAGGAAATCCGCCACTCTATTCCTTGGGCCAGGTATATATTCTACATCGTACGCATAGTCCAGCAGTCTCAATGTCATTTTTGCAATCCGCGGTGTGGCATGTGCGTGACAATTCGAGGTTAGTGGTTTGTGGTCAGTGCGAACTAGGAACTTATCTCCCCATAGGAAAAGTCTGAAGTGTTCCATTGCCCACACCACAGCCAGCATCTCTTTTTCGATTACACTGAATTTCTCTTCATTTGCGGCTAGGGATCTGGACGCGAAGCATACAGTTGATACTTCCCCATTCTTGGATTTTTGCATCAGTACTGCTCCCAGACCTCGGTCACTTGCGTCTGTGGTTAGTATAGATGCAGCTGACTGATCAAAACCCTTTAGAGGGATGGCATCACTTATCTCTCGTTTCAAGGCATCAAACTCCTCTTGTTCTTCCTTTTCCCATTTGAATCAATTTTTCTCCTTTAGCAGTTGACGCAGATGATGAGTTTTCGTAGCAAAGTGTGGAATGAACTTGCTGTAGAATTCAGCCATGCCTAGGAACGATCTCACATCTTCCTTCTTAGGTGGGGCTGGTGCATCTCATCGCTGCCACGTTGGCTTTCTTTGGCTCCATTCCCTTTTCACTGATTTTGTGTCCCAGGTATGTGTCGGTTGTTACTCCAAACTTGCATTTGCACCACTCTGCTGTGAGTCCATTATTCTTGAGTATTCCCATCACTGCATGTAGTCTGTCATTGTGTTCTGGTTTGGACTGTCCCATAACTATTATATCATCCTGGAAGTATTGTACTCCCTGCCCTTTTTGGAACATTTTGTGCATTATTTTTGGAAATACTGCGGCCGCGGAGGCTAGCCCAAACGGCATCCTCACAAACTTGTAACACCCAAATGGTGTTATGAATGATGTGAGGTGGCTGCAGGCAGGGTGTAATGCTACTTGGTGGTATGCCGATGACAGGTCCACGGTGGAGAACCATTTTATGCCCTTCGTTCTCGCGAGCATTTCGTTGATGCGTGGCAAGGGAAATTTATCAACCAGTATGTTCTTGTTGAGCTCCCTGAGGTCCACGCATAATCTCACCTTCCCATTGGGTTTTTGGGCCACCACCAACGGAGACAGCCCTTCCGCACTTTCTATGGCCTTGATGATGCCTCCTTTCTCCAGCCTTTCTAATTCAGCCTGTACTGCTTCTCTGCACCGGAACGGTATGTTTCTGGCTTTGTGGCACACCGGTTTCGTTCCCTCCTTCAAGCGTATCATGTGTGTGTACGTAGTCAATTTTCCTATCTGTCCGTTGAACACCTCGGGATATGCTCTCTTCCATGCTTCTCCCTCATATCCTTGTTCCGTGTCCGTGAGCATGACTTTCTCCACTCCTCCTGGATTGAGCTGAATTCCCAGGGCCCCTTGATCTTTCCATCCAAGCACCGATGGCCGTTTTTCTGACATATACAGCTTACAGTACGCTCGTCGTCCCTTGAACTCGAACATTAATGGACAAAACCCCAGCATGGGAATTCTTTGTCCTGTGTAGGTGACCGGTCTCAAATCCATGGGGTGTAGCTCCTGTCTCAGTGCTTCTAGGAATTCTTCTTCCCAGACTTTTCTCTGCACGATTGTGATGGGGGAACCCGAGTCCGCCACAATGTCAATCTTGACTCCTCCTATGTCCATGTTCAGTACGGGTTTGCTGGAACCTTTGCAATCCACATCCAGGACTTGGTCTGCTATGTAAAGAACTTCCTTGAGGTCCTCATCACCTCCTTGTTCTTCTTCGTCCTCGGGGCTCCCTTGATCTATGTACTTGACTGCGGCTCCCCTGGGTTTACGTCTACATACATTTTCGTAGTGACCAAATATGCCACAAAAGGCACACTTCGCCCTGAACGCTGGACATACTTTGTCATTACCCACGTGTGATGTGCTGCCGCATCTGTAACAGCTCGTCTTCCTTTCTCCGCTCGTCTTCTGTGAAGCGCCTCCTGTTGGCTGGTTCCGTTTCCCATATTGGCCTCTGGGAGGACCCGTTTGTCTGGATTTGTCTCCTCTGTTGTTCACCATCACCCTGCATACCGTCTGTTTGCTCACGGTGTCCTTTCTAGCTGCCTCTGCGCATCTTTTTGACAATTCTGCCTTTTTTACTAAAGCCCACACTTCCTTGAGAGGTGCGTCTCCATTTACCCACAACTTTTCTTGCACTGTGCTGTTGGACGTGTGCATGATGATTTGATCTCTCACCAGTTCATCGTGCAGTTCTCCAAACTTGCATGTTGGTGCTAATTTTTGCAACGCTGCGACGTATTCCTCTATAGTCTCTCCACTTTCCTGTTCCTCTTACTTGTGAATTTGTTGCCAAAATATACACATTTTCTCTGCAAGAAATTGCATCGATCTATTGCTACACACACCACTGGTCTGTAGTGCATGTCCAGATCTTCTATTGCATGTTGAAACACGTGCGTGTCCGTCGCTTGTCTTGTTTTCTTAACTATGTTATCGTACACTCTGATGCCTTCCGGTCCCAGATTATGTAGAGGTATCTTCTTTCTCCTGGGACTGGAATATTCTGCGTCACCTTCTTCCTCCACTGCCGATAGATAATTTAGGAAGTACCTCTTCCAGTCCTCCCACGGCATTGTGTGTTCTCCTCTTTTCGGTAGAAAAGGCACCATGCTGGTGAGTGACGTGGATGGTGTTGCCATCTTTTCGTTGCCCCTTTGGTTGATCTGTGCTTGCCCGTTGCCACTGGGCGGGCTACCAGGCGCTTGCCTTTCTTCCGTGCTCTCCCCTTGTCGCTGGCCCTCGTTGTCGCCTCCTGCTGCCCCTCTGGGCTCCAGCTTTGCGCTCTTGCTATAGTGCCTGGTTTGAGGGTGCTGACTGCTTTGAGGTTCTGTGGTTTGAGCCTTCACTGTGGTTCTCCTGTCTCGTCTCTCCTGTGGCCATGTTGATTCTAAGGGTTTCTTGCCTTGGGTCGGCCCTGTTCCGCCTTCCCGTGCTCCCCTACGTGGTTACTTTTGCGCCCAGCCCGTGTGCTGCTGCCGCCTGTGGTCACTCCCCTTGTGCGGCTTACCGGCTTCGTTTGTGCCCAGCCGATGGTGCCCTTCCTGAGTTGCGGCGCTTGCCGGTTCTGTGCTGGCCTTCCTTGAGGGTTCGTAACCTCTGCTGCTCTTCGTCCTCTGCCGCGCTCTGAGGGACTGTGGTGTGCGTGCTGGTTCGTCGATTCTCTGTCCTTTATATATATATTTTTTTTGTGCTGCGTGATGTTACTTTCACTTTCTGCTATCCCGCCTCGTCGCCATTGTAAGAACGCAGCTTGGCTATGAAATAATGCACGCACAATCTTAAGTTTAAGTGTAAATTGCGTTTATTCCTCGGAGCGCCGGGAAACGCTCCTGCTAGGCTCTGGTCCGGCCGCTAGCTAAGATGGCCGCCCTTCCGGTTCCAGTCTGCGCCTCCCCGGCAACTAGACAGTCACCACACCTACCTGACCAAAATCGGGTTAAATTAACTCACTTTACGCTTTGCAGGCGCATAAAGCAGTTGCTGGGTTCTGAGCTTGGCATAATGATGCAAAAGAGACTTTTGACCCTTCTCAACTGAAATGCACCGAACATTAGAGGGCATTTGGTTATTTCAAATAATAACCGGCCAGGGTATCTTGATGCATTCGGGCAGGACTATGCTAAAACCACAGGCCAATTATCTCAAGTGGCAAAGTCCACTTTACTAGAATAGTTTTGCTCCTATACACAACCTATGGTGAACAGCCATTTTAATTAATGTCCCCGCCTCACTTATATATCTAAAAGTCCTATTGTTTGTCAACCCTTAAAGTTCCCTGTAACCCCTGAAAACATTTCTCACAACCGATTCAGCTTCGTTTAAACCGTCCAGCTGTCTTAATAGTCCCCTTTTTTTGCTCCCTTTTTGAACTATTGCCTATTCCTCACCTTTCTTATAAACCACAGTGCACCATCCATTGCCCGTCCCTCACCCCCTCCCTGACCCGTAAAAATCCTCTTGCGTTTAAAAACAATTACTAAGGTGGTCAGTTTTTTTTCCATAGGGAGTCCAAATGCCACCTCGTTTGTATTGATTTGATCATGTGTGACACCGAGAGTGCCTTGTGGCTAGATAGATCCTCTGCTGTAGTGTTGCCCTCACACACTACTCCATACCCTATTTACTTAAAAAGTGAAGTTTAGATCTCATGCAAGTGCCCATCATAGCCTCTTCGCTGCTGATGACGAGCTCAGCTCGTCATCAGCTACGGCGCTCGTATGCTGACACAGGATTTTGAAATTTGCCACACACAGCGGGAAAAGCCGCCGCAGCGATATGGTTAATCATTGATATTTGGAATGAATAGAAAACGGGAAACTGAGAAACCACGTTAGAGGAAATCAATTTTAAGAAAAGTTAATTTTAAGGAAATACAAGTCGATTGAAAAATAAAGGAAACATTTTAAAGGAAATATCATTTCGGGAAAAATCCAAAATTACATTTAACTTGGGTATAGTTTAGGGATAGTGAAAATGTTTTGGTTACAGGGATGGGTGTGGTGTGGGGTTTATGGGATTCACAGTGGGCATAGTTTAGGGCTAGTGTGATAGTCTTTAGCTTTCAGTGACGAGTAGAATGTAGGAGTGATCTAGGGTTTTTAGGGTTAAAAAATGAGCGGTGTTTAAGGGTGGTGTGGAGTTATAGGGGTCAGGGATAGGTGGAGCTTATGGGCAGAAAGAGTTTTAGGGTTCAGGAATGGATAGAGTTTTGGGAGTTTAAGGGTTTAGTGATGAGTGGAGTTAATGTGCGGTGAGCTTTTTTTAGGTGGGCTTTAGGGGTGGGGAGGGGCATTTAGGGGGCAGGGAGGGATGGATGGTGTTTAGGAGTTGTTGAGGGGTGGTAAGCGGTCACAGAAATAATAGGATTGGAAGTAATTGTTTGACATTGTAAAAGACATACATCTTACATTAATACCATGTCCTGAAATGAAGACCTGCAACCGATTCTTTTCCTCCTTGAAAAATAAGCACGCAAAAGCCAATTTCGAACAAAAAACAGGCATCCTGTAATTTTTTTTTCTCTGAAATGGTAAATGACATTCATCCTGTAATTTTCCAATAAAAAATGTAGGTGAAATTATTTCTCATTAATGCTATACAATGAAATTGTCTTTTTATGAAATCTCATAAATTCCTTAGGCATATCTGTTGACATTTTGGGGCATCTCATTAGGAGTCTCCTTCATCAGGGCAGCATTTAATTTCTTTGCCATTTAATTATGGTACATCCGGCTTTCCAGACGGGGTGAAATTCATGTTGTATGTCTGTGAATTATCAGGGTTGTGTTCCTTCTTTTCTCTCTTTGCCTTATTGCTTAAATAAACGTAACGGTTTCTCTTGGTCACTGGTCTGAACATGCCCAAATTCATAGTGTTCTGATGGCAGCTCAGTTCATACATTGGTTAATGTAATACCAAGTCCTAAATGGCAATGGTAGCTTTCATCACTGTATATCCTGCCTTGTACTGCACCCTTCGTATGAGTTGTCATTCCAAAACAGTACACGTTCAAGCATTTTCCTGCCCCCAGCCCATCCCCCCTTTAGCACCAACTCTGTTTGCCTGTCTAACCCAAGGACCAGCTAGCACTGCCTGGAATACCATTTATTCTCCCTCCTGCGTCTGCAATCTTGACCTGCAGTTTCATCAAATATGTGTTACTTATGATTAATTGATCTGACCTGTATAGGTTACATATTTCCTGCTTAATTCCCATGTTATATAACTATCCAATACCCTCTGCAGGGTAAGACACTTTAATTAGCATGTTTGCCTCCTTCCTTGCTCTTACTATCGCCCTCAGCTTTCTTGCACCTAGTCATACCTTTTCTTGAACCAGCGCTGTCCACTTGATGTTTTTCCAGATTCCCCTCCAATCAATATTCATGTTTTTCAATAAACCCTACCTTGATAATTGAACTAGGTTATTTTCACCAATCACGGCTGGTGTAGGGAGTGGGGGGTGGGGTGGGGAGAGTGGTGTAGTGGTGTGGACATACCAAAAAATAAATAAAGAAAAAAAACATACCTGATTCCTGCCGCCTCGTCCCTCTTCTGGCTGCACTGCAGGCACAGGCTCCCAGCCTGCCCTGTGACCAATCCTGACGCTGCTCTTACAGGATGAGAGCAGCGTCAGGATTGGCCTGAGTGCCTACAATTTGTGCTCACAGGGAGATTGGGAACCTGTGCCTGCTCTCCAACCCAACAATGCAGCTGGGTTGAAGAGAGCTTCACTGTGCCTGTCAGTTTTGCCGGCTTGAAATGGCCCTCAGTGCCGGTCATCCCGTGGCACCAGCCCCAAGACTACAAGGTAGAGGAAAAAGAAAGCAATAATTAACCAGGTTTATTATCGTTTTATTTTTTAAGTTTTGCAGCTGCTGCTGCTAGCAAGGGTACGACACTCGCCGAAGCGGAGGTGCTTCCCCTTATTTTCACCAGTGTATCTAGACACAACCATACGACCTGCTAATCAAGAACATGCCCCCTACCTGAAAGACTCTAGAATCTTGTGTGATGACCATACCCTTCACCTGCAATATTTTGGCGATTAGTTATTAAAAGAACCTGCGGGTACGTGCAGCAGTACTCTCATGGCAGTTAGGAGTTGGGTCTGATGAGGATGAGGCCTGTCTAGCGATGGAGCGAGGCCCTTCTAATAGAGATAGACTGATGCCTTCCACCGGCTAGTGGTGCCAGCATGGCAGCTGGCAGTGAGGAGTTTGGGCAAGTGCAAAGAGGAAGAGACGACAAGCCATTTGACTGGAGTTAAAATTGTGGTGATGCCTCTTCTTGAAGAGTTCAAAGCACAAGGTCTACAACATGAGACAATAAGAAAAGGCAGCAAGTTTGTGATGTGATGTGCAGTGAACAGAATAATTATTATATTTCTCTATGTGGTGAAGATATTCAGAGCTGAGTTATATATATATTTATATACTGTGACGGTCATTGAGATGGACAAAGAAAAGCAGAAAAATGTGGAGCTTTTGTCACTTTATTGGGAATATTGCGATATCTTTATCATTTGGTATTATCATTAGTCTATTTAAAATTCCGCTTTGTATGCTGTGATGAGCACCGTCACTGCCCTGTGTTGTAAGGTGTGACATTTCCTTGCATCACCACTTTTCAGAGTGTCGAATGTTCCTGCAGGGTAGTGCTCTGTCTGAGGAATGCCCAGGTAAAGTATTCAGCAAGTTATGTGAGGCGTCAGCGCCTGGCTTCTCAGCATCTTCAGCTAATGACTCTCGAGATGTGTAACCTCATAACTAACCTGCAGGTGCTGGGTGTCCAGGTTCTTGGCTGTGCCAGCAAAGTTAAAGGTAGGAAAATGGTGCACGCGTATATTGGTTGCATGCCCAGGGCAAACGTTTAAGTCTTTTGGAATGAGTTGCCATGTTTTTATGAGCTCTACCATGGCATCGCTTGATCAAATGGGCTGCACCGGATGTTGAAAACTTTGCCCTCCAAAGGAGGTGGGCGTGATGGCAGACTTGCAAAGTAAAGATGAATCTAGTTCCAGAGTTATTTGACAGCATCACGGATAGAAGGCGAGATATGACTGTAGAAGCAGAGTCCTTGAAAATGATCATGTTCAAGGATGTGAACTACCAGCAAAGACAAAGATGACTGAGGAAAAGTAGTGTTTGTAGTTTTGTGGTAGTAATGCAACAAAGTGGCAAGTTGTCTTTTAAGACTGTATAGGGTGATCCAATGAAAGATTTGTCTTTATATTTATTACATACATTTTATATTTAGGGAAATGATATTTTTGTAACTCTAAAATTAAGTGTAGTTTAGGTATCTGAAAGTAACCAGAATCAGCAACATATATGAGAAATGACTGAGCAAAGGTGTAAGAATATTTATAATGTTAACATAAGAACGGGCACACATGCTGAAGGGAGAGGCAATGATTTTTAACGTTATATTTTTGATTAGGGCTCTCAATATATTTGGATTTTTATTGTCCTTTAAAGTAGATGGTGATTTAGACGTAGGTGATGTGGAGTTACACGTCAAGAATTGCAGGTGGAATCTGGATGACAGATCAGGGAAATTATATTTAGTTCCCAATTGTATGTTGTGCATTCCCATACTGATTGTGTGGAATCTTGTATACAAAGACTGGGAAGGGGAGTGTCTCAAGATGTGTTGTATGGTGTTAACAGCATGTGGTTTGGTGTGAAATTGAGTAAAGGTGTGTACCTTACTTGCTGGAATTTCAAAATTGTGACCAAAACCCTGTCACATGAGTATGTATGAGGGAGTACACAGTTGTGTGTGAAAGCAGACAACAGTAGTACTAATTTGTGAGATGAAATATGGTCAAGTGTAGAAACTCATATGTTGTGGTCTTAAACCACAAGTTCTGCTTGAGTGTTCTTTGGAGTCATTGTGTACGAAGGGACACTGCAACAGATGTGTGGTACTGGAGTACTCTGGACTAGTTGTCATGTTGTAGAAATAGGAGGATTTGATAAGTGTATGGTACTGGAGAAAGTGTAACTTTCTGGTTATCTTGTTTGCAGAATGTGCTTGCTGGAGTTTACTATGTCCATGTTGTGCTTTCCGATGTTTTAATCTTTGCGTACAGGTGGATTTCCTCTTAATGTGCGATATGTAGTCCTATGTATTTGAAGCTTCATGGGGTGTGGTCCTGGGAGCAGATTTAGGTGTTTTCTTCTGTCTGGCATTTGGTCATGTTGGTTTGGCTAGCTAGTTTGACTGGATATTGGGTATGTTGGAGAGTGGGGCAGCACTCATTTTTAGAGAGGGTGTGTTTGTGTGTGAGAGTGTGGAGCCTAAAATGGAATGCATCACTTGTCTCCTACCTGTGCGGCTCCAGACTCGTGTGAAAACCTTGCCCTCCAGTTACAGCAGTACATCCTTTCCAATGCTGTCCAGTCCCAGTTGATTTCTAAATGGGTGCGTCTCTGCGGGCTTAGTGCTCATTTGATACAGGAACTCAGTGCGATCCAAATGGTATCCCACCCTGCTGCTGGGCCCGGAACATAACCTAAAAACAACATTAATAATAAGAAACATACATAATACTGTCTCCACCCCAAGGCATCTAAAACCATTCTTCTGGCCTTAGGTACCTGACATAAAACCAGGACTTCCATTGCTCAATAGCCTTACTTGTTTTCTAGAAAAACGTAGCCTATTGGTTTCTGTTGTGACCTCACTCCTGAAAGAATGTGTACCAAATTGAGCTATTGGCAAACCCACCATTCTTAATTCTTTACTTATCACATATAAAACGTGATTAGCCGCTGGGACCAGCCCTCTTTGTGTTTGAAAATCTCACCTTGATACATTCTTCTACATAAAGAAAACAAGTCCATTCTTCACTTGGGCCTAACTTGACCTCTTGTGATCAATAAGTCAATAATGAATGTATTTAATTAAAAGTATTTATAAAGCGCACCCTCATCCCCTAGAGGCTATCCTGGTGCTGGACTTCATCTTTGCCAGTTCCAATCAAGACCCTAAAGTGGATACAATCAGGTCTTACATTTTTTCTGAATGCTAATAAGTCCTGTACTACACGTAGGTTCTGGGGGAGATTATTCTAGTGGACCCCCGACAAAAATCGCAGGAGTGGGCACCCATTCTGAATTTCTTGATTCTTCTACAAAATAGCAAAGGCTGATTGGCTGATTGAAGATCAACTGAGAGTTGTACACAGTATGTTATATACTATAGCCTCTCCTAGTATTGTAGTTTGGTTCAGCGAGATGTGGAAGATTGACATTTCATAGTCACCACCTCGGGGCATCACTCTCACACACTCAAAGGATTCTCTATAAACAATTGCAACACCCCCCTTTCCTCCCAGCTCTATCACATTTTAACACCTCGTAACCAACTAGTATGGCCAGGGTAAAATCCCACATGGTGTTGTTAATTAGCCATGTTTCAGGAATAAACGTAAGATCTGGCTTTATGCTATCAATTGGTTACTAAACCTCCATGCTATGTTTGTGAATTGGCCTCAAATCAATGTACAGTCATTTGACCACTAAACCATCCCTCTAACTCTCACTCCGTGTAAACATTTCCAGAGGGCCGGCCTCTGCCAATATCTCCCTAGGTGTAGCGCAATTCCGACACTTTCCTTATTCTTTCCTAATCACATTGGGGTATACTAGTGACCCTACAATTGTCACAACGGAAAGGGCCACATACCTTCCCTGGCAAACCCTTAAAACAGCTAGGTGTCATGCTTTTAATATTAGACCCCATCGCAAACGCGTCTTCCCCTAAATATATAGACAGACCCTCCTTACCACTAATAAAATGGACAGGGGTCCTGGCGATAGTGGGATGCAGACCGGCTTGCCTCTGGTTCAGCAGCGGCACAGATGCGCTGTGCCTGTGCTGAAATCTCTCATGCTGGTCAAACACTAGACCGTGCAGCACTCCTTCCTGCATGTCACTACCCCAAACTGGTGGATCGAAAATAGTACGAGCAGAGACCACGTGCTCTAACACACCACTGGTCTTCTGTTCAAAGACAATCCTCCAAAAGTGCCCCCCAGCAGATTAATACAATCAAATTAAAACTGCAGAAGAAATATAATTGTGAAAACGCAAACCAGTTTAAGCTAAAAATGTCAGCAAACCAATGTAAGCACTCCAGCTCTACAACTGTGCCTCTATAAGGTCATTCTAGTCTACTTTTACTGATACGTGTTTGATTTCAGTAGACAGATTTTTAAAATACTTTGCCCTACCTATACTTCTTCCTGTGACAATCCCACACCCATAAGCGAACAATTTTTATAACCTAACCTACATGCCTTGAAAAACAACTGTATAATGGTCAACTTGAAAAGCACTGCTGTAATAGCTCTAAAATCTAACATTACCATGGAGATGAGTCCCTTCCTACTCCACTTCCCTCTTTCGCCCTTCCCGCTAGCGGTCTACCTCCAATCTTTATCAGTTTCAAGGTTGTACCCCAGAAACATTTCCGGCAGAAACTGATCCCAGCAAGCTTGCCCGCAATTGTTACAGCGGATAAATTCATTTCTATCTGCAACATTAGAGTTCACAAAATCCCTCTGCCTCAACCGTGTTGACTCCTGTGAAACACTGTCCTCATTGCCCCGGTGTTCATAAATTCACACAAGGCTTGTCTATAGTTCTGGTTAGTTGAGTGAATTTCCAGTTAAATGTATGACACTCAATAACTAATCGCCCATTGATCCTCTAGAAACTTATTTTTTAACTTCCCCACTCCTGGCTCTAGACCACAGAATCTCTGCCACTGTGAATGAGACAAAGCATCTACAATGTTATTGTACACACCTGGCATGTATTTGGATCTAAACAGGATGGTCAAATTAAAATAATCCACCATGAAATCCTTCAACAACCATAATACATTCATCTCTTGCTTTCTGCCCGTTTGCTAGCAACACCGCTGCTGTATTATCAATATTGAATGTCTCTGCAGTTCACCAGCACTATTTTCCATAGCACCATTCCTACCTTTGGGGAAAAAGCGCAAGAGAAGCAATGCTTTTACCTTGTCGCAGCCATTGTCTGGCCATTTGTCCACAGGCCACTTCCAGTACCAGAATAGGGCGAATCCTCCTGCCCCTGCTGCATCCGATTAGATTTAGACCTGCCAATACATTTATTGATCCAATTGCTTCATTGTCGCTCCGCTGAAATATTTCAAAAAGGATATTAATATTTTCAAGTCTGCTTTCAAGCAGTCTTAACTAAGCATACCTACCATGGAAAAGTCTAGTCTTGTGTGAGTCTCCCTGCCCTTACTACCCAGCAAGCAAATTTAAATATCCCAACAACCTCTGCCATTTGAAGCTTCCTCTTTTTCCTTCTAACCCTCTTTTAGCAATTGAACGAGTGCTTGAACCTTCTCCGTTAGCACCCTTGTTTCCATTTTTTCTTTGTCCTACTCAATCACCAAAAATTATCACATTTACTGAACCATTCCATGATCCAGCGGGTTACCAGCAACAGGTAATCTAACAACACATACCCACCTGGGCCCATAAATTAATTCATAAAACACTGGTAATATCCGCTGGGATCATATTTTTATAATCCTCAAGATTAGTTGTCTCTAGTCCAGTGGTTCCCAAACTTTTTCAACCCATGGCTCCCTTGGCTTGATCATTGGCCGCGGCTCCCTATTATTATGAGACATTTTTTAGTGACCGGGCAGAAGCCCTTCAGGAGCGCTCCAGAGTTTCTAAGGTATCTCTAGACCATCACAGTGATCTAGACACTGCCTTAGTAAGTTATGTTAATTATGTTAATTTAATTATTTTTAGCCAGTTTTACTAAGGCAGTGTCTAGATGACTTTGATGGTCTAGAGTGCGCCTTAGAAACTCTGCAGCGCTCCTGAAGGGCCTCTGCCCGGTCACTAGACAATGCCTTTTTAGCATGCTCGATGCCCATAGCAGCTATTGTGGGAGCGTGTTCTTCCTACCTACGGTGTACCCCTCTGCTAGTGAAAGATTTTAGGCTGAGACCGAATGTGTTGAATGACAGTCACACCCTTCCCACAATACACATGCAGATCGGCAGGAATGATTATCTGCTGTGATGGGCCCTGACATGTGCGGGTGGGCACCATTATCCTGCACTTGCAGTGGTTTGGGGTCTCTGTTTATGAGTACCTTAAGCTCCAAATGCTTTCAGAGGCGAGCCTTGAAAATAAATGGTCTTGTTTTGCTCCTGGATGTAGGCAGGCCTAAGGCCTGATTCAGAGCTAAACTTCAATGGAAGAAAGAGTACCACCCTGTCCCGCTTCCAGTGCCAACACTTCCATTTTTGATGATAGTGCCTTGCTTTTTATGTGATGTTCCACTGAGTTGCGTTTGATTAGCAAAGATGAACACATTGCGTCTCACATTCTTCGGTAGACAGCGTACGACTATGATAAGACATTGGGCATTATATATGGATCAGTCATCACAAATGCTGTATTTAATAAGTAAAATGACCATATGACCTCTGTCTTCCAACCACTTCTCAGCCCATTTCGTTATCGACCATCATTCCCTATTTGTCGTAATTTAAAAAGCCAGCTTTTTCTATGGCACTTGGTGAAAGTTCTTTGCCCTGTCCGAATATATAATACCAGCGTTTTTTTTTTTCCCTCACATTTTGTTTACGGCCTGCTAATTAATCCACGACCCACAAACTCTTGTTTCAGTATGCACTTAGTAGTCCTGTTCACTGCAAGATCAAGCAACTTGCATAGAGTCAATAAATGTTATGTTATGTTAACAAATGATTTATAAAGCACGCTAACACCGATTGGTTTCTTGGCGCTAACAGACACAGGAAGGAAAAATACTTGAGCAAAGAGTAGGCGGAAATCTATTGAAATGCTTGAATGAAGAGCCATGTTTTTAATGCTTTCCTGAATGTAAGCAGTTCCTGACAGGACCGAATTTCCAAGGGAAGGGTGTTCCACAGACGGGGAGCCAGAGTGCCAAATCTGCAGCCTCCAGAACGTTTACGGCTGAACGATGGTATCTGTAAGAGGCCCAGGTGGGCAGAGCGCAAATTCCGCGATGGGACATACTTGATGATTAGATTGTCTATAAACCTTGGGCTCTTACAGTGTAGAGATTTGAATCAATCAATCAGGAGTTTGTTAAAGCGCGACTACTCACCCGTAAGGGTCTCAAGGCGCTAGGGGTGGGGTGGGTGGGGGGCAAGCGGGTTCCATTCCATCAAGGAGGGGGTCTGTCGAAGAGCCAGGTTTTGAGGTTTCTTGCGAAGATGGGGAGCGATGTTGTCTGTCTGAGGTGGAGCAGAAGGGCGTTCCATGCTTTGGCCGCGAGGAAGGAGAAGGAGCGGCCTCCCGATCTGGTCTTTCTGGTGCGGGGGACCACGGCGTAGGAAAGCTGGGCTGATCGTAGGGGCCTTTGGGGTGCGTGGAATTTGAGTCGGCTGTTCAGGTATGCTGGTCCGGTGCCGTGGAGGGCCTTGTATGCGTGGGTGAGCATCTTAAAGGTGATTCTAGCCTCGACAGGGAGCCAGTGGAGTGTGCGCAGGTGCTGGGAGATGTGGCAGTGTTTTGGCAGGTTGAGGACCAGTCTTGCGGCGGCGTTCTGGATGTTCTGTAGCTTGCGGATGAGGTTTTTGTTTATTCCGGCGTAGAGTGCGTTGCCGTAGTAGAGTCTGCTGGTGACCAGGGCGTGAGTGACTGTCTTACGGTGTTCGAGGGGGATCCATTTGAAGGTCTTACGAAGGAGGCGGAGGGCGTGGAAGCAGGAAGATATGAGAGATTTGATCTGGCGGTCCATTTTGAGCTCGGAGTCCAGGATGATTCCCAGGTTGCGTGCGTGGTCTGTGGGGGTTGGCGGGTTTCCGAGGGCGGTGGGCCACCAGGTGTCGCTCCAGGCATCGTGGTTTGGGCCCATGATGAGTACTTCTGTTTTGTTGGTGTTTAGTTGTAGGCAGCTGTTTTTCATCCATTTGGCGATGGCTTCCATGCCTTCTCGAAAGTTGCGTCTGGCGGTGTTGGGCTCGTTGGATAGGGAGAGGATGAGCTGGGTGTCGTCTGCATATGACACGATGTTGAGTCCGTAGTTTCTGACGATGGGGACAAGTGGAGCCATGTAGACGTTGAAGAGCGTCGGGCTGAGGGAGGAGTCCTAGGGGACTTCGCAGGTGGTAGGTGTGGGGTCCGAGAGGAAAGGGGGGAGTCTGACCCGCTGCGTCCTGCCGTAGAGGAAGGAGCAGATCCAGTTGAGGGCCTTGTCCTGGATTCCTGCATCGTAGAGTCTGCGTATTACGGTGCGGTGGGAGACTGTGTCGAACGCCGCTGATAGGTCGAGGAGGATGAGGGCTACTGTTTCTTCTTTGTCCAGTAAGGTGCGGGTGTCGTCTGTTGCGGTGAGGAGGGCGGTTTCCGTACTGTGGTTTTTTCTGAAGCCGGATTTGGAGGAGTCGAGGATGTTGTGTTCAATGAATGTGGCGAGTTGGCTGTTGATCGCTTTCTCGATGACTTTCGCTGGGAACGGGAGCAGGGAGATGGGTCTGTAGTTTTTGAGGTCGGTGGGGTCTGCTGAGGGTTTCTTTAGGAGGGGGTTGACCTCGGCGTGTTTCCAGTCGTCTGGGAACGAGGCGGTCGCCAGGAAGCGGTTGATGGTTTGGCAGAGCATGGGTGCGATGGTGTTGGCCGCTCTGTTGAAGATGTGGTGGGGGCAGGGGTCCGTGGGGGGCCCCTGAGTGGATTGACTTCATTGTCTTCAGTGTGTCTTCGGTGGTGAGGGCTGTCCAGTCATTAATCGCTGGTTTCCGGGTGTCGTTGGTGGTTGGTGAGGGTTCAGTGTGTTGGTTGTCTTCGTCGAAGTTGTCGTAGATGCTCTTGATTTTGTGGTGGCATAATTTGGGAAGCAGTGGCTTGAATGATGCAGACCTCGGCAGTGCAGATACATCAGTACAGGAGTTTGTTTTTTTATGTATTTATTGTACATTGCACCCATGCAGGAACCAGATTAAGATGCTGCTACTGCCTGTACAACACCAGTGCGAGGTCAGCATTCACTTGCTGGGCAGCAGCAGGGCTAGTCGGGGGGTTAGCCCACAGTGCCGGAATCTGGGCGCCCTGCCGCAGGGGACCATAAACAGAGGCTTCACAGAGCATGCATGAGTGATGTCCAGTGCCACTGCCCCTCCTCTGAGCCCTCACAGTAAGCTGGGGTAGACGTCTGCTACAGCCCACCCGCTGAGCTGCTGTTGAACAGTGTGTCAAGTATTGGGAGACCCTGGATAGGGTGAAGGAAACTATGTTAACAGGTCTGATTTGGTGGCAGAATTTTCAGTGGCTTTATTGGTTGGGAGAAGTGTCGCATGGCTATTCACTGATAAGGTCCCAAAAGCGAGACCTAATGAGTGCTATGCCAATGCTTGTTTCTCTTTGTGCTTTAGACACTCTCCCAAAATTCACTTCCCCCCCTTCCTCCCTTTTCTCTCTCTCTATCCTGTCACATTCTCCCCCGTTCACGCCAGGTTTCCGTTCACCATAATCTTTTCACTCGTCTTTTCCTCGCATTTGGTTGCTGGCTTCTTAAGCAGGAAATGCGAGAAATCCATTAGGTTCTGACCTCTAAATAACGAATGCTCTGCTGCCATCTGGTGGACAGAGGCTTAATGCCTTTTTACTAAATAACTGCACACTTCAAAGATGTTACCGGCAATTTATGACGAATTGGGAAATCTGAAACCTTTGAAGCGCGGCGCCCCTAATAATAATAATAATAATAATAAAAACAATTTCTTAGGCGCAACTTAGCCCAGGGGCATCAAGGCTCCAGACAAAGCAAGTATCAGGGAAAACAGTCTCAGGACCCCGGGACCATGACTATAAATAGGCTTCACGAAAAAGCAAAGTTTTCACCTCCTTTCGGAAATGTGGAAGAGATGATTGTCCTGCAAGGGCGGGGGGTAGGAAATTGCAAAGTTTGGAAGCCAGGAATGAGAAAGCTCTACCTCCCCATTTTGTCTTGGAAAATCTGGGGACTAGGAGAAGATTTTTGGCAGAGGATCGAAGGGCTCTACCTGGAAGATAGGGAACAAGGAGAGACCTGATACCTTCTGATCCTGAACCAGGGATGGCTCCATGGGCAAAGCAGAGAAGTTTAAAAGTGATCCTGAACTGGACGGGAAGCCAGTGAAGGTCTTTCCTAGCCATGGAAGCAGATGAACGTCTGGGAAGTTTTAAGACCAGCCGAGCTGCGGCATTCTGGATCATCTGTAGGCGATGGACTAGACTCTTATTAATGCCTGCATACAATGCATTGCAGTAATCGAGCCTTGACAGGGCCAGAGCCACAGTGGCCTGCTTCCTGGCCTCGGGAGAGAGGTAAGATCCAATCTTTCTGAGGGTCCTAATGATGCCACAGCAGGTGGACACAGTCCTAGTGATCTGGTGGTCGAAGGAGAGATTGGTATCAATCAGGACCCCCAGATTCCTGGCAGAGTTGGACGGCTGAGGACAATCCCCAAGTGAGTCCGGCCACCAGTCTTTGGACCAGGTGTCCTGGCCACCCCCGAAAATCAAGACCTCGGTTTTATCTCCATTGAGTTTGAGGAAACTTTGGACCATCCAACGAGAGACTGCCTCCATACAAGATCTAAAAGTACGGGCAACTTCTCTCGGTGGCTGTGTCAGGGAGACCATGATTTGTGTTTCATCAGCATATGATAACACTTCAAACACAAAGGATCTCACGACCCTAGCAAGTGGGGCCACATAGATGTTGAACAAAATGGGGCTTAAAGAAGATCCCTGGGGGACCCCACATTGCACGGGTGTGGCAGGGGACAAAAAGTCTCCCAATTTCATTCTCTGCTCCCTTTGATGGAGAAAGGAGGCTAGAAGGCTGAGGGCGAGGCCACCCACGCCTATATCCCTAAGTCTGGATACCAAGACAGAGGGAGATAGGGTATCGAAGGCGGCCGTCAGGTCGAGTAAGACCAGCAGAGTAACCTGGCGCCTGTCAACTTTCTAGCGAATGTTGTTAATCACCACAGTAAGGGCAGATTCGGTACTGTGGGCTCGTCGAAAGCCATGCTGGGAACTATCAAACAGGTTCGAGTCATTGAGAAACGTGGTGAGATGGTAATTGAGATGAGACTCCAAAATTTTGGCAGGGGCCGGCAGCAGGAAAATAGGTCGAAAGTTTTTCAGGACCGCGAGATCCAGGGAGGCTTTCTTTAAGAGGGGCTTAACCACCGCCTGTTTCCAGGGAAGGGGAAAAACCCCCTCGGAGATGGCAAGATTAAGGACCTCTAACAAAGGGGGCAAAATTTTCTCCCTACACGATTTCAGGACTTTCAGCGGGCAAGGGTCCAATGGGGAGCCAGATTTAATGTTATTGAGGAGACGGCTTGTCTCCTCGAGGGAAAGAAGAGGAAATGAGAAAAGATGAGCTCCAGTATCTATCAATTCTTGAGCTGCAGTGTCCAGCGGAAGGGGAGGAGAAAGATGCAATTCCTGATTCAGGAGTTCCAGTGAGCTGTGAATGTCTACAATTTTATTATGGAAAAAAGAAGACATTTTATCACGCAACTCTTGAGATTCAACAATGGAATCCACCATCTGCCGGGGGGAAAGGGAATCAATAATCCTAAAGAGATCCCTAGATGAGTTCAATGAGGTGGTCAGGTTAAGGAAGTGTGCCTTTTTCTCTTCAATGATGGCTAATTTATATTCCCTTAAAAGGAGTTTGTGTCGTTGCTTATTTTCCGTTGAGTCCCAATGGGCACGCCTAACTACTTTGGAGGGCGCACCAGGGTGCCGTGGCGCACAGATTGGAACCCCACTGCTCTATTCCCTAACCAACCTTTCACTGATCAAAAGTTCTTTCCTCTTGTCAATGGACCATTTAGTTGGAACTCATTGATGGTGAAATGACATAAGATTTTAACCCGTTCCATGGCCGTCGGGAGCACTCCCTCCCTGGTGCTACCAACGGCCATCGCAGCCCCGCCCACCTTTTGGAACACCTGCACCGCAGGGTTAAGGCGTTAATATACTTACACATTAGAAATAATCACAGAGTTGGGATTCCCTCTCAATTTGCCAAAAATCTGGGGTTCTGATAGATACCTCACTTTCTTTTGACCGTCAGGTCAGCATTACTGTTTCCACCTGCTGCGGTATCAACCGGATCCTCAGAAAGATCGGTCAATATCTCTTCCCTGATGCCCGGAAGCAGGCCGCTGTGGCACTTGTCTCTTCAAGACTGGACTACTGCAATGCACTGTATGTGGGTATTAATAAGAGCCACATCCACCGCTTGCAGATAGTACAGAATGCGGTGGCTAAGATGGTTCTCAATCTTCCCCGGCTTTCTTCAGCCTCATGGGCTAGAAGAAACCTGCATTGGCTGCCCATCCGGGCTAGGATCTCCTTTAAGATCCTTTGCCTTGCTCATGGGGCTGTGTACGGTACTGGCCCAGATGGTATCGGGTCCCTTCTCCATCCCTATACCCCCAGCAGAGTCCTTCGCTCATCCAATAAAAACCTTCTCATGGTTCCCAGATTTACAAAAGTGACATGGGGAGGTAGAGCTTTTTCAACCTTAGCCCCTAGGCTGTGGAACTCGCTTCCCTCCGAACTTGCTGGGCAACCCTCTACTGTGCTCTTCCGTAAAGCATTAAAAATGTGGTTCTTTGCTGAGGCCTATCCGTAATAGTGTACTGGTGAGAATTGCAGTCCAAAAGACCTCCCAGGCGCCTTGATGCCCTTGGGCTAAGTTGCGCGGTATAAATCTTCTATCTTTCATTCATTCATGTCTTTAAAATGTTATCTTAGAATAAAATTAATGTGAACCACTTTCACAGCACAGAACAAACTCCGTCTCTCGCAGGAAGGAAGATTCAAATAATCAGTCATATACTTTCATTTATAATTTGCAATGATGCTGCATGAAAAGGGAGAGGACAGAAAGAAAAGCACATAAGCGCATACACAGATGTAGCTATGATTGCCTATTAAGGTGTGAAAACCAACTCTCACGCCTCGGAATTGGGAAGGGTTCCCCAGGAAAGATCTGGTGAACAAAGGCTTCAGGACAGGAATGAGGACTGGACAGACGACCTCTCTATTACCGACGCTTGTGTAGCACCCCTCTCTGACACTCTTTCCTCTTCGATATTCTTCCGTGATCTTCTTCTAAATGAATTTGCTTAAGATAATTGGTTCAGTAGTTCTGCGACTTCTCTAGGCTCTCCAACAGCATCCCGGCCTCTGGCCTCTCTAGTCTCTAACTTAACTAACTAATAAACTACCTCAATTACACTTTCCTGTATGCTAGTACCACCTATTAATGTTTCAAATTTATGAAACTCCTAATTCTGATTGGACAGGCAAGGGGAGGTACTTATTTCTCATTATTTTCTTTCAGTTCTTTGTTTAAAATCCCGCCCCTTAAGTTTATACATCAGTGTTTATTCCCACCCGTATTCACAATGTGATTGTTACATTTTAGAAGAAAAAAAACAGTAGTTCTCACGGACTGTCGTTCGGTTCCCATGAATGTAGCAGTTTTCAACTTTGGATGAGGTTCAAGCTTGGACAATGTTCAAGTTGACATGGCGTTCTTCAGCTAGGTTGCATCACGCATGCGTAGCAAAATGAGAGGGAATGGACTGTGGCTTATCACTGCAGGCCAATAATAAGCACTATTGAAAGAGTCAAAAAGACAAATGTTAAAATCAAAGATACATGTTTTAACTGTATACTTCCTATCTCTACTCTAAGCCCATTTACTTTATTATTATTCTTCCGGCATTAGCATTAGTAGAATAGCTGGAATTCGTTTTTAGCAAGCAGATGGCAAGAATGTGAGTTTCAAGCGGCCATATTGTTAGCTACTGTGCAAGTGCAGAAAGTTTCCCATGCATTAGATACGTCGCACAACATAGGTGCAGTAGACGCATGCGCGCTAAAGCATTTCAGTTAGCGGCCATCTTAGCATCACTCTCGAGTTACTGATTAGTAAAACACATAAGCAAGCTTCATTCTAATACTATAGTGTCGTGTAAATGCATGTTATTTCCACAAACCAGTTTTAATACAAGGTTAATAGTTATATGAGAATATTGATTCAGAGCAAGTTTCCTTTTTCACGAGACCATGCTCCATCACCATCTTCTCACACCAAAGATAGTCCCACCTCTGACATAGTAATTTCAAATTTCAGTAGTCCTTCCTTGCACTCTTCTGTCCATGCCTGTCCTACAAAAGTCATTAAAGTCTATAGTCATGTTAAAAAAGAAATCTGTCTGTATTGTGAAAACCCTCTGTAGAAAAGAGAGAAACCACTCAAAGGAATAATATGAATTAGAGCCCCACTGTCGGTATCACCTTCTCTCTCTATTAACCCCCTTCAAACTGAATATTTAGCAGCGAAAAATTACTGGAATGGATGGAAGCCAGTAATAAGTTTATTTCACATAGTGCAAGTCTACCCCATTCTGTTGTCCCGAACAAATCATATAGATTCACCCACATTATATGGTGTACTAAAATATTCTCAGGTGCAATTAAATTAGTTACAGATCGACCCTCAGGCCATGACAAATGAATGATAAATAAGGCAATATTTTCCCACTCTTTTTTGGGCACCATCCTAAGAGAGGACACCATTAGATTCGACTCCGGCCATTAATAAAGGGGTTGTGCCATTGTCCCTTTCTCCACCACTGATTTAAAAATGTTTGCCACCTGCTACTCTTTTGGACC
Organism: Lissotriton vulgaris; assembly: GCF_964263255.1. Lineage (NCBI taxonomy): Eukaryota > Metazoa > Chordata > Amphibia > Caudata > Salamandridae > Lissotriton > Lissotriton vulgaris. The sequence goes on from NC_141687.1 coordinate 836,881,549, forward strand.
TTCTGTAGCCCAATTTAAAACTTCCCCTAATTCACACTCGGTCTCTGCTGCCTCCCTGTCTGGTTTCCGTAATAGCCAGTCACCCTGTTTCAATACATTAATTGAAGAAGCTACCCATACGACTTGCGGGGTGCTGTCCCTTCCATCTATTTTGTTGTCCCTGCCAATTTGGCTGAATCATTGCACTACAAGATGCTTCCTCAACATATTGCACACATGCGTCTGAACTTGAAAAATGCCCTAGTGCCTTGGCCCTCATGAAATGAGGAATACGCTCCACCTGCTTGTACCTGTCCTCTTGCAAAACCTTCCACCCCAAAATGGGTGAGACTCTCTTGAAAGGGGTAGTATGGTACTGGCAAACGCCACACTGTATTCTTGGTTGGTGCCATCCACTTCAACCCCAGTTTACTGTTTGCTTTTCCCTTTTTGCTTTTCTGGGTGCACGGCCAACCTTGCCCTAAACTCATAATCCTATTTCAATCAGGCTATACACCCAAACTGAAATTTTTTCAAATCATTGATTTATTAAAACAGATCTACACACTGCTCAGAGTGATGCTCAAAATACATGCTGTCGTCATTCAGGAATGACAAAGTCTAATTATCAATTGTCTCTAGCACCTTTGGTCTCCTCTCTAGCTTCCACTCTTCCTTATCTGACCCTACGTTTTAAACCATTTCTCTACACAGCAGTTAACAACATACATAAAGTCACCTTTCTTAATTTTCTCTTCTGGGTTTGCCATTAGATGTGCCCCTATTGACATGGCCTAATATCATATATAGTAATTACTTTTTAACATTTGCCTGCTCCCCTCCTTCTGTCACCCATTTCCTTTTTTCTCTTCACTCATTGACAAACTGCCATCTTGTTTCACCTCAAAGTTACCTTTCTCCTTCTGTTTCACCTAGTCCCCCTCTGTAACCACTACTCTTTCTGTTAACTTACCACTATTGCCTCTCACCTTTCTGCTGTATCCACTCTTTTTTCCATGAATTTAACACCTTTGTCATTCAACACTGCATTCTATCCCACATCTTCTCCGTGCCTACTAATCTCTTCCTCACCATTGCCTTCCCTCCCACTGACCCCGACCGCTCACACCCACTTCTCCAAGCTCCCCAAAGTGACATCATGCTTTTTACCTGGGCTCAGCTGTACAGCTGCCTATACTTAGACACCTTTTAAGTCTGGCTTCTTACTATTGATCTTACTTCATGTTCTGTGCTGTCTGTCTTTGCTGTTTTATCTGTAGTAGCCAAAACTGCCCTCTGGGTCCTCTCTGTTTATTGACCCTTCTCTCTGGTCGTACACCAATTCCACTCCGCATCCCCTGCTTGTAAACCAATGCCACACTCCACAGTCTCCGCTTCTTCGTACTTCATGTCATCATCATAATCCAAAACTGTCACTCTTCCACATCATCTTACTTCCATCTTGACTAATGCTTGGAACATCCCCATTGTCTACATTGCCCCCACCGACACTTTTTTCTGTTGATATCCCGGTGTTTTCATGGAGGCCTTACCAAACCTCTCCCTCCCTTCATATTGGCATCCATAATGTACCCTTGGCTCAACTAGTTACCAGACACCGTCACTGCCCCTTTTTGCTTAAATCGTCTATGTTCCCAGCCACCTTTCCCAAAGCACGCCTACCCACACACCATCCGGCTGCTCCAGTCTGGAAAGTGTGAACACCTGGAAGTCCCTCAGGCTGTCCCAGTCTGTCACCAAACTAAATTGTTCTCATCCACCTTTTTATCTACCCATACCCACCTACACTTTCCTTCTGGCCACTCCAGTGTATGTTTTACTTGCAGTACAGGGATGTAACATAGACCCCCGCCGGGAGAGCTGGCAGGGTCCCCCTCAGCACAGTACTCAGGCCTGAAGGCTCTGGATTAAATCCGGAGATGGGGCCCCTCTGCGTAGATTGCAGGGGACCCCCTCAACTTTTGTTACACCACTGCTGCAGCAAAACACCAAGCCTTGCTGTGTATCCACTTGTAAATTACTATCTTCGTCAACCACCTATTTCCCCTCTTCTCTCAAAAACCTCTCTGTCCTCCTCCTTTTCATCGAGCCCTCACCCAACTGTTTCACCCTGCCATCCTCGAACCACTACCTTGTGCCAACCTTTCTTTCTTATCCTACCAGTCACCATTGGCAACTTCCAATACAAGCTTCTCTTTCACCTTAAACAATCCACCCTTTGCAACATTGTTTCTCTGCCTGCACTACTCACTGGAGCTCAAATCCCTTTCCAAGTTTCATAAACCATGCCTTCATACCCCTAACTCGCTCCCTCACTCTTTTCACTTATTGGATGAAGTGCTACCACCTGTTGGGCCTCTGCCCTCACCACCCCTTACAACTGCTGTAATGCTCCTCCATCTCTCTGTTTAGTAGCTTTCTGTTGCAGCACTACGTCACACTCTCTTCTAGGCAGCTGCCTACTGCTGCCGTCTCTGCCAGCTCCTTCAAACCATCCTTTCCCACTTTGAGCAAATTACATACAGTAAGTGCAGCAGTGCCAGCCCCCCTTATCCGCCCTACTATCTTAGTTCACCAGCAGCCTGTTTCTCCACTCCTGCCTTGTCTAACTCGAGCTTTGCACCACCAACATGTACTCCCATGCCCCTCCCACATATTCTACGTTTACCATACGCCCCTCCCTACTATATGCCACTGCAGCTCACTTTCTGAGCACTATGTAGCCTTACTGCTAAACTTTGGCGTTCCTGCCCAAATAGTTTGCCAAAGATCCTCTACTTTATTTCCGTTGGGCACTGAAGCCTCACCCAAAAGAGGGTGGCCAATGTCCTAAAACCTGCCATTTACCTCCTTGCTAGCCTACCCCTAATTCCGAGGCTACAATCTTCTTCCGCCCTGATCTGCAGGATGCCCCAAATATCCGAACAGCCCAGGGGTGGAAAACTCCTAAACTCTGCCACCCTAATGGTAGACCGAATCAGTGGGATTCAGTTCAGTTTTGTACAATAGAGGGATATTTACTCCATTATTGCAGGACTTAGATACTATCCTTGAAGTGAGAGGTGTTAATTAATTTGCACAGAGGAGAGGCAATAGAAGGCACCATGGCTTGCACGGTTACTATAGGGCAAGAACACAAACCTGAGCAGGGTTGACCCAACTTTAGCCAGGATCATCAGACAAAGGGAGTTAATAGTAGCAAAAGATGTATCCGCACCTCCAAAAAGCATATTCCGGCCCTGATTGCAAGGAAGGTTTACTGTTCTTGTGGATGTTACACGCCTTCTTTACATAGGGAGGTTAAATAGTCACTGAGAGATTGTGAAGGTCTCATAATAGAGGTACACAATGTTGGGGATAGAGAAGTCTTTACCCCATAAGAACACTCCTTCAGTATGTCGATGAAGTAAGACGTGGTGATAAAAGCAGATTTAGCCACATGAGTATCAGATTTGTAATGGTTATTGTGGTTTGTGAGTAAAAATCGTCTCTCCTACTACTACTCTCTCCCCCTTTTAACTGCTTGGTGAGGTTAGGAATGAACCATCATTGGGCATATTTTCCCTTGGAGGAAGCTCTACGTTGGGTGGATTTAGGAACAATGTAGTTGTTCGATAGCATTTACTGGACGTCTAGTAAAGGAAATATTCTGGTGTAGCTCGGAGAAGTAAGAGCCCTGGATGGCGGATTCCAAATTCAGCTTCCTCCACAAATTATGTACAAAAGTTGAAGGCTGGGAGCCATTGACAATGTCTTTTAACCTCAGAATAGAGCAGCTCAAAGACAATTTGTGTTTGATAAAACCATTAAATAGAAAGCATAGATGGGTATGAAGACAAGGTTGAGCATTTGACCCTTCATGCATATGTATTTTTTAATCTGTGCTAAAAGATATCCTATCCTGCACAGTCTAAAGTTAGTACGAGAGGGATTGTCAACATGAAAATTGAATACCCCAGAGCCAAAATATTAGATGGCAGAAAGGCCACCTTCCAGACCTTGTCCAAAAAGTTGTTTAACCAAGCAACGTGTAGGCCGCTTAGCAAATCTGGGAAAAGAAATCAAGCTTTTCTCCAACTTGTGAAGAGAACATTCAGGAGTTAATTTACCATTCATTTACCCTTGTTCCTATCTTCCCCATATCAATCAGGTGCATGCTAAGCCTATAGGCCTGCCTTTGGCATAGCCATCTGGTGTGAAGATGATTTTAAAAGATGTTTCTTTTGTTGTAAGCATATGTCACAACAATAAAACTAAGAAATAAGACGAAAACACGTTTTAGCTCAGGTGGTGTGGCCACATGCTTTCTCTAGTTAACATTATGCAAAATTTGAATGGAACAGTGCATGTGCTTCCTAGCTTAGAACAGGTGTTGACAGCTTCTGTTTATTTCCTTTGAATTCCTATAACCTGAGAACAAACTTTAAACGTAAACATATGACTACAAAATGAAGATAAAGAACGGCAAGGAAAAAGCGGTTAAAGGGTTGGCCCGCTGACCCTGGCATTGAAGTGCACTTCTTTTTAGGCGGATGGGCACATGAAACTGCTGACAGTGCAAAAGAGAATATTTTCTGAAGTGGACTGACCCATTGCCCCATACTATATGTGGTAGTGGCTGGAGGCAACATGTGAATGACACTTGAACATTTTTTATTTTTTTTGGAGTTCAAACTGTTTTATTGAATCATTCTTACGGTACACAGCTGTGCGCCTACAACCCTGAGGCCGGCAGCATGTTAGGTTAGATGCTAGTGGAACACGTAACAATTTAACACAGCCCCTTGACCGGCAACCCGTTCAACATGAATGTGTTACGCGCTATGTATCCATAACAAATACATCTGATATAGCATTGTATTAGAACTCATTTTAGTTTCGGAACAGTAATCATACTTAACCTTCTTTTAACTATACAGTGATCACTGCATCACAACATTCTCCCTCCTTTTGTTTACATTAGTTTATTTTTGTTATTCTTAGACATGGCGTATCCGTGTATAAACATGTATGTCTGGCCATAGTTGTCAGTGGTTTTTCTTTTAAATATTCAACTAAGTACGCCCAGTAGTCTTTGGGTCTGGAACCCGCAGGCAGCTCCTCCTCATAGGTGATTAGCGTGTCTCTACAGTACGTGAGGTCTTCCAACCATTTCCTCTGAGTGGGGCACCCACTGCTGTTCCAGTGGAGCGAGATTCTGCGCTTGGCTATCAGCAGTGCTATCACACAGTACTTACGTTTTCTCGCTCTCACATTAGGGACAAGGCCTAGCAGGCACCCTCTTAGCGAACATTCGATGGGTGTGTCTAGCATTACACTTAGTGTTTCCGTCACATCTCTCCAATAGTCAGCAATCTTGGGGCAATGCCAAGCTAAATGTATGAAATCAGCCCCTTCCCTTTTACACCTTTTGCATCTGGAGTCTGCACTTAAACCATATCTATGCAGCCTGTGTGGTGTGTAGTACATTTGATGCAGGTACTTATAGTGAATTATTCTTAAATTTCCATTCGGGGTGAGCATTTCGGTTAGCATACATGTCATGGACCAGTCTTCCTCGGTTAATGGCTCAGGCATTACTTCGTTCCATCTATTCCTCATTCTGTCCGTGTTACTCGCAATATCCTCTTGTAATCTAGCATATAGTCTAAAGACTATGTGTGCAGCTGTGGGTGCCGTTAACAAACTGCAGTGAGAGCAGTTGTGGAGGTTCCTCAGGGTACATAGTGTATAGTTCTTTAATTGCCCTTTGTGACCGGTAGTATGTGAAATTGAACAATAGTGTCGGGTTACTAATATAACTTAAAGATTCCAACATCTTACACTTTCCCTCTTCATACAGGTCGCCCATTTTATCTATCCCTGCTCTTTGCAGCAATTCCATGCCTACTGCCTCTTGTGTGACTGAGATCTCCGGATGGTGCGCCAATGGCATGGCAGGTGCATATAATGAGAGTTTGCCCACCTTTTTTCCCATCAGGTACCAGGCTGTGTTGGTGTCGTCTATTGTGTTTATGTCCCGGGTGTGTAATGGTGGACGTTTATGTGGTAGTATGGCCGATAAGGGACTGGGGTGGGCATCTCCAGTCTCGACTGCAATCTGTGATAAGAACGGTATTTCATGATACCAGTAATGCGCAAATTGCGCCTGTGCGCACAGATAATAGAGATAGAGATCCGGTACCCTGAATCCTCCCTTTGCATAAGGCAACGTTAACGTTTGTAATTCCAACCTAGCTTGTTTACCCTCCCAAATGAGGTTCAGTACCAATTTGTTTATATTTCGAAAGACTTCTGCAGGTGGCTTGATGGGAATGTTTTTGAATAAATAGAGGAATTTGGGCAGAAGTACCATTTTTACCATGGCAGTTCTATCCGCTAATGAAAGTGGCAATTTGTTCCATCTGTTGATTTTCCCTTCCAGGGCCGAAATGACCCTCCCATAATTTGTACGGATGACCAGTTCAGGGTCTCGGTGATACCAGACGCCTAAATATCTCGTGGGTTCTTCCCGCCATTCCAGTGGGTACTCTAATGCGAATGGAGTGGTACTGTCTGATAACGCCAGTATTTGAGACTTGGCCCAGTTAATTTGCAGACCAGAGTGCTGACCAAATTTAATGTATTCTCGCATCAAGGGGTTGAGGTTTTGAGCGGGGTCTTTTACATATAGCACCATATCGTCCGCATATAGGGATATGTGCAGGGGCCGCGTTGGGAACTGGAGTGCTGAATAATGGTGCTGTTGTCTGATTGTGCATGCTAAGGGTTCTAGCACCAATGAAAACAGCAGTGGGGACAGGGGGCATCCCTGTCTTGTCCCTCTGCCGATCACTATGGGATCTGAGATATAGCCGTTTACCTTTATGCGGGCTGAGAGGCCCGTGTACAGCATTGATATCCATTGTAGAAACATTATTGGAAAACCCATGCGTCTTAATACTACATGCAAATACTCCCATTCAATTGTGTAGAAAGTCTTTGCGGCGTCTAGCATGATCGCCGCAGCTTCTGTCTCCGGAGATAAGTAATGGGATAGCGCAAAAAGTGTTCTCGTATTGTGCGTCGTGGATCTCTCAGGTATAAAACCTGCCTGATCTGGTCTTACGAGTGACGACATCAATGGCTTAAGCCGCGCGGCCAGCAAACTTGCAATAATCTTTGTGTCTACGTTAATAAGCGACAATGGCCTATATGAGTCGCATATTTCTGGATCTTTTCCTGGCTTTAGCAGTGCTATCGGCATTGCTTCGCGGAGAGATTCCGGGAGGATTTGCTTTTCATGCGCAGCACCATACATTTCTACCATGTGGGGGGCCAGTAGGTCTGCAAACGCCTTGTAAAACTCACCGGTGAAGACATCCGGTCCTGGTGCTTTGCCATTAGGGAGGGCCTTAATGATGTCAGTCACTTCCTCAATTGTGACAGGTCTGGCTAAGTATTCTCTGTGGCCATCTGATAGCCATGCAATTTCCACATCAACCATATAATCTTGCATGGTATCTGCCGATCCATGTAGGCGCGATTCATACAGTTGACCATAGGTCAGTTTGAATTCTTCCAATATTCCTTTCATGTCATACTTATTAGTTCCCTCTGAGTCTCTCACTGTGTGAATGTGTTGCGGGGTATGTCCTGAACATATCTTTTGAGCTAGTGCCCTTCCAGGTCTACCACCCTCACCGTATGCTCTCGCCCTCCTCCTTTTCGAAACGTATGCAAGTTCAGCAGTGGCATAATCTTGATGTTCTATCAAGATCGTTTTTATCTCTCCTAGTACTGCGGCATCCTGTGTGTGTTCATAGCGGAGTTCCAATTCACGCTATTTAGATTCCCTAACACGCAGCTGCTGTCTAATGTCCTTCAGGATTCCCGCTGTGGTGCTGATACACTTCCCTCTTATCGTTGCTTTAAATGCCTCCCACACTAACCCTTTGTACTCAGTCGTTGGAGCGTTGAGTTCGAAATACTCCACTATAGCTTTGTGTATGGTGTCAGTGTATGCGGAGTCTAGCAGTGCTGAGGCATTAAATCTCCATGAGTAGGGAGGTGGTACGTAATGTGGCAGCTGTAGTGAAAGCATCGCCGGGCTGTGGTCTGAGAGCGTGCGTAGTAGATGCTTAATAGCTGTTGTCCATAGGGACACCTCACTCGACCCCAACCAGTAGTCGAGTCGCGACCAGCTATTATGTGCAGCAGTGATGTGTGTAGCTTCTGTGTTAGACCGGTTTCGTGTCCTCCAAATATCGCTTAGTTGTAACTCTGCTATAGCATCTTGTAGTTCTGTTCTTGCTCGTTTGTGTGGTTCTACAGTGTTAGGCGATCTGTCTAATCCATCTTGCAGGGCAATATTAAAATCGCCCCCCCCATACCATGCGTGTTATATTTAGCTCAGAAATAGTTTGCCATATTTTAGTGAAGAACCCAGGGTCATCCGTCTTTGGTCCATACGTGGTTATTAGAGCTACATGTTGGTTCTTAAGAAGGCCCAGTACTATAACATATCTACCTTCCGTGTCTTTTAGTACCTTCGACACCCTGAAGTTAACCCCCTTACGAATGAGAATGCTTACACCACGTGCATATGATGAATAGTTGTACACTGCTTCTGCCCATCTGCAACCTATGTTTGTCTTTACGTTTGCTGCAATGTGTGTTTCCTGTAGAAACGTAAGATCTACTTGGAGTCTGGTGAAGTATGCAAATATTTGACTAATTTTCTTGGTGTTATTCATGCCCCTCACGTTCCAGGTGAGAAAGTTCAGCCTAGCTTCTTTTAACACTTCACTAAGGAGCCCAGTTGCATTTCATCCTCACAACGCTCTTCATCCTAAACATTTTGCAATATGGCCATATATCGTCAACAAGGAAATTCACCATGTCATCCATGCAATATAATTCGGAGTTTGCAATGCTTCTCAGATACAGTGATTTGTAATGAACATCCCCAACTGCCCTATTCCTCCCCCCACCCACTTCACCAACCCAATCCTGCCAAAGCCATAACCCTGAACGAAATGAACTATAGTACCAACATGTGTTGGGGGACACCCATGTCGGGGGTCCGCCGGGTGCGCACTTCTCCACCCACATTGTGGATATGGACGGGTAATATGTCTCAATTAACAAATGTGAACATAGTGCTACTAGTCTGCGTACTTTCTACATTTTCGCCATCATGTGTCACATGTCAAGGCCTCATAGTCTGTTATTCGAAACTAACCATGCATGATCACCTGAAGTACTCTTGTCTTTTTCAGAACTTGCCCATTTGATTGCACCAACAGGTCACAGTTCGGCTAACATGCGGAACCAGAGCATTATATAACTCGTCAAGCCCATACCTTTTGTGTAGTGTTCGAGTGAAGTATTCGTGAGTCTGGGCCGTATAGTCCATCCCGTGTGCCAGTGCTCTCAAGCCTTCAGACACATCGGCGGAACCCTCTTACCTGCTACATATTATAGTATCTTCAACTCTTTCGCCACTGGACGCTACAGCCTTACAGTGGTGCAGTCTGAACGGGTGACATCTAGAGACCACTATCCCCTCATAGTGTATGGTGGAGCCACCTTCGTATCAAGCACATCTTGTCCGTCAGTTAGCCCACTACAGTTCCCACAGATGCACCACATCCTTCTCATTACTGATTTTAGGTAGGCGGTCTCAGGCCCGTGTTTCGTGGCTCACCTATTGTGCGGATCATCCCACCTTCTACCACAATTTAGTTCGCCCTATCATAATCCCTGTGTACAGTATGCAATGAAGGCGTTATAGCACCTGCAGTGAGGTCCACACGGAAGAAGGCGATAAAGTCCGTGCCCCCGCCGATTTAATACCGGAACATTATTACCTGATTAGGGCCGCTCCGCTCTCGTCATCTGGTTGATCTTCTCGTCCTGACGTTCGTCTCCGCCTGCCCAGCCTTTTGATATATTCATGAGCAGCCTGTGGTGTGGGGAGAACAGTGGATCTCCCCGCATGAGTTACTTTGAGTTTTGCAGGGTAGAGCATGGAGTACTCCACTCCTAGGTCCTGTAGCTTCGCCGACTGATATTGTTTGCGGGCCAGTTGGACAGCCATGGTGTGATCCGGGTAGAAATCAAGTTTGTTTCCCTGGTGAGTGATATCCCCTTTTTCCTTGGCTCGTCTGAGGACCGTGTCTCTGTCCCTGTAATTCAGTAGACGGGCTATGATGATGCGTGGGGGGGCTCCCTGTTTTGGGCGTGGCGCCAAGGAGTGGTGAGCCCGTTCCACCATGAACACCGACGAGAATTCCTCCGCCCTGAAAAGTTCTTTAAGGAGATTCTCCACATATAGTTCCATCTTTCCCGTGTTTGTTGATTCCGGAAGACCTGCTATGTGGACATTGTTGCGGCGGGACCTCGCTTCCAAATCCTCTGTATTATTACGTAGTGTTTCCAGCATTTTCTCCATGATGGCGCAGTTCTTAGTTTTGGTATTTGAGACAACTTCCTCTGTCGATATTCTCGTTTCTGCTTCTACTAGTCTTTCCCCATGCTTGTCCATCTTAGCGACCATGTGGTCAACTCTTTGTGTAAGAGTATCCAATTTCCCATTCATTTCTTGCAAGCTCCGCTGTATTGCTCTCTGTACACCCTCCATACCGGTTCCCTCTTCGTTGTCATGATCCACCTCCGCCTCCGTCCCGCCAGCAGCTCCCTTGGTCTGTTTTTTTGCTTCAAATTGTAGCTTTGTTTGCTGCTTCTCCGGTTTGCCCATCTCGCCTGTTGTAATGGGTAGGCCGCGGCCTACGCGCGGCACACTGCGAACGGCGTGCACCCTTCTGGTCGTCGTGGTCATCCGGTGGCAGCTGGGATTTAAGAATGCGAACCGCGGTTATAGTGGCATCAGTGGTAGGAACACCAGTAGGCCAGGTAATCCTCTACCGTTTCACATCCCTCGAAGACAGGTCAGATAAATAGCCACAAGCGTTTATGCAGCCACGTCTGCAGTGTCGGTCGGCCTCATTGGCAGCTCAGCATCAAATCACGCTCCAAGTAGCGCTTTCTCATGTTCCCCTTCCCATGGGTATTGCATCTCTCCGGTGCACAGCAGTATGTTGCAGGGCATAAGCAAGCAAGCAGGTTAATATAGGTAAATGTAGGCAATATTTAAACATCGGCTGGGGCAACTTCTCCTGCGTTGCACATTGTATGCAGCACCACCATGACTACAAGCCCAGCTCCGTGTCTCAACATCTCTCACATCCACTGCAGCTGCTCTGTGTGCATCCATGTGGCAATTGCTGCCTTATGGGCATCGATCCGGCCAAAAAACAAGAGCTCTATGAGGACCCGTGTCCCGCAAGTCTTCCGTCACCGCCCATCATATTTGCAGCGTAACGCACAGGAATGAAGAAACCCAGCCCTCTGTGTGTTAATCGTGTTCGGCCGCTTCAATCGGCACAGTTAGGGTCTAGGTGTTGGCGTGTGGCTCATAGAATGTTAGGGGCTATCATTCACCGCCAGCAGAGATGGCGAAACCGTGTTCTGGAGCCCGTTTTATGCGGAATTTTTGCGTGTCACTGGGGTCGCCATTTTGCATCCCGACAGCGTCCCATGGTACGCACATTGTAAAGTACTCCCAGTCTCCAGTGCAGACAGTCGGGAGGCAATCGCCCGGCTCCGCAGGCTCTCCGACCACTTTAGAGTCCCGATTTAGTATTCAAGGGCATATTCCGATGTCCCTAGAGGCTCGTCTGTGTTCTCGTCTCACCTCGCGGGCGCCGCCATTTTGTAGGTCCGGTCTCGTCACACACTGCTCTGCCTCATAAGTACTAATTTAGGCAGTTCCAGGCATTATTGGCATCCTCTGGTCAGTCCATAGTCATTCCGACACACTAATCAGCAGAGTTTGTGCGTTTTCTCGCCAGCAGCACTGTGGTATTTACAGCAACAGTTCCCTGTCCGGCGAAGCTGTCTCAGGAGCCAGCCATCCCGCAGTGCGCCCTCTAGCGCCCCCCCAATGACACTTGAACATACTAGCGGATAAAGAGGTGTGACCACATGCAACTGTATGTGTGTGTATCTGGTCATTTATCATTTATGTAGTTGCATGAGGCTGGTGAGGTAGGCCAGACTGAAAAATTACCACAACAATGTCGCTTTTGAGCATACTTCACTTACAAAGCTTGTGCCCAATTCTGAAGTTGAGGCTATCACTGCTTAGTCAGCTGGCATAAAGGGCTCAAAGAAAGGATTCTAAACGACAAATAGGGATTCCAGAAGGGTCACAGAACTGCTTACGCAGTTGACATTTCTTCCTTCTGTCAAAATAAAAACTATAGAAATGGAGGAAAGCAACCACTAGTTCAGTTTAAAACGATATTTTATATCAGAGGGGCTGATCATGAAGTGGAGGATTACTTTATTGCAGAGAATCTCCAATCCGCTTTCTGTGAGCTATCGACTTGGATCTAGCCAGAAAAATCCCAGGGCACGCTAACTTTACTTTTAGATCAATTTTTAAAATCTACAAGGCAGCGCTATTTTATAACATTTTTCAATTATGCACCTTCAAGCTATTTTGTGCCAGTCTGAACTCAGAAGTACAACGGTATTTATCTATTTGCAAGCCCTGTTATTTTATGCAAAACTGCCGAAGTGCAAGACTATTTCTTAAAGTTTTGGCAGCTTCCAGAGAATGGTGCCTATGCTTTTTTTTCCAGAATCCTATGAAACGGAATGTGATTAGTAGCAACAGAACGCATTTTTGCTTTGTTTCTATACAGATGTTTCCCACTTATTTTTTTTTTATTTCAGCCAGGTCGCCTAACGTGTTGGTCTTGTAAAAAAAAAAAAAAAAAAAGACCTTGTGATTTAGAGCTGTTGTTGTGACGAGTAAACTTGATGGTCTCTAGGCAGTTACCGACATCTGCAGCAAAGATAACTTCTCAAAGGTATCAGGGGTATATATCAACTTCACACCTGACATTAGTATGTCTAAATCCAAGACCACTCTTTGGTAGGATGGAGAACAATTCTAGTATGCCGGGTTCTACACCAGCCTGCAGGTTGCTACCAGAGTGTTAATAAAGGTATGGAAAGGGACCATCACTTATAACATCGGATGAACAAAAAATATATCAATCTCCAAAAGAATTACCTGGTGTTTTACCAGGCAATACAAAAGGGCACCTGTAGAGCCTTTGAGTAGTAGTAAAAAAAAGGTCAACAAGAATAGTGCAGGGATCATTGTATATAAGACATGTATTCATACATATGAAACCAGGATCTGATATAGTGAGTAGACCGCAAGCATTAGTTGTACAACAGTACAACGCAGGAAAATGCATCCTATGCCTTTCCACACATTTGTTAGCACGCAGGTTTTTACAGCGAATATGCATTTACAATGCATGCCAATACCACACATTGTTTTTAGATTTTAAAAACAAGTATTTGTGGGGGGGCCGACCCCCTCCAACTTACCTTAAATGCGAAGTATTGGCGTGCGTTGTAAATGCATATTCGCGGTAAAAACCTGCGTGCTAACAAATGCGCGGTAAAGACACAATGAGGTAAAAACTCTTTGTAAAGGCTGTTTCCCCAAACATTAGTGTGTAGAACGTAAGTGAGAGGAAAAGGGAGTACATGCAAAAAAATATATATTGTCCAACACTTCCCCTTGTAAAGTTTAAAGAGTATGTAATTTGATCAATGGGGTAAAACCTATCTATCAAGATTATATTTAAATCTGAATTATTAAATGTGTTATGTCTCTAGGAACATTCATAGTAATAAAGAAGGCTGCAGACACATAAAATCGTGGTAACAGTCATTGGAAATGAGAATTGATCAAACTTTCTCTATAAAAGATTCATAAATGTTATGATCTGTCAGACTTCTAGCTGCAAATTTCTTAACTTAGAATTGTCCCCAGCTGTCTGACTGAATCTGGATATTTTTGTGAGCACTACCCTTGTGCGCCAGCAGGTGGAGATGTTTAGCTCCGCTTGGTGTCGCCAGCACCTGAAATTACGTGCACAGTGCCAACATAGCCACCATCCCAGCACACTGACGTCAGTTATTTTCTTTCCGCTCCAGTCAGCGTAGGTCCGGGGATAGCAACACCCAGGCAGTTTTTGACTATCTTTTTGCAACTTTTTGTCGATGTTTTTTGAGACTTGTGTCCTGATGTGGCAGAGTTGTCTAGGCGTTGAGGGAGCGATCCCTCAAACTCCTTGCCGCTCATTGTGTGAATCTGCGACAGTCTCAATCCTGGTTGAAAGGAAGGCCCCAGGATCGGTCACAAAGCCATCGACCTTTGTCACAAAATAATCGCACTCCAGTAAGGCCCACAAAAATTAAGATTAAGAAGTTAAAGTGGTCTTCGACTTCACCCCATTTGTTACAATCATCTGAGACGAGGGAGTGTTGAAACTCAAGGCCTTGCTCTGCGGTTGGCCTGGGCCGTCTTCATTTCCCAGAGCTGCAGCTAGCTCCGCCCAACTCTGAGAATTCTGTGACGCTATGCATCTCATATTTGTCGGGCCTGTTGCCAGTGAGGCGCATTCGGGACGTACCCTTACTCGTTCACCGCCATCAGGTCTACCCTCTGCACTAGTCGGGCCCCTTTGATCCACAGATGGATCCTGACTGGTGCTGGTTGTGGCATTTTGACCCTCCCTGATACCTGTCCCACTTGACACCACACTCGCCATCCCCATTCTTATCCCTGACTCTGACATGGAGCCAGAGTGGGGTTGTCTGATGCAGACTAGAGCCATTCCCTCTAGGCTGGAGCCTGAACCCTATTTGTATGGACTAGGACTCTGGAAGATTGGGAAGGGTCACTGGACCCTGAAGAATGCCAGCGCCCAGACCAGAATATAAACGGGTGTGTGGAATTGGCCGATTCCAGGGGACTGTACTCCTCCCCAGATACTGGCTTGGTCTCTCCTCCTACTATGGCTAGGGACGAGGGTGCCACATTTGCTATGGTGGTGAGAAGGGTGGCTGAGATTCCTGCCCTCCATAGCAGTCAAGACTAATGTCTTGACAGAGGTGCTTCAACCGGGAGTCACTCCTTTAGAACCACTTTTTCCATTTAACAAGGCCCTTACTGATGTCCTGCTGGGGCCTGGTCCAAGCCCTGCACAGTAGCTCCTGTGGTGGAAAGGACAATTGCCCGCCGCCATCGCCTTGCCTCAGCAGTGATGTATATGATTAAAAAGAACATTATTTAAGAAAAGAACTCTGTATTACACCCAAGAGGCAAGTTATCACATAGATGGAAAGGTCCCGGAAAGAATAATATGAGTAATACCAGTCACAATGCGAAAAACATTTTTATGGAAACAAAAGGAGGAAAAAATACATCTCTATTTGGACAGCTTTGCATGATTATTCAGCATCATTAACAGATCACCTTACCATTTATTGCCCAGAAAAATTAATACAATGGCAATTTTTTTATCTAAAAACTCACATGATAGAATAAGAAGATAAATGGATTAACAGTTCTTGATTGGTAAAAAATAAAATCTGAAAGAAACAGGTTAGTATTAGATTCCTTACCTTAGAATATCCCCAGGCGTCAGTCTGGATCCGGAAACTTTTGCGTAGCAGTACCCCTGCGCGTCGGTAGGCGTCGTCTGCAGGCGTCCCCTGCGGCTCCGCGTCAGTCGTCGGCGTCGTGCGCCGTGATGACGTCGCTGGAGTATATAGACGCCGCCTCCGCGCGCTGACGTCAGTTCTTCTTTTTTTCCGTGCCAGCTAGCGCAGATCCGAAGAGCAGTACTCCGGTCTTTGACCAAAGTTTTTGACTAATTTTGATATCTTCTACGGTGCCGGTAGGATGCCTGGTTTTAAGAACTGTGACAGCACGATGACGGTCACGGACCATCATCGACTCTGCCTCCGGTGCCTGGGCCCCTACCACGACGTGGACGCCTGCGTCGATTGCCGGGCCTTGACGAATAAAGCTAGACGGGAGCGGTCCCGCAAGCTGCTCGAGCTCTGGGTGTCGGACCCACGTCAAGAGCAGTCCCTGTCCGGCTGGAGGTCAAGGGAGCGATCGAGGGAGCGGTCGCGGATCCGTCACTAGCGCTCCGGGAGTCGTCACCATTCCTCTGGTTCCTCAGGTAGGAAGCACAAGAAGTCGGGGCGTCGTCATCGTACCCCCGACTCCCCCAGACGCTCGCGCGATGCGGCCGGGGGTTCGGGTGGCCCCACCCCCGTGGCTCCGCGTGAGTCGCCGACACGGCCTGCTCCATACCCTGCGGTCCCTGGGCAAGGCGCGTCACCCGAGGAGAAAGAGGCGTTCCTCATGGGCATGAGGGCACTGTCTCCTCCGGCGCCTGCGGGCCCTGTGGTCCCGTCCGAGGGCCCTAGCGGTTCGGGTGCTCCGGCCCCGGCGCCGCAGGGGCCATCAGGGTCGACGCCGGCTGGTCAACCGGCCTCTCAGGCGCCGATTCCATCGGGGCAACCCTTGGCGCCGCCACCGCGCGGCGCCGGGTCTCCGGCGCCGGCTCCGGGCGGCGCCGCCCCCATTCCCTCTCCGACTCGGGACGCGGAGTCGAACCGGCATCGCCCGACGCCGAGTCAGACGCCGATAGGGCCTGTGGACCCCGGGGAGCCGGTCTACGTTGTTGATTCCGAATATGGTGAGGATGTAGATTACGGAGATGAGTGGGAGGGGTCTGAGGACCCTCTGACCCGCGAGTGTCAGTACAATGTGGACTGGACGGGTGATTTGGGTGACGCCAGTGGTCTGGATGACTCCCCCAACCCTGGCTTTGTCTCGCCTCCTACCGTGGCTTCGGATGAGGGGGCAGCTTATTCAGTGGTGTTGATGAGGGCTGCCAAGGCCTTAAACCTTGAGCTCCCCGTCGCGGCCGTGAGGACTAACATCCTCACTGAGGTCCTCAAACCGCAGTCATGCCCACAGGAGCCACTGCTGCCGTTCAACGAGGCCTTAACTGACGTTCTTTTGGGCACGTGGTCCAGGCCCGCTTCAGGTTCGCCTGTTGATAGGAACGTGGCCAGACGCCACCGTCCGTGTACGGATGACCCCAAGTTCTTGTCCACCCATCCCACCCCTGAGAGCCTGGTGATCCAGGCCTCGACTTCCCAGACCGCATTCCCGTCGGCCCCGCCCGACCGGGAATCTAAGAGGTACGACCAGTATGGTAATAAGGTCTTCTCGTCCCTGAGTCTGGGACTGCGGTCTTGCAACACCGCGTGCCTCTTGGGCCGCTACACCCACTCTCTGTGGGATACGGTCGCGGACCTGCTGCCTGAATGCCCGCCGGAGGTACGGGCTAAGCTGGGCAAGGCTATGATTGAAGGCCGAGACGCAGCAAGATACTCCATCAGGTGTGGTCTTGATACGACCGACTCACTGGGCAGAGCGATGTCCACGACGGTGGCGATTCGTCGCCACGCCTGGCTGAGATCCGCCAACTTTTCGGCAGATGTCCAGAATGCATTGATGGACATGCCGTTTGATGGCAGTCGCCTGTTTGGCGACAAATCGGACCACGCGCTGGAGCGCTTCAAGGACTCCGGGGTCACAGCCAAGTCCTTGGGTCTCTCGACCCAGCGCCAGCAAACGGGTTCGTTTCGCTCCTTTCGTGGCCAAGGAAGGGGCGGTCCCACACGTGCTGCCAGCCACGCGCCGCAACAGACTTATCAATGCGGTGGCGGCCGTGGGAACCGCCGTGGTGGCGGTCGGGGACAGCGGCGGGGTCAGACCACACCTCCCCCTGCAGCATCTGCCACTAAATCCTCCTAGTCCGTGCTTTCAGGCCCATGTGACGCCGGTGGGTGGCAGGGTTCGCCATCACCTCTCCCACTGGCGCACAATAACATCGGACAGGTGGGTGCTGCAGCCTGTCCGAAGGGGCTACTCCCTCCCCTTCGAGACCACTCCTCCAGCCATGCCACCGCAGAACCACCGTGTGTCGGGGGACCACTTGGCACTTCTGAGGGAGGAAGTTACGGCCCTCTTGGCCAAGGGGGCCATCGAGCGCGTTCCTGGGCCAGAAGTAGGACGTGATTGCTATTCCCACTACTTTCTGGTACCCAAGAAGGACAAAGGGGGCCTACGTCCTATCTTGGACCTAAGGAACGTCAACGGCTTCCTCTGTAAGGAGAAGTTCAAGATGTTCACTTTAGCTCAGGTCTTGGCTGCTCTAGACCCGCAAGACTGGATGGTAGCGTTGGACATGCAGGATGCGTATTTTCACATCCCCGTCCTGCCGGCCCACCGGCGTTACCTGCGGTTCACGGTAGGCCACGAGCACTTTCAGTTTATCGTGCTCCTCTTCGGCCTTACCAGCGCCCCACGGGTGTTCACCAAAGTGATGGCGGTGGTCGCAGCCCATCTGCGCAGATTGGGGGTTTCAGTCTTCCCCTATCTAGACGACTGGTTGTTGAAGGCGGGCTCGCCCCAGACAGTCGTCCACCACCTTCAGATGACGGCAGACCTGCACAAGCTGGGGTTCTCCATCAATGTGCCGAAATCACACCTGTGTCCCTCTCAAAAGCTCCTTTTCATCGGAGCGGTTCTCGACTCGGCGCAGTTTCGGGTCTATCCTCCGGAACGGCGAGTCCAGGATATACAGGCTTTGATTCCCATCTTTCAGCCGTTATCCCGGGTTTCCGTCAGGTTGACGCTGCGGCTGCTGGGGCTGATGGCTTCCTGCATCCTTCTGGTGCATCACGCCCGGTGGCGGATGCGGGCTCTGCAGTGGGACCTGAAGTTTCAGTGGGCCCAGCATCAGGGCAACCTGTCCGACCATGTCTTGATCTCAGAGGGCACTGCAAGACAACTGCAGTGGTGGCTTACGGACCGCGATTGGGTCAGAGGCAGATCCCTCTCCCTTCCCCAACCGGTGCACGTTGTTGTGACGGACGCGTCCCTCCAGGGCTGGGGAGGCCACTTGGGAGAGGCAGAGATCAGATGCATCTGGTCTCCGGCGGAGTCCCGGCTCCATATAAACCTGTTGGAGCTCCGGGCGATTCGTTTGGCTCTGAAAGCATTCCTCCCCTTTGTCAACGGGAGTGTAGTGCAGGTGTTCACGGACAACACCACCGCCATGTGGTACTGCAACAAGCAGGGCGGGGTGAGGTCGTGGACCTTTGCCAGGAGGCTCTGCGCCTCTGGCAATGGCTGAAACGTCAGGGCGTGACTTTGACGGTTCAACACCTGGCAGGTTCTCTGAACGCCAGGGCGGACAAACTCAGCCGTCGGTGCTCGATGGATCACGAATGGCGTCTGAACTCGGACGTGGCGCAAGGCCTCTTTCGGCAATGGGGAGAGCCTTGGTTAGATCTATTCGCCACGTAAGAGAACGCGCAATGTCATCAGTTCTGCGCGTTGGAGTTTCCAAGATGGCACTCGCACGGCGACGCCTTTCGGCGCGAGTGGAGTTGCGGTCTGTTCTACGCCTTTCCGCCTATACCACTTCTGCCCAGAGTGCTGAAGATCATCAGGCGCGACCGGGCCCAAGTCATCCTTGTGGCTCCGGACTGGGCTCGAAGGTACTGGTATCCCGAGCTACTCAGCATGTCAGTCGGTCCCCCTATCCGCCTGCCCCTTCAGGAGGACCTTCTGTCGCAGCAGCAGGGGACGGTCCTCCACCCGAACCTGTCCAGCCTCCACCTCCATGCGTGGAGATTGAGCGGCGACAGTTGAGGCCATTTGACTTGCCTCCTGAAGTCTGTGATGTGATTCTGGCAGCCAGGCGTTCCTCCACGAAGTCGTATACGCCTGTCGGTGGAACAAGTTTGTGGCATGGTGCACAGCAAAGGCTGTGGATCCTCTCTCTGCCCCTCTTTCTGAGGTTCTTCTCTTCCTTCTTTCTCTTGCCCAGCAGGGCTCTGCTCTGGGCACTATCAAGGGCTACCTTTCTGCCCTTTCGGCCTTTCTGAGGCTGCCTGATCAACCTTCTTTGTTCAAGTCCCCCATTGTAACAAGATTCTTGAAGGGCATCACACACATGTATCCACCTGTTCCGTTTGTGATGCCTCAGTGGGACTTGAACCTGGTTCTAACCTTCTTGATGTGTGCTCCCTTTGAGCCACTTCATTCCTGTCCTCTCCGTCTCCTGACTTCAAAGGCGGCCTTCCTGGTTGCCATCACCTCTGCCAGGAGAGTGAGTGAGCTCCAGGCTCTTTCTGTCAAACCTCCTTTCATGTCCATTCATCCAGACAAGGTGGTTCTGAGAACTAGACCTTCTTTCCTGCCCAAAGTTGTCTCTGCTTTTCACATCGGGCAGTCCATCACCCTCCCTTCCTTCTTCCCGCCTCCGCATCCTTCAAAGGATGAAGAGCGGCTCCATCGTCTGGAATCAAAACGTGCGCTTTCATTTGATATGGATCGCACACGCCAGTTCCGGGTGGATGACCAACTGTTTGTTGGCTACGTGGGTGCGAGAAGGGACGGGCGGTACATAAACGGACCATCTCTCGGTGGGTCGTTCTGTGCATCAAAGCGTGCTTCTCTTTGGCTCGGAAGGAGCCTCCTGTTGGGCTGAGGGCCCATTCCACTCGGGCCACGGCGGCTACTACTGCCCTGGGCCGGGGAGTCCCCTTGCAGGACATTTGCCAGGCGGCTACGTGGGCCTCGCTGCACACCTTTGCGAGGCACTACTGCCTGGACAGTCAAGTCTGGAGGGATGGCTTCTTTGGCCGTTCTGTCCTCCAGGACTTTCTGGTGTAGGATGGTATTGGTTCGCAGACCCACCGCCGGGGTTGGTATTGCTGGGGTATCTATTCTAAGGTAAGGAATCTAATACTAACCTGTTTCTTTCAGATGAACAAGTTACTTACCTTCGGTAACGATATATCTGTAAGAAACAGTAGTTAGTATTAGATTCCTTACCGCCCCACCCCTCCTCCCCGTTCTGCGAACTGATACCTAGGGTTAAGGACATCCCTTTCAGGGCCCTAGTTTCAAATGGCACCAGTGTTGGTTCTCACATGGCTCTGTGTGTTCTGGCGCGGAAAAGCTGTGTGCAAAGAACTGACGTCAGCGCGCGGAGGCGGCGTCTATATACTCCAGCGACGTCATCACGGCGCACGACTCCGACGACGGACGCGGAGCCGCAGGGGACGCCTGCAGACGACGCCTACCGACGCGCAGGGGTACTGCTACGCAAAAGTTTCCGGATCCAGACTGACGCCTGGGGATATTCTAAGGTAAGGAATCTAATACTAACTACTGTTTCTTACAGATATATCGTTACCGAAGGTAAGTAACTTGTTCTAATAGCCAACAGTATTGTCATGAATAGCCAGACACTAGGATAAGCAAACTCAAATAAATTATAAAGTCAGTTGAGAATAAATCAATGAAATCTGAGACAATGTGAGAAATACTATGTTGTAAGGAGATGTATATACATGCATCATTAGGATAACCGTATAGGATGGCATACCATATGCATAATCGTATGCACATCATTTGTTGCCGAACTACAATTTAACATGATATTTATCATTCAAAACATAGGTTTGGTAAGCATTTTGGTTAATACATCAAAAGTTCTTGATATAGTCTCTTATCAACAGATCTCAGTGTAATAATCCATCTTGCCTCATTCTTATCTAAGGCTAGGGCTTTGTCACCCCACACAGAGCATGATCGGATATTTTCCAGAGGGTGGAATTTGATGGATATGTATGAAGACATGCATGATAATACAATATTTCTCCAATGGATATGTTTTGTCTTGGTTCCTTATACCTATAATATATCCCAGAATAAGTTTATTTAAGTACCAAATAGTGCAGCCAACATATATTTTTGAGCAGTGACAAATTATGATGTGGGTAACAAACTTAGTGTTGCAATTAGTAAAGTCTTCTACCTTTCTCACAATTATCCTGGAAATGAACAGTTTTATCAACAGCATAGGAATAAAATTGCATCTTTCACATCTGTAGAAACTGGGGTTGGGGGGTATGTGCACTCTCTGTGGTCTCTTATGGGATGGAGAAAACTGTGACATATCAGGTCCCAAATGGTTCTGATCCTTGCTAGAGATAACTGTAGGTTTGTTAGAGATTACTTGTTCGAGCATGTTGTCCACTGTTTGGATGTACCTGTGTTTGCATAAGGTCTTGATAAATTAAGAAGAGGTCACAAAAACTGGACATTGTGTGTTTTTCTTATTGAGTCATTTTTTAGATAAGTTTGTAGCTATGTACCTTGGCTATCTTGGTTTTTAACTTTCCCAGTATATTGTTAGTGTTACCCCTGTCTGCAAAACGTGCCTCCATCATGACAGTTTTGGTTGGAAAATAGTGTCATCACTGCAGTTATGTTTCAGTTGTCATTTCTTCAAAAGGGATTGAAGGCATTTGTAATTTGTGATATGTGCGTGTGGTGGGTAGGATGGCATTGCAGGAGATCGGTTTTGTTTATATTGCAAAGATGTTATATGGTGATCCTGTATATATGTGGTAGCCTGCAGGTATTCTGCAGAAGTCTGGCTCTGATTTTTGGTGAAAGGAAAATTGTAGCCATTGTTATCAAGGTATGTGAAAAAATAATGTAAGGTGTCTAAATCTCCTGTTCAATTCATAAATCTACAATGTATCTACCCTAATAAAAGATGTTTGAAGAGGGGGGGTGATGGGGTGGTTACAGTTTCCACAAATACAATTCTTCATAATGACACGTATACAAAGTTAAATATGATGGTGAAAAATTGTCACCCATGGCTACATCCTGAATTTGGTAAAACCATTTTTGATTATGTACACAAATATTGTTTCCCAGAATCTGATCTATCATGTTGAGTGCCATATTGGTGTGCTCAAAGAATGTAGCCTTTCACTTTGAGAAAAATATTTAATGGCATACAGGCCACCAGTATAATGAACATACGTCTAGGGTGGCTAGTGTCATGTCTTGTGTCCAATTTACATCTGTGATTTTGTCTAATAATCTCTAGTACCTTGAATGTATGATGGGAGATTGGTCAGAAATGGTTGGAAAAAGTGATCAGTATATTCAGAAATGTTTTCAGTAGAGGTTTCTTGGGGCAGGGGGGCTAGAAACCGGGGGTTAACTTAGGCTCACAACTCAAAATACATTCAATAACAATAAATGATTGTCCGGTCAAATACTTTCTTTTATGACAAAAGGAGTATTTATATGCGAACAAAAATTAAATATGGCATACACAAACAATACACACAGTACCTTGAGGTTAGGGCTGTAATGTTCAATACGCAGGTCTCCGAGTTCCCTCTCACTAGTGGTAGTGGTTATTCCCAGTTGACTACAGGTGATATTCTGGTTAGGTCCCACTAGTAGTCCAAGTCTCAGGATTCCAACTCTGATAAAAGTCAAAAGTGTTCCGGGGCCTTCCGGCCTGTGACTAGTCTTACCTGCTCTTGCAAGGGTGGTGCGGCCGGATCTCCCCAGGGAGCCATAGCAGCTTCTCTTGGTGAATAGGGCTCATTGCTCTGCAGGGGCTGCAGCTGAGTGTCCTCTGCACCTCCTTCGCTAAGACTCAAAATATTTCTGCTCCTTCTCACAGGTGGGGGTGCAGGGATTAGGTTGCTCCAGTTCCGAGCTACAGTCTGGGCTTGTGCCCACACAGGTCACCACGGCGGCCTCTCCTCACGATGACGACTTGAACCAAAACAGTCCTTCTCCTTTCCACTGGACCCCACCTGGTATACAGGATAACTAACCTTACTCCATACACAGATAGCAGCCAGAAAGGCACGTCAGTAATCTTCACGGCTGCCCCACCAGGCATACGGGGTCACTGAGTCTATTCCTTATGGCGTGTTCCATGGCTCTTCCCACAGTTTAATGTATTTAATGTTATTTAATTTATACATGGATCCTTTTGCAGAAATTGTATGAGCAAGTGGTTTCAAAATAGTCTACTGTACTGATTACATACAGTGGATCATTTCTATTTCTGAGGATGCTGGTTCATTCAGATGTGTGTTTATGGACTATATGTCCAACATGATCACTTAGATGAGGAACAACTTTCTCAAGTTAAATGGGAACGAAAACTAAAATCATCCTCTTTGACAAAGACTATTCCATCTAGTCTAATAATTGATGACCCACCAGTGTTCTTTAGTCTCTTTTAAGTCTAAAAAACCGAAATCCGTCATCTGCGAGAGTCCAGTGTATAGCTTTGTAGTGCTTTCTTCATGTTCCCAATATCAAAGAAGACTTCTAAAACCAGATGCGTTACCGATGACTCAGACTGGGGAAGCCAAATAACTTCGTTAATCACAGTCAGAAAGCATATGAACTGCCCTGTGTGGATAGGGGAATCTCATCGTAATTGCGTGGTGACCATGAGCTGTAAAATATCATCTAAGGTTGTGATACTTGTCATTAACCAGAATGCAGATGACATGCCCGAAAGGTGTGGCAGGCTCTATATTGGAAGGTTTGAAAACGCAATTTGGGTGACAGTTTTATAAAGTACTCCGTGCCTTTTGGCATGGAAATAATTTATTACCACGTGCCTGGTTAAAAAATAAATAGCGGACAAACTGCAGCACAGCAGAAACCACAGTTTAAAATGCTGTTTTGATGGAATTTTGAATGTATGAGTGTAATTAAATAATATACCTAGACAGTTCAATAAGGTTTTAGGCTGATGCCATTATTACTGCAGACTGGAAGTTGTGGTTGTATAGTTATCCTGTATCATGGCTAATTTGATCGGCCGCTGTGCAGCCTCAAAGCTTCTTCTGTGATGGTCTGCATGATTCATAGAGGAGGTTGTCTGGGCATTAGATCTTTGTGAAAATAACGCTCTCTAATGGCTTATTATGGGCCGTTCTAGTAATGGTAATAGACTGCTGATCATTTCTAAGATGTTAAGATTAAATGTGAGGGAGGGGATGGACTTCTGATTTCCACACTCTTATCCTTTTGTAATAAGGGCACTCAGAGGATGTCTATGTGTGTCCATCCACATTGACAACCATCAAACACCTGTTTTGATATATATATTGTTGTTGCTGGTTCTTTACAGATGATTCCAAAGCCTGTCGAACCATCTAGGCAGCATGAGAGCCATCCTGAGGAGACTGAAGAGGAGCTACGCGAGCACCAGGGACTCCTAGAAGAGCCATTTGCTGACCGCATGGCTGCTCAGAAGGAAGCACAACTCTTAGCCTGTCTGGTGCAAGTGAAGCAGGAGCCCCTGGAGAGTGAGGATGATGACCCTGAGCTGGAATCTGGAAGGAGACCGACTGAGCAGGAACTTCTCTTCCGGCAGGTACATCTCCTTCTTAATTTAGTTAGGTGATGCAGGTGCAGTACCTTTTCCTTAATTAAGGTACAGATTTCCCCTTCAGTGAGGTACTGATCTTTCTGTTTTGTACAGGCAGTCATTTACAGCTTTGTTCCCTTCAGTGAGTTCTACAGTCCATTCCAGTATTTAAATAGTAAAACAATTAGTTCCAGATTTCAAAGCTCCATTATGAAACCTACAGCCTGCACATTACTTGTCAAGGCTGTATAATCCTGAATCCACCTCATGCCCTTCAATCGACTGTCCCTTTATCTCACACTTGCAGGTTCCTTTTTTTTCACTTTGTGATGATTTTCAATCTTTCTCTAACATTTGTTTGTTTTTCGCTCTCGGGTAATGTTTGATAATTTAAAATAAGTGCCTATTCCCATAAGAGGTTGCCGGTTGGCGCCACTGGCTCAAATTAAGCAGTGCCCTTTTCCCTTTAGT
This sequence comes from Lissotriton vulgaris, assembly GCF_964263255.1. NCBI lineage: Eukaryota > Metazoa > Chordata > Amphibia > Caudata > Salamandridae > Lissotriton > Lissotriton vulgaris. Next base: position 836,907,255 of record NC_141687.1, read on the forward strand.
GAATGGGTGAAGCTGTTCCTTACTCAAAGCTTCTCGGATACAGCTCCTTCCTCTTCTGAAAGGTAAAACCTTGTCCCTTCTTGACAGCTATTCCTACTTCCTCGTTAGTCTGCTGCTGCTCAGAACCAGTTACTGCTTCGTAACCCATTTGTAAGTTAGAGCTTCTTTTCATTTCACCCACTCTCCAGATATGTACACTTTTCAACCACCAGGACTGGTACATATTTATACAAATACAGTTTCACCATCTTCTGTCGGGTAGATCTCTTTGCTTTTAAGCCAGGCAAATTTCCCACTCATTGAGTTCACCCAGTTTTAGTTCTTTGCTTATAGCCATACACTCATCTTTCCCGATCTGTCATGCTCATTCTCCTTTATTTGAGCATAGGAATCTCCTTTCCATTCAGTCAGGTACGTTGCTGTCGCCTGGTAGGCAGATGGAAAGCAGGCTAGCATACATATATAGCCATAGAGCAGCTCTTGGAAAAGACCATTGAAAAGTAGTCTTGCATATGTAAAGAAGCAAATAATTTCCATATTGCCAGGCATTCTTTCAACATTCACCCTAACTTCCTCAGAGACGTTCACTAGACATTGAAGAAAAGAAGCAGCTACAAGCAAGCATTTAAGAAACTGAAGTATGAAACATACAGAACATATGGAGCATAGCTATGTGGCTGCATCTGATTTTGACAATAGAGTAGCCCCCTGCTGGAAATTGGTAGCCCAGTTCTGGAATGGGGTAGTTTGGCAAGTCACTTCATGCAGGCAGATGATGGGTTGAAAGATCTCTGAGGATGGCAGTCTTTAATTAGGGAAGTAGCCAGCGGTGCTGTAACAGTTTTCAGAATGATGGTACTGCCGTTAATGATCCATCACTGAACTCATAGGTATTCTGAAAAATCCAAACAACATAGAAGAAGAGTAGTTAGTGAGCTATGCCCATTCAGCAAGAGAATGGTAAAGGTGTATTTTGTAGCATTTTAAAGCAGACTGTCACAAAGGTATGACTAAAACGTGGCATGGTAACACATTTACAGTCAGTCATTTTCAATTGAAGTGACCTCTGAATCTGCACAGACATATAGTTTTACTTATAAAACTATACATATAGTGCACAAATATTTGCGTGGAAATTGGGTTTCAGCAAAGGGCATCACCAAATAAAGTGACTTGATTTGGTTTGATCCTGTTGAAATCTTCTTTGTTTCTATCACATTTCAGAATTACAAATAAGGCACTTAATTTGGGCTTTCCTCACTGCTGACCTACTTTGAATTATGTGTATAGTTCATTTTATAGGTATTTAAATTTGTTTGTGTTAGAACAAATTACTTGCTGCAGATTTTCCTTTTCAGTCTCTGTACCCCAGCAAGATTGTTATGTAGTTCAATTTACAAAATCCTCTCCATCTACAGTCAAAGAAAAGTAAACACCAGTCTTTGTTAAAAGAATATGTAGCAAGTTGTCAGAAGATTAGTCTAGCATTTGACCTCTGTCTTTAAACGCACAGCAAATGTGAAAAGATAAAAAGAATCTGTAAAGTCACTTTTATTTCTCTTTCACATTTGGAACTCCTGCATTGTTATTTTGGAGGTGCTGCAGTGTGTCCCTCACCATTACTTCCGGCACCCATGGAAGTAGTCCCACACAAGTTGTGGAACAGTAGACCAGTATATGCTGGTAATAAGCTATAAAATAGCTCTGCATAGGAAACTAATGGGCCTGGAAAATAACCTTAGATATAACTGTGCTTTAACACAGGTGACAGGATGAAGAGAAGCACCTTTAAGAGTGCTTTAACACGGGTGTAGGGATAAAGAGCAGCATCTTTAAGAGTAGCGGTCTACCAGCATTGTTGGCTAGGGAACCGCTTAATGCTTGCAGTAAGCATATTAAGCATACCTCCTCAGAGTTAGGCAATGTGCTAGAGACTAGTTCCATTATTGCATATGATTCTTTTGAAAAATATCCACACCAGTAGCTTATTGGCTCAAGATTTTTCTGAGACAGGTGTGATAACCTGAAGACTTGTCAATGTGGGTGAATTTTGGACTGGAGATAGTCCTATGCAAGGGATCTGGACAGCCCAACTCAAGCATAATTAGAGATTATCTGAAAGAGACATGTTAGTGATAGATTCCTTACCTTAGAATATCCCCAGGTGTCAGACTGGATTTGGAAAGTTTTGCTTAGCAGTACCCCTGCCCGTCAGTAGGTGGCGTCCTGCGGCTCCGCGTTCATCACTGGCATCGTAAGCGGCGAGATGACGTCACCGAGAGTACTTAGGCGCCACCATGCACTCTGACGTCTTTTCTTTTTTTCCGCGCCAGCAAGCGCAGATCCGGATTGAGTCACTTTTTGACTACTCTTTTGAGACTCATGTCTCCCCCCTTTTTTCTCTGGTGCACGTAGGGATGCCCAGCTTTAAGTCTTGTGGGACGTGCCGCCGTAATATGCCGGTGGTGGACCCCCCAAGTGTTCCTCTACTGCCTGGAGACGGATCACAACTCCCAGGCCTGTCGAGCCATGGCCCGAAAGCCTTGTGGGAGCGGCGTCGGAAATTGCTGGAGGTTCGGCATTCGTCACAGGGGTTGTTCTCGCGACCGCTTGCGAGACCGGAGCCTTTGCTCCTCGGGCTCCAAGTCTTCGCCTTCGGATTCTGGTAAGCGACGCCATAAAATGAAGTCAAAGAAGCGCGTTTGCTCTCCGACGTCCCTCCCCGTCGCTCCTCGGAGGCGGATGAGGGGGACAGGGCTCTGCCCCTGTGGCTCCTCTGGAGCCGGGGGAGTCCTGCGGCCTAGCCGCCATACCCGGGTCTGTCGGCGACTCCTGAACGGATGCAAGAGTTTCATGCTGCCATGGGCCACCTTTTTAGGCCCCAGGCTCCTGCCGGCGCGCCTTCAGACTCTGCAGTCCCGTGTCCAGATCCTGCTGGCCCCGGCGGCACACAATCCTACGCCACTGGCTCCGGCCCTGGGCCACGAGGTGCGGCGCTGCTGCCTCCGGTGCCGCCCTCGGCTCTGGCACCGGCGCCGCCCTCGGCTCCACCCTCTGTGCCGCATTAGGTGCCTTTTTATACCACCCCTAGCCGGGGCCTTGGCGGAGCCGCTTCCCAATTCGGGAGCGGCTCCGGCCCCGCACTGGCTGTCTCTGTTTTCGGCGCTGCGACCAGCTCCCTCTACGCCAGAGGGGACGACGGATGGGACAGGTAATGTGACTCTGGGCAAGATTGGGTGGATGACCTGGAAGACGCGGGCGAACTCTGTTTCTTCTGACCCGGGGTTTGCCACTCCTCCGCCTACTATGGAGGAGAGTGCTTCCTACACCGTGGTGCTCAGTCGGGCTGCAGAGGGTCTCAATCTCTACCTCCCTACAGTGGCCCTCAAAACCAACCTCCTTACAGAGGTGCTCCAGACAGCGTCTGCATCTTCGGAGCCGCAGCTCCCTTTCAATGACGCCCTTACCGAAGTCTTCTTGGGCACTTGGTTGCAGCCGGCCACGGGGGTGCCGTGGATAAAAATGTCGCCAGGCGTCATCGCCCGGCACCTGGTGATCCCGCCTTCCTGACCACTCACCCTATGCCTGAGAGCCTGGTCATTCAGGCCTCAACTTCGCAGAGTGCCTTTCCCACAGCTCCGCCGGATAAGGACTCTAAAAGGCTGGAATAATTTGAGTAGAGGTTGTTCTCCTCTGCCAGCTTAAGGCTGAGGTCGGTTAACACCGCCTGCTTGTTGGGCTGTTACTCCCACGCAGTGTAGGATTCCGTTGTTCAGGTCTTGCCTCAGTGTTCTGCGGAGGTCCAGGCTGTCCTTTCCCAAGTGATTGGTGAAGGAAAGGATGCGGCTAAGTTTGCCATCAGGTGTGGTTTGGACACAGCTGATTCGTTGGGCAGGTCAATTTCCACGACTGTGCGCCACGCCACGCCTAGTTGCGTTCGACTGGGTTCTCGCCTGATATCTAGGGCTTGTCATGGACATGCCCTTTGATGGCTCCTGCCTCTTTGGCGATAAGGCTGACAGTGCACTTGAGCGCTTTGAGGACTCATGGGCTACGGCCAAGTCCTTGGGTCTTTCTACGAAGAACCCTGCCACTTCTGGGTTTCGTTCCATTCGTGGCCAGGGCAGAGGCACCCAGGCAGGCTCCTCCAACAAGCCTGTGCAGAACCAGTCTCAGCGCTGCCATGGCTTCCGCAGGGGCGGGTCTGGGAACCAGCGGTCGGGTCAGTCCACCTCTACCCCCACTGTTTCCATCATCAAGCCTTCCTAATCCGAGCTTAAAGGAGCACCCCACGCCAGTGGGTGGCAGGGTCCGCCACCACCACCACCACTGGCACGAAATTACATTGGACAGGTGCTGCAGATAGTCTGCAAGGGTTATTCCCTTCCCTTTCAGTCCTCCCCTCTAGCAATGCCGCCTCTGTGCCACCGCATGTCGGTGGATCATTTGGTTCTTCTCCATCAGAAGGTCACGGCCCTCTTGGCCAAGGGGGCCATCAAGCGCGTTCCTGTGCAGTAAGTAGGGAGTGGTTGTTATTCCTACAAGGGGGGCCTGCGCCCCATCTTGGACCTCAGGGACGTCAATCGCTTCCTTCGGAAGGAGAAATTCAAAATGCTGACTCTGGCTCAGGTCCTGGTTGCTCTCGACCCTGGAGACTGGATGGTAGCGTTGGACTTACAGGACTCTTATTTTCACATCAACGTCCTGCCGGCGTTACCTGCGGTTCATGGTGGGCTAGGATCATTTTCAGTTTGCCGTGCTCCCCTTCGGCCTTGCCAGCGCCCCTTGGGTGTTCACAAAGGTGATGGCAGTGGTCGCAGCTCATCTGCGCAGGTCAGGGGTGTCATTCTACCCCTACCTCGACGACTGGTTGTTGAAGGCGGGCTCACCCCAGGCAGTCGTCAATCACTTTCAGACTACAGCTGACCTCCTGCAGTTGCTGGGGTTCTCCATCAACGTGCCGAAGTCACACCCGAGTCCCTCTCAGAGGCTCCCCTTCATCGGAGCGGTTCTGGGTTCAGCGCTGTTTCGGGTTTATCCTCCCGAGCAGCGAATCCAGAATATTCAGGCTATGATTCCGATCTTTCGGCCTCTATCCTTGGTTTGTCAGGATGACCCTACTGCTCCTGGGCCTGATGGCCTCCTGCATCCTGCTGGAGACACATGCCAGATGGCATATGCGGGCTCTGCAGTGGGACCTGAAGTTCCAGTGGGTGCAGCATCAGGGCAACCTGTCCGATCATGACCAGATCTCGGAGGGCACTTCTCAACAATTGCAGTGGTGGCTCACGAATCGCGATTGGGTAGATGGCAGATCCCTCTCCCTTCCCCAGCCGGAGCACACAGTGATGACGGATGTGTCCCTCCTGGAATGGGGCGTCCACTTTGGGAGATGCGGAGATCAGAGGTCTCTGGTCCCCGGTGGAGTCCCAGCTCCATATTAACCTTTTGGAGCTGCGGGCGATCCGGCTTGCACTGAAGGCATTCCTTCCCTCTGTCCGGGGAAGTGTAGTGCAGGTGTTCATGGACAACACCACTGCCATGTGGTATTGCAACAAACAGGGCGGGGTGGGGTCCTGGACCCTATGTCAGGAGGCTCAGCGCCTCTGGACATGGCTGGAGCATCAAGGCATTCCCTTTGTGGTTCAACACCTGGCAGGTTCTCTGAACGCCAGGGCGGACAAACTCAGCCGCCGGTGCTTGATGGATCACGAATGGCGACGGAACTCTGACGTGGCGCAAGATCTCTTTCAGCAGTGGGGAGAGCCTTGGTTAGATCTATTTGCCACCAAAGAGAACGCGCAATGACATCAATTCTGTGCATTGGAATTTCCAAGGTGCACTCGCTCTGCGACGCTTTTCGTCGCGAGTGGAGCTGCGGTCTGTTGTACGCCTTTCCACCTATACCACTTCTGCCCAGAGTGCTGAAGAATATCAGGCGCGACCGTGCCCAAGTTATCCTTGTGGCTCCGGATTGGGCACGAAGATACTGGTATCCTGAGCTACTCAGCATGGCGACCGATTCCCCGATCTGATTGCCTCTTCGGGAATATCTTCTGTCATAGCAGCAGGGAACGGTTCTCCACCCGAACCTTTCCAGCCTCCACCTCCATGCGTGGAGATTGAGCTGCGACAGTTGACATCTTTCGATCTTCCTCCTGTGATGTCATTCTGGCAGCCAGGTGTCCCTCCACTAAAATGGTGTACGCCTGTAGGTGGAACAAGTTTGTGGCTTGGTGCACAGTGAAGGCTGTGGATCCCCTTTCTGCCCGTCTTTCCAAGGTTCTTTTGTTCCTTCTTTCATTAGCCCAGCAGGGCTCGGCTCTGGGCCCTAAGTCCCTGGTTGTGAACCGTTTTCTAAAAGGCTTTACACACACATTCCCTCCGGTGCCATTTATCATGCCTCAGTGAGACTTAAACCTTGTCTTGACGTTTCTGATGTGCGCTCCCTTCGAGCCCCTTCATAACTGTCCTTTACATTTTCTCACTCTTAAGACAGCGTTTCTGGTAGCTATCACCTCTGCCAGAAGAGTGAGTGAGCTCCTTAACCTCCTTTTCTCTCTATTGATCCGGACAAGTTGGTTTTAAGGACCTGTCCTTCTTTCCTACCAAAGATAGTCTTGCCCTTCCACATCAGGCAGACCATCACTTTGCCCACCTTCTATCCGCCTCCGCATCCCTCAAGGGAAGAGGAGAGGTTCCACCGTCTGGACCCAAAACGTGCGCTTTCCTTCTACCGCACACAACAGTTCCGGGTGGATGACCAGCTCTTTGTTGGCTACGTGGGCGCCAAAAAAGGTTCGGCCATGCACAAATGGACCATCTCTCGGTGTGTTGTTCTCTGCATCAATGCCTGCTATTCGTTGGCTAAAGAAGGAGCCTCTTGTGGGGTTGCGTGCCCATTCCATCAGGGCAACGGCAGCCACTACTGCTTTGGAACGCAGCGTTCCCTTGCAAGACATTGGTCTGGCAGCTATGTGGGTTTCGCTGCACACGTTTACCAAGCACTACTGCCTTGACAGTCAAGCCCGGAGGGATGGCTTCTTTGGCCGTTCTGTGCTCCGTGACTTTCTGGTGTAAATTTGTTCGCAGACTCACCACCGGGCTTGGTATTGCTAGGGTATCTATTCTAAGGTAAGGAATCTATCACTAACGTCTCTTTCAGATGCACAAGTTACTACTTGTGTAACAATATATCTGTAAGTCTCATTAGTTAGTGATAGAGTTCTTACCGCCCCACCCATCATCCCCGTTCTGCTAACTGATTACTAGGGTTAAGGTCATCCCTTTTAAGGCTCTAGTTTTATGCACCAATGGTCAGTATCTTGCATGGCTCTGCATTCCTGGTGCGGAAAGTAGTGTACAGAACTGACATCAGCACGCATGGTGGCACCTAAGTACTCTCCGTGACGTCATCTCGGCGCTTACGACGCCAGTTACGGACGCGGAGCCGCAGGACCCCACCTATTGACGTGCAAGGGTACTGCTAAGCAAAACTTTCTGGATCCAGTCTGACGCCTGGGGATATTCTAAGGTAAGGAATCTATCACTAACTAATGTCTCTTACAGATATATCGTTACACAAGTAGTAATTTGTGCATGTTGTGTAAAATGTCTGTAGGTAAGGATCTTTTTAGTACTGTTTAAGTGCCCCATCCATTAGACTTGCTTGAAGTCTCACCTGCTGCTCCTACGTGAGGTCGAACTTGTCTCTCTTGTTTATTTCTTTCCTTTACAGCAAGCCCTGATGCTGGAGCAGCAGCGCATTCTCCAGTTAAGAAAGTACCAGGCTTCCATGGAGGCAGCTGGCATGTCTGTGTCCTTTGGCGGTCACCGGCCACTTTCAAGAGCACAGTCCTCCCCTGCCTCTGCCACCTTCCCCATGTCTGTCCAGGAAGTGCCTACCAAGCCACGCTTCACTACAGGTAGGGAATGAGGCATGTGTTGCACTAATAGTGTTCAGCAAGCACATTATTTTCATACAGGTTTCATTTTACTTTAGTCTGGCAGCTGTCAATGATTCTTACCACTCAATGAAGCCTACATCCAATCTCCAACTAATCAGATTGTAAATTAGGCACTCTCTAAAGTGCACATTTGGCTTCTTTCCTAAGTAAACTTACTGGTCAGAGGCGTGAAAGTTGGTAGAATAAGTCTCCACTGTTAACCTCTGTATTTTATGCTCATATTCCTGGTGTTTGCTACTTTTTTACTCAAAGAGAAGATTCTGAAAATATAATGCATGTAAAGGACCTCACTTTCTAGACTGTTTCTTTTAATGTTTTTTTAAAGCCATTTATTTGGTTCCCCTTCGATACTAAAAGAGGAAGAATTTACAGTATACATAGTTAATAATCAGTACACATTTTACAAAGTCCCTTCATCATTCGCATCCTAAATGGACTATGATTTATCTTTTTTCAATTAATCCATGATGCACTTAGTATTAGGGATGTTTCATCACAATTTGTTCTCAGGGCCTTTCATAGTTGAGCCCTTTCGGCTAAGTATAGTGTGATGCAGTTAGCAAATGTCTCTGAGCATGACAAAGAGAGAGCCAGGAGAACAGTTAAAAACAGTTACTCTTATAGCTTTCAATAATAGCATTTCTCATAAAAAAGCAGTGTTGTAGATATCTTAGTCAATCACTTCATTGCTTGAAAGTTTCAGGAAGTCTGAACAACTCATTTCTATGGTATGGCGTTATGGCGCACCCTGCAAACAGTGACAGCAACTAATTCAGGTGGGGGAGCAGGCGGGCCCCACACACACCCTACACTCAGCCGTCTACATGAACTCTCACACCCCCATGCATTCAAAAGCTTGCACAAAAAATAGCCACAATTTGAAGCACCTACACGCCCATAAACAGCACACACTCACAAATACACATACCCACGTGGTCACATCAAACATTAAAAAAAAAAAATAACTCACTCTCTGCCTTCGAGGTTTTTGGAGAATTGGGACTGTTGCCTCCTCTCAGTGAGACGAGGCGGCAGACCATAAATCATAACAGAGTGGGATGGGGGGTCAGTGAAACTGATGACCCCAGCCCACTCTAGCAAGGCGTCAGTAATGGATACACAACCTTAGGCACTTTAGGGCTAAAAACTGAAGCGCCTAGGTCCAAGGCTATTAGTGACGCTCCCCTTCATCATGACTGTGCGGTCCTCCAATCCCTTTGCCGGACTGAGGAGGTCGGGCTCACGGGGCTATTACATATTCAGCACTGCAAAGTTCCCCTCAGGTAGCCAGGAGCCTGCACATGTATATCACCTGGCTGCCTGACCTGAACATAGAGTGCATGTCAGGCTGACCTTTACTCAGTGTAATTGGCACTCTTCATGTCGGCTAGAATATTGGAGTGCCCTCCACCCTCAAGGACGGGTTGCTGCTGCTTCCAAAATTCAATTTTTTATAGATTAAATTCACAACATAAAAACAACAAAAGACGACTATCCACATTATTTTCCTGAAGAGTTTAAGAACTTTCATGCGTTAATGTTGAAAATCAAGAAAAAATACCAACAAGAAGGGTAAGAGGGAGGTGGGACAAGAAGGGGGGAGGGATTGGGGGAAGTGTGGGGAGGGTTTTCCACGTGTGTGTGTTCTGTATGATCAAATATAAAGGTCCTGCTGGAGGTATGTCAGGGTTTCTCTGAGATAATTACTGAAAGAATGATGAATATGTAGGCAGCTAGTATGCAATCTGGTACGGCAGGGGGAGTATGTACAAGTCTATTGCGCTGGTTCTGAGGATGGTTATAAAGGAATCGTGGATGTAGGTCCATTCGGCGCTGGCTGGTGTGTGGGAGAGAGAGTTGGAGAGGCCTGGTGTGTCGATTGTAGATAGCAGCGGTAAACATACCTAATATCTTTGGTTCGCGAGGTTTGAAGGCTTAAGTGTAGTGTATATTTCGATTTTCATATCACAGTAAGTCATGCTTCGGAGTCACCCTTCCTTCTTGGGATGTTGTTTGGTGCCCCAATATAACGCAATTTCTCTTTTTGCTAATAGCGCTATGGCGAGGAACCTGCGGTAGCAACATTTTATACTGCTAACTATTCCCAGCAAGGCCAGTTACTCCAGTATTGGAACTTTCATAGATTCCTATGCTTGTATCATTCCCCATCGTCGGAATGGGAGTCCCCGGTATACATAGCAATAGAAACCAAAACAGAACCTAGACCTAGTCCCATTCATGTTTTGCAACCTAGCCACCTCTTTTTGTAAAAGAGACCAAAAAAATTAACAACCAATCAGATCAGCCTCACTCCTGAGAGAAGCTCAGAACCTCAGATTTTCTACCGCGCGTTGTGCAAGCGAGTTTCCACTGAGCTCTGCTTAGATTTTTCCTGTTAATCTGAATTCTAGAGTTTTTTTCTTCAAAACCTGCTTGGACTTCATGTCAAGATGGCTAATAAGGAGAAGAAAGCCCTCTTTAAAGTTTATATATATAAAGGACAAACACAAAGATTGTATTTACTGTCTGTACCCAGACCATAAGGCAGCAGACTGCAAAACATGCCCCGCTTTTTCCACGAAGACTCTGCGAGTCCTTGAAGGGTGTCTGTTAACCTGGCTCCAGAAACTCAAGTCAAGAAAGGAGCCTGTATCCAGTGACAGTGAGGAGGGATCTTCTGCTTCATCTTCCAGAAGGTCTTTAAAAAGGGGTGAAGTGTCTGCTTCGCCTTCTGAAGAACATCCTGACAAGGCCGTGAAAAAGACCTCTCATAGGTCTGAAAGGCGTAGTCCTGGTGAATCTCCTCAAGGACTATCGAAAGGAGTGATGTCTGAGAAGAAATCCAGTTCTGTTCCTCCATCTTCTCCTCCTGCGGCTCCAAAGACTTTCAAAAAGCCCTCCTCACTCTCTTCTGAGGTCAAATCTGTGAAGAAACTCCCATTGTCGATGACGACTGTCGACGAAATCTTCAAAGGTACAGTCTTCTCCTTCTACTTTGGCTCCGTCGAAGGGCTCTGTCGACGAAATCTTAAAAGGTACAGTCTTCTCTTTATACTTTGGCTCATCGACTGGCTCGTCGACGGTGATTTCATTGTCTCCAACGCCGAGGCTTAAGGGTTCCTTGTCGACGACTTCGGCGCCAGTGGTGGCTATGTAGTTGACGATGTTGATGAGGATGATGATGACGGCTTGAACGGGCGACTCCGTCGACGACGGCTGTGGTGACGACGGTCTCGGCGACGACTGTCTACGTCAATTTCTTCAACGATTCTCATGTCGTCGACGGCGGAAAACATTTCTATTTTGTCAGGAAGTGCCAGATTACACCTGCGATGACTTCCCCCAGCAGGGTGACTCCTTTACCTCCTGCTCTCCTCCTTGAAGAAGAGGGTTCGGAGGAGGATAATGGTCCGTTTGGCTGTGCGGATGGCCCTTCTTAGTTACATGTCAAGTGTCCGGACACAGATTCTGACGTGGAATACGTGGAAGAACAGTACTATGATCCTTCCTCACACTACCAAAAGGTGATGGTTTTTATGCCTTCCTCCCTACTAGCGGACTTGCAGTCTATGCTTCTGGACTATAGGAAGAGATTTGCAATGCAAAGAGATTTGATGGAGCGAGCAGCTAATAGATTCCAACTGCCCATGCCCACTGTGCAGTCGGAGTGTTTCCTTTGACTTTAAGGAGTGTGAGAAAGTGGCTATATATATATATATATATATATATATATATATATATATATATATATATATATATATATATATACACACACACACACACACACACACACACACACACACACACACACACACACACACACACACACACACACACACACACACACACACACACACACACACACACACACACACACACACACACACACACACACACACACACACACACACACACACACACACACACACACACACACACACACACACACACACGTTCACAAACCCGTTCACAAACCCCAAAGGTATAACAGAGCTTAAAGTCAGGACTGACCTCACTCTCAAAAGTGGTAGCTTGGTCGAGCAGTAAGGCAGTACCAGAGGGCAGTGCAAAGCATTTGTTGTACACACTCAATCAGCAAAGGATTTCACACACTCAAAGACTGCACTCCAGGCCAATGGTTGTTATATCCAAAGATATAGTTGCTTTATTTTTAGAACCAACAGGCATAAAAATATACTTTGCTAGAGATGAGAACTCATGTATTTACTTTGCAAGGAAGCAATGAAGTTGGTGAACACAATAGGTACAGGAGTTGCTGAAGGCAAATAAAGTCTAGACACACTTTAGTATTGAGCTCAATGAATTATTACCATAAAAGTCCAGTTGATTACAGTACAGATTACTTTAGTAGTTCCAAGACTTGATCCTAGATTTATTCCTGGGGTCTAAGCTGAAACCAAGTTAGCATAAATGTTTTAGTTACTGTGGTGAATTTTCATGGATATAAAGCAGTTTTAAAAGTTCACACTTAGAAACTTTTCAATGACAATCTGGCAATGTTATTTAATGGGAGAAAATTCAGGTTGCAGGTAAAGTATGATCGCGTTACTTTTGTTATCCAGTACTGGGCTTCTAGGGCCAGCACTGGGGTCTAAACTTTAAACAGGTAGGTGATTGCGTTTCAGTAGTTAGTATGATTTTTAAAGAATATTTCAAGTTTTCAAAAGTAGGCACTTAAAAGAAATTTCATAGAAAAACAGACAATGGGTACCTATGAAGAAAATACAGATTACTAGTAAACCCGATAAGGATTACTTTTGCGGTTCAGTGCTGGGCTGCAAGGTACAGTACTGGCTTCTCGCCTGCTTGCAGGTGAGGACTTCGGAATTCGGGCTTCGGCTGATCTTATATGAATATATGCCTTTTTCAAAACTTCATACTTAAAAAATGTTCGTGTCAAAATGGGTCAATGTTATCCAATGGCAGGGAAGTGAGTTACCGGTATCCAGGTGAGTGCTTGGCTGGTGAAGTTAATGTTCCGGGTGTAGACTCGGGGGTCCCCCAGGGTCAGGTAAGTATAGTCGGTTCTGCCCCAGCAGCACAGGGCCAGCCGGGTGCAGAGGTAGGTAGGCAGGCCCAATGATATCCAATTAGGGAAAGGAGGCCTTTGGTTGGTGGCTGCTGGCTAGCAGGCCACGCGGCTGTGGGAGCTGAGCTCCTGGTCACTTGCTCAGGGCAAGGGGGGGAAGTAGGATAGGACAAAGGTGGCACAGCCAGCAGCACTCGGCTGGGTGCTCTTGAGCCGTTGGGCGCTCAATGTTATCCAACGGGAAAGGTAAAAAAGGAACAAAGGCTGCAGGCTCGGGGACGTAGACTCTCCAGGGGTGACCAGCAGTTCGAGAGGTAAGTTGGGATCTTGGAGCACAGGTAGGTACCCCAAAGGTAGGCACAGAGGGCTGTAGGGCGCCGGGTGCAGGGGTGTCTCTGGGTGTCGGAAAAGCTTACCCTCGGCTGGTCGCGGTTGGGGTGGCCCCTAGTTCTGAGTCTGCCAGCGTCGGCTGGTTCGTTGAGGAGGGTCTTTGGGCACTGGACTTCGGGTCCCAGTCGCCGGGGGGACGTCCTCGTGGTCTTGGTTTGGTTGGGCCTGACCCGGGCTCGGCGGGTGCAGAGTGGGGTAGTCCGTAGCTTCCTTGTTGGCACCAGGTGGGTTGTTGCAGCAAAACCTCTGCTGATGGGAGTCCCAGTCTTTAAGAGGGTCAAGGCAGGCAGTTCCTCCGGGTGTCCCAAGTTTGCTGTCCGCAGGAGTCGCCGGGATTAGGCAGGAGCAGGTTCCAGGATCGACAGGCCGGTAGGCTGGGGCCAAGTCAGTTGTTGTTGTCCTGTTGTTAGCAGCTGCACGGCGGGTCTTCTTCTTCTTGATCTTCTTTTCGTATCTGGATCTGAGGAAGGAAGGTTCAGGGAGCCCCTAAATACTGAATTTAGGGGCGTTACAGGTAGGGCAAGGACAATGGGTCCCTGTCCTGGGGTGTGTTCACCCCCTAGTCTGCTCCTCTCCTGTGGGCGGGGGGAGCAGGAGCCTAACTGGGATTGGGCAGGGCTCCCCATCTACAAGATGGCCGGAGCCCGGGGTCGTGCTTCACCTCGTCTCCCCCACCTGAGTGGGGTTGGCACAGGCTGGCACACCCCCTTCCTACCAGTCTTCCCGCCAGAGTGGGGGTTAGAACCGGTGGGGGCCAGTTGCAGGGTACAGCAAATGGTCTGGAGACGCTCACAGAGGCAGCATGCCTTTAAAGCTTCCCCCTGCCCATCCTGGGGGAGGAGACCTAGCACCTCACCCAGGATGTGCATTGTTGCAGGCCCAGGAGAGCGGGGGGCTCTCCACCCAGGGGTCCAGCAAACATGTCTGCTGTGTGGCAGCCTCTGCAGCCACTCAGCCCAGACGTGGATTTTAGGTTAGGATTTCAGAAGGCATCTCTAAGATGCCCTCTGGTGCATTTTACATTAAATCCCACACTGGCATCAGTGCGGGTTTAATGTGCTGAGAAGTTTGGTACCAAACTTGTCAGTCTTCAGTGTAGCCATTATGGTGCTGTGGAGTTCGTAATGACAACCTCCCAGCACCATAAACTCTTGATGGCATCACTGCACTTACAGTGCCCAGGAATGGCCCTGGGAACTGTAGGGGCACAGGGCTCATGCACCTGTGCCCACACCTCTGGCATAGGGCACCCAGCTAGAGGGTTGACTGAAGTATGCTAGGGCAGTGGGTTCTGTGGGCATGGCACACAGGGATATGTGCCATGTTGACTCTTGGTTTAGTTATGTAGTTAGGCACTCAGCCTGCAAAGGCAGTGTGTTGGTGCCAGGGTACAAGGCCCCTGAGGGTGGCAAAATAAGTGCTGCAGTCCTCAGGGGTCTTCTCTGGTCACCATGCCCTGGGTACCTAGGGTACCGTTTACTAGGGGCTGACAGGTGGCCAGAGATGCCAATTGGGTTTTTAGTTTCAGCACAGTTTTAGGGAAGGAACACAGGCCCTGGGTACCTTTTTGGCAGGAACCCAGGGCACACTCAGTCAAAGCACATCAGCAGTTCAGAAGAAAGTTGGGGCATAGTAAAGGCAAGAAAGATGGCACTTTCTCACAAGGACCCTTACAAGAAGTCGGTCCAATCAATACCTATTGTTGATCACGTCTGGGATGAAGGGTTAAAAGTGATGCAAAATCCAACCATGGTCATTCCAGTACTACCTCGCCTGGAGAAGAATATAAGGCTACAGATAATAGCCTGGCCTGTTTGATCAGCCAGCCTAAACCGGACTCTGTCATTTCTCAAGCTGCCCAGAGGAAGTCCAGGAATCCTTCTGCTCCCCTCTCGACTCCTCCGGATAAAAAGGGCAGACACCTTGATAACGTGGGCAAGAGATTTTCCTCCATGTCCAGCCTGTTAATCAGGGCTGCGAACGCCTTAGCTATACTTGGTCGCTCGCTACGATCTTCAAATGTGGTGCGACCTTTCACCCTATCTGGACCAGTTGCCGGAAGATGGGAAGAAGGAATCTAAAACGATTCTTCAAGAGAGTGAGATAACATCTGCGGAAGTCATTGACTGTGCAATGGACATTGTAACAACTGATTTCCGCTCCCTGGCTGGTGCTGCTGGGCTTCGTCAGCATGGCTGGCTGCGGGTTACGTGGTTCTGTCCTGAGGTCCAAAACAACATCTTGGATCTTCCCTTCGATGGGGAAGCGCTCTTTGGGAAGTATGTGGATGATGTGCTCCAGGATATTAAAAAGGACACGGAAATCGCAAAATCCTTAGGGACGCTGCAGTACCGCATGGTTCCCTTTTGAGGAGCCAGAGGGAGAGGTAACATCACATACAGAGGAGGATACAAACAGCAGCGGTATTCCTCGTATGGTTCACAGTCACAATCCTATCGGCCGAGCTACAACCAGCGGCAAAATCAATCCTCTTTTTTCTCTTGTTCGAACATCAGAGGAAGGCAATGACGCCAGGGGAGGGACGCCTCTAAGCATCAATAGCGGCTTCCTGGCTCTGACTACTGTCCTTTCTCCTCCTATGTCATCAGCGGGAGACAGAATTTCAAATGACCTCCACAACTGACAGCAAATAACATCAGACCTTTGGGTCCTGAAGATCATACTATATGGCCATACTTTGGAATTTGTCCAAACACCACCTTCCAAGCCCCCTTGCACCACTGCATCAAAACATCTGAGTCTTCTACGGTTGGAAGCCCATCAAATGCTCCTCAAAGAAGTGATAGAACCGGTCCCTCTCTCTCAGTGGGGAGAAGGTTTCTACTCCCTGGTCTTCCTGGTCCTGAAGACTATAGAAAAGAGGCGCCCTATTCTAGTTCTGCGGGAGCTCAACACCTATCTCCTCAAGCAATCATTTTGCATGGTTTCTCTGCAGGACATTCTTCGTCTTCTCAATTTAGTGGATTAAATGGCCACAATGGATCTAAAGGACACTTATTTTCACGTACCCATTCATCGTGCAAACAGGAAGTTCCATCGCTTCACAGTAGCCAAGAGCCACTTTCAGTCCTACCTTTTGGATTCCCGTCTGCTCCGCTGATCTTTTCAAAGGTATTAGCTCGGGTGGCAACTTTTCTCCGAAAACAACACCATCCGGTCTTCCCTTTCCTGGACGACAGGTTTCTGAAAGCTTCTACAAAGCAGGCAGCAGAACAATTAGTCGTGACATGCACACGCCTTTTCGACAATCTCGGGCTGACTCTCAACTTGGAAAAGTCGATCCTCTGTCTGTCCAGAACAGCCAGATTTCTGGGAGGCATTCTGTATACGTCCATCGACAAAGCTTTTCCCACCCGGGAGAGGCAGGAATAGGCTGATGGCAATGGCCCGTCTACGGTTAAAAAGACAGTCACTTTCAGTTCACCGCCACAAGTCTCTCCTAGGGTCCTTTTCCTCCTGCATTCCTCTGATTCCTCACTGCAGGTTGTGGATGCGTCCTCTCCAGGAGAAGTTGGCTTACAGTGGTGCCAAGTCAACAGATCTTTCGAAGACAAAGTCTTGGTTATCGTGCCAGATCTTGTCTGTTGTCACAAGAGGCTCAGACAATTTAGGAATGGACGATCCAGCAGGGGATATTGCTCAAAGCAGAGCACCTTCCAGGCGTTCTAAACAAGACAGCAGACACACTGAGCAGACTGAAATTGGTCAACCATGAATGGAAACTGCACCAGTCCACACTGGAAGAGGTTTTTCGCCTATGGGGCAGGCCTTCCAGAGACCTCTTTCCAACACCACGCAAGCAGGCTTCACCATCAGGGATCATTGGGGAATGCTCTTTCGATGGCCTGGTCAGGCGCCTTTGTTTACGCTTTTCCCCCCATTACTCTGATCCCTAGGCCTCTCGGGAAGCTCAAAGCGGAACCGTGCAAGATGATTTTGATAGCTCCTGTGTGTCCCAACAGTTTTGGTTAACAGAGCTGCATCTCCTCTCCCTGGAACTTCCACTTCCGTTGCAGCCGATTTCTTTGCTACTGACCATGTCCCAGGGCCAAGTCTGGCATCCGGCTCCGTAATCTCTGCAGTTGTCGGCATGGCTTCTGAGCATCAAGAATTTCTTGGCTTGAACCTTTCCACAGAATGTAGGGAGAAATTTTGTGAGAGAGGGATTTCAGAAAAAGGCGTTAAGCCCCGCCCCTCATTTCCATTGGCTGGCGTCACAGTTTATCCTAAACAGTGGCCTGCCATTGGAAATGAGGGTTTTTTGTAGAAGCCCTTTCACCTCCGCTCCAACTCTGTCACCTGCTTTACTGCTGTCGCAAATCACTGTCTTATCTTTATTGTGCCATGTGTTTCTAATTCACCCTAATAAGAAACAAATGGCCCCATAAAGCTAAGAGATCGATGCTTGTTTATTACCCATTATGAAAATGGGGTAGCCCATAAGGTATGGACCTGGGTAAATGTGATTGTAAACAAACAATGGTCCTGAACCTATAAATTACAGATTTTGAGCAAATCAAGAATAAATCAATAGTTAAATACAAAGCAACATCGATCTGTCTGCTACATGTAAAGACTATATTGTCTTTGAAAGAGAACCAACACCACGGTTAAAGAAAAATATATTCCTATTTAATTTTTGTATTCATATTTTTGTAATACTTTTTACTTTTTTACCAATAAAAACACAACGGTTGCCCCAGAACAGGAGCGTGCAAAAGAAAGGATGTGATCCAGAAAATGAAAGCAAGTGAAGGGAAGAAAAGTAACGAGATAGTGATTGAGAAGTAATTCACATTATTTTACAATCAATACTAGACACAATTTTTTTCTTGTATTGAACACCTGGCCAACAACAATAGTTTTTTTACATTCTGATCAAGAAACATAGTGATACATGAACCTAGATATCATCAATTTTGCACTGTATACAATGCTAACGAACAGTTGGTCCAAGGTGTATATATTAGAGATGTCGACGTTTTGACTCGACTTATTCCCAAAAGGTGAGTTGGACCTGGGGATTGCGAGTCTTCATCAGGACAAAGGGAAAATTGAGGCAACCAGGGAATATTGAATAACCCTAAGAAAGAAAGGAATAGAAGGAATTACTATCCGTGGTGAAAGTGGTAGCCTATCCCACAAACGGGATCTGGCAGTTTCTCTTACCCTTAGTAATAGAGCAAAACAAGCGCTGTGGGAAGATCCAAGTTTACCACAGCTCAAAGGGTATCCTGTAGAAACAAATTAAAATCCAGAATGTATCTAGATCAACTAGTATACAATTCGTCAATGGATACTACTATGTTCAATTCATCATATTACCTTGAATTCATATCTTTTTCCATGTCAAGGGGACATTGCTTCACATATGACATGGCGTGGGGTACCTAAAATTAATTAAATGGCATCAGTATACCATAAACTAGATAACAGATAAGTACCAGTTAATTGTTTTATGCGTGGCGGTGTCGATTACCTTATTGCAGTAGATTCAATCAATGCACCCCAGTCGACAATTTGCGAAAATCCACTCCAGAATTCAAGAAACGCTATGGAAATGACAATGAATCCTCATTCATTATATGTCATTGGTACCCCTACATCGCATTCAAATAGAGTACAATAATCAAAAAGCTATAAAAACTTAATGGTGCCTACCTGAATTTAAAGTATACAGTTTTCAGGTGAGCTGTGTGCAGAACCACTCCTACTCAATTTTGGGTGGGGCTGTGTGGACAAAAGTTAATGAGTTAAAATGTAACTCGGGGTACTTGCATGGTTGTGTGAGAATAAGTCAAGCTTATTAAAGGGGTTCACACCTACCCGCTCTTTTTACGAATTGTTCATGACCATCCGAGCCTCACTGTGCTAATCGGATGTCCTGGCTGCCAAAAGTCAGTGGAACTGCTGCTCGTTTTTCAAGAGCTGTGTGAGAAAGCACACGCAGGGCTTAGTTCGAGTATTAACCGGGGGGCGTTAAAGTACATAGAACGCTCGATAGATTTAATGTGCTCTCCACCTACCCACTCTGCTATGCGGGGGAAAGGGTCTTCAATCCGAGCCTCGAAGTGCTTCAAAACGCCGTCGGTGAATGCTCGGGTACTTCCGCATGGATGAGGACCCAGACTTCTGAGCACAGTCTACATAGAAAGAGGACTGTTTTGTAGTTGATACGTATTCCACCTTGTAGAGAAATTATACGCAATGGATGGAAAAAAGGGGGCAAAATTTCAAGTCTGCGTGAGCTATAAAATCGCCAAAAGCTGAAAGAGGACAATATTGGAATTTTAAGGATCTTTTTGCGGAGGCGGGGGAAATGTTATTAATCAATCACCACCCTACCTAAATATCATTTTTCACTCGAAATAATTAATAGAGACATCCAAAAAAGTGAACGCACAGGGCTCGTGTCATATTAGGGGAATAGAGATATAAATCCCTGTGTAGAAATAAACAAGAGACCCGGAGGTATTCTAAACCCTTGGGTTGTTCAGGGTAAGGTCAGTTCACAATCGGATTAGTGCATAAACTAACCAGCCGGCATAGCTTGGATGTTATTAAGGGTGAATACTGAAAGGGTATTTTGCTCGATTCATACTCAGGGATATGAGCTATCCACAATGAATTATCTTGGGTAAGGACATAAGGTAGATATGGTAATCAGACAGTCACAAATTTACACTAATTACCATGTTGGACCCTGGAGGTTACATTCATGCTGGAGGGTGAAAAATATATCCATATTGAAATGTCCTGGGTACTGACAGTTCACAGTCAAGATGTCACATAAACTAGACATGGTGATCAGATACATCAACCTGGATAACTAGGTTACATTGAACACCATAATGGAACGTGAAATGTTACACAGATCTCTCATAACTAGATAGATACTATGTTTTGGTGTATAGATGGTGTTAACAACATAGTACAATCTAACATAGTTAATCATATAATGCAGTCTGTAATGAAAACATTAGACAGTTCAAGACATACCAAAACATATTCACGTCTACTGGAATGTATTCATATTCCCAAGAGTGCCACCTGTCTGTTCATTTCTTCAAGTTCATTCAACCCCTTATTGACAGTGTTGAGAGTATGTATCCATTTACACTCTCTTCTATTTAGGATGTTGTGTAAGTCACCTCCTCTGGGATTGGCTGTTATTTTTTCAATGACCCACCAACGTAGGCTGTTCTCGGGGTGTTCAAATCTGCTGAAGTGGTCAACCAATGGTGCACCCTGGACTTTACACCTTATCCGGCTCATGTGTTGCAAGATTCGACATTTTACTTTCTGTGTGGTCTGACCCACATACAGAAAGCCGCACGGACATGTAACCGCATAAACTACCCAAGTTGTATTACAGTTGGTATGTTGGATGAGCTTGTATGTTCGCTCATTGTGATCGAAAGTGTTACATTCCAAAGTGAGGGGGCAAGCCTTACAACTTCCACACTTTTTATGGCCTTCAACTGGTGGTGCTCCCCAAATCGTTGATTGGCTCAAAGGTAGTTTTTGTGGTAACAATGCTTTCACCAGATGATCCCGGATATTTCTACCTTTACGGAATGCATGTAAGGGTGGCGGCATCCCACCCAATTCCCCACTGATTAAATGCCAATGGCGATTTATAAATTTTTTGATGTTATTACTTTTAGTGTTAAAAGTCGTAACACAAACCAGTCTATCTTCCTTGGGTTGTTTAGTGGTGCAACCACCCTTACATGTATTCCGTAAAGGTAGAAATATCCGGGATCATCTGGTGAAAGCATTGTTACCACAAAAACTACCTTTGAGCCAATCAACGTTTTGGGGAGCACCACCAGTTGAAGGCCATAAAAAGTGTGGAAGTTGTAAGGCTTGCCCCCTCACTTTGGAATGTAACACTTTCGATCACAATGAGCGAACATACAAGCTCATCCAACATACCAACTGTAATACAACTTGGGTAGTTTATGCGGTTACATGTCCGTGCGGCTTTCTGTATGTGGGTCAGACCACACAGAAAGTAAAATGTCGAATCTTGCAATACATGAGCCGGATAAGGTGTAAAGTCCAGGGTGCACCATTGGTTGACCACTTCAGTAGATTTGAACACCCCGAGAACAGCCTACGTTGGTGGGTCATTGAAAAAATAACAGCCAATCCCAGAGGAGGTGACTTACACAACATCCTAAATAGAAGAGAGTGTAAATGGATACATACTCTCAACACTGTCAATAAGGGGTTGAATGAACTTGAAGAAATGAACAGACAGGTGGCACTCTTGGGAATATGAATACATTCCAGTAGACGTGAATATGTTTTGGTATGTCTTGAACTGTCTAATGTTTTCATTACAGACTGCATTATATGATTAACTATGTTAGATTGTACTATGTTGTTAACACCATCTATACACCAAAACATAGTATCTATCTAGTTGAGAGATCTGTGTAACATTTCACGTTCCATTATGGTGTTCAATGTAACCTAGTTGTTATCCAGGTTGATGTATCTGATCACCATGTCTAGTTTATGTGACATCTTGACTGTGAACTGTCAGTACCCAGGACATTTCAATATGGATATATTTTTCACCCTCCAGCATGAATATAACCTCCAGGGTCCAACATGGTAATTAGTGTAAATTTGTGACTGTCTGATTACCATATCCACCTTATGTCCTTACACAAGATAATTCATTGTGGATAGCTCATATCCCTGAGTATGAATCGAGCAAAATACCCTTTCAGTATTCACCCTTAATAACATCCAAGCTATGACGGCTGGTTAGTTTATGCACTAATCCGATTGTGAACTGACCTTACCCTGAACAACCCAAAGGTTTAGAATACCTCCGGGTCCCTTGTTTATTTCTACACAGGGATTTATATCTCTATTCCCCTAATATGACACGAGCCCTGTGCGTTCACTTTTTTGGATGTCTCTATTAATTATTTCGAGTGAAAAATGATATTTAGGTAGGGTGGTGATTGATTAATAACATTGCCCCCGCCTCCGCAAAAAGATCCTTAAAATTCCAATATCGCCCTCTTTCAGCTTTTGGCGATTTTATAGCTCGCGCAGACTTGAAATTTTGCCCCCTTTTTTCCATTCATTGCGTATAATTTCTCTACAAGGTGGAATACGTATCAACTATAAAACAGTCCTCTTTCTATGTAGACTGTGCTCAGAAGTATGGGTACTTATCCATGCGGAAGTACCCGAGCATTCACCGACGGCGTTTTGAAGCACTTCGAGGCTCGGATTGAAGACCCTTTCCCCCGCATAGCAGAGTGGGTAGGTGGAGAGCACATTACATCTATCGAGCGTTCTATGTACTTTAACGCCCCCCGGTTAATACTCGAACTAAGCCCTGCGTGTGCTTTCTCACACAGCTCTTGAAAAACGAGCAGCAGTTCCACTGACTTTTGCCAGCCAGGACATCCGATTAGCACCGTGAGGCTCAGATGGTCATGAACAATTCGTAAAAAGAGCGGGTAGGTGTGAACCCCTTTAATAAGCTTGACTTATT
Organism: Lissotriton vulgaris; assembly: GCF_964263255.1. Lineage (NCBI taxonomy): Eukaryota > Metazoa > Chordata > Amphibia > Caudata > Salamandridae > Lissotriton > Lissotriton vulgaris. The sequence continues at coordinate 836,930,209 of NC_141687.1, forward strand.
CTCACACAATCATGCAAGTACCCAGAGTTACATTTTAACTCATTAACTTTTGTCCACACAGCCCCACCCAAAATTGAGTAGGAGTGGTTCTGCACACAGCTCACCTGAAAACTGTATACTTTAAATTCAGGTAGGCACCATTAAGTTTTTATAGCTTTTTGATTATTGTACTCTATTTGAATGCGATGTAGGGGTACCAATGACCTATAATGAATGAGGATTCATTGTCATTTCCATAGCGTTTCTTGAATTCTGGAGTGGATGTTCGCAAATTGTCGACTGGGGTGCATTGATTGAATCTACTGCAATAAGGTAATCGACACCGCCACGCATAAAACAATTAACTGGTACTTATCAGTTATCTAGTTTATGGTATACTGATGCCATTTAATTAATTTTAGGTACCCCACGCCATGTCATATGTGAAGCAATGTCCCCTTGAAATGGAAAAAGATATGAATTCAAGTTAATATGATGAATTGAGCATAGTAGTATCCATTGACGAATTGTATACTAGTTGATCTAGATACATTCTGGATTTTAATTTGTTTCTACAGGATACCCTTTGAGCTGTGGTAAACTTGGATCTTTCCACAGCGCTTGTTTTGCTCTATTACTAAGGGTAAGAGAAACTGCCAGATCCCGTTTGTGGGATAGGCTACCACTTTCACCACGGATAGTAATTCCTTCTATTCCTTTTTCTTTGGGTTATTCAATATTCCCTGGTTGCCTCAATTTTCCCTTTGTCCTGATGAAGACTCGCAATCCCCAGGTCCAACTCACCTTTTGGGAATAAGTCGAGTCGAAACGTCGACATCTCTAATATATACACCTTGGACCAACTGTTCGTTAGCATTGTATACAGTGCAAAATTGATGATATCTAGGTTCATGTATCACTATGTTTCTTGATTAGAATGTAAAAAAACTATTGTTGTTGGCCAGGTGTTCAATACAAGAAAAAAATTGTGTCTAGTATTGATTGTAAAATAATGTGAATTACTTCTCAATCACTATCTCGTTACTTTTCTTCCCTTCACTTGCTTTCATTTTCTGGATCACATCTTTTCTTTTGCACGCTCCTGTTCTGGGGCAACCGTTGTGTTTTTATTGGTAAAAAAGTAAAAAGTATTACAAAAATATGAATACAAAAATTAAATAGGAATATATTTTTCTTTAACCGTGGTGTTGTTTATTACCCAAGCAGGTACATGGTCCTATTCCTGTCTTGACTCAGAGCAGTGACACCTATACAGTGAGATTCTGTGCTTAATGGGGCCATTATGTTCGGGCTGGAGACAGTGCATCTGTGCTCAGAGTTGCGACAGCCAGTGGGGATCTGCTTAGAGACGCACGCCTAGCTTCCTTTGTAGGAGAGTAGGATCTGCTTCCTATGGTTACCCCCACTTTTTGCTGTGTTTCACTGGTTTTTCGACTTTAGTCTAGCTGTGACCCTGCTAATCAGGACCACAGCCTAGCTGTTCTCTCTCTAATATGGTTACCTGTACATTAGGTACACTCCAGATTGGTTACTGAGTTACCCTTGTGAGTCCATAATATTTGGTACCTTGGGTACCAAGGGTATAGGTACCCCGGATACCAAGGGCATAGGTACCCCAGAGGCCTACCAGGGGCTGAAGCATGTATTATGCCACCCCTGGGAAGCCTTTCAAAATGGCACCACAGGTCTGCACTTGCAGCCTGGGTAAGGTGGTGTAACCCCGTGTGTGTGTGTGTGTGTGTGTGTGTGTGTGTGTGTGTGTGTGTGTGTGTGTGTGTGTGTGTGTGTGTGTGTGTGTGTGTGTGTGTGTGTGTGTGTGTGTGTGTGTGTGTGTGTGTGTGTGTGTGTGTGTGTGTGTGTGTGTGTGTGTGTGTGTGTGTGTGTGTGTGTGTGTGTGTGTGTGTGTGTGTGTGTGTGTGTGTGTGTGTGTGTGTGTGTGCCCGCGTGCCCGCCCTGAAGCATAGGAACACACTCGAAGTCACTCTGCCCTCCGGCTTTCAAAAAATGCAGCCTGCGTTAATGTTCCATTAATTTTTAAAGTGCCAACGCGTTTCAGGGTTCCTTCACCCCTTCCTCATGGGCTTAACACACACCTGGTAGAGAACCTGCAACCAGATGGTGAGGCTGCCGTTTTGAACTTTTCATTTTCGGATCAGCAAGTCACTCTATATGCTAAATCTGCCTGCCAGTGTGTGACATCACCTACTTAAGGAAATAATGACAATGGAAAAACGAAATCACACAGATCATGCATTTAAAACTTACGAAAGGAACACTGTTTCCCAACATGCACTATAATTAACATTGCTTTAAGCACACGTCCAAAACAGGATGTAATGCAAATGATTAAAAACCGGAAATGCAGGTGTTAGAACTGGCTATTTCTGGTAGGCTAAGGCTGACGCCAAAGCCAGGCAGAAACCTAGTCAGGGCAAGGAAGTCACACGCCAAGATAACCCCTGCTCACCCCCTTGGTAGCTTGGCACAAGCAGTAAGGCAAAACTCGGAGGCAATGTGTAAAGCATTTGCGCCAGCACACAACAGCAACAACATCCTAGGCACACCACAAAAGGGACTCCACACAAGCTTATATTAAAATAACTTTTGTATTGTAAACACACATCAGATAAAAAATCACACATGTACGTTGTGCCAACTGGCACGGGCAACATTCATAAGGGATTATTTACAAGACAGGGCCACTGTCAGAATCAACACTTTTAGAAATAGAAATACTTGTCAGAAATTAGAATAAAAGTATATAAAATCACTGTAGCACAAAGTAACAGTTATAAATCACAACCAGTATCTACTGGTAACAGGTAAGTACCACCTACGCAACCCTAACCACCTTAGGAGAATGTCACGCAGGGGACCAGGACCTCACTAGGACCACCTGTACTGGAAAGAACAACCACCTAAGAATAAAATACTTTTAGGGGTATAAACAAGAACACATTACCCATGATGCATGAAACACATTCAGAGGAGTAATAAAGGAAAAACACATTACCAATGATGCATAAATATACATTCAGAAGAGTAGTAAAGGAAAAACACATGATGCCTAAAACATTCAGAGGTGTAGGGACAACCACCTAAGTATCACACAGCGTTTAGGGGTCTAGGAACACAACACATTACACATGATGCATGAAAACACATTCAGCGGTGTAGTAAAGGGAAACACATGATGCCTAAAAACATTCAGAGGTGTTAAGAACAAGGCACATGATGCATCACAAACACATTCAGAGGTGCAGCGCAGGAAGACACATGATGCCTAAAACATTCAGAGGTGCAGCGCAGGGAAAAGGAAGACACATGATGCCTAAAAACATTCAGAGGTGCCAGAACAATCCACTAGCGCAAAAGTCACATGATGCCTAAAAACATTCAGAGGTGCAGGAATAACACATGATGCAAGAAAACTCATTCAGAGGTGCAATAACCACACAATTGCGCAAAACACACAGTAGGCAATTACCATCCTAAACATAGCAGGTAACCACATTGCGCAAAACTCACATTAGCAATTACGATTAAAAACATAAAAATCACATTGCGCAGAAATCACATATCAGCCCCCATCTAATAAAGGGACTAAAAGAGCCCTGTGTCCAGAATGTCAGGGCGCGCTGCCATGCAGCGCCAGTCAGGGGTGCGCCACTGGCGCAAAACCTAAACGTAGCAGGTGCCCACTACTTGCTGGGCACCTGAGGACAATCACAAAACCTAAACGGTGCAGCTGCCCACTAATTGCTGGGCAGCTGTGAACTTCGACCTGCGACAGGGTCCTCACTGACCCTTAGGCGCAAACTGCGCCCACGCTGGAGCCACACAGGCTCTGTCACCAACCACTGCGACCACACGTTGGAGCCACACAGGCTCTTAAACACATATGCCCCAAGGCCCTCGAGGCTCTGAACAGATCCCTCGCAGGCAGGAGGGGGCGGGCACCGGCAATGTGCCCCGACGCCCCCTCTCTCTAATATGGCCCTCGAACCTCGCTGGGCTCGTAAATCATGTATGCCCCCTAGAGCCTCCGTGGCTCTAAACACAAAAATGTCCCTCGAGCCTCGCTGGGCTCGTAAATCAAATATGCCCCTGGAGCCTCGGGGCTCCAAACAGAATGCAGCCTTTGCGGAGCCTCTCCGGCTCTATCCACCGTTGGAGCGGCCCGCTGCCATCTGGGGCCGCTCTGACCGTTCCTCTGAGCACCCAGCCCTCCCACACTCACCGGCTGCTCCTGGACTCCTCCGGTGGCGATCGTGGGCGGGGGCACTCGAGCGGGGCTCTCCCAGACTCATGGGAGCCTCGCTGCTCTCGCGCCGGACTTCTCATCTTCTCCCCGGGGCTCCCTCAGCACACGGGAGCCCCAGCAGCCGCCCACGCTCCTCTGTTCACCCGGTCCCCCATCTCGGGACCGGGTCTTCGCTGGTCACGCTCTCCTTCGTTCCCGGGGCTCCCTCAGCACACGGGAGCCCCGCTAGCACCACCAGCCTTCTTCCCTCGTGCCTCGGGGGCGGGACTTCCGGTCCTTCTCCGGGGGCCGCGCTGGGGGAAAACTAACCGAGGAGTGGGCTCCCTCGAGGGGTAAAACCATAAACGCTCCGCATACCCCAAAAAGGGGCACAAAGGGCAGCCAGGCAGCAGGGTGGGCGCCTGCCTTGAAAACGAAAGCGCTCCCAAGAACAAAAATAAAGCGCTCTTCAGGGCTAAAGCACAATCCACAGCGCTTCTAGCGCTAGAACAAAAGAAAAGCGATCTCAAGCGCTAGGGGCAAGATAAAGCGCTCCCAAGCGCGTGGGCAAACCAACAGTCCAGCAAAGTCTTTCAGGAGATGCAGCAAAGTCCTGGGAGGATAAGAAGGTCCAAAGGATCCCAGGGCAAGTCCATCAAGTGTCCAGGGGCTGGGCAGGGCCCAGGGTTTCCCCTGGGCCCAAGCAGTAGCATCCCTTGGCAAGATTCAAGTCCACAAACAAGAACAAATTGGAAGGGGACACAGCCCCTTCTTATACAGGGAAAAGTCTTTGAAGTCTTTGTGCAGGCAGTGTGAGAACCAGCTAGAACTGGTTATAGGGAAGTCCCTTCACTATCGGGACAGAGGTGACAGTCGCCCAGCGGGGGGTGGAGCCAGCATTGTGGTCAGGCAGGCACAGCCCTTCACTATCAGGTGCCATCTCCTCCCACTTCCCTGGCAGCAGATGCTGCCTTTCATCCATGGGCTGACTCAGACAACCTTCTGGGCTCTCCAGCCCCTGTCACCCTCAAACCAGACATTCAATCCACAAGCAGGCCCAGGCACTCCTGGACCAGGCTCACCAGCCAATCACACGCCAGACACAAATTACACAAATATGCCAACTTCTAAAAGTGGCACTTCTAGACTAGACACATTCATGCCGCATATATGCTTACGCAGCATTCACTCTCACGAGTTCGTACATATCAAACTCGCCCCTGCACTCCCCACACATCAGGAACTACCATGGGCATACATATTCCCCATTCATTCCTATCGGAGGGCAGGTCACTCACCACACATACACAGAGAGCTCAAGCACTTTACACTGTACCACAGTGAAAAAGTGCGCAGAGGCCTAAAATCACCAACACCAGGTCATAGAAACAGGCTAGGAAAAAGCAAAAAGTCTTGGGGTGAACCTGCCTAAAGGGCCGGGTCCAACAGCAGGCATGAAAGTTTCCGATGCTTTGTGTGTTAAGCCCATGAGGAAGGGGTCCAGGAACCCTGAAACGCGTTGGCACTTTAAGAATTAATGGAACATTAAGGCAGGCTGTATTTTTTAAAAGCCGGAGTGCAGAGTGACTTCGAGTGTGTTTCTATGCTTCAGGGCATTTGCTTCAACGTATATATATATATATATATATATATATATATATATATATATATATATATATATATATATATATTCACTGAAAAAACCATAGGTTTCACACCAGTTATAGTTAGCTGGAAATTTTACTGACATAAAACCATTGAAATTCCCACGTTATAGTTAGTTGGACTCGCTATAACGTGCGCGTCTGCAATGCACTGCTGATGACGTCACATATTACATCACTCATGACCTGGTCAGTGACATCACTCCACATCACTGATGACACCATCCAGTGAATGTGTGTCTTTCTGAAAAATAAATATGTTTTATATATGTATATGTAAAGGTCGATGGAAGAATAAATGTTTAAATAAGTGTCTAAGCGTGGCCAAGATGGCGGGGTGAGCGGACGCTTCCTCCCGTAGCTCCTCCGGCCCAGCTCAGCTCGAGCCCCGATTCCTGCGCCTCTCTCCCCCCGCGGCTGATCTGCGGGCGAGAGTACTGTGCCGGAGTTCCTGGGGCACATTTTGATATCATCTTGACATCTATCGCCCTGGTGGAAGTGCCCGAAAAGTTTATTCAAAGATCGGACCACCGGGAAGGGCCTGGATCGGACCACAGAGAGGGGCCTGGAGACGGAGCGTATTGCGGCGCTGTCCGAGCGCCTCGGCTGGGCCGAGTGCTGAAAGCTGGTCTTCTCGAGAGAACGAGCCCGGTGCGCTCCTCCGAATATAGGCGCTTCCCGACCGGAGCCTGCGTGACCAGAGTCATCGCTGGACAGCGGACCCTGGACCCGCGCTGGCGCTCTGCCCCCTTGCCACGGATGTCGGTGTATGATGCCATGCGGATCCCGACCCTGGAGGCAGGAGACGGAGGTGTTTGAGCGGCGGCCAACCTGGATGCTCCCGCCGGTACGACTGTGGGATACTGGTTTGGAACTTTCCTGGCCCATTGCAGCCCCGAGGGCCCCCTGCGGTCTGGTCGGCCTGGGCCGACTTTCCGGGTTCCGCCCTTCCGCCATCTTGTCGCTGAGGAGCTGGAACGGATGACCCTGGCCCGCGCCCTTATCGAACGGGTGCCTCCTTTCGTCCTGGCTCCGGTACCACCCTCCCTACAAGTGAACTACTGAAGGACCCTGGCTTTGGCCCTATTCGCCGCCCTGGTTGGGACGAGGATCGTCTCGCCCTGGCCTGTGCCGCCATTTTGTCGCCTGTGACGCATCGCCCTTGTCTCCGACGGGGCCTTCACATCTGGTGCCCACGAGCGGCTGGGCACATCTACGGCGGCCCGCTCTGATATTTGCCCAAGGCGGTGGCCAAGATGACTGGGAGAGGAGGCGCGAGAAGGGGAGATCGCACTCTGCCGGACATGCTGAGCAGGGCCCAGCAACTGCGGGACAGGACACAATCGTCCCCGGGGTCCTCTCGGGCCTCGGCAGACGCCACTGGAGGCGAGCCACCGGTCACGAGGTCCTTCATGGAGGACTTATTCAGCTCCCTCAAAGAGGAATTCCAGACGCTCAAGACCGAGGTGGCCAGCGAGGTCCGTGAAGTGCGCAGAGAGGTCGAGGGCCTGGGCGAATGTGTTGACACGGTGGAAACGGCGGCCCAGCGCCGCGATGAGGAGATCGTCCATCTTCAGCAGGACGTCCTACGCCTACGGGAGCAATGTGTCGAGCTCCAGGCCCACTCTGAGGACCTCGAAAACAGGTCCAGGCGGAACAATATCCGGGTGCGGGGTGTCCCATCCGCAGATGAGGGAGCGGACTTGGTGGCCTATCTGCAGGACCTGTTTCGGGACATTTTGGGAGAAGACACGGACTTCCCGATCCGCATAGACAGGGCGCACAGAGTGGGTCGTCGGCGCCAGTCGTCGGCACCCCCACCTGATATTCTGGCGTTCCTGCCGGATTTCCCCCTGAAGGAGCGCATTATGACGGAGGCCCGCAGGAAGCAGCCTTTGACTTTCAGAGAGCGGCCCGTGGCGCTCTACCAGGACCTGTCCACCATCACGCTGCAGAAGCGTAGGTCCTTCCGTATCGCTACGGACTTTCTGCGGGAACATGAGACGGCCTACTCTTGGGGTCACCCCTTCCGTCTCATCTTCCGATGGAATGGGGTGTTACACCAGCTGCGCTCCCTCCAGGACGTCTGCGGGGTGCTGGGACTCACAGCCACGGAAGAAGAAGGCGCGACACCCGCGTGGAGGCGCCCCGAGAGACGGAGTCGGCGAAGATCGAGGAGACCCCAATCACCGGCGACTGCGAGTCGCCCTGACTCCCCTACCATCAGGGCGGATACGGCGTGGCCATGACGGCCTAACTTCACTCCGGGGGGAGAGATTCTTAGCCTCTACGATGCTGGGTTGGGGCTGGGGGCTGGGGGGGAGCGGTTGGAGGTGAGTGGCTGAACGTCCACTTGATTGTTTTCTGCAGACTCGCCCGCTTGGGCTGGACTGAGACAATGGGGTGTTTTTCTTTGTTTATGGTTTTGGCTAGTTGCCATGGGTTGGTTCTGGGAGGGCTTAGGAGTTTGGTTATTGTTGGTGGGGTCCCGTCCGATATTGCTCATACACATGCGAGGCCGGCTTTGGCCTTCCCTGCGCCCCTGCCCCGCGCGCCCCCCCCCCGCTGATCCCTCGCTTGCTGCACAGCGCTTCGACCCCCTTGGAGCGATGCCGTCCTTGAAAGTGGTGACCCTTAATGTTAAGGGTACCTACGCCTTCTTCGGCTGACGCCGCCGGCGGCCCCAGCGGATTGAGAGGGTTGGGATCGGGGGATTGGGGGTCGGGTGTAGGGGGCGGGGGTGAATGCTTCTAACACGGGCTTTTGGACGGGGATGTTGGGGTATTGTTTCCTTTCTTTTTTTTTTTTTTTTTTTTTTTCTCTTTCCTGTGTGTTTTTTCCTTTTTAAATTTTCTGGGGACGGGGGGCTTGGAGGGACTGTGTTACTTTCACTGTGTTGCGGGACGTCACTAGGCTTAGCTTTAATTGGGAGGTTGGGGACTACTGAAGGGTTATTCGCACTGCCTTATTGCCTTACGACATATGCCTTGTTCCCCTCCGGGACTGCCGACCTCCCTACTTTCCTACAGACTTGATGCAACATTCAGCCTTTTGTACTGTATGTAAGCTTGACCTCCTATTTCCCTTCCCCATGTTTTTTTTTGTACTTTAATAAAATGCTTTAAACCTAAATAAGTGTCTAAATGGATGTTTTTAAAAAAAAAATGATTGGTTAACTGGCTTATTAAGTGTATCTTAGTGAATACATATATTAGCGAGTAATGTTTAAATATTTAATTATTTGTATCAGTGTTTCACTTTGTGTATAAGTGGCTGCATGGGTTGGTGAGTAGCTACACGTGTGTGTATATGGGTTATTAGATGTTTTTTTAGTATCAGTATGAGTGTCTGTATGGTTTGGTGGGGGTATTACTTAGCACATAGATGCATAATGACTGACTCACTGTATGTGTTTTGAAGACAGCATATGTGCAGGACTGTATGGGTGGATGAGTGTGTATATGTGTGTTAGTGAGTGAATGACTGTCTCACTAGTGTCTTTATCAGTAACGACATATGTTTTAATCTGGTATATGTGAGTATTGATGTATATAAGTGAGTATATGTGAGAGTGAGAGATTGTAAGAGTTCCTGTTTAAATAAGTATGTGTTTCTATAAGTGATTGTTTAAGAGAGTAAGTATGTGTAAGTTTCCTTAGAAGTAAGGTGGTAGTAAGGTGGTAGTGTGTGTATAGTTGTATATGCAAATAAATGGATGTTCAATAGTTTATTTGCATGTGTGAGTATGTGTGTGAGTAACCTTTGGATGACTGTCGGTGTGTAACAGGATGTATAGGTGTATCACTACATATGATGAGTGAGTATATGTATGAGTGACTATATAGAACTGTTGGTGAATGACTGGATGTGTATATAGATGGTGGAATTACTGAATTGGTTGTTGTAACTGGTATGGGTATCTCCATTTTTTTGAAAATGTTAGTTTCTATTTTTGAATATGTGTTTCAAGGGTTAATTACACTGAAAGGAGGTCTGTCATTCTGTCACAAGGATGGTGTCATCAGTGATGTCATGAGTGATGTCACTGACCATGTCATGAGTGATGTAATATGTGACGTCATCAGCAGTGCATTGCAGGCGCGCAAGTTATAGTGAGTCCAACTAACTATAACGTGGGAATTTCAATGGTTTTATGTCAGTAAAATTTCCAGCTAACTATAACTGGTGTGAAACCTATGGTTTTTTCAGTGAATTTCATAGGTTTTTTGAAATGCTAATTCCTAACTATAACTGGTGTGAAACCTACGTTTTTTTTCAGTGAATTTCAAAGGTTTTTTAATAGCAAATTTCTATAGCTATGAATTGTAATATTTTTTATAATGAATCCTATATTGTATATTTATGTAATACTATTTTTTTCATGTATATTGTTCATGTTTTTTTTTTTTTTTTATATTTTTTTGCCCTGGAGCGCTACCGGTGAGCGCACCGGTAAGCGCAGTCTTGCGGCGCGCCCCGGTGCGCCTACCGGTGAGCGTCCCGTTTGCGCTATTGCCACGAAACGAAAACATCATCGTGACGTATCGCGTAGCCGCGTCCGCGTGATACGCAAGGCGTTAGCGCACCCGGAAGCACTCTAGCGCATATGATCGCGCTACGCAAGCGCGCCCTGGGGCGAGTAGCGTAAGCGCGTCGGGTCATGTGAACTGAAAATAACACTTTTCATTGGTTCAGGACAGTTTTGGTTTCCAAGTGATGAAAGCCCTGGTCATGTGACCTGAAAATAACACTTTTCCTTGGTTCAGGACAGTTTTGATTTCCTAATGATGAAAGCCCCCACCTTTTTTCCTCATTCTCACTTTGTACTTTGAGTGAGGAAGACCTGTTTCCAAAACTATTAGTACCTATTTGTACTGAGAAATGGCTACATTAGCAGCAGCAGCAAGAGCATCTCAGCCACCACCACCACCACCAAGAGGACCACCACAACACCATAGTGGTGGAGATGAAGAAGAAGAAGAGGAGGAGGAGGAGGAGGAGAAGCGGCGCTACCTGCCAGAAGATACTACCCCCTACAAGCCAAAGGAGCACATTGTGTGGGAACTTTTTTAAATCCCAAGGGGCCAAAAGAAAGTAAATGCGCCAAAGGTTACTTGTTTGATCTGTGGCACTGTACTTTCCAGGGGGAACCCTGCCAAAAAATATTCTTTTGGCAACAACACCATGATTCGCCACATGCAACCCCGGCACCCTAACAACTATAGTGCGGCAGAGGTCAGAGAACTGACCAGAAACACTCCCCGATCTTTTCCCAGCACCTCCCAAAGTACCCAACCCACTCCATCGGGACCAGAGACAAGGGAGATGGTCCCAAACATCCAAACCCATTTTGGAAATTTCAAAATTGTTTGCATCTTTTGTGGGCGTACAATTTGCTATGGTGAGCAAAGTGTTAAACTCATCAACCGTGCTGGTGACAACCACAAGTGCCCAAAGAAACCTTAATTTTTTCCTGATTTGTTTTTTGCTCCAGTTGAGCCGTTTACAATTCCCTGTTTTTTGTTTGTCCCTATAAAAATTCCAAAAAATATATAAAATTGTTCATAAAACCCCAAAAAAGTACAAAATATTGAAAAAAACAATAAAAAAAATATAAAACAAAAAGAAGAAAAAAAAACTTCTTTTTAGAACTACCTCCAATTTATAAAAAAAATGCTACTTTTTTGTAAAAATCTGTCATTCTTTTTTCCCCATGGTACACTCTCCGGTACGCGCCCTGGTGCGCGTACCGGGCGCTCCCCCCGCGAAAATAAAAAAAAAAGTTTTTTGTTTTTTTTGCCCCGCGGGGCCCTTTTATGGCCCCCACATTAAACCTATGGGATCAGGGGGGTCTATCCTGCCCCCTTTTGGTCATTTCCCCCTTTGTTTTTGCAACCTCTTGTGTTTCGATCCTACTGAGACACAAGATGGCGGCCGCTCCGGACTGTTTGGAATGTTGACAGACACCCGAGAGCCAATCAGCTTTCCGCTCGTGAACTCGCGTAGCGCGCTGGTGCGCGCCCCGGTGCGCGCCCCGGTGCGCGTACCGGGGCGCGCCTATAGATATATATATTTTTTTTAACCTAAATTACTCAAAATCCACTGGAGCACATATCTTGAGACATAGCAAAGGCACATCGGGCTACCAGTCCCTACAATTTTGCCAAGTTTGGTGGAAATCCATTTAGCCATTCGGGCTAAAAGTGAGTCCAACTGCCCTATGGAAATTAACATGGGGAAAACACGTTTTGGAACCCCCCTTTTATCTCGGCCCCCGCTGACGAATCCCCCCCAAACTTTCAGGGAAGGACCGGAGCTCCGCGAGGCAAATTTGAGGAAATTTTCAGGCAGATTCCTCAACCGGCGCCAAAGTTATTCCCAATAGAATGTTGCGGATTCCCTATGGAAAACAATCCTAACTATAACTACCTACTGGCGACCGGCAGTAGGTGTTATATATATATATATATATATATATATATATATATATATATATATATATATATATATTCTCACACAACAGGAAAACCCTTTTGAAGAACCTTGCCACACGAAGAATATTAATGCAGCTCACTTTATTTGGCAAGCAGCCTGCCAGCAGGCACCATCGAAGAGCAGCAAAATAAAAGTTCCATCAAGCCAGACGCGTTTCAGGTGTAACCCTTTCTTCTGTGGCTTTTCATGCAAAAACGACTGCAAGTGCTGCTGGGCGTGCTCTTATGTTTCCACCACCTGTCCAAGTGGGCGTGGCCATTTGCATAGCCTTGTGGGTGATGTAGTGTGCCCCAAAATATTACCCAAGTGGGTGCTCTTGCCGCAGTTCCAATAGTCTGTAAGTAACACAAGCACATCTCCAAGGCGGGACCTGCCCTGCTTTGTGGCTGCACACCGGAGCTGTTTTGAATTGGTTTCCGCTGCAAAGTCGCCAATTCATCTTCGTTCCTTTTCGCTAGACACTGACATAGCGCCTTAGCAGACCCGCTCACCGCGGTTACACCTGAAACGCGTCTGGCTTGATGGAACTTTTATTTTGCTGCTCTTCGATGGTGCCTGCTGGCAGGCTGCTTGCCAAATAAAGTGAGCTGCATTAATATTCTTCGTGTGGCAAGGTTCTTCAAAAGGGTTTTCCTGTTGTGTGAGAATTTAAAGGCGGCCTTCCCTGGTCGCGAAGAACAGCCCACCGCGGTGAGCGGGTCTGCTAAGGCGCTATGTCAGTGTCTAGCGAAAAGGAACGAAGATGAATTGGCGACTTTGCAGGGGAAACCAATTCAAAACAGCTCAGGTGTGCAGCCACAAAGCAGGGCAGGTCCCGCCTTGGAGATGTGCTTGTGTTACTTACAGACTATTGGAACTGCGGCAAGAGCACCCACTTGGGTAATATTTTGGGGCACACTACATCACCCACAAGGCTATGCAAATGGCCACGCCCACTTGGACAGGTGGTGGAAACATAAGAGCACGCCCAGCAGCACTTGCAGTCGTTTTTGCATGAAAAGCCACAGAAGAAAGGGTTACACCTGAAACGCGTCTGGCTTGATGGAACTTTTATTTTGCTGCTCTTCGATGGTGCCTGCTGGCAGGCTGCTTGCCAAATAAAGTGAGCTGCATTAATATTCTTCGTGTGGCAAGGTTCTTCAAAAGGGTTTTCCTGTTGTGTGAGAATATATATATATATATATATATATATATATATATATATATATATATCTCCTACTGGCGGTCGCCAGTAGGTAGTTATAGTTAGGATTTTTTTCAATGCAAAATCTCACAATTCTATTGTGAATAACTTTGGCGTCGGTTGACGAATCTGCCTGAAAATTTCCTCAAATTGTCTAAACTGGCCACTGAAAAGCACGTGATTAGAAGCGTTAACAGTCTAGTCTGTTTTTTAATGGAAATGAATAAGGGACTTTAAGCACTTTGCACTTTAAATGGACTGTTTGGACTGCAGGACTCTATGGTTCAGTCGAAGGCAACCGCCGAAACGCGTTGACCGTCCTCCTTGTCTGCACGATGGTGTTGAAATAATAAAAAAACTTACCTGAAAAACGAGTGTTGGACCCCGTTTGTGCTGTGGTGCTTCTGACCCTCGGGTTGCGAATTGGAGCTGGCTGGGTCCGTTCTTCATTGAAGATATATATATATATATATATATATATATATATATATATATATATATATATATATATATATATATATATATATATATATATATATATATTCACTGAAAAAACCATAGGTTTCACACCTGTTATAGTTAGGAATTAGCATTTAAAAAACCTATTAAATTCGCTGAAAAAACCATAGGTTTCACACCAGTTATAGTTAGGTGGAAATTTTACTCGCATAAAACCATTGAAATTCCCACGTTATAGTTAGTTGGACTCACTATAACTTGCGCGTGCAATGCACTGCTAATGACGTCACATATTACGTCACTCATGACATGGTCAGTGACATCACTCATGACATCACTGATGACATCTCAAATGACATCACTGAAGACAACATCCTTGTAACAAAGTGGCAGACCTCCTATCAGCACAAAATAACCTTTGACACACACATTCAAAAATAGAAACTAAAATTTTCTTAAAAAAGGAGAAACCAATACCAATTACAACAACTTATTAGGTAATTCCAACATCTACATACACATCCACCCACTCATTAATGCTTGTTCTTCTGAGCCGCATGAAGTTCTACCTTATATTCTTTCATTAGCAAAATAGGGGCTGGCTCACTCTTCCATCAAGGTGCATCTTGCCGCCGTCTCTCGCTTCAGACGCACATCCTCTGGCCCTTCTCTCTGGTCGGCAGGGATCATTAAACAGTTTCTCAAGGGCTTTTTCAGAATCTTTCCGCCGGTCAAGCCTCCTCCTCCTCCTCCTCTTTGGCACCTTAACTTGGTTCTCACCCAGCTCATGAAGCATCCCTTCGAACCTGTTCACCGGGTGGATTTGAAATTTTTCTCCTGGATGGTAGCTCTTCCACTGGCCTTGACTTCGGCTAGAAGAGTGGGTGAATTGCAGGCTCTCGCCATCCAGGAACCTTTTCTCCAGTTTAAAAAGGGTACAGTGATTCTGCGCACCAACCCAAAGTTCATACCGAAAGAGCCTTCGGACTTTCATTTGAATGAGCCGGTCATGTTCAAATCTTTTTTCCCTCATCCTACTTCTCCGGCAGAAAAGGCACTCCACTCACTGGGCATGCAGAGGTGCCTGAAATTCTTTCTCCAACCTACCAACGACTTCGGGAAGTCTCCTCAACTATTTTTGTCCTTTAGTGGCCCTTGTAAGGGGTTTCTCCTTTCCAAGCAGGGGATTGCTTGTTGGATTACCAGCGCTATCCAATATTGTCACAGAGCAGCCTCTAAGGGCGGGTCCATGCTCACTCCACGAGGGCGATTTCTTCTTCGGCAGCCCTCTTTACCGGAGTTCCTATCCGAGAGATCTGCAGGGCAGTGACCTGGAGCAGTACTCCTACATTTACAAGGCATTACTGCCTGGATTCTGCAACGAAGAGTGACACAGCATTGGGCCAGACAGGTCTGAGGAACCTCTTTCAGTAGCGGTGAGCTTTCCCTTTCATCCCTCCTTCCATGTTACTGTTTTTTCATCTCTTGCACATTTTTGAAGCTCATGTCTCTATATTTTCTATGGTTTCGAAGAGTGTTGATTGACCATTGAAATTGTCATTATGATACATGTGCTATTGCTTTGTTCTGGATTTTATAATGATCATGGTTCCAAAAATGTGCTGATAACTGCTAGCTACTCTGTTACAAGCATGGAATCTATTAAAGTTCCAATATTGGAAATTTTCATAGATTCCCATCCGACCCACCCTACTCCCCTGGGAAAGCTCAGCCTCTAGCATCTTTAGTGGTCTGGTTATATAACGGCTACCAAAATGTGAGGTTCAGAAGGGTTCATTCCGACGACGGGGAATGATACAAGCATGGTAATCAATGAAAGTTTCCAACACGGGAGAACCAAAGTTACAGGTAAGTAAATTGGTGTCCTTTGGGAGAGAGGGGGAGCAGCGTGTAGAGGGGAGCGGCATGGAAATTGTCAATGACCGTTTTGAACACATCCATCCAGTATGCGGCTATAGGGGTCCATGTCATATGTGTAAAATGTGCGTCAAAAGCTTGCCATTTTGGACAGCTTGACGATTCTGTGGGCTCATATTTGGTCAGTTGTTGCGGGGTAATGTTGATCCGGTGTATAAACTTGAAGTGAAGCAATTTATGTCTATGGTTAGTGGAGAAGTGTGGCTCAGGGGTTAGAGGCGGCAGACCTGGAGCTTGAGTTCGGCCCGGGACCAGGGTTCAATTCCCCGCCTCGGCGGGTCTTGGGCTCAAAAATTCCACGGACTCGTTAATTCTCGCTCCGGTGCCTTCTCGACTCACGGGTTCACACTCTGCGACTCTGGGCAATAGCTCGCTTAATCTCCACAACGGCCCCTCGCGGTGGGATGCCTGGCTTTCACCTTGTGGATACCCTACCAGGGTATCTCACAGGGGAATACCAGGACGGGTTCCCTAAGCAAGCGCTGAGATGCCCCAGGGTAAGTCGTGCGCTATATAAATCTCATTCATTCATTCATTCATTCATACTCTCTTTATTTGTTCATGGCTATAAGTCCATTCCTTGTCAGTCAATGGTTGACCCAGGTCCTCCTCCCAGCGGCGTCGCACTCCCCTGACCCACACTTGTTTAAGGGACATACACGCCCGGTACAGCTTGGTGACCAAATGGACCACATCTTTTTCTGTTATGAGCAGCGTAAATGCTGTGAACTATTCAGGAGGAGAAGGGAAAGAAGGTTTGGCCGAGCGGAGAGCACGGAGCACTCTGGTTGCCATGAATTTATCCATGTAGGACATCACAGTTTGTGTGGACAGGTCCGATATTGTTATTGTCTGTCCATCAGGGAATAGGGAAAAGATTGGTGCATAGTTGAAGCTTATTGAGGGTGCATGAACCATAGTCTCAGAGGTGAGCGGTATAATTCTGTTGCAGTAGGAGGCCTGGCTAGTATAGAGATCCGGCACCCAGTAACCGGCTCAATCTACTCCAGGCCCAGCAGGTGGTGGATAGGGGTTGTATACAATTAGGGAAAGGAATTATATAGCAAACCAATTATTACTGTACCGCCCTCATAATACATATATTCATAGTATTGTGCGACCTTGAATGATTATTGGCTGAGACAAAATGATAAATCAAAATTTAGGAACCATTTTATTTATAGTTTTTTTTCTCCTTCTATATTATTCATCATTTTTTAAAGTTTTTTTATATAAGTTATATATTATTCACAAAAATTACATTCAAATACATACATTACATATATTCACATAACAATACAAAAAAAGGAAAAATAAAAAGTGCTATACGATATATTCGGTCGATGGAGAGTTAGAGGAAGGCAATGCGGTGGAATGGAACTACGCGCGTTTCGGCCAGTGGCCTTCGTCAGGTGACCGGCATTCGCAAGTTACAGACATGGTAATGTGCAACAAAGACCTAAACCAAAAAAATACATAAGATACATATATAAATATATTGGTCGCTATTGTACAAAAAAATCTCACATCTTAAAAAACTCAAGGGTCAGTAATTACATTTCATAATATATATAGCAGCAATGAACTTTTATGATTTCATCGGACTATGTTGACCTTTAATGTTTCACTTGTTTTTCACATTAAACACGTCTAGTATTCTATAACATCAATTTATAAGCATACTCATGTCCTAGTAGATAACTGTCTCTATAACATGTCTATTCAAATTAATGTAGAGCATCAAATATTGTAAGCTATGAGATCAATATCACACATTGTACAAATTTCTTCATCTTCTAGATTGGGACCTATTATTTATAGGTAGAGTATAGAGCAGAGAGAAAGAAAAAGGAATACAGCATGGATTTACAAGAGAATGGCATTAAGTTGACCGACTATTACTCACATATGTGGTATCTAGTGATGCTTCACTTTAGTATTCCCAAAAGTTATTGTTCCTGGTGACAATGTTTCGGTTTATACTGTGAAGCAAAGCGGTGTTTTATTTACGAAATGGTGGACCTTTAATGTTTACAAACAGTAATGGGGGCTTCTGACCATGCTCAAAATTTTACCTTGCGGGGACCTTTTATAAGTCCCTGTACTTTGTAGATATCTGCGTACTGGAGAGCATTGTTTATTCTTCAGGGAAAATAACTGAGGATGTTTCCTAATTTAACTGTTGTGAGTAGACCTGAGATAGAAAACAAGACGATGGACACTTATAGCTGGAAAAAATGTCCAGTCCAATTTGTTTAGTCCATATTTGATTCAATTAAATGTCACCTAATTTCGTTATCGTTACATATGCAGTATAACCGCCTATATATTGCTGTTGATGATATGTAAGGATAGGGGTTGTATGTCATTTGGGTCAAGCGATATGCCCAAGGGGAACAGTGCATCTACGCTCGGGCTGTGTGTATGGTGTGCGGGCGTCTGGATAAAACCAATGCCGGGTATGTTCAACCAGATAGTAAAGGTGCAGATCAGGGACCGCAATTCCCCCTCATTCATTAGGAAGTGTTAATGTATCCAAAGCTATTTGCTTTCTCCGTCTTGCCCAGACCAGGTAAATAAGCAGGTCCCACAGCTGCATGAAAAAGGTTTTTGTAAATGGGATTGGTATGTTCACAAATAAATATAAAAAATGGGTAAGGACATTCATTTTAATGAGGGCAATGCTTCCGGCCATAGATATCGGCAGTTGGATCCATCTCTCAAACTGCGTGCTAAGCTGGCCTATGGCTGGCCCATAATTAAGGCGAATAAGTTGTTCCTTATTTCGATGTAGGATAATTTCTAGATACTTGTTAGTATCCATCGGCCATCGAAGAGGAAGCTCATCTCCTCTGGGTTGGCCGAGTCAGTGATTGGGAACAGTTACGATTTTTCCCCATTGATTTGCAACCCGGACATGTCTCCAAAGCGGCATAGCTCATCAATAAGAAGTTGCAAATTTGTGTTGTGGTGTCTAATAAAAAGCATGATGTTGTCAGCAGACACCAGCAGGGGTCCTGATTGAAATTGAAGGTCACGGAACATGTGTTTTTCTTGTGAATGTCGAACTAAGGGATCCATGGCTTCTATGAAAAGTAGATGGGACAGGAGGCAGCCCTGGTGAGTGCCTCGGGAACAGAGAGCTATTCACTCCGAGCCGAGCCATGGGTTATGAGTATAGCAACGCAATCAGAGCAATACAGTTTGCTGGGATGCCAAGTTTGCGGAGTGTGGCAGTGAGGAATGACCACTCCAGAGAGTCAAAGGCCTTCTCTGCGTCGAGAAGGGCTACTGCTGCCGGGACAGTCTGCTCTATCCTGTTTATCACCAAAAATACAGTCCGGAGGTTTAGTGCCGTAGATCTATGTGGAATGAAGCCGGATTGCACTGGTGAGAGTATTTGGTCCAGCAAAAGTGATAGTCTGGTGGAAAGCATTTTGGCTAGGATTTGGTTGTCGAAATTTATTAGGGAGATGGGCCGATAGGAGGTGCAGTTAGTAGGTTCCTTACCCAGTTTTAACAAGAGGGATATAGCTGCTTCCATCATGGAAGGGGGCAGAGTGCCCTCTTCGAGCACCTTGGCGTACATCTCGAGCAGCTGTGGTGCTAGTGATTGCCTAAACGGCTTGTAAAATGCCCCTGATAGACCGTTGAGACCAGGGGCCTTCGATCCATCTAAGGCATCTATTGCCTGTGTGACCTCAACGGTGAAGGGTTCACTGAGGGATTGCACATGTCCAGTGGTGAGCCACACTATTGCAACTTCCTCCAGGTAGACCAGGTGTTGTGTAAAATCTTTGGGGAGTTTGCTTGCATATAGGGACCGGTAGTAAGTGGTTAGTTCTGATATTATAGCAGCAGTGTCAGTTACTACTGAGTTGTCTGACTGTCTCAGCGCTGCTATATGTCCTGCTCCCCCCCATGGGGGGGGGGGGGGGGGGGGGGGGGGGAGCACCAGATGCGCCCGTGTCCTGACAGGGCGCTCCCCCTCTCCTTACCGTGCTGCGTGGTATTTTCCCAATAGAACGGCCTCCCGTTTGTTGAACTCCTGTATGAGGGCGCTGCACAAGTTAAAGTTGTTAGTTGTGACTGGTGAATTGTCCATACGTGCCATGTCTTCCTCCAACCTGGCAAGGCTGCCACGTATTGAGCACAGGACCCTAGCCTGCTTGGATATGCAGATACCGCAAACATAGGCCTTAAAGGCGTCCCAGAGTGTTGCATATTTAGACACTAAGCTTGTGTTTAGAGTGAAGTATTCAATTATCGCCGCTTGTAGTTCAGATTTATACAGCGCATCCAGCAGGGCCGTGGCCGGCAAGGGCCATCTCTGTTCCCACTCGGTGGAATATGGAATTTTTAAGTGAAGGAGCACTGGGGCATGGTCAGACGGCATGCAGGGTAGCATTTCTATACCCCATATCCACTGACAGCCTTGTGCATCAGTGGGCCAGTAGTCTACGCGCCTCCAGGTAGAGTGTGGCGCCAAATAGAATGTGTATCCCGGTGTATCCGGATGGTGCGAACGCCAGATGTTGTGCATGATTAAGGTCAAAGGATTGTATTAAATCCCACATTGCTCGTTGAGCGTGCAGTTTTGTATTTTGTATGGGGTTGGAGGAGCCGCTACTGGGGTCCAGCTAAAAGTTCAGATGCCCTCCCCACCCCCCACTCCCCCAAGAAATAGTGTACCATATTCATATTGTAAGCTTGTGTGTGAAGGGGAGGGTACGATCAATAAGGAGGCATACTCCACAGGAATAAGTGCTGTAACTAGCAAAATATCTATGAGGCCCAACGAAGAGGCAAATGTGGGGGAGCATTACGATGGAAGATGGGTTTCTTGTAGGATTGCTATTTTAATGTTATGTCTCCTGAGGTACGCAAGTACTAGCTTGCATTTCCTGGAATTAAGCCCTCCACTTTCCAGGTGATCAGCTTGGCCTCCACAGTGGCATCAGTTATCATGGCCATAAGGGAAGATGTATGTATAAGTACCTCTGGTGTATAGCATCATCTATATTGCATGTGGAAGGGGAAGAATACGGGGGGTTAAAAAACCATCAAGGACCAAAAAGAGGAATGTGCAGATAATAAAAACCCAATAAAACAAGCATTTGCAATGCAATAGGTCTCGCAGCATTAAAGTTTGAGTTATTGGCATTGTGTATGACAATGCCAATAGCTATAACATTTGCAAATGTGACACCTATAGCATTTGTAATGCAATATGAGTTGTATTTACATGACTTAGATGTATTGATATTACAAATAACAATGGCTTTTCATTTTTTTAATACTTAAATAAAAGTTATTGTAATTGAGTTGGTGGAAGGGTGAAGTGGGTCGTGTCCCTGAGTGATGTGGTGGTGTCCCGAGTGATGTGGTGGTGTCCCCGAGTGATGCCCCCGAGTGATGTGGTGGTGTCCCCGAGTGATGGGTGGTGCCCCTGAGTGATGTGGTGGTGACCCAGAGTGGTGTTGTGGTGTCCCAAAGTGAAGTGTTGGTGTCCCCGAGTAATTACCACACCCTATAAATACTGAAAACCTCCGTTGTGGTTTTTATTGTCTGCTATGACTGCTACATTCAAGGCTGGCAGACTCCAAACAAAGGTCCTCAGTATAAGAAGCCTCTTAATTCCTATGGGGCCGGTACCGGCTTCATTTGAATCACGTTTTTATGTCACCCAGAGTTTTGAGTTGCTAAAAGGAGCCAACAAGCCTGGTGAAAGTCCAACCAAAATGAAAATTTACCATGGAAAAGACACCCAGATTCACTGATTCCTGTGGGAATTCCTCATTTCTTAAGCTCATATTATGAGTGGCCTGCTAAATGGCCTAGATTTTTGACCCGACCCCCCTCCCCACCCCAGCTGAAGTTCTCCCTCAAGAGTTAGAAAAAAGCATGTATAGGCAGCTCTGGGGTGTTACCGATACCTGGGCTAGGCGTACAGGCAGTGGTGGGGATAAACAAGCCCATTACAAGTTGGATCCTGAAAGTCCACCAAGAAATGAAGAATTACCAGGAAATGGGTAACTCTGGGTTTGATCTCTCTTGTAGTTCCTCATTTAGCAGAGGTGTGAGGCAATTGCTTCTTATTCAAGCCTCAAAAGAATTTTGGGGACCTTCGTTTTTCTTTTAATTACCAATGAAGCACTGGAACAGTCCTAGAACATCTTTAGTCACCACTTTTTGTTTGGATTTGTAAAAACGTGTTAAGTATGGGAAAATTAAAACCACACATGTCAAAATGCAATCAGATGCCAAGTGGTCCCATTTCATTTGTAGCCCCTTAAGATTAAGACAGCCCTGGCTTCTAGGCATTTGCATTTTTGCATTCTTCAGCTTTCAAGTCTAACTTTGCATACTATCGTGCAGCTTTACACGTTTCAGCATGAAATGGCCGCTGGCCAAAAAGTCAGGGCTTCTTTGAGCCTGCCAGACATGAACTCCTGCGATATGACAACCAACTAAGAGGTTGCACAACATAAATTAGAAATACGTAGGAGAATGTGACATTGTGATAAATTCACAGCTGGCACGGAGGTCCTCACCCCCTGTTCCCCAGAAGGGAAATGCATCGGCTCCTTTCTGCATGTAGCAGCAAGTATTCTGCTTGGAAGACGCAACACTGAACGTGATACCACTTCCGCTTCCCACATTACGCTTTACGCGCGCACGGTGACAGCGGCTTCTAAGAAGTTACACAGGTGCAGCCACCCACCCACAGATTGCGAAGGCCGACGTCACGGACATATCTTTAACCGGATGGAACGCACTCCTCCAGGAGCACGCACCAAGTGACATACGGCCCGCACCTACCTGACGGACCAGGCGGCCACGCCTTACACTTGAATCCGCTGATGATGAAATTTGTACTCTGACTGTTTTGTGCCGTCTTTTATGGTGTGCTCTGAGGTGACGCGCCCGGCTAGAAACAATCGGAAATATAATAATTCTAGTCTTGGCTCGTGGACTCTAAAACTGTAGACACACCTTTATTTACACGCAATAGAGGACACCTTGTCATCAGGATAAATAAACACATTCAAGTCATAAGATTGTATTGCGCAAGCCATTGTTTTAGCGGGAGTTATTGAAACAAAGCAAGGTTACAAGAGGTAACCTAGCTAGAAACTGTTTCTGGACCGTTAGAGTGTTCACATGGGTCGGGTGAGGGATGCAGAACCGGCTAATTGACATACCACTTCCGCTTCCCACATTACGCTTTACGCGTGCACGCTGACAGCGGCTTCTAAGAAGTTACACAGGTGCAGCCACCCGCCCACAGATTGCGAAGGCCGACGTCACGGACATATCTTTAACCGGATGGAACGCAATCCTCCGGGAGCACGCACCAAGTGACATACGGGCCGCACCTACCTGACGGACCAGGCGGCCACGCCTTACACTTGAATCCGCTGATGATGAAATTTGTACTCTGACTGTTTTGTGCCGTCTTTTATGGTGTGCTCTGAGGTGACGCGCCCGGCTAGAAACAATCGGAAATATAATAATTCTAGTCTTTGCTCGTGGACTCTAAAACTGTAGACACACCTTTATTTTTACACGCAATAGAGGACACCTTGTCATCAGGATAAATAAACACATTCAAGTCATAAGATTTTATTGCGCAAGCCATTGTTTTAGCGGGAGTTTCTCAATGTATAAAAGACTCGATGCTGCCTTATGTAGCGCTGGTGAGACAGACCCACCCTGCAGCCAAGCCTCGTTTTCTCCAATTACATTATCTCTGCTTCCTATCTGATTGTATTTTTAGATCTCTAGCGAGACCCACACACGCATGTCGCTACGAGACCTAAAAATACAATCAGATAGATACAAACACCTACCAAACAGAAAACCTCTCCGTACACCCCGGAATCCCGCCGCGGCCGCCCCGGAAGTCAGGCACGGTCGCCTGTGACGGGGGTGGGGCCACGTCCAGACCGGAAGAGGAGGCAGGCGGAGGCAGGCGAAGTCAATGCGTCTCGCGGCCCGGGGCTCCTGTGAGCGGTGTGGAGCCCCAGGGCCGCGTTAGCAGGAGGTTGGGCGCCGCGTGCTGAGAGAAGAGTCCCCGACATTGGCCAGGTAAGTTCCAAAAGGCTGGGGGGGCTTGGTGCACTTGTGTGTGTGTGTGTGTGTGTGTGTGTGCGTGTATGCTCGTGTGTGTATGTATGTGTGCGACGGTGACGGCGGGGGAGGGGGGGCCTCGGTGCACTTGTGTGTGTGTGTGTGTGCGCGCGTGTGTGTATGTGTCAGGGGGGTGTCTCTGTATGTATGTATGTATGTGCGTGCGTGCATGGGCGCTTGTGTGTGTGTATGCGCATGCGTGTGTGGTGCTTGAGCTTCCCAGGAGACAGCGCCTGGCCACAGCGCGCGTTCCAGTTTCAAATCAGCTCCAAGGCGATGCGCGCGGCCGGGACTGTCTCCTGGGAAGCACAGTCGCTAACAATAGATCTCTAGCGAGACACAGCGCTAACGCGCTGTGTTTTCGCTACGAGACCTAACAATAGATCTCTAGCGAGACACAGCGCTGACGCGCTGTGTTTTCGCTACGAGACCTAAAAATTACAGCACCCACCACCCACACCTGGGCTCAACGGTCTGGTGAATACCCTACACCCTAACATACAAAACAAAAGAAAAAAACGCAGAACAAACTATTTGGAGTCATCCGTAAGAGGCGGGCGATGACTCTGACTTCCGATGCCCATTACTTAAACTAAGTAAGTTGTAAAATACGTATACAGAAACATTTAATACATTTGGGAATGTTGCATTCATCTTCTCAGTTCCAGTTGAGTATTTAGCAGCGTAACAGGCGAGAGCCAGCAAGGTTAAGTATATTTGGCGGCCATCATTCTAAGGTGAAAAGTTCAGCACTCCCAGAAAGCTGTCCGTGGAGGAGTGTCCAGTGGACCGGGCACGGCTCCTACGGGCGTTATTTTGATGTTGCTTGCAAAAAGCCAACAGGTCAGCAGGATTGTCAAAGAACTGGGGTTTTTCGCCCACTAGTACCCTCAATTTTGCCGGGTACAGCATGGCGTACTTCAGGCCAATTGTACGGAGCTGCAGCTTGGCTTCTACAAATTTGCGACGGGCTTCTTGGACTGTAGCTGTGTGGTCTGGGTAGGAGAGCACGGTGCCCTGATATTGCACCAAAGCGTTCTCCCGAGCCTGGTCTGTGCACTCTGATGTGCCCGGCCTATCAAAGTTCAGCCTGTGTTGTTTGGGGCACCCACGACCCATTTCAGCGCTATGTACTAGGGTACCAGCTGACTGTGCTGCGGACAAGATGTTGGTGTCTCCGCAGTAGGTGAGGGCAATGAGAGTGACTGTGCCCCCTCCTGCGCTAGTCGCTTGTGTTACACTATTGTCTTAGGGCCCTGCTCCTAATGCCTGCGGGTTCTGCTCCAGCTTAGAGAGGGGTATGTGTGTTTTCGCAGTTTGGTGGGTTCAGTCCGGGGGCCGGTGGGGAATGGTACTGGGCCTGATGTGAGGAGGCAGCATCAAATTCGGCCTGCTCGGGTTGACACGCCGGGCCTTTGCACCAAGCTTGCGCGCCTGGCTGCTCGTAGTATTTCTTGGCTTTGTAAGTTCACCCGCATCCCAGGCACTGCTCGCTGTATGCTAGAGGTTGCCTAATTGGCGGTAGTGACTTCCCCAGTCTTAAGCGGCACTGTCTGTCTCATCGCTGCTTAATTTGCGCCCCCGTTTCAACGTGGACGTGTTTGGATGCAGCGCAGATATATAATAAGCCCCCTTTGGTGTTATTTGTCTGCGTTCGCAGCTCCCAGCTCAAAGTTCTTCCTTTTTTGATCATGAGCCTCGCTTCCAAAGTGGGCAGGTGTGCGTACGTAATCCCAGCACAGCGGGGGCCACTGAGGGTGTCGTTGGGCCCCGGGAAGGTGGCAGCAGTGATTCCTGTCCACGTGGGCCTCTGCGCCGATCCTCTCCACCAGGCCGCGTGCATCGTGGCCGACCTCCACACTCACCCGTGTCCCAGCTACGGACATTGGTCTTCGCTCAGTCTGGCTTGCTCAACAAGGGAACACCCATTGCTTACTCCGTCTTGCCAGCACAGGCAGGCAGGGGACCCAGCAGAGCACCGTTGCTCTGGCCTCAGGCTAGCCCGCGGCCCCTATTACCGCGGGGCCTCAGAGGCAGGCTGGGCCGAACCCCACGGCAACAGGAATCAATGGCAGCTGACGAGGGGTAAGCGCAGGATTTCTCAGTCCCCAGCTCCATCACCACAGTATTAAGTACCTTCCTTGCGGCATTTCCAATGGTGGGGGCTACCGGATGATGCTGTTTCTGCTATAATAGGGGCATTGGGCACTGGAGCTTCAATGCCATGCGGCCAACTTGGTCGACAGCTTGACCAGGCCCCCATGCAAAATGCAGTTCTTGCAATGTATATAGACCTTATGTATGCAGTGCTGATATAATAAATCTCACTTTTGAGCCTCTTCAAGATTTATATCTTGAAAACAGACATTCAGTGTTCAAGACTACTTTCTAGCTCTCGTTTTAAGTGTCTCTTTTCTAGAGACTGACATATATTAGTCATATCCACTGGCTCTCAAAAAGGAGAGCAGAAGCTGAGGGGATCATCTCTAGGTATCCCATAATTGTTCCAATTTTGTCTTTAGAACCGATGTTTGTTTAGGACTTCTCTGCTGTATTGTTTCCAATCTTGCTGAGAAGAGAATTGACTGATCATATAGCCTACATTTCAGCTCAGACGCTGGGATTACAGAATACATTTTTGTATGTAAGTCTTCTTAAGACAGCAACCTAGCCTGTGACGGCGCATAGGGCTTTGCACAGAGGTGGCAACGCTTCCTGTATAGTTTTTTTTCCACATCCTGGCTGAGTTCTGAGGACTTAACCCTCCAAACTCTAGCCTTTTGTTTTGCTGATCTCCTTCATAATATTAGGTAGAGAGAACATACTTTGTATTTCTGACATACTAGATCCGGGTGCAGGCTTATGTCTCTTTGCATGTCTGTGATCAGAACGTGGCATTTTATAGTCCTTGGTATGTGGGAAGCACAGTAAGAATTAACTCTTAATCTCTTTTGAGGCATCTGCCTAAAGCAATATTTGTCACACTTCTGCAGGTCTTGTGTATGACACTATAATGCTGAAACACCAGTGCACGTGCGGGAACACCAACAGCCACCCTGAGCATGCCGGAAGGATACAAAGCATCTGGTCCCGGCTTCAGGAGACAGGTCTGCGTGGGAAATGTGAGGTAAGCCTTTGAATATCACATTAAGGTTTCACTGCTCGATCAAACCTGTCTCTTGTCAGAGCCATCCAATGAAAGATGATCAAAGGAATAATAGAACTACTTCAAAGAAATTTACCTTTGCCCACAGCTCCCTTGTTGGCAAAGTAATATCCAATATTCATTGCAAAAAGACAAAGGTTAAAATTAAGTCTTAGGCAGCATCCCTTATAACACCTAAACATGTTAAAAAAAAAAACACACACACACACACTGACCGAAATCTCCAGTCTTGTAATTGTGGTAATAGTGGCCTCAGCAGTTGTGTTCAAGTTGCAGCCAGTCAGAGCACTTTTGGTTCACTGAGACAAAATGGGAGAAATCTCTCTTCCCCAGTCTGATTTTTTTTTTCTTTTCATTTCGGTTAGTAAATGGTTTGCGAAACTGAATTCGGAGATCATTTATGGATTAATAATCACTGTTAATTCTATCTCCCAAATTTGACATGTTTACTAAGTTTAACGCCTATAAAAACACATTTCGAACTCTAGTTTCCCCTAAACTATGGAACGGATTTACACCTAACGAAGTAAAGCCACTTCCTCAATCCTAATTCTACTTTAATGCCAAGTTTGGTGTAATTTCGCTTAGCCATTTCTTTCTTTTGCCCCTTCAACAAATACCTATGGTATTTAAAATGGAAAATGTCTCTTTTGGGCCCCTATTTTTTTTTTCTTTTTACCTCTATCCTCCACTCCGCTTGCCGTATTTTACCATTAAAGTAGTTCTCCTTCCTGGGATAACAATTCATGATCCTAAACACCCTTTTATGTAGTTTGTCCTTCGATGCACCATCACAAAGCAAAGCGTATTAAGCCATTTATTACCATTGTTGAGTATGCGGGTGGGGCTATGACTCACAAGAAGTGAAACCTAGAGTGTGCCATTATGACCCTTCCCTCTGTTCAACAGTGGAAATAAATAGCATCATACAGTCTGTTTCTGCATATATGGATTCTGCCATGACACTTGTCTCTGATTATTTTTAGAGGTATTAAAACCAGAGTAAACGGGGTTTAATTTGAGCCATAACATCATATTGATGGGGTCCCATGACTATTAGGAGAGTTGTTTCCTTCTGTAAGGTGCAATTGTAACATGCCATGTTTTAGGTAAGCCCAGTTTTCTCATGTAAAGTTCTTCTTGCGGTGGTAATACAGTGGAGTAAAGCCTTTGCACTCTAGTAATATCAGTGTGAATGTGTTTTAGTACGGTTGTATAGCCACACTTTCCATTTAAAAGGCATTATTTATTTTGCCTATAACTTTAAATATAACTGTTCCCCATGGATGGATCTACTCCACATTTGACACTTGCTTAGCTTATATAGCCACGGTTCAGTAGGTCGATAAATGCTTCTTTTAGCTTCAATAGAAAATTGTGTTTGTAACCACAGCAAAAAATGTCGAATTAATTTATTTCAAAGTTTGTATTATAGTTATTTTATATTATTTATGTTTGCTATATCTTAGTAGCATTTCTTTACCATCGAAGATAGGATTCAATCCCCCCAAGGATCTTATCAATCACAGTTTAAAGGCCAGAAGCAGCTGCGTTCTTGCCAAAGAACATGTGCAAAATGTAGAGGACAGCAGCAGCATTGCTCCTTCTATGTGAAGAGCCAGTCCTCTCCTCTGTGCCACTCAGAGGTAGGGAGTTTATCAAACCATCTAAAAGAGAGGCTAAAGGCAACACCAGTCAAATGGGTCCTTCAAATAATACAAAACATGAACATTTCTTGTGCATCAGAGTTACAATATTCCTTCAGAAGCATACATCAGAGGTCATTCATCCAGGAAAGGGTATCTGTTCAAACATAAAGGTCCACAGAGAAGAACTCAAACCAATCATGGACCCCAATGTTGCCAACAGTTGGCTCATTGGGGATTGGATTGGATGTGTGCAATATATCTGCAAGAGGTCTACTTTTATATTCCCGTATCAACAAAGTAAAGTAAGTTCCTGAGGTTGATAGTGGTTGACACACATTATCAATACAAATTGTTACCCTTCAGTCTGAAATCAGATCCTCTACGTTTTTCAAAATGCATGGCTGTGATGGGAGCTTGCCTTCGCTGACACAGGACCTTGATCTAGTCCAAAATAGGTGACTGTTTGAGTAACGCTAACACAAGTATAGAGTTCCTTCAGGATTTCAAAATGACTACAGCTCAGCTTCATTAACTAGACGTACATGTCAACTGAAATTGCTGGAATCTCACTTATCTAGGGGCACCCTTGAGTACAGTGAGAAGAGAATTATGTTGTTTTGAAGAGATTTACTTCCATTTCTCAGAAATGTCACCAAATTCTCAACAGCCCATCAAAATACTCACGGTCAGATGCATCTTCATTGTACTTAATGCAAAGTTACACAACAGTGAAACAGTGTTTAGAAGATCAGTAGCCTTAGTGGGAGGAAATCAGGGAAGCAAACCTTCATCTATCTCTATCGGGAATACAGTCCTTTCCATCATGGTGTTAACGTTCAAGGCTTCTGAAGGGATTCCTGTTCCATTAAGATCTGCTGAAGCAAGCCGCCTTGATGGATGCTTCTTGGTAACTTGGGAAGCCCACCTGCTGAACTTTTCAGTCCAGGTCATGTGGCCCGACAGACAGTGCCGGTTTTACATCCTGTTGGAACGAAAGGAAGTCCGTTTTACTGTCAAGACTTTCCAACTTTTTCTGCAATGGGCAAGATACTTGTTCAGACAGAATTTCACAACCCCCACCAAGCAAAGAGGCACCAGATCCAGGACACTTTCTGTGGAATCTGACACTTTGGTACTGATTTTTAATGAGAAACCTATCCATATGGGCTGTTCCTTTGCCCAGCCTCAAACAATAAAGTGAACTTCACATTAGATTTATCATAGACAACCATAAATGGGTACTTTTCAAATTTTTCATAGAAAACCACAGATGGGTTCTTTACAACAATGCTCTAGAAGGCATTTTCTAATATTGGGTTTTCTTCAAATACATCAGGTTTGCAACATCTCCAAACACCCAAACTTCAATGTTGTACTGACGTTTGGGAATGCCTTTTTTGATAAATGTCTCAGAGAGATTTTTTTTTACTGTTTTCCTCAATCGTGCTGATTTCATTAGTCCACCTAAAGTGCAGTTACTTGAAAGTGAAAATGATTCTTATAGCATCAGTGTGACCAAGACATTGGTGGTTTCCAGAGCTTTATCACCTGTCTTTAAAACCCACAGGAGGCTACCATGCAAACCAGTTTTACTAACCAAGATGCAGGGGCAGTATGACCATCTGACTTGATGTCCTTAAATTTAGAAGCATTACTACTGAAATCGTACATTACAGACATGTTAATTTACCACACAAATATGTGGACACAAGAGAAGCCAAAAACTTTCAACAGGGACATCTATGCATTTAAAGGCAAGAGATTCTAGTAATTGTTTCAACATCATAAACATGATAAAAATGTCTTGGCAAGAAAATGTGATAGTTTGATATCTTCTTTATCTCATGCAGTTAAACGTTCAATTTGCTGCAGTAAAAGTACACGTTGCTTTGATAACCACATACAAGAAAATCCCTTCTCTATGATCATTTTTCACAGTCCCTGTTATGACTTTCTGGAAGGTTTAAATAGACCTACCCTCCTAGGTCCCAGCCTAATCCAATTTTGGAGCTTAATCTGGTTGTATCCAAATTGATAGATCCTCATTTGAGCCTATAAATTAGGCGACATTGCATATGACTTGGCAATTAGCCTTTCAGGTGGCCTTCACCTGAGCTCACAGAGCTTCAGTTTTTTCTGCATTAAAGCCTTTGAGTTAAGACTCAAAAAACGTTTTAATTCAGTGGTGTTTTCACCAAAATTAACTTTTTTTTTAAACGTGCAATTGCTTTTTTAAACCCAGTATATTGATATGCAGAAAATGTTTTTAAATAAGCTTGTTTTCGTTTTATACTTTGAATCATATAATTAAAAGGTGTTCTGGGGATCCCGCACTTGTTCAGAGATATTCTGTAGTTTATGGATTCTGAGCAAATTCCGTGACGGAGAAGTAATATTTATTTTTTTGTTTAAACAGTCACTATGTGGCAAATAGTTGCATTTAAAATGCTCAGTGCATAACATAATTACTCAGTACTCAAATAGTGGATGGTAAAGTGTGTATTAAAGGTGGGGAAAAGCCTGTATTGTAGAGAATGTGAAGGGACTGGCTGAATCTAGTCTGTCAGTACAAAAGGTAATAATCAATTGCGGACTTAATTACCACTTTGGTTGATTATCTTTCTACTCTTCTGTGGCTACAGGGTCATCACCAGGACATAAGACTATTGTAATCAGATGATGTACCCCTCCTGTACCTCGAGCCAGATGCCCACGAGGCTCCTCTTCGTAACTCCTCCGCATAGGACCCCCAAAATAGAGATAAGACTCCCAGGGATTGCTCAAATAGAAACTGAAACTGCCTGGCCTTGCTCTCAAAGGAACAAATACAGACAGAGGACTACTGTCTCTATCGCCCTTACTTGGAGGCCATTTTAGATTGGTCTCTCTTGCCCTGGCTGCCATCATGGACTAGTCATCCACTCACTTTCCTGTGATAGTGTCTGCCTTCTATTACTGTATTACACTTCTAGTCGTTTTTTGTACATTCTTAATCATTGCACTTTTATTATTATTTTTATTTTTCACTTGGTATGTTTTGATGGCTACCTCATATATTTTGGCTGCTCACTATCATCACATTTAATTCATATATCGTGTATTGTCACTGTTGACTCATGTATCTTGCACTTTTTATTATTAGTATTGTTATTTTTCACTCGGTATGTGTTGATCGCTACCTCATATATTTTTGGTTGCACACTACTGTCACTTTTGATTCATGTATCTTCAGATTGCATCTGTATCTCGTTCACGACTGCATATAGATGTGTCGCATTTTTGTAACCTGCACCCCTTACACTTTTCATTCCTATATGCGCTGATTACTACCTCATATATCTTGCACTGATTACTACCTCATTCACTCTGGCTGGTCATTAGTGTCAATCTTGCTCCACTCATTTCTCGCTTTCCTCTCCTATAACTTACCGACTGCTACCTCAAGTACTCTGGTCGCGCACTAGTGTCACGTTGGAGCCCTAGGCGCACTAGTGTCACATTGGCGCCCCAGGGGACCTACCTGTCGCGTGTAACTGATTGCGTTGCAACTGTATTCTGCTCTTATTCTTTCAGAATTATTCCTCCAATTGTATTCTGCACTACTCTGTAAATCTCTGCACCCATTTCTCGCTTTCCTCTCCTGTAATTTACCAACTGCTACCTCAAGTTTTTTGGTCGCTCACTAGAGTCACTAGAGTCACGTAGGCGCACTGGTGACACATTGGCGCCCTAGGGGCACTCTGGAGCCTTGTAAACTGTGGAGGCATTTGTAGCGTGCATTCAGCACATTTATTTATTTAACCTGCAACATGGATCTATTCGGCAAGCACACATATAAAATCAACTACCCACCCGTGCTCACCAAAAAAGCCGCCAAACGCTTCAAACACGGCTTCCTTAAGTCCCACCCAGAAACCCCCTTTGCCGACACCTACTTCTCGTCGGTCAATGGACCCTTGAACACCGATATCATCTTCCACACTACACGCAGAGCTCAGTGGAAAAAAGCGTTTCTCACCCTACTCAACGTCTCCTCCACCAGGAAATCCACCCATGGCCTAACACTTTCCATCACACCATCCCAACTCTTCCCAGGCAGAACCACCATCACTATTTACAATAACGGGATTGTCCTAATTCAAGCGAAAGACAGGAACCTGGAACTTCTTGACAATCTGTTTCCCACTTTCAAAGAGCACCTATCCAATCCTCGGACTTTCACTCATATCACCTCCTGTCCTTCCACCCCTGACGACACAGCACCCACCCTTAACACCCCCAACCAAGTTCAGCACCGGAACGACACTCTTCTCACCTACACACCCAGCACCATAGTCACTGACCTACCTGCGGCAGCTACCCCTCACCACCCCTCAATCTCAGACAGAGACCCCGCTCCCCCTTACTCCACCCGCTCCACCATCCCCCTTACCTACCCTCACCCCTCCGCTCATCCTCCCATACCCCCCCCTACACTTTGCACGCCTGTCCCGTCCTCCACACCAATCTTCTCAGAACATCCCTCCTCCCCCAACTGCTCCCCACATAACTTGGCTCTCTCTCCGTCTATCTCGCCCCACATTCTTAGCACTCCCTTCCCGCCTAGCCTTCATCCCTCCTTCAACCTTTCACCCCCCACTCTCACTCCCCACTATCCCTCCTCCTCCCCCATTACTTCCAGCCTCCACACCGCCCTCATTCACCCTTCCCCTCCTAGCACTGATGCCCCTCCAGACAACGCCAACACCATCCCTAACATCTATCCTCTCTCTAACACTCCCAACCTCTTCACCAGCTCCACTTCCCCATCCCGATCCTCACCCGTCTCCAACAACCTATTCGCCGGTTCATCGCCTGTACCCCTCCCCAACTCCGCACCGAACACCACACTCGACATGATCATGTCCTCCCTCCTCCAATTGAAAGAAGAACTACACTCCATCAAAGAGCTGCTCATCACACACCCCAGACACCCTTCTACCACCACCACCTCTACACCTAATAACACTCTCCCCGCGCCTCCTACACGCCTTACCACACAACACGCCCCACACCGGACTTCTATCCCCTCTCGCAACTCCAACAATCACAATACCAATCACAATCGCACTACCACCAATCGCAATACTCCCTTTATACCTAACAACACTTCTTCCTCACCGCCTACTCGCCCTATCACACAACTCCCCCCACACTGGACCTCTATCCCCTCTCGCAATACCACCAACCGCCCCAGACGCACTGCCAATACGTTCACAGACCACGAGACACACGCCCTTCTCCAATCATACGCCCCGGCTCCCCAAAATCGCTTAGCCACCAACCACCTACCCATCCCAACGATCATCTCTAACCCCCTCAGGCACCAAAAGGATAACAGAGGCGCCGTCCCTAACAACCTCACTAATGTGCCCATCACTACAGAACCTGCCTCCACCCTCTGCGCCCCTAGCCTCAAATGCATACTTCTCAACTGCAGGTCGGCCCAAAAACATTCCGCGGGGGTCGCCGAGCTCATCATGTCTCAGGAACCAGATCTGGCCATTCTGACTGAAACATGGTTGTCAGATACCTCTACACCTATCTTGGATATACTAGTCCCCCCCAACTACTGTATAATTAGACTTGACAGGCCCATAAAGACAGGCGGTGGAATTGCCTGTATCTACAGAAGCAATCTCTCTGTTATTAAAGCGTCCGCCCCTTCTCTTACTTCCTGTGAATACCTCTGCCTTGATGTCATAAGCGAAAGCAAACCGGTCTGCTCACTCCACATCATATACCACCCACCTGGAGACAAGCTCTCCTTCTGCCAACAACTCATGGACACAATAACAACCAATTCAGGACGACAAAATACCCAAGTTTTCCTTGGCGACTACAATCTCCATTGGAACGACAGCAGTGACACAGTGGTTAATAGCCTCAAAAGATTCCTCAACGCCCTTGATTTCACCCAAATATGCAATAGCCCGACTCATGAGAAAGGTGCTATCCTCGACCTTATCATCGCCAAAGAGGACGCTATTCAACTGGAGTCAATTCAACCTTGTGACTGGTCAGATCATCATATTGTCTCCTTCCTTATCAATGAAAAAATTAAATTTAACTCACTGCAACCCTCTAAGCCCAAAGTCTGGAAAAGGGACATGAAAAAACTCAACCCAAACTCATTACCGCCTAACAGCTGCAATCTACTACTTCCCCCGTCTGGCGCTACGGACGTTCAACTCCTGACTGACCACTATCTAAATGCTATGTCCACAATAATCAATGAGGCTGCACCCATGCAACTGAAAAGAGTCTCGTCCAAGATCTCCAACCCATGGTATGACGGGAGCCTCAATGAGGATAGACGGGCCATGCGAATGGCAGAGCGCACTTGGAGGTCAGACCCCTCTACACTGCACCTAGAAAGACTGAAGAAGCAGAGAAATGCCTACTTCAGGAAAATAAAACGCTCGAAAAGAGACTTTTTCAGCCTCCAGCTCGCCCAAGCGAAAAACCGCCCAAGGAAATTGTTTGAGTTAATCAGAACACAATCCAAAGAACAACCCCAGACAATCAGCACCATGGGCATTACACCTTCCTGTGAAGAATTCTCTGCTTTCTTTAACCAAAAAAGCGACAACATAAGAAGCGATCTCCTCAATGACGCAATCCTTTACTCCAACCCCCAACTCACAGCAGCGCCTGTACCAAAGAACAATGCTACATGGTCATCCTTTAGCACCTACTCCGAAGAAGAAATTGGCAGACTGCTCAGCACCCTGAAACCATCCAATCACCTCACTGACCCTCTTCCTGCTAACGCTGTAAAAGACTTTACCCCTTTGCTCCTCCCACTCTGGACTAAAATCATCAATAGCTCTCTTCAACAAGGATCCATCCCTGATGCCCTTAAAGTCGGACAAGTCACACCTCTACTAAAAAAAACAACAGCAGACCCCACTGATCTAAACAACTACCGCCCTATTACAAACATTCCCACCCTCGCCAAACTGTTGGAAAAATGCGTACAGCTACAGCTGACTAAACACATAGACAAGTTTGATCTCCTCAACGCTCATCAATCAGGCTTCCGTGCAGGGCACAGTACCGAAACAGCCATGACGCACATAGTGGACGACGCCCTCCAAATCCTAGACCAAAACGATATCTGCCTCCTCATCCTTCTGGATCTCTCCTCAGCATTCGATACAGTTAAACATGAGAATTTACTCGAACTGTTAAACACAAGAATGGGCATCTCAGGGACTGTTCTCAAGTGGTTCACCTCCTTTCTACACAACCGCTCACAAAGATTCAAAAGCAACAACCTGATGTCCTCTCCGGTACCTGTATCACTAGGCGTCCCACAAGGATCCTCCCTCTCCCCTACACTGTTCAACCTAGTTATGGAACCTCTCACTACTTTGCTACAGACATCCAATGTTCACTTCCACATGTATGCCGACGACACCCAACTCTATCTCAAAATACAATCCCCCAAGGACATCATGCTTCTGAACACCACGATCAGAAACACCCAGTCCTGGCTTGCAGAGAATCACCTCAAACTCAATGCCCTGAAGACTGAGTTCCTCCTGATCTCTCCTCCCGCAAAAATCTCCACGGCTCAAACATGGCTCAAGCAGTTAACAGCTTTAAATGTACAACCTACCGTCGTAGACTCAGCAAAATCCTTAGGCATAACACTTGATGCCAATCTCAACATGCAGCAGCACATCAGCAAGGCAACCAAAGGAGCGAACTTCCAAATCAATACCTTGAGGAAACTTAAAGCCTTCCTTCCAGCCAAAGACCTCCAAACTGCAGTACAATCTATAGTCATCCCGCACATAGAATACGGAAGCACCGCCCTCTGCGGGCTCCCACTAACAACTACGGCACCCCTTAGAGCGTCCCTTAACGCTGCAGCGAGACTCATCACTGGCTCAAAAAAACACTCGCATATTTCCCCTGACTTTAAATCCCTGAACTGGCTGCCTTTCGAAGCCAGAATACATCTGAAAATCGCCTGCATGACTCACAGGGCTGTACACCATAACTCGCCCAGCTACCTCACTCAAAAGCTGACAATCTCGGGTGGCTCTAGAACTACTAGAAGCACAAACAATCTCCTGCTGAAACCTCGAAGATTCAGAAAGGAAAAAACCTATAAACGCTCCTTTTCAGGAATGGCGCCCAGGATCTGGAACTCACTTCCTCCTGAAACCAGGCTCATCTCCTCCAACAATCTGTTTAAGAAAGAAGTAAAAGCGATCCTCATGGCTAAATACACATGATCTATTAACCTGTATCTCTCATGAATCCGCTCCGTAATACCGGCCTGACCCCTTGGTCTACTAGTACTATTTATACTATGACTTATTTGAGTGTATATGTTCCCTCTTAGTACTACTTGTACCACTGGTATTATGACTTATTTGATTGTATATGTTCCCTCTTTGTATTTTGAAGTACTATTGACGCACCTGTCTGACTTGCACACTGTACCCACACCACCTCAACCATCCCTACTTTTGTACTACTGATGCACCTGTGTGTCTTTACAACCTGCAAGCACCTACCTCAACTATGCCCACCTTTATGTTATCTCCAAAAACACTTGCAGCACGTTTAAATAAGTATATGCATACTTTTGTACTTTTATATTATTGGCGCAACGGTTTGACTATGTATCGTGTACTGACACTACCTCACCTATTATCTACCTCCGGTTGTTCTTTGACCTACCTATGTAATTATGCATATTGTACCTAACTACCTCAACTGCTACATGCTACATGCTATTACTGTAAAGCGCTCTGATATCTGCAAAGATCTTGTTCGCGCTATATAAAACTTTCAAAATAAATAAATAAAATGTCTAAAAAAAATAATTATAATAGTAAGGAAAATGTTTGATTTAACAAAAACGGAATTACTTAATCAAAGGATTGGTTACAGGATCTGCATGCCCGTATTACTTAAAGTAGGACTCACAGAAACAGGAAACTCTTATGTTCAAATGTGCTAAAAGGTCCTATTTCCATGAGTAAAGCATATAGGCAATGGAGGGCGGGACAATTGGCCACAAAATTCATGAAAACTATTAAGGAAAGCATCAGAGAAGAAATCTCGAAGAACGAAGTGAAGTGGTACCGCACGTGTAAATCAGTACTTATTTGCAAGGTTGAGCTAAGATGTTATCAGAAATGGGAGATACTGCAAGGGTTTGTTGTTGGTAAACACTTTCATGCCAAGCTCGAAATTTATAAGAAGATAATTAACCAAAACTAGTCAGGTCTATCAAAAAATTAAAATAGTTATGGCGCTTAATTAGTTAAGTGACTATGAATCAATTAACCAGTTCTAGAATACCTCTGTGAGCACAGCAAGCATCAATGTATGTACCCGGGAACATCGATGGGGTGCAGACAAAGGTCTGCTCTGATATGTAGCCAAGCATGGTGGCTGAGAGATGTTTAATCATGTATATCTCGGGCCCAGAGCAGGTCGGTGTGAAGTACAGCATTGATCATGATGGTGTTGAAAAAGGTGTAAATAATAGACGCCTTCACAGTTAATAGTTTGTAAATATTTTTTTTTTAAACTGTGTGCTTGATATCATGCCCTAAGTGGCCACGGATGCGCTGAGACGTGGGTCCCATGCTCGCTGTGCCATAGAATCCAAGCTATTCTTTATTGAGGAGGCCTAAATAGTCTAAAAGTGTGCTGGAGTTGTGTGTGTTCCCTTCTGGAGCGGCAATGCCTGGCAGTTCGGGACATACTGTTCCTGTGAGAAGTAGGGTCGGTCAGTACTGCATAAAGCAAGCATCTCTTTAGCGTGGCACAGCAGGTGAAAAACATTAAGTTGGAATGCTATCCCAAACAATTACCAGGTTTTGGACTGTTTGAAACCATTACTTCTTTCTCGTCACATTTTGTGCGTTTGAAATATTTAATGAGTAGTAAAAATGAGAGTAGGACTGCAGTTCAGTATGGTGACCAGGCATAGTGGTCACGAGACACCCATGTTCACCATTTGAGCAATGAGATCACTGGAAGCACTTGGCATTTCAGCCTTTTATACTTCACTGTATGGTACCTATTGATTGTTAAAATAAGAACCTAAATTGTTGCATAAAGGCTGCATGGTCTTTAAATGGTTACTTTTTTCATTGTTTTATAGTTTGACTGCATGTTAAACATCCAGTGATCCCTCAGTGAATTGATATTTCTGTTGCACATCAATGTTGATAATGGCAGTTCATTGAGAGGAGGTCCAGTGGTGAAATACTGGGTACCAGGTCAAATAAGGTGGTTCTGGGTGGTCACTCATGAGAGGGCTTTACATCTTTTGGTTGTTCTACTTGGGTTCCAGTGGTTATTGAGAGGACTATCTTGGATATATCGAATACGTCGAACCAGCAGGCCATGATGCTGAATATTAGTCCAAGTTCATAAGAAGGATAAACTGAGAGTCCAGGTAACTCAATCTTGATGGCTCTTTTAAATGAATTCTCTATGGGTTTTTTAGAAGATGCTCCGTGCCCACATTGAAGAGTAAATTAGCAGAACAGACATCCTTCCAGTTAACCAAACCTCCGTTAGGAAAGGATGCAACCCCCTATAAACCTCTTTCGCCTTGATCTATTCAGCCAAGAGTTCTCATTTTGCAAATCCATGCTGTTCTTTTGTGTTTGCACTGACTTTAGTATGGTAATCAATAAGATGGACTGTCGATAGGTTTGATGTAAATTAGTTTCACAGGGTAGCCCCTCAGGCCTTTATGGAATTTTAGTAAGATTTTACAATGAGATACCA
The DNA here is from genome assembly GCF_964263255.1 of Lissotriton vulgaris. Taxonomy (NCBI): domain Eukaryota; kingdom Metazoa; phylum Chordata; class Amphibia; order Caudata; family Salamandridae; genus Lissotriton; species Lissotriton vulgaris. Next base: position 836,969,951 of record NC_141687.1, read on the forward strand.
GGGTCTGTGTCAAGCTAGGAGAAACAGTGTATTATGCTCCTTTATGGAGACATGCAAGGTGGGCTGCTGCTTTTTAATTTATATTTAATGAACCAGAATGGCTTCTTGAAATTTTACTTTCCGGGTTTTCTGCACAGTTCTTTTGGGAGACTCCAGCGTGTATATTCAATCAGCTGTTATGTTGTATGCTGATGGCATGGACCTTCTTGAGGTTTGTCCCATAGGTTAAACTCCTCAGTGGAAGGCGATTCTATGCATGCCTGAGTAATCTAATTTATCTAATTGCAATAAATTTGAATATTATGGGTTTGAACACTTGGAGGATACTTAAGGTTGTTGCTTATCAATAATTAAGTGGAAGGCACCGAATGCAGAATGTGAGAGTTGATTGCACAGTGGTCCTGTGCCTCCTTAGCAAAAGCATGCAGGCCATTGAGGGAAGGAAATGAGTGTATTCCTGGATCCCATTCCTACTGCCCCGGGAGAAGCCATCTGGAGTGGCAAATGGTGTGTTTTAGTCATTGCAATACTGATGACGATACAGTGTGCTATTGTGAGTTTTTTTTTTTATATAAATTTTTTATTGAACATAGCAATGGATGATCAATAGTACAACGCATCTTTTCAATTTTTTTTCAATAATCATTTCAGTGGTTAAACCGGCTTAAAAAACATTAATAAAAAAAGAAAGAAATCTATATACATATATATATCAGACATGAGAATTAGGAAAGGGGGAAGAGATTCATCAAGCACAAAAAAGGAATACAAACAACAATTTTATCAAGAAGGGTCTGTGCAAAATACGCAATTTATAAAGTGGCACTGCAAAAAAGTGCAAAAAGCTGCAATAAAGTGCTACTGCATGTGCAAAAAACTATGATAAAGTGATATCTAAAAAAGTATTGACCCTTTCCTTATCTTCATCCTTCTTTTGCTGCTCATCCCTCCTTCAGTTGTTCCAAATCCCCAAAATATTTCCAATTCCTTTCAAACCTCCTAATAGAACCTACTCTGCCCGCATATGCTTTTTCAAAGAGACAGGTTCTCCTCATCTTATTAAACCATTTTATCAGTGATGGAATTTCTCTTGATTTCCAGTTTTGTAGTATTAAAGAGCGAGCGACCGCACATGATATAAATATAAATACCTCTTCCGATTTATTGATATTGCTTCCATCCTTGCTTATGCCAAACAAGGCTACTTCTACCGTAGGCGGAAATGATTTTCCAATGGCCAATTCAATTTCCGCGAATATCTCTTTCCAGAAAGATCCAACATCGGGCAGGCAAAAAAGATATGATCCCATCCTCCCTGGCCATGTGCTAAGCATCTAAAACACTTGTTTTCTGTTCCAGGAAACATTCTTTCCATAGCCTCAGGCGTATAATAGGCTAGCCAACGAGACAGGAAGGCCATCCTCTTATAGTTGGCAGCGCGCAAGGATTTGTTTCCCAGTAAACAGAGAGCCTCCCAATCTTTCAAGGAAAAAAAGCACTGGGTCGAGAGACTTACTTTATTCAAATGTTTAACAATGTGTGGGGATTGACCAGAGCAATGGAGCAATTTATACCACTGCCCTATCGCGCTGCTCTTCCTTCCATAAAGGGTATTTAGTAAGTTATTAGGGGTATTCAACAGACCACTTACTTCCTTTTTAATAAAATGAATAACCTGAAGATATTAAAAAAAGGACGGTCGCCTTAAAATGTTGGTTCTAGTTGTCACCTCTTGCCAACTAATAACCCTATTTTGGACTAACAAGTCTCTCAATTCCCGAAACCCACACAAATCCCATTTTTTAATCTTCGACAAACTTAACGGAAGGCCTATTTTACTACATTCGGACAAACTTAAATATTGGGAACCATCAGAACCATGTACAATCTATAGTCATCCCGCACATAGAATACGGAAGCACCGCCCTCTGCGGGCTCCCACTAACAACTACGGCACCCCTTAGAGCGTCCCTTAACGCTGCAGCGAGACTCATCACTGGCTCAAAAAAACACTCGCATATTTCCCCTGACTTTAAATCCCTGAACTGGCTGCCTTTCGAAGCCAGAATACATCTGAAAATCGCCTGCATGACTCACAGGGCTGTACACCATAACTCGCCCAGCTACCTCACTCAAAAGCTGACAATCTCGGGTGGCTCTAGAACTACTAGAAGCACAAACAATCTCCTGCTGAAACCTCGAAGATTCAGAAAGGAAAAAACCTATAAACGCTCCTTTTCAGGAATGGCGCCCAGGATCTGGAACTCACTTCCTCCTGAAACCAGGCTCATCTCCTCCAACAATCTGTTTAAGAAAGAAGTAAAAGCGATCCTCATGGCTAAATACACATGATCTATTAACCTGTATCTCTCATGAATCCGCTCCGTAATACCGGCCTGACCCCTTGGTCTACTAGTACTATTTATACTATGACTTATTTGAGTGTACATGTTCCCTCTTAGTACTACTTGTACCACTGGTATTATGACTTATTTGATTGTATATGTTCCCTCTTTGTATTTTGAAGTACTATTGACGCACCTGTCTGACTTGCACACTGTACCCACACCACCTCAACCATCCCTACTTTTGTACTACTGATGCACCTGTGTGTCTTTACAACCTGCAAGCACCTACCTCAACTATGCCCACCTTTATGTTATCTCCAAAAACACTTGCAGCACGTTTAAATAAGTATATGCATACTTTTGTACTTTTATATTATTGGCGCAACGGTTTGACTATGTATCGTGTACTGACACTACCTCACCTATTATCTACCTCCGGTTGTTCTTTGACCTACCTATGTAATTATGCATATTGTACCTAACTACCTCAACTGCTACATGCTACATGCTATTACTGTAAAGCGCTCTGATATCTGCAAAGATCTTGTTCGCGCTATATAAAACTTTCAAAATAAATAAATAAAATGTCTAAAAAAAATAATTATAATAGTAAGGAAAATGTTTGATTTAACAAAAACGGAATTACTTAATCAAAGGATTGGTTACAGGATCTGCATGCCCGTATTACTTAAAGTAGGACTCACAGAAACAGGAAACTCTTATGTTCAAATGTGCTAAAAGGTCCTATTTCCATGAGTAAAGCATATAGGCAATGGAGGGCGGGACAATTGGCCACAAAATTCATGAAAACTATTAAGGAAAGCATCAGAGAAGAAATCTCGAAGAACGAAGTGAAGTGGTACCGCACGTGTAAATCAGTACTTATTTGCAAGGTTGAGCTAAGATGTTATCAGAAATGGGAGATACTGCAAGGGTTTGTTGTTGGTAAACACTTTCATGCCAAGCTCGAAATTTATAAGAAGATAATTAACCAAAACTAGTCAGGTCTATCAAAAAATTAAAATAGTTATGGCGCTTAATTAGTTAAGTGACTATGAATCAATTAACCAGTTCTAGAATACCTCTGTGAGCACAGCAAGCATCAATGTATATACCCGGGAACATCGATGGGGTGCAGACAAAGGTCTGCTCTGATATGTAGCCAAGCATGGTGGCTGAGAGATGTTTAATCATGTATATCTCGGGCCCAGAGCAGGTCGGTGTGAAGTACAGCATTGATCATGATGGTGTTGAAAAAGGTGTAAATAATAGACGCCTTCACAGTTAATAGTTTGTAAATATTTTTTTTTTAAACTGTGTGCTTGATATCATGCCCTAAGTGGCCACGGATGCGCTGAGACGTGGGTCCCATGCTCGCTGTGCCATAGAATCCAAGCTATTCTTTATTGAGGAGGCCTAAATAGTCTAAAAGTGTGCTGGAGTTGTGTGTGTTCCCTTCTGGAGCGGCAATGCCTGGCAGTTCGGGACATACTGTTCCTGTGAGAAGTAGGGTCGGTCAGTACTGCATAAAGCAAGCATCTCTTTAGCGTGGCACAGCAGGTGAAAAACATTAAGTTGGAATGCTATCCCAAACAATTACCAGGTTTTGGACTGTTTGAAACCATTACTTCTTTCTCGTCACATTTTGTGCGTTTGAAATAATTAATGAGTAGTAAAAATGAGAGTAGGACTGCAGTTCAGTATGGTGACCAGGCATAGTGGTCACGAGACACCCATGTTCACCATTTGAGCAATGAGATCACTGGAAGCACTTGGCATTTCAGCCTTTTATACTTCACTGTATGGTACCTATTGATTGTTAAAATAAGAACCTAAATTGTTGCATAAAGGCTGCATGGTCTTTAAATGGTTACTTTTTTCATTGTTTTATAGTTTGACTGCATGTTAAACATCCAGTGATCCCTCAGTGAATTGATATTTCTGTTGCTCATCAATGTTGATAATGGCAGTTCATTGAGAGGAGGTCCAGTGGTGAAATACTGGGTACCAGGTCAAATAAGGTGGTTCTGGGTGGTCACTCATGAGAGGGCTTTACATCTTTTGGTTGTTCTACTTGGGTTCCAGTGGTTATTGAGAGGACTATCTTGGATATATCGAATACGTCGAACCAGCAGGCCATGATGCTGAATATTAGTCCAAGTTCATAAGAAGGATAAACTGAGAGTCCAGGTAACTCAATCTTGATGGCTCTTTTGAATGAATTCTCTATGGGTTTTTTAGAAGATGCTCCGTGCCCACATTGAAGAGTAAATTAGCAGAACAGACATCCTTCCAGTTAACCAAACCTCCGTTAGGAAAGGATGCAACCCCCTATAAACCTCTTTCGCCTTGATCTATTCAGCCAAGAGTTCTCATTTTGCAAATCCATGCTGTTCTTTTGTGTTTGCACTGACTTTAGTATGGTAATCAATAAGATGGACTGTCGATAGGTTTGATGTAAATTAGTTTCACAGGGTAGCCCCTCAGGCCTTTATGGAATTTTAGTAAGATTTTACAATGAGATACCAGGGTCTGTGTCAAGCTAGGAGAAACAGTGTATTATGCTCCTTTATGGAGACATGCAAGGTGGGCTGCTGCTTTTTAATTTATATTTAATGAACCAGAATGGCTTCTTGAAATTTTACTTTCCGGGTTTTCTGCACAGTTCTTTTGGGAGACTCCAGCGTGTATATTCAATCAGCTGTTATGTTGTATGCTGATGGCATGGACCTTCTTGAGGTTTGTCCCATAGGTTAAACTCCTCAGTGGAAGGCGATTCTATGCATGCCTGAGTAATCTAATTTATCTAATTGCAATAAATTTGAATATTATGGGTTTGAACACTTGGAGGATACTTAAGGTTGTTGCTTATCAATAATTAAGTGGAAGGCACCGAATGCAGAATGTGAGAGTTGATTGCACAGTGGTCCTGTGCCTCCTTAGCAAAAGCATGCAGGCCATTGAGGGAAGGAAATGAGTGTATTCCTGGATCCCATTCCTACTGCCCCGGGAGAAGCCATCTGGAGTGGCAAATGGTGTGTTTTAGTCATTGCAATACTGATGACGATACAGTGTGCTATTGTGAGTTTTTTTTTTATATAAATTTTTTATTGAACATAGCAATGGATGATCAATAGTACAACGCATCTTTTCAATTTTTTTTCAATAATCATTTCAGTGGTTAAACCGGCTTAAAAAACATTAATAAAAAAAGAAAGAAATCTATATACATATATATATCAGACATGAGAATTAGGAAAGGGGGAAGAGATTCATCAAGCACAAAAAAGGAATACAAACAACAATTTTATCAAGAAGGGTCTGTGCAAAATACGCAATTTATAAAGTGGCACTGCAAAAAAGTGCAAAAAGCTGCAATAAAGTGCTACTGCATGTGCAAAAAACTATGATAAAGTGATATCTAAAAAAGTATTGACCCTTTCCTTATCTTCATCCTTCTTTTGCTGCTCATCCCTCCTTCAGTTGTTCCAAATCCCCAAAATATTTCCAATTCCTTTCAAACCTCCTAATAGAACCTACTCTGCCCGCATATGCTTTTTCAAAGAGACAGGTTCTCCTCATCTTATTAAACCATTTTATCAGTGATGGAATTTCTCTTGATTTCCAGTTTTGTAGTATTAAAGAGCGAGCGACCGCACATGATATAAATATAAATACCTCTTCCGATTTATTGATATTGCTTCCATCCTTGCTTATGCCAAACAAGGCTACTTCTACCGTAGGCGGAAATGATTTTCCAATGGCCAATTCAATTTCCGCGAATATCTCTTTCCAGAAAGATCCAACATCGGGCAGGCAAAAAAGATATGATCCCATCCTCCCTGGCCATGTGCTAAGCATCTAAAACACTTGTTTTCTGTTCCAGGAAACATTCTTTCCATAGCCTCAGGCGTATAATAGGCTAGCCAACGAGACAGGAAGGCCATCCTCTTATAGTTGGCAGCGCGCAAGGATTTGTTTCCCAGTAAACAGAGAGCCTCCCAATCTTTCAAGGAAAAAAAGCACTGGGTCGAGAGACTTACTTTATTCAAATGTTTAACAATGTGTGGGGATTGACCAGAGCAATGGAGCAATTTATACCACTGCCCTATCGCGCTGCTCTTCCTTCCATAAAGGGTATTTAGTAAGTTATTAGGGGTATTCAACAGACCACTTACTTCCTTTTTAATAAAATGAATAACCTGAAGATATTAAAAAAAGGACGGTCGCCTTAAAATGTTGGTTCTAGTTGTCACCTCTTGCCAACTAATAACCCTATTTTGGACTAACAAGTCTCTCAATTCCCGAAACCCACACAAATCCCATTTTTTAATCTTCGACAAACTTAACGGAAGGCCTATTTTACTACATTCGGACAAACTTAAATATTGGGAACCATCAGAACCATGTACAATCTATAGTCATCCCGCACATAGAATACGGAAGCACCGCCCTCTGCGGGCTCCCACTAACAACTACGGCACCCCTTAGAGCGTCCCTTAACGCTGCAGCGAGACTCATCACTGGCTCAAAAAAACACTCGCATATTTCCCCTGACTTTAAATCCCTGAACTGGCTGCCTTTCGAAGCCAGAATACATCTGAAAATCGCCTGCATGACTCACAGGGCTGTACACCATAACTCGCCCAGCTACCTCACTCAAAAGCTGACAATCTCGGGTGGCTCTAGAACTACTAGAAGCACAAACAATCTCCTGCTGAAACCTCGAAGATTCAGAAAGGAAAAAACCTATAAACGCTCCTTTTCAGGAATGGCGCCCAGGATCTGGAACTCACTTCCTCCTGAAACCAGGCTCATCTCCTCCAACAATCTGTTTAAGAAAGAAGTAAAAGCGATCCTCATGGCTAAATACACATGATCTATTAACCTGTATCTCTCATGAATCCGCTCCGTAATACCGGCCTGACCCCTTGGTCTACTAGTACTATTTATACTATGACTTATTTGAGTGTATATGTTCCCTCTTAGTACTACTTGTACCACTGGTATTATGACTTATTTGATTGTATATGTTCCCTCTTTGTATTTTGAAGTACTATTGACGCACCTGTCTGACTTGCACACTGTACCCACACCACCTCAACCATCCCTACTTTTGTACTACTGATGCACCTGTGTGTCTTTACAACCTGCAAGCACCTACCTCAACTATGCCCACCTTTATGTTATCTCCAAAAACACTTGCAGCACGTTTAAATAAGTATATGCATACTTTTGTACTTTTATATTATTGGCGCAACGGTTTGACTATGTATCGTGTACTGACACTACCTCACCTATTATCTACCTCCGGTTGTTCTTTGACCTACCTATGTAATTATGCATATTGTACCTAACTACCTCAACTGCTACATGCTACATGCTATTACTGTAAAGCGCTCTGATATCTGCAAAGATCTTGTTCGCGCTATATAAAACTTTCAAAATAAATAAATAAAATGTCTAAAAAAAATAATTATAATAGTAAGGAAAATGTTTGATTTAACAAAAACGGAATTACTTAATCAAAGGATTGGTTACAGGATCTGCATGCCCGTATTACTTAAAGTAGGACTCACAGAAACAGGAAACTCTTATGTTCAAATGTGCTAAAAGGTCCTATTTCCATGAGTAAAGCATATAGGCAATGGAGGGCGGGACAATTGGCCACAAAATTCATGAAAACTATTAAGGAAAGCATCAGAGAAGAAATCTCGAAGAACGAAGTGAAGTGGTACCGCACGTGTAAATCAGTACTTATTTGCAAGGTTGAGCTAAGATGTTATCAGAAATGGGAGATACTGCAAGGGTTTGTTGTTGGTAAACACTTTCATGCCAAGCTCGAAATTTATAAGAAGATAATTAACCAAAACTAGTCAGGTCTATCAAAAAATTAAAATAGTTATGGCGCTTAATTAGTTAAGTGACTATGAATCAATTAACCAGTTCTAGAATACCTCTGTGAGCACAGCAAGCATCAATGTATGTACCCGGGAACATCGATGGGGTGCAGACAAAGGTCTGCTCTGATATGTAGCCAAGCATGGTGGCTGAGAGATGTTTAATCATGTATATCTCGGGCCCAGAGCAGGTCGGTGTGAAGTACAGCATTGATCATGATGGTGTTGAAAAAGGTGTAAATAATAGACGCCTTCACAGTTAATAGTTTGTAAATATTTTTTTTTTAAACTGTGTGCTTGATATCATGCCCTAAGTGGCCACGGATGCGCTGAGACGTGGGTCCCATGCTCGCTGTGCCATAGAATCCAAGCTATTCTTTATTGAGGAGGCCTAAATAGTCTAAAAGTGTGCTGGAGTTGTGTGTGTTCCCTTCTGGAGCGGCAATGCCTGGCAGTTCGGGACATACTGTTCCTGTGAGAAGTAGGGTCGGTCAGTACTGCATAAAGCAAGCATCTCTTTAGCGTGGCACAGCAGGTGAAAAACATTAAGTTGGAATGCTATCCCAAACAATTACCAGGTTTTGGACTGTTTGAAACCATTACTTCTTTCTCGTCACATTTTGTGCGTTTGAAATATTTAATGAGTAGTAAAAATGAGAGTAGGACTGCAGTTCAGTATGGTGACCAGGCATAGTGGTCACGAGACACCCATGTTCACCATTTGAGCAATGAGATCACTGGAAGCACTTGGCATTTCAGCCTTTTATACTTCACTGTATGGTACCTATTGATTGTTAAAATAAGAACCTAAATTGTTGCATAAAGGCTGCATGGTCTTTAAATGGTTACTTTTTTCATTGTTTTATAGTTTGACTGCATGTTAAACATCCAGTGATCCCTCAGTGAATTGATATTTCTGTTGCACATCAATGTTGATAATGGCAGTTCATTGAGAGGAGGTCCAGTGGTGAAATACTGGGTACCAGGTCAAATAAGGTGGTTCTGGGTGGTCACTCATGAGAGGGCTTTACATCTTTTGGTTGTTCTACTTGGGTTCCAGTGGTTATTGAGAGGACTATCTTGGATATATCGAATACGTCGAACCAGCAGGCCATGATGCTGAATATTAGTCCAAGTTCATAAGAAGGATAAACTGAGAGTCCAGGTAACTCAATCTTGATGGCTCTTTTAAATGAATTCTCTATGGGTTTTTTAGAAGATGCTCCGTGCCCACATTGAAGAGTAAATTAGCAGAACAGACATCCTTCCAGTTAACCAAACCTCCGTTAGGAAAGGATGCAACCCCCTATAAACCTCTTTCGCCTTGATCTATTCAGCCAAGAGTTCTCATTTTGCAAATCCATGCTGTTCTTTTGTGTTTGCACTGACTTTAGTATGGTAATCAATAAGATGGACTGTCGATAGGTTGGATGTAAATTAGTTTCACAGGGTAGCCCCTCAGGCCTTTATGGAATTTTAGTAAGATTTTACAATGAGATACCAGGGTCTGTGTCAAGCTAGGAGAAACAGTGTATTATGCTCCTTTATGGAGACATGCAAGGTGGGCTGCTGCTTTTTAATTTATATTTAATGAACCAGAATGGCTTCTTGAAATTTTACTTTCCGGGTTTTCTGCACAGTTCTTTTGGGAGACTCCAGCGTGTATATTCAATCAGCTGTTATGTTGTATGCTGATGGCATGGACCTTCTTGAGGTTTGTCCCATAGGTTAAACTCCTCAGTGGAAGGCGATTCTATGCATGCCTGAGTAATCTAATTTATCTAATTGCAATAAATTTGAATATTATGGGTTTGAACACTTGGAGGATACTTAAGGTTGTTGCTTATCAATAATTAAGTGGAAGGCACCGAATGCAGAATGTGAGAGTTGATTGCACAGTGGTCCTGTGCCTCCTTAGCAAAAGCATGCAGGCCATTGAGGGAAGGAAATGAGTGTATTCCTGGATCCCATTCCTACTGCCCCGGGAGAAGCCATCTGGAGTGGCAAATGGTGTGTTTTAGTCATTGCAATACTGATGACGATACAGTGTGCTATTGTGAGTTTTTTTTTTTATATAAATTTTTTATTGAACATAGCAATGGATGATCAATAGTACAACGCATCTTTTCAATTTTTTTTCAATAATCATTTCAGTGGTTAAACCGGCTTAAAAAACATTAATAAAAAAAGAAAGAAATCTATATACATATATATATCAGACATGAGAATTAGGAAAGGGGGAAGAGATTCATCAAGCACAAAAAAGGAATACAAACAACAATTTTATCAAGAAGGGTCTGTGCAAAATACGCAATTTATAAAGTGGCACTGCAAAAAAGTGCAAAAAGCTGCAATAAAGTGCTACTGCATGTGCAAAAAACTATGATAAAGTGATATCTAAAAAAGTATTGACCCTTTCCTTATCTTCATCCTTCTTTTGCTGCTCATCCCTCCTTCAGTTGTTCCAAATCCCCAAAATATTTCCAATTCCTTTCAAACCTCCTAATAGAACCTACTCTGCCCGCATATGCTTTTTCAAAGAGACAGGTTCTCCTCATCTTATTAAACCATTTTATCAGTGATGGAATTTCTCTTGATTTCCAGTTTTGTAGTATTAAAGAGCGAGCGACCGCACATGATATAAATATAAATACCTCTTCCGATTTATTGATATTGCTTCCATCCTTGCTTATGCCAAACAAGGCTACTTCTACCGTAGGCGGAAATGATTTTCCAATGGCCAATTCAATTTCCGCGAATATCTCTTTCCAGAAAGATCCAACATCGGGCAGGCAAAAAAGATATGATCCCATCCTCCCTGGCCATGTGCTAAGCATCTAAAACACTTGTTTTCTGTTCCAGGAAACATTCTTTCCATAGCCTCAGGCGTATAATAGGCTAGCCAACGAGACAGGAAGGCCATCCTCTTATAGTTGGCAGCGCGCAAGGATTTGTTTCCCAGTAAACAGAGAGCCTCCCAATCTTTCAAGGAAAAAAAGCACTGGGTCGAGAGACTTACTTTATTCAAATGTTTAACAATGTGTGGGGATTGACCAGAGCAATGGAGCAATTTATACCACTGCCCTATCGCGCTGCTCTTCCTTCCATAAAGGGTATTTAGTAAGTTATTAGGGGTATTCAACAGACCACTTACTTCCTTTTTAATAAAATGAATAACCTGAAGATATTAAAAAAAGGACGGTCGCCTTAAAATGTTGGTTCTAGTTGTCACCTCTTGCCAACTAATAACCCTATTTTGGACTAACAAGTCTCTCAATTCCCGAAACCCACACAAATCCCATTTTTTAATCTTCGACAAACTTAACGGAAGGCCTATTTTACTACATTCGGACAAACTTAAATATTGGGAACCATCAGAACCATGTTTTTTAAAAAGCAGCAATAAGCGCGTTGTATATTCTTTCAACGTCTTATACCTCGATTTTTTGGGAAGTTTTGCGGTCTTTAAAAAAATTGGGATTTGAGAACCTGCTTCTTGAACCATCTTCTCCCAAAAAAAATTGTCTCTTGTCTGATACACCCTCAAAAGACCTGCCACTATATCAAAAAAAGCAGCTTCGTAGTATGTCTTTAAGTGGGGTAACGCTAACCCTCCCTGATCTATTGAGAGTTGTACCGCGGGGAGCTTAATTCTAGGAGTTTTATTACCCCAGATAAATCCTCTTAACATTGTTTCTAATTCTTTAAAAAAAGACAGATTAATTTTTATCGGTACATTAGTGAACAAAAATATAAGTAAAGGCAAAACTGACATTTTAACCATTGACACCCTACCAATCACTGTCAAAGGTAGCAAAAGCCATTTATCTAACATATGCTTGATTTTATTTTTCATTCTAATGTAATTTAGATCTAAAAGCAAATCATACTCTGCAGTTACAAAAATACCCAGATATATTCCGTTTTTTTAGCATTTATCTTATATCCCCCAATCTTTTCATAGGCTTTAAACTCTTTCAGTAAGTTCTCAACTACCTCCTTTTCAGGAGCAAGATAAAGAATAATGTCGTCGGCAAATAGTTTTAGTTTAGACATGCCGATGATGGGGGGCATGATAGCTGCATTATCCCTAATCCTTGCCACCAAGGGCTCAATAAAAAAGGTAAAAAGCAAGGGAGATAAGGGACAGCCCTGCCTAGTGCCCCTAGTTACCTTGATCCTCCCGGCCTGTTGTGCATTAATTATTACCTGAGCAGAGGCTCCAGAATATATATTATGTAGCATCTTAATTATTTGAGCCGGGAATCCAAATTGGCCGAGAGAATAAAATAGGGCGTCCCAGTTCACCAAGTCGAATGCCTTTTCGGCATCGACCATTAAAATACAAGCTGGCACCAAATTGGTATTCAGATAGTCCAATGCCTGAATTAGATATTCCGTATTTGTGGCCATATAACGTCCTGCAATAAACCCGGTCTGGTCATAATGGATTACTTCCTGAGCTGCCAGAACAAATCTTTCTGCCCATATCTTCATAAAAATTTTATAATCGGAGTTCAAAAGGCTGATTGGCCTATATGAATTTACATCATCCTTTTTTTAATATTTTTTTATAAAGCATATAATTGTCGATTCTTGGAAAACCCCAGGAACGGTACCTCCTAATTTAATATGGTTAAAATTTTTTAATAGAGGTTGTTCTAATTCCGCAAGAAATACTTTATAAAATTCAATAGGGTACCCATCCTGGCCACAAGCCTTTGCCCCAGCAGTTGCCTTAACACTTGTACGAATTTCTGAAACAGTTAATTCACTATCTATTTGTGTCTTCCGAAATTCCGAGATTTTAGGAATCTCTAAATTCGCGAAATATTCGTGAATCTTTTCTTCCTCTACCTGGTAGTTTGTGGAATAGATTCTCTCTTTTTTATTTATTTTTTTATTTTTATTTTTTGAAAACCTTTATTGCACAGTATCATAAAACAAGTACGGGCCTACAACCATCCGGCCGGCCTCGACATCTTTTGAAGCACATTAGCAAACTATATGGCATCTCAGTAGTGTCTCAAATCAAAATACAATCAACCTGGGTTACACTGGAGGTATTTGCACTACCGAGAAGCAGGAGAAGTTAAGGTTTATTCTTAAAGTTTTTTGTGAAGCATGTTTAAATAGTAGAAACTAGAAAGGATCAGAGTCCATACAATCCGTCCAAAACTGAAGTGGGCGACGTCCATCAAACAAATCCAGCAAGCATTAAAACATAATCAAAATGGCGGCACAAGGATATCGCAAAAGGATTGACAATAGCACATTATGTTGTGTGCCGGTCGCTACCCACCCCACATCAATCCACCCCATTGACCCAAGGAAGGAAAAAGAAAAGAAAAGAATTCAAGAATAAAGAAAGAAAAAAACAAGGCCCATAGAAACTGAAACGGACAAAATAAAATCCCCCCACCCCCCACCCTACACGCATGCAGAGGCTACGGCCTACCCCCCCCCTAGCAGTGTGCCTGTCGCCCAAAAAAGAGTACCCGAAATAAAGAAGTAAAAGAAAGGAAGAAAGAAGAAAACATGTAAAACCGGAGGAGGGCCAAACGTATGTGATCGAAACAACCAGCATGTATATTCTCGGCCGCCCCTCCCCGGACCCCGAATTGATGCATAACCAACGTCCAGCTCCCCGTCTACCCATCACAGTCCCAGCAATGCAAACAACAGTAAGCAAAAAGGAAAAGCATCTTCAACCTTGTCCCTTTCGATCCAATGTGCCGACGAGGTACAGTAGTAAAGTAGCCATCTGGAATGGGATAAACAGCCGCAATGACCACAATAGAACAGGGCGCTGTCCTCCAAGATCTGTCCAACTCAAAGCCATGTGGTCTACGATTGTACAAAAAAGGGCAGCACACAGCAGCAATCCTCCAAAGTTAAACAGCCAAAGCAGTAGCAGCATGCCCAGGATACGGTAACAAGACTCGGCAGTAGATCCCGGATGAGTTGCCAGACATGGCGTCCAGAGGCGATTCCCCAGCCACTGTACAAGTCCAGGAACCCCATACCTCTCCACAGCCGTAACAGGCAATATCTCGGCGGTATCCAGATCTCGCATCTCCAGCGCCTCCATGAACCTCTGGATAGGCAGCTCACAGTAGTCGAACCCAGGGTGTGGCGAAGCGCTCTGCATGCGAACGCCAACTCGGCCAGTCGTTGATAACGCGGGCAGAATGGCATCCAGTCGGCCCCCCAGGTCCTGGGCATTGTCACACAAAGCAGCTCGCAAAGTACCCAGGGCGCCCAGAATATCGCCAATCTTCAATGACACCTCAGGAGAAGAGGATGCTGCAGCTCCCTGCACATGGGGCTCGCAAACGTGTGGTAGTCCTCGAGCCTGTACGCCGGCATCCCTTGCTAGCAGCCGGTCATCCCATCGGCGCCCCGACGAGTACAGCCAGGTCGAGGGGACAGGGGCAGCACACTCCATTCTGACACCGCACACGGTTGCAATGCAGCGTCGGCCGTCGTAAACACCCTCAGCAACAGATCGGGTAGTCAATTTCAAGTGCCGAGCGCTCGGTTCAAAATGGCACCCTTCACAGCGCTGGAGGACGAAAAGGCTCTCAAAGCCGTCCAGGGGGAAGGATACAAATGTATCACCGGCAGCGGCGATGTCGTGCAAGCGTGGAAGTTAAAGGGACTGAATGGCTCGCTGCAGCGGAAAACTCAGTGTGGCAGCCGCTCTCCGCCGGCCGACTCTGCCCTACCTTCAAAGGCCGCTGTTGTTGTAGTCAGGGCCGGCCGTCTCCGAGAACAAAGACCCGGTCATCGCCATTAAACACCAGAATGGAAACGAGGACGCCCTGTCGCTTCTGCCGCAGGGAGCACGTCGGGGAGCACACCGTTGGAGTCAGCATCACTTCCCGGTTCCAATACCTCGACACGATCACAGGATAGCTTGCAGGATCAATAGCGGTATGGAAGGAAAACGGAATAGATTCTCTTAAAGTGGTCTAGGAAAATCCCAGAGATCTTCTTATTTTCTACCACTTCAATCCCACTCAGAGGGTCCTGAAGTTTCAGTATATGAGAAGACTCCTGTGTTTTTCTTGCAGAGTTGGCTAGTAATTTCACAACCAACTGACTGTCTTCGTAGATTTTTTGCTGGAAAGTTTTTGAGTTATTTATTTCTTCGAGAATAAAAAAATCCGTTAAGCATGCTTTAGCTTGTTCCAAATGGTTTGGTTGAGACTGAAGCTGTAATAAATACTGCTCCTCGACAGTAGATTGTAATTTAGCTATTTTTAGTTTCCTTTCCTTCGCCTGGGCGCTTGTGAAAGCGATTATCTTGCCCCGTGCTGCTGCTTTAAACCCGCCCCAAACTGAGAAGGGTTCAGCTGAATCTTGAATTATTTCAAAATATTCCACAATCCATGATCTAAATCCAGATACCCAGGTTTGGTCTTGAAGCAAAGTACGATCTAACTGCCATCTTGGGCGCTCCCTATCGGCCCCTCCCAGAACAAGATCCAATTCGATTCTGCCATGATCGGAGAAAGGATTGCATCCAATCAGATTATTTGAGAACTGCAGAGATCTTGATATCAAGAAAAAATCTATTCTGGATGCAGTCCGGAAACGATGAGAATAACATGTGAACAGCTCCCTCTCTACGTTCTTGGAGCGCCAGGGATCCCGTAGTTGGTATTCAACTACGAATGCTTCGAGAGAGCCTTTAGTTCTGGGCTTTAACTGTTTTTATTTTTATTTGAAATGTCCCTTTTTAGATCTTGGATAAAATTAAAAACCCCTCCACAAATAATTTGTCCTGGGACACCTCTTAACGCCTCATAAATTTCTTTCAAAGCAGAAACATCATCAAGAATTGGGCCGTAATAGTTCACAAAATTTAGAGCCTTCCCATGAAGTTTAACTGTAACCCAAAGCCACCTTCCTTTGGAGTCCCTTTTGGTCTGGATAAACTCCCAGGGTAGATTCCTAGAGAAATAAATTGCTACCCCTCTCTGGGCAACCCCTGCAGATGAGAAAACACCTTGACTAAAATATCTCGGAATAAATAAATTAGGGTCGTTCGTTTTCAGATGTGTCTCTTGAAAGTAGACTACTTGAGGATTTAGTGAGATTGCCCACTTCAAGAGAGCCCCATACTTTTGTTTGTTCAACATACCATTAGCATTGATTGACAGTATCTTACATATATCATGATTCATCTTGAACAAAGTGTCTTGTCCTTGTTAAGTACCTAATGCTGAGAAAATAACTATTACATCCATTGCTTATGTACCTTTTTACTGCATTTCCCTCCCCCTGCGCACCCCACCCCAGGAATGTGGTAACACCCTGTACTTCCACGCTGACCACATTCCTCCCTCCCTTCCTTCTCAACTGGGTGTCTTCTTCCTACACCCTTAGTGACCCGTCTGACTGGACCCACCCTGTTTTTTACAAAAAAATGTTTTCCCTTTTATAGAACGCTAGCTCACCCTATGCCTCTTCTTTCCTCGCAAGATACCCACAAAATACCAAGAGAAGACGAAGAGAAAAAACCATTGGGCTGGGATGGGAAAGGGGAAGAAGAAGGTGAACGCACAAAGAAATTAAAAAAAAAAGTAGATTCCTCTCCCTCCTTTTCACTCCCTACCCCCTGATATCTCCTTCAAAAGAGACTGCGCCTCATCTAAATCCGAAAATAAGAAAAACTTCCCCCTGACCAAGACTTTCAGCTTTGATTGCTGAGCAATCGAGGCTTGAGCACCGTTTGCTTTGAATAACTGCAGAAGTTTTACGAATTCTTTCCTTCTTTTTGCAGCTGCTGCTGTCATATCGGAAAAGATCCTACATTTTGTAGTTTCAGTCACTGCAAATTGGCGTTGCTGATAGGCCTTTGAAAGAATCCTTTCCTTGATCCTGTAATCTGCAAAGTTCAGTAAAATAGTTCTCGGGAATGTTGAATTTGCGAACCTCTGTGCTGGAACTCGATGGGCCCTAGTTATGGTCAGGTCTCCTTCAAAATCGGGTAGAACTGCTTTCTGGATGAAGGTGTTGACCCACTGGACAGTATCAGAGCCTTCTGTTCCTTCCGGAACCCCCACAATCCTTAAATTCGATCTTTGTAAGTGATTTTCGAGCTCCTCCAGCTTGTTCTCCATAGAGATCCTCTTCTTTGCTGCTTCCTTGGCCTCCCCCGAGGCTAGATTCATACGATCCTCAAGGACAGAAATCCTCCCCTCTGCCTCTTGAATTCTGCTCGGGAGCACCATGTATAGCTCTTCAAATTTATCCATCCTAGCATGGAGAGCAGCTATCTCGGTTTGCTGGTTGTTCTTTATTTCCCGGATTTCGTCTAGGATCAGGTTTAACATCTCACGGATATCTAACTGATATCTTGCTTCCGTGTTGGGTATACTAGAATCTTCTGCCTCTTCTGCTCCTGATGCTTCATTCTGTCGAGTCTCTCCTTCCATGGCTGTCTCCTTCATTGCCATGTGGGGGGTTTGGGGTGCAGATATCGATAGAGCCTCAGAGCTTTGATCCTCCCCCTCCATTAGAACAGAGTCTCTGGGATCAACAATGTCAATAGAGACAATAGAAGATTGTGGAGGAGGTGGTGGCGCAAGAGATTTCGGGGAATTTTTTTGGCAAATAGAGGGAAGTGTCTCAGTTCCTTTGCTCCATTATCACTCTTCCTTTTTTCCTCCGTTGTCTGGGATGGTGTTGAGACTGAGACTGAGACCCGGATAGGGGTAGGAGTGGGGTTCTGTGCTTGAACCCCTGCCTCAGGTTGATCCAGAGAACCCAAACTTTTACACCCCTCTATGGCTATTCTCATATGTCCTTCATCTTGGAGGGAGGGAGAGAGAGGGGGGAGAAAGTTCATCCTCCGAGGACACCGGCGTAGTGTCCTCAGCTGAGTTCTCCTCTCTAATCTTATCTTTACCTTTCTCTTCTTTGGCTGCCTTACGTGCGGCTTTTTTGGCTTGAGCAAGTCGGGTCCTTGCCTTTGAACGGGCGGCCATTTCGACTTTACTTAATTTTACCACATCCTCTCCCTCCTTCATGGGCTTGCCCATTGTCTTCTCTCCTTTTCTTTGCCTTTACACCTTCCTTTCACCCTCCTCTCTCCTTCACCGCAGGATTCCAAGGTTATTTCAGGTTGTTTCAGGTTTTTTATTGTTATTGGGTATTTCACGAAAAAAAAAAAAGAATAATAATTCCGCACCGAGTTTCGACGGAATCCGGGTGGTGCACTCTGGTCCTGATCCAGAGATCTATTGGTCTAGTGGTTCGGGGGTGACCGATGTCCAAAACAATCCACAGTTCAAGTAACTACCACCCCAGACAGCTGCTCATCTCGAAAACATAAAGGAGAAGACACAAAAATGTGCTCGAGTTCCCCAGCTGATAGCTAAAAAATTACGAGGCACCTCCTGTAAAACATAGACACTGCTCCATAGACCATCCACAGTCCATCCAATACACAGGGTGACAAAAAGCTCCAGCAGCAGCAACTTTGTATAAATTTTACCTCCTCCCAGTGTCCAAAAGCGTTTCTTGAGCGATTACTCTGTCTAACCTTTGTCACAGAGAGCTCTGGTCCAGACACGCGTGATGACAGAAACTGGATCGGCAGCAACTTTTCTCGGCGTTTCTTATCCTTCGCCCATTTCCGATGCCTTTATGTAAAAGATTACTCTGCCTGGATTTCGAGTGTGGAGCTCCGGACAAGAGCAGCTAGCGTCCCGCTATCGCCATTGAGGGGGTGGAGTTCAGATTCCGGGTCACAGAAGACTACGCAGAGGCGTGGTTCTCTGCAGCCTCCATCAAGCAAAACCTCCGAGCCTCAGGCCGTGAGTTTGTGACAAGCCATTAGACGAAGAAAAAGAAGAGTTCACAGCTGAAATCTTCATTGTTGCGCAAGAGCACTTATGGTCAGACCAGGAATGGGAGATGGAGTCACCTCCTTCCTCTGAAAGCCGTACATTGAAGTTGAGGAGCTTCAGGTGAGATACTCTATATCTGCCTGTTCTTGCAATTTTAAATAGTTTAGGTCCTCCATGTTCCTTCGTTTGATGGTAATGTCTCTGTTCTGGTTTTAGCTGACCTGGCGTGGCATAACCAGCATAGCATAGAGTCTCTATTGGCCCAAATTGTGTTCATCATCTTTGCGGGTGGTTGTAGTCTATTTCTCAGAGGGAGCGACAGCTCCATCTCCACTACAGCTTCTTACCAAGGCTTTTAAAGGGATTTACTTCTTATCAGATAAAGGTACTAAAGCAAATACGTTTTATAAAACCGATTCATTTTGATACAAAGGTGTATTTTTCATGTTTGAATCTGTGGGCTAGCCCTACTTGACATACCCTTAGTACCAAGCAGCTGATGATGAATTGGAAGGGGAGCGCTTCATTTAATGCTGGCAGAAGTGCAGATTCCTAAAGACCTGTATAGGCAGAAATGTCCTTTCATGCTTTGAGGGCCTACCTAAAACAAATTATATTTTGCTTATTGTGGTTCATAAAGCAGAACTGGGAATTCCTCGTTATTAGGCTACGATGTAACATTGTGGTGGTCTGAGATAGGCCAACAATATTCCTCACTTGCAGTGAGTAAAAGAGTGAAGGGAAATCGCCCAGTTTATTGTGACTTAGGTTTTTTTAAGGCACATCCCACACAAGAGAAACTGGTTGCTGAGGTTTCTTCAGCCAAGGAAAAAACCTCATGCCTTCCTTACACACAGTCCAAGTTGTTTGCCTGCCTCGACTCAAAGTTTTCCCATTCAGAACTCTGTAATGTCATGTGCCTGTTGGCTTATTAGAGCCATACCATTCAATGAACATTTGAACAGTGAAAGGTATGCAGGTTCCTAAGATATACTGCTCCAATAACACATGAACTTGCGCTTCAGACTTTTCGCTAATAGTCTGGTTAAATAAAATGGTGATCTGCGTGTATGCTCCACCGTGGGGATTTGCATTATGGTCCTGGTAGTCTCTTATTTCTCGATCAAAATCTCGAGGAAAATAGGAGGGGGTCTCTGCAGCAAAAAGTTTGAAGACCTCTGCTGTAGATACACATGCTCTGCATTCATCTGCCATCCAGTGGTCGATTGCAGACATTACACGCCGCTATTCTTCAAAGAAGAAATCTTGGGTACAGATGTATGACCGTTTTTAGCGGTCGCAAACTGGGAATCTGGCAGTTTGCGCCCTCTGTAACGGCTTCCAGCATGTAAAAGCCATGTTTTGCGAGTTGGTAACCTATTACCGGCTCGATTAGGAATGAATGTGCCAAGATCTTCCCTTCCTAATACTGAGTCACAGGAGCTCCATGCATAAATGTTTTACGACCGGAATGCAGTGTCAAAATATTAATATTTTACTGACTCCGTGAAGGAGGTGGTAACCCATTCGTAAACAGGAAGGGGACCCCCTGTCCCTTTTTGAATGTGGGCAGCAACATTTTTTAAGAGCAGGCAGTGTAATTACAGGCCATTCCCAGTGGGTTTCAAATTGCGACCTGCCTCATAAATATTGATGAGCAGGTCAATTGCAACACCCATTGGGAATCGCTAAATGTGTCTGAGACCCATTAGTACATTTAATTTTTTGAGTCCCTAATTGCAAGTCACAAAAAATCACAATTTGAGACTCACAAAAAGAACTGGTCGTACTTCTGGCCCCTTGTGACCGCTTCCATAGCCCACAGTGCACCAGGACAAAGACTCCACTTGAGATTGTGCTATCAGTTTTGGAGGTCTAGCTAGAGCTTGAGGACCGTCATCCAATTTCCATTTTTTTTCAGCTCAAGCTATTCTGGATACTAGACTGCATTGAAAGAAGCATTACCATTAACCCCTGCGCCTGCGGTTTTGGTTCTGAACCATCTGAGAGTGATTCCCTTGTGGAATCCAGTTCTATTAAGAATGACATTTGGACGATGGTGTTATGGAGGAAATGGCCTTCTAGTTTTACCCAATGTGTAATGCCAAGTACCCGTGTTCCCATCAAGACTGGTTGTGGCCTCTCTGCTTGTCTTAAGAGCATGTGGAGTACTCCTGCACTTCCTGCCAGGTATGTAAAACCAAGAAGACTCTTTGGTTCGGAGAGTTAAACTCATGCAGTATGCAGCATCGGGATCCCACTGATGTACCAGCCATCTTAGGTGCAAAGGACCTCTTGGAACAAGGCAGTGTCTGATCAGACTTGACCCCTGCACATATAGAGAAGCACATGAGGTTTCCAGCTCTACATAAGTCTGGTGTTGAGGAAGAGACTGTGCTCCCACTGCTAATCCTAGAGCCCAGGACAAATAGGGCCCATGCCATAGTACCCCTATGGCTACTATTTCTTAACTACAACCCGAGAACTGACTCTCTGGTGATCTACCTCAAAAACTATCTCAAATTGAGGCAGAGTACTGTCAGTCAGTCAGTCAGAACTGTCTTTATTTCGATTTACACCATAAAATACATACTATACATATACAGGACAATACCAAAGTAAAAAATCCTAATAAAATCCATAAATACATGCTAAAACCAGGATAAAAAAGTTATTAAATGTATATACAAAGACACACGACTGATACAATCAATAAACCATAAAAAGTAAAAAACAGAATTCATATGGATTAGACAATCATGCTAAACCCCCAAATTACATTATGTACACAATGTATTAAAGACTCAAGTTCCTGATCCGTATTATCCAGGCACAACTGACAAATTTGGTTACACCTATAACGATATATTTTGAGGTGTCAGATTTCAGAATTCTACTAGCGACCTGTGTGGATCTGGTTCCCAATGAACGGCATACGGGCCTTAGCCGTACCCGTCTAGGTTGTGTGTACATTGGACAGCAAAAGAGGAAATGGTCAACAGTTTCTACCTCCTCCACACAAAAGGGACATATATCAGTGCCAAGTAGATTCCAGGAGCTCATTAACCCATGAAGCGGGAGAGAGCCTACTCTTAGCTGATGATACAGTTTACGATCTAATGGCTTTGTTATAATGTCCCAATATTCCTCATAAATGGGAACGTCCTTGATAACAAGGAATAATGCTGTCATAGAACTACCCAGAACAGATGCTAATCACTTTTCCTTAATCCTACTCCAATAAGTTTCCTTAAAAAGCTTCTTTGAGGGGAAAACTGCAGTAACAGGATCAACCCATAAGGACCCGAACCCCATATCAATCAGAGAGGCCTTTATTTCAGATAACCAAGGAATCCTGGATGAGCCCCGTAGCCTTTTTACTTCCAAGAGGGCCTCGGCATACATGGACAGTTCCGGTGTCGTCCACAGACGCCGCCAAAACACCAGTGGTCTATACCGTACCATATCCTCGGCCGGGTTACAACCTAGATCATATAATAGGGGAATACGAGGTGTTGATTGAGGTAACCCTATTGCAGACCTAAGGAATTTGTTCTGTGCAACCCTAAGTTGGGACGTATCACTAAAGCCCCACAGTTCCGCTCCATACATAATGGCCGGTAGAATTTTAGAACCATAAATTTTGATCAGGGGGGGCCAATGGTTTGGTTAAGGAGTTTCTATATTCCTTCAACAAAGCTCCACCAAGATGGGCATGCTTGAGGGTGAGGAGGTCTATCGGGGGTTTCCAACTTAGGTTTTCACTAAAGGTAACTCCCAAGTAAGTGAAAACAGCTGTCTGGTCGAGAATGGCCCCACCCATTTTAACCCTTGCTTTGACTGGTCTAGGACCACGGAGGTCCATAAATTTGGTCTTCCCTACATTGAATTCCAGCTCATGTTCGCGGCAGAAAAGCTCAAAGCGAGACGGTGCAAGCTGTTACCCCTGTCTCGTCTTAGAAATTAAGAGTGTATCGTCCGTGAACATGAGCAGGGGGGCTTTCTTGTCGGCAAGGGAGGGTGCGTCAGTAGGGTAGTTAGAAAACTAATTCATGACCCCGTTAATGAACAAGGAAAACAAGGTAGGAGCTAACACACACCCTTGTCTAACCCCTTTGGAGACCTCGAACCTATCAGTCACCTCCCCAGGTTTGCCCCATCGAACTTTAGCATTTGTGTGTTCATGCTTGTTATTGAGAAGAGCCACCAGCTCTTTGGGCATACCCATCCCCAATAAAACTTCCCACTACTTGGTCCTTGGAACAAGGTCGATTGCGGACCTAAGGTCCACAAAAGCCGCAAAGAGCATGCCATTCCCAATCAAAACTTCTTTCCAATACAGGAGCATAACCCTAAATGCTTGATCTAGGGTACCAATGTGCGACCGAAAACCCACCTGAAGCGGGGTTAGTATGTCAAAATCGGCCATCCAGCCCTGTATACGACCCAAAAGTAGACGGGCCACAATCTTTTGTACCGCGTCTATGAGGCTAATTGGACGATAATTGGCCGGGGCAGAGCGATCGCCTTTTTTACAGATTGGCAATATCTCTGCCCCTAGCCAAGAATCTGAAACCGATGCTCCGCTGGCAAGGGCATTGGCTAACATTGTCAGATATGGGACCCAAAGGTCTTGCTCGTGTTTGAGTAAGTCAGCAGGAATACAAACGGGCCCCGGCGCTTTCCCACTCGGAATACCGTTTAGGACAGCTTTCACCTCACTGGGAACAAATACCAAGGATTCCTCACACATAGGGGTCGGTGTCACAACTGTGGACCTGCTCTTGAGTTTAAACTGGTTTTCGAAATACGAAACCCACTGCTGTGGCTCCACATAAGTTGTGGTGGTCATATCTTGTGGGTGGTTACTCCATTTGAGGAGGTACCAGAATTGTGTCATATTCTGCCGGTCACAAGCCTGAAGTAACCCCCTCCAACGGTCCTTGTCCCAATTCCTCTTAGCTGTTAGTTGGGCGAGTTTATAAGTAGCCCTACAACTACGAATGGCAAGTGGTAATCTAGATTTAATGGCTGTAAGCAAAGCTCTTTGTGCCAGTCTACAACCATTATCATACCAGGAGCAGGATCTCAACTCCTTATTTTTAGTGTTAGGGGGTAAACTCTTAACAAGAAAGGATTTAAGCTCTGAAAATAAACTGTTATGGATACGAGGAATATTTTCATTGATCTCAACCTGGGACTCAAAGCTGTTGAGTTTGTCCACTGTACTGATAAGCATATTCCTAATTGTAGACAGTGAGCCCTCATTCATGGCTATTTTTGGCCAGCGTACCCTTCTTTCATCATTAGTAAGGGTTACTTTTCCCTATACAATAGGGACGTCAACCATGACAGTATCAATGAAACTGTTATCTGTCAAAGACAAGACTAGGGGATAATGGTCGCTTTCTGGTCTACACGTAACCACCATATCAGTGATAACCGACCTCAACTCCAAATGAACCAATATATAATCAATGCGAGACCAAGATCTTCCGTTATCAAAAGTCACTGCCCCAGACCTGTCTGACTTTGTTCTGCCATTAATAGCCCGCATGCCCTTATCAAGACACAAACCCTTCATGAACAGGGCCGCTTGAGTCCATTTTTTAATTGGTGTCAAATCCAACTGGGGAATGCCCCACATAGTCTTCTGCCTCTGAAAGCTTCCAGTCATCCATACCAAGGGGCTCAAAGTAGGTGTTGAAGTCCCCAACCACAACCCTATTTGCATTCTTAGTTACAGTACTTAGAAATTCCTCTAATAAAAGGGCTACTGGAGAACATCTCCCACCTGGAATCCCCCTTAGATATATATTAATAATAATAATGTTAAATCCCTTTGTAGAGCTAACCCTAATAGCCATAATGTCTGGACTTTCTATCGGGATTTCCACCAGTGACACACCCTCGCGTTGACGTACCCAAATTTACAAACCACCCACCGGTCTGCCCCTAAGACCCTTAACTGCTGGTTTTGAAAAATTCAGATAACCAGAACGGAAGAAAGGGACTAATGCCCACGTTTCCTGAAAGGACCAGATATCAGACTCATCAATAAAACTAGCCCAGTCTGGTAAGGGTAATTTGGTTTCCAGGCCCAAGGGAGTGGGGCATCAATCCCTGAGACTGGCTGTGAAAGGCTCCAACCTTCAGTTTGGCTTTTTGCTTTGAGGCCTTTCAACCCCAAAAGAACCCCTGTAAGTCTTTTGCTAACGGTACCAAACCTTGGTGTCTCGGACAAACCTCCCTCAGGGTTGTATTTGGCTCCAAAGATTTCTCTGAAAGTTGACTCCTACAACAGCCTTGATGCTGAGCTCGGTGGTTAGTGACTCCCTCAGAGGCACATGTTAGGCAGTGTAACATCTGTATACACCCTCTTATGGGGGAAGATCCTTGCATGTACATTCCCTAAGGATCCCCAAAGATGTTAACAAAGCGTTTACCAGTAGCAGCAGCGGCACTCTTTTGCCACCATGCTGTCCATATCTTTCTATGGGCTAATGGCTTATAAAGAGCAGCCGCAAAAAGCAGTGCCTAGCACACATACAACACACTGTCTCTTTTGCACAAGTAAGGGTTCTCAGTGACTTTGAAATGTTGCATCCACAGCTTCTCCAAATCAAACCCTTTCTAGCAGATGTGCTAAACACTTAGTCAGAGAAAGCCTACCACATCTAACAGAGAGTGATGGCATTTAAAAAGTTGCTGCGCCTTTTTCATACACCACGTCCTATTTTTGTGAGAAGTCTTGAATCTTTTAGGGATGATGGCTTTGTGCATAGTGAATGGCCACCCACAAGGCTACACATATGTCCACTTCAGAGATGATTTAGTGTTGGTGAAGTCCAGTCTCTAGATAAAAAATGTATTAATAGGCAGGCCATTTCTTGACTCAACAAAGTAGCCATTTGCGCAGATGTTTCTTATAGGTTGGGGGCACCCCTTTACTACTTGGTGCAAGGTACAGTGACAACACAACAGCAGGGTTACCATATAATTTACTTGTAGCTGTAAGTGATTGATCCAGCTGAAACTTTGAAAAATGTTCAGCCTTATACAGGAGAAAAATGTCCTTTTAAAGATAGACTGCGTGTCTGCCATGTATCACATCCAAAAACAAGACGGGACACATTTGACCTAGTGTTCCATGTTAGCACAAAAGATTTCTCAATGGGCCATTCAAAACCACGTAAAGTTGCTAGTGGAGCATCTGGCAGAAGCAGCCACAAATATGGCAGACCTTCTAAGAAGGGCGCATCAACAAGTTAACGAACAGGAGATCAATCCATAGGTACTTCACAGATATTTTTTTTAAAAAGTGGTATACCAACAGTTAATCTTTTCGCTTTGTGTCGAAAATCACAAAATGACAAAGCTTTTCCTCCCGGGACTCACACACACTTAGGACCAGATGTAGGTAAATCTTATTTACTGACTCTAAAATACCGAATTTTACCGATTCAGTATTTTAGATTCGGTAAATAAGATGTAGGTAATTATTCGTAAAATTTTACTGAATCGGAATGATTCGGTAATTACCAAATTGGTATTTACCGATTCGGTAATTGCCATTGATTCCTATGGGCCTTGAGGCCCATAGGAACCTATGGCAATTACCGAATCGGTAAATACCGATTCGGTAAAATTACTGAATTGACAAGGGGGACAGGGTGTCACTTTGACACCCTGTTGCACCCCTGATTCAGGCTTGTGTGCCATGTGACACACATACATGCCCTTAGGGCATGTCTGTGTGCCACAGGTGAACATGCACAGATGTGCATGTACACAGGAATTCGTTATTTACCATGCAATAGTATTACATGGTAAATAACGAATTCTTAAGGGCCTGTGGCACTGTTTGCAGTGCCACCTACATATAGATTTACCGATTTGTTAAAGTTACCGAATCAGTATTTTACAGAATCTGTAAATTTACCGATTCGGTAAATTTACCGATTCTGTAAAATTTAGGCCCCCTACATCTCAATCACCAAATACCGGACGGTAACGGCCGAAATCAGCCGTTATCGACCGGTATTTGGTGATCTACATCTGGCCCTTAGTGTTCAATGCACCATGGATAAATTGGCCAGGGACTTTTGCCTATGCCCTTCCTCCATGTACCCTAATACCCAATTTGGTGGAAAAAAATTAAGCAAACATCTGTGACCCAAATTATGGTTGCTCCAACCTTCGTGTGACATCTGTGGTATTCTATTCTCGTGAATATGACACTCCATCCGCACCAGAAACTACCTCTAATGCCAGACCTCCTGACATAACATCAGGGGCAAATCCGATATCCAAATCTCAAACTTGAAAATTACAAACGGGCACTTGAGATTTTTAAAGTTTGGTCATCCATAATTTCTCTGGTGGGTATGCTAATCTTGGAAGAGTTTCGCAACCCACCACACATTTCTGCAATGCAGCCAAGTCTGAGAAATGGCCTGGACATTTCTAGATAAAATCTGCTTTCTCTCAATCTTCTAAAGGCAATGGTAGCCTACACTTTCATTCGGGTGCATTTAGCAGCTATAGCAACTTACAAGCAAAACAGGCAACCTTTGTTCCACTTTAGAATACCTGTTGGTAAAGTATGCAGAGGGCCTTAAAGAGTTATTTCTTGAAGAATTTCCCAGCCTAAATATCTTAATAGAGAGTACTAACAAGACTCATGTGGCTTCCTTTTGATCCTCTTCATTTTTGCGAATTGTAATTCTTGTCTTAGAAGGCTGTCTTCTTTGCAGCCACAACATTCCTAAAATGAGTTAGTTACAGGCCTTCATATTAGAATAATTCTTCATCCAGGGACTCTGAGATAAAGTGGTACTGCAAACCTACCCTATGTTTCTCCCAAAGATGGTTTTCCCATTTCATGCTAACAAACAAAGAAGTGAAAAAAAACATTTTGCTCACCAGTCAGTCGCTGAAAGAGCATTACACACCCATGATGCCAAAAGGTATTAAATTGGTAGAACAAAATCCATGAATCTGACTTAGTAAATGTTTGTTGTCTTTGCAAACTGCAGCTGGGCAATTTCTAACGTACTCTAGCTGAACATTCACTGCATGTAGCACATGTAGCTCGAAGGGCACATTCTACATGTAAGAAAAGGCTTCCATGACTTTCTTAAGAATTTCTTTGCTTAAAATAAATTAATCTGACCTTATCCAGTATTAGGGTATCTTTCATAGATTCATATGCCTGAATCATTTCCCATCCCCGGTACATAGATAAAGTAATGTCTCATTAGACATATAGAGTAATAGGCCAAGGGCCTCATATTAGTAACATATCCATTTCCTTTTGTAAAAAGGACCAAACTCTAGAGAAGGACCAATCAGCTATCGCCACCCTCTAGAACTCTCCTGGAAGGAGCTCTAGTCCCTCAGATTTTCTACCGCACGTCGTGCTAAGGGAGTCTCCACTGAGCTCTGCTCAGTTTTCCTTGTTTCTGGGTTTCCAGTTTTTTTTCTTCAGAATTCCCTCTTCTGTGTGAAGTTCTCACTTTCTCCATGGCAGATACAACTAAGAAAGGCCTTTTTAGGCCCTGTGCTTCCTGTGGCTGAAAGAGGCTTCATGTTGACGACCAACACAAGGACTGCCTCTACTGTCTCTACCCTGATCACTCCTCAAGGGACTGTAAGGTATGTCGTGCCTTTTCTTCAAAGACCCTTAAAGACCGGTAGGGACGTCTTCTAATTTGGCTGCAGAGGATCAAAGACAAAGACCAAGCCTTGTCTTCCGAGGAGAGTGAGGGTTCCTCAAAAGCTTCAAAATCCTCTCAAAAAAGGCCCAGAGTTGCTTCTCCAGTACCTTCCTCGCAGCCCCCTCAAAAGAAGACGCACAAAAAATCTTCAGAGGCACACCTTAAGGCTCTACCAACAAAGGTTTCTCCTCAGGAGATTCAACACACCTTTAAGAAGCCTAGTTCACCTCGTCGACGACTACCTCGTCGACTGTGGCCTCGACGAGAAAATCTCTGTCTACAGCTGTGGGAGTACCTCGCAGACGACGACTGTTTCTACCTCTTTGGCATCTTCAGCTTCGTCCACATCGACGACGACTTCGTCGTCGGCTGTGAAACCTATATCGTCGACGATAAAAATCAAGAAATCCGCGTCGACGTCCAAGTCCTCGTCGACGCTACAATCGCCGACGAGGAGTGTTCCGTCGATGTCGAGGGCTCCGCTGACTACGACAACCCCATTGATGATGTCGACGACGGCTCCGTCGACGGGAGCATTATCGACGTTACCTCCAATTGTGTCCGGCGGTGTTTCACCGTCGACGACTACACCGACGACGGGCTCGTCGACGACACCAGAGACCAAAGTGGAAAGTGCGTATGTCCATCTCAAAATAACAAAACGCATGTTGACACCTGCCTTGACTTCCCCTAGCAGGGTCCAACCATTACCTCCAGCTCACCTCTTGGAGCAGGAGGAAGACTCAGATGATCGCAGTAAGTTCGGAACTGCTACAAGTCCTTCTGAACTGCATGTCAAATACCAAGAGAGTTCGGACTATGACGAGCAAGAACCAGAAGACCAGACATATTATCCTGTAGACAGCCATTCTCCCCAACCTCCAATGGTTTGTCTACCTTCGTCTTTGGTTTCTGACCTCCAATTTCTGATTACTGATATAAGCAGAGATGTCCTACTTCTGCTACGTCTCCTACTCCAGTTGCTTCTCTGCCGCAAAGGCCACAATCTCCACTGCTACCTCCAAAGCCTGTGCCTGTCATGCCACCACCTCCTCCTTCCACGGATGATGAGGAGGATGATCAACAAGAAGGTGAGTGGGATGATTGTTATCCCTTGTCCATCGTCCCCAGTGCCTACTCAAGCTGATTCGCCTCCTGAGGATATCAGGGGTTTTCATAGTGTCCTGGAAAGGATCGCACAGCGTTTCCAGATCCATATGCCCTCTCACCAGCAGGATTGTTTGCTTTATGACTTTAAGGAGCCTTTTTAAAAGTCTGTAAGATCTGTGCCCATCATAGACTACATCTGGGATCAGGGTGTTAAGATAATGCACAATCCGTCTTCGGTTCCTCCGGTGTTACCTTGGCTTGACAAAAAATACAGGGCTCCGGACACCGCTCCAGCCTGCCTTACCGGAAATCCCAAGCCCCCGATTCCGTCATCACTCAGGCTGCTCAGCGATAATCAAAAAATCCTTTTGCTCTGCTCCTCCAGACAAGGAAGGCAGACGACTTGATAATATTTGGAAACTTCTTTCATCCATGGCTGCATTGTCAGTGCGTGCGTCTAATTCCTTGGCATTGTTAGGACGCTATAACAGGCAGATGTGGGCGGACATTGCTCCATATTTGGGGGCCTTGCCAGACGACTATCATAGATTGTGCGATGGATATCGTCTCTACTGGTTTCCGCCAACTAGCTGGCGCTGCTGTTGGCTAAAAGCGACTTCATTCCAGCCGGAAGTCCAGACAAAAATCCTGGACATGCCATACGATGGTCAGCTTCTTTTTGGCACGCATATTGATGAAGCTCTTCAGGGCATAAAAAGGATACCGACACGGCTAAGGCTTTGGGTACCCTTCAATTTAAAAACCCTCCTTTTAGTGGCTCAAAGGGTAGAGGACAATGTTCTACCAGAGGAGATTACCAACACTATTGGTCTTCCTACCCCTCTTCCAACCAACAATATCATCCACAATACCAACAACGTCAGCAACAGCAGTCCTCTTACACTAAGGCATCCTTTCGAGGAAAGGGAGGACATCTGATGGACTCTGCTAGACAGCAATGACTTTTCTCTACCGCTGGTCTCCGTTTCGCCTCCACCCTCCAAAGTAGGAGGACGGATTTCCCTTTTCTTGCGCAGTTGGAAGCAAAAACAGACCGTTGGGTTCTTCAACTGGTACAATTTGGACATTCACTGGAGTTCATTCAAAATCCTTCCCAGACCCCTCCTCGACCTATGATTTACAAAAATCTACTCCTTTTACTCCAGAAGGGATCTGTAGAAAGGGTTCCTCTTCGTCAACGGGGAAAGGGGTTTTACTCCCGTTTTTTCCTGGTGCGCAAAAAGAAGAAATCGAGAACAATCCTAGACTTGAGAAATCTCAACAAATTCTTAAACAGTTGTTTCGCATGGTTACCATCCAAGAGGTGCTGCAAGTTCTCAACGCAAATGACTACATGGTGTCTTTGGATCTTCAAGATGCCTATTTCCCTATCCTCATCCACAGGAATCACAAAACGTTTCTAAAATTCGCCGTGGCAGGCAGACATTTCCAATTCCAAGTCCTGCCTTTCGGATTCAAGTCAGCTCCACGCATTTTTACGAAGGGCCTTTCTCCAGTGGCTGCATACCTCAGGCAACAACACCATCAGGTCTTTCGCTATCTCGACGACTGGCTCGTCAAGGCACCTTCTCTAGACGGCGGAACCAAGTCTTCCGACGCCCGTCTACAGCTTTTCAGTTGTCTAGGACTCACTCTCATCAGGAAAAGTCTGTCCATCAACCTTCTCAGCGAATAACCTTTCTGGGAGCTACTCTCGACACAACCCAGAAGAAAGCTTTCCCCTCACAAGAACGACCGAACAAACTTCTTCATTTGGCAAATCACATAAAATCCAAGAAGTCTGTCTCAGTACGCTTCTTCAAATCCCTTCTAGGAATTATGTCATCCTGTATTTTGCTGGTTCCTTACTGTCGCCTCCACATGCACCCTCTCCAAGAAGCACTTTCAGCTCAATGGATTCAATCTGAAGGATCCTTCGACGTCATTCACTTGACCCCTCAGAGGGTCACTGCTCTGCAGTGGTGGACTTGTCAACAACATCTCTCTCAAGGCCTGCCCTTTGTGCTCCAAGCGTCTCCTCAGATCATCACAACAGATGTGTCCCTGGAGGGGAAAGTGGTCTCCTTCAGAACGGAAGCGTCACATAAACCTCGAGCTACAAGCAGTCTATCTGGCTCTCCTTGCATTTCTTCCCCGGAATCAAAGGTCCTCTAGTGCTTGTCCGGACGGATAATACTATGACAATGCACTACCTGAACAAGCAGGGAGGTACTTGTTCACTACCACTCTCTCATGAATCTCAAAAGATCTGGAACTGGTTACTGCATCACATTTCCCTTCGAGCAGAATATGTTCCAGGCACAGACAACAAACTGGCCGACTTACTAAGCAGGCAACAAACAACATGTCACAAATGGGAGTTGAACCAGCGGACTCTCAACCGCATATTCTCCCAATGGGACACTCCTCTCTTGGACCTATTCGCTACCAAACAGAATGCCAAATGCCAAAACTTCGCAAGCTGACATCCCCAACGGGGATCCCTAGGGAATGCATTTTCGATTGCATG
The DNA here is from genome assembly GCF_964263255.1 of Lissotriton vulgaris. Lineage (NCBI taxonomy): Eukaryota > Metazoa > Chordata > Amphibia > Caudata > Salamandridae > Lissotriton > Lissotriton vulgaris. The sequence goes on from NC_141687.1 coordinate 837,002,420, forward strand.
GTTCAACGTCTTTGCATACGCTTTTCCACCGATTCCTCTAATTCCCAGGGTCCTCAGGAAAATGAAGGCAGAACCCTGCACGCTAATCCTGATAGCTCCAGCGTGGCCACGCTAGCATTGGTTCAAGGAACTCCCATCTTCTCTCCCTGGAACCGTCAATACCTCTGAAACCGGTTCCCTCTCTCCACACAATGAACCGAGGACAAGTCCAACATCTGGATCCAGCATCTCTCGAATTACCGGCTTGGCTCCTGATTTCCGAGAGTATCATGGCCTAGACATTCCTCCAGACTGCAGGACAAAACATATTCCTTAACATGGAAGAGATTCTGCATCTGGTGTAAGTCAGCAAAACTACACCCTCTTTCGTCTTCTCAAGAACAGATATTACCTTACTATATATATATATATATATATATATATATATATATATATATATATATATCACCCAGTGGCGGTTCCCACTGGGTAGTTATAGTTACGTTAGGGTTTCCTTAGGAAAGGCATTCTTTGTTGCCCTTTGACGAAACCTTTAAAAAAAAATCTCATCCACCTCGGTTCCCTGCTGGAAAGTTTTGGGGATCTGTCAAGCAGGAATGGAGAAAGGGAGGTGCTCCCAAAATACATTTTTCCCATTCATTTTTTCTTAAGAAAATTGTACAGTGATGAAACAAAAACTGCTTAACTGAACTACACCAAATTTAGCAGAATGCTAGTTCTTGATCCAGAAAGCGTGGTTGTTGTGATTTGGTGTAAATCCGTTTAGCAGCTTTTAAGAAATTAAAGTTCAAAATGTATGTATATATCACGCCACAGAAGATGTAGAGCTCAGATCTGAATTGCTGCTACCACATCAACAAAAATGCGGCTCCAGCCATCTGAGGACTTGGGACTCAGTCACTAGTCCTGGGAAAAAATGTTAAATTGCACAAAGATATAAGGATACCCCTGGGGCTCTCACGTGTTAGAAAAACAAACAAGCATTTGCAATGCAGTAGGTCTCGCATTTACATAAGACCTAATGCATTGCTAATGGTAGGCATCACAGACATTGAAGTGAGGAAGGGAGGAGGGATTGGGCGGGAGAAGGCACGGACCCCGGGAGGATGTGCGGGGGGAGAAAGCACAGACAAAGCAAGGGAGGATGGGGGCGAGAAGGCACGGACAACGAAAGGGCGGACGGGGCGAAAAGGCACTGACAACTTGGCGGGAGATGGCATAGACAATGGGAGGGCAGGCGGCTGGGAGAGGGGGAGAAGGCACAGTGAATGGGAGGGAGGGGGGAGGAGAAGGCACCAAAGCATGTCGTGCCTGCAGTGGAAGAATATCATTAAAGAAAATAGTGCTCAAAGTCTAAATAACACGTGCAGTGTAACAGCCGAAGTAAAAGGGGCCAGTCGCCATGGGAGGTGACAAATGAAGAGGAGGTGGTACTAAGGAGGGACTAACAAACCTATTGGCAAATCAGAAGCCAGCATTTAGGACGGACAAATACACAAGCGAGTGGCAAATATGGGCGGAGAGTGGGCGGGCTTCTAGTCCCGACTCCTCTACAACAAGTCTCGCAGAGAAGCGCATGCACGCTGGCTCTAGACTCTAGACTCGACCTAAAAACCTGGGGTGGGTCAGGGCCTGGGGAGGTGGCAGCTCCGTTTTTTAAAGGGCATATGTCCCCCCCCTCGTTGAGCATTCTTCAGGTCCCAGGACCTCATCACCTGATCGATTGATATGGGATCCCCCTTCACACTCCAGTGACCCCATCCACTGGGGCCCAATTTCTTTTAATAAGGGGAGAGCATTACATTCCCCTTAACAATGCCACATAGGCCCCAGAGTCCCCATCTCTCTGGGCCTGACACTTTGCAGTGTCCCGGAGAGCCCACCCCCAGGACGCTGGCTTCCTGCCTGGGAAAGTACACGCATACCATGCGTGCACTCTTCCAGGCAGAGAACAGAATTCTGCTCCCACCTGCGGGACCAATATAAAATACTGCTCCCACCTGAGCGGGTGCAAAGGAGTAGTGCTGGCTCCAGCCAGTACCCGGTATGGTGCAGGCTTGCGAGCCATCTGGATCAAGGCGTCCTTTGGGCTCTTCCTCAAGGCCCAATGCAAGGTGCCATGTGAGTGCCCTGGATGGACATTAGGGCACCCACCTGAAAAAAAAATTAAATGGCTGGTTTTCGGCAGGAGAGATAATCCCCTCTGCAACTAAACATAAAGCTGTGGGTACTCTGAGTGGGCACCTACTTGACAAAAAATGCCGACTCCCACCGGCTCCCACGATGGGTGCTAGCTGGGGCCATGGGGCCCTTGGGCTCTTCCACAGCCCCGACGAAAAATAAATCTGTGGGTGTCTTAGGTCGTTAAAATCATGATCCCAGGAGAGCTTACCATATTTTTATAAAGTACGCTTAGCTGGGCTCTGTGCCCTTCAGCTGGAGTGAATTGCCCCCTTCAGATTGTTTTTATGAAATTTTTCTATAAAAAATCTTATTTTCTTTTTTAATATAACTTTATTAAACATTTTTTATGTGATTGATGATTTTTGGGAAAAGAAGATATATTATGTTATATATGTTGATATGCTCACCCTTTGATAAAGCCGATATGCATACTTTTTATTGTCGATTCCAAATCTGCTAAAATCACTGGTATCAACACCAAGATTTTTCAGAAGCCTTGTGAATTTAGTGGACAGATGCCACAGGCAAGCACCCCTCTCTGAAAAGTATTCCAACTCCACTGCAGTTCAGCAGCTGCCACTTTCATGGGTAGATCATTATCTTGGCCAAAGTCCAATAAAGACATATCTAAGGGCGTTGTCAAGGACCTGACATTTACAAACAACTGCTGTTCGAGAGGAGTGCAAAGAATTGTAAAGAGTGTTATTCTAGTAATTCACAATATATTTAAAGCAATGCCCAGGATTACATTAACAATTCGCCTACCTGTATCATGTCTGTTAAAGCTAGGTGGGTGGCGTAAGTTTGATGATCTAAAAATTGAGTTGTGGTTCAAAAAAGTTAAAAAAGGACCTCCACAAGGGAGTACATGCTTTTTGCAATGGAAAGCAGGCAGTTCATGAAGCGTCCGTTTGTTTGTCATCATTAACTGTTGGACTCTGGGATGTTAATCATAATAGTTGAAAGTTCTGAAGCCTTCCAACTGGCTTGGTTTTCGTGACCGCTTTGGAGACATGACCGCTGCTTTTTTGACATACATCCATAAGTTTAATTGAGGTTTCAATTTAAACTCTTATCTTTTCCTCTATTGGTTTCTACAGTGCATTCGTGGACGAAAGGCAACACTGGAAGAGCTACAAACAGTTCACTCTGAGGCACACACTCTTCTCTATGGTACTAATCCCTTGAATCGGCAGAAACTGGACAGTAAGTAACTTTTTGGTACCACTATGTGGAGGTGGGAGGATCAGAGGTGGAAGGAGTAGGAATTGCAGTAAGTGAACTGGGACTCACCCTGGCTCAGTGTAGACCAGTTATGGACCACAGTATGTAAGATCAAATAACTGATGGACTGATACTGAACCACAGTGTTGCAGATGGATGGAAGTGGATTTTTAAGTGTGAAACAGCATGGAGTGTAAAATCGCACTAAGGCACAACAATGACAAGTTTGGGACTGGCTTGGCTTTACATATATGGCAGAGTGAACTCTCTCACTCTACAGCATGGCATCAGTAGAATCTCTGCTCATAAATTGAGGCCAAGTTATATCAGGCCCTTTGAGTGTATATGTTAATTTGGATCTTGTGGGCATACATTCAGTCAGGCAATAGCAAGCTGTGGGCAAAAAATGACTCCAAGAGATAGTGGCTGTGGGCATGCATTGAGTCTAAGAAGCATTCTCTCAGTGGTTGTTCAATAGGTGCAAAGGATGTAGAGCTGTGCGGGCACTTGGTTGAGTCAATGAAGGTCTTGTAGGCATTCACGATTCAGAGCTTTCTCAAGTGCCAGGGGCATATATTAAGACCTGCGGGCATAAAATGTTTCCCTGTGACATTGAGCACTGTCGATATACTGACTGCAAGTATTAAATATCTTTTTGGAACACATGAAGCGGTTGTATGTTTGAACAATGACTTCCCCAACCACGACTTCCCTATCAACGAGGTCGCAACCACGACCTAGTCTAAACCACAATTTATTTTACCACGCATTCCTTTGCCACAATTTTTCGTGATAAAGGAATGCGTGTTAAAAAAATGCTTTACAACCAGTACCCCGATCCTCCATCCCTTAAAAATGAATCCCCCTTCCTAAAATACGATCTCAACCCCCTTAAATCTAATCCCCCTTTCCCTTATATTAATCACGAAACCCTCCACCTCCTAATTATGTACTCAACCCCCTTAATTCTAATTCCCCTCTCCCTTTTAATAATCACGAACCCCCCACCTCCTGAATTCGATCTCAACCCCCATATATATAATTTCCCTTCTCCATTTTAATATTCCCGAAACCCCTACCTCCTAAATACGAACTCAACCCCCATAAATCTAATTCCCCTCTCCCTTTGAATAATCTTGAACGCCCCCCACTTCCTAAATCCATTCTCTACCCCTATAAAACGAACTCCCTTCTCCCTGTAAATAATCAGGAAAACCCCCACTACCATAAATATATACTAAATACTAATCCCAAACCCCTTTTAAACTAACCCCTAACCCCTTCCCCATAAAAATTAACCCCTCTTACCTGTTTCTCCGCGACTGCGACGCTCCTCCTAACTCCGCCCTGTCCGAACAATAGGCCGACTCAGCCTTAACCACGCACATGCGTGGTTAATGCTGAGTCGTCGTTCGGGCAAATCGTTATTCCGTCAACATTCAGGATGTTTCCCCATGAAATACCTGGCTGTAGCATACTTTGGATCTAGGCAATACCTGGCTATGTAGACATGGCATATATTAAGGCCTGTTGGCATACAATCTTTCCCTGTGACATTGAGTACTGTCGATATACTGGCTGCAAGTATGAAATACCTTTTTGGAACACATATACCTGGCTGTAGCATACTTTGGATCTAGTCCATATCTGGCTATGTAGACCTACTTTAGCAGCATGTGATAGCGATCAAGTCGGCAGACATTTGCACAAGTGACAATTCCTGTTATGTACCAGAAATAACCGATATTGAGTAGAGGATGTGTGTGCATTTAGGTTAAGCATTATAGGCATAGATTAAGTTTAAGCAATAATGAAACCTCTTGCTTTTTAGTGCATGCAAATGATAGATGCCCTTCATTAGTACACATACTACAAGCAGTATTGAGAATTGTCAGCATGCATTGCATATAGCTGATCCGTGTCATCGGTTCTATTGTGTATAAGTTTTATCGAGATCTGTGAACATTCAGTACTAGTACTACATGCTTAATACATTGAGATCAAGCACTGTTGATCCCTGTGGACAAACTGTTTAACCACGTGAATTCTATTAGTGTGTGTTAAGATTTATGAGCATTACGTAGATTTTTCGGTATTCATTCTAGTGTGAAGAAATCCTAGCCGGTATGTTGTCGTCATGTGTACCTGAATTTATATCTAGTAAACAATCTACATTGACTTTAATAAAACATGAATTAACTGATGAGTACACAACCAGGTAGACTGGCTGACTTATTATCAGGAGACATGATTACACTGTACATTCCTTAATAGTGTTTCCATGACTTCCTCTGGAATACAGGACAATATTCAGTGTTCGCTTTAATACGCAAAAACCCTTCTGGAGCATGAGCACAGGCTGCCTTCAGAAGTTAACTTTCTATTTTGTACCCAAAAGGAACCTCCGGTATAGTTCTGTGCTGACAATCCATCGAAAGGTTCAGTCACCTCAAATTAAGTGGCATATCTATAGTGGTAAAGCCCCCCCTTCATCTCCTCCTCCTAGACTGGCTCTGAGACGTAAGAGACTGATCTCTCAGCAAACGTTTACAGTTGGCACAAAACCAGGCAGCGAGACTGATATATCACCATCCTCGATGGCAGTCCGCCAGACCGCTTTTGAGGCAACTTCATTGGCTTCCGATTCAACATCGCGCCAGTTTCAAATCGGCCTGCATGATTTTCAAGTCCCTTCACAGTTCCGGCCCACAGTTCATTCAAAAACTTCTTCTTAGGTACACCCCCTCTCGCAGCCTTCGCTCTGCTTCCCAAATTCTCCTGACTGTCCCCCGCTACAAGCTGTTGCGCAAGGGAGGCCGTAGGTTTGCCACCCTTGCTCCCAAGTTATGGAACTCTCTCCCTCTGGAGCTTCGTTCATGCACCGCTCTTCTTCCATTTAGGAAGCTCTTAAAAACATGGCTGTTCACCCAGGTTGCGGCCTAGCGCTTATGGCCTCTTGTAAGTCAGTTCCCCTGTTGGTCAGCGCCATGAAACCTTTGGGTGTGCGAGCGCTTTATAAAATTTTGATAAGATAAGATAAGATAAGATCCTACAACCAAGGCACCTTTTCTTTTGAAAAGCACCCAAATCTCACCTTGTTCATACCAGCCCTTGACTCACAAAAACGGACACCTTTACTTGTGCCTTCAGATGCATATCTGCAGCTCTGATCCCACAATTGTTGGCCTGCTGCTGCTTTCTAGAATTTTGCAATTTGCTAGGATGTCCCCAGGGAAAACACCATGTTTCAATACGTGCCCAGACAGCAAGAAAGGAACCAAGCTTTACTCCCCTTTGGTAATGCCCTTTTTTGTGAATACTCTTAACCACATATTCATCATTGCACTTCCACCTCTCCATTCAGTGGAGTGGCCTCTTTAACATCTGAAGTGGTCCAAAATAAAGTTCAACACACTGTGACCAACAAATTGTTCGATGCTCCTCTTCTGGATGTGCAGAATGAGATGAATCAAACTGATGTCAGCGCATTGGCATGGTGCTTATATGCTGCTCTTAATTTCAGGGCGATACAGAGGCACTGTGGTGCCTCACGGCTCCACATACTACCATGTAACATTCCTTGCTAGGACCAATATTCAGAACCAGTCTGTCACCTATAATATCATAAAAGTGAGGAATTTACGGTTAGAGTATCCACTTGTTCGAGCTTTTCAAAAGGTATGTAATGATTCTGCTACGATGTGTGTGTAATTCTTTTGCTAGCTCTAATTAGAATTTTATTGAAGATACTGACATGTTGCATATAATCACTACAAGAGCTTCATTTTTCATTCTGTCTCCTTCACAGGTTCCTTAACATCCATGTTCGTTCGCCTGCCTTGTGGGGGTGTTGGGGTAAGTTTTTGCTTCCTCATAATACAATAGAAGCCTATTTCCGACATTCACTTTTTTGGTTTGAAATTTGTTTGATTAGAGCATATTTTATTGCAAACTTTGTAAATTAATGTGTGTGTGTTTGTGTAAAGCTTGCGCTGCTGCTGCTTTATTTGACGTCTTTGGTCTGCGAGGGAAGCTTGCAATGCATCTGTGCTGATCTTATTCTCTGTTTGTGTGGTATTTCCTCTGCTGGTATCTCTACTTCACGTGAAGGAACTTTGTACTTTGCATCTAGTTTTTGTGTGATAGTAATTCCGCTTATAGAGGGAAACCTACAGAGCACGTGCTATATGCTTACGTTGAATTTGACCATAAAAATATTGCTTTGCCAAATACATGTTCGTGCAGAAGTTCATTAACTGGCATTCCTCTTAAAATCTTAGAACTAGAAACATCCATTGAAAGCAGCAAACATAAATGTTCCCATTCAACAAGGAATGATAGGCATGAAAAGCAGGATATTTGCAGAGGCAGTCTGAAACTCTGTGACACAGACATGAGACAGTGCAGATGTAGCCAGGGACGTGTATGTACTTTGACTGTGAGAAACGAATTAAGGAGTCAGTCTCTGTTGCAAGGGGAGACTCAATGCCCAAATAAACATTCATGCATCATATACTATATCATGCAGACAGCAAAATAACTTATCCCTGTGGAACGCAACAACTGTCCATACATACAAGGATTTGTAAAAGGTCATGTGACCCACCCTATGGGACTCCATTATAAGAGAATTCCACAAATGCATCACATGCCTCTCAGGACACTCGTATAGGTGTTGGGAGAGAATGCATTATCTTAACCCCTTGTATGTCTCTACTGAAGGGAAATTCAAATTGGCTGAGTAGAAGACACTAAACACTTGCGTGTTTGAGAACGTCTCACCTGTCATTAGCTACCTCCCTTGCTATCTCGCATTCCCTGATCCCATACTCCACTAGTGGGATTCCAACTCAAGAGAACCCATGTTTTGTAGTTGATGCTCATCAATTTGATTAATTTATTAATGATCACAAGCAGTATGCAAGGCAGATTTGTGTCTCGTACCATAAAATTGAACTTGCTTGTTTGCCCTTACTTGGGATTCGGTTTATAAGCCTGGCCTGTCTCCTCTCTTCTAGGTTGACAGTGACACAATCTGGAATGAAGTGCATTCATCGGGTGCTGCTCGTCTTGCTGTGGGCTGCGTGGTAGAGCTGGTTTTTAAGGTGGCATCAGGAGAGCTCAAGGTTGGTTATACTTTTGCTTAGTAGCCTGACAATGCTATGGTTTTTGTGCAAGGTAGTCTTAATAATGTGGGTTTGATCCTTTGTGCTCCGCTTTTGAAATGTCACATTAAAAGGTTTACTTCAGCTATTCCATAAAAAGAATTCCGCAAGTTGGCAAAAAAGTTGAATGCCATTTGTATCTGAATGTGTGTAAATTATAGAGAGGTTTGCTTTTTCAGCTTCCAGGCCTACGGCTCACCCCTTGAGAAGTCCTGGAAGAGATGGGGGTGGAATTATATCTCAGGAAATTTGCCATTTTTCACTAGGAAATTGATTTTTCATGCAAACTTGACCAGCTAAAGCGAGTGGGATTAATTTATACAAAAGAAATTTAAAATTTGCTGTTGTAAATAATAGCTTACTAGTTAATTGAAATTTGAGAGAAAAATATGAATCCTTTGGCAGAGTATACTGAATTTTGCAGCATCATTCACTTCGGTATTTCTCTGGTTTGCATACTCTTGCCATATAATGATTTAATCCAAAATAGTTTTGGGAAGTTTGACAAATATCTCTTGAATTTTGACAAAAGGTGGCTCTTGTAACCAGACTGCCAGAAGGGGAACCTGTACTGAACAACAAGTCTATGTTTGGCCTGGAGGTTTCAGAAGCATGTGAGACTATGCATTCTATATAGGGGGAATGTGGTCCATTTATCCAGTATTGGGGTATCTTTCATAGATTCACATGCCTGAATCATTCCCCGTCGCCTAGATGGGAGTCCCACGGTAAAATACAAAAGTAGTGCCATAAGTAATAAATAGGCCAAGAGAGGCCAAAGGCTATATCTTAGAAACCTATCTACGTCCTTTTAGGAAAAGGACCAAAAGTGATCTCCGACCAATCTGCATCAGCACCATCTAGAACACTCCCAACAGAAGCAGTTCTCCTCAGATTTTCACTGCACGTCGTGTGCAAGGGAGTCTCCCTGAGTGCTTCTCAGTTTTCTTCTCTTCAGCTCTTCAAGCAAGTATGTCGGACAAAAAGGGCCTCTTCCGCTCCTTCAGGACCTGTGAGAAGAAGAGGGTCCATGTTGATGACCTTCATAAAGATGGTCTTTAATGCCTTTACCCCAAACCTGAGGCTAAAGACTGTAAGATCTGCCGTACCTCTCCCAGCAAGACTCTAAGGGACAGAAAGGCAAGATTACTCTTATGACTCAAGTCTAAAGAACTTCCTCCTTCTTCGGCTGAGGAAGAGGACCGAGCGTCTACATCTAGCAAGAGGGCTAGATCTCAAGAAAGCTCTTCAGGTGAGGGAAGGAAACATCTTAAAACTTCCCAGGATATACCTGTTCATAAAGAGAGGAGGCCTAAACGTTCCTCTGAGCCAACGTCTTCTCCGCCTGCTACTCCACTCACAGAGTGTCCAAGATCATCTTCTACGGACTCTGTAAGTAAAAAACACCACAAAAAATCTGTGTCGACGACGACTGTGACCTCATTGTCGACGATGTGTTACGTCATCAACTCCAACTGTTATGATGATAGCTATTTCGTCTCCTATCTCATTGACTAGGATCTCTATCACGACAAGACTATCGTCGAAGTCCGTCGGCGAAGAAACAGTCGACGAGGCTACCGTCGACGAAGATTCCAACTACACCACCGTCAAGATGAAGATTCCAACGACACCGTCGACGACGACACCATTGACGACGGAACCGTCAGCGGGAGAGACATTGACGACGGCACCACAGACGACGAGCCCGTTGACGACATAGTTTATGAACGCGTCTGTTATCCTACCACCGTCCTTCCTACCATACTTATTTCTGCACCGTCTACGCACAAGTCGATGAGAGTCTCTCATTTAAAGACATTTCAGAGGCCTTTTCATGACTGTAGTAAAGTCTCTCCCCTACTACCATCCCACCTTTTAGAGGGCTTTGTAGAAGATGAGGATTATGATGATGATGATGAGGAGGATGAGGGTCTTTACGGAGTGGCTGATAGTCCATCTGAGCTCAGCATTAAATGGCAAGACATTGATGATGCCGATAACTACCAGGAAGAGCATTATTATCGTGAACAATATATGGCTCCACGTCATACCTATCAGTTCCATCACAGGCAGGAATCTCGTCATAGAGAAATAACTAATCTTCCTCCTGCACTTATTCAAGACCTACAGACTATGTTGGTGGATTATCTTCAAAGATTTCCTCAGCAAATTTCGACAGAGAACCCACTTGCACAAATAGAGGTTCCTATTCCAGTACCAGAGCCTACTTTACCTGTTACACCGGCTCCTCCACAGGGTCCACCTGACACTGGACACCAAGACACTTTCTCCTCGGATGAAGAAGTTTAGGAAGGTGAGTTGCCTAATCAGGCAAATGCTCCAGATCCTTGGGACGAATATATAATCAAAACTCCATCTCTGCCTCCGCACTTACTCTCTGATTCTCCTCCTGAAGACATCGGGGGGGTTTCATAATTTGATGCAGAGAGCAGCCACTAGGTTCCAGCTCCCTATTACTGTCAAACAAACAGACTGCTTTTTGCATGATTTTAAAGAGGATACTAGAAAGATCATATGCTCTATTCCTATCATCGATTGCATCTGGCAGGAGGGCTTAAAAATCATGAAGACGCCAGCATACATACAGGCGGTGCTACCTCGTATAGAGAAAAAATACAGTGCCGAAGAGAACAGTCCATCTTGCCTCGTAGGTCACCCGAGGCCAGATTCAGTCATATGACAGGCTGCTCAGAGGCATTCAAAAAGCCCTGCAACACCTATTACCACGCCTCCAGACAAAGAGGGACGTCGTATGGACCTTATGGGGAAGAAATTCTCTTCTATGGCAGCGGCATCAATTAGAGCTGCCAATGCTTTGGCAATCATTGGTCGCTATGACTGCCAAATGTCGTCCGATATAGCGGGATTGATAGATCTTATCCCGGAGGAACAAAGAGAGGAGGTCCAGTAGATTTTATTAGAGGGTGAGTTACCTGCCTCCGAAACGATTGTGCATTGGACATCGCCAACACTAGCTTTCTGCAATTAGCTGGGGCAGCAGTTCTTCGACGCCAGGATTGGCTTAAGGCGACGACTTTCAGACCTGAGGTTCAGACGAAGATCCTGGACATGGCGTACAATGGGGATTCACTGTTCGGGAAACATATAGATGGCGCACTTTTAGCAATTAAAAATGACACGGACACCGCAAAATCTTTAGGTACTCTACAATATTGGCGTATACCTTTCAGAGGAGCCAGAGGGCCAGGATCCACTACATATTGGGGAGGCTATAAGTCGAATCAACAGTATCGTCAATACCAGCCTTAATATCACCAGTCTTACAACCAATCGTCTACGGCTGGTTTCTCTCTCCAGGGAGGCCGTAAGCGAGCACAGCAACAAGGCAGTGACTCTGCCAGGAATCATTGAGCTTCTCAAGGTGCCAGTCCACTTTACTTCCCTACCTGTGGGTGCGAAAATTTCTGCTTATGTACAGCACGGGTACGAGATCACTTCAGACGCTGGGTACTGGACCTAGTCACCAAGGGTCACACACTGGAATTCGTCCAGAAACCACTCCGCCCAGGGTCCCCTTCCCCCTCGTCTTCACTTTTTGTGTAAAGAAGTCTTAATCATGCTTCTCAAGGAAGCAATAGAAGAAGTACCATCCACACAGAGAGGAATATGTTTCTATTCTTGTTTCTTCCTCATCAAAAAGAATTCAGGAGAATGGTGGCAGATTCTGGATCCCCACAAGTTCAACTAGTTTCTCAAAAAACAAACATTCCGGATGGTAACCGTTTCCAACATTCTGGGATGCTTAAATGAAGGGAATTTCGTGAGTTCTCTGGACATAGAAGTCGCATACTTTCATATCCCTATCCATCCAAAACATCGAAAATATCTACGATTCACAGTGACTGGCACCCACTATCAATTCAAGGTGCTCCCGTTTGGCCTCAAATCAGCGCCACAGGTTTTCACCAAGTGCTTAGCACCAGTAGCAGCAACTTTACGATCCTGGGGATCCAAGTTTTCACCTATCTCGACGATTGGCTGTTCAAAGCTCTGTGGGAACAAGAAGCCAATATTGCCACAACGGTACAAAAGGGGGTGGTGATGGACGGATCATCTGAATCAATCAAACACTCCCACCCAGTCAAAAGATCTGGGTTTAATCCATCACCGTTCTTTAGCCCACTCCGCCACCCCAGTTTAGACATGGCTATATGCAATTCAGTCTGACCCTGTGCCTCATGGGAACAGTCCAGCCCGAACTGCCAAGCCATGTCTTCCCTGGACCGGAAACAAGCTTCCGAGGACCGGTTTCTGGCATTCCAGCCGTCCTTAGCCCGGCTTGCTTGAATCCAGTGGCAAAGTGACCAAGGGACTCACGTCTGAGCATACCCTGCCACACTTATGGCGGCCAAAAGCGGTACAAAAGGGGGTGGTGATGGACGGAGCATCTGAATCAATCAAACACTCACACCCAGTCAAAAGATCTGGGTTTAATCCATCACCGTTCTTTAGCCCACTCTGCCACCCCAGTTCAGACATGGCTATATACAAATCAGTCTGACCCTGTGCCTCATGGGAACAGTCCAGCCCGAACTGCCAAGCCATGTCGTCCCTGGACCGGAAACAAGCTTCCGAGGACCGGTTTCTGCATTCCAGCCGTCCTCAGCCCGGCTTGCTTGAATCCAGTGGCAAAGCGAGCAAGGGACTCACGTCTGAGCATACCCTGCCACACTTATGGCGGCCAAAAGCGGTACAAAAGGGGGTGGTGATGGACGGAGCATCTGAATCAATCAAACACTCGCACCCAGTCAAAAGATCTGGGTTTAATCCAGCACCGTCCTTTAGCCCACTCCGCCACCCCAGTTCAGACATGGCTATATGCAAATCAGTCTGACCCTGTGCCTCATGGGAACAGTCCAGCCCGAACTGCCAAGCCATGTCTTCCCTGGACCGGAAACAAGCTTCGGAGGACCGGTTTCTGGCATTCCAGCCGTCCTCAGCCCGGCTTGCTTGAATCCAGTGGCAAAAAGCGGTACAAAAGGGGGTGGTGATGGACGGAGCATCTGAATCAATCAAACACTCACAGACTGATTTGCATATAGCAATGTCTGAACTGGGGTGGCAGAGTGGGCTAAAGAACGGTGATGGATTAAACCCAGATCTTTTGACTGGGTGTGAGTGTTTGATTCAGATGCTCCGTCCATCACCACCTCCCTTTTGCACCAATATTGCCACGACAACTTGTCTCAATCAATCAGGTGTTTGTTAAGCACGACTACTCGCCTGTAAGGGTCTCAAGGCGCTGGGGATCGCAGGTTCCAGTCCTTCAAGGAGGGGGTCTGTCGAAGAGCCTAGTTTTGAGGTTTCTTGCGAAGATGGAGAGCGATGCTATCTGTCTGAGGTGGAGCGGAAGGTTGTTCCAGGCTCTGGCCGCAATCTGGTCTTTCTGGTGCGGGGTACCGCAGCTTAGGAGAGCTGGGCTGATCGTAGGGTGCTTTAGGGTGCGTGGAATTTGAGTCTGCTGTTTAGGTATGCTGGTCCGGTGTTGTGGAGGGCCTTGTGAGCGTGAAGATCATTCCCAGGTTGCGTGCGTGGTCGATGGAGGTGGGCGGGCTTCCGAGGGTGGGGGACCACCAGGTGTCGTTCCAGGCGTCGAGGTTTGGGCCCATGATGAGTACTTCAGTTTTGTTGCTGTTTAGTTGTAGGCAGCTGTTTTTCATCCATTTGGTAAAGGCTTCCATGCCTTCTCGAAAGTTGTGTCTGGCGGTGTTGGGTTTGTTGAATAGGGAGAGGATGAGTTGGGTGTCGTCTGCGTATGACACAATGTTGAGTCCGTAGGTTCTGGCGATGGGGGCAAGTGGAGCCATGTAGACATTGAAGAGCGTAGGGCTGAGGGAGGACCCCTGGGAGTGTAGTACTCTGGGGCTCACTTTGAGCAAGGGCAAATTGAATTTGCTTCCAACTCAGAACATTTTATTTCTAGGAGCATCCCTGGGCACCGTTCAGTGCAAAGCATTCCTGTCTCAAGACCATCAAGTGCACCTTCAAAAATTGGCAACAACCATTTCAAAAAGAAAGTGCGTTTCTGTTTGGATATTCAAATCGCTCATAGGGATATGTTCTTCGGCAACCAATTTGATCCCTTTAGCGCGGCTCAAGATGAGACCTCTTCAAGAAGAGTTACAGAAACAAGGGCAACAAGCATTGGTGTCTTTTGGGGATGTTATCCAAATAACTGCACAGATGGTGGACGCATTCAGTTGGTGGTCACAAACAGCAAATATTGTCCAAAGTCTCACCTTTCTGCAAGACATCCCGGACTTCGTATTGACTACACACGCCTCCATGGAAGGATTGGGAGGTTATCTGCAAGATTTGCAAATCCAGGGAAAGTGTTTTCAGATACAGAAGCAGCAACACATCAACAGTTTGGAGCTGTGGGCCATATTTTTGTCTCTTCAGGCTTTCCTTCAAGGATAGCAGGTTCCTCAGTGCTGGACCGTACCGGCAATACGGCCAGCATGTACTACATAAACAAACAAGGAGGAACAAGGTTTGTGACGCTTTCCCAGGAAGTGCAGGAATTGTGGGAACGGACTATGTTCCACAGAATATCCTTGAAGGCAGAGCATGTCAAGGGTCAGCACAATACCCTAGCAGATTCACTGAGCAGGTCTCAATCCGGCTGCCACGAGTGGCAGTTGGAACAAACTCAGATTAACAAATCTTTTGGACATGGAGCAAACCAGCGCTAGATCTGTTTGCATCACAGTAGAACAAGAAATGCCAATATTACGCCTGTAGGTTCCCTCAGCCGGGGGCAAGGGTGAATGCCCAGTCAATGAGATGGTCCGGGATCTATGCTTACGCTTTCCTCCCCATTCCATTAATCCCCAAGGTGCTCAAAAAGTTGAAACTGGAGGGCTGCCGCCTGATTCCGATTGCAGCCCATTGGCCCAGATAGTATTGGTTCCAGGAGCTTCTTCTGTTGTCACAAGACAGACCCATTCGCCTTCATCCAACAACGACCATGTTATCACGGAACAGGGGTCCGGTAGTACGTCCAGATCCGCAATCCCTGCACTTGCACTCCTGGCTGCTGAATTCCTAGAGTTTAAAGATCTCAATATTTCACAGGACTGTCGGGACATACTGTCTAAATCCCGTGCTGAAAGCACTATCAAAATGTATCGTTTAAAATGGAAAAGATTTTGTTGTTGGTGTGAAACCAATAAAGTTCAACCAGTTCAAGCCCCTACTGAACACATTTTACCTTATTTACTCTCACTGGCCAAATCTGGACTCACATTTACATCAGACAAGGTTCACCTGGCTGCTCTTTCCAGGTACAAGAAATCTCTGCAGCCTCCATCTTTATGTTAGTCTTCTCTTCATTTTATTGAATTCATGAGGACTTTTTCGCACTTTCCCTCCTGTGCAGAGTGGGAACTCAACGTGGTTTTAGCACAACTGATGAGACCACCCTTTGAAATGGCCCACAAAGCAGAACTCAAATACCTCACATGGAAAGTAGCCATCTTACTGGCACTTACCTCTGAAAGAAGGGTTAGTGAGATTCAAGCTTTTACGATCAAAGAACCATTCTTACGCTTTAGACAGGACTATGTAATACTTCGGACAAATCCTAACTTCATTCCAAAGGTACCCACACAATTTCACTTGAATGTACCAGTAATGCTACAAACTTTCCTTCCAAATCCATCCAGTCCAGCAGAAAGAACCTTGCATTTGTTGGATGTGAAAAGGTGTTTGAAGTTTTATCTTCAAAAGACAGAGGATATCAGAAAGACGGATCAACTGTTAGTGGCCTACGGTCAAGGACAACAGGGAACAGCTGTAACAAAAGCCACAATAGCCAGATTGGTCGCATCTGCTATTCAATTCTGTCACGAAAGAGCCAACAAATCTCTTAAGGTGAAGGCTAAAGCACACTCCACCAAGACTGTTGCTGCATCTACAGCTTTGTTCACTAGAGTTACATTGGACAAGATATGCTCTGTTGTGACATGGAAGAATGTCCACACGTTCACAAGACACTACTGCCTCCAATGTGCACAAAAGGAGGATGCAGCGGATGGACAAGCTATTTTACTCCATCTCTTTCATTAAGGGCAGATTCTTTGTATTTCTTTAACGACTATCTATTATTAACTTATGTTTAGAAAATCTGAGGAGAACTGCTTCTGTTGGGAGTGTTCTAGAGGGTGCTGATTGGTTGGAGCTGATTTTTTGTCCTTTTCCTATAAGGACTTAGATAGGCTTCTAATATATCGCCTTTGGCCTCTCTTGGCCTATTTATTACTTATGGCACTACTTTTGTATTTTACCGTGGGACTCCCATCTCTGCCTCGGGGAATGTTTCAGGCATGTGAATCTATGAAAGATACCAATACAGGATAACTGTAGTTAAAGATAAGTAACTTGTTTTCTTTTGCCAAACTCAATAAGCATTCTGTGCCAATAAAGTTATAGAAATAAGGGAACCAGCTACTGGCCAAACAGCGCCAATCCTGTCAGCATCGTTTTCAACATTGCAGTGGTGGAAATATGCTTCCCAACATTTGGTGGAATGCTCCTTCTGCAGCTCAGTGACCTCCAACTCATCGAAGTACAGGTAGGGGCTTTACTGTGTAGACCTCCCCATTGTGCCTGCCTTGCAGACACATTACATTTTTCTCTTCTTATAAAAATAAATATGTTGAACCTTTCACAAAATATGCTTGAAATAAAGGGAGCACACACTCTTCGCACATTTACCGGCTGACATTAAACCTGAGATGATGATACTTCAAAGGGATTAGATTAAGCTTCCCTGGTAACCTCTTACCTGTGAAATGCAGCATTCATCCCTGCCATTGCTCAGCTGGGTTCCTGTGGAGTGTGTCTTTGCATACCTAAGCCTATCCTTGAAGACCTAGACACTTTGGCAACTAATAGAAGTCCTCCACTAAAGCTAGATAAATGGCTGAGAATACGCATGTAAGCACTGGCAAATAACAACAACTCATGTACTTGTTCAGTGGATGATGGTATGCCATTTTTGGTATGTGACTAAAATATAGCTAGCGGTAAAAACCTGCAAGACCTGCCTGTTGTCCACAGGGAATGATGCCCTTAAAAGACCTCTAACAGACCTGATACTTCTCCGTTATTGGATCTTTCATAGATTCACATCCTTGAATCATTCCCCGACAAAGTGGAAGTCCAATGGTACTACAGTAAAGCAGTATGGATCACTATCATAGACTATAAAGGGTTGTGCAAAAACTGTTCAGAATAGAATGTGGAAACACTAGTTAATATATGTAACTCACTTTAAATAATTTAATGATGTTTCTGAGATTTTAAAAAGTAAATCCTGGTCTACAGAGAATAATAGTTTTTAAGCAAACTAATTTTGTACTACTTTGCTACTTCTCAATCCTCCTAATTACCAAAGGCTGGAGAGGGTGTATAAGCTCATAGGATACACCAGGAGAACAGCAAGAACGAGTGTGAGAGGAGGGGACAAAAAGAAGAGCCACAAGAAGATAACATTGAGGATTAAGATACCTCGAGGACAGGAAAGGAGCAAGGAAGGCAAAGAAAACATTCTCCTATTTGACCTGAATTTCCTAGTTTGTCACATGTTCCTAAATTACTTATTAGTAAAGCAGCTCAATACTTTACTCCGATTAGATTTGACTCACAAGTTATAGTTCTTTCTTGTGAGCACCCTCTTCCTTCCCCAAGTCTCTCACAGTGTCCACTTGTAGTGTAGTTCCGATATTCCCAATAGGATCTGCGCATTGGAATAATATATCCTATAGATGTGACGTAGGACTTAGGTCGACTAGGTCTCTATCGAATATATTAGACTGAATTGTGAGTGCCAGCTAGCTCAGAGGTCACTAGAAACTTTCTCGAATACACAAGAAGGCATTAGTTTCTGACAACCGCATAAACATGACAACTTTGTTTCCCCAAGATAAAACATATCTTCATGGTCGTGGAAACAATAGATAGATATTTCACTCAGTCAATTGTGCATGCTTCGTTTCATCAGAGGTGCAGAGAAATAGAGAGACAGGCGTTTTCAATAGACATATTTATTGACCAGTCTTCTTTCTCATGCAAAAGAAATGAACTGCTACAATCGTAATACTGGTTGTAAAGTATAATGCGTACAGCACATAGAGTATTATAAAATAATACTGTAAAAGCATGGTATGGTTTCTAAGCCATAAAATACATACATAAATAACAAAGACTAAAAGTACTCAACTGGTGCTTCTAAAATACGCCTACCCCGATGTACCTAACCTAAGTCTAGTACGAGGGAAGAAGTAAGTGTGGTGTAGCATAGGTTTATTTTCTTTGCCAAGAATCTATCCAAGTTTCTCTCAGGGTCTAATCAGCTCCGAACCTTGGTTTTAGAATGAAGGAGGTCTGGTATCTCTGTCTCGGGACTCGATTTCCCAACACCCTGCAAGGGGAGCTTGGAAACACTGGAGCTGGATTCTCAGCGAGAGAAAGGCAGCCTCTCTGTCAGTGCATCAGCTGGAGGGTCGGCTTCCTTCGGCACTTGCTGTAGTGAGCTGCGTCGGGCAAGTATATAGTCGAACTGCTCCAAACCACCGTGTGTTTGCTAGGGCAAGTGTGGGCATATTTATACCTTGAAGATGCCTGGTTCGACGTAAAGTCTGACATAATAATTTCACCACGGAACCCCAAGGGAATGGTAGTTCTTTGAAAACGCCATGATTTCTAGGACAAATAAATATTCAAGAAAGGGGATGTCCCTGACTGCTGAAGCAGAGTTTTCCGAAAAATCGTTGTGGCTTTTTGGAACTAATGGAAGTAGCCATGCCTGTATTTGGACTGGATGGGTTATGTCTAAATATTGTTATGATTTCTCTGCCTGTATAAGGGCAAGGTGAATTATACCTATATAAGGGCATGAATTGGTAAATTACACTAGGGTCCTAAAACGCTATACAACACACTCTTAATTTTGAATATTAGCATCAACATGTCAGTGAGGCAACTGTTAGGTAAACAGTAAGCATAGTTTTTGGGTGCAACACATTAACCTTGGAGGCAATCAGCGACAAAAAGTTTAAGTATGTGGTAAGTTGGCACAAAATTCTAGTAATATATATATATATATATTACTCTATTGTTACTCTTTTCCTATGTTTACTCCATGCCCGCCACATTTCCACTATATACACCTTGTTACACAGTGAATGGGTCCGACACTGGATGCTTGTTTTTGCTTGACCCTATCCTGTGTGATGACGCTTAATCCATTTTGTCTTTGGTGTCCACTATAATCTTATCTTCCATAGCTGGTCTACCAGACCTGATCTACTTTCCAGCCTCCTGATTCTCACCCCTGCCTTTCTATGCTCCATGGACTTCATGTTTTATGATATGCTCTGTAACTGGTGTAACTATGTTACTCTGTTTTTAATGTTAACCTCATGTAAAGCGCTCTGATACCCCCGGGTCTAGCCAGCGCTATATATAAAACTATGCAAATAAATTGAATCATTTCCTGTCAAAGTGAAAGTCCAATGGTACCATAGTAAAGCAGTATGTATCACTTTCATAGACTATAAATGGTTGTGCAAGACCTGTTCAGAATGGAATGTGGAAACACTAGGTAATATATATGTAACTCACTTAAAATAATTTTGTTTCTGAGATTTAAAAAGTAAATCCTGGTCTACAGACAATAATAGTTTTTAAGCAAACTAATTTTGTACTACTTTGCTACTTCTCAATCCTCCTAATTACCAAAGACTGGAGAGGGTGTATAAGCTCATAGGATACACCAGGAAAACAGCAAGAGCGAATGTGAGAGGAGGGGACCAAAAGAAGAGCAACCAGAAGATAACATTGAGTTCGCTTCCAGGGATCCTCATCAATAGTCATAAGCATTAGAATATTCCCGCCCATGCGCGGGACCCTGGAAACACTATCTTATATGTGCCCCACATATATATTCACTGAAAAAACCATAGGTTTGACATATGTTATAGTAAGGAATTTGCATTTAAAAAAACCTTAGAAATTCACTGAAAAAAACATAGGTTTTACACCAGTTATAGTTAGCTGTACATTTTAGTCATACAAAACCATTGAAATTCCCCTGTTATAGTTAGTTGTACTCACTATAACTTGCGCGCCCGCAATCCACTGCTGATGATGTCACATAGTACATCATTCATGACATGGTCAGTGACATCACTGATGACATCTCAAATGACATCACTGATTACATCATCCATGTGGTAACGAAATACACCTCATCATACACTATTTGAAACCATTGACACACCAATGGTATTTTCTAAACACCCACTCAGTGAATCATAGATCTATACACACATCTAATCACTTACCTATAGATTCAGTGTTATATGCAGTGAATAATTAATAGAACAAGAATGAGTGAAAGAGTGTGAGGGACACCGGGAGGCGTCACCAGGCGCTTTACAAGCTCCTTTAAACTAAACTAAGGGAGAGTGAGGAAAACAGAGTGGAAAATAGAAAAGGGGTGAGATACAGACAGGAAGAGAGGTTAGACTGAGTGAGACATAGCAAGAGAGGGAGAGAAAAATGTTCAAAAGATGAGTGAGAGAGTAAATGAAAGGGAGTTAGCAGAAGGGAATGAGGAAAAAGAAATTAGGGAGCAGGATTGACAGATGAAGTGAGGAAAAGAAACTGAGGGGTACTGATGAAATTGGAGAAGAAGAAAAGGAGAAGAGAAGAGGAGTAAGATTGAGTAAAGGGCAGTGATAGTAAGGGGAAAGGAGTAATGGAAAAAAAGCATATTAACAGAAAGGAAAAATCAGTAAATGAGACAAGTATTTATGGAAAGAGAGAAAAGAAAATTAAAAATAGACAAGAGACTGAGACAGTGAAATAGACAAACACAATAAGACTGAGGGAGTGTGAAGGAGTAAAACACTTGCACTTACTAAAACAGAGGAAGAGACTTAGAGACGGATGGAGGAAAGGAGAGTGATGGAGAGAATAAAGGAAGGGGACTGAGCAAAAGGGAGTGAAGGAGTGAAAAAAGTGGAGTGACTGAAGATCAGTGAGGGATGATGTAATAGAAATCTAGTTAGGGGGGAGTGAGAAGAGATTGAGCGATAAAGCAACACAAGGTAGTGATTGAGAAAAAGAGACTTAGAGATGGATGGAGGAAAGGAGAGTGAGGGAGGTAATAAACGAAGGGAAGTGAGCGAAAGAGAGTGAGGAAGTGAAATAAGTTGAGTGAGCGAAGGTGACTGAGGGATGATGTTATGGAAAGAGAGTAAGGGGGAGTGAGAAGATACTGAGGGATAGAACAAGACCAAGGTAGTGATAGGGGAAGATAGGAAAGAGAAGTAAGGGACAGAGAGAGAAAGAGGTAGTTGGACAAGGTGAGTGAGGGTGAAGAAAGAGTACTGATAGTGACAGAAAGACTGTAAAGAAAAATGAAGGGAAGTAATAAGAATGAGTAAAGGAGAGTAAAATGAGTGAAGGGGAATAAGAGAGATTAAAGAATGAGAAAGAGAAGTAAGAGAGTGATGAAAAAGTATTTTTTGTTTGTCATACTTACCCTATAAATAATGACAAATTAGTAGTATATTGCTTTAAAAAATATACTATCTGTGGAAGAAAAGAAAAAATTGAGTTATAATATATATTTCATAATACAAAAGAAAGTAGGAGTGAAGGAAACAAAGTGAAAGAAAGGAAGGGGGAGGGAGAGAGGGAGAGAATGTGTAGTGTATAAATGAATGACTAAAATGACTAGGTGAAGGAGAGGAAGGGACTGAGGGAATGAGTGTGGAAAGGAGAGTATGGTGAGTGAGGAAAGGAGAGTATGATGAGTGAGGAAAGGTGAGACAAACAGTGACTAAAAGAAAGGGACTAAGGGTAGGGGAGTGAGTTAAGGTGAGTGAAAAAGTAAGGGAAGGGCACTAAGGGAAAGAGAGGGAGGGTGAGTGAGAGAAGGGGAGCGGGGCAGAGACAGGGAAGGAGTGTAAGGGACGGAGAGAAGGAAATAAAGTAGGGTAAGGGGAGTGAAGGTTAAGAGAAGTGGAGTGATGATGAGGGAAGGGGTATGAGGATGATAAAAGGGAGGTAAGTGAAAGTGAGAAGTGGGGAGTGAGAGAGAAAAATTGAGTTATAGTGACTAAAATTGTGGAAGAGATTGAAGAAGCAAAAGATAGTGAGAAAGGGAATTAAGGAAGGGTAGTGAACTAAATGGAGTGAAGGAATGAAAGAAGTGGAGTGACTGAAGGATGATGTAATAGAAAGTAAGGGGGGAGTGAGAAGAGATTGAGCGATACAGCAACACAAGGAAGTGATTAAGGAAAAAAGAACAGACAATGGTGAAGGAAGAGTACTTTTGGAGATTAGAGGTGAATGAAAGGCAGTAATGAAAACAAGAAAAGGTGAGTAAGATCAGTAAAGTAAGGTTAGAAAAAGTGATATTAAAGAATGTGAAAGACAGAAAGAAAAGTAAGAGACTGATGAAAAAATATTTAAGTTCTATATACCACAACAACTTGCGTTATAACATGCAAGGCATTTATAGAGGAGATGGTGTACATTTCACAGATGACTGGAACAGAGTCTTTCTTTTGAATTTACAACTCTGCATCGGTACTTACTTGTAGGTACCAAAAACACTTTATAAACACACTCATTTAGAGCCAACCAACATCTAAACTCTGAAACATGTTATTTAACTGTATTTTTTTTGTTTGTTTGTCGACTTGCGCGCATCTCACAGTATTTTTTTCCGCAAAAATATTTTTTTTAGCCCTTTAAGGTCCTTCAGGCACCCCCTGAGAAATCCTAGGGTGTCAGGGAGTCTCTACCTTGCCCCCTTTCCACGATCTCCACTATAGTTTTTCACACTCGCGCGATTTTGTAAAAAACTAAAAAGGTTTCTTTTGCCCTTGGGGGTCCTTAATGGACCCCCTGAGAAAACCTATGGGGGCAGGGAGTCTCCACCCTGCCCCCTTTCCACGTTCTGTCCCTTTGTTCTCTACAATATGTTATATTGGAATCCATCTCACTGGCCTCCCGAACTCGGCTCCATCCCCACTCCGGCCACACACGTGAAAAATCTTGGTGTTCTCATTGATAACACCCTCTCAATGAAACAACAGGCAAACAAAGTGGTCGGCCTTTGTTTCACTATCATGAAATGGTTGAGAAAGATCCTATGGATGCTGCCCCTTGCCACCCAGAAGACCGTAGTCAATGCACTCATAACATCTCGGCTTGACTACGGCAACATCCTTTACCTGGGCTCAAACCAAGCCGTCACCAAACGCCTGCAACTTGCCCAGAATGCGGCTGCAAGACTGCTCTGCAACATCCCTAAAAAATCTAGTGTGTCTAAACATCTGATTGACCTTCATTGGCTCAGGGTGGAAAACCGCATCAGGTTCAAAGCCCTGAGCTACATGTTTAAGATCAAATCAGGCACCGCACCAAAGTATTTACAATCTCTTGCAACCCCCTACTTTCCAGCTAGAGAACTGCGCTCCCAGACCTCTGCATTATTTTCAACCCCGAGATTCAAACTAGCGAGAATGGGAGGGAGATCATTCTCTGTACTAGGGCCCACTCTTTGGAACAAGCTCCCGCTTCACATTCGCAAGGAAGACAACTATGCCAGATTTAGAAAGAACCTGAAGACCTGGCTCTTCCAGAAATAAATTAACCTTTCATTTATCAATTTCCTCCTACTTTTGTCCGATTTGTCATCGGCGCCGGGAAACCCTTCTTGGGTAGCTGTGCGCCATACAAATATAAAAAAAAAAAAATAAATAAATATGTTGACTCGCACTGACAAAATGGCGGTCAACACTTCCTGATTTCCTCCGATTCGAATGTTGACAGACTTCAAACAGCAAATCAGAATTCCGCTCGCGCACAGGGGTGCGTGCACCGGTGCGCGCTTATAGATATATAATTAATTTAAACTTTAATTTTCTCAGCAACTACTGGAGGGATTTACACCATTTAAAGAAAAGCGTAATCTGAGAACCTGACTCTACCTTTTTGCAAAATTTCTTATAATTCCATTCAGCCGTTCGGGCTGTAACCGTGTCTAATCGTCCTATGGAAAATAACATGGGGAAAACACGTTTTGGGACCCCCCTTTTATCTCAGGCCCCACTTGACGAAACCTCCCCCCCCCCCCCCCCGCCCCCGCCCCCCCCACCCCAACTTTCAGGGAAGGAGAAATTCGCAAAGATTCGTCCACCGGCGCCAAAGTTATTCCCAATAGAATGTTGTGGATTTCCTATGGAAACTAGGTCCTAACTTTACCTACCTACTGGCAGCCGCCAGTAGGATGGATGAATATATATATATATATATATATATATATACACACAATCGCAGCCTAATAAACACCAGAACTGAATCATGCTGTAAAGAATTTGCACCATACATGAGAAACAACAACAAAGTTTGTTTAGAAACTGTTTTAATGCTTAGAAAGCAGTAGAAATTCTCATAAAACACTGAAAGCATAGAAAGCTCCCAGGCTGCATTGCAAATACACAGTCTAAAAAGACTGAAAAGCTAACCTGTAGCTGCATAGCAATAAACTGACACCGTGCCTTTAAGGCACCCATTACCCCCAGCTTCCCATCATGCCTCAGGGGTGACAGTTAGGTCAGTTGTTCTTTCCGGCTCCTTCAGGAAGGATCCTGGTGACACAGCTCTACTGATTTCTGTCAGAAATTCACTTCATTTTCACAACGTTTTTTAGCTTACTTCGACGGTTTACATCTTGTCAAGTAAGAATCTGTCTTTTATTGACAGTTTTTTTTTTTGCATTTTCTCCTTAAAATACCTTCTCTTTTTGATACCTGCCCTTCTTGTGGTAAAAAGAAGGCCAAGACCACCATGAAGTCTGTATACTTTGTCTGCCTGAAGAACATGATCCAAGGACCTGTCCTCACTGCAAAACCCTGTCAGGAAGAACTCCGAAGGACAGGGAGAGAATTCACATCTATGGCCTGGCTCATAGGTCATCTAGAGAGAGGTCTCCAGTAAAGAAGGGCTCCAAGAGGTCTAGAACACCTAAGGACAAGACTTCACGCCCTTCAGCTTCAGCGTCGGGCTCGGCGCTGAGGAAAGATCTACTGGTGGGTCATTTATCTAAAAAAAGACCTTTGACGGCGGGCTCGCCGTCGAGAAGAGGAGAGTCGGGTACGTAGTCGACGTCAAGTCTCATCGGCGTTCGGCTTCGAGGGTGCAAAATATCCCTCGGCCATCGTCGCGTAGACCCTCGACGTCGAGATTGGCTGCTCTGCCATCGTCACAGCGAAGTTCGGCGTCAAGAGAGGGACATGTTCCGTCATCGGCTGCGCATCGCCGTTCGACGTCGAGACATCCTTGATCTTCACCAGCCTCTCACCGACATCGCTCGCCGTCGAGGCATTAGACATCGAAAGAGCACTCGACGTCGAGGTGACAAGGTTCGAGGAAGCATGCTGGATCGCCGTCATGAGACTCCCGACCGATGTCGAGACCTGATCCAGAGAAGGATCAGTGAATCTGGTGACGGAGTCAGCGTCCCGCCACTCCTCCTCTCATTCGTCCAGGCGAGCTTCCTCAAGGTCAACCTCTCCAGAGGCCGGTAACCCTGCACGCAAGTCACCTTTGCGACAGACGGAGCCTTCTCCTACTGAGGTGCGGTTGTCCCCGAGCTGGCATCTGCCTTTACATCACTGGCGAGATTCAGGGTCTACGGGTCGGATGCAGGAGTACGCCAGTCCTATGCATTAACAGAGCCCATCTTGGATATCTGGCATAAAGGAATGTCCACTCCAGCGGCTTCCAGGACTGTGGTTAGGAGATACAAGGTGGCTCCTTGGGATCCAGTGTTTCTGTCCTCCCATCCTGCACCAGAAGCTTGGTGGCCCAGGCTTCTTGCTGTTTTAAGATGTCTGCAGGTTCCTTTCCATCAACTCTTGCTGATAGGGAGTCAAAGCTCATGGTGCAGTAGGCAAAGAAAGTTTACTCATCTGGGAGTATGGCTCTAAAATCTACGAATGCCACGTCTCTTGGGCTGTTCATTCATTCCCTCATGAACACAGCCAAAGAGGATGTACCAAAGTTGCCCGTAAAGGTCCAAGGGCATATTTCAGAGGTGATATCAAATTCCCAAGCTGCTGCCCACCAAGTGATCCAATCTGAACTGGACACGGCCGATTCTGTAGCCCGAGCAATGGGGTTGTCTGGCAATGAGGAGGCATGCCTGATTGCGTGGTTAAGGATTCTAGCGCGATGTCCAGGCTACATTGCTGTACTCACTCTTTGATGGGTTCCGTCTGTTCGGGGCTTAAGCAGATTCAGCTCTGCAACGCTTTAAGGACAGCAAGGCTACGGCAAGATCTGTGGGATTTCCGACCCACCCGAGGAGCTTTGGACAGTTTCGCAAGTTTCGTGGCTTTGCAAAAAACTTGTTCTTTCGTGGGAGGCAGCAACCAACAGCAGGCAAATCCCTTGTTCAGGTCCTACAAGGGAAAGGGCAGAGGTCATCTGCGGATTTCGGCCTGACAACCAGTCTCATTCTCCTCCTCCCCCTCTCCAGCCATTTCTGAAGGGAAGCAGCTCTAGCTCCACCATCTTAGAGCATGCCTGTCCCGTGGGAGAATGGGTGTCCCATGTTCTACCTCATTGGAGCTCTGTCACTACAGACCTTTGGGTTTTAAACATCATATAAAATAGATATGCCCTACCTTTACTGGAGTTTCCCCCTCCTTCCCCTCCCCGTCAGGGTCTTTGCTCAGAAGACCATCTTCTGCTTCTTCAGCAGGAGTGCAGTCATTGCTGTAAAAGGGTGCAATCAAGGTAGTTCCTGATTCCCAACAAGGACCGTCGCTTACAGGCAATCCTCAACCTCAGTTGACCCTGGCACAGGTTCTTTTCACACTGGAGAAAAAAGACTGGATGGGGTTGATCGATTTTCAGGATGGGTATTTTCACATTCCTTTTCTGAAGTCGCATCAGGAGTATCTCTGTTTTACGGTGGGGTCTCAACATTACCAGTTTGCAGCCTGTCCTGCACATAGGTGATGGCGGTGGTAGCAACAAGTCTCAGAAGTTCGGGGATCCCTGTGTTTTTCTATCTGAACGACTGGCTGCTCCAGGGATGGTGTTTCGTCATTTGCAAGTGAAAACACAGCTATTGTTCAACTTGGGTTTTCGATAAATGTACCCAAGTCTCACCTGGTGCCTTCTCAGCGCAAGCTGTTCATAGGGGCAGGACTGGACACTACAGTGAGTCGTGCCTTTATGCCTCCACAGAGGACTCCAGACATCCAGACTATGATTCCACTTTTTCAGAAGTGAGCTTCTTACCCTGTCCAGAAGGTCTTGTGTCTGCTGGTCTGTTCCCTTCCTGCATACTGTTGGTCAACCATGCACATTGTCATATGAGGGCCCTCCGCAGCAGTGGTTTCAACACAACAGAGATTTTGAGGAATTGGTCAAGATCTCCATAGACACTGCAGAGAGGCTCTACGGTTCTGGTCCTTGGCTCAGGACCATCTAATGCTAAGATATGAATGTTAGCAGCCCTACATGCCAAGAACAGATGCATACTGGTAAGTAGCATATTCAATAACACACACTGCCCGGCATTCTGCAGTCTCCAGTATCTGACGCTGGGAGCATTGGGGGATGCGTTACCGATCGATTGGTGCACCCTCCTCTCAGTCTCCCTCTCGGGGCTGATCTCCTCTCACAGGGGCAGGTTCTACACCCCCACCAACAGAGCCTACCTTCATGCCTGGAGATTGAACAGGGTAACCAGAGTTCTTTCTCCCCGGATGTGGTTGATATATTATCGGCCAGAAGACTCCACCAAATCTGTTTATTCTGGTAGGTGGTCCTACTTTGTTAAATGGTGTAGAGAGAGACAGATTGATCCCTTACAGGCCCATTTATCTGATGCTCTGAGTTTCTCTCTTCCCCTTGCACAACAGTGTTGTGCATTAGCTACTGTTAAGGGCTACTTACCTGCCTTGTTGGCTTTTCTCTGTTTACCAGATCAACCTTGTTGTTTAAATTTCCCATAGTTATGAGATTCATTAAAGGCCTCACTAATACGTTTCCTCCCACTCCTTTTCTCATGCCTCAGTGGGATTTGAATTTGGTTCTCATATTTTTTATGGGTTCACCCTTTGAAGCTTTGCATATTTGTTCCTTAGGGTTTCTAGCATTTAAAACTTTATTTTTAGTGGCAATCACTTCCGCTGGGCGAGTGAGTGAATTGCAGGCTCTTAGTTCCAAGCCTCCTTTTACATCTTTCCAGATAAGATGGTTCTTAGGACCAGAGCTTCTTTCCTGCCTAAGGTGGTCACTCCTTTCCACTTGGGATAGCCCATCACCTAACCCACTTTCTATCATCCCCCTCACCCTTCTGAGGTGGAGGAGAGACTTCATCGCCTGCATCTGAAGAGGGCAGTCAGCTTCTACTTGGAAAGAACCAAGAACTTCAGGTTGGACGATCGATACTCTTCATTAGTTATGTGGGTAAAATTAAGGGCAAGACTGACCACAAAAGAACGCTGTCCAGGAGGATTATCCTGTTCATCAAGATTTGCTACGCCTTGACAAAGAAAGACTCCTGAAGGCATTTGTGCTCATCCTATCCGAGCTAAGTCTTTCTTCTTGGCTTTGGCAGAGGTGTCCCTGTGGTAGACACCTGCAAAAGTGCAACTTGTGCCTCCATCCACACTTTTGAAAAGCACTATTGTTTGGATTCAGAGGTGAGGAGGGACGTTCATTTTGCTAAGGCACAGAAAAAATGGGTGAAACTGACGTCAGCACACCGCCGAGGTCTTCTAATGGCTCTGATGAAGTCACGCGGAACCGCGTGCAGAGTCGTTCCATTGTGATGTCCTCGTCTAAGAGCTGAGGAGAAAAGTTTCTGTGGCATGCTGGCATTGGGATAATTCAAAACGTGAGGAATCCACAGGCAGGAACTGTATCCACCAGAAAAAGCGTTACCAATGGTAAGTAACTTGTTCTTTTCACCGCTCCCTCTCCTGCCTCAGAATCGAAGGAAGATCACAATTGACCAGGCCCAAGTCATTCTCATTGTCCTGGACAGGGCCAGGAGAGTGTGGTATCCAGTGCTCTTGATCTTCAATATTTATCCTTTGATAGGATGTTCACTTCCCTAGAATGTACTGTCTCAGCAGCAGGTCAGGATTCTACATCCGAACTTACATAACCTATATCTTTCTGAATGGACATTAAACAGCAGCAATTGAATGTGTTTAAATTGTCAATTATAGTTGTTGATTTCATTCTTTTGGCCAGGCGCCCTTCTATGAAGGTCTATTCTGGGCTCTGGGGAAAAGGTGTTGCCTTATGTGGCGCTCTAAAAAACAACCCAGTGCAAGCCAAATTTTCTGATGTTCTTTACGACATTCTTCCGCTATCCCAGCAATGCCTTGCGGCTTGCTCAATGAAAGGCTGTTTGTCTGCTTTTTAGGCCTTTCTGTGTCTATCTGACCAATTTTGTTTAGGCCACCGGTTGTGATGCATCTCATAAAAAGTTTGACTCCACGCATTCCCCCAAACCCTTTGTATGCCTCAATGGGGACCTGAACTTGGGCTTGATATTTCTCATGTGTACACCCTTTAAGCCTATGCACAGCTATTTGTTCGCTAGGACTCATAACACAAAAAATGTCTGCTTCATTGCAGTTATGTCAGCACATCAGAACTGAACTTGGTGCTTCAGCTGCCCTGCATCCCGTTCTGTCCAGACAAATTGATGCCAAGGACCTGGGTGGCCTTTTTGCCTAAGTCTGTGACTCCTTTCCATGTTAGCTAATCAATCACTCTGCCAGTGTTTTTTTCTCTGCCATCGCCCTTGAGCCTAAGATTTAACCTCAAAGGCACAAAATACAATCGCATTAATTATTGTCTCTTTCGTTTTTTTTCTGATGTAAAGAAAAGCAAATATATCAAGTTGGTGTGCAGTTCCTTAGTGCGAAAGAGTGTGTTCAGGTCTGAGAAAAAGTGCCCTCACACACCCGAAGGATGTCATATGAGCCTGCTCCTCATCGGGCCAGCGCTGCAATGCCTGACGGGTACCCACAAAGGGGCTCTTTAGCGGAGATCTTTTTAGTGAAGCCGTTTGGTGCGAGGGGTGTGTGGAAAGAGTAGTGTTGTGGGTGCAGAATGGGGCTTTAAAATAGGTTTAGGGAGGCCCTACGGCCTAAAATGTTATTCCTGAGACTCACTTACGTAACTAAAAACAGTGTGGCCCTAACCGGATACAATGGTACTAAAGGGCATGTGTGATGTAAAAGGTAGACATGTTTCTTGCCTCTGTTAGCCCCCAACGGTTCTTATGGCAATTCATCAGGACGGGTGAGTTGAGGAAATATTCGTAGTCTTACTCTACTACAACGCTGGTGCTTAGAGTAAAAGAAATGCTATAGTGACCAGCTTTGCAAGTAAATACCAGGTCCGATTTACCTAGTATTGTGTGACCCCACGTACTGAAGGTCTGAGCTGACGGGAGCGTTTAATCAGAGCGCGTAGCGCCTCACGACAGATGGGCGGCATGGCAACTAGACCTTCTCCTACCCCGGCTCTGGTTCCCGTCTACGGCCTTTCACACCACACATGCCCTTTAGGACCATTGTATCCGGTTAGGGAACACTCTTATTCGCACCAAGGAACCGCACACCAGCTTCATATATTTAATCTCGTTAGGGAGTAGGTGTGCTGGACCTGCTTAAAAAAGCTCTGGGTTCCTCATTTTGAGAATGAAAGAAAAGCAAGTCAGTGCAGAAGAGGACCCTATCAAGGTGGACAGTCATTTCAATCATAGCGCGGATGTGCTGAAGGAGGTTGTTCCATGCTTTGGGGAGGAGAGATAAGAGAAAGCATGGCCTCTCAACTGTGGCTTTACAGATGCAAGGTATTTAAAGTAGGTGTATTTGTGATTTGGGAGGCAGTGCAGTTCTCTGAGATACTGGGTGATGTGGGTGCTGCGGGGTAGGCGGAGAATGTATCTTTCTGTGGACTTTTGTATGGTCTGGATCCAGTTCAGTAGCTTCTTAATGATTCCTGCGTAGTGTGTGTTGGCATAATAGAGTCTACTGGTGATCAAGTCCTATGTTTTTCTGGTGTTCTCAGGAAACCATTTGAAGGTCATTCATGGCATCTTAAGAATGTGAAAGCAGGAGGAGATCCCTGCGTTTACTTGGGCTGTCAAGTTGAGCTTGTCATCCAAGATTATTCTTACATTTCTTGCATTAGGGGTGGGTGTGGTTGAGGCTTCCAGGTTAGTATCCCACCAGGTGTCCCAGGCAGATGTTTTCTTTCCAAAGATCACTACCACGGTTTTGTCAGTGTTTAATTGGAGGCAGTTGGTTTTGCAGCGTGAGTCTTTATGGATTCACTATGCTGTGCATTATTCCGCGGTCTAGTGGTTGGGTCCGGAATCGTAGTCTTTTTTATTTATTTATTTATTTATTTATTTTCGTAGCCCAGGTGGGCGTCGACATCCCACCTTTTGGTGTCCGTCCTGTGATGTTGGCGTGCTTCCTGCGGAAGCTCCCACCCTTGGGCGCCATCTTCAGATTCTTTTTTCCACCTTTGGGTCTGGATCGTTCCCGAGAAGGCTCCAGAGATTTGGAGAAAAGAAGAAGCAAGACTCGGAAAAGACGAGGGAAGACTACACCACCGAAAAGGACGACGAAGAAGGGGAAATTTTCGACATTCCTCGACGTCCACAGGAGAATGCACAATCAGGGCGACACCCTGAACGCAGGACATGGACAACACACCATTCAAATTCTGCCGAAACTGCCATCATAAGTACGTGCAGAAGGACCAACACCCAGTCTGTAACCTCTGCCTGCCGGTCAACCACGAAAGCAGAGATTGCAACGCCTGCTCCGTGTTCACCCCGAAGACCCTTCGAGTGAGAGAGAGGCAAAGGATCGCAAACTACACCATGCAGGGCAAGAGCCAACCTCCGTCCCTTCGAGACCTGGGACTCTCAACCGACGAGGAGGATTAAGTCGCCGAAGAAGACATTGGCTACACGGTCGCAGAGACGGATAATAAGAAGACTACTGATGAGAATAGACGACCCAAAAAGGCCCAAAAGACTCTCGACAGTCCACACAAGACTCTAGAAAAATCGAGGCCAAGCCCCGAAAGCGCCGTCGCCGAGAACTTCGGCGTCCGCAGCAGCATCCAGGCCCAGGGGATCCTCTCAGAAGGACTCCCTGGTGTCGAAGGAGGGTGACCAACCAAAGTCGTCGAAAAGCCTCCAAGAAAAGGAGCGCTCGACTACGAAAATATCTTCGAAGTCGATGACGAAAGACGCAAGACCAGCCTCGACGCCGAAAACAGCGTCGCCGCTAAAAACAATCTCGACGCCGAAACCCATCTTGGCGCCAGCTAGCGCGCCAAAGAGACCGGCACAACCACTCGATGCCGAACAGGCGGCGGAGATGGAAAGAAAGAAGAGGAGACTCGAAGCAGAGATGGAGAACATCCTGCGGCAAAAGAAAGATTTCGAAGAGAAAATGAAATCTTATACAATTCCCTCGAGGCCAAAGTCACCAGAAGTACATGTGGTCGAAGATGAAGAGGAAGATTTCGAAGTAGAACAAGCGTCGGAGACCTTGGAAGATCTGGCATTTCAGGAAGATGATAATGCCTATTACGAGGAGGAGAGAGAGGACGAACATACGGTGTACCAAGAATCAACATACTCGGATACACAGGAGGTCGAGTGGCAGGACGTCGATGCCGAAAGTCCAAAAGAGGGAGTGGACACATATCCAGCGAGGCCCTTGCCACAGGACGACATTGGGCTCTATAATGAATGCATCAAGAACGCTGCAACAGCGTTCAGGGTCAAGCTCGAAGAGGAGGTGCCGAAAGGGGATTTCCTAGTAGAGACACCACTTCCAATGCACACTAGGAGCCAGTACCTGCCAATGCTTGAAAGCATCAAAGGGCAAGGAAGAGAGGCATTCAAGGAGCCTGCTACTTGTAAACCCGTCACGCCAAGGACGGAGAAAAAATACAAGCACTCCTCAAAGGACCCAGCCTACATACAGGGCACGGTCGCTGCTGACTCTATCATCACGGCAACAGCAAGAAGAAGGGCCAATGTGCCAACTACTTCGGGTCCACCCCCTGATAAAGAGAGCAGAAGGATGGACCTAACAGGAAGGAAGATCGAAAGGAATGCCGCTATGCACTGGTGCATGACTAATCCCAATGCACTACTCAACAGACACCATTACCAGATCATGGAGGAACTGGGCCAGTTGGTGAAACACCTACCTCAGGAGCACCAACAAAGGGCTTCGCACCTGGTAGAGGAAGGCAAGAACTTGGCAAACTCTAGCCTAAAAACAGCACTGTACGGGGCAGACACGGCCAGCAGGCTTATGATGCTGGGCATCACAGAAAGAAGACAAGCCTGGCTCAGAATATCAGGCTTTAAACTGGAGGTGCAACACAACATCCTGAACACTCCGTTCAACGGTGAGACACTGTTCGGTGCAATAGTGGACGACAAGCTCTCACAGCTCAAAAAGGATAATGACACCGCAAGATCCATGGGGGCCTTGCAATTCAGGGGAGCGAAGAGAGGGACCCCGTCAAGGAGACCACATGGGAGAGGTGGGAACCAGCCAGGAACGTCGCATCAGTCCTTCCAACATTCCCACCAAAGCGACACCCATACACAACATGGCCATCAAAAACAGCAATGGCAATACCAACATAGGGGCCAGTCCTTTCGCGGGAAAGCGGGCGGACGTGGAAACACCAGGAGGGGTGGACAGCAAACGACCTCCAAGTGACTGCCTCATTGACAGTGCACACCCTACAAAAAACTCCAAGGAGGAGCACAAAAGCAGAAAACTGGAGTCTCACGCACCAAAACAACACGAGCACATGACATCAGTGGGAGGAAGATTAAAACTCTTCCTCCAGGAGTGGAGAAACATTACAATGGACAAATGGATCATCAACACAATACAGTACGGGTACTGCATAGAGTTAGAAAAAACACCACCAAGCAGAAGACCAAAGAAAAGAGCACTATCAAAAAAGGAACTAGAGCTTCTTCAGAAGGAAGCCGAGGAACTGCTACTAAAGGAGGCTATCGAGCCTGTACCTCCCAGGGAAAGGAACAAGGGGGTGTACTCTACGTACTTCCTAGTACCCAAAGTAGACGAAACTATGAGACCCATCCTGGACCTAAGGTTCCTCAACAAATTCATAAAGACACAGAAATTCAAAATGACATCCCTGCAAGAAGTACTCCCACAGATTCAGACAGGGGACTTCATGGTCACCATAGACCTAAAGGATGCCTACCTACACATCCCAATGAACAGACGGCACAAGCATCTGCTACGATTTGCAATCCACTCAGACCACTACCAATTCACGGCATTGGCCTTCGGACTAAAATCAGCACCAAGGGTGTTCACAAAGTGTCTGGCAGCAGTCGCAGCCCACTTAAGGAGGGAGGAGATACACGTATACCCTTACCTAGACGAATGGCTCATAAAGACAAAGTCATACAATACGTGCAAACAGCACGCTCAGAGAGTGACAGACACACTAATCGCCCTAGGTTTCTCCATTCACTGGAAGAAATCCTCCATAAACCCACAACAGGTCAAAATATTTCTGGGGGCACAAATCGACACCATTCAAGGGAAGGTGCTCCCCAGCGAGAAGAGAAAGACGGCACTGTTGAAGAAGGCGCGCCTCTACCAGAAGGAGCAAGCTTTGACAGTGAGGGCGGTGAGCAAGATGATGGGCATGATGGCCTCATGCATCCACATAATACCAAATGTCCGACTACACATGAGACCACTCCAGGAGTGGCTGCAGGACCAATGGTCCCAAGCGACGGGGTGTTGGGAGGAACTAGTGGTTGTAACGCACGCAGTGCAAGAGGAGATATCATGGTGGAACAAAGAAAACATAACAAAAGGGAAACTTCTAACACCACCAACACCAACAGTGACCATCACCATGGACTCATCCCAAAAGGGATGGGGAGCACACATGGAAAAACTACGCGTGAGTGGCTTATGGACACAAGCAGCTGCTGTAAAACACATCAATTACCTAGAACTAAAGACCGTTCTCCTAGCTATGAAAGCCTTCCAAACAGTGCTGATCCAGACGGACAACACAACAGCGATGTTCTACATAAACAAACAGGGAGGAACACAATCCGCACCGCTGTCAGAGCTAGCGCAAGAAATATGGAAATGGGCAATACCATTGAAAATAGATCTACTTGCGATACATCTGCCAGGAAAAGAAAACGTGGAAGCAGACTGGCTCAGCAGACAGACATCGGCCTCGCACGAATGGGAGCTGAATGCACAAGAAACAAAGAGACTGTTCGACAGGTGGGGAATACCTTCAATAGACCTGTTTGCAACACACCAGAACCCGAAATGCCAACACTTCGCATCGAGACAACCAGAGGAGGGGTCCCTGGGGAATGCCCTATGGATAAGCTGGTCAAAGACATTTGCCTACGCTTTTCCGCCGATTCCCCTGATACACAAGGTACTCAGCAAGTGCAGGACAAGCAGCATGACCCTCATACTGATCGCACCCCAGTGGGCCAGACAAACATGGTACTCTCAGATTATGGAAATGACACAGAGTGCACCTCACAAATTTGGGAGGAGGAAAGACCTACTCTCCATGAAAAACGGAGGGGTGTTGCATCCAGAGCCAGAAAGTCTCAGCCTAGCAGCCTGGCTCCTGCGGACATAGAGTTTGCACACCTAAGGCTACCTGAGAGCACCCTGAGGGTACTTCGAGAGGCAAGAAGACCAAGCACACGCAAATGCTACGTGGCCAAATGGAAGAGGTTCACATTATGGTGCAAAAAGGAGGGTCTGCACAACAAGATGACAAGAGACTCTACAGTCCTTAAGTACCTCAAATACCTGCTCGAGACTAACCTGAGCTCATCATCGCTAAGGGTACACCTAGCAGCCATTGTCGCCTACACTAGAGGGGAAACAGGCAAAAGCTTCTTTACTTCTATAATTGTAAAAAGATTCTTGGAAGGTGCAAAAAGAATAGCACCACCTAAAAGATTACCACCACCGGCATGGAACCTCAATATAGTACTGACAGAACTCATGAAAGCACCTTTTGAACCGATGCATAAAGCCTCATTACAGATGCTAACGTTAAAAACAGCATTCCTAGTGGCAATCACCTCGCTACGCAGAGTAAGCGAGCTTCAGGCGTTAACACTACAGGAACCCTACATACAAATTCACAACAACAGGGTGGTGATGAGAACGGACCCACACTTTATGCCAAAGGTGGTGTCCAAGTTTCACATCAACCAGACAATTCAAATACCAAGTTTCTTTCAGAAACCAACAACAAAAGCAGAAAGGGCACTGCACACTCTGGATGCGAGACGTGCAGTCATGCATTACATAGAAAGAACTAAAGATCACAGGAAAACCAAACAGTTTTTTGTCTCCTTTGCTGAAAGTTTCATGGGAAAAGCTGTTACTAAAGGAACAATTGCACGATGGATCTCGCAAACTATACAATTCTGCCACAAACAAGCTGGACAAGAACTAGTAGAGGGGCCAAGGGCCCATTCAACAAGAAAGAAGGGAGCTACAATAGCCTTCTTGGCAAACACTCCCATTCAGGACATATGCCTGGCGGCAACATGGGCTTCTGTGCGCACGTTCACAAAACACTACTGTGTGGACATACAAATGCTCCTGTCATCACCTCGTTATTGAACCTATCATTTAGAACTGGTCTGGTCCCTAGCAACTGGAAACATGCAATGATGGTCCCTCTGTTGAAAAAAACCTTCATTGGACCCTGCTATTCCTGAAAATCTAAGGCCAATATCTCTTCTTCCCTATGTGGCTAAAATTGCAGAGAAACATCTGAGTGGCCATCTCTCTAAGTTTTTGGAAGAGAGGCGGGTTCTACATGATACCCAGTCCGAGCTGTCTCCAGCTAAACGCAGGGAAGACTGAGGTGATGGTGGTTGGAAAACAGTCCTCTCTCTGGTCACAGCACTGGTGGCCCGAGGCACTGGGAACTAGTCCAGTGCCGAAAGCCAAGGTGAAAAATTTGGGAGTGTGGTTCGACAATGGTCTCTCCTTCTCCTCGCAAATATCAGCTGTGGCTGGGATGTGTTTTGGCATTTTTAGGATGATGCGTAAGATCGTGGACTTTCTCCCCCTAAATGCTAAAAGGTCGATTGTACAGGTGTTGGTTACATCTCGCCTTGATTACTGCAATGTCCTGTAAATAGGGTTAACGGCCAAAAATCTGAACATCCTGCAGAAAGTCCAAAAATTCCGCAGCCCGGCTCATCCTGAATGTACCTAGGAGGGCATTGGTTTGAGAAGCCTTAAAGGTACTGCATTGGCTTCCTATTCGGGCTAGAGTTACCTTTAAGGCTCTATGCCTGAGTCACAGGATCCTGGGGGAAAGGAGACTGCACTTTTAATGGCCTCACCTGACAGCTCACCAGCCTGCTCGTAATTTGAGATCATTGGGTAGTGCAAGAGTGATTGTGCCCGGGGTGCATAAGGCGCGGTTGGGCGGAAGATCTTTTGGCTTCCTGGCAGCAAGGCCTGGAATGAGCTTCCAGTGGATCTTAGGACAACTGAATCGGAGTCTGTTTCGTAAGAAATTGAAAACTTGGCTCTTCCGTGTGGTGAGGTGTCAGCTGGTTTGGATGCCTGCGTTTTCGGTGGCAGTTTGAGAGGGTTTTTGGGGTTCAGCTATGTCCTAGGGCGGGGACACTCCGGTTGGGGTAACCATTGCGCTTTATAAGCTCACCAATAATAATAGGGTAGAAGTTAGAATGGGCAGTAATTAGTTAGTTGCGCCGGTATCCTCCAAGAGTCTCTTTAGCAGTGCATTGACCATCACATGTTTCCATGCAACCAGGAATGTCTTGGAAGGGATGGAAGTGTTCATGATGCAGGTGAGGACTTCGCTGATACGGATGGTGTCCATGTTGTAGAAACAGGGAGGGCTGCGGTCTATAGATGCCCCGGAGTGTATGGTTCCCATGATGCTGAATGTTGGCTGTCGGTGCCCTTTCAACCAGCATCAGGTTCCGCTCAAACTCGGTTCCAGCACCGCTCCACACGCCATTTCCCTTTGCATCAATGTCACTGAAGAATCTGCAGCCCATTGTGCTATCAGACTCCAAGGAGAATTCACCATGACCTCAAACCAGCCAAGTCCAGATCTCACCGAAATGCAACCAACAGACCACCCCTCCCTGAGACACTTTGTCCCTACCCATGTGTTAGGCCTCAAACTTTACACCATCCTTTCAGTTCTAACTCAGACAATAACAGTTATGAGGAAGGGTTGATTATATCCCACAGTATGATGAGGAACTGCAAGGCGCCAGTGATCTGGCTATCTATTCAGATACTGGTTTTGTGTCCCACCTTATTCTATTGCAGAGGAAAGCGCCTCCTTCAGTCATTATGCAAAAGGCAGTAGATGTTAGCAAAAAAGCAGATTCAACCCAAGAACATTTTAACCCCTTTACTGCTAAGGCAATATTTTGGCCCTCATTTAATTTCCATTGAAATCAATGAAAAGTGCATGACGAGTTACCCTTGTCTTTAGCATCCAAGAGGTTAAGGAGAGCAGGGCTACAGCATTTTCCTTGAATCTTTCTCCCCACCTGTCAGTTCCTCCAAAAATGTCACCCTCTCTGTGGCTACAATCAGGGTATTCAGTTTTGCGAAATCCAGATCATTCCACCATCTCAGTAAGCATTTCAGCCCTTTTATAGCCGAGGCCGCGGCTCCCATAGACAAACACAAAGGACACCAGGGGCCACATGCAACCCAGTCCCCAGTATCCGGGTCCATAAAACTGCTTTAGTGTGTACATGTTGGCACACAGCCATCCAGTTGGAGGAAGGATCTGATATTTCCTCCAAAGGTGGCAGGCCATCACTTCAGATAAGTGAGTCCTGCAGTTGAATATCTAGGTAATGCTTTCCCTTTTCTTTCTACCTGCTGCCCCTTCCTCCTCCATCAGTACTACTGACAGGGGCCCACCTGTCATTCTTGCAGCAGAAAGTGCAGTCCTGTTTGGCCAAAGTGGCATGGAATGAGTTCCAGCCATAGAACTAGGAACTGACTGTTATACTGGTTATTTCCTGGTGCCCCCAAAGAAGTGGAGGTCTTTGTCCTATTTTAGAACTTCGCACTGTCAACGCCTTTCCGTGGAAGGACCAATTCAAGATGCTTGCCCAAGTCGTACTTATCGCCAGAGGAAGGCTTGTGCAGGTGCTCATGGACAGCACCATGCAGGGCTGGGTGGGGTCCTTGAGCTCTGTTGTGGAAATTCTGCACTTCTGGAAGTGCCTCGATCGCCAGGGAATTTCTTTGGTGGTGAACCACCTGGGAGGGATCTCTAAATGCCGAGGGGGATGAACTCCGCCATTGACGCTTCGCAGATCACAAATGGCAGTTGCCCCTGAAGGTGGCAAAGGATGTCTTATGTCAATGGGGAGAAATGCCTTCTGTCTAGAGTGGAGTGCAGGACTCCTGCTTCACTCCCACTAAGTCCAATGCCCTGAGTACTGAAGAAGAACAGGAATGACACGGTCCAAACCAGCCTAGTGGTGGTGCCTGACTGGGCCAGGAGAGTGTGGTACTTGGACTTGTGGGCTTAAGCATATGTCCTCCGATCAAGCTGTCACTTCGGGAGGATCTTCTGTTGCAGCAACAGGTCAAGGTCCTGCACCTAGGTCTGCACAATTTGCATCTCCATGCCTGGAGATTGAGCAGCGGCAGTTGACCTATTTCGACCTTCCTCCTAATGTTTTTGATGTCCTTTTGGCAGCAAGACATCCCTTTACAAAATTACTGTGCACCAATCGTCTGGACAAATTTGTGGCTTGATGCAGCACTCTGCTAATGAGCTCCCTTCAAGTAAAGTTGGGTGAAATGTTATTTTTGTCCCTGACCCAGCAAAGACTTCTTTTGGACACTGTTAAGGGCTATTTGTTGGTTTGTACAATTTTTGTGTGGTTGTCAGATCAGCCATATTTATTTAAATCACCAAAACTTTGTGATGCCAAAGTGGAATTTGATCTTAGTTTTCATGTTTTTTATGTGCACCCATTTTGAATGGCTGCACAGTTGTCCATTAAGGCTTCTTGATTTGAAAACTCTTTCTGATTGTCATAACATCAGCTAGGCTGGTGAGCAAACTGCAGGCTCCTGTTTTTTCAACCCACTTTTACGTGACATTCTTTCCTGGTAAATTGGTGTTGTGGATCTGAGCTGCCTTTATACTGAAAATGGTCACTTCATTTCAAGTTGGGCAAGCTGTTACTCTTTCAGCATGGTTTTCCTGACCTCATCCCTCTAGGAAGAAAAACAACTTCATCTGTTGGACCCAAAGAGGACACTAAGCTTTTATACTGATCACACCAAAGAACGCAATTCCAATTACAAAAACATCAAGACTATAACTTATCTAATGACTTAAGCAAACAAAGGTTATGACATTTGGAAGGTTTAAGAAAAAGCCAGTTGGAAAATTGATAGGTATATTGATCAAGTAGGCAATTATGATTACAGCAACCTGACTGTGGATAATAAATTACCCTGGACAGATCACATCTTAAATAAGAGAAAGAAAGTAGACATTGTGGTGAACTCTATAAAAAGATTCCGTATCATCTATGGAGGGCCCGCCATTGATAAATGATTGAATGCATTTTAATTTACACTCATCTATTTGCCGCTGTTATTTTTTTTACAATAAAGCGAGTGATTGTTTAGTTGAAAGATATATAAATGGGATCAGAACATGCAGAATCCTGTGCTCTTCTACAGCCCACAACAAACTCTGCCTTGAGCTTTTGATTACTTTATTATCCTTACCCCCGGACAGGGTCCTCGTATGTTTTGTCTGTGATTATCCTATGGATTAGGATAATTCTGTTACATGGTTGATAGTTATGGAATTGATTCAGTGTAGAGGTTCCATAATAAATCTGTGCAATAAAAAGGTTGGAAAAATCAAGAATAACCTGTCATTGTTCAATAAGTTGATATGCCTCCCTTGACGAAAGCACACAGAACAAATATAGAATAGCCTCAGTATCAATAGTAAATTAAAAGATCTTCTTTTACATGCTTCTAAACATGCAGTCTACATTTTGGACACTTACTGCAATTCCAAGCGGAATTATCCAATCTCTTCATTTCAGCCTGTATGTAAAAAATAGTATTTATCTAAATCTATTTAGTAAGATTTTGTTTATTTTAGATCTCAATATTCCATTATGAGGGCGCATGAAATTCTCAGTGCTCATCATCCAAAAGCTGTGAATTGTGTTGATGGAAGGGGCGACTCAAACAAGTACTTAACTTGTTTATATTCAACCCTTCTAGAAATAAGAAAGACATATCTAAAAGAGGCATTGGTCAAAGACAATATTAGATTGATCAATCAGGCTATTACGTATTGTTTTTGAGTGACTGATTATGACTGCATTGGTAAATTGATGACATTTTTAGATCTGGCCTATTGTTGCTGCATAAATATCTGAATTAAATTATTTTACTTGTATACATGCATATGCTTGTTTTTTTTAGAACTGATTTTAGATATTTCTGTGTATGTAAAGAAATATTTATTCTTTCTATGCTATAAATTATATTTTCATTTTGAGAGCGCCCTGCCTCAAGTACGGGTTACCAATTCTCATTTAGCAGGACCAGCTTGATCACGGTATCGGAATAATGTTCGGAGACTGCTCTCTCCTGAACAATCACTCAAGTCAACATTAATTGTTTTTGTTAATCTATTCAAGAATTTAGATGTTAAACTGCAATCACGATTAAGAATATATGTTGCAGTTTTTTTTCCTTCACAAGTATCATACTCTTAATTGTAATCCACTCATACTTCCTGCTCGTTCCCAGATTGGGTGTAAAATGTAAAACACATTCAACAAAATATGAACTTTAAAAGCTGCTTCTGCAGAGCATGTTAGTATTTGTCCTTTTGCCAAAAATGTCTAAAGACTTCATGTGGTGAATTATTTTCTAATGGAAGTGTTCCTGGACTTTCAGGTAAAATTCAGATTAGGGATCACAGGAAGATGAACATGAAGATTTACTAGACTTATGTTACCTTTTTATCACTGTTGCTTGAAAGCATTTTAGTTAATGCATCATATGGTAAATTATGTTCCCTGAGTTATCAATATGTATTTCTCCTAGATATCATGAGTTATCTGTTTGTCTATTCCTTTCCTAGAATGGGTTTGCTGTGGTTCGGCCCCCGGGTCATCATGCAGAAGAGAGTACACCCATGTAAGTGAGTGAGTTTTTCATGTGGATATCTCCTGTACTCTTGGGGTTTATAAAGCAGTGCTTGAATAGCTGTATGGGCTATTTAATTCAACCTAAACAAAACGTAATGTGAGTATCCAACAATTGAAATAGTCAAGTCTGAAATTCACTTTTTTGATCATGAAACGCATAGTCTTACAGAGACACATCCACAAATCAGTGTGGGTATCTGCTCAAGGACTTCTTATTTATTCTTCCAACAGTGTTTTTCATACAAACCCCTCACATATGGATGACCCCACAGTCCTATTTAATCCAACAGTTTACATAAACCTCCTAATTGCATTAAGGTACCAGCTCATGCACTCACTGTGTATCGTTCCGCCACATGGTCATTGAAACTTACAGATCTTCCACCTGTGTGTTTCCACATGCTTGATTAAACAGCCCTGTTGATGAAAAT
Source organism: Lissotriton vulgaris (assembly GCF_964263255.1). NCBI lineage: Eukaryota > Metazoa > Chordata > Amphibia > Caudata > Salamandridae > Lissotriton > Lissotriton vulgaris. Next base: position 837,045,862 of record NC_141687.1, read on the forward strand.
CTCAATAAAATTGGTTATTAAAAAAAAGTGAGTAAACTTGGTTTATCTAATTTGACCATATAGGCCCTCATAGAGGGCTCATCTTGCCAGTGGATACATCTCAGGAGGCGAAGAGGCAAGCAACCAATGTCACCTCACTCCCCCTTGCCTGACCAGCATCAGACACTGGTGCTAATCTCTAGTGACAAACAGAATTCAGTTCATATCGTATCAACAGCCTTAGCTCTCCAAAGAAATCGTATTTTTAAGCCTGTGTTTAAGTATACAATAGCACATTAGTCAATTGTCGATGTGAATCTCAACCCATAATATTCCCACCATTTGCCCCATATTTTGGTATGTTTTTGTGGGCAGCCCCTGGCTGTGTCGATTGATAAATAATATGTTGTTTCTATTGATACTTCATCATATCCATATTTGTCAAGAAGATCTCCTTTCATTTAAAAAAGGTTTAAAAACTCACCTCTTCTCCAGGTCGGTGTAAAGTTTTAAGACAGTACAATGTTGAGTATGGTAGATCAAGTCAAGCACCAGGATACCCTAAGGGTGACAGTTTAGCGCTATATAAATGCGCCATACATACATACAGACATACAGTGTTTTGGCTTTTAACAGGTGTAAACAGGAAGAGAGTGCGTAGAATAATATATCCTCATTAATAAGTTCTGGGTCCAGGTATTTATTACTTTCAAAAGATACCATTCTGGCAATGTTTGTGCCTTCAGAGGTCAATAGTACACATCCACCAAGGGGTAAGCGTCTTCCTTCCAGAGTTGCTTTTATCATTCAGAAGTACAATGTGTTCTTTTGAATACATTGAATATGTTTATGCCTTTCTTACAGCACACTAGACCATCATATAATATTCCTCTAGCTGATTTAGGAAATTTGTAAGGCTGACAAATGGATTGTCGTATCACGTAATATAGCTTAATTTAGTACTGCCCTTGGATTAGACCATGTAGATCCCAAACGTTTAGTGGAACAGGCACTGTTGTGTATTTTAGATATGCCTAACTCCACATAAAACCACCTCTTTTGCAGTGGAAAGGATCACTTCTAAAATTTGAAAAAGAAAGTTTGAAAAATATTGACTGAATAAAGAATAAAAAAGCATTTGCAATGTAACAGGTCTGGCATTAGTTAGAGTTAGAGAATTTGGCATTGTTTATATTTAGCTGGATGTTTGCTGGTTTGTGTACTGTATGTGTTGGGGAATGGCAGGTTTGTACGTATCTGTGGAGTAAGTATGTGTATTATAGCGTTCACATGCCATATTTACAGTGCCAGTGAGGCAAAGAGTAGACATTTACACAGAGACAAACATACAGAGAGACACATGCACCGATACACACATAGAGACAAACCGACACAAACGCACACAGAGAGACAGACAAGCACATAGAAACATACACACAAATACGCACAGCCAGACACGCACACATAAAGACTGACACACGTATAGCGACGCACACACAGAGACGCACATAGAAACAAAGATGCACACACAGGGAAAAGACGTACTTACAGAGACAAATGCACACATAGAGATGCACACACAGAGATAGAGACGCGCACACAAAAATATACACGCAGATAGAGACACGCACACAGAGACAGAGATGTGCACCGAGAGACAGAAACACGCACATAGAGATGCAGACCCAGATACAGTAATGCGCACACATCAAAAAACACACGCAGACAGAGATATGCACACAAGACACAGACACAAACGCACACACAGAGACAGGCATATACATAGAGACTGAGACACACAGAGATACACAGACAAACAGATACAGACACACAAACAGATAGTTTGGTAGCTAAATGGGCTAAGGTATCCACTGCAGGGACTTGTGCTTAACCTTACGATTACAGTTGTTTTTAACCCCTTCCTGACCTTACTCCCACAGGTGCGGATATGTTGCCCCTCTGTGTTTAAATACAGTACAAGGCAAAGAAAGATAGTTGTCTTGTAGGAGTAATAAAAGGTCACGGTATGTGGGGCCTGGAAGGTCTAGAGATACTGTGAAATGTGTGGCTGTTTGCAAAGAATGCGTAAAGGTTTTTGGTAAACATGAAAGGGATATGCAAAAGTGAATTGTATTGCGTGTGAAAGAGCATTTGGTAGTTTTTATAAAAACTATCATCTGAATAAGCTAAAAAGATGTGTGTAAACACATTGTAAAAAAAATAGCATCAAACACGTATGCTTTACATAGTGTAGGCACCTTAAATAAATTGTTATTTGTACAATTAAGATGTCTTAATAATATTGCAACTTTATAATATATAATTATTGATTTAAATGCTACTAACTGACTACGGTAGGGTAGTAACATACAATTTGCATTATAAAAGGCAAAATGTGAAAATGCCTTTATATGCGCATGTGTATCTGTAATTTAGCATATCGTGTGCATGCAAACGTAAGCATATTTATATTACATTATTTAGTGAACAGGTTAGATGCATTTTTGTATTTGTTTTAAGTAAGCGCAACGCAATGCAGTAAGGATAGGTAATACAAAATATTAGTAATTTTGTCTTTTGTTTGTTTCTGCATTGTGTTGGGTTGTAAGATGATGATTATCTGTAGATCTAGGAATAATACAACAGTTATTGTGTTTAGATGGACTATGCCAGTTTCTACTTGTAGTACAGTACACACAGAGACGCACAGACAGACACGCACACATAGAGACTGACACTCGTATAGAGACGCACACACAGAGACAGAGACACACATAGAAACAAAGATGCTCACACAGAGAAGAGACCAGACTCTAGGCTTACCTCGACCTTGAATTCCAGCATCGTCTACAGAGGACACTCTAGACCATCAGTTGCCACAAGGCCAGTGGACTCAGAGCAATTAGCACACCATATCAAGGGTGCAAAAATCATTTAGGCCAGCATTAACTTGGACCACTAACAGACCCCTGGTGGAAGCACTAGCTGATTAATACCAATGCATCCTGAAAACCGCCATCTTGGGCTTAAACTTTCAATTCTCCCCTCTGACTCTAGCACATGGAGGAGACTCAGTGGACAGCAGGGACAAGAAAGGACTTTTAGAAGCCTATAAAGGAGCTTCAGCAGATGCTACTACGTGAACATGTATAGAACTCAAAGTATAACATATATTTACTCCAAAGTCTCTTCACTACATTTCATTGAATGTTGTGATAGTTTGATGCATTTTACTTTCATGTTGGAAAAAGACACCAGCAATGCCCACAGCTTTACAACCAATATTTTCAAAACTTTAATCAGAATGTAAAATTGCATGTGGACATCACAACGTAAGGGCGGCGCACGAGTCCTGACCACATTACAAAACAGGAAGACCCAGCAATACCCAACAAGACGTCAGCGGGTCTTTCATTTAGTTGCTTCCCTGAGAAATGGATCCAAATATGAACAATCCCGCGAGCGGTGCGCGCGAGCCATGTGGTTTCAATTATCGCCCCATGTCTGGGCACGATAATTGAAACCACATGGCCGGCGGTGCGCGTAATAGACACCTATAGGCCATGGGCGGAGCAATGCGCCCCCCTTTGGCCTATTGCGTGCCGTCTTAGTGAAAAACATTCACGCACAGCCCAATTTTGTGGCACAAAAGGAAAAGCACATGCATGAGCGTGTGCGATTCCTAAGTCTGTCTCTGAAACACCATTTTTCCCCTACTAAATGTCACGTGCAGTGTTGCGCACTGCAACTCTAGGCACGAGACCTAAAAACACTGATCGACCACTTAATAATGGAAATCTAGTTGTCAACACTTCCTTGAAGCAAACTGAAGTTCCTGTGTATAGATCCTAGCATGCTGACAAAAGTCCTATTTTCTTCTTGACCTTTTGACTTATAACTTGCATGTCTTTCCAAATTCCTGGACTAGACTAGTTACATACAATATTGAGTCAGAGAGTGATGCCAGGTATTTAAAACATTTGAGAAGCTGAAAACTAGCAATGCAAATGAAGGACACTCCTACAAATGAACATATTATCAGTAACATATATTTCACAACACTATTCCATTAAAGAGTGTGATCTTGGAGGGACTGAAAGTGAAAGGGGCAGAAAAATGTGCACAGTATTTTGAATAAAAGGGTTGGGCGTTAACTCATTGATGTATGAGGGACAAGCTTACCTATTGTCACAGATATGATATTCATGTTTTGAAGCAGTGAACAAACTAGGCTGCAACTCTTGGCTTCAAAAGGCGGAAGAAATAGAAGTTGTTGAACTAATCATGCTTTAAACAAAATTCAAAATTGGTTGTTTTTACTTCGGAGCATCTGTATCATGTTGTTTTTTGCCACTAAAGTATTGCTGAGGCCCTTCACTCTGCTGTTAGCAGTGCCCTGCAGATAATGCAGATTTTCTTATTGGCCTTTCCATGACGACTCTACTGGGACAGTACTTTTAAACTGCAAGTCTCATCCACACAAAAGTGAAAATTCACCAGTGTTACAAAATTCCATTTTGGCACCTTGGGACACTTTATACAGGAGATGTGATGCCCGATTGCCTCCATACTTAGGATAGTTTTTACATAGTGTATGTGCGGTGACCAGCAGGTCTCCCCTTACAGTTTCAGAAAAAGGAACACGTTTTTGGAAATGCACCAGAGCTTTGCTTTACTGGGCAGGAGCCTCTTCAGAAAGGATGTGTGTGTTACAGCAAGTATATGCTCGGCTAGACACTTCCAGGGCCTCCATTTTACTTGATGTTTGCCATACAGTGGATGACCCTGTCTGAAGGTACAATGTCCACATGGGTGATGCCTGAACAAATTACACTCTGTTTTTCGAATTGGCAGAATCATTGTAAACTTCCAAACCCACTATCCAGAATTACAGAAGATTGTGTCAAAACTCATTGAAGAAACTATGAATGGCTTATAGAACCTGATGATGAGAGTATAAATGCTAAGCTCCCCTGAGGATTCATTGTGCTGAGTTATATTCTCCTTCAATGATTACATAACTTAACGTGGATATTTATTCAGAAATTGTACCATGTCTACCATAATGAACTCAGATTGGATCCCTTAGTCATCTTGACTCATTCCTGTGCTAACTGGTATCTTTTGTAATCTTGGCTTTTTGTTTCTTTGATTTTACATTTCTGTATCAATAGATGTGGAGGTTGCAAACCTGTATGAAAGATTTGAGCTTCATAGGAAAAGTTATTTTCATGGTGATGTGCAGTGTAGATCCTGATCAAGGTTTTCTGTGTGGTGAGGGAATTGAGGGACCTGTGTTTTAATTGCATTTAATTTATTTTACCATTCTTTGGCTTTACCCTTTCTCTATTAACCTGACCTTGTTTAACCAATGAAACTACTAAACTAGATACAGGCCAGACTGACACAATGTTAAGCTAAAAAGTTAACAAGATCGTATTGGGAGGAGTTGGTGCTAAAAAGTGAACAAGATGATATTGAGAGGAGTTGGTGCCCAGGATATACAGTGACTGGGTGTGAGGGTAATAAAATCTTTCCTGCATTTTTCATGCTCTTAGTCTGTCAGGAGGCAGCAAAACTCTAACACATGTTCGCTCTTTCTCCCTCTCTCTGCTACTTGGTGATTTCAGGGGATTTTGCTACTTTAACTCAGTTGCCATTGCAGCCAAGCTTCTCCAGCAGCGAATGAATGTGACGAAGATCCTCATCGTTGACTGGGTGAGTATGTTATGTACAGGAGACTCGAAGAAATCCAATACAGCTTAAAAAAGCCTAGTCCCAAAGCATGATCTAGAAATCCAACTACTGTTAATGTCCAACATTGTAGAGGCTTTGAAAGCCATTGCTTTGCCTCTTGTAGAACAGTGAATCAGATCAACAGTCACAGTTCTGTCAGCGAGCGTTAGGGACATATCTGTGTTTGAAGTCCGCTCCGTATGCTCTACTCTCATTATAAGAAGGTAAGTTCCTGAAACTAGAGGTCATGATCAGATCCAAGTCTCTGGTTTCTGGGCTAACCGTAGGAGACAATGTGACCTAATAGCCCTAGCTGCCGACTTTGAAACTTGGAAAGTAGGTTTGAATCTTTGCTTCAGCTCAACATCCTATGTATCTGGGCAAATCACTTAGTCTTCCCCTGCCTAAATAACTTAATCTGACCTTGTGTAGTGTAATCTGCTGCTCACGTAAAGTGCTCTAATGTCCATGGGCCAAGTTTGCGCTATATAAACCGGCAACAACAACAAAAAGAAACCCCCACCTTATAGCAGTAAAGTGTAGTGATGGAAATGTAGTACTGCAGTCATTTCTAGTTACCTTATTCAAAAATTGGATAGAGGTGAGATATGTAGGCAAGAGATTTAACTTTGCCAGACATGAGTTCTGTTGGTAAGAGCTTAAAGGTGTAGATTGGAAACTTGGGCATTGACTTACACCTCTGAGGTTGGCTAAAACCAGATTTCTTATCTCATCTCTATGATTGGGTTGTTAGCTGAAAGCGTAAAGCCGGGGGCTGAACTCGGCGTTGTGGTGAGGTCTGGATTTGGGAGCTAACAGATGATGGCAGGGCATCTGGATTTTAATGTCAGCAATATAGAGAAGTGAGGAGTACGAAACCTGACCTCTAAGGCATGTATGTGAAACGTGAGTATCAGCTCTGAAGGAAGTTGTGCAAACAATAGGTTGCCTGGGCCGAAGAACACCTTACTGAGCTCTGAGGAGACTGTGTGTGTGGGGAAAAGAGCTCTCGCTGGGGTGGGAGGTCCTTTGATTTCTAACAGTTTCTGAGGAGATCTGAGGTGCGGAGGCGAGAGTCCTATCCATCTATTAATAGCGGTTCGATCTGGAATTGAAGGAGCCTTTTAGGTTGATCAAGGTACGGCTAATGATTTGAAGAAGAGGTCTATGTCTACTAGTTTGTAGTTTCCCTCTTTTTAAAACGAGTAAATGGTTTTAGTTCTGTGCCCATGGGTGTTCCCTTTGGTCAGACATTCTTCATGGTATTCAGGTTGCATCAGAGTGCTTCATTGTTAACTTTGAATGGCCCCAAATGTGGCAATCTGCTTCGAGAATAGTTGGGACACTTTCCTTCTATATCTCTATGGGCAACATGCCTTTCTGCAGCTCAGTTAATACCCGTTCTGTGTATGAGAGAACCTTGCATTCCTGCCACCTTGCTGTGCCTGTTTCTTGTAACTGATAGAGACATTTAGCCACGTATTCCTTACCATTGAATTTCCCAGGCGTCAGACTGAATCAAGAAGATTTTTCTTTAAGCAATACCCTTGCGTGCCAGTAGGTGGCGTCGGTCGGCTCGGCTTGACGGTGGGGTCGACTCTGCCTTTGTGACATCTCTGTCACCTATATATTGGTGCTACCTCAGAGCTCTGACGTATGTTCTTTTCTATCTGTGCCAGGCAGCACAGATAAGTTAAGAGAGCTACCCTTGGTCACTTTTTGACAGGCCTTTTTCAATGTTTTTCTGAATATTTATTGTTGTGTAGGTTTTTTCAACAAGTTGAAAGAAGACTTCTGGATTCAAACTGTGCGGCGCCTGCTACCACGCCATGTCGGTGACTGATTCACATTTGGTTTGGCCTTGGTGTCTGGAGCGCGACTATAACTTGAAGCCGTGCTCCGACTGCCGGGCCATGGCTCTGAAATCTTTGAAGGAGCAGTCCCTTAAGCTGCTAGTGGGCTTTGCGCCCGACACCACCTCATTCACCATGGATTTCTCGTTCTCTGTCCCACTTGAGAGGAAGGTCCGGGCACTGTTCCAGGAGTCCTAAGTCCTCGTCCTCCCACTCAAGATCGTCGGGTAAGTCAGGTAAGAGGCACAAGAAACACACAAAGACAAAGCATGCTTTGACTTCTCCCTGTCCGTCGGTTGACACAGTGGAGAAGCCTCGGCACTCTAGGCCTTGTTCTGTGGAACCTGTGCCTGGATCGGCTTCTTGCTTCCCTGCCTTCTGGGAAGACATAGTGAACTTCCCCAGCTTAAAGAATTATATGACGACATGTGCATCATATTTGGGCGGCCTCACCCTTCTGGCGCGCCTTGGGGCCCCAGAGGCTCATAGGGACTCCATCGGGTTCCACACCAGAAGCTCCAGCACCGGCGCCAATGACCCACCCCCTATCCCCCATGGATACAGACCTATGCATGTCATTCCACTGCAACCTTCCCCAACGCCAGCCCCCAAGCCGAGACTCCCGACACCACAGGCGGCACCAGCCCCATTCTTATCCGTGATGACCCGAGCTGGATCGGGCCTACCAACAACGATTCCGGCACCAATAGCACCCTTGGGTTCTAGGTTGGTTTCTCAGCCTTATTTTGAAGGGCCAGAAATGGAGGAAGATTGGGAGGGGTCGTTGGACCCATCGCAAGACCAGCCTGAACAAAAAATGGGCTGGTATGAGGAATTGGGTAAGGTCAGTGGCTGGATACTGCTCCAGAATCTGGCCTGCTTTCTCTCCCCTACCATGGCTATGGTGGTGAGAACGGCAGCTGAGGTCTTGCAGCTGGGTGTCTCCTCCTCAGAACCCCTCATGCATTTTAGTGAGGCTTTGACTAATGTCCTTCTGGGTACCTGTACCAAGCCCAGCACTGGGGCTCCTGTAAATAGGACAATCGCCTGCTGCCATCGCCTTGCACCGACAGACCCAAATTTCCTCACCAGTTGCCCTGCCCCCGGGAGCTTGGCGGTCCAAGCCTCTACCTCACAAGGCGTGTTCCCTTCCCCACTCCCGGACAGGGAATCAAAGACGCTGGATAACTAGGGAAAGAAAATCTTTTCTACTGCCAGCCTTGCATTGCAGTTAGTGGACACCACATGCCTATTGGCCCATTATTCTCACTCCCTGTGGGTGACGGTTGCGCAAGTGCTGCCACAGGTCCCAGAGGAGGCGGGGGCCATCCTCTCCCAAGCAGTATCAGACGGTAGAGGTGCGGAAAAGTTTGCCATTCGTTGTGGGCTTGACACTACCAACTCTCTGGGCAAAGCGATGTCATAGACTGCTGTTCTCCGCAATGCCTGACTGAGACCTTCTGTTTTATCCAGGCTTCCCTCATTAACATGCCCTTTGATGGCACCCATGTTTCAGAGACACAGCAGACATGGCTTAGAGCGCTTTAAGGACTCGCAGGCCATGGCCAAGTCCTTGGGCATCTCAGTGGCGCTTCTTTTTGCCCTTTTGCGTGGCTACGGAAAGGGCTTTCCACCATGTGGGCCATTCCCCAGCCACAAGGCAGCACAAGTTCTGCAACCTCTGCATGGTCAAGTGCGCTGCTTGTTCTGTAACTGTGGGTCAGGCGAACAAAGGTCGGGTTAGTCCACCACTCCCCATGCTCCCTCAGCCTCTAAACCCTCCTAGTCCAGCCCGTCTAGGTCATGGCTGCCAGTTGGTGGCAGTATCAGCCATCACCTCCAGCACTGGCAAAGCATCACGGCTGACAAGTGGGTTCTTCAGATAGTCCCAAGGGTGCTACTCCCTCCTCTTCAACACTACCCCTCCCTCCATGCCTCCAGCTTACAACTGGCTGACAGAGAACCACCTGGCTTTGGTTCAAGAGGAAGTCATGACTTTTGGCAAAGGAAGTCATAGAGAGGATTCCGGTTCCAGAAGTAAGCTGTCATTGCTATTCCTGCTACTTTCTGGTCCGGAAGAAGCAAAAGTGCCTGAGGTCAATCCTAGATCTGCGAGCCCTCAACCGCATCCTCAAAAAGGAAAAGTTCAAGTTGCTCACACTAGGTTAGGGCTTGTCTGCCCTGGACGCAGGCGACTGGATGGTAGCGTTAGACTTGCAGGATGCCTATTTTCACATTCCCGTCTTCTCTGCCCATTGGTGCTACCTGCGGTTGACGGTAGGCCACGAGCACTTTCAGTTCACAATGCTCCCCTTTGGCCTTGCCAGCGCCCCTCGGATGTTTACCAAGGTGATGGGTATTTTTTCGGCTCATCTGTGCAGATCAGGTGTGCTGTTGAAGGCGAATTCGCCCCAGGCTGCCATCTCCCACCTCCAGACTATGGCGAACCTTCTGCATTCACTCGGGACCTCTATCAACGTGCCAAAGTCACACCTGACTAACTCTCAGACGCTTCTTTTCATTAGAGCGGTTCTGGATACGGTGCAATTTCAGGCCTATCCTCCCGTACAGCAAGTCCAGGATATTCAGGCTATGATACCATGTTTCTGCCTCTATCCTGGATTTCTGTGAGAATGACTCTAAGGCTGCTGGGCCTCCTGCACCTGCTAGTGACACATGCCAGATGGCATATGTGGGCTCTGCAGTGGGATTTGAAGTTAGTGTGCGCAGCATCGTGGGAATCTCGCCGACATGGTCCAGATCTCAGCGAGAACTGCACAGGACCTGCAGTGTTGGCTAACAGACTGCGATTGGGCCATAGGCTGACTCCCCTCCAATTAGTCACTCCTGGGATGGGGCAGCCACCTGGGAGAGGTGGAGATCAGAGGACTCCAGAATATACGTCAACTGCTTGAACTCAGAGCGATTCGCTTGGCATTGAAAGCCTTTCTTCCTTCAGTCAAGGGAAAGCTGGTTCAAGTGTTTACGGACAACACCATTGCCATTGGTACTGCAACAAACCGGGCGGGGTGGAGCCATGGACCCTTTGCCAAGAGGACCTGCGTCTCTGGACGAGGCTGGAATAGCAGGGCATTTCCTTGGTGGTGGTTCAACACCTGGCAGGTTCTCTGAATGCCAGGGCGGACAAACACTGCCGTCGATGTCTAGCTGATGATAAAAAAGTATCTCCATCCAGAGGTGGCGCAAAGTCTCTTTTACCAGTGGGGAGAGCCTTGGTTAGATCTGTTCTCCCCTGCTGAGAACACGCAGTGTCAGCAGTTTTTCGTGCTGGAGTTTCCAAGGCGGCACCTGTGCTGTGAAGCTTTTAGTCTCGAGTGGAGCTCAGGCCTTCTGTGTGCCTTTCTGCCAATAGCACTCCTATTCAGAGTGCTCAAGAAGATCAATAGCGACCGGGCCCAAGTCATTCTTGTGCTCCGTACTGGGCATGGAGAGTCTGGTATCCCGAGCTTCTCCAACTGAGCATCGATCCTCCGATCAGGCTGCCCCTTCGAGAGGATTTTCTGTTGCAGCAGCAGGGAAGGGTCCTCCACCCGAACCTGTCGAGACTGCGCCGCCTTGCGTTGAGATTGAGCAGCAGCAGTTGACATCATTCGATCTCCCTCCCGAAGTCTGTAATGGTATTTTGGCAAATGCAAAAACAACAGTTGATGGACAGAATGCAGAACAATGTCATACATTCACCCCAGTACAGTGATCTGGGCCTAAATCCATCGTTTTTTTGCTCACCAAGCCATTCCAGTTTGAACACAGCCATATGTAAATCAGTCTTGACCCTGTACCCTATGAGAACAGTCCAGCCCGAACTGCCAAGTCAGGTCCTCTCTTGACTGGAAACAAGCATCCTAGGACAGGTTTCGGGCTTTCAGCCCTCATCAGCCAGGATAGCTTGATTCCAGTGGCATGGAGAGCACGTTATTTAGGCAGCCCGCGTCCCTCTGTCCATGTATGCCTGACGGTGGCACAAATTTGTAAAATATTGTACAGAAAGATCTATTGATCCTCTTTCTGCTTCCCTCTCTCAAGTCCTTCTCTATATTTTGACTGTTGCCCAGCAGGGCTCTGCTCTGGGCACTCTTCTTGAGGCTGACAGACCAAACCACTTGATTTAAATCCCCTATTGTAACTAGATTTCTTACCAAAAGTGGTAACACCATTCTAACACGGGGCAATCTGTCACCTTGCCCACTTTCTACGCTCCTCTGCACTGCTCTACAGAAGAGCAGCAACTCCACCGTCTGGAACTAAAAAGGGCATTGTCATTCTACCTTGACTGCACAAAAGAGTTCCGGATGGACAACCAACTCTTCGTGGGGTATGTGGGAATGAAGAAGGGTTGTTCCGTGCAGAAAAAAACTCTTTTGTGGAGTTGTCCTTTGCATTGATATCTGCTACTGTCCAGCCAAAAAGCAGCCTTCAGATGGCTTAAGGGGTCATTCTACCAGAGCTAAGGCTGCTACCACAACAATACATTGTGGAGTTTCAGTCCTTGACATTTGGTAGGCAGCAATGTAGGCATCTGCATACCTTCAGCAAGCACTATTGCCTGGACAGTCAAGTCCGCAGGGACGGCCTTTCTGTCCTGTAGGACTTCCTGGTCTAAACTTGTCCACAGTCTCTCCTCCGGGGATGCTATTGCTTTTGTATCTATTCAAAGGTAAGGAATCTGCAGCTAGATGTCTCTATCAGATGGACAAGTTCTTACCTTCAGTAACGCCTTATCTGGTAGAGATATGATCTAGCTGCGGATTCCTTACTGACCCGCCCACACTTTGGACAGGTTTTTAGGATCAGGATCACGGCTGTGCCCTTTCAGGGCCCTAGTTATTCAAAACACACCAATGTCAGTGCACTTGATGACTCTGCGCTTCTGGCGTGGAAAGTCATGGAAGTAACTGACGTCAGAGTGCTGAGTTGGCACCTATATAGGTTACGCAGACATCCGAACGGCAGAGATGGTGTGGACGGCGTCACCAGAGCCGACCGGTGCTCAAGGATATTGATGGAAGAAAAATCTTCATGATCCAGTCTGGAGCTTGCGGCCTTCCAAGGTAAGGAATCTGTGGCTAGATCATGTCTCTACCGGATAAGGCGTTACAGAAGGTAAGTGACTTTTCCGTTAGGAAAGCTGCTATGCCTGCTGCCCACACACTAAGGGTTAAATGCATGATGAAGTCATGTAGACTTTGCCATACCAGTACTGTTTGTGGCTGACGTTCGTACATATCTTGTATGTGTACATATCTTGTATGTGTTTATATTAATGAGGGAAATCTTGCATACCTGCTTTCAATACTGTAACTTGTTTGTGTTAAGGAAGCGCTCCCTCTTGCTGGCTGCACTGTACTTGTTATTCACAGCTCTAGTAACACCTCATAGCAGGAAGTTTGCACATCTCAGTTTAAAGGGGGATGTTCGGAGGGGGACTATACGTGTATTATAAGGTTGATATGAAACAAAATGAATGAGTAAAAAGTGAAAACATCTTCTTGCCAAGAGAGAAATAAATAGAAACAAGGCCAGACCTAATTCCCTTTGCCAGTTCTAGTCAAGCTGGTGAGATTGTTACATAATTATTGAACGCTTATGCCATACAAATAAGATAACATGCTACCTAAATGTAAAAGCACATATTTGAAATAAAAATTGTAACTGAAGTAAAAATAATCATTGCATATAAATGTAATCAAACAGTGCTTACTAGCAGGCAGGCGGACTTCGAACATGAATGGAAACCCTTTTTAATTTTAAAGCACAACGAAGGAAAATGCGCTTCTTATTGGCTCACATTATAGGTACTATTGGCTTTGAAATAATGTAACTTGAAGGTAAATTTACACGTGTAGATTTACTTACGTGTAAATCTACTTTTGCACGTAGGCATAAATCTATACTTTTTTTGCTCAATCAGCAATTCAGTGTTACTTTACACCTTGGTATAGACTTGCATGTCCACACCCACTGAAACAAGGGGGTGAAGACATCTAAGACTGATTTTAAGAGTGTAAAGTTCTTACTAACTGAAAAGTTACAGGCAAATCATAAACAAAATGGCGATCTCCTTACGGTAAATTACACAAATAAATAAACTTTATTAATTCTTGAAAAATATAAACTTTAATTCAATATAAAATAAAAATGTAAATTAGAGTAATTATTTTTGACCAAGAACTGATAAAATGAAATGTTACAGCACATTAACTCGTCAAATGAAATGTTCATTAAATTATTAAATAGCCGAAATATGTTAATTTCTGAATATTATTTGTTAAAGGTAACACAGCCTCGCCCTCACTAGCATTTTAACATTTAATTGCCATCTAGTAAATTTAAGTAAGTTATGTTTGAAAGCTTTAAGTTTTTTTATTGAAAAAATATATATTACATTTACATTTAAATGTTAAACACTAAACACAATTATGTGACTATTTTAAAAGTCAAAATAACCATTATTTTAGCATAGCTTCCAGTGTGATACTATTGTCTATTGATGTGCATTGCTGTACCTGTGAGTGGCCATGGATGGTGCTAGACTTCCTCCAAGGCTGGTTTGGAGTACATTTTACGACTATTTTATGACGTCTGTAGTAACTTTAAAAGGGTAGCTTGTGAACAACAGTGGTCTTACTCTTTGTGAGTGGGTCATTGTATTGCATGTCCATCCTAAACTACTTCTTACTCCTCCCTAAACCCCTGCTATATATTGTAGTAAGTATCCCCCATTTTCCAGCCACTCCCCCCTTATCCTTCCTACATTTACTGCTAAGTATTAAGCTTACATGTATGCACATCTCCCCATGGAAAAGAGAGGATAGGTGGAGAGTTCCACCCATGGGTTTGTTAGTTGCATTTTGCAGCAAGAACTTTATGTACTACAAAATGCGGTTGTACTACAACTTCCGTTGTAAATACACACGGATGAAGAGAAAATACTGAAAGAGTGGAAAGAAGAAAGACATCGACAAAGTATAGTATTGGCCCACTGGTGCTGGCAGTGGAGTTCACTTCTTTAGGCATATGTGCACATGTGATATTAAATATCACTCGTAGTGGAAAAGAATGGAAAGGAATTGTGCACTCCTGCTATCATCGCTGATGCTGCACCTGATCTTGGCATGTAGATAATTTGCTTTGCTGCCATCTCTGCCTGCTCAAACCTGTTCTCTGAATGTGAGCAGTGTTTTCACTGCTCTGGTCTATGCTATGCTGGCTATGTGTGTAGTTGAATGAAACTTGCTCAGGTGCTGTCTGTGTTAAACCCTTCTATAGAATAAAAAAGGATTTTGGCTGCATTCTGTACCATAAATAAGTCACTTTAAATAGGAATTTATTCAGTCATTTTAAAGACCATAAAATGTAGTTATGCCTTTTAATCTCAGACTGCCTGTTTAGAGTCGGGGAAAGACTAATATTTTGCTCCCTCTGCCCATAGGATGTTCATCATGGGAATGGCACCCAACAGGCCTTCTATGGTGACTCCAGTGTGCTGTACATTTCACTCCACCGCTACGATGATGGCAACTTCTTTCCAGGCAGTGGCGCTCCTGATGAGGTAAGTAGGTTTGGGTCAGATCTTTGCATATTGTTTGTGAATTTTTGAATTTAGTAATATGCATAAATGATAATTGCCCCAGTATTGTAACTTTCATAGATTCCCATGCTTTTGTATCATTCCCAGAAAAACTTTGCCTAAGTACCTGCCCAGTGTTCTGGCCTCAGTGTATTGACGTATGCATTGGATTTTCAGACTGTCTTGATAAAGCCTTTAGAATTTTCACAATGACTCAATTATTTCTGAATCTGATCCTATACTCCTCAGAGCTGAATACAAAGCCCTCAATCAGGGTACCCTTCATGAGGTCATAGGATCCATTAAGTATCAGGAGCCTATCCCTACACTTTTCTGAGAACATTTCCCACTCCCACTGGATAGCACTCACAGCTCCCTGTGAACTTTTCAAACAAGCAGACTCTCTCAAATGCAATGAACCACTTAATGATATAATCTTTCTCAAAATATTTAGAGACCATTAATTTGGTGGATACCTGACTATGGTTACCCCCAACTTTTTGCCTGGTGTTTTGCTGGTTTTTCGACTTAGTTGACCTGGGACCCTGCTATTCAGGGCCCCAGGCCTACTGCTCTCTCTCTGTAAAAAAGATTCCATGTACCTTAGGTGCATATACCAATTGGTACTGGGCCACCTTATCAGACCCTGTAACTCAGGGCATAGGTGTACCCAGGGCCTACCAGGGGCTGCAGCATGTATTATGCCACCCCTGGCTGGCCATCTAAATCTTACACAACTGGCTGCACGACAGCTGGGGCAAGGTGGTGTAATCACCCTTTGCTTTAGATATAGTATACCTATATCTAACCCTAAAATGGACACATGTATTCTTATCAGTCACTCCTATGGCAGGCCTTAACCATCCTGAAGGCAGAGTGCTTGGAATCATGTGAGATGGTGCTCTGGCATGAGCTGAGCCCGTTTGCAGCTTGCGGAACCAAGTCCTAATAGCTGTTCCATGATAACGCATACCATATACTCTTAAGTGCATTATAATCCTCGCGGTTATATGCCAACTCTGGTATCGCTTTATCAAAACATGTCGAGTAAGGTGTCATACGAATTGGAATACTAACCCCTCGCCAATTCTGGCGACGGGGTTAGCATTCCACCCTTCTAGAGGGACAGGACATGTATGTAACTGTGAACCCCGGTTAAAGTTAACTCGAGCCTCAGCATCACAAAATGCATCACAAAATGGATGCTGCCACCACAGACACAAGTCTGACCTCCTGCTGCTGGGAGTCCTTCCAGCGAGGAGAGCTTGGACAAAGGGTTTCCTGTCAGGGGCGGTGCTAGCACCATCCCAGACAGGGTTTTGTGTATCCTGGGTAGGCAGGGCTGAATAGGAAGGTGACTGCAAGCGGCACCCCGGTGCTCACTATGCATAGGCCGGCTTGAACCAGTTCCAGGGGCACACCAGCCCCTGAGCTGGGGAAAGTCCGGCATGGGAGAGGGGTGTAACCACCCCCCTTCCTGGTCCCACCCATGGGCAGGACCTAGGCGCGTACCAGCCACTTTCTTTAGAATAAAGGTAGGAGCGGGGACCCTTCCAGATTAGATCATCTTTGAATCCTGAAACAACTTTCTACAAAAGGAACTCAAAACTTCTTAAGATTTCTCCCTTGTGACTAAGGAGTAGTCACCCTGCAGCAGCAGGCACCACCTAAGTATCTTGCGGTTTGCTGAAACGTCCTTCCTCCGGAACCAGACTGCCCAGCTCGACGAGACCCGGACTCCCTGCCCTCTCTGACCTCAACCTGCCTCTACAGCACAGCTGAGAACCGTAGGTGCGACGAGACCAGAGGACCCGGCGATCATCAGAACCAGCACGACACTGAACCAGCACGACCACCGAGGGACCCTCGAGTGGGTGCACTGGGGTAAGAGAAGCCCCAACCCCAAGCAGCACGAGCATCGAAGTCCAGCCCCCCAGCATCCACCAGATCTGCGTGGGGCCCTTTTGCTCCTGGGTTGCTGCTACGGTGTCCGGTCACTTGCCCGTCGGCTAATGACCCTCCAGACGACGACCTACGTTGTTTTCACCGCTGGTCTAGCTCCTCTAGACTGGCCCTAGTCTCCTCCTGAAGGGGACCTTCCTCGGACCCTCCTGGTCCACCCAAGACGCCATTTTGTGTCGCCACGTGTTCTTGCCGTAGCCAAGGCTTGTTGCCTCCTTCACCGGATCCAGCAGTGCCAGCAGCAGACATCCGACGTGGGACAGCTCGCAGACCTCCAGGCTGGTCGACATCAGCGCCCCTGGTCCGTGCAGCAGCAGAATCCAGTGTCACCTCTTCGCCTGGCTGAGTGACCTCGTCCGGTGCCATCCTGGTGCCCACCTAATCACTGGCTAGTGATTCAGAACTTGGTCCCCTCTGCTTACAGGTACTCTTCTTCAGCTGACCCAGTCCTTGGATCAGCCCAGAACATCTTCACTGGTCGCCTGCCAGCAACTTCCACTTCAGGCTCCTGGTTCATCAACGAGGATTCCCGACGACACTTGAACCCTATGCAGCCGCAGCCCCTGGGCTAGGTAAACCGAGTACCACGGTGCTCCAGCGTAGACCAACTCTCTAAGTGTCTAGATCCACTTTCGTTTTTGACCTACCTAGTCGGGTGCGCTAACACTAACTTTTCCATTTACTGGTATCCATAGACTTTGTCCCGCATTACGCGTGAGAGTTCCCACTCTGCACACGACGTCCCTAGGCCTCCTGCTTCTAATCTAAGGGTTCAGCATTGTAGGCCTAGCGTTTCTAAAGTCTCTGAGGGTAGTACTTACCTGCTAGTAATTTCGCATTCCACTTTTGTAGTATATGGTTTTCCGTGCCCCTCGGGCATTTGCGTAAATTGTGCGACTTTCAGTATTTCTTTAAGAGCTTTGTATTGTGCTAAGCGCCCTGTCCTCATAAAGAGTCCAGGGCTGTTGTGTTCTAAATAAATATCCTTTTATTTTTCATAACAACTTGTGTGGTGTTCTTTCACTTGGTGTTCAAGGGGTATATGTGATGGTATAACAACTGGCTTAACACGCTCTCTAGAGTTTAGCCTAAAGACTGCTCTTGTCCATGCTACTAGGATAGCTGGTCTATAAGGTTGACTTACAACCAATCATCAATAAGGGTCGTTTGGACTGATACATAGTGATCACTAGAATAGTGAGCACTGCATATCAGGCCAACTTCTCACATAGTGCACTCTGCCTTAGGGCTGTGAGGCCTGCTAGAGGGGTGACTTGCCAATGCCTTCAGGCAGTGGTGGCTGGTTTGGCACCTAGGTAGGGTGTCATGTCGACTTTGTCGTTTTCTCCCTCACAGGGGTATGCAAGCTGCAAGGGCAGTGGCATGGTCCCAGCGAGGGGAGTCCCAGCCCTCTTCAGCTCCCAGATCCTAGGTACCTAGGGTACTATTTACTAGGGGCTTACAGGGGGTAGTGGTACCAATTTGGGTTTTTGTTTTTAGGGAAGAAGCACTGGCACAAGGAACCTGGTTGGCAGGGACCCTGTGCAATACAATTGAAACCACATCAAAACCAGGCAAAAAGTGGGGGCTAACCATGCAAAAAGAGACACTTTTTCTCACAGTGACACTTGTTATTTACAGCTGGATTACAAAATATCTGAAGCCATCAATCGTCATTTCATAATGCTTGTTTCGATTCTCTTCCTTCAGTAAATGGTGCCTCTCCCTTGCTGTTCGATAAGACCTGCTTTTCATCCTATTTACAAAAAAAGGTCTTATACAGAAAATAGTAAAAATGGTGTGAATACAATGTCTTGTGACTCATTTTGAAACTTGTGATGTAGTGCTCTTTTTCCCTGTCTGTTTTTTTATTCTGCATGGCTTTGTAGCAGGTGTGTAATGCAGAGGCAAGAATATGGTTGCCACTCTGATCTGTCAGTCTGATCTATTGAAAGATTGTTCCTTCAGAGCCAGGTGTAGTGTGGAAAGAAGGAGAGTGCTATTGTTACATAATTAGAGCAGCCTCAAGCTTCAAAGGCAGAGAGAGGGAAGAACGCTACCGGTTGTGCCATCCTAAAACCAACTATGTTTATTTGCAGGTTGGCACCGGTGCTGCTGTCGGCTTCAATGTAAACATGGCATTTACTGGTGGTCTGGATCCTCCCATGGAAGATGCAGACTATTTAACTGCTTTCAGGTAAGGACTACATTTCTTCACCATATGTCATTTTGTCGTTATTTTCGTCATTAAATTGTGGTATTTTCTTTCAATCTTTACCCTCTTTTTTTTCTCTACCGGTTTTGAAATTTTAATTATCCAGTATTGGAGTATCTTTCATAGATTCACATGCCTGAATCATTCCCCGTCGTCGAGGCGGGAGTCCCACGGTAAAAATATATACAATAGCAGTGCCTAAAAATTTCTTGTAGTAGGCTGGAAAAGACTAAAAGGCCTAACATAATGCCAAAACTTAGCAGCCTATGTACCTCATTATGTAAAAAGACCTGAAATAGTAGCCTCAGCCAATCAGCTGTCCTCACCCTCTAGAACCTTCCCAACCCAGGCAGTTCTCCTCAGATTTTCACCGCACTTCGTGTGTAAGGGAGTCTCCCTGAGTGCCTACTCAGTTTTTGTCTCTTTTTTTCTTCAAAATGTCTGAAAAGAAGGCTCTTTTCAAGGCTTGTGGAACCTTTCATAAGAAGAGGGTCCATGTGGACGACCAGCAGTCCGACTGCATCTATTGTCTACACCCCTCACATGTTGTGAAGGATTGTAGAATTTGCCATACCTTCCCTACTAAAACTATCAGGGATAGAGAGGAAAGGGTTCTTTTATTTTTAAAATAATCTTCCACAGATGATGACAAGGCCTCTACCTCCAGCAAGAGAGCCAGATCCAGAGAGAGCTCTTCTCCTGAGAGGAAGAAAAAATCTAAACCCTCTCAGAGAGCCTTAGAACCCTCAAGGAGTACCTCGTCTCCATCAAGACCGTCCACTGCGAGTACAGCCCAGACTAAGACTGTTTCTCTGGTGTCTCCTCATCCTACTACTTTGACTTCTACCTCTTCAACTTCTTCTGCAACGGTCACCACTTCAGCTATTATTTCTGCTTTGGTGTCTGCAAAAATTTCGTCGTCGTCTATAAAGCCCTCGTCGACGGAAAGCCAATTGCTGTTGAAATCATCGTCGAAACAACAAGCCCGCCGACTACTGTTCCGTCGACGAAGACACCATCGACGGCCTCGTCCACGAAGGAGTCGTCGACGAAGCCACCATCGACTGCCTCGTCGGCGAAGACACCATCGACTGCCTCGTCCACGAAGGATTTGTCAATGAAGACACCTGCGACGAAGGATTCGTTGACGAAGACAACGTCGACAGCCACGTCGATGACAACATCATTGCCGACAGTACCGTTGACAACAGCTCCGTTGACGGTAAAACCATCAACAGTCCCGTCGACGGCAATTCCACTGACGACGCCGCATTCAATATCAAGCTCGTCGTCATCGTCTTCTACAAAAGCAACAGCATCAGCTCAACTGTTGGTCAGCACACCTCCAACGAGAGTGCAGTATACCTGTTTCCAAATGAAAACTTATCAAAGACAGGACTACTCTCACATTTCACCACTTTTACCATCACACATTTTGGAGACCTATGTGGAGGATGATTTTGATGACGAAGAAGAGGATGAATGCCCTTTTGGGGTTGCCCGTCACCCTTCACAATTGAATATTAAGTATTAAGAGGAGGAGGACGACGATGAGCAAGAGCATCACGGCCACGTGGACTTTTCAACGCCATATCATTCGCACCATACAAGAGCTCCACGTTCAGAGGACTCAAGTCATCTGCCACCTACTTTGATACAAGACTTACAAGCAATGTTGGCAGACTATCGCCAGAGATTTCCTCCAACTCCAGTCGCACCATTTGTGCCGCCTGTGCCAGTTGAACTGCCAAGGCCTCCTTCACCGCAAGCTCCTTTGTCGCCAAGGCAGGATGCAAACCCTACACCCCAAGGTGACACGGATGCCTCTTCTTATGAAGAGGATGATGGCAGTGAAGAGGGCGAGTTGCCCGATGTTACACCTACGGATCCGTGGGATGATTGTCATTCCCATGCCTTCACCGCCTACACCGCGCCCGTCAGATTCTCCGCCTGAGGATATTGGCGGATTTCATAACATTATGCAACGTGCGGCTACCAGGTTTGAATTGCCTGTCACAGTGGAGCAGTCTGACTGCTTTTTGCATGACTTTAAGGAGCGATATCGGAAGATTACCAGGGTTATCCCAATTATTGACTACATATGGAAGGAGGGCCTCAACATCATGAAGACACCCGCTTCCATTCCTGCAGTCCTTCCAAGAATTGAGAAGAAGTATCGGCCGGACTCGGTCATATCTCAAGCGGCACAACAGAGGTCCAAGAACCCTTCAGCTCCGATTTCAACGCCACCTGACAAGGAAGGCAGGAGACTGGATGCAATAGGGAAAAAGTTCTCGGCAAACGCAGCAGCCTCAATCAAGGCAGCTAATTCTTTAGCAATTATGGCCCGTTATGACAGACAAATGTGGTCAGATCTGTCAGAATTCCCCGATCTGATCCCGGAGGATCGCCAACAGGAGGCCCGCAAAATCGTGCTTGAGGGAGAAAGGGCAGCATCGGAGATCATTGATTGCGCCCTTGATATATCTAACACCTGTTGGACAGGCCCCAGGAAGGGCTCGCTCCTCCCCGCATGACAGAGCCCGGACATCGGCTCTCCAGGTGCTACCACCAGAAGCAACCCGTCCCCTACGGGACGCCTGCCCCCGAACATCTCTGTATCACTGGCCCGGGCCACCGTCAGCACCATTGCCCGGGCCCAGCCGCCATCTTGGACACTGCACCACGAGGCCGCGTGGCCTCAGCTCGACCCCAACCCTGGGCCTGGCCAGGCCCCGACATCCCGGCACCACCATCCACCCAGGAGGTGAACGGACCTCTTGGCAGGTCAATGGGAGAGAGGAGTGTCGATGGCTCTCCCCCGCCAGGTGCCGATCGCCCCCAGCCTCCCCGGGCGCTGGCTCCGCCCCCCTGCTGGGTGTCTGGACTCCCTCATCCCGGACCTCCCGACCTCCAAGTGCGAGGGTCCGGACATCAAAGGGCGCCAGACCTATAACTGAGGCAGCTCCAGAGCAGGAAGGCAGTTGTATCCTGGAGTCGAGAGACACCGTGAAGAACTCATCCTTGACGGACTGCTGGCGCTGCCACAGCCCTGCCCTGTGAACTGTCGTCCTGCCTGCTGGCGCTGCCGCGAACTTCTGCAACCTTCATCCTCGTAGGGACCTGCTGGCGCTGCCGCGGCCCTTTGCAACCTACGTCCTCGTCGGGACCTGCTGGCGCTGCCGCGGCCCCCTTGCAACCACCATCTTCGTTGGGACCTGCTGGCGCTGCCGCGGCCCGTTGCTACCTACGACCTCCTCGGGACCTGCTGGCGCTGCCGCGGCCCGACCTTCCAGAACGCCGAGCTCGAGGATTGTGAGCTACCATCATTCCATCTCAATACCAGCTTGGTAACCAGACTGCCCCGCTACCCCCTTTCCCTGCCAGAGACTAGGATTGAGAGGATCCTCGTATCCGGATCTCCCTGTACCGTATTACCTTACTTCAAGAGCTGCATATAAAAAGCGTAAACCCTATCTTTGTGTGGTGTCCATCTGTGGGGGGGAAGTTACTCGTCTGTACGATCGCTAGGAGACGGCTCTCCCCGGAGGCCTCTCCCCTTGTCCTCGGCCGACCCTCCAGGTCCCGTCTAACATTGGTGGCCAGCGGCGCGATCCGAACCAACGCGTAATCGTACAGAGAGTAACTCACCCCACGACTAAACCACAATGACAACCAAAGAGAGCGGATCCACAGAGAAATTCCAGATGGAAAAACTAGAAGAGTACAGCCATCGAGAGCTAAAACAATTTTGCATAGAACTAGGCATTGCTACCACCGGTCTGAGCACGAAAGAGGACTTCAAGCACGCCCTAGAATCTTGGGCAGAAACCGCCAGACCCCGGGACCAAAACGTCAAA
This sequence comes from Lissotriton vulgaris, assembly GCF_964263255.1. Lineage (NCBI taxonomy): Eukaryota > Metazoa > Chordata > Amphibia > Caudata > Salamandridae > Lissotriton > Lissotriton vulgaris. Next base: position 837,069,055 of record NC_141687.1, read on the forward strand.
GCACCAGAGACAAACACCACTCCGATCGAAGAAAGAAGAGTGGGTCTCTCCCGGGAAGAGATCCAGGAACGAGAAAAAAGCAGACTCCACGAATTAGAGTTGGCACGGCTCAAGTTGGACGGAGAGCTGTGCTTTGCAGAACAAAAGATAAACTTAGAACACTTACGGCTCCGAGAGGAGCGGGAAGAAAAGCAAAGACAAAGAGAACTCGAAGAGAAAAGACTGGCATACGAACACGAGCGCAAGCTCGCAGAGATAGAAATGCGGAAACAGAACAAAGAACTAGGGGTACCCGAGCAACCGCGCACCCCAGGCGCTACAGAACCAAAGGTCCACATCCCTAAAGATGTCGTCCGAGAATGTTATCGGAACGACGACATACAACAGTGGTTCAAGGCCTACGAGATCGCCATGACCTCCCACCGGATCGATCGAAGTGACTGGGGAGCCGGTCTATGGGGGAGGTTCTTCAATGAAGGCCGCAATGCCCTGCTACAGCTCCCGGACCATCAGATGACGTCCTATGACCACATGAAGGCCGCTCTCCTCACTCGATATGGGCTCACGCCCGAGATGTACCGCCAGAGGTTCCGCGACTGCACACGGATCCCGGGTACGACTTGGGTAGAATATGTGAACTATTTCAGCCGAGCCTTCGAGGGATGGATAAAGGGGAGCCACGTAACTACTTACGAGCAACTATTCAACCTCATTGTGTGGGAGCACCTCTCCAACAACTGCTTTGTCGAGCTCAGGCAGCACCTCCTCGACAGTAAATTGACTGAACCTCGGCGGCTCGCCGCTGAGGCTGACCGATGGGAAAGCACCCGAGTGGCCCGGAGTGGGCCAAACGAACAGAACAGAACCAACCAAGGTCACCATCGTCCCCGAGGAGGAGGAGGAGGCCAGGGCCGGGGCAGAGATGCCGTCCCGGCAGCTCCCGCCAATACCACCCCGCCCCCGGCCGGTCGGGGAAACCCCCCGTTGCGCCCAGGATTCCGAGCCAACGTTACTTGCCACCGGTGCCAGCGCATCGGCCGCTATGCCAGCGACCCGAACTGCCCAAAGAACCAGACTCCCGGGCCCCGCCAGGTCGCTGCCGCCGCCCTAGGAGAAGAGCAAATCTCCGAAGAGCATGAAGAGTACGAGCAGGAGCAGCCCGAGTGGGAACCTGCCGCCATGGTCCTAGCTTGCCTAGGGGGAAGAGACATGATCCTGCGGGTCCCCCTACCCGCCAACACCAGAAAATACAGCCAGTGGGTGAACATAAATGGGCGCAAGGCCGAAGCCCTGCGTGACACGGGGGCCAGTGTGACGGCTGTCTGCTGTCACCTTGTGACCCCCGAACAAATCCTGCCAAACGTTCTCTGCCCCGTCCGATCGGCCGACAATTCTGAGAGCCTGTGTCGGATGGCCTGCGTCCCCTTCGAATGGGGAGGAGTGTCCGGCATGCTAAAAGTGACTGTCCGCGATGATGCCCCCGTGGACTGCCTCCTGGGGAACGATCTCGAGAGTTCCCCGTGGGCGGCCGTTGAAAGAAGAGAGCACCTGGGGATGTTGGGCCTCCCGGACTGGGCGTGCGTAACAACCCGGTCCATGGCCGCCCGCGCCATCCCCAGACCCGAAGAACCCGAATGGCCAGCACCTCCTCCCCCGATCACTCCAGAGGAAGACACCGTCCATACTGACCCTCCAGAACAAACCCAGGAAGGGCCCGCTCCGCCCCAAGACCTTCCAGACCTGGCTCAGTGGCGTCAAGAGGGGGGGCCCACCCAGGAACAATTCCGGCAGGAGCAAAGACCTGTCCCTCCCTCAAGGGACTCCGACAGCAAGCACTCGCCCAGAGCGCAGGAGACACCGCAGGGGCCCACTGGATCTATTGGGACAATGACCTACTGTACAGCGAGCAAAGAATCGCGGAATTGGGGGCCAGTCGGGTGCTGGTGGTGCCCCTCCGCTTCAGAGACTTCCTTTTGAACTTGGCACATGATGTCCCCCTGGCTGGGCACCTGGGGCAAGACAAAACCTACAACCGCCTGGTAACCCACTTTTACTGGCCAACGATGCGAAATGACGTCTCCAACCACTGCCGGGCCTGCCCCACCTGCCAGGCCAGCGGAAAGAGCGGCCGAAAACTCAAGGCACCCCTGCAACCATTCCCCGTCGTCACCACCCCGTTCGAAAGGGTGGGAATAGACATTGTGGGGCCCCTGGACCCCCGAACAGCACAAGGGCACCGATTCATCCTGGTCCTGGTGGACCACGCCACCCGCTATCCCGAGGCCGTGTCCCTTCGAACTGTGACAGCACCAGTGGTAGGCCGAGCCTTGATGGGGATCTTCTCTCGAGTGGGCTTCCCCCGGGAGGTCATCAGCGACAGGGGCACGAACTTTATTTCCAAATATATGAAATCCCTCTGGCAGCAGTGCGGAGTCACCTACCGATTCACAACCCCCTATCACCCGCAAGGAAACGGACTGGTCGAGCGGTTCAACCGCACTCTTAAGGGGATGATCATGGGGCTGGAGGAACCCCTACGCCGCCAGTGGGACGTGCTACTCCCGTGCCTCCTCTTCGCCTACCGAGAAGTCCCCCAGAAGTCCCTCGGCTTCAGCCCCTTCGACACCCTGTCCGAGGGCCCCTCAGCCTAGTTAAAGAAGAATGGGAAATGGCCCCCCTGAAAACCCCTCCAGACGTCTATAAGTACCTCCTGACCCTCCGCAATCAGACCAGGCGATTCAGGGAGATCGCTAAAGCCAATCACGAGGCCAGTCAGGAGGACATGAAGAAATGGTACGATCAACATGCCTCCTCCATCGAGTTCGAGCCTGGTCAGCAGGTATGGGTGATGTCCCCCATCTAGCCTTGTGCCTTGCAAGACAAATGGACAGGACCCTTCAAGGTGGTCGAACGCAAGGGCCCTGTCACCTATCTCATGGACCTGGAATCCCCCCGGAACCGCCTCCGGGTCCTCCACGCCAACAGACTCAAACCACACTTCGTGCGCTCGGAGCTCAGCCTGCTAATGGCTACAGACAGTGGGGCGGAAGAAGACTCCGAGCCCCTCCCTGACCTACTGAGGACCCGTGAAAAAGATGGTTCAGTGGACGGGGTCCGACTCTCCGATGCCCTGACCCCGGAGCAGCGCCAAGACTGTCGGGCCCTCCTGCTGCAATTTGCAAACCTGTTTTCCCTCACCCCCGGAGTCACCCCCTGGTGCCTTCACGACGTGGACACTGGGGACAGTCCCCCTATCCGACACCGGGCGTACCGAGTACCAGATCGGGTGCGCGCCTGCATCCAAGAAGAAGTCTCCAAAATGCTCACATTCGGAGTAATCGAGCCCTCAGACAGCCCCTGGGCCAGCCCAGTCGTACTGGTCCCCAAAGCGGCTGCCCCGGGCACCACCCCCGAGCTCCGATTCTGCGTCGACTATCGGGGTCTGAACGCTGTCACCCGGACCGACGCTCATCCCATCCCCCGAGCACATGAACTGGTTGACCGCATGGGGGCTGCCCGCTACCTAAGAATCTTCGACCTGACAGCGGGCTACTGGCAGATCGGCCTCACCCCCAGGGCCCAAGAACGATCCGCTTTCTCCACCCCGGATGGACACTACCATTTCAAAGTGATGCCATTCGGCATGAAAAACGCTCCAGCCACTTTTCAACGACTGGTGAACCAGGTATTGGCGGGCCTCGAAGAATTCAGCGCCGCCTACCTGGACGATATCGCGGTATACAGCCGCCACTGGTCAGACCACCTCCACCACCTCCGAGAGGTCCTGCAGGCCCTTCAACGAGCCGGCCTCACAATCAAGGCCAGCAAGTGCCAAATTGACCAGGGGTCCGTGACCTACCTCGGGCACCAAGTGGGGAGCGGTCTGGTGGCCCCTCTCCAGCTCAAGATCGCTGCCATCCAGTCCTGGCAGCCCCCCGTCACCCAAACCGAGGTCCGAGCCTTCTTGGGGCTCACCGGATACTACCGGCGGTTTGTGAAGGACTATGGCAGCATTGTGGGGCCCCTCACGGAACTCACATCCAAGAAACACCCAAAAACAGTCAACTGGACCCCAGACTGTCAAGCGGCCTTCGAGAAGCTGAAGGCCGCCATGTGCACCGCCCCTGTGCTCCAGGCCCCCGACTACAGCCGTGAGTTCATCGTCCAGACTGATGCCTCAGACCATGGCATTGGGGCCGTCCTCTCCCAACTGAATCCCGAGGGAGTCGACCAACCAGTGGCCTTCATCAGCCGACGCCTGCTGGCCCGAGAACAACGCTGGAGTACCATCGAGCGGGAGGCCTTTGCAGTAGTGTGGGCCCTCAAGAAGCTCCGACCCTACCTTTTCGGTACCCACTTTCGGGTACAAACAGATCATCGCCCCCTGCAATGGTTAATGCAGATGCGGGGGGAGAACCCCAAACTGTTGCGATGCTCCATCTCCATGCAGGGGATGGACTTCACTGTGGAGCATCGCCCTGGCCAAGACCACGCCAACGCGGATGGCCTGTCCCGCTTTTTCCGCCTCGACGAGGAGAGTCCCCAAGAGGATGGGTGACGCTCCCCGCCTTCAGCTGGGGGGGACGCATGTTGGACAGGCCCCAGGAAGGGCTCGCTCCCTCCCCGCATGACAGAGCCAGGACATCGGCTCTCCAGGTGCTACCACCAGAAGCAACCCGCAACCCGTCCCCTACGGGACGCCTGCCCCCGAACATCTCTGTATCACTGGCCCGGGCCACCGTCAGCACCATTGCCCGGCCCCAGCCGCCATCTTGGACACTGCACCACGAGGCCGCGTGGCCTCAGCTCGACCCCAACGCTGGGCCTGGCCAGGCCCCGACATCCCGGCACCACCATCCACCCAGGAGGTGAACGGACCACTTGGCAGGTCAATGGGAGAGAGGAGTGTCGGTGGCTCTCCCCCGCCAGGTGCCGATCGCCCCCAGCCTCCCCGGGCGCTGGCTCCGCCCCCCTGCTGGGTGTCTGGACTCCCTCATCCCGGACCTCCCGACCGCCAAGTGCGAGGGTCCGGACATCAAAGGGCACCAGACCTATAACTGAGGCAGCTCCAGAGCAGGAAGGCAGTTGTATCCTGGAGTCGAGAGACACCGTGAAGAACTCATCCTTGACGGACTGCTGGCGCTGCCACAGCCCTGCCCTGTGAACTGTCGTCCTGCCTGCTGGCGCTGCCGCGGCCTTCTGCAACCTTCATCCTCGTAGGGACCTGCTGGCGCTGCCGCGGCCCTTTGCAACCTACGTCCTCGTCGGGACCTGCTGGCGCTGCCGCGGCCCCCTTGCAACCACCATCTTCGTTGGGACCTGTTGGCGCTGCCGCGGCCCGTTGCTACCTACGACCTCCTCTGGACCTGCTGGCGCTGCCGCGGCCCGACCTTCCAGAACGCCGAGCTCGAGGATTGTGAGCTACCATCATTCCATCTCAATACCAGCTTGGTAACCAGACTGTCCCACTACCCCCTTTCCCTGCCAGAGACTAGAATTGAGAGGATCCTCGTATCCGGATCTCCCTGTACCGTATTACCTTACTTCAAGAGCTGCATATAAAAAGCGTAAACCCTATCTTTGTGTGGTGTCCATCTGTGGGGGGGAAGTTACTCGTCTGTACGATCGCTAGGAGACGGCTCTCCCCGGAGGCCTCTCCCCTTGTCCTCGGCCGACCCTCCAGGTCCCGTCTAACAACACCAATTTTAGGCAATTGGCGGGAGCAGCAGTCCTCAGGCATCAGGGTTGGCTCAAGGCTACCTCCTTCAGACCTGAGGTCCAAACGAAGATTTTGGACATGGCGTACAATGGGGACTCGCTCTTTGGCAAGCACATCGATGATGCTTTGCTGGCTATCAAAACGGATACGGACACTCTCAAATCACTAGGTACCCTACAATACAGGAGAGGATCCTTTAGAGGGACAAGGGGCCGTGGTTACTCCTCCAGGGGAAATTATTCCAACCAGCAAAATCGACAGTACCAGTCTCAGTACAAGCAACGTACTATCAATCATCCTACAGACAGCCTGCCTCTGGTAGTTTCTCTCGTCAGGGAGGGAAACGGCATTCAAACTATCAAGGGCGCGATTCCAACAAGCGCCAATGAGCTTTGCCGGACGTCAGTCATTCATCCTCCCCTGCCCGTGGGCGCCAAGATTTCCGCCATTTACCAACAGTGGCGGAGCATAACTTCGGATCAGTGGGTCCTGGATCTTGTCAGGAATGGACACACACTGGAGTTTTTGCAAAGACCACCAACAGTGCTGCCCAGGGGTCCCCCTCCCCCTCGTCTTCACTTATTGTTGAAAGAGGCCTTAAAGATGCTACACAAGAATGCGATAGAACGAGTTCCCTCCACTCAGAAAGGGAGAGGATTTTATTCTCGCTTCTTCCTTGTAGAGAAAAATTCAGGAGAGTGGCGGGCAATTTTGGATCAGCGCAAACTCAACAAATATCTGAAAAAACAGAGTTTTCGCATGGTAACACTACAAGATATTCTGAATTGTCTCAATAAAGGGGACTTTATGGCTTCTCTGGACCTGGAAGACGCCTACTTCCACATCCCTATTCATCCAAAACACCTCAAATACCTGAGGTTTGTAGTGGCTGGCGTCCACTTTCAATTCAAGGTGCTCCCATTCGGCCTGAAATCAGCACCGAGGATATTTACCAAGTGGTTAGCCCCGGTAGCAGCCATGCTGAGATCACAGGGAATACAAGTTTTCCCGTACCTCGACGACTGGCTCCTAAAAGGACCATCGAAGAACTCCACAAAGGAAGCGGTCAAGAGTTCCCTCTCTCTGTTCTCCAATCTGGGACTGACCCTCAATGCAAACAAATCTCAGCTCCAACCCCGGCAGGAATTAACCTTTCTGGGAGCGGTATTGGACACATGCCAGTGCAAGGCGTTCTTGACTCAAGAGCGGCAAACCAAACTGTTAAACCTGGCAAAACAAATATTTGCTAGAAGGTCTCTTTCGGTCCAAACATTTGCTTCTCTTCTAGGGATGCACTCATCTGCAATCAGTCTCATCCCCATGGCGAGACTCCGAATGGGGCCACTGCAGGAAGAATTACATTGGCAGTGGAAGCAAGCGGACGGGTCGTTCGACGACTGCATAAAAGTAACATCCAAGATAAAGCAAGCTCTTCTTTGGTGGTCGAAGAAACACAATTTGTCACCAGGCCTCACATTTCTCCACGACATACCAGAGTTCACCCTGACAACAGATGCTTCCATGGAAGGTTGAGGTCGTCACCTCCAGGACCTTCAGATTCAAGGGCGGTGGTCTCATCAGTATCAGCAGAAACATATCAACAGCCTGGAGGTGAGAGCTATCTTTCTGTCCCTGCAAGCCTTCCTTCCACGGATTGCGAATTAGTCAGTCCTGGTGCGCACAGACAATACCACCAGCATGTATTATATAAACCAACAAGGGGAACAAAATCTCTCTCCCTCTCGCTGGAAGCTCAAGAGATGTGGGAGTGGGTCATACACCAAGGCATATCTCTCAGAGCAGACCATGTGCAAGGTGTCCAGAACTCTCTAGCCGGCAACCTCAGCAGGACTTTCACAGGCTGTCACGAATGGGAACTCGAGCAACATCAAGTGGAGAGGATCTTTCAAACATGGGGAACACCAACACTGGATTTGTTTGCCACGCAACAGAACCGCAAATGCCTGTTTTACGCCAGCAGGTTTCCTCAACAGGGATCAAGGGGAAATGCCCTTTTAATGAGATGGTCCGGAATATTTGCATACGCTTATCCTTCGATCCCGCTCATTCCGAAGATACTGCAAAAGATGAAGAGGGAACATTGCACTCTCATCCTCATTGCTCCCCGTTGACCAAGACAGTATTGGTTTCAAGAACTCCTTCAGCTCTCTCAGCAGCCTCCACTTCGTCTCGAAGCCGACAGTGTCGATGTTAACGAGAGAGGGAGGCCAGATCCGACACTAGGACCCTCAATCGCTGCACTTGCATGCCTGGCTCCTGACTTCCTAGAGTTCAAGGATCTTAACATCTCCTCAGATTACAGGGCGATTTTATCACAAGCCCGTGCGCAAAGTACCATCAAGACATATCGTTTTAAGTGGAAGCGATTCTGTTCCTGGTGTGGAGAAAATAATGTTCATCCACTCCAAGCTCCACCTGAGGACATCCTTCCTTATCTACTGTCTTTAGCTAAAGCAGGTCTGGTTTTCTCGCCCATTAAGGTACATCTGGCGGCAATATCCAGATTCAGGAAGAGTTCCAACAAACCATCATTATGTTCATCATCATTGATCAAACAATTCCTTAAAGGGTTATTCCGAGCTTTTCCTCCAGTTCGCCCCCCCCCCTCCGGAGTGGGACCTCAATATTGTTCTGTCCCAACTGTTAAAGAGACCTTTTGAACCTATTCACAGGGCGGAGCTAAAGTTTTTAACTTGGAAAGTGGCTATTTTACTAGCTCTCACTTCAGCCCGCAGAGTCAGTGAGATACAAGCCTTCACAATTACACATCCTTTCTTACAATTCTCTAGAGACTTTGTGACGCTTAGAACTAATCCAAAGTTCATCCCAAAGGTGCCGACCCAATTCCACATCAATCAGCCTGTCGAGCTCAAAACTTTTTTCCAGGATCCTAAAACTCCGGCAGAAAAGGCATTAAATTCCTTAGATGTGAAACGGTGCCTTAAGTTTTATCTTCAAAAAACAAAGGTCATACGCAAATCTAGTCAGCTTTTTGTTGCTTATGGTCAAGCCACCTTGGGTCAAGCTGTAACAAAGGCGACTATAGCTAGATGGTTGTCATCTACAATTCTCTTCTGTCACGAAAAGGCTAACAAACCTTTAACAAGAAAGGTTAAAGCACATTCCACCAGAACGATGTCAGCGTCGACGGCCCTTTTCGCTGGAGTGACGCTGGAGAACATTTGCCGAGCTGCTATGTGGAAAAGTGTGCACACTTTTACGAAGCACTACTGTCTGCAGTCGGCAACTCATGACACAGCGGTTGGGGAAGCGGTGCTGGGGCATCTCCTTCACTAAGGTTAGACTTTTTATTGTCTTTTTCTTCATAATTTGACTGTTTTAAGCATACATGTTTCATTATAATGTTCTAATCTTTTCAAATGCTGTCCTAGTCCATAATGTACTATATGAAGGTTTTTAATGCATATGTTATGTAAACATGTTTGTGCTCTATAACCTTCCAGTTTGTGTGGGGATGGATACGTTTTATTTTGTCTCCCACCTTCCTCTAACAACAGACATGATGTCACTGCTTGCTACTCTGATTCAGGCATGTGAATCTATGAAAGATACCCCAAAACTGGATAAGAAAACAAGTTACTTACCTGTAACTACAGTTATCCAGTATTGGTATCTTTCATAGATTCACATGCACCCACCCTCCTCCCCGGCAGGGCAGTTCTTTTTTATGGATACTTACTTCTTACTTGTGCTGGGAAAATCTGAGGAGAACTGCCTGGGCTGGGAAGGTTCTATAGGGTGAGGACAGCTGATTGGCTGAGGCTACTATTTCAGGTCTTTTTACATAATGAGGTACATAGGCTGCTAAGTTTTGGGCCTAGTTAGGCCTTTTAGTCTTTTCCAGCCTACTACAAGAAATTTTTAGGCACTGCTGTTGTATATATTTTTACCGTGGGACTCCCGCCTCGACGACTGGTAATGATTCAGGCATGTGAATCTATGAAAGATAACTTGTTTTCTTCCATTTTCACTTAATCTCCAAGGAAAGAAATCTCCCCGTCTGTCTGCTAAAACATAATCCTCAGTACTTGATCTGTTAACTTCATTGAGCAGTGCTGGGTTATTTTCTTTATTATCCCTATGTCATCTCCTTATCTGCTCCCCTTTAAGCAAGACTCGGCTGTATTTTACTATCTAATCTTTCTTCCCACTTAAGCACTGCTATCCCCTTCCTATGCCCCTCCCTATGCCCCCACCTGCTTCACCTACCCATTGGGCAGTTAATGCTCCATAATGGGATCCTCACTAAACACCTCTACCGGACACTAAAAACATCTCTGGGTTAGTTCACAAAGATGAGGTTGCACAGCAGTTGCTCTTCGTAACAGGACCCCAGTTTTACCATGCCAAAAATCAGTTGGAGATCAAAAGCACCATTCGCAAGGAATCACACATAGTCCTACATCATTAAGAAGCATGGATAAGCATTCATTTGCAGCTCATTGCGAGTGCCAGTGAATGCAGAACTAGAGGCCTGCCCTTCTGTGTTAACTTTTGTAGAATGGCTATTTTTGTTTATTATTCCAGCCCCAATCCCCTAAAACTTACCCAGGCTAAAATCAAAAAGTTAAATAGACATAATATGTCTCACTGAGACATGTCTTGCAGAGTGGAATATGGATTTTTTTAGTTATTTTTTTAGTTTTTTAGATTATTCTGTGCTACGTTCTGACAATCCTGTGGTTTTCGGTTGTAGAACTTACAATTTCCTAGCAAATGTGAAAAATAGTGTCCAGTTTTAATAAAGGCACTGAGGCGAAGATTAGTCTTTTTCTCCTTTACTTTTTTTGTCCATCAGCCACAATAATAACTGTAAACGTTACCACATTGCCCATGAAGAGTACGGAAAATATGTAGTCCTTACATCAAATGACAATCTATGACAGTATATGTAATTCTTCAAGTTCCTTCCCTCCATATTTTTTTCTGCAACCTCAGCACTCATTGATAGCCTTTTATCATTCTTGTTTCTGCTCTGCAGGGGTTTCGTAAAATATTCTGTATTAACCCTGGTGTCCAATATAAGTCATGAAATAAAATCGTCAAGGATTTTGTTGCACAACCAAATGACTGTAAAACAAATATCCGCAAGGCAAGACAATAAAAACATGTCTTCATTGTGACTACGTAAATACTCAACCAAGCTATTATTCCTTAACTTCATAGGGTTGCATCATCTTCATCCGATATATGCCTGCTGGGTAGTATAATTATTGCCTCTTTGTCCTTAATTAAGCAGAAATATTTTCTTTATACTTGAAAGGAAATTTTATAATCTATGTCAGAACGGGAGGCCAGGATAATGCTAGCTTAAAGCTTACTTATCACTAATGAAGCCACCTATGCCACTGGATTTAAATAGAAATGTTTGCAGCTAGAATATGATGATCAGTCAGCTGCCTTCATGTTATCTTCCAGGCAAGCTCCCACCATTTTCACCCCATTGCTCTCCTGGCCAAATGTGCTTCAAATTTTGAGATAACAATCCCTGCCTTTTGCATTACCCAACTTACCCACCTCACTATAGTGGGGACAGACACTGCCTTGAAGGGTTTTGTAATGTCAATAAGCAGATGGTTCACCCCCGGAGGTCTGAATTCCTTTTCCATGCTCTTCTTAGGCTGTCAGCTTCTCTTCCAGGGGATCCTCATCAATAATCATAAGCATTAGAATATTTCCGCCCATGCGCGGGACCCCGGAAACACTAAAATATATGTGCCCCACATATATATATCTATATATATATATATATATAAAAAATAAGCAACAGCAGCCTCATACACATCAGAGCTGAATCATGCTGCAAGGACTTCCCATCATAACATGAAAACATGCATTAGAAATGGGGAAAAACAACAATAAAACGTGTTTTGAATCAGTTTTAATGCTCAGCAGATAACAGAAAATCTCATAAAGAACTGAAAGCATAGACCGCTCCCAGGCTGCATTGCAAACCACCAGTCTAAAAAGACTGAAAAGCTAACTCATAGCAACATAGAGATAAAATGATAACATGCCTTTAAGGCACTCCTGACCCCCAGCTTCCCATCATGCCTCAGGGGTGACAGTTGGGTCAGTTGTTCTTTCCGGCTCCTTCCGGAAGGATCCTGGCAACACAGCTCCACTTCTTTCTGATTTTAGTCAGAAATACTCTTTACTTTTCACAACTTTTTTACCTTACTTCGACGTTTTCCATCTGCTGAAGTAAGAAACTGTCCTTTTTTGACAGTTTTGGGAATTTTTTACATCTTAAAATGCCATCTCTTTTTGACTCCTACCCTTCTTGTGGTAAAAAGAAGGCCAAGACAGACTCTCATGAGGTCTGTATCCTTTGTCTACCTGAGGACCATGACCCTAAAACCTGTCCTCACTGCCAAACCCTGTCCAAGAGAACTTTGAAAGACAGGGAAAGAATTCGCCTGTATGGCCTGGCTGACAGATCTAGAGGAAGGTCTCCGGTGAGGAAGGGCTCCAAGAGGTCTAGAACGCCATCAAGAAGCAAGACCTCACGTCCTTCAACATCAGTGTCGGGCTCGGCGCTGAGAAAAGATCTACATTTATCCAAGAAAAACCTTTGACAGCGTCATCGACGACGAGGATTTGTGACCCTCCGCCATCGTCATGCCGGCGACGATCGGTGTCGAGGAGCATCAAGTCTCCGCCATAGTCAACCCGGCGACGATCGGCGTCGAGGAGCATCACCCCTCCGCCATAGTCAACTCAACGTCGAGGAGTAGGGGCCCTCCGCCGTCGTCGACACGACGTTCGGCGTCGAGAGCAGGTTCCCCTCCGTCGTCGCAGATCCATCAGCGATAGACGTAGAGAGCCAAGAGTCTTCCGCCGTCCTCCCCGTTCTGCGAACTGATTACTAGGGTTTTGGTCATCTCCTTTTAGGGCCCTAGTTTTATGCACCAATGGTCAGTATCTTGCATGGCTCTGCGTTTCTGGCACAGAAAGTAGTGTACAGAACTGACGTCAGCGCTCATGGGTGGCGCCTAAGTACCCTCCATGACGTCATCTCGGCGCTGACGACGCCAGTGACGGACGCGGAGCCACAAGACACCACCCACTGACGCGCAGGGGTACTGCTAAGCGAAAACTTTCCGTATCCAGTCTTACGCCTGGGGATATTTTAAGGTAAGGAATCTATCACTAACTAATGTCTCTTACTTGTACGTTGATACCTTCAAGGCCTATATACACTGCAACATTCATCGTGTCCCATCCCTACGACAGTATTTAAACAACTAAACTCAGTTCTCTTCTCCTTACTGTGGGTGTGGGGCGTTGTCGCAGCAGGGTAGCTCTGATCACCGTGACCCAACTGTACGAAGAGGGTGGTTTGAAAGGGCCCAATCTTGAGATGTACTAATATGCTGCACACTTGCAACATGCAGCCGGATAGCTGGATGGGGAGATTACTGGAAAAAGCACCTACTGGCAGGATTAGTGGCAGCAGATCGATTATCAGTGGTGCTGATGGAGGTTGCGGTAGAGGCCAAGGATCTAACCTACATTGCTTTTCACATAGTGTACATATGGTAACGCTATGTGGAAGTGATCCTGAAGAGTGCCATCTTTCACGGAGAACTCTGTCCGGATGCTAGCATCGGTGTGGCAGATGATGGTCAAGGTCTTTTTGGGCATGGAGGGAAGGTGGCTGTGCACTGTTGGGGGATTTGTACCCAGGTGACTTTTTTGCTTGCCAGGCTTTTGCATTGGGACAGGGGCATTGTTTTACAACATATAGGATAGACCGAGATGGCCAAATTGACTGACATGGCTCACATTTCCTGCTGCACCACAGTTGACGCACACATTGGATGTGTTGCTGACCTGCGGCGCGGGTCATCATTTGGTTACGCTACTTTATAGGGTGATGAGAATGGATGCAGCGAATACACCGGCCCGGGCGTGTGCATCATGGGACAGCGATTTGGACACCCCATTAGACGACAGAACGTGGGCAGCTGTTTGTGAACTCACACACAGTGTCTCCTGCAATGCTTGCTTCAAGCTAATGCACTAAAATTTCTTCCACAAGACATATATGACTTCGGAAAATCTCCACTGCATTTCCCGCACCCAGCCCCACAGTTGCCCATGATGTAATGATAGTGGGGAAGACTTCTTACATCTGACATGGCGCTGCTGGTTGGTGCAAGACTTTTGGGCACAGGTGGTGACATGCCTGTGGAGGGCTTACGACAAGACTGCACACCATTACACAGTTTGTTTGGATGTGTGTCTGCAATTGGCGCTGGCCTTGGCCAAGCACAGAGTGACTATAAATTGGATGGGTCAAAGGGCTCCAGGGGTAGAGCAATGGTTTGGAAATTTACAGGAGTGGGCAGTGGCTGAGGAGGTACACATGAAACTGAGCAGGCATGATGAAAAACTGGGGGATGATATCCAGACATGGAGGGAGGTGTGTGGTGTGTTCTTAGACCCCCAGGTCCCTGATGACAGTGAGGATACAGAAAACAATGTAGATGAGGATATTGATCAGGGTACAGCAGAGGACTGTTCCTAGTTGTAAAGTGGTCTGTGCAATAGCACAGGCTTGGTGTGCCTCTAGGTGAGGGGGAGTTCTTGAGATGTTGCAATTGAATGCTGATTGGCTACCCATTTGAGCAACGTATCAAGCTTCATCATGTATTGTACTGGGTCCTAACATGACTGCTGCTGTTCATTATGAAAAAATAAACATTTTTTTAAAACAACTCCTGAAAAATGTAAACATTCGATAACATATCATTTCATTAGCCGGATTATATAAGAACTGAGTGGCAGTTGCAGCCGATTTAATACCATATGATAAAACCAGCGATTTAAAAAAACAATATCTAGCAGGCTTTAATACAAGGCAAGCAATACATGATCCAATGTTTGTACTGCACCATTGCACAAGTGACATCTCCTATCAGCCCAGCTTATGTGCCACCACGAACTCACAACACAGCTTAAATGGATGCAATTTAATCTAAACATAGTATGCAGCAGTGAACCCCATCTTCCACCCTCAATAGGGCTGAGGGGACAGCACATTTCTTGATCTTGTTACTTCCTTCAGCCTTTTTTGTTTCACAGAATGGCGAATATCCTGATACATCGACCTATAGAGGATTTTTATGGTCTCCAAGACAAACATACTCCTATTTTGCAGGTCTACCAATTTCTGATGGATACATCTGCCTGTGGATTCCTCACCTTTTGAATTACCCCTTGAACCAGCATTCCATGGAAACTTTTCTCTTCTTTGCTCTCCCACGTCAACGAGGGCGTCACAATGACATGGCTCCACTCGCGACACCGCATGATGTCATCTGAGCCATAAGAAGATCTCGTTGGTATGCGGACGTCAGTTTTGTTTTTTGCCCCAGTATTGGAACTTTCATAGATTCCCATGCTTTGTATCATTCCCCGTCGTCGGAATGGGAGCCTCGGTAGTATCACAACCATAGAAACAAAAGAGAAAAAATAGGCCTAGGCCTCATCTCCTTTTGTATCCTATCACCCTCTTTGTGCAAAAGAGACCAAACTTTTATCAGGACCAATCAGAACAGCCTCACCCCCTAGAACCTTCCTGAGAGAGCTCAGAGCCTCAGATTTTTCTACCGCACGTTGTGCTAGGGAGTCTCCACTGAGCTCTGCTCAGTTTTTCTCATTCTAACTGTTATTTCTTCAAGTTTTCAACTTCAATCAGGACATGTCTGACAAGGAGAAGAAGGCCTTATTCAGGTCCTGTGCGTCTTGTGGAAAAAAGCATCTCTTTGTGGAAGATAAGCATGAAAGCTGTATCTATTGCTTATACCCTGACCACAAGGCCACAGACTTCAAAATTTGTAGAACCTTCTCTACTAAGACACTTCGAGACAGAGAGGGACGGCTTTTGACCTGGCTTCAAAAAATGAAGCCTCAGAAGGAGGTTCTATCATCAGATGAACAGGATTCGATATCTCTGGCTTCCTCTCACAGATCCAAGAAGAGGGGTAGGTCTCCTCCAGGTTCTTCTTCAGCTGAGCCCCCTTCTAAGGCCCCTCATAAGATCTCTGATAGGTCTGGGAGGGCTAGTCCCCTTAAATCTCCTCACGGAAGTGAAAAGGAGAGGCAGGGACAGGCTGCTGGACTACTTACAGCCTCTAAGGATAAAAAGGAGGTTTCTATCTCTTCTCCTCCGTCCAAAAAGGAAAAGACTAGTGACAAACACTCTACTGGCACTTCAGGATCCCTGCCTGAGAAAACACTGCGTCCGTCGACGACAAAAACATCAGGTACGTCGACGACGATTACTTCTGTGAAACTTCCCGCTGCTTCCTTGGCTCCGTCGACGGGCTCGTCGTCGGTATCGGTTTCAGCGTCGAATACTTCGTCGTCGTTTAAGGTTCCTGGTTCGTCGACGATAACATCTTCAACGTCGACTATGGTTTCTGGTAAGCTGCTGTCGACGGCATCGTCGACGACGAAAACTACGACGACTTCTACGACGACAATGATGGTGATGACGACGAGTTCGTCTACGAGACCGTCGACAATCATCCCGTTGACGACGGCGACCAAGACTCCGTCGACGAGGTCTTCTATGCCGTCAACAATTCCGTCGACGATCTCCACAACGTCGACGACTGCTCCATCGACGAGGCCTTCGACGGGTAAAAAACTGCAAATCCCTCTGCAGAGGATGAAAATTACACCTGAGATGACGTCTCCTCGACGAGTTTCGGAACATCTGCCGACAATGCTTCTGGATGACGATTCGGAGGAGGATGAGGACAATGAGGTCCGTTTTGGGGATGCCTACAGTCCCTCAGACTTAAATGTAAAATTACAAGAGACTGACACGGAGGAATACTATGAGCAATCTGACCAACAAATGCATCAATATGTTCCACAAGAACTACGTCCACCTGGTTTAGGACAGGACATGGTGGCTATGCCCGCCTCTTTAATTTCTGACCTGCAGTTGATGCTGCAGGACTATAGGAACAGGTTTCCTTCGGAACAGTCAAAGCAGTCTACGCAACCTCCACCTCAAGCGTTGCCGCAAGCGCAACCAGTAGTCGAACTTCCTCCCTCGCAAGTGGTGTCTCTCACACCACCAACGGTCATTCCAAGGGTCCTTTCCCGGACACCGGATCCAGGACCCTCCTCTCCTATTCAGCAGGATACCTCTTCGGATGATGAAGTGCAAGTGGATCCCTTGACTGATCCATTGCAGGACCCAGACTTCGATCAAGGAGACAGTGAGTTGCAAGATCCAGACGCCACTGGTCGGGATACTTCTATTTCCCATTCCAGTCAATATAGGGAGTTCCATAACCTAATGGAGAGAGCTGCAAAGAGGTTTGGACTACCAATTTCGAAGGAAGAGTCTGAATGCTTCCTGTATGACTTTAAAACAGAAGGTCGGTCAAATCCATTCCGATTATTGAGCATGTGTGGGAGGAAGGTATGAAAATAATGCAAAATCCAGCCACAGTGATTCCAGTTCTCCCCAGGTTGGAAAAGAAGTATAAGGCTCCAGATGGCAGTCCAGCTTGTCTTCTTGGGCAGCCGAAGCCTGATTCGGTGATATCACAGGCTGCTCAAAGTAAGTCCAAGAACCCTTCAACACCTTTGACTACGCCTCCGGATAAGGACGGTAGGCGCCTGGATAACGCGGGGAAGAGGTTTTCTTCCATGGCCAGCTTACTGGTTCGTGCAGCAAATGCTCTCGCCATTCTAGGCAGATACGATCGCCAGATGTGGTGTGACATAGAGTTTGTGGAACACCTGCCAGACTCCACGAGAGAAGAGGCAAAGAGGGTTCTGATGGAGGGAGAAAAATCATCCTCTGAAGTCATCGACTGTGCTATGGACATAGCTTCCACGGCTTTTCGAGCATTGGCAGGGTCAGCTGTGCTTCGTCGCCAAGGTTGGTTGAGAGCCACCTGGTTTCGTCAGGAGGTCCAAAATAAGATCCTGGACCTCCCATTTGATGGAGAGCTGCTTTTTGGTAAGCATGTTGATGATGCCTTGCAGAATATAAAAAAGGATACGGACACGGCGAAGTCTTTGGGATCACTCAACTACCGTAAGGTCCCCTTTAAAGGTGCTCGTGGCAGAGGTTTCTATTCATATAGAGGCAACACCCAACAGAGATATTCCTCTCAGTCTTCACAATCTTATAAGACTCAATATTCAAATCAAAGGCACGGACAATCTGCTTCTTACTCTCGCCAACCTCCCCGAGGACGTCAGAACCGTCAGGAACGCGACAACACCAAGAGACAATAGCGGCCTCCTGGCTCTACCTACTGTTCCTCCTCTCCCAGTCACATCAGTGGGGGGGACAGGATATCATTTTGCCTGAACAGCTGGAAGTGTAAAACATTGGACCAGTGGGTCCTGAATAACCTTCCTCCAACGAGAACTCTAGGCGCCACCCGCACAAAACATCTGGGACTGTTCCACCTCGAAGCCCACCAATTGTTCCTCAAGGGGGCAATAGAACCGGTACCTCTCTCTCAGAGGGGCAGAGGTTTAAATTCCAGGTTCTTCCTGGTTCGGAAGACGGCACAAACTTGGCGCCCCAGACTACCTACGAGAGCTCAACACTTATCTCATCAAACTCTCTTTCAGGATGGTCACTCTCCAAGAAATTCTTCCTCTTTTGAACCCAGGCGACTATTTGGCAACTCTGGATTTAGAAGATGCGTATTTCCACATTCCAATACACCCAGCTCACAGACAATATCTGCGATTCACAGTGGGAAAGAGCCATTTCCATTTCAAGGTGCTTCAGTTTGGCCTTCGGTCTGCACCTCGAGTATTCACCAAAGTGTTGGCACCAGTAGCAGCTTTTCTACGAAAACAATCCCTGGAGGTTTTCCCTTATTTGGACGACTGGCTTGTCAAGGCTCCATCTTTCAAGGAAACCTCTCAAGCTGTTTCGACTTGCATTCAGTTTTTCAGTCACCTGGGCCTTCAATTGAACAAACACAAGTCAGTTCTACAGCCCTCCAGATCCACAAGGTCCATTGGGGCCATTTTAGACACGACACAATGCACAGCTCGTCCTTCAGAAGAACGTCAACAGAAGTTGATCATATCGGCTCGCCAACTGTTCCGCAAGAAATGCCTTTCAGTCCGGCAATACAAGTCCCTGCTCAGGTCGATGTCATCCTGCATACCATTAATACCTCATTGCAGGCTGCGAATGCGTCCTCTGCAGGAAGAGATTGACAAACAATGGTGCCAGACAGAGGGATCAATCAACGACAAGGTGTTGGTAACACCAACATTGAGAGAGGCATGCGAATGGTGGCTAGTGCAGGACAATATCGCACAGGGTCTGACGTTCAGAGTTTCACCATCCCCTCTGATCATGACAACGGATGCCTCTTTGGAAGGCTGGGGAGCGGTGCTCCGGGAGCTTCAAGTCAGCGGGCACTGGAATCCAGAACAACGTCAGTGCCATATAAATTTTTTGGAGCTAGCGGCCATTCGTTTGGCTTTGCAGGCTTTCCTTCCCAGAGTCCAAAATCGTACAGTGCTGGTCCGGACGGATAATACGATGGCCATGCACTTCAACAAGCAAGGAGGAACGAGATCGCAAACTCTGTCCAAAGAAGCTCAGAGGATCTGGGATTACGCGATTCTACACAACATAAATTTGAGAGCCGAACATCTGGCAGGCTCTCTTAATGTCAAGGCGGATACCCTGAGTCGCAAGACAGAGGTGAATCACGAATGGGAGTTGAATCAGTCCATTGTGGAGACTTTGTTCTCGGTCTGGGGGGCACCAACCATCGACCTTTTTGCCTCTCCGGTGAACCCCAAATGCCGGTTTTACGCAAGCAAGGTTCACCATCAGGAATCTCTGGGGAACGCCCTTTCGATGGCCTGGTACAGCGCATTCTTTTACGCTTTTCTGCCAATTCCCTTCATTCCTCGAATACTCAGGAAAATGAAAGTGGAACCATGCAAGATTCTTCTCATTGCACCAGCTTGGCCCCGGCAATTTTGGTACACGGAACTCCTTCTACTCTCCCAAGCTCATCCGATTCGCTTACGACCAATTCCTTCCCTATTGTCGAGGAATCAAGGACAAGTTTACCATCCGGATCCGAAATCACTGCACTTGACAGCGTGGCTCCTGAACACAGAGAGTTCCGTCATCTGAATCACTCCCAGGAATGTAGAGACGTTTTGTCCCAAGCTCGAGCCCCGAGCACTAATAAGACTTACAAGGCTAAATGGAAGAGGTTCTGCCTGTGGTGTTAGAGACAAGATCTCCATCCTTACAAATCTCTACCTCATCAACTTTTGCCATATATAATATCATTGGCAAAGTCTGGGTTGGCGCATTCATCTGTTAAGGTACATCTTGCAGCCATATCGAGGTTTAGGCGCAGTTCTTCAGGCCCTTCCTTATGGTCCTCTAGGATTATTAAACAATTCTTAAAAGGCTTGTTTCGAATGTATCCTCCAGTTCGCCCTCCTCCACCAGTTTGGCAACTCAATCTTGTCCTGGCTCAACTCATGAAAGCTCCGTTTGAGCCGGTGCACAAGGCGGACTTGAAATTCCTGTCTTGGAAACTTGCCTGGAAGATGTGTTTGTGGTAAATGGATCTTGCTGAACGCAAAAGAGTGAGGTTGGGGGTGGATGGAGATTGTCTCCAGTGCTTCTCCAAAATTGTAAGGTTTTTCCTTTTGTCATAGAGAGCTTTGTTGAACCAATGAGCTGAGGGGGTGGGTCTTTTCCTTTCAATTTGAAGTTGAGCAACTTTGTCGATTTTGACTGCGAGGATTGAGAGGCAAAGGGGAGTGAGATTGTTGACATCCGTATTGGGGTCTAGACTAGGAAGAGACTGCATAGCAGAATCACATAGAGTCTCAAGATCAATGATTTTTGTGTTGCGGAACCACGTAGAGGCTCTTTTGGGTTGGCCGAGAGTTAAAATGTGAGAGAGGTGAAAACAGAAAAAAATGAGGAAATGGTCAGACCAGTCAACACGGATGGGTGAAGCAGTGGTAATCTGGTCAGATTTGGAAATCACAAGGTCCAGAATTGAGCCCTTGGTATGTGTAATTTCCGAGCAGTGTTGTGCAAGATCGTTAGAGGAGAGAAAGGTTGCAAGCTTGTTGGCAGCCGAGTCTTCCACAGAGCCCCAGTGGAGATTGAAATCACCTAGGAAGATCTGCTTGTCTCTATGTGAATATTGGTCACTAATGAAGTCCTCCATGAAGGAAGAGCAATTACCAGGCGGGTGGTAGATGGTATGGAACCTGAAGGGTGTGCCATGATGATCTTGGAATTCTAGGGAAAGGCATTCAAAGGTGCGAAAGAGGGTGGTGGGAGAGGCTTTGATTTGGTGGGTGTTTCTGAAGATAATCGCAATACCTCCCCCTCGTAAATTATTCCAGACGCAAAGTATTGTGATGTAAAGGTACTCACAGTGTACCAGTATAAAACGTGACAGCATACAACAACCAGTGGTGCTGATAAACCTTTTTGTATTAGTTAGGGCTTAAGGTAAACCTCATTTACCATCCACTGAGTTTGTTTTTTTAACTACTTTGCTGATCTGTTTTCAAGAATGTGAATCTATGAAAGATCCATTGCTTGAGAAAAAGTTGACTTATCAGTACCTATAGTTCTCCATCATTTGTTATCATGTGACCTGCACTACACATCTACATTAGATGCTTAAAAAAATCAAGCAGTTGAAGCTGCAGGGGAAGGGCTTGGATCCCTGTTATGCCACCTTATTGACCACAGTACAGGTCACATTATAAGGTGGGATAGTCTGTTAGTGTTAGTTGAGGGAGTAGGAATAGTGTTGTTTAATATTATTGTTCCAAGGGTTCCCATCCAGATGTTGGACACTATTCAGCCAAGTGAACCTATAAAACATACCTGTGCTGGGTAACTATAGTTAAAGGTAAATACCTGTTTTCATACTGTGGTCCTTCTTAGGTTCATCTCAGCCACTGAAATTTGCAGAGCAGCTACTTGAAAGTTTGTTCACACCTTTTAAACAGATACTGCCTTGACAGTGACTCCAGCGCTGATGTTCATGTATATTAAACATTTCTGCAAATGTTTTTTTTAACTGAGTTATCTATATCTGGCTACTTCTTCTCACTCTTGATCTTACATTTCTGACTTGAGAACCTAATGATGATATTCTGAGATTTATATCAAATATCCTGGATGTACTGTTACTTTTGCCCTGAAATGCACTTTACCGGACTAGTACTGTATTGCGTTTTTTGCACATAGACTGCTAATGCCGGATTGTATTACACTGTGGACACTTTGTATTGTACTTTTGCACATATATGTTTGTATTTCGTCTCTGTACTTTTATGGTTTTAACTTAACCGAATAAAGTGGTTTGACTGACTGACGGATATTCTAGCCATTAATCATAAATATCAGTTATGAAATGCTGTGGTTATTATTTTTTGATTATCAACTTTATTGGATTTTAAACATTACAATAATTCATTACACTTTGGCATGCAGTACTTTTGCAGAAGAAATGCTGTGTTAAGCTTATTTGTAGAGCATATTATCATCTGGCAGGGTGAGTGTCTAGGCACACCTAGGGCCTAGTTGGACTACTCAAAAAAACAGGTCTTCAGCTTCTTGCAAAATTCAAGAAGCAAGGGGGAGGCTCTAATTTGTAGAGCCTAGTCGTTCCATGCTTTAGGAGCAATACAGGACAAGGCTTGAACCCCACATCTGTTTTTCTATATGTGTGGGATTTGTGCAAGTTGTTTTAAGTTTTAGGTTTAACAAGTTTACTTGCATAGTTAATTAAAACCATTCCAATACAAATAACCCTTAGTACAGTAACATTCATCAAATACGGCAGTAAAACTGCTTTAATCTACAATTCGCCCATTTAAAACAGTTCATTAATGAAACATTCTTCAAATCTCCAGATAAGAGTTCAATTATTATAGAGCAAAGTAGCCCAAATCTCTGCACAGACTAAAAGTCAAGTAAAGCTACCAATTATTATAATATGGCTTCTTGACCATTTACTAACAACCTGAGTGCAGAGGGAGGTAAGTGTTGAGTTGCTACTACGACCTTGCATATTAGATCTTTAAAGTAGTAGGAAAAAGTTGTTAGCACTCTATCAGTGAAGAAGGCAGGCTGTGCGAAGGCAGTTCATTTAAGAGCATTAGTGACAGTCCTCAAGAGGAGTTTGGTTTTGTACAATATGTTTTATCCAACTCCTAATTAATGACATGTCAATTAGTGATTGCAATATGAAAGTTCAAATATGATTAGGCTTTGTAAAGCCCCGGCATATCACCCCTTTAATTATACCAGCAATGCCCCAATAGATGAGCTGCTTCCTTCCTGCTGGGCTTCTCTGCTTCTTTGCATTCTACAACCAGTACCTTTTTCTCCACTACCCTAAGAGATTTTATCAGTGCACAGTTCAGTCTTAAGTCCATGGGATTGAAACAGGCAACAGCAGGCTCTGTGCATGATCTTATCCCTCTCTAGATGAAGTCTTTACGTAGGATTTTTTGGCGATCATTCAGAGTGGCTTTGCAGAGAAACAGCACATGAATGATATCCTCTGGTGCTTGTCTGCAAAGCCTGCGGAGTTCCAGCTTTGCTTTCTTCTCCAAGCAGTATAATGTTTTGATACTGGCAGTATCCTCAGCCTGAATTTCAGAAACTGCTCATTGGTGCAATTGCTTTGAGGTATCGCTAAATATCCTTGAGGGGATGCCTTTGTATAATTGCTAACTGTTAGCCATCCCTGGCTCCTCCTTGTCTGGAACTGCTTGTCTTCCAGAAGAGAGTGTAATTTGGTGTTTAGTTAGGTTATTCTTTTCAGCCACTATGACTCATGTTTAAGGCCCATGTGGATAAAAGGCCAAGGATGATGATAACTTTTGTAGGAAAGCTCTCATAGGTGAGCGATCCATCCCCTGTATTTCCAGGCAAAAGTGGTGCCCAAGGAGCCCTCCTTTGCGAGTTTAAGGCGTTAACAGCGGTTTACAAAACAGCCAACCTACCCAAAGTTTGTTTTAACAGGCCGAACACCAACCTAAGTTGTGCAGAAGAACTGTACACCATCAGGTGAAAAACTGACTTAAAGATTTTTGAGACTATTATTGCCAGTACAGTTCTGTCCCATCCCCTCGCTTTCATAAGCAAACGCTGGGAGAAGTTTGGCTTGTGCCACCTGCAGGATTGGACCGAGCGAAGAACGCGTTGTCTTCCTGTGCTGCGAGCCCAGTCTGACCACAAGTGCTTTGCCTTTTAATTTGTTCTATTTAAGCTGCAAACCTTCCATTAGAGTTAAATAGTACTCCAAGATATTTGTACACATTGGCTGGTTCCACCTTTTCACTTCTTAGGTCCCAATTGTAATTGTTTGTGCAAGTAGGAGTCTGGACGAGTGAAGATGTCTGGTAGGTTTGTGAAAGCAGATGTGATTGTTGAGGTATGGTAGGCCAGTGTTATGTAGCGCCTTGAAAGTGTGGGTTAGGAGTTCGAATTGTGTTCGTTTGTGACTGGGGAGCCAGTGGAGCTCCTTCAAATGTGTTGTGATGTGAGTGCAGCATGGGAGGATGTGATTCTGGCCGCCGAGTTCTAAATGGTCTTCAGCCTTTTGCTGAGATTTTTGTGGAAACATCTTGCTTGTGACGGGGTGATAGGGACGGTTTTTCTGGTTCTAATTGGGAGTCATTTGAAAATCTCCCTCAACATCTTTAAGGTGTGGAAGCAAGAAGCGGTGAACGCATTGACTTGGCGATCATGCCGATTTTGCCACGTGAAGTCCAACGGTGGTATGCTCCTCCCGAAGTTCATGTTTTTAGTCTTGTCGGTGCTCAGCTTTAGACAATTGGTCTTCATCCAGTGGGCGATTTCAGTCATGCAGTCTATGAACTTGATCTGGGTACTGGGCATCTTGTCCATGTAGGAGAGAATGAGTTGCATGTCATTGGCGCAGCAGAGGACGCAGATTTCGTGAGAGCGGATGATGTTGGCTAGAAAGATCATTTATGCGTTGAAGACGGTCAGGCTCAGGGAGGATCCTTGCTGAACACTGCAGATGAGGTCTCAGGTGTCCGGGGTGTATGGTGCTAGGCTGACTGACTGGGCCCTTTCAGTCAGGAAGGAGCAGATCCATTGTAGTGCATCTCCTTGGATTCCGCTGCTGTGTAGGCTTTGGATGAGAATGGGGTAGTAGGCTGTGTCAGATACTGCAAAGAGGTCCAGGAGGATGCAGGCCACCATGTCTCCTCTGTCAAGAGTCATTCTATGTAATCCGTGGCAGCGATGAGGCCAGTTTCCATCCTGAGGTTGAATCTGAAACATGACTGAGCAGTGTGAAGGAGTTAGTGGTCGTTCAGGTATTCGGTGAAGTGTCTGTTGAGGAATTTCTCTAAGACCTTGGCTGGGAATGGTAGAATGGAAATCGGTCTGTAGTTGGTGAGTGTTGAATGGTCTGCAGAGGGTTTCTTCGGTAATGGAAGGAGGGTTGCATGTTTGCTAGCCCCTCGAAGGTCCTAAGAGAGGTAGAAGCATTCAGAATGGTAGTGAGTATTTTGCTGATGTGTTGTAGTCCTCGAGCGTAGGTGGGGTCCAATGGGGCCCCTGAGTGGATTGACTTTTTTTTTTTTTTTTTTAAGTATGTCTTTTATTAAATGCAAAGGAGAAAAGAAGAATACAAGCATATTCCATACAGGGTCTCAATGTATGAAGATTCAATATTCAAGGTAATGCATACATAGATCATGGAGTAGTCTGCAGAGTATATCACAACATTTCGCCGAGAACGTCAGCGTTCAAACAGTGCGTGATCATGCTGTCTTAGTGGTTGTACCCTGTCAATCAAGCTACTTCGATGTAAACGTAACGGGGTGGGGGTGTCAAACTTGGGGTTGTGGGGCGTGCGGTGCAGCAGCTGGTGGGGCCTACGGTAGGGGGGGGCGAGGAGAGAGGGGGGGGAGGACCCAGTAGCAATGTTTCAGCAGGCTCGTGTCCGATCTTGCACGTGCGGGAAGTACGCTGGCGATGCAGGAGGGTGTCGGCAATCCTGGCGTGCCAGCTGAGCCGGGGGGGGGGAGTAGAGGGGGGGGTGCCTAGGGGTCAGGTGTATGAGCGTTGTGTCTGTCGTCTGCGGCACCTGGGGTGTGTTGGTCATCGCTATGTTCCCCATCCGGGGGTGTCTGTCTCTCAGGAGTGTCTGGTGCCTGGGGTCCATTGTGGAAAGAGCGGATCATATCGTCCCAAGGCGCCGCTATGGGGTATTTACGCAATCCCGCCGTCTCCTCATTATGTAATGATATACTTTCCGCTTTCGCCCAGTTATCTAGTGAAGCGCGCCAGTGCTCCGCCGCTGGTGGTGCCGCCCGCTTCCAGTGCTTCGTGATGAGTCTTTTGGCTGTGATGAGACCAAGGTCCCAGAAGCGGGAAGTCACCCTGTTCAGTTTGGTCCTATGGAAGAGGCCCAGGAGGCACGCCTCCCACGAGAGCGGGATCGACATTGCCGTGCATCGTTTCAGTGTCGTGAGTATCGAGTGCCAGTATGCCCGAAGCTGGGGACATTGCCACAGCATGTGGAGGAGATCCGCTCCCTCCGTACCACACCTCGGGCATTTGGCTCCCGTGCCCGGGAAGTACAAGTTTATCTTGTCCGGGGATAGATATGCGCGGTGTAGAACATAAAATTGGATCTGTTTGAAACGTGCATTGCGGGGAATGTTGCGGGGGCCTGAGAGTATCGCCGCCCACTCCTTGTCCGTCCATGCCTTCCCTCTGTCCTCCGCCCATTTGTCCCGGAGAGGTTGCAATGTGTGCTGGGTGTGCGAGAGTAGCGCCTGTGTCAGCCAGTGCACCACGTGCGTCCCGTTGCCCATCACGTGCATGCACTGCACTAGCTGGTGTGTGGGCGGTTCGTCAGCGATGTTCCCCCATTTCCGTGTAAGTGTCCGCAGTATTGCGGCATGTTGCAGGAATTGTCCCGCGGGTAGTCCCGTGTCAGCAGTCAGTGCCTCTAAGGAGAGCAAAGCGCCATCTGCGTACAAATCTGCCATGGTCTCTATGCCTGCGTGGGTCCACTGTGCCAGTGTCGCCTCTGTCACGACTGACGTGGCTTTGGGGGTGCCCAGGAGCGGTAGTGCTGGCGCATACGGTATGGTGGGTCTGGTGAGGCGTAAGCATCTGTCGTAACATTTCGTGGCTACAGCCACGTGTAGCTGCGAGTGCTTCCTAGGGCTCGTCAGCGGGTGAAATAGGGTGAGTACCTGCAGTTGGGAAAGGACGTCTGTGTCCGTAGCCGTGTCTTCGAGATTCCTGCCCGAAATCCAGGCCACTGCCCATTGCACCTGTGCTGCTAGGTAATAGAGCTCCAGGTTCGGGACTGCTGCGCCGCCCTCAGTGACCGGGTTGTAGAGTTTCGTCAGTGCTACTCTCGGCCTGCCTGTGTTCCAGATCAGATCTCTGAGCATGGATTCCAGCTCTCTGAATATGCGGACCGGGATGTAGAGTGGGAGATTGGCAAAGTAGTATAGGAGCCTGGGGAGTATTATCATTTTCGTTAAGGTTACCCTGCTGGGCACGTTGATGGGTAGAGTTTTCCAGAAGGCGACCTGTGTGCGAACAGACGTTATGGCCCGTGTCAGGTTGCCGTCTAAAATGTCTGGGGGCGTCCTGTGTACATGAATGCCCAGGTACTTGAACGTGGTTTGGTACCATGTCAGTCGTTCATTATTAATGTGAAGTGTCGGGTCCGGAGCGTCGGGGGTGAACGGATAAGCCCCCGACTTGGCCCAGTTAACTTTGAGGCCTGACATCAATTCGAACGTGCGGAAGATGTCCGACAGTTCCTGCGGCACATTCTCAAGGTCTTTGATATATAAGAGTAAATCGTCTGCGTATAGCGACACTGCATGCGTGCCATCCGCTAGCGGGATACCCCACAGTGCTCCGCTGGTGCGCAGCCGTTCAGCCAGTGGTTCAATCGCCAAGGAGAATAGTAGTGGGGAAAGTGGGCAACCTTGTCTGGTGCCCCTTCTAACCTTTATGGGCTCTGAGACCAACTTGCCAGTGCGTACCCTCACCTCAGGTTTCCCATATAGCAGGCCGACCAATTCTAGAAAGTCATCGCCCAAGTCAAACTTGCGTAGCACTGCCGATAAATAGGGCCATTCGACAGAGTCGAACGCTTTCTCTAGGTCCAACACCAGGCAACCCGATCTTGGCCACTTCTGGGCTGCGTATTCCTGCACCCGGAACAGCCTCCGGATGTTCTGGGAGGTGCATCTCGTTGGGACAAACCCGTTCTGGTCCTTGTGTACCAGGGCCGGTACCAGGGCCGCTAGTCTACGGGCCAGTGTTGATGCCAGGATTTTGTAGTCCGTATTGAGCAGAGCTAACGGCCTATATGACCCGAGGAGCACCCCTTCCCTGTTCGGTTTGAGAAGCGATACTAGTATGGCTTCATTCATGGATGTTGGTAAGGATGAGTCATCTAGAGCCGCCGAGTATGTTCTGAGCAGCTCGGGAATCAGGATGTCAGAATACGCTTTGTAGTATTCTGCAGGCAGTCCGTCCGGACCTGGGGTCTTCCCGTTAGAGAGGGCGAATATGGCCTCACGTAATTCCTCCGCTACCAACGGGGCTCCGAGCTCGTCTCGTTGGTCATCGGTCGGGGCGGGAAGTGTAAGTTCCTCCAGGTATGCCTGGATGTCCGGTTGCGGATTGGCCATTTGCGACTGATATAGTGTCTTGTAATGCGCTACGAAGGCTGCATGTATGCCCGCCTGGGTGTATACCACGGTATCCGCAGTAGGGCTTATGGCCGTTACCGGGGCGGAGCGGTCTTCTCGCCTTATCAGCCAGGCTAGGAGTTTGCCCGGCTTGTCGCCGTAGCGGTGTGTGCGTGCTGAGTGTGCAGTGAAATTGACTTGTTTTAGTCTGCCTATCAGCCTGTCGTGTTCTGCCCTAGCCTCAAGCAGCTCTGTATCATCCCCTCCCGTCGCCTCTTGTTCTTTGTGCAGTAAATCCCTTTCTATCTGTTTCAGGTCTGCTTCCAGCTGTCGGCGGGTGTGTGCTTGGGTTCCGAGGCATAGCCCCCTCAGGACCACTTTGAACGCGTCCCACTCTATCTGGGGTGTGGAGGCAGTGTTGTTGTTCTCCTCGAAGTGTTGTGCTGTTTGCGCCCCTATCGAGGTTCTGAATGTGCCGTCAAGCAAGAGGTCTGGTTGTAGTCGCCAGGTGGGGATTGGTGGTCGCGGCTGTTCCCAGGTGAGTGTCATGAAGTGTGGGTTATGGTCCGAGTGCGTGCGGCCCATGTATTGCGTGTCTCGTATCGCCGGTAGTAAGTCTCTGGATACCATGTATCTGTCTAGTCGTACATGCAGATTATGTGCCCCTGAGTGGAAGGAGTAGGCCCTGGTGTCTGGGTTGTGGCTACGCCATGCGTCTAGCAGGTCCCATTGCGCGGACCAATCTAGGAGGGCTCGCGCTGCGTGAAGAGCTGGGGAGTTAGGGCGCGGGGGACGGGAACGGTCTAGGGAAGGGTCCAGTGTACAGTTATAGTCCCCGCCCAGTATCCACTGTGTGCCATGCCATGGCGCCAGGGTGCTGGACAGTTGTGTTAAGAAATCCTGTATCCCTGTGTTGGGTGCATATATCGAGGCTAGCACTATCGGGTTCCCATCTATCCTGCCCCTGACTGCTACATGTCTCCCCCCGGGGTCCACCAAGGCGTCCTGCATTTTCCATGGGGTGCCCGGACGTATCCATACCAGCGCCCCCTTAGCGTAAGAAGAGTGGTGCGTGGCGTATAGGTGGCCACGCCATCTGCGGCGTAAGGTGGTGACTTCCTTCGCACAGAGATGCGTCTCCTGCAAGAGAGCAACATGTACATTATGGCGTTTGAGGTATGAGAATATTTGATACCGTCTGGACGGTGTGTGCATCCCTCTCACGTTCCATGTGCATATAGTGATCACAGACATTGCTTTGCATTGACGATCTTCCCCGAGTGGCCCCCCCGTCCCACCCCCCGCCCGCCCGTAATTCGTAAGGGATAGTGATTGGCCCGCACGCCATTGCAGTCTTGTGAAGGGGGAAAACAGGTAGTGAACGTGGCCAATAAAACAGATAGCCTATGAACATCGCAAACATGCAAAATACCAAGAGGTCGGTGGGCAAACGTGCTCCCGTCCATGCTCTCAAGGAGAGTAACAAAGTTTAGTTCAGTTCTGGGGGCGGCCGTGCAGTGCTAGCAGTAGCAGCTGGCCAAGTGTTCGTAGAATCATCGAAGAGGGGTCGTTCCCCTTCCCGGTGGGTATGTGAAGGCCCTAGTCAGCCCCAACTTTAAAAGTCACAGGTGTAAAACCAACATTTAATGCCATACGTTACGTGTCTTGATTCGTGTGCAGCAGGGTGGCAGGCCACAGGAGTGGGGGGCCGGCCGCCCAGCGTCCGCCGGGCCATCGCCAGGACGAGGTGCAGCTCTCAGTTTTCCGGAGGTCTCGCCGGGCCAGTCGTACTCAGTCTGTGTCCGCAATCTCCACGTGGGTGGCCCTTCGAGTGTTCTTGTGGGGGGCTTGGTGGATATGCTCTAGGAGACAGTTAGCCGATGTATTCCGAGGTTTGGGGGGTGACGTCCGGTCCAGGATCTGTCACAGGAGAGTCCGACATTCCGTAGATTGCTTCGTCGTCGCTTGGAGGGTCCTGTGTGCCGCTGCCGGTTGGGTCGCTAGGCGCTGGGGAGTTGCTGAGTTCCCGCACAAGGCGGAGGGCGTCTTGTTTTTCCTGCTGCGTGGCGTCGGCAGGGGGAGACATCTTCCTTGGCCCGTTCGTGCGCCCCTGCGTTCGCTGCTTCGGGCGCCGTCGTCTCCTGTTCCCGCCAGGTTGGTATCTGTTCGCGTGGGTTGCCGGGGTCCTGGGGGCTGTATCAGTGCCACTGTCCAGCCACGCTTCCACTTCATCTGGGTCTGTGAAGAAATGGGTTTTCTCCCCGGCTATCACTCTGAGTTTCGCAGGGAATAGTAAGGAGTACTGTAGGCCCTGCTGGCGCAGGCGTTTCTTCGCGGCTAAAAAGGATTGTCTCTGCCTTTGTACATGGATGGTGTAGTCCGGGAAGAACATTACTTTGGTGTTTTCGATTCTCACCTCCTCAAGTTTGCGCGTTTCTCTCAGTATGGAGTCCCGGTCTCTATAATTCAGGATGCGGAGGAGCATGGGCCTTGGGTTGGAGCCCGCAGCCAGGGGCGCAGTCGGTACTCTATGGGCGCGTTCCACCACGAATTGAGGCGAGAGTGAGCCCTCAGGCAGGATGGATGTCAGCCATTTTTCCATGTGCTCCTCCGGTGTTCTCCCTTCCCATTTCTCCGGGACGCCGACCAAGCGTACGTTGTTCCTCCGCGCCCTGCCTTCTGCATCCTCGGCCCGGTCTTCAAGGAACTCCACTCGGTTCAGTAAGTCCTGTATTTGGGTATGCGACCGGCTGGCTTGGGGTTAGAGCTCCTTCACGGTTCCCTCCAGCATCGAGGTGCGGTCAGCAAGTTTTTTGTGGTCTTCGCGGAGATGCGTTAGGTCTATGGCCACACTGTCGATCTTAGTGGCCAGGGAGGTGCGTGTGAGTTGAATTGATTCTTCTAGCCGCTCCATGGCTGCCAGCATGACGTCGAGCTTCGCTGCCGTCTGGTCCTGGTCCGTGGTTTTGCTAGTTTTGTTCATGTCGCCTTTAGGCCTCGTGCCCCCAGTGCCAGTCCGCGCCCTGGTCCCGCCAGACATCGGCGTCCTACGGGGAGTCCGCTCTCCTCGTCTCGGCACGGTTCAGTCTGGCCTGGTCGATGGCGGGTAGGTGGGTAAGGGTGGGTGAGGGTCGTCTGCTGCCGGTTGGGGCCCGGCTGCTGATGTCGCTAGGCTCTGCTTGCGTGGTGGTCGCGTGGCACTCGGTCGCTCCTAGGAGGGTAGACAGCTGCTGGGCACCTCGCACCTCGGTGCTGCGCGGTGTATCTGGGCGTGTGGCGTGGTTCCGCGATGTGCCCCTTTTGAGTCGTGAGCCCGTTTATGGCAAGGGGCTCAGGGTCTGTGTGGATCCCAGTGGGCTATATGTTGTGCTGGCGCGGCGGCTGGTTCCGCTCGTATGGCAGCCGCTCGGTGCTGAGCTTCGCTCTGATCGCAGGTGGTGCGGGTCTCCGTCCCCTCAAGCCGTCGCTATTTCCTCGGTGTGCGCCTGGGGTAGCGCTTGTGGGTCGCAGGCCGCGTTGTGTTGCGGAGCCAATGGACCGGGGCCCCGTGTGTCGCGGCGCGCGTGGCTGCCGGCGAGCGTCGTGTTGCGTGCCCCAGCCTCCACTGCCCACTAGCTCCCCAGGCGTCCGAAGCCCAGCCGTTCACCACTCCTCGCCGCTATGATTTAGGGCCAGTGTAGCTCCCGATGCAGGGGAGACGCGTCCAGGCCTGGCGATTAGGGCACTCCCGCCGATCCGCCTTAATGCGTGTTTAGGAAGTCCAGCCGGGTTTGTGAGGTCATCTCGCCTCAGTTCCTCACCGTCATGGGGGGTGGGCGGCCTCCGGTGCTTTGGCGCGTGGTCCGCTAGTGTTTGGTGTCGGCCTCGGTTCTGGGCCTACCGCAGCTGCTGGATCCCCGGTGTTTCCTGGGTCTACGCCCGGGCCGGCTGCAACTTTCGCGGCCGCGGGCGGCCGGCACCTCCCGGTGCGGTTTTGCGTGTCCGATCCGCGCCAAAGTTGGGCAGGCGCCGCGTCGGGTCTGGTGGGGCACTCGCCGGTGGTTTTCGGCGGCCTCAGGGCAGAACTGTCCCGGAGAACAGCGTCGGGAAGGGGAACTCGGTGCGGAGCTCTACCCGCAGGCGACCATTTGCTTCGCGTGCTAAGCCACGCCCCCCATGAGTGGATTGACTTTATGGTGGTGGCACTTTCTTCTGGGGCGATGTCAGGCCATTTGGTTTGCATTGGTCCTTTGGATAAGTTTGGGAGGTGTTTGGTAAAGCCTATCGGGTCTGGTTGTGTACCTAAGTTGCTGTAGATGGTGGTGATTTTGTTAATGCTGAATTGAGATAGACTGTTGCAGAGGTCCTGTGAGGGAGTGATTGAGTTGATGGCAGCTGATGGTGAGGTGAAATCTTTCACAATGGCAAAGATGTCTTTGCTTTGGTTTTTGGCGTTGATGCGATCCATCAAAGCGTTGCGCCTGGTTGCCCTGATCCTTTGGTTGTAGCGTCTCTGGGCAGATTTGAATGTGTTCCTGCCTGCATTGTCCTGGCACATTCTCCATTTCGTATTTCATAAAGAAAGAACATTTATTTGTAATCCTAGCTCTACCCCTTGGGAATCTTCACTGCATCATCCCCAGAAAACAAAAGGAATGCACTTTAGTTTACAAAGAATAAAGCCATCATTCCTTATGTAATCTTCAAAATGACCTGCCCGTCAATAGCAAAGCTGTTCCTTCTGGGCTGTAATAGCAGGTTCAGCCTGTGACATTAAGGGCATGGTGCATTATTTTCTATAAGTGAGGGTGTTCTACAAACCAACTAACTATTTTTTCCCTTAAAGAAATAAGCATCAAGAAAACTGGCTGTTGCCCTCTACAACTATGCGGTTTTCCAGAATCCTACCCACAGAGCTATTCAGTGTTTATTAATTCATTGAAGAATTTCATATTAAATAACCAGCATTAGTCAAGTCAAGTCAAGTCAGGATATTTGTATTGCGCACATATCACTACTAAAGAGTCTCATGGCGCATTACAACTATCTAACCTTTTCTCACCTTCTTAAGGGTCTATTTTGTATTGTGCATGGCAGTGTCTGAGCCCTCTCCAATGTATATGTTTTGCTCTAATTTTCCTCTTAGCATAATTTTTCTTTCTTCCTACCTCTTGTCTGCCTACCTCATTGAATATAGTCATCTCCTTAACCACCTGCTGTCTGTCCAATCTCTATTTGCCAATCCAACTAATAATCTTCTTTTCTTTTTAACAGGACGGTTGTAATGCCAATTGCCAATGAGTTTGCCCCAGATGTGGTACTGGTGTCAGCTGGGTTTGATGCAGTGGATGGGCACCCTGCTCCTCTTGGAGGGTACAAACTGTCGGCAAAATGTAAGGTGGACTTTCAGATGTATTTAACGTTTTTATAATTTATCCATAAACTGCATTCCTAGCTCATTTCACCTTTGAGTGAAAATGCATAGGCTACTTGAAATACTTATCTGAAAGAAACAGTTGGTTACAGATTCCTTACCTTAGAATTACCCCCAGGCGTCAGATTGGATCCGGGAAGTTTTTTGTCTGCGGTTCCCCTGCACGTCAGAAGATGGCGTTGGTCGCCGGGATGACTTTGCGGAAGCATACAAAGACGCTGCCCTCACGCGCTGACGTTAGTTATTTATGTTTTCCGTGCCAGCAAGCGCAGATTCTGAGAGAGCAGTACCCCGTCCCTTTTTTACTGACTTTTTTTGCGACTTTTGTCAACTTCTTTTTTGAGTCTAACATAGACTCCTGGTGCACAATGGATGCCCGGTTTCAAGACCTCCGGTTCTTGTATTCAACTAATGTCTGTGAGGGATCCACACGTGTGTGCCTCTACTGTGTGGAGCGCGACCATGACCCCAACTCGTGCTCCGACTGCCGAACCATGGCCCAAAGTCTTTGCAGGAGCGGTCCCGAAAGCTACTCGAGGCCCGACAGTCTTCTCCGCATCGTCGAGGTCCCGGTCGCGTGGGAGGTCGAGGAACCGATCTCAGAGCCATCCCCACTCCTCGTCTAAGTCTTCGCTCTCGTGGTTAGGTAAGTCGAAGCACAAGAAGTCAAAGAAGCATTGTCGCTCTTCAACCTCCCCTCATCCTTCGGCTGATGCGACGAATGGTGCGGGTGGTGCCCCTCCTGCGGCTCCACGTGCGGAGCCTTCAGGGTCGACTCTGGCCTTCCCTCCCTTCCCGGGACCAGTAGTGACCCCTGCCCAGCTTTGTTAGTTCTACAAAGCGATGCATGCCATCTTTTGGCAGCCCGACTCCGCCCGTGCGCCTTCAGGCCCGTGGACTCGGCTGGGGGCCCTAGGCCTTCGACTCCGGCCTCGGCACAGCAGGGCCCCTTGGATTCAGGCCTGGATCCGGATCGGCATCGGTCGACCTTATTACACCTTCACCGGGACCGATTCCTCCGGCACCACCCTGGCTTCCACCCCGATGTTGATACGGAGCCGGACTGGTGTAGACCGACACCAAATCCGCCGACGATTGGTACTTTAGTGCCTGTATTCCACCCTGAATAGCAATAAAGGGTCTGGCTCATAAGCAGCAGGGCTGAGCACTGGTCTGGTGTGATTTGTCGTGTAATTTTTGTAATTTTTTTGTACAGTACTTGTGGGTTATTGTTGAAAGTTTTGTATATATGGATATAAAAATGACAAAGTTTTTTTGAAAAAATGAAATAAGAATTCATAAAAATAAAAGCGACTAATGAGCTTTAAGATGTACTGATGGCTAGTTCTTACGTCTGTGTAAATTTAGTTTAGGAAATAACAGCAGCATTGGCAACTGGTTGTGTATTCCACCCTGGCCATTTTCGGCCAGTTTGACAGCCAGATGAGGGTGAGGAAGACTGGGAGGGTTCTGGTGACCCTTTAACTGGCCAGTTGCAGTACGACCAGGACTGGAGAGAGGAACTGGGGGATGCCAGTAGTCTGGACACCTCACCAGACCTTGGCATGTTGTCTCCTCCTACCGTGGCTTCGGAGGAAGGAATGTCTTACGCAGTGGTGTTGCGTAGGGCGGACAAGGCCCTAAACCTAGAGATACCTACTGTGGCAGTCAGGACAAACCTCCTGACCGAGGTGCTTCAGTCGGCAGCAAATTCTTCAGAGCCCCTGCTGCAGTTTTATGAAGTCCTCACAGACATCCTTTTGGGGACCTGGTCCAGGCCCAACACAGGGGCTCCTGTGGATAGGATAGTTGCCGGACGCAACTGCCCGGCTCCGGGCAACCTCACTTTACTCTCCCAACACCCCTCCCCCGAGAGTCTGTTGGTCCAAGCTTCAGCATCCCAAAGCGCATTCCCTAACGCACCACTGGAAAGAGAATCCAAGAAGCTGAATCAGCTTGGGAAGAAGTTTTCTTCCTCCAGCTTAGGGCTGCAGTCGGTGAACACCGCATGCCTCTTGGGCCTTTATTCCCACTCTGTGTGGGATACGGTGGCGCATGTGCTGCCTCAGTGTTCAGAGGAGGCCCGGGCTGTACTCTCCTGTGCTGTTGCCGAGGGGAGAGACGCAGCAAAGTTCACCATCCGCTGTGGATTGGACACTGCCGACTCACTGGGTAGGACCATTTCAACATTGGTGGCGCTTCGCCGTCACGCCTGGTTGAGAACAGCTGGCTTTTCTGCTTATGTCCAGAACACCTTGATGGACATTCCCTTTGTTGGCCATTGCCTGTTCTGCAACAAATCAGACAGTGGTAGCCAGAGTGCCCTTAAACCGCTCTAGAGCACCATCTAATTTGTTGCAGAACAGGCAACGGCCAAGTCCTTAGGCCTCTCCGCCAAACACCCTGCACGGTCTGCCTTTCACCCCTTTCGTGGCCAAGGAAGGTGCGCCCCAACATGTGCCTTTCAGAGCCACAGGCCAGTGCAAGCTATTCAACCGAAGCGTGGCCGGGGACGTGGGAACCATTGATGTGGTTCTGGGGGCCAGCGGGTGGGCTAGTCCACCACGCCCCCCTCTACAGCAGCCTCCATATCCCCCTAGGCCGACCTTTCATGCCCATCAAACGCTAGCTGGCGGCAGGATCCGCCATCATCTCCTCCACTGGCGCACCACCACGTCAGACAAGTGGGTTATGCATATAGTCTGAAGGGGCTACTCCCTCCCCTTCAGGACTATCCCTCCAGCCATGTCACCCCCAATACCATTGCATGTCGGGGATCACCTGGCCCTTCTCCAACAGGAACTTATGGCTCTTGGCCATGGGAGCCATCAAGCACGTTCCTGCCCCAGTAGGAGGTCGCGGTTGCTATTCCCACTACTTTCTGGTGCGCAAGAAGGTCAAGGTCCTGCGTCCTATCTTGGATCTCAGGGACGTCAACCACATTGTTCGGAAAAAGAAGTTTAAGATGTTGACCCTGGCTCAGGTTTTGTCTGCCCTCAACCTTGGAGATTGGATGGTAGCGTTGGACTTGCAGGATGCTTATGTTCACATCCTTGTCCTGCCATCCCACTGGTGTTACCTGCAGTTCCCGGTAGACCACGAGCACTTTGTTTACTGTGCTCCCCTTTGGCCCTTACCCTCGCCCCTTGGGTGTTCACGAAAATGAGGGCAGTGGTCACAGCTCATCTGCGCAGATCAGGGGGTTCCAGTCTTCCCCTATCTCGACAACTGGTTGTTGAAGGTATTCTCGCCCCAGGCAGTCATCTCCCACCTCCAGACTAAGGCCGA
The DNA here is from genome assembly GCF_964263255.1 of Lissotriton vulgaris. Classification (NCBI taxonomy): domain Eukaryota; kingdom Metazoa; phylum Chordata; class Amphibia; order Caudata; family Salamandridae; genus Lissotriton; species Lissotriton vulgaris. Next base: position 837,106,254 of record NC_141687.1, read on the forward strand.
TCTCCTGCATTCACTGGGGTTCACTAACAACTTGCCAAAGTCACACCTAAACCCCTCTCAGAACCTCGTCTTCATCAGAGCGATTCTGGACACAACACTGTTTCGGATTTATCCTCCCGAACAGTGAGTCCAGGATATTCAGGCTATGATTCCGATCATTTATAGTCAGTCCCGGGTTTCGGTGAGGATGACCCTGAGGCTGCTGGGCCTCGTGGCCTCCTGCATTCTGCAGGTCGATCAGGCCAGGTGGCATATGCGGGCTCCGCAGTGGGACCTTAAATTCCAGTGGTCGCAGCATCAGGGGAATTTGTCCGATTGTGTCCAGATCTATGATGGTACTGCACGACAATTTTAGTGGTGGCTCACGATCCAGGATTGGGTCAATGCAGATCCCTCTCCTGTCCCCAGCCAGAACACACAGTGGTGACTGATGCATCCTTTCTGGGATGGGTTAGCCACATGGGGAAGGCGGAGATCAGAGGCCTCTGCTCTCCGGCAGAGTCCGAGGTCCACATCAACCTTCTGGAGCTTCGGGCGATCCGTCTTGCACTAAAAGCATTCCTTCCCTCTGTCCTGGGAAGAGTAGTGCAGGTGTTCACGGACAACACAGCCGCCATTTGGTACTGCAACAAACAAGGCGGGTGGGGAAATGGACCCTGTGTCAGGAGGCCCTCTGTCTCTGGAAATGGCTGGAATATCAGAGCAATCGCCTGGTGGTTCAACACCTGGCAGGTTCACTTAACGCCAGGGTCGACGAGCTCAGCTGCAGGTGAGTGATGGATCACAAATGGCGTCTTCACTCGGAGGTGGTGCAAGGTCTCTTTTAACAGTGGTGAGAGCCTTTGTTAAATCTATTTGCCACTGAAGAGAACGTGGAGTTGCGGTCTTCTATACGCCTTTCCGCTTATACCATTTCTGCCCAGAGTGCTACAGATCAAGTGTGACTGGGCCCAAGTCATTCTTGTGGCTCCAGATTATGCAGGAAGAGTCTGGAATCCTGAGCTGCTCAACATGGCCATCGATCCCTCGATCCGACAGCCTCTTCGTGAGGATCTTCTTTCGCAGCAGCAGTGGACAGTCCTCCACCTGAAACTTTCCAGCCTCCACCTCCTTGTGTGGAGATTGAGTGGCGGGAGTTGACGTCATTTGACTTGCCTCCCGAAGTCTGTGATGTAATCTTGGCAGCCAGGCGTCCCTCCACTAAGACGGTATACGCCTGCAGATGGAATACATTTGTGGCATGGTGCACAGCAAAGGCTGTGGATCCCCTTTCTGCCCCTCTTTCTGAGGTGCTCTTGTTCCTCCTGTCTTTGACCCAGCAGGGCTCTGCTCTGGGCACTCTTAAGGGCTACCTCTTGGCCATTTTAGCCTTCATCAGGCGTCCTGATCATACTTCTCTTTTCAAGTCCCCTGTAGTAAATAGATGTCTCAGAGGCATTACTTATCTTTTTTCTCCTGTTCCCTTCGTAATGCCTCAGTGGGACTCAAATTTGGTTCTTACTTATCTGATCTGCGCTCCCTTTGAGCCGCTACATAACTGTCCTCTCAGACTCATCACTCTGAAAACTGCTTTTCTGGTGGCCATCACCTCTCCGCGCAGGGTGAGTGAGCTTCAAGCTCTGTCTTCCAAGCCTCCTTTTCTGGCTTTTCATCCCGACAAGGTCGTCCTCAGAACTTGACCTTCCTTTCTTCCAAAGGTGGTCACTTCTTTTCATATTGGCCAAACCATCACTTTGCCCACCTTCTTTCTGCCTCCACTTCCTTCAAAAGAGGAAAAGAGGCTATACCATCTGGATCAAAAATGTGCGCTCTCCCTTTATTTGGATCGCACCAAACAATTCCAGGTGGACGACCAGCTCTTTGTTGGTTACGTGGGCGCTAAGTAAGGTTGCGCCGTGCACAAATGGACCATCTCTAGAATTGTCGTTCTGTGCATCAAGGCCTGCTATTCTTTAGCAAAGAAGGAACCTCCAGTGGGGCTGCATGTTCATATCACCAGGACGACGGCAGCTACTAGTGCTACCGGGAGTTCCCCCCACCCCCCCCCACCCCCACCCCTAAATTTCAGATGTCAGGCAGCTGCGTGGGCATCACTGCACACGTTCATCAAGCACTACTGCCTGTACAGCCAAGTCCGGAGAGAAGGTTTCTTTGGCCGTTGTGTTCTCCAGGACTTTCTGGTGTGAACTTAGTTCGCAGACCCACCTCCGGGGTTGGTATTGCTGGGGTATCTATTCTAAGGTAAGGAATCTATAACTAAGTGTTTCTTTCAGATGAACAAGTTACTTACCTTCGGTAACGATATATCTGTGAGAAACATAGGCTAGTCCTAGATTCCTTACTGCCCCACCCGTTCTCCCCGTTCTGTGAACTGACTTCTAGGGTTAAGGATCTCCTTTCAAGTCCCTAGTTTTGTGCACCAGCGGTCAGTGTCTTGCATGGCTCTGCGCTTCTGGCTTGGAAAGTCGTGTACAGAACTGACGTCAGCGCATGAGGGTAGCGTCTATGTAGCTTCCGCAACATCATTCCAGCGACCACGATGCCAACGAAGGACGCGGAGTCTGACGCGCAGGGGTACTGCTGACTAAAAAGTTTCCGGATCCATTCTGACGCCTGGGGGTAATTCTAAGGTAAGAAATCCTATAGTTAACCTATGTTTCTTACAGATATAATGTTATCGAAGGGAAGTAACTTGTTCATTTGTCATATTCCTTCATTAGTGTAGAAATTTAGCACCCAGGGAAGACTGATCTTATCAATGGTGCAGTTGGAGCACCTGAATGAGTTTCCACAGACTGTACACAATTAACTATTCCTGAAAACATCCCCTACTCCCCATTGGGGACAAATCTCATCCGAACTCCCTTACTGTGAACGTTCATAGCTTAGCTGATGGCGTTAAGATGGGTCCTGTAAAGGGCAGAATGATTCCATGGGAAACAGAGGTAGTATGCAGATCTCTGTTGCTCTATGAAATGTACATGTTCACATTGTACAACTCCTACCCTCTCTAAATGGCCCATGTTGCCAAATCCGGGATTCCATGCCCCATCCATACTTAGTTGTCTATCACAGTGCTAACTTTCTTAGATTATTGCCAGCTTCATTGAGGTTGGGAGAACCTGTGTGACGTAGAAAAGGAATGAGTATAATTGGTAAAGAGGGAGCTTTTCAGGTTTTATGTTTTTTTTTTCCAGTGGCAGGTGTGCACAGGGGTATTACCAGGTGATGATGATCTCTGTTGGGAACGTTATGAATTGGTGTTTCTGTTGCTGCTTTGTTCATTGTAAGGATGGATGTTTTTAGTGTCTTTATAGTGTGCATTTCCACACAATGCCATGTTAGATTATGTTTAATTCTTTACTAAAGTACCAATATGCTGCAGTTTGTGAAAATCCCTTTGTCTGTGAAGCATTCAGAACTTTTGAGTTTGAGTGGGGCTACATCCAAAATTATCAATTAATTAAATGACAGAGTGAAACAAAGTAACATTACTTGGGTTATTTGCTAATTTATAATTGTGGGTTTGGGAGATGCAGCACAGTATATTTATATATAACACTCAACCGTACTTCGTTTTTAAGGTAGTCTCCTTGAACTCTGCTCAATTTCTACATCAATTAATTATTTTTGGATTCAAGAATATATTTCATGTTTCATTTCTCTGACCCTGGCACTAATATGTCTGAGTAGCAGAAAACAAGGTAATGGACTACAAAATATGTCTACCATTTCCTGAAAATCTCTCGCGTTCAGAGAAATTAGGCTATTATTGGGACTCCAGAAACTTAAATCTGTCACCTCTCATGACGACAGTGAGGATTCATTCATCTCATAGGGGATGTCAAAGTTGAGGTCTTGCCTTTGGTCTACAGAGGGTGCGCAGAAAAGCCATAAAAAAGGCTCACAATGAGTCTTGATAAGACACTTCTCACAGAGAGAGAGGCAAGTAGAAAAAACTTCCTTAGAGGCAGACCCTACAACTCCCTCTTCAGCCCTGACACCACGTCAGGCAAATCCTCATAACCTGACAATGAGGCATCTACGGCAAAACTGCCATCAAAATCAAAGTTAACAACCATGTTGACTATGACTGCCTCACCAGTAATGCGCTTGTCTATGACAGTCATCTACTACGGCCTCATCTACGATGATCTCGTCTTAAACCGCCTAGTTTATGACGGTCGTCAACGACAGCCTCATCTATGATGGTCTCGTCTACAACTATCTAACACGGACTACGATGGCCACGTCTACTATGGTCATCTATGACTTTCGTCAACTATCTGTGATAGTCTCATCTATGATGCCCCTCCTCTATCCTCTATGATGCCCCTCCTCTATGATGCCCTCATCTGATGCCCTCCTCTATGATGCCCTCCTCTATGATGCCCTCCTCTATGATGCCCTCCTCTATGATGCCCTCCTCTATGATGGCCTCCTCTATGATGGCCTCCTCTATGATGGCCTCCTCTATGATGGCCTCCTCTATGATGGCCTCCTCTATGATGGCCTCCTCTACGAATTGCCTCCTTAGCTGTGCATGACTGCCTCGTCTACAACAGTCGTCGACGACAGCCTCCTCTATGACCGTCGTCGTCGACAGCCTCATCTACGACGGTCGTCGACGACGGCCTCATCTACGACGGTCGTCGACGACGGCCTCATCTACGACGGTCGTCGACGACAGCCTCATCTACGACGGTCGTCGACGACAGCCTCATCTACGACGGTCGTCGACGACAGCCTCATCTACGACGGTCGTCGACGACAGCCTCATCTACGAATGGCCTCATCTATGATTCTCACCTTCTATTGCCTCATCTATGATGGCATAGTCTGACAGCCTCGTCTACGACAGTTGTCTGTGACGGTCATCTATGACGACGGCCTCGTCTGCGATAACCATGTATACGACTGCCTCGTCTACGATTGCATCATCTAAGACAACCTCGTCTGCGCCAGCCACATCTATTACTGCATCCTCTACAATGTCCTTGTCTATGGCGAAGGCCTCGTCAACTTCAAACATTGTCGACGTCATCCTAGTTGTCTATGCCCACCTCCTCAACTACAGTCACGATGACAATGAAAATGACGAAAGCACATTAATCATCAACAAGAGCAAAAGAAACCTAATCCAGAATAACTTAATGTCACAATTTTAGGGGACTAATATGAGCAGGTCTACAACTGTCAGCAATATATGGAGAGACAATATGTGGAGAAACTTCACCACTTTGCTCCGCCTCCAACTTCAGAGCATTGGTCAGGTCTCTGTAGCTCTAGTACTAGACCTACAGGGCATGTTACAGGATTACTACTAACACTTTCCCAAGCCTACAAGGTCGCATTGTGCCCGATATGTCTGCATCCTCCGATGCTCCTGCCACTGAAAGAATTATCCCATTGTCAAATATTACCATGCTTCCCCGGGAACGACCCGTTCTGGTGATGATAGAGAGAAGGCCCACAACCGGTTGATTCCCTACCAGGTGATGTTTGATGGTTTCCAGAACCTTAAGTAACAAGTGGCCAAGCGCTTCCAACTTCCAAAAGCAAATAAGCAATGATTTGCTCTCTTTACGATTTTAAATCGAAAAGTTGGGAGACCTATTCCAGTTGTTGATCTATCTGGGACAAATTGCAATCATGGAAACCCTTGTCACTCATAACACCGCCTAACCAGCAAGAAGACGTTCTCAAATATGTCCAGTGCTACTGTACGGACTGCCAATTCACTGGCAAAATGGGGCGGGTATAACCGCAAGATGTAGTCAGACATTGCTAAATACATAGAATTTCTGCCAGAATACAGAAAGGGCAGAAACAAAGAAAGATTCTACAGGGGTCGAAACGTCCTTATTAGTAAACATAGATTGAGCTATAGATATAGCTTCAATAGTTTTCCCATAACTGGCAGCGTCAGTGGTCCTTAGACACCAAGGTTGGTTCAAGGCCATTACATTTAGCACCTAAGGTGCAAATATATAAAATAATTTTACCTTACCATGGCGACGCTCTGTTTTGAAAGCATATCGACATTGCCTTGCAAGCAGTCGAGGCTGACCCTAACACCGTAAGTATCTTTTGCCACATTCACTTTCAAAAGTAGCACCCTTTAGGAGGACCCATGAAAGAGATACTTACCAGTGTTTGGAGGATACCAGAGGTATCAGACTTAGCAACGCTATCAGTAGCCCTGGAGATAGGTTACCTACGGTGGCAAAGTTCTGGTACTGCTTACGCCATCCTGTGGGAGAAACAATTCCAGAATTTTGTCTTCTGTTGCGAACAAATGAGTCCTGGATCTCAAAACATATGGTCCGACATTAGAGTTCACACAGATTCCACCCACCACTCGACCAAAATGAGGGCACCCACCTTATTTGCATCTGCGTCGGAAAGGAGTGCTAGCTATGCTAACCAAAGGTTCCATAGAGAGAGGCTCCCATTCTCTGCAAGGAACTGGCTTCTATTCTTGTTTTTTTAATTCATAGACACGAAAACAAAGTACTGGCGATCCATCATAGACTTCCAGAAATTCAACGAGTATTTCCAGAACCAATACTGTTACGTGGTCACCCTCTCCGACACCACATGACCACTCTGAATTTACAGGATTCATACTGCCACATTCCCTCTCATGCATGAAAGTTCTCCCACTTGGCTTCAGATCAACTTCCTGCATTTTTACCTACTGCCTAGCCCTGTGGCAGTTTATTTCAGGAAGGAAGGTCATCAGGTATTCCCCTACCCAGAAAACTGGCTGATGAAAGCACCAATTGCATTTCAAGCATCCAAGGCCACAGTGGCTTGCCTAAAGATGTTTCACAAACTAAGTCTCCTTGTGAATTTTCGAAGATCATCAACTCTCCCATCCAAACAGATGATGTTCCTATGACTCAATACTAGATACTGCACAAGAGTAAGACTTTCTCTCCCAAGCCAAACAACGAACGCTCTAGGAACTGTAATTTCATGATACTCTATAGCAGAACTGCAGGGAGCGACGAGAAGTGCCACGCCACTTGATCCGCAATAGAGTATCATGATGAAATGAAATGACACTGCCAGAATGACCAGAGATCCAGGGCATCCCAATACTCTATCAAAAAAGACTAATTGTATTAGAGAAAAGGAAGAACTCAAAGATCACGGATTCAGCTTGTCTCTACATATGAAGTAATCAGAACATACTGAGTGGAATCGCGAAATCAGAATTGCACATAGTCTGTCCTTAAATGTTAAAAACTTCTAATGATTGCAGATACCCAAAATAACCTCTAACGGCTTAGGGGCTGTTATTTCTAAGGCTGTAGTGTAACGAAAATTTAGCAAGAAACAACAGTAAATCGTTTTTAGAATTCCCACGTTTCACCTTCGAAAAAAAGAAAAAATAGTATAAAAACAATTGGTCCTGATGAAGATGGAAGCAAAGTCTTGTGTCCGTTGAAACGTACGTCTGCCTGAGTGTTTGATGCCCTAGCTACCAGCATAGTATTGGAGGGCTGATGTTTCCGCCCTGATTTGTTTTCATCTGTCTGTGCTATGCTGTACTGGGGAGTATAAATGTGTGTAGTATGTGTCAGTGATGTGAGTGTTTAATTTGTGAATGAGGTGTTAGTGTGGGGTAGAAAAGTTTGTCCAGTAAAACTTATGCTAGCCTCATGTGGAAGAAGACTTATTACTCATTGAAATAAATGTGGCTGTGTATAGATCATGAGTGTTTTGCATAGATTGTGATCTTGATAAGGAAATGTATTGGTGTAACTTGCTGATGCATTGTAAAGAAATAAGTGTACAAAAGTAATGTGACAATATAAGACAAGATTTTTATAAGATTACTCTTAAATAAGTGAATAATGAAATGAAATATTAATAAAAAGTTTTTATTGAAACATATCTTTGTGTGGAGAAATCATGAGTCAATGACCCACTTTTATACTATATATTAGCGGGTTTTAAAGTATTGTAGGTCATGTGGGAGGTTCTTCATTATCAATTGGTTTATTTCCCCCTTACTCCCTGACCAAATGAGTTTAGCTCTCTATTGGGGCGCTTTCTTCAGATAGTAGGTTAATTTATCTCAGGAAATACTGAGGGAACAACAAGTATTTAAGCTCTTTTTCAGATTTTCCTCCTTGTTGCCACACAGCAGCTAATTGCGAGGAAAACTATTGTGGAGGAGGTGAAGAAAGGGCATTTACCAAGTCACTAGGCATAATGAAGAACATGCTGCTATGCGAGCTAAAAAATGTATCCTCTCGCTCATGTAGCGAAGGATACAGCATGTCCTGCTACTGCCAAACGTCTCTCCTTTCATTGAATATAAAAGCATTTCATGTCTACGTACCTGGTTTAGCTAGCTGTTACTTCTTCTATACTGGCTGTTGTAACTGATAGGAGTTGCAGTATAGGAGGCACTACTTTACAAGCCCTTGTGATACAAAGAATGTGGGAATATTTCATAATGCACACGGCCTGCCGTCAGAGGCCAATGAAGAGTTAGTGCAGGCAAATTGATGGAGGGTTACAAAGAGCTCTCTGATGAGACTGTGGAAAAGGCCCCATTCACTTCTCCATTAAAGACAGCGCCTAATCCAGTATGGCCTTATTTGTCGCATCATAGAGGTGGGAAGTGTCAGGCAGAGGAAGGTAAGACAGTCCAGTTTAATGAGAGGATCTGTAGAACATAGGCAAGAGAAATGAGCATGAGTAGTAGGGAGCAATGCTAAGAAGAGGAAGCCTGAGAGGATGGCCATTTTGTCCACTTGGTTCTGCAGGATGTTTGGTGTGAGTCTACTCATCCAACCCCTGTAACGCCTCCATTTAACCCGTAACACCTCCCCATTCCAAACTTTTGGAAGGTCCTGCTTGTGTATCCGTTCAGAAGGTGAGGAATCTGTGGTTAGAAGTCTTTTTCAGAAGAACCAGTTACTCATTGCAGTCTTCATCCTGTTCTGAATGGAGGCCCGTGATAAGATGAAGGCACTACATTTGCTCTTGCTGAGGTAAACACCTCATGGTAGTGCATGCTACCTCTAGCAAGGTAGCACACACTCAAACTAAGATTCATATTCACTCCCATTTGATGTTAATGATGTATACCTGTGCTCCCTGCGATAAATACTTGTACTTTATGTGCCTTCACTCCCACTTTAGCCCTCAAAATTCTTGAGAGATACATGTGCACTTTCACACACTGAACTTGCCTTAGAGACATATGCACTTGAATACGGGTCAGAGACAAGCCCAGGACCCCCTAACACATATTGTCAAAGATACTGAGACTGAGCTGGCTGGAGAGACGTGTAACCCAGAGAGCCACAGAGAAAATGATGAGTTTCTGTGGTGGGCGCAGTTACCTGTCAGTTATATTTGTATAGCATGTACTAATAGCATTTAACACTCAACACTGCAACAAAAAGAAAAAATATCCAATGAGAAGTGAAGAAGCCATTGCCTGGCCATCATGTTTCATATATGCCACTCTCTTCAGTAAATGTTCTACCCAATTCCACTTCACAACATAATGCTTAAACCCAGACACTGACCCCAAAGTAACATTGTCATTCTTATAGCATACTTTTTCCCAGTTTAGATTTCACTGCCCTCCAATGCTTTCACTAAAACATCTGAAGTGTGCACTGTATCAATCTCATGCATCCTCTCTATTGCCATAATTGTGGTGCTCTCACCCATTGCCAATTTGTTTTAGAAAGAAGACAAAGACCGAGAAATGTTGGTACATTGTAAATGCTTGATAGAGATTTCTGTACATTCTGTTTTCCTAATGGCTGGAGAGATAGAGTGTCAAACTTGGGTGCACTTAGAAAGATTGTTTAAAGAATTTTTCTAAAGGCTTTGAGTTTCCAAGAAGAGTGTAACCAGAGATGATCATGCTGTATGCGACAAAATCTGGATTTCCATCATGGAGTGCTTTGTAGGTAATACAGGCTATTTTGCAAAAGCTTCTAGCTTTTCCTGGTAGCCATTTTAGGATGACCAGAAGGGAAATGTTATAGTCCTATTCCCTTGCGATGCTGGCCAGCCTGGAAGGATTGTAGTGAGCAACCCTCAGCAGGCTTTAGTGGAATGTATAGATTCCAATAAACATGGAGTTGCAATATATTAGTATCAATAATACATAATACAAGGGCTTAAATTCCTAGATATGAGGAATTTTATTTCCAGTAGGAGTCCCAACTCTAATTTCGCTGGTGGAGTAGTGTATGCTTGAAGACCTGAGTTCTTTTCTAGTTGGAAGCCAGTTGATTTCTGGCTTTCAAGCATGTTAAGTTGTCAGTCTAACCCTGCTGGATCAGTGTTGCACATGAGTGGAGTAGCTTGACGGAGCAGGTAAAACTCCTTTTTAATGGGATTTATTTTGAGCATGTGGTGCTTCACTCATGACTTTAGTTTTTAGCGTCTCGGCGTTAAATAAAATGGCATTTATGAAGATATTATCACATAAAGTCAAGTATCCTGAGTGAAGAAATATATTTTGAAGAAGGAAGACCAGAGGTTCCATGATAAGGGGTCCCGCTTCGCTGTGTAGAGACAGCGTTCACAGACCTGCCTGACTGCGGGGAGAGTTGTTGGGTGTAGCCGGACATCTCAACACCTGTGGGGGCTTGCTGGCGGTCTCGCATGGACTCCGTGGACCAGGAGCCCGCGCGTGAACTCACCTGCGCAGAGCTCCGCCCCAATTAACACCGGCCTACATTACCCCTCGCGGACCCGCTGGCGCAGGTCCCGCTTCGCTGTGTGGAGACAGCGTTCACAGACCTGCCTGACTGCGGGGAGAGTTGCTGGGTGTAGCCGGACATCGCAACACCTGTGGGGGCTTGCTGTCGGTATCGCACGGACTCCGTGGAACAGGAGCCCGTGCGTGAGCTCACCTGCGCAGAGCTCCGCCCCTAATAATACCGGCTATTTAAATTGATTCTGGGACACGCAGCACGGGTCGCAGCGCGGGTCGCAGCGCGGACAAAGGGCGGACAGTCTGCGACAGTCCGAGACAGAAAGAGACTGGGCTGGGCCAGAAATCCTGATATATTGTAGCTGGCACTATATGCAGTGAGATTTTATAATTTTTCTTTTTAATGAGTGACTATACCAGTTGGTGGTTTGTTATAACTGGTTTCATTTCTGTGTTAATTTGAAGAAGCTCTTTATCGGTTCTTTTAATTGTGAATTAGGTCTAAATTAAAGGGTACCCAGGTGCCTCATACCCTAGACAATTACTTAGTGAAGGTTGTGAGCAAGATCAATAATGAGAGGCGCCAGTCGCTGGGTTTAGGCATGTCCCCTCATTGGTATTGGAAAGTAGTATCACTAATAATCCTGATGCCTCTGTTAAAGAAATACCCGGGCAGGACATCTCTAACTTAGTCGACTTGGATGACTCTACTGATACCACAGCACAGCATCCGTGTACTCCAGCCCCTAGAGTGGTAAGGGCATGCAGAAAAGCTCAGACTAAACGTGGAGGGTCACGCCCTGTAAGGAAAAGAGCAGTTACCCCCCCCTAATACTTTGGACAAGGACAGCATGGTTAAAGAAGATGCTGTTATATTGGATGCTGAAATAATTAGGAATTTATTGGGTATTATTGACTCTAAGATTAAGGGCATTGTTAAACGCCTCATGACTAAAATTGACCAGCTAACTGCTGAAGTTAATAGATTAGGTGGACTTCTTAAAAAGTCTGTAGAAGTAGCGGGTAGTCAAATGGCATTGCCATTAAGTAATCGTGATAGTCAGGATGTTGCCCCTCTGAAAGATGTAGGCCCTTGTGACACCGGTACATGTAATCCATCAACCACCGCGCCGCCAGTCTGTAATGATAGTCAGGCTGTAATAAAAGCCGACAGTAATGAAGATTGGACTGAGGTAAGACATAGGCGCGCTACTAATCTCCCTCCTGATTGTGCCCCGTACGTGGTAGTTTTAACTAATGTCCCCCCAGCTGAGAATGGCAAATACCAGGAAACACATGAGACCCTAAAAAATAAAACGGTGTCCTGGTTGCACAGATATTGTGGTTTTCTAACTGCATTCTCAGACCAAGTTTTGACTACCAGAAGGGTGAACTGGATTGGGAGTTCCAGGAAATGTTTCTGGGGAGATTGTGTTATAATAAATTTTAAGTACCCACAACATGCTGCCACTGTACTTTTGAGAGCTGCATCCCTACCGATTACTGATAGTAATGTGTGTGCCCGCTCACTTGGGTTTTTCTATAGCTCTCCTGGTATTTCCCCTTGTGATGGTAGAAGAGGTAAACCCTGGCCGATTATCCAGAGGCCACACCCTGATCTAGTGATGCAAAACCAATACCAGATTTTAAATTCTATGGATGCTAACGATTGACCCGAGCAGATAGGGATGCCCTGACCCCAGGAGTCTATTAGCCCTTTTGTGGCTGTTTGTGAGGGCAATATTGTGGCTCCAGAGACTACAATTAGTATAGATATTGATCAGGGGGTGGGTGAAAGTGCCCTATCTGAATGTGGGTACCTAAGTAAAATAATCCAGAATGAGAGTGGAGGGAGAAATAACAGTCTGGTGCATGACAGTGATAGTGCTAGGGGTAAAGGCACTACAATTGTCTGCTGGAACGTGGCAGGGTTGAAATCAAAGGAGAGGGACCCGGGTTGGACAAAGTTTATTAATGCCCATGATATATTATGTTTTCAGGAAACCTGGTGTACGAGTGAAGTTAATTATGATGGATTTGTTTCCTATAATTTATTGGCGTTGGGTGGGGGACCAGGTAGACCTAAAGGGAGTCTCCTCACACTTGTAACCATTTCACGTCCTATCGTGGTTAATAGGTATATACCTGTAAGTGATCTTGTACAGATCCTTTGGCTAATAGAGGACAAAGAGCGCAATATTTTATTGATTAATTACTACAACAATATTTTCGATGGTACTAGGGTTAAATTAGTAATAGATTTGGCCGCCACTATTGAGAACTTGTGCCAGGAAGCAAATGTTGTATTTGATTTTATCTGGGAGGGGGATTTCAATATTGCATTGTGCGAAATGTCATCACAGAAGGTTTGTGGGGTCACCAATAATGCGGGGTGGGATATTTTGCATTTTGGTCACAGTGGGTATGACGAAGCATTGCATAAGCTCATGGGTTGTTATGATTTGGAAATAGTGGAGTGCTGTAAAAATGCTGATGGATTGTCCATCCCTACCTTTAAAAATTGGCACGCCCCTTCGGTCATCGACCACGTGATTGTGTCGTCAAACATTATTCCTTACTGTGTCCCCCCACAAATTGAAGTTACTACATTATGTGATCACAATCGAATTATTCTGAATACTAGCCTTTGGGTAGGTAGCTCGATTGATGTAGGTAATATAATTACAAATGTGGAACCACACAGGACTAATGGGGTGAGGCTAAGATGGGTAGGAGAAAAGGCTAATGAATTATCCAGTTCCATAATCAAGGAGAGCCTGCTGGACATTGTTTTTATTTTAGAAAATAGATCTGATTCCGAAAAAGTTTTATTACTTTTCAACGTAATTAATAAAGCGATTGATGCCAAATTTACGGGACGTAACAGTAGGCAATGTAGGAGTGGACCAGGTTGGTTCAACCACCATTGCACCGCCGCATTAAATAAACTCAAGCAAGCATTAGTAGATAAGCCCAGGGACAAAAACGTAATAATTAATCCGAGAATGGAGTATAAACGTGTGCTCAAAAAGAGGAAGTGCGAACTGCAGTAACTGGCTTGGGATTCTCTTAACCAAGCAGCAGAACTTTCAAACTGCACCCTATTTTAGGCCACTGTTAATTCCCCCTTCCTAAGAGAAGAAAAAACACCAGAGTTAACATCTAATGTATCGAGTGAAGGGTGGATTGCCCATTTCTCTTATATTTTTGATACAAATAGAATTTTAGAGACTTGTCCAAATCAGTGGGCTGTTTTGCCGCTTGATATTTCTGTTCAGGAGGTTGAATGTGGAATACGTAATAGTAAAGGAGGGAAAGCTCAGAGCCCTGATGGGGTACCTATAGATGTTTATAAGGCAGCACCAGAGGCGTGGGGACCTCTTCTAACAACTGTTTTTAATGCAGCTGTGTGTACTGAGCCCCCTGCAACCTGGGGCGAATCGATTATAGTACCAATTTATAAAAAGGGTAGTAGGTCTGACGCAAAAAACTACCGCCCGATCTCTCTCCTTGACTCATCAGTCAAGGTGATGAGTAGAGTTATGCTTGTGAGATTAGAGGATTGGGCTGAGTAGAATGGTATACTGGCTGATAGTCAGCTTGGTTTTAGAAAAGGCGGGGTACGCTTGATCAGTGTATTAATCTTGATCTATTGATCGGGAAGTACACTGAAGCTAAACCTGGTTCAATGTACCTCTGCTTTGCAGACCTGAGTAGTGCTTTCGATATGGTAGACCATGCCATTTTGTGGCCAACGCTGTTGAAGCTAGGCGCACCCGAAGGTATAATTTTCTTCCTCGCCAGGTTATATGAGAAGTTGAAAACTAGCGTGCGCTTTGGAACTAGAGGAGAATGCACCCCAAAATTTAGTGTCAGAAAAGGAATTAGACAGGGCTGTGTTTTGACTCCCCTCCTATTTATTTTATTTATTAACGAAATTAACGCTGTTGCCCCTCAGATCAAAGGCGTGCCAGTGCCTGTGTTATTATACGCCGATGATGCTGTTTTACTTTCTAGGACCCCGGTGGGATTTCAGCGACTAATGGATAGTTTTTCCTCCTTTATTAAAGATAGAAAATTGGTAATTAATAAAGGGAAAGCTCACACCATGACCTGTGGAGCTAAAGCTAGAGTTTTAAATACTTTTTTTGTAGATAGAGAGAAGGTGCAACAGGTGGATACATTTTGTTACCTAGGCATTACTTTTTCTAACGATAGGAAATGGAAAAATGAATTTATTAACAGCTGGAATAAAATGGCAAAAAATGCCCATGGCATTTACAGATTTGCTGCTAAGGTAGGGGGATCGTCGTTCCAGGGATATACTCAAGATTTACCAGGCTAGATGTGCTACTATAGCACTGTATGGGGCAGGAGTGTGGGGCCACAGCTGTGTCTCGGAACTTCAGTTGGAGGAAAATTTATTTTTAAAAAGGCTCCTTTGTTTGCCCATGTCAGCTTCGATTGAACTAAATCATCGAGAGCTAGCAGTCAATCACTTAGCTGATGTATTATGTCTTAGGCCACTGATGACTTGGCGGTCTATTTGGCTAGAGGATGATAAGCAATTTAATAGATCTATTGTTGAGGATTGTTTATGCTTGGATAAATACCAAGATATTCCCTGGTTAAAAGATGTTGTTGTCTGTTTTTCAGTCATTTTTAATCTTAATCTTTTAGATAACCCCGGTGCAGCATCTATGATCTCCAAATCCGAAATGAAAAATACTTTTTTGACATATATGGGGAGAAAGCGGGCAATTGCAGCCGGATCTCTGTCTACTGTTATTTTTTATAATAGGTAGCCCATCCTAATATTAAGAAACACCCGACTGGTGCATCAACGCTAGGAAAAGTATGATTTTTAACTGAAATTTGATCAATTGGTTAGATATGTCTATTTTAATGTAAATAACCACATCTGATATGATATGATGTTATGGAATATGTAATAGTTTTAATTCCCTTTTTTTAACATGTATTTTGTCTGTGCTTTTATGGTCATCTATTTGTACCGAATAAAGCTTCATGAAATGAAATGAAAATGATATGGGTGAAAATGTTGGAACCATGGAGAAAAAGCTTCTGAGGAGGCCGGTACACTTTCAGAAAGGTTTCTGAAGGTTCCCATGTGCACGTTTCCAAATTTTCTTTAAATTTGTCTCTAAAGAGATGTCTTGTAGAAGGGTGATCTTGAAGCTGTGAATTAGATGTCATGTTCCATCTGTGAAGATTAGACATGGGGTGGTGGGGGGACTCTGACTTTTTCCATTGGGCTGTTCGCTTTTAAAAGCATATGCTAATTGGATAATTTAATGTTTTACTGCAGGGAACAGAGCAATAGCTGTTCGAGAATGCAAAATGTGCATGTGAGAAGATATTGGCATTGTACTTTTGAACTGCAGTCCTGTAAGCACAAATGTATGGGCTAATAAGGATCATGTTTTGAAGTGAATCATCTTTTTATGGTGCTTTCAGTTTGATATGATTCAGACAAAACTCTCAAGGCAATGAAAACAATGACAACGCCGTCTCCTCCTCTTGCTTTCACACCCTCCGCATGCTCCGCAAGATCTTCCGCTGGATCCCGATCGAAACCAGGAAGACGGTCACCCAGGCCCTCGTCACCAGCCGGCTGGACTACGGAAACACCCTCTACGCCGGAACCACAGCCAAACTACAGAAAAGACTATAACGCATCCAGAACGCCTCAGCCCGACTCAACCTGGACATCCCTCGACGCAGCCACATCTCCAGCCACCTGAGGAGCCTGCACTGGCTCCCCGTCAACAAGAGGATCACGTTCAGGCTCCTCATCCACGCACACAAGTCCCTCCACGACCTGGGCCCCAAGTACCTCAACGACCGCCTGACCTTCCACACACCCACTCGCCAGCTATGGTCCGCCAGCCTCGCCAACGTACCACACATCCGAAGAACCACCGCCGGAGGCAGATCCTTCTCCTACCTGGCGGCCAAGACATGGAACTCCCTCCCCATCCACCTTCGGCTGACCCAGGACCACCTCACCTTCAGGAGACAGCTCAAGACCTGGCTGTTCGAGCAGTAGCGGCCCCCTTCGCCCAAGCGCCTTGAGACCCTTCCGGGTGAGTAGCGCGCTATACAAGTGTTTTGATTGATTGATTGATTGACAAAGTGAGTGACTAGTCAAAACTAGTTTAGAGCACTTTAAACCCCTGACCCATTTTTCCAACCAAGACTCAGCTGAAAAATGGAGTCCAAATGTATTGGTCTGCTTCTATTTTTAGCTTGTGAATGTATCAGGAGACATAGACCTTCAGGAATTATGGATCAAGATTTTGGGATTTGGTGGCGTTTTAGGTTTGTTAGATGTCAACTGTGTGTGTTTTGAGTTTGCATAAAATATGGCAGTACTGTGTTTGTTTAACTGATGTTACCAGGTTTGGCAGCTTGCTATCAAATTCTGGGGTGACATAAAGTGGAAAGGTTTTTAAAAAAAAAGATATTCAAGTTTAGCTCTTGAAAGGACTATTGAAGATCTGCATTGTATGGAGTATCTGGCGTGATACCGGGACATACACTCTCATTACTTCGCTACTGTGAAACAATGGTGCTGCAGATTAAAAGAATGATATCCTCTGCAACTGCAGTTTTGAATTTTAGGTTTGCTTTTTCCATCAGCTGGCTACTGGGGTTTTTGTAATCACATCCCGAAGTTGTCTAATGGCAGGAAAGGGTGTTGAGGACGCAGGACCCCACGTTGCCGTTTGGAGTTTCATTCAGCAGAATGCAGGCGGTCTGGCTGCCTTGAGAACAGGAGGATTCTCCCTGTCTCCACTTTGACGGCTCGTAAATCCTTTAAGCGAACACGAGGTGCAGTGTATATTTATACGCATACGGATAGAATTTGGAGATACTTTGTCTTTAATGGGACACTGTTACTTTTAATCCTGAAGAAGGTTTTTGGCCTGGAATCATTTGCCATAACCGAAACGCGTCGATGCATTTAAGTGAAAATACACTGAGTAATTGAACAAAGAAGCTCCTGTGATTGTGAATTTAAAACGTACAACCTGGAGTAGAATTCAGCTATTTAGAAAACTTGTGCATTTTCCTCTTTTAACTGGGATAATTTTCCTTGTGTACTGTCCCTTTAGGTTTGTGTGTGTATATATATGTTTTATGATGCTTATATATTGTTTTTAACCTATCAAAATAAAATGTAAACTTTTTGTATGACTGTATTATGTTTATCATTTTCTGCTTCTAGTTTGTGGTATTGAAATTATTAGCTTGCATGCACGTTGAGTTCTGAATTGTGGTCAGCATATAAGTTCATCCAAAGGGAAATTTTTCTGACAGTTTGTCTTTCGGTACCCAGTCCCTTTGGATTATTTGGGTCCCTCTCTTTTGTTAGAGAGGAAAGGGATATAAACCTGACACGCATCTATGGAAGCTAAAGTGGAAGGAAGATAAACCATTAACAGTAGATGCTTTTGAAGTACAGATCTGATAACGATATCTAGCAGCAGATTTCTTACCTTTGAATTTCCTAGACAGCCGACTGGATCCGCAATATTTTTCTTAGAACAATACCCTTGCGTGCGGGTGGGTTCCACGTGACGGCGGCATCTCTGCTGTTGTGACATGCCCGACACCTACATATGCGCCACCTTGGCGTGCGGAGGTCAGTTCTTTTCTTTCCGCACCAGCCAGCACATATCCGTGGAGAGAGCTCCGAGAACCCAAAGTCTTCGTCCTCCCACTCAAAGACCTCATGTTAGTCAGGTAAGAAGCTAAAAAAACATAAGTTGAAGCATGCTTAGACTTCTCCCCGTCCCTCGGCTGAAGAGATGGAGGAGCCTTGGCGTTCTGTGCCTCGTAACCAGTGCCTGGGGCAGTTCTATGCTTTTCGCCATCGCCCTGCACAGGGTGACTGTTCTTTCCCCACCAACCACCCTACCTCCAAAAGCTCGGTTGTCCAAGCAGCTACCTCCCAAGGTGTGTTCCCTTCCGCACCCCCGGGGGCTGGCTAGTTGGGGTAAGACGATGTTTTCTTTTTCCAGCCTTGCATTGCGGTCGGTGAACACGGCGTGCTTATTTATTGGCCTGTTATTCCCACACTTCATGAGAAACGTTTGCACAAGTGCTACCAGAGAACCGGGAGGAGGCCTGGGACATCCTTTCCCAAGTGGTGTCAGACAAGAGAGATGCAGCAAAGTTCGCCATCCTTTGAGGGTTCAACACGACAGACTCACTGAGCAGAGCAATTTCAGTGAACAGTGGCTATTAGATGCTACTCCTGGATGAGGACTTGTGGCTTTTTGGGGGATGTCCAGGCCTATCTCATGAACATGCCCTTTGATGGACCCATGTCTTCGGAGACAAGGCAAACAATGCGCTGGAGCACTTTAGGGACTCCCAAGACTACAAGTAAGTCCTTGGGTTTCTCAGTGGCCACTTTTCCCCAGTCTGCCTTTTCCCCTTTTTATGCCTACGGAAGGGGCTTTAAGCTGCACCAGCCACATCCCAGCCACAAGACCACACAAGTCCAACAACCTCTGCATAGCCCAGGGCACCACTCGTACCAGCCCTATGGGTCGGTCAGTCCATCACCCCTCCTGCAACCTCAGCCTCCTAACCTTCCTAGCCAAGCCCTTTAAGATCATGGGCAGCCAGTTGGTGACAGGATCAGCCCTCACCACCACCACTGGCGGACATCACGTCAGACAGGTAGATTCTTCCGATAGTCCGAAGGGCCCACTCCCTCCCCTTTGAGACTACCCCTCATTCCATGCCTCCATCTTACAACTGCCTGACGGAGGATCACCTGACCTTGCCTCAGGAGGAAGTCATGACTCTCTTGACCAAGGGAGCCCACTAGGAGGGTTCTGGCACCAGAAGTAGGCTATAGTTGTTATTCCCGCTACTTCTTGGTCCTGAAAAAAGAAAAGAGTCTGTGCCCTATCCTACATCTGTGAGCCCTCAACTACTGCCTCAAAAAGGAAGAATTCAAGATGCTCACTCTACCTCCGGTATTGTCATCCCTTGACCAGATGTTCTTGTTGGACTTGGAGGACGCCTATTTTCACCTTCCTGTTCTGCATGCCCATCGGCACTACTTGCGGTTTACGGTAGGCCACAAGTACTTTCAGTTTACAGTGCTCCCCTTTGCCTTACCAGCGCCCCTTGGTGTTTACCAATGTGATGGTGGTGGTCGCAGCTCATCTGCGCAAATTAGGGATGCCAGTCTTCCCCTATCTCGATGATTGGCTGTTAAAGGCGAGTTTGTCCCAGGCTGTCCTGTCCCACCTCCAGACTACTGCGAACCTCTGCATTCGCCGGGGTTCTCTATCAACCTGCCAAAGACACACCTGACTCCCTCTCAGACGCTCCTTTACATCGGAGCTGTTCTTGACCTTGCAGGTTCATGCCTATCCTCCTGAGCGGAGATTTCAGGCTATGATACTGATGTTTTTTGCCTCTATCCTGGATTTCGGTGAGAATGACTCATGGCCTCCTGCATCGTGCTAGTGATTGATGCCAGATGGCATAAGCGGGCTTTGCAGCGCGACTTGAAGCTCCAGTAGGCGCAGCATCAGTGGAATCTCTCTAAACGTGGTCCAGATCTCAGAGAGAACTGCACAGAACCTGCAGTGGTGGTTAATAGACTGCAGTTGAGTCAGAGGCAGACTCCTTCCCCAACCAGACCACACAGTAGTGACAGATGCCCCACTCCTAGGATGAGGTACCCATCAGTGACATGTGGAGATCAGAAGACTACGGTCTCCGGCAGAATCTGGAATCCACATCAACCTGATGGAGCACTGAGTGATTCGCTTGGCACTGAAAGCCTTTCTTCCTTCAATCAAGGGAAAGCTGGTTCAAGTGTCCAGGGATAACACCATCACCATGTGCTAATACAACAAGCAGGGCGGGTTTAGAGTTGTGTACTCTGTCAAGAGGTCCTGCATCTCTGGACGTGATTGGAAAAGCTGGGCATTTCCCTGATGGTTCAACACCTGCCAGGTTATCTGAACGCCAGGGCGACTAACTCAGCTGTCGATGACTAGTGTATCTCTATCAACAGCGGGGGTGCCTTGGTTAGATATGTTTGTCTCCGCCAAGAATGCACAATGTCAGTTGTTTTGTGAGCTGGAATTCCCAATGTCTCTTTCGTTCAGCGACACTTTTCGTCTTGAGTGGAGCTCAGGCCTCCTATATGCCTTTCTGCCAATACCACTCATGTCCAGAATTCTGAAAAAGATCAGGAGCAAGCGTCCCCAAGTCATTCTTGTGGCTCCGGACTGGGCACGGAGTCTGGTATCCCAAGCTTCTCCAACTGAGCAGGTTCGATGAGGCTGCCATTTCGGGCGGCTATTCTTTCACAGCAGAAGAGGAGTGTCCTCCACCGAAACCTGTCAACTCAACGTCTTCCTGCGTGGAGATTGAGCGGCGGCAGTTGTTAGCATTTAACATTCCTCCCCAAGTCTGTAATGTTATTTTGGCAGCTAGGGGGTCCCTCTACCAAGATGTGTATGCCTGCTAGTGGCACAAGTTTGTAAATTATTGTGCAGAAAGATCTACTGATCCTCTTTCTGCTTCCCTCTCTTAAGTCCTTCTCTTTATTTTGACCCTCACCCAGCAAGGCTTTGCTCTGGGCGATCTCAAAGGGTACCTTTCGGCCTGGCTAACAGACCTGCCCCTTTCAGCATGCCTCAGTGAGACCTTAATTTTGTTCTCACCTTCTTAATGTGTGCTCTGTTCGAACCTCTGCACAGCTATCCCCTCCAGCTGCTTACCATCAAAACAGACCTATCTGAAAGAAACGGGTAAATATTAGATTCCTTACCTTAGAATATCCCCAGGCGTCAGACTGGATCCGGAAATTTTTGTGTAGCAGTACCCTTGCGCGTCGTGGGCACCGTGATTACGTCATCAGAGTACTTAGACGCCGCCTCTGCCTGCTGATGTCAGTTCTTCTTGTTTCCGCGCCAGCAGTGCAAATCCGGGAAAAGTGGTACCTTAGTCGATTTTTGACTAAACTTTTTTACGATCCCTTTTGATCATTTTTGAAGCCTTTGACTCCGAACGGTGCCGATAGGGATGCCAGGATTTAAACCCTGTGAGGACTGCGCCCGACTGATGTCGGTGACCGACCCTCACCGCCGGTGCCTTCACTGTCTCGGCTGCGACCATGACAACAAGGACTGCCCCGACTGCCGAGCCCTGACATTGAAAGCTAGGCGGGAGCGGTCCCGCAAGCGGCTCGAGCTCCGACAGTCGGCCCCGCGCCGCGAGAGGTCCCGGTCCGGACGGAGGTCGAGGGACCGGTCGCGGGGTCGGAGCCATCATAGCTCCGGGAGTCGCCATCACTCTTCAGGCTCGAAGTCGTCGGGTAAGCACAAGAAGTCGAAGAGACGTCATCGCTCTTCTGACTCCCACCGACGCGGCCGGGGGTTTGGGTGACACCGCTCACGTGGCTCCGTCGGAGTCGCAGGCTACCGTGGCTACAGAGGAGGGGGCAACCTACAGTGTGGTGTTGACGCGGGCGGCCAGGGCCTTGGGCCTTGAGCTCCCCGTCGCGGCCGTGAGGACTAACCTCCTCACTGTGGTCCTTAAACCGCAGTCCAGCTCGGCTGAGCCTCTGCTGCCGTTTAATGAGGCCTTGCTTGACGTTCTTTTGGGCACTTGGTCCAGGCCCGCTACAGGTCCGCCTGTAGATAGGAACGTGGCCAGACGCCACCGCCCGGCTCCAGGCGACCCTTGTTTCCTGTCCACCCATCCCACCCCGAGAGCCTGGTCATCCAGGCCTCCAACTCCCAGACCGCATTCCCGTCGGCTATGCCCGATCGGGAATCCAAGACGTACGAGCAATACGGCAAAAAGGTATTCTCCTCCCTGAGTCTGGGACTGCGGTCTTCCAACACCGCGTACCTCTTGGGCCGCTACACCCACTCTCTGTGGGACGCGGTCGCGAACGTGCTGCCAGAATGCCCGGCGGAGGTCAAGGCTAAACTCGCCCAAATCCTTGCGGACGGTCGAGATGCGGCACGTAATTCCATCCGGTGTGGGCTGGATACCACCGACTCAATGGGCAGGGTGAGGGCAACGACTGTGGCGATTCGTTGCCATGCCTGGTTGAGCAGAATACACTCATGGACATGCCGTTTGATGGCTGTCGCCTTTTTGGCGACAAGGCAGACCATGCGCTTGAGCGCTTTAAGGACTCACGGGCTACGGCCAAGTCCTTGTGCCTCTCGGCCCGCGCCAGCAAACGGGTGCCTTTCGCTCCTTTCGTGGCCAAGGAAGGGGCGCCCCACACGTGCTGCCAGCCACGCACCCCAGACTAATTTCCAACGTGGTGGCGGCCGTGGAAACCGCCATGGCGGCGGTCGGGGACAACGACAAGGTCAGTCCACACCTACCCCTGCAGCATCCGCCTAAAAACCCTCCTAGTCCGTGCTTTCAGGCCCAT
Source organism: Lissotriton vulgaris (assembly GCF_964263255.1). Lineage (NCBI taxonomy): Eukaryota > Metazoa > Chordata > Amphibia > Caudata > Salamandridae > Lissotriton > Lissotriton vulgaris. The sequence continues at coordinate 837,129,419 of NC_141687.1, forward strand.
GTGACGCCAGTGGGGGGCAGGGTTCGCCATCGCCTCCTCCACTGGCGCACTGTCACATCGGACAGGTGGGTGCTGCAAATCGTCCAAAGGGGCTACTCCCTCCCCTTCGAGGCGACCCCTCCAGCCATGCCACCGCAATACCACCGTGTGTCGGGGGATCACTTGCGACTTCTGCAGGAGGAAGTTACAGCCCTCTTGGCCAAGGGGGCCATTGAGCGCGTTCCTGGGCCAGAAGTAGGGTGTGGTTGCTACTCCCACTTCTTTCTGGTACCCAAGAAGGGCAAAGGGGGCCTACGCCCTATCTTGGATCTAGGGAATTTCAACGGCTTCCTCCGGAAGGAGAAGTTCAAAATGCTGACACTGGCTCAGGTCTTAGCTGCCCTGGACCTAGGAGACTGGATGGTAGCGTTGGACTTGCAGGACGCTTATTTCCACATCCTCGTCCTGCTGGCCCACCGGCGCTACCTACGGTTCACGGTAGGCCACGAGCACTTTCAGTTTACCGTGCTCCCCTTCGGCCTTACCAGCGCCCCACGGGTGTTCACGAAGGTGATGCCGGTGGTCGCAGCTAATCTGCGCAGGTTAGGGTTTTCAGTCTTCCCCTACCTCGACGACTGGTTGTTGAAGGCGGGCTCGCCCCCGACAGTCGTCAGCCACCTCCAGACGAAGGCAGACCTCCTGCACCAGCTGGGGTTCTCCATCAATGTGCCGAAGTCACACATGTACCCCTCCCAGAAGCTCCTTTTCATCGGAGCGGTTCTCGACTCTGCGCAGAGTCAGGTTTATCCTCCCGAACAGCGGGTACGGATATTCAGGTTCTGATTCCAATCTTTCAGCCTTTATCCTGAGTCTCGGTCAGGTTGACGCTGCGGCTTCTGGGGCTGATGGCCTCCTGCATCCTCCTGGTGCATCACGCACGATGGCTGATGCGGGCTCTGCAGTGGGACCTGAAGTTTCAGTGGGCCCAGCATCAGGGCAACCTGTCCGACCATGTCCTGATCTCAGAGGGCACTGCGAGACAGCTGCAGTGGTGGCTCACGGACCGCGATTGGGTCAGTGGCAGATCCCTCTCCCTTCCCCAACCGGAGCACGTAGTTGTGACTGACACGTCCCTCCAGGGCTGGGGAGGCCACATGGGAGAGGCGGAGATCAGAGTCCCAGCTCCATATCTACCTTTTGGAGCTGCGGGTGATTCGTCTAGCAATGAAGGCATTCCTCCCCTCTGTCTGGGAGAGTGTAGTGCAGCTGTTCACGGACAACACCACCGCCATGTGGTACTGCAACAAACAGGGCGGGGTGGGGTCGTGGACCCTCTGCCAGGAGGCTCTGCGCCTCTGGCAGTGGCAGGAATATCAGGGCGTGACCCTGGTGTTTCAACACCTGGCAGGTTATCTGAACGCCAGGGCGGACGAACTCAGCCGACAGTGCATGATGGATCACGAATGGCGTCTGAACTCTGACGTGGCGCAAGGTCTCTTTCAGCAGTGGGGAGAGCCTTGGTTAGATCTATTCGCCACCGAAGAGAGTGCGCAAAGTCATCAGTTCTGTGCGTTGGAATTTCCAAGGCGGCACTCGCTCGGAAACGCTTTCAGTCACGAGTGGAGTTGCGGTCTGTTGTACGCCTTTCCGCCTATACCTCTTCTGCTCAGAGTGCTGAAGAAGATCAAACGCTACCGGGCCCAAGTCATCCTTGTGGCTCTGGACTGGGCACGAAGGTACTGGTATCCCGAGCTACTCAGTATGTCAGTCGATCCCCCGGTTCGCCTGCCTCTTCAGGAGGACCTTCTGTCGCAGCAGCAGGGGACGGTCCTCCACCCGAACCTGTCCAGTCTCCACCTCCATGCTTGGAGATTGAGTGGTGTCAGTTGAGGCCATTTGACTTGCCTCCTGAAGTCTGTAATGTCATTCTGGCAGCCAGGCGTCCCTCCACAAAGTCGGTATACGCCTGCAGGTGGATAAGATTTGTGGCGTGGTGCACAGCAAAGGTTGTGGATCCTCTCTCTGCCCCTCTTTCTGAGGTTCTTCTCTTCCTTCTTTCTCTTGCCCAGCAGGGCTCTGCTCTGGGCACTATCAAGGGCTACCTTTCTGTCCTTTCAGCCTTTCTAAGGCTGCCTGATCAACCGTCTTTGTTCAAGTCCCCCATTGTAACTCGGTTTCTGAAAGGCATCACACACGTTTCCCCCTGTTCCGTTTGTGATGCCTCAGTGGGACTTGAACCTTGGTCTTACCTATCTGATGTGCGCTCCCTTTGAGCCACTTCACAACTGTCCACTCCGCCTTCTTACTCTGAAGACTGCTTTCCTGGTTGCCATCACCTCTGCCAGGAGAGTGAGTGAGCTCGAGGCTCTTTCATCCAAACCCCCTTTCCTTTCTGTCCATCCGGACAAGGTTGTGTTGCGGACTAGACCCTCTTTCCTGCCCTAGGTTGTCACGACCTTCCACATCAGGCAGGCCCACCTTCTTTCCGCCACCGCACCCCTTAAAAGAGGAAGAGTGGCTCCACCGTCTGGACCCAAAACGTGCGCTTTCGGTTTACTTAGATCGCACACGCCAGTTCCGGTTGATTGACCAACTCTTTGTTGGTTACGTGGGCACTAAGAAGGGACGTGCGGTGCACAAGCGGACTATCTCTCGGTGGGTCATCTTGTGTATCAAGGCTTGTAACTCCTTGGCGACGAAAGAGCCTCCGTTGGGCTGAGGGCCCATTCCACTCGGGCCACGGCGGCTACCACTGCCCTGGGCCGGGGAGTCCCCTTGCAGGACATCTGTCAGGCACCTACGTGGGCCTCGCTGCACACGTTTGCAAGACACTACTGTCTGGACAGCCATGTCCGGAGGGATTGCTTCTTTTGGCCGTTCCATCCTCCAAGACTTTCTGGTGTGATTATTGGTTCGCAGACCCACCACCGGGGTTGGTATTGCTGGGGTATCTATTCTAAGGTAAGGAATCTAATACTAACCCGTTTCTTTCAGATGACCAAGTTACTTACGATCCCTTACCGCCCCACCCATCCTCCCCGTTCTGCGAACCGATGTCTAGGGTAAAGGTCATCCCCTTTCAGGGTACAAGTTTCAATGGCACCAGTGTTGGTTCTTAACATGGCTCTGCGTTTCTGGCGCGTAAAAGCTGTGCCTAAGAACTGACGTCAGTGTGCGGAGGCGGCGTCTAAGTACTCCGACAAAGTAATCACGGCGCCGACGACGGACGGAGTTTTTCAAATCCATGCCATGGTTATTTTTCTAGAAATAGAGCTGAAATAGCATTCCGGTATTTTTTCACCATAGTGGATCTTACTCCTTGCAGATGTATGTGCTCAAAATTGATTCTTATACGTGTATATTGTAAAATTGTTCCTGATTTATTTTCTATCTATATTTAAGGTGCTTTGCATTAATACACAAGTATGATTGTACAGTTACTTTCTCTCTGAGATTTTGTCTTGATGTTAAGAATTGTATATTCTGTAGAAGATCAATCGGTTGTCATAGTGGCAGTTGATATTTCTGCTGAAATTCCAACCCCTGATTTGTGCGCATTAGCATTGTAATCAGCCTCCATAGTGAGGGTTGTCTTGTGGTGTTTTGACAATACTAGTATTTGTCCTTCCTGGATGTGAGCTGCAGTTAAGTAGATTTGTGTAGGTTTTGTTTCATATGTCATTGCCAGTCCTTGGGTGCTTTGGTTGGTGACAATTTAGATGCCAGAACTACAAGGACTACGATAGCACCATCAGTGTTCTCATGGTCCGCTAGGGCCCAGGGAGTGATGCTGTCTGATTTTGTTAGCCGCTTGACAGATTTTTTTGTCACAATCATGGGGCCCTTGAACAGATACCAAGTTAGGCTTCGGTTTGCTTTTTAGGTTTGCCAATATTTGCTGTCTTTAAGCAGGATAATCGACCATTCACATGTCCCAGGTGATGCATTTGATAAATGTTTCCTTGCATGTGGTTCATCGGGCAGTGGTCAAAATTAAGACAATCTACATGGCACATGCTGGTGCATGTGGGTATTTTTCAGCACTTGCTCTCTGCCAAGATCTTGAGCTTATCAACAAAAATATGAAACAAGAATGATACATATTTTGCAGGCTAAAGAATTAGAAGATGGTGTGCTTAACAGAGGGCAAGGGATAATGCACATAACGATCCCACTGGTTTTGAAGGTGTCTATTTTAGTTTCACTGAGCCAGTTTACAAGTAACTTGTATAGCAGAGTGTATAGCCAGTAAGTTAGGCAAATATTTGTGCCTAACCCCTTTCTAGTTCCCTGCTGGCCGGGCATAAAGTTGAATTAGGTCTCATATTTTTACTTTTCAAGTCTTCCTTATATGGGTATCTGGTAATCCATTTCTTGTATTTGAAAAAGAATTTGCAATCAGTCTGTACTTCTTTCACTGTTGTTCACTTTAGTTTTTAGTTCCCATCGCTCCCTTATGGCCTACTGTCTGGCGGTAGTATAAGTCACCAGGTGCTCCAGCGCTTCAACTATTGTACCATCTGGTTATTTCACAGGGGAAAGTGGATAGTTAAATGGTGTTGAAACCCTTTCGAAGGTCCGTTCCTCTTTGGCTTGGCTATTGCTTGGATTGCGGGTCTCTTATAAAATGCTGCAGGGAGTCTGGTACTTCAACTACCTTGTCAAAGCTCCTTCACGATGGTATGCGGGAGCTGTATTGTTTACCAGATGGTAAACAGATTCTTTTTAATGTTTTAGCTGGAGGGGTCTGGCCAAGATGGCAGAGTGAACGGACGTGCTCAGCAAACGCTCCGCTCTTGGTCTCAAACAAAAGCCTAACTTGGCTGAACACCATGGCTTTGCAAGGGGCTTCAACTGCACACAAGACACCGCTGGTCTGCCTTCCCACTGGCGAGACCCACCGCAGCCATGGAGACTGGGCGTGAGGGTAGATCCGGCAGCCCTGGGACTGCGGGCGGATCCCCGGCCTGGCGTTTCTTGGCCACAGCACCCGCAGACGCCGACTCGGAGACGGCGATGAGAGATACGGAGGAGGCGTCCTGCGCACCATACCGCCACCAAAATTTAGCCCACCAGTTGAGGACCCTACCGGTCAGCGTCCGTCTCTCACCGGGCCGTGCAGATCTAAGTCCGCGGCCTGGGGTCGCTGTGGCCGAGGAGATGGCCTGAGACTCCCCAAGATCGGCTCTTTCCCCAGCTTGCGCAGCGGGCCTGGGCGGCCCATCTAGGACTGCCGGGGAAGAGAGACCCAGCGAAGTGGCTGGGCAGGCCCAGAAGGCACTGTTGGTGGCCCGCCTTCTAGCCGAGAGGAAGTCTGAGCCTATTCTGTGAGGTCGCAGGTTCATCTGGATTTTGGTTTCTGCAAGGGACTGACCCAATGAACTTTGAAGCAAGGGGAACGGCAGGTCGGGGCGTTTGTCCCCCCGTCCCCCGTTCCCCCCCCTCTTCCCAGTGCAAGGCTTGTCGGCACACCCCCGCATTTATGGTGGGTTTACCGGGCCTGGTTGTCTCTTTCGCCGCAGCCACAGACAGCCATCCAGCGGCAGCCCTCGACTGCCCCAGGCACGTGAAGAGGTGAGAGGCCCTGATTATTTTTGTGGCGGAACTCGGGAGTGGGATGAGCAGGGCCTAAAGAACTGGAGGAGTGCTGGAGCCTGGCGAACGGCGTGCCCCCGTGAAACGCAGAGTACTAAAGCAAGGCCGGATTTGGGGGAAGGAGCATCCTCATGAGGATCATTACTTGGAGGGAAGAAGTAGGACCTGTACTGCAGGACCTCCTAGCTGAGAAACAGCCAGGCCTTGGTGGAGGGGAAACATAAAGGTGAATGGTCGGAGGATCCGCCTTAGCCCAGAAGGCCCTCCTCGAGAAGTGCATTGACTGGACCGTAGGGTCTGGGAGGCTGGTACTGTTAATAGACCGCTTCGGATACACAAAGTTCAACACCCCACACCCCCCCCCCAGCCCCCTCCCCCCACCACCTCCCCTGGCCCTGGACCTGCAGGGAGTAAGTCATTAGATCTCTGAAATAGACAACAAAGTCAACACCCTAGAAGCGAACGAAACGACCAGGGAAGAGGAGCTGGAGCAACTGCGCCAAGAAATAATACGCCTTTCAGACAGACAAATAGCTCATGCTGAGGACTTAGAGAATAGGTCAATGCGAAATATTATCAGGATTCGAAATGCACCCTCATTGGCGAAAGCAGGAAATGTGGAGGAATTTGTTCAGGCTCTTTTTGCTCAGATCCTAGGTGATACACCCGAGTCGGACATTCGCCTAGACCGTGTCCACTGCGTTGGGCCTCCAAGAGCTCCAAATATGCCACCTCCGGATTTACTTGCCTGTTTCCACAGTTTCCCTTTGAAAGAGCGTATACTGTGAACTGTACGAGGTTCCGACGAAGAGAGGAGTGATCCCCATGAAGACCTCAGGCCCCTTCCCACCCAGAGACATTGTTCAAAATATCTATAAAGTTTGTTTTGGGGTGTATTGTTTTTGAACGTTTGTTTGTTATGTACCACTACAGTACTCAAGCGGGAGATGCTATGATACCACCGCCATTGTCTCAGATTTCCACTCTGTGTGCTACCTTGGAAAGGGGGTGGGAGGGAGGTGGCGGGACAGGTCATTTAATTACAGCAGGCCCTTGCATACTCACTATGACTACTGGTGACGCTTTAAAGGTTGTCTCACTGAACGTCAAAGGGTTGAATAACCCTGTGAAACGCAAAGCAATTCTCTCCTATCTTGAACACACTGGGGCAGATATTTGCCTCCTACAGGAGACCCATCTCCTGGCCGGAGATTCCCAGCGGCTCAAATCCAGATCCTTTCTGCAGCAGCTATTCTCTTCAACGGGGTGCAAGGCGGGAGGAGTGGCTATCTTATTTTCATGTACATTCAGAGGCGCTATCAGCCCTAAGTTAGCAGAACTCAAAAGCCGTTTCCTGGTTTATCAAATACAGCTGGGCACGCAAACACTGACACCTTGCACCCTGTACGTGCCAAATGAGGGGCAGGAGCGCTTTATCTGGGAGGCACTAACAGAGACATTTACATCACAGGACCATTTGGTCCTAATAGGGGGCGACTTCAACATAGTTCTGGATAAGAACATAGAACGCTCTTTACACAGATAGGTCTGGGTCTCTCTCGGAGAGGGTCTTGCATGGCTGAATGAGGCCGGGCTTAAACACCTGTGGAGGGCCTATCACCCTGACACTAGAGACTTCACATTCTATTCACACGCTCATAAGTCTTAACCCGAATAGACTATTATCTGGGCTCCCATGATGTACACCAACTCCTCAGTTCGGTGGAGATTGAACCAAGAACCCTCTTTGACCACTCAGTCCTAGTCATTGAGATACACTCCCCAACCACAGCGGGTGCGGCGGCATTGGCCCCTTAGGGAGACCCTGTTACAGAAACCGTAACTACTGGCGAGGCTTAGGAAGGTCCTCACCAACTACCTGGTTTCTGACGGAGAACTGGGAGGAATTAGCGAGCTACACCTCTATAGCTGACCGGTCCAGGGACTTTTACGCGACGCTCTACTCAAAACAATACACCCTCTCTGAGGACATAAAATATTATCTTCATAACTCCCCTATGACAAAACTGACTGACTCTCGGGCGTCTTCCCTAAACGAACCTATCTTGCTAGAGGAGGTTATCTCTGCCATCTCGAGGCAGAAGCTTTTGAAGTCTCCAGGCCAGATGGCTCTCCACTGGGTTCTACAAGGCACTCTGTCCGGAATTGGCTCCAATTCTCACCCGGCTCTTCAACGCGATAGCGGACTTAGTCTCCCTCCCGGCCTCCATGCTAGAAGCGACCATCACAGTTATCCCCAAACCCGGAAAGGACTCAAAATCCTGCACTAACTATCGCCCAATATCACTCCTTCATGTGGACTTGTAATTTTTTTACTGCCATTCTGGCGACACGCCTAAACCCCTTGATGTTGGGTCTTATCCACCCCGACCAAGCTGGATTTGTCCCGCAGTGGCTCTGTGCAGACAATACTAAAAGACCTTTATACATCGTAGATATGGCACATCCAAGGCAAGGTTCCAGTATGATTTCGATCAGGTCCACTGGCCATTTCTTGGGGCGATAATGGAGCATTTCGGATTTGGGGAGGGATTCCGGTGTTGGGTCTTTAGCGGATATCGGGCCCCATGGGCTTCGGTGAGGGTCAATGGGGTGAGCTCAGAGAACTTCCCTATTTGCAGGGGCACAAGACCGGGCTGCCCGCTCTCCCCTCTCTTGTTCGTCCTTTGCACAGCGGGTTCGAGACCCTAGACACATTATTGGAATTCCTCTGGAGGGGAAGAACATCGCATCAGTCTGTATATAGACGATGTTATGGTCATGCTGGATGACCCAATCAGAAGCCTACCTCCCTTTTTGGGCGAGCTGGAGGGGTTTGGGGCTTTATCTGGATTCTGTTTGAATCTCCACAAGTCTCAGGTTCTCATTCTCACTGTTTCCCCTTCGGAGCTATAGGTGCTACAACATTCACATCCAATTTGCTGGGCTGCAGACTCCATCCCTAACCTGGGAGTTCAGCTGTGTAGGACAATAGAAAAGACTTATATCCTAAACTATAGGGCGTTACTGACATGTCTCCGTGCTGAGTTAGACAGATGGTGGCACTACCCGCTCTCCCTTTTGGGTCGCGTCGCAGCAACAAAAATGACTATTCTAACCAGAGTCCTCTTGTCACTAGCTTCTCCAGCCGGTACTGTCACGGCCCTCCAGGCTGCATTGAGCCAGTTCATATGTGCTGGCAAGCGGCCAAGTAATGAGTAGGGAGGGAGCTGGCTTCCCCCAGCGGAGGGGGGACTGGGAGTACCCTGCCTCATTAGATACTATCAGGCTGCCCAGCTTTGTTATTTAGTAGAATGGTCCAGGCCCAAATCAGAAAAGAGGTGGCTTTTCATGGACAGGGCTTTGGCCGGCACATTACTATCAAAAGTACAGCTTCTGCCCCGAATTCATAGGGATCCTAGTCTCTATATCTCTCCTATAACACACTCTCTGCTGCAGGTTCGGGATGGGTGTAACTGACCTCTTTACCGTCCCCCTTGACTCCAATTACTGATAACCCAGACTTCATCCCGGGCTTACAAGCTCATTCCAGGTGCAACAGAGTCGCCCTGTAGGGGAATAGGTCATTTCTACGACCAAGAAGGACTTGTTTCTTTCGCCACTCTAAGATCGAACTACAGATACCTCCAAATCAGGCAACGCATCAGTCGATTTGCCCTGGGGTGGAGAGGCCACTGACTCCATGCGAGAAATGGCTCTTGGGTAAAAATACAGATAAATGCATCATATTGGAGTTGTGTCCGTCATATACCCCCCTTCCCCCCTCAAAGACCACTGATAAATCCCCCTCGCAGAAGCGCTGGGAGTCCAAACTCGGCCATTCTCTCACCCCGAAGGAATGGCGTGATATCTACCACCGAGCTCGACATACCACTTACAACATGGCAAGCACCGAAACGGCGGTCATAGTTACCTCCTACTGGTACCTAACTCCGGTGCGACTACACAAGGGGAATTCAACCCACAGTGACGCATGTTGGCGTCCATGTTAGGCTAAAGGCACGCTAATGCACCTACTCTGTAATTGTCCGGGACTAGCAACATTCTGGGCTTCAGTCTTGGACGATATTGATACCGGTTTCTCTGCTTGGCTCCCTAGATATCCATTGTACATACTTTTAGGACTTCCTAACACACTCGCCTATCCACTTGCGTCCCTTAGAGGGCGTCAAATCAGCACAGTTCTGGGGGCCGCTCACCAGACCATTTTGGCACCTGGGGTTCAACCAACGTTCAGACTTATCTGCCATGGCTTAGACGCCTGTGGGACATATTGGGGATGGAAACGCTCACCCTATTACTGACATCAGGGGATCAGACTTTTCGAACAATTTGGCAGCCCTTCCTAGCCTTGTTAACCAAGGAATTTAGAGAATTGACATGTCCCCGTTACCTGCGGCTACTCCACTTAGCTGAACTGGACACACCTAAAATGTTGAAAATGTATAAGTGAATCATGCAACTTTCCTGATAATACAGTTCACATAGCTAATGGTACCTGGATTAGGTGGGTGGAGGTACTCGAGGTGGGGAAGAGGAGTGGTGCGTGGGATGGTGTCTGTCTTACTCTTTCTTTTCCTTTCACCGGGATTTAAAAGTTGTATTTCTTATTGTGCAAATTAGAGAGATTTTCTCTCGGAATGTACGCTCTTATTATTTTTCTTTGCAACAATAAAAAACAGATTTAAACATTTAAAAAAACTAAGTTTTAGCTGTTGTGTGTACAGGGCCTATTCCCAAATTCCTTTCTGATCGTTTTGTTTCCTACTGGCCACCAAGAACTTTGAAATCTGCCTGTAATATTCTTCTAGCTATCCTGAAGGTCGTCACAAAATGGTTGTGGGTGGGGGGAGAGCTGATCTATATCGGTGTTCGGTCTTCTACTCTCTCTAAAGCAAGCTACCAAAATTGCTACTTTCTAAAAGCTTATGAAAACATGGCTGTAAACTCAATCTTAAGTGCTTATTTTCTGGGGGGACAAGTTTCTCTATTTTGTTAGCACAGAGATGCCTCTCGAGGTCATTGTTGCGCTTTACTAATGCCAAGTTAATTCATTCAGTCTGCTCTATCATGTGGCTACCTCCGTTTTTAGATTTAGCCTACATTGCGCTTGCGCTGAGCTTGAGAAATCTCTTGTAACAAGAAAAGAATTCCTCAAAGAGTATTAGAGCTACCTATTGCTTACCATTACTTACCACTGGTTGTCTCCCATGTCACTCTTGTTTCCTTTCTTCCTACTGGCTCATTTACTTTCTTCCTCTTGGTCAGTGCCTCCTTCTGCCTTCAGCTTCTTGCTCAGCTTCACATCTTTGTTCTTGCTGTGGGGCTTGGGCCTAGTACTGCTTCCAGCAGCCAATGTCTTTCCACTGGCCGTGCACTTGTACCCTACTTGATTTTTTTTTTGTGTGAACTTTTCATCGTTCACATTCTGTTCATTGCCTGCCCATCCCAACCACCACCTCTCTTCCATCGCTGAAACCCCCTTCTCCGATTGTTGCTGGGCTGTCCCTCTCACCACTTCGCTCCCTTTACTGCATGCCCCTTCCCCACCCCGTGGCTAGTCATAGCTTGTTTTATATAGTGCAAAGTCGACTGGAAGGGCTTGGAGTGCTTTACATAAAACTATTTAAATTACACAAAGACACATTCATTAAACAGGCATGGGGATATTAAGTCATTTTCCCAGAATCACAGGATGTTGAGCCAGCACTGACTTGAACTTGGTTCCACAGCTCCAAAGTCAGCAGCTCTGGTCGTAAAGTCCCAGCATCTCCATGCTCAGTGTTTCAGCTAGCTACACTTTGACATGCTGGTAATTGCAATGGGTATTTGTTCAAGAATATAAACTGCATATTAATTACATCAAAAATAAAATGTTTATCCTGTTTGTATGTATGATGTGTTTATTATTTACTTTGATTTTCTTCCCACTGTCTGCATTCTGTGTTGCTTGCCCGTCCCTACCACCACCTCAGTTCTGTCGCTGCATACGCCTTCCCTGTTTGTTGTTGGCCTGTCCCTCCCACCACCTCACTACCACCACTGTTTCCTTTCCCCACCCAGCGTAGGGTTTTTTATGGTTCAAATCTTTTATTAATTTTAGAATGCATACAAACAGAAACTCTTACCTACATCCAGCAGCCGGTGAGGTAAGAAATAGGGACAGGAGGTAGGCAGGAATAAGGAGCAACAAGGGACAACACGTTAATGCTTAAATGAGAACGGGTATAGGTTGTGAGGGTAGGACGGGTTCAGGATAGGTGAAGAGTCTGTTACCATTTTGCTTCTTGCCATAAACAGTTTGGTGGGTCCATCTGAGGGCTTGGCAGATATCTTGCCCAAAACGTCAGCAAGCTGGGTTGTGGCCCAAGTGGTCGTCGACTGTAGTTACGCCGGGCATGTGATTTTGCAGAACTTCTATGCCAGGAATAAGATACATGAGCCCAAAGTTTTATCAAAATGTGGGAGGTTGTCTTCAAGGACAGCAGTCAATTTTTCCATTCCTAGTAGGTCCCACAGTTGATGCACCCTGTCAGTGTGGGTGGAAGTTGTGTCCGTGCAGGGATGACTTGTTTGGTCGCACAGAGTAACAAGGTAATGCTCCTACCTTTATATGAGCACACATGGTAGGTCAGGACTTTAGGAAGTCCAAATAGGACCTAGCTGGGCAGGTTTGGAACATCGGTTTAGTATATCTCATTAATATCTGCCAGCACTTCTTCCCAGTACCTTTTAAGCTTGGGGGAGTGCCACGGTATGTGGGTCAGCGTTCCTGTGTTGCCACATTTGCGCCAGCAGCTTCCATCTGTCCGTCGCCATCGGACCTGTGTAACCAGGGTATAGTACCAATAATGTACTATCCTAAGCAGTGTCTCTTTGCACTATGGGAAGAAGAGTGGGACCTGAGTGTGATGCCGGTCCATTCCCTGAGCCTCAAGGTGCATTCTAATCCAGTCTCCAATTGCCTCTGCACAGGAGACTTACTGGGCTCCAGTGGAGCATTAAAAAAAGGCATATATGTCCAAAAGGATACTCTTATTGTTGTGGCATGTGATGTGCCACTTTTCAAATGGGGTGAAGGGTTGTGCTGTGTGAGGGCAGATCAGAGGGTGAGTTAACTAGTGCTTGAGAGCTACGTAATGCTATTGTTCATCTGCTGGGATACTATAGCTTGCCCAAATTTGGGGAAAGTCCATAAGCCTAAGTGTTTGAAGAGGTCACTAACTCGTTTGCAGTTTTTCCTCTTGTCAAGGAAGAAACAAGCTGGCCTGCATAGCGGGGGCGGGGGAGGCAGGATTGCCTATGATCGGTGAGTTTGGGGAGATGTGGGTGGACAACTGCCGGGGAAGTCTGACTATCACAAGTGATGGATGATATGTAGAGTGGAAAGCTGTGTTTCTTTTATAGCCAATGGATTTTTCTAAATGTGGATCCCCTCTATTGTTTGATCGATAAAGCCCCAGTGTTTTTCGGTAAGGAGTCTATTCCATTCCACCATGTGACGGAGTTGGGCTTCCTGGTAGTAATGTTGTAGATGTGGCATCCCCGCCCAAAGTCCTCTAACAAAAGACAGACTCTCTTTCAGGCCATTGACTGCTTCTTGCTGTCCCATATGTACTTTTATAGCAGATTCTGTAACTTCCCCAGGACCTGCTTGGGCGTTTGGAGAGGAATGGTCTGCATCACACAGAGGATCTTGGGCTGCTATCCTACCCAGCCATGAAATGGTTCCCCCTTTCCTTTTCTGCAGGTTGGTGCGGGTAGTCGTCTCTAAGTTATTGTAGTTGTGGTCCACTCTTTTACCTGTGGTGGGCGGATTTTTAACCTGAGGTATAGTTCCCATTGATGGGCCAGGGGAGGTGGAAGAGGCATTCCAAGTGGAGTTTGTCGCTTTGGGGGACCATGTGGTTCAGGATTTGTGGCGTCCATAGGTCGACTTTAAAGCCAGATACTCTGCCAAAGGCATCTAGTTCTTGTATTAGTGCTGGGAGAGAGGTGTATGGTTGGGTTAAGGCTACCATAACGTCATCCACGTAGAGCGCTATGTCCGGCTCCTGGCAGCCAAATGAGATGTCCATGATTTATGCATTCCTGTGAAATCGCTATGCAAGAGGCTCAGTATACAGCGCACATAGGAGAGGGGACAGGCGGCAACCTTGTCGGGTACTGCCGCTATTGGAAAGCGCCCGGAGATCAGTGCAGACACAGGTTGTGGGAGGCCTGCATAATTGCACCAGACCCATCTCTTGAATCAAATTCCCAATTTGGGCACCAGACAGAGAAAAGGCCAGTGCACCTGGTCAAAAGCCTTTTAGGCATCAATCAATATGAGTAAGTCTGACTTCCAGGAGCTCTCTGTTTTCTCGATGAGATGCAACTGTCACTGTATTATCGCTGCAGTCGCGCTCCGGGATAAACCCACCTTGGTTGGGGTCTATCAGTCCCTGCAAATAAGGATTGAGGAGAGTGGCCAATGTGCCAATAAAGAGTTTGGAATCAACATTTAGTAAAGATATGGGGCGATAACATATGCAATTGGTTGGTTCTTTCCGTGGCTTGGAGATCACAGAGATAACCACCATTTTCATAGCATCTGTAAGTGTGCCTGTGTCTCTAAATGAGTTATAGAGGCAGGTAAGGATAGGTGCTAGTTGAGTAGCGAATACCTTATAGAAAGCGAGTGTGAAGCCATCTTGCCATGGGGCTTTGCCTGGCTGAAGTTTAGGAGTAACCGTTTGGACCATGTCCTCTCGGATGTCTTCCTCCAAAAGGAGAGCATCTTGTGCTGGAATGTGCACAGTGGGTGCTTGAGAAAGCTGCTACCTCGACACTTAGTGTACAGGTCTGCATAAAACCTGTCAAACACCTGGGCTGTAGCTGTATCTTTGTGAAGTCTCTGGCCAGAAGGCTCGCATATCCCCTGAATCTTGTTCCTATGCACTTGGGCGCGCAGCCGATGCGTTAGCAGCCTACCTGCCTTGTTTCCACTGGTGTAATACCTCTTTTTGGTACGGAGAATAGCAGTCTCTGCCCTGTCCATGTCAAGGGCTTAAAGTTGCTTCCTAGGGGGGGCGTGGCCTGACTGGAGATGCCCCGGGGTGAGAGCTGTCTGTGGTGAGCCACGGAACCGGAGTTGCGGAGGAATCCTGCTTTGTGGTGTCCCCCCTCGAGAAGCTGGCGGGGAACATACAACGGCTCGGAGGCGGGAGCCGCCATTTTGTGCACTGTCTGGTGGAGCTCCTGGTGCGATTTGCCTGAGCCTGGGGGTCCCTGAGCCCCGGGTACCTGCATAGGCCCCCGGTGTCAGCAGCTACGGAGGAGTGCCGGCGGAGTGCGACCTGGGGGTGACTGGAGCCCCGCAGTTGCGGTGCCACCTCTGGCCCCCGGACGACGGCTGGCGGGAAACCTGCGGCCTGCAGGCTGGAGATACGGCTGGGAAGCGAAGGCTCGACCGGGATTGAAGCTTCCCCCTCACCCCACCCCCCACCCCACACCCCTCCGACAGGTGGTGAGCTGCGCGGGGAGAAGGTGATGGGGGCTTTCTCTTGGACCTCCAGTTGCGGCCTTGCACAGTGGGCGGCCCTGGCGGCTGGGTTGGTCCCGCTAAAGTGGCGGAAGTGCGGGGGAGCTACTGTGGCCCTGTGGTGACCACGGGACCCTCTGCACAGGCGGGCCCCTGACGGAGAGTCTTATGTGAGGCAGACGCCCGACCCCTGGGGACCCTCCTTGAGAGTCCAGCAGGGGATACGCGGAGGCGGGAGCCGCCACCTTGTGGCCTGCCCGAAGGAGCACTTGGTGCGGCCTGCTTGGGCCTGGGGATCTCTGGTTCCCGGGTGCCTGCATAGGCCTCCCCCGCGTCAGCAGCTGAGGAGGGGTGTGCCAGAGGAGAGCGGATTGAGGGCGACGGAGCCCCGCAGCTATGGTGTCGCCTATGGTCCCCGGATTGCGGCGGGAGCCCTACGATCTGCCAGCTGGAGGCGTGGCCGGACGGCGGAGGCCTGGGCCTGAACCCATATGGCCTCCTGAGCCCTCTGTTTGTGTGTCGCGGGGGGTTGAGCATATCATCTGCGCCCCGCCTAGCAGTCTTGAGTTCTGACCATTTGCGGTTGGTGTCCTTGGGGGGCAGATTCGCCACCTATGACAGCTGTGTCCCCCTGCTCAAGCCTTACATGAGGAGGGGAGGGACAAAGGGAGGCTTCCCGAGCCTAGGCGCCAGTGAGCAGACGAGCAGGGACCTGGGCCCCGATACCCTGCCTACTGTTCTGGGGCTGAGGCTTTGGACCGTACCTGATGAAAGGCGCCAAGTTGGGGAGGCCCCTAATTACCTTGTGCTAGGCGTGCTGTGGCTGCATTCTCTGACTGCCTCCGGGCCACTCCAGGGCTGGCGATGACGCGCTCCAGGGGGGTTAAGGCGGACCCTGCCTCGGCCCCCAGAGACAATTCTGTCATGGCGATGTGGGGTAAGGCGGGGGCGTTGACGGCCTCTGAGGGCTCTTCCCAGGCGGCGGGGGACTCTATGCCGGTCACTCAGGCGTTTATGACCTATTTCATGACAGAGCTTAAGATGGAGATCGGTTCCCTCAGATCCGAGGTGCACACCTGCGTGACGGAGCTTCGGAGGGAAGTCACAGACTTGGGGGATCGGGTGGATGGACTTGAAAAAACGATGGATGCCCGCACAGAAGATCAGGAGCAGCTGTGGAAGCGCCTGGCGGTTCTGGAGGAGCAGAATATAGAGCTGCAAGTCAAACAGGAGGATTTGGAGAATAGAAGCCGCTGGAGCAATCTCTGCATCTGGGGAGTTCCCATCGGTGAAGAGGGGAAGGACATTCTAACGTATGTGGCGCAGCTCCTCCATGAGGTGTGGGGCGATGAGAATGCTTCTCCACCGACTTTGGACTGGGCGCACCAAGTTCTGGGCCCTCGGGCGATCGTGCCTCCTTCCAGACATCCTGACGCGGGTCCATTTCTTTACAGAGAATGAAGCCATCTGGAGAGGGGCCCGTGATAAACCGGACCTCCGATACCAGGGGCACAAAATACAGATATTTCAGGCGCCCAACACTCTGAAGCGACGACGTGCCTTCAAGCCAGTGACAGAAAAACTGCGAACCTTGGGCATTTCTTACCAATGTGGCCACCCCTTTGCTCTCATTTTCCAGTGGGAGAGCAGGAGAAGAGTGATACGGACCTTCTCAGAGGGGGCGCAGCTCCTTCATATACCAACGTTGCCGCCGGCAAGCCCATCCCGCCCACGAAGACAGGAACGGATGCCAGCCAAACCAACTTGGACCACTGTCCAACGCCATCGCACCCCTCTACACCATGATCAGAGGAGTGGCTTGCAACTGAACAACAGATTACCCGCTCCCCCGGCAGGTTCCTCTCACCCCGATGGGTGGTATTCTGTAGCATGTCCCACCTTATGCCCCGGCTCCTGGTTGGGAGGGTGGGGGTGGCGGGGGCTCCCTGATGGTAGAGCTGCAAGGCTACTGCGGACCCACCCCGAACTGTCCCTAAGGGAGTGACATCCCTGAGAGTATCCAAACCCTTGGGTGTAGGATGCCCTGTACGTGGGTCAGAGAAGTGAGACCCTGTTGGCCGTTATGGTTATACTATCTTTTGAGGCCGGTTTGGTCGCTTCTTGTCCTTTTGCTCTTTTCTCTTTCTACTTGTCTCGTGCTGGCTTTCTTTCCTCTTTCTCTTCTTCCTCCCTTCCTCTTCTTCCTCCCTTCTCTTTTCTCTGCCTTTCCGCACTTTGCTTTCCATTGCTTCCGCTCTCTTTCCTTTCCTTAGTGTGCGTTGGGTGGGGGTAGATACGACAG
Organism: Lissotriton vulgaris; assembly: GCF_964263255.1. Taxonomy (NCBI): domain Eukaryota; kingdom Metazoa; phylum Chordata; class Amphibia; order Caudata; family Salamandridae; genus Lissotriton; species Lissotriton vulgaris. Next base: position 837,146,839 of record NC_141687.1, read on the forward strand.
CGACACTCAGTATGGAGTGGGGCAAGAGGCATACCCTGCGGGGCTGCGCAAGGGCGGGAGGGGGAGGCGCGGGTGGGTTCTGACTGGCTCATACTATGACAGCTAACATACCCAGGCCTTTGAAGGTTTCAATGCTAAACGTCAAGGGCCTGAACTCTCCTAATAAGCGGCGCCAGACGTGGCGATATCTCCTGCAACAGAGTCCAGATATCATATTTTTGCAGGAAACCCACCTCTTGCAGGCCGATGTTCGAAGCATGGCTCACACCAGATATCCCCTCCAATTTTGGGCAGCGGCAGACACTAAGACAGCAGGTGTGGCAATACTATGCAGGGCTGGCATCAGGCGGGGGGGAGGGGGTCGGGCCCTTCAGGAGTGGGGACTGGCGCTTTCTTAGGGTGAGTGTGGTGATTGGCCGGCGCACCTTTACTCTGTGTAATGTGTATGCACCCAACCAGATGCAGGATCGGTATCTTCAGTCGCTCCTGGAAGATCATGTCCCGCTGGGAGACCCCTTGCTGATCCTAGGAGGGGATTTTAACTTAGTCTTGGACCCAACAGTGGACTGTAGTGATGCCATGTTCAGTGGCGCCGGGCCATGTCCTCCGCATCGCGTACTCAAGTAACGGAATTGGGACTGTTTGATGCGTGGCGCTATTACTCCCCGGACTTGAGAGACTACTCATTTTATTCCCACGCCCATCGCTCGTACTCCCGGATTGATTATTTATTTGTTTCCCACGCCCTGCTGCGCGATATGTTGGGGGCCTCCATGTCTGATATTTCGCTTTCAGACCATGTGCATGTTGAGTTGCTCCTTCAGGACCCGACCGCTTCCTCTACCCGCGAATCGCAGTGGCGCTTGCCACCCGGTATTCTTAGAGACCCGGCAGATGTGGACAGCATTAGAACTGCCATGGACTCCTACTTCGCTACCAATGATCTCCCAGAGACGCCCTTCCCTGTGGTGTGGGACGCCTTCAAGGCAACCATGAGAGGTCATATAACCACTCTTTCGATTGCCAGGGCGCGTGAGGCTGGGGCCCTGGAGGATAGACTGGCGACAGACAGACAATTGGAGGAGTGACTGGATCAGGGTGGCCCCTTGTTAGCATCTAGGATGCGCCTCGCCAACCTTAGAGGGCAACTCAGACTGTTGCGCACTAACAAAGCAGAAAAATCTCGACTGGCCCTAAAGCAGAAGTACTATGAGGGGGGGACAAGGTGGGCAAGTTGCTTGCAGGGAGGTTAAGGCTGCGTGCGGCTATGGCTCATATAGCGACTGTCCAGTGTCCAGATGGGACGAAGGTCACCTTGGAGGGGGATAAGCGCGAGGCGTTCCAGACCTACTATTCGGCATTATATCAGTAGGATCCACCGTCTCCGGAGGTGGTGACAGACGTCCTGAATAATTACACGGGAGCGATGTTACACTTGCACTATGCTAAGACCCTGGAAGGCCCCATTACTCAAGAAGAGGTACTAGCAGACATGAAGGCTCTTCCCCTTGGAAAGACTCCGGGACCGGATGGTCTGCCCCTATCTTTCTATCGCATGTTCCAGTCCCAGCTTTGGCCGCATCTCTTAAGGCTGTATAACTCCTTTACAGACACTGAAGGGACGTCCCAGGATATGGGTATGGCTGAGATAGCATTGATTTTAAAGCCAGGGAAAGACCCACACAGTGTGCGTCGTATCACCCCATTGCTCTGCTAAACACGACCTCAAAATTTACACCAAACTCTTGGCGAAGCGTCTGGACCCCTATATGCCGGGCCTGGTGGATCCAGACCAATTTGGCTTTATCCGCAATCGGCAGGGGGCGGATAATGTACGCAAAATAGCGCACTTAGTGGGTAAGGCGCATCACTGGGGGATCCCGGCATGCCTTCTCTCGTTGGATGCGGAGAAGGCCTTCGATCGCGTGGACTGGACTTTCCTGCGGGCGGTGTTAGGTAAAATTGGACTAGGCCAGAACATGATCACCCGGATCATGGCACCATATCTTGCCCCACAGGCTAGGATTAGGGTCAATGGCCGGCTCACGGAGCCGTTCACCATTTATAGGGGTACTAGACAGAGGTGCCCCCTCTCACCTCTGTTATTTGCCCTTGTGGTGGAACCACTGGCAGAGATGATCCGCCAGGCGCCCGATATACATGGCATCCACATGGGGGGACGTGAGAACAAGGTGGCTTTGTTTGCGGATGATCTTATTCTCTCCTTAGCGCGCCCCCGAGCGCCCTCCCAGCCCCCCATACTGTGCTGTGCCTTTTTGAACATACTACTGGCCTCAAAATGAATCATAGTAAGTCTTGGGCACTCAACTTAACCATCCCGCATGACGAAATCTCCCTTCTGGAGAGCCTGGTCCCATACCAGTGGGCCACCCACTCCATTCGCTACCTCGGCCTCCAAGTGACTCCCTCTCTTGACACGTGGACGCAAGCTAATTGGCAAGACTGTCGCAGGTCAGTGCTTGAAGATCTGAGGCGGTGTCGGCCACTGCTGCTGTCGTGGCTGGGCCGACTCAACGCCATCAAAATGTCGGTACTTCCCAAAATCTTATCTCTTTCAATGCCTCCCCACCCCCATTCCGTTACATTGTATACGCAGCCTCCAGCGTGACCACGCAAACTTTATTTGGGGCAGGAAGAGACCCCGGTTCTCGCAGAAGCTCCTGATGGCGCCGAGGGATAGAGGGGACTGGCATGTCCCAACCTAGTGGACTACTATTGGGCCGCACATCTTCGGTACGTAGTGGAGTGGGTGGTAACAGAGAGTGAGAAGGGATGGTTACACATGGACCGAGCCGTGAGGGGGCAAGCTATCTGAGATCTTGCCTGGCACCACCGGGCGGCGCGCTCTCAGAGCACCTATGTTGCGATACCCACAAAAACGGTCCTGGACATTTGGGATAAAGTAGCTGTGCACAGACGCCTCACGACCTCTCCCTCGCCACACACTCCGATAGAGGGGAATCTGTCCTTCCCAAATGGTCACAACAGGACTGCCGGGTTATAATGGACCTGTTCGAGGCGGGTGCGCTTAAATCCTTTGCTCAATGCAGGGAAGAGTTCCGAGTCCCTTTGACAGCGGGGCTACAATATGCCCAGCTGAGGCACTGGGTTTCTGCGGAGGACATGCATCAGGCAGCTACGCGGGACTTCACTCCCTTTGAGCCACTGGCCCAACGCCCCATTGAGTCAAAGGGGCTTATATCCCGAATCTACCAGATTTTGCAACATCCACGGATACCGCCCTCCCACCCCTTTCAACACTGCTGGCAGGAAATGTTGGACGCGGATATTTCTCCTGCGCAGTGGAGTAGGCTGTGCAGGGACATTCCCAAAGTATACTGTAGCATTCCGTAACGGGAAAACACTTATAAGCTCATGACTCAGTGGTACTACACGCCCCAACGCCTTCACAGGATGTTCCCTTCATCCTCCCCCTTGTGCTGGAAATGCCGATCTGCAACAGGGACTTCATTCACATCTGGTGGGCCTGCCCGCTGTTGACTATACTCTGGAAGGAGGTCTTTAGCCACATCAGGAGGGTGCTGTGGTTCCCTTTGCCTGAGGATCCCAGTGCGGTTTTGCTAGGCATCAAACCTGCTGGCCTGAAGGCGCTCACCAGGAGTGATTGGATTTTGGCGCTTCAAATGCTAGGAGCAGCTAAGCAGCTTATTGCTCTGTATTGGAAAAAATCTGAGGCCCTTCCAACCGCTGCCTGGTTTGTGCGTTTATGGCATGTTGCCACTATGAAGCTCTTCACAGCGCGACTGCAGGCACGCGATACACGCTTCAAAGCTGTTTGGCAACCTTTAATTAAATACCTATTCACGGTAGAAAATGCCCGCCATATGCCCACCAAATTGAGAACGCTGCACCTTTTCATGGATGCTGTCATTCCCTCGGACCCAAGCAGATTTATACCCTAGCCGCTCTCCTGCGTAGCGATTCCACCATGGCCGCCACTGGAATGGCCTTCATGCCTTGGTCTCTCATCCCCAGCGCACACTACTCTTACTCTTCCTGCACTGTCTCTCCTCTTTCTCTTCGTCTATCTCCTATCGTCTATCCTTTTCTTCCATTTTCTCCGCTGCTCTGCGGATTCTAGGGCCCTGTTGGACCGATTGTTGAATCTGGGCGCGTTGCCCGTCTGTTACGAGGGTGTACACTAGGGGTCTCCCTCCAAACGGGACCAGACTATGCCATTATATGCATTACAGAATGCGGCCGGCCCCTTGTGGGTTGTAGGCGTAACGCTGTGTATCATCTCACCTTCTATATAGAGTATTAGCAAATTGCATGCACTATTCGAGCACGCGGCCGGCCCTGGCTAGGGTTGTAGGCTTAACGCTGTGTACCTCTGGTCCTGTGAAGTGCGATCTTTTTAAAAAAATAAAAAAAGACTTGAAACAAAAAAGTTGCTTCCTAGCAAGGGTGAGTTGCCTCCTCACCTTATGAGAGCCATATAGCTTGTGAACGTTTTCTAAATCCCGTACCTCGGTTTCCAAGGCCACTAGTTTCTCCCTCCTGGATTCAAGTCTTTGCGATATAGCGCTCAGCACACCTCGGAGAACTGCCTTCAGGGTATCCCACAGAAGTACGATGGGAGTGTTTGAGTTATCGTTCGTACGCACGCACTAAACTGGTGAGTACTTTCCTGAGCTCTTTAACAGTAGAATTGTACGTTAGTAGCTTGGGGTTCAAACACCATGCCCTGTGTGATGCGGGATAACATGCGGCGGATAGTCCAACCGAAATCGGAGAGTGGTCTGAAATCGCATTGGTAGTGCCAGTCTTTTTGACGGTGAGTTGTGGCCTTGGACATTTAGACTCAGTATTTTAATCATGGTGTGGGTGCATGGGCTTGCAGCTAGTGGAGGCGCAGGGAGAGACAGATGTGTAGGCACATGGGCCAGATGATCAGTTGTCCACCTCTATAGGTATTTGATATCTTGGAAGCTGGTCCATGGATGGGGGAGGGAGGAGAACCGGAATGCAACCAGAGAACACTACTCCCTCGATGGGAGTCAATGCACCAGTATGCACCGGGGTTGTGGCCATGTCCGGAGTGTCTCAAGACGTATAATAAAGGTAGATGGAGGCTCCACTTGCCTGGTGATCATACAGAACTGAGGAGTTAGGTGGGTGCAAGGACAGGGGCGTGAAATTCCCCTTCAGGTTCAAGCCAGGCATAGTTTGTGCAGCCTTAGGTAGTGAGCTTGTCTATGGGTAGCCTCTCCAAGGACGTACTGTGAGGTTGCCATCATGGAGAGGTTGTCAGGGGAGCACTCATGCTGTTGAAGGTGATGGAGAAGAGCAGAGCGTTCTCTGTAACTTTCATTCGCTGTGAGCCCTCCAGTTTTGCCTGGATGATTTGTGGATGTGTTGTTGTTCTTGCTGCTAGACCTCTTGCATCCTGGCAGCTTGTGAGAGCTGTCTGAGGGGGCGTTCTCATCTTGGTCAGTCCCTAAATCTAGGATTGATTTTGCTTCTGCCATGGTACGTACTGTGTGCCCCATCTATATTTGACCCCATTGTCCCGAAGGAAAGACGTTGCAATGTAGATGGGGAGAGCTCTTCGTACAGCCATACCTGTACACCTTCAAAAGTAACCAAGAGTCAGTCCCACACGACCGCCATGATGATCTCATTGGGTGAACGAATGTTACGGTGTCCTCCTGATACGTGTGGCCCAGGACTGTCCTTTTCTGCCTAGTTTGTTGAGATGTCGGAAGAGGCATGTGACATATTTGTCTAGGTGCCCTGCATCTTCCTGTAGTGAAACACCTTGTATGCGAATGTTATGAGAGACACAGTCTGTTTTCAAGGTCCTCCAAGTGTATTTGCAGGTCAAGGTGTTGGTCCCACCAGGTCCAGCAGTTCTCATCGGTAGTGATAAGAGTTCCTTTTCCCTGGCGTCACTGGCTTGCTCCAGCGTGTCTACACTTTGGAGGAGCTCTGTGGCCTCTAACTTAACCTCTTAGACGTCTTTGGCCACATCTTATTGCAGAGTGGCAATGTTCTCTGGAGCGTAGTAAAAAGGGTCTCTATGAAGAAGCGGGTGACAGGCACCTGTTCCTCTGAGGAGTCCTGAGTGGATGTTTCGTGGTTCAATGGCGGTAATTGCAAGGTCTCTCTGGTCTGGTTTTTCATTTTGGCTGGGAGCTTTGTAAGGAGGTCTTTTATGGTAGTGTCTCTTTTAGCCCTGTGGCCTGCCATGGTGATAGCAGCGCAGAGCTGTGTCTGTTGGTCTCAGGGCAATGCAGTGGGCCCCATAGCACCAACTTCAGGAGTATCAGCCCGGATGTGCATGGAATACAGCAGCGAGGAGAGCCTTCTCCAGTCCCAGCAGGGGCCCCCACTTAATTTGGTTAGTGGAGAGGGCACCCTCACCAACAGCGTCTCCCGCCTCACTGTGAGTTATGGGCATCAAGCCGGTACGCAGAGGCAGTACTCCCAGTGGGAGCTGCAGCCGCTGTGGGAAGGAGGCCTCGCAGTGCTCCTATTGCAGTCTCCTCCCATGTGTAGCCCAGCCGTGTCTAGTTGCAGGGCTGCTAGTGACCACCAGTAGCAAGAAGTGCTCGGCCTCAGATGATGTGCGACACTGGCTCACAGAGGGCGGGTGCTGCATCAGAGGGTGGCAAATCCAGGGGGACGAGGATGCCTCATAGTACTTTCTTCACAGCCTCCACAGGCGCGGTCATCCAGCCAGGTTAGGCTGCGGATCTGCTGGTGGCGGCCATTTTGGTGTACCACAGGCCCAGAGCGTTATGCGTCGCCGGTTCTTGGAGGCGTGCTGTGCTCCACTAACCCCTTTCAGCACCTCCCTCCCATCTTCTACCCCGTGTCTCCAGGGATTGTCCTGCAGGGTGCGCTGCCCAGTTCTCAGGAAGAGGCAACAAGTCCACCGGTAAACAGTGTCAGGCAGCAGAGACTCACTGTAGAGCTCTCACATGGGCGCCATCTTTGACATGGCGCCTCATAGTTTGTTTTATATAGCGCAAAGTTGACGGGACTTGCAGTGCTTTAAATGAGCGCCAGTTACATTACACAAGAATACACTCATTTTTACAGGCATGGGTTAAGTGATTTAACCAGATTCACAGGATGTTAAGCTGGCACAGAGATTCAAACCTGGTTCACCAGCTCCACAGTCAGCAGCTCTGGTTGTACCACCACAGCCTCTACATGGTGAGTATTCCAGCAAGCTACACTTTGATACGCTGACAATTGCAATGGGCATTTGAACAAAAATATAAACTGTATATTAATTATAGGGAAAATTAAAAATGTTATTTGTTTGTACGTGCATAGCTTAAAATAAAATAACAATAAAGAAAGTGATAAGACCTGGCCAGACTGAGTCATAACACTTTTTATTTTACTTAAAGCTATGTAGAACACCGCTGTGCAGCATTTTAAAAATGCGGCCTCCTCTCTTGCCATAGCAGCTTTGCTACCCTTGTGCTGATGACTAGTATAGGTCGATTGATTGATCTAGTAAATTTCAATATTAAAAACATTTCACATTAATGCCATGAGTGCTGTACTACAGCTTGCTAAGCATTTTGAAAAATTCTCACAGAATGTTATTTTGTTCCTTAAAAAAGCACATACCTTTTTTTTATTTTCCGATTATCTCTTCTTTTTGCAGGTTTTGGGTACCTGACAAAGCAGCTGATGGCACTGGCTGGTGGACGTATTGTTCTAGCACTGGAAGGGGGCCATGATCTCACAGCAATCTGTGACGCCTCTGAAGCATGTGTTTCTGCTTTGCTGGGAAATGAGGTACCAAAGAAATATGATGGACATATAGAGTGTAAAACGGTGGTAATGACAAGGCTGTAGTGTTAAGGAAAGAGACTAGAGCAGGGACCCTGGTGGTGTTACTGATGTGACAGTTCCTGGTTGAGTGATATTGTTAGACTGATCAGTCCGTTACGACTAGAGGGTAATTACTGGTGAAGTTTCTGATGGGTGTAATAGAAGAGCGCTAGTTTTTGAAATAATTATTTTTGAATGTTTTATTTGTTTTTTAAATTCTGTACAGTACTGTATAGGTTACCATGTGTCTTAGAAAGTTGCTAAAATAACACATTTTGGCACATTTTAATCCTTGAAATAACCTGTTGCACGTTACCGAGGCAGTTGGAGGGGACTCACCTAGTCTTTTTTCTGCTCCAGCTGGCATTTCTGGACTGGTCAGTGGCCTAATGCAGAGAAAGTTTGAATGCTGGCACTTAGAACAGACTGGTGCGTGGATGTGGCTAAGGCAAGCTGGTCTGCGCTCGGCTTGCGCTCAGCACCTGCCATGCGGTCTGTCTGCATACCCACAATCAACATTTCACCTGTACAGGCTCTCAGCTTCTCTGACTGAGATGGGAGCCACTTTGCTCAGACATATCCAACTCGCCCAGGTCAGCCCTTACTTATCAGTAATGTTTGGTTGCTTATAGGGACCCAGTGTGCCTCTTAGGGTTGAATATTCTTGCAGCCCTCATAACACCTTAAACGGACAGGTGACGCATGCTCTCTCCTTGAGAGAAACTTGGATGTCCGAGAGCTCAGCGCCTGATGTAGCTTTGGCCACTGTGGCTGGTTACTCTGTGTTGCACCTTGACAGAATGGGAGGAGAGGTGGTGGTGGTATCGCTTTAATGCACGAACAGTATGTTAGTTGCGCTACCTTTGACACAAAGGAGCTTTTAGGGGCTTAGTCCTTGGGCTTCTGCATCTTATTGTCCTCTTAACAAAATCCTGGCTAGCATACTAATCTATCACTTCCCTCCCCACCGCCCACATCACCACCACCACCACCACCAGACATGCAGGGGAGTTTTTGTCTTCCCTGGCAGAGTTCCTTTCGAAATTCATGTTGAAATGCTCAAATTGTACTGTTCTAGGGGACCTTAATGTACAGGTAGACACATCTTCTGACATGCCTGGCCAACTTCTTTTAGAGTATATGTCATGTTGGGATATGTCGCAGTTTGTGTCTCAGACCACTCACATCACAGATCACACCTTAGACTCAGTTTTTTCTAACACTTAAGTTCCGGTACTTGACATTAGTCCCTTGACTTGGTCAGACCATACTCTCATTCACTTCCATTGGTTACTGGGCCACGGCCCCCACGTACGCAGGCTATGTCCCTGTTAGAAATGGGGTTACCAATTCTACAGGGGGTAGCATGGAGCAGAGCGGGCAGGCCAAACTCCTGAAGACGTGTGAAGCATCCACGCAGTACCCAGAGACGACACACCAGGCACAGCACAAAAAGAGACACAACACCGTTTGGATGAAAAAGAATAACTCATGTATTGTCTCCAACCTGCAAAAGTAAGACACAGAAATCACAGTGGGGCGCCAACGGGCGCCAGAGCAATGTATACCAGGGGATTATTTACACGGGTAATGGGAAACGGGTAAGTCCATCAGTTTCCAGGGCTGAAATAAAGACAAAGCATTATCAAATGATGTGGAACATTAGCAATATAACGTGAGGGGAAGAACCTCTAGGCAACAGTGCATGATAGAAGCCTAGATAAAACCATTCCTCTAGAACACAGGCGACATTTCATTATGTAGGCATGGCATTTGCATAGGCAACAACATTCCCTTACAACCCAGGCAACATTTCCTCCTAAAAGCATAGGTCAGTGAGTCATTCAGGGAGAACTCAATTAGCAGTTCAGTGCATGGGCAAAATCACCTCATGGGGACTCAGGCACATTTCATTATGGAATCATCCGTAACATCCCTGTAAACTCAGACGACAGGATCTATCTAAACCAGATCCTCCATAACCACATTTCCTGGGGTCAACTGAAACAGGGCACAGTTCTGAAGCGCCAGGTTCCCTAAACGCAAGCCCCTATGTCAAACGAGCAACTGGGCAGGCAGGCTGTACTACTCCCCTAACCAGGGGTTACCTCTATGGCGGGGCAGTCACGAAATGCGTAATTCGGGCTCCCGCAAAGTCCAGAAAGCCTTGCGGGGGCCAACGGGGCTCAATAACAGTCTCCTCAGGGGGGGGGGGGGGGGGCGGTGGGGGGGGTTTCGGTCTCAGGCACTCAGCCCGGCGGCAAATCACTAGTCCCGGGGGCGGGCACCGACCCTGTGCCCCGACTCCAGCCCCAAACCACCTCACAACTGAGCCCCCACTCACCAGCTGCACTGGTCTCCTTCCTTTCTGGGATCGAGGCAGGCGCGGGGCTTCACAGCGGAGGGGGCAGGCACCGACAATGTGCATCAAGGCCCCCCTCCGTCCCCACCAGACAGCCGCACACACTGCTCCACGAGCGGAGGTGGGGTTGGCGTCTGCCCTCCGCTCGGCCGTCTCTCGCTGCTTCCCCGAGGCTGCGGGCACTTCGAGGGCTTTGGCCAGCGCGGGTTAGGCTTCCGCCTGGCTCCTTGGTCCACACGGGAGTCCCTCCTCACCACGGGAGCCCCGCACCACCGCTGCTGGCTTTGGGGCTGGCTCGGCCGCGCAGCCGATCCGTGCGCGGCTCCTGGGGGTGTGGCACCGGCCGCCAATCACAGCGCGGCCGGTGGGGGGATACAGTCGCAACAGCCAATCCGTGTGTGGCGGGCTGAGGGCGCGGCCGGTGACGTGGCAGGCGCCCAGCCACTTGATACCGCCCTCCTTGACTTCACCAGTTCCGACTCGGGCCTCCGCAATGCCGCGGCGGCCCTCTGGTCTCTCGGCACGGCGAGGCCCGCGCAGCCTCTCACCTCTCCCGGGACTCGGTGGTGATCGGGGGTCACGCAGCTCTTCCTCGGCCACAGCGCTTACCCACAGGGACCCTGGCAGCGACGGTGCTCGGGGTGAGTTCCCTCCTGGCGGCAATGAGGGGTAGGCTCCCGTTGGTTTCCACGTAGTCCCTCCTGGGGGCGGCAATACGCAGGGTTAATTAATCGCACCACACGCGGGGTAGGCACCCGCGGCGCTATTTAGTAGGACAGTTCCTCTTTGGGCCACACAGTGCTTTGTGGGCCCAGCGCTTCCAATTTTATAGCACTTAGCAGGCACACAGCAGGGCAGTCTTGGGACACGAGGCTGTCTCCTGCGGGCCAGCGCTTTCAAGGGCACAGTTCTAGGCTGGATAGCGCTTCCAGGCACACAGCGCTTCTTCTAGGCACAGCGCTTTAGGATTGTGGTGCTTAGGGGGCAGACAGTCCGATCAGCAAGCCCCAGGGTAACACTCCTCGCCTCCTGGGGAGGTCCAGTCCAGGGCACTCCTTCCCTTCCAGGCGCTTTTGGGTGCAGCGCTTACATGGCGCCAGGTCCCACCAGCCTTAGGGACCTAGGGGGGCCCTCCTTTAGGGAGCCCAGGGACAGAGCAGCAGGCACTACTGTGCCAGGTCAGCAGTTAATGGGAACTCATCAAAACAGGGCGGTAGGCTTTCACCATCCTCCACTGTAGCGTGGCCCTCCTCCTACACAGAAGCCTGAACTGCTGCAGTTGGGCTTCCACTAGCCCTGGGGAGAGTAGAGAGGTTCTAGACGGGTGCAGGGTCCAGCACACAGGCCCAAGTGGCGGTATCCCCTTGCAGCAGGTCCCCTAACGTTCCTGTCCATGCTCTTTCTCAGCACATGGTGGCACATCCCCCTTATTTATATCCCCCTCACCCCACCTTCCAGGCAGTGCCAGAGCCTTCTAGAATTCTCAGGGGAACTAGTTCTAACTGGCTCAGGGGGAGGAGTAGAGCACCCTGGGTGCCAGGCTTTCCCTCCAAAAGCAGGGATGGCTGGGTACCCAACATCTAGACCGCTAACCTACTGCAGTCAGGTGGCACAACGCACAGCCATGGCATCCATTTTAAATACAGCATTTCACCAGGGTACATTTCTATAATGGGGGTTAATAACTGCACACCATTGCATTGCATTTAACATGGCGTCTCACACCACACATGGCCTATACAGTAATCTTCACCATGGGGGAGACATCCTAAGATAGGGAGGGTAAAAAGCAAAAAAAAATTGGGAAAAAGGGCCAAGTCCAACAGTCCCTCTCTACCGCACTGCAATTGGGCCAGAGGCTCTCCTTTGGAGTTTAGTCTAGTCTTGCCTTCAGCAAGTATTCTCAGTCTATGGCCGTGGGCTTGGAAGTCGATGTCAGATGGGTTGACTTATATAGACGGCTGACTTCATTGCACACATTAAACACAGGGATGGTATTCTCTCAGCAAAAAGACAGCCAGGCCCTTAGTTCAACGAGGAGCTTAAGGGGCTTCGCAAGCACTGTAAGAAAATGGAAAGAGATTGGAGGCCTTGTTACCTTCCCACTGACAAATTACTCTACAAGAAGGCTTTAAATATTTATCATCATGCAATTAAGAAAGCTCAGTCTGACTTTTTTACAATTCAGATAGACACGTTCGAAAACCAACTCCAGGAGATATTTAAAATCCTCAAAAAGTTCACACACACGGAAGCCTTGCTTCAGCCTTTAACACCAGCTGGGACAAAGACCATAGACCCAAGGATGTCCCCCAGTGATTCCATCTGCCATGGTATTGTGCAATCTCAGGGTAAGGTTCAATACATCTGCTCCTCCCTCCAGCCCCCCACCCGAGGTGGCATAGGTAGGAGGCACTTATTTTGGTCTGCTAAACACATTTCAAAACTTCCTCTATCTCCTCCTCCTTCGGCTGCAAAAATAAACAGTGAACCAGGCCTTGATTATGCCAACTCTCTACCGGGGCCTACCTCCTGAAGAGACTGCAGCTTGTGCAGAATGCTGCTGCCAGGCTTCTGCTACACCGCCCCAGGAGGACCTCCGTCAACCAGGTCTAAAAGAGCTGTACTGATTGTCAATAAAAGAATGTGTGAGGTTCAAAGGTTTGGTGCTGGCGCACAGAGGTTTTTCACCACAAACGTACTCAGTATTTGTTAAGCAGATTTACACCATACCAACCAGCTCAGGCCCTTCAGTCATCCAACTCCTTGCTGGTTGTAATTCCTTATGTATGAAGAAAAAAATGGGGTGGTAGCTCCTTCTCTTATCTGACCACCAGGGAGAGTAGAATGCCCTACCAGTTCAGCTCTGTGTCTCCAGGGACATTCTGGCTTTTAAGAGACTTCTTAAGTCCTGGCTCTTTGGTTCTGCCTTCTAGTTACCTCTGTTATTTAGGGATCAGACTTTATTTAGGGTCGGGTGACTCTAGTGAGTAGCCATTGTGCTTTACAGATCTGTAATAATAATAAAGAGGATGAGTCTTGAAGATTTTGATGGCCCTGTGATAGCTAACTGTATAGATCACAGTTTCAAATCCAAGTGGGCCAATTTCGACATTCAGACTTCCAAGATTGATAAAATGAGTTCCATTGTGTCAAGGATTAATAATTGTACCTATTGTTTAAGTCGCATAAGGTGTGCTTTAATGCAAATATTAATTATTTTAATGTAATATTATTTCGCTTTCACATGCTTTTGTCATGCAAGGACCCATCTGATAGAGAATCCTAGCTGCATATTCTTTACCTTAGAATATTTCCCAGGCATCAAACTGGATCCGGAAATTTCCGAGCAGTGCCCCTGCACTGGTAGTTGGCGTCATTTGGCTCTGCGTCATCCGCTCCGGAAGTGATTTGCATGGTGCCTATATAGGCACCACCCTACAGACAGTTGTTTTCTCTCCGCACAAGTTAGCGCTGATCCATGCCACTCAATGACATATCACTCTGCGACCTTCAAGATCCCGGATGTATGTAAGGTCACAGAACAGCTCGTGGAGCCTCACTAGACAGTCGTCATCTCAAAGTCTTCGGGTAAGTCTCACCACAAGAAGAAGTCCGTAGAAGTTGAAGATGCCTTCGACTTCACCACGCCTGTCCAATCCTCGGACGAGGCACAATTGAATCAGCAGTCCAGGGCTCGCTCCTCTGCAGAGCCTGCGACAGGGTATGCTTCATTCTTCTCTGATTTTCCTGGGCTTGCACAACCCCTGCCCATCTGAAATAGTTATTTGAGGCTGTTCATCTCCTATCAGAGTGGTACGATCCTTCTTGAGAGCCTTTGAGCTCCATGGATTCCCACCGTTTGGTTCACCCTCATGTCCAGTGAATCCGGTGCCGGATCAGAGATGTGCTGCTTGCTGTACCGCACCCTTCAGTAGCGCCCGCTGTAGTACCAATGCCCCACGCCGCCACCATCCCCATCGTAATTCCTAACTCCGACACAGGTAAGACCAGTGCTCTCCATTGCCTGCTCCAGTGCCGACTGGTACCATGCCCTCCACTTTTATTCAACAGGCCTGGAGACGAAGATGAATAGGAGGGACTTGAGGACCCTTATGGAGACCAGCTTCCCATAGATGTCACAGAGGACAACTGGTATGAAAAACTGGCAGATGCCAGTGGGTTAGATAACTCACCAGACACTGTCTTGGTCTCTTCCCCTACCTTGGCAACAGAGGAGGGTGCTTCATTGCTATGGTGGTGCTAAGGGAAGGTGAGGTCTTGGATCTTCAGTTGCCCTCCATGGCAGTCAAGACAAACGCTTTGCCCCTCCAAACCCTTACGCAATTTAATGAAGTCCTATTCGCGACCTGGCCCAAGCCCTGCACAGGAGCTTCTGTGCATAGGACTATTACCTGTCACAATCCCCCCGCTCTCGGGGGCCCCAGTTTCCTCCTGCCAGTTCGATCTGGACTTTACTAATGGGGCACAGGGTCAAGACTGATTTGCATATGGCTGGGTCCAAACTGGGGTGGCGTAGTGGCATAGTGGGCAAAATAATAATGGATTTTACCCAGATCTTTTGACTGGGGGAGAATGTTTGCATTGTCCGCATTCGGTCCATCTTTTGTTTGCTGTAACACTTTTCGCCCTAAGTGGGATGATAAGGCCAGACATGGGTCCCTTGCTCACTGTGCCACTGGATTCAAGCTAGCATGGCTGAAGAAGGTTGACATACCGTGAAACCGGTCCCAGGATGCTTGTTTCTGGTCCAGGGAGGACCTGACCTGGCTATTCTGTCTGGAATGTTTCCATGGGGCACAGGGTCAAGACTGATTTGCATATGGCTGGGTCCAAACTGGGGTGGCGTAGTGGGCAAAAGAACGATGGATTTAACCCAGATCTTTTGACTGGGGGAGAATGTTTGCATTGTCATCATTCCGTCCATCATTGATTTGCCCTAACACTTTTCATCCTAAGTGGGATGGGTATGCCCAGACGTGGGTCCCTTGCTCACTGTGCCACTGGATGCAAGCTAGCCTGGTTGAAGAAGGGTGACAGACCCTGAAACCGGTCCCAGGATGCTTGTTTCCGGTCCAGTGAGGACCTGGCCTGGCAGTTCCGTCTGGACTGTTCCCATGGGGCACAGGGTCAAGACTGATTTGCATATGGCTGGGTCCAAACTAGGGTGGTGTAGTGGGCAAAAGAATGATGGATTTAGGCCCGGACCTCTGTACTGGGGTGAATGTATGACATTGTTCTGCATTCCATCCATCATTTGTTTGCTGTAACACTTTTTGCCCTAAGTGGGATGGGTATGCCCAGACGTGGGTACCTTGCTCACTGTGCCACCGGATTCAAGCTAGCCTGGCTGAAGAAGGATGACATACCCGGAAACCGGTCCCAGGATGCTTGTTTCCGGTCCAGGGAGGACCTGGCCTGGCAGTTCGGTCTGGACTGTTCCCATGAGGCACAGGGTCAAGACTGATTTGCATATGGCTGGGTCCAAACTAGGGTGGCGTAGTGGGCAAAGAACAATGGATTTAACCCAGATCTTTGACTGGGGGAGAATATTTGCATTGTCAGCATTCCGTCCATCATTTGTTTGCTGTAACAAAATTCATGAATGTGATGGCAGTGGTTGCAGCCCATCTCAGACAATCTGCAGGTTTTTTGTTGGTTTTTTTTTTGTGTTTTTTGTTTTGCTTACCATGCCATTCCAGTTTGAACCCCGCCATATGCAAATCAGTCTTGACCCTGTGGGGGAACAGTGCAGCCCGAACTGCCAGGCCAGGTCCTCCTTGGACTGGAAACAAGCATCTTAAGACCGTTTTCTGGGTTTCACCCCTCTTCAGCCAGGATATATTCACTCCAGTGGCATGGAGAGCACCGGACCCACGTCTGGCATACCCGTCCCACTCGGTGGTATGTCATCAAGTAAAGGGGAATAGGGTTTTACCTCCCCTCCTTTACCTGGATGCAATGAAACTGTGGTCTGGGGCTCACCACAAAGGGATCTGGCTCACTGCCAGTCACCTAGCCGGTCTCTGAATGTCAGAGCCGACAGCCTGAGCTCGTGTGGCTCACCTTGCGAGTGGCATCTACTACCAGAGGTACTCCAGGACATCCTGGTAAAGTGAGGTACTCCTAAGGTGGACTTTTTCGCATCCTCAGAAAATGTTCAATGCTAGCAGTCAGTATGCTCCTGTATCCGTTGAGGGGAGCCTAGGGGAGTGACGCTTTTTAGTTGAGGTGGAATTTTCAGCTACGCTGCTCGTTGCCACCCACCCCAAAATAAGCTTGATTTCTCGAGATCCAAGGAAAATCTGTAAAGACTGCACCCAAGTAATTCACATTGCCTCAGATTGGCAGAGAAAGGTGTGGAATGGACCATCTGTGCTTCTCCACATGTCACCCATTTCCCATTCCATTCAGGTTGGACCTTCTCTCCCAGTCGGGGTAATGGTTCTGCACCCCAGTCTCTGAGACCGCCACGTACTGTCTTGGAGATTAAGCAGGGATAACTGAGAGCCTTTCAGATGCCACCAGAGGTGGTAGACCTCATCTTGTCTGCTAGTCGCCCCTCCACTAAGCCTGCTTTGTTATGTACCCCAATCTAGGCCTAGATAGCTACACCACCTTTTACCTACATTTGTCCTACCTTGCTCTGCATAACGGTTCTGGCACTGACCTTTTACCCAGTTATGTGCTGAATAAATTTCGATTAGTTTCCTCGAAGCTAGCCTCATTTATTATACAAGAGGATTCTTAGCAAAGTCCCCTGCACATGACATACACAACCGGATATACACCTTGCGGGATGTCCAACTCAAGACCAAGACGGGATTTTTCGTTCTCTCCTATCAGATAATGGGTTTTGCTCTTTCCTAGGGGATTCTTGGCTATACACCCACATACATGCTAGGTACACTTAGGTAGGGTCAGCATTGTAAGAGTGCGCTTGATTACTGTCATGTTTATATGCCTGCTTATATTCTCTGGTTTAGCACCATGGTAGAATTCAACCTTTTATTTCCTCTATTGGTGCTGGTACATTTGCTTCTGTCCAATTATTGTAGCAGCACACATGTTTTATACTAGAATGACACTGGTTCAATAAATGCTTATTGAAAATGTCCCCTTTGTTTATTCTGTGTATCTCTCTGATACTAAGTTAACATTATTGACTGAGAGAAAAGTACTGTACTGTTTCCACAATCCTTGAAGAATCAAGGGTTGGCATGTTCGATTGTTGCCAGAAACCTTTTGCTCCTTGGTAGAGTTAGGGGGCTTATGTTGGCACTGTGAGCTAGCTGGTCTAAAGGCTAACATATCCTTTGTGGGGGAGATTAGTGAGGGGTCCGTAATCAGTCTAGACACTAATCCCTTAGTTTATGTTGTCTAAACATGCAGATCCTATGTATTTTTAGGAACTACACGACAGATGGGGCAGCTTTGTTGCATGGTGTGCGGATAGTGGTGAGGATCTCTTGCAGGCCAGACTATCTCAAGTGCAATTTGCGCTTTCCCTTGCTCAGCGGGAATGGGCACTTTAAAGGGTCAATCAGTCACCTCGTCTACTGTCCTTTGTCTGCCGAATCAGACATCTCTATTCAAATCATGTGTAGTCAGGCCATTTTCTTTATAAAGGCCTGACCAACCTTTTTTCTCCAACTCCCTTTGTGGTCCCTCAATGAGATTTAAATCTGTTCCTTACCTTTTTGATGGGGACTCAGTTTGAGCCCCTTAACAGTTGTACCCTTCATATGTTGACCCTCAAAACTTTATTTTTTTGTTTCCATGTCTTCTGCTAGAAGGGTCAGAAAGTTACAGGCCCTTAGCAGTCGACCTCCTTGCACTATTTTATTTCCAGATCAGTTAGTGTTGTAAACCATGGCTGCTAAGAATTCTACAAATTTCCATCTTGCACAATCCCAATCCATTACTCTTCCGACCTTCTACCCTCAAGCTCATCCAATGAAAGAGAGAAAGTGGTTACATTGGTTGGACCTTCAGTGGGCTGTTAATTACAACCGCAACAAGGAACTCCTGTCGGATGACCAGCTCTTTGCCTGCTACTGTGGTGCCAAAAAAGGTAAGGCAGTACAGAAGAGGACACTGTCATGGTGGATCATGCTCTGCATGAAGATCTGCTGTGCCTTAGCCAACAAAGAGCCTCCTGAAAGAATTAAATCTCAGACCACCAGGGCTAAATGACCAACTTCTGCTCTAGCTCTGGGAGTCCGGATTCCAGAAATCTGTAAGGCCACACCGTGGGCTACCTTGAACAGCTTTGCAAAACAGTACTGCCTGGATTCAGAGGTGAGCAAGGGCAGACACTTTTTCAGGTCCACCTTGCTGGATTGCCTTGTCGTAACCATCCATATACCTTCCTCCTGGGCAGGGTATTGCTGTGAAATCTATTCTACAGGGAAGGAATGTGCTGGTCGAAGGAAGAAAATGTTACTTCTCTTCGGTAATGATCTTTCTGGTACATACTAAATCTACCTGCTGATTCCTCACTGATCCTCTGCCTCCCCGTTTGATGGATGTGTTATGGGAAAGTTAAAAAAGATTCCAAGTGTAGCAGGACTATTAAACCATAATCCTCTCATCCCGGGCACAAGTGGGGGCTGAAACTTCAGCAAACCATATTCAAACTTGTCTGTTTAAATAATTTCCACTTTTGTTCCAAAATTGTTTTTATTCCGCTTTTCCAAATAAATTTCTCATGTTTTTTTCACATGTTAATGTGGAAACATTTTTCACCAAATTTCAAATTTTTCCAAACTTCAAATTTTCCAATGCATTTCGGTGCCCCATGCACCTTCATAAGGGAAATCTGAAACCATACAAATAAAGCATCTTATATACTGTACAATTCATAATGATACGTAACATTGGTAGTTGCACATAAATCATATAAAAGTTCATCTCTTCAGACAAGTTTGAATATGGTTTGCTGAAGTTTCAGCCTCTACTTGTGCCCGGGATGTGAGGATTATGGTTTAATAGTCCTGCTACACTTGGAATTATCTGACACTCCCTGGGAGGAGGGAGATACCCAGGAGCACGGTTTAATCTCACTAAAAAACAGGCTGTGCACATCCCACTACTTAAAGTTGAAAAAGATCCCATCTCGTATTTTCCTGGTACTGAAAATTCTGTCAGTCCGTCCTGGGGAGCAGGGGGTACTCCTTTTGCATTCACTCTAAAGGTGAGAAATATGTGGTTAGAAGTATCCATCAAAAGTATATTATTTACCTTTAGTTCTTTATGGTGGATATTTTATCCAACTGCAGGTTTCTCACCGCTTTCCAAACTTCCTGTTCTCTGAAATGGTCTCTTCCCTCTATAAAGGTCCCAATCTAGGAATTTGCACACTTGCTCATGAAAGAAACTGACGTCCGCATACATGGTTGTCATTTCCGGACGCGAAGGGCATCAACATGGAGGCGCATGGGTCCATCTACCCGCAATTAGGAGCACTTTTTTTTTGTTTTCTGGATCCAGTCTCGCACCCACCTGGATCAATTCACAAAGGGATGAATCTATATTTAGAAAAATTTCCCTCCAGAAAGAGTGCTATAGAAGGTAAGTAACTTATTTGTTTCTTACATTATTACAAAAGAAAAATATTTACCTTAAAAAAAAAAAACTCCCTGAAGGCAACTTTTTTATGCCAACTTCAATGAGATTAGTGACACTTAATGTTGAGTGAAAATCTAAACCTGCACCACAAGATTTGAAATATGTGAGCGCATGCTGAGCAATACCCTTATTGTCACCAGTATGAAAAGAGATTGGTATGTCCAAGTCTTCATTCTAGCTTACCAGATGGTAAAGAACCCAAAACTTCCAGAGCAGACTTGTATTGCAGCTTAACGAATTCAACAGCATTATACTAGTAGGTCAGTGAGGAGGTTAATAATTAAAAGATATAAAATATCCTATGACATCTCCTTGAAAGAACAAGATTAATTGCACAAAAGGCAGATACATTTCAGGAACTAGCATTAAAGACATTACTGGAAGCTGCATGCTCAGCCAGTTGACAATTACCCTTTCATTTAGTATTCAACTGAAATTCAGGATTAAGAGGCTCGGGTAGTAAACCAGTTTTAAAGGCCAGATAGTCAATATGCCTTTTAGTGGTATTCAACTCTTTGAACATGGGGTTAATGATACCCTGAGAATGCTAAATCCCTGGAGTTCTTCGATGGATACATTCCCACACTAGTTCTTAGATTGCTTAATGTGCATTGTTCTCAATTTTCATAGAGATTGGGGTGATCGACTTTATGGTGGCATGGTACTCTTCCTCAAAGAAGAGAATGGAGACCAAGCTGTGGCGTTATTTGCACATGTTGAGAGCAAACTGAAGTGTTTTTGATTGAGACTAGACTATCCTGTAGATTGTTAACCATATCTTCTGCATCAAGTTCGAGACAAAGTGATAAAAATCAGACCCAGCTGCACAATAAACAAGCATTTGCAATGCAATAGGTCTCATTTGTGAGAGTTTAAGCTATTGGCATTGTAAATGACAATGCATTTTATTTATCTGTTTTGATAATTGACATATAAATAAAAGGCATTGTCAATTACAATGGTAATAACTCAAAGTCTTGTAAATGCGAGACCTATTTTATTTCAAAGAAGCGTCCGCATTGTCCCGGGCTGCTTGGAAAGTAAAAGCACACATGGTGCACTGAATGTTGCAGGAAAGCAAGTTGTGACTGCAGTAAGATAAACGTATTAAAGAAAATAGTGCTTACAGACTAAATGAGACTGTGTAACAACAGAAGTGAAAGGGTCAATCCTCATGGGAGGTTACAAATGAAGACAAGGCAGCACTAAGGAGGGACTAACAAGCCTATTAACGAATCGGAAGCTAGCATTTTCAAAGAACAATGACACAAGGCAATAAAAACTGTGGGCGGGGCTCAACTTCATGCTTGAAAACAGCATGCCTCGCGGAGCTGCGCTGTCCTGGCTCGACCTAAAAAGTAGGGGACCATGAAAAACCGTAGCAATTAATTTTAGCAGCAACTCAAATGCACTACAATAAGGTTAATAATATTTTCTTGCCCCCTTTTCATTATATTTGTAAGTAGCATACCAGAGCCTGTAATTGCGTACACGCTAAAAAATACAGAATACCTCCCATCACCCAACGGGGTCCCCATCGATATAAACTATTAATGGCAAAGCAGTAGAGCACAAAAGAATCCAGTCCCTAGGAGAACTTCATTTTGGGGGAGGGGTGGGTTGTACATTTTAATGGGCATTTTCCAGTATTCAACAATTATAATCAGGACCACTGGAATTATGCGGTTCTGTGGCCGCAGCATTTTCAGCATATTTATGGATATGCCACAAAATCCATCATCTGCTGCGTTCTCTTCAGATTTTAACAAAGACATGTTATTTTTAGCTCAAATAGATCAAAAGTTACTTAAAAAAACATGTGTCCCCAGCAGTGGAACCCCTACAAATGCTTATTTCTGTATTTAGGTGGTATAGTGATACTAATACCCTGAAATCTTTGCCCAGGCAGTGTTATTGTGTGAAAAAAATGCCCAAATAATTAGGCAATAATACAGTGGCATAACAAAGGCCCACGCAGGCCCCGCAGTGTGGGTGGGGCGAGCTCCAGGGACCCCCCTCTACACAGTACACTAGCCTGGAAGTTCCTGAGTGGGTCTGAGGGGGGGGTCCCTCAATGTACTGTGCAGGGGGGCTCTCAAGTTTTGTTACGCCACTGCAATGAAATGACAGAATGTGCCACATTATGCCACATAATTTGCCTTTCCTTGTTGCATAATTAAGGTAACACTGTTGTAGAATTCGGTTTTCCCCTACTTCATAAATCCAGTGGCACTAATTATAACAAATAAAATAGAATCAGAAATTACTTGGCAGTGAGAATTACCATGTCAACATATCTCCAAATTACACATATGTCACACCCTGCCACCAAGTCCCTTCAATTACTAGTCAACTACAACCCAGCCTATGCAGGAACCATTCAACTAATTTTACAATTGTATGTATTTAACCAGTAATACCATTACAATAGAAGTCTCGATTTTAATAATATTTAATAGTCTTATAGAAACATTTATATAATGATTTATATGGTTATGACAAGTTATCCACATAAAGGGCTATAAATTCGGAGAACTCTTGTCATGCAAGCGGCAGTAGTCCAAAAGTAATAACACCAAGTGCTTAGATCCTGAGCCACAAATTAAAGTACGTAAATCTGTGCACTGAAAAGCTAATCCTTCAATTTGTGTACATTTACAAATTTTTTTAAATTTCCGGATACATTTTATTTAGGTTTTACAAGGAATAAGTACAAATACAGTAAATATACAGAGGAAAGAATAAGTGAGTTCTCGTGCAGGTAGTAGGTGGCGCCTGTTAGCGGAGCACAGTTTTGAAAAGTCATCAAACGTTTGAGGAGTGTGCCTGGAAACCCTAGAAAAATCTATCTTTCCAGATGTCCCCCATGTCACCTTGGCGCACCCATCTAATATGTGTATGGCATAAAATCACTCAGCATGGTGGACGGTCCCTTTTTTCTTGCTGTGTGTGGTTTTCCTTACCGAAAACATTTTCTCCCAGGAGAAACACATTTTCTTACAATTCCTTGCAGTATGGAGACTTGCCATTTCCTCCCCGACCCTACAAATATAATTAAAAAATATTTGAGCACACCAGTAAGCCTGCATGTTCAGCAGTCGCTGCTGGCATGACTCGGGGGTGTGGGGGCGGTCGCGCGTGGCGGGGAGACTAGCCTTCGCCGGCCTGGTCCTGTGTCATGTCTGCTCCGCTCCTGGAAGCAGGAATCCGTCCTCCTCTCCTCTACCCAAAGCCAATCACAATGCTGCAATGGTAGCATTGTGATTAGTCGGCAGGCTGCGCACTTAGCAGAGTCAAATACCATTTTATCCACCCGTTGCATTGTCAGCTGCATTTATCACAAACAACTTCTGGCTGCCGCAAGCCTCGCTATAATCAAAAGGAGAGCAAACATTTTGTATTCGGACATCTGGAACAGTCCCCATTTGTGAAGGGCCCGTCAAAAATGAAAGCCCAGTTCAGTGGGGCAAGTCGCACAGCCCACCCTTAACTAAATTAAGCCAACCATGACTTTGAAGATGCTCCACTGAAAAGAAATCCTGCCTACACCACGTAGCCTCGATGTGCAGATATGCATTACTGTGTTCACATGTGTAGAAGAAAGGTGAAACAACTGCACGGTGCAATAAACCTCCTCTGGGGCGTTCGAGGTCCTGGAGCAAGGCTGAACGTGGGGAGGTCATCCAGACAACACCTCCCTCCTCCCCCTTTCTAATCTTGGGGAGGGAGAGTGAGGCGCCTGCTCAGCCTTAGTCACCGGCCACTCTGACACAGGCACATGCTTCCAGCCCACGGAAGCACAACACAGAGCAGGTAAATCCGTCTTCCCAGATTCCGAATCAGCGTTTACCAGAACATACGATTTACTGGGGCCGCTGAAACTCACCCTTGAGCGAGCCTTGTATGTGCGGGACCTGGTGCAGCCTGCCACCGGAGCTCCCCGAGGGGAAAACACCCAGCTTCCGAGCCCTGCAGAGACTGACACCAGCCACCCGTCCCTCTATTAAAAAAAGAACAAAAAACTTTTCATAGAGTAAAATCACGAAGTCATTCCGTTAGACGGGAGAGGGGCTCGTCCCAGCAATGAAGTAATAATTTATTGTTCTTTCAATACACGCCCCCTAGGAACAGACTAACTCGTAAACATACACGCTCCCAATAGATTAGAAATTCAGTCACGACAACCAGCAAGCAGACAATCCAGTCCGGATGGGCTGGACAAAAAGGTTTCAGGGCGGAAACAAAAAAGCCTCAGTTTCAATCAGGGGCTACCGTTTTACATAAACTATGACGCCAGCCAATGAAAATGAGGGGCGGGGCTTCAAGTCCCCTTCGGAAATCTCGATCACAATAGCCCTCGCAGAGGTGTGGGGAAGTGTGGCTCAGGGGCTAGAGGCGGCAGACCCGGAAGCTGAGATCGGCCCTGGACCAGGGTTCAATTCCCCGCCTCGGCGGGTCTTGGGCTCAAAAATTCCACGGACTCGATAATTCTCGCTCCGGTGCCTTCTCGACTCACCGGTTCACACTCTGCGACTCTGGGCAATAGCTTGCTTAATCTCCACAACGGCCCCTCGCGGCGGGATGCCTGGCTTTCACCTTGTGGATACCCTGCCGGGGTTAACTCACAGGGGAATACCAGGACGGGTTCCCTAAGCAAGCGCCGGGAAACCCTTTGTGGGTAGCTGTGCGCTATATAAGCTCAAAATACATACATACATACAGAGCGAGCAGCACATGCGCACTGCAACGCTCGGTGAGACCTAAAAACAGCATTTACACTGGTGCACTTATAATCTCTTCTTATGAACCGAGCAAAGTACTCCACGCCATGGTGAATGTGAAGTATTCTTTATATTGGGATTCTAAATAAGAAAAAATGTATTCCAATATTTTTTTGTGCCCACTTACATTAATTATTTGCAATGAACAAGGACGCTTTAAAAGCATAGAAAAGCACACAATACAAAACATGGTGCAGATCACAAGTGGACGAGAGAAAAATTGAACAGGACAATTGTGTGCTCTCATTTGTTAATGTATGGACAGACAACTTTAAGATGACTGTTACAGGATGCTATCATACAACTCTAAAAGGGGGATTTAAAAGCTGCGGTGTATAAAAGTATTCATATTTTCACATTCTGATTCTTCCAAAGAGTAAGCAGTAGCTCCACTTTTTGGTTAGTTGCAAACATTATCAGGCCTACTTCCATGTCTAATTCTGTTAAATAGTAAAATATGTGTTACATGGTGAAAAAGAATAAAAGTACAATACATTTACATGTTCATGCTGCATTTAGCGTTTTGGCCGATTCAAGCCATTTCAAAAGGAGTTGATATTCAGAGTGTGTGTGTATATATCTATGCATATAGTCTAATAGGGCAGAAGGGGGAATAATCTGCCAATATATTGCAAATGTCTGGCAACTCCCAAACTAAATGTTGCCCTTTGTATATTTAGTAGACCTATAATTTAGTTATACCACAATGAAAATGGATTTGTCTAATATGGAAACTTACATATAAGGATGAGTGCACTTAACCTCATGCTTTTTTAGGGTATTCAGAAAAAGAATTTCTCTACACACGCCTTATCCTTTGATTTTGAATATGTCATGCACAAAAGACACATTGATAAAACTGGCACTTTCGTGATTTTTTATTTGCCTATGCATCGCTCAGAAGAGTTACTTGCGCATTGAAAATTACGAAAATCTGGTCATTATTGAGGACAGATATATCTTGAATTCACTCAACGTGTAACTAGGGTTAGGCCTATTTTTCATGTGAATGAAACAGGGGAGTTCTCTACTCGTATTCCTATGTCTCCACCTGAAATACATCTTCATTCATTAGATGGCTTGGTGAGTGACAGACATTGCAGAATAGATTTTGGAAAGAAAATGCAAGTGAAATCAGAAAAACGAATATAAGAACTCGAAGAATCATTAAATATGTGTTGCATTTCCTTCTCAATGCAATTTCAATCGCATTATCAAAGCTGGAATTTCATGTTTTACTCGATATGGGATTCTTAGTCTCTTATTCACTGACTCATAAAACCCTAAAAGTGAGACAAGAAGCATAGTCTATGTGCAAAATGGCATCAACACTTGCAATTTATACCATCTGTGTTTTATCTTATATAAGCAAGGGCTATAACCTTGTCATCCATATCTAAATTCTAAAAACTGTACTGGGTGAATATTTAAGCTAGAGGGGTAGGAAACAACACTCGCAATTTGTCTATTACTATTCCACCTACGTGCCCTCCTCCTTAAAAAAAAAATACCACTTAGAACTTGCCGCTTAGTTTGTATGTTAGTTTAAAACAGAATCATGACTTCAGAACAAACAAGCAGCTTTCATATGTGTTGGGCAGCTGGGGCAGGCTCTGCCTATGCTTCAGAAGTCCCAGAGTCTGAGATCCAGGTGGTTTTTAGACTTTATACCTGTCATAGATGCTATATTTTTGGGTCAGACTTTGAAGCACCTACTCTGCTAGAGACAGTTATGAGTCTGAGGAATGACAGCGGGTTGAACAACCTACATACCTTCCTATGTGATACCCATGGAACTATGCTAGAGATACAGTACCACCAACCAGCGACCAATCTGCAGTGCTAATCATTGTGTATTCATTCTTCCCACTAGAGATATTTGTGTGGCTGAGTAATCTGCATCAGGGTAGAAAGCATTGGTGAAAGTTGATAACTCTTTGTGAAACGTGGTATGCTACTGCTAATATTTTATGCATTAAAAGGTATTGCTGATCATTTCTGTGTAATAACAGACCCATGTTGCTTCCGATGTTATTTTTCTTAGTAATAGGGGTTGGAGAATGCAGATGGTGATATTTTTTGTGTGATTATGGGGGGAAGGCAAGTTAAGGTGGTACAAATTATGATAGTTGTGGCATTCTAGCTGGCAGTAGGTTCCCTGTGGTGACCTATGTCATTATCTCTTATTCTTTAGCTCGATCCTTTACCGGAAACGATTTTACAACAAAGGTCAAATGCAAACGCAGTGGCATCAATCGAGAAAGTAATTGCAATCCACAGTAAGTATATTGTGTTATGATGTGTCTCTTGTACATCCACTGTGGTGTCTGTGCACGTGCTATGCTTGCACTCCTGCATAAATATGCTTGGTTTCATACTATACGTATATTGTGTGCTGCTGTAATGATCTCCTTGTGTTTGCTTTGTTTGCCCTAAGTTGGCAGGGTATGCCCACACTTGAGTCCCTTGCTCCTTTGCCACTGGATTCAAGCTAGCCTGGCTAATGAGGGATGTTATCCCGAAACCAGTCCCAGGATGCTTGTTTCCGGGTCAGGGAAGACCTGACTTGGCAGTTCGGGCTGGACTATTCCCACGAGCCACTGGGTCAAGACTGATTTGCATATAGCTGGGTCTGAACTGAGATGGCGAAGTGAGCTAAAGAATGATGATGGGTTCAACCCATATCTGTGACTGGGGATGAATGTCTTAAAAGTTTCAGCACTCCGTCCATCATCTCCTTGGGTTGGCTGTAATGATCACACATGATTTATTTTGCCATGTTGTTTTACTGTATGGTCTACCTTCCTCGTTGTGACTGTTGTGGTCTGTCCCTTCTGTATGTGCATTAACTTCTGGAACTCTGCACACAGGCAGTGTATGTGTATTTTGGTCTGTCAAACTTGTGCTGCTCTCCAAGTACACATTGTGTTCTGGCATCTTGTGGGTAGATCATGTACAGCTGTCAATTCATATTCAACATTGTTGTGCTCTTTTGCTGTAGAGACAGAGAGAAAGGAGGACACTCGCAGAGTTCAAGGCTCCGCTTAATACAAATTATTTTTCTTCACCACTCTATTTTTAATCTTAACCTCATGTAAAGCGCTCTGATACCTCTGGGTCCAGCCAGCGTGTTATAAAACTATGCAAATAAATGAATAACTTGAAGGAAAGCGACAATGGCTTCCTTAGCCAAAATTAAATGATACATCTATTTGTGTGCTTAGTGCATACTTTCTTGTTACAAAAATTGCATTTCAGACAAAAGAATTAAATGTATTCACCTTGATCAAATACTATTCATACTTATGGCTTTATTTAATTGAGTAATAAAACTAGTCAGGTAATGTGTAATAAATATAATCCACCTTTAACGCGTTGTGAATACCAATCACATCCTCTGCTTTCAACTTGAACAAATGCAGAGGTATCCCTTGGTTCACCACCAAGAATGCCCACCCTTTCCCTTGTAGACTGCCACTAAATTTCCACCAGGTTTGGCTTATGTTTTCTTTTGTGTTCATTATTTTGCAAGTCTACTGCCTTCTGATTACATTTCTCTTTTGTACATTTCATGTTTTACCATTCCTTGCATTCATTCTTTGTGCTGTCATAATTTCTATAACAGTGTACGACAATACTTGAGTATCTAATTGATTTTAGTACATGCATTGTGGTGCTGCAATGTGAATGTTTTGACATACCCTCTATATACTCCGTTCCAGGTAGTACATGTTTTCTGCTACCCTTTGAGTACATGATGTAGTCTGCTGTCTTTTGAGTGCACCTGTACTTTTCCAGCCTAAGTTTGTACTATATTTTACAAACTGTAAAACAGCCCCTTTTTCAATCAGCTTGAGTATGGTAGCTGTAGGTTACATTACATACATGCATAATGGGTTTAACCTGCCTGTGAGTAAACTTTGTGCTTCTTGTTCAGTCTGCTCCCCTCTGACTCACTCCACTTCTTCTAATCTGATGTGCTCCTTCAATCATATCTAGTGTACCACTATCCCAATTTATAGCACTACTCCAAGCTTTGCACCCTATGGACTGATATTGTTGTGCCTCTCTTCTGATTCAGTGTGCTTTGCCTATGAAGATTGTTGTGCTTTTCTATTAAAAAACTTGTTCAACATGATAAAAGCGTGTACGATTAGTATGGGCCCTGATCCTGTGGATTCTGTGTACAGAAATGATCATGGCTGCCTAACTTATCTGCTTTCAATCTTTTTATTTTTTATCTCCTAGGTAAGTACTGGTCTTCACTTCAGCGCCATTCCTCCACTGTTGGGTATTCCTTGATGGAGGCCCAGAAGTCCGAAAGTGAAGAAGCAGAGACTGTGACTGCAATGGCATCCCTGTCTGTGGGAGTGAAGCAGGTAGAGCACAGGTAAGAGTCCACAAAATAAATAAATATAACTGTAGCAGAAGTGACTGATTTTCTTATTATCTGAGTGCACACTCAATGATTAGTAGTAAATATACAGAAGCTAAAGGGAAGACCCATCTCCTCTGGTTTGGACATTGAGACATTAGACTAAGACCCCTGCCATGGATGTCTTATCCTGTCTGCAGGGTAGTGGGTTCCGCGCATAAGGATAGGAGTGCAAGAAACCCTGCCAATTGTAGATCAATTAGAAGTATATGCATCTGATAGAGACTACTAGCCGCAGATTCCTTCACGTAGAATTATCCCCAGGAGCGAGACTGGATCCAGAAACATTTTGCCACAGCATCCCTGCGCGCCAGGGGAGGGGCAGCACCAGGCGTCCGCGTACGTGACGTCAGCGAGGTCACATAAGATCCACCCCGGCACGCCTACGTCAGTTTTTCCTTTTCCGCGTGCAACGCGGATTCTGTCTCTATTCGGGCCTGTTTGGGCCCTCCTTTTTTCTTCCTCATTGTGCTATTTTTTGGGGAACAGTGTGCGAATGCCTTCGGGTTTCAAGTCTTGCACGTCGTGTGGGCGTCTTCTGTTGGGGACGGACCCTCCCCTCATTTGTATGTGGTGTTTAGGGGAAGATCCCGGCATCACTGATTATGAGGCGTGCCAACAGTTGAAGCCGAAGTCGCCGCGGGAGCGCTGGATGAAACTGTTCTCGGCGCGTCTATGAAGGTCGGCCTCATCCCCTCGGTCAGCCTCGGCAGACGGTTTTCAGAAACTGCTGTCGTCGGCGTCCTCGTCCCTCTCCGATGTCACGAGCGTCACTCCCCAGTGAGTAAGTGTCGCAGTTTGTCCGCGGGGGCTAGTGTTCAGCCTGCTGAGGGTGTGGGCTCTCCGTGGGTGATGTGGCCCCATGTGTCGTCCTCCTATCCACCATTTCCTGGTGAAGGGGCATCGAGAGTCCAGATAGAGACATATGCGGCGGCTTTGCAGGCCTCGCTGGCGTCTCCTCCTCCTTCCCCTCCTAGGGCGTCAGCGGATCCCTTGCATTGCGCAGGGTCCTCTGCGACGCTGACTGGTTCGGCTCCAAGCTCGAAGGATGGGGTGCAGCCCTTCGGGGTTCCCTCCTTCGGACCACGGCGCCTCTGCCTCGCCGCAAACTCCCGCGGGAGTCCTTGTGGTGTCGCGGGAGGTCGCTGGGGGCTCGGGTCACATCCCCGAGCTCCGCTCGGCCCTCTGGACAGGCGGAGGCCTTGTCCACTGCTGAGCTGACGGCAACGGCTGGACTGGGCAGCACCACAGGGGTCGGTGGACTCTCCTCGTCCCGCTCTTGGTCGAGGCAGGACGGGGACCCCTCTTGTCCTCCTCTGGGCCCCTCTCGTCCCTCCGCGCAGGCGGCTGCCGAGTCGGAGAGCGAGTCCGAGGTTGAATCAGCCCTTGCGCCGCCGTTTGGGTCACCGGGCCACCTCCTTCACATGCTGGGGCGAGGCTGGCGGATGGCTTCGTGTCACTCCCCTGGTCCCTGTCGTTCCTCCATGCAGGCTGCTTCCTTGGCGGAGGTCGAGTTAGCGTCGTTCTGGTGCCGCACCTTGGCCACTTCAGCTCCGCTATGGTCCCCGGCGCCGTGTGGCTTGGAGGAGCCCCACCCGGCGTCTCCTTCGGTGCCGGATGGTGTTGATATCCTGCCTCAGGCGGCGGACTCTAGTGCTCCAGACAGGCGTTGGGTCGCGGATTCGTCTTCGGACGCTCCCTCTTCTCCGGAGGTTGGGTGCCTACTGGTCTCATCCTCCCCGGAGACAGGCTGCCGAGTGGTGGCTTTTCCACCGGCGTCATCGAAGGGCGACTCCCCGCCATTTCCTAGGCCAAAGTGTTCGCCCGAGGAGCGACAGGTCCCCCACTCTTTGGTTCCTTCTGACTTCCAGGTCT
The DNA here is from genome assembly GCF_964263255.1 of Lissotriton vulgaris. Taxonomy (NCBI): domain Eukaryota; kingdom Metazoa; phylum Chordata; class Amphibia; order Caudata; family Salamandridae; genus Lissotriton; species Lissotriton vulgaris. The sequence continues at coordinate 837,177,782 of NC_141687.1, forward strand.
GGCCTTTGCCCGCCCCGCTTGGCTTCGGGGACGGCTGCTGTAGTTTACAGCCGTCGCCCACGGAGGAGCTGCTTTCTCCACCGCGGGGCCCTACGGAGGCTGGTGCGGCCTTTGCTCACGGAGTGTCCACGGCTGTGGGCATTCTGTGCATGGGTGACCCGGTTGCTCATTAACCGGTGGACCATCTCTTAGAGGTTCTCCACAAGGGCTCTGGTGGGAGGGAGCTTTTGCTTCCCTTTGAGGGTTCACTCCTTTCTTCCCTGATGGGGGCTTGGAAGCGCCCCGCCTCAGGGGCTCCTGTGCCTCAACACCTTCACCGACACCTTCCGGCGCCGCGTGACCCGGCGTGTCTTTCCCTCCACCCCTCTCCCTCGAGTCCACTTTTGCGGACTGCTGTTCCATCCCTGCCGCCACTGTTGACTCCGCCGTCCCGGGAGGCCCGCTGGCTCGACTCTTAGGGGCGCAACATGTTTGCCTCGACCAGCGCTGCCCTGCGGGCCCTTAACACCTTGTGTGTTGGCTAGGGCCACCTCTTGTTTGTGGGACTCGGCTGAGTCCTTGGGCTCCACAGCTTCACAAGAGACTGTTCAGGTGGACTTACGGCATCATGCGTTGGATGTCCGGGAGCTAGTGGCGTTTATTCTTTGCTCCTCTCTGGACATCTCAGAGGTGCTGGGCCGGGCCATGACTTCCTAAGTCGCCCTCCGTCGCCGTGCTTGGCTTAGGGATGGCGTGTTTCCTAAAAATGTTCGGGAACAGCTGATTGATCTTCCATTCGATGGCTCCCTGTTATTCCATGCCCTGGCAGACTCAGACATCCAAAGGTTCTTGGCGGGGCTCCGTCCTCCTCCGCCTTATCCTACTCCTTCCCCTCCTCAGTGACTGCTGAGTTGAACTGGTTCTGGACCTTCTTTTGGGCCGGTTGCCCTTGCAGTGGGGTGTGTTTTATGGCCACTCGAGTCCTCCTTGCTGGGACTGTGGCGTTGTTGGCTGCTGGACGGCCCCCTTGTTGACTGTGTGTTTTTGCTGACGTTGATTGCACAAACTCGTCCCTCAGATTAGGCCTTCTGTTTCCTCTTGGGCTGCTTGAAGAGCCTTCCGCAGGTTTTTTTTTCCCTGTGGCTCTTTCGTTTTTTCCTCTGCTGCGGAAGTTTCTTCCAAAGAGGGTTCCCATGTCTTGGTAGTGGTAGCTGTTATATAGCTAGCACTCTGCTAGGGAGTTCTGGTCGCCCCCAGGCCCCTGCTCTCTGTTTGTTGCTATTGCTTCTTTAGGTTGTGTGTGCGGACCCCTCGTGATGGTGGGTCCTGGCCTTTCCTCTCCTTCCTGCTCCCGTCCGGTGAGCTGGGATAATTCTGTGTTTCTCCCTTGTCAAGCGTCGCCTGCCCGGTCTTCCTGGGGCCCCGGGCTGTTCTTCTTTCTGGCAGCTTTTTACTGTCTGCGCCGCTCTGTCAGGTCTGTTGCCTCCCATCTATGGTGGGCTTACCTTCTTTTCCCTCGTTTCCTTGGGCCCTTTAGGCTTTTCTTCTTCTTCTTTCTTGTCCTGGGATTGGATGGAGGCTCTGTTGCCTTGTAAGGGAATGGGGTGCTTCGGCCTCTCTGGCCTTGCCCTTGGTTCCTCTGTTGTGAGTGTACAGGCTTCTTCAGACTCCTTTCTTTTTCCTACATCCCTCTTGGGGTCGGTGGTGTACTGCTTGTAGGGGTTCCTTCTGCCTGGAAGGGACGAGGTTCTTCACCTTGTCCGTTGGTCTGGTCCCCTGTGGATCCTCTGTTATGTCCAGGCTGGTGGATATTGCTAGGGTATCTATTCTACGTGAAGGAATTTGCGGCTAGTAGTCTGTATCAGATGTACGAGTTACTTACCTTTGGTAACTATGTATCTGGTAGAGACGATTCTAGCCGCAGATTCCTTCACGGCCCGCCCTTCCTCCCTGTTCTGCGAGGACCCTTGGGTTGGTTTCGACACTCTCCTCCCGGTGGGTGGCTATGTCTTCTGCGAGTACATTCTTTCGTTCCTTGACGGGCTGCTCTGTCTTGATGCTGTTCCCTCCTCCTCTTTGGTTTGTTGGAGGAGAGGTTTATGGGTACTCCTGTGCCCCTCTGCTCTGGTTGCTCCAGGATTGGGGGGCTTGCCTTCAATCTCTTCCCTCCCCTCCCTTCCCCCTTGTTACTAAGGGTCATGACTCCTCTGCTACCCTCTGGGTTGGGGTCATCTGGTCATCTTGCCCTTGTTCCTTGGGGGGGAGGGGGGTTACCCTATGTGCTGCGGTTGCTTGGAGGTTTGTTTTTTCTGTTTGTCTTGGTACTGGCTCCCCTTCCTTGTTTCTTCATGGGGGTTGCAGTCCTGCTACATGAGACTGCACACTGGCAGGGTGGTTTCTCAGGACTCTGCTCTTTCTTTCCCTGTCTTTGGGTACTGCAGTGTTGACACTGCTCCTTATGATCTTGTTTGTGACCATTCCTTTTTTCAATTTTTCTCCTTTCGCACACTGTTCCCATACTACCACAGTTTTGTCTGATGGTTTCGCGTTGTGGCGCGGAAAAGTTCTCTGAAGAAAAATAACGTAGGCGCGCTGGTTTGGGGCTTCTGTGACCTTGCTGACGTTGCGTACGCAGATGGCGCCTGGGCGGAGTAGTGTGGTGCAGTCCCTCCCCCGGCGGCCAGGTATGTTGTGGCAAAAAGTTTCCGGATCCAGTTTCGCGCCTGGGGATAATTCTACGTGAAGGAATCTGCGGCTAGAATAGGCTACCAGATACATAGTTACCGAAGGTAAGTAACTCGTACTTCTTGGCTTAACTAGAATGTTAGGAACGGTTCTTTTTATTGATTCACAATATAATCTGCACAGTACAGTACTTCATGTCACCACAGCTAGCCGTAGATTAGGCAACCAAATGGAAGTTGTACTAGGCAATTGAGTCAGTTCATATACAACTTCTAACATTCAACAAATATAAAACATCTTCTTTCATCCCCCTCCCATCGTGCTTCCTCAGTCAAGAATGCGACAACTTCCAAATGTAGGTCCATGGCTCACGCTAAAATATAGCTAACCTCACTTAACCGAATTTCTCCACCCGGTAAAAAATAAGTCTGAGGATTTCAGTCTCTATAGACTTCTTAAGGGCAGTTCTATCCTAGGAAAGTACTGCAGGAGAGGGCCAGAGATCCCAAACAATTTCTGTCCTTAAATGTCAAAACTGATTGTTAATTTTTCCACAGACTAGGCATCCCAGAGCATCAACACCCTTGCATAACTGTTGAAGTGGAGAGTTTCTCCATATCCCATCTGTTGGCACGTAGGCTAATCCCAGCAGACAACACCAGACCAATCTATCAGACACCATAATTTCTTTGTCATGTCGATCAACTCCAGGTGTGTACTATGAAATTATGTAGCAAAACTTCTAAAGAGCCATGTGTGACCCTCACCGATGTGCAAAAAAGTTACACGCAAAACTCCCAATAAAAATCAGGCTGATAGAAAAACATGATGTTTCCCTTGTGGTATTACATACGACTGAGTCAGTGGATAGTGACTTTCTTTGTATTGGAGATAGACTTATCCCTTGGGTACTAATCTCAATAGATCCTTTCAGTCATTTGTCTGCCTTATTCAGCCACTCTGCTCTGCTAGTATGCCGACATGACTCTTCACTAGGAACATTAAGTAGCTTATATAAGACTGACATCCTAACCTTTAAGCCTGATGTGAATTGTGGACTAAACAGTAGAGCAGTATTTCCCCATCTATGATTCTAGTTCATCCCATTTCTCAAGAGTCCCCCTTACGACATTAAATAAATACAAATTGTGTGGCCTATCCTTTGTAACTATCTGTTCCCTTGATAAACAACCTTTACAATAAAACTTTTACAACGCACTACCATTACGACGCAACTTTTACAACGCAAACCATTACAACGCATTGCGCTGGGGGGCGCTCTAGGATAGGGAATAGGTTTAATGTACTATCCAACACCTTCCCTACTATCCACGGGACTGGAGTTGGAATAGTAAATTAAACTATTCACTATCCAGCGCCCCAAAGAACTATGCGTTGTAAAGGCATGCGTGGTAAAAGCATGCGTTGTAACGTCATACATCCGTTCCCTTCCTAGTCCACTCCTATGCTTATGTGGGACAGCTCCTCTGGTTCTCCTCTCTCTAACCCCCCCCCCCTCCCAACACCCCCACCAGCCCCAACCCTTCTTTGTGATGCTGTACTGAATGACTACAAGTTCATGATGTGGTATAAGCTCTGGTAAGGCCTATGAAGCAGCCACACATTCTTCACTAGAATATTAATTCCATCCAGCCAAGAAAGTGTTTGTTCCTCAAGACTTGCAATATATCCTCTCTGTGTGGGCCAGTTCCCCTAAAAGTGTTTCATTTGAGTTTGAGGTATTTTCTAAAGTACTTCATTTATCTACATTCCTTTTTAAAGGGAACCTGGTCCTTCAATGCAGCCACCACACCTGGACATAATGACAAGTATGTCTTATTTGTTAGTTGAAAGACAGCAGCTCAGCACTAACGTTAGTAAAGAGACCTCCAGCTTTCCTGTATCCAGGAAAATTAGAATGGGAGGCTTATTTTATATTAATTTCCTGTGCCCTTCCCAATTCTGGATGAAGGTGAATCTTATTGGGTAATCGCTTTGTCGCTAAATTGAATAGGAGGGGCTAAAGAGGGGCTAGCCTGATGTGTTCACCTTTTAAGGGTATTTGTTCCGGTGGGCCATCATTGAGAAATATTCTGGACTTGGCAACTATGCAGTTCACTTTGATCTAGTCTGTAAATGTATACCCTAGACCTATTCACTTACAACTCTACTCATTAACACCTAATCTTCTCTGCTTCCAAAGTTATATGTCAACAAAGAGGCACTTTTAATGTACCTTCCCAAACTGATAATGCAGTCTTATGTTCTCATGGCTCTGCCTACCATCCTCAAATCCACATTGTTGGGTCTCAGCTAAGAGTGGTAGAACTATATTAAGCCTGTTGGCTAATATTTTGTTTAATATTGTTGCATCAGAATTAATCATTTCAATTTGCCTCTGGAACGTAAAGCTTAAGGAGTCCTCCTTAGATTTAGGGATCAGATTTACATCCGCTCCATGGCTCCACGACCGCACACCAGACAGCCACGCAGCACACAAGGACGCCATCCACAGACATCACCACCTCATCAGAACAGCCAAGACATCATCCTTCAATGCCCGACTGGACAACAACGCACACATCAGAGAACTTTTCAACATAGTGAAGGAACTCTCCAACCCCAGTGCCATCACCAACGACATCCCACCCTCGCAAGATCTGTGCAACTCACTGGCCACTTTCTTCCATCGCAAGATCGCCGACATCCACGACAGCTTCGACTCCTCAGCCGCCCCGACCGCAACAGACCACACCCTGAACACCACCTGCACCAACCAGCTGACCTCCTGGTCCCAAGTCAACGACGAAGAGGCACGGAAGGTCATGAACTCCATCCACTCAGGTTCTCCGTCAGACCCCTGCCCACACCGCGTGTTCAACAAAGCTGACGCTACCATCGAACCCCAACTGCAGAAGATCATCAACACCTCCTTCAACACTGCGACCTTCCCAGAAAGCTGGAAGCACGCCGAAATCAACGCCCTCCTCAAGAAGCCCTAGGCGGACAGCAAAGATCCCAGGAACTACCGCCCTGCTCCCCTGCCCGGCAAAGGTCATCGAGAAAATCGCCAACATGCAGCTGACCTGCCACCTCGAGGACAACAACATCCTAGACCCATCCCAGTCCGGATTCAGATGCAACCACAGCACCAAGACTGCTCTTATCACCGCCACAGACGACATCAGGCGCCAGCTCGACAATGGCGAAGCTTCAGCCCTCATCCTCCTGGACCTGTCAGCCGCCTTGGACACAGTCTGCCACCGCACACTAAGTACACGCCTCCAAGAAGCCGGAATCCAGAAGAAGACCCTGATCGGGACCACGTCCTTCCTCTCCGGCAGAACCCAGAGAGTCCGCCTCCCGCCCTTCCGATCCGAAGCAACCGACATCATCTGCGGCGTACCCCAGGGCTCATCCCTCAGCTCGACCCTGTTCAACATCTACATGGCCCCCTCGCACAAGTGGCCCGCCAGCACGACCTGAACATCATCTCCTACGCCTACGACACCCAGCTCATCCTCTCCCTCACCAAGGACCCGCACACCGCCAACACCAACCTCCACGAGGGAATGAAGGCCGTCGCCGAGTGGATGAGGAGCAGCTGCCTGAGACTTAACTCTGACAAGACGGAGGTCCTCATCCTAGGCCCCACCCCCTCTGCATGGGACGACTCCTGGTGGCCGACCACACTTGGAGCAGCTCCAACACCTACGGACCACGCACGCAACCTAGGATTTATCCTCGACTCCTCCCTCACCATGTCGAAGCAGGTCAGCAACATCTCCTCCTCCTGCTACAACAGCCTCCGCATGCTTCGCAGGATCTACAAGTGGATCCCGACCGAAACAAGAACATCTGAAAGAGACACGTTAGTGTTAGATTCCTTACCTTAGAATATCCCCAGGCGTCAGTCTGGATCCGGAAACTTTTGCGTAGCAGTACCCCTGCGCGTCGGTAGGCGTCGTCTGCAGGCGTCCCCTGCGGCTCCGCGTCCGTCGTCGGCGTCGTGCGCCGTGATGACGTCACTGGAGTATATAGACGCCGCCTCCGCGCGCTGACGTCAGTTCTTCTTTTTTCCGCGCCAGTGGACGCAGATCTGAAGAGCAGTACTCCGGTCTTTGACCAAGTTTTTCGAAGTTTTTTCTCACTTTGTGCCTGATAGGATGCCTGGGTTCAAGCACTGTGATGACTGTGAGCGCACGATGTCGGTCACAGACCATCACCGCCTCTGTCTCCGGTGTCTGGGCCCCGACCACGACGTGGACTCCTGCGTCGACTGCCGGGCCCTCACCAACAAGGCTAGGCGGGAGCGGTGCCGCAAGCTACTGGAGCTCCGGGTGTCGGCCCCACGTCGGGACCAGGAGCGGTCCCGGTCCGGCCGGAGGTCGAGAGAGCGTTCGAGGGAGCGATCGCGGAGCCGCGCCGAGCGTTCCGGAAGTCGACACCACTCGTCAGGCTCGTCAGGTAGGAAGCACAAGAAGTCGGGGCGTCGTCATCGTACCCCCGACTCCCCCCGACGCTCGCGCGATGCGGCCGGGGGCTCGGGTGACCCCAACCCCGCGGCTCCGCGAGAGTCGCCGGCGCGGCCTGCCTCATACCCTCCGGTCCCTGGGCACGGTGCGACGCCTGAGGAGATCGAGGCGTTCCTCATGGCCATGAGGGCGCTCGGTTCTCCGACGGGGCCTACGGTGCCTTCGGGCCCAGTGCTACCGTCTGGGGGCCCTGGCGGTTCGGGTGTCCCTGCCTCGGCGCCGTCGGGTGCTCCGGCCCCGGCGCCGCCGACGGCTCCGACCCCGGCGCCGCAAGGGCCTTCGGGATCGGCGCCGGCTGGTCTTCCGGCCTCCCCGGCGCCGTTGCCATCGGGGTTACCCCCGACGCCGCCCCCGCGCGGCGCCGGTTCTCCGGTGCCGGCTCCGGCCGGCGGCGGGGTTCCGGCGCCGGCTCCGGGCGGCGCCGTCCCCTTACCTTCCCCGACGCCGGACGCGGCGCCGGACGGGCGTCGCTCGACGCCGGTCCCGGCGCCGATGGGGCCCATGAACCCCGAGGAGCCGGTCTACATCGTTGACTCCGAATACGGAGAAGATGAAGAGTTCGGTGAAGGTTGGGAGGGGTCCGAGGACCCTCTGTCACGCGAGTGCCAGTATGACCCGGACTGGACAGGTGACTTGGGGGATGCCAGTGGTCTGGACGACTCTCCTAACCCTGGTTTGATCTCTCCTCCTTCCGTGGCATCGGTGGAGGGAGCTGCATATTCTGTGGTGCTGATGAGGGCTGCCAAGGCCTTACACCTTGAACTCCCCGTCGCGGCCGTGAGGCCTAACATCCTCACCGAGGTCTTCAAACCGCAGTCATGCCCACAGGAGCCACTGCTGCCGTTTAATGAAGCCTTGTCAGACGTTCTGTTGGGCACTTGGTTCAGGCCCGCTTCAGGTCCGCCTGTTGATCGGAACGTGGCCAGGCGCCACCGTCCTTGTCCGGACGACCCCAAGTTCCTGTCTACCCACCCCACTCCTGAGAGTCTGGTGATCCAGGCCTCGACCTCCCAGTCCGCATTCCCGTCGGCCCCGCCCGACCGGGAATCCAAGAGGTATGACCAATTTGGCAAGAAGGTCTTCTCGTCCATTAGTTTGGGCCTGCGGTCTTGCAACACCGCTTGCCTCTTGGGCCGCTACACCCACTCTGTGTGGGATACGGTTGCGGAACTGCTGCCAGAATGCCCCATGGAGGTGCGGGCAAAACTCGGTCAGGCTGTGGCTGAGGGCCGAGATGCAGCGAAATATTCGATACGGTGTGGTCTTGATACGACCGACTCGCTGGGCAGAGCTATGTCAACGACAGTGGCGATTCGTCGCCACGCCTGGCTGAGATCCGCCAATTTTTCGGCAGATGTCCAAAATACCTTGATGGACATGCCGTTCGATGGCTGTCACCTCTTCGGTGACAAGGCGGACCACGCGCTGGAACGCTTCAAGGACTCCAGGGTCACGGCCAAGTCCTTGGGTCTCTCGACCCAGCGTCAGCAAACGGGTTCGTTTCGTCCCTTTCGTGGCCAAGGAAGGGGCGCCCCCACACGTGCTGCCAGCCACGCGCCGCAACAATCCTTTCAACGCGGTGGCGGCCGTGGAAACCGCCGTGGTGGCGGTCGGGGACAACGGCGGGGTCAGACCACACCTTCCCCCGCAGCATCTACCCCAAAATCCTCCTAGTCCGTGCTTTCGGCCCCATGTGACGCCAGCGGGTGGCAGGGTTCGCCATCACCACGCTCACTGGCGCACGATCACTTCGGACAGGTGGGTGCTGCAAATCGTCCGAAGGGGCTACTCCCTCCCCTTCGAGACCTCTCCTCCAGCCATGCCACCGCAGAACCACCGTGTGTCGGGGGACCACTTGACACTTCTGCAGGAGGAAGTTACGGCCCTCTTGGCCAAGGGGGCCATCGAGCGCGTTCCTGGGCCAGAAGTAGGGCGTGGTTGTTATTCCCACTACTTTCTGGTGCCCAAGAAGGACAAGGGGGGCCTACGTCCTATCTTGGATCTAAGGAACGTCAACGGCTTCCTCCGGAAGGAGAAGTTCAAGATGTTGACGTTAGCTCAGGTCTTGGCTGCTCTAGACCCACAAGACTGGATGGTAGCGTTGGACTTGCAGGACGCCTATTTTCACATCCCCGTCCCGCCGGCCCACCGGCGTTACCTGCGGTTCACGGTAGGCCAGGAGCATTTTCAGTTTATCGTGCTTCCCTTCGGCCTTACCAGCGCCCCACGGGTGTTCACAAAGGTGATGGCGGTGGTCGCAGCCCATCTGCGCAGGTTGGGGGTTTCAGTCTTCCCCTACCTAGACGACTGGTTGTTGAAGGCGGGCTCGCCCCAGACAGTCGTCCACCACCTTCAGATGACGGCAGACCTCTTGCACGACCTGGGGTTCTCCATCAATGTGCCGAAATCACACCTGTGTCCCTCTCAAAAGCTCCTTTTCATCGGAGCGGTTCTGGACTCGGCGCAGTTTCAGGTTTATCCTCCGGAACGGCGGGTTCAGGATATTCAGGCTTTGATTCCCATCTTTCAGCCGCTATCCCGGGTTTCGGTCAGGTTGACGCTGCGGCTGCTGGGACTGATGGCTTCCTGCATCCTTCTGGTGCATCACGCTCGGTGGCGGATGCGGGCTCTGCAGTGGGACCTGAAGTTTCAGTGGGCCCAGCATCAGGGCAACTTGTCCGACCACGTCTTGATCTCGGAGGGCACTGCGAGACAACTGCAGTGGTGGCTTACGGACCGCGATTGGGTCAGGGGCAAGTCCCTCTCCCTTCCCCAACCGGAGCACGTTGTCGTGACGGACGCGTCCCTCCAGGGCTGGGGTGGCCACTTGGGAGAGGCAGAGATCAGAGGCATCTGGTCTCCGGCGGAGTCCCGACTCCATATCAATCTGTTGGAGCTGCGGGCGATTCGTCTGGCACTGAAGGCATTCCTCCCCTTTGTCAACGGGAGTGTAGTGCAGGTGTTCACCGACAACACCACCGCCATGTGGTACTGCAACAAACAGGGCGGTGTGGGGTCGTGGACCCTTTGCCAGGAGGCTCTGCGCCTCTGGCAATGGCTGGAACGTCAGGGCGTGACTCTGACGGTTCAACACCTGGCAGGTTCTCTGAACGCCAGGGCGGACGAACTCAGCCGTCGGTGCTCGATGGATCACGAATGGCGTCTGAACTCGGACGTGGCGCAAGGCATCTTTCTGCAATGGGGAGAGCCTTGGTTAGATCTATTCGCCACCGAAGAGAACGCGCAATGTCATCAGTTCTGCGCGTTGGAGTTTCCAAGACGGCACTCGCACGGCGACGCCTTTCGGCGCGAGTGGAGTTGCGGTCTGTTATACGCCTTTCCGCCTATACCACTTCTGCCCAGAGTGCTGAAGAAGATCAGGCGCGACCGGGCCCAAGTTATCCTTGTGGCTCCGGACTGGGCTCGAAGGTACTGGTATCCCGAGCTACTCAGCATGTCAGTCGGTCCCCCGATCCGCCTGCCCCTTCAGGAGGACCTTCTGTCGCAGCAGCAGGGGACGGTCCTCCACCCGAATCTGTCCAGTCTCCACCTCCATGCTTGGAGATTGAGCGGCGGCAGTTGAGGCCATTTGACTTGCCTCCTGAAGTCTGTGATGTTATTCTGGCAGCCAGGCGTCCCTCCACTAAGTCGGTATACGCCTGTCGGTGGAACAGATTTGTGGCGTGGTGCACAGCAAAGGCTGTGGATCCTCTTTCTGCCCCTCTTTCGGAGGTTCTTCTGTTTCTTCTTTCTCTTGCCCAGCAGGGCTCTGCTCTGGGCACTATCAAGGGCTACCTTTCTGCCCTTTCAGCCTTTTTAAGGCTTCCTGATCAGCCTTCTTTGTTCATATCCCCGATTGTAACTCGATTCTTGAAAGGCATCACTCACATGTTTCCACCTGTTCCGTTTGTGATGCCTCAGTGGGATTTGAACCTGGTTCTAACCTTTCTGATGTGTGCTCCCTTCGAGCCCCTTCATTCTTGCCCTCTCCGTCTCCTGACTTTAAAGACTGCTTTCCTGGTTGCCATCACCTCTGCCAGGAGAGTGAGTGAGCTCCAGGCTCTTTCTGTCCAACCTCCTTTCCTGTCCATTCATCCTGACAAGGTGGTTCTGAGGACTAGACCTTCTTTCCTGCCCAAGGTTGTTTCGGCCTTTCACATCGGGCAGTCCATCACCCTCCCTTCCTTCTTCCCGCCTCCGCATCCTTCAAAGGATGAAGAGCGGCTCCATCGTCTGGACCCAAAACGTGCGCTTTCATTTTACATGGATCGCACACGCCAGTTCCGGGTGGATGACCAACTGTTTGTTGGCTACGTGGGTGCGAAGAAGGGACGGGCGGTCTGTAAACGAACCATCTCTCGATGGGTCGTCCTCTGCATCAAAGCGTGCTACTCTTTGGCTCGGAAGGAGCCTCCTGTTGGGCTGAGGGCCCATTCCACTCGGGCCACGGCGGCTACCACTGCCCTGGGCCGGGGAGTCCCCTTGCAGGACATTTGCCAAGCGGCTACGTGGGCCTCGCTGCACACCTTTGCGAGGCACTACTGCCTGGACAGTCAAGTCCGGAGGGATGGCTTCTTTGGCCGTTCTGTCCTCCAGGACTTTCTGGTGTAGTATTGTATTGGTTCGCAGACCCACCACCGGGGTTGGTATTGCTGGGGTATGTATTCTAAGGTAAGGAATCTAACACTAACGTGTTTCTTTCAGATGAACAAGTTACTTACCTTCGGTAACGATATATCTGTAAGAAACATTAGTTAGTGTTAGATTCCTTACCGATCCCACCCATCCTCCCCGTTCTGCGAACTGATACCTAGGGTTAAGGACATCCCTTTCAGGGCCCTAGTTTTACATGGCACCAGTGTTGGTTCTCTCATGGCTCTGCGTCTCCTGGCGCGGAAAAGCTGTGTGCAAAGAACTGACGTCAGCGCGCGGAGGCGGCGTCTATATACTCCAGCGACGTCATCACGGCGCACGACGCCGACGACGGACGCGGAGCCGCAGGGGACGCCTGCAGACGACGCCTACCGACGCGCAGGGGTACTGCTACGCAAAAGTTTCCGGATCCAGACTGACGCCTGGGGATATTCTAAGGTAAGGAATCTAACACTAACTAATGTTTCTTACAGATATATCGTTACCGAAGGTAAGTAACTTGTTCAACAGTGATCCAAGCCCTCGTCCGCAGCAGGCTGGACTACGGCAATGCACTCTGCGCAGGAATCCCAGCCAAACATCTGCGACGACTACAACGCATCCAAAGCGCCTTAGCCCGACTGATCCTCAACATTCCCCGCCGCAGCCACATCCCCCCTCACCTAAGAGACCTACACTGGCTCCCCATCAACAAGAGGATCACCTTCAAACTCCTCACTCATGCACACAAAGCACTCCACAACACCGGACCAGCTTACCTTAACGACAGACTCAAATTCGACACCCCCGCCCACCAGCTCCGCTCCGCCAGCGCCGCCCTTGCCGCCGTCCCGCGCATCCAACGAATGACCTCCGGTGGCAGATCCTTCTCCTTCCTCGCCGCCAAAACCTGGAACACTCTCCCCACCGGGCTATGGCAGACCCAAGACGTGCTCACCTTCAGAAGCTCCCCCCCCCCCCCCCCCCCCCCCGCGCCTTGAGACCCTCATGGGTAAGTAGCACGCTTTACAAGTTGATTGATTGATTGATTGATTAATTGATCCGCTTCCATCATGCAAAATCCAGTACCTATCTGGGCCATGTACCCTTCTAAAATTTAATTTCCTCAATTTCCTCTCTAACCACTGCTGCCTCGATTGCGGGGGGGGGGGGGGTTAGGTCCTTATATAACTCTCCGAAAGTCTGAAAAGTGTTAGGAAATCCAAATAATAACTCATCATCTCATATCGTAGCACTTTATGCATGCAGGTGGACATAAAAATCTCGAGTTTCTGCTCTTTTCCCCACTATCCGACCCAATTCATTTGGAAGTTCTCCCGCATGTTTGAGATTTAAGTACACTGTTAGTCTTTTGGCCACTTCATACCAATTGTCATTCTTCACGTAGAAAGATTGTCTGGTTAAAGTTAATTCCATCATATTCATCTTAAGGATATTTAATTGGCCTAAGAACCCTTAGGTCTCTCAGTAGTCTGTTCCAGGCCTATGTTTTATGATTAGCAATAAGCCAGTTCCGTTATCAGTTGATTCTCAAGGATTTATCTTTCGTATGCCCTTTAAGCAGCTATTGTTATAAGTTGCCCCAATCCTTGCTGTTAAAGGTGTCACATTTGATTTTTGATGTCATATCTGCAGACGTAAAAGACAGCCTCTATACTTAAGTACACCTCCGATGTATGGGTGGGGTCATTCAAAATATCATCCTTAAATCTTCAATAGAAGAACCCTGTCTCATGGATTCCCAAGCATGCTGATGTAAATAATTAATTTACTCTCTTAATTTCTATGCAGATAAGTACTTAATCAATAATAACTCAATCGAAATGAAGGAAAACAGAGTCCGTGGTGTAAGAGTTTCTAAGGGTTTTATTCCTCATAAAGGAATCAGGATATCATGTTCTGACCACCACACAGGATGTCAGAAGGGATAGATGAGCGCGCTGTCGTTTATTGACAATACATAGCTTATATACTTGATTTACATCATAATGTTCAATGTAAGAGGCGTAACAGCTGAGAGAAGACAAGATAACAGTATACACGTGGTGCTAGTACATCATCAAGAGGCGTAAACTAGGCGTGAACTAGGGTGTGTGCTAGAAACGTCACTGATAGGTGACGCAAGTGGGTGGCACCAAGGGGTGGTGCTAACAGAATGTTGCAATGTCAGCAGAAATCGGAAGCTTGGATGCGCGCGCAGCTGCATGACGTGTGATAGACGGGGTGCAGGGGACTTGACATTTACACTGGCGGAAAGAGACAGAAGTCTGGCATGTCAGATCAACTTGTGCTTCTATCATATCTGATATCTGATGTTTAGGAACTAAGCTATCTGGGCAGAAAGGTCTCTAGAGCAGAAGCTATTCTATACTTGCTGTGAGTGCGTGTATAAGCGCCTGAGTGTCTGTATGAGAAGCGTGGGGGCATGGGGCCTTCCATGGAAGCATGGCAACAGAGGCTATGAATTACTTGCATAAAGACAGGTCGGCCCTTTAGCCCTGTAGCTGAGGAAGGATGTTTACTGAAGCTAGCAGGCTGGAATGTATCTTCGGGGAGGAAAACAGATAACTCGAAGATTATAGTCAATCTTGGCAGGCAGCAGGCTGAGCTGAGCACGGAGGGCCGCGCTAGAAGTAAGTCAGAGTTCACGGGTACGGGGGCTGCTTGGGCAGAGGCCCTCGCAGTCAGAAGCCAGAAAAGAGGCTCGGTGGCAGAGATTCAGGGCCTACTTTCAGCCAGGCTGAAAAACGTAGGAGTACACTTCAAAAAGACGTTAGCATAGCATACTTAGGAACGGACCATCAAACCCATTCATGGTGGGTCTGAAAGAGGACAAGTTAACGTTGGACGCAAATGTATTTGCGTCTTCATAGCTGGTACAGGAGGGAAGTTACATGCACTTTTAACTCGTACATGGAGTCGGTGGGGTACTCGCTAGGGAACACAACATGGCCATAAAATTTATATTACCTCATTCCCTCCTTGTTCCCTACGGACCCTTCATGATATATCGATCCTCATAAATCGATCAGTTTGTTCTTGTAACATTATATGTTCGTCTTTCTTTCTTTGACTGTTTGAGAGGCAACTGGAATGCTCAATGCAGGATGTGGCACACAGTCCACATATCGCTGGCCCACACTGCAGGCACAGGCAACAACTGAATACTATAACAAGGCCAATGCCTAGGAAGGATAAGATCTTCCATCCCCAAGCTGTTAACGTAGTCCAGAACCAACCGGACCAAGTCCAGGTGCCTGGATTCTGATGTATCTGATTTGCAATTTTATGTAAACGGGTGATAGCTTGATAGACAGATGGTGCGTTTTGTGGAATGAAAACACAGCAACTTGACCCGATGACCTTACAGGCTCCACCTCTATCTGCCAAGATGACGTCAATCACAAGGCGATTTTGAAGGACAACAGTCCGTATAGCAGACTGCTCCTCTGTTAAGTTACCTAGAGCGGAGGCAGTTTCGTTCACTACTGCTTCGAGTGTTCTCGTTAATCTGCGTATTAATTTACTGTTTTGGACAGGCCCTAGGAAGAAAAAGAATCCTTTATTGAAATCAGTGTACTGTTCCCATGCCGTTTCTGTGTAGTCGACAAGGGGAATATCTCTTTTGGGTCTAGTCGGTGCTAGATTCGTGTTTCTATGGTAATCAGGAGGAGCTAGGAAAACAGGTGGCAGGAGGAAGGCAATGTAACAGGTACCATCCCAATCTGGAGGCAAACGTATGTATGCGGTATGACCACAAACAAAGTAGGAATGACTGATAGCTTTAAAGGACGATTTACCATGGTCACTGAACTCGACCACAGTAGTGCATTTACTATGACCTACGTGTACTGAACCTTTCTTGCTAACACATAATTCACCTGTGACTGGTAGTACTAACATATGGGGCAGAACTGGAGCAGTTTCAGATTCAACAGTGAGGATCATAAGGCTAATTGTGTAATTACCTAATCCATATACTTCATTTTCTAGATCAGTTCCTATTCGAGTGGGAAGTCCCTCTTTATCAGGATAACAGACGTTGAGCAGGACTAAGTTCAAGTTTCCCCAAACCCAGCCCCCATCGAAAACAGCAATATCAGGATCTAAAGAATTAATTATTTTAAACCATGCTCCACAGGAGCCATTGTGAGTGAATGGGTACGGAAAGAGAGGCAGAGCTCCCTTGTAATTCTGGTAGGGAGGGAGTCGGCCACATATCCAACAGTCTGTAGCATTATTTGTCTGATGGGAATGGTGTAACATACTAATGAATGTATTGTTGCGCAGCGCAAGTCTGTAAGAGAGTTCATGTGCGGGAAGTTCACTAAAAGTGTGTTCAGCAGAGACATTGTAAGCAGATTGTTCACGCCTGAAAATAGGCCAGTACATAGGAAGCAGAATGCTGGCAATAATAATTAGAATACTCAGAATAAACATGATTATTAGTGTCACTATGCAGTGACTACGAAGTGATTTGCAATATGTTCTTCTCTTTTCCTCTCTCTCTCTAACTCGATCTAGGGGATACATGTCAGAAACTATTTAACCGATTCACCTAGGGGAGGACTTAAACAATTAAACTGTCTGACTTGCTAGATCGAAGCTTCATACGGTAAAGTTCTTGAGGAGTCTTTTCTCTTTTAGGCACAGTAACGTCTTGTGCTTCAACACAGTCTTTGGTGGGGGTGGACGAGTCAGAGTCCTGTTTCAGTCCGTTTTTTAGTTCATTGCATAGTTTGATGTGACTCGTGTGGACCCACCCCTTTCTCCCCTCGATTTTCACGGCGGTCCTGGTGGTAAGCAGAACGGTCTTTGGAGACTTCCAGCGGGGCTCCAGCGGACTTTTCCGGTCGAAATTCCGGACGAGTACCAGGTCCCCTGGACGGACCTCATGCGCCTTTACATCGGTGTTGTCAGGGAAGGCTGCGGCAACCTGTGAACGACATGATTGGAGTGCAGACATCAAGGAGGCAAGGTAATCTGTCAACATGTTACAATCAATATCAGTGATCTTTTTCGGAACGGGCGTCCCCCACATATTCGGCGGTCTGCCAAAGACCACTTCGTACGGGGATAGCCCTGATCTCGAGTGGGCGACCATTCTCATGTAGAATAGTGCCACGGGCAGGGCGACTATCCAGTCGACCCCTTTTTCCTGACAGATCTTGGCAAGACGGATTTTTAGTGTCTGATTATGCCTTTCTACAAGGCCAGCTGCTTCGGGATGTCGGACACAGTGGAACCTCCACTGATATCCTAGCAAGAGGGAAACTTGTCTCATCAGCTCGGACGAGAACGGCTGTCCGTTATCTGAATACACGACACGGGGCAAACCGTACCGTGGGAAGAATTCACGAACCAACTGTCTGGCAGTGGTCGGAGCAGTGTAGTCTGGGACTGGGTATGCTTCGGTCCAGCGGGACAGAGCACAAACAATTACAAGGACATACTTAAATCCTCTACAGCTATTCATCTGGATATAATCCATCTGGAGGACTTCAAAAGGGTGATCGGGAGGATGAAATCCACCTTGCTCAACAGGGACACTTTTACCTGGATTGAACTGACAACAGATCATGCAAGTACGCACTTTCTGTTTTGCTGCTGCTCGTAAGTGTTTGTTGTACCAGAGATTCTGTAAACTGTCTAACATGGCTTTCTCTCCAAGATGGGCAGGACTATGTGCTGTATTTATCATGACTTGAACCATTGAGTCGGGGAGAAACCATATAGATTTTCCCTTCGTCACCCAACCTTGATCTGTCTGAATCCCTCCTAGTTCAGTCCATTTCTTTATCTCCTCTGGGGTAGCATGTGTCTGGATATCAATTACATCTAGGGCGGGATCTCTAACTGCCATACACTGGGTCTGGACTATTGTCTTTGTCACATCAGTAGTCTGGGTGTGAGTCAGTGCTGTATGTTTTGCTGTCTGGTCTGCCAGGTCGTTACCCTGGGAAACAGAATCTGTGACTTTAGTATGTGCCTTACACTTCATGACTGATATGCCCGAGGGCAAATGTATTGCTTCTAACAGTGCTTGAATGAGGGGGCCATGTTGGATCTTGGCCCCATGGGAAGTCAGAAAACCTCGTTCTTGCCAGAGGACTCCGAAGTCGTGTACAACTCCGAAGGCATAGCGGGAATCTGTGTATATGTTAACATTTCTGTTCTTGGCTAGAATACAGGCTTGAGTCAGAGCGATGAGCTCTGCCGCTTGAGCAGACAGTGTGTCAATACGATGTGTTTCTTTAATTTCAGTTTCAGTGGTCACGGCGTACGCGGCCACTAATTCTCCTGTACTTGTTCTCATGCATGAACCATCCACATAAAGTGTCAGGTCTGGATTTGTCAATGGGACATCTGTTAAGTCTCGTCTAGGCTTAGTTACTGCATTAATTATTTCTATACAATCATGCGGAGCTGGATCTGTCATAACTGTAGGTAACAGTGTTGCTGGGTTCAGGATGCTGCAACGTCTGATTTCTATGTGTGGCTGGAATAGTGTTAATTCATAACCTGTCAGTCGTGCTATAGTTAAGTGTTGAGTCTGGGTTCTGTTTAACAAAACCTCTACAGAATGTGGTACTTGAACTGTTAACTGATGACCTAAAACAATTGAATCACTTTGTCTTATTGCTAACGCTGTTGCTGCTACTGACTTTAAGCACGCAGGGAGTGCTTGAGCTACTGAATCCAATGTACTAGAAAAATAAGCACAAGGCTTATGTGAACCTGCTTGGTCTTGAGTGAGGACAGACAACGCTGTGCCATCACGTTCTGTAACAAAAAGTGTAAACGGTTTGCTGTAACATGGTGTCGCTAAAACTGGTGCTTGGCATAAAACTTTCTTTAATTCTTCAAAAGCTTGTGTGTGTTCCTGAGTCCAAGGGAGGACAGTCGAAGTCGCTGCCTCCTGTGTCGTTAACTGGATGAGTGGTTTAGCTAGAAATGCATACTGGGGAATCCATTGTCTGCAGTACGAGGTGAGGCCTATGAAGGCCCGCACTTCCTTTTGTGTCTTGGGTTGCGGCATGTTCACAATTAACTGAATGCGATCGGGAGTGAGCTGTCTCCCCACTTTGGACAGCAAGTGACCCAAGTACACAACTTGCTGAACACAGAATTGTAGCTTCGAAGGAGACACCTTGTGTCCCTTGTCGGCCAGGAAATGTAAAACTGTCAGTGATGCTTTTTCACATTCGGGCTCACTTCGTGCGGTGATCAGCAGATCATCGACGTATTGTAGTAAAGCGGTGTTAACTGGCATTTGAATACAATCTAGTTGTCTTTTCAGTGCTTGACTATAGATGCTGGGGCTTTCTGTGAATCCTTGAGGTGCGCGCGAAAATTTGAAACTGCGTCCATTTAAACAGAATCCGAAGAGATATTGGCTCTCTGGATCAATAGGCACGCTGAAGAAGGCGTTCTTGAGATCAATTACAGTAAAGAACGTTGCTTCTGAATCAATAGCAGTCAAGAGAGATGATATATCGGGGACCACAGGATACTGTGGGATAATGCATTTATTCAATTCTCGAAGATCAATCACCAGCCGATATACTGGCGGTGCATTGGGATCAGTACGTTTAAGAATCGGAATGATGGGTGAGTTACAGATATTGGAGTCGGTCTCGACGACCACTCCTTGGGCAATGAGCTCTTCAATGATTTTCAGTAAAGCCGCTACAGCATCGGGTGGTAACTTGTATTGTCTGATTCTGGGTAATACAACACCTGCCTTGAGGGTAACGCGGTATGGTGTAATGTGCATACATCCTACATCAGTTGGGCCTTTTGCCCACAAGTAATCAGGTACATTTTTCAATCTGACGTCAAACTCACGAAGGACGTAATGACCCTTGAAATCCCGCAGAAAGAGTCTAACCCCCTCCGGGGAGCAGCATATTATAGCTCCTAGAGCCTTCAGTGTTTTAATTCCTAACAGATTTTCCGGACATGATTTTGTTAGCAACAGGTCTGTAACGCGTGATAATGGACCCACAGCCAGGGGAACTGGTTCTGATACTTCATTTACAATAGGTTGTCCTGAAAAACCAAGGGAAACATTTTGTGAGCCTGAGAGGGGTGCCCCTGGAACTTCGTCATGACTTATTGTAGTGCGACTTGCCCCTGTGTCAATTAAAAACTTTCTATCTTTCCCCAATACTTGACTGTGTACATAAGGACCTTCTTGATCTACAGGAATCTCGATAAGAGGCAAGCCACCTTCCCTCTCTAGGCTGTTTCATGTATATCGGGAATATTCGGGGTAAGCAGACTGGGCATACTGGTACATCTGTTGTGAGACTTGCTGAGTTGCAGCAATGGGCTGTGGCTGTGGTACTGCTACGGTCTGTGCTGTCTGTGCAGATGCATGCATGGGCTGTGTATTCTGTGTAGACTGATGCTGGTTATGGTCTTGTCTAGGCGGATGCGGTCTCTCTTTAGTTTTACCTGTCGCTATGTTATGTTTCAGAACTGCACATTCGTGTACGTAGTGACCTGGCTGCTTGCAATAATTGCATGTCCCTTTAACAGGAGCTGCAGCGTGACTTGTCTGGGTCGTACCTTTCCTGTGACTGTCGGATGGGACCGTCTGGGCTACTAACATTTTCATTTTCGTGTCTTTCATGCGCTTCTGTTCCTGATCTTGTTCTTCCCTAATTCTATTCTGGTGATATTGTAACATTTGTAACATCTGGGATGGCGTATTTGCTTGCCATGTACTCTCGACTTTATACACTCTATTTTTAACTAACGGTAGGGAATTCTCGACTAACTTTGATACAAAAAGATGTGGGTACGACTCGCTACTTGGCTGGAGGCCACTATTGATAATAAAACATTTCTCGAATCTTGAATAAAAGTCGCTAGTATCTTCATCATGTTTCTGTTTACAGGACGAGATTGCATCCCAATCCTCCTTTCTAGTTGTCAATAATCTGGGCAGGACCTGTACTATCAAACCTGGTAATGCTTTAGTTTTGTCCCCAAGGCCTAACCCTGGAACCCGTTTTTTCTCTTCGTCTTCTATTTCTGCCCAGGCAATCTTTGTGTCTCCCACCTCCCATTCCTTTTCCTTTAATTTCTCGAATATACCCGTAGGCAATAATACTTTCAACATTTTCATGATATCATCATATGTGTAGTCCCCCATTAATAACATGTCTTTAAGCTCTCTATGGAAACCTGCAGGGTCTTTATCATGGCATGGTACTAATTTCTTCATTTCTAACAGTTCTAATTTAGTCAGAGGCGTGTGCACATACACGCGTTTCAAAACCTTGTCCTCACCCATAACAGGGTGTACTTCTCGTAAGGGGTTCTGACTTTCAATACCACCCCCGCACTGCATATGGTACATTTTCCTTTCTGGAGGTGGGGCGGGGACATATTCAGGACTTACAAAGGTATCATATCTGCGTCGTTGTTCTAGAATTATTTGAACTAATTTAGTGCTTAGGCCTCTCCATCTATCCATCAGTAGTGCTTCTAGTGTCTCATGTAAGGGACCTGGATCGGAATAATGTTTTCTGTACTTAATGAGAAGGTGCTGAATCATATATACCCCTGCTAATTTCTGTTCGTCGGGGGAGAGGTTCAGAAATGTCTGTGCTACGGTGTCATCATTATATATGTCTGCATTTTCGGCCCATGATACCGCTGATCGGGCTAATTCTTGTTCATCCATAGAATTGAGTACATGGTACCCCACTCGATCTCGAAGCCGTTTATCAGTTTCCTGGAACTGATGCTCAGCAGAATTCGGATTCGTTAAGGCAGAGAAGAAAACTCTCTTGCTTTCTGGACGGATACCCTTCCTAAGATAAGTTCCCTTACCTACATATGCTATAGTGCTTGTAGTCGGTTCTAGTTCTTCAGATTCTTCTTCCTCCTCGGAGGGAGCCTTTTCTTTCTCTTTCTCGTGTACTGCTATCACTGCTTTCTTAATCTTTTTATACATGGCCTCTATGCAATTTTGTCTGTCATGTTTTCCATCAGCTATATTTTGACCCCACTTGTTCAATGCATCTAATTCACTCTGATCTGTTCCGGGCCTGTCTCGTTCTCTTATTAGACAATTTATGAAAAATCGTAGTATCAGTGCTTGCATGTTAACTTTCTGTTTCTCCAGGGCATCCTTAATACTGTCGGGGTCCTTTCCCGTTTGAACGAACTCATATATTCTATCTAGGCGCTCCTTCATTCCTGCATAACATAACAAACTATCAGTAGCAGATCTTAACCGTAAAGACGCTAATATCATTAAGTCGTCCTGTCCAGGTTCTGGATCATATCTACAAACTGACATATTTTCCTTTAGTGCATCAAGACGGGATGAATTAGAAGAACGGGGGGATCTGTGCGTAAGAGGACTCTGCATACCTCTGAGATTTAATCTGTGAGTCGGTGGCGGGGTCTGGAGACCCGCGGTCGCACCTCCTGAAGCGGAAACTTGGGCATTATCTCTGTGTGTAGTCAGTATCTGAATTTGTCTTTTAGTAGGATCTGATTGAAGTGGTTTCGGCAGATCAGTTTTAGGTGAGGGAAGTGGCGGAGCTGGCGGAACGGAACTAGTCTTTTTCGGTGTCGGCTGAGAGTGATCTTGGGGGGCAGTACCACCCCCGGCCCTGTCAGTAGGCAGGGCACGAACAGGCAGATTGGTGTAAGCTGGCGCTACATCTTCGAGATATGAATTTAGGAATATGTCTTTAGTAGTCTTATGCATTACTTTAGTTGGAACTAATGATGACGGCAAATTTTTCGGTATTTCTGAAATGGCGTCAGGGGTACCATCGGCCAAAAGATACATGTTGTTCACTTTGCCATTTTGGATACGATCTATTTGTTCTACTTTTACTCGAATTCCCTCAGTAACTAATTCGTTTTCTTGGGCCTTTTCTGATTCTTTAAGCCTGTCTTCTCTACGGAGTGCTCTATCAGCACGCTTACGTGATTCCTTACGCCAAAATTCTATGGCGTCTTTCTGAGATTGTCTAGCTTTCTTTTTCCGTAATATTTCTTCTACCTTTATGATGCACTCGGCATCCCATGTTCCGTTAACTGGCCATCGGTATCTTTCCTCTAGGTGCTTGGTATAATCTGTCCATAACTCTAGATACAAGATGGCGTCTATGCCATGCTTATTATACATGAAATTACCTGGAGTGTCCCTAGGGGGGATTGGAATCTCTTCCTCTAACATCCCTTTCCTAGTTCCTATCTGCTTTAATTTGTTAAAAAACGGCATTGTGCCTACTTGATACTGAAATGCTTGATCCTTAATACTTAATTTCGCCTGTAACTATTTAAACAAAAAAACACAATAATGCACAAAAACAATCACATTCATACCACGACATTAATCACATGAAACATTTAAAGACATAGCTAACTTCCCCCTACTCTGAATGTACCGCTCAACGATACAGATACACTGCTGTAACAGTGCAGAAATTCGGAATACTTTATATACTGCTAAACAGTACAGATACACTGCCTAAAAACAGTGCAGACCGGACTTGCGTACCCAAACCCGTCTAGATACGACCCAGCAATGGTACTCACCGGGAAGCACGGAAAACAGAAGGCCTCGGAAAACTCGACTGGACTCGACTCGGAACTTCGGAAAACTTCGGAAAACTTCGGAAAACTTCGGAAAACTTCGGAAAACTGGTGGGCCTCTTCACACCTCGGACCTTGCTTCCTTCGGCTGGGCTCTGGTCGGGATCCTCCGCACTCCTCACCGCCTCGTCTGGGCACTGATCGCAGTCTTCGTCACCTCCGTGTGTCAGAGGGGGATGCAGGAAATCCTGCCAGTACACGTGTGGTCCGTCTAACTGATGGCAGGGGACACGGATTGCAACGCACCTTCCGGCGCGTGAGGTGGGGGAGGGGTCCCTGTTCGGGCGCCAAAATGATGTAAATAATTAATTTACTCTCTTAATTTCTATGCAGATAAGTACTTAATCAATAATAACTCAATCGAAATGAAGGAAAACAGAGTCCGTGGTGTAAGAGTTTCTAAGGGTTTTATTCCTCATAAAGGAATCAGGATATCATGTTCTGACCACCACACAGGATGTCAGAAGGGATAGATGAGCGCGCTGTCGTTTATTGACAATACATAGCTTATATACTTGATTTACATCATAATGTTCAATGTAAGAGGCGTAACAGCTGAGAGAAGACAAGATAACAGTATACACGTGGTGCTAGTACATCATCAAGAGGCGTAAACTAGGCGTGAACTAGGGTGTGTGCTAGAAACGTCACTGATAGGTGACGCAAGTGGGTGGCACCAAGGGGTGGTGCTAACAGAATGTTGCAATGTCAGCAGAAATCGGAAGCTTGGATGCGCGCGCAGCTGCATGACGTGTGATAGACGGGGTGCAGGGGACTTGACATTTACACTGGCGGAAAGAGACAGAAGTCTGGCATGTCAGATCAACTTGTGCTTCTATCATATCTGATATCTGATGTTTAGGAACTAAGCTATCTGGGCAGAAAGGTCTCTAGAGCAGAAGCTATTCTATACTTGCTGTGAGTGCGTGTATAAGCGCCTGAGTGTCTGTATGAGAAGCGTGGGGGCATGGGGCCTTCCATGGAAGCATGGCAACAGAGGCTATGAATTACTTGCATAAAGACAGGTCGGCCCTTTAGCCCTGTAGCTGAGGAAGGATGTTTACTGAAGCTAGCAGGCTGGAATGTATCTTCGGGGAGGAAAACAGATAACTCGAAGATTATAGTCAATCTTGGCAGGCAGCAGGCTGAGCTGAGCACGGAGGGCCGCGCTAGAAGTAAGTCAGAGTTCACGGGTACGGGGGCTGCTTGGGCAGAGGCCCTCGCAGTCAGAAGCCAGAAAAGAGGCTCGGTGGCAGAGATTCAGGGCCTACTTTCAGCCAGGCTGAAAAACGTAGGAGTACACTTCAAAAAGACGTTAGCATAGCATACTTAGGAACGGACCATCAAACCCATTCATGGTGGGTCTGAAAGAGGACAAGTTAACGTTGGACGCAAATGTATTTGCGTCTTCATAGCTGGTACAGGAGGGAAGTTACATGCACTTTTAACTCGTACATGGAGTCGGTGGGGTACTCGCTAGGGAACACAACATGGCCATAAAATTTATATTACCTCAATGCCTTATATCTGCATGATCAGAAAATGTTATGTAGCTCCTGGGGGCGTTCGAGAAGAATTAATGGCAGTGCTCATCACCATGAAATGATCCAAACTCTGTCACAAATCCTATATCTCTCATGACCCTTTTGAAGTATTTGCCTACGGCTCTAATCAGCTGTTAATAGGTTCAGGGACAATAATGTGAGCCATTCCACACTATGATGATTTCTACTTCCAATAAATTATTCCCCCTTCAAGTCTGAAAAGTATCCCTGGAATTAAAAAATAAATAAAAAGTGGTCTTTCAGTATTCAGTTTATATATATTTGGTTGCTCATTGTAATTCTACTCCCAAAGTGATCCTGAAACAAAATAGGCCTCCCTACTGGATTCTTATGCTCCTGTATGTTGGTGAGAAAGTAATCATTATTCTCAAACTGGCCTCCTTGATCTGCAACTGGGGCCGAAAATCCCTAGTGAAAGTTAAAGTGTGTATCTTGATTAACTATAACATCAGGTTGCAAGTTAATGATGTGCTGCCAAAATGTTATCCATTTTGTAGGAGAGTTAAACCGTCTCACTTTCTAAAGATGTAATTTCTTCCATAACTTCAACTTGAAAGCAATGAGCAAAACATCACACTCCTTAATAGTGCCTCTTACTTGAGTAGACATACCCACTCAGAGTGCGGGTCAGATTTGCCTTCTTTTTTGCCACACGAAGGGCACTTGTTGAAAAGGGATGGCATTTTTTACTGAAATATTTTTATGTTCAGTTAGAAATAAGGGTATAAGCACTCCTGGTGCTCACAACTGTCAAGTGAAGACAAATTCTGGGAGATTTTAAGAGAAAAATATGACATGATGCATGTGGGCGGGACTATTTAGTGCTTATGACTTTGATGAGTAATTCCCCTGGAAAAGGACTAGGATTACAGGTAAGCAATTTATCCTTACTCCATCCCTTTCCTACAAAAACCTGCCATCCATGCCACCATCCTCCAACCAGCTGACGAAAAACCACCTTTCCTTGCTCCTTCAGGAAGTTCAGGCTCTTTTGAATATAGGAGCGATCAAAAGGGTACCAACATCCACAGTAGGTTGTGGTGATTTTTCCCGCTACTTTCTGATCCCCAAGAATAACCGAGGCGTATGCCTATTTTAGACCTGCGCCCTCTAAATTTCTTCCTGAAGGAGAAATACCTCATGCTCACGTTAGTGCAGGTTCCATCAGTCCTAGGATGTGGAGATGTTAGCGTTGAATTTTCAGAACGCCTGCTTCTGTATTCCTGTCCTGCATGCCCACAGACATTACCTGCACCATCGTTGGGCCACGTGCTTTATCAGTCCGCTGTGCTCCCTTTTGGCCTTTCAGCACCCCTCGGGTGATCACCAAGGTGATGGTGGTGGATGAAGATCACCTTCGGAGTTTAGGGATTTCAGTGTTCCCCTGCTTCGACGATTGGCTGATGAAGGCAAGCTGGCCTCAGGCAGTTGCCTTCTACCACCAGAATACAGTGGACCTCCTTCATTCGCTGGGTTCATTATAAGCTGCCTAAGTCACAGCAAGCTCCCTCTCAAACGCTCCGTCATTAGAGCTGTTCTGGACAAAGTGCAGTTTTGTAAATATTCTCTGGAATGGCGATTCCAGGAAATGCAGGCTTTGATTCCGCTGTTTCAGCTTTGATCCTGAATTTCGATGGGACTCTGAGGCTGCTGGGGCTCATGACCTCCTACATCCTGCTGGTAACACATGCCTTTTGGCTAATGCAGGCTCATTTGAAGTCCCAGTGGGTGCTGCATCAGAGGTGTCTCTCTGGCCTGGCACATATATTAGAGGGAACTGCAAAAGACCTACAGTGGTAACTGATGAACCGCGATTGTGTCAGCGACAGGCTCCTCTTGCTTCCCCACCCAGAGCTGACTGAATTGACAGATGTGTCACTCCTGGGCTTTGATCGCAATTTGGGAGAGGTGGAGATCTGAGGAATCAGGCAGAGTCTCAACTTCACATAAACCTGTTGGAGCTGAGAGTGATCCGACTGGCATTGAAAGCCTTTCTTCCTTCCATCAAAGGAAGTCTAGTTCAGGTGTTCAGGGAAAACAGAATGTCAGGGCATTTCCCTGGTGGTTAACATCTGGCGTGCTCTTTGAACACCAGAGCGACTAACTCAGCCGTTGATGCCTAACTTATAACGAATGGTGGCTCCATCCTGAGGTGGGCACGGTCTCTTCAGATAATTGGAGAATCTTGGTTAAATCTATTTGCCACCATCAAGAACTTACAATGTTTGCACTTGTGTGCGCTGGACCTTCCATGGCAACTCTTACGCGGAGACTATCTTCATCTTGAGTGGAGCTCAGGCATCTTGTACAACTTTCTGCTGATAGCACTTTAACCAAGAGTTCTCAAGAAGATCAGGAATGACTGAGACCAAGTCATTCTTGTGGCCTCAGATTGGATACGTAGAGTATGGTATCCCGAACATGAGCATCGGTCCTCTGATCAGGCTGCCCTTCGGAAGATCTACTATCACAGCAACAGGGCAGGACCCTGCACCTGAACGTGCGCATGTCCGCCTTCATGCATGGAGTTTGAGCAGCAGCAGTTGACAGTGTTTCCCCTCCCTAATGTCATTCAGGCAGCCAGGCGTCCCTCAACCAAGACATTATACGTCTGACTTTGGGACAAATTTGTGGCTTGGTGTGCTTCCAAATACGTTGATCCCCTTTCTGCACCTTTATCTGAAATTATGATGTTTGTTCTTCCACTTTCCCAGTAAAGCTTTGCGTTGGTCACAGTTGAAGGGTATCTTACAGTTACTGGATCAGCTCTCCCTGTTTCGGTCACTTGTTGTGATCTGTTTCCTAAAAGGACTACAACATATAATCCCTCCAAAACCCTTCATCATGCCCCAATGAAACTTCAGTCTGATATTGACATTTGTGATGCGCTCACCCTTTGAACCTATGCACAGCTGCCCTCTACAACTTTTGACCTTCAAAGCTGCCTTTCTAGTGGCTATGATATTGGCCAGGAGCATTAGCGAACTGCGGACACTTCTGTGCACCCTCCATTTACCACGTTCTTTACAGACTTGTTCTAAGATCATGTGACTCTTTCCTGCCAAAAGTGGAAACCCCCTTCCATGTTCCATGTCAGCCAGACTTTACACTGACGGCCTTCTTTACTCCCGCTCACTCTATCGCCTGGCCCCAAAAAGAGCATTATCATTCCACATTAATCATCCTAAGGAACACCGGGTGGATGATCAACTCTTCATTGCACTTACTGGAGCAATACTCTGCATAAAAATCAGCTTCGCACTGGCCAAAAAGCAATCCCCTGAGGGCTTGCAGGCTCATTCCACCAGAATCAAGGCTGCGATCACTGCATTAGCTCGTGAAGCCGCTTTCCTGGACATCTGATGGGCCACGACATGAGTGCCTCTGCACACCTTTACCAAGCACTGGTGCCTGGACAGTCAGGTCCGTCGTGACGGACAATATGCCTATTTGTCTGTCCAGGATTCCTTCCCCGGTCCTCCCTGCTCTGCAAACTGATTTCTCCATATAGGGTAACCCTTATGGGAGTTTTAATGTCTGCAGACTGGTACATCACCAACCTTCATGGCGCTGGGCTTCTGACATGGAAAGGATGGGAAAATTAACTGATGTCAGCACGCAGGGGTGGTGCCTTTATTAGCACCGCACACTTCACTTCCAGCGCAGACCATGCTGATGCAGATACAAAGGGCACCACCTACCAGTGCATAGAGGTTCCGGATACAGTCTGACATCTGGGAAATATTCTAAGGTAAGGAATCTGAGGCTAGTCTCTAACATATAAGGCGTTAAAGAAGTTAAGTAACTTGTGTATTCAGACATACTATCATAACACTAAGAGTGTTCTTACTTCTCCACTCAGGGTGCACTTCACCTGTAAAAAAGAAAAAATATGGGGGCGGAGCTAGCCGAAGAGCGAGATGGCCGCTCACTAAGCGAGCTCCTCGCGACCGCCCAAGCTATACTCTAAACCACATCCTTCACTTTGACTGAAAATGTTGGGAAAAGAAAGAGAGCCGAAGGAGGGGACGGCGGACCTGTCGTGACTTCATTGAGGACTCCTGTGGCTGCACCGGTGCCTCGAACTGCAGAACTGACAGCTGCGGCCTGGGAGGCAAAAGTGAAAGTACGCCTCGAGCTGCAGTGAGGGGCCGCTCTGAGACGTCGTGCTCGGCTGGCCGTGCTGAGCGGACCCGTCTGATTTGAATCCCGGAGCACTTCGCGGAGCCCGCGCCTCTGGTTGACGGCAGGAACCTCTTGAGTCAGTGAGCGCTAGCGCCGGTGGACTATGGGGGACTGATTACATAGCGCCTGAGAGAGGAGAGACTCGTCGGATGACCGCAGTTGGTCTCCCGCTTGTTGGACCCCTGCCCCGCGAGTCGTTGGTGTTGTATACTTGCAGGCACTACCATAATTGGCAGACTCACAGCGGAGACCGAGTTCTACAACCCGTGGGGGGTACAAGCGGGAGTGGCGGCCGGCCGAGACACGCGTAAGCGCCGCATAACAACTGCGGAGTTGGGTGAGTCTGAGCCTGCCCATTGTGCACACAGACATGGCGAGAAGCCTCAACAAGAGAATATAAAGCTGACCGGATCTACTGAGGGACACTGAAGGTGGCGCACAGTACTGGGGCATCTCTGCCTGCTGATGAGCCCATACACCAATGTAAAGTGCTTGTTGTGAATGCACCCCACTAATACTGCTCATACCTAAACTGCATACTCCCTTACTTCCACTCCCATGAGCTGGACACTGCGCTGTCTCTTGAGGGTGACAGGGGCACCAGGGCACTCTCATAATCCTTATCGAGGAGCAACTGGGGTCCGGCTGACCAACTGCTTTGCCAGGACCTGAGGAGCAATTGTAGGACTATTAAGGCGCACATGTTACAGTGCAGATCCCAGGAGAAATCAATTGCAGATCACTGATGATCGTGGCCTGAGGTCACTGTGGTAAATCATACTAGGAACTCAAGGAGAACTGAGCCAGCGGGCACGATATAGTGACCCACGGTTGCCCTGTCCCACGAGTGGAACTGATCTGAGGTCCTGAATACTCCGGAGAACTGACCAGCAGGGGGCTACGGTCCGTCAAACACTAAAATTGAAACATGAGGAAACCAGACCGCAACCAACCGAAAATGAACTTTGACAAGACTAAAAAACAGCAAGACCAGAGTGCTGATGAACAATCTGTGTCGCAGAAAATGCCAGAAGCTACCGGGGGGAAAATAAACGACGACATACAATCCATGTCTACTACAATCCAAGCTACGCTGTCCAATATTGATGGGAAGATTGACTCCCTGACGTACAGGGTGGACATGATCCTGTCCTCGCTGAGACAATCAACAAATACACAGCAACCATTACCCTCAGGTTGACCCGTGCCCTCCATCGGTACTTAATTCACTCAGTGGACTCATTACACCTCCTCTCACTGAGATTTGCAATTCTATGTTCCTTACGGGTGAGTACCCACAGATTTGGAAGAAAACAATAATTAAACCTCTGCTAAAAAAACCTTCACAGGACCCTTTAGAACTAGCCAGTTACAGACCCATAGCCTGCCTTCCTTTCCCAGCAAAAATCTTTGAAGCACTCATGAACCTCCGACTTTCAGATTTCATTGATCAACATCACTTGCTGGATGATACCCAATTTGGATTTAGAAACATCTAAGTGTCGGACCTGGCGAGGGTCATAAAAACGTATGGGCTGAATCTGACTACCTACGCAGACGACACCCAATTGGTGTTGGCGGTCCGTAAGAATGGTTTGGCAGTTGCATCAAGATTTCAGGAGGCTATGCTAGCCATAGGGTCCTGGATGCTGATGAACTGCCTAAAATTAAAATTGGATAAGACAGAGGTGATGACCTTTGGCAACCTGTCCCCGGTATGGTCTGACATCTGGTGGCCCACTGACTTCGGCCCCCCACCTGCACCGGTTGCCAAGGTCAGGAACCTGGGGGTCATATTTGACACCAAATTAACATTTATCCATCATGTTAATACTGTGACCTCATCCTCTTTCTTCACCCTCAGAAAAATCAAAAAACTACTTCCCTACTTACCTCCAGCTGCAGGAATAACACTTATAACCACCTTAATATTTTCAAAACTGGACTATTGCAATGCCCTCCTGCTAAATGCCCAACAGCAGGTTGTGGATAGACTGCAATCAGTCCAAAATGCGGCAGCCAGGGCACTTCTTTCCATCCCCAAATACCAATCCGTTTCGGCGGCCATACGTCAACTGCACTGGCTCAGAGTCAGAAACCGCATAAAATTCAAGGCCCTCTGTATTGCATATAAGGCCATCCACAACTCAGGTCCTCAATTTTTAATAAATGCCTTCAGGATATACACCCCCAGCAGGTCTCTCCGCTCGGCATCCAACTGCCTTCTTCCTCTTCCTTGCACCAGAACAGTTGCTTGGGGAGACAGACGTTTCTTGGTAGCCACGGCGAGGCTATGGAACACTCTCCCTCTCTTCATCAAAACCAGTCCATCCCTTTTAATTTTCCGAAAACAGTTGAAAACATGGCTCTTTGATCAATAATTTCACTTTTCATCTATTTCCGTCAACGTATAATCCTCTGCGCTGAGACACCTTCGGGTATTTGTGCGCAATACAAATTTAATAAACATAAACATTATGTCCGAACGGCTTGATAAACATACAGAAAGGATTGATCTGGCAGAGCGAAGAATATCCGAAGCAGAAGATTCCCAGGTGCCGCTGGAGGCGAAACGGACGAGGCTGGAGAAGCAATTGGCGACAATGACTGCAAAGATGGAAGATTTGGAAGCCCGGTCAAGAAAGAGCAACCTCCGTTTGATGGGAATTGTGGAAACAACAAACACAGGCCCTATGGAACAGTATATGGAGAGGCTGCTGATATCTATGCTAGGAAGAGACACCTTCTCTGAAGTGTTTATAGTTGAAAGAGCCCATAGATCATTGGCGCTGAAACCACCCACTGGATCCAGGCCGCGACCAATCTTCACTAAGATCCTGAACTACAGAGACCGTGATGCAGCACTTTGGAAGGCCAGAGAATTGGGTAAACTATCTCACGAAGGAATGGACATATCCCTATTGCCCGGACTTTACCTCTTCGGTGCAAGAAGCGCGGAAGAAGTTCTCAGCTGCAAAGTGGAAACTGTGGGAACTGAACATTTCATATGCCACGGTATACCCGGCCAGGCTAAAGATCAGCATTGATGGTAAAACTCAGATTTTTTTTTTTTTTTTTTTTAATTTTTTGAAAACCTTTATTGTGCATAAAAAGGAGAACAAATACGGGCCTACAACCGTCAGGCCGGCCACGATACTTTAAGCACAGGTGCAAGCAATGCGGTTCCCCAGCGGCATCAGGCAAGATAGCAACAATTAACAGCAGTTACACTGGATAGAGTCATGTCGCCAAGGAGAAGGAGCATTGAAGGTAAAATTTTAAAATTTTTGATCGAAATATAAATCAGTGGAGAATAGAATCAAGGAGAACTGAGTCCGTACATTAGCTTCACAACATGAGCAGGCAGCATCAATAAGAACAACAGTAGTGAGAACACCCCGTCAATATGGCAGTACGATGCAAGAAAACAGGGGCTTCAGTCCACATGTACGTACCACCCACAGCGCCACCCACTCCCTACTAACCCCTAGCTCAGACCCAGAACAGAAAACAGGACAAGAAAGCGCAGACGTTTAGGAAAATAAGGC
Source organism: Lissotriton vulgaris (assembly GCF_964263255.1). Classification (NCBI taxonomy): domain Eukaryota; kingdom Metazoa; phylum Chordata; class Amphibia; order Caudata; family Salamandridae; genus Lissotriton; species Lissotriton vulgaris. The sequence continues at coordinate 837,210,563 of NC_141687.1, forward strand.
CCATAGAAACTAAATAAGGAAAACTAAATCTACCCCCCCACCCTACATCAATCCAGAGGCTACGGCCTACACCCTCCCTCCACCCCCCACACCCCCCCCCCCCCCCCCGGCAAAGTGCCTGTCGCCCATTAAAGAACCCGAAATACAGACCAAGAATAGAAGAGAAAAGAAAGAAACGATAAAAAGAAAAGATTTTTCACTCTTGAAATATCGGGAGGAAGAAAAGAACAAGCTAATCTACCACTCCCAAAAAAAGAAGGAGACTGGGAGGAGCCCTAACAATAACAGAACTCTCGGTCCCCCAGCCATGTATAGCCCCTACACCGAGTGAAACAGTAATATCGAGAAGTACAATACCAGAAGGAGGATTGAATCAGGTGTACCCAGGGCCCCGAGTCAGTACTTGAATGACCACCCCGTCCATAAGGGTAAGTAGCAGGATATGCACAGCCCCACCCCACGTGCGAAAGTACCAGGATACACATCAGTTGCAGAACAAATGTGGGGAGCTACGACTACTACATTCGCCAGAGGGGCGGCACAATCCGAAATCGCACCAGCCAGTCCAACAAGAGTTAACCCCCGGAGACCTCCAGCTCAAATCAGGTCGCTAGCGACCACTACACCATGACGCCCGACAGAAGCCCGCCCCAGTCGGAACAAAGGGACAAGATGGCCGCCTTAAGGAGCACCTAGACAAAGGAGAGCAAAATGGACGCTACCCTAAACAAATAATCCCCTTGTCACAATAAACTTCCATGACAAGCAGACAGGCACCAAAAAGAATGTGGCGGGGCTGATAGCTCACAATTTATCAGGATAGCCAGTATATGGTGCCGACTGTGCCATTGACAAAGGTCGCGATACACGAAGGATGCCTAGAATGTAAAGCAAAGCAGTCACTAGGAATAACAGAGACAGACGGAGGAAAACAATCTACACAAAACATGTGATCCGTGCAGCCACTACATACAGCGTTCTAAACCCAATCCCCGCCAGGCAAGAAAGCAATACAACCATGAACCCGCCTAACCCTGTCCCGATCTCAGGCGCCCCCCTGATCCCAGCCCTCGATGAATGCCACCCCTCTCCTCAGCAGAGAAACAAAATGGGCGCAAGGAAGGAAGAGGAGAATCGTACATATAAAAAAAATGGTCGGTGCCAAATACCCAACAGTGCAGCAAACACAGCCAAAAGCGTCTCCAAGTTGCTACGATAACACCAGGGCATCAGGGGAAAAAACGGAGACTTCAACGAGAGAGTCTTGAAGGGAGCCTGAAGCCGCCGAGCCGGCAGCCTCATAGTCAATAGTAAAGGCGAATACAATGAATCAGTCCCCGAGTGCGGAGACAATGTAGCACTGGCAGAATCTATAAGCGGTCTTCCACAGGCTCCAGTCCAGACATCACGGGTCTCTCCACCGCTGAAATCGCTCGGCAACACAGTAGCAGCCTCAGGCACCAGCAGGGGACAGTTCAACTGTTGCTGGGAGCAGTCTCTCCGCATCAGCTCCAGAACCAGGGCTACGTCGTCGAGTTTCTTGCTCAGCCTGTGGGAGTTGTGGAGCAGCGCTGATCTCAGTTCACCAAGGGCAGACAAGAGATCTCCGTAGGACAGGGCAGGCTGCGGTCCGTCTGCGGCTGGGACAGATGTGGGTGAAGTCAGTGCAGACCCCGGCCCGGCCACGGTGTCGCAGGCACGGGGCGAGGGTGGGCAGTCCTCTCCATCCCGTGGAACAACGGGGACATCCAACGCTCCCCCAAGCCGATCGCCAGAACGTGGGGGGGTGCAACAGGAGTCAGCAGTTGCCCCTTCTTCCATTGCGACCAGTAGTAGCCCAGCGTCTCCAGCAAGGGGCCCCCGCCGGCCGAAACAGGCAGTCAGGGCAAACGGGCGGTCCACCGGATCAGGGGACATCCCGCAATGGAGTCAAGGCAGCCCTCGCCCAGCACGTAACAAAGGAGCCGGTCGTGCAGTATCGTCCGCCTTCCAAGCCAATGCAGTCTCAGCGTCCAGCAGATCTCAACAGGCGATGTACGCGGGCCGCGATCGAGAAGAAGCAGCTCCGCACAGACTGTGGGTGTCCTGCAGGCAGGCCGTCTCCGCTCCGTCTAAGTACGGCATCCGGCGGCGATGCACACCTGAGTCATGGCGTAGGGCCGGGCAACGGTCTATCTCTGCAATCCGACCGGGTTGAGGCGTCGGAGGAACACGGGCGAAGTCAGCGCGCAGTCCCCATTCCAGCAGCCGGTAAAGTGAGCAGGATGGCAGGCAGGATAAGAACAAAGGGCTCAAGGGCTGGCGGAGCCGGGAGCTCACACGTCTGCTCCGGTCGCCATCTTGGCTCCTCCCCCAAAACTCAGATTTTTAATGAATCTCTGGAAGCACAGAAGTTCCTTCAGCAAAAAGGACAGGTGGGCGCACGGAGGAGGTCGCCGAGAGGAGAACATGGGAAACAGTCCACTATGTCTGATGTTGAATGAACTTATTGACTACAAATTGGACGCCATAGCGAATTGAATACATATCCTGAAGAGAGCTTCTCTCTAGAAGGCGATAGTCAATGAGAATGTGAATGAAGAAAGACCCTCGATATTCTTATACATATAAGTTGGCAGTCAATCTGCACACATAATAGTTTTTGCTGTGATTTCGTTATATAGCATGGGCTTAGTGCATTATGTGCGATGGGCCGGCGCCTGCCGCTGTCGGAACGGTTCCTTATATATCGAATAGTTATGATATTAGATGTTGAAGTGACAAAGATGCAGGGAAGGGTGTTGTCCCATGTGGCTTAGGCTGCAAGTTACGGGAAGGCAGCTCTGACCCCTACGCGAGAACCGCAACGATTGTTGTATCTCTTCTTTTTTTTTCATTTTCATGTGGGGAAATGATGGTTGTAGAATATGGGTAGTCTCCACTAGTTTGGGGGTGGTGGAGTGGGAGGGGGGGAGGTAAGGGGTAATCAGAAAACTTTGACCAGCGGCGTAACTGCAAATGGGCTTATGACAGACAATATCAGACACAATAGACACATATACAAGATAAATGTTGTCGGAACACCAAACAGCTGACACACTAAATCATCGTAGACCACTGGCGCTCCTCTCCAGGAACGTGAGGGGCCTGCATAACCCACAGAAAATACGTAAGGTGCTGACGTACTTAGACAGGCATAAAATAGACTTGGCTTGTCTACAGGAGACGCACCTCACTGAAAGTAGAGAAAAACAAATTGGAGCAAAGTGGGCCTCATTCAGGCTAACATCGTCCTACTCCTCGTACGCTAGGGGGGGTCCTGATATGGGTGAAGCGTACAGTGCCATTTCCATATATAAAGTCTGTGAGTGATGACATGGGGCGTTATGTGATACTGCAGGGAAACTATGGGGGCACGGTGTTGACCATAGTAAATGTATATGGTCCAAACACCGATGATCCCTCTTTTTATGCGCGAATATGGACAAAACTGAGCGATCTCCAACCCGGCACTATCCTTTGGGGGGGTGATTTTAATACTTGTATAGACCCTACACTGGACAGATCCACAGGACTGGATAGATATGGTAAACATTCGGCTAAGGTAATGCGGGAGGGGATGGCGGATTGGGACTTAGTGGACATATGGAGACAGAGAAACCCAGACAAGAGGGAAGGGATGTGCTTCTCGTCAACACGCCTTACTTGGTCTAGACTAGACTACTGGCTGGTAACACAAGACGTGTGCACATGGGCTACTGAAGTGGCACACTTACCCAAGACACTGTCTGACCATGCACCGGTACGAATCCAATTAGAAATTCTGACGCATACGCTGAGACAGTTCACATGGAGACTTAAGCAGACGGCATTACAAGACCAGGTATTCCGTGAGGAGCTCCGCCAGGCTATACTAACCTTCTTTGAACAAAACACAATGGCTTGGTACAAAGCACAAGGACCCACTGGGAAGCAATTAAAGTTACGATACAGGGATATTGTATAAGTGCACGCGCAGGCATACTGAAAGATATACAGAGACAATTTGAGAAAACCAAGGCAGACATTCTCAGATTAGAGCACGAATTTGCATAAACACTAAGTGATATGACACTGGCTGAAATTAGAAAACACATTGATAAATACAACGAATTTGCAGATGACGAGGTTAAGTACATATCCCGCAAATACACTGCCCGGAATTATGGGGAGGGGGGCATGCCTGGCAGAGCGCTGTCCTATAAAATCAGGCCCTCTCATACCACAGCGTATATCACGCAGATTCAGGAAGCACAGCACAAACCAGTATACGACACCCCAGCCATAATGGAATGCTTCACCACATATTGCAGTCAATTGTATACGTCCCAGGTAAATGCCTCCACCTCAGATATAAGGGAATATCTAGATGACATAGAGATGGCATGGTTGTCAGACACCATTAGAAAGTACTTCTGCCTCCCTGTCTCCAAAGACGAAATAGTGGATGCATTTAATTCTCTCCCCAATAATAAAGCGCCTGGACTAGATGGACTCCCGCGAGAATTTTATAAAGAATATAGAGATATTTTAATCCCACACTTCGCAGAAATGCTTGAAGAAGCATATGAAGAAGGTACATTGCCGGCCACACTAAATGAGGCTCTCTTGATAGCACTCCCGAAACTGGGTAAGGATCCATTAGAGTGCGACTCTTATAGGCCTTTATCTCTAATAAATATTGATGCAAAAATTTTAGCAAAAATAATTGCGAATTGAATACAACCACTATTATGTGGTCTGGTACTCCCGGACCAAGCGGGCTTCATGCCTACACGGTCTACTACCCACAACCTCTGCACCATATTCTCACTCTATCATGACTTTGACCCGGATGTGCCAGCTGCTGCAGCCCTCTTGGACGCCGCTAAAGCCTTTGACTCTGTGGAGTGGGAATTCATGTTTGTCACTCTATGCAAGATGGGATTCCCTGAACACTTTTTAAAGTGGATTTCATTACTATATGCAGCACCCAAGGCACGTGTCAGGATAAATGGCTCTACATCTAAGCCCATAGAGATTACACGAGGCACTAGACCGGTATGCGCACTGTCACCTATTTTTTTTTGCTATAATCCTTGATCCGCTAGCCTGTAAAATTCGCCAGAGACATTCCGCAACTTCATTGCAATTTGACCTCAGGCCAATTGGAATAGCACTGTACGCTGATGACATGGTTCTGTACACCACACATCCGGATAGGAATCTAAACCAGTTTATTAGAGAATATGTTAAATATGAAAAATCCGCTGGCCTCTGCATAAACTGGGATAAATCTGTTGTGATACCACTAACTGAAGTCACAGTGGAACCTGATCTAGAATTCCCCTTGAAATGGAGCACAGATCCGGTCAAGTACCTAGGGATCTGGATTCACTGAGATCCAGAGACGGTTATCAGAGAGAACTACGGAAAGTGGAGGATCAGGTAGACAGATGGATAAAAATGCCCTTCTCGATGGCGGACAGGATAGCCCTTCAGAAAATGATTGTTACCCAGGTTCCTGTATCATTTCTGGAACATAACAATATGGCTTAATAAGACCTTCTTTGATAAACTGCGCTCTATCCTACAAAGGCTGACATGGGCAGGAAAACAGGTCAGGACCAGTTGGAGGACACTTACACAACCATATCATATGGGCGGTTTTGGGGCACCAGACTTTCAGTTGTACTTTCTTTGTGCACAGGCGCAACATGCACACTACTGGACGAGACCACACGCATATATACCTCACATTGAAGTGGAAAAAGATAGTATCTCCCCCACACCACTGACTGCACTGTTAGGTGACCCAATTCGCTATTCACAAGGAGACAAGATGCACACGGCCAAGTGTACCTCGAGAGCGTGGCACGCACTGGCACACAGGGCACGTAAACTACTGAGACTCAGGAAAAGAACATGCTTGTGGAGATGAAATTAACCTCCATGGGACAACTATTTCCTCATAACACGTTCATTAAATTGATGGACCCGTCCCTATGCGCCCATCAACTCCCCCTGAAAAACTTTGCGAATCTAAGGCTGCGTGCGGCGGTAAGGTCATTATACAGTACCTTTCCGACTGAGCCCGATCAACTAAATGCTTTACAGATATTACTGACAGCCTCCACTCGACAAACTTTGGTAACAAGACTGTATACGGCGGCTCAGGATGTGCAGGCTGCGCAACCTGAAGCAGCACTACGCAGATGGGAAAAGATACTGGATGAACCAATTGGAGAACACGACTGGCAATACAGCTGTACACAACTCACACTACTTACATCCAATTGTACCTTACACATTTTATATTTTAAATGTATCCACCAAATGTATTACACACCGGCTAAGCTACACAGGCTGGGCCTTGAAGAGACAGATGCCTGCCTGAGGTGTAAAGCATCAGGCGCGGACTTTCTACATGTATCATGGTCGTGTCCACAAATACAGACATACTGGGGGGAAGTCACTGCCGCGCTAACTGATATGTTATCAGAACAAATCCCTAAAGCCCCCTTGATATGCATACTTGGAGCCAATAAACGAAAACACGGTAGACGCAGGAAATGTTTTGCGGTGGCTCTGCTACTCGCAAAAAGGCGCGTAGCGATCAGGTGGGGAAGCAGAAGGCAACCCCGGTTGAAAGACTGGATCAAAGATATGACCTATTGTAAAGAAACGATAGAGACTTATGCAGAAGACATCCCACAGGCTTCGAGGCCCAGAGATTTTTGGGAACTGCTCGTACAGTACTTGCAGGGAAATACAGAGCCAGAGACATGAATAAATACCTATGATGTTGAAACCACGGTAATCGGATGAGTGCCTCCTGTGAAGGGTGCGGGGAGTAATGCTGCCATAGAGGGGGGTTATGCTACGACATAGATACATTTAATTGTTACTCACCTTGATAAGGAGCAAGTATTAATAATTATATGTGTAATTTCTATTGTAATCACAAGATGTTAAATGTACCAACAAATGTGATACAATGTGATGTACTATTTGCTGTGTAACTGCTGGTCGGAAAAAAAAAAAATGGCTTTCTCAGGCACAGCCTTCTTTTTTCTCCTAAAGTCCATTCGGATTTTCATGGTAACCTGGTAGATGTTCTCTCCCACCTCTCCCCACAACTCAAATCCCCCCCACCTATTTTTTTTGTTTATTTTTGTTTACTTTAACTGATGCATTTAATGCTCCATCATCTATTGCCTCCAATGCACATTAGCAGGGGCTTCTTCAAATGCCATATCGGATTCACCCACCATGCCTGCTATCTGTGTTTATATTTCTGGTATTACTGGAAAATAAACGCTGGTAAGCCGGTTGGTATAGTGTATGCTTAGGCTCGTCGTATATTTAGCAAAGAGGTACAGCTATCGAGTAAGCATATGCTCTTCTCACCCGTAGAAAATGGATAATCTTCGTGTTACGATAGGAGAATATGGAGCAGGAACAGTCAGTACACAGGGCAATATGAAAATGAGAAGGGGGAATATGAAGCAGTCGGTACACAGGGCAACTTGTTTATTGCCATAACCAAGGGAGCTGTCTAAATCCTGACTTCAGTTTAGCCTTCCCAACTAAATACATTTTTGACTTTTAGGGAATTTCAAGAAGTGGCCGATTTAAAAAAAAAAAAAAAAAAAAAAAAAAATATCTTTTTATTAAGTTTTATGCATTTTATATACAACGTTTTCAACATAGAAAAGCGTGAATATAGTTTCTTTTACAGCCCAGTGGGAGCATGTAAGCGGTATCGGAGCATTGACAAATACAGCTTTCAGCAAATACTGAGGGGAAATCCGACAATTGATCACTTTAACAACAAGTTACACTTGCTTCATAAAGTTCAGTAGAATAGTTACCAAGTTAGGGTATCAAACGTTTCACGTGTATCCCACGAGAGTTAGCTACTCATATCATTGCGTAGAGGAGAAAAGATTCCATTATACGAGATTGAAACAGTAGTAGGAACTGGAGGCAGTGACTTCAAATCCCACCCTTAAACCATAAAGTCCAATGAAGTATGTGATTATGTCAGTGAATATGAAAATTGAAATACAACCTACTTGGGCCTTGGCAGGAGAGGAGACAGATCAATATGGTGGGGTACTAGTCCGTGTGTATAACAGCCAACCACTGGGCCACTCCCAGTTTTCCTATGGGACAGGATCGCTCCCATCACTCCCCTGAGAGAGAGCTCGGAGATCTGCAAAAATTGCACACCAACTATAGGCAGCAGGGTATTCGTGTAATCCCAAATCATCCTCCCTGTGTAATGCCACACTCTCTGCCTGCGATCACACAAGACAGGACCACATCTATGTCTCGAGTGATGGGAGCTCCAGGGAGTCCACCTGCGGGTGATGAGTCGTTTAGTCATTAGGAAGCCCAAGTCGAGACACCTAGAGGTTTTCCTGTTTTTCTTGGCCCTAGGGAACAGGCTCAGCATGCATGCCTCCCATGTGTGTAGTGCTTGGCGTTCTGTCCAAGTCGACAATTGGGTCATTGACACCTTGCCTTGAAGCAGGTCTGCATTTATCAGGGCGCAGCAGGGTCAGGCAATGTCTACACGGTGGAAATGATGGTTATTTTTGTCAGTAGTAAGATAGGCCCACAGTATAAAACAGTATTAGGTGGAACCTCGTATTGCGTGGTGTATTAGTGGGGCTCTCCAGGATTGCAGCCCATTCCTTGTCTGTACAGGTGAGGTTGCCTTCCAAATGGGCACGTAGGGCTACATGCAAAGGTGCTGCATGAGATTGCAGTGAGGAAGCCACCCAGTCCCATAACCTGTAAATATTGTACTACTAAGTCAGTCGGTGGCTGGGTAGTCCAGTCTCTCCTTGGTTGGGTCAGCTTCCCCAGCAGGGAGTTATATATTTGGAACTGGATTGGCGGCATCCCAAATTCCTCCATTAGATATCAAAGGAGATATGGACACCATCACTGTAGAGGTCTCCCAGTGTGTGTAATCCTTCAGCATGCTAGGTTGCGAGTTCTGTTGCAGAGGTAATGGTGGCATTTCTAGGAGTGCTGAGTAGGGCTAATGCTGGTGCATAGAGAGTCACTGAGCGCATAAGTGAGAGGCTCTGTTGATAGCAAGAGTGTGCGACACCCAGCAACAGGGGGTCCAGCACATTAGCAAGAGTGGTTGGGTAAAACATGTGAGGGAAACAGATGAGTGTCCAAAGCTGTAGCGTTGTGGCTGTATCCGTTAACTGCCTGGCAGACAGCCATATAGCCACCTACTGAAGTTGAGAGGTGAGATAATATAGTTCTTGGTTCGGAATCACCAGGGCGCCTCGATGCGAGGTTGAGTATAATTTTGCCAAAGCCACACTGATGCGCCCAGAATCTCGTAGTCTCAGAAAAATGTAGTAGGGACATATAAAGGTAGATATAAAAAATAGTATAAGATTTGAGCGAGGACCACCATTTTCAGCAGGGCCACCTGGCCCATCACCAACAACGGTAGTGTCCGCCACAAAAATCGTTGGAGCTCTGATGGATGTGGCTGCACGCGTGAGGTTGCCATCAAACAGATCCTCTGGAGAGTGATATATACGAATGCCCAAGCACCAGAACGTACTGGGCGGCCAGAGTATAGTCACTCTAGGAAAGGCAAGACATGGGTCTGACAAGTCTGGTGTAAAGGGGAATAAGCATGATTTTGCCCACATGATTCTGAGGTCAGTCAGCTCCGCGTTGCGATGCAGCGCTTCAGCTGTCGTGTCAGGGACGTTAAGAATGTCTCTGAGGTATAGAAGGAGATCATACTCATAAAGTGATACACCATGAAGACCTTTGCCCAAGTGTATGCCCCAGGTCTCCTCTTGTTGCTAAAGCTCTGCCACTAGTGGTTCTATTGCTAGGGAAAAGAGTAGAGGGGAGAGGGGGCAGCCCTGCCGAGTGACCCTACTAATGGAAATTAGCCCAGAGATAAAGTAACTAGTTTTGACTCGGGTCAGAGGGTGTGTGTATTATAACTGCGCTAGTCGCAGAACGAGGGAACCAATGCCGTATCGCCGCAACACCTCAAACTGGAAGGGCCACTCCAGTTATTCAAATGCTTTTTTGAGGTCAAAACACAAGGCATCCTGCTCGGGCCAATGCCACAGTGAATGTCATGACACGAAAGAAACGCCTACCGTTCAAGTAGGTGTTACGTGCGGCATGAACCCGTTTTGGTCCTTGTGCATCAGCGCTGAAACTAGAGGCACTGATCGGATTGTGAGGGTTTTAACCAGGACCTTTCTTGTTTATATTAGGCAGTGCAAGTGGCTTGTATGATCCTAGCTCCATGGGATCCTTGTCGGGCTTGGGGAGCTAGGCAAGCAAGGCCTCTCTTTGGGAGTTGGATAAGGTAGTGGCAGAGAGGGCTTCAAGGGTCCCTGGTTGTAGCTGCCAAGTGGTAATGGCGGTATAGTGGTGTCCAATGTTTAACTGTAAGTATTACGCGTTGTGGTCCGAGTGGGTCCAACCCAGATAGTCGGTCTGTAGTACTGAGGAAAGAAAGTTAGTTGTGCAAAGTATTCTATCAAGTCAGACATGCAATTGGTTTGGGGCAGAGAAGAATGAGTACACCGTAGCCGCAGTATTACTCTGGTGCCAAATGTCCATTAACTGCCAGTGTTGGAGCCAGCCGCGGAGCGCCTGCGTGGTTGAGACTCTGGGTGCATTGGGTAATGGGGGAAATGAGAAGTCCCGTTTCAAGGACACTGATAAAGTTGCCCCCTATGAGCCACTGAAGTCCGCTGTAGCGGGAAAGCGTGCCAGATAGCTTATCAAGTAAAGGCGTTTGTTCTGAATTGGATGTATAGGCCAAGCCTATTCGTATCGGTCAGCCGTCCAGGCGACCTCGCACAAAAACGTTTCACCCTCTGCATCAATGTCAGTCTCGTCATCTACAAAGGGGCTCCTCGGCCTAATCCATATTAATGCCCCTCCAGCGTAGGTAGAAAAATTTGTGGCAAACAGCTGGCCACGCCAGCGTTTCAGGAGCCTAGTGGCCTCCAGGAGTGTTAAATGTGTCTCCTGTGGGAGTTCAATTTGGATGGAATGTCACCCGAGTTAGATGTAGATGGAGTATCCACATGTAGGCTTATGAATACCCTCACGATCCATGTAAGAATATTATTGGGAACCATCAGCATACTGAAAGGGAATCATGTCCTTGATAATCACCTGACAGCCAGGAGCGCACCACGCAGACAGTAGTCAATGTGCTTGGGTGTGGGCTCCATCGAACAACAAAAAAAACATTCGAACTATCGTAAACCAAAAGACAAAATCCAGAAATTCCATCAGAGCAGAGGGACAATGTGTATCAGCCCAAACTACCGAACTATCAAGTTCAGTTCATCTAACAATGAGGAAGAAGGTACCTTTGGGTGAGGCGGGGCAATGGGAGCTCAGTAGGACGTGTCTCTGATATGTCGAGTGAATAGGCGTTTGTAGGATATTTAGTGGAGTAACATTTGTCACACAACAGTTAAAGACATGTTATTGACAACATTTTATGCCTTCAGAAAAGACTGGGGAAGGAGGTGGATTGAAGTATATGCCGGTCACCAACCCAGAGCATGCAGCAATGTTATGTAGGTTCAGCTATAAGATAGTAAATATTATCAGTAAGAATCAGCAAGGGTTCCTAAATCCAGCACAATCCAGCACAGTAGCAGAGTTCAATCTAGATTATGCAGTTCGTAGTGTTTACAACAGGAGGTGCAGTACAGTCAATCTCAGAAGGCCCATTGCTTGAAGAACCATCTTAATTGCCAGATTGTGGTTGTTGTCCAGGTCCAAGGCCTGCACCACTTCTCCGATGGCCGCCGCTGTTTGTATGGTCATGTATTATCTGTTCCAGGTCAAAGACATGATCTGGTCACAGAGGACAGTTCCTGTGTCGTCTGCTGCCACTGCAGCTGTTAGATAACGTCTCCTGAGAACCGCTTGGAGCCTGCAGAGATACAGACCGGGGAGACTCGTCTGCTGACTCCAGTTACTTCCAGGCAGCTTCAGGGGTATGAAAGAATCTCGTTTTTCCATTAGTCACAACCCGTAGGCACGCAGGGAGAAGGAGAGGGTGCTTCAGGTTGAGTGTGCGCAACTTACGTTTGACTGCCAACGGGGAGTTTCTCTGCTTCTGCACCGTGATAGTGTAGTCTGGGAATAGCATTATTCAAGCATGTATCTGAGAGTGCCTGTGCTTCTCGCAGTATGGAGTCTGTCAAGATATGAGGGAGAAGGAACAGCAGGGGTCTCTGATTGTGTCTGGGCGGGGAAGGCCACCCCGGAAGCCGATGGGCTCGTTTTATGGAGAAAAACTGTGATAATGCTTTTAGGATCAGTCTGTGTATCCAGCGCTGTAAGCAACAGCATCCCTCCACTCCCTCCAGCAATTCCACCACACGGAAATTGTTCCATCTGAAATGTCCTTTGGCATCATCTGCTCTGTGTTCAAAAACATGCACAAGTTGTGCACAATACCTTTCTTGATTTCTCCCTCTCTCATTCCTTAGTCTGTTAATGATACTGTAGGAGAGTAGGGTCTGCAATCCTATGATCACCCAGATTTTTTGCTTTTGTTTCACTGGTTTACGACTTTCTCTGGCTGTGGGCCCGCTAATCAGACCCACAGCCTGGCTGTTCTCTTTCTAAATTACGATATGTACCCTAGGTGCATTTACCAATTGGTACTGGGCCACCTTATCAGACCCCGTAACGCAGGGCATAGGTGTACCCAGGGCCGCCAGGGGCTGAAGCATGTATTATGCCACCCCTGGCTGGCCTCCTAAATTTGACACAACTGGCTGCACGACAGCTGGGGCGAAGACGTGTAACCACCCTCCGCTTTAGGTATAGTAGCTCTATATCTAACCATACAATGGACACCCGAGTTCCTATCAGTCACTCCTATGGCAGGCCTTAACAATCCTGAAGGCAGAGTGCGTGGGCTCGTGTGAGCTAGGTTCAGGCCCGAGCCGAGCCCGGTTGCAGCTTGCGGAATCAAGACCCAATAGCTGTTCCATGATAACGCGTACCATATCGGTAACTCCGGTGTCGCGTTATCAAGGCATGTCGAGTAAGGTGTCATACGAATCGGGGTGCTGCCCTCTCACCAATTCTGGCGATGAGGTTAGCATCCCACCCTTCTAGAGGGACACGACATGTACGTAACTGTGAACCCCGGTTAAAGTTAACTGAAGCCTCAGCTCCACAAAATGGATGCTGCCACCACAGACACGAGTCTGACCTCCTGCTGCTGGGAGTCCTTCCAGCGAGGAGCACTTGGACAAAGGGTTTCCTGTCGAGGGCGCTGTTCGCACCGTCCCAGACAGGGTTTGTGTATTCTGGGTAGGTAGGGCTTTGGCGAGAAGGTGACTGCGGAGTGGCACCCCGGTGCTCACTACGCATCTGCCGGTTAGAACCAGTTCCAGGGGCGACAGCCCTGGCCTGGGGAAAGTCCGGCAGGGTAGAGGGGCGTAACTACCCCCCTTCCTGGTCCCACCCTTAGGGCAGGACCTAGTCATGTACCCACCCCTTTCTTTAGGATAAAGACCGGAGCGGGGACCCTTCAAAATTAGATCATCTTTGAATCAAGAATACTTTCTACGAAAGGACTTCGAGACTCTTCTCAAGATTTCTCCCTTGTGGCTAAGGAGTAGTCACCCTGCATCAGCGGGCACCATCTAAGAACTCTGCGGTTTTGCTGTAAGTCCTTCCTCAAGGAATCCGACGGCCCAGCTCGACGAGAACCGGCTTCCCTGGCACCTCTGACCTCTACCCACGTCATCAGCTCAGCTGTGCTCTGTGGGTGCGACGAGACCTCGAGGGACCGGCCATCATCAGAATCTGCACGCTCTTAAAAACCAGCACGACCATCGAGGTAACTCTCTGGTGAGTGCTCTGGGGTCCGAGAAGCCCCGACCCTGAGCCGCTCCAGCACCGAAGTGCAGTCTCCCAGCATCTCCACGATCTGCGTGGGGCCCTTCTGCTCGCTGCTCAGCACGTTGTCTGGTCACTAGCCGCTGGCTTGTGCCCTTCTGTGACGACATCCGAGAATCATCACTGCTGGTCTGGTTGCTCCAGACTGGCCCTTGCTTCCATCTTTGCGAGAAGCACCCCGGACCCTCCTGGTCCACTCAAGACGCCATCTTAGGTCCACCACGTGGCCCTGAGATCTGCCAAGGCTTGTTGCCCCATCCTGGGCCCAGCGACGCCGACAGCATCATCCTTCGTGGGACAGCTCGCACCTCCACCGTGGTCGCCGACAACGCCTCCTGGTCCGAGAGACTGCAGCGCCTAGCGTCGCCCACTCACCTGGTCGAGGTGACGGCCAACCGGTGCCTTCCTGGTACCCTCTGACTACTGGCTAGTAGTACGAACTTGGTCCCCTCTGCTTTCAGGTTTCATCAATCTCCGATCCAGGCTTGGATCTCTACGAACTATTCAGCACTGGTCGCCGGCCAGCAACTCCTTTTCTTCCGGCTCCTGGCTCGTCAGCGAAGACCCCGACGCCTGTAAGACTTGTGCAGCCGCAGCCCTCGTGGCTAGGTAACTCGGCATTTCGGTGCCTGCATAGCCTCCTTACTCCAGGGTCCTGAGTCCCTCGCTTCCGACTTGCCTTATCGGGTCCGCCCGAGACCTTAACCTTTCCGTGTCCCCGGACACTTGTTTTAATTGTGCACTTGAAGTATTTGCTAAAGAGATTTGGTTTGTGCTTAGTACCCTGTCCTCATAAAGAGTACAGGGTTGTTGTGATTCTTAATAAATATACTGTTTATTTTCATAACACTTGTGTGGTGTCCTTTCACGGGGTGTTCAAGGGGTACATGTGTGGTAAACAGCTGGCTTAACGCGCCCTCTCGAGTCTTTAGCCTTAGACTGCTCGTATCCACGCTACTAGGATAGCTGGTCTATAGGTTGACTTACAACCAAACACCATAAGGGTCGTTGGAACGATACATAGCGGTCGCTAGAATAGCGAACGTTGCATATCGGGCCAACTTCTCACAGATACTACCACAGATCTCCTGGCCTTTCAGAAATACTTATGAAGGCTTTTATTATAGCCTCAGTCTAGCACCTCCATGAAACTCCAACCAGTGTATCCACCAGGAATCGGTGTGCTGTGGAGGTGTGCTCATGATAGACTGTACAGGATTCTTTCACAACAGTGGTAGTTAGAGGTGATGGAACAGGCCAAAGAGAAGAGTTTAGGGTAGAATGGATGGTGTTAAAGCTTTTTTGTGTTCTTTCTGCCCAAACTCAGAACTGTGCTTGGTATATGGATCTTTGAGGATGAAGGATAAATATTTCAGTGTTGTGGATTTGTATTAGCATATACCTGATATCTTAAAGTACAGAACAAGGACAGATATATGGTTCTTCGCTTCTGGCCTTCGGCTGGACCTGCCTTACTGTTAACATACAATAATGATTGCCTAGTGAATAGGCAGAACTAATCTGTTGAATTTGTGTGACCCTATCTTTGACCCTACTAGGGAATACTATGATGGTTGCTGTTCAGGAAAGCAGCTACTGTTTAGCTTGTAAACACCTTGCCCACTTCATGCTCTGGTTTCTCTTATTAGCTATAATAACAAAGAGATAGAGCCAGAACATGGCTAGTTTACATGTCTTTGTTACTTTAATATGATATACCAGGCTGCTCCTGTCCCATGAAGTAAAATCCATTTTTAGTTTGTTGTTCACATATTTAGCATCATTGCTGACCTTCAAACTGCCAGTGCTATGCCAACTCCATTCTACTGGCCCAGAATTAGAAGAGGTGGTTGTTTCCTCACACAACACCGCTAGTGACAGACCCACTGCACACATTACATACCCAAACATGCATACATGAAAGATACCCTGGTTTACAGTCCTGCTAGTAAGTATGTGTGAGATAGGAAATATGAGGTTTGAACCTCATGTTTTTCTCTATAAATCCTAAAACCATCTTTGCTTACCAGTGAGATAACGATCTTTGACCTGTGTGATATCCTTGAATACCTCCATACTACCACCTAAAACACAAGACACACCCACTCAGATTGTGTATGGATACTTTGCAGACATTTTAAGACTTGGCTTATGTAGCAGTCATTGATTCACGATGTTCTGTAACTGGTACTGATCTCCTTACAAAAAATGGGGGTAACAGTTTGATAAGAGCGCAAAGCAAGTATAGGTTAGTCACAATGTTCAAATCTCCAAATAGTGCTCCAAGAAGATAGGGTCGGTTACCACAACTCCAAATACAACCACCCTCTGGTGATCTTGAAATACAACAAAAGTTCCTCCGAGCACTTGCAGTATGTAAAATAATAGTCCTCCACTTGTATCTCTCAGTTTTCTCTATCCAGGTTTTTTTATTTTTTCTCCAACAGATTCAAAGCCCAAAAACTATGGGCAGTGCAGCCAACACGTGTTTCGTCTAGTCTGCAATTGATTTATAGACTTCTTCAGGGCTGCAACCCTAACAACAACATCATATAAGACAAATAATAAAATACTACAACGTAATGTAGACTTAAAACTCTATTCAATAAAGAGTTAAGGGATACACCCTTCAATCACCCAGTGCTGTTATAGGATTCAGTATAAGAAAAAAGAAGGAAACCAAAAAGCCAAGTTCACACTAGAATCACCATTTGTGTAATTGCTGATTCCATTAGCAAAGAGAGTCCACTTCGTTTCTGGCTTGAACTAATAACAAGTATCCTATGATTGAATCGTTATCCCATTGGCAAAGAGTTAATTAATAGTCTTAACCATGAATTTATTTAACCAAAAGTGCAGAATCGGGCTCTCAGTGCTCACAATAGCTAAAAAATCCTCTTTAGTCAACTCACCAATCTCGTGAGTATTCGGTCATACTTTAACATCACAATCTAATCACTAAAGCACAGTGATTATATTCTAAAAGAAAAATGTAAGACTTCTATAATTTTCATCCCCCACGCCGTTTATTCCTGTTACTAGTGCAGTTACTTAAGGCTCACCTCATTTGGCATGTATGCTAAATATCGTTATTCCTTCAGAACCTTGTAACCGATTTATTTATCCTAAGAAATATAAAATCGGCAGTAAGCAACAACCTCTTATATTGGTATATCCTCATATTAACCAGTTCATTACAAGGCTCACCTCTATTTCGTGTATCCACTTCATAAGGTGTCAAGATTATTTCCAAAAGCCACGTGTCCGTGTACTGATCCATTGCCAGCACGCGGATGAAGGACGGGAAGACCAAATCAGCACAGGCAAAAATGATCCAACCAGCCCCACACTGAAGAAAGCCACTGCTATAATAAAATCATGGCAGTCTGCCCTGCCATGAGAGTTGCTTCAAGCCTGCAGGCTACTATGGAAATGACGGTGTGGTACAGAATGCCCAATCCGGCCCTGCACAGATGCACATTTTTAGTTTCAGTATATTGTAATTCTACATCTTGAGTGATAATGTTTTAGTTTCTTCATGCACAATAATTAATAATCTCAACAGTATTTTTTTTTTCTAAATGGAACATTGTGAACCTAGATAAGCAATGACTGCAAAGGGTCTGATGTGGTAGATGCGACTATAACTCTTTGATAACATAACATAACATTAGCTCATACCAAAGTGAACCAGTGTGATAGAATAGCTCAAAGGGAAGCAGTGGTTGGGTACAGGTCACAGATAAGATGGGGTGGAAATGTCTGAGAGAAGTAGGGGTGGAGGGTGATTTTGAACAATTACGGTAGAAGCAACATCCTGACATGGATAAAGTAGGCAATTGCCTGGGGCTGCTCCTTTCAAAATGATCAGGATTTCCCAGATCTTTCACAGTAAAAACAGTGAGCTTAAAAAAGATTTTTTGTGAAATTGACAGCTGGGCTTCGTAGAAGCTTAGTGTGCATATCCAGCCAGCCTAAATGAAACTCTGTGTCCCACCTTTCTCTACCTCTATTTCTATACCCCTCTGCTCTCTTCCACTCATTTCCTAAGCTCTGAGTTCACCTCATCATTTATTTGCTTCCTTGTCCCTCCACCTCCTGTATCTCTCTTTCTGCCTTAGATCCCTCTACATTTCCTACCTTGCTCTTTTTTCACTTTCTTTTAACCTCACACTTTTTCTCTATTATTACAGTGCTTAATTTGTAAAAGATGGAAAAATAACAATGGATGGCCAGAATGTTGAGCAATGTCCAGGATAGCTTGACTCCAGTGGCATGGGACCCACATCTGGGCACACCCGTCCGACTCGGGGTGACAAATGCAAAAAAAACAATTGATGGACAGACTGTTCAACAATGTCGAACATTCACCCCAGTACAGAGATCTGGGCCTATATCCATTGGTTTTTTGCTCCCCATGCCATTCCAGTTTGAATCCAACCATATACAAGTCAGCATTGACCCTGTTCCCCATAGAAACAGTCCTGCCCAAACTGCCAGACCAGGTCCTCCCTGGAATGGAAACAAGCATCCTGGGGCTGGTTTTGGGGTTTCAGCCTTCCTCAACGAGGATAGCTGGACTCCAATGGCATGGAGAGCACAGGACCTATGTCTGTGCATACCCATACCACTCGGGTGACAAATGCAAAAAGAACAATTGGTGGACAGAATGTTGAACAGTCTCAAACATTCATCCGTGTACAGAGATCTGGGCTGAAATCCATAAATTTTATTTGTGTTGAAGAATCCGTGCCAGTGCCCAATCTTCTACTCGGAAGACTGTGACCAGCCGACCTAATGTTGAAGTTTCCAAATACAAAGGATGTCTAGTCTTGATTCTACCTTATGTCTCCTTCATTCACTACAATACCCTGTTCTCCCTTTATCTCATCCTTACTGGTTCTTTTTCCTTTCTGCTTTCTCCCGCTGTCAGTTTTTCCATCCTTTTCTTCTCTCTTTCCACCTTTTCTACCTTTCCGTCTCATTCTGGGTCAAAGTCTAATAATGGTGAAATAAGTTCTGATAGATACTTTAAACTGCAGAATGCTCACCATGTGAAAATTCCCAGGTGCCCTATTAGATTCGCAAGACTCCAAAAGCAGTGCTCGTGCGTGTTGGTATGGGTTGTCATGTGGCTCAACACCAACTTCGTTCCATTCACGAGGTGACAAATGGAGCTGCACATCAACGCCCCCCTTGCATGCGGATTACAGTTCCTTTCTTTACTCCCCTTCAGAACATGGATCTGGAGCTTCACTCCTTTTCT
Source organism: Lissotriton vulgaris (assembly GCF_964263255.1). Lineage (NCBI taxonomy): Eukaryota > Metazoa > Chordata > Amphibia > Caudata > Salamandridae > Lissotriton > Lissotriton vulgaris. The sequence goes on from NC_141687.1 coordinate 837,229,785, forward strand.
TCATACCTTGAAGAATTTTTTTCATCACAATAGTTTTTCTTAAATTCTTCCAGTATGCTAGGGAGCATATCCCTTCCTAAGGCTGTAGGCACTCTGGCAAACAAATGTCTGTGACAAATCCCACGTGGTGTGCCTCTGAAGACTGGGTCCTGCACACGAGTCCAAGGCCTGCGACTAATACGCCAAGATGAATCTGAAAGCCATGTTAGAATTTGTAGCAAAGCTCCACATGACAAAACATTTCAAGACTACATGCAGGTCCTGTTGCAGGTCGAAGTTGGAAGGACGGACCCTGTCCCTAAGTCATGCTCACTGTAGATCTTCATTGTGGTAGAAGTCTTCAGTTAAGTGTACAAAGAATTACAAGAATTACAATTGGGAGTCTGCCCCTTCCTGTGACTCTCAATCTCAAAAGAAAGTGTGAGGGTGGCATTGTGCCTCCAGGTGTCCTCCTGTTCCACCAAGGAGGCGATTCAAACTTTGGTCCTGATGTACTCCATGTTGCTGTATCCATCAGTGTCCTCACAGAAGATTGAAGCCGTTAGAAAGGCCATGCTGTGCCTCTTCAGTACGCTTCTGGCTCACTTTGACGTGCCTTCAGGCACCAAGGAACCACAGGGGCCTCTAGTGGATTACTGCTTGCAGATCCGTCCTTGTCGTCGTTTGTGTCCCTTTAACCTGCTTCCAGTTCTCCACCAGTGTCAGTGCTGACTTCGGGTCCAGCAACAAAATCTGCGCTGGTCTATTGGATGTTGACACCAACTACGCCAGAGTTGGGACAAGAACCTGTTGTTATTTCTGACTTCAATACAAATTTGTCTCGACCTCAACTGAGGTACAGCCAGTACTTAACCCTCTGATTCAGGGATACCATAACTGCATAGTCATGCACAGACGCGACATTAACTTTTTGACTTCAACTCTGACCACAGTCCACCATAGGGAGACGACAATGGGGCAAAATGAGGACGATTTTTCCCCACACTATGATGAGGATAGCTGGTATGCAGACCTGCAGAATGCCAGTAGACTGGATACCTCACTCAATACGGTGTTGGATTCCCCTTCTGGGCCAGCAACTGAGTAAAGTACAACCTTTGCCACAGCCATTAGTCACACATTCTTGACTATCATCTCCCCACTATGAAGGTAAACACTACTGTTGTTGCTGAAGTCTTTCAGCCTGGCCATGTGCCCTCCGAACCAACTCGGCCCTGCTACAAGGTCCTCCCAAATACACTCTTTGGCTGTGTTGCTGCAAAAGGTAGTGATGCCTTTTCATGTCATATAAGCTGTCACTCTTCTGCCCTTCTTTGCGTCACCTCATCCCTCTAAAGAGGAGGAGATGCTATATCACAAAATAGCCCTGAGCTTTTTCATCTATTGTGCTAAAGACCATCAAGTGGATGATCATCTCTTTGTGGGTTTCTCTGGTGCAAGGCAGTTCAGAAGTGGACCATCTCACTATGATTAGTTATTTTTATTGCGATCTGCTACACATTGGCTAAGAAGCAGCCTCCAGATGGTCAGATCTCATTCCACCAGAGCTAAGGCTGCTACCACTTCGTTGGCATGTGGATTGTCTGTCCTGGATACCAATCAGGCCGATACATGTGCATCATGCATATGTTCACAAAGCACTATTGCCTTCACAGTCAGGCCTGTCCAGATGTGCATTTTGCCCTCTCGGTCCTGCGCGACTTTTTGTTCTGAGCCATTCCCACGACTCCACCACCATGGGAGTTACTGCTTTCGTGAATCTGCAGTCAGACATATCCGTCAGAAGAACAATCTGAAAGAAGCACGTAGTGATAGATTCCTTACCTTCGAATTACCCCCAGGCGTCAGGCTGGATCCGGAAAGTTTTCGTCAGCAGTACCCCTGCGTGTCGGAAGGTGGCGTCGTGCGGCTTCGTGTCCGTCGGCGTCGTGATCACCGAGATGATGTTGCAGCAGCTACTTAACCCCCGCCCTTGCGCGCTGAGGTCAGTTCTTTCTTTTTCCTTGCCACCAAGTGCAAATACGGGAAGAGCTAGTACCACTAGTCACTTTTTGACTGAGTTTTTTCGAGGCCTTTTGTCTCAATTCTTTTGAGTCAATCGACTTCTGGTGTTGTAGGGATGCCGGCTACAATAACTGTGAGGACTATCACCGCATGATGTCTGTCACGGACTCACACCGCGTGTGTCTCTACTGCCTGGGGGGCGACCACAACGCCAAGTCGTGCCCCGACTGCTGCGCCATGGTGCTGAAGACTTTGCTGGAGCAGTCCCGAAAGTTGCTGGAAGTCCAGCAGTCGTTCCTCTGGATCTAGGTCTTTGCACTCGGGGTCTGGTAAGTCGAAGGATTCCATGAGGAAGTCGAAGAAGCGTTGTCGCTCTTTGACTTCCCCTCACCCGTGGCGCGGCGTGGCGTGGCTGAGGGTGTGGGTGGTGCCACCCCCGCGGCTCCGGCGAAGCCTGCTCAGGTGCAAGATTTTCTTGCTGCCATGGCCCAACTCTTTGGGCCGTCTGGCCCCGCTGGTGCGCCTGCAGGCCCAGCGCCGCACAACTGCACTGGATCCTGGCTCGGATCCCGTGCGACGCCGGTTGACCTCATAACACTTCCACCGGTGTCGACCCCTCCTCCGGCACCACCGACGTCGGCCCCAGTTTCAGCCCCAAACCAGACACGGCTCTGGATCAACATTGCTCGACGCCGATGGGGCCTTTGTACCCCTATGTCCATCCTCCTTATTTTCAGCCTGTTTTGCAGACTTCAGAGGAAAGGGAGGACTGGGAGGGGTCTGAGTACCCTCTCACACAACAGTGTGACTATGATCTGAACTGGGCAGAGGACTTGGGGGATGCCAGCGGTCTTGACACCTCACCTGACCTTGGCATGCTGTCTCCTCCTGCCGTGGCTACGGAGGAGGGAGACAGTTATGCAGTGGTGTTGCGTGGGGCAGCCGAGGCCCCCCACCTCGAACTCCCTACAGTGGCCGTCCGGACTAACCTCCTGACAGAAGTGCTTCAGCCGACGGCAACCTCTTCGGAGCCCTTGCTGCCTTTTAATGACGCACTTTCAGATATTCTTTTGGGCACTTGGTCCAGGTCCAACACAGGGGCTCCTGTGGACAGGAAAGTGGCCCCACGCCATCGCCCGGCTCCGGGTGACCCCCTCTTTCTCTCCCAACACCCCACTCCTGAGGGCTTGGTTGTCCAAGCCTCTACTTCACAGAGCGTGTTCCCTTCCGCACCTCCACGGAATCCAAGAAGCTTGAGCAGCTTGGCAAGAAGCTGTTTTCATCTGCCAGCTTAGGGCTGCGGTCGGTGAACACCACATGCCTCTTGGGTCGTTATTCCCACTCTGTGTGGGACACGGTTGCGCAGGTGCTGCCCAACTGTCCGGAGGAGGCCCAATCTGAAAGAAACAGGTTAGTGCTAGATTCTTTACCTTAGAATATCCCCAGGCGTCGGACTGGATCCAGAAAATTTTGCGTAGCAGTACCCCTGCGTGTCGGTAGGCGTCGTCTGCGGCTCCGCGTCCGTCGTTGGCGCCGGGATGACGTCGTTGGAGTACTTAGACGCCGCACTCGCGCGCTGACATCAGTTCTTCTTTTTTCTGCGCCAGCAAGCGCAGGTCCGGAGAAAGTGGTACCCTTTAGTCCATTTTTTACTAAACTTTTTGGATCTTTTGATCTGTTTTTCGAGTCTTAACGACTCAGACGGTGCCAGTAGGGATGCCCGGGTTCAAACCGTGCGTCGACTGCAGCCGACTAATGTCGGTTACCGACCCTCATCGCCGGTGTCTTCATTGCCTGGGGCCCTACCACGATGACAAGTCGTGCCCCGACTGCCGGGCCTTGACGTCGAAGGCTAGGCAGGAGCGGTCCCGCAAGCGCCTCGAGCTCCGGCAGACGGCTCGGCGCCGTTCAAGGTGCCGGTCCGGAAAAGGTCGAGGGACCGGTCGCGGGGCCAGTCATCATAGCTCCGGGAGTCATACCATTCCTCGGGCTCCAAGTCCTCCGGTAAGAGGCACAAGAAGTCGAAGAGGCGTCATCGCTCTTCTGACTCCCCCGACGCTCGCGCGACGGGACCGGATGTTCGGGCGACACTGCCCACGCGGCTCTGCCGGAGCCGCAGGCGTCGCGGCCTGCTCCATACACGCCGGTCCCTGGGCAGAAGGTGATGCCAGAGGAGATCGAGGCCTTTCTCATGGCCATGAGGTCGCTCACTCTTCCGTCTGGTTCCGCGGCGCCTTCGGACCAAGCGGCCCCGACTGGGTCCCCAAGCGGGCTGGGTGCTTCCGCCCAGGCGCTGTCGGCGACTTCGTCCCGACGCCGCAGGGTCCCACTGGATCCGGATCCGGGTCGTTGCCGGTCAACCTTACGACCTCGCCGGCCCCCAGGGTGTCTCCCCCGATGCCGTCCCAGGACGACGTCGTCCGTAGTCCAACCCTCGATTTGGGTCCGGTTCCCGAAGCGGCGCTGCTAGGAGATTTTTACTTATATGAAGCGGCCCCATCCTTTGAACCTGAGTATCAGGAGATGGGTGACGAGGAGGATTGGGAAGGGTCTGAGGACCCTCTGGCACGTGAGTGCCAGCCTTATCAGGACTGGGCAGGTGAGCTAGGGGATGCCAGTGGTCTGGACACTTCACCAGACACTGGTTTTGTCTCCCCTCCTACCGTGGCTACGGAGGAGGGGTCTGCCTATAGTGTGGTGTTGACGCGGGCGGCCAAGGCCTTATCCCTTGAACTCCCCGTCGCGGCCGTGAGGACTAACCTCCTCACTGAGGTCCTTAAACCGCAGGCAAGCTCCTCGGAGCCTCTGCTGCTGTTTAATGAGGCTTATCTGACGTTCTTTTGGGCACCTGGTCCAGACCCGATACAGGTCCCCCTGTAGATAGGAATGTGGCCAGACGCCACCGCCCGACTCCGGGCGACCCTTGCTTTGTGTCCACCCACCCCACCCCCGAGAGCCTGGTCATACAGGCCTCTAACTCCCAGACCACATTCCCGCCGGCTCCTCCCGATCGGGAATCCAAGAGGTACTAACAGTATGGCAAGAAGATGTTCTCCTCACTAAGTTTGGGGTTGCGGTCCGTTACGACCTTGTGCCTCTTGAGCCATTATACCCATTCTCTGTGGGACGTGGTCGCGGCCGTGCTGCCACTATGTCCGGAGGAGGCCTGGACTAAACTCACCCAAGCGCTTGCGGAGGGTCGAGATGCGGCACGATACTTCCGGTGTGGACTGGATACAACGGACTCGCTAGGTAGAGCGATGGCAACGACGGTGGCGATTCGTCGCCACGCCTGGCTGAGGTCTGCCAACTTTTCGGCTGATGTCCAGAACACACTTATGGACATGCCATTTGATGGCCGTAGCCTCTTTGGCGACAAGGCAGACAGTGCGCTTGAGCGCTTTAATAACTCCAGGGCTACGGCCAAGTCCTTGAGCCTGTCGGCCCGCTCCAGCAACCTGCTGCCTTTCGCTCCTTTCGTGGCCAAGGAAGGTGCACCTCCACCCGTCCTGCAAGCCACGGGCCGCAGACGATCATCCAGCGCGGTGGCGGACGTGGTAACCGCCATGGCAGTGCCAGGGGACAACGGCGAGGCCAGTCCACATCCACCCCCACAGCATCCGCCTCAAAGCCTTCCTAGTCCGAGCTTTCAGGCCCACATGATGCCAGTGGGGGGCAGGGTTCGCCATCACCTCCTTCACTGGCGCATCATCACTTCGGACCGGTGGGTGCTGCAAATCGTCCGAAGGGGCTACTCCCTCCCCTTAGAGGCGACCCCTCCAGCCATGCCACCGCAGTGCCACCGCGTGTCGGGGGATCACTTGAATCTTCTGCGAGAGGAAGTTATGGGCCTCTTGGCCAAGGGGGCCATCGAGCGTGTTCCTGGGCCAGGAGTAGGGTGTGGTTGTTACTCCCACTACTTTCTGGTTCCCAAGAAGGGCAAAGGGGGCCTACGCCCTATCTTGGACCTGCGGAACATCAACGGCTTCCTCCGGAAGGAGAAGTTCAAGATGCTGACTTTGCCTCAGGTCTTAGCTGCCCTGAACCCGGGAGACTGGATGGTAGCGTTGGACTTGCAGGCCGCTTATTTTCACATCCCCGTCCTACCGGTCCACCGGCATTACCTGCAGTTCACGGTAGGCCACGAGCACTTTCAATTTACCGTGCTCCCCTTCGGCCTTACCAGCGCCCCACGGGTGTTCACGAAAGTGATGGCGGTGGTCGCAGCTCATCTGCGCAGGTTGGGGGTTTCAGTCTTCCCCTACCTTGACGACTGGTTGGGCTCGCCCCAGACAGTCGGCAGCCACCTCTCTACGACCGACCTCCTGCATCTGCTAGGGTTCTCCATCAATGTGCCCAAGTCACACCTGTGTCCCTCTCAGAAGCTCCTCTTCATCAGAGCGGATCTAGACTCGGCGCAGTTTCGAGTTTATCCTCGCGAACAGCAGGTTCGGGATATTCTGGCTCTGATTCCAATCTTTCAGCCGTTATCCCGAGTCTCGGTCAGGTTGCCGCTGCGGCTTCTGGGGCTGAGTACCTCCTGCATCCTTCTGGTGCATCACACCAGGTGGCGGATGCGGGCTCTGCAGTGGGACCTGAAGTTTCAGTGGGCCCAGCATCAGGGCAACTTGTCCGACCATGTCTTGATCTCGGAGGGCACTGCAAGACAGTTGCAGTGGTGGCTCACGGACTGCGATTGGGTCAGCGGCAGATCCCTCTCCCTACCCCAACCGGAGCACATAGTTGTGACGGACGCGTCCCTCCAGGCCTGGGGGGCCACATGGGAGAGGCGGAGATCAGAGACCTCTAGTCTCCGGCGGAATCCCGGCTCCACATCAACCTTCTGGAGCTGTGGGTGATCCGGCTTGCACTGAAGGCATTCCTCCCCTCTGTCCAGGGGAGTGTAGTGCAGGTGTTCACGGACAACAACACTGCCATATGGTACTGTAACAAACAGGGCGGGGTGGGGTCGTGGACACTATGCCAGGAGGCTCTGCGCCTCTGGCAGTGGCTGGAACATCGGGGCGTGACCCTGGTGGTTCAACACCTGGCAGGTTCCCTGAACGCCAGGGTGGACAGACTCAGCCGTCGGTGCATCATGGATCAGGAATGGCGTCTGAACTCGGACGTGGTGCAAGGCCTCTTTCAGCAGTGGGGAGAGCCTTGGTTAGATCTATTCGCCACAGAAGTTAATCCGCAATGTCATCAGTTCTGAGCGTTGGCATTTCCAAGGCGGCACTCGCTCGGAGGCGCTTTTCGTCGCGAGTGGAGTTGCGGTCTGTTGTACGCCTTTCCGCCTATACCACTTCTGCCCAGAGTGCTGAAGATAATAATGCGCAACCGGGCCCACGTCATCCTTGTGGTTCAGGACTGGGCGCAAAGGTTCTGGTATCCCGAGCTTCTCAGTATGTCAGTCGGTCCCCCGATTCGTCTGCCTCTTCAGGAGGACCTTCTGTCGCAGCAGCAGGGGACGGTCCTCCACCCAAACCTGTCCAGTCTCCACCTCCATGCTTGGAGATTGAGCGGCGACAGTTGAGGCCATTTGACTTTCCTCCTGAAGTCTGTAATGTCATTCTGGCAACCAGGCGTCCCTCCACAAAGTCTGTATACGCCTGCAGGTGGAACAGATTTGTGGCATGGTGCACAGCAAAGGCTGTGAACCCTCTCAATGCCCCCCTCTCTGAGGTTCTCCTCTTCCTTCTTTCTCTTGCCCAGCAGGGCTCTGCTCTAGGCACTATCAAGGGCTACCTTTCTGCCCTTTCAGCCTTCTTTGTTCAAGTCCCCCATTGTAAACAGATTCGTAAAGGGCATCACTCATATGTTCCCTCCTGTTCCTTTTGTGATGCCCCAGTGGGATTTGAACCTTGTTCTAACTTACTTGATGTGCGCTCCCTTTGAGCCGCTTCATAACTGTCCTCTCCGTCTTCTTATTTTTAAGACTGCTTTCCTGGTTGCCATCACCTCTGCCAGGAGAGTGAGTGAGCTCCAGGCTCTTTCCTCTACACCTCATTTTCTTTCTGTCCATCCGAACAAGGTTGTGTTGCGGACAAAATCCTCTTTCCTGCCCAAGGTAGTCACAGCCTTCCACATCTGGCAGTCCATCACCTTGCCCACCTTCTTTCTGCCTCCGCATCCCTCGAAAGAGGAAGAGAGTCTCCACCGTCTGGACCCAAAACGTGCTCTCTCTTACTATCTGGATCGCACACGCCAGTTCCGGGTGGATGACCAACTCTTTGTTGGTTACGTGGGCGCTAAGAAAGGACGGGCGTTGCACAAGCGGACCATCTCTCGGATTGTGTTGTGCATCCAAGCGTGTTACTCTTTGGCTAAGAAGGAACCTCCTGTTGGGCTGAGGGCCCACTCCACTCGGGCCACGGTGGCTACTACTGCCCTGGACCGAGGAGTCCCCTTGCAGGACATTTGTCACTCAGCTACTTGGGCCTCGCTGCACACGTTCGCAAGACACTACTGCCTGGACAGCCAAGTCCCGAGGGATGGCTTCTTTGGCCGTTCCGTCCTCCAGGACTTTCTGGTGTGATCATTGGTTCGCAGACCCACCACCGGGGTTGGTATTGCTAGGGTATCTATTCTAAGGTAAGGAATCTATCACTAATGTGTCCATTAGATAGTGATAGATTCATTACCGACCCACCCATCCTCCCCGTTCTGCGAACCGATATCTAGGGTTAAGGTCACCCCCTTTCAGGGCCCTAGTTTCATGGCACCAGTGTTGGTTCTATCATGGCTCTGCATATCTGGCGCGGAAAAGCTGTGTATAAGAACTGACGTCCGCGCGCGAGGGCGGCGTCTAAGTACTCCGGCGACGTCATTCCGGCGCAAACGACGACTGAAGCGGAGCCGCGGACGACGCCTACCGACGCGCAGGGGTATTGCTACGCAAAAGTTTCCGAATCCAGTCTGATGCCTGGGGATATTCTAAGGTAAGCAATCTATCACTAACTAATGTCTTTTACAGATATATCGTTACACAAGTAGTAACTTGTGCATCTCGACGACTGGTTGTTGAAGGCGGGCTCGCCGCAGGCAATCGTCTCCCTCCTCCAGACTACAGCCGACCTCCTGAATTTCCTTGGGTTCTCCATCAATGTGCCGAAGTCGCACCTGAGTCCCTCTCAGAAGCTCCTCTTCATCGGAGTGGTTCTGGACTCTGCCCAGTTTCGGGTTTATCCTCCCGAGCAGCGAGTCTAGGATATTCAGGCTATGATTCCGATCTTTCAGCTTCTATACCGGGTTTCAGTCAAGATGAAACTCTAGCTCCTGGGCCTGATGGCCTCCTGCATCCTGCTAGTGGATCATGCGAGATGGCATATGCGGGCTCTACAGTTGGACCTGAAGTTCCAGCGGGCACAGCATCAGGGCAACCTGTCCAATCACGTCCAGATCTCGGAGGACACTGCACGACAATTGCAGTGGTGGCTCACGAATTGCTATTGGTTCAATGACCGATCCCTCTCCCTTCCCCATGCGGAGCACACAGTTGTGACGGACTCGTTCCTCCTCGGATGGGGCGGCCACAAGGAAGAGGTGGAGATCAGATGCCTTGTGTCTCCGGCGGAGTTCGGGCTCCACATCAACCTTCTGGAGCTTCGGGCGATCTGGCTTGCACTGAAGGCATTCCTTCCCTCTGTCCAGGGAAGAGTGGTGCAGGTGTTCATGGACAACACCACCGTCATGTGGTACTGCAACAAACAGGAGGCTCTGCACCTCTACACTTGGCTGGAACACTAGGGCATTTCGCTGGTGGTTCAACACCTGGCAGGTTCCCTGAATGCCATGGTGGATTTACTTGGCTGCTGGTGCATGATGGATCACGAATGGTGTCTGATCTCGGACGTGGCGCAAGGTCTCTTTCAGCAGTGGGGAGAGCCTTGATTAGATCTACTCGCCATCAAAGAGAACGCGCAAAGTCATCAGTTCTGCGCGTTGGAATTTCCAAGGCAGCACTCGCTAGGCGGTGCTTTTTGTCGTGCGTGTATTGGCGGTTTACTATACGCCTTTCTGCCTATACCACTTTTACCCAGAGTGCTGAAGAAGATCAAGCGCGACCGGGCCCATGTCATTCTTGTGGTTTCGGACTGGGCTCGAAGAGTATTCTATGCCGAGCTACTCAGCATGGCCATTGATCCCCGATCCCACTGCCTCTTCGGGAGGATCTTCTGTTGCATCACCAGGGGACGGTCCTCCACCCGAACCTGTCTAGCCTCCACCTCTTTGCGTGGTGATTGAGCGGCAGCAGTCTTTTGACCTGCCTCCCGAACTTTGTAATGTAATGTTGGTGGCCAGGCGGCCCGAACTTTGTAATGTAATGTTGGTGGCCAGGCGGCCCACCACTAAGACGGTATACGCCTGCAGGTGGAATACGTTTGTGGCATGGTGCACAGCAAAGGCTGTGGATCCCCTTTCTGCTCCTCTTTCAGAGGTCCTTCTATTCCTACTTTCTTTGGCGCAGCAGGGCTCTGCTCTGGGCACTATCAAGGGCGATCTCTCTTCCATTTCAGCCTTTTTACGGCTTCCAGATCAACCTTCCCTTTTCAAGTCCCCTTTTTCTAAGATTCTTAAAAGGCATTACTCATCTCTTCCCTCCTGTTCCTTTCATAATGCGTCAGTGAGACTTGAACCCAATTCTGACACATCTGATGTGTGCTCCCTTTGAGCCACTTCACAACTGTCCTCTTCGTCTTCTCACTTTAAAAACTGCTTTCCTGGTTGCTATCACCTCTGCCAGAAGAATGAGTGAGCTCCAGGCTCTTTCTTCTAAACCTCCTTTTTCCTCTGTCCATCTAGCCAAAGTAAGGACTTGCCCATCTTTTCTGCCAAAGGTTGTCACTGTCTTTCACATTGGGCAGACCATCACATTGCCCACTTACTTTCTGCCTCTGCATCCCTCGAAAGAGGAAGAGAGGCTCCACCGTCTGGACCCAAAACGTGCGTCTCATTCTAGCTGAACCGCACTCAACAGTTCCGGGTGGCAGACCAGCTCTTTATTGGCTACGTGGGCGCCAAGAAAGATCGGGCCATGCACAAGTGGACCATCTCTCGGTAGGTTGTTCTGTGCACAAAGGCTTGTTATTCTTTGGATAAAAGGAGCCTCCGGTGGGGCTACGCGCCCATTCTACCAGAGCAACGGCAACCACTACTGCTTTGGGACGGGGAGTACCCATGCATGACATCTGTCAAGCAGCTGCATGGGCCTCGCTGCACACGTTTACCAAGCATTACTACCTGGACAGCCAAGTCCGGAGAGACGGCTTCTATGGTCGTTCTGTTCTCCTGGACTTTCTGGTGTGATCTTGGTTCGCAGACCCACCACCGGGGTTGGTATTGCTGGGGTATCTATTCTAAGGTAAGGAATCTATCACTACGATATATATCTGTAAGAAACATTAGTAGTGATAGATTCCTTACCGCCCCACCCATCCTCCCCGTTCTGCGAACTGATTTCTAGGATTAAGGTCATCCCTTTCAGGGCCCTAGTTTCAAGGCACCAGTGGTCAGTATCTTGCATGGCTCTGCGTTCCTGGTGCGGAAAGTCGTGTACAGAACTGACGTCAGCGCGCGAGGGTGGCGTCTAAGTAGCTGCTGCAACGTCATCTCGGCGACCACGATGCAAACGACGGACGGGGAGCCACACGACGCCACCTTCTGACGCGCAGGGTTACCTCTGACGAACACTTTCCAGACCCAGTCTGACGCCTGGGGGTAATTCTAAGGTAAGGAATATATCACTACTAATGTTTCTTACTGATATATCGTTACCGAAGGTAAGTAACTTGTGCATTAAGTTACCTTCAATAGCACCCGTATCTAATCTCCAATTCAGCGCCACCCTCCCACCTCCTCGATTCTGTGAAATGAACTCCTTTTTCCATCCAAAAAGGTCACAATTTAGGAATTTGCACACTGGTCCTTCCAATCTTCTGGTGGGCCACGTGTCTGAGGGTGTGGGCAAGATTCTGAAAAAAACTGTTGGCGTGCCTAGGAAGGCGCTTATATACGGCTCTGTTTGTCACTTCTGGAATCGAGCGAAGTCTGAGCAGAGCCTAACTGCACCACCTACCAGCATGCAGGAGCACTGCCTTTTGAGTTTCCAGATCCGGTCTGGCACCTGGGGATATTCACAAAGTGAGGAATCTGCAGTTAGATAAATAAGAGTGTCCACTAGAAAAAAGCAATACTGAAGACAAGTAACTTGTTCTTTCAGCCCCCCAAAAAGTGTGCTAGTGGCCCCCACATGCAATCACTGGCTCAAATTTAACTCTGATTACCCCTCTCTTCCACTAAATATCTTTCTCTATTTCAACCTCCTCTTTCTACCACACCTCTCTACTCCTCTTAATACCTCTCTCCCTGCCGGCCTCTTTCTGTCTCGCCCTTTCTCCATCTTTCCTGTCTCTCTACCCTCACCTCTTTTCTCTTCCTCTCTGTCAGCTCTTCAACTCCCACTCTGTACCTTCCTCATTGCATTATTATACTTTACCTAACATGTCTTTCGTTTCCTCTTTAAATTCCCCCTCTTTCTGACTACTTTCTACCTTCTATCTCTGTCACTGTTTCAGACTATTACCTGTCACCTCTTTCTACCTTCACTCTCTGCACCTAACCCCTCAGGGTATCCCTCCCCTCTTCCTTTGTCTGCATTTCCTTCTCACAGTCTAGCTCTCTTCCTTACACTAAATCCTTATATATGCCTCTACTTACCTTTCTCTATCTGCAACTTTCTGTTTCTGTCTGTCTTTTTTTTCTAGTTACTTTATTTTTCTGTATTTACCTTGCATTTTTCCACATCTCACCTATCTCGGCCTGCATTCTCTCTCAACTTCACCTCTTTTTCTATAACATTCCGTACATTTCTATGCTGCTCTGTGTCCTGCCCTCTACCATTTCGTTTACTTAGCAAAGTTAGAGGTTCCGGTCTAGCCAGAGAAGTATACACATAGAAGAAGGGAGGAAGGAGAAGTCTGGAAAAGATTTTTAGGGAAAAATTGTCATCCACTTGAATTTCGGAAATACTACTAACATTGCTTTGGGCTGAAATGCAGTCAGGACAATCAATCACCAATGGCTGCAAATAATTCTAAACATTTCTTCCATCGCTGTTGATTTTTCACTGTTGCAGTGGGTATTTATTTGTGACTATGAATATATTTCAAGTAGAGCAACATTTCTGTAATTCACAATTGTCTTATTTTATTATTTTGCACTAGTCTGCCAAACATCCACCAAGTCAGCCTAATCATGTGTTTACTGGAGTAGTGAGAACACGCTGCTTTGACACTAAATTCCGCGTACAATTGTGGTGTTGCAAGACCAAGCAAATCTAAATCCAAGTACAAACACAAATGGGTTTACACACACTTGTGCAAGCTTTTTTTGGTGCTATCTGCCAGGGGATGCCGGACAGCTTTTGGTTTCGGCTGTTTTTGTATACACGTTTCTGAAAGTTTAACATACAAGTCACTGTGATTATGCATCGTGAGACCTTGAAGTAGCTGAAACAGGGTCATAAATGAAAAGTTGTTCAAACAGGAGGCCCCAAAACTCGCCTTTGCTTGGGGTACCAAAATTTTTTAAGAGTGCACTGAATGCTTTCTGAAGGAAAAGAGTTGATTTGTTTTGCATTGTGAGGCTTGCCTTTTAATTCATGGTCTCTTTCTTTATTTCTCTTTTCTCTTTTATTCACTGACTGCTGCTGGGAAGAAATCTGCACAGAAACGAGGAGGAGCCAATGGAAGAGGGGGCTCCCCTGTAGCAACTGTCCATGGCTGGAGCTCTGCTTGATCTACCTACATCCTGAAGGGTTCTGCCCAGAAGATTTCTCCTCTTACTCCTGTGTTCAGTCACACGATGTTCGTCCAGAATACAGAGCGACAACTGGGTGTACAAATATTACAAACAACAAATTCAGACAAGTCCATGTATACAACATATACATATTTCAGAGAGGAAGAGAGAAAGAGAGAAAGGTTGCTGTGCTGGCGAGGAACACGCACGCAGCCCGTCCGAGACTGTCCTTCAAGCCATGTCTGTCCCGTGGCGGAGCAGGAAGCTGAGAAGGGACGAAGTCGGGAGGAGCATTGGGCACACTTGCCAAACTTTACAATAAAAAAGAACCTGAAACACTCACAGGTTTTTAAAACGGTGCTTACGGTTCGAGAATCCGCGAGATAAAAACTGTTTCAAAAGCACTCGGTTCAGTCTGTCGTAGTTCGTATTGTTTTTTTCCTCCACGTTTCTGCGAAGTCGAACCAACAACACTCTCAGAGTCCGAACACTGTGCTGCCGGCTGCCTGGGCGCAGGCTGGCGAGACGCGCAGGAGGACATTGTACATTTGTATTTCGTATTGACTTTGAAGGAAGGAAACGCCGCAGGTGGTGCCCCGGCAAGCGCTGTGCCGGGTGGATGGCTGTGCCTGGTGGATGGCTGTGCCTTGTCTGCGCGTTAAATGGATTGCCTCATTTTTTGGATCCATTTCTCCCTTTTTGCAATGTTTGAGGAACAACGCCTTAACACAAAATGCAGAGAAAGACACGATCGAAGTAAACATGAACTAACTTGGGGAGGGATTGTGGAATTGTTCGGACCGTTGTCCTGTGAGATTTCCCAGACCTGGACTAGCATGCTGAGATGCCGTGGGGTGGGCGGCACAAAGGTCCTTCTCCTACCCATGTTTGCGTTAACATTATCTTCCTTTTTTTATTCCTTTTACATTTTCTGACTCTGGTAGATTGCCATGGAGGTGGAGTGGCTTGTGCTGTCCGGCTTTTGATTCAGCACCATCTCCAGGCGATGCCGCAAGGAAGCCTTCATCTTGTGGATGGCTGTCTGTGGGCCCCACGAGCAGAGGCTGCATTTTATTATATACAGCATGAGGTCCTACTTTAATGTTTTATGTGTATGAATACATTCTGTATTCCAAACACTACTCCCTGTTCAGGCATGGGACTCTTGTGACATTTTTGGTATATTTGTGATGCATCTATAGCTAATAGTAAAAAAAAGACAAAAAACACAACCACCCCATTCCGAACAGGGGCCTCTGTAATATTCATAATGGATACAGGGCCCAGAGGATTGCTCGGATCTCTTAAATACCTAGACTGGTTTCTCGGGGGATGCAGTCACAGCAGTTTGCCTGCTTGTTTCAAACCACTTTTTTCCAGATGTTCAGTCTTTCTGAAAGCCAAGACCCATGGCTGCTGGCAGCTGCCGGAAATATTGTTCTTTGGAGTCGATCTTTTCATTTGATTTTGTTTTGATTTGGAGGCTTTTTAACCACAAACGTGATTTTTTTTTTTACAGCAGGATACCCATGTGTTTGCTGGGGTCTGTTTTATAGTGATGTAATTTTGAGAATGCTAGCGACTTGCTGTTTTAGAGGCGAGTTTTCCATTTTAGCTGTTTTTTTCCTTTTCTAAGTACTGTCGAAATCTTGCATTCCCTCAGCCTGCCTTTGGTTTTCCTCCCATTCATTCCCACCTGCACAACTTTTCTTACCACTTTTAATTTGATACCAATGCGAGTAATTGTTTGGTACACCAATAAGCACGGCAACATCAGCAGGCATAGTCTGTGACTTAGGTGTCTAGGCAAATCTCATGCACTAAAAATCAGAAAGCAGGCCATTCAGCTGGGGTTAGGGCATGCCTCCTCAGGTGATGTGAACGCTTCTTTTCATTCTCACCACATATTGTGACATACCTCGTCTGCTCACAATGGTTAAGAAATTGTATCTGTACGAATGGCGGACACCCCCTTGAGTTCAAAGTGTGGTCATGTGTAGATCGTTTCACTGGTGTCTGCATAACACAACAGATTGGGAAGTGATTAATAAGCCCATTGCCACCAATATTGGACGACTACTGTGCCACGTGTGATTCATCTGGTTGGCAGTGCCTGCAACAGGTACTGTGTGCTAGCCGGTGATCACATTGGGGAAGGTTTCAACAGGTAGCTTGCCATCTTGTGTGATATCAACCCTTTTGTATATAGTCTACTTTTCCGATTGCTGTCTCTGTGGAAAGACATGGCGTTGTTGCCCTGTCCACACAGTTCTCTCATTGCCCATATATTGTATCTTTACCGTAAGTTAAAGGTTTTATTGCACAACCTTTATATTTTTGTATTTTTGGTCTGTTTTGTACACGCATTTAGGGGACATGAACACTAAGGACTGCTTCCATACGCTTGTCTCGATCTGGTCCCTTACAATGCATTTAATATTCTTTTTATTCTCAAAAATCAAGAGGAAGATGTGCTAAACTATAAGTCCCTGGGATCACTGCTTTTTTGTCCTTGTTGTCTTGCTGCCATCTGCTGCTTTGTCCAGCATGCTTGACGTTTCTTGCTGACATTTTTCAAACAATGTACCAGATCCAGATGTCCTTTTGGGTTAGCAGATGTTAACAGCTAGTTTGCAGAGTTTTCAGGTCAATAGCGGTTGCTGGGCATCCTAACAGGCCAAGGTTTTGCTAAATCTACCTGTAGCTCTATCTAGTTGCATACCATCATATTGAAAGTAATTCAGTTAATGGCACATTAGGTTCGCATCACTCACCTCTGCTTCACGAGGTGTTTTATAGAGAGCATTTTATTAGTGATATTTTCTCTGGTACAAATGACGAATCTTCTCATAGTGTTAAAGTAGACTATTCTAGTATGACAATTAGGGTAAAGTTTGAATCTCAGTCTTCTATACTATTCGTTGCGCCGTGGTTTTCTTCAATTACTTCCTCTCTGCTCAATAGGGTAAACTCAGTTGGTTGTAGAAAAAGCATAACCTGAGGTGTACCTACCATTCCAATGTCTCTTCACACAGTCTTCACCTAAATCCAAAAGGGTGGACACTTAAAATAGAGTGGTTGCCACCCTTAAACTGTAAAAA
The DNA here is from genome assembly GCF_964263255.1 of Lissotriton vulgaris. Lineage (NCBI taxonomy): Eukaryota > Metazoa > Chordata > Amphibia > Caudata > Salamandridae > Lissotriton > Lissotriton vulgaris. The sequence continues at coordinate 837,246,692 of NC_141687.1, forward strand.
GTTATTAATGCTGACTTTATTGGCAGTGTCATAAGAGAGCATCCTAAAGACCTAGTGCCTTCCATCAGTGTTATGGTTATTCTAGGTGGAAAATTCTAGGTTTACACGTTGACATGAATCTGCATATGTGCTTAAATGCTAGCACTAGAAAGCAACACTTGAGGGAGTTGGAGCTACAGTATGTGGAACTCTCAGGATAGGTGGAATCCACCGTTTACACTGTGACCTAAACCAGAATTACTGCTTATTGTTAATCTGGCATTTTTTGTTTTAATTTGTTTATAGGAGTTGCAATGAGTGACAACACTTCAAGTAGCAACAAGTTTGCAATGCCTTTATACATGGAGTGTAATAGACCTTATATTCCTTACGTTTGAAATGTTGCTTTTGCCTTTGTTATAATTCCTAGACCCTGAAGTCACCCAGCATCGCACCAAAAAAGGCGCATTGATGTGAGAAAATTTGACAGCCACTCAATTTCTGGCCCTAAAAAGAGTTCTATAGAGCGAGTTCTAGTGCCCTGGTAATGATTATTATTTCACAAACTCATTCTTCAAGCATGGCTATGAAGGAATCTAAGAAATACAACATCACTTATGCAGTAGTAATGTACAAGGGAACGCACCTCAAGTAAGTCTATATTCAGATTGGGTAATCAAATAGTGTTTTCCATTTCGTAATTTACAAAGAAAAGAACGGCAATTGATTGTGGTGCCACTCAGGATAAAAATGCACCTTACTACCTAGATGCCTGGCTACACAGATCCTGCATTGCATTCACTGTGATAAATAATATACCAAACAAATATCCCGGCACACAAAAGTAACAACTCTTATTCATTTTTGTATATAACCAAAACAAACTGCATTGAATGGTGTCAAAAATATCACTGGCAACAGACAGATTTGGATTCGTACAAAAAATTTGATTTTTTTTAAATTTAGAAAGATATGTTGTCTAACATCACAGTTTTCAAACAAGACCACGAAAGAACCATTGTCCCTAAAATGAATGTAACATTGAAGAGACTGTTCATAAAAAGATGGTTGTAGCCTTATGGTCTTTATCTTTATTCCATCATGCGAATATTTTTCTTTTACAGTCTCTTGTGTGGAGGACACATTTATAGGAATCCCGACAGGCTGTGATAGGCCCGTGTGTTTCTATGTGGAATTCCAACGGCATGGGCTCATCACCGGATGCGCCCTGACAAGCCCACGCCGTTGAATTCCATATAGAAACACACAGGGCCTATCACAGCCTGTCGGGATTCCTATAAATGTGTACTCCACACAAGAGACTGTAAAAGAAAAATATTCGCAGGATGGAATAAAGATTTTACCAACGGGGACTAACGCAATTCATTAAAAATTCTTTGGGCCGATCATACTGTTTGAACACGTATACTTTGGGACATAATACAGAAAACCTTTGCTATATACTTTTGGAACTACCTGTGCTAGCAGTTATCCCGTTTTTGAATCAAAGGAATAGGTGGATGACATCTTGTAAATCAGGATTTTTTTTTCAAAGACATTTGTTCTTTGTCTGAGAAGACATCGGGAATCAAATATATGTGCAGCAATTGAAACCTTTGAAAAAAAATTGAAAAGTCCTTGAGGAAGTCACTTGACGTGACGAAACACGTGTCGGCTGTTGCTCATTTGGATAAAGACCATAAAGCTACAACCATCTTTTTATGAACAGTCTCTTCAATGTTACATTAATTTTAGGGACAATGGTTCTTTCGTGGTCTTGTTTGAAAACTGTGATGTTTGACAACATGTCTTTCTAAATTAAAAAATCACAGTTTTTGTACGAATTCAAATCTGTCTGTTGCCAGTGATATTTTTGACACCATTCAATGCAGTTTGTTTTGGTTATATACAAATATGAATAAGAGTCATTACTTTTGAAGGCTGGGATATTTGTTTGTTATAGAATCTAAGAAATACTTAAGTCCTCATTACGAGCAGGATATGTGCGATAACTGAAGCTACCGTGCATATCACAAGCATGATTATGAAAAGTTCCTATTATTGACAGGAACATGCAGCTTTTGGAGCTGTAAAGCTTTGTATTATTCGCCCAGAAATCGTAATTGGGTATTATTCTCCCGAGAAATACGGTCTGTATCTCTAGCGCCAGATCGTTAGAATAGGAAACCTAATCAACGTTTGGAACCTAGATATTTGGCTTACAGTGCATCTGCATTTAAAGCCAGTCGATGTTGACATAAACACCTTCTAAATCTGGACTTCTTTTTACCCCCCAAGGTTTGTTCTCCTTGTGTCCCAATACGGTATTGGATCCCTATGTCTGCTTGGAGTGCCAGACAGAATTCCAGAATTTATGAGTAATAAAGTGATATGACCTGGTTAAACCTAGGAAGAAATATAAACATTTAGGTAGCTTAAGAAGTTCTTTTCTCAGGATCAGGGTGCTGTCTACAGACCATCATGACTAGGTAGGTCTCAACTTTTGGCACAGACAGGACTTTCTCGCCTTGGGTTTTATCTAGATTCCCAAGTGGAATTTCTACCTCGAAAGCTGAATGTAACTTTTGAGCTCTTTGCTAAAAGTATGGAAGGCAGTAACAACATTTATGGAAAACATAGATGCATATACATGGCCAGTTGATATTCTGGGAGAAGACGCACTTGGCTTTTAGTTCAAACCAAGTACCTTGCTGACCAAAGCTGACAGTTGAGGTATGGGTTTAAGATGTTTTCCAGTTCAAACAGCGAGCTTATCCCCACTCTGAACCCAAGAATGGATAAGCAAGGACATTTCATTAATAGTATCTTTGTGCAGATTCAGCCATTATAGGAAGATTTCATGTGCACCAGAGTTAACATTATTTATTTTGACTGCAAGAATAAGACACACATTGGCCTTCCAATTTCTAGAAGTAAAACCAGCACTTCCCTTTTATACTAAAAAATGAAGAGCATCTGTTTTTCCCAAATAGTGTTGCAGGGATTCTGCACATATACAGAACTGTGCGCAGGAAACCAGGACCTCACTGTATAGTGGTGTACCAAGTACCCACCTTAGTGCCCAAAATTCCAATCCAACTAGCTATAGTGTCTCATTCATTCTCCGTACTACAACAAAGCTACCAATGATTAGACAACCCAGAACATGTCACTCCAACTCTCTCCGGAATCGCGGGAGCAAGAACACTCTTTCACTCACTCACTCATACTTGTCCACAACATGAGTAATCAGAGCCACTCTATAGTTTCAAATGCTTATTTTAACTAGCGTGCTCTAAAATGCAGTACACATGCTATTACTAACAGCAGAATGCGTAACCACAATAAAGTGAGCATTGCTACAATTCCATAGAATATGAACAGGGATATAATTTTATAGAGCTAGTGGAAAACGGCTTACTGTGCCTTGCCACCCTCCAAATGCTAGGAACTAATTTATTATAAAAATAGAAGACCTCTGGGCTTTGACAGGGGGACCCCATACCTCCAAGTCTAGATGCAAAGGTTTACATCTCTAGACAAGCATAGCTCTTCTTTCTGGAAAGGTTTTTCTCCAAGTGCCTCGAACATGCATGCATGCAATATTAAAAGCACTCAATTTTCAGCAGTGCAGCTGTGCTTCGTGTTATGTCTAGGTGCTGGGGACTGACCAGAGCAGAATAACAAGGGACATTGTTTTTCTACCTTGCACATCATGTGCAGACGAAAACCATAGCGAACAGCAAGGAACACGAAAGGCAGACGGTTCTCATGTGAACAGGCACAAGCAGAGTCTTAGTAAAAACAAAGTTGTGTAGTAATGTGCGCAAACGCAGCAGCATGGCCGCTAAGCGTGTGCTAACTTAGCAATGTCTGCAGTAAATCCACCGACCTCTCTACAATAGGTGACTGTCCGGTCACTAAAATTAAGCAACTTGGGCAAGGCAAGCAATATGGACCTTTGCTCACTTTTTTATTTTTTGTTAAATTACTACCCATCTTTGAGTCATCTCCAGTGTCGGTTTTGTATGAGATGGTCTAAGTAATGAAGCAACTTGCCTTTCCAATTTACATAATTTCTCTCTGTAGTCAACCGTTATTTAAAGTGTCTTTGAATCTGAGTTTGGATCTGGAGACGGTTTGAATTATGAGGACTTTTAGGTGAAGTAAACAAAGACTATTCAGCATCTATTTTTCATGCATAGGGCACACTAATATTTCTTTGATATTTATAGTTGATTATTTTGAAGCTAGATTGTTCCTCATGCAGGTGGTATACTGGTGGAGATAATGCATCTTGCCCGAAATGTGTTGGTGGCAGCATAATAAGTGCTCTGTGACCGGCAGCAAAATCCATTCTCATGTCAATCAAAGGTTTGTGTGTGTGTAAGAATAAATATATATATATATATGTATATATATATATATATATATGTATATGTATATATATATATATATATATACACACATATATATATATTCACTCCAGATCAGTGCGGAAAAAAAAAAAATATATATATATATATATATATATATATATATATATATATATATATATATATATATTCATTCCAAATCCGTGCGAAAGCACTAAAAACGGGCACACTCCCAGAAAGTCAGCTTTACAATATTTTATTACGGCACAATCAAATAACCAATGCGTTTCGGTCTCTCCCTAGACCTTGATCACGGGTTGGTTTCAAAACAGACCTGTCCTTCATTTATTTCGACCTAACATAGCGTCATATCCTGTTACCCCACTAGCTTGATGGTATTTGTAGTTTGGGGCATGCTAGCGGTGCCTCATTTGTTCTCTCATGAAGGTGTAGTTAGTAGCATTTTAGGAAAAACACTACAGCATTTAGGGGTTGTTCTTTTCAGGTTTTGAGTGTAACGATGGCCAGAGATCATGGGGCATAATATGTTCCACCTCAGTGAGGGCTAGACATTTCACAAATCATGCATGTTCAGCTGATCTTTATTTTCTTGCAGAAATAATAATTCTTGGTCACAATTATTGAATGCCTGTGCCCAGCCACCTCCGACTTAATTTATGTTCACTCGGAACTACTCTCGCATATCAGACGGTTGTTTCATACTCAGTCTGAACGACCCCAAAATTCTGTATAGTTTATATTGCATCAAAACGGTTGAGTTATACCAGTTTAAAGTATCCTTTGAGTTTTATTTGTAGGTCGGACCAAGCAGGCTGTCTTTGATATTGCGGTCCTGGTAGATTGGCAATTGATCCCAGGTGAATAGCACTTCCTCACCAAACCAGGCAGACTCTGGTCGCTGAGCATGTGTCCATTTTGCAGGCTACATAATGACATTCTTGGAACATCTCTAACTAACACTGTCATTCCTTACACCCTAAGTCTAATGTAACTCTTTCTTAGCCCACTTACTTTCCGAACAATATCATATAAATATATAGATAAATATATAGATGTATATGAATATATTTTTTTACGTTTCCTGTAGGCTGCATGATCTGTCTGAGCTGCTTGTCTATCTTGGGAGTGTTGTGTGCCCAGGCTGATAGTTTGTTGCAGGTCTTTTGAGGTATTGAGGAGTTTGTTTTCTCTTCTACTTAGTCTTTACGGGCTGAAGCCTTGGGCATTTCCCTTAACTTCGAGGAGAAAGCAGATCGGGTATCATTGCATCTAAATTGTTTTTAAGAAACTGTATAAGAGACTGATTTGATTGTTTGCTGAGCACTATTGGACATGAGCATCAAAGCAATTTGCAGCTTCTCTACTCATGTATCTTATATGGTGCGTATATGTGCACTTGCCTGACTGACTGTAGTGGTGTTTTTCTCATTCCACTGATTCAGGTTTGCCTGGCTTTACATGTATGTCTATTCCTCTGTCTCAGCTTTTGGTGTTTGTAGATTTTCGGCAACAGCAACTACATTTTACATGGTTTGATCCTTCTACATGCATAAACAGAAGTGGACATTTTCCTGATAATTCACTGACAAAACCTTATAACATTATACTAACATCGCTAGTCAATTGGTTACTTTAATCTGATTGCCCTCTTATTTGTGATTTCAAAACAAAACAATTCAATCCTAGTGGCGTGTGCACAAATCACCTGAACATTCAATATGCTTTTTGTCATCCACTAACTGAAGATTTAAAATCACTTAAGCAGGCAAAATGTTTAAATTGGCATTTTAATAAGTAAACATCTTTAATTATTTTCAGTGAACATTTTTATTTGCAGCAAAATTCTAACAGCGTCATTCCATAATAAAACAAACTAAACAACGTAGTTCGAAAAGTAGAAATTGTTTTCATGTGAATTACATCCGAGTAGAATACCCTTCCGGGTTTATGGTGACATTTACATGGTATGCAGTCTCATTTTCAAGATGTTTACAGAAACACTGGTTTGAGTTATACACTTGCTAGCCTACATTTCTGGGTGTATGTATTTGTTTTTGAACATGTGCATATCTTACTAGATACGTTCACAGTTGCAGCACACCTATTTATAGTGATACGTGCAGAACTATTGAATCATTGTGTTTTTACTAGTGCCATCTTCGTCCTTCTGGATCGGATTTCTGTATGTTTGCTTATTTGTCGACCACTGTGATCTTCCTATTTGTGTATATGCACCTTAATTTTTATCAGACCTTCTGTACTTGCATCTGTATTTTCGCCTATGTGCCTGCACAGATGCTCGTCTCTGTAACGTCATGGGTACATGGACTCTCCTAAATGCCACGAGGACCCCTGGGCTACTCAAACTGGCTGGTCATTATGAAATCCCACTGTCGTGCAATTGAAAGGTGTGGTGTATGTTTCTTGAAACTGTTCAGTCTGAGCGACTGTCTGGAAATGACATCTGGAAACAACTCGGAAAACTCACCTAGAAAAAGTCTCCCTTAAACATTGATGTAGGCACTCTGAAACATTTCTTGAACAGAAAGATCTTTGTAAAGTCAGTTTCTATAAAACATCTTGAAGGAAGGTGTCTTTGTGTAGTGTCTTACCACACCCATCTCCAAAATAATCCAAGGAGCTCTTCTCAGTGATATCACCAGCCTTGAGGATTTTTATGCAAGTGTGCTGCCAGCATTGGCTCTTACCTCAAGTTCTTAACCTAAGTCTGTTCTAGAGTTAGTCTTAGAATGGCAAGAATCCGATTTCGGAACACACTTCTTTCAATTTCTAGGCTTTAGATCTTCATTTGAGATAATGTATTAATATGGTACCCAGAAACTTACATAGTGTTTTTGGTTAATTGTTCCCTGATAGCATTTTAGTTTCATCGTTTCCACTGCAGGTTCCTTTTTATCTATAATCTGTGTGTTCCAGCATTTTTATTTTTGTAGCAGTGGCCAATTTCAAACAAAAAGTGTCATCCGTAATTGCATTCTTCTTTGAGTTAAACGTGTATTTATCTTCTTTAATTTTATGACTAACAGAATTGATTCCTATCATGTCTTGCCTTTGATACATATAAATGGCTGTTTCAGGGTACAGCAAATGCATGTGTATTCTACTGACTGATTTTGTGACTTGCAGTGGTCAGTGTATGAGATAAACAGCTACTAGAGAGGTCTGATACCTATCGGTGTTCTCATTGTTACATCTTTTTCTTACCTAGTAAGGGCAGACAAGAAATGCAGGGCCCCTAGTTGAGATCTTGTCTATATTGCATGGCATTTTGCCCATTTCAATGGAGTCATTCACTTAGCCAAGTAGCTTTTGTAGTGGGAGCATGGTAGATCAGTTAAAGAGGAGGATTACTCCTGCCACATGTGCAGCATTATGGACTGTATAGTCCCCGGAGAAGTACAACCCTTCAAGTTATCTGGTCATTGTTCTGTGAAGTATTCTTCAGTGCTCTATAGATCTTCAAGCTGCTTACATGTGCTCCCTATGTGAATTGTCCTCGAACATTTCTCAGATGCACAGTAAAAACACTCACTACCAGTTAAGATTTTCTTTTCAAATCCAAAATTGAGTTCTGGAGCCTTTGCAAAGTGATGCTCATTTCTTACTGCTAGTCTTCACAATACTCAGATATTTTTCCATTCAAAATCCATGCCTGTATGTGCTTGTAAGCACTCTATTCTGCTAGCAATCAAGAAGACTTAGACAGTGCCATGCTGCAAGCTGAATCTTCCGTAGGAAGTTTCTGACTGAAAGGTGGTAAGCTGTGAAGTTAGAAGAAGTGCATTTTGCTAACGGTCTGGTGGTTTACCACTGCCATTAGCAGGGAATGGTTTCCTAATTCTGGTTTCATGAACTGTGACATCTGTTTTTTGGCCTGAAATGTTTATTGGTATAGAGAGTATTTTTCAGCTGGACGAGTTAAGAACCTAGTCTTGGGACATAGTGTCTTATTTGTAAGGAAATTACTATATTTCTTTCTGACTGGATTTGTGGCTGGACAATGAGGACTTGGGAATTCAGTGTGGTGATGATCAAATACCAGAGTTTCTTACACAAAATAAACTTGTTTAGGGTGCAGCCAGAAATTAGTTAATCTGTCCCCAAAACCCATGTTCACAGGAATGCTTAATTAATATTCAACCCCTTCCTAACTTTGGGAGTTCACTGCTTTCTACTGTATTTTACCATGCACATCATAAAGGATGCCATAAGAATATACTCTTACGTGGATTATTTTAAAATTCACATTCTGCCCATACAGGCATCTTTTTCAGGATGAAGTACCAGACTATTTCATTCTTTTTAGAATAAAATAAAAAGAGTATGTATCCATTCCTTTGACCTTTCCATGTCATACAAGCTAAGAAAAATGTCTCTCCGTTGTGTTACATGAAACTTTAAAACGTAAGTTTCTGAGATTCTCCTTACAAAGGCTTTCTATAGTTTGGGCATGCTAGAGTGGAGTGGAGGCACTGTAAGTGACAAATGGCAAACTTGTGGACCCCTCTTTCAGGATTCTCGTCCCTAATATAAAGCCTGCTGATGCCCAGGACAGGTATTGTCTCGCGTTCCTGCAGCTTACCTTTAATTTTTCTTCTTCTTTTATGGCATCTATCTTAGCATGGAATTTCTGAAAAATCCAACAAGTCTTTGTTTTGGCCAGTAAGCTGATAATCTTTTTTTAAAGGGCCCACCCGGCCTCATTACACATCCAAAGTACTGTTGCATGGTGAAGCTAGAGGTGTAACCCTTTGTCCTTGAAGCTACTTCTGAAAGGAGAAATGACAATGTCCAGCAAGCCATTGCCTGTGTAGGGAGGGACAGTGTTTGGTAGGTGAAGTGGTCTGACATGCTTAATCTTTTCTCTGCATATCATGACATTAATTGCAAATTCCTGATGTGCTGCCTGTGCTAGGCTTCATTTGCTGATAGTACTTCTGGTTTCAGGATGAGAAACTTAATAGTATATATAAATTAGAAGAGATAAAGGTGTGGGATATTATGCATGTTCAGTTACCTTTTGGCCACCTATGGTGGAATTGTAACATTTCGGATTGTTTTCAAAGCAAAGAATTACTGCATGTCTATTTTACAAGCTGCACATTGTCATTTAAAAATGTAAAACCTAACTTTTAAAAAAAATCAGCTCTGTGTGTGGAGGCAGGAAAACGGTGTGAGCCCTGTTGATGACAACTGCACAGATTCAGCGTGTACATGTCCATATGCCTTGTATAGAAATCAGAGTCCAAATCTGTAAACTATGCCAGTTTTTCAATAGATCAGTAGTGCCTACTTCACTTGAAGCATTTGGCGTATTTCACTTTCTCTCCAACACATTGCTATGGCTGTAATACACTGCTTGTGAATTGTAATTCTGTTCATAGAACAAAGGAGAAGTAAATGTTTATCTCTCATGTATGGTACAAGAGGATCAGTTACATTTTTGAGATGACTACTCATCCATTGCTTAATGATCGTATGAAGAGTTTTTCTTCATCAGCTACAATAAATAGAATGATGCTAGTCTATTCATACATGCAGCTGTTGACCATTGTATGGATGTTTTTCAGCTTGCAAAATCATATTCGCAAATCCCTTCTAGGACATTAAAGGGAATTAATTAACATTAATGTAGCAGAAAGAAGAATGTAAGCTCTTGCTTCCAAAGTCACAGGCTTTCATTGTTTCTTGTGATTTCTATGATTGGTTCTATATTCTTTATCTAATCTTAGGTCTCTGTGTCACATTTGGTGTGAAACAGTTACCATGGACTCCCAGCAAAATGCACTTGTTATATGCCCTCATTTGCACATGCAGGTGATAATTTTCTGCCTTGGGCTATTTACAGGTGTCCAAGTGGAGGTACCCTATAGGCGGTTTAGAGCCCTGCCTGACGTTAACAGAGCACTGATCAATTTGGGTCATTTGGGAGACCTTTTTCTTTCCTTGCTAGACAGTCCATCCTGACCTCGGGCTGGTTGATACTTCAGTAGATAAGATCACATATTCATGTTCCGGGATTAGCTAAAGATCAATTACATTTCTTCTTCCACTTATTATCCTGATGGATTCCTTCTGCTGACATTTCAAATCATTACGCCATGAAATAGTAATTTTTTTGTAACTCTTGTGTATATAGCATTTTAGCACTTTACTTCCGTTAAGAACCTTGTGAAGGGTCTACCATTGATGTGTCCTACGACTGTAAACAATCTGGCATCCTTTGGAACAAGGCTACTATTGTTGTTTTTGCGCTTCACTATGTGGATCTTGCAGATTGGCATCTCTTTGTACCCCCGTACTCCCCTCCCAGTAGATCATAAACATCAATTGTCAAATTCAGATGAATGATTGATCTGTGCCCCCTTTATTTAAATACTTAGTGAGAGTTCATTTAAATGTTCCAGACGGTAGAACAGATGAACCCTTATCAATGAGCATTGCTATGAAGTAACTGTCACTAGAAATAATTGAGGTACCGATGAGCTTGAGCTTCCATTCAAATTAGTCTTGTAGAGGTTGTCGAATAACAGTCACACATGCTGAACAGGCAGTCACACTCAGGCAACCTCTGTGCAGTTTACCATGGGCACTGATCACACCGCCTCAATATAGTAGCCTCACATATACGGAGAATCTCATTCATTGATTATTTGCAGTGCAGAGCTACAGTTCAATATCAGGTAGTGCAGTAAAGTTTGGTTTCTCAATCACTTACAAAATCCCAATAAGCAGAGACTATTGTATTGTATTTGTGCACATACCTTATGTTGATGACATGTTAGTCGATCAGCAGGAAACTGCTTGTGTTGTCTTCTTCCTGTTGTTCGCCTTTTATTTTTTGGGATTTGGTTTCCGAAGGACCAACCTTTTTGTGACTGATTGTACTCAATGGTTTTTTATTTAGATCATATATGAACATTTCAGTGGGTCCCATTTCAGTGCAGTGGGGTTGGCATTTATTTCTTTGTAATCATTGTGCAGATAGATTTCACTTTTGACTAATGATCACAGAAATCCACCACGCACTGTGAGAGCACTGTGGTTCAAAATTAAAAAACGAAAAGAAAAATGTAAAAAAAATTTGTTAAAAAATTACAAAAAAGAGACATGCTTTTCTTCCGTGTTATTAAGGTTGAACTTGTTCTCGGCCTCACTTTGCCCGATATTTGATTGTGAGTATACCTTTTGACAGGATAAAAATGGAAGAGTTATTGGGTGCTCCATACTGGAGACATTATTTTCCAGTTTATGAGGATGACACACACATATATATATAATATATATATAAAATTATTACTACACATAAAATAAGGGGGTGAAGGTGTTTCCCCCACTTTCTCTCCGTTTCCCCAGAGTATATTGGAGATTTATGTATACTGAAGAGTTGTAACTATCGGATATTCATCCTGTGATTGTTCGAACTGTCACCATTGGACTGGCCTTGTTTCCAGAGGTCTGGTGTGTACATGTTCTTCATGCACCGGACCCATTTAAAGCCATGGTGGGGTTCAAATGTTATTTTTAGTTTTACTTAATTTCTTTCAAAGTCCCTTTTTAAGGCTAGTTCCCCTCTACTAGCGTCAGAATTCATTTCATTTTTCTAGCAAGGGGTCAAGCGGGTTATTTTAAGTTGGTTTTTTTTTTTATTCCACTGACCAATTGTGTCTTTTCTCTGACAGTACCAACTCTATTTCAGCTTTTGTTAGCAGTCCAGTATTTTGTACCACATTATGACAGCTTGTTATTCTTGTGGTGTAAATAAAAGAACATGAAATATATAAATGTGGTTGTGCCTTGCTTTTCCTGGTCACCTAATAATTGAGAACCATTGAATTTTTGTCTTCCCTTTACCTACACAGTAAGATAGTTAGCCCGCTTCTGAACTCAGTGTGTCTACTTCAGTAAGGTATTTTCTGTGAGTACGCTCGTCCCATATGAGAACTTAGAGGTAAAGTATCATATATGGGGAAAATGTCCAACACCGCATCTAAGGTATGCAATGTGAAAATTGTCATCTTGAGAGGAATTCATGGCCACAACTACAATTTTATTCAGTTGAACACCACGTTAACCGATTAAATATGTGTGATGAGTAGCTGTGTATTAAAGTAAGAACATCCAGCTTGTTCGCTATGGAAGCACATCTTGGTAAGCAAATGTTACTCAAGTCAGAAACCTTTCTGCTATCGCTGTCGTTTCCTCCGTGGGAAAGTAATCCTGTTTGTGAAAACTTTACCAAGCTGAGAGTATTTTGTTCATTAACTTTTGTGGTCCCTCCATCCAAACCCCCAGTATACTGTATCTAGTATCCTGTAGTGCTTCATTCCAGCTGCAACATTTCCATACAGAAGCCCTGAACGCTGCTCCCTGTCTTTAATTTGGTTTAACACTTGCATCTAAACCCTGATTTACATTGTGGTAGAACAACGTGATGGTCTACTTGCCTGCATATGATACTAGTCAATACTTCGTACTCTCACTGAGGTACAAGACCTACAGATAACTTTGACAATATAAAATGGTGCTTAAAGGCAGCAGCAAACAGTACAGTGTCAATCTAACATTGTAAAATTGATTTTCTTATGCACACCTTATTTCAAATGTTAGACAATCCTACAACATTCAAAACTCATAGCTTTCACCCAAATCAAGACAAAAAAGTGCAATTGTGTCAGAGCCTCATGGCACTAAATCACACCACTATGACCGTGCCTCTTGAATTTCATTAAAGGTGTAACTGCTAATCACTGTCATTGTCTGATCAGAAATGGACTACCCATATGCAGTCAACCTATAGTTCTCAGCAATACAGTCTCCTACTTCATATGGTGTAGAATTGTGTGCCATTCTTTAGTCTGATGAGACGTCTCACACTAAATTAATATTTGGCTCCCTGCATCACCCAGTGAGTTTCTTTTCATGAATTTATACCATCAATTCCATGTATCCAACTAGACAAGAGTCCACACCAATTGACTGGAGTAAATTACCAGCTGTTGCACGCTTTACATAGGCCACACCACAAATACAAACTCGCCTAGCTGTCTAGAACACCTGTCTTCATCTAGAAAACCCACCTTATTTAACCAAACCTATGACCATGTCTAGTGGATAGTGAGTCCACAGGAGCATAGACTGCATTATGACAGAAACTCAAAATTGTAGAAAGTCTGATGCGGCAACCACCCTTTGGAACTCCGGCCCTCTTACACTAAGAACTCAAACAAACATCCTCGCCATCTTTTCGAGCTCCATTTAAGCTAAATAAGCATATTATATTGTATGCTTCTTTCTAATTTTAGGATTCTCATGAGCTATTATTTGTTAATTCGCTATTTGAGTGTTACCTTATTTCAAATCTTACTACATCTACTTTTGAAAAGTTTTGTTTGTATTTCACTGCACCTCCATTTTTGGTTTATTTTTTTTGTAATGCCTCAATGTTACACAAAAAAGCATGGTTTGTGTATATCAGCACTATAGAAAGACAATAAATGCATACAGATAGCATAATAAAGGACCTTGTACAGGTTCTCATTCAACATAAGGCACATGATTATTGGGACGAGGCTCCCATTGGACTCAGGGGTTAGGGCTCCTATTTGACCACGTTCAACTGATTGTAGAGTTAAAGCTGCCATTGTAGCCAGTTCATCAGACTGCTAGCCCTTTCGTTTGTCAGGATAACCTAACCACTAGGTCTTTCCCTCCTGCTTAAATTGAGTCTTTAAAGCCTCCATTTTTAGTGTTCAAGTAAAAAGTGACAGGTTAAGGTTCCTGCCTGTTCAGGCCTGATAGAGCATAGAAAGGGCATTGGGCCGGAATCTCTGCCAGACCCCAAGTGCGCAGCTGCACACTACTGCAGGGTGACCTCTGTAAATACCATAAATAAAGACCGTCCACCTTCAGGAAGAACTCAATGAAATAGGCACATGCAATGAGAAAGTTAAGAATGTGGACAAGACCTGAGTGCATGGTCACTTGATTCCCTGGTCACCCATTCCCCCCCCCCCCTCAACCCTTCCCATCCCATTAAACCCACTATTCAGTCCTGCAACTGCATCAGAATCATTTATCACAAACAACTGCCACAACCATACTTACCCCTCTAAATCCTGGTTTCTCTTGACCCACAAGCTCACCATACAATCCTTCCTCAAGGTACAAGAGCAGCCCACCCTTTGACTCCAAACCATCGTCCTGCATTCTCCTTCTACAGGAGGCCCCGCATCATTGCAACAACAGGACAAATCAAAACTGCCTACTCTTCAGCACAAGATCGTTATCCTACTATCAGCATCAACATCAGTCACTGCAGGTCCAGGATAGGTGCTGTCAAAATACTCTGCAAGCAGACACCTGGAGGGGACCTATATGCTGCAAACACTGTAAAGTCGAACTAAGCCCGCTGATACATGCCATTACACCTAACGGCTCAAAAATCTTCCAGGGTGGACTCATTAACGCTAGGTCAATGGGTAAAAATGGAGCCAATGTACACGACCTAATTGCTGAGAATGACCTAGATTGCCTGTTCGTCACAGAGACGTGGCTTAAAGCCTGGTCGACCCCTGATGTTGTCCTAGCGCTACCGCAAGGGTACCGCATCCAGCGATTGGATAGGCAGATACAACGCGGGGGGGGGCTTGCCATCATCCATCGCGACTCGATCAAATGTACTACATTTGATCTTCCAGATATCAAGGAGGCGGAAAGTCTAGGTTTTAATCTTCATTTACTCAACACCACAACTTTCACTCTGTCTGGAGTACTGATATACCGACCTCCTGGTCAACAGAAAAACTTCCTAGATAGTTTAGCTGAGGTGATCAGCAACCTCGCCCTCAAATTTGCTAATTTTACTGTCTTAGGTGATTTAAATCTACACCTTGATTCTGACTCCGACACTAACGCATCTTGTTTTAAAGATCTTATAGATGTATTAGGTTTGACCCTACTGACACGGGACCCTACGCATAGGGCAGGACACGTATTGGACTGCGTATGCTCAAACCTAACATCTCTAAAGGTAAAACCGCCCCGTCCCCTAACCTGGACCGACCACATGTTCATTCCATTTGACTTTTCAGTGGAAGGAAAGGGGATCAAAAAGGGTCTCCCTAAAGTAAACACCAGCATGAAACATGACTGGAAGAAAATAAGTAAGGACCCGGATTTGCAGCTCAGAGCTGTGGCACTTAAACCCATCTGTACCGGCATCACGGAGGCAGATAATAAAAATTTTAATCACTGGCTAGAGGAAATTCGTGGTCCCCCTAAGGCTACAAACCCCAGCAAACCACTCCATACAAAAAAAAGAATATTACTCAAAAGCAATTGATTCTTCGAATAACAAACAGAAAGATCTTTAAAGTGGTCAATGATTTTATGAAACCAAGGTTCCTCCTATCAGAGATTCCGCCCTCCCTTACCCTATGCAACTCGATTGCGGATTTCTTTGAGCAGAAAATACAAAACCTTACCAATGGCTTCTCTGAACAGCCCGCTGTCATAGCAGCAGAGGACCTTGAAATTGCCCCTGGAGTAGCACAATTCTGTGATTTTCTGCCTATTAGTTTAGAAGACTCACGTCAATTGATCCTGTCCACTAAATCTGGTTCTCCCTTTGACCCCTGCCCCCCTATGATGTTACATGCCCTAGTAGATACAGTTAATCCCATCATAAATAATATCATAAACTCATCCTTATCCTCTGCTGAGATTCCCTCGGAATGGAAATTAGCGGCAGTGACACCCCTGCAAAAAAAATCTCTGCCAGACCCATCAACACTCTCCAACCTCCGTCCAATTTCCCTGCTCCCGATGCTTTTTAAAATGACCGAAAGGGTGGCGAATAAACAGCTGACCAAATTCCTAGAGGACGAGGATATCCTGCACCCTAATCAATCTGGGTTTCGGGCCTCACACTCAACGGAATCCGCCCTTCTGTACACCGTGGAGACACTGAAGACCGCCATGGATCAGGGGAAGAAGGCCGTCCTTATCCTACTTGATCTATCGGCGGCCTTCGATACGGTGTCCCTCTCAATACTAATCAGGCGACTGAGGGCAGCAAGGATTGGGGGCACCGTGTTGGACTGGCTGAGGAATTTCCTCGACCACCGTAGGTAGGTCACGGTGTTGGGAGAATACCGTTCTGAGGAAAAAATCACACAAACAGGGGTACCGCAGGGCTCCAGCCTAAGCCCGGTACTGTTTAACATATACATGATCCCCTTGATTGAGCTGATTTCGTCTTTTAACATCAGTGCCATATCATACGCTGACGATACTCAGCTCATTCTAGTGCTAGACAGGGAAAATGGAAAGGCAGAGGAAAATCTAAAAGCCTGCCTCACCGCAAATTTCATTTGGATGCGTGACAACCATCTAAAATGTAATGCCGGGAAGCCCGAAATTATACCCTTCGGCCCCCAAAACCCCTTTTCCCCCAGCCTATGGTGGCCACTGGGGGTGGAGTCCCCTCCGGATACCATCACCGCGGCCCGGAACCTAGGGATCAGATTCGACAGTGCCCTATCTTTCAAACAGCAAGCAGGGGCAGTGGCAGGGTCTTGTTTTAACATCATCAGAGGGCTTAGAAAGTTTTTTGATTTTCTTCCTCTGACAGCCAGGAAGACGGTGACAGTAGCACTAGTAACATCCCGCTTGGACTACTGCAACAGCTTATATGCAGGATTAAATCGATCTGTCGTGCATAGGTTGCAGGTTGTCCAAAATGCTGCTGCCCGTCTGGTCCTAAAATGGCCGAGGAGGTCATCTGCCTCAGCCGCCCTCAAGGCCCTACACTGGCTACCTATTCACAAACGCATACTCTTCAAAATCTTAGTGATTACCTTTAGGGCATATCACCAAAAAGGACCCAAATACTTCCTTCCCTGGTTCAAACAGTATGCACCAACACGCTCCCTAAGATCAGCCAACATGAATTTACTACAGACCCCTAAATTCAGACTCTCAACTAGAGGAGGGAAATCTCTCGCAACACTGGGCGCAAAAGCTTGGAATAAACTCCCTCCCAACCTGCGCCTGATCTCTGCTGAGAAAAATTTCCGTAAGGCTCTGAAAACTTGGATCTTCAACCTCCCAGAATTGGTCTGTATGACTCTGGTTTAGACACAGCGTTCTGTTTAGATGAGATAGATGTGTGAGTTGACTTTTCCGGCCTTCCATCTAGGCTACGGGCTACAAGCGCCAGGATGCTCCTTGGAGTGACAGTCGCGCTATAAAAGTGCATACTTACATTACATTACATTACATTACAGTCCTCACTTTCATCAAAGAAACGTTGCACAGTGAGAATTCTTAACCCACATCCCATGAAAGCAAGCATTGTTGGAATTTGCACTTAGAAATCTGAATACTGCATGGTTTTAAATTTGCACTTTCTGCAAGGTAACCCTCGAATTGTTGGCTGTTTTCTGAACCTTATTTTTGCTGGCTATATAAATTTGTACTTTAACCCTGTTAACCTGCGGTAAATGCTTGTGCTCTTCATTTAAACAAGTGTTTTTTCACTTCCTTTAAACATAGCAGGTATACATTAGTTTAATTCATTTCATTTTTCTCTAATTCCAAAGTATATGGTACCACATGAATCCACAGTCTGTAACTAAATGCTACCAGTATTCTGCAGCACCCATTGTTCCATCCACTTCAGTGGCCCTATAAAGTAGGTCTCCAGGCCTACCATAATATCCTGGCTGTGCAATAGTAAACTGCAACTGAAAGTTGTTTAAACCCTTTTGACACGTCTTAACATTTATTTTAAATATTAATAAGTCACCCCTAATGTAGGTCTTATTGCCCATAAGACTAGGAGCATGGTATTTAAAAGAAAGACATGTAAAAGGTAAATGTTCCACATGTCCTTAAAGTGAAAAAGCCTAAAATCTATTTTCACTGTGGCAAGGCTGGCTGCTTTCCTAGGAAAGCACAGGATTACATTGGTAAACTTTATGATAATTTGGGTTTAGTAACAGCTAGAAAAATGTTTCATGGACACTCCTTAATTCTTAAACAAAATCCAATTTAATGGTGGTCGGATTTTTGTCTAACTATTCAAGAAAAGGTACTTTAGAAAAGTTACCTGTTTCTTTCTTTAAGACCCTATAGCCTTTCTGTGACTTCCAAGTAACACCTGGTTGCTGATGGCTTCTCCACTGTGACATCTGAACAGATCCCACTACAGGGGGAATGGGACTTGGATGGTGGTGAGAGGAGGTGTTCACTCCTTGACAAGGTTTCCAGCTCAGTCCCTTGGTGAACTTTAAAGTGACCTGCACTGTCACAAATAACACCCAGGCCCACACCCTTTTTATTCCTCCCCCCCCCCCCCACAGAGTGGGCTCTTTTTTGACATTACAGTGTAACAGCCTGTTCAACAGGTATGTTAGGTCTACATATAACATTTGGGACACACTTCAAAGGAGGGAAACAGAATGCCAAAACATTTTGTGTGCATCAACTGTCTGGTTGTTGAGAACTTAGCTTTGTTCTACCAGAATGCTGTCTCAGGCTTTATTGTGGGTATTGAGAATGCCTCAAACTGTATTTTAGTCATAGATATGGGAGAACATTAGCATTCTGATAGATACATCTGCCGTGTGGATTGCTCACCTTGTGAATATCCCCCTTGCGTCAGCAACATTCGGAAATTCTTTTCGTAGCCTCGCGCCGACGTGGACTTGGACGTCATAGAGACACGGCTCCGCTAGCGACTCCGCTGACGTCACCGACGCCTATAATAGTCCCACGCCGGCGTGATTACATTAGTTCCCTTTTTTCCGCGTCGTCGACGCTAACGGTTATCGGGAATCTCTGTAGCCAACTGGTACTTTGTTGCCTTTTTGTTGCAAATTTCTGCTTCTTTGTATCCTGTCTCTTCGACGATGTCATCTAAGAAGACCGGCTTCAAGCCCTGCAGGGAGTGCGGTAAAATGATGTCTATTACCGACCCGCATGATGACTGCATCTGGTGTTTGAGTTCCGACCATGATGTGGAAGATTGTTCTTCATGTCGGAAGATGAACCCGAAGGCCCTGAGGGAGAGAGAGAGAGGCCAAGCTCCTGGTTGCGAATATGAAGGCTGGGAAAGAGAAACCGTCGAGGTCTCATTCTCGAAGGGCGAGGTCGAAGTCGAGGACGAAGTCGAGGTCTGGTTCTCGAGAAGGGTCGTCTTCGAGGTCCGCATCGGATCATGTTTCGAAGTCGAAGAAAAAACATAAGAAGAGGAGACATGAATCCCGACGTCGTTCCGGTAAGGAGTCAGGCTCGAGGTCGAGGTCACCGAAGAAGGTACGTTTGAAGGTGGTTACTCTGGATGTCTCTGAGCCTGAAGGTGAGGCCTCACCTTCGGAGTCGCATGGGCGGTGTCCTACTACGGCTCCGAATCCTTCTCCGGTTCCGAATCCATCTCCGGCGCCGTCCCCGGCCCGAGAAGAGGAAGAGGCTCGGGAGGATGTGGATTCTGCGCCTGTTGAAGAGCCGAATCCGATCCCTCCTCAGGACCGGCCTGAGGGTTTCCAACCGCCCTTTCCTGCCCTAGGCCAGGACCCTTCAGCGTTTAACGCTATGTATGGCGTCTTCTCAAGGGCGTGGTACCCCTCTGGTGCACCTTCGGGTCCCATGGGTCCTTTGGCTTACAGCTTGGGAGTTCCTCACTCCTATCCTCCAGCTCCGTTTATGCCTTACATGCCGGCTCCGACGCCGCATTGGCAATTCCTGGCTCCGCCGAAGTCGTCGACGCCGATTCCGGCGTCGCCCGCTCCTGATCGTCCTCGAGGGCATTCCTCTGTGCCATCAGATTTGATACCGGCGTCGGCCCCGAATCCGACGGAGCCGCTGGTGGATGCGGCTGCGAGGCGTGTGAAGGAGAGGTCCAGAAGGGAAGCTCAACGCCTTTTGGAAGAGCAAAGGTACTTGGATTCACATTCTGATGTGGAGGAAGGTGAATTGGAGGAGAACTGTTTTGAGGAGTTGGCTGATTCAGGAAGTCTTGATTTCTCTCCAGAGTGGGAGTTGCCCTCAGGCTCTGGTGCTCCTTCTAAGGATATCCAACCGTATCATTTGGTTATGAGGAAGGCTGCTGAACTTCTTCAATTGACTTTGCCAACGGTGGAGTTTAAATCCAATATCCTCACTGAGGTTTTGCATTCTCAGAGTTCCGTGGTGGAGCCTTTGCTTCCATTTAATGATACCTTGACGGATCCCATTATGGAGGTGTGGAAGAAACCGTTGTCGGCTCCTGCGGTTTCTAAGAGTGTTGCGAGAAGGTACAGGGTTGCACCTGAGGACCCTGTTTTTTTGTCTTCTCATCCTTCGCCTGAGAGCCTGGTCATTCAAGCAGCCTGTTCTAAAAAGAGTGTTAGTGCCTTTCCCCAGGTTCCTTGTGAAAAGGAAGCGAAGAAACAAGACCAGGATGCAAAAAAGACCTTTTCATCGGCAAGCATGGCGTTGAAGTCAACTAATGCCACTTGTCTGATGGGGTGGTATATGCATGCCCTGATGGATTATTTGCGTGTCCTGGTTCCTAAAGTTCCTGATGCCAGCAGGAAGGATTTTGAGGAAGTGATCTCTGATACTCAGGCGGCGGCTCGCCAGGTTATTCAAAGTGGTCTGGACACTGCCGACTCTGTGGCTCGTATCATGGGTACTGCTGTCGCCACTAGGAGGTCAGCCTGGCTTAAATCCTCAGACTTTTCGGCTGATGTTCAGGCGACTTTGCTGGATCTTCCTTTTGATGGTTCTGGTCTCTTTGGGAAGAAAGCTGATGCGGCCCTTGAGAGATTTAAGGATAGCAGAGCGACAGCTAAGTCTTTAGGTCTCCAGATCAGAGGCTCTTCGTCCAACAGGAGGTTCAGGGGCTTTGGTCGCTCTTCCTTTCGGAATTTCCGGCAAGGTGAACAGCAGCAGCAGCAACAGCAGCAGCAGCAAAATTCTATGTACAGATCGTATATGGGAAAGCAAAGAGCGCGTCCTCGTGGAGGTCAGGCCTCCTCCTCCACCTCTTCCAACCCCCCTGCCTCAGAAAAGCAGCCCTAGATCCGCTATTCAGGATCATGTGGGTCCAGTGGGGGGCCTGCTTACCCATTTTCTACAGGATTGGGAATCAGTTACATCAGATCTTTGGGTTCTCAATCTTGTAGAAAATGGGTATGCCCTTCCCTTTCGGGAATTCCCTCCCAATTACCCTCCTTGTCAAGGCTTTTGCACCGAGGAACATCTGTCTCTTCTGCAGGAGGATGTGCTAACTCTGTTACGAAAGGGTGCGATAGAGGTGGTCCCAGAGCAGGAAAGGGGTCAGGGATGCTACTCCTGGTATTTCCTGATTCCCAAGAAGGATGGCAGACTGCGTCCAATCCTGGATCTCAGGATCTTGAATCTCTATCTGAAACAGGAAAAATTCAAGATGCTCACCCTTGTTCATGTTCTTCAAGCGCTGCTGGAAGGAGACTGGATGGTGTTGCTCGACTTGCAGGATGTGTATTTCCACATCCCAATCCTGAAGTCGCACAGAAGTATCTCCGTTTTACGGTGGGATTGCAACACTACCAGTTTGCGGTCCTTCCGTTTGGTCTTACTACTGCGCCTCGAGTCTTCACCAAGGTGATGGCGGTGGTGGCAGCTCATCTCAGGTCGGGGATACCTGTGTTCCCTTATTTGGACGACTGGCTGATCAAAGCGGAGTAGTCAGAGAAGATGCTCCATCATCTGCAAGAGACAACTCAGTTGTAGTTCAGGTTGGGTTTTTCGATAAATGTACCCAAGTCTCACCTGGTGCCCTCCCAGCGCAACCTGTTCATAGGTGCTGTACTTGACACTACTGTTTGTCGTGCATTCCCTCCTCCTCAAAGGATTCGCGACATTCAGGAAATGATTCCTTTATATTTCAATGGAGCGGTCGTTCCAGTCCTGAAGGTCCTTCGCCTGCTCGGTCTGATGGCTTCTTGCATTCTGTTGGTCAACCATGCACGCTGGCACATGAGGGCACTCCAGTGGTGTCTCCGCAGGCAGTGGTATCAGCACAACGGACATCTCGGGGAGTCAGTGAGGATCTCCAGAGAAACTGCAGCGGATCTGTCTTGGTGGAGCGTGGAAGGCAATCTCTCACAAGGAAAGCCTTTTCAACTACCTCCATCGGTGGCCACGGTGATAACGGATGCGTCCACTCTAGAGTGGGGTGCTCATCTGGGGGATCTGGAGGTCAAGGGTCTTTGGTCTCCAGAAGAAAGGTTGCTTCACATCAACCTTCTAGAGTTGCGGGCGATACGTCTGGCGCTCAAGGCCTTCCTCCCCTCCCTTCGCGGTCGGTCAATCCAAGTCCTGACGGACAACACGACCGCGATGTGGTACATCAACCAGCAGGGAGGAGTGAGGTCGCAGTGTCTCTGCAGAGAGGCTCTGCGTCTCTGGTCCTGGGCTCAGGACCACCAGATTTGTCTGATGGCAAATCATCTGGCCGGAGTCCTGAACCTGCGTGCAGACAGTCTCCGTCGGCAGTTCTCTGCCGACCACGAGTGGAGGCTTCACCCGGAGGTAGTTCGTCACGTCTTTCGGACGTGGGGGACTCCTCAGGTGGACCTTTTTGCCACTCGCGAGAATGCTCACTGCCCGTCATTCTGCAGTCTCCAGTATCCGATGTAAGAAACCTTGGGGGACGCGTTTCAGTTGGGTTGGGAAAATCAACTCCTTTATGCATTTCCTCCCATACCCTTGATTCCTCGGGTTCTGAGGAAGATTCGCCAAGACCGGGCCCAAGTTATATTGGTCGCCCCGGACTGGCCAAGAAGGGTGTGGTATACAGATCTACTCCACCTCTCCTCTCACCCGCCGCTCCGTCTCCCTCTCAGGGCAGACATCCTCTCTCAGATGGAGGGGCAGGTTCTACACCCCCACCTCCAGACATTGCACCTTCATGCCTGGAGATTGAGCGGGGCAACCTGATTTCCTTTTCTCTCACGCCTGACGTGGTGGCTGTCATCTTGTCAGCCAGGCGTGACTCCACTAAAACTGTCTATTCATATAGATGGTCAAGATTTGTCACTTGGTGTGGTGAGAATGCTATTGACCCATTGAGAGCCCATTTGTCTGATGTTCTCCAGTTTGCTCTTTCTCTGGCGCAGCAAGGGCTTGCTGTTGCCACGGTTAAGGGCTATCTTTCGGCGCTGTCAGCTTTTCTTTGTTTGCCTGACCAGCCCTCTCTTTTTAAGTCTCCTGTAGTTTTAAGGTTTTTGAAGGGCCTCACAAATAAGTTCCCTCCTACTCCTTTTATTGTGCCTAAGTGGGACTTAAATCTTGTCTTGACCTTTCTGATGGGTGCTCCCTTTGAGCCTCTTCATAAATGTCCTATGAGGCTTTAACCCTTAAGGCAGTTTTCCTCGTTACAATAACCTCGGCAAGGAGGGTGAGTGAGCTTCAAGCTCTTAGTTCTAAGCCCCCTTTCTTGACCATTCATGCTGATCGAATGGTTCTAAGGACCAGGGCTGCTTTTCTTCCTAAGGTTGTGACTCCTTTCCACCTTGGTCAATCCATTACTCTCCCTACCTTTTATCCTCCCCCGCACCCTTCCAAGGAGAAGGAGAGGTTGCACCGCCTGGACCCCAAGAGGGCCGTGTCTTTTTATTTGGACAGAACTAAAGACTGTCGTTTGGATGACCAGCTCTTCGTTGGATTTGCTGGCTGCAAGAGAGTAAGAGCGGTCCATAAGAGAACCTTGTCAAGATGGATCGTGCTGTGTATAAAGATCTGCTACTCTTTGGCCGGTAAGGAACCTCCAGAGGGTATTAGGGCTCATTCCACTAGAGCTAAGTTGTCAACCTCAGCATTGGCTAGAGGTGTTCCTGTTGAGGACATTTGTAGGGCGGCAACTTGGTCTTCCCTCCACACTTTCGCGAAGTATTACTGCTTGGATACCGAAGTGAGGAGGGTCGGTCATTTTGCGCGCTCTGTCCTTCAGGATTTCCTGGTTTAGAAGAGTGAACACCCTCATCCGGGAGTTGGGACTGCTGTGGGATTCTATTCACAAGGTGAGGAATCCACACGGCAGATGTATCTATCAGAAGAACAAGTTACTTACCTTCGGTAACGCTTTTTCTGGTAGATACTATATCTGCCTGTGGATTCCTCACTGACCCACCCACCTCCCCGTTGTCCACTCTTCTTTACCAGAGTTTCTATAATGTATTGTTTATATATTGTAATGTTAAGGAGTTGTTTCCATTGCTTTCTAGCACTTGCTTCACACTATGTGTGTTTCTCCTTGGCTATTGTGTATTGTGTATACTATGTATATTTCTACTGTCATTGGTCCGTCCGTGTGCCTCGATGGCACGGAAAAAAGGGCGGAACTGATGTCATCCCGCCGGCGTGGGCCTATTGTAGGCGTCGGTGACGTCAGCGGAGTCGCGAGCGGAGCCGTGTCTCTATGACGTCCAAGTCCACGTCGGCGCGAGGCTACGAAAAGAATTTCCGAATGTTGCCGACGCAAGGGGGATATTCACAAGGTGAGGAATCCACAGGCAGATATAGTATCTACCAGAAAAAGCGTTACCGAAGGTAAGTAACATGTTCTTCGGGCACGCACCACACACAGCCCAGCCCTCAGAGCCCAAGTTTAGGTTGGCCGAAGACCTTGGCTAGCTTAAAAATACCCATTGCGGATAGGGTTAGCCCCTGGAACCTTTACCCTAGAACCTTTACCCCAATGGTTAGGGCATCCCCAGTGTTCATACCCACCCACTAGCTTGTGTCAGGCATAAATGTGCGTTATCTAGGCACCCACTTCAGAATATGTGTGGGCCAGAGGAATCGCACAGGATATGCTGTATGCAACCGGAGTAGAGCCAAGGAGGACTGGCCCTGCTCTTTCTCTTGCACCAAGAACAAAGAAGTGGACTCCAAGGCTCATAAGGCTGGCCTCCTGTTCACACTACATGGACACAAATAACTAGAAGAGGACTTTTCCTGCAACTGACCAGTGACCAGAGGACCTGGACTGGACTCTCTTTTTGGCATCTGCTTGTCACCCTTGGAGTCTCTAAATGCCATCCCTCCCAAATAGCTTCTGGGGGGGGGGAGGGGTTAGAAGTGTACTCCTTTAGTGGATTGGGACTTAAAGGACTTAAGTCAGAAGGTAAAATCGTTGACAAGGATGAACCTATGTTTTGTATCTGAGCCTGTGCTCCATTGTAGTCAGCGTCTGATTATGCCTCGGTCTTATTCTACTGTGGCTTTGACTATCACTGGAACTTTGTGCATCTTGGTGCTATTTTTACTTAAACCTTTTTAAAATATATATCTTCGTTCATCTTGTTGAATTTGTCATTTTGGTGTCATTTAGTGTATTAGATTTTACTCTATTGGCTTAATATTCGTTTTGGGATATATTTATTTTTGCCTTTCAATGTTATTACTGTTTTGGTACTGCATTAATGCTTTACCAATTATGGTTATTAACTAAGGTGGACACTTAACCCCCACTTAATGACTCAAAAAAAGAAATAAATCATGAGCAAAAATTGTTTTGACAGGATTGAAGGTGGTCTAGCTGTCATCCATAAGAAACATTTAAAAATATCTTGCATCAAAGACACCACCATTCGAGACTGTGAATCCTTACCGATAAGAAGTCCCTCCTCTCTTACTTTTGCTTTCTCCTTCCTCTTGAGATATAGACCACCTCCCAGTAATGGAAAATTTTAGGACACCTTACTAGACCCAGTGACTAAGACTACCAAAATACCCCAACCGTGACATCCTAGGAGACCTCAACACTTCATTTGATAATAAGGATTTAACAGCAACCTTTGGCATTCTATCCAATCTTGATATCTTAAACCTACAAGAAATTGTTTTGGGCACTATCCATTCCAATAGTCACTCATTGGACATCATATTTGACAGCATCCCTGTCATCTGGTGCAACCCCAAAGTTATTTTCCTCAGGATCAACATATCAATCTAGAACAACATCTCCAAAACAGTAACTGCCATAAACAATAAATCTACATACAGACACTGGAAAAAAAGGTATGCATCCCAACACTCACACCTCAAAAAAACCCAATCTGTATGCAACCTAAGGATGTTCCCAACTTCTGCAACTGTATCTCCACTGAACAAGTAGATACTTCTAAAGTCCACTATCCGGGTTAGCCCCAAGAAGACAACCACATGGCTTAATGATAAGATCAGAAATATGAAAATGAAAGTGGAGGAAAACAAGGCATGAAAATGACAGTCATTTTGCATCACTGAAACAAAACCTACAAACCGCCACCAGGACCACAAAACATGCAACACTACTTCACACTCCTAACTGAAGCTGACTGCCCATCAAAGGAATTCCACAAGATTCTAGCAGAATTCCACAGTCCAGAGTACCAAAACACAGATACTCCATGATTTCAAGCCTTTTGCAACAATCTCTTCATGGAACTGACCAAACAAAATTAAAAAATAGAAAATATCTTTCAGGAGAAAATAGTTAGTAATCCTCTCCTTCATATCAGCACCAATTGCAACTACTGATACCAATCTCCCTTCTATTACAGTCATAATAGTCCTCTCTGAAAAACAATTTTACAATGTTCTCAACACAAGCAGGCCATGAATATTACCTTTAAACCCAGCCTTCATCCCCACCTCCAAATCTTTAAAGATATCCTTCACAAAACCTGTGCAGGGGATACAACTATATGCTGATGTAGGAGGCTGGCTTAGTATATGGTGCTCATTTATGTAAGTGAAGCACCCTGCACTAATCTAGACAACTCTTATGTTGATTTTAGTGGTCTTAGACAACCGTAGGAAGCTCTCTAAGTGTTAGCTTTGGAGAGCAGCCTTCAGGCTTAGTCCATAAGGAGTGTGGGGCAGCTTGTTTACCAGTTCTAATCATATACGGTAGGTCAAGTGAAAAAGAACCACACAGTGTATAAAAATATGTATTTATTTTAAACACTCACTAACGCAGTGCAATATCTCCTCCCCAGAGATATATTCACAATACTTCAGTAATAGAACACGTATGTAGCACAAATACACAGTCGTCTCTATGTGGAGACCAGACCCTATACTAAGAAAGTGGAATGCAACTCACGACCAAAGTCGAGACTGGACCCGGAAGACTTAGGGGCCCAAGGTAATTACCCAGGAACCCCAAAGAGGCCGTTTGCAGAGTGGAAACACAACTGCCTGCTCAATACAAGTCAATGGGAAAGTTGTGGTTGCAGCTTTCAAGAAGGACCCTTCCCAGAGGACCCTGAAGAAATCCTGTGGATAATGGAAGGTTGGAGAGTCACCCCACCCGTGGATACCTCAGAAACCAGGATACCTACACCAGGGATGCCGGGTGCATAGGTGTGAAGTGACGTCGGAAACCGCCGTAGATCCCAATGGAGGACTTCAGTAAAGATGCCACTGGCGAAGAAGGGTAATGAGTCTGGTGGAATTCAAGTGTGGATTGAGGATGAGAGGTACCTGCAAGCAGAGGAGACAAAGTCTATGCCACTCAGGAGTGACCAAGAGGCAAGGAAGACAAATGCCCACAGATGTCAGAAGATGCAGGAGAGTTGACAGTGACCGTGGCGCTGTAACTGTGCGGACCAGACGACACTGTGAAAGATCAGGAGCCATTTATGAGCTGTCCCACATTGAATGTCAAGAGCCAGGGGGTCGGTGTCCAGTGGCAACATCAGCAAGCCTTGGTAATAGCAACAAACTTGGCAGATGAAAAGGATGTAGTGTCTGAACCAGCAAGGTCCAAGGGACTCACCAAATACAGGTAAGTCAGAGCAGGCCCCAAGCAAGCAGGGGAGCCCACTGGGTCAAAGAAGACCCTTAAGCGGACCCACGGGCCGAAGGCAACGGAGTCGCAAAAGGGCCTCGAGCACCTCACCAATGATGCACGCCCACAGTTCTGAGGATGTGGTGAGGACGAAGATCTTGGTAGCAAGAGATGGTTGAGGTTGGAGCTTCTTAGACCTCGAAGATCTCTGGAGAAGAGTAGACAAGCCTTGGCAACGGCAAGTCAACACGGTGCACAAGGGTACTTTTCCAGTGGTTTCAACGAGGGATACTGTCTTCAAACTTGCTGAGAAGACAATGAAGGCTGCATGGGAGTTGCAGAAACACCACCTATGTTGCTCAACCTTTCGGAGTCCTTGGGAGCACAGGAACAGCAGGCCGGTCAGCTTTGTTGCGGGGCCTGCTGATGCAGCAGAGTGACTCCTTCAATCCACGGGAGATTCTTTCAGGTGTCTTGGATGTCCACATGCCTGGAGAAGAACCTGTATGAATCCCACGCACAGAGTACACAGAAGATTGGCAGGGTGACGAGACAAGGGGCAGCAGGAGTCTTCCCCTTCAGTCTCGGTTCCCAAAGTGAAGTCCAAAGTGCCTAGGTGGTTGAAGATGAAGTGGTTTTGAATATGAAACTTGTCCCACTACGAATCTAAAGAACCACCTACAGGTAAGCCCTTAGGAACCTAAGGAAAGGGTTGGGACGATTCAGGTGTCCAACCCAGAGGAGGTGCTGGACTGTGGGGAGGATACTCCCATGTCCTTTGTCCAGTTTCGCACCAGAGAGGGAGCCAATGGCTCCCTGAACTGTTTCCAACGGGAGTATGCAAGGAGGGCACCAAATGTGGCCATCAATGCAGCCTTGTGGCGCTGGCAATCGTCCCCTACCCTGGCCCAATACACTAAGTCCTGTCTGGGAGGTGGTCATACCTCCTTGTGACAGGAAACCTATTGTCCTAACTTCCCTGCTAGATTTTGGCTGTCTGTGGTCAGCAGCAGCCATAGCTTGCTGTCAGACTCTGGAAGACTCATACCAGGCTCACAGAGAACTTCCCGAAGGAGCCACACAGTACATGGAATCATACCTCCAACACCATTTACGGTGTTGGAGGTATGATTCCAACATTTTTTATACCAACCATGCCAGGGTTTGTTTCAGCCAGTTTAGAGTTAGCCATCGCGTAATGACGCATGGCCACTTTATGTATCGTAATGGCTGATGCACTCACAGAACCTGAGGAATGGACTCAGGCATTTGTAGAGGTGTCTTGCTCTTGCTGGGGCACCCTCACACTTAGAACCGAGCACCCTGCCTTCAGGATTGAAAAGGCCTGCCTTAGGAGTGACCTATAGGTTTTAAGTGCAGTGACCTCAGATATAAGGAAACTTATTTCTGTCACTTATTTCTGTCGTAAATGATGCTATCACCAGCTTACACAAGCTGCAATAGCAGCCAGTAGTCACAATTTGAGTGGTCTCCCATTGGCTTCAGCCCATGGGGGACCCCTGGTGTACCTATGCCCTGGGTACCTTAGTACCATATAATCGGGACTCACAAGGGTACACCAGTAGCCAATCTGGGTGGTACCCTAGTACTCACCATGGTCCAGTTTAGGGAGGAAGCTCAGAGACTAGGGTCCTGATTAGCAGGATCCTAGTCAGAAACAGAATGACAACAGCAAAAAGTGGGGTAACCATAAAAGCAGATCCTACAGCTGACTATACTGTTCTTCATAGCGCACACAGCTATCAGCCTACATCTGCTAAACCAGTTAATTTTATTTATGGACAGCTTGGGCCTGACAACCAACTTTTCTAATCCGATACTATGGTCCTTGGCCCAGCAAAAATGAAAACAAAACCTGTACAATTAAAGGTAATCGAATTGGCAGGGTCGATACATTTTGTGTCCTGGGCTTATGACTGGATACCAAATTGAAGTGGTAATTATTGCTCAATCTCCAGGTTCAGGCACTCAATAGAGTATTCCATACAATTAAGGAGTTCTCCAGGAGGCTTGCCAACCCCATATCAGATCAACTATTGATTTATACAAAGCAAAATGCATTCCAACTGCTACCTTTAGTTGTGAGATCTGGGCATACAAGGGTTGCGACCTAATTCAGGTCTCAGGACATAAATAGTTGAGAAAGGTTTTAAGGTTGCTCCACAGCGTCCTGATGGAGATTGTGCATGTGGAACTGGGAGTTGGTTATGTCTCTGACTTTATTCAAGTCCTCCCAAGAATACAGTGGTTGCCAGTATGGACCAAGGAGGCACTAGAACTTAATAGAAGGATTCTAAGAGATTGCCTTGTTATGGATTGTGGCTTCACATACTCTGGTTAAACTATGTCAAATGCACTTTTAGTAACCTTGGCAAACCTAAGTTATTTGAGAACCCAAGATCTATTACCAAGGCAGATATTACTTGGGCTTCTAAAATTTTCTTAAATAACGCTGAGGAAAAGAGGGAGTTGATTGCACTGTCTAAGAAATCCCTTGTGCACTTTTGTATGCGTAAATCTCAGAATCATACTGAACTATATTTGTTGCTTGCTGTGCCAGTTCACAGGCGACTCCTGAACTTATTCCTACTGTAATTAATGGGCTGACACAAGCCTCCCCCCCCCCCCCCGAGTCTCTGCCTTGCTCCTGCAACCATGCTGCTAAGTTTGATACCTTGCATGTTGTTATGTGTCCTAAATTCTCTAGATTACATTTTAAGTTTATGTGCCCGTCGTTTTTAGCCCAGAATATTATGCAAGTCAGACCTGCACTATAGTATCTTCAATTTTTACACTCACCAACTGTCTGTTTATATCGCACTTGGTTTTTATCTGGGGTATTTCATTCTTATGTATGAGATGTTGTGCTTCGGGTGGACAGTTTACTGATATTACTACATTTGTATCTTTATGTACTTTTATGATGTGTTTTAGTCAATTCGAATAAAGACGATTGTTTGATTGAGCTAAACGTTTACTAAAGGCCTTGGAACCAGGACCATTCTTACATGAACATAAAAAAACCTCATGAAGAAAATCTAGATCCACGCAATCCAGCAAACTACAAGCCAATCTCCATCAGCCCAGTCCTATGTAAACTGTTTGAAAGAGCAGTATTTCTTCAATGCTCTAATTCTACTGAGGAAAATAGCATGATGTCGAACCAACAATCTGAATTTGAACCACATAGAGGAAAAGTCAGCTCCTGTATCCACATGGGATGAACTAAACCTCACTGTGTTTAAAAAAAAAAGGAGTGGCTGCTTTATTGTTTCTGGACTAAGCAGCATTTGGCACAGCTCACCACCATACACTACTGCACAGATTTCAGTAACCTCACTGTATGTAAAAACACCCCAAAATGGATAGCCTTTGACCTGAGGTAGACAAATCCTGGTTTTCATACCAAGTTTCATTTCTGCCCCAACAGCAAACATTGTGGGGCCCTTGGGGAACAATTTCTCTTCTCCTGTTCACCATCCTTCTAACCCCCTATCAGAAGTGATCAGATCATTCAACCATACATGTTACAACTATGCCGATGACACACACATCATCCTAAAAATGGATGGCCCAGAAGACCACTGCAACTATTGCCCATATGCCTTAGAGGCATGGATGATAATTATCCACCTAAAGACAGAAATTATGACCTCTGGCAATAGCATTAACACCAGCGTACAGACAGTGTGCCCAAGAGATGGGATGCCATGCCAACCATGTCAACGGAAGTGAAAAACCTAGGATTAACAATGGAATCAGATCTTTCACTGAAAAAAGATATCAGTGAGGTCACAAAGAGAATATTCTCACAAAAAAATCGGCAGTACTTCTTCCCATACTTATAGTACCTTCAAAAACTGCAAACTAACCTCACTTTTGTGATCTCCAAGCTGAAGTATGCCAATAGGCCTATACTCTGCTTAATCATACATAAAGGTAAACAAATCTAAAATGCTGCATCTTGATTCCTCCTCCACCTTCACCCGAGAGAAAACATTACACCAGTCCTACAAACACCTACTTGGCTACCTGTTGCTAGACCTTCAGTATTGAAAAACCTAAAATGATACGTAAACAGTACAAACAAATCAATATATTGTGCTTCAGATTAGTACCATAAATCATCATACCACCCTACAATAAGAAATGCTTAACAGGCTCCACTTTCTCTATACAACCCACCAGGCACTCTAATTCCTTGCCCATAAAGAGACGAGGCTTCCAGAAGCATTTAACGTTTATAGAGGTGAAAATGATTGTTTTCTCAATTATATCAACCACTGACTCTGAGATAGAGCCCAGAGTGATAATCCTTTTACCAGTATAAGCACAGTTCAGAGCCCGGAATAGTACGACTATCACACCATAACAGAAGACCAACACAGACACTCAACCCAAATTGGGGCGCTCCACCCACCATAACCTCATAATGACCTTCATATACAAATGTACTATAGTAACTATGCCTCTCGAATCAACACTAGGAGTACCTTCTGCCACTCTCAACCTAAAGGCTTGCAACCTGCCCAATGGTATATAAGACTCTAACCATAGCCACCCACACTTTATGGTCATAGTGAACGATGTTTACCCTACCCAAGATGGAGGATAATCAATTCTGTCTTTGGCAAATCTCTTAGTACCAATTTGACATAATCCAAAGTCAAGGTCAAGTCCGTATCCAGCCCCTCTAAAAAAAAAAAAAAAAAAAGTGCTAATGGAATATAGGCAGCGTAAATGTTGGTGGTTTTTATATGTGCCAGTCTTTATGTAATTAGTTTTGAACTAAGTGAATACGAATTAGGCCTCAAATCTTGGAGAGTTGGGACAGTTCTTACAAAGGATGTCCGTTCTTTTCGTGCCACTTGGCACGCATACGAAGAACTAACGCTGTCTTTTTTTTTTTTTACAGACTTTTTTTGATGTTTTGTCAAAGATTTTTTCCTTGTGTGTTGAAGGATGACTTCTAGAAAGGTAGGGTTTAAGCCGTGTGGCACTTGTCGCCGCGCCATGTCAGTTACATGCCAGTACCTTGTGTTCTTATGATGTCTCAAGTGCGACCACAACTCTAAGTCATTCTCGGACTGCCAGGCCATGGCGCCAAAGGCTTTGAAGGAGCAGTCCCTAAAGCTGCATGCGGCCCGCCACTCAATGCCATCTAGTGCGACTCCTAGGAGGTCTCGGTCCGGATTGAGGAAAAGAAAGAAGTTCGTGGAACCGCTCCACGAACCCCAAGTTTTATATATTGCACTTAAGGTCCTCTGTAAACTCTAGGAAGAAGCACAAAAAGAAGTTGTCTTGACAGACTTTGACTTCACCTTGTCTGTTTAAGATTGATGAGATGTGTGGAACATCGACGTTCCAGGCATAGTTCTGCAGAGCCATTGTCAGGTCCGACTCCGTTCCCACCCCCTTTTCTGGGATCCAGAGCAAACCCCACTCAAAGTTTGTACGAGGTCATGTGTTGAGTATTTGAGGGGGCCGACCTCTCCTGGCCCCGCGGGGTCAAAAGAGGCACCATCAGGTTTTGCGCCGACGGCTCTATTGTGATTTCATGGACCAGATTTCGGATCGGTGGCAGTGATGCTGACGCGACCGTCCCTGGTGCCGGTCCTGAAGTCGATGCCCCTGATTTGTTGTTATCTCTTTTCCATCCAGGGGAGAGGGAGGGGCCTCCAACCGACTTCTGGGTCGCAGTCTGGTATTATATGGGGCTCGTAAATCCTCTCCACCCGTGGAGCATTTGAGCGTGTACTATCGGTGTAGTGGTAAGTAAGGAGGCCATTCGATTACGGGTGGCTGCCTGTGATCTTTTGCAGATGATGATACGAGACGCTGAGTCTCGTTATAACTAGCGGGTGAGTGGGACGCCCAGTGTATCCAATAGCGGGGTAATCAACAGGGATTCCTATGTAACATGCAATATTGTATATATGTGGCCATTCAATACGGGCGGCTGCCTGTGATCTTTTGCAGATGACGATACGAGACGCTGAGTCTCGTTACAA
Organism: Lissotriton vulgaris; assembly: GCF_964263255.1. Taxonomy (NCBI): domain Eukaryota; kingdom Metazoa; phylum Chordata; class Amphibia; order Caudata; family Salamandridae; genus Lissotriton; species Lissotriton vulgaris. The sequence goes on from NC_141687.1 coordinate 837,280,930, forward strand.
CTGATCCAGCGGGCCAAAGGAAATTCTGTCTCATAAGCACATCTCAACACCACGAAACTCACCACTATTCACAATTTTAACACTAGGCCCATAAATGACTGAGACATGAATTGACCAACTGAATCATATGACCTAATTAATCAAATCACTTAAATGAACATTTAATTAAGTCAAAACCTAGGCAATTGGATTAACTGATGGTAACTTAATATGAAATAAAGACCAGCTTGTCATTTCAAAATCTATTTTATTAACTTTATTCTAAAAATAAGAGCATTAAACTTGAAATCTTTTATTAGCAAACGATAGCATCTTTTAATTAAGGCACAAACTTAATAAACTGTTATGAAGCAAGTCAGAAACAATGAATTATTTGCAAATTAATTTTCCATATTAAACTATTTCCCTGTCTAACTCTGTCTCAACCTAAAAAGGAAATTATTATTAAAGTCAGAACATCTTATGTGCGCCAAAAGTCCAACAGCACGTCATCAGGTATCAGGAAACAGCAGCAGGGCTGTACAAAGGAACCAGTTTTTATAACTTTTTTAATAACTAAGAAACTAAATTCTAAAAGTCACCAAAAATCCTGCTTTACTATTGGCTGAGCCATGTCAGTCCACCAGCATGTCACTCATTCCTGACCAAGTCCGGGACACATCATAAGCCCTTATTGTTATTAGATTCCATCCTTCTAGCTTCCTTAAAAATGCAACATTTAACCGAGCAAGTAAACTTCCACTTCCTTAACTTGGCAGGCAATACAGTCTCACTGTCCTTGGTGCTCTCTCCAAGAACACGACTTTGACTCGACCATCAACTGTTCAGCACATTATTCCTTTGTTTTGGCAGGAAATTCTTTCTTTATCACAGCGCGTGAGTGAAGGCTTCACTCTGGTCAAGTCCTCATTTCAGCTCTGCCATGGCACCCATTTTCTAAGGCCCACTCGGAAAACTAATATTTAAACAAACACAAGACAGTAATTAATTAGAGAATTGAGACCATTCTGTTACCCACCCCTTTTACTAATGTTAACCCATTCATCTATATTACCTAGCTTTAAGCACAAGAAATGAACAAAACTCTGTCACATAAAAGACACGACATAAACAAGAGCACTTTTAAGAATAAGCACATGCTATTATTTAAAACAGCCACAGCTAATGTTGACAAAACAGAAAGACAAAGTTAATATATTATTCAAAAGTAGTGACTAATGCAACAAGAGCACATATTATTAATCCCACGTGTTCATGAAGGTGCACATTATTCTAGGTTGAATTAATACAAAAACATGCAACACTCAATATATTATTAATTATGGGAGTTAAATCTGCGAACAGTAACTCAGTAAATTTTAAAAGTTCGCTTCATCAATCCCTCATCTGGTGATTTCTAAATCACCAAACAAAACCCAAAAATGTTACCCAAAATGTTAACTTTTTAGAAATCTTATATTATGAACACTCTCTGTGTTAGTAAATCTAAACTCCTGTTTCATCAGTTTGTCTGGAGCTCTCATATTTAGCTCTACGAAATTCTTCCATTTCTATCTCCTTCTCCTGAGCCTTTCTAAGTTTATAGATTCTCTTCTTTTCCCTCACATGCTTCTTTCTCTTGTGAATCATGCAGTTGATTTTTAACAAAAGTGTTACTATAACAATGATTATTACAGGATAAAGTACTTTGCCAATGATTGAACTGCCAATTTCAGCAAACCATTCCCTAATTGCCCCAAATCTTTTGCCCAAACGTTCTGAGAAATTGTCACTTTCCATGGGTTCTATTTCTGAGTGAAATTCAGTGATATTCTTTATAAGCAACTCTATGTTCTGGCTTTTGTCTGGGATATAAGTGCAGCAATGCTGAACATCTAAAATCCCACATTCTCCTCCCTCTTTTGCTAGGAGAATGTCTAAAGCAAGTCGGTTCTGCATAACCATGCTTCTGGTGGCAATGAGTTCAGTATTGACTAATTGGAAACCACTTGCAGCATCAGTGGACAATCTGTCAACAATTGTGGAAACCTTTCTAATTTTAATTGCATTCAGGGTTATTCCCACCATAGGAATGATTGCACCAAATACATCTCCCATGATTTCAGAGAAGCTTTCTCTCTTGTACCTATTCAGGTGTTTGCCAATTTCAAATGAAACTTTCCCATTTCTGTCCACATGGAAAATTTTAGGAAAGACTAGACCAAGGTAACATGTGCCATACCAATGGTCCGGGAGACTAAAATATGCTTTGTTCCCACAAACAAAATAAATTCCAGGGAAAATTGGATCCTTACCACCTTTATATCCCCAACCCCCTACAATACTGGTAATATTGGCTAGCACCGACAAAATAATTGTCGTAGAGCGTGCTGTCTCTTCTAATACAGAATTTTCCACTAACAGGATCATCTATGTGAATAGCAGCATATCTATTTTCACCATTGAGCTTCTCATCCTCGAGCTGCCAAAACTTGGATTTAGTCTGTTTCAGCATCTCATTTCTTTTGTAAATCGCCCTCCTCTCCTCAACCAACTTGAGAAAAGATATTTCTTCACCTCTCATTTTGCAGGTTAAATTATTTTTGTAAGCATACTCGTAAGTGAATTCATTAGTTACCAGAAATAATTCCCTCATCTGTTTAGCAGGTCTAACTTTGTTAAGACTATGTACAACTTTCAGGTTAGCAAATATTTCATCAAAGTCTGAGTAATAGTACTCCAGACGACCTGTCTGATAGAACAAACTAGCTATAACACTGCATGTTATTCCATAAGTAAGGGGAAGCATATTATACTTGACCCCTTCAGAAACTGAAGTAGGAAGCTTAACGCAAACATAACAATCTTTAACATCCATGACTCTTACATACTCTGACAAGAGTCTTGAAAAAGAATTAGTAGAAAAATCACCAACAGATCTGTCTTGGTGGATCTCTGGCTTGTGCTCAATAACCCTGTTAGTTTTGCCTGCAACAACATGAGCAGCTTGTTTAGATTCAGCTTTGCTCGTCATATTTACCTTATAATCCTCTTTGTCTATACCAAGAGGAAAAATGACTGCCAAAATTAACCAAACTAAAATTATGTGAATCACACAAATGGAAGACATTTTACAACATCTCCTGAGGATAGCACACCTTGAATTGTCAGTATTAGGCATTCTTCTTTTTTGTTGTTGTTCTTTTTGTTTTTTTTACTCGAACAAAAAATTCAAAAATAGTAGTAGTAATACTTTAAACACCTCCCCTTTAAAAAAAATTTTAGTAACCCTCTAACAGCTTTTCTTCGACCTTGCGTCTTACATAAAAGTGTTTTCAGCTAACACAATTTCTTCGACCTTGTGTCACCTAACACAATTTCTTCAGCCTTATGCCAAAAATAAACCTCAACTCATAGAAAATTATTTCTAATCATTGTCACTGTTTTCTTCCAAATCTTCCTGACTACTACTACTAATCTCAACTACTGGTGTAATTATAATGTAGGCCCACTCAGGAGATTTGTACTTCTGATTTGGCTTCAATGGTCTTTTTTCCTTTCTGCTAATTACTTCAATTTTGCAGCGTGAATCTTTCTGGATTCACTATGCTGTGCATATTCCGCGGTCTTGTGGTTGGGTCCGGATTCGTAGTCTTTTCTTTGTTTTTTTTTTTTTTTCGTCGCCCAGGTGGGCGTCGGCGTTACCCCTCCTTGGGTGTATTTCCAGTGACGTCGGCATGCTTCCTGCGGAAGCTCCCACCCTTGGGCGCCATCTTCAGATTCTTTTTTCCGCGGTCGGGTCTGGATCGTTCCCGTTTGGGCTCCAGACATTTTTGGAGAAAGTACTAGGAAAAGATTGAAATTGGAGAAGATATCGAAAGAAAAAGACTACAGAAGACTTCGCCGACCACTGACCGGCGAAAAGAAGGAGAGATCATCGAGGACTTCGACGATCGTCGACGTCCACGCGGCCAGGGAGGCCTGAACACTCGATGATGGACAACACGCCGTTCAAGTTCTGCCCTAACTGCCACCACAAGTACGCGCAGAAAGACCAACACCCGGTTTGCAACCTTTGCCTACCGGTAGACCACAGAAGCGAGGACTGCAACGCCTGCTCCGCCTTCGCCCCGAAGACCCTTCGTGTGAGGAAGAGCCAGAGGGTAGCGCACGCCACCCTCCAAGGAAAAGCCCCGACGCCATCGCGGTACGACCTGGGGATGTCCTCGGAGGAAGAGGACAATGCTGCCGCCGAAGACGACAGCTACACGGTCGTAGAGACCGATTACACGAAGACATCTGATAAGGTAGGAGACTCGTCGTTCCCCAAGAACACGAGAGACTCTGAGTCTCGAAAAAGCGAGGGCAAGACCCCGAAAGCGTCGACGCCGAGACACCTGGCGTCCGCGACTACCCACAGGCCCAGCAGATCCTCTGAGAAGGAGTCCCTGGCGCCGAGAGCTGTTGAACAGCAGAAGTCGTCGAAGATCGTCCCCGAAAAGGACTGATCGACTTCGAGGGAGAAAGACCCTAAAGCCCCGACGCCGTCCAGGGACCCGAAACCCAGTTCGACGTCCAAGCCCTCGGCACCGAAAATCTCACAGCCGAGCCAGGCACCAAAGAGAGGGGCCGAACAATCCGGCGCGGACAACGCGGCCGAGATGGAGAAGAAAAGACGGCGACTAGAAGCCGAAATGGAAAACATCTTGCAGCGGAAAAAAGATTTCTACGCCAAGATGAGAGCCTTCATGATTCCCCACAAGACCAAGCCACCCGTGCAAGAACTGGTCGAGGAGGAAGACGAACACGTCGAGGAACATGAGCCTGGCGCCGAAATGGTCAACGACCAGGAAGAGGACGAGAATCCCTACGAAGCTTACAGCTATGAGGAGGAAGAGGACAGCAGGTTGGACGCCGAGTCGGCCACCTCTGACCCGCAGGAGGAGTATTAACTGGATGTCGACACCGAGAGCCCGGAAGAGGCGGTCGACCCCTACCCCTCGAGGCCATCGCCGCCGGACGACATCGGGGCCTACAACTCGGTGAGAAGGTCTGCGGCAGCAGCTTTCAAACTCGAGCTCGGCGAAGAGAAGCAGAAAGCGGACTTTCTTCTCGAGACATTACCCCCCACGCAAACAAGGAGCCAGTATCTACCTATGCTCGACAGCGTCTTGGCGCAGGGGATGGAAGCATTCAGGGAGCCCGCAACATGCAAGGCAGTCACTCCCAGCAGAACGGAAAAGAAGTACAAGCATTCATCAAAGGACCCAGCCTACATTCGAGGCGTGGTCTCAGCTGACTCCATCATCACGGCCACAGCAAGGAAGAGGGCTAACGTGGCCACTACTTCTGGACCGCCTCCTGATAAGGAGAGCAAAAGGATGGACTTAGTGGGAAGAAGGATCGAACGGATTGCCGCGACCCAATGGTGCATGGCTAATTCCAATGCCCTCATAAACAGGCACATGTACCAGATCATGGAGGAGCTAGGAAAACTGGCGAAAGACCTGCCCCAGGAGGCCAGGCAGAAGGCCGAGAAACTGGTGGAAGACGGGAAGAATGCGGCAAATTGTTGCCTCAAGACGGCCCTAGATGGTGCAGACACCTCCAGCAGGCTCATGATGATGGGTGTCACGGAAAGAAGACACGCATGGCTCAGAATCTCGGGCTTCAAGCCAGAGGCGCAACACAGCATCTTGAACACTCCGTTCAACGGCGAGACGCTGTTCGGGACAACAGTTGACGACAAACTCAGTCAACTCAAGAAAGACAATTAAACTGCACGATCAATGGGAGCTTTGCAGTTCAGAGGCAACAAGAGGGGCACCCAGTCACCCAGTTACATTCAGCTTTCCAAGCCCTTTTCCTGAATTTTCTTATATGAAACTCTTCATCACTCTCATCTGAGTCAGTTTCATAGATTTCAATTCTGTATCTAGGAACTTCTTTACTCGGCAGCTTCACTCCGTTAGGAACAACATCTCTGTAGCTGGTACTTGATAATTCGTTCTCCTCCTCTTCTGGAATTACTTCTAACTTCCCAGTTTCAGAATCTTCGTTCCTGTTTTCAGAGCTTCCAATCTGCTTTTCAATACTTTCCTGATCTTGATTCTCTTCTGACACAGTTTCTTTTTCAGTTCTCTTTTGTAGAACATCTTCATCATTCTCTGAATCAACAACCACAATTTCTAGATCTTTTTCATTTGATGCCTGATCCGCATCAGAATCTTCCAGATGTCGACTTTCCTGTCGATCTTCAGAATCTGGATCTTCAGGTTCTGCTTCAGAGTCTGAATCAGTTGTTGTGTCGTCACTATCCTCATCAGGATTATCAGGAGGTGGTACACGAATGGTATGACTTGCATGCACCCACCTCTTCAGACCCTTACATTTAACAGCATTTGTTGTGACTAGTATCACCTGTCTTGCTTTTTGCCACCTAGGTACTAAACAGTTTCTTCTCCGATGAACCTTTTTTCTGACCCAGTCTCCTGGCAATAGATCATGAGCCTACTCCTTTTCTTTTGAAATCACATCTGTTCCCACCTGATGGAATACAGAAGTTACCACGTCAGATAACTGCTTGCAATATTCTATAATTGCACTTTCATTTATTGTTAACAATTTTCCAACTGGTATAAAAGCCTGTCTCATTACTCTTCCCGTGAGTATATCATGAGGGCTAAGACCTGTCCTTTTATCTGGTGTGCTCCTCAAAGACATCAAAACAAGTGAAAGTGCATCTGTCCACTTCATCCCTGTAGCTAGGCACATTTTTCCAATTCTATTTTTACTTGTGCCATTAATTTGTTCAACCACACCTGATGCTTCTGATCTGTATGCACAATGTAATTTTTGCTTTATACTGAAAGCCTCACAAATTAATTTTAGCAATCTGTTTTCAAAGTGTGTGCCACGATCACTTTCAATGGTCACTGGAAATCCGTACCTAGGTATGATCTCCCTTAAAAGCAATTTTGCCACAGTAACTGAGTCATTGTGACGAGTTGGGAAAGCTTCCACCCATCTTGAAAAGAGACAGACAATAACAAGGACATATCTCAGCCTGTTATGGGGTGGCATGTCAATGAAATCCATTTGCAACCTGGTAAAAGGACCATCCTCCCGTCCTATGGTTCCCATGCTTACAACTGTTTTTCTGTTTGAATTGATTTGCTGGCGGATCAAACATCTCTGGCAAAGTGACTCCGCAATAATCCTAAATTTTGGATTATACCAAGTTTCTCTGAACATTCGAATCATCGAGTCTCTTCCTAAATGACCTGGACCATGATACATCCGAGCCATGTCAGCAATCATGCAATTGGGCATAACAGGTCTGCCATCTTTGTAAACCCAAATTTCATCTTCCTCCCTCTGTCTGCAACCTTCTTTGAAACATGTGTTTTTCTCCTCAACATTTTCCTCCATCTTGTAAATCTTTTACTCCCTGCCATGTTTCAACTACAGATATTAGCATGAGAGAGGTCATAATATGATTGTTGTCTTTTTCCCGATTAATTGAAAGATTGTTTTTCGCACGGAACGTGCAGTTTCATCTGCAAAGGTATTTCCTTTAGTAATATAGTCCTCACCCTTCTTGTGCGCTCCACATTTGACAACAGCTATTTTTTCTGGTAATTGAATCCCATCGATCAGTCTTTTGATCAATTTTGCATTTCTGATTGGAGTTCCCGCAGAGGTCAAATAACCTCTTTGAGACCAGAGCTGGCCATAGTCATGGACTACGCCATATCCATACTGACTATCAGTCACTATGGTAACCTTTTTCCCTTTTGCTTTTTCACATGCACGAATTAAACCAATTAATTCTGCCACTTGTGCTGAACGAATTCCTTCAAAAGTTGAACCTTCAACTATTTCCGAAACTGTGCAAACTGAATATGCTGCTCTCAGAATGCCTCCGTCTGTTCTTAGACAGGAGCCATCAACAAAGTAAACAATGTCTGACTCTGGTAAAGGCACATCTTTAATGTCTCTTCTAGGTTTAGTACAGTATTCCAAAACATCTAAACATTCATGGTCAATATCATCAGCCTCATTATCAATTTCAGAAACCACACCATCCGTGCAATAGATACATTATCTGATCCCAAAATAACCTTTTCATATTTCGTCAATCTGTTACTTGACAAGTGCTGTGTTTTACTTCTGGTAAGAAGTGTTTCGACTGAATGAGGTACATATACTTCTACAGGAAACCCCATTATGATTCCTTCACTTTGCTCAAGGCTTACACTTGTTGCAGCCACTGCTTTTAAGCAACCTGGCAATGCTTTTGCAACAGGATAAAGAACAGCTGAAAAGTAAGATATTGGTTTCCTCATTTTTCCATGTTTCTGAATTAGAACTGACAATGCACAACCTTCCCTTTCACTGCAGTACAGCTCAAACTCCTTGTCATTATCTGGCATCCCCAATTCTGGTGCTTCACATAGACTTCTCTTTAGCTTTTCAAAAGCCTCTAATTCTGTTTTTGTCAAAACAATCGGGTCTTCTATGTCTGCCTTTGTCAGCCTTTGCAGTGGTTTCGCAATTGCTGAAAACCCACAAATCCATTGGCGACAATAACCAACCATTCCTAGAAACATTCTGATCTGTCTTTGTGTTGTTGGTGGTTGTATTGCTCGAATCATTTTTATTCTTTCAGTTGTCACTTGTCTGATTCCCTTTGCAATTCTGTGACCAAGGTATTTAACCTCTTGTTTGAAAACTGTAGTTTCGCAGGTGACACTTTATGTCCCTCATCTGCTAATCGATTCAACAGTGTAATAGTGTCTGTTACACAATTTTCTCTAGTTTTTCCAGCCACAAGGAGGTCATCAATGTACTGGACCAACGTTGACTTTCCAGGCAACTCTAAATCTTCCAGGGATTTCTTTAACAACTGATTAAAGATAGATGGACCTTCAGTATACCCTTGAGGAATACGACACCATGCTAAAATGCGATCCTGGAATCTGAACGCAAACATTTGTTGGCTATCTGGATGCAGTGGTACTGTAAAGAAGGCATTACATAGGTCAATGACCGTATACCATTCTACATCATGCGGAATCTGATATAGAATTACCGCTGGGTTTGGTACAACTGGACAGCAAGGAACAACGATTTTATTAACCTTTCTCAGGTCTTGAACTATTCTGTAAGTCCCGTTTGGCTTATTGATTCCCATAATCGGTGAATTACATGGGCTGCTCTCAATCTCTCTTAAAACACCTTGCTTAATGAATTTTTCAATCACAGGAATGACACCCTCAATAGTTTCAGCTTTCATTTTGTACTGGGGAATGTTTGGAAAATCTATCCCTTGCTTCACAGTAATTTTTACTGGGTCCACATGTTTCATTAAACCCATTTCATCACCAGTTAAATCCCAAATTTTCGGATTAACTGCCTCTTTCAATTCTTCAGGTAAATTGTTTTTATCGAAAGCAGGAAACATTTTATTTTCTTCATCAACCATTAGCATTGTTAATTTATACAGACCATCTTCTTCTAAGGTCTGAAGCTCAATACCATCCGGTGAGCAATATATTTTACAGTTCATTTTATACAACAAATCCCGACCTAATAGGTTAACGGGACTGCTGTTACAGACAACAAATCTGTGTTTGTCTTTGTAATTCCCAATTTCTACATCAACTGGTTTTGTCAAATCTATCTTTATTTGTTGATTAGCTACACCAACCACCTGGATTGTCTCACCCGAGAGAGGAAAATGTTCAATTTTCACTGATCTAACAGTAGAACGGGTAGCATCAGTGTCCACAAGAAAAGTGACATCTACATCATTCACTTTACCATTTACAAATGGACCTGACTGATCTACCTCAATAGTGGCTCCAAGTACACAGTCTTCCTCCTCTCTCAGGCACCGTCATGAGTAATCTTCCGAATCACTGCTCTCATTTTCTTTTAGCCAAAATTGTTGAGAGACATTCGACACATTCACTTTTTGTGATTTGTTTACCTGTTCAGCTCCGCAGAATCCCGTCTCAGGACTGTATCTCTGTGCATTCATACAATTTGGTAGAGGTGGCTGTGGAATTTGGCTCTGCTGATTCACTTGGCTATGCTGATTCACTAACTGTCGCTGTAGCTGCTGACTAATTTCATTTAACTGTCGCTGTAGCTGTTGCTGCTGATTTATCTCACTCTGCATCTGTGGATTTAATGATGAATTTTTTAAATTTCTGAGCGGATTTTTACACTCTCGCTTCCAATGTCCAATTTCGCCGCAATTAAAACATGGGAGCTTTTGTTTTAGCTCTATAATATTTATATTAAATTTGGGCTTATTCACAGTTTCCCTTGAACTTTCCTTGATTCTGCTGGAAATTTTTATTTTCTAAGTTTGCTATCTGCTGTTCAGCCACCTTCACTTGTGCCCACATTGCCTTTTCCTTAAGCTTCTTTTGCTTTGCATCTATCTCATCACTGCAGTATTTTGCTTTCCTCAGGATATCATCAATTGAAAGTGATTACCAGCCGACAATTCCATTTCTAATCATTTCTCCAATTTCAGGTTTCAAGCCATAAACAAATCTATAAATGAAGTGACTCCTGTCCTTTTCATTTAATTTTTCATAGCCACTGTATTGTTTGAATACAAGGAGTAATCTTTCATAAAAGGAATTAACTGATTCTTTTGGTTCTTGGTTTGTCCTGTCTATTTTAACCCAATCTACTTCTTTTGCAGGAATCTTGTTTTTCAGCCAGACAATTACTTTGTCATAGAAATCCATGACATCGTCTGAAGGAGCACCTGTTATTTTATGTCGAGCTGGTTCTTCTCTGGGCCAACCAACAGAAATTTTACATTCTGTCCAAAGATCTGATGGGACAACAATGTCAAAGAAACCATCAAGGTCAATCCAAAGAACTTTTGAAACTTTTATAAATCTGTCAACCTGACGATACCATTCTACTGGCTTTTCTCTCAGCCGAGGGAAATCATTTGTAAAAAGCAGAATGTCCTGTCTTGTCCATGGAACATGAACATAACCTCCACCAGCTATTTCCCTCATAGGAAATTCATTTAAAACTTCTCCTCTTTCTCTCTTTTCTTCCTCTCTTTTCTTTGTCCATTTAACTCTCTATTTACTTAATTCACCTAACCTTTTTAGAAACACAATTAACTCTTTTACATGGGTTATCCTGCCTGTGGTATTCAGGTTCTCAATATCTTTCTCTGAAAAATCCACTCTAATGTTTTTGCAATTGCTTCTGTCGACTTGAATCTATTTCTAATTCAGCAGCCACTTCTTCAAATTGATCATATTTATTTTTCGTTTTCCATTGAATACTTTTGCAAATAAACAACAGTTCATCGTCCTGATATTGCTTCAAACAGTCAGTACCAATTGTGCCAATAATTAATTCTTCTAAATCTGCTTTTAATTTTGCAACATCAAGTTGTTTAGACTCAGGAACTTGTGGAATCTGTGTTAAATCGGTTTTATTCGTGGTCTTTTCTAAAGACCCAGAATCGGAACCTGCAGCTGATGGTGTGACACCATTTGACAAACTTTGATTAAAATTTAAATTTGGCATTGTTTTATCTCGATTAATTTGTTAATTCAGAATATATTTTTTCAGCCACTTTCTGAATTTCCGCATTTAATAGATTTGTCAAAACTGAATGTCTGTTTTCACCTTGTTCAAAAACTGGTACAACAGGACCAATTGTTACTGGTACTGTTACTGCTTCCATCCCTTTTGTTAATTGCTGAATTAATTCTCCCTTCGCTTTTAAATATTCTGATATGTTTGGTATATTTTCAGGTACCTCTGCTCTTTTGTCATTTCTCTGGAAATTATTTCTCAAATCTGAAATCTCAGGATAATTTCTGCTTTCTTTTGTGGTATTTGATTTACTTCTTGTCCTTGCCCTTTCAGGTAATCTTAAAAATCTGGTTGAATTTTCATCAACCTCTCTAGGAGGTGCACTAAGAGAAATTCCTAAAGAACTTCTCGGGGTAGACTGTGAACAGCTTGGCTGATAAGGTGGTGGATTAATAAGAATTTCTTCTAAAACTGCATCATCTAATTCTTCATCAAGATTACCTTTTTTCCAGGAATTCTTTTGAATTGATGTTTCAACAACCATTTCTCTAACTGGGTACAAACCATCATGCATGTCTCCTCTTCTCCAACGACGCACTCTATCCTGATGAGTTTCCCTATTTATATCTAATTTTGGGCCTCTCGATATTCCCCAGTTTTCTCGTTCGAGCTCCAACATTTCAATTTCACATTCAACTATATCTTCAAATTGAGTGGGTCTGGGCTTTGGCGTAAGAGCCATCATTTTATCTCAAGTTTCTTAAAACTTTAACATTAAACGATCCGTCTTCTGGCCACGCTAAAACACCATCATTCTTGGTATATTGCATCCAATTTTCAAACCAGAGATCCGTATGATAACCATATTCTCCTTCCATATATGCTGCGGTTGTTTTGTACTTATGAAGTAATTTTCAACCACGCGCTTCAATTTTCTTGTCAGGATTGAATACATTTTTAAATTTCTGAAACCATGAAGGCTTCTTTTTCTCTTTATACCAATAACTCATGATTTAAAACTATTCCGTTTAATTTAGAAAAAGATTTTAAGTATTTCCTTGTTGTTCCGCTACTCTAGCCAATCCGTACGCGAAACTCACCAACAAGCCAATCAGGTTAAGCCACGTCACTACCTTGCTCAACCAACAAAAATACTTTTTTTCGGAAAAGACCAATCAGCTAACAGCTCATTTTGGTCACGTGAACCAATCAGTGCGCTTGCTGTGACATATGTTAACCAATCGCAGCGCAAACCCTGTGACGTATGCTGCTGCTGCAGCTTCGCTGTCTTCGCTCCGCAAACTCACCCCTCCGTCACAAAAAAAATTTCACAGCGCCATTTTAAAACAATTCTTTTCAATGAATTTCAGTTAATAACTACGGAAAAACAAACCATTTGTCGGTTTCGCTAAACAAAGTGATAGTTTTACCAGACATTCAAGATTTCACTCTCGTGAAATAGACGACGCTATTTTCACAAAATCAGTTTTACACATTCATTTGGAAAACCCTATCCATGTATACATGAAATCTTTGGCAGGATTCTAACCAACCAATAGAAATCCACAATCGCCAGTAAGAATAGACGACGCCACCTTACACTTCACACAAGCTCGGTAAAATCCTACTACTCTTTTCGCAACGAATTTTAAAACGGGCTCCTAGTCCCTATACTCAGAGCTACAATCTCATAGGCAAACCTCTCTATACATACAACCTGTCATACCTAAAATCCCTACACTTGTGCTGTACGTCCACAACACTTAGTGATATTTCAGTACCACTACTTTTAAAACAGAACAAATGAACTGTGTAACTTCACATGTCACACTACTCTGCCGGCACATAACCAGGATTTTTCTCACTGCTGGAAAAACCTTTCGACAACATATAACAACTAGACAAAACTTAACATATGTTAAACATGTATCCTATGTAATTAGCATGTAACATGTCAGTTACCATAGTAACCATCCTCTGCTACCAGAGAATTGATCCAGCGGGCCAAAGGAAATTCTGTCTCATAAGCACATCTCTACACCACGATACTCACCACTATTCACAATTTTAACACTAGGCCCATAAATGACTGAGACATGAATTGACCAACTGAATCATATGACCTAATTAATCAAATCACTTAAATGAACATTTAATTAAGTCAAAACCTAGGCAATGGATTAACTGATGGTAACTTAATATGAAATAATCAAGACCAGCTTGTCATTTCAAAATCTATTTTATTAACTTTATTCTAAAAATAAGAGCATTAAACTTAAAATCTTTTATTAGCAAATGAAAGCATCTTTTAATTAAGGCACAAACTTAATAAACTGTTGTTATGAAGCAAGTCAGAAACAATGAATTATTTGCAAATTAATTTTCCATATTAAACTATTTCCCTGTCTAACTCTGTCTCAACCTGAGAAGGAAATTATTATTAAAGTCAGAACTTCTTACCTGCGCCAAAAGTCCAACAGCACGTCATCAGGTATCAGGAAACAGCCAGCAGGGTTGTCCAAAGGAACCAGTTTTTATACCTTTCTAACTAACTAAGTAACTAAAATCTAAAAGTCACAAAAAATCCTGCTTTACTATTGGCTGAGCCATGTCAGTCCACCAGCATGTCACTCTTTCCTGACCACGTCCGGGACACATCATAAGCCCTTATTGTTCTTAGATTCCATCCTTCTAGCTTCCTTAAAAATGCAACATTTAACCGAGCAAGTAAACTTCCACTTCCTTAACTTGGCAGACAATACAGGCTTCACTGTCCTTGGTAATCTCTCCAAGAACACAACTTCGACTCGACCATCAACTGTTCAGCACATTATTCCTTTATTTTGGCAGGAAATTCTTTCTTTATCACAGCGCGTGACTGAAGACTTCACTCTGGTCAAGTCATTATTTCAGCTCTGCCATGGCACCCATTTTCTAAGGCCCACTCAGAAAACTAATATTTAAACAAACACAAGACAGTAATTAATTAGAGAATTGAGACCATTCTGTTACCCACCCCTTTTACTAATATTAACCCATTAATCTATATTACCTAGCTTTAAGCACAAGAAATGAACAAAACTCTGTCACATAAAAGACACGACATAAACAAGAGGACATTTAAGAATAAGCACATGCTATTATTTAAAACAGCCACAGCTAATGTTGACAAAACAGAAAGGCAAAGTTAATATATTATTCAAACGTATTGACTAATGCAACAAGAGCACATTTTATTAATCCCACGTGTTTATGAAGGTGCACATTATTCTAGGTTGAATTAATACAAAAACATGCAACACTCGTTAATATATTATTAATTATGGGAGTTTAAATCTGCGAACAGTAACTCAGTAAATTTTAAAAGTTTGCTTCATCACAACTAACTGGTGAGTGGGACACCCAGTGTATCCAATAGCGGGGTAATCAACAGGGATTCCTATGTATAATGCAATATTGTATATATGTGGCCCATTTCCCCCTGTCTAGATGACATATATACATTCTTAAACACACCTTGAAGCACTTAATAATCTAATGATACTGGAGGTGGAATAAGAATTTTTGATAATTACATTACCATGATGAGGACGGTGAAGTGGTATTTGCGTTCATTCACAGGTACGTTGTTGTTGGCTGCGTATTACTTAACAGTGGAGGCCAAAGTTTGTCCCCCCCCCCCCTGTTGAGTTGCTGGTAGGAGTCCACCTGGCAACCACATGATAACTAGGTCATTTGGTGAAGGAACACCTTGTGGGATGTGTTGTAATTTGGGAATGTCAACACATAATAACCATTTTACAACTTTTGTATAGCACTTTCATTCTTACTTACTTTTATTGTGTTTATCAACCATTACAGACTTAAAGCATCAGTGAGGTTGAGATTCACCCCGTGCCCTGATAAAATTGCCAAAATGTTGTAGGCAATTAAACATGTCGGCCGTTCCAGCTAAAATGGTCTAAACATGCGGTTTCTTTTAACCTGAGTGTGGACACTATCAAAATAAAGAATGTATGGAGTAGTTTTTCACAACTCGTTTTTAACTAGGAAATCTATCCACTTTTCTTCACATTACGGGGTTTAGGCCGTTGATAGAAGCCACTATTATCTACACTTTATCATTTCTTTACCATTTCACATGAGCCTGAAAGTTAGGCAACACTTTCTGTCGAGAAAGTTGCCAATGATGGCAGAACAAGCAAACTGGTGAGTACCAACCAGTAGCTCCATGGATAGTGCTTACATGAGGCACTTTCTGACTTCTCTCACATTTATTCTTTGAAGGGAGTGAGATTAGTTTGGGATGGTTGATACATACAATTTAGAACACTTAGAGGTGGATATGACTGGATCAGTGAGCATAGCCATACCTGAGTAGGAGCTCATCCCTGGAGCTCATCCCTGGTGCTCCCAGGATGGGGGATTACCAAATCGGTAGTTATCCCCCTGATAACCCGGCTATCTGCCATCCACCACAATACATCTCATACATACTACTCATCAATTCGCTAGAACTTCAATTTTAACATGACTTACCTGCAGAATCGATCTTCCTGTGTCTGTTGAGCCTCGCCTCTGCTACGCCTCTCACCGATTGAGTGACCTCCCCGGGACATGTGTGCTTCACCTCCTCTGCTTCTGCCTATGATGTGGTGACGGCAACCATGAAAGGGGGAATTTCGGGCCTCCCAGTGAAGCACCCATCGGGACAACACTGCTGGCTGGCACATGACGTGCTGGCTATAGGTCCCTCAGATCGTGCTGCTGCTAGGATCGCTGGGACTTGGTTTGCAGCTTTTCATTCTGATGCAGCTCTCACCCAGGGTGCGGGTTGCTGGGTGCCCTGCTTCCACTCATCCTGAAGCCTTGGCTGTGAAGTGGCTTGCTAGCCTGGCTCTGTATGCGTGAACGTCCTGCCAGCTTCCTCATTCTGTGTGCCATTCATGACCACTGTAGCCACATCTTCCTGCGATGCACCAGGCATCATGTTGGCTGCTGTGCGCCGTTGCCTCAGGGCCACTCTGCTACTCTGATGACAGGGTAAGTGCCTTTCTACTGCCCCACCTGGAACTTCAACTCTGGGGCTGTTGCTTGCTCCTATTTGGCAAGGTCGCTGCTGTACTATTGTTGCTGTCTATAGCCCCAGCCATCAGACACAATCTTCCTGAAAAAGCAGAAGCCTTTTGTGCTCAGTCACTGCTGGGCAGGGTGACTAACATTGCTGGTAGGAGCGTTTGTAGAGCGCATTTGTTTTTGTTTCTCTGCATCCGATTGCAGGGCTAGTGACCAAACTACCCACCATTTGGTGACTACTATCCAGCCTTTATTCAAAATGGCCGCTCCTGAAGAAGCTTCAATCCCGACCTAATTTACAAACCTCGAAAGAGGCCCATGCTCTCTCTCTTTAGGCCTGTCCCCTGCGAATAGTGAATTGTCCATCTCTGCTCCCCCCTATTCTTTCACTACAGGGGCAGAGCACTGCTTCTTTGCCTTTTGCTACGAAAGAGCATCAATACCAGCCTTCTAGGAAGGTTATTGTAGCTCTATGGCCTTTATACTCTGTCCTTAACTCCTACCTATACTAATGAGGCGGCCATCTGCTGATCCCTCACTAGATCCATCCTCTTTGGGGTAGGTGCTTGCTGCTTCCCCTTGGAGTACTCACTCTTTGGAGCACCCTTGGGCTGGGGTCTCTCTGTTCAACCTCCGAGGGCTCTTCACTCACCCCCTTCTCATTAGGGTATGATCTTGGGCTACTCACTCAGCTCCTTGCTATTCCATTGTGACAACTTCTAGAAATGGCTATCATCTTCTCTGTCAACTTCTCCAGTCTTGGGTAGTATCATGGACCACTCTCTCAGCTCCTCGCTATCCCAATGGGATGGCCTTCAGGTCTTGTATCTTCTCCAGATACTGGACGTGGGATACCCTGCACTCCAATCAGGATTGTAAACACCTTCTACTACCGCAACAACCTGGATCACTATCACTGTTCTTATCCCTAGGGGATCGCCATCTTGGAAAGGTTAGTTACATTTTGTTATCCACTTGTGCTACTCCATTGAAAAGGTATCCAATCTCTTCATGCCCCCCCCCCCCAAGAATTGTCATACTATCCTTGACATCCTAGTCCCTCCTAGCCACAACATTATAAGACTCAATCAAGTTAAGAGAACGGGAGGTGGCATAGCCTGTATTTACCATAACAGTCTCTCAGCAAAGCAGTCCCCCTCTGCAACTCTCTCATCCTGTGAATATCTGTGCATAGACCTCATCAGCGAACATAGACCCTTATGCAACCTGCACATTTTTTACCATCCTCCTGGTGACAATCTCCCTTTGATCGAAAAAACTATGGAAACCATCTCATACAACTTGGATCTCCAGTGCCCCCAGATTTCCCTTGGTGGCTTCAATCTTCACTGGAATGACCTAAATGATCAGGCGGTGAACAGTTTCAAAAACGTCCTAGCAGACCTCCAACTGACTCAATTCTCTGACAGCCCAACGCACAACTTAGGCTCAAAGCTCGATCTAATCATCTCCAATCCCAACTCCATTCAACTGAAATCTATTGACCTTTATGACTGGTCAGATCATCACTATATCACCTTTCAAATCCTTGAAAGATGGAACACCAAAAGATTCCAACCATTGAAACAAAAACATTGGAAAAGAATGTTGCAAAATACAAATAAGCTCATATCTCGTTGCAATCTGTCCCTACCTCCTCCTGCGTGCATATTCGACATCCACAAACGCACTGAACACTACAACTCCATGTTGTTGAGTAGTTCCTATATATTCCTATACAGAATCTGCTCGTTCGGATAACATAAACTGTGGGTTTGGTGGCAGACTGGTTCTGAGCACCCCCATCAAGAATGTTAACCTGTCTGCATTAGCTAGCTCACAGTGTCACTAGAATTTCCTCTTACCGGGGAGAGAATGGTTTCTGGCAACTTTAGAACATGACAACCCTGATCCCTCAGAATCATTTAAACAATGTACTACCTTTCGCTCTGTCCCTCGTGCTCATTTATTCGTCTCATAGTTTACACAGAAGAAACAGTCAGGCGTGTTCTTCTAGTGTAGAACAGATGTGCTGCAACAACCGTTAGACAGTAGCAGATATATATTTCTCCAGTAATTGGGGTGTCTTTCATAGATTCACATGTTTGAATATTCCCCGTCGTTGAAGTGGGAGTCCCACGGTAAATAAAATAGCAATAATGCTAAATATAATAATATATATAATAATATATATATACATATAATACATGAAAAAGAAAGAAAACATAATAGGAATCTCAAAAAAACCATTCTTGCATAGGAATGCATGGTAAAGAGAAAAAACTACTGTAACACATTAGTGTCATTATGTTAGTCCAAATTACAGCCAATCAGACGTCAGCACTCTCTAGAACCTTCTCCTCAGAAGCACAAGCCCTCAGATTTTCTACCGCACGTCGTGTGAAGGGAGTCTCCCTGAGCTCTGCTCAGTTTTTTTTTCTTCAACTCTACTCTATTTCCAGTGTTTTTCACAACATGTCAAGTAAGAAGTCTTTATTTAGACCCTGCTCTTCTTGTGGGAAGCTGCGCCTTTTTGAGAAGGACCCCCATCAGAAGTGTATATATTGTTTATACCCTGATCATGAAGCCAGCAGCTGCAAGTTCTGTAGAACTTTTTCTACTAAGACTCTGAAGGACAGGGAAGGCCGCCTTCTCCTTTGGCTTCAACGTCTCAAAGACAAGGATTCAGCCTTGTCAGACGTAGAAAGTTTTCATTCTGGACTTTCTTCAGCAGCTTCTAAACATGGTAGTTTACAGGATGTTCCATCTCCTTTCCTTAAAAAGATGAAGTTGGCTTTGCCTCTAGCTTCTGTGGCGTCAGCCACTCCTACCACTGTTACGCCCATGAGACCTGGCTCTCAGGCGTCTTCTGCTGCCTCTCGAGGTGTTTTCACGCCTCTTAAAGTTCCGCCGTCGACGGGAGCGTCGACGAGCGCTCAGACGACGAGAACAGCATTGGCTACATCCTCGACGACGATGCTGACTACCTCTTCAGCCTTTTCATCATCGACGACGATCTCGTCGACCACTTCCACGTCGACGAGGGTTGCCTTGCCTTCTAGAAGTCCTCTTCGTCGACGACGACTCCGTCAACAAAGACCTCGTTGACGAAGATACCGTCGACCAAAGACTCGTCGACGAAGCCAACGTCGAGCAAAGCCTCGGCGACGAAGACGCTGTCTACTAAGACTACATTGGCGTCGACGACCGTCCTGTCAACGATTGTTTCGTCGACGGCCTCGTCGACAGCTGATCGACCGTCGACAGTGGCCCCGACGACGATTCCGTCGACGATGATTTCCCCAAAACCGTTCTCGTCGACAACGAAGACAGTATCTTAGGCTTTATCGACGACGGCACCGTCAACGGCGGCACCCACTTCCTTTGCCTCGTTGCCGTTAGTGCCCTTGAAGGCTTCAGAATCTTCTCATCGTCGCGACAAGATTCCGTGTCACCAACTCTCTGATCCTGAGACGCAACCTCCTTCTCCAATGTTTGCCACTACATCTGAGCCTGACTCTGACTCAGAGCAAGAAGGGGATACCTTTGGAGCGGCACAAAGTCCATCTGATTTAATAATTAAGTGTCAAGACACGGATTCAGATGAGGGTGACGGTGATCAACCGTGTCAGTCTGAGGAACAGCTGATTCAAATCCCTATGGCCACCATTCCTTTAACTTTGATCTCAAATCTCCAACATATGCTGGATGATTATAACGCCGTTTCCCAGCTACGCCGCAGACTACACCGGCGCCATTGCCGGCTACAGTGGCGTTGCCTCCACCTTCTCGGCCGCCTGTGTTACCACCTGCAACTTCGTCGCAGGTCCAAACTTCTGTTAGGATCCATACCACAGTCTATCCACAGGAAGTGGATGATGAGGCGATCCCGGAACGTGAGGACGGAGATGTCCCCGACCATTCGGATGAAGCAGGAGACCCAGATATGGCGGACTGGGATGATTATCGGGCACAGACGCCCTCCCCTCAGCCAGGAAATTCTGTAGATTAACCTCCTGTGGATATCGCCAGTTTCCATCTTCTAATGGACAAAGCAGCTCTACGCTTTAAATTACCAAGATCACAACGTGAGGAGGATTGTTTTCTTTATGATTTTAAAGACAAACCTTATAAACAGACCCACACGATTCCCATCATCGATATTGTCTGGAAGGAAGGAATTAAGCTCATGACTGCTCCAAACTCCTTAACTGCACAAATACCGCGCCTTGAGAAAAAGTACAAGGCCCCGGTGGGGTCTCCAGCTTGCCTGATATCTCACCCCAAACCGGACCCGGTAGTGACTCAGGCCGCACAGCGTCGGGCCCGAAACGCAGCAGCTCCTATCACAGCCCCTCCGGATAGAGAGGGTCGACGTCTGGATGCTATTGGCCGCAAGTTCTCAGCGATGGCTTCCACGTCTGTCCGAGCAGCCAATGCCTTAGCCATCTTGGGACGCTATGGCAGACAAATGTGGTCAGACATTTCAGATCTCATAGAACTCATACCTGATGCTTCCAAGGCTGACGCTTTACAGATCCTTCGAGAAGGACAGAGGACGTCAGAAGAAATGATCGACTGTGCCGTCGATGTAGCTAATACAGGATTCCGTCTGCTTGCAAGTACGGCTGCACTCCGACGACAAGGTTGGCTGAAATCCACATCCTTCAGGCAGGAGGTCCAATCCAGAATACTGGACGTGCCCTATGATGGGGAGTCACTTTTCGGTTCTCATATTGATGAAGCACTGGAGTCCATCAAAAAGGACACCGACACTGCAAAGTCTTTAGGCACGTTGCAATTTCGGAAGCAGTCCTTTCATGGTGCCCGCGGACGCGGCACATCTTCCAAAGTTCAGGGTGGGCAGCAGTACCGCTCATACAATTTGAGCGCCCAACGTTACACGCCCACTCAAAAGTCTCGCCAGCAGTCCTCCAGACCTTACAGAGGAAAATCCTCTTACGAGGATCCAACTCTAAACGGCAATGACTCTTCCCATAAAAATGTTGGAGGTCGAATCTCTCTGTTTTACTCTCAGTGGTCCTCGATCACCTTGGACCGCTGGGTGTTGGACATTGTACGACGGGGTCATACACTAGAGTTCGTAGAGATTCCTCCGTGCACGCCCCCTCGTGGCCCGCCTCCTCCGCACCTCGAGGAGCTTTACCTTCAGGTCTGTCTTCTTGTGTTGAAAGGTGCAGTCGAAGTGGTTCCGAAACATCAAAGAGGAGAGGGGTTTTACTCTCGATTCTTCCTCATACTCAAGAAGACCGGGGATTGGCGACCCATTCTGGATCTGAGGGCTCTCAACCAGTTCCTAAAGTCCCAATCATTCCGCATGCTGACGTTGCAGGAAGTCCTTAGTCTACTATCCACCTATTATCCAACAACATCGCCAGTACCTGCGTTTCAAGGTGGGACCAATGCACTTTCAGTTCAAAGTACTACCCTTCGGACTGCGTTCAGCTCCTCGGGTGTTCACAAAGGTACTGGCTCCTGTGGTGGCTCACCTGCGTCTCCAAGGCGTGCAAATCTTTCCATATCTGGATGATTGCCTCCTGAAGTCTCAATCCCACCATCAGCTACATCAGGACACTCGCCTTTGCCAGCAGGTGTTTCAGTCCCTGGGGTTAACCATCAACGTCGAAAAGTCAGTTTACACCTCTGCAGTCCGGATGCTTCCTGGGAGCGATCCTAGATACGAAGCTCTCCAAAGCGTTCGTCTCCCACGAGCGACGTCTCAAAATCCTTCGTCTGGTCACCCTCATTCGAAGAAAATAGTCCATTTCTGTTCGGACGTTAAAGTCATTCTTGGGAATGGCTTCATCGTGCATCGCGCTGATCCCAAATTGCAGGTTGCGCACCCGTCCCATTCAGGAAGAACTGGACTTACAATGGCGCCAGGTCTCTGGGTCCTTCAACGACCTTGTCGCAGTGACACCCCGCATGCGAAAGAGCTTGCTTTGGTGGGCGCAACTTTCAAATCTGGAAATGGGAACGTCCTTTCTCGTTCACGCACCGGATCTCACGCTGACGACAGACGCCTCCCTGGAGGGGTGGGGCGCTCATCTCCAGGGCCTATCCATCAAGGGCAAGTGGACTCCGCCCCAGCGCAAGTGGCATATCAACAGGCTGGAGTTAATGGCAATCTTCCTTGCGCTCAAATCATTCCTCCTGGTAGTTCATGGGGAGTCAGTGCTAATCCAAACAGACAATACCACCAGTATGCACTACGTGAACAAACAAGGGGGAACCAAGTCTCCTCATCTGTCTCACTTGGCTCAATCGATCTGGGATTGGGCTCTCTGCCACCAGATCACCCTGACAGCTGTCCACCTTCCGGGTGTGTCCAACATTTTGGCGGACTCTCTGAGCAGGTCCACCTCCTCAATACACGAATGGGAACCACACCAGCCGACTCTAGATCTTTTCTTTCACCAGTGGGGTCACCCAGATCTAGACCTCTTTGCAACACCGGAGAATCGGAAATGCCCGTCTTATGCAAGTTGGCATCCCCACCCCGGGTCGTGCGGGAATGCCCTTTTGATAGACTGGTGCGATCTATTCGCATACGCTTTTCCGCCGATTCCGCTGATACCGCGGGTGCTGTGGAAGATGCGGAGACAACCTTGCCACATCCTGCTGATCGCATCTCGTTGGGCGAGACAGGCATGGTTTTCAGAACTGCTTCTGTTGTCCCAATGCGAGCCCATTCCTCTGCGCCCTCGTCCAGACCTACTATCGATGGATAGAGACCTAGTGTGCCATCCGGACCCCTCCACGCTGCAATTGTGGGTACGTATATATTATGCAGGTGGTGTAGCCCCTGCCTGGTTTCCGAGAATCCTTATAAATATTCATTCATACCGTCTGAGTCTATTGATGAAGTTATAGGACGCTATTGTTCAGGGAAAACCCCTCCTTCTGCGCCCATGACTAGAACTAGGTAAAGGTTCAATCCTAAAAGGGTTGTTACTGTGTAGTGTTGGGGAGGTAATGTAGGTGAAGGTGTATGATAATACCCGGAGCTATATTAGGGTACCTATATGGAACATAATGTTAACAGCCCTAAATGCAATTGCTCCTCTACAACTAAAAAAGAAAGTCCAATAAAGACTCCAAACCATGATTCAATGACAGCTTAAACTCAGACAGACGCAACCTGAACTAGCAGAACGCTCTTGGAGATCCTCTCCATCTATTGATCTCCTTAAGATTTTAAGACTGAGAAGGAGTATGTACAACAACCACATCAGATCGGCGAAAGCGACCTTCTTCAGAACCCAACTGGACAAACCCAAAAAAGGCTTGTTTGAGCTGATTAAGCTACAATCAAATAACACTCCTATCCAATCACCTCACATCTCCTGCCCTTTGCCAAACTGCGAGGACTTTGCCGACTTCTTCTTTGAAAAGGCGAGCAAGATTGAATCGAAACTAAGGTCAGCCTTGAACTATCTATCACTCTCTCCTGACTCTTCTTTCCCCTCACAGCCTCTTACTGTTCCCGGTCTCTCCTCTAAAAACAATGCCTCATGGAGTCGATTTGCTCCCTTCAATGACACATCCATCTTCAATATTCTTTTGACCCTGAAACCTTCAAATCACTTTAATGATCCCTTCCCCCCCCCAATTTCTTTAAAGAAATGATAAGGTCACTAGTCCCACTCTGGACCAAGATTATCAATGCTTTTCTTATTCAAGGTGAGATCCCTGACTGCCTGAAGTCGGGGCTGGTTCTGCCCATTCTCCAAAAACCTACGGCTGACCCAGAAGATCTGAATAATTTTTTTACCAATCACAACTATCCCTACTCTAGCAAAATTCATTAAGAAATGTGTTCATGAACAACTGTGAAACCACTATCCAATTTCAGCCCCTGCACTCTGGGGGTTCCCCAAGGATCCTCTCTCTCCCCCCTATGCTTTTCAACCTATTCATTGAACCTCTTACAGAAATCCTGAAAGCATCTAACATCCAATACCACATGTATGTGGATGACACCCAATTGTACATGAAATTCTCTTTCCCTGACGATATCAAGACACTCAACGTAACCCTGCACAAAACGCAAAATTGGTTAACCTCCAACCACCTCAAACTGAACGCCCTCAAAACGGAATTCCTCCTTATCTCACCAACCAAGCAAACCTCCATCGTAGAGAAATATCTGAAAAACCTCTCCACTCTCAACTAAACAGCATACATCACAGACTGTACTAAGTCACAGGAAATCATGCTGTATAAGAACTTAAACATGCAAGATCAGATCCGTGCATCTACCAAAGGAGCGAATTTCCAACTGAGCATCCTAGGAAACTAAAACCCTGCCTTCCCCAGGATGACTTCAAATCTGCTGTGTAAGCGTTAGTCATCTAACGGTTGGAATACGTCAGTGGCTTACCGAGATTCAGATTAGCCCCCCTCAGGGCATCTCTGAAGGCGGCGGCTATTTTATTTATTTATTTATTTTGGAATTTTGTAAACGCGCATGGTTACGCGCTCCAGCGTGTTCCCGCGCTGAAGAAAAAGCCAGTGAGAGGGTCAGGAAATTACAGCAGTGCTAGACGGAAGAGATGGGTTTTAAGGGCTTTACGAAATTTGGTCTCAGAGGGTTCGAGGAGCAATTCAGTGGGTAGTAGGTTCCAATTCTTGGCTGCAAGGAGCCTGAAAGATCTGCCCCCATCCGAGCTTTACGGATTTTGGGGACAACAGCCAGACCCATACTGGAGGAACGAAGCATCCGCTCTGGCCTATAGGGGGTAATGAGACTGTTCAGAGGACCGGGTGCTCTACCTCCAAAGATGCGATGGCACATGCATAACGTCTTGAAGGTAGTCCTTTCACGGATCGGAAGCCAGTGAAGGGACCTCAAGGCGGCTTTAGAGGGTGCTCTTCTAGGGAGCCTCAGCACCAGCCGGGCTGTGGCATTTTGCAATACTTGGAGACGGTTGAGACTTTTGGCCGTAATTCCCAGATATAATAGGTTGGCGTAATCGAGTCTCGATGTTACCAAGGCATGCACAAGAGTTTGTCTGGCACCAACCGGCAATAGGTCAAGGACCTTTCGTAGGCTCTTAAGTATCCCAAAACACATTCCAACCACCCGATTTACCTGGGAAGCAAAAAAAAGACAGATCAGAGTAGTCAGCGCCACTCCTCCGGGTCCAAGTCGTCAGGTAAGAAACACAAGAAGTCGAAGAGGCATCATCGCTCTTCTGACTCCCCCCGACGCTCGCGCGATGCGGCCGGGGGTTCGGGTGACACCGCCCACGTGGCTCCTCGGGAGTCGCGGGCGCCGCGTCCGGCCCCATACCCTCCGGTCCCTGGGCTGAACGCGGCGCCGGAGGAGATTGAGCGTTTCCTCATGGCCATGAGGTCCCTTTCTTCTCAGACGGGCTCCGCGGCGCCTCCGGGCCCAGCGGACCCGTCTGGGGGCCCTAGTGGGTCGGGGGCTTTGACCCAGACGCCGTTGGGTGCTTCGGCCCCCACGCCGCCGGCGCCTTCGGGCCCGGCGCCGCAGGGCCCCACGATTCCGACACCGCCGGTGCCCTCAGGCCTGGCGCCGCAGGGAACAACGGCACCAGCGCCGCCGGCGCCTTCGGGACCGCGCCGCAGGGCGCCGCTGGGCCTTCCTCGGGCTCTGGATCGTCACCGGTGGACCTTACGACCCCCCGGCGTCAATCCGTGTGGAGTCCCCTCCGGCGCCGTCCTCGGGCGGCGCCGTCCCCGCTACCTCCCTCACTTCGGTTCCGACGTCGGGACGACGCCTATCAGCGCCGCACCCGACGCCGTTTGGAGATTTTTACTTCTATGAACCAACCTCATACAATTACAACCCTGAATCTCAGGAGATGGGTGATGAGGAGGATTGGGAGGGGTCTGAGGACGCTCTGACCAGGGAGTGTCAGTCTAATATGGACTGGGCAGGAGACCTTGGGGAGGCCAGTGGCCTGGACACCTCTCCAGACACTGGATTTGTCTCTCCTCCTACCGTGGCTTCGGAGGAGGGAGCTACCTATGGTGTGGTGTTGACGAGGGCTGCCAAGGCCTTACACCTTGAGCTCCCCGTCGCGGCCGTGAGGACTAACCTCCTCACAGAGGTCCTTAAGCCGCAGTCATGCTCCATGGAGCCTCTGCTGCCGTTTAATGAGGCCTTGACCGACGTTCTTTTGGGCACTTGGTCCAGGACCGCTACGGGTTCGCCCGTAGATTGGAACGTGGCCAGACGCCGGCTCCGGGCGACCCATGTTTCCTGTCCTCACACCCCACCCCCGAGAGTCTGGTCATCCAGGCCTCTAATTCCCAGACCGCATTCCCGACGGCCCCGCCGGACAGGGAATCCAAGAGGTACGAGAATTATGGGAAAAGATTCTCATCCCTTAGGTTGGGACTGCGGTCTTCCAACACCGCATGCCTCTTGGGCCGCTGCACCCACTCTCTGTGGGAGACGGTGGCGGAAGTGCTGCCAGAGTGCCCGTTGGAGGTACAGGCCAAACTCGGCCAAGCCCTTGTGGAGGGCTGGGACGCAGCCAGGTATTCCATCAGGTGTGGGCTGGATACTACTGACTCGCTGGGCAGAGCGATGGCTACGACAGTGGCAGTGAGACGCCACGCCTGGCTGAGATCCGCAAATTTTTCGGCAGATGTTCAGAACACACTTATGGACATGCCGTTCGATGGCCGTCGCCTCTTTGGCGACAAGGCAGACCACGCGCTTGAGCTCTTTAAGGACTCCAGGGCTACGGCCAAGTCCTTGGGCCTCTCGGCCCCACGCCAGCAAACGAGTGCCTTTCGCTCCTTTCATGGCCAGGGAAGGGGCGTCCCCACACGTGCCACCAGCCACTCGCCGCAGACTGTCGTCCAGCGCGGCTGCGGACGTGGAAACCGCCGCGGAGGCGGTCGGGGAACCAGGCGGAGTCAGTCCACACCTGCCCCTGCGGCATCCACCTCTAAACCCTCCTAGTCCGTGCTTTTCGGCCCATGTGACGCCAGTGGGAGGCAGGGTTCGCCATCACCACTCTCACTGGCGCACTGCCACTTCGGACAGGTGGGTGCTGCAGATCGTCCGGAGGGGCTACTCCCTCCCCTTCGAGACGACTCCTCAAGCCATGCCACAGCAACACCACCGCGTATCGGGGGATCATTTGCGGCTCCTGCAGGAGGAAGTTTCGGCCCTCTTGGCCAAGGGGGCCATCGAGCGCGTTCCTGGGCCGGAAGTAGGACGTGGTTGCTACTCCCACTACTTTCTGGTACCCAAGAAGGGCAAAGGGGGCCTACGCCCTATCTTGGATCTGAGGAACGTCAACGGCTTCCTCCGGAAGGAGAAGTTCAAAATGCTGACTCTGGCTCAGGTCTTAGCTGCCCTAGACCCAGGAGACTGGATGGTAGCGTTGGACTTGCAGGACGTGTATTTCCTCATCCCCGTCCTGCCGGCCCACCGGCATTACCTGCGGTTCACGGTAGGCCACGAGCATTTTCAGTTTACCGTGCTCCCCTTCGGCCTTACCAGCACCCCACGGGTGTTCACGAAGGTTCAGGATATACAGGCTCTGATTCCGATCTTCCGGCCTTTATCCCGAGTTTCGGTCAGGTTGACGCTGCGGCTTCTGGGGCTGATGGCCTCCTGCATCCTTCTGGTGCATCACGGACGGTGGCGGATGCGGGCTCTGCAGTGGGACCTGAAGTTTCAGTGGGCCCAGCATCAGGGCAACCTGTCCGATCATGTCTTGATCTCGGAGGGGACTGCGAGACAACTGCAGTGGTGGCTCACGGACCGCGACTGGGTTAGTGGCAGATCCCTCTCCCTACCCCACCCGGAGCACGTGGTTGTGACGGACGCGTCCCTCCAGGGCTGGGGAGGCCACATGGGAGAGGCGGAGATCAGAGGCCTCTGGTCTCCGGCGGAGTCCCGGCTCCACATCAACCTTTTGGAGCTGCGGGCGATTCGTCTAGCACTGAAGGCATTCCTCCCCTCTGTCCGGGGGAGTGTAGTGCAGGTGTTCACGGACAACACCACCGCCATGTGGTACTGCAAGAAACAAGGCGGGGTGGGGTCGTGGACCCTATGCCAGGAGGCTTTGCGCCTCTGGCAGTGGCTGGAACATCAGGGCGTGACCCTGGTGGTTCAACACCTGGCAGGCTCTCTGAATGCCAGGGCGGACAAACTCAGCCGTCGGTGCATGATGGATCACGAATAGCATATGAACTCGGATGTGGCGAAGGCCTCTTTCAGCAATGGGGAGAGCCTTGGTTAGATCTATTCGCCACAGAAGAGAACGCGCAATGTCATCAGTTCTGCGCGTTGGAATTTCCAAGGCGGCACTCGGCGACGCTTTTCGTCGCGAGTGGAGTCGCGGTCTATTGTACGCCTTTCCGCTTATACCACTTCTGCCCAGAGTGCTAAAGAAGATCAGGCACGACCTGGCCCAGGTTATCCTGGTGGCTCCGGACTGGGCACGAAGATACTGGTATCCCGAGCTACTCAGCATGTCAGTCGATCCCCCAATTCGTCTGCCTCTTCGGGAGGACCTTCTGTCGCAGCAGCAGGGGACAGTCCTGCACCGAACCTGTCCAGTCTCCACCTACAAGCTTGGAGATTGAGCGGCGGCAGTTGAGGCCATTTGACTTGCTTCCCGAAGTCTGTGATATCATTCTGGCAGCCAGGCGTCCCTCCACAAAGTCGGTATATGCCTGCAGGTGGAACAGATTTGTGGCATGGTGCACAGCAAAGGCTGTGGACCCTCTCTCTACACCCCTTTCTGAAGTTCTACTCTTCCTTCTTTCCCTTGCCCAGCAGGGCTCTGCTCTGGGCACTCTTAAGGCGTACCTTTCTGCTCTTTCCGCCTTCTTACGGCTACCTGATCAGCCTTCCTTATTCAAGTCCCCCATTGTAAATAGATTATTGAAGGGCATCACACACATGTTCCCTCCTGTTCCCTTCGTGATGCCCCAGTGGGACTTGAATCTTGTACTCACTTATCTAATGTGGGCTCCCTTTGAGCCGCTCCATAACTGTCCTCTCCGTCTTCTTAACCTGAAGACTGCTTTCCTGGTTGCCATCACCTCTGCCAGGAGAGTGAGTGAGCTCCAGGCTCTTTCTTCTACTCCACCTTTCCTCTCTGTTCATCCGGACAAGGTGGTGTTGCGTACACAACCTTCCTTTCTACCCAAGGTTGTCAAGGCCTTCCACATCGGGCAGTCCATCACCTTGCCCACCTTCTTTCCGCCTCCGCATCCCTCGAAAGAGGAAGAGAGGCTCCACCGTCTGGACCCAAAACGTGCTCTCTCTTATTACTTGGATCGCACACGCCAGTTCCGGGTGGATGACCAACTCTTTGTTGGTTACGTGGGCACGAAGAAGGGAAAGGCGGTACACAAGAGGACCATTTCACAGTGGATCATCTTGTGTATTCAGGCATGTTCCTCCATGGCCAAAAAGGAGCCCCCTGCTGGATTGCGGGCACATTCCACTCGTGCCACGGCAACAACAACTGCCCTTACAGGACATTTGCCAGGCAGCTACGTGGGCCTTGCTGCACACGTTCGCAAGACACTACTGCCTGGACAGTCAAGTCCGGAGGGATGGCTTCTTTGGCCGTTCCGTCCTCCCGGACTTTCTGGTGTGATATTGGTTTGCAGACCCACCACTGGGGTTGGTATTGCTGGGGTATCTATTCTAAGGTAAGGAATCTATCACTAACGTGTCTCTTTCAGATGCACAAGTTACTACTTGTGTAACGATATATCATTAAGAGACATTAGTTAGTGATAGATTCCTTACCGACCCATCCATCCTCCCCGTTCTGGGAACCGATATCTAGGGTCACGGTCATCCCCTTTCAGGGCCCTAGTTTCATGGCACCAGTGTTGGTTCTATCATGGCTCTGCGCATCTGGCGCGGATAAGCTGTGTATCAGAACTGACGTCAGCGCGCATGGGCGGCGTCTAAGTACTCCGACGACGTCATTCCGGCGCTAACGACGCCGACGACTGACGCGGAGCCGCAGACGACGCCTACCGACGGGCAGGGGTATTGCTACGCAAAAATTTCCGGATCCAGTCTGACGCCTGGGGATATTCTAAGGTAAGGAATCTATCACTAACTAATGTCTCTTACAGATATATCGGTACACAAGTAGTAACTTGTGCTTTAACAGGAACGAAACGCCGTCGACAGTTGATGTAGTTTAAACACTAGTTCCCCACTGTGTGACAAAAATGCGTTTTTACTACATGAGTAAAGCTAGATTGATTTTTTCTAAATTGTACTAGCTGCTCAAAAATTGTAAAATTGCCTTCTAAACCTCCTACCCTTGTAAATTGTTTGTCTAGCCTTGTTGTTTGTTGTGGATGCAGGATTGTATCTCACTTTATACATGTCGTTTTGAAATATTTTCTATCCTTGCCATTGATTAAATTCAGGGTCCGCTGGACACCTTACTTATTATAGTGCAGATTGTGGCCTATAATTATTTTAAGTCTTTACATTTTGTTTTCTGTCAAGGACCTTTGTTGATTGATATTACTGATACCCTTGGTCCTTGCTTACAGAGTGGGTTCCCTTGTTTTTTCTAATAGTATGTTCCGCAATCGCTGGATTGCAAGGGTTAGTTCCCTATCTACTTCCTCCTGAAGTGGTCCCTTCCTTGTACCCTTCTTTGTAATCTTGTTCGTTATTCCTAATTCTTTCTTACCTCTCAGTGACGCATAGGATGTCTGACCTTGCCCCCTTGTATTTGGATGAATACATCAAAAAGATCTGTGAAGGTCCTTCCCTGTTTTCTGATACCACTGAGAACGCTCCATCCAATGTCTCCTCTACTTTGCCCGACCAATTGGAAAAACTAAAGAAAAAACAAGTACGTCTAGAATTAATGACCCTTATGCTAAGACAGTATCTGAAAGCTTATATAATACCAGTAGGACTTATAGTACGTAATATTCCCGGTATCTTTACTGATAATCCAAAATACATCCATAACTTTAGCCATATTGGTACTAAATGTTCTAGACACTGGCTTGTCCTGGGCATTGAAATAGCCACTGAAACTCTTTCTGCCCTAGTTGCTGAGATTGACGAAATTGCGAAAAAGATTAACAATACCAGTCCAGTCGCTGATGCCAAAAAGTTATTAGACCAGGTACAAAAAACTGTAGACGATTTCTATAGGATTGAACAAAACAAAAAAACTAATAAGGTTAAGAAAGATATTAAGGCCTACCACATTGAGACAACATAACCGTACCTCCAAAAGGACTTCTATACGAATCGTTCCTATTCCAACCCACGTAACACCAGGCCCTGGGGTCGCTTTAACCAACGTCAAACCCTAGTGGGCTTCTCCGATTCCTCTGTTGATTTATCGGACAACTCTGATTCAGGGGATAACTCAGGTCCATCAAATAGGAACCCCGGTCCTAGTAGAAGCAATTTTTTAGAAAGAGGCCAATCCAGCCCACCCACACGAGGGAAAGCCAAACGAGTACCACGGTGGTACAACCCCTGGGGGAGCGACAAACTCGGCAGAAATTTTACCAGTGGTAGGTACTGATACAATGAACACACAGATCATCCCCATCTTCAACCTAGCGACACATAATTTGTCCACTGCCGAAACCTCACTCCTCAGCAAGGGACTCTCCTTCGTGCCCACCATACACACTGACTTTCTTGAATTACAGACGGAAATCCTCAGATTCTTCCGCAGGATTCGTCTAGAAGCTTTCTTTCAAATAAATCCGAAACCTTTGGCTATTGCAAACGCCCCCTTTAGACCACCTTCTCTCCCACAGCAGGGATGGTCCCTCCAGAAGTGATTACTTTTGAAAAAATGGTGACCAAAGAGCTCAATGCGCTTAAGGAAACCAAAACGTTAATTCCATACAACTTGCCAATGGAAGAAAAGAAAGCCATCCAATCACTAAAAAACAGTGATACACTAATCATTAAAAGTGCGGACACTGGTTGAGGTATTGTCTTACAAAACAGAGATGCATATACAAAGGAAATTCTTAGACAACTAGCAAATGCAGACGACTATATGAGGCTCCCCACCAACCCCACTAAGGACTTACAGAGCCTTATTTCTAAAATTACCACAGAGGCCCTAGATTTGGGAATCATTAGTCCAAAGGAATTCCAATTTCTGAACATCAAATCACCAAGAATGCCCGTAATTTATACCCTGCCGAAGGTCCAAAAAAGTGTTTTAAACCCACCCGGTAGGCCTATAGTATCCGGGTGTGGCTCCATTCTTGAGCCCCTTTGGCATTATGTGGATTTCTTTATTAAAGATTTTGTACCAGTCACCCAGTGCTACTTCAGGGATAGCATGGCCATGGTGAACCTGATTGAAGAGACACCTTTTTCTGTGGGAGACCAGGTATTGTGTATAATGGACGTTGAGTCCTTGTACACGAACATCCCCCGACTGCAGCCCTCCTTGTTATACAGGACATTCTTGAAACCAGGCCCAGACCACCTCGGGTACCTTCCGTCTTCATTCTTCAATTGTTGCAAATTTGCTTGACAAGAAATTTCTTTGCATTTGAACAACAATACTACCAACAAGTCAAGGGGACTTCCATGGGGGCTATTTTTGCCCCCCCAATCTACCCATACTCTTTATGGACAAAATTGAGACCGACACCATACTGACTCCCTCTAGTCCATTCTCTTCTGCCATCTCCATTTGGAGACGTTACATTGACGATATTTTCTTAATTTGGAATACCGACCTTGACAGCCTTAATCAGTTTATCCATTGGCTCAACAACAATTGCTGTGGACTCACGTTCACCAGCCCAGTTGACGCAGAGTCTATTCCCTTTCTATACCTCACCATCACCCAAGAGAGCTTTGGGACTCCCTACCCTATTCACAATTCCTTCGCATCAGACGGAATTGCTTCGCAAAAGAGGATTACTTTAGGGAAGCCGCAGTCCTATCTAACAAACTGAAAGACTGGGGCTACCCCAGAAGACTGGTCAGGAGAACAGTAAAACGTGCCTGGTACTGCCCTAGGGAGGTTCTCCTCTGCCCCAAAGATAAAGAAAAAGAGTCCAATCCTAGAATAGCCTGTGTGACCACATTTTCACCTGTCTCCAATGCCTTGCAAAAAAGTATATTCAAACACTGACCCATACTTAATGCTGGTACTCTGCACATTGATCAACCCTTGTTTGCATTTAAGAAAAGTTCTAACCTAAAGGAACATCTGGTCAGGGCTGCACTCCCTAGTCCCCCAACATGTGACACGATAAATTCTCTTTGGAACCAAACACCGCTTGTGGGGCATGCTAAATGTGGATCTTGTAATGTGTGTGACTTTACTATAGAAGGTAAAATGTTCATTTTTAACAATGTCACCATCAACTGTAAAACTTTCACCAATTGTAACAGCAGTGAGGTTATTTATTTGATCCAATGTCCATGCAAGCTTGTATATGTTGGTCAAACCAAACAAAAGATAAAAACCAGGATAGGCCAACACCGCAGTAGAATCCGCTGCAAAACCCCCAACGCTCCCTTGGTGGATTATTTCACGGCAAAAGGACACAGTGACAATGATCTGAAATGGACTGTCCTCAAATCAGTTAAATTGCCACCCTGTGGAGGAGACGTGCACCTAATGAATAGAGAGGAATTGAAAATGATCCTACTCATGGACAGTATCAGGAATGGACAGAATAACAATGAGGATTGGACCACACTTCTCTGAACATGAAGCCTTCTGATAACAGGCTAATTGTTGTTGAACCACTTTACCAAGCTGTCCTGATTTAATAATGTGTGTCCTCCTTCTGTCACATGTAGGGTAGAGCTGCACACAATCTCCCTAGGAGTCTGCACAACGTATGTAATTCACTCACACTCACTGCGCCGTATTTTTAATCTATTAATTATTTTTAGTCACTTCCCCCCACTGCGCCGCCAATTCACTCCACTCTAACATGGCCGCCTCTCCGAGACTTTCATCCCATTCCAAAATGGCTGCCATAGTCGTCCACTACGTGGATACTAGCCCCATACAATATGGCCAACACTCTATTTCTATGCTCCATGCATGGAACCCTGAGTCTGACCGGTGAGACTCGGCCCTCCAGACATTGTCCGTTGTTCCATTGTGAGCATTGAGGTAAGCGCTGATCCAGCTCTCCCCTTGCCACACTTTACATGTGAGCTTTACTTGCAAGCTCTTCGTACTTTTGCTGCAAGCTCTTTGTACTTTTGCTGAAATGGTTTAATTTTCATAGGTTCCACCTGGATTTCGGGCGTGTACCGCAACTTGCTCCCATCTACTACTCTTCAGGGCTGGAATAATTCACACGCCGGTAAGCGCTACTGCTTCTATCCGCCGAACACTCACTACCTTTCCCTCAGGCTCCCTCTTAATCAGGCTCTTTTCCCTCTAGGTACCCCAACCACCTTCATTCTGACCCCAACGGCGCCACCGGACGGTACACCCTGCATGTCTTTTTAATCTAGGTAAGCACCCCATTACTTCCGCTAGCCTCAACACGTCAGTACCACTGGCAAGCCCTGCGGAGTCCTGGTTTAAAAAAAAAAAAAAACTATTTTCCCCACAGGTTCACCTTAATTAGGGCCAACTCTTGTTCCCATCCGCACCCGTCCCAGTCCGGACATCTGGAACCGTAAGCCTATGTGGGTAAGCGCTGTTGCCCTTATCTCCTTAAATTGACCACCCTGTCTTTAGGTTAGTCCTAATTAGGTGCCTTTTCCTTAGGAAGTCTACCCCCGACTTATCAGTCCGAATTACTACAGCGGCGCCACCGGATGGGACGCTTAGCTTACCTTATCACCTAGGTAAGCTTTCTATAACTCTGCCAGCATTGATAGAGTCCTCTGGCTTAAGACCCCTCGTTAACAATAGGTTACCCCACATGCAGGTACCAGAGGTCTTGCCCTCTTTTCCTATTTTGGCCACGTTAAGTCCCCGGTGCCTTTTGGAACCGGAACACCGATATCTCCTAAATTCAGGACCTGTTCCTTGGAGCTCCTCCTGGAAATAGGTAAATACTTAGCCTTCCACTCCTCACCCTCCTTATCCTATGTCCATCACAGTACCCCAATCACTGGTTTCATATCACAAGCATGAATTTTTGGATGAATGTCACCAGACACCTGCACGTATGACAGCTTTTCCACTTTAAGGCATGGCGTGAAATTCCTTTATGCTATGTACTGTAGGAAGAATTAAGATTTTAAACAAATGTCCTTTGTGTCTTTTTGTTTCCCTAATTCATTCACAGGCTTGCATATTAGGCAATACATTGGTTGTCCTGATGATGATCCTTCATTTTAACTGGATCGAAACGCCGTCGACAGTTGATGTAGTTTAAACACTAGTTCCCCACTGTGTGACAAAAATGCGTTTTTACTACATGAGTAAAGCTAGATTGATTTTTTCTAAATTGTACGAGCTGCTCAAAAATTGTAAAATTGCCTGCTAAACCTCCTACCCTCTTAAATTGTTTGTCTAGCCTTGTTGTTTGTTGTGGATACAGGATTGTGTCTCACTTTATCCTTGCCATTGATTAAATTCAGGGTCCGGCACAACACCTTACTTATTATAGTGCAGATTGTGGCCTATAATTATTTTAAGTCTGTACATTCGGTTTTCTGTCAAGAACCTTTGTTAATTGGTAGGACTAGAGTAGAGCACACGGACGAGTCTGCAGAAGACGTCGAAGGCAGTACTGCGTGCTTCTGCATAAAGCCACATTGATCAGGATGAATGTCTGTTGAGTACTTACCTAAGCCGGGTAGCCAGTATTGTGCTGTAGATCTTCACTTCAGTATTGATGAGTGAGATCGGGTGAAAAAAAGGAAGAGGAGGATGATGGGGTTGCATTTTTGAGATGACCATGTTGATGGAGATGGAGCCTTTTTTTGCTGCCTCCTCATAGAGGGCGTGAAGCCGGGGTGTCAGGACATCTCTAAAAACTGAATAATACTCTGCAGGAACCAGTCGGGCCTGGGATCTTCCCGGAGGCCACAGCTGAAATAGCTGCTCCTACCTCCTCAATCAATAATGGCTGGTCAAGCAGCTGGGTCTCAGTTTGGGAGACTCATGCGAGAGGCACTTCCTGTTGAAAGTGGGGGTCTGGTTCAAGGTACATAGATGGGGCTAACAAAGCAAACACAAGGTGATGGACGAAGCGCGTAAACTATTCAGACACTCACCCCCAGTCACAGATCTGGGTTGAATCCATCATCGTTCTTTGGCTCCCTTCGCTACCCCAGTTCAGATACAGCTATATTCAAATCAGTCTTGACCCGGTGCCTCATGGGAACCGTCCAGCTCGAACTGCCAAGCCATGTCTTCCCTGGACTGGAAACAAGCATCCTGGGACTGGTTTCGGGCTAACAGCCCTCATCACCCAGGCTAGCTTGAATCCAGTGGGAAAGTGAGTAAGGGTCCCACGTCTGGGCATACCCTGCCAACTTAGGGCAAACAAAGCAAACACAAGGAGATGATGATCGGAGCACTGAATGCGATCTCGCTTTCCATCTCGATACTACAGGCTCTGGGATTGATGGCCTTGACGGTGTTCCCTTGAGACAGGAAAACATTGATTCATCATGGGCCACATAACTGATGTTTGCCCTGCCTGGGCCCCGGGGACTTTTCAGGATGGGGCCATAGGCAACTGCTGAACAGCCATTCCAGGTCTTGAGGTGCTGCATGTGCGCGCTGCACCACCCCGCACACACCTGCGTAGGGAACATTTGATGTACTGCTGCTCCTCTTTGCAGCCCCATTGGCCCAGTGAGTATCCTCGGGCGGTGTCTCCCCAGCCCCTGGCACTACTACAACAGAGGTGAGTGCAAACCACATACTGTCCCCTGGGTGTGGTTGAACTAGACTCATCACATCAACCTGGCTGCCAGAGCCCCGCAGGAGGACCACCTAGATCGAGAGGTACACACCTTCGCTACAAACACCTGCCCACTGGAAGCCCTGTGGCCAGAGCCACCCCTGGCATACATCCTAGCCTCTGTCAAGATGGGGTGTCTCTCTTGAGTCCTGCCGCTCGTGCTCAGTAACACCATGTTAAGCAGGCCGGACCAATACAGCAAGTTCTGAGCGTCGTCTTACTTTACTGTAGTCATTGGCAAGGACAGACCTACCTGACCACAGGCCTCTCAAACTCACATAGATCAGTATGACACAAGCCATAGCCACGCTGGGGGCACCGCCTCCAACAAAGCCCCATTGCCCGAGAATGAGCTTGCCACCATCCTCCAAGACATTGACACCTCACAAGCCTCTGTTGAAACTAAAATAGGAGAGGTGCGACAAGAACTGCACAATGCCACAGCGAGGATCAATGAGGCAGAGCCCCACCTATCTACAGTGGAAGACTACATTACTACTCTGAAGACACAAGTCTCCCGCCTAATGTCGCACACAACTGAGCTCCACCCTCGGGTGGAGGACGCAGAAAATGGCTCCTGGTGAAACAATCTGCACTTCATAGGTATTTCTGAGGGGGTGGAACCCCTGCAGGTGGCAGCCTTCATGGAAACTTGGATAAGATCCTGAATGCCTGCACCGGGTCTTGACACCTAAGCCACCTTTGGGAGCCCCTAACAGGCCAATGATTGCTCGTATCCTCACAGAGATGGCACCTTGCAGGAAACTCACTCCCACTCTGACTTATCCTATTAAGGCAATTAAGAGCTTAAATTCCTGGACTACAGCAATGAGGTACAATCACAGCATTGTTCCTATGCTGCAGTCAAGCTCCAGGCACATAATCTTTCCTATAGACTGCTGTTCTCGCCCGCCTCAGAGTTGTCTTCACCAACAAATGCCACTTCTTTGACACCATGGAGTCGGCTTGGACATGCCCCGCCGGAGGACCATCTAGATCGAGAGGTACACATCTTTGCTACAAACACCTGCCCACTGGACTCCCTGTGGCCAGAGCCACTCCTGGCATACATCCTAGCCTCTGTCGAGACCGGGTGTCTCTCGAGTCCTGCCGCTCGTGCTCAGTAACACCATGGTAAGCAGGCCGGACCAATACAGCAAGTTCTGAGCGTCCTCTCACTTTGCTGTAGTCATTGGCAAGGACAGACCTACCTGACCACAGGCCTCTCAAACTCACATAGATCAGTATGACACAAGCCATAACCACGCTGGGGGCACCGCCTCTAACAAACCCCCATTGCCCAAGAACTAGCTTGCCACTATCCTCCAAGCTATTGACACCTCACAGGCCTCTGTTGAAACTAAAATAGGAGAGGTGCATCAAGAACTGCACAATGCCATGGCGAGGATCACTGAGGCGCAGAGCCCCACCTATCTACAGTGGAAGACTACGTTACTACTCTGAAGACACAAGTCTCCCAACTAATGTCGCACACAACTGAGCTCCATACTCGGGTGGAAGAAGCAGTAAACGGCTCCCGGTGAAACAATCTGCACTTCATAGGTATTCCTGAGGGGGCGGAACCCCTGCAGGTGGCAGCCTTCATGGGAACTTGGATCAGATCCTGAATGCCTGCACCTGGTCTTGACACCTAAGCCACCTTAGGGAGCCCCTAACATGCCAATGATTGCACGTATCCTCACAGAGATGGCACCTTGCAATAGGCTCGCTCCCACTCTGACTTATCCTATTAAGGCAATTAAGAGCTTAAATTCCTGGACTACACCAATGAGGTACAATCACAGCATTGTTCTTATGCTGCTGTCAAGCTCCAGGCACATAATCTTTCCCACAGACTGCTGTTCTTGGCCCGCCTCAGAGTTGTCTTCACCAACAAATGCCACTTCTTTGACACCCTGGAGTCAGCTTGGACATGGCTTACGGAGGAATGACTACTCCATGCATTTAAAACCTCCCCGTCCTCCACTCCGAGACAGGGCGGGCTGACCAAGTCGGACTTGGCCCCCAAGCCGAAGAGACCGCACACTCGCTCACGCAGAGAGCGTAGCATAAAAAAAGACCACCATCGCCCACCTCGACTGCTCGGGACCGGACCGGGCCTCTCCCACTCGCCTCACCACCACCCATGATGCTAGACTCTGCTTCAAACCACGAAGATCCTCGTGTATAGCCCTCTACTCCAGCTGCTGCCCACATGGAAAATGGGGACCTCTCTCGGAGCTCCACGCTGGGACAGAGCAACTACCTTATTCATGTGTGGGGACTAGGCGATGTCCCTGTCACCTACAAAATGACCTTGGGTCATGAATTTTGCTCCTGATCCTACAGCATGGAGGGGTCTACCACTCCGTTCCGGAGGTCAAGCTGTGTTCCATTTTGGATTTCCCTTTTGGGGCGACAGATGCTTCTACGGGTGAAGTATGAGGAGGGGTTTGTTGGGGGAAGTTGGAGAATGTGTTATATTGTTGTTTTACATTTTGTTTTTAGCTGTAGCAGCACACTGCACAACACTTAGTAAAGACCTGTCCCAATGCAACCTATACCAGTACGCTGCCATTCTTCCTGCATGATACAGAGACACCGACATGCATCCCATACAAGCTTGTTCACTCCCTTCATCACCCAAAAATATGGCCTCAACATTCCCTGATCAGGAACCTATCCAGGTGCTCTCCTGGATAGTCAGCGGGTTCATTGACCGGGGATGAGCACTTCAGCTCTAAAATACTCTCACTGATTCCTCCCTGTGCCTTGATGTAGCGGGAGAGAGATTTGATGGGGGAACCACTGCCCATTCTTGGCACATCAGGGATATGATAGAGTTTTCCATGCAGGGTTCACATATGGTTCCCGAGGAGTGGAGATCCTTTTTCGACGCTCCTTTCATCTAGCGGTCACACAGGAAATTTTAGATCCTCCGGGATGCTTCCTAGCCCTGACAGGGACTATGGGAAGATGTACAATTAGTCTTCTTTCTGCCTACCTCACCCCAGCAGATCTAGAGACCTCTCCAAATTATTGACAGCCCTTTCTGAGGGACTGACAGTGATTGGAGTGACTTCAATGCAGTACTGGCTCCGGACTGAGATACCACAGGGGACCCATCTGCTGGGCGCAAAACACCTCTCAGATTGGACCTCTGCATTTGGTTTATGTGACGTATGGTGGATTAGGCACGCTCAACAACTCCAATACACTCAGTCCTCCACAACACATCATAATCATATCATTCCTGCATAGATCTAATTGATGCCT
Organism: Lissotriton vulgaris; assembly: GCF_964263255.1. Lineage (NCBI taxonomy): Eukaryota > Metazoa > Chordata > Amphibia > Caudata > Salamandridae > Lissotriton > Lissotriton vulgaris. The sequence goes on from NC_141687.1 coordinate 837,321,754, forward strand.
GCCCCAGATTGCTGCAACCTCACTCATATTCAAATCCTCTCACGTGGCATATCAGACCACGCCCACCTTCTCCTCCATCTGTGATCCCCATAGGTAACCCTCCTCCCATATGGAGACTCAATGATTGGTCTCTCCAGGACTAGGCCTACAAACGGGTGCTGGATGAGGAACTCAAGACCTACATCCAGCCTAACAGCGGCACAGTTCAGTCAGCTGATACCTTGTGGGCTGCTAGCAAGGCCACAATTAGGCGGTATGCCAAGGGATACCTGAAAAAGAAGAGCGTTGGCCAAAATCGGCATCTCTCCCCGTCGGAGGCCCAAGCTCTCCGTAACAACCATGAGCAACCGAGATGATGCTTCCCGTCAACTCCGGCTAATACGAGAGAAAATCCATCACATTTCCCTAGAAACTGCGAAGCAAATATGGAGGCCTGAGTTTATGGATGGGGAGACAAGAAGGGTAAACTCCTTTACTGGCTCGACTCTCGCCTCCAAGTGAACCAGATGTTACATTCAACACACCCTTTGTGGTATCGCGCAGACTTTTGCTGAATACTATCAACGCCTCTAGCAGCCACATCTATGAAAACATGCAGGAGCCCCCAGCCCCCCTACCCCTGTGCTCCTGCGATAGTCCTTCGGCCCACCACAGGGCCAAAGGCAATGCGTCCTCCTCACCTGTATTGCGGATGTTCAATCCTGAAGGATGACCAGCAGGTCACGTAGTTTGAGCCAGTGGCGCAACGCAACTTGAGGGGGCCCCCCTGCAAACTACATGGAGGGCCCCCCTATTCTCCGTGCCATTCTAGAGCTCTCAGCCAGCGACCCCCCCATACTGCAGGGGATGCGGGGCTATTGTTACGCCACTGTCACCAATACAGCCGTTATAAGTAACACTGGATGGTGGAGTTAAAGGTTGGGCTTAGTCTGCCAACAGGCTATCATAGGTGGTGGTCCATTCATTACAGGGTCCCTGTCATCAGTAGGCCGGGGAAGTTTTCCCTATTTTAGGTGGGTTTCCTGATGCAGACTCCTGTCATGATATAGCGGATAGCCGGGCAGTCCCACCAGATGTGGCGAAAGTCTCCTAATAGGCCACAGCCGCGCCAACACCTGTCGGAAGTGCCAGGGTATATGCGATGTAACTTAGCGGGAGAGCGGTACCAATCCATCATTGTTTTGAGATGTGCCTCGCGAAGTTCAATGGAATGATTGTGTTTCGCCAAATCTCTCCACAGTTGTGACCATTCCACATCCGATATATCGCGGTCCAACATTTTTTTCCCAGAGGCCCATGTAACGCGGTCTGGGGGAAATAGCCGTGGACAGGAGGTGACGGTAGAGAAAGGAGATAACTCCCCGCATGACAGCGGCCCGGGAGATGAAGGCCTCAAAGGGGGTCAGGGCTCGAGTGGCCGCGTCCCGAACAGCAGGGGAGAGCGCCCAGTGAAGCAGCTGGGCATGATGGTACCGCTCTGCTGGGAGGACCTCATAGTCCCGTCTACAGTTGTCAAATGTGAGCGGGGCATCCCCATGGAACAGGTGGGAAAGGGCAAAACAGCCCCCACTCCTCCAGGCATCAAAGGGCCCCTCATATAGAGCGGGCGGGAAGGCAGGGTTGAAATGAATGGGTGTAAAGGGGGAGGGGAATGTTGTCCCCTCTCATCCCCGGAGACCGAATCCCTTACCTTCAGGGTGGTGCCAGTGGGAGTGCTGATATATGCATTCTTAGGTCTATCTCTCTTGGGCTTCCAGGCTAGATCCCAAATCGATCTCCCCGCCACACTCCTGTCCATATGTAGCCAATGTGTTTCTGACATTGGTTGAGAACACTCCACCAACACCCTGAGCTGCGCTGCTTTGTAATAGAGAAGCATGTCAGGAAGGCCAACCCCTCCCCCCTCTCGCGGACGCCTAAGAGAGGTAAAGGAAAAGCGAGCCCGCCCTCCCTGCCAAATAAAGCGGAGCATGAGGGTTTTAACACTGCGAAAGAAGTCCGTGTCTACAACTACGGGTAGCGCTTGGAATAAATACAGAAGTTTGGGGAGGAGTGCCATTTTAATCGCGTGTATCCTCCCTAGCCACGAGATATACAAAGGCAGCCACCGTCTCAGATCTGTTCGGATACGCGCCAACAGGGGGGGGGGGAATTAGCGGCGTACAGTTTCCCCACTGTGGGGGTAAGGTGGACCCCCAGGTACAGCAGAGAGGAAAGGGTCCACTGCAAAGGCGACAGCGGGCGAAGGCGGTCAACCTCTGCTAGGGAGAGCGTGAGATTTAGAATAGTGGACTTGTCGTAGTTGACTTTAAAGCCCGCTACCATCTCGAAACGCGCCAGTTCCGTCTGAACGTGGGGGAGGGAGTGTGTGGGGTCGGAGAGGGATAGTAGGATGTCATCCGCAAACAGGGAGATTTTATGTTGCTCGCCAGTGAAAGGTAGTCCCCGGATGTCCGGGTGCTCCCATATCGCCATCGCCAGCGGCTCTATACTTAGGGCAAAAAGCAGGGGAGAAAGAGGGCACCCCTGCCTAATGCCACGTGATTGTGGAAAAAAGGTCGATAGGTGGCCGTTGACCGAAACTCTGGAACGGGGGCAGCTATAATTCGCCCCCACCATGGACAGGAATCTAGGCGAGAAGCCAAAAGCCGCAAGGGTCTGGAATAAAAAACCCCAGTCCACCCGGTCAAAGCCCTTCTCCGCATCCAGACCCACCAGGACTGCCGGGATACGGAAGCGATTAGCCTTTTCTATAAGGTGGACCACCCTTCGGGTGTTATCGTGGGTCTGGCGTCCCTTAATGAAACCCGATTGGTCTGGGTGGATGAGAGCGGGCATGAGATCTTGTAATCTGGACGCTATAATAGATGAATACAACTTAGCGTCTGCGGAAATGACGTAGGCATTACTCTCTCTCCACTCTCTTTCTCTCTCCACTTTCTTTCTTTCTCTCTCCACTCTCTCTCTCTTCTCTCTCTCTCTTTCTTCTCTCTTCTCTCTCTCCACTCTCTCTCTTTCCAATCTCTCAAATCTCTCTCCACTCTCTCTCCACTCTCTCTCTCTCCAATCTCTCCCTCCACTCTCTTTCTCTCCACTGGCTCTCTCTACACTCTCTCACTCACTCTCTCCACACTCTCTTCATTCTCTCTCTCCACTGTCTTCTTCCACTCTCTCTCTCCACTCCCTCTCCACTGTCTCTCTCTCCACTGTCTCTCTCTCCACTCTCTCTCTCCACTCTCTCTCTATACTGTCTCTCTCCACTCTCTCTCTCTCCACTCGCTCTCCACTCTCTCTCACAAAATAGTGTGCGTTCCATGGGCGTCTGCAGAAATGTTTCGGGGGGGGGGGGCACATTTTTAACTTCATCACCATCCCCCTTGCACCCTTCTCCCCTCTGCCTTTCACCCTTCTCGCCCTCCCCTTTGCACCCTTCTCCCGCTCCCCCCTCCCCTTGCACCCTTCTCCCTTCCGCCTTGCACCCTTCTCCCTTCCACCTTGCACCCTTCTCCCTTCCGCCTTGCACCCTTCTCCCCTCTGCCTTGCACCCTTCTCCCCTCCCCCCTCCCCGTTGCACCCTTCTCCCCTCCCCGTTGCACCCTTCTCCCCTCTGCCTTGCACCATCCTCCCCTCTGCCTTGCACCATCCTCCCCTCTGCCTTGCACCATCCTCCCCTCTGCCTTGCACTCTTCTCCCCTCTGCCTTGCACTCTTCTCCCCTCTGCCTTGCACTCTTCTCCCCTCTGCCTTGCACTCTTCTCCCCTCTGCCTTGCACTCTTCTCCCCTCTGCCTTGCACTCCTCTCCCCTCTGCCTTGCACCCTTCTCCCCTCCCGGTTGCACCCCTCTGCCTTGCACCCTTCTCCCCTCCGCCTTGCACCCTTCTCCCCTCCGCCTTGCACCCTTCTCCCCTCCGCCTTGCACCCTTTTCCCCCTCCGCCTTGCACCCTTTTCCCCCTCCGCCTTGCACCCTTCTCCCCCTCCGCCTTGCACCCTTCTCCCCCTCCGCCTTGCACCCTTCTCCCCCTCCCCGTTGCACCATTCTCTCCTTTGCCTTGCACCCTTCTCCTGTCCCCCTTGCACCCTTCTCCCCTCCACCTTGCACCATTCTCCCCCTCCTCTTTGCACCATTCACCCCTCTGTCTTGCACCCTTCTCCTCTCCACCTTGCATCCTTCTCCTCTCTGCCTTGCACCCTTCTCCCCTCTGCCTTGCACCCTTCTCCCCTCTGCCTTGCACCCTTCTCCCCTCTGCCTTGCACCCTTCTCCCCTCTGCCTTGCACCCTTCTCCCCTCTGCCTTGCACCCTTCTCCCCTCTGCCTTGCACCCTTCTCCCCTCTGCCTTGCACCCTTCTCCCCTCTGCCTTGCACCCTTCTCCCCTCTGCCTTGCACCCTTCTCCCCTCCGCCTGGCACCCGTCTCCCCTCCGCCTGGCACCCTTCTCTGCCATGCACCCTTCTTCTCTCTGCCTTGCACCCTTCTCCCCTCTGCCTTGCACCCTTCTCCTCTATTCCTTGCACCCTTCTCCTCTATTCCTTGTGCCCTTCTCCCCTCTGCCTTGCACCCTTCTCCCCTCTGCCTTGCACCCTTCTCCCCTCTGCCTTGCACCCTTCTCCCCTGTGCCTTGCACCCTTCTCCCCTCTGCCTTGCACCCTTCTCCCCTCTGCCTTGCACCCTTCTGCCCTCTGCCTTGCACCCTTCTCCCCTCTGCCTTGCACCCTTCTCCTCTCGGCCTTGCACCCTTCTCCTCTCTGCCTTACACCCTTCTCCTCTCTGCCTTGCACCCTTCTCCCCTCTGCCTTGCACCCTTCTCCCCTCTGCATTGCACCCTTCTTCCCTCTGCATTGCACCCTTCTCCTCTCTGCATTGCACCCTTCTTCCCTCTGCATTGCATCCTTCTCCCCTCTGCCTTGTACCATTCTCCCCTCCGACTTGCACCCTTTTCTACCTTGCACCATTCTCCCCTCTGCTTTGCACCCTTCTCCCCTCTGCTTTGCACTCTTCTCCCTTCTGCCTTGCACCCTTCTCCTCTCTGCCTTGCACCCTTCTCCTCTCTGCCTTGCACCCTTCTCCTCTCTGCCTTGCACCCTTCTCCTCTCTGCCTTGCATCCTTCTCCCCTCTGCCTTGCATCCTTCTCCCCTCTGCCTTGCATCCTTCTCCCCTCTGCCTTGCATCCTTCTCCCCTCTGCCTTGCATCCTTCTCCCCTTTGCCTTCCATCCTTCTCCCCTTTGCCTTCCATCCTTCTCCCCTTTGCCTTGCATCCTTCTCCCCTCTGCCTTGCATCCTTCTCCCCTCTGCCTTGCATCCTTCTCCCCTCTGCCTTACACCCTTCTCCCTTCTGCCTTGCACCCTTCTGCCTGGCACACTTATCCCCTCTGCCTTGCACCATTCTCCCATCCGCCTTGCACCCTTTTCTACCTTGCACCATTCTCCCCTCTGCCTTGCACCATTCTCCACTCTGCCTTGCACCCTTCTCCCCTCTGCTTTGCACCCTTCTCCCCTTTGCCTTGCACCCTTCTCCTCTCTGCCTTGCATCCTTCTCCTCTCTGCCTTGCACCCTTCTTCCCTTTGCATTGCACCCTTCTCCCCTCTGCCTTGCACCCTTCTCCCCTCTGCCTTGCACCCTTCTCCCCTCTGCCTTGCACCCTTCTCCCCTCTGCCTTGCACCCTTCTCCCCTCTGCCTTGCACCCTTCTCCCCTCTGCCTTGCACCCTTCTCCCCTCTGCCTTGCACCCTTCTCCCCTCTGCCTTGCACCCTTCTCCCCTCTCCTTTGCATCCTTCTCCCCTCTGCCTTGCATCCTTCTCCCCTCTGCCTTGCATCCTTCTCCCCTCTGCCTTGCATCCTTCTCCCCTCTGCCTTGCACCCTTCTCCCCTCTGCCTTGCACCCTTCTCCCCCTCGCACCCTTCTCCCCCTCCCCGTTGCACCCTTCTCCCCTCTGCCTTGCACCCTTCTCCCCTCTGCCGTGCACCCTTCTCCTCTCTGCCGTGCACCCTTCTCCTCTCTGCCGTGCACCCTTCTCCTCTCTGCCGTGCACCCTTCTCCCCCTCCCCGTTGCACCCTTCTCCCTTCCCCGTTGCACCCTTCTCCCCTCTGCCTTGCACCCTTCTCCCCTCTGCCTTGCACCCTTCTCCCCTCTGCCTTGCACCCTTCTCCTCTCTGCCGTGCACCCTTCTCCTCTCTGCCTTGCACCCTTCTCCCTTCCGCCTTGCACCCTTCTCCCCTCTGCCTTGCACCCTTCTCCCCTCCCCCCTCCCCGTTGCACCCTTCTCCCCTCCCCGTTGCACCGTTCTCCCCTCTGCCTTGCACCATCTGCCCCTCTGTCTTGCACCATCCTCCCCTCTGCCTTGCACCATCCTCCCCTCTGCCTTGCACTCTTCTCCCCTCTGCCTTGCACTCTTCTCCCCTCTGCCTTGCACTCTTCTCCCCTCTGCCTTGCACTCTTCTCCCCTCTGCCTTGCACTCTTCTCCCCTCTGCCTTGCACTCCTCTCCCCTCTGCCTTGCACCCTTCTCCCCTCCCGGTTGCACCCCTCTGCCTTGCACCCTTCTCCCCTCCGCCTTGCACCCTTCTCCCCTCCGCCTTGCACCCTTCTCCCCTCCGCCTTGCACCCTTTTCCCCCTCCGCCTTGCACCCTTCTCCCCCTCCGCCTTGCACCCTTCTCCCCCTCCGCCTTGCACCCTTCTCCCCCTCCCCGTTGCACCATTCTCTCCTTTGCCTTGCACCCTTCTCCTGTCCCCCTTGCACCCTTCTCCCCTCCACCTTGCACCATTCTCCCCCTCCTCTTTGCACCATTCACCCCTCTGTCTTGCACCCTTCTCCTCTCCGCCTTGCATCCTTCTCCTCTCTGCCTTGCACCCTTCTCCCCTCTGCCTTGCACCCTTCTCCCCTCTGCCTTGCACCCTTCTCCCCTCTGCCTTGCACCCTTCTCCCCTCTGCCTTGCACCCTTCTCCCCTCTGCCTTGCACCCTTCTCCCCTCTGCCTTGCACCCTTCTCCCCTCTGCCTTGCACCCTTCTCCCCTCTGCCTTGCACCCTTCTCCCCTCCGCCTGGCACCCGTCTCCCCTCCGCCTGGCACCCTTCTCTGCCATGCACCCTTCTTCTCTCTGCCTTGCACCCTTCTCCCCTCTGCCTTGCACCCTTCTCCTCTATTCCTTGCACCCTTCTCCTCTATTCCTTGTGCCCTTCTCCCCTCTGCCTTGCACCCTTCTCCCCTCTGCCTTGCACCCTTCTCCCCTCTGCCTTGCACCCTTCTCCCCTCTGCCTTGCACCCTTCTCCCCTGTGCCTTGCACCCTTCTCCCCTCTGCCTTGCACCCTTCTCCCCTCTGCCTTGCACCCTACTGCCCTCTGCCTTGCACCCTTCTCCCCTCTGCCTTGCACCCTTCTCCTCTCGGCCTTGCACCCTTCTCCTCTCTGCCTTACACCCTTCTCCTCTCTGCCTTGCACCCTTCTCCCCTCTGCCTTGCACCCTTCTCCCCTCTGCCTTGCACCCTTCTCCCCTCTGCCTTGCACCCTTCTCCCCTCTGCCTTGCACCCTTCTCCCCTCTGCCTTGCACCCTTCTCCCCTCTGCATTGCACCCTTCTTCCCTCTGCATTGCACCCTTCTCCTCTCTGCATTGCACCCTTCTTCCCTCTGCATTGCACCCTTCTTCCCTCTGCATTGCACCCTTCTTCATTCTGCCTGGCATCCTTCTCCCCTCTGCCTTGTACCATTCTCCCCTCCGACGTGCACCCTTTTCTACCTTGCACCATTCTCCCCTCTGCTTTGCACCCTTCTCCCCTCTGCTTTGCACTCTTCTCCCTTCTGCCTTGCACCCTTCTCCTCTCTGCCTTGCACCCTTCTCCTCTCTGCCTTGCACCCTTCTCCTCTCTGCCTTGCATCCTTCTCCCCTCTGCCTTGCATCCTTCTCCCCTCTGCCTTGCATCCTTCTCCCCTCTGCCTTGCATCCTTCTCCCCTCTGCCTTGCATCCTTCTCCCCTTTGCCTTCCATCCTTCTCCCCTGTGCCTTGCATCCTTCTCCCCTCTGCCTTGCATCCTTCTCCCCTCTGCCTTACACCCTTCTCCCTTCTGCCTTGCACCCTTCTGCCTGGCACACTTATCCCCTCTGCCTTGCACCATTCTCCCATCCGCCTTGCACCCTTTTCTACCTTGCACCATTCTCCCCTCTGCCTTGCACCATTCTCCACTCTGCCTTGCACCCTTCTCCCCTCTGCTTTGCACCCTTCTCCCCTTTGCCTTGCACCCTTCTCCTCTCTGCCTTGCATCCTTCTCCTCTCTGCCTTGCACCCTTCTTCCCTTTGCATTGCACCCTTCTCCCCTCTGCCTTGCACCCTTCTCCCCTCTGCCTTGCACCCTTCTCCCCTCTGCCTTGCACCCTTCTCCCCTCTGCCTTGCACCCTTCTCCCCTCTGCCTTGCACCCTTCTCCCCTCTGCCTTGCACCCTTCTCCCCTCTGCCTTGCATCCTTCTCCCCTCTGCCTTGCATCCTTCTCCCCTCTGCCTTGCACCCTTCTCCCCTCTGCCTTGCACCCTTCTCCCCCTCGCACCCTTCTCCCCCTCCCCGTTGCACCCTTCTCCCCTCTGCCTTGCACCCTTCTCCCCTCTGCCGTGCACCCTTCTCCTCTCTGCCGTGCACCCTTCTCCTCTCTGCCGTGCACCCTTCTCCCCCTCCCCGTTGCACCCTTCTCCCTTCCCCGTTGCACCCTTCTCCCCTCTGCCTTGCACCCTTCTCCCCTCTGCCTTGCACCCTTCTCCCCTCTGCCTTGCACCCTTCTCCTCTCTGCCGTGCACCCTTCTCCTCTCTGCCTTGCACCCTTCTCCCCTCTGCCTTGCACCCTTCTCCCCTCTGCCTTGCACCCTTCTCGGCCACCCCCTTGCACCCTTACCACCCAATGGAAGGGGCTTCCACCTGGAACAATGGCACCATTTCAAAAGCATGATGGACTAGGGCCGGCCCTTACTGTGCCCACACCAGACGCACTGGCAATCCAGGGGGGGCAAGTGCCTCCCCTTGCCCCCCCTGTGGACTCCCATGGTGCGTTCTAACGAGTGCTTACCTGAGGGCACCATTGTGCTACCTCATCCCTTCTCATATGAGCATTGCCCTGGAGAATGCTGTCTCTGGGGCCCCCGCCCCATCCTTGTCCTTGTCTCTTCTCAGAGGAGCAGAGCCCTGTGGGGAATGCTGTCTCTGGGCCCCCACCCCCATCGTTTTTCCGCTGGGCTCTGACTGAAGAGAAACAATGTAAGTTGTTACATTGTTTCTCTTCAGTCAGCGGGAGGGGCTCAGAGCAGGCTGCAGACAGCCTGCACCTGCTTTAGAGGGAGAGAGGCTTGCTTTAGCGCAAAGCCTCTCTCACAGCTCTCACCGAAGAGCTGAGGGGGCCCCCTTCATTTACTGAAGAGACTGGGGCCCCCTGCACCGCGGGGGCTGCAGGGGTGTTTGTTACGCCCCTGGTTGGAGCCGTGCGGAATCGGCCTCATCACACAGCACTGTTGTGCAGGGCCCCGGGTCTGGCAGTCCGCAATGGCTGCCAGTGAAGTGGCCGCTCGTCTAGGCTCTCGCGTTGCCATGGGAACAGAAAGAGCCACAATAGTCCTCGACAGGCCATGGGTACAGCTAGTAGGTCCTGGAATCATGTAAGTGCACACTGGTCGCTCACCTCACGGCCAGCCAGGTCTCCAGAATTCAACGATGAAGGTTAACCTTAGGAGCCCTTGTAGCGAGGCTGACCTGGGCAGATCGTGTGGATGAGCCGTCACCTGGTTGATTTTTAACATCCAGGTGGGATAAACCAAAGAGTGCACCGCAGACAGCCTCTCGCTGAGCTCCGTAGGCAGGCCCCGATCGCAGCAGCTCGAGGCAGTCGGTGGGGAGGTGATGCTTCTTCAGGGTGAGGCCATGTTATGAGTGTGCATGCAGCAGGCCTCGCCGTAGATGGAAGCGATCACCACAGCCGCTGGTAGGCGCAATCACAGCACACAGGTCTCGGGACTATAGTAACAGAGGGGTGATAGTATGAGGTCCTGAATTGTGTGTGGATGGGAGCACATAACAGAGGTGTCCGGAGCACTCTTGAGTGCCACCGCCATTGTGACGCTCTTGGCCACCCCCCCCCGTCTGCTTCCCCCCCGGAATGTGTGTTTTAAGTGTTTATACAGGTGTGTTTATTTTTTTTCAATTAATAAATGAAAAAGTAAACACATATGTATTACACATAAGAAAATAATTGCATGTAAAAGCAATTTCCAAATGCACGAGTCCAGACCAAATGTAACAGACAATTCATAGGAAAACAAGTTAAAAAAAGTAGCTCCGGAGTAAACTTGCTTTGTGGTCAAGTAGCAGCAGCAAAGGAAGGACTTGAGCAATCGGGTTCATAATAGAAATGAAAGTAAAAAACAGAAAAAAGGGTACGTTTCTACCTCATATCCATAAGATTCCTCCAACTTTGGTTTGGATGTTTACCCGCCACAAGTTCCTCGATGGAAAGGCACATCTTGATTGGCCTAGCGGAAATACCGGCTCCCATCCCTCTGACAGTCGCTTTTGCCTGTGAAGCCACTGACACGATGGGAAAATTCTAGCAGAGACTGCGGCACTCAGACTTTCGTTCATATACCCGACAGCATCTAAATTGAGTGGACAGGCGGAGAAACCGCCAGAAATGTGACAACGGGACCAGATCCTCCAAGATGTAAATCAGGCCCTTGGTCTCCCACAAGGTATCACTTTAAAATAATGCATACTAATTAGGTTTGCCTTTGAAACTCAAATCAGGTTCAAACCTGAGTCCATAGTGGAGCAGATTGTGCCCAGAGAGTAATCTAAATTTGGTTCTGTCAAGTTTTTCTCAATAAGCCTCAGAGCCATCTATATTGTAGGCTCAGTAAAGTGCCCTGCAGGATATTTGTTGCCAAACCCCTTCCCGATTCAAAATTCTACTCGTGCTGACATTAATTGTGCTAGGTATGGGGTGCATTGCTCCGTGACCTGTTGATCTTCTCTTCCCTCTGTGCATCAGTGCAAGCTTGGGAGAGATAACTGCTCCTCCCTCCAATTGGAACTCTCCTCTAATGATCTCTGCTGTTGCTGCCTGCTTGTTTGTGCTCTCCTCAGGGGATTTCCTCAAGTGCTTTTTGCTACCCTCTTTTTATGCTTTGCTCTGTGCTTTACTACTGTGCTCTCCATTTACCCTCCATGTTGTGCTCTCCTCAGGTGCTCTCAGGGCTTTAGATAGGCCGGATCATTCCGGGTCTCAGACCAGGACGTCATTAGAAACGGGCTGTGAACCCGGTCCCAATGGGGCGCTATAGTTATGTCCTTTACTGGCAACGCTGATCGATTTCTGAACAATGAATGTAATCTGTAAGGTAATCAGATATGGTTTGTATTTCACACGTTTTACTTAAGCTTACATTCCCTAAGAGTGTTCACTATTTCAGGATATTGTGTTTTTGTGCTGCATATTACTCTTGTATTGTGCAAACTTTGAACTAAGTTGCATATGGGCCATGATTGAGAGCACTCTGGAGTAGAAGCTAAGGTCAGTTCGAGTTTCTCAAAGTGCCAGTCATTGGGTCATTTAAGTGTTCAAAATACATGGTCATCCAATCCTTGGCCTCTTTGCAGATGGCACAATAGTCATGCATTCTAGTCACAATTGTGATTCTGTGCGAATGTCTTTGAAGGATGTTCCCAGTTTTCAGAATATTGACAAGATGAAAGCTTGTGGTTCCGTGGTCCGCGAACTGGGTTCGAGGGTTCCAAACCCGTTCAATAAAGATTGTCGGAAATGGACGATTTTGGTGTCAGCAGACCGCAAATGGCGAGTGTAGCGTGTCTGAGTGTTTTGGTATGACTCGATATAGGAGAACACTCTGTATTCAAGGATTTAGTTTTGAACCTCCGGGTTCCATTTTGTATGCGGCAGCCATTTTGTGTGGTTGCCCTAACATAGGCCCGATGACTGTGGCCGAACGAGTCCTTGAGACACGTCCGCCTTAGCTGACTCCTGGGTGACCTGGCCGAACTGACTCCTTGCCCGAAGCTGACCTTGCTGAGCCAGTTCCTTGTTCAGCAGCTGGTCTGATAAAGATCAAAGAGCAGGACGTGTCCGAGTTCATGGTACACTGCTCCCACCTTTCTATCTCCTGTCTCATCTGTTTCTGCCTTTCCTTTACGACATAATCATTGATTTGGGTTGAAGGTTTTATGATGGGTTTGTCCGGCCTGATCGAACAGGAAACCTGGCAATCGCTTGGTCATTTCTGGTGGGCTGGACAACGGAAAATGGGATTGTCTTGGATTGTCGTCATACGCTACTTTTGAAATGTTGTACTGTCATTGGTCAGTTTGCATGCACCAAATGTAAATTTGGAATGTTGCCTGAGGCTTGATTTTTGGCATAAAAGACCATGCTCCGCTTATTGAATTTGTGCAGTCTCTGACGAACTACCCGTGTGTACTACGTAGATTTCTGTTCCTGGTTGCAGCCAATAAACTTTGGTCTTTGACGTCATCAAGAAGTATCCAGTGTCTCTGTTTGCCAAGACAGGGGAACTCGAAGGTATCAGGCGATTCTCCCTGACGCCACTGGGTTCTAAAACCCGGTGCTTCCGTTGGCGCCCCCGTGGGGCGACTTCAGCGGTACCGGTCCAAGCCAGAGGTTCGTGAGAAGCTTTGTGTGAAAATTCTGGAGGAAGGCCAGCCACTTCATCGACCCCTGTATGTCGTCGTGGTCCGAAAGTCTTTGCTGCGAGGTTTCCCGCTTTCCGACGGCTACGAAGGACTGCTGCCCTGACTGTCGCCCTGTTTTGGAGCCTTAGCCGTTTGTAGAGCGAGACGATTGACGGGTCTTCTGGTGACGCCATCGACATTTCAGTTAAGTATAAGCAGAGCGTCTCCCAGTCCTTAGTTTATTTTGTATCCTTTAGTGGATAGCTTTGATTTGGTACCTGCAGGCCCCAAAGCCAAGGGATTCGTGTATTCACGAGACTATCGTTTCTAGATTCCCCTTGTTGTTTGAAGCTAGACTAGTGAGCAAGATGCCTGGTTTTAGCAGTTTTAGAAACTTGTTTAGTTGTGGTATATCGAGGGACTCCCGGTTAGAGGATTCGTGTCCGGTTCCTCCGATCGGAACTCCTACATACGAGTTGTATGTGAAGCATGGTGTGGGCCCTATTAGCTATAATGAGATCTGGGTAAAATATACGAAGAGTGACGGTGTCCTACAGTGGCCCCGTTTCGGTAGTTTTGAAACGGAAATTCTAGATAACCTCGAGGTGAAGTTGTTCAAGAAGAAAGCCCGGCCGGCGTTGTTTGACTCTTTCCGCATATGGCGCAAAGAAGCCAAACAGAAAGAAATAAAATTAGCGAAAAGGAATAAGAGAGAACGGGGTATGTCAATGGTGCAAGCTGCCATTGCATATAGAGATAATGAAGAAGAACAAGAAAGTGAACAGATGCTTAGAGTGAGGAAGTTAGCGGTAGATAGATGCTATCCAGTCTTGCCGCCTAAAGAGCAGAAAGACGAGAAAGATCTTACGAAAGATCCTTTAATGTCGCATCTGTTAAATTCACCGCCACCTTATGTGCAGAATGCTACGGCACCACCGCCACCAGCCGTGGCTGTGCAACTGCCGGTTGTTTTGCCTCCTGTGATTCCTCTACAGCCAGCTTCTCCGTTGGCTACTGTTCCTTTGGCGCAGCCTCCTCAGGGGCCGCCAACTTTGCCCTTTCCTACGACTGCTGCTTCTATGCCTGTCCCTACTGCTTCTGTGCCTGTTCCGACTTTGGATTCTTCTACTTCTGTTTCGTCTTCCCTTGTTCTTCCGACTACTCCTTCTCCTAAACAGCGGATGACCGCTGCTTTTTCTGGTTTTGTGACTCCTTGGTTGGGTCAATTGGGTATGTCTCCTGTGAGTGAGCATAGACAGTTGCGTAGTCAACTGCCTGATACAGATGAACGAGTGGTTTTAGATCACATGGCACATAGATGGGTTACGTATGTGTCCCAGTACGATCTTGAGGGTATCATGGATGTTTTTCGGCAATGGGAAGCGCCAAAGCAACGGTACGTTTTTGAGATCATGTATGCGTTCCTCCATGAACAATGGACGGACGAAGTGGGTAAAGCTCCTGAAGAGTTGTTGCGACTGTGTTCGGAGTTTGCGAAGGGAACGATTGTGAGTCTTCTCGACATCGAGAGAGCGGTGTCGACGTTATTGTCATTTCGAAATAATGCTTCTTCTGAACGATTGCTTGAACCTGACTCGTCAGTTGGGAGAAAAGCGCGTCAGTACCCGATGCGAGAGGTTCCTCCGGTATGGAGACCTGCTGATGCGAATGCTAATCCACCTGTTGTTGTGCATTTTCAGCGAGTGTGGGTATATGTTCCATGGAAGCGTGCAGAAGTTTTAGCGCTTAAACAGACTTTGCCTGATCCGCAGAAAAATCCAGCGGGGTATTATAAAGAGCTTACGCAAACTGTGAGTTCGTGCGTCATGAATTTGGCAGACATAGATATGTTGTTTGGGAATGTTGTTCCACTGCCCATCTGGAATGTCCTTCGACATACGGATCATGATAATGAATTGGGTGATTCGTGGGTGAATCTTGTTGCTGCGAATGATAGACAAGTCGGAGGTGCTAAGCCTGAAAATATCATTACAGAACTTCCTGGTAGGATTATTACTTTTATGAAGACTCTGATGCCTGAAGTACGTGTTAATTGGGACAAGTTGTCTGCATGCAAGCAGAAGAAAGATGAGACTGTGTCAGATTTTTTCTCACGTTTCGAAGAAACATTTGTCGATCACAGTGGTCAGGATATGGCTACCGAGGGTGGCCAGAGGTTGTTTGTAGACAAGTTCGTACACAATCTTCTTCCTGAGTTATGCACTAAGTTGAAGGATTCTGAGAGTGCTTGGCCTGTTTCTACATCAGCGCAGATTTTAGCTACGGCTCAGTACTATGAGAATAGACGTAAGGATGAGTTAGAGAAAGCGGACAATAAGACTAAGGAATTGAAGACTAAAGTTCTTCTACAACAAGCTTATCCGCCTGTGTTAATAATCAGCGTGATTATCAGCAACCTCAACAGTATTCATGAACTCGCAAAGAGACGAGACTCCTCAACAGCGTTTTCCGTATGGCCCTAATCAGTGTGCGTATTGTAAGGAAGAAGGTCATTACAAGAATAGTTGTCCGGTTTTGCTACAACGAGGGAATAGTGCACCTGGTGTGAGAGGTAGGGGTGCTCAGCAAGCACCTAGAGGTAGAGGTCGTGGGCAGAACGCGCGCCCTTTGCCTCCACAGAATTCGATGAACAGTTTTGACCAACAGCAGAATTCGTCTGGTAGGACAAGACAGTACTATGTAGACGATTACTATGTTGAGGGTGATGAAGCACATGGTAATGATTGTTAGGACAGCCATGGACAAAGAGAGGGAGTTGTTTCAGTTCCAGTAGATCAGAGCGGACCTTATGTTGAGGTGATTGCATCAGGTGTGTCAGAGCTTTTTCTGCTAGACACTGGTGCTACGAAGAGTTCGATTATGCATTCTAAACTCCCTGGCGCACCTTTGTCTGGCTTTAATAATGTTTCTGTAGGTTTTTCTGGCGCCCCCGTTACGAATCGGATTTCTGCTTCGTTGCCCCTTTCTGTTGGTCCTCGTAGGTTTGAAGCACCCCTTCTTTTGACTACAGGTTGTAATGAGAATTTGCTGGGATTAGACTTGTTAAAGAGATTGCATGCAACTTTGTATTGTTCCCCGTCAGGAGTACATCTTAGTTTGGGTGAGAGTGTGATCTCTCCGATGTATATATCGAAAGATTGTCTTCCATTGGAATTGTCTTTGTTACCAGATTCACTGTGGGCTACGGGTCCAAATGATGTGGGCCTGTTAGATATTCCCCCATATGTTGTGACACTTAAGGCGAATGCTAAGTTACCACGCATTCCGCAGTATCGTATCTCGAGTGATGGTGAGCGTGCGCTCTTAGCGATCATTTATGATCTGATTGACAAGGGTGTCATCGAAGAGACGCGAGGTAACGTGTGCAATAGTCCTGTTTTGCCGGTTCTAAAGAGAACTGATCCTTCACAGCCTCCTGTATATAGATTTGTCATCGATCTCCGTGAAGTGAACAAGATTGTTGTTCCACAATTTCCTGTTGTGCCTGACATTACTGCATTATTGACTTTGATTCCGGCTTCTGCTACCTGGTTTTCGGCGATCGACTTGAAAAATGCTTTCTTCAGCATCCCGATTGCCATGGA
This sequence comes from Lissotriton vulgaris, assembly GCF_964263255.1. Classification (NCBI taxonomy): domain Eukaryota; kingdom Metazoa; phylum Chordata; class Amphibia; order Caudata; family Salamandridae; genus Lissotriton; species Lissotriton vulgaris. The sequence continues at coordinate 837,338,034 of NC_141687.1, forward strand.
GAGCAGGGATATCTTCGGATTCTCTTTAGGAGGACGAAGTTTCCGTTTTAAGCGCGCTCCTCAAGGCTATTGCGAGAGTCCATCGATTTACAGTCAAGCTTTAAAGACACAACTTGATTTGTTGGTTTTACCTGAAGGTGCAGCCCTCATCCAGTATGTTGACGATTTGTTAGTTGCCACCGATACTGAGGAGATTTGTAAGGATGCCACTTTGTCTTTATTGCGACACTTATCTGATTGTCATCACAAAGTTTATCTCTCGAAATTGCAATTCTGTCGACAAGAAGTTACCTATCTAGGTCACCTCTTATCGAAGGAGGGAAGGAAACTGACCCCAGAAAGAATTCAAGCTATTGCGAAAATGAGTGTTCCTACGACACAGAGAGAAGTGCGTGCGTTTTGGGTATTACGTCGTACTGTCGACAGTGGATTCCCAATTTTTCTTTGCTAGCGAAGCCTTTGATAGCTCTTACTGTTAAGGATGCTCCGAATCCTATTCCCTGGACTGACGAATGTCAAAAGAGCTTCTCCGAATTACATAATGCTTTGTGTTCGGCTCCTGTGTTGGGTACTCCTGACTACAGTAAGCCTTTCACATTGTATGTCCACGAGAGAGAGGGATGTGCATTGTCGGTTTTGACTCAGCAGTTTGGCGATAAGCAACACCCATGTGCGTACTTTTCGTCGACTTTGGATCCTGTAGCTAGAGCGTTGCCGAGTTGCTTGAGAGCTACGGCAGCAGCTGCTGTTTCAATTCGACAATCTGCTGGTTTGGTTATGGATAACACGTTAGTGGTTATGGTTCCACATGCAGTGGATACCTTGTTGAATCGAACTAAGACACAGCACTTAACTAGTGCTCGGTTGTCAGGGTATGAGCTCAGCTGGTTTAGTCGAGTGCTATAATGGCACTCAAGTTAAAATTGGCCAAAATCCAAGAGAGCACTAGTTTACAATGGCCAGATGCATTGCCATTAGCACTTCTGTCCACAAGAATGACTGTGCATTCGGGAATGGGTTTGAGTCCATACGAGGTTGTGTTTGGTCGCCCAGCAAACATTTGGGGCATACCAAGACCAACGAGGTTCAGAGACCTCGAGTATCCTTTGTTGCTTGATTATTTGCGTGAATTGACAACTAAAATGAGTGTTTTACGCCAACATGTGCATGACAGTCTTCCGCAAGCTTCAGAGGATCCAGGGCATTCCATTGAACCTGGGTCTTGGGTTTTTGTACGTAACTTCCAGCGGACCAAGAACGAACAGCCCCGTAGGACGGGGCCCTACCAAGTACTCCTGTCAACGAGATCTGCGGTACGAGTGCAAGGCAAGCGCAACTGGATCCACGGATCTCATACCAAGAGGGCACCTTTGCCCCTGCCATACAATAAGTGGGTCCAGAAGGGACTTGCAGACTCTGAAACGGAAGTTGTCCCACGGTTTATACCGTTCAGCGATGTTAGGTTGATTGGAACGAACTCAGAAAAAGAGTGACAGTATTCTACAAGCATCAGTACCTCCTGCAGATCGATTGGACACTACAGAGCCTCACCTTTTGTTCGCTGATCAAGAATTAGCTGGAAAGAATCGCTATAATTTGAGACCGAGAGTTACGGACAAATAATAAAGACTAATAAAGTTTGATGATTTTTTTTCTGTTTGCAGGTTAACTCACCACCAAGGATCTACTCATTTTTGTTTTTCTTGAACCGCCATCCGGTTCTCGCTGCTAGGGTCGCGGTTGCTACCAGTCTTGGGAGTGCAAGCCTGAGACACTAGGTCGAGGGTTCTGTTGGCTCAAGGCAGTCTTCCTGGGTTAGCAGAGGCACTCCTGAGCAGAATCAACCAACCACCGCGGGCAGCACATTTAGTTTAGGATGGATTTCTTTGAGTTGGAGAGACCTGTACAGACACTGACTTTTAGAAAACGGATATGTAAAATAATATTGAAGAAAAGTTTTTTGATACCATGTTTATTTTTACTATTGAGCTTTGTGATATTTATAGCTGGTTATGTAACCTTTGTTTTTAAGATGACGATTAATCCCACTATGCAACCTACACCTTCACCTACTATTTCTTCTCATTCTTTTCATCCTTTGCCTGAGCACGAGGTAGTCAGACGATTGGAATTTTCTAACAATTCTTTTATCCAGCTTTTGCACCAACACCAGTTAGTGATGAATACGACCAACTGCTGGATTTGTGGTTTGATGCCTCATACAACCGATAAGGGTATTCCCTATTTAGTTCTGCCCTTTAGTTTAAATGGTTCAATTTGGGCTTATAGAACGATGTTTATCTATGCCCATAGCGTTTACCCCCAACGTCCATTGAAAGACAATCCAAAGAATAGCGCTATAGTTAAAGGCATTGTCGACATGATTAGAGGGATTAGCTCGTATGAGACTATTCCGAGAGATGAGACACTGGCTTACATTGGTTGGAACGTTACCGGATATGGAGTTAGTCTGAGTGTTAACCAGCGAGCGAAAAGTTCTCCACCGATTTGGATAGTGCCCCATCGGGGTCACTATTGTCTGCAGGGCAATGGCAAGAATCCGAAGGCTCAGTTAGGGAAGAGTGTTTGCGCTAAGACTTATGTATTTGCGCCTCAGTCTTCCCCGGCGTTCTTAGCTGCTAAGGGTACCTACTTTGTTTGCTATGACAAAGCGTATACATGGTTGCCCCCCGACTTCTCGGGCACATGTTTTGTTTCCTTTCTGTTGCCTCCCACTTTTACAGCTGCGGCAGATTACCATAAGACGAGAGTTGCTAGAGGTGTCTTTAGTCAAGAAGACACTGCAGGACAAGAACTGGGAGATTTCTTTAAGGGTTTTCTGCCGTTCTGGGGACCTATGGCTAACAGTAGGAATATTCGCCAGTTGACGAGAGTGGTTGAGTCCACCATAGTCGAGACTGCTAGTGCCCTTGGTAACTTGACTGCTGAGCTCCAGTCGGATAGACTCATGACACTTCAGAATAGAGTTGCCCTTGACGTCATCCTAGCAGATCGAGGTGGAGTTTGCAAGCTGATTCAATCGAGCTGCTGCGTTTTCATTCCAGACAACGCTCCATCAGTCTTCCAGGCCATTTTCAAATTGCATAAGATCTCCGATTCTGTCCATCTGGACAAAGGAGATTGGTCTTTGATGTGATGGTTATGGGGATTGATATCCACTTGGGGTTGGAAGATTTTGATGGTCATTGGGATGGATGGTCTTAGCAATCCTTTTCATGTTCTGACTCTGTGTGCAGTGTGCTCCTGCAATTTGTGGCCTCTGTGCTACTTCGTGTGCAAGGAGACCTGTCCAGAGAGAGGTACTAAGTAATAGGATGATGCTACAGCAACATATCGATGATCTGATGAATATAGATCCAGATTCAGATTAGCATGGGTTTGGGTCTGTTGCCTATGTAAGGGCAAAAGGAGGGTCTGTGGTTCCGTGGTCCGTGAACTGGGTTCGAGGGTTCCGAACCCGTTCAATAAAGATTGTCGGAAATGGACGATTTTGGTGTCAGCAGACCGCAAATGGCGAGTGTAGCGTGTCTGAGTGTTTTCGTATGACTCGATATAGGAGAACACTCTGTATTCAAGGATTTAGTTTTGAACCTCCGGGTTCCATTTTGTATGCGGCAGCCATTTTGTGTGGTTGCCCTAACATAGGCCAGATGACTGTGGCCGAACGAGTCCTTGAGACACGTACGCCTTAGCTGACTCCTGGGTGACCTGGCCGAACTGACTCCTTGCCCGAGGCTGACCTCGCTGAGCCAGTTCCTTGTTCAGCAGCTGGTCTGATAAAGATGAAAGAGCAGGACGTGCCAGAGTTTATGGTACACTGCTCCCACCTTTCTATCTCCTTTCTCATCTGTTTCTGCCTTTCCTTTACGACATAATCATTGATTTGGGTTGAAGGTTTTATGATGGGTTTGTCCTGCCTGATCGAACAGGAAACCTGGAAATCGCTTGGTCATTTCTGGTGGGCTGGACAACGGAAAATGGGATTGTCTTGGATTGTCGTCATACACTACTTTTGAAATGTACTGTCATTGGTCAGTTTGTATGCACCGAATGTAAATTTGGAATGTTGCCTGAAGCTTGATTTTTGGCATAAAAGACCATGCTCCGCTTATTGAATTTGTGCAGTCTCTGAGGAACTACCTGTGTGTACTTCGTAGATTTCTGTTCCTGGTTGCAGCCAATAAACTTTGGTCTTTGACGTCATCAAGAAGTATCCCGTGTCTCTGTTTGCCAAGACAGGGGAACTCGAAGGTATCAGGCGTTCTCCCTGACGCCACTGGGTTCTAAAACCCGGTCCTTCAACCTAAGTAAATACAGTGCTATAGGTGAGAGGGTGTGTTGTGTGTCTGGGGGTGGTGAAGTAAAGATGTAAGGAAGTGCATTAAGGAGAGAGTGAAAAGGGTGCTGTAGAGGACAAAGATGAGGTGTAAGATATGCAGATTTGGCAATAAACAGGGCATGCATAGCTAATAGAGTGAACACCACAAGTCTGAGTGAGACACTGATGATCACTACTGTAGGAAAGAGCCCTTTTTAGGTCTCGCCTCGCGTGCATGCGCTGCTCTAAGCAGAATCACTACAGACTTCTCCAGACTTGCACTAAACTTGTGCGTGTGCCTTTTCATTTCCCACACTTTCTATTGGCCTTTGCGTGAGGCTTTCAGCACGCAATTGGCCAGAGGCGGGTATGTCCCACCTTCTCTGTAAATATTCACTCCCACAGCCTACAGCTGTCGGGAGCGAGCATTGGCGCCATCTGTTGTGGATCAGGTTACTACTTTGTCTGGGGAAGCCTGACAGTACCGCCATTTCATTACACTAAAACCAGCACGCGCTGCTTGTCTGCCCCTGCCATCTCTTGCACCCTCGCAGTAGGCATCCGCAAACCCTGAGCCCACCCCAGTGCAGCTTCAAAGGCAGGGCAAATCACCACAGTCCGCTCACCCCGGGGAAGGATAAGGTGGCCTGAGGGGCACAGTGACACTTCAAAGTAGGGCTAAACTGTGCCGGGTGTCAGACCAGTGCCCACCTTGCAGATCACGACAGGACATGCACCGGACCAACTCCTCTAGGCGCCAGCACCAAAGTCAATCCACGGGCAACAAACACCACACACACAGTGCTGGCGGGCTCTAGACCCTCCACCGGCTCTGCCTTCTATGGGGTGCAGCAGGATCCCAGGGATACGACTGCACTGCTGTCTGTACTCGCATACATGCCCTGGAGGAAAGCAGAGGGCGCGCGTGCTCGTGTCCCAGACTGTGGGGTTGCAGAGGCAGAGCCCCACTGAACAGATGGACGCTGACTATGGGGCATATTAACCTTATCTTTATTGATAGAGGCTTCTACATCGGGGAGAGCCGGTCTCTTGGCCTCAGTGTCTCGTCCGACCCTGTCGCCCCCGCGTCACTCCCCCTCGCGATACCTCTCGTGGGTCAGGTGACTACAGGGAGCTAGACCGCCACACTACTCATCTTCCCCCTTAACAATAACGGACAACTGTAGCTGTGCCCACATGTGGGGAGAGGACGAGAGAGGAAGGGGGAGGGAGGGAGGAAGGGAGGGAGGGGGAGAGAGAGAGAGAGACAACAGGAAGGAGTGGATTCACAACTGAAAGTCACTGAGGTGTTTCGGTAGCTTCACCGCACGGCCCCTTCGGTGTGTGTTCTGGTCTCTTGCTCTCTTCCTCCGTGGGGTCCGTATGACCCTGCCTTCTTCTTGATCTCTCCGGAAGGTGTTGAGTATTTCGCCCGGGATGCACCCTTCATCGGCGTCCTGGGTGGGCGGATCCGGCGTTGTTTGTCCAGGTGATTGTCCCTCCGTGCTGGCTGGTCCGGTCTCACTAACATGGTCTGTAGAGGGTGCGGCCGCTCCCGCTACGCTGGGACTTTCTTCCGGTTCACTGTCATCCATGCCCCAATGCAGTATCTTGTTGCACTTGGCCATTCTGGATTGGGACCAGACCTTGCCATCGCTCAACAAGGCAGAGCGGGTGTAAGCTTCCACCACCCGCAGGGGCTCATTGAATTTGTTGTCTCCTTTGAGTCCTGATTGGCCCTTTTAGATTCAGACCCATTCTCCTTCTGCCAATGAGGTGTCCCGCACATTGTTCCTTTTGTCATAATGTGCCTTGTAGATGCTTTGTGCCTTTGCTATGTTGCTGCGGACAATGGCTGGAGACCATTTGGTCTGAATTCTCATGGTCATCCATGCTGTGTTGTCCCTGGTGAAGGGTTCACTGCCTCGTAAGATCTTAAACGGGCTGTAGCCTGTCAAGGTGGGGGTGATGCGGTATGCCCATACCGTGTTCCTGACTTTGGACTCCCAGTTTTTCCCTGCGCTGATGGCTACTTGAATCGAGCCCATTATCACCTGGTTCAAATGTTCCACTTGGCCGTTACCCACTGGGTGGTAAACCGGGGTGTGCTTCGTCTGGATTCCGTTTCTGTTGGTGAAGGCTGTCCATTTGGTCGACGTGAATAGGGGACCATTGTCGCTGGTGATGGACTTGGGGATGCCCTCTCTAAGGAAGATGTTGGTGAGGAAGGTGATGACGGCATTGGAGTCTACCGAGTCGCAGAGTTCGACTTCTGGCCACTTGGAATAGCGGTCCACAACGACAATGAGGTGTTTGGATGTACCCCAGGTGTCCAGGATCGGGCCTACAATGTCGATAAATAGGTCCTCCCAGGGGTTGTTTGGTGTGGAGAACTCGCCCATGGGGGGCCTCATGGTGACCAGGGTTTTGTCCCTTTGGCGCAATGGGCGCAGTCCCTCATGAACCTTTCCCCTTGGATGTCCATGGCTGGCCACCAGTAAATCAGTTTTATCCGCCTTTTGGCTTCTACGATGCCCAGGTGGCCTTCGTGGTTGATGTGAAGAATGCATTTGTACAGAGCCTTCAGGAGAACCACTTTGTCCCCTCGTACCAGGAATATGAAATCCTCGCCAATGGAGAGTTCTTCGTGGAGTTCACAGAATTTTCTGAGGTTACTGTCAATGTGCCTCTTTTCTGGCCCGCCTCGCGTGACATATGTCTTGACCTGGGAGAGTTCTGTCTTGCGTGTAGGTTTCTGCCCAGTCTTGGGCACTGATGGTGTGTTCATGATCTGTCATGAAGGCGATACTGTACTCTTCCCACTCCGATAATGTGACGGGGACTTCCATGGCTTCTGCTCTGCTCAGAAAGTCCGCCACTCTGTGTTGCCGGCCCGGGATGTATTCTGCATCATAGACAAAGTCCAACATACACAATGCCATTTTAGCAATGCGTGGTGTGGCTGTCACATTGCCGCTGGATGTAAGAACCTTATCTGGGGCTTGTGGTCGGTGCGGAGTGTGAATCTTGACCCCCATAGGTACTGGCGAAATTTCTCCATTGCCCAGAAAGCAGCTAGCATTTCCTTCTTAATGACACTGTACTTCTCTTCACTGGGGGTGAGGGATCGTGATGCAAATCCCACCATGGTCTCTGTGCCATTGGATGCCCTCTGGGAGAAGACTGCACCCAGCTCTTTGTCACTAGCGTCCGTGATGAGGATGCTGGACGCAGCACCGTCAAACCCATGTAAATGAAGCACCTTGCAGATGTCCTGTTTGATGGCTAAGAACTCTGCTTCCATTTCCTCCGACCAGACGAAATTGTTCCTTTCCTTGAGCAGTTGGTGTAGGTTGTGCGTGTTCGTCGCAAAGTTCCTGACAAATTTACTATAGAACTCTGCCAGACCCAGGAATGAGCGAACGTTGTCTTTGGTTGTCGGGGAAGGGGCTGACATGATGGCCTCCACGTTCGCCGATTTGGGGGTGATGCCCATGTCACTGATTTCGTGCCCCTGATATGTGACCTTGCGGAGACCGAATTTGCATTTTCCTAACTCAGCCATGAGGCCATTTGCTGCAAGCGTGTGTAGGACTGTGTACAGAATGTCATTGTGTTCAGCTTTGTATTTCCCCATGACGAGGATGTCGTCTTGAAAGTAGAGGACGCCGTGGACCCCTTGGAACATCATGTGCATGAGTTTTTGAAAGACAGCCGCTGCAGCAGCGAGCCCAAAGGGCATGTGTCTGAACCTGTAGCACCCAAAGGGTGTAATGAAGGATGTAAGTTTTCGGCATGTCTGGTAGAGTGACACTTGGTGGTAAGCGGCTTTGAGGTCGATGGTAGAGACCCATTTGATACCTTTGGTCTGGGCGAGCAATTCATTGATTTTTAGTAACGGAAATTTTTCCACCATGATATTCTTATTGAGATCGCGAAGATCAATGCAGAGGCGAATCTTCCAAGTTGGTTTGCACGCCACCACCAAAGGTGCGAGCCATTCAGTGCATTCGATCAGTTCAATGATGCCGCTGTCTTCTAGGTGCTTGAGTTCTAGCTGTACCGCTTTTCAGCAGTTGAACGGGATGTTCCTGACTTTGTGGGCGACTGGTACCGCTCCCTCTTTTAGGACGATCTTGTGGGCGAACTTGCACATCTTCCCAATCTGGTCGCTGAAGACAGTGGGGAACTCTGCTTGGAGTGAGGATGGCATTGGTGTGTCATCCGTCAGGAGCACTTGTGTGTCGGCGCCGGGGTTGAGCTGAATCCCAAGCTCCCAATAGTCAGCCCAACCTAAGACTGACGGGCCCTTTTTTGCCACGTACAATTTCGCTGTGGTGTGCCGCCCTTTGAATTCGAACACGAGCTGCCGGAAACCCACCATGGGGATCCTTTCTCCTGTGTATGTGACTGAATGGACATCCGTAGAGTGGAGCTGATCGCCCACCATTTGGGCGAAGTCTCGATCCCAAATCGGTTTCTTGGATGATGGTGTAGGGCGAGCCTGAGTCCGCTACCATGACGACGTGGACGCCACCTATGGACAACCTGCAGGAGGGTTTTTTTTGTAGTAACGCCCCTTACGCCCAGGAAGTGGTCTTCGATACACAAAAAGCTGTCCGGGTCTGAGAGCTTCACCCCATCTTGGTCATCAGAGACGTCCTGGACATATTTGACAGCTGCGTTTCTGGGCCTCCGACTGCAAACCTTGCCGAAATGTCCTGTGATGTTGCAGAAGGAGCACTTGACGTGGAACGCCAGGCATTTTTTGTCATTACCCATGTGGGAGTGGCTGCCGCATCTGTAACAGGCACCTTGTTTCACCGGAGGGACGCGACTTGGACCTCTGCTCCTAGACGTAGATTGGCGGGGAAAGACTGAGTCCGTTGCGGTTTTCGATGATGGACCCTTGCGGTCAGAGATCTTGCACACTGTGGTGCAGTATCATTCTTGGCTGTGTGTGCGCATCGTTTGCATAATTCCGCTTGTTTCACGATCGCGATGATCTCGGGAAGGGGTGCTTTGCAACTCACCCAGAGCTTTTCCTGGACGCTCGTATGGGTGGAGTGCATGATGATTTGGTCCTGTATGAAGTCGTCGTGCAGGGTGCCAAACTTGCAGTTGATGGCTAGTTTCTTGAGGGCGGCCACGTAGTCCTCCAGTGACTCTGCTTCCGCCTGTTTCCATTGGAAGAAGTTGTAACTGTCAATGGCCGTGCATATCCGGGCTGGTAATGGCTGTCCAGATCTTCGAGGGCATGTTGGAATACATAGTCGTCGGTCGAGGCCCTGGTCTTTTTCACGATCTGGTTGTAAACGCGCAAGCCCTCTGGTCCTAGATTATGTAGTAGGATCTTCTTCCTCCGCTTGCTTGAGGATTCCTCTTCGCCTTCGTACTCCAATGCTGAGAGGTAATTCAAGAAATACCCCTTTCAATCGGCCCACTTCATGGCTGGTTCCCCAAGCTTAGGAAGGAAGGGCACAGGTTTGGTTACAGAGAAGGTCTGGGCACACATGGTGCGTGTGGAGAGGACCGGAGTGGCGCTGAACTGCACCCGTAGGGCCATGGTGTCAGGTTCTGTCTCAACTGCGCCTGCATCGCGCAAAAAACACTGTACAAACTACATTGCCCATGATCCTGTGAGGCGCAGCCAGGAAGTTACTTTAGTGTAATGAACATGCTTCCTGGTGCGTGTTATTCTGGTTCCTGTTTCTTCCCCGGGCGTGAGAGCGGCTGCTCTGCACGTCGATTCCTGGTTACCAGCAAGTACGGGGCTACCGTTGATATCTTTACTCGAGGTAGGATTCCATGGACACTCACTGGCTTGTGCTTTTTCCTGTTCTGCAGTTCTGGGATCAATCTCCGGTTATTGCAGGAACTTTACTTTCACGGAACCCGTTTGCAAGAGGCAGTGGGTGTCGGTGGTGTTTTATTACTTGATTGCCGCTTCTGAGGAAAGAGGCGGCGTGACTGCTTCTTTATCGTTTTGTTCGTTTGGAGTTTTCTGGCAATTTGTGCATTCCCTCATTAAGATACTGTGGAGTAGAGGTTATGCTAAAGTCGGGCAAAAGCGGAGCGCAGTGGTAGAGGTTACTACGCGTTGCCGTGTTTTGAGGCATTTAATCACCATTGGATTACAAAGAACAAAAGCGGAGCGCAGTGGTTAAAGGAACTACGCGCTTCCGTGTTTTGCATGACTATTGTGTATTGGGTAAAGGGAGCAGAGCGCAGTAGTGGTCGCAACTACGCGTTACTGTAGCGTCCCTTATTTCAGAGTCTAATTCAGTATCTGATAAGAAGTTACTTTATCTGGACCGAGAGGAGCGGGGTGTTGTGGTTCTTGCCTCCTACACACTACTGTGTCCTGATCTTGCAAGTCTGACTATTGGCTTTGTTCTATCTTGCGTTCTTTCCTTTTAATTTCTACAGAATCCCTTATTTTCTCATCCCTTCATGCTGCTCAGTGGTAGGTGCTAAACAGTGATAGACTCACATATGTGTACTTGCTTAGATGTTCCACATAAATGCCCGTGACAAAATATATATGCTTCTCGTTTATATTCCCCTAGGAAATACCAAGACAGTAGTGGAGAGTGAAGATTGTTACGCCATTGAAGGGTCTGGTTCTCTTTCTTTAAGCAGGTATACATGGCTCCTGTTAGCGAGAATTTATGAGTGTAGCATTTATGTATATCAGTGGTGTTTATGAAGGTGTCCTTTTGTCATTTCAGGTTTCCCTTCCCTGCTGACCCCTTCCTTTCCCTTCCCGTTCTTTTCCTTCTCTTATTTTTCCCTCACCTAATGGCTCAAACACCTTGTATGTACTATCAGGGTGTTGGTGACATTTGGAGGTGGAACCATTGATTCAATAACTGGATCCTGTGGAGGAAATCTGACACATGGGGGCACCCGCAGGTTGTGAGGGTGGGGGCGCCCTGCGTGGGCTTTGAGGTCGCTGCTACCAGGGCCGCAGGCTGGCTCATGTTGGTGGAGAACTCTCCACGGTGAGGCTTTGTGGCCCCTGAGGACGCAGGAGGTGAGCCCAGAGTCCTTTAGTGTGAGTATTCAGTGGTTGATACTGCCTTCTGCTGGTGCCAGCGGTGAGGGTGGTGCTCGCCAAATTGGCCACTTGTAGAGGAGGAATCCACAGTAGCTTGTGACTCCCTTAGTACTACAGCCTGGAGGTGGCTGTCTGTGGCACATGCGCTGTGTGGTGCAAAGGCTGACTTCCCATGAGCTGAGGCTAAGTGGTGGCTGCCCTTAAGCACTGGGCTTGCAGTGCCGGGAGTGGCGAGGGTCACGTCGTGCCCACCGCGCGCCGAGATTGAAGCGGCCGAGCCGCGCTTTGCACTTGAGTGCGCTGAAGCCTCACAGCAGGAGGGCTGCAGCTCAGAGCGGGGACAAGGAAGTGCACGAAAGCAGTGCAACTCCTTGCCTGGTGACCAATGCCAGATCTCCCCTACACGTCCGCTGTTGGGCGGTGCTCCGATCCGTCAGCCTCGCAGCCTCGTCAGCCACTGTGGGGTTGTGGCGGCAGAGCCCCACGGATCAGATAGACGCAGACTATGGGACGTATTAACCTTATATTATTGATACATGCTTCTAATTCGGGGAGAGCCTGTCTCTCGGCCGCAGTGTCTTGTCTGACCCCGTCACCACCCGTGTCCCCCCCGCGATACCTCTCATGGGCCACGTGACTGCGGGGAGCTAGACCACCACACTACACAGACCTGCCTGCTCCACGGATTGCAGTTTAATACTGGCTCGTGCGGAGCCCACAGACCGCCCGCCCGAGCCCAGCGCCCTCCCTTCTCCCCCAGGAGCAGACTGCCCGCATGCCATTGGCCAGCACCGAGAGGGCCGGGACAGCTGGGCAGGGCCTGTGCTTTCCGCACGCTGACCTGAGGGGGTCCCTCACCTCACTCAGACCAAGTTGGGGGGACCTGCGGCACGTGGAGGAGGGCCTAGGTCCCCACAGCAGGCCAGACTCGTAACAGTAGTCGCCACCCGACAACCCCTTTGCAAAAGGTGGCCTGCATACTCGCGGCTCATCAGTAAGTACCACTGCGAGGTACTGAAGTGAAGCTCCTTTAACTCCTCGCCTACTCTGTGAAAGTGCACAAATCTTTCTGAGACGAGGTCCTATGAGGGATGTAATAATGTGTGAAGAACTAATGTGTGGTGTGCGGCACACCTTGGTTAACTTGGTGTAGGCTTAGTTTTACATATGTATTTGTTGGTTTTGAACGCTTTAGGGTGCCACTGGGTTCGCTCCCTCTGACCTTGGGGAGTTGAAACTTGAAATGGATAACGGAGGTTGTACTACCTTCATCGGAAGAAGGATTATTGTAGAGTCTTTGCTGTCTACGTTGGACATAGACCTCCTTTTTTAAAAAAACGCCCAGGCATAATCGTCGAACCCGGAGGAGCCGAAGCTCCCAGAGACACAAGCCCCTCGATAGCTCAATCAACAAGGAGCAAAAAAAACCTAGTGATCAACATTTCCAGTAGCTCATTATCAGATCTGCAAATGGCCACCCTACAACGAGGGAAATCTTTCGTACCAACTAACCACTCAAATGAGCTTGAAACGGAGGTCAGCTTATACAAATTTATGAGGAATCTGAGGTCGAGACATTACTTTACCAACATAGTTCCACAAATCCAGACTACCACCAGTATGGGCTTGAGAAGCAAAAGTACATTCACAGCACCAATCAGTCATAAAATCCTAGACTCATATGAAACTATCACGATAAACCAAATCAAAAATTTACACAAAGGACCCAATTCAAAAAAGAGTAATTTTGGTATCAAAGAACAACAAGCCATTAACCAAATTATCAATAAAAAAACATCAAATGTTGTAAAGCAGATAAAGGGGCAGCGCTGGTAATGATGGACTCCAAATTTTACCTAAAAAGTGTCAATGAATTGTACATGAAGCTATCACAAGATCCTACTGTGGAATTTGCCAAAACATTGAGAACCATTCTGCACAATGCACTCACCAAGGGAACTATCACTGAAAAGGACAAAAAATATTTGACCCAGGAAAATCCCAAAAGTCCAAGTCTAAACATGCTCCCAAAGATTCACAAAAGCCTTGACAAGTCACCATTCCGTCCAATTGTTTCCAATAGAGGATCCATACATTAGCCAACAGGGAAATACATTGATAAGCATCTTCAACCATTAGTAAAAAACATGTCCACGTATCTACGCGATACCACAGACTTTTTGAACAAACTTAAAGAGATTACCTTTGATCCAGATGCCTTGATCACCTTATGCACCATTGATGTAAGTGCTTTATACACTGCAACCCCCCACAACAGAGGTCTTGAAGCTATAGAATCATTCTTGATTGACCATCCCATGAATCTGGATTTAAAAACTTTTATTCTGGAACTTCGACAGTACACTCTCTACCACAGTTATTTTACATGAAATGAAGATTTTTTCTTACAACTAGCAGGGGCATCTATGGGGAATTGTGCAGCCCCCAGCTATGCGAACTTGTTCATGCACCGTCTAGAAGTCGACAACATCCTCACCAACCCAAGATGGCAAGATAAAATCCTGAATATTTTGGCGCTACATTGACGACATTTTTCTTATATGGTCAGGCTCACCAACAGAAATCACTAAATTAATCTCCTTTATCAACAATCTGGATGATCACACTCCATTTACCCACTCAACCAGCACTGACAGTATACCGTTCTTGGACGTATTAGTAATATATCGTAACAACAAGATTGAAACTGATGTATACACCAAACCTACAGACAGGAACAACTTCTTACATTTTGACAGTTGCCACCCCACATCTTTGAAGAAACACCTACCCTATTCCCAGTTACTCAGGGCAAGAAGAATCTCTTCGGAAGACAGTACTTACCAAAAAAATGAACAGAAATTGATCATGAAATTCAAAGAGAGGAAATATCCTGATACCGTGCTGGACTCAGCCATAGAAAGAGTGGGCACCATCAACCACAGTGACCTTTTATACGAATCAGTATTTGTATTGAAATTTTCTACAAAGAGTAACCAAATCAAAAAAATCATTTTAAAGAATTGGGAAATGATACAACATGAACCGTATTTCAAGGGGCTTTTTGATCACACACCCCTTTTTGCATACCAGCGATCAAGAAACCTGAAAGTTCTACTGCAAACTAAGCCAAGAGAAACAAGCACTAGATTTACAGGAACAAAACCATGTTTAAATTGCAGTCACTGCAACAATGTTATCCAAGGCAACATATTGAATCATCCAACATCTGGAAAACCCATCAAACTTTTCACCAACGTCACATGTGACCAAAGAACTTGATTTGTCTACTAAAATGCCCATGTGGTCTCCCATATGTAGGGAAGACTGAAACGAAAATTAAAATTCGTCTAACTGAGCACAAAAGTACAATCAGAAACAAGGTCATGAAGTCACCATTCGCTGCACACTATGTAACCCAAAAGCATAACATCAGCCAAATAAGATTTTTGGTCTTGGAGGTTGTCCCTGTCAAACAAGGGATAGACAACAGAAAGAGACTGCTACAACGGGAAATTATATGGATGAAGAAACTGGATGCTTGCCATCCAAAGGGACTGAACGATAGGCTGGAATATAGTTGTTTCTTGTAAGTATGTATATATGCTCTGCTTTGACCTTACACTTCCATTTTACACCCATGTTTACTATTTTTTTCAGTCTTTCGTTTGAGCCTCTTTACACTAATTTACACGTCCTTCATTTTCTTTTTTCTTTTTCCCTTTATTTCCTTGCACCTCATTGGCATTATTTGTTTCTACACCGTTTTCACGTACCTCCCAACCTACATTATGACACTTGTGTAATATGGGCGTTTTTGTCGCCAGTTTACCAATTTTCATGTTTACCTTCTCTCTAGTCCACTTTTTGTCTTCACTTTTTGTTCACGCTTTCTCTATGTGTACTTTTTCCATGTTTATTGTTCCCACCAGCATTTTCAGCGATACACGCCCAATATGGCCGCTCCTCCGCCAGTCCATCTTTATTTCCACCTTTTATGTTTACTACACGTACTCTCTAGTTACATTGATTACAATACGAACACGTCACCCATACATAACTTTCCATCTTCACCGTTGGTCCATTATTTAATATATTCGGATATATTTTTTTCACATACACTACGGATTAATAATTTTCACACTACACGCCTTGTCGTTATTTTTACCCTTCTAAGATGGCCGACTAATATATAGTCCTCTTTCCATCTCTATTTACCTCACCCACCCGGAAGCCACTTTTACACACTCGCGTCATCCAGACACGGGTACGCGTTTTTAGGTCGAGGACCTAAAGGCTGCGCTTGCGCAGTCTGGGGTCGGAGAATTAATGTCCCTTAGTAGCGCTTTGGAACCCGCCTCCCTGCTCTGTCTCTCCTCCATTGGCTGGCTTCCTAAACGGAGGCCAGCCATTGGAGGAGAGATGCGTCAATCCGATTTAGCCCCGTCTTTTTCGGATTTGGGGGTGTAAGTTTTGCTGTTCTTTAGACTGACGTTGTCTGTCACTTAAAACAGCAAAACCACGCCCCCGAATCCGAAAATGGTCGGAAGCTTGCGGCCGCCATTTTGCTGGTCGAGCAGCGTCTACCAGGACATGAGGTAAGCCTCTACTCGCCTGTTTGTGCCTTTCTTCGTGCCCCTGCCCCCGTTTGTGCCGTTTTTCCTGCCCCCCCCCCTGTTTGTGCCGTTGTTTCTTGCCTCTGACTCTCTGTTTGGCAACCCCTTCCCTCCGCCCGCACGTCTGGTTTTCCTTACTCCTGTGTGCCGTTTTTCGTGCTTCTGTCCCCTGTTTGTTTTTTTGCCTGTTTACTTAATGACGCTTCTCGAGGTTGCTAGGACCAGACCAGGACCCGGCCCTTTCCCACGACCCCGCTTGACATTGCCCTGCATGCTCAGACTCCTGGAGCAGGGTCTCTCACCTGCCTCAGGTGTACAACGCTTATAACTCCTCCCCGCCTCCTGCCCCCAGCTCCTCGGACATGAAAGAGCTTCTCATGGCGAGAGACCGCCATGGACAGCATCGGTATTCAGCCCCTGGAGGGGGCAGTGCAGCGGCGGAGGCACTGGCGGTGATTGCTGGGCCCGAGGGCGCTGACCTAGGCTGCAAGATCCGAATGTAAAGACCATGGGACCCTATGATGCAAGTCGTAGACCTGTCTTGCGAGATTTACGTCTCTCTCTGAAGTGCTCCTCCGCCACTGTAATGAGTCCTGGAATGCAGGGGAGGAGACAGAGATGTCTGCGCTGATGACACATTTCAGCAAATTACTTTTTATGAACTATTTTCCCCAGGCCTCGAGATCTGAAATGGCACGGGTGGAGCACGCCGGCTTCTTTAGGGGTTCACTCGCAAAGGCAATGGTCTCAAACGGGAAAATGTCACTAAGGCCCCATTTTATGAAGACGATGGTTCCAAATCCCCTTCCTTCCCCAGGGCTGGCTACCTTTGAGTAAAGAGCAAACCTTAGCAATTTCCCCTTCTGTTGTATAATTGTCATTTAATTACACGGTTTTCTCTAGCGCTTAAGCAAAAGTACTGCTGTAAAAGGGCTGTATTCAGTCCTTTATTTACTGTTGATTGGAAACGCACGAGCTTGTTGCGAAAGCCACTTCGCATGATGAAAGTTACCCACGAAGTGCACAAAATACAATTTGCAATACTAAATCCCAGCATCATATTGTAAAAAGAATGGATTTGGGTTGCTTTCTGACAAGAATGATATACCGGACTGATTGGAAGATGACATCAGAGTGAAATGAACCTGTGCAAGCCTGGGGGGCACCCGCTGTGTGTTTTAGTCTAGGCTGCTGTAGCTCCCAGGGCATACACAGTTCTTTACCTGATGTGTGCTTGTCTGCGCTGGAGATGGGGCCTCAAAGACAGCCCTATACAAAGTATTTCGCAGGTCACCCATAGGCAGAATTGCTGGTGGGAAATGCATTATTTTATGATTTGAAAGCTCATTTACTTATAGGGATCACTGCAGGTGGTCTCTACGTAAGCAGACAGACATGAGCTCCTCGTCTCTACTCGTGATCACACTGCCGCCCCTCCCTTACAATTCCCTCCCAGAGCACTATTATGCCTCAGTCACCACCTTTTTTTTTTTAGGTGTTGTGCGAACCCTCCCAATCAACACAGTTACCCTGACCCATCATCCACGGACACCAGCAGCGGGTCGGAGCCAGAACTGCCATCACCTCTTGGGCAAAGACTCCCCACCCATCCTCACGCCCACCTTTCGCCGCCTGACGACAGGGGGGGGCGGGGGGGAAATCCTCCGTGTGTGGTGGGGGTTGCTGAGTGCGCAACACACCTGTGGCGAACGAGCTGCAGCTTCTCTGTGACTGCCCAAAGCCTGTGTATCCTCCCAGCTGTAGGATCCAGGCACACTTTGAGTGATTACGATCGCGCCCTCCCACCAGGACCGATCGTGGGTTTGAAAACAGCGTTTCAGCAGGGCTATTCTGGGCATGCTGATGCGAGCTCTTCTTTTCCGGTAGAAATCGGGAGAGTCCCCTGACAAAGGAGGTTTACCGCGACTCCAGGACTAAGAGGATCTTGATTTGGGCTTAAGCCCCGCTGCGGAAAGTATAACTTTTTGGGGTTTGCGCAGGGATTTATTGAAATGTCTGTTTTAATGAAGACAGTTTGCATAATTGTACTGTGTTGGTCATTTGGCACATCGTGACAGCATTTTCATTGTCCTGACTTTTTGTTCAACTTCTCAAGTTCTAAGCAAACTTCTCCAATAACCACCACAGACGGGCACCCATTTTGTGCTCCTCTGCCCCCTGGCTGTGCTTGCTCCCCTGCCCCCTGGCTGTGCTTGCTCCCCTGCCCCCTGGCTGTGCTTTCTCCCCTGCCCCCTGGCTGTGCTTGCTTCCCTGCTCCCTGGCTGTGGTTGCTTCCCTACCCCCTGGCTGTGCTTGCTTCCCTGCCCTCTCGCTGTGCTTGCTCCCCTGCCCCTGGCTGTGCTTGCTCCCCTGCCCCTGGTTCCCCTTCCCCCTCGCTGTGCTTGCTTCCCTGCCCCCTCGCTGTGCTTGCTTCCCTGCCCCCTACGCTGTGCTTGCTTCCCTGCCCCCTACGCTGTGCTTGCTTCCCTGCCCCCTACGCTGTGCTTGCTTCCCTGCCCCCTGGCTGTGCTTGCTCCCCTGCCCCCTGGCTGTGCTTGCTCCCCTGCCCCCTGGCTGTGCTTGCTCCCCTGCCCCCTGGCTGTGCTTGCTCCCCTGGCTGTGCTTGATTCCCTGCCCCCTCGCTGTGCTTGCTCTCCTGGGTGTGTGTGTGTGCCTCTGTGTGTGTGTGTGTGGCTCTGGGTGGGGGTGTGGCTCTGGGTGGGTGTGTGTGGCTCTGGGTGGGTGTGTGTGTGGCTCTGGGTGGGTTTGTGGCTCTGGGTGGGTGTGTGTGGCTCTGGGTGTGTGTGGGGCTCTGGGTGCCTGTGTGCGGGGCTCTGGGTGCGTGTGTGTGGGGCTCTGGGTGGGTGTGTGTGGGGCTCTGAGTGCGCGTGTGTGGGGCTCTGAGTGCGTGTGTGTGGGGCTCTGAGTGCGTGTGTGTGGGGCTCTGTGTGCATGTGTGTGTGGCTCTGGGTGCGTGTGTGTGTGTGTGTGTGTGTGTGTGTGTGTGTGTGTGTGGCTCTGTGTGTGGCTCTGTGTGTGTGGGGCTCTGTGCATTTGCGAGCTATTAAGCTATTGGTAATGTAAATGACAATGCCATTTATTTATGATAAAAAAAAAAGAAAAAAATGTCATGAGCAATGCCATAGCTCTACCTTTAATAATGCCGAGACCACTGCATTGTAAATGCTTGTTGAATTATCCCCTTGCGAGGAAGAGACAGATTAAAGAATTTATGCGGTGAGATTACATTAACTGGGCATTCAGCCACCAGATTCACCTCAGACCGATGCCGATCACTTTTTTTTACCTGTTTAAAGCCTATAACGCCGGAGGTCCTACTACAATACTGGGTCCCGCTGAGCACCGTTAACGCTTTGACACGCTACTAAACCGGCACATTTTATGCACACTTTTAAAGCACTTTTCCCGCCATCGGCACTAGTTCTTGCATGTGTTCCGGCACCATTTTCTGCATATATTCTTGAACATACTAGGACACAACAGCCACCCTGAATTCACGAAGTGCATCCCGGTTTGAAGGTTTCACTTGCTCGTCGCTTCTTTTCCCTTTTTTTCATTCTCCCTTTTTTTACTTTCACTTTTCGCCACAACGTTAATTTCTAACATTCATGCTGTAATGTGGAATAGCCTCTATACCTGGCCTTCACCCGGTATTTGTTCCTTCTTCCCTGTGGATCATATGCCAAACCCCTGATGAAGGGCAAGGTCCCGAAATGCATAGGGATACATATGCATTGAAATTGATCGCAGTTTTGTGAAGAAACTGCATTTCAGTTTGTGTAAACATTTTGAACATTTAAAAACAGCATTGTGAAAACAACAATGTACAAAACGAATTAAAGATGAAACCAGTGACAAACGTCGTGTAATGAAGTTGATTTAATTTCGCCACAACAAAGAAAGCATCAAAATTATACATACAACGTGAGACTATGTCTCGTAAGGAGTGCCATAAGGCACAGTGTCATCGAGGTGACACTGCAATTTTCATCATCCTTGAGGGATGTCCCACTCTGTGTGAGTGGAGCCTCTAAGCGCTGTAAGTAATGTGTTAGTATTGGTACCAGCAACATATTACTAGTAACTTGTCACGCATGCCACTCAGCCTAATCCAGTTTTGAATGGCAGATCCAGGACCCACCACACTCGGGTCCTCCTGCTTGAAGATCCCTTTGGCTAGCGCTGGACTTCGATCGATTGTTTAGGGGACACAGCAATGAAATGAACTTTTATTTGTTTTCAAATGGGTTGTGAAATGCTGACTGGACTCTTCCAATAAGTTACACGTTGGACTTGCATGTATTTTGTGATCGGTTACTGCAGACGTTGAAATGCTGCTCCAATATTAAGGTACAGCTGAAAGAAATTCGCCGAACCTTGGTAGATGTTTTTGAGGGTTAAGGCAGGTGGCGGGATGTTTGACGATTGAAATGTGCACCACGTGAGAGCTTGGCCTGGGGTGAGGGTGCTGAAAAGCTTGTTTAATTTAATCTTTCCACTGAAGTGTTTAGACTCACACCGTACATAGGGTCACACCAGAACAAGCGGTCATTTTTTTCAGACTACCCCCACGCCCGCCCCGGCCGTCTTAAAGCATGGTCACTTGAGAGAAATTCCGAATTGTAACGAGAGCCCATTGACTTGGAACTGCTGGCCCAAGTTGAACTTGTGTTCATTAACATGCACTGCGACTGCAGCAATGTCTTGGAAGGTCGCAAAGGCAAACTAATCAATTGTCACAGTTGTAAACCGTTCTACAGCTGGTGAACCCAACCTGATTCGTTTCTGTCATTCTGCAACATATGCAAGGTGCCTGCTTGCTGCAATTGAATATTGCAGCATAGTGATTGGAAATAGTGTATGGCTGGCATTTAGCTTCACGCATTGTCAGCACTGTGCTGCATTACTGTGAACGGCTGTACTTATCAGCTGCATCATTCAACCAGTCCTTGCAACCTCCTCTGGCCAGCCAGCTCCCCGTGGAGAGTAACAAGCAGCGTGCAAACGAAGCGGGTGGCCGTGCTTTGTCTGTAGCGGGTCCACGTGCACCGTATGTTGCATTCGAGAAATATCCACTCGCTAATTCATTCGTCCTTTTCAGGCAATAAGTCTAATCCATGTGAAGTGTAATGAACTGCTTGTTTGTACAAGCGGCCATGCATTGTAAAGTAAGCCTATAGCGGTGCACTTCGCGTTACGAAAAGCTTTAGGGGCAGATGTATCAAGATTCCGTTATGCAAATTCTAAATAGCGTTTTTTTGCGAAGCGCTATTTAGAATTCGCAAAATGGAATGTATGCACAAAATCGCTATTTTTTAGCGATTCCTTATTATTCTTTATTTGCGAATTCGCATTTTGCAAATTCGCAAATAAAGAATAATTTCCAATGCATTCCTATGGGCCAGGAGGCCCATAGGAATGATAGTACAATAATACTCAAATTGCGAATTCGCAATTTACTAATCGCAATTTGAGAATTATTTCAGGGGTGTCTCAAAGACACCCTGCTGCACCCCTGAAATATACATGTGTGTGCATGTGGCACACATACATGCCCTATGGGCATGTATGTGTGTCACATGCCACCCTCACAAATGCCAAATAGGGCATTTTTAAAAGAAATCGCAAATTACCACCAACTACAAGTTGGTGGTAATTTGCGATTTCTTAACACAAATTCGCAATTTCAAAATGTTACATATATGTCATTTAAGGAATCGCAAAAATTGCGATTCCTTAAATGCTATGGCAAAATAAGGAATCACAATTTTTTGCGATTCCTTAAATTGCGATTTTTTAATACATACCAAAAAATGCTAAAAGGCCGTTTGCGAGTCGCAAAGGCCGAAATTCTGCGAATTTCGGCCTTTGCGACTCGCAAAAGCCTTGATACATCTGGCCCTTAGTTCGTTCCTACCTTCATCCATTGATTCATCCGCACCTATGCAGCTCTTCGAAGAGCAGCTTACAAAAGAGATCTTACCGTAACATGGTCATTCTTGTAACTGATCCTCATGTATAATTTGAGGCGCTATATAAAATCCTTTATTAAATCATGTGCCTTTGTCTTGTAATTAACTACCTGTAAATGTACTGTCTGCAGCTAATCGAATGCAAACAAACTAAGCACTCACGGTTAGTAGTCCTACTGCATAGCAAGCAGCGCCACGCCAAAAGCGTTACTTTTTTATTTATCCACTCAAATACTGTAGCAGGCCAGCGCTATCCAAAATGAAAAAAAAATAGGCTGAACCAAACCCGTTACAATAAGTTGTAAGTGGTCCAGCAGTATGATATTTGGAGCTGTATTTCACGTTTTATTAATCCATTCATTTATGTAGTCATATCCTTCACCCAAAAGCTGTCCCCAGGCCTTGTCAGAAAGCACCGCCGGAGTGTATAAACATTCGCTGCAGCCATCTCTTTAATCCCACAGATCTATCTGCGCTGCGATAAGAGTGCATGTAAAGTTTGTTTATAGTCTGCCTGCGGCCCCTCTCGTCTTGCGAGCTGCCTGCTTTGGACATTCCAGTTAAAGTGGTTTTGCCATACAGAGTGCACTTGGGCATTTCTCATGCTGTCTTTCCACTGTCAATGTCTTTCTTGCTCGCTACTTCCCTCCCTAACTCTGTGGCTTTTTAGGTCTCGCCTAGCTCAGCTCGCGTGCGCTGCTCCAAGCAGAGGGCCTCTTGAAATCACTACAGAAATCTCCAGACTTTCACTAAACTTGTGTGTGTGGCTTTTTTTATTTCCCACACTTTCTATTGGCCTTTGCTTGTGGCTTTCAGCACACAATTGGCCAAAGGCGGGTGCATGTCCCACCTTCTCTGTAAATGTTCACTCCCGCAGCCTACAGCTGTCGGGAGCGAGTATTGGCGCCATCTGTTGTGGATCAGGTTACTACTTTGTCTGGGGAAGCCTTACAGTACTCCCATTCCCATTCATTACACTAAAACCAGCACACGCTGCCTGCCTGCCCCGGCAGTCTTGTGCACCCTTGCAGCAGGCATCCGCAGACCCTGAGCCCCCCCTTCTCTCATTCAGCAGCCTCCACTATCCGCTCTCTCCCTCCACCTCCTGGCCCCTCACTCGATGCACTGCCAGGGACTTGGCGTGGTCGCTGCCAGTCGCTTTCTCTTTCACGAGCACTCGATGGCGTTTCTCGTGAGCTGCTGGTCGCTTTCACATGGGCAAGCACTCCACGGCGTTTCTCGTGAACTCGCTGCCAACAACGAGACGTGACGTGCATGTATGTGTGTTTGGACTCAGCATAGCGCTACTTCAGCTCAAAGGCTGCAGGGAAGACATGGCTTGGCAGTTCGGGCTGGACTGTTCCCATGCGGCACAGGGTCAGACTGACTTGCATATGGTCATGTTTGAACTGGGGTGGCGGAGTGACCTAAAGAATGATGATGGATTAAACCCAGATCAGTTGACTGGGTGTGAGTGCTTGCAATGTTCAACACTCCGTCCATCATCCCCTTTGGTTTTGCTTTCCACTCATTTATGGCAGCACACGAGTTATGGCTCTCAAGACCGCACGAGGCAGAGGTCAGCCTGCAATGTAGACAATGGATGCTCGAACACAGCATCTACTTTTGATTATCTGGGAGTGAGAGTAATAGCTGATCCCCGCTGTGCAAGGCCCAACCTCTGCAAACTCCATCCAAACAGAGCACTTCCAGCTCTTCAACAGATGACGCATAGGCTGCCTTTTAAAACCTCAAGCCCATTTCAAGGCAAACCACAAGTAAGGGCAATATCCACACTAATGGGGCCATCAGGATTACAAGATCGGAATCTGGGTTTCCTCCGGAGACTCTACCAGTTGTAAGCAGATGGACTTTCCAGGTTAAATATAGGATACAATTAGAAATTAGACATGTGTTGCAGCATTTTTTACTAGCAGGATGCACTAGCCCCTAGATATGGGTATAGTGTCTAAGTTCATTTTTATACACTGTATGTGTAGTAAAACCATAAAGAGTATATGGTCTGGGAGTTGGTCATTATAAACTCCAAAGCTTCGTAATGGCTTTAGTAAAACCTGGGAAGTTTGGTAGTGAAACTCTCAGCAGATTAAAGCCACTCTGATTCCAGTGTGGGATTTAATGTACAATGCACCCAGAGGGCAGCATGGAGATGCCCCCTAAAAAACGGCCAGCCCATTTGTGGTTCCTGAATAGCTGGCTGCCATTTACCTGTGAAAAAAATGAGGACCCCACTCTAAATCATAGAGGACGGTGGGGAAAACAATTTTTAGAAAAAACAGACGTCCGAAGTCGGTGGACAGCGAGGATGGTGTCTTATTTTAGTGTTGGACAGATGGGCATCACAATTGTAGACTATAATAATTGTCGATAAGCGAGGGGCGTAAATTCCATGGGAAAGGCAAAGAGTACACGCTTATGTAATTACTTATCCCTATGGGGAAAATTTCGCACTTATAGTTTGTAGAGTAGACACGGGTAAATGACAGATTCTTAAGAAGTTGCTTCAGTTACCTTCAACCAATATTGCAAATCTAATTATAACATTATGACAAGCATGAAAAAAAGTTTTTTGATTAAAAGCATATCACCACATGTGTTTGGTAACAATATATACATTTTATTACACTTTATCCATTTACAAAATACCTTAAAAACCACTTTAAAAACATTTAGCAATAAACATGATCATCACAATATCTTTGGTAAAATATAAATATAAGCACAGAATCAAAAGGTCGACGCGGCGTTTCGGCTTTCTTTAGTACACCTTCATCAGGACTGATTCTAGACGATTAAAATAATAAAACACAAAGTTACCAAACAGATAAGAGTGGGTGCTACATTATTCATCTGTCTGTTATTACATTTCGTCCTCCCGATGTGAATTACTCTACTACCATATTGGTCTACACACATTTTTGTTTATTACAAAGCACATGTTCTGTCTCTGTTTATTCAGTTCTCATTGCTTATTCTTGACAGTTATTATTTGCACATCTATACATCCCTCTATTTTGCCTTCCCCTTGGACATGTGTACATTCATCGAGGGATCCCCATACTTCCATCACTAAAAATAGTACCTTAACTCTTATATTGACTGCGTACCTTGTTATTCCAAATGGATTTATTGTCCATGTGGATGGAACTAGTTGGTTCCACGGGGAGTCCTTTTTTAAAAAATTCGGACCGCTGGTGGATCGCACTTTGCTAGTAGTTATGCGCAAAGTTGCTCTGTCTCTAAATGAAGACATATAGATGCCAATGATTTATACATATTGATATTCATACTTGAGCTGCATTGAGTGATAGATCTCATTGGTACATACCTAATAATCGAGGGTTAATTCAATTTCCTCTGATTTGAGATCGTTTTGTTTTTGGATATGATGGAGGACTTGATTCCCTCCTTCTGTGCCTGTTGATATAAGAGCACAATGTGCAGGCTTGTTTTTAATTATTCTTACCCTATTTGTGCACTATTGGGTAATTCACTCTGGTAGACAACATACCTTGAATAAGCTACGTTCCTGCCGTATTTAGCTGCCAGGAGGAGCCACCGTTTTGTATGTATGTTTATCCGGCACTGTTCTCCCTACAAAATTAACATTAATGTAGATAGATATAACGCCCAAATTCCTGTTAAGCTGTCTTAATTTCATTGAAAAATTTCCCTATAGTTGCACTCACCGTGGGAGCCGGAGTGCTGGTTGCTAAAATCCAAAACCACTTTCAATTAGGTAAGGATGTGTCAAACACACGATCAATGTTTCGTGATTCTCCTCCTCTGGTTGATGATCTCTGTAGGGGTATGGGTGCCATTAGTTATCTCCTAATTTTTAATGCACTTGCCATTAGTTATGTCCGAATCTTTAATACATTTTCTTTTCTTTACATTAGTGTAATATGCGGGAAAGGCCTCAGCTCTGACCGTTTTACTCACCAATATTGCAGCAATCGGCCTCCCTGCTCCTTCCTTCCTGGCAGCCCGTCCTTGTTTTACCGCACGGCGTTCTCTGGTAATGTTCGACCCGTGACGTTTAACAGCCTAAATAGTAGACGCCAGTTGATTGGGCGCCCAATTATCAGAGTTTTTGTTGGCCGCGATGTAGTCAGAGCTGAGGCCTTTCCCGCAATGGCAGAGTTAATATAGATACTCAATGCCTTGTCAAATAGCTTAGGCACTGCTCGCCCCCTTACAGTAATTAACTAATAACGTAAGATGAAGGAGATCCTAAACTAGAGTTACGTGCAAAAAGAAATATATGCACATATTACACTAATGTAAAGAAAAGAAAATGTATTAAAGATTCGGACATAACTAATGGCAAGTGCATTAAAATATAGGAGATAACTAATGGCACCCATACCCCTACAGAGATCATCAACCAGAGGAGGAGAATCACGAAACATTGATCGTGTGTTTGACACATCCTTACCTAATTGAAAGTGGTTTTGGATTTTAGCAACCAGCACTCCGGCTCCCACGGTGAGTGCAACTATAGGGACATTTTTCAATGAAATTAAGACAGCTTAACAGGAATTTGGGCGTTATATCCATCTACATTAATGTTAATTTTGTAGGGAGAACAGTGCCGGATAAACATACATACAAAACGGTGGCTCCTCCTGGCAGCTAAATACGGCAGGAACGTAGCTTATTCAAGGTATGTTGTCTACCAGAGTGAATTACCCAATAGTGCACAAATAGGGTAAGAATAATTAAAAACAAGCCTGCACATTGTGCTCTTATATCAACAGGCACAGAAGGAGGGAATCAAGTCCTCTATCATATCCAAAAACAAAACGATCTCAAATCAGAGGAAATTGAATTAACCCTCGATTATTAGGTATGTACCAATGAGATCTATCACTCAATGCAGCTCAAGTATGAATATCAATATGTATAAATCATTGGCATCTATATGTCTTCATTTAGAGACAGAGCAACTTTGCGCATAACTACTAGCAAAGTGCGATCCACCAGCGGTCCGAATTTTTTAAAAAAGGACTCCCCGTGGAACCAACTAGTTCCATCCACATGGACAATAAATCCATTTGGAATAACAAGGTACGCAGTCAATATAAGAGTTAAGGTACTATTTTTAGTGATGGAAGTATGGGGATCCCTCGATGAATGTACACATGTCCAAGGGGAAGGTAAAATAGAGGGATGTATAGATGTGCAAATAATAACTGTCAAGAATAAGCAATGAGAACTGAATAAACAGAGACAGAACATGTGCTTTGTAATAAACAAAAATGTGTGTAGACCAATATGGTAGTAGAGTAATTCACATCGGGAGGACAAAATGTAATAACAGACAGATGAATAATGTAGCACCCACTCTTATCTGTTTGGTAACTTTGTGTTTTATTATTTTAATCGTCTAGAATCAGTCCTGATGAAGGTGTACTAAAGAAAGCCGAAACGCCGCGTCGACCTTTTGATTCTGTGCTTATATTTATATTTTACCAAAGATATTGTGATGATCATGTTTATTGCTAAATGTTTTTAAAGTGGTTTTTAAGGTATTTTGTAAATGGATAAAGTGTAATAAAATTTATATATTGTTACCAAACACATGTGGTGATATGCTTTTAATCAAAAAACTTTTTTTCATGCTTGTCATAATGTTATAATTAGATTTGCAATATTGGTTGAAGGTAACTGAAGCAACTTCTTAAGAATCTGTCATTTACCCGTGTCTACTCTACAAACTATAAGTGCAAAATTTTCCCCATAGGGATAAGTAATTACATAAGTGTGTACTCTTTGCCTTTCCCATGGAATTTACGCCCCTCACTTATCGACAATTATTATAGTCTACAATTGTGATGCCCATCTGTCCAACACTAAAATAAGACACCATTCTCGCTGTCCACCGACTTCGGACGTCTGTTTTTTCTAAAAATGGCTGCCATTTACCACCACCAGACAGGTTTCTGGACCCCTGGGTAGAGAGACTCCGCTCTCTGGACCAGAAACAAAGCCCATCCTGGGCAGAAGTGTCATGTCTTCCCCTTCCCACCCCCCTAGGATGGGTTGGGTCGAGGAAAAGCTTCAAAGGCTTGCCTCATTTGTACACTGACCCTGCCTTTGCTGTCCCAGCAACTGGCTCCAACCGGTTCTGAGCCCCACTTTAGGCATGGGAATTGGCGGGAAAACCAAGCTAGGAGGAGAGGTGTGCCTTTGCCAACCCCACCCCTCAGGTGGGGGAGGCGAGGTGAAGCACCCATCTCAGCCCCCTCCATCTTGAATATGAGGGAACCCAACCAACTAGGAAGAGGCTCATGCTCCTCTCCCACTGGAGGGTGGCATAATAGGGGGTGTACTCACCCTAAGGAAGGGACCCATTAGTCTCAACCTGAAAACCCCTTTAACGCCCCTAATGTAGTATTTAGGGGCGACCCTGAAGCTTACCTCCTCAGATTCAAGGAAGAAAGAAGGGCAGAAGAGCCATGCCATGCTGACCCAGGAAGAGGAGGACACCTACTGTTTTGGCCCCAGCCCTACAGGCCTGTCCCGACTTCAATCTGGATCCAGACTGCTCCTCAATTCTGCACCACTCTGCACCCAACAAACACAGCCCAAGTTTGAATGGGCCATTACCACGAGGAGGTTTTCCCAGTGGTCCTGACCTGGAATCTGGTGATCCCCAACCTCCCTCAAGCTCCAAGATGATGCCTGCAGCCTCAACCATAAGGATCCCCCCGACCGCGAACAGAGCTGGTAAGATGAACCAGACACCAAAAGACACCCCTGCACCTGACGCACCGCAGACTTAGGTGGCCCAACTGACTGTGTCCAGGCATCCCCCAAGATCCCAACTTACCTCTCCAGTCAGTGGTCGCCTCCAGGAAGTCTCCCTGCCCCAGCCTGCAGCGTCTTTGCCAAACCGAAGATCTCCACTGACATCTATGGGTCCCCAACGTCGCCATGGCACACTGCACCCAGCCACCCCTGTGCTGCTGGTGGTGCAGCACCTGTGCTGATTGTTGGCCCCTGCAGTGCGGATCTTAACACCAGGCGCTTAGCACCCACAGCAAAGTGGCGTGCTCGTGAGCAGTCCCTAACTGAAGGCACCCCCTTATGCCCATTGGGCCCCTGCATCCGGACGACCCAGTGCCACTAGTGGTGCAACTTGAGTGCCAACCTAGACCTTGGAGTGCCTTGTTCCTAACCCTCAAAGCTTCCTTTCATGAGTCGAGTACTTACCTGTGAAACCGATAACCATTTTTCTCCTAAAGGAACCTATTATATGCATTTTTGTTCCTAAAAATGTTGTGTTCAACTGATGGTTTGTATGGAGAAAAAGTAACTAAACTGCAAATCTTTAAAAGTCTTACTTTATGTGTATTGTGAGGTCCCCGGAGTGGTATCTGGGCATACCACCCCAAGTAGTCTATCTATTCTTAAAGTAATCCAAAACTATTTCCTGTGTAATTTAAACTGCTTTTTGAACCAATACTAACCTGTAGCGATTGCATATTCAGCCGCAACTGCATTTCCTTGTAAAGTCTTGCATTTGAGAGTATATTTTACTTACCTGCGCCAAGTCCTGCTTTGTTCTAAAATGAAACATAATTATACCATTGTTATACTTACCCAATTGATCTGGATTCAGTGTGTACCATCAGTCTTGATTGAGTGAATACAATTAAGGCTTAACACACCCTCCAGATAAGCCTAACTGCTCGCCCACACAATCACAAACAGAGCTATTAGTACTCTGCTATACCTCTGGGGTCTCCCTGGACTTGTATAGTAAATGCAGAGCCATCTTCCTACAATGGTGGCAACAGTGGGATGTAAAGCCTTGCATTTATTGGACTAAGTTAGTCCGCCTCTGATCACACAACAAGAATCCAAAAATTGACTTTATTTCAAACTCATTTTTTTAATTGACTATTTTTAAAATTTCTTAAAGTCTTGTTAGGGTCTTGTGTTAAATCCCTGTAGTACATTTAATAAAATAAAAGTCACTGAAGTTGGAGGGGAAAGTGCTTAGGATTTTTTGTGCAGGTCTTCTCAAAAGAACTCCACGTTTGAAAAATAATGAAAACACAGGGAATATGGCTGAGCAGCTCAACCGCACCCCATATACTCCAACCCAAGGATTTGGGAGTTAAGGCTTCTCTGCAAAGCTAGAAAACACAAGAACAGGATCCAACCCTACCAGAATAGAACTCCAGGGGCCAGATGTATGTCACCCTATACCGGTCGGTAACGGACGAAATTACCGAATTTCGGCCGTTACCGACCGGTATTAGGCTTTTCAGATGTAGGGGCCTAATGTTAGGATTCGGTAATTTACCGAATCTGTAATTTAATTAATCGGTAAATTACCGCATTCTTAAATACCGATTCGGTAAATTACCGAATCCTTAATGTAGGGAGCACTCAAATGAGTGCTTTTCCCATTTTAGGATTCGTTATTTACCATCAACTACAAGTTGGTGGTAAATATCGAAAACCCCAAAAGAAGCAATTTTTTGCAAATTATTACAGTGCCATGTGGCAGACATACATGCCCTTAGGGCATGTATGTGTGCCACATGTGCACCCATACACTATTCAGGGGTGCAACAGGGTGTCAAAGTGACACCCTGCCACCCTTCAATGTGTTCTCCCTTTTACCGAATTGGTATTTACCGATTCGGTAATTCAAATTCATTCCTATGGGCCTCCAGGCCCATAGAAATGAATGGGAATTACCGAATCGGTAAATACAGATTCTGTATTTACCGAATCTTACCGATTCGGTAATACTTACCGAATGAATACCTACATCCCATTTACCGATACTAAAATACAGAATCGGTAACATTCGGTATTTTAGAATCGGTAAATCTGGATTACCGAAATCTGGCCCCAGGAGTTCTATTCTGGTAGGGTTGGACCAATCCTCCCCTGATGAGGAAGACTCACAGGGAAGTTGGGAAGGTAGTGAGGGGAATGAGGTCTTTAACCCTCCACCTTAACTACCTAGGAATGAAGGGAACTTTGAGTTACCCACCTCCAAGCCAGGAAGTAGAGGATCTGGAACCTACAGAGGTAGGCTAGACTATGTACAAGACAGTGAAGACAAGTTCACTGAAGAGGACAACCTTTTAGGACGGTTGACCAAGAGACTAGGCTCCTGCTCTAGAAACAGAGAGAGCAGATGTGGGCCTATGTCCCATCAATGGTGGCAGCAATACTAAAAACCAAGAAAGAGAAGGATCCTATTGTCCCAAAATCCCAAAAGGGATTGTCCCCAAATTTGAGGGTGGTGGTGATATCACCAAGTGGTTCACAGCCTTTGAGAGGGCTTGTGAAGCCAGAAAAGTGAGGAAGTCTCACTGGGGGGCACACCTTTGGAAACTGTTCTCTGGTAAGTGCAGAGACAGACTTCTGACCTTTACTGGGGCAATAGCAGAGTCCCATGAACTCATGAAGGGTATTCTGATTGAGCGATTTGAACTCCCTACTGAGGAGCACAGAATTAAATTCACGGGGACTCAGAAATCCCAGAGTCAGTCCTGGGTGGAGTTTGTAGACTACTCAGTAAAGGCACTAGGTGGCTTGTTGGCTGGAAGTAAAGTGCAGAATTATGAGGGACTTATAATTTGTTTATGAAGAAACACATTTTAACTAACTGCATCAATGAAAAGATGCATTAGTATCTGGTATATCTAGGTCCAATTTCTCCCCAAGATTTGGGAAAGAAGGCAGACCACTGGGTCAAGATAAGGGTGACCAAGACCACCACTGGGGGTGACCAAAAGAAAGGGGTTGCTAAGCCTCCACAGGGAAACAAGGGTGAAAAACTCAAAGACTAAAATCAAGTGTCTTCTAAAGGCCACCAAGATCCTGTCCAGGAGGATGGGTTTAAGAACTCACCCCAGCCTGCTGGTAGGTACATGGGGAAAAATGTTGATCCTGCAAAGGCCTGGTGTTTCCACTGTAACAAGAGGGGACACCGAACTGGAGAGCCCGCCTGTCCCAACAAGAAGGTCCCTAGTCCTCCTCCAGTTTCTACTGGTGTGCCAAATCTCCAGATGGGATCAATAGTGTGCCCAGAGCCAATCAGTGTTCACACTAAGGCTGTTTTAGTCTCTGAGGAGGAGGGAGGGTTAGCCACTTTGCCTGTCTGACCCCCTAATTAAAAAAAATTTAAAATACCTGCGGTACCCCTTAGCTAATTGGGCTAAGATAGAAGACCTGAGGGATACAGGTGCCAGTGTCAACATGGTGAGAGATACTGGACTCCCCAGAGCAATACGCTATGGAAAAACGCATCCAGTTACCAATGCTGACAGTGTTACCACTAACCATGCCATGGCTATGGTGACATTAACCTGGGGGTGGAGGAGGGGTACTGGCCTGAAACAGGTAGTTGTCTCTTCAAAGCTCACAGCCACCTGTCTGCTTGGAAATGGTCTGGAAACCTCAGCATGGACTTAGGTAGAAATAAAGACACATGCAGCCATGCTGCAAATCCCTGAGATGGTGTGTGTGAAAACAAGAACATAATGCCTAGTAGAGTGTGAAAACGGAGAGTTGGAGCTTGAAATATGGGTCCAATCTCCTAGAGAAAAGGTAGGAAGAATGGTGAAACAGCTTCTCCACAGTAGAAAGATCAGGACCCTCTCATCAGGGAGAGGACTTGCCTGCCCCAGAGGGAGCTGGGCCCACGGAGCTTGAACCTTAAGAGGTGGAGCTCTTGGGCCCAGGGGGACCCTCTAGGGAACAACTGTGCTTTGAGGCAGGTCTGCCTCTTTCTTGAAGGCCTGAGGCAGCAAGCTGCTGCACAGGAGCAAGCAGATGTCAGTGAATGCCACAGGGTCTATTGGGAGATGGACTCCTGTATACTGAGGCCAGATATCCCAAACCTTGTGCCACTAGGAGAGTGGTAGTGCCTCAGCTATATAGGGAGTTTCTACTCACTCTAGCTCATGACATTCCCTTAGCTGGACATCTGGGCCAGACCAAAACGCGGGAAAATTTGGTCTCCCACTTCTATTGGCCCCAGAGGTCCCAAAAAGGGAAGGTGTTTTAAGCTCCTGTATTACCTGTCTAACTAGTGGCAAGACAGGAAGGAAACCCAAAGGCCCCCTTTATTCTATTACCAGTGGTTGGGGTCCACTTTGAGAGTGTAGCTGTGGATATCCACTTGAACCTCCCACTTCCTCAGGAAACACATTAATACTGGTGGTAATGGATCATGCCACCAGGTATCCTGAAGCCATTCCCCTTAGAACTACTACAGAACTTGTAGTAGCCAAAGGCCGCATTGGTGTCTTCACTAGGGTAGGGATTCCTTAGGAGGTAGTATCAGACAGAGGGTCCAGCTTTATGTCTGCATATCTAAAACACATTTGGGAAACAACTGTAGTGATCTATGAGTTCTCAACACCTTACCACCCACAAACCAATGGCCTTGTTGAGGGATTCAACAAAACATTGAAAGGCATGCTAATGGGACCTCCTGAAAAACACAAAAGGAGATGAGATGTTCTGTTGCCCTGCATTCTTATTGCCTACAGAGAGGTGCCTCAGAAGAGAGTAGAGATTTTACCCTTTGAAATTCTGTTTGGCCACCCTGTAAGGGGACCACTCTCTCTTGTGAGGGAAGGATGGGAGAAACCCCATCTTGTACGAAAACAATATGTGGTGGACTATGTACGAGACCTTTGTTACAGGATGGCGGAGTACATGCAGAAAACAACCAAGAATCGGGGTGCCAGCCAGGGGGTCCAGATGCTCTGGTATGACCAAAAGGATGCACTGGTAGAATTCCAACCAGGGTAACAGGTGTGGGTTTTAGAGCCAGTGGCACCAAGGGCTTTCCAGAACAAATGGAGTGGTCCTTACACTATCCTAGAGAAAAAGAGTGATGTCACCTACTTGGTAGACCTGGGCACTAGCAGGTCCCCCAAAAGGGTGACACATGTGAACCGCCTAAAACTCTATTGTGACAGGGCTGATGTAACCATGCTGATGGTTACTGGTGAGGACCAGGAGACAGACAGTGAACCTTTCCTTGAGCTCCTCTCTTACAGCCCCCAAGATGGCTGATTGCAGACAGGTTCTGCATCAGTGTGCACAACTCTTTTCCTTGACCCTTGGTGAGACTCCCTGGTGTACCAATGATGTGGACACTGGAAATGTTAATGGTATTGACATTTCTAAAGCGCAAACTGTTACCAGGTGTTGTTCTGGCGCTGCATGAAGTCCTGCCTGGGTCAGAAACGCGAGAAAGGGGAGATACATCAGAAATTGAGCCTAGCTGGCGAAGAGCCAAGTCTTCAGAGCCTTTCTAAATGCTAGTAGGCTAGGCAAGGCTCTAAGATGCATTGGGAGGGCATTCCATGCCTTGGCAGCCCCTACCACAAAGCTTTTCCCACCCAGTTTGCTTTTTTTGCAAATGGTACCGCCACCAATTTAGCATCTGAAGAGCGCAAGCATCTAGTTGGTTTGTACCATTGGAATTGCCTTGTGAGATGATCGGGCCAGTGTTGTGAAGTGCTTTGTGTACTATGCACAGGGCCTTGAATAGTACCCGTTTTCGCACTCTGGCAGCCAGTGGAGCTTCCTGATTTCTGCTGAAATTGAGGCATGTTTGGGAGTGCCCGTCAGCAACCTGGCTGCTGCGTCCTGCAGGAGTTGTAATTTGTTCATTAGTCCTTCCTGGATATTGACGTATATGCTGTTGCAATAATCCAGTCTGGACAGTACAACAGCCCTGATGACTTGCTGATGACTCTCTTCGGGCAGGATTGGAAGGATTTTCTTACATGCTCTTAGGATGTAAGAGGTGGAAGAGACCACCGCATTCACCTGATCCTAGAGGCTAAGTTTATCTATCCAGAATCCCATTTTTTTTAGCTTTTTTGACAGGAGTGGGAAACAGCTTGCCTGTCAAAACCAAAATCTATCGCAAGTCTGACCAATTCAAGAAAAGCATCAATGCTGAGATCAGCAAGCTGCTGAAGGTAAGATGTCATTGAGTCTTCTGAGAATCCCTAGTCCTTAAACCTCATCCACAGGGAGAAAAGAGAGAAATTAGGTTTTGTGTGCACCAGTAGTCCACACAAAACCTAATTTCTCTCTTTTTTATTTGTGAGGCTTCAGTGCTGTCACCAAGATAGATGCACATCCCATCCCCTGAGCTGATGAACTGATAGATGTTAGGGGCTGCAAAATACTAAAGTATCTTTGACTGAACTGCAGTTTACTGGCAGATTGGCATGGCCCCTGGAGCAAAAGAAAAGACAACACTCTCCACACCTGATGGGCACTTCTAGTTTACTGTGATACCCTTTGGTCTAAAGAATGCCTCTGCCACCTTCCAACGGTTGATAACTCAAGTCCTTGCTCGGTTGGAAGACTTTAGTGCAGCGTATCTTGATGATATTGCTGTGTTAAGCTCTTCCTAGAAGTATCACTTGGGCTACCTGGGGAAGGTTTTACAGGCCCTGCAAGCTGCAGGCCCAACCATCAAGGCATCCAAGTGGCAGATAGGGCTGGGAATCGTTGTGTACTTGGACCACTTTGTAGGTGGAGGCTAAGTCCAACTACTACAACTCAAAAGCCAGACCATTCTGGATTGGGAAGCTCCAAACACCAGACCCAAGTCGGGGAATTCCTTGGCTTGACTGGGTATTATAGGAGGGTTGTGAAGGGGTATGGATCCATTTTTACCAACCCTCACAGAACTCACCTCTAAAAAGATGCCCAAGAAACTGAACTGGACAGTTGGCTGCCAAAAAACTTTTGCCACCGGTTGGACGTGGCCCTTTTTTCAGGGTTATCCCCAAACATTTGGCTTCTTCCTCCTATTTTTTCCTGACCTGTTGCTGTTGGTTTTAGGACTCTGGGTACTTTATCACTGCTAATCAGTGCTAAAGTGCATATGCTACTTTATTTTTCTAAAACAGTGTGGTGTTTGTGGTGTTATCACTGTGTTTCTGTGAGTGTTGGTACAAATACTTTACACATTGCCTTTGGGATAAGCCTGTCTGCTCGTGCCAAGCTACCAAGGGGGTGAGCAGGGGATATCTAGAGTGTGTATCCCCCTTATCCTGACTAGTAGCAAGGGTCCCTATTTGCCAACTAGAGACCCCAATTTCTAACATTGGTGGCCAGTGGTGAGGATTTGAACTTGTATTTGTACTTGACCCACAGTGATCGGTGTGCATCACTAGTTTAGCACAGACCACTACGCAACCCCATACTGTTTAAATTTTGCTTTATTTTTTATCTGACCCATGAGTATCCAGGCACCATGTCTCTGAGTAGTAAACCAGCAAGTGAGGTTGCAGAATTGGAGTTTGACATTGAAATGTTAAGTAGTTACAATGTAGAGCAACTGGAGCAGTTCTGCATGAGCTTTGGATGTCCCATGAGGAGCAACTCTAGGAAAGAGGAGCTACAGAAGGCCTTAGGGGCCTGGTGGGAGACAGATGATGCAGATGTGGATGGGGGTGTGCCAGAAGGCCATTTCAGATCCCAGGATTGGCCTGTTGG
The DNA here is from genome assembly GCF_964263255.1 of Lissotriton vulgaris. Taxonomy (NCBI): domain Eukaryota; kingdom Metazoa; phylum Chordata; class Amphibia; order Caudata; family Salamandridae; genus Lissotriton; species Lissotriton vulgaris. Next base: position 837,374,577 of record NC_141687.1, read on the forward strand.
GAGAGCAACCTCTAGGGCTGACTGCAATCATTTGTTCAGGAATGTTTCTCCAGAGGATTTGGAGGAAAGGTAAAGGGCCAGAGATCATGAATTGGAGGTCATGAGACTAAAGGCAGAGGAGAGCAACAACGCTTGTGCATTTGAAGAAAGGAAGTTGCTTTTGGCACATGAATTGAGAATGAGAGAGCTTGATATGGAGCTCGAGCAGCTTGTGGCCATGAGTGTCTTAGCCAAGACAAAGGAAAAGTGTTTAGCTTATGAAGTGAGCTTGGCTGGATTGGAGGTGGAGTCCAGCTCAGATGGTGGCAGCTAAAATGTAGTGTCTATTATCCAGTATTAGGGGTGTCTTTCATAGATTCACATGCCTGAATCATTCCCCGTCGTCGAGACGGGAGCCTCCGGTACATAGAAAAGTAATGTCCTATAGACATACATAGAGAAAATAGGCCTAAGGGCCTCACCTTAGTAGCCTATCCTTGTCCTTATGCAAAAAGGACCAAACTCTTAGAGTCAGCCAATCAGCTATGACCTCCCTCTAGAACCTTCCTGGCAGGAGCCTCAGTCCCTCAGATTTTCTACCGCACGTTGTGCTAGGGAGTCTCCAGCCTGAGTTCTCCTCAGGATCTCTTCAAAAAACAACTTGTTCACTTTTAAAAGTGATTTCATTCTTCTAAACCTCGACAAGGATTACTTCAAACCAATTTTCACTACAGTAAGTGAGTTATTTCTACAAAATTCTGGCATGTCTGAATCCCAGAAGAAAGCCCTTTTCAGGGCCTGCTCTTCATGTGGGAAGAAAAGGCTACATGTGGAGGATAAGCATGCGCTATGCTTATATTGCCTTTATCCAGACCACGTCCCTAAAGACTGTAAGATATGTAGGTCTTTCCACAACAAGACCTTGAGGGACAGAGAAGGTCGCCTGCTCATCTGGCTGGACAGGCTCAAGGAGAGGGAGAATGTGGAATCTTCAGAGGTGAGCATTTCAATGACCTCAGAAGTCTCCCTGAAGAGGCCAAAGGTGGCTTCCCCTGGCCCCTCAGACACACCTCCTATGAAGGCACAGAAGAAGTCTTCAGAGGCAAGATCAACAAAATCTTCAGTGTCTGTAAAGGACGCTCAGACTTTTAAGAAGCCTGCACAGTCTTCCAGCAAACTTGCGACATCCTCCTCGGCGCAAAAAAGAGTTACCACATCGACTACGACTGTGTCGACGACTACAGCGTCGTCGGTTTTTCCATCGACGACGACAACTCCTTTATCGTCGTCAGCAGGTAGACCTATTCCGTCTATAATTCTGCTGAAACAGTCGTCGACGTCCAAAACCTCGTCGACGACGAAGATTGTACCGTCGACGACGGCGTCGTCGATGAAGAGCCCCCCCAATCGACGGGTGTGTTGACAATGAAGATGTTGACGAAGACGTCGACGACGAGATCACCGTCGACGACAAGATCACCGTCGACGAGGAATGAGGCGTCGACGAGCGCATCGTCGACGAAGGCGTCGTCGACGATGAAAATATCGTCTACGGAGGCACCGTCGACGAAGGGCTTACCGTCGATGAGAGCACCGTCGACGGCGGAATCGTCGTCGACATTGGCCGTTTCTGAGCCATGGAAGAAATCCAAGCTGGTGGAAACGTCGTCCCTAACCATGCCACCGTCGACGACACCAGAAACAATGGCAGGGGCTCCTGCTACAGGTTCTGCGTCGGGCAAACCAACTAAGAAGCAGATTACACCGGAAACAACGTCACCAAGTAAAGTGCAAACTCATTTGCCTACAGAATTCTCCAGAGTGAAGAATCGGAAGAAGAACTCCTGGATAAGGCTACTTCCATTTCAGACCTTCACGTAAAATGTCAGAGCATGGACGAAGAACAGGAGGAAATGAGCTACCAGGAACACTCTTTCCAAGCTCATGTTCGCACGGACGTCACCCCGATGGTATGCCTTCCCGCTTCAATTGTTAGTGACCTCAAATACCTTATCCAGGACTACAAACAACGTTTCCTGGAAACACCGGCAACTGTGACAGGGGGCCCGACGCCTACTACATATACACCAGCGGCAGCCCCAAAACAGGCACGGCCTGCTACTCAGGTCCGCCATGAAAAAATGCCACCTCAGCTGATAGAATCATCAGATGAGGAAGAAGAGGAACTGGAAGAGGGGGAAGTCCAAGAAATCCAGTCGGACCACGAAGAAGAGGAGGAGTATGTGGCATCTTCTCCAGCCTCGCCCCAACCACGCCAGGCAGATTCACCACCAGTGGAGATTGGCGGTTTCCATAAAATAGTGGAAAGGGCGGCAAAGCGATTTCATATGGCGATGGAATCAACTGAGACTGAGTGCTTCTTACATGACTTCAAGGAGCAAACACAGAAAACATCGAAGTCTATCCCAATTATAGAATTTCTCTGGGAGCAGGGAAAGAAACTGATGCTGACGCCGGCCTCTGTACCTGCGGTGGTTCCACGCCTGGATAAAAAATACATGGCTCCAACCACAGCGGCAGCTTGCCTTAATGGGCACCCGAAACCGGATTCGGTCGTAACTCAGGCGGCCCAAAAGAATTCTCGCAACCCTTCCTCCCCTCTGTCAGCCCCTCCGGACAAGGAAGGCAGGAAGTTAGACACAATCGGTAAACGGTTCACCACAACATCGGCCATGACCATCAAGGTGGCCAACTCCATAGCCCTGTTGGGGCATTATAACCGCCAACTCTGGGAAGATATAGTCCCATATATGGCAGAACTGCCAGACACAGTTCAGGAGGAGGTCAAGGCACTGCTTACGGAGGGTCAAACCTCGGCAGCTGAGATCATTGATTGTGCCATAGATGCAGCCATGACTGGCTTTCGCCAACTAGCTGGGGCAGCAGTCCTGCACCGTCAAGGATGGCTTAAGACAACGTCATTCAGACAGGAGGTGCAGACGAAAGTGCTGGACATGCCCTTTGATGGCCAACACCTCTTTGGAGACAAGATTGACGAGGCGCTCCAAACGATAAAGAAAGACACTGATACTGCTAGAGCACTTGGTACTTTACAGGCACGGAATCAGTCCTTTGGAGGCAACAAGTCCAGGGGCCAGTCCTCCTACAGAGGATCCTATCAGAATAGGTCCTCGTATTCCTACCAGAATAAATCCCAGTACCAACAGAAGCAGCAACAAGGTCGTCAGACTTCTTACGGAAGGTCAAACTTCAGGGGCAAAAACCAGAGGAGGGGCACTGGCGGCCGCCAGTGACCAATTACTCCAGCCAGTCCAGCAACTATATTCCTCATTAAAGATTGGAGGAAAATTGACCCATTTCCTAGACAATTGGCATCTCATCACCACAGATCGGTGAGTACTTCAATTAATAAGATTCGGCCATTCCCTGGAATTCACCACCATCCCACCTGCAACTCCTCCTAGCAGGCTGCTGTGAGAAGTTGGCCCGATATGCAGAGTTCGCTATTCTAGCGACCACTATGTATCGTTCCAAACGACCCTTATGGTGATTGGTTGTAAGTCAACCTTAGACCAGCTATCCTAGTAGCGTGGATACGAGCAGTCTTCGGGCTAAACTCTAGAGGGCGTGTTAAGCCAGCTGTATTACCATCACATACCCCTTGAACACCAAGTGAAAGGACACCACACAAGTGTTATGAAAATAAACAGTATATTTATTAAGAATCACAACAGCCCTGGACTCTTTATGAGGACAGGGTACTAAGCACAGAACAAAACTCTTAGGAAAATACTTCAAGTGCACAATTAAAACAAGTACCCGAGGGCACAGAAAGTTCTAATGGTCTCGGGCGGACCCGATAAGGCAAGTTGGAAGCGAGGGACTCAGGACCCTAGAGTAAGGAGGCTATGCAGGCACCGAAATGCCGAAGTTACCTAGCCACGGGGGCTGCGGCTGCACCAGTCTTACAGGCGTCGGGGGGGTCTTCGCTGACGAGCCAGGAGCCGGAAGAAAAGGAGTTGCTGGCCGGCGACCAGTGATGAATAGTTCGTAGAGATCCAAGCCTGGATCAGTGATCGTTGATACCTGAAAGCAGAGGGGACCAAGTTCGTACTACTAGCCAGTAGTCAGAGGGTACCAGGAAGGCACCGGATGGCCGTCACCTCGACTAGGTGAGTGGGCGACGCTAGGCTCTGCAGTCTCACGGACCCGGAGGCGTTGTCGGCGACCAGGATGGAGGTGCGAGCTCTCCCACGAAGGTTGATGCTGTCGGCGTCGCTGGGCCCAGGATTGGGGCAACAAGCCTTGGCAGATTTCAGGGCCACGTGGTGGGCCTAAAATGGCGTCTTGAGTGGACCAGGAGGGTCTGGAGTGCTTCTCTCAAAGATGGAAGCAAAGGCCAGTCTGGAGCAACCAGACCAGCAGCGTTGGTTGTCGGACGTCGTCAAAGAAGGGCACAAGCCAGCGGCTAGTGACCAGACAACGTGCTGAGCAGCGAGCAGAAGGGCCCCACGCAGATCGTGGAGATGCTGGGAGACTGCACTTCGGTGCTGGAGCTGCTCAGGGTCGGGGCTTCTCGGACCCCAGAGCACTCACCAGAGGATTCCTTCGGTGGTCGTGCTGGATTAAGAAAGCGTGCAGGTTTTGATGATGGCCGGTCTCTCGAGGTCTCGTCGCACCCACAGATCTCAGCTGAGCTGACGATGTGGGTAGAGGTCAGAGGTGCCAGGGAAGCCGGTTCTCGTCGAGCTGGGTCGTTGGATTCCTGAGGAAGGACTTGCAGCAAACCGCAGAGTTCTTAGATGGTGCCTGCGGATGCAGGGTGACTACTCCTTAGCCACAAGGGAGAAATCTTGAGAAGAGTCTCGAATGTCCTTTCGTAGAAAGTAGTTCTTGATTCAAAGATGATCTAATCTGGAAGGGTCCCCGCTCCGGCCTTTATCCTAAAGAAAGGGGTGGGTACATGACTAGGTCCTGCCCTAAGGGTGGGACCAGGAAGGGGGGTAGTTACACCCCTCTCTCCTGCCGGACTTTCCCCAGGTCAGGGGCTGGCGCCCCTGGAACTGGTTCTGACCGGCAGATGCGTAGTGAGCACCGGGGTGCCACTCCGCAGTCACCTTCTCGCAAAGCCCTACCTACCCAGAATACACAAACCCTGTCTGGGACGGTGCGAACACCGCCCTTGACAGGAAACCCTTTGTCCAAGCTCTCCTCGCTGGAAGGACTCCCAGCAGTAGGAGGTCAGACTCGTGTCTGTGGTGGCAGCATCCATTTTGTGGAGCTGAGGCTTTAGTTAACTTTAACCGGGGTTCACAGTTACGTACATGTCGTGTCCCTCTAGAAGGGTGGAAGGCTACCCTCGTCGCCAGAATTGGTGAGGGGGTAGCATCCCGATTCGTATGACACCTTACTCGACATGTCTTGATAACGCTATACCGAAGTTACCGATATGATACGCGTTATCATGGAACAGCCATTGGGTCTTGGTTCCGCAAGCTGCAACCGGGCTCGGCTCGTGCCAGAGCCCAATTCACACGGGTCCATGCACACTGCCTTCAGGATTGTCAAGGCCTGCCATAGGAGTGACTGATAGGAACCCGGGTGTCCATTGTGAGGTTAGATATAGGGATACTATACCTAAAGCAACGAGCGTGTACGCTACGTTGCCCCAGCTGTCGTGCAGCCAGTTGTGTCAGATTTAGATGGCCAGCCAGGGGTGGCATAATACATGCTTCAGCCCCTGGTAGGCCCTGGGTACATCGATGCCCTGAGTTACAGGGTCTGACAAGGTGGCCCAGTTCCAATTGGGTAATTGCACCTAGGGTACACGTTGTAATTTAGTGAGAGAACAGCCAGGCTGTGGGTCTGATTGGCAGGCCCACAGCCAGAGAAAGTCGTAAACCAGTGAAACAAAAGCAAAAAGTCCGGGTGATCATAGGATTGCAGACCCTACTCTCCTACATGACCCCCCCCAAACGTTGGGACAATAAGCTAACCTTGACCAGGTGAGTCTTCTTGTTCTAAGTGGAAATACCTGGAGAGCCCATCTGCATTGCCATGATCAGTGCCAGGTCTATGCTCCACTGTGAAGTCCATCCCCTGTAGGGAAATGGACCACCTAAGCAGTTTGGGGTTTTCACCCTTCATCTGATTTAGCCATAGGAGGGGCTTATGGTCGGTCTGAATCTTGAAATGAGTGCCAAACAAGTATGGCCTCAGTTTCTTCAGGGCCCACACCACAGCGAAGGCCTCCCTCTCTATAGCTGACCAATTTTTCTCTCTGGGGGTCAGCCGTCTGCTTATAAAAGCAATAGGCTGGTCATTACCATCAAAATTCAGTTGAGATAGAACAGCTCCCACACCCAACTCAGAAGCATCTGTTTGGACAATGAATGGTTTGGAGTAGTCTGGACTCTTGAGGATAGGTGCCGTGCACATGGCCTGTTTTAGGTCATCGAATGCTTTTTGACAGCTCGCTGTCCACTGAAACTTTTTTGGCATTTTCTTACTCGTCAGTTCATTGAGCGGAGTCACAATCGATCCGTAATTTCTGACGAACTTCCGGTAGTAACCAGTCAGGCCCAAGAAAGCTCGAACCTGAGTCTGGGTGGTTGGAGGAGCCCAGTCCCTGATTGACTGTATCTTGCTCTCCAGTGGCTGAACTTGGCCTCCACCGACGAGGTGGCCCAAGTATACAACCTGTGTCTGCCCTATCTGGCACTTGGTAGCCTTGATAGTGAGACCTGCTGCTTGCAGAGCCTCTAACACATTCCGCAGGTGGACCAGGTGATCCTCCCAGGTGGAGCTAAAGACAGCAATATCGTCAAGATACGCCGCACAGAAGTCATCCAGCCCGGTGAGAACGTGATTCACCAACCGTTGGAAGGTGGCAGGTGCATTTTTCAAACCGAAGGGCATCACCACGAACTGATAATGCCCACCAGGGGTAGAAAATGCGGTCTTCGGCTTGGCGTCCTCAGCTAACCTGATTTGCCAATACCCAGCTGTCAGGTCAAACGTACTTAAGTAGTTGGCCGAAGCCAATCTATCGATAAGCTCGTCTGCCCTTGGTATTGGGTGGGCATCAGTCTTAGTGACTGCATTGAGACCCCTGTAGTCTACGCAGAACCTCATCTCTTTCTTACCGCCCGGGGTGTGAGGTTTCGGCACTAGAACTACGGGACTAGCCCAGGGGCTGTCCGAGGGTTCAATGACTCCCAGCTCCAACATTTTCTGCACTTCATTCTTGATGCAGTCTCTAACGTGATCTGGCTGCCGGTAGATTTTACTCTTCACGGGCAAGCTGTCACCAGTGTCGACCTCATGGGTGCACCAATTGGTCTGACTGGATGTTAGAGAGAACATATGCCGGAAGGATTGAAGAACCTGTTTACAATCCTCCTGTTGATGTTCGGAGAGGCTGCCACAAAAGACAACACCATCTACCGATCCATCGTCAGGGTTCTGAGTGAGCAGGTCGGGGAGAGGGTCACTCTCCTCCTCCTGTCCCTCATCCATGGCCATGAGCAAACTCATGTCCTTCCTGTCGACATATGCCTTGAGCCTGTTGACATGGATCACCCGGTGGGGGCTCCGGGGAGTTCCCAGGTCTACCAGGTAGGTGACCTCTCCCTTTTTCTCCAGGATGGTGTAGGGCCCGGACCATTTGTCCTTGAGTGCTGCTGGGGCCACTGGCTCCAACACCCACACCTTCTGTCCGGGCTGATAAACAGTCAAGACAGCCTTTTGGTCATGCCAAGCTTTTTGGAGTTCTTGGCTGGCCTTAAGGTTTTCGGATGCCTTCTCCATGTACTCAGCCATCCGCGAGCGGAGGCCCAGCACATAGTCCACTATGCTGGTTGCAGGCTTTTTGAGAGGTCTCTCCCATCCTTCCTTCACCAAACACAGGGGTCCTCTTACAGGATGCCCGTACAAAAGTTCAAAAGGGCTGTAGCCAACCCCCTTCTGTGGGACTTCTCTGTAAGCGAATAAAAGGCAGGGGATCAGGACGTCCCATCTACGCCGAAGCTTTTCAGGTAGTCCATGAATCATCCCTTTCAGGGTCCTGTTGAATCTCTCAACAAGCCCATTGCATTGTGGATGATAGGGTGTAGTGAATTTGTAATTGACACCACACTCCTTCCACATAGCAGTTAAGTAGCTCGACATAAAGTTTGCACCTCTGTCGGAGACGACCTCCTTAGGGAAGCCCACTCTGGAGAATACTCCAACTAGGGCTCTTGCCACAACAGGCGCTGTAGTGGTCCTAAGGGGAATAGCTTCAGGATACCTGGTGGCATGATCCACTACCACCAGTATAAACTTGTGCCCTGACGCTGTTGGTGGTTCCATGGGACCGACGATGTCAATCCCCACCCGTTCAAAGGGCACCCCCACCACAGGCATTGGTATAAGGGGGGCCTTTGTCGTGCCACCTGACTTACCACTGGCTTGGCAAGTGACACAGGAGCGGCAAAACTCCTTGGTATCTTCGTTCATGTGAGGCCAGTGAAAGTGTGAGACAAGCCTGTCCCACGTCTTCGTCTGGCCTAAGTGTCCTGCTAAGGGAATCTCGTGGGCCAAGGTAAGGAGGAAACCACGCTGAGACAAGGGGACGACGAGCCTCCTGGTCATGCCAGGCTTGGGGTCTCTTGCCTCAGTGTACAGGAGTCCATCTTCCCAGTATACCTTGTGGGTACCTGTGGCGTTCCCAGCAGCCTCAGCAGCAGCCTGCTGTCTGAGGGGTTCAAGAGAAGGGCAGTCTAACTGGTCCTTCCCCAGGTCCTCTCGTGTGGGTCCCCCTGAGCCCAGAAACTCAACTTGATCAAGTTCGAGTTCTTTAGGTTCAGTTTCCCGCAATTCTTGGAGGTCAGCCTCCTCTGAGTCCTGATCCTCGACCTGAGGCAAGGGGGAAGGCGAAGCCTTAACCCAACTGCTCCTCTTCTTGGGAGGTGTCTGGTCCGTTGTTCCAGGATCCAGCACCTGTTCAGTGGGGCATCGTCTGACCTGTGACCTGGTCACAGCAAACATGTGTGCTGGCAAGCCTAACATCTCCATGTGAGTCCGTTGCTCCACTTCTGACCATCGTGATGACTCCAAATCATTGCCCAACAAACAATCCACTGGGAGGTCTGAACTAACAACAACCTTTTTCTGGCCATTTACCCCTCCCCAGGAGAAAGCAACAATCGCCATACTATGACTGGTAGTGACGTTGCTGGCATTGGTCACCAGGAATTCGGTACCTGGCATGATCTGTCCAGGGTCCACAAAGTTAGGCGTCACCATGGTGACGCTGGCACAAGTGTCCCTATAGGCCTGAGCCATTTTTCCATTTATTAAAGGCGTCTGTCGGTATTTGCCCAAAGTAATGGGACTGACATCAGGGGATATATCCATATCCCCTGTACAGACAAGGACAGCCTGAGTGAGTGTACCAGCTAAGCTGTCATATCCCTCAGAACCCAAGGTTAACCCAACTAGTCCCTTGGGAGGCGCACTACTACTGCTGGCTGTACTAGGGGGCACAGGTGCCTTAGGGGCTGCAGTAGTAGGAGTCTGCCCTCCTTTCTTGGTGCACTCACTAAACCAGTGAGTTTTACTTTTACAGTATTGGCACCACCTTTTCGATTGACCTTCTTGATTCTTCTTTTTCTGGGAAGCCTGACCCCCCCCCCCCCCCTCTTTGGGTTGTTGGGGACCTGTCGAAGACTTCTGGTCAGTTTGTTCCCCTTTCGAATCCTTACCCTTCTGGTCTGCTTTCTTCTGACCACCCTGGTTCTGGCCCTGGTTTTGCTTAACCCTTGTTCTGACCCATCTGTCTGCCTTCTTTCCCAATTCTTGAGGAGAGGTCAGATCCGAGTCGACAAGGTGCTGATGCAACAACTGGTTCTGACAATTGTTTAAAATCTGTTCTCGCATGATCAAATTATACAATCCTTGGTAATCAGTAACCTTACTGCCCAGCAACCAGCCCTCGAAAGCCTTAGTGGCACAATCAACGAAATCAGACCAGTCCTGAGACTGAGTTTTCTGGGTATCCCTGAACAGCAACCTGTACTGCTCAGTGGTTAGGCCGAACCCATCAATCAGTGTGTTTTTCAGGACCTAGTAATTGTTAGCATCCTCGACCCTTGTGGTGAGGAGCTTATCTCTACCTTTACCTTCAAGCTAAGCGCAGCATATCTGGAGGTGACCTGTGGAAGGTCGACTGACACGAGGGGAGACTCAGAGTTTCCGCCTTTGTCTGACATGCTGTTTCTAGTGTGGTGTAAGTGATGCACCTACCTACACTATGGGTTTACCTACTGATCCCTTGCTAAGAGTTGTAGCCAAGGTGTGCTAAGCCTTGAGGAGCTACAACAGCTGGTTCAGTAGAACTCTGAGTATTCTAAGCTAAGTTATATGTACCTGGAGTACTTCTGCGATCTTTCACAAGATGTTCTTAGGATACGTGTGGTAAAACAACAGCAAGCTCAAATCCCACCGCTGCCACCAATGTGAGAAGTTGGCCCGATATGCAGCGTTCGCTATTCTAGCGACCACTATGTATCGTTCCAAACGACCCTTATGGTGATTGGTTGTAAGTCAACCTTAGACCAGCTATCCTAGTAGCGTGGATACGAGCAGTCTTCGGGCTAAACTCTAGAGGGCGTGTTAAGCCAGCTGTAATACCATCACATACCCCTTGAACACCAAGTGAAAGGACACCACACAAGTGTTATGAAAATAAACAGTATATTTATTAAGAATCACAACAGCCCTGGACTCTTTATGAGGACAGGGTACTAAGCACAGAACAAAACTCTTAGGAAAATACTTCAAGTGCACAATTAAAACAAGTACCCGAGGGCACAGAAAGTTCTAATTGTCTCGGGCGGACCCGATAAGGCAAGTCGGAAGCGAGGGACTCGGGACCCTAGAGTAAGGAGGCTATGCAGGCACCGAAATGCCGAAGTTACCTAGCCACGGGGGCTGCGGCTGCACCAGTCTTACAGGCGTCGGGGGTCTTCGCTGACGAGCCAGGAGCCGGAAGAAAAGGAGTTGCTGGCCGGCGACCAGTGATGAATAGTTCGTAGAGATCCAAGCCTGGATCAGTGATCGTTGATACCTGAAAGCAGAGGGGACCAAGTTCGTACTACTAGCCAGTAGTCAGAGGGTACCAGGAAGGCACCGGATGGCCGTCACCTCGACTAGGTGAGTGGGCGACGCTAGGCTCTGCAGTCTCACGGACCCGGAGGCGTTGTCGGCGACCAGGATGGAGGTGCGAGCTGTCCCACGAAGGTTGATGCTGTCGGCGTCGCTGGGCCCAGGATTGGGGCAACAAGCCTTGGCAGATTTCAGGGCCACATGGTGGGCCTAAAATGGCGTCTTGAGTGGACCAGGAGGGTCCGGAGTGCTTCTCTCAAAGATGGAAGCAAAGGCCAGTCTGGAGCAACCAGACCAGCAGCGTTGGTTGTCGGACGTCGTCAAAGAAGGGCACAAGCCAGCGGCTAGTGACCAGACAACGTGCTGAGCAGCGAGCAGAAGGGCCCCACGCAGATCGTGGAGATGCTGGGAGACTGCAATTCGGTGCTGGAGCTGCTCAGGGTCGGGGCTTCTCGGACCCCAGAGCACTCACCAGAGGATTCCTTCGGTGGTCGTGCTGGATTAAGAAAGCGTGCAGGTTTTGATGATGGCCGGTCCCTCGAGGTCTCGTCGCACCCACAGATCTCAGCTGAGCTGACGATGTGGGTAGAGGTCAGAGGTGCCAGGGAAGCCGGTTCTCATCGAGCTGGGTCGTCGGATTCCTGAGGAAGGACTTGCAGCAAACCGCAGAGTTCTTAGATGGTGCCTGCGGATGCAGGGTGACTACTCCTTAGCCACAAGGGAGAAATCTTGAGAAGAGTCTCGAATGTCCTTTCGTAGAAAGTAGTTCTTGATTCAAAGATGATCTAATCTGGAAGGGTCCCCGCTCCGGCCTTTATCCTAAAGAAAGGGGTGGGTACATGACTAGGTCCTGCCCTAAGGGTGGGACCAGGAAGGGGGGTAGTTACACCCCTCTCCCCTGCCGGACTTTCCCCAGGTCAGGGGCTGGCGCCCCTGGAACTGGTTCTGACTGGCAGATGCGTAGTGAGCACCGGGGTACCACTCCGCAGTCACCTTCTCGCAAAGCCCTACCTACCCAGAATACACAAACCCTGTCTGGGACGGTGCGAACACCGCCCTTGACAGGAAACCCCTTGTCCAAGCTCTCCTCGCTGGAAGGACTCCCAGCAGCAGGAGGTCAGACTTGTGTCTGTGGTGGCAGCATCCATTTTGTGGAGCTGAGGCTTTAGTTAACTTTAACCGGGGTTCACAGTTACGTACATGTCGTGTCCCTCTAGAAGGGTGGAAGGCTACCCTCGTCGCCAGAATTGGTGAGGGGGTAGCATCCCGATTCGTATGACACCTTACTCGACATGTCTTGATAACGCTATACCGAAGTTACCGATATGATACGCGTTATCATGGAACAGCTATTGGGTCTTGGTTCCGCAAGCTGCAACCGGGCTCGGCTCGTGCCAGAGCCCAATTCACACGGGTCCATGCACTCTGCCTTCAGGATTGTCAAGGCCTGCCATAGGAGTGACTGATAGGAACCCGGGTGTCCATTGTGAGGTTAGATATAGGGATACTATACCTAAAGCAACGAGCGTGTACGCTACGTTGCCCCAGCTGTCGTGCAGCCAGTTGTGTCAGATTTAGATGGCCAGCCAGGGGTGGCATAATACATGCTTCAGCCCCTGGTAGGCCCTGGGTACACCGATGCCCTGAGTTACAGGGTCTGACAAGGTGGCCCAGTTCCAATTGGGTAATTGCACCTAGGGTACACGTTGTAATTTAGTGAGAGAACAGCCAGGCTGTGGGTCTGATTGGCAGGCCCACAGCCAGAGAAAGTCGTAAACCAGTGAAACAAAAGCAAAAAGTCCGGGTGATCATAGGATTGCAGACCCTACTCTCCTACAGCTGCCACACAAACATCTATGCCTGCTACTCCAGGAAATATCTGCGATGGTGCAGAAAGGAGCAATCGAACGAGTTCCATCGTCTCTAAAAGGGAAAGGATTCTATTCCCGCTTCTTTCTTATACGCAAGAAGGACAAAAAGTGGAGGCCCATTCTAGACCTCGGGGCTCTGAACTCTTTCCTAAAGAGTCAGTCGTTCAGGATAGTGACGATCCAAGAAATACTAGGCATACTGGAAAAAGGAGATTTTATGACATCTTTAGATCTCCAAGATGCCTACTACCAGATCCCGATCCTCAAGGGTCACAGAAAATTCCTGAGATTCGAAGTGGCAGGACAGCACTACCAGTTCAAAGTCCTACCATTTGGCCTCAAATCCGCTCCGCGGATTTTCACCAAGTGCCTTGCTCCGGTGGCAGCTTTCCTGCGTCAAATGGGTCACCAAGTCTTCCCCTACTTCGACGACTGGCTGGTAAAGGCACCTTCAGCTGCAGGCGTGAACGAATCCTCCAACGCCTGCACCAATCTTTTTCGGCAGCTAGGATTAACTCTCAATCACGAAAAATCCTGCATGACCCCTACAAGAAACATCACCTTCCTCGGGGCGACCTTGAACACGGAATGCGCAAGGGCATTTCCTTCGAAGGAGAGGAAAAACAAAATAATATCTCTGGCCACGGCTGTGGCATCACGGAGGTCCCTTAGAGTTCGAACTTACAAATCACTCCTAGGGATGATGTCTTCTTGTATACTCCTCATCCCTCACTGCAGACTCAGGATGCGCCCATTGCAAGAAGCCCTCACGAACCAATGGACACAGAGTACAGGTTCTTTCGAGGACATTGTAAAGATAACTCCACAAATATCCGAGAGTCTGGACTGGTGGAGGAATCACAAGAATTTGTCTATAGGACTGTCATTCCTACTTCCAGCAACACCTCTGGTGATCACCACGGATACCTCCCTGGAAGGCTGGGGAGCTGTCCTTCAGGACCTTCGAATAAGCGGTAAATGGACAAATCAGGAGAAACCACTCCATATCAATCTTCTGGAACTGAGGGCTGTGTATCTGGCACTACAAGCCTTTTTACCACGCATCCAGAACTCCCAGGTGCTAGTCAGAACGGACAACACCACGACGATGCACTATCTCAACAAACAGGGAGGAACGCGTTCGCTCACTCTATCACGTGAATCGCAAAAGGTCTGGAACTGGCTTGTACTTTATGGGATCACGCTAAGGGCGGACTATGTCCCGGTCAAAGACAACACCATTGCGGACGCCCTAAGCAGACAAAAATCCCTCTCCCACGAGTGGGAGCTCGACAAGAGTACACTGGATCACATATTCTCAGAATGGGGAGTCCCAGGAATCGACCTGTTTGCCACCAAGGAGATCGCCAAATTCCCAAACTACGCAAGTTGGCGTCTCCAACCAAGGTCACTCGGAAATGCTTTTTCCATCGGTTGGTTCAGCGTGTTTGCGTACGCTTTTCCACCATTTCCGATGATTCCCAGGGTCCTCAGGAAGATGAAGGCGGAGCCTTGTACCCTGATCCTAATTGCCCCGTTCTGGCCGAGGCAGCACTGGTTCTCGGACCTCCATCGCCTCTCCATCAGGACGCCGATTCGTCTGAAGCAGCATCCGAACCTGCTGACAATGTCCAACGGGCAGGTGCAACACCCGAACCTGCAATCGCTAAGGTTATCGGCCTGACTCCTGAGCACAGAGAGTTCTGTCATTTGAACATCCCGCAGGAATGCAGGGACGTGCTGGCAAAAGCAAGAGCGGACAGTACCAACAAAACATACTCTATAAAATGTAAACGATTCTGCATATGGTGTTTAGAGAAAGGCCTGAGACCACTCCATATCACACCCGAACAGATATTGCCATATCTACTGCATTTGGCACAGTCAGGACTGGCGCATGCATCCATAAAGGTGCATTTGGCGGCCATTTCACGATACAACAGGACTTTCAAAGGACCGTCTCTTTGGTCCAATAGGCTTATTAAGCAGTTCCTAAAGGGACTATATAGATCCTTCCCAAGACCTAGAAGGGTCCCACCGACGTGGCAACTCAATTTAGTCCTTAACCAACTCATGAGGCACCCTTTCGAGCCTATTCATCGAGCATCCATCAAGTACATCTCATGGAAGACGGCTCTGCTGCTCGCTCTAACATCTGCCAGGAGGGTAAGCGAGCTTCAGGCTCTATCCATTCAGGAACCCTTCATGCAGTTCAAACAGGACAGGGTGGTGCTGAGGACAAATCCCAAGTTCATACCGAAAGTGCCTTCAGACTTTCACCTTAATGAACCGATGGTTCTACTTTCTTTCTTTGCAAACCCTACCACTGCAGCAGAAAGGACGCTGCACTCCTTGGACCTCAAAAGGTGTCTAAAGTTTTACATAGACAAAACAAAGGGTTTCAGGAAGTCATCACAACTATTTGTGGCCTACAGTAGGCCAAGGATGGGTATGCCTCTAACGAAACAGAGCATCTCAAGGTGGATCTCCTCAGCGATAGCATTCTGCCATGACTGGGCCGGACGGCCGTTGAGTGCTAATGTGAAAGCGCATTCCACCAGAGCGATGTCCACATCAGCAGCGCTGTTCGCTGGAGTGCCGATTTTGGACATATGTAGAGCGGCGACGTGGAAGTCACCGCACACCTTCTCCAGACACTACTGCCTGGATGCTGAACTTCTGAAGGATGCAGTGGTGGGCCAGGCGGTGCTTCGCCATCTATTTCAGTGAGGTGAGCCTTCCAACAACCCGCCATCTTGGTATGCACATCTCTTGTTCTTATGATATATTGATATATGCTAATGTTTCAAAGTCGCATGGTAATATTTGTATTATCTAAAATGACTATGTAGCATGATTACTTCAGAAATGTGCATAATGTATTGCTGACTACTCTGATTCAGGCATGTGAATCTATGAAAGACACCCCTAATACTGGATAAGAAACACGTTACTTACCTGTAACAGCAGTTATCCAGTATTGGTGTCTTTCATAGATTCACATGCAACCCTCCCGCCTCCCCAGGAAGGACTCACGTTCTCTCTAACTGTATTACGCCTACCTAGCTTGGTGCGTACGAAAATCTGAGGGACTGAGGCTCCTGCCAGGAAGGTTCTAGAGGGAGGTCATAGCTGATTGGCTGACTCTAAGAGTTTGGTCCTTTTTGCATAAGGACAAGGATAGGCTACTAAGGTGAGGCCATTAGGCCTATTTTCTCTATGTATGTCTATAGGACATTACATTTCTATGTACCGGAGGCTCCCGTCTCGACGACGGGGAATGATTCAGGCATGTGAATCTATGAAAGACACCAATACTGGATAACTGCTGTTACAGGTAAGTAACGCGTTTCTTGCTGAGAGAGTAGAACACATACTCAGGTATGTGGAGCCTGACTTGAAGGAGGGGGTTGACATACACCAAGGGGTTCAGTGTTATGAGGTTGCTCCAGTGGTGCAGTGTCCCTAAGCTGGATTGAGGAACTGGGACAGGGGTTCATATTCCTAGTGGTAGGAGGGACACTCTACTGAAAGGTGCAGGGAGAGGGGTTCCCCCATGGTAGAAGCCTTGGTATGCGAGTATGGAGACTGCCCAGAAGAGTGTGGGTTGAGTGACAGGAACAGCCAGACACTGTTTTGCCAGTCTCAGGAGTGTGATGTGAGGTACTTGTGTGAGCCACTGGATGGTGAGGCAATGAGTAGCCTGGTCAACAATTGTGTGGGGCTATATGGTTCAATTGTTGGCCAGCATATTTTAAGTCCCTGTTTTCCAGAGCGATGCCAACAGCCGGTGGAGTGTGAGTTCTCTGACCCCAGGGAGCTTGCACTGGAGGTAGGCCTTTTGGTGGATTCCTGAGGGTCTGACAAAGCTTTTGAGAGTGATCCTAGGTGGGGTGGATCAGGTTTTCCCCAACTTAGTGAGGTTGGAGAGGTAGGTGGTATCCCAGATAAGTCCCTGTGTAATGGGAGGGGTCTAGGGTCCCACGTCCTGTCTCAGAGGAGAAGTAGTGGGAGTGGGCTCTGTCCCAAGTTGCCTGAAACCCAGTCCCAGGGTCTGGTTGGTACATGGAGTGAACACCAGGAGAGGTGGCCTAGTCTGTGCCGAGAGGCCATCCCCTGAGGGAGATCCTAAAGTGTCAGGTGACCTGGGGGGGGGGACTGCTGTAACAAACATCCCATCAGTTCTGGTGTCTGGCAGCACTCCTTCAGTGGGGAGGGTGCATGAGTCCAGAGAAAAGGGTGAGGGGGGTGAATTCCCCTGTGGAAGGATCAGTGGGTCAGGGGTTGCCAGCTCTGAGATCAGAGCACCCCAGGACTGATCCTGGTAAGGCCACTTCTGGCCTGGGGGTTTTCATACTCTGTCAGATGGACAGGAGTCTGGAGACCTGCACCAGGCCGACTTTCACTCAACTCATGAGTGTGTTTTCCTAGGGGGGGGGGCGCGTGTACTCCCCCGGAAGTCCTGGGTTGCCAGGCACAGGTCCAGCCTAAGGGCACAGACCCTGTGTTGGAGGACCAGGTTCAAGGTGTCCCCCCTGACCTGGAGGAAGGGGTGACTGCTAACAGTGCCCCTACCAGTTTGTCTTCTCCTGCTCCAGGTGGGAGGGTGCAGAGCCCCAGGTAGAAGGACCAGGTGTGGGGGAGCCCACCCCAGTCCTTTGTCTAGCCGCAGGGTACAGACCCTGGGCTGGTGTACCAGTTGCAGGCGAGTACCCCAGAACTGGTGGGAGAATTGTGCAGAACACCTGCCACAGGTGCCTTGATAATTCTGGAATCGAGGGGGATTGCTCACGGTGTGGGGATGCAGAACCCCGGGGAGGGGAACATGAGGTGGGAGAGCCCACCCCAATCTCCAGTCCAGGCGGAGTGCACAGACCCTGGGCTGGTGGGCCAGTGTCAGGATGCCATACCTGACTTGGCAGGAGGGAGAGTAGACAAAAGGTGCCTGGGGTTAAAGCCCCCCACTTTCTGATGCCACAAAGGTTAGAGAGGCCTGAAAGGCATGAGACCTGGCTCTCATCTCTGACAGTTGTCAGTGGCCACTGTGGCTTGCTGTCCTGGTGGACAGAGATGCCCCTGGGAGGGGGACAGTAGTCACAACCGGGGGTGGACTGGGACACACCACTGTGTTGGCCATGTGGGTACTGTCTGCCTGTTGGGACACATCTGTGAGCAAAGTAAGTTTAGGTGCTGCACAGATGGGGTCCACAGGGGAGGATAAGGGATCCCAATGGGTTAGCTTAGTGGGCTCTGAGAGTATGGCTAGAGGGATCCAATTAGGTTAAGGAAGGCATGGAACGGGAATAGACACCTGCTGTTGCGGGCCAGGTTCCATGTTCTATCACCCCAAGCAGAGAAGACCATTGAGGTATGGTTTGGCCTACCCTGGCTTTAGGCTGGAAGGGAGTTGTGTTGGACTTGGCACTTTTTTGCAGGGTTATCCCCAAACATTTGCTTCTTCCTCCTATGTTTTACTGCTGTTGTTTTTAGGACTTTACCACTGCCAATCAATGCTAAAGTGCATATGTGTAAATTGTTATTATGAATGGTTCTACCTGATTGTCATATTTTGATTTACTGGTCAGTCCCACGTAAAGTGCACTGGATGTTCCGGGGCTGGTAAATCAAATACTACTAGTGGGCCTGCAGCAGTGATTGTGCCATCCACATGAGTAGCTCTAAAAAGGTAACTCAGACTTGCCACTGACATGTCTGTGCGCAGTTGTTAACTGCCATGTCGACTTGGCAAGTGCACCCACTTGCCAGGCCCTAACCTTCCCTTTTCTTACATATAGGGCACCTCTATGGTAGGCCCAAGGTAACCCCCTGGTCAGGGTACAGTGTATGTAAAAGGTAGGACGTGTACTGATGTGGTAACTGTCTTGATAGTGAAATACTGCCAATTTTGTTTCTCACCATTGAAATGCTATCTTGCCCCATAGGACAGAATGGGGAATATTTTCTAACATGTTATAAGCATATCTTCCCATAGGGATAAGATGGAAAAATAATAATGTTTAGGCTCTTTGAACTCAGAATTTAATAACTCATCTTTAACTAAAGTTGGTTTTTAAATTGTGTGTTTGAAAACGCCACTTTTAGAAAGTAGACATTTTCTTGTTTAACCATTCTGTGTGCCTCTGCCTTTTTGTGTATTGACTATTGGTTTTGGAGTGACAGGGGTTGGGAAGGTGCATTCTCTCAGACAGCCTGGGGTGTGGGGGGTGGGATAATGCATGTCCTGTTTTTCCTGAATGAGTCAAGGCTGGGCTTAATAGACATGAGCTGCATTCAGAGTAGGGGGAGGAGTTCTCACTAGCACCTGAGTAGGCCCGGTCTGCATTTAGAGTGGTGTGAGATTTCCCTTGCACCTGAATATGGCCTATCTGCCTTACACAATGCTGTCTCTGCCTCCTGCCAGGTAACTGCACAAGAGTAGACCGAACTGGTTTGGACTGGGCTCAGAGACCCTTGCACAAAGAGAACAAATACATTTTGTGGTATAAGTATTAGACCTTGAACCCCTGAACTTTAGACTATGTCTGGAATCAAGAGGAATCTTTGCCAAGGAGAAGAGCTGGAGAAACTGAGGAGAAGTACTACCCCTGCTGTGTTGGCCTGCAGCTGCTGTTTCTGTCAAGGAAAGAAGAAGGACTTTGCTGTGTCTCAGGAACACAAAGACTTCACCCTCAGCGCCCCTAAACTTCCTTGCTGGGAGTTTTGACCAGCCAGTTGTGCCTGTGGCTGTGTGGGGCCTCTGGAGGTTGTTTCTGCTGCTGGGAGCTGGAAAGCAACGCAACAAGAAAATCGATGCATTGCTCTTCTTGCAACAGTTTTTCTGACGCAACGTCATGGTGCAAGAAGAATCTTCATGCACCGCCGCACTGCTGCTAAAACCGACGCAGCGCCTGTCGCTGCATCAAGAATCGTCACATCCAAGGCTTGCGGCTGAAGAAACTAACGCAGCGCCACTCGACGCCGCTGCATCGTTCACCGACGCATCCCGGATTTCCACGCATCGTTCCTGTGTGGCAAGTTTCCCCAACGCATCACCTGCGGATCTGAGTCTTCTAAGAATCGACGCATCACTTCCCCCTACAGACCGGACCCGACACAGCGCTCCCCTGTGTCCAGCGAAACTGTTGCATCGCATCCACGAAGGTCTCAGTAATCAACACATCTCTGTGCTTTTCAACGCTTCCCATCGCTGCAGCTGTTTGGCTTGGTGAATTTTGTCGCAATGACAGGTACTTTGCAAGAAATAACGCATCCATAGCTTTCTATGGACTCAGTTGCTAAAAGCTTTCGAAAGTCATTTTTCATAATATTTGTATGTTGGATTTTTGTCGTTTTGGTCTGGTTAAAGTTTAGATAAAGATACTTTATTTTTCTAAACCGATGTGGTGTCAGTTTGTGGTGTTATCACTGTGTTACTGTGAGTGTTGGTACAAATACTTTACACATTGCCTTCGGGTTAAGCCTGTCTACTCAAGCCACGCTACCAAGGGGGTGAGCAGGGGTTATCTAGAGTGTGTATCCCCCTTAACCTGACTAGAAGCCAGGGTCCCTATTTGGACAAAGGTACCTACCTCTGCCAACTAGAGACCCACATTTCTAACAACACAATAAAAGAGGCAATGTGCTCAGTGCCTATTCTCAAGGCTCCAGATTACTCCAAGCAGTTCATTGTGCAGACTGATGCAACTGAGCTAGGGCTAGGAGTAGTCCTATTCCAGACCAATGATGATGGACAAGACCAACCTCTTGCTTTTACAAGCAGAAGGTTACACCCCATGGAGCAGCATTGGAGTGCCATTGAGAGGGAGGCCTTTGCTGTTTTTTGGTCCCTGAAGACGCTGACACCGCAGGGGGATATCAGCTTTGTTTCATTATGTACCTGGTAGCTAGTTTTACTACATCCAAGATTAGGAATAAAAACATACCTGAGCTCCTCCCTCTCAGCGAGGGAATTGTAGCCCATGGCTGGACTAGGTTTTCCCCTCACAAGGAGAATCCGAATGATGAAGCATACCACCTCTGGTGGGTGAGGGATTTCATACTAATAAAGGGAGATCCCCAGGGGTTATTTTGGATGTTGTCATTCTGTTTGTTTTGTTATTTTTCTAGACCCCCAAGGTTTTCTTTAGTGTTACGGATATCAGTTTTGCACACAAGGATGCTGCCTGTGGAAGTCTTCCAATCCTACTGTGACATGAAAACAAGTTTTTAAATGTTAACCGAGAGCCTATCTCTTCCTTTGCTGCAAGCAACTATGGTGTAAACTAACACCCTCGGGCAACTTTTAATTGCACATAAAGCTATGCAGATGTACTCACCTAACCCCATATAATCCCATTCATTCAAAATGTTACTTTTTTTTAACCATGCCTATGATTGCACCAGCCACAACCCCAACAGTATTTGCATTCTGTTATAGAAAAAAAAATCAAATTGAGTGTCTACACATGTTAAACCGAGCTTTTTATCTGCGCACCTCAACAACTCATGAATATTCATCCAGGTTCAATGAGGCACTGGAGTAGCAGGGCTGACTCACACTTTTAGATCTGCAAAGACTCGTTTTAATATCCTGATTAAACACTTTCACCTGAAGTTCCTAAGGTGTGTAGTGTGGAAGGCTAGCATCTCCACTTTGCATCTATGTTCTATCCAGTTAGCCTTTATTGGATCGGTACAGGGGCATGTGCAAATGCTGTAGGGCTGTTTGATGGAAGTGCACCGAAAGCATGAGGAAATGGGATGGTTTCAGAAGAGTGGCTCTGGGCAGTGTCCTCAGTGTCTCCTGTTCGTTTAGCATTAGCAAGAACTCTGACCGTAGAAGCCAATGGCCTGATGAAGCTTTGATGAACAAATCCGCACAGAGCGCTGTCGGGATGTGCTGATGGAGATCTTTCCTAATGTAATGTAAGGTAAATTGATACTTGTATAGCGCACTACTCACCAGCAAGGGTCTCAAGGCGCTTGTACGAATACCGCTGTGGAACCCATCCTGGCTTTCCCTGTGAGGCGTCCACTCCTGAGCACCCCCAAGGTGGAGGCCAGGCATCCTTAGCGTTGTGGGGGCCGTTTGGAGATTAAGCAAGCTATTGCCCAGAGTTGCAGAGTGGGACTCCATGATTGGAAATAGGCACCGAGGCGAGAATTATCAGGTCCGTGGAATTTTGAGCCCAAGACCCGCCGAGGCGGGGAATTGAACCCTGGTACCGGGCTAGACCTCTGCATCAGGGTCTGCGCTCTAATCATTGAGCCACACTTCTCCACTCCTAAGGAGGGCACAACGTATGCGTGGACCTGTTTGCTAGCAAGTCGAGCTGCAGGTGCAATTTGTGTTCTCCTCAGGTGGTTTCCCAGTGGTTTCTCTGGTGGTTTTCACTCCAGTTCACTACCGGAAGCAGTTTCAGAATGGGTTGGTAGATAGGATTAACCAGTACTGTGAGCACAGTGCTAACACAGCCACAAATAGAGGTGTCGAAGAGGAGGCAAGGAAGGTAGTTATTGGAAGATAACCAATCGCAACGGTGACTTTTACTTGTAAGATATTTAAAACAAAGTCTAGATAAAGTCAAAGTGATTACCAAATGCTCTTGATGTGCATAACGGTGATAAAAGAGGAACTATTCAGAAAGATGCAAGAGCTAGAACTGTTTCAACATAAGGAGGGGTACCAAGTTAATCACGGAGGGCAGCGGGACGGGGGCAGGGGCGGTGCATCGAGAAGGTGGGACAAGTGGGAGGGGCGCAGGGGCAGCAAGTTGATCACAGAGGGCAGTGGGACGGGGGCAGGGGTGGTGCATGGAGAACGTAGGACAAATGGGAATGCAGCTGTCCATGGCCCCCGCAGGGGGCCATTCCAAAAGGGCGGCCCTTTGGTGCCATTTGGGCACCAGGTCGCCCCTCTCTAGTGGTTGGGCTCTTGTAAAAGTCCTCTCGCCAGGGCGCCATATGGGCGTCACATCCGGTGCACCAAGGTGGAGGGAGGGTATATAATCCTCCCCCACCCCTCCTGGAGTCCTCTGTTGCACCAGCCACGCCATCTCCCACCCCACCTCTTACCCGGCAGACAGGCTGGTGGACAAGGTACTCAGAATGTTTTAATGTTTTCTTTTTGCCTTACAGGCGGAGTAACAGGGCGATCTGGAAGCAGACTGGTAGAGTATGGGTACTTCTGCAGCAGACGGGTACAGTAAGGGTACTTCTGTGTGGCACAGTAGGGGGTGCCAGAGCCAAAGACCAGGAGCCTCAGGGCAGGTTCCTGAAAACCGCAACGGTGCCCTGTTAGTCCTTCGGGTGGTTGGGGGCCTGACCAACCGGGGTTTGCACTTCTACACTCCGCCCCAAAAAGGGTATGAGTAATAAGAGACCAACGTGTCGCGTGATCCGGAGGAGGTTCACCAAAAAGGTGTAGCACTGACTGGGTGTCCCACTCAGTCATGCTGGCTCATCAGGCAGGTGGGGGCAGCATAGGTTGGTACAGCTGCCTGCACTTGGATTGCCCGTAAGATAACCCACCATATTTTTATATGGAATAAACGTGCAGCAATATTTTCCCATAACAAAAGTTGTCCTAGTGTATTTATTTATTCATGCATGCTCAGACTGTGGGTGGGGAAGTTGCCGATAATGGCACTAGGGGCGCAGGGGGAGCAAGCTGAGCTCAGAGAGCTGGCGGGAGGGGGCAGGGACAATGCACAGAGAATGGAGGGTAGGGGCCGCAAGAGGAGGGTAGGTGGGAGGGTCGTGGAGCAGGGGCAACAAGCTGAGCACAAAGGTCAGTTGGCAGGGCCAGCACATGGAGAATGAAAAGCAGGCGGGAGGGGGCAGGGGCAGCAATCTGACTACAGAGAAATAGTGGCAACAAGCTGAACATGGAGGGCAAGCAGGAAGGGCAGAGGCTGTGCATGGAGAACAGAGGGCAGGGAGGAGGGGGCAGGGGCAGTAAGATGACCACAGAGGGAGAAGGGCAGCAAGTTGAGCATGGAGGGCAGGCAGGAGGGGCTGAGTACAAAAAACAGTGCAGGATCAGCACGCAAAGAACAAAGCAGGGGTAGCAGGCTGAGCACAGAGGGCAAGAGGAAAGGAAGCTGGGACTGCTCATGGAAAACAGTGGCAAATTGGAGGCAGCAAGCTGAGCATAGATGTTAAGCAAGAGGTGGACAGTGAGCGCACAGAGAACAGGGCAAGGCAGGGTACGGAGTATGGGGCAGGGGAGGGCACAGAGAACAGGGGCAGGGGAGCGCACAGAGAAACGGGGCAGGGGAGCGCACAGAGAACGGGGCAGGGGAGCAAGCATAGAACAGGGGCAAGTCAGCGCACAGAGAATGGAAGCGACGCACACACAGAGAACAGGGGCAGGGGAGCGCACAAAGAATGGGGCAGGTGAGCACACAGAGAACAGGGGCAGGGGAGCACGCATAGAACAGGGGCAAGGCAGCGCACAGAGAACAGGGCAAGGCAGCGCACAGAGAACAGGGCAAGGCAGCGCATGGAGAACAGGGGCAGGGGAGCACACATAGAACAGGGGCAAGGCAGCGCACAGAGAATGAGGCAAGGTAGCGCACCGAGAATGGGGGCAATGCAGCACACCAAGAACAGGGGCAGGGGAGCGCACAGAGAATAGAGGCATGGGAGTGCACAGAGAATGGGAGCAGGGGAGCGCACAGTAAACAGGCAAGGCAGTGCACGGAGAATGGGGCAGGGGAGTGCACCGAGAATGGGGGCAAGGCAGAGTACAGAGAATGGGGGCAGGGGCGCCATATAGAACAGACAGGGGCAAGGCAAAGCACAGAGAATGGGGGCAAGGCAGAGCACAGAGAATGGGGAAAAGGCAGTGCATGGAGAATGGGGGCAGGGTATCGCACAAAGAAAGGGGGCAGGGACGATAACTTGCACATAGATCAAGGGCAAGGCAGCACACAGAGAATGGGGCAAGCCAGCGCACGAAGAACTGGGGCAAGGCAGCACACAGAGAATGAGGCAGGGGGTTTTCGGGATCCACAGGAAGCAAGATGGCGGCCACTTAGGAGGCCGGCAGCAGCACTAGGGATTCATGGCGGTATAGAGCGGGCAAGCCCCATAAGAGTATAGAAGAACACTCGCTCATCGAACTTAAAGTCCCCCCTATGTGGAGACCGGCGCGTTCCTGCTATAGAGTCTGGGTGGCCTGGATCGAAGAGGAATGGGGCCGAAGGTAGCCGCAAATCCCGCTGGGTCTAAGCTGGCGGGGGGGGGTCGAAAGTTGCGAGGAGAAAACCCAGCGGAGCTTGACTCGTCGGAGCAAACACCAGGACGTCAGCAGCAGCCTTAAATGCCCTGTGCCGACCCACCAGTAGCGAAGACAGGAAGAGGTGGGGTAACATGGAAACTTCGCCCTGCCGGCCCCTCGGTGGCTGAGCTCTTGCAACGTCCGAAGGAAGCACAGACGGGAGCAGTCACCGGGGAGAAGGACAAACAAAAGCAAAGTCAGGAGGTGAGCCAGGATGAGACTCTGGATGCTCCACTGCCAAGAGTTGTAGCGGTTGATCTGCCTAATGTTAGGCAAAGGGGAGAGGTGGATGCCCACCCCCGTCATGGGAGTTGTTGATGGAAGGGAGGAGAGTGCCTCTGGTGCGGAGAATGGGGGTGCTGCTGGAATTGCAGAAGTCGGTGTGGCACCACCGGTCTCCCCGGAATCTCACGCTGCTGTGGTAGAGCAGGTAGCAGCTGGTAAAAAGACGGGTATTGACTGTGTTGAATTACAACAAAGAATAGAAAATGTAGCTCAGAAACCCAATTTAGTGGCTGGGGGAAGCGACCCAAACTTGGTAGCAGGCCTGTTAGTAGGGGATAAACATAGAGGAATAATCGATAAAGAGCCAAGCGACTGCTTCTTTTCGGTCTCAGAGGGGCAGAATGGTCAGAGGATCGGTTAAGCACATCATCAGGGGCAAGCAATTTAGACACAGATCCTGAGGATAGTGACATAGCACAACCTATAACAGCAAAAAAAACTAACCATCGCCTTGGTACACAAAGGCATGAAAGAAAGGATTTAAAGTGGGATTATTCATCTGCAACTCAGTTGTCTGGTTCTCTTTCTGGCAGAACCCCCACAGAGTTTAGCTTGGCTTCCCCTACATTGGAAGTAATACATCAGGCTATTTTATCTTACAGGGAAGAAACAAGCCAAGACAGCTGGAACAGTATCCCAACTGGTATGATTTGTAGACAGTTAGTAAGGATATGAATACAACATTATCCAGGGAGGAACAAAGAGACTCTATATGATTGTCACGTGTGCTCAAGGCATCATTTTACTCAAACTTTTTTATCAAAAGATAGGGCAAGTACAATTATAGTTAATATCAGCACTGCAATTTACAATTCAAGAATAACAACCCAAAGTTGTACAAGGTGCATGAGTGAAGTGGTGAATAACACTACGGCGACACAAGTGACAGAGTGATCAGCATGGGTGGCGCAAGGTGTTTGTGCATAGATATATACAGTGAATAAAGAACAGAGTGGTTTCTAAATGATTTAAAATGGTTATTTTCTGTTTGTCATTCTTTGCGAGAACCACTGTGTGAGGGGCGCCTAGGGTCTTGCTGATGAGTCGACGGCCTTTCGATCCGTAAGAATTGGGATCATCTTCAGGACTGAGTGGGTTGGTGGCAGTGCGTATATCGTGACCGGTCGGCCGTTAATGGGGAGCAGATCTGTGGGGTTACTCCGCTATGTCTGTCGACTTTCGAGTAGACGCCAGGAATAGGAGACACTAATTTGAAGAGCTTTCAGGAGAGCACACACACGTGCTGCACAGGGATCTCACTGGTTCGTTTGATAAATCTGTTTGTGATCCGACGTTTAATTCTACAATTGGAATACTGTTTCAGTCCGTTTGAATACTGGCGTCTTCGCTTCAATCTGACTATTTATAGCTTGTACCCTTATCCTCGAACATTACTACTCAAGAATTTTTTGTGTTACCCCGCCGGATTGGAATTATCACCGGATGTGGGCTTTCCAAACTTTGGATCCAGCCTTTAGCTCTGAAGAGTTGTGCATTAACGTTTTTTCTACAACGAAACACGTGTAGAAACACGTGTCAGCTGGCTGCTTGTACTACTAGTTCTGATACACGATTAAAAAGAAACGAGATTGGAACAAAGATTCTACCGTTTAGATAGTCCTATTTCTGGAAAATGTAATCATTGTATTAATGACTGTATATGTGTGCGTAGGATTTGTGTCAATGATTTATTGGCTTGTTCCCTCCAAACATCTACCACCAGGGGCGTAGCAATATTGGGTAAGGGTGCCCTTGGTGGTGTAAAACGCAAAGTAATAGATACCTATGGGAGGTGGGTGGTGGTGGAAGTTGGAATAGGAATCACCTTGTGTACAATATATGGGTCTGACCCAAGGTGACCCTGAGATTTTTGATCAACTTGAAGTGAAGTTGACATGGACGAGGCCAATGGTATTATGCGGGGACTATAATATTTCTGTTGACCGGGTTAATAATAATGTGTACGTGGGGCGTAAACCCAAGGTATACCGAGCCTACAGCTTGAAACGGACTCCCCAAATAAGAGCTACTCAAAATGGACCTTTGACAGGAAGACGTTGGTTAATCTGAAGTACCTAGAATATATGAAGAAGTGGGCCCAAAACTATTGCGACATGAATCGATATAGTGCGTCCCGGAACACAGTCTGGGACGCATTTAAAGCCTCCTTTAGAGGGGAAACGATTAGTTTTACTGCCAGGTTAAGGAAAGAAGCGCGGATAAAAAATGATAGATTGTTGAGAGAGCTATCGATTGCAGAAGAACAACATACTGAAGATATAGGCCAGGGACAAGAGGTCTCCGAGATTCAGCATAGGATCCGGACCATTAAATCCGAGCTGCATAAATGGTTAGCTCAGAAAGCCGCAGATGAGTACCAAACGCACAGGGGTAGGGTATATTAGACGGGAGAACAGGCGGGTAAACTTTTAGCACTCCGTATTAGACAGGAAAGTACCAGGAATATAATAACAGATATACAGGAGGGGGATCAGGTGTATACGGAGCCTGATGGTATACTCAAGGTCTTTAAGGACTATTATCAAAAACTGTATGAAGAAGAGATTTGTACGGAAACCTATAGTATGGAAGATGTGGGAGTGGGTCCCCAGTTGGACAGTCAGGCACAGGAAGAATTATAGAAAGATTTTTCTGTAGAGGAAATTACTGAAGCCCTTCAAGAAATGTCATCAGGAAAGGCAGCTGGGCCCGACAGTATTCCTCTGGAAGTTTATAAATGTATCCAGAGAGAGATTGCCCCCATATTGCTAGATCTATTTAATGGTATATTGTATACTGGTGAAATCCAGGAATCTTGAAAGGAAACCAATATAGTAGTGTTCCACAAAAAAGGGAAACCAAAAGATAACCCAGTGTCTTATCGACCAATATCCCTCATCAATGCACATACTAAAGTTTATTCAAAGATGCTGGCGAAGAGGTTGAGAAGGGTCATTGGCGGTTTGGTCTCCCCGCGGCAGCATGGGTTTATCCCAGGGCGCGGAACAACGGATCATATAAGGCGGACCATCACACTTTTCGATATTCAGGCGGCCACAGGGGGTCAGATAGCCATGATTCTTCTCAACGTTGAAAAACCCGTTGATCGAGTCACATGGAGGTATTTGTGGGGGATATTGGAATGAAAGGGGGTTTGGCCACAGAATAACTAAGGCCATTAAGGCAATGTATTTGGAGCCAAAGGCTAGAATTCAACTAATGGGGGGCTGCTCGGATAAGATCTTTATCTCTAAATGGACAAGACAGGGCTGTCCCTGATCACCAAAACTCTTCACCCTATATATTGATCCGTTGATAGAAAGACTATTGAGTTGTCATGACATCAAGCCAATAGTTACCAATGGTTTTGAGACCAAGCTACTGGCCTATGCGGACGACCTGGCCTTAATAACTCCGGATCCAGTTAGAGCTATGAGATCAATCACTGAGATTACAAGGGAATTTAGGCAGAGGTCAGGCTATCTATTGAATGAAAGTAAGACCCAGATAGTCTGCACTAATAATATTAAAATGAATTACTTAAAATGCACAGAAAGTGTAATCTATCTTGGGGTTAGAATAAGTCCCGCAACAGATACAATAATAAGGGTTCATTTTGATCCGCTGATGAAGTCAATCTCAGCGGACCTAAAAAGAATAGACGATTTGCACTTGTCTATAATAGGGAGGGGGAATGTATTAAAAATGACTATGCTTCCCAAAATATTGTATCTGTTCCGATCTATTCCATTTAGGATCGATGAAGCAATAATGAAATCAATAGAGTCAACATTTATGAATTTCATGTGGCAATATGGGAAAGTCAGACGTGCTATGAAATTCATGTCTCTCCCGCAGGAAAGGGTAGGGCTTGCGATCCCGAATGTTAGATTTTATCTTTTCCTGCTGAGTCAGATGGCAATATTATTTGACTGGGGAAGAAGCAAAACGGTTATAATACAAAGCAGCCATATTCTTCTAACTATATATGAGTTGATGCTTGGCAGAGAGGCCATAGAGCTATTGCTCCGTAAAGCAGATAGGCGATATAATAAAGAAATGCGGTATAAGGTAATGGCCAGTGCCTGGGAGGTGTGGAAGGTGATACAAAGAACTCTGGTAATCCCAAAAATAAATTACTATACTCCTGTATGGCAGTCAAGCGTATTCCCGCAATTGATATATGATAGGATGGGTAGAATCTGGGAGCAAAATTGGCGATATTTTCGAGGGGGATCAAATGTTGGGATTCAGTACGATACAGCAGAAATTTGGTATTCAGGCAAATCAAGGCTTTAAATTTGTACAAATTCATAATATTTTATCGGATATTAGGCCGCGGATATCTCTGGGGGGTAGAATTAACATGATTGAGTACTTATTAGGGGGCAGATCTAAAATTAAAATGATATATAGCTCTTTACTACTGAGTGTACAAGATGATCTAGAACAATTTGAGGTCTCTTGGGCAATTAAGCTAAATGATCCTGATATAGATTTGTATAAGGCGCTGCATTTAGCAGGAAAACTATTCCGATCTACTAATCTAAGAGCCGCACTATAAAACCCTTTTCAATCTCTATTTTACACCAGCCAAATTGTATGATTGGGGAAAGGAGGAGGATGATAAGTGTCCAAGGTGTGGAGAAGGGCCCGTCAATCTGATACACATGTTTCATCAATGTGAAAAACTAAGTGCAATTCTAGAAGAGATTGGTTTTTTTTTTTGGGAGGGGCTGCTAGAAGTTAAGTTCGACCTATTCCCTACCCTAATGTTAATGGGGCATGATAGTAGTCTGGGTCTCAGTAAGGATGAGGAAACTTTTGTCTTTATATGTGTGGCAGTCCTGGAAGGACCCCCTAACCCCCACCTTTCAAATGTGGCTTGCCCGACTCCTAGGGATACACAATATAGAATCATCCCTATATACAAGGAGAGGTAGGAAGATGAGGGAGCTGGGACTAAGTATTTGGGCCTCCATCAAGAGATGGATGGATAATGCCCAGCGCCCCCTCACAATCGAAAATGTGGGAGTGGGGTCGGAGGCTGGTTGGAGATGCCTTGTTCGGCTTCTAGGGTGATGGGGATTTGCTGGGTTTTATAATTTACTGAATGTTTAAGTTTACATATGTTGCTGTCTGAAGGAAGCTTCCCTATGTCGACAGGCTGTATTATCATTGTTGGATTTGCAAGACTAATTAACTGTTTTTACGGTCTCTTGCCTTGTTTTATCTCGCATTCATTCATTCATTTTTTTAATTATCTGGAGAACTCTTTGTGTTTTATGTATTTGTTGGCCTTTACATTTTATATTTTGTGTATTCCAGTTTCTAACAGAATTTATAAAAAAAAAAAGAGAGAGAGAACGGGGCAGGGGAGCGCACAGAGGACAGGGCAGAGGAGTGCACAGAGGACAGGGCAGAGGAGTGAACAGAGAATGGGAGCAGGGGAGCACACAGTGAAGGGGGGCAAGGAAGCGCACGGAATTTGGGAAGCAAGGACAGCAAGCTGAGCAGTGAGAACAGAAGGGAGTCTGGCATGGGCAGGAAGCTGAGCACATAGGGCAGGTGGGAGTGAGGAGCAGCAGCGAACAAACAAGGGGCAGCAGGTGGGAGGAGGATGGGGTAGCAAGTTTACCAATGCGAGGCAGGGGCAGCAAGCTGAGCACAGAGGGGAGGGGACAGGGGCAGTGCACGGAGAACAGGGAGCAGGTTGAAGGGGTTAAGGGGCAGCAAACGGACTATGTATAGGCAGGGTCAGCAAGCTGAGCACAGAGGGGAGGAAGGCAAGGGCAGTGCACAGAGAAAGGGGCCAGGCATGATGGGGGAAGGGCCGAAAGCTGATCACAGAGGAGTAGGGGCTGCAAGCTAAGCCTGGAGGGCAGATGGGAGAGGGGCAGTGCCAGGTGGCATGCCACAGAGGATCGATGGCAGGTGGGAAGGGGCAGCAAGCTGACCACATAGGGCAAGGGGCAGCAAGCTAAGCATAGTGGGCAGGCAAACTTGGGGAGGAGCAGCACACAGAAAATGGAGGGCAGGGATGATGGGGCACAAGCAGCAAAGTGGCCACGGCAGGCGCAGCAAGCTGAGCAGTGGGGACAGGGGGGAGTTTGGCAGTGATATTGCACAGAGAATGGATGGAAGCCAGGAGTGGGGCAAGGGCAACAAGTTAAGAAAGGTTGGGGAAGGGGGTTGCAAGCTGAGCGCAAAAGGCAGGAAGATGAATCGTGGGCAGTGCATGGAGAATGGAGGACAGGCAGGAAGGGGCAGATGCAGCAAGCTGATCATTGAGGGACAGCAAGCTGGACATGGAGGGTAGATGGGAGGGGGCATGGGCTGTGCTTGGAGAATAGAGGGCAGCCGGGATTAGAGTGGGGCCAGGTATCATTAGAAAATTTGGGGACTGGTAATCATTTGCTTCAATGCCTCTCACCCACTCCTTCCAGTCACGTACTATGTCATGGATCCAATTCTCAAACTGTGCTCCATACACTTCTTGTTCTCAAGGAACCTCTGTAAGTACTAGTCCAGCTTCAACCCAAACCATTAATCAGAGCGTTCTTCATGTACTCTTATAGATGATTGTCATTCTAAGTCATCCTTTGAAGCAGTGAGGCAACTCAGTAGAGTTGTTGCCTTGATCCTTTAGACTTTGAGTCTTACATTGGAGTTCCGAAGTACGGATCCAACCAAGAATATCATTGCTTGGGACATACATGTATATAATTTGCTTTGTTTCCTTGGTGGTGTTTTCCTTAGACTTGGAGGGGAACTCCCAGTCCCCACTCTGAGCCATTTCTCTGCTGCTAATCTGAGCTTTTCTTTTTCCAGGCCTTTCTGCTCCTTCTCCAAATCCCCCCCTCTCTCTCTTTCTCCTGCCTATCTGTCTTCTTCTCCTACTTCTCCCTCTTCTGTTCCTTCTCCTATTAAGACAATTCTTCAACTCTGTCCCTTCACTGCTCCTCAGCTGCTTGGGGGGGGGGCACCCTTAGCTTTTCCATCACAAAATCACTTGCCTTGTCCTCTTCTAAATCCTTTGCTTGTTGGGTCTTCAATGTCTCTGCAAGATCAGTCACTCCAAAGGAGGTGAATTCTGGGGTAGTGGAAACATTAACTCTAGGGACAGGGGAGGAGAGCAAGTCTAAGGGCAAGCCTAGGAGAACTTATAGGGAAAGGTCTGGAGGAAGCCTACACTGAAGAACATTGATGGCATATGACAATAGTGCTCTCCTCTAAGTTTCCGCTGCCCTCATCATTTTTTCTAGTGGCCTCTTCTTCAATGAATGTTTTGGTGGCTAACTAAGTGTTTCCTGCCCTTAAGCCTTGAGACCTTCAACCCCAAGTCAGCACACATTTGTTTTAATTTAGCTATGTCAAATCTTGCAGTTCAGAGTTCTCCCCTTTGTTATATGCCATTTTATGTATAGCTTATGGTTAGCTACTGGACTTATCAGCTGATATTTGTTTACTGAGTCTGGGGTCTAGTTGTCCTACACCGCTTGACCACCGATGTTACAACTGTTTTTCTGAGGCACCTGGGCAGTTGGGAGTTACTGGTCTCCAGCTGCATCAATTGAACTGATGACCCCTGATGTCCTTGGACCACAGAACTACTGGACCCTAAAGTGGATACCTAAGTACCCCTCTTTAGCACTTGACTCTCTAAGGGTAGCGAAGCAGGGCATTTCAAAAGTTAAGTCAGGGACGCGAGATGGTTAAACATTCAGAATAAAGTATACTCCGTAAAACTAGCTAATGAGCTCAATGTCCAGTCAGTACTACACTTAAAAAAAAACTAAGAACTTTAATACATACAAGCAAAATATACAACACATAGAACTAAGGTTCTCAGTGAGAACCAGAAGTCTCTATGACGCTCTGGGCCAGAGTTCTGACCCCAAACACTATTATTGCACAAGATGCTAAGCGCTTTACAGTTAACATTGCATTATACAGACCACGTTGTACAGGGTTACTCCTCAAAGCAAGAGCAATGGAACCAATACTTGCATTTCAGTAATGTGGCTACATCAGTTAATTTGAAGTAAAATGTCCTGGTCTGCCCACTACACAAAGCAACAGAAGTGCCCACCTTTCCTTGCCGAATACACCGCTCTGGTGGTGTCAGAGCTCTGGTACAGTTGCCTTGTGTCTAGGAACAGTTACTGGAGTCCCACTAGTCCAGTAGTCACTGGGCTATCTGTTGGAGGGTAGTGGCAGGCCAGGTGGCAGTCCAGCCTGATGCCTTCAGATGATACCAAAAGGTATAGGGACTGTACCACAGAACCCAATGGTCTCAGTCTAGAGTTTCCAACAGCAGGGCACTCACAGAGGTGATGCTATAGGCTAATATAGGTGACCTTTGACCCTGCTCAAGGATCGGGCCACTCCCGCCGCCACAGCACCACCTGTGCGCGCTTCCCCCGCTGCTGCCGCCGCTCTGACCTGGGTTCGAGCCACCTGTGCCCAGAACTGCCCTGCGGTCTGCTTCCCACGTAACTTTACTTAACTGCTGCTACTTTTCGTATTTGCCACTTGTTTGCCGTACTCTGCTTGTATTCCTTTTTGCCT
This sequence comes from Lissotriton vulgaris, assembly GCF_964263255.1. Taxonomy (NCBI): domain Eukaryota; kingdom Metazoa; phylum Chordata; class Amphibia; order Caudata; family Salamandridae; genus Lissotriton; species Lissotriton vulgaris. Next base: position 837,408,696 of record NC_141687.1, read on the forward strand.
CTGTTTGCCTTTGTGGTTCCCCTTAGCACCCCCCTCCTCCCCCCTCTTGCTTTCTGTGTCCACTTTCCCGCCGCATCACCCGCGGCCACGCCCCCTCGCCGCCCCGCTCCCGCCTCCCAGCTGCTCCTCCCTCCCTCCTCGCCTCTTATGGCGACCACTGCCCGGACGTGCACAGCGGGCACGCCGATTGCGCGCCAAAGGTACGCCAATGGCAAGCCCGTCAGCGCCCGTCTGCGCCTGGACCGCGCACAGCGCCAGGACCCCTGGACCCCGAAGCCGACTCCTGCACCTTCCACGCACTCAACGCCGGGCGAGATCACTCCTGCTACTGGGCCACCCCGAAGCACACCCAAGGGCCCTTCACCTGCCGGAACTGCAGCTTCACCAGCATCCGGCCACCAAACCATCAACCAGGGAGCCCAACCACCTCCGATGCATCCTCCTCAACACCGGCTCCGCTCGCAAGCATGCCATTGAACTCTGGGATCTCCTAGACTCAACCGCCCCGGACGTTGCCTTCCTGACGGAGACCTGGCTGAACGCCACCTCGGCACCAGACATCGCCACAGCCATCCCGGAGGGCTACAAGATCTCTCGCAGAGACCGCAACAACGGAGTGGGAGGAGGAATCGCCATCATCCACAAAGACACCCTCAGAGTCTCGACCAACACCGACAACACCCTCACCACCGCCGAGCACATGCACTTCCAGATCCACACTGACCCCAACACCACCCTCAGAGGAACACTCGTCTACAGACCACCCGTAACACGACCACAGTTTAGCGACGCCATCCCTGACCTTATCAGCACTCACGCCCGCGCCTCCACGGACTACATCCTTCTCGGGGACCTGAACTTCCACCTAGAGGACAACGAGACCAACTCCACCGCCCTGATCGACAACCTCGCCAACCTCGGACTCAAACAGCTCGTGACGACACTCACCCACGCCGCCGGACACACACTGGACCCCATCTTCTCCACAAGTCCCCACGTCTCCTTCAACCACACCACCGAGCCCCACTGGACCGACCATAGATGCGTCCACTTCACCTTCAGGAAACCCACCACAGACCACCTCACCCAACAGTTGCTGCGCCGCTGCTGGGGCAAAATCACTGATGACCAACTGACCACCACCCTCGCCCTTAGACCACCCACCGACCCCAACACCGCTGCCATCAACCTCAAACAGTGGATCAACGACTGCGCCGACACCCTCGCCCCACTCAAGACCTCCACAACCAATCACACCAACAAGAAAGCCGCATGGTTCACCGAAGACCTCCGGACCTCCAAGCACACCTGTCGGAAGCTGGAGAAGAAATGGCTCCGTGACCGCACACCAGACAGCTACAAAGCCCACAAGAACGCCACCCGCAGACACCACCAACTCATCAGGACCGCCAAGAGGACCGCCTTCAAGGACTGGCTAGTAACAACGCGCACAACTCCAAAGAGCTCTTCAGCATCATGAAAGAACTCTTCATCCCCAGCTCTAACACCAACGACATCCCACCTTCACAAGACCTGTGCGACTCACTGGCCACCTTTTTTCACCGCAAGATCACAGACATCCACGACAGCTTTAACACCCACACCCTCACTCCTACCACTGAGACCACCACCCCTGCGACCTCCACCCGCACCAGTCGACTGACCACCTGGTCCAACGTCAGCGACGGAGACACCATCAAGACCATGAACTCCATCCACTCCGGATCTCCTTCCGACCCTTACCCCCACCACATCTTCAACAAAGCCAGCACAGTCATCGCACCCCACCTCCGGAAAACAATCAACGCCTCCTTCGAGACAGCATCCTTCCCGGAAAGCTGAAAGCACTACGAGATCAACGCCCTACTGAAGAAACCCAAGGCGGACCCCAAAGACCTCAAGAACTTCCGGCCCATCTCCCTGCTTCCTTTCCCACCAAAAGTCACAGAGAATATTGTCAACAGAAAGCTGACCCGCTACCTCGAAGACAACAACATCCTGGACCCATCCCAGTCCGGATTCCGCAGCAACCACAGCACCGAGACGCCCTCATTGCCGCCACCGATGACAAATGGAAAACAGCCGCCCTCATCCTTCTGGACCTATCAGCAGCCTTGACGCGGTCTACCACCGCACCCTAACAGCACGCCTCCATGACGCCAGAATCCAAGAGAAGGCCCTGGCCTGGACCACATCCTTCCTCTCCAGCAGAACCCAGAGGGTCCACCTCCCACCCTTCCGCTCCAAGACCACCGAGATCATCTGCGGCGTCCCACAGGGATCCTCCCTCAGCCCGACACTGTTCAACATATACATGGCACCACTCGCCCGCGTTGCACGACAACATAACCTCAACAACATCTCCTACGCCGACGACACCCAGCTGATCATATCCCTCACCAAAGACCCCCACACCGCCAAAGCCAACCTTCACAGAGGAATGAGGGCCGTCACCGAATGGATGAAGCACAACAGACTGAAGCTGAACTCAGACAAGACGGAGGTCCTCATCCTCGGCTCCACCCCCTCAGCCTGGGACAACTCCTGGTGGCCGACATCGCTGGGAACAGCCCCTGAACCCACTGACCATGCACGCAACCTAGGGATCATCCTCGACGCCGCCCTCGCCATGACCAAGCAAGTCAACGCAGTCTCCTTGTCCTGCTTCAACACCCTCCGAATGCTCCGCAGAATCTTCAAATGGATCCCCTCCGACACGAGAAAGACCGTCACCCACGCCCTCATCACCAGCAGATATTTTCCTCTAGTTTGAGACCCCACAGGTGTGGGCGGGGCAGTTTAGAATTCCAGTAGACCACCAGGGTATCATTTTATTTACTGCTTGCAGTGAGTGGCCTCCTTGTAATGGCTGGGCTCCTCCTCAAACCCGGGCACACCAGTCTTTCTGTTCCCCCTGTAGGGGGTGAACAGAAAAAATAAATATAAAGAAGAGGGAGTAGGAGAAGCCTGCCTATGCATTGGGCTGTGCCCCCACCCTAGAAGATGCCCAAACGTTTTTCTGCCACCTGGAGAGGAGGAAAGCCCATTAGGCAGTAGGGGAAAATGGTCAGAAAAAAATAGAGGTGGTAGTGGTCAGCCCAAGAATGGGCCCAACATTCTTTTTCATGTATACGCTGACTACCTAGGCTTTGGGCCTATTCCCCAGCACTAAACCCCTAACACTCTTTCTGCCAGCCTAGAGCATCCTCGTGACAAGCACAAGGACATGTGGATTCTTTTGTGTGAAGTTTTGACATATAGACCAGCAGAGTCGGGTACATTCAAATTTCCTCTCAGTTGCCATGCTGAAGTGCTGCACCATTCAGGCTTGGCTGCCACCCAGGGAAACCTACCAAACCCAGACATTTCTGAACATTAGACATGCAGGGGAGTCGAGAGTGGTGTGACATGCGTGGGTACCACTATGTTTTCTTTCCAGGAGTACCCTTTAAACCTCAAACTTTGGCTAAACTCACACATTTTCCTCACATTTCTGTGAAGTAAAGTCCTGGAATCTGCAGGGACTCACAAAGTTCCAAACGCCTGTCAACACAAGGGGGGTATTATTTTGATTGGGACAGTTGTGGGAACGCTAAGTGGTAGGAATTTTGTCTGGGAGTGCTAGGTTTCTCTAGGTGATGACCACGCCTGGTCCCAAAATTCACAACTATCCATATTGCCAAAAGGGTTGTTTTTCATGCCAAAAGTGTGAGGTCTCCACAAAGCATTTTGGATTTTCTTTTGTCGTTGGCGATAAGCCTACCCACACAATAGGGGGCAGTTGTATTAGGAGAAGTGTGGATCACAGAACAGTACAAGATTTGTTATTACCAATTGGATTTCTCTCAATTTCCAATGTCCAGTAAACAACAAATTACCCAAAATGCCCTGTGGATCATATGATAGTATGGGTAACACCAAATTAAGAGGTGTACGTGTACCCAAGTTTCTTAAACTCTGTATCTTGTAGACGTTTAAAAAATACATAGACTACTTTCATCCCGTTTTTTTTTTGTAATAGATTTTACCATATGAATTCCTGCATGTTCAGTACACAATGAAAAATTGTTGCAGCTCAGTTGTTGGCAATAGGTATCGTACTTTTTTGGAGAACAGCAAATATTATATCTGACCAGAAGAGTCTAAAAGATGTAATGGTGTTTTACTTTAGTAAATAGGTCATCAGATGAAAAACAGTTGCTGTTTTTTTCTGGCTTATTTTCATTTTTTATTTTTTTATTTCAACGATTAGTTTCTTTTAGAAAACCGTGAGCAATCTACTCAAATGACCCATTTCTGATTTCGGAATTTTGTCTAGTTTTCAGAAATGTATAGCTTTTCAAGGTCCCCGTTGGGTTTCCCTCCTGTTTCCATCACAAACTTTAGATGATTGAAACCACAAATTATAGGAAAAATAACTACCAGTTAGAAAAATGTACTAACAGGTTAGAAAAAGAAAGTTTTTCTTTTACAGCCCTGCTTGGTTTTGAAAGTTTGGAAGGTGGCTATCTTGCAGAAAAATTAATTTTGTTAATGCCAATTTTAGGGTAAAAAAAATCATAAACTTTCGTGCTCTTTCCCATTTTTCCAACAAAAACATGTTGGCTATTTTCTTGGTTTAATCCAGATAACCCTGGGTAACTTAAGAATCCCTAAAATGTGAGAAATGGAACATAAATTTGGCATGGGTTCCTTTTGTGGGAGAAAAGTAAGGAAGGCCTAAGCATGAAGTGCCCCTGAAATCAAAAGATATGCTCAGCACTGGCGGTGGAAAAGCCTCTGCAGCTAAATAGACCAAGTACTTGCAATCTGTTAGTAACCAGGAGCCATAAACGATGTTTGTACAATCTACCAGATACACGTTTTCATGATGCATATGATAGGAAACGCTACCCTGCATGAACTCTTGCCAACCTCCCTAGTGACCCATGGAGAACATTGCACTTCAAAATAATTGCATCTGAATTAAAATCACTTAAGAAGCCTCCAAAGAGTTCCTGGAAGCACATATTGTAGATTTCCAGAATTTCCCAAATAGTAAACTTTGTTGTTTTCGATAATTCCCAGTTTCCACAATTCAAGTCAACTCACTTTGCAAACTTAAATTTTAATATCAATAATGTGTCAGACACTTGATTTTTTAATATGAATAATGTGTCAGATATTGCATTATGCTATTTTCCATAAAGCAGATGGTAGGCACACATTGCACATGGTATAATGCCTCTATTAAAAAGATGTATTATGTCTGAAAGAGACATTTCTCGAAGTGTGTGAGAGGTGTGCCGGCTGATGTCCATTCGGTGGGCTGGGAGACCCAGTGTCAGAAGTGTAGGTACCGCCACCGCTGTGAACAGCATTTTAGGGTCCTGAGAGCAACAAGATGCTCATGGGCAATGCGTGGGTGCGTTGTTTTAAATTTATCATTACGTAATATAAAAAGTGCAAATAAAATCTTTAGTAATAATAGTTGAAGCTTACTGCTTGCAGTCACTGTGCACAGTTTACATGAAGTTCATTTTTTATATAGATTAAACACAATTCAGTAATGTTTTCACTTTCTATGAATTGTTTTCATTAATTCTGTCACCATTAATTTCATTCTTGTCATCTATTTTTCCTCTTTCACCGTATTTTAAACTAACATATTCAAATGGAGATTGCTTGCATCAAAATGTCTTCCTTTATGTATTGTGAATTATGATGGGGTCTTCTTCTTTGTAGAAATAATCTCTTCTTTTAAAAAAAATTGCATCTAATATAACTAAACAAGCATTGACATAGCCAATAGGTTGCGCCTTTGGGACCTTATAAGTGTTGATCCATGCAACACATTATCCTGGGTGCTGTGCTGCCAGGGATTGAAGAGCTATACAATTACTACACACTAGGTCATGCAGTTTGCCTCAGGAAACATTTATGGACACATTCCAAGGCTTTTTAACATACAGGCAGAAAGATAAGTGCTGCGATACAAGTCAACAGCACTATAACATTATGTATGTGACTGCATCTCTGGAGTATTGAACAGCCTATGAAAAAAAGCAGTTAAGTCCTTTCCTATGGCGGATATGTCACATCCCTCCTCCCCCAGGTCTCTATTCACCAGGCACCCCTCTCCAGAGTTTTCTATTCAAAACACTGTTCACATCATCTGTTTATCAGCAAACCTGTGGCCCACCCTCTATCCCAGCCCCCTGGGTATAGGAGCATTGGACATAGCAACAACAACAAAATGCTCCCATTTGTCAAGTAGAGGGGAAATAACGAATGAACAGGGACCGCGTCGGCATCACTTAATGTCGCACACCTAAAAACAAAAAAATTTACCTGACCTTGTTTAATGTAACTGGCGCTTTGGTAAAGCGCTTCAATACCTTTGGGTTAGTTGAGTTTGCACTCTATAAAAATGCCCCCAAAAATTAATCTGACATTGCATAATGTAACAAGCAATCATTTAAACCACTCCAACACCTTCAGGTGGCTTAAGTTCACATTATATAAACACGAGACAGAGAAAATGCGACAGGAGTGGTCCAAGCATTGCCCTAAACTTTGCTGCAAGGTTGGGCTGCTGAAGTCCGATGACGAGGCTCGCTAAAGCAACAAGCAGCGAAGCGGTAAGGGTTTGATGGAAATCCTCACACTTTTAAGTCAGAGAATATTAAAGAGGCAATGTTTAAAATGTTGTCTGAAGCATCTGACATTTTATCCTGTATTTGAACGGGACAGGGAAATTTAGTGATGAGTGTCTCAACTGAACCACCAAAGATCAACAAACAGACATGAGCAGGAATCAAAGGTAAAAATAGTTCCCCAAATGAGCACATAAACACAGAAGGGTAATGTTAATGGTAATTGGGTGGTGCTCTTGACAGAACCAAACACAAAAAGGAGGGACAAATAAAAAGGAATACCCACTAGAATGCAAGCATTTTTGAACGACAATCGAAGGGACAAATAACAAGCACTGGCGTTGCCAATAGGTCTCGCAGTAGGAAAGTTGGAGCTATTACAATTGCAAATAACAATGCCTTTTATTTTTGTTTTCATTTTAAAAACATAAAGGGCTTTGTCATTTACAAAACCAATAGCTCCAACTTTCCTACTGCGAGACCTATTGTGCACTGCACAGTGTGGGTGTGCGTGGCGTGTGTGAGTGTTGTTGCGTGGGTGAGTGGCGTTGCGTGTGTGAGTGGCGTTGCGTGTGTGAGTGGCGTTGCGTGTGTGAGTGGTGTTGCGTGTGTGAGTGGCGTTGCGTGTGTGAGTGGCGTTGCGTGTGTGAGTGGTGTTGCGTGTGTGAGTGGCGTTGCATGTGTGAGTGGCGTTGCGTGTGTGAGTGGCGTTGCGTGTGTGAGTGGCGTTGCGTGTGTGAGTGGCGTTGCGTGTGTGAGTGGCGTTGCGTGTGTGAGTGGCGTTGCGTGTGTGAGTGGCATTGCGTGTGTGAGTGGCGTTGCGTGTGTGAGTGGCGTTGCGTGTGTGAGTGGCGTTGCGTGTGTGAGTGGCGTTGCGTGTGTGAGTGGCGTTGCGTGTGGCGTTGCGTGTGTGAGTGGCATTGCGTGTGTGAGTGGCGTTGCGTGGGTGAGTGGCGTTGCGTGGGTGAGTGGCGTTGCGTGTGTGAGTGACATTGCGTGTGTGAGTGACATTGCGTGTGTGAGTGGCGTTGCGTGTGTGACTGGCGTTGCGTGGGTGAGTGGCGTTGCGTGGGTGAGTGGCGTTGCGTGGGTGAGTGGCGTTGCGTGGGTGAGTGGCGTTGCGTGTGTGAGTGGCGTTGCGTGTGTGAGTGGCGTTGCGTGTGTGAGTGGCGTTGCGTGTGTGAGTGGCGTTGCGTGTGTGAGTGGCGTTGCGTGTGTGAGTGGCGTTGCGTGTGTGAGTGGCGTTGCATGTGTGAGTGGCGTTGCGTGAGTGAGTGGCGTTGCGTGAGTGAGTTGCGTTGCGTGTGTGAGTTGCGTTGCGTGTGTGAGTTGCGTTGCATGTGTGAGTGGTGTTGCTTTGTGTGAGTGGCGTTGCATGGATGAGTGGCGTTGCGTGTGTGAGTGTTGTTGCGTGTGTGAGTGGCGTTGCGTGTGTGAGTGGCGTTGCGTGTGTGAGTGGCGTTGCGTGTGTGAGTGGCGTTGCGTGTGTGAGTGGCAAGTTGGAAGTTCGGTTGTATTATATTTACATAAGGCAGAGTGAAGTTCCCTCCTAATTCTGGCATATAAACATATATTCCCAGCATAGGTTTTATTTCAAATGCAGTGCTACGATGAATGAGTGCCAGGTCTGCTGGTGTTTCGAAAACACTGGCTGATTGAGTCTTGGTGTCAAAAACAACTGTGTAAGATGCTAATAATTTAATTCACTTGTGGTGGGTGCTGCACAGATGATAAGACAACAACAAATACACGTCTGCGAAGAATAAAGCTCTAGAAAGACCCTGAAAAGAGAGGCGGCCCTGAGTCAGCTTCTTCAGCACAGCAAAGGACAGTTGACTTCCCCACACTGGCAGATCTTCAGGCACCGTCGACTAAGGGGTCATTCAGCTGCTGCTGCTTCAGGATTATACGAAAGACATCCCTGCCTGCTTCAGAATACTACCAGGGAACCCTTGTACTCGGATCTCTCTTTGGAGAAATCAAAGGCACAAACTGATCACGGTGAAACATCCTTGGCGAGCACGAGAACAAGATGAAATCGAGTCAGATACCTTGGGGAAAACAAGCTCTTGGCATTGCTAAGATTAGGGGGGGGGGGAGAAATGCGGCTCGGGAGCAAATGGTAACGAGCACGTGAATGGGAAGAGCCGTGGGAGGTGGGAGGGGAAGTCGGGAAGTGCGAAGTGCAGGCGGGGGGCGGGGAGTGAAGCCTTTGAAGTGTGTGTGGCTTTCATGTGGAGTTCTGGGTGGGGTGCAGCCTGCGTGAGGAGGTGGTTGGTGTGGTTGATGCATAGATACCGGCCTCTATCTGGTTGGTAGGTGTGCGGGCAGGTGTCATGAAATCGTATGTGGCCGTGTCCCTGCCTACCTACTCTGGAAATCGGAATGGCCCGAATGTGGGGAGTGTGGGCCTGGAGGGGTTTGCCGGTGATGGGCAGATGAGTCACTGCTGTGGATGAGCTGTGCCAGCGTCCCGGAGATAAGCATTAACCCTTCACTGCCCAGGGCTGCACGAGGAGGATACTGCCAGTGGCGGGAGGCTGCGAGAGTAGATAGCAGTAGAGAATCGAGGTCTGCTGCGGGGGCACTCAGTGGTGGGCGAGGGGAAGTTGAAAGTTCTGCGCAGCACGCGTGCCTCCACCTCGAAGCGCTTCCTGCCCTCGGGCAGGCTGTGTTTTGTCCCCGTCGCGCGCTCTGGCCCTGGTCTCGGGAAGGCCCGGTATGAATGGATAGGAGGAGGGCACTGTCACAGGCTTGTGAATGGACCTATCGATTATCAGTGACGCTGCGTGTGCTGACGTCTGGCACCGCTTCATTCACCCTGTAGAGCGGTCTTGCGGCTCGACGTGGTGCATCCCGCGCACTCACGTCTGAGGAGCGCCAAGAACAGTCAATCAATGCGAGCTACGGAAACCCTGGAAGCAGCAATGATCTAGTTATTGAGTCTGCACTACACACACGCAGCTGTGCGCGCAGGAACAATGCCACAGTCCTGCCCCTGCCCAAGTCTCTGATGGTAATAAAGAGTTGAAATGAATCCATATTTCTTTAGTTTTCCATGCCCGTCTTGCATGGTAGGGTGGTGATAGCTACACAGTCCTGCCCCCGCCCAAGTCTCTGATGGTAATAAAGAGTAGAAATTAATCCATATTTCTTTAGTTTTCCATGCCCGTCTTGCATGGTAGGGTGGTGATAGCTACCCATTCCCCCTGACGGTTGTAAGTCTGAGAACTGTGCTGGCAGAGGCTAACGGGTGACATATTCTGAACCCCAGGAAGCCGCTCTCAGGGCAAGGCTGTGTTTGCGGGGAGAGAGAGGGGATGTGCTGGTGTGGGAGGTGCTGGTGTGGGAGGAGTGCTGCTAGGGCAAGGCTGTGTTTGCGGGGAGAGAGAGGGGAGGTGCTGGTGTGGGAGGAGTGCTGCTAGGGCAAGGCTGTGTTTGCGGGGAGAGAGAGGGGAGGTGCGGTGTGGGAGGGGGGAGGTGCTGGTGTGGGAGGAGTGCTGCTAGGGCAAGGCTGTGTTTGCGGGGAGAGAGAGGGGAGGTGCTGGTGTGGGAGGGGGGAGTTGCTGGTGTGGAAGGAGTGCTGCTAGGGGAGGAGAAGCCCTGGCCGTGAATGCGCGTGCATTTTTGCTCACGTGATTTACGTGAACTGCAAGAAAACCGCGGGGCTGAAAGCCCTTGGTTTGAAGAGGGTTTTGCCGACTTGAATTCTCCCCATTTCCCATTCCTGCGGAATGGTAAAGGCGAGACCTAAAAAGGCAATGGGTGGGCTGTAAGCCCACCGAAGAAATTCATTACATTTCAATAATTAATTTGATATTCAATACTTGAATCACTGACCTTTTCAACAATGGCTTTCACATTTCCACATGTTTAGCCTTGATGGCTTTAAACCCTCCTTCTCCTTCCTACCCAAACACATGATTTGACCACATTTCTGCAGAACTCAAATTCTGCTTTTTTTTATAAAATATAAACTTGTCCCAAGGCAGTAGAGCACTTTAAATGAGAATTAGATTACATTGTACTATTATTTATTTATTTTAGAGACGGTGATTTGCCCAGAATCACAGGGTGCTGAGCATGAGCCGGAATTCAAACCTGGTTCCGTAGTTCTGAGGTCGGCAATGCAGGCCTTTGCGCCCATCTCCCTAATGGGACAGGCATTCAGAGGATCTGCCCTAAATTGTTGAAATGGACCTGAAGCATGCTAAATGATATTGATACAAAGGTTTGCAAGTAATATTAAGCATGGTTAAAGTGTCAAAGTTTAAGATTGTGAAAAGTAAAAGACCCTAGGCCTAACTATAGGCCAAGGATGCGCTCAGGAAGAAGGATGACAGCATATTTTTTTCTTTTCTCAGTGACGCCACATACATGTTAGCTTATAGTATTGTACTGGAAAATTCCCTTTCAATAAATCAATCTGTTTATCCAAGAAGTGTTACGTTTATTACAAGGCAGCCCAATTGAGGGTACTGGTGGAATGGTCGCAGCAGCTTTCAGAAAAACACTGGCTGCACATGGACCGGAGTGTGGCTGGTCGGTCGATATGGGATCTGGCCTGGAAACCGAAGAGGGACCGTCCCTTGAACGCTTATATCAGTACCCCCACGGGTACAACATTGAAGGTCTGGGATACCTTGGCTGCTGACGAGCGGTGGACGACTTTCCCATCTCCGTTTACACCCTTGCATTTTAATCCGGCCTTTCCGCCAGCGCTTAGAGAGGGGGCCTTTGACGCCTGGAGGGAGGGTGGCTGTAGGGCACTAACTCACCTGTTTCATGGTCCGGATCCCCTGACCTTCGCTACCTGTGTGCGGGACTATCAGGTACCGCAGTCCGATCGGTATCGGCACGCACAATTGTTGCACTGGGCCACGTCACCGGGGGTGCTGGAGGCAGCCACGAGACCCCCTTCGCCGTTCGAAGCTTTTTTGCTACGGACATCTGCCATGAAGGGCGTTATCTCCTTCCTCTATCAATTGTTGATTAAATTCGAAATGTCACCTAGGCCACGTTATATGGAACAGTGGGAAGAGATGGTAGGAAGAGATGTCACCGATAATGAATGGTCGGCGCTTTGGCGGGATATGTCCCAATTTAACCACTCGCTACATCTGAGGGAGGCACATCTAAAGACTCTCACGTAATGGTACTTATGCCCGACCAGGCTCCACCGCATTTACCCAGCGACTTCTGATAAATGCTGGAGAGGATGTGGACTCCTAGGGGACTTCCCCCAAATCTGGTGGGACTGCCCAGTTATTCGGCCCTATTGGGAGGAAATCCTCTCACATATCAAGGATATTCTCCAATATCCTATAGAGGACTCTATAGCCTCTGTACTGTTGGGTCTACGAGACCCCGGACTTGAACACCAAACGCGCTCTGATAAAAAGATTCTGTGGCTGTGGCTGTGCCTGGGGGCGGACAAACTCACATTGGAAGCGGAAGGAGGCACCAGCAATATCTCTGTGGCATGCTCGACTTTGGAAGCTTTTAAGCTTGGAAAGAATGGCGGACATCTTCCTCTGTAATTATAAGAATTTCACGCTCGTGTGGGGACCCTTGGTTGCCTTCCTATCTAAAGGCTTGCTGTCGGCTGTATGCCCAGCATCTTTGAGATCTCTACACCTCTTCCAAATTTAGTGTGGCTTTATGAATGAGTGTGGTAAGTTTGTGTTACCGTCATGGGGGTGGGGGGGATTGGGAGTTGTATTTTCCTTTTTTGTCCTCTCTATTTTTTCTTTGGGTTACTGAGGTGCACACCAATGTCAGTATGTACATCTGATTTGACTACACAGGCTCGTGGACCTGCTTGCTTTGGGACTTATTCTCTCTACAATGTATAGCACCGATGGTTGCTTGCTTGAACTAGTGCTCTTACTCCCTGCAGGTACCTAGTTTAACTGGACTAGACTTATCTTTGCGGTGTGACAACTCCATCGTCTTGATTTTAATTGCTCCCCCTGCGTGGGGAACTGTACGGCACCTCAGTGCTCCTTTCCTGTGTTTCCTTTTGTTCTATGCAAAATAAAAAAATTACAAAAAAAACAACAAGTGTTACGTTAGCCCATTACCAGTGAGATACTCCTATCCGCACTATAAAGGCTGTCTGTGCCCTCTCGACCACTGGGCTGTTGAACCCTTCGTTGCTTACAAGAAACAGAGGCAGAAAGTCAGGAACTCAATTTTATTTTGCACTTCAGAAGTTGACTATGTTGGGCAAAACGATATGAGTCATGGGATCTTAAACTAAAAATGTAGAAATGGGAATGCATCACCCTCCAGTATCTTTTCACCTGGCTCTTGTGGGTGGAGTCACTGTTCTGTATGTCACATACCAGTAATGCATTACATGTAATGGGGTAACCCTGTAACCCTCAGAACCTGGGTGGGTAATAGACAAAATAATAATGGTTCTGTCGGACAAAAATACACACTGCTTTAGTAAATTTTTACTCAAATACTTTCACATCTGATGAAGACCCGCCCCTGATGCGTGAAAACACCGCATCGCCCCCCAGGGTCGAAACGTCGACGCAATCCCCGCTTTTGGCGTGAACAAACTATTCAAAACCCTGTAGGATCCAAGATTAAATTGATGTACCTACAGGATTATTGTATATATATAGTTGTTGATTCCAAAAAGTATATGAAGTAACACATTTTACTTGTTGTTTTTAGTGTGTATTATGCTTTAGCACAAAGTTTTTGTGCCATATATGTTTTAAATATTCGTTTTGGGACAGTGATTGAAGTAATCTGTCTTCACATGTGAAAGTATTTGAGTAAAAATTTGCTTTCATTTTTCTTTGTGGTCAGTGTGTTCGTTTGTGAATGTATTAGTACACCTGTCTTGATATCCTGGTTAGGAACGAGACCTGCAAAAGGAAACATTGAAATACTAAAGCAGTGTGTATTTTTGTCCGACAGAACCATTATTATTTTGTCTACATACCAGTAATGGGCATACCTTACCATTGTGCCAATAGTGTGATAACCTTAGACTTCCATTCTCACGACTTTCTTACCTTCCAATCCTCTTGTACCCCATCCATGCTCACAATGCTCAATAATGCGAAAAGAAAGGGGACCACACTTCCTCCTTTGGAAGAAATAAGTTTCATTGTTGTGAAAGCATGGACAGTTCTGGTGGATTCCCTACATTGTATGCAACGTCTGGGGCCATACTATGGATACAGGTTACTGGCCTACTATATCAAAACAAATGCACTATTGCTAGGGAATGCGAGAAACTGCACGAGGAACAATACAGTACTGAAATATAGGCTGGCCGTTTGAAGCTGCCAGACTGCCTTTCACTGTGAAGACAGCAAACCCACCTGCATTTTAAAGGAGGTCTGGTAGCCGGCATGCATTTACAGAGTGAGCTCCATGCATCCCTTTCAAGGGCTGCTCTAGAGGGTGCACTGATTGTGTGCCAGGCTCAGTGTGGTGCAAGGTCAGTCTGCTCCCTGGCAGCTTCTTTATCTTTGTGCCTGCATCTGTAACATATGCAAAAGAAACAATGGATGGACGGAATGCTGGACTATGCAAACATTCACCCCCAGTCACAAGGATCTGGTTTAAATCCATATTTTTTTTGCTCACCACACCACCCCAGATTGGACCCAGCCATATACAAATCAGTCTTGACCCTGTTCATTGTGGGAGCAGTCCAGCCAAACTGCCAAGCCAAGTGTTCCCTGGACCAGAAACAAGCACCTGGGAGAGGTTTCAGGGCACCACCCTTCATCAGCCAGGCTAGCTTTAATCCAGTGGTGTAGTGAGCACGGGGCCCACGTCTGGGCATACTCTTCCCACTTAGGGCGACATATGCAAAAGAAACAATTTATGGACGGAATGCTGGACAATGCAAACATTCACCCTCAGTCACAAGGATCTGGGTTAAATCCATCATTCTTTTGCTTACCACACCACCCCATATTGGACCCAGCCATATGTAAATCAGTCTTGACCCTGTTCCTCATGGGAACTGTCCAGCCCAAACTGCCAAGCCAGGTCCTCCTTGGACCGGAAACGAGCATCCTTGGACCGGTTTCAGGGCACCACCCTTCATCAGCCAGACTAGCTTAAATCCAGTGGTGCAGTGAGCACAGGACCCACGTCTGGACATACCCTTCCCACTAAGGGCGACATATGCAGGCTAGCTTTAATCCAGTGGTGTAGTGAACATGGAACCCATGTCTGGGCATACCCTTCCCACTTAGGGCGACATATGCAAAAGAAACAATTGATGTACGGAATGCTGGACAATGCAAACATTTACCCCCAGTCACAAGGATCTGGGTTAAATCCATCATTCTTTTGCTCACCACACCTGGGACCGGGTTCAGGGCATCACCCTTCATCAGCCAGGCTAGCTTGAATCCAGTGGTGTAGTGAGCACGGGACCCACGTCTGGGCATACCCTTTCCTATTGACCACAGCCCCTTGGCATGGTGAGCAAAAAAACAATGGATTTAGAACCAGACCGCTGTACTTGGGTGAATGTGTGACATTGTTCTGCATTCTGTCCATCAATTGTTCTTTTTGCATGCATATGTAACATAACAGGTGCAGAGGCAAAGTGTGCAAATGAGGGAACACCACCTTAAGATCACGCCAGTGCACATGTAGCATAAGCACGGTTTGTATTACAGAAGGAGCTGCCAAGCATGTTCTTCCATAATGCCAAAGTGCACCTTGGTTCTTGAAAGCAGGTGTGTGAGCCTGTTCTACACCCATTGGCACTTAGTGTGGAATGGAACAAGGGGCCTGGGAAAGGCGCATTCATTGTGATAGGTGCACAGTCCCTGTGTCCCGCAGCGCACCCAGTTAAAGTGTGCCCTATATGCGCTACAGGCTCTGGTCATCTTTTGTTGGTACTGGCAATGGTTGTTAAAGTATAAATGTTAAGGAACCGGTTCCATGGCCGGTTATCTTCTAACCTGAAGGTAACAATGTTCTTGTTTGTGAGGTGCCTGATTGAGGGATGACCAAACACCGACCTGTAGGACACAGAGTTGTAGGAAAAAGTAGACAAATCCCTGTGGATGGTGGGATGGAGCCACTGAGACCCTAAAAACCCCAGGCTGTCAGACGCCCCAGATACCCCATCCCAACCGTAACTTGCGCAACAACACTGCCCAAATTTGCACTTTAGTAGCACCATTCTCCCCTTGCAGATTACACCTACAGTTGCAACCTAATCTTTAAAATGTTGACAACTAAAGACATCCACCAACCCACCAAAACATGCCCTTCCCCTTAGGTTCCTTGGGGATGGATTCTTACTACATCAAGACAAAAATCTTTAGTCAATTGTGTGTCTGCAGAACTCCAATAAGTGAATAGTTATAGCAGCGGCAGCTAGTTTACTGTGAGACCCTCTACAATGGGAGGTGTAAACACCCAAGAAACTTCAGTAACAGAGCTGTTGCAAGAGCTTTTGCAAATCAAGATGGAGTGGACGTTCACTGAGAAACACCCGAAAGACAACCAAGCCAACAAGGGAGGAGCTCTTAGCCGCAACCTCAGGGGCCTATTTGGATGCCTACATGAAACAGACCACATGGTTTATGACAATATTTGTGTGATGGTAGCCATGCTACCCCAGAAGGGCAAATGGCTGAAGTGCACGGACACCTATGAAATCAGTGTTTGCAGATAAAAAAGAAAGTGAATTGCCATCTTCTGAGTGTCATCATTTCCATCTGATTGTCTTTGGACTCCTCTTCCCAGACATCAGTTATCACAAGGCATTGAGTTTGGGTCTAAATGATTTGCATCTCGCAAATCTCCCAAAAAACAAATAATGGGTCATCAAGGTAAAGGAACACCAGTTAGAAGTGGCAGCTCAGTCCTTGGGCTGGCAAACCAGCTGTTGACCTGTTGAGGCACTCAGTGCCAGTAATGGTGAGAGTGCACAATGAAGCAAATGAGATTGAAGAGTGCAGGAGGCTTGAGAGCGAAGTTTCTATGCCCCAGGATGAGGCGCTTACAGTCACTACTCAGGACAAATACCTGCAATTACTGATGGTAGCAAAAGGAGAGAACAAATGGAGAAATATCCTACAACACAATCATCACCACACAATAGGCACCAACAAGAACTTACATATGGGAATGAACATCAGGCAACAGTTATCTGTGTCTTCCTCAGGTTCCACATCAGGGGCTGTTCAATCATCACCGAACGGGATATGTTGGCCATGAAGGTGCAGAAGCTCTGATCCAGAGGTTCACCTACTAAGCCTCTGTCAAGGAAATAAACCAGCTCTAGAAAGGAAGATAGCATTCAGCCCTTCCAACGTGCCGGTGTGGGCCTTTGCAACACACCTGATGATGCGGATTACTGTTTTTAATAATTAGCCAGGTTCACCCGCTATCGGAGGCTCCATTCATATAATTAACATCTGCCAAGGACATCCTTTTCGAACTGTAAATCATCGCAGCCACTTATAGGCGCCCTCAAGAGAGAACGTGGACAATGCACCACCCTTTCAAGATAAGGACATAAGGAATCCCAGGGATCTATGGGAACACTTGGTATTAATCATCACTGGATCATGTCCAATTGATTACAGCCCAATGGAGAAATTGAGTGGCTCATGCGCATGTTAAGGAAGTCACTAATTATTGCAGAAGAGCAAATGTTTTACTTGGAATTGGCCCTGATATGGTTTCTTTCTTTCATAATACTAAACCCCTTATCCCCACAGTTCTTAGTTGCATATACCCCGAAGACTGTGTTGATAGGTCAGCTCATACCCATGACCCTACCTGTGCATAAAATGTGCACTCCGGTGTCTCTATCAGATGTGGGTAGACAAGGAAGGCAGAACAATCATTGGTGAACTGAGAGGATCATATCAAATCCAGCTTGGCTGACGCAGTCTTGGTCCTATAGTAACATTCAGAAGGCAAGATATGCATCGAACCGCAACCACTCATGGTGACTGGCCACTGACAAGGTTTCGAGGGTAAATACCTTCACTATCAGGATGGATGCGGCTAAATGCAAACTATGTCTATGTCTGAGAACAAAAAGATTAACAGGAACTATTCGACAGCACAGTGAACAACATAGCACCTCTCTCACTGACTGGACAAGCAGAGGAGGGCGATCGCGGCTTTGGAGGAGAAAAATCGGCTAATGAAAGGATGCCAGAGAAAGTGTCTGAGTTGCAATGATTCTCGGAGTCTCCTTACAGTTTGACCTCGTTCCAGCACCCCTGTGAATCTGATGGGACTATGTGATGTGAAACTGTGCTGAAATTTTATAGCGCTAAGCAAGCTTGGACTGGATACTCCATGGTATTGTTTTTGGAAGTAATGTTATGTTCACAGCCTTCAAGTCTGGGGCAGGCGAGGACGCTAATAAACGTAGATCCCCTTACTTGGGCAGGCATTTTGTGCGGTAATACTAATACATTTGCAAGGACTATGTGTGCTGGCTGCAGTGAATAATGTACCAATCTCTGCATTTCAAACCAAAAACAGGGCACGAATTGTGGTACTTTAGCAGAACTGTATAAATCAATGGTATTGCTGACAAAGACTGAGGTGAACTGGGTAAGCTATGCTTTGGTCCCAGATCCTGAAAATGTTCTAGGGCAGCCAGGGTCTCTGTGGACAAGGAATGTGGTGTATCGGTAAATATGTGTTTGAGTTCCAGCTCTTGAAAAAGAGGAGTGTTACATTTTAGGAATAAAGTGCACTGCCAAAGCGTTGTGTGGCATATTCTAGTGGATTTGTGTGTAGTGACCACAACTGCACAGAAGTATGATCAATTGGCACCACTGTGTAGGAGTCTAGGAACTAGAATAGCAGATGTGCTGCAGCCCAGATGCAGACAGAGCCACGTGTGGGTCCTAGTACTGGAATAGTGAGGGGAGATGGGTGCTGAAGGACAGATTCAGGCGAAGTCGCATTGCTATGTACGTGGCTTTCTGTACTGGACTAGCATAATTCGTATACATGTGATTCGCTCGTCAGCCCACCTACTCTTGTCACAAGCACAGGGCTGTTGTTAAATCATACAGAAGTCAGTCTCCACTTGACTTTTGTGTCTTGTAATTTTCTGAAGGTTCTGGTAATCTCCAAAGAAAAAACTTGTCTTTTACTCTATACATTGGGTTGCCGAATCACTCCACGTCTGTAAGACATGACATCATGTAGCCTCAACTGGCTTCCCCTGGAGACAATAATACAGCTCAAACTAGCATGCATCACGCACAAAGCTTTATACTCTAACTCCCCTGCATATCTGCCACAGAAACTTGTGATCTCCGGAGGAACCAGATACTCCCGATCTGCCAGAAATCTTGTGCTCCAACCTGCACGCTTTCGGGAAAAAAAACGTACAATCTGGCCTTCTCCAGGGCTGCTCTAAGAATATGGAACTCTCTCCTACCCGACATCAGAAGAATCCCCTCTATGACTCGCTTCAAAAAGGATGCCAAAACCTTCCTTATGAGTAAATTTCTCGTTTAAATGTTGCCTCAACCACCACTATGGCCCGATCTATGGCTGTCCACTGCCTCCCTTCGGACTACCTAGTCACCCTATCAGAAACTTGGGGCCTGTCTTGAATAATTGTAAACGTAATCTGTAAATATGTTATCTTGTCTTGAGTAATTGGTTATGTAAAATGTAAATACGTGCTCTTCTTTCCCTTACGTATCCGGCACCCTGCCCCCCTACTACTCGATCTGTTACTGGTTGATTCTAAGCCTGTCTGTATATTGCTTTGCTCTCCTGTAAAGCGCTCTGATACCCTAACAGGTCAAGTTTGCACTCTATAAAACACATAAATAAATAAAAATCATTTCATAACTTTTATAAAACAAACTAGTGCCCATCTGGGAAATGTAGCCTTCATCTGCTTCAATTAAACTAATGCACATGATAACAATATTTTATAAAAGGAAAGCCCAAGACTGGAAACGAGTTCGGTGTCCGAGGAATGTACTGACCACACTAGTTATAAACCTGATTGATTAAGCAAAAAAGTAGAAATCTAAAGAAATACAATTATTCCATCTTATAAGCTAGGTAATGGGAAAAGTTTTTTTTCTCCATCATTGAGATGTGATTTATTGAACTTATTCAGAATATGTCCCAAGCTGAATTCAACATACTATATCCTGGATGGTGGCATTTCCTATCCCATCGACGACTTGATCCTGAGCTATCTGGCGAATGACAACTCATTTGAGGATTAGAAAACTGACCATTGACACATGGATTTCAGCCACTCTTTATTGATCACTGAAACTTTCTGTTCACCTGGAAGAGAACGTCGTGGGCAATAAATAAGACAAACTGAGTCACAGACTCAGAAAAGAAAACACAGGAGTGAACCATAACTGGAGGAGAAAGCAGGACTTAATGGAGAGAAACCAAGGAGACATAGACTTCTGATGCAGGACTTGGTTTTAAAAACAAATATTGTTGAACCCCTAATTCATTTTTATAACAAAAAACATATTCCATAGGATTCCTGCATCTACTCTGAAGAGTTCCTTTTTCAGTTCAAGTAGATAGTAGATGCGGGGCTCACTTACTGCCTTTCTGAAAGCAATGTCCGTCTTAGGGTTTCTCCTCCGGGGAAAGACAACATGTCCAGTTGCTCAAAGGTTGATACATGGGTAAAGAGTGGGGGCAATCCTTTAATATTTTTGGGATCAAGATGTCTCCTTCAAGATCCGAGGAAATAAGGTCCAAATAACCGCCTTTGTAACCAGAACGAGTCCTTCAAGGCCTTTAGTAGCAAAAACATTCCAAAATGTCTTCGGAACAAGATGACTCCTTCAATTTTTTGGGAACAAAAATATTCCATCTGTTTTTGTTGAGTAGGAAGTTTTTTTAAAGTCTTAAGCATCAAGGGCAATCCAACAGTTTTTTAGGAATGAGGAAAACCTTTTAAGGTCAATGGAAACGAATACAATGTATTTGTCTTTGTGTTAAATGGTAATTATTCAAGGTCTTTGGGAATATAGAATGATTCATGGACTTTGGGAATAAGGAATAAGAAAAGTACTTCAGGGAATTCAGATTTAATGGATTTCTTCAAGGATGTCCTTTGTGAGGCCATCATTAAAGATCTTTGGTGCCAACAACTATTCATTGATGGCTTTGCAAACAAGAGAAATTATCACAGTGTTTTTGGGAAAGGAAAATGTGTTCAGGTCTTTTGAAGTTTGCTCAGTATTCTGAGGAAGATTAATAATTATTGGCGATCAGTGTGGGTTAAGAGAGCATTGAATGCTCTCTTGGAGGATCACACAGATTACTTTGGGAGCCGTGCAGATTTAGGGAGGTCTTTGGTCCTTACGAAAGAAGGGAATTTGCAAAGACGCTGAAGCAAAGGAAATACTTGAACATTCTTGACACAATTGAAATCCCTCAAGGTTTTGCATGAACAAGAGGAACTCTAATATTGTTGGGAATTAGAGAAGTATTCCAGGATCATTGCAATCAACATCAACCTTTCAAAGTCTTTAGAAATGTGGGGGCTCCCGAAAGTACTTCTGAATGATTGGAACTCCTATGCGGTGTTTGGGATTGCAATTTGCATTCGTTCAAATTTCTTGATTAAGGTCTGTCTCAGCTCTTCATGGTTGACATCCTGAAAAGAGAAATAAGAACAGTTACAAAGTGATCTTATTCATGATATGTTGTATAAGATTACCTCCATTCGTCACAGACACACATAAGGGCACCCCCTCAGTCCATAACAAAGGTGCATCCTTCCCAATAGTTCATGTTGTTTCTTAATCTAACCTTGGATTCCCATTGATGTTCTGAAAAGACAAAGGCATCTTTCACTTTTTTTTATATTACCCTGTAATTTTTTTTGTAGCTGTTGGTGTTTATCAGCCAAGTGTATTTTACAGGTCCCCTGAAAAAAAGGTATTCTCATGTATTTTAACTGTCAATAACATGCTCATTTGTTCATTCTAGTGCTGTTTTCACTGTGAGAGGAGACACCTACTTAAACATGCTCAGTTAGCCTCCTTATACTAAGTCTATTTAACTCCTTGGTAATTTGTTTTTTATAGGTCTGGCTTGACTGCGCAGCTTTTGCCTGACCTTATACTATCACCAGAATAAGAGCTATAAGAAGCACTACTAAAAAAGCAGTTAAGACTTTGCCCACATATTGATCTTTCTCTCCAAAGGTTTTTGATTGGGCAGAAGATGTGTGCATCCATTAAAAAAGAGTGCAGGACACCTTATGTCCGATACACTAGGCAAGAGTTGGTTATAGTGACAATCCAATGATCAATATTGATCTGTTCTTAAGAAATGTTACAAAAAGGTTAGTAGGCCTAACTTATTTATTGTGAAAAGAATATGTTAACCAATTCCATGCTCATGATGAGCTCAGCTGATAATGAGCCACGGTGGCCGTGTGCTCATGACGAGCTCAGCTCGTCATGACCGTTGCGCCGCACCCACGCGGGGATAATTCCCCTGCTGTGCTGGGCGTTCCATTGGAACGGGCGTGGTCATGACGAGCTCAGCTCGCCATGAGCCCACGGCCACCGTGGCAGCTCGTCATGAGCACCAGGGTTCTCCGCGCGTCCCCCCTCCCCCCAGCACAGCGGGGGAATTAGCCCCACAGTTAAGGGGTTAAAGCCTGCAGACAGGTAATTTTTTTACATGGAATATCACATATTGCTGTAGTATGAAAGGGTTTTGGTTTTGGTTCCCCTCTGACAAACCCTGGGTGTAGAATATTTGCACTTTGATAATCCTTGTCAATCCCCCTTAGGAGGGGTTGTATATTGTTGCACCAAATGTAATGATGTATATAATTGTAATTGTATGACATGTATGGCTTATTTACGCTCTGTGCGAAAGATCCATACGCTAGCCCTGAGTTGGTTATGGTGACTAATAATAAATGTTTTAGGCCTGATTAGTTCATTGGCAAATGCTATGCCCGATGTCTCCGGTATGATCTGTTTATTATGAAAGATTGCAACAAAGGCAATAAGTTTAAATTAATATTATGAAAACCATGTCTATTTTTTATTTTTTTATTTCTGAGTTTTATATAGAGCTGGCTTGACCCGAAGGTATCGGAGCGCTTTACAGCATTTGTCAAGTGACTGTTGAGTATACACAGAATTGTAACAGTAAACACAGCATATGTCACGTAGCATTCGAATGCAGAGTTGTAGTAGTAGTCATAGTCGAACGGGGGGAAGGGTGCAGTTCAAGGGGAGTGGGCTTGATGGAGTTTGTTTTTATCCAACTGATTGGATCTTCAGTAAGGTGTGGAAGGGTTAGTCCTGATTTGTACTGGGATGTCATTCCAAATTTTGGGTGCATTTCCAGAGAAAGAGCGAGATAAGGTTTTTTGTTTGCGGGTTTTCGGGGGGATAAGTGGAAGAGTGCTGGTGCTCCTGAGATTTCTTGTCTGCCCTGCTTTCTTGAGGTTCGCAGCTAGATAGGAGGGTTTGCCAGTGTGCAGAGCTTTGTGAGTGAGACAAGCAGTTCTGAAGTTAGCGCGCATTTCTATGGGGAGCCAATTTAGCTCTTTGAGAGCGGGGGAGATGTGTTCAAATTTTTTTACTCCGGTCACCATTCTAGCTGCAGCATTTAGGGTTGATCTGAGAGGAGCAAGGTGCAGTGCCTGTGAGGGTGGCATTCCCGTAGTCTAATCTGGATAGCATGAGGGATTGCATGGCTTGCTTAATGTCTTCTGGAAGGATGAAGGGTTTGATTTTGTTCAGTAGTTTTAAGTTCAAGAAAGCACATCTTGTGGTGTTCTTGATGTGTTTGACCATGTCAAGGTTAGGGTCTAGGGTGATTCCCAGTGATTTCACAGAGTCTGCTGGGATGAGGGTGCAGTTAAGAGGATCAATAGACTTTATCCTTTCCATGATTCGGGGGGGAATGCTCAAGCTGGTGCCGAAACTGGGTGGAATTCCTCTTGGATCTGAGACCGTGCCTTGTCAGGCGGGCGGCGATCCTCGCCCGCCTGACACCATGGTTTGCCATTGAGCAACCGTCCACGAATGAGATGCGATCGGCACGGTCTCAGATCCGAGAGGAATTCCACCCAGTTTCGGCACCAGCTTGAGCATCCCGCTCCCTCCCTCTGAATATACAGTCACCGTACTCCCGACAATTGTCCTTAAAAGGCAAAATGTCATACGATTTCAAGACAAACATGATGTTATTTTCTGTCCTGAAGATGATGCCATTTATCTAAGTTTTGGCATCGAAACTTCATCGACACACTAACACCATTTGTACTTGAAGTGTAAAAAATATGTGTGCAATGGTGTTTTGAAACATAATTAAGTCTGTTCACTGAAATACAAGTACACAAACCGCCTTGTTTGTTTTTGCCTAAATTCCGTTTGTTTTGTCTTGTTCCTTTGTGGGTTACGGGTCGTACCCACTGTGGAAAAAAATCTTTGTGCTATTTGTTTATACCACAAAATAAAAATCCTGTCCGGCTAGACAAAGGACATACTTACTATTTAGTGTATGCCTATCATTTCCCAGATCCCTGAAATACTAGGGACCACTGTTCTTTGTAATACGTTACCCCCCAAGGTCCCAAGTCCAATACCTTTGGGTTCCCTTGTTTCTTTGTAAAAGTAGAGGTGAATGGTGGCAGCTCCTCTACTAAGCTGGAGGAATGTCGCTCCACTGCAATTCCAGCAGTGCATAAAAGAAAATGATAATAACAGGACATTATTATCATCTTCTTTTTCTATGCGTCACTCTGAGTCGGGTGGGACTAGGTTCTGTGATGCCAGAGCAAAGCGAGGAGTGGTTTGCACTCCTCTAGGTGCGCATGATGGTTTGGCTATACCTTTTTGGCCTGCCAAACCATTATGTGCACTTACAATGTTCTCCACGGGGCAGTGTTGCACAGCCCATGAAGAAAATGCCCAGCCTTCCAGGCACTGCCTGAATGACCAAATACGCCACTCAGACCAATCACGACACTGCTTATGCAGCGCTGTGATTGGATGGGAGAGTCCGAAAGGTATGCTTACACAAATTGCTAAGACTTAAAAATGGCAGCAGAGTTTTAACATTGTTGATTATCTTGCAGTGCTGCAAGAGTCAAGTAGAAACTATAACTCATCGTCCACAGAGAGGGCACAGTGATAGAACTTGAGGAAGTTTTCCAAGTCATAGGAGATGCAATAGTCAATATGTATTTGAAGTACTCATTATTTATATGTTCAATTATTCTTTATTACAGTGGATCTTAACTACATTGAATGTCTACTTTATCATTAATGCAATGTGGGCCCCCCACTGAGTCAAAATAGGAATTTGGGGACCCTGGCCTAAGCAGTGTCGATGATTTGAACCTCAAACCAATACACAGAAGCAGGCATTCATCAAACAAATACACAAATTATGAAATCATTTATTTAATTAAAAAAACAATCTAAAAACATCAAAATTAAATTTGAACGGGTTAGAGCTTTTTAAAATTCAATTGAGACCACCAATTCTCCATACTATATTTTGTTTGATGCACTTGCACTGCTCCCACAAATCAATCTGGAGATAACAACTTAATTTTTAACCTCATGTTTCAATTTTCTTCACGTTTAGAGAATGTTTTATAATGTTCCATTTTTCATTTTGTTTCTTTATATATACTTTGTTATTCTCTTAAAGCAGTCATGGACCCATTGAGCAGGCGTCATGGAGCCCCAGGGGTCCCTGAGGTCCCTTGACCACAACGTAAGAACCACACATTTATTACAAGTGCTATAGCAAAGTAAAGAGAGTTGATTCTGCCTGTCAAACCTCATCCTCTTCGCTTCCGATGGGGGCCACAGTCCTGCAGTCACTTCTCCAGAAAGCAGAATGAAATTGCTCCTCTAAAACTGGTCCTTTTTCCCTTCTCCAACAGATACTTCTTGACGTGGTGGAAGGATATATGACACTTCAGCCAATGAAAACCCCAGAATGCTCTTCAAGTTATCAAAAATCCGGTGTACCAGTCTGCATAACTTTAAAGGTAGTCCGGTCCTTGTTGCCAAGTGTACCAAGTTCATAACTGGGGCTTGAGTCTGAAAATTCTGAACATTTTGAGCTCACTATAAATGCACCCCTTAAAGCACAATCTTACACCGGTCTACTCCTAAAACAACATTGTGAGCACGTAATGCATTTTATTTTATATTTTAAACGGTGGTCGAATATGTCGTAGTTTGCAGACTTTAAATGAATCCTGCAGATTTACAGCACAACTATATCATGAGTGTTGTTCTCAAACTACGGAAGGGGAGTTTCATAGTTCACAAATTTAACAGTAGACTTAAGGGCTTATTTATGAAAGGCTTGCACCGCCGGAGAGTTACTTTTTCTGCCTCTTCGGTGGCACAAACCTCTCAACCATATCTATGCGGCCATGCCGAGCCACCTTCGATGGTTTTTCATGGCCTCATAGATATGGAGTAAGACAGAGCAGAGCAAGTCACTGCCTTGCCTTACACAGCGCCAGAGAGTCAGGCGTTCCATGGGCGTTGCAGTGAGTGTTCCCAAGCAAAATCCATAGATTTCAATGCTGCCAGGATTTACTCAATCATGTAAACCTAGGGCAGCGCCTAAACCTTATGCCTCCCTAGAGCAAGCATAGCGAGGAGAACATTTTAAATTTCTCCTCATTCTGCAGCATACATGGAAAGAAGAAAATGCCTCTCTGGGTTGATTTGTGCAGGAAGGTGCCCCTTCCTACACAAAATCAATCCTGCATGCAACGCATTGCACCATGGTGCAAGTGTGCCTGCATTGGCGCTAGGCAGAAAATTGTGACCCAGCGCAGGTGGGAAGGGACAGGAATGCGTCGTATTTCATTAAGGCGCATTCCTGCCCTTTCACTTTGGTGCCCTATACAAATTACCCATATATTAGCCCCTAAATTTATAGTTTGTGAACCTGCAACAGAGCCTGCAAATTAAAGTAGGGTGCCCATGCGTCTACACGTTTTATAGTTCATGAACCCCAGTACAGAGTCCGCAACAAGAGAAAAAGACTCTGGGTGGGTCGACAAAAAACCGAGTCCACAGATCCAGTATCGGGTGTTCGTGAACTTCAGAACCTTGGCATGGTTGTTGGCGTATGACTGGGTTTGCAAACTCTGGAATGATTTTGTGGACCCTGCATGATAAAAAACTTTTTATTTTTAGAATTTGGAGATGAATCCTTTGGTTCCACCCTCTTCCCTTTTGGAAAAACCCATTTCTCCTTTATATTCTATTTTATTTATTTTCCGGGCCTTTGAAAGTTTCCTTCATTCTGTAAATGCAGCGCCAGAACATTCTCTTTTGCGGCCAGCCAATAAAAGACCTCAGGTCTGCAAACTCGTTTCTGAGTTTATGGACCAAAAAACTATGATGTTTGGCCTATTTAATATTTATTAAATTTGAATTTGCAAACTGTCCTTGAAAAAAAAGTTTGATTACAGATTGCAAACACTAGTCCATGTATCTCTATAATTTAATTCTTTCAAGCACACTGATACATTTTTCTAATAACTACTGGCCTGTTTTGCACTAAACCAAGCAACTTCCCCACTTAAAAGTTTGTGCAGGAGGGGGGAAGGGGGGTCATTGAGTGGTCTTCACTTCCCATTTTATCCAATGGTGGGGAAGTATTAGTTGCCCTCTACTTGCCATGTCCAACCATTGAGAGATGTTATCCTCCAAACTGCATGTCCTCTCTCCATGTTCGCCCCTGCATTGCTCATTCACAAGGTGGCAATGGAGGCTCTTAACCATCCTCCCGTCTTTGGCCAAGGGCGGGTGTGTGCATGTGTTCCCAGGGGCGTAACAAACACCCCCGCAGCCCCCGTGGTGCGGGGGGGGGGGGCAGTCTTCAGTACATGAAGGGGGGCCCCCTCAGCTCATCGGTAGAGAGCTGTGAGTGGATTTCTCTCAGGCAGCTGCAGTCTGCAGCCTGCTCTGAGCTCCTGCTGACCCAGGACTGAAGAGAAACATTGTAACAAGTTAGAGTGGAGAGAGAGAAAGTAGAGAGAGAGAGTGGAGGGAGACAGTGGAGAGAGAGTGGAGAGATCGAGAGTGGAGACAGAGTAGAGAGAGAGAGAGAGAGTGGAGAGAGACAGTGGAGAGAGAGAACGAGTGGAGAGAGAGCCAGTGGAGAGAGAGTGGAGAGAGAGAGAGTGGAGAGGTTGGGGAGAGAAAGTGGAAAGAGAGACAGTGGAGAGAGAGTGGATAGAGAGTGGAGAGAGTGGAGTGAAAGTTGAGAGAGAGTGGAGAGAGACAGTGGAGAGAGAGTGAAACAATGGAGATAGAGTGGACAGAGTAGAGAGAGAGAGTGAAGAGAAAGAGAGGGAGGGAGATAGTGGAGAGAGAGCAGATAGACGGCCTGACTGACTCAGAGACTAAATACTGACTGACTGAGAGACTGACTGGCTGAGAGACTGACTGTGAGAGAGAGAGAGACTGGCTGACTGAGAGAGAGTGAGACTGACTGACAGAAAGAGTGACTGACTGATAGAGACTGACGAACTGACTGAGGTAGAGAGAAACTGACTGGCTGAGAGACTGACTGACTGACTGAGAGAGAGAGACTGACAGAGAGAGGCAGAGACTGACTGACTGAGAAAGAGAGACTGATTGACTGTGAGAGAGACTGACTGACTGGGAGAGACTGACTGAGAGAAAGACTGACAGAGAGAGACTGAAAGAGAGAGAGAGAGAGACTGGCTGACTGAGAGCGACTGACTGACTGTCAGAGACCGACTGACAGAGAGAGAGACTGACTGACTGACTGAGTTAGAGAGAGAATGACTGACTGAGAGACACTGGCTGACTGGGAGAGAGAGAAACTAAGAGAGAGAGACTGACGGAGAAAGAGAGAATGACGGACCGACAGAGAGAGACTGACTGACAGAGAGAATGACTGAGAGAGCGAGAGACTGACAGAGAGAGACTGACTGACTGACAGAGAGAGAGACTGACTGACAGAGAGAGCGGCTGACAGAGAGAGTCACTGACTGAGAGAAAGAGAGACTGACGGACCGACAGAGAGAGACTGACTGACAGAGAGAATGACTGAGAGAGCGAGAGACTGACAGAGAGAGACTGACTGACTGACTGACAGAGAGAGAGACTGACTGACAGAGAGAGCGGCTGACAGAGAGAGTCACTGACTGAGAGAGAGAGAGAGACTGACTAGGAGAGACTGGCTGTCTTCGATAGAGAGAGAATGACTGACTGAGAGAAACTGATAGAGGGAGAGAGAGAGAGAGAGAGAGAGAGAGAGAGAGAGAGAGAGACTGTCTGGAAGACTGACTGACTAAGAGAGAGAGACAGAGTGAGACTGACAGAGAGAGGGACTGACCGATAGAGAGGCTGACTGAGAGAGAGAGAGTGAGAGAGAGACTGACTGAGAGAGACTGACTGACTGAGAGACTGACCGAGAGAGACTGACTGAGAAAGAGACTGAGACACTAACAGAGTGAGAGAGAGAGAGAGAGAGAGAGAAAGAGAGAGAGAGAGAGAGAGAGAGACTGACCGACACAGAGAGAGACTGATTGAGAGAGAGACTAAGAGAGAGCGAGAGAGACTGACAGAGAGAGTGGAGAGAGAGAGAGTGGAGCTCAAAGCGAGGCACCAGCTTATGTTGGCGAAACTCGTCAGTCTGTCTACCTAGATTGGGATCTCTATGCTCCTGGTTATCGATCCAAGCCCAAAATACTCTCTTAGTTTCTCCTTTAGACAGCGGGATCCCTGACTCCCATGAAGATTTAAGACCAGTGGCCAAAAGGAGCCTTTTTACATTTGCTAGCGAACCAATCTTATAGGATCCCTGGAGGTTCATCACTTCTCTAAGGCCGTCGGCGTATCTAGATAGCTTGGGGGTGCGCCTTAGTCGTGCCCAATAAAGGAGGGGACGCAAAGTAATTAAATCCTTAATTGAGCGGCGACCCAAGTCGCTCAAGTGGCTTAGTGTGGGTCCTCCTGGGAAGCGAAACAAGCTCTCTAAAGAACGTGTTTTCTGCAGTGACAAGGATGTCTACGTTACCAAAGCCCCAGAGTTTGGCTCCATATAATGCACAGCCCACAGCCTTTGCAACGTAGATCTCCAGAGCTGGGGCAATGGGCCTGGTGGTTGAGGGACGGTGTTCCCTCCCTATC
The DNA here is from genome assembly GCF_964263255.1 of Lissotriton vulgaris. Classification (NCBI taxonomy): domain Eukaryota; kingdom Metazoa; phylum Chordata; class Amphibia; order Caudata; family Salamandridae; genus Lissotriton; species Lissotriton vulgaris. The sequence continues at coordinate 837,438,499 of NC_141687.1, forward strand.
ACACCCACAACCCGTTTATGGCTTAAGGCCATTTTTTCGATGTGCGGCTGACATTTCAGGTTGTCTGAAATTCTAATCCCCAAGTAATCAAAAACTTTCACACGCTCTAGAGGTACACCATCAAGTACAAGGGTGGATTTAGACGACCTACTAGGGTTAAAATAGAGGAGCTTCATTTTCGAAGTATTTATTACTAAACCCCTCACCTTGCAAAAGAGGCAGAACTGATCTAATAACTTCTGTTGTCCCGCTGGGGTTTTCGATACCAGCAGCGTGTTGTCCGCAAAAATTAATGCGGGGACTTTGACACCTGCCAAAACGGGAGCATCGGCATTAATTTCTGAAAAAAAGGAAACAACCCCGTTCACAAACAACGTGAACAGGGTTAGCGCCAATACGCATCCCTGGCGGACACCTCTGTTCACGGGAATTTTATCTGTTTTTTGTTCCTGAGTGCCCCATCTAATACGGGCATAGTTTCCATCATGCATGCGGACCAGGAGGTTCAAGATGGGCGAGGAAACTCCATTTCCTGCAAAACCGACAATAGCGGTCTCGGGGAACCAGGTCAAAGGCGGTCTTCAGGTCAATAAATGCTAGATAAAGACCGCCTTTTTCCAATGGTTACCACCTTCCAGTGTAGAAGTACCAGCCTGAAAGCCTGGTCTATTGTGCTTGTGTATGCCCTAAACCTGCCTGGAATTGCGAAATAATATTATTCTCCTCGGCCCAGCAGAGGATCCTCTCCAGGAGGACCCTGCCAACCACCTTCGGACCAGCGTCGATAAGGCTTATTGGGCGGTAATTGGCAGGGTCCCCCCTGGGCCCCTTCTTGTAAATAGGAATCACTTCAGCTCCCTTCCAAGAGTCTGGGACTGGAGATCCTTCAAGCACAGCATTATTCAAAAATACAAAATAGGTGGCCCATTGCTCGGCGTTTGCTCTAAGTAAGTCACCCGGTATACCATCTTGTCCCGGGGCCTTAGCTGTAACAATTTTGTTTATAGCCGCCACCACCTCATTTTCCCCTATGGGGTCAAAGGAACCCAAGGGGGCGGAATAGATACCATGAGGCAACTCGGGGACCCACATCTCTCCAAGATCTCATCTCCTGCATAGAGTCTCCTGAAGTGATCAAACCACTCCCCATCAGTAATATGTTTAGGGCTTTGGTCTGGGTCACGGCCATTGGTTCTTCTTACCAGGGCCCAAAAAACCTCTCCGTTCTTAGACTGGCTAGCTAACTTTAGGCTAGCCCAATGTAATTCTTCCCATGCCCTTTTCGCCTCTACGATGGCTCGTCTATACTGTAGTCTCGCCATACTCACCTGATGTTTTAGGCCTCCATGTTTCTCAGGGCCCGAAGTAAGGTTTTGTGGATAAGGAGTCAGGGATCTTAAGAAATAGGGCTTTTTCTACACTAGGGAGTTCTGCAGGTCTTCGCTACATTTATGTCTCATGAACTCTGGAGATGGGGGGGTGCTACTTTGGAGTTTCTGTTACCTCCCCGGGGTCGTAGTGAATCTGTGAGGTCAGAGGTTAACTTATCATTAGAAGGCCTCGCACGGGCTATGGTGTGGAGCATGAACGAGTCCAGCCTGAAGAATGGGTCATACAGAGACTGACTGACTAAGAGAGAGACTGACAGAGAGAGAGAGAGACTGACTGAGTGAGAGAGACTGACTGACTGAGAGAGAGAGAGACTAAGAGAGAGAGAGAGAGACTGAAAGAGAGAGAGAGAGACTGAGACACTGACAGAGAGTGAGACTGACTGACTGACAGAGAGAGAAAGAATAAGAGAGAGAGAGAGAGAGACTGACAGAGAGAGACTGACAGAGAGAGAGAGAGACTGACTAACAGAGGGAGAGACTGACAGAGAGAGACTGACTGACATAGAGAGAGAGAGAGACTGACAGAGAGAGAGACTGGCTGATTGAGAGAAAGAGACTGACTGACTAAGAGAAACTGACAGAGAGAGAGAGACTGGCTGAGGGACTGGCTGACAGAAAGGGAGAGACTGACTGACAGAAAGGGAGAGATTGACTGAGAGAGAGACTGACTGACTGATTGAGACCTACTGACTGAGTGAGACCTACTGACCGAGAGAGCGAGAGAGAGATTGACTGAGAGAGCGACTGACTGACAGAGGGAGACTGACAGAAAGAGAGAGACTGACTGACAGACAGACTGACTGACTGAGAGAGACTGACTGATTGAGAGAGACTGAATGACAGAGAGAGAGAGAGACTGACAGAGAGAGAGAGACTGACTAACAGAGGGAGAGACTGACAGAGAGAGAGACTGACTGACATAGACAGAGAGAGAGACTGACAGAGAGAGAGACTGGCTAACTGAGAGAAAGAGACTGACTGAGAGAAACTGACAGAGAGAGAGAGAGACTGGCTGAGGGACTGGTTGACAGAAAGGGAGAGACTGACTGACAGAAAGCGATAGATTGACTGAGAGAGAGAGAGACTGGCTGACTGATTGAGACCTACTGACTGAGTGAGACCTACTGACCGAGAGAGCGAGAGAGAGACTGACTGAGAGAGCGACTGACTTACTGACAGAGAGAGACTGACAGAAAGAGAGAGACTGACTGACAGACAGACTGACTGACTGAGAGAGACTGACTGATTGAGAGAGACTGAATGACAGAGAGAGAGGGAGAGACTGGCAGACTGAAAGAGAGAGACTGACTGACTGACAGAGAGAGAGAGACTGTGATGGAATTTGGGTCAAAGTGTGTATGAAGCTGTGCAATGCCTCTTAAGATTATTATTGTCTACTAATAAAAATGAATTATCAAAATTTGCTCTTTGTAGTTACATCTGCTTTTGAAATACTGCATTGTCTCATTGTCTAATGTTTTAAAACGGAAACGAGAAAGAGCAGTGGATGCACTTTTGTCAAAACTGAACGATGAGTGGGCCCGATGCTGTATATTATGACAGGAGTCTGCATCAGGAAACCCACCTAAAATTGGGCAAACTTCCCCGGCCTACTGATGGCAGGGACCCTGTAATGAATGGACCACGACCTATGATAGCCTGCTGGTAGACTAAGCCCAATCTTTAACTCCACCATCCAGTGTTACTTATAACGGCTGTATTGTTGACAGTGTCGTAACAATAGCCCTGCATCCCCTGCAGTATGGCGGGTCACTGGCCTGAGAGCTTTAGACTGGCACGGAGAATGAGGGGGGGGGGGGCCTCCATGTAGTTTGCAGTGCGGCCCCCTCAAGTTTCGTTATGCCACTGTGTGTCCACCCACTCCACTTTGCCAAAAGCTGGTGAGTAGCGGTTAAAAAATGCTTCCAGATAAGTAGGGCGCTCCCCTGGTGTTTTTAATCACGAACAGGGCAGATGCTTGTTTCATAGCACACTGATCAGTTTATGGGGATGGATTGGCAGCAGTGTCTTCATTTGAGCCTGTGGTTTCCGGTGCTCAGCACTTAGTCATCAACACCAGCGCTTTTAATGCGCACCAGTAAAGAACACATTCATTTATGGTAAGCATTGGTAGATTAAGTGTTTTGCCCAGAATTACAGGATGCTGAGCCGAGACTCGAACCTGGCTCTCCAGCTCTGAAGCCAAAAACACTGAAGCGATTTGTGCGGCGTCACTCCTCTCACAAGGCTCCTTCTTTTGTTAGGTCTCGGCCTGCCAAAGACTGCGCACATGCGCAGTTGAGCTGGCGAGATTTAATGAGGTAGAGTACTTTTCACTAGCGAGGTTAAGCCCCGCCCCTCTTTTCCACTGTTCATGCTAAACGGTGGCCAGCCATTGGAGAAGAGGTCCTAGTAACGTTCTTCTTTCTCTGTAAGCCCTGTCCTTTTCAGGCTGGCTTACTTGACTTACAGCTGCGGTAAAAGTTTTTTTATCTTCTTTATGGGGCGAAACAGATGGCCCCTTAAAGAAGATAAGAAAGTTTTTACCACACACATAAGTCAGGCTGAGTCCGTGCTCTCCTCCTCTTTGTTAGTAGATCTCCCTTCCTCTATTTCACTCTGCGCTCTGATGCCTTACATTGTGCACCGAAGGCAGAAATAACATGGGGTTAAAAATATTACAGTCGCCCATCCCTACTTTCCAGATAGTAGCAAAAACACAGCCGCAAAAGACACCTAAGAGACTCGAACAAAGGAACTCTTCGTGCTGACTTAGTTCTCAAAGGGATCTCTTGTCTTACTCGCTGCTTTGTTTTTAAGTTGGAACGCCTGCAGGATCAAATTCACAGTGTAGAATACGGTTTCTTGCTAGTTTTCCCCATCCTTACCTCCTGCACAAAGGGGCAGCTCCAACCTGTGGGATCCCGGGATGCAGTCTGGTGCTCGGGGCTTCGAGAGTGCAGCCTCCTGTTGCTCGGGGCTCCGGGGGTGCAGCCCACTGCTCCGGGGCTGAATCCTGCACCGTCCAGAACCCGGCAGCCAGCACAGGGCGTTCCACACAAGCCCGGGGAGGCAGAGGAGGGCACAAGTCGCATAGTTTTTTCCCCCCTTCGCCGTCTTTCCTTCCAAGTCCCGAAACCCTGGCTAACGCTCCGAAAGGCTCGGCTGTTGGGAGCTAAAAACAGCTCGTCGTGTTTTAGTCATTCGGCTACACCCTGAGTGTGCTCCTTTTTTCCAGTGCAGCAGCGGAGAGCAGGTGTCTGTGGGGCGCTAGCAGTGATTAGCCAGCGTGGCTTGGCACATGGGAATATACGCTGCCGGGGCTGTCCATGCGTGCATTCCACCGCGCTGTGGTACTTGTGTGTGGCCAAAATCTGACACTTGTGTGTTTTTGTCACATTCGTTTCTCGGCAGAGTTACGTGGAGTGCACTTGAGCATCCCCCAAGCACGCCCTGGGTCAGTCGTCCCTCATCCTCACAACCACACATGGAATGTGGGAGCCCGTTAATATTCATGCTTTCGTGTCACATCATGAACCACAATTTTATTGCTTTCCAACCCAGTGTACATTTCCACTGAAAGCCTTCTTTGAACCACACAGCGTCGTCACTCATCCTCACAACCTTACGTGGAATGTGGGAGCCCCGTAATATTTGTGTTTTCGTGTCACATCCTGAACCACAATTTTATTGCTTTCTAACCCAGTGTACATTTCCACTGAAAGCCTTGTTTGAACCACACATCGTCCCTCAAGGCAGACGTCCAAAAGAAACCCAATTATTATTAAATATACTTATTTTAGAGTATACATAATAGACGAAGCACTGAAGAGGTAAGGTAGAGTCTTCTTTATTAAGTCACCCACGCTCCATAACGGACACAACTGTCATCTGCCTGAGCATTCTAAAGCAGGCTCCTTTGGAACGTTCAACCAGTAACCAAGGAAAGGGGAGGAAGGGACAAACCATTAACATAAAGTTCACATTGATTGTTATTGTGAATATTTACATGAGATATAGAATCTACTTATTAAATTACAACAATACTATAATTACTGCTAGCGGTAAAATTATTACTTTTTTGATATTCATTATCATTCATCATTATTCCAATATTAAAATGTTATTCTCAAATATATGTGTATTATGTTTTATCATGTAATTTCTTTGCTATTCTGGCCACATTCCGCCTCCAAGTACAGCCCGGTATTCACTCAAAATGAAACAAATAGATGTTTTTTCTATTTCTTTCATTTTGGTATAATCGCGGCACCCGGGATTATACCAAATTTACGAGAGATATACCGGCATTTGCGAGAGATTAAGCTATTGGCATTGTAAATGACAATGCCATTTATTTATCTGTTTTCAAAACCAACACATAAATAAAAATGTTGTAATTTACAATGCCAATAGCTCTAACTTTTGTAAAGGCGAGACCGATGCATTGTAAATGATTGTTTTTACTTTGACTTTCCGCCTCGAGGAACTCTCCAGAAAGCTCTGAAAGCCTTTAGGATTCACGGCTGAAATTGGCCCAGCATTCAGTCTATGTCGCAATTCCCTCTTTCCTCGCTCTTGCCCCGCCCTGCTGTTTGGAGCCATCTCATTTACAGCATCTGCTAGAGCGTGCTCACCCTATACAGACTCAAGAAAAAAAATATTGAAATAAAGGAATTGCCAGAAGTCTGGAAGTACCAGAGCACAAACAGTCCCTGGGTGTTGCTCCATAAATAAGAAAGCGTCACCAAGGACGGAACACTCTCCCCCTCAATGCTTCACAAGAACCCCTCCTGCTACTGGTTTACTTTTTACTTTAGCAGTGTAAGACCAGGTTCAAACAACCAATCAGTAGATTTGTAGAGTGCTTCTTGTCACCACTGAAGGTATACAGGCACTGGGGGTATAAAGCACTACACAAATAACAGCACAACTTACATAATCGATTACACATCTGCCTCCTATTGAATAGTAGATGAGAGGCCACAATGTTTGGTCATACCTTGCTAAGTGGATTACTGACACTCACAGAAATTCGTGTTTGCTGTAGGTGTAGATGGATGGGTTTGTTTTTATGGATGTTTTCTGTTCCTCTGCTGGGAATTGCGCTTAATTATGAGCCTGCCCCTGCTTTCATAGTTGTATACAGGAAGGTGTTTACCAAAATTTTTTGTGTGGTAAGAGGCAGGGTTTGACAGGGTTGGACTGGGACAGAAATTAGACCTGGACACCAAAATAAAAGAAACCTCAATCAGTGAATCCTATAGCTAAAAAAGTAGCACATATTTGCAAATCAGAGCAGTTTTGAACTTGTAAAGATACGCTTTACAGAAATTTTGCAAGGTAGGGGAGAGTGTATGCCTTTGTTCTTTCGGTCGGCAATGTCTGTGGCAATATAAGGGAACTCAACAGTAAAAACTGACCTGTAGCCCTTAAACAGGTCCACAAACAGCCAAAAACCAGTCCATACACTGACCTGTCAGACCCACCCTTCTGGTACTGCCTGATTACCCTATAGGCCAGTCCAACCCTGGGGGTTGACACATTTGGATAATATAGTTATTATGTAATATGGGTCATAGTAAGAAGAGTCCAGACTAGCCATGTGGAACGGGAGAAATAAATTACAGAGTACAGAGGAAGCAGGTGTTTTTATATTTTGAGCCATAAGTGAACATTCTGCCATTCCTTCCTCACACACCAGCAAGGCTGCACCCCTCAATTCTGTGCCCTTCCGAGGAAATGCAGCTACTACTCACCACACAAGAACTCTATTCCGAGCCCTTGTCCGAGGATATATGGGTAAGGGGTGCAGAGTGGTATGCTTTAACCCCCTCTTGATTTTGGCTGACAAGCATTCTGGTGTCACTGACACATTGAGGTCCAGGCAGAACTTTCAGAAGTTCTTAATTAGGTCTGCCTAGAGTCTGTATTTCGTTCCTCCCAACTTGTTGATATTCTTGATTTTAGTCAAGTTGTCAATGTTCCGATGAACACAGCACTTTGACTTTTTCTTGTTCAGTATTTCACTGCAAACGTAGCCACCAGCTTCTTCATACCTCTTTATTGCACTCTTGCAGGTTCTTTTTCATTTTTTCTCCATTTCTCACCAAATGACTTTCTTTTCCATGTTCTCTCTACCTTTATGCTTTCTCTCTCTTGCTTTAGCCAAAATCTGACAATGAAAAATATCTCCTAATCTCAACAAATGAGTGTCAATGACCACCAGCACAATTAACCACCATGTCTGTATCTCCATCATCGGATAATCTTGGCAGAAGAAACATTGTGAGTTCACTGCTAGGCATCCTCCCTAATGTCCTTCTGTCTCTCTGTGTCCATCTGTTGTCTGATAATGTGCACCCTGTTAAACGTGGCATCCTTAGAGTGGTCTTCCGCTGGACTTTTAGTCTTTTGCCTCCACGTTTTGCTGGTTCTTTTTGTTGGCCTTAGAACTCTGAGCACTTTACCACAGCGAACCAGTGCTAAAGTGAATGTGCTTCTCCCATAAACAAGATGACATTGGTGTATACCTGATTGGTACATTTATTGTACTCCTAAGTCTCTTGTAAAGGGGTATACCATATACTCACGTCCTGTACTTCAAATGCTACTAGTGGCCTGCAGCACAGATTGTGCCACCCACAGAAGTAGCCTTTCAAACCTGTCTCAGGCCTGTCACTGCAGTGCCTATGTGTGCAGTTTCCTGCCACTTAGGCTAGGCATTTAAAACTTCTTGCCAAGCCTTAACCCCTTGGCTGCGGGCATATTCCCCTGCCGTGCTCGGGGGAAGGGGGCACACGCACAGCGACCCGGTGCTCATGACGAGCTCAGCTCATCATGAGCCACGCTGGTCGTGTGCTCATGACGAGCTGAGCTTGTCATGACCACACCCGTTTCATTAGAATGTTCGCACAGCAGGGGAATTTGCCCAGCGTGCGAGCGTTCTAACGGTCATGACAAGCTCAGCTCGTCATGAGCACACGAGAACCGTGGCTCATGACAAGCTGAGCTCGTCATGAGCGTGGGAGGGGTTAAACTCCCCTTTTACTATATATAAGTCACCCCTGAAGTAGGTCCGAGGCAACCCTAAGGGCAGGTTGCTATGTTTGTAAAAGGTAGGACATGTACTTGTAGTAGTAGTTTATTTCGCTCAATAACATGATTTAATTTATTATTTATTTTATTTTGAAAGTTTTATAGAGCGCGAACAAGACCCTTGCGGGTATCAGAGCTCTTTACAGTACATGTATATAGGCAAATCAAAAAATAAAATGAAGCAGGACCATAAGAATAACATCAGAAAGCGTAATAAACAAAAGGACAAATCAAACATTAAGGATAAACAGGACCATAATGAATAGCAGCAAAGACAATCACAGATAAAAGGACAAATCAGATATGGTGCAGAACCGGACCAGTTGGTCTGAAGGGTGATGGTAATACATTGATGATCAAATAAATAGAACAGACTGTGCATATAAAAAGCAAAGCAGTGAGGTGCACAGCAAGGGTGAAACATGCGGATCATGGTAGTGGCAAAAATTGATTAGGTTCATCGGTAGGATGAATGGAGTAGGGGTTCTCACAGTCATGTGAGGCTATGTATACGTAAATTTTGCCATATGGATGCCTTTTACTTCCAGTTTGAAGGAAGAGGTGGAGGGGTTCAGTCTTATTTCTGGTGGAAGGGCATTCCATAGCCTGGGTGCCATTCCTGAAAAGGAACGATTATAAGTTTTTTCTTGTTGAATCTTTGTGGCTTCAGAAGGAGGTTTTCCGCACTTCTTGTTGATCTTGACCCTCCAGATATTGTGAGTTTTTGTGAGAGATAGCTGGGTGCATTATGATGTAAGGCCTTGTGCGTCATGCAAGCTATTTTCATGTGGATTCTGGCTTCAAATGGCAGCCAGTTTAAAGATTTTAGGTCTGGGGAGATGTGGACCCTTCTTTTCGAGCCAGTGATGAGTCTCGCTGCCACGTTGGTGGAGGCTCTTAGAGGAGCTGTAGTGGCTTTGGGGAGACCGCATAACGAGACACTTCCATAGTCCAGCCGAGGTAGAACTAGAGCCTTAACCGCTAACTTGAAGTCTTTGGGAGGTAGGAAGGGCTTCAGCTTCCTTAGTGTATTGATCTGAAAGTTTGCGCCCTTCGTTGCATTATTAATATGCTTCTGCATATTGAGGTTACAGTCCAGAGTTATACCCAGTGATTTCGTCGAATCCACAATGGTTGTTTGAACATCAAGTGCTGTGAGGTGTTTGATCAAATTGTGCATTGTGGGGACTTTGGCGGGTGGGGCAATAAGGAGGAATTCAGTTTTTAAAGCATCCAGTTTGAGGTGATTCACTGCCAGCCATGTTTGGATGGTCTTAAGAGTATTGTTAAGGAAACTAATGTCGTCCAAGGTGTTGATCTTGAGGTAAAGTTGGGTATCTTCGGCATACATGTGAAATTGCACGTTGGATGTTTGTAAAAGATCGGTGAGTGGTTCCATGAATAGGTTGAAGAGTGTAGGGGATAACGAGGAACCTTGTGGGACTCCTAGCGTAACAGCAACTGGTTTGGACAGGGTGTTGTTGACCTTGAATTTTTGAGTCCGGTTATGCAGAAAAGAGGTAAACCATTTGAGCACTGATCCTAAGAGACCCATTCTGTGTTTTAACTGATCTATCAAGTGCTCTTGTTTGACCATGTCGAATGCTGAGGAGAGGTCTAGTAGGATGAGGAGGCATGCTTCGTTTTGATCAAGTAATTGAAGTGCATCATCAATGATGTGTGTCATGGCTGATTCCGTGCTGTTATTTGCACGGAAGCCGAATTGGTGTTTGTTTAGGAGGTTGAAGTGATCGATATGTTTTGTCAGTTGGTGATGAACACATTTTTCCAGAAGGTTGGCCAGGGTGGGAATATTGGAGATAGGGCGGGAGTTGTTTAGGTCCGTGGGGTCAGCTGTGGGTTTCTTAAGGATGGGAGTCACCTGCCCTACCTTTAGGGAGTCAGGGATGCAACCTTGTTGAAGCGAGCTGTTGATGATCTTGGTCCAGAGGGGTAGTAGCATAGGTGTAAGATCTTTAACCGCATTTGCGGGGAGAGGGTCAGTGAGGTGATTGGAAGGCTTCAGGGCATTGGGAAATTTGCCTATAGCTTCTTCAGAATAGGTGTAAAACATCACATTGAACATACAAAAACCATGAACACTCCTCTCAATCAATAAAAAGGGAATAAAGCAACATCTCATTACATATATATTATATATATATATATATATATATATATATATATATATATATACACACACACACGCTCACACACACAGACGGTTCAATTTTAAAACATAACTAAAAAAGGACCTCAATCAATGCTCTATTAAAAATAACAATAAAATATCATTAAAAAATGTCATTTCATTAAGCCCTGTGTATAATTTTGTAAAAGAAAAAGGAGGTGGAATAGCATCATACAATAATTTCTAGTCACGGCTCCAACTTTTTTTCTTTCTAGTAAACAATAGGACTAAAGTTCTTCCTTCCCCAATAAATGCTCCATCCATTTTCATGACACGTGCATGCTCTTTCCAAAACTAGATCATGTACTTTTATATTTTACATGTCCTGGTATTGACAAACGGCCTATTTCGGTTTTCACTACTGTGAGACCTACCCCGCTCATAGGCCGGCATTGGGAATTCCTTAATCAACTTTTAAATTGTAATTCCTGATCAGAGAGGAGTAGCTTTTTCAAGTTTCATATGGTTGGAATAGAATGATAAATCCTATTTACAGATGAAGTTGGATTTAACCTTACTGTTTTAGAAATGTCACTTTTAGAAAGTGAACATTTCTCTGCACTTACTGCTCTTTGTGCCTGACAACCTGTCTCCAATACATGTCTAGGTTGGCTGATAGCTACACTTTTGTGCGTTTCCTCTAGAAAGCCACATACACAGGAAGGTGTGAGGCTCCTCTGCATTATGGGCACTCATCTGCATTCTGGTGGATCGTCCGAAGCAGGGAGGAATAGGAGGGGCTGACACTTACACTTCAATAGGTAGTGTCCTGTCCACACACAAAGCACTGATTTACCCCCCCACCCTCCAGATAGCCTGGTAGACAGGAGAGGTTAGAAAGGGGTCCTTCAGCACTTTAGAGAGTTGTTTTGAAGTCACCCCCAAAGGCGGCGCTGTTTGATATAAGTACCGGGTCTCTGACCCCCTGAAATCAGACACTTCGGGATCTTGAACTGAGCCTCCATCAGAAGGACAGCTGTGCTGCTTATAAAGGACTCAACTGGACTGCTTTTCTGGAAGGACTGCTTTTCTATGTGTTGCCCTGCTGCTCCTGACTCTGCTGAAGGAGAACTGGACTCTGACTTTCCTCCATGTGATCTCCACGGGCTTGATGGCTTGTTTCCTGTTTTCTGAAGACTTAGAAAAACTAAAGATTTCCTGCAATTCTGCTGGTGCTGCTGGACTCTGCCTTCTGGGAGTTCTACCATTGTCTGACATGCCCCCTCCAAGTTCTGTGCCTCAGAACCGGGTTCTGCAACTGTTTTCTACAAAGCTGACACATCGTCAGCACTGTGCCGGTCAGAACCAACTCATCCCCCTTTGAGGTAGAGGCTACTCGACAACAGCTGCCCCGCGAAGATGCTCTGTATGGCTCGATGATGATGCATTGCCTCCACTTCAGAGAAGCTTGACGACCATGCAACGACCCGACTGCATGGAAAAGATCGACAAATTGAGCCCTCAGTGTCGACGCATTATTCCATCCAAGGTACTTTCGCAGTGGGCCCTGCTCGGGTACTGTAGACGGCCTGCCCTCCGTCGTGGTCGGCTAAACTTTGGATTTGCACTGTTCCCTTACATCCTCTAGTAACCTTTTTACGATTAATGACATCTATGTTATAGTAAACAAGGGAACCCAAAGATATGCCAGTGACCATGGATGAAGTTAAATTATTAAGGAACAAGAGGTCCCTTACCAGAGAAATGGATTAGTTATTATCTATAGAAAACAAAATAATTTCTATAGCAACCTAGAATGGGGTCACATACATAGTAATTTTAATAAATGTTTCCAAAGAAGACAGCTGAAAAAGGAAGGAAGAGGAAGAACTGTAGTGGTCTTAAATTCTCGCCGTCACACAGTAGGACAGAAATCCCTTTCCTTGATCTAATGATTCGATCCTCCCCAGATGTCCTCTTTACTTCATTATTTCGAAAACCCACTGAAAGAAACACTCTCCTGGCATACACAAGTCACCATCCTCATGCCTTACGTGACTCTCTACCATTCTCCCATATCCTTCAATTCAGGAAAAATGTCACTTACAAACATGACCACTTTAAGGAACTAAAATTCTGTGTACCAAATTACAGAACAGAGATTACCCCAAAAAACTGGTGAAACCATATATGAAACGAGCATGGTTTTGCCCATTTGAAACATTACTGAGTCCCGAATCTGCAAAAGATGCCAAACACAGCCGGATGGTTTGTGTTACCACCTTTTCACCACTATCCAAGTCAAGAAACGTATACTCAAACATTGGCCAGTTGTTAACGCGGGTAGACTGCAAATTGAAAAACCACTTTTCGCATTTCGCAAAAATAAGCGCATTAAAGATCATTTAATAAGAGCCAGTCTTCCCTCAATTAAACCATCACAGACTTAATCTGAAATTTTGGGCCTAACGCCCCGGGTGGGGCATTACAAATGCGCAATTGCAGCATCTGTCCTTTTACCTCTAACACAAAAAACTTCACTTACAATTGTATTAACATTGTGTTAAAACAATTTACAAATTGTAACACTGTAAATGTCATATATGCCATTATTTGCCCTTGTCAATTGATCTACACCGGACAGACAACTTAGAAAGTATGCATACGCATCTGCCAGCACAGGAGTCGCATCCGGTGCAAAGTGAGTGGCGCACCACTGGTGGATCATTTTCAATTAAAAGGCCACACAGAAGATGACTTGCGTTGGCAAGTGATTTCAGTGATCAAACCTCCATCCAGAGGTGCTGACATTAACTCGCTCCTGAACAAAGAAGAGTTAAAATGGATTCTTCGCACCAACAGCCTTCCTAATGGTTTGAATAGGTCAGACGACTGGACACATCTGTAACAGTCACCGAAATCCTCCTCTGTGAATTTCACTTTCAATTGAAAAATGTAGTACCTTTTTCTGACTTGTATCCTAACACATGACCCTCGATTTCAAGTTCTCAGTTTTATCTATGTGCAAATTGTCATATTAACTAAATGTAATTTTGTTTGCTCTTACAAGGTGTTGCAATTCCAACCATTACTTGTTAGTATTTGGTTATTTTTTTGTAACATATTTTTATTCGCATTTAAAGTTTGCATTAACAGAGTACACTTGGATACAGTACATTGTATTGCAATACTCTCCATTATTATATGGTACAGTGCTGTTTGTACTCTACTTAGTCTGTTTTTCTGGCCACAGTGGGGTGCCGAGTCGGATGATTGCCATATGAAACTGGGGTACAAAACTGGGGGTGTTCATGGAAATCTGGGTACTGTTGTGAGGTAAAGGATCAGGCATTGTATAAACATTGGTCGGTGCAGCTATGCCCCACTAGGGAGAACGGGGGATACATAGTCTGACGTGTTCTGATATCTGGCATTCAGATGTGACGTGGTGTATGGCACTATATGTTAGTCATTCTGCGCAGACGCCGCGGGATAAGAACTGGGGTGTGTATTTGTGGACTGGTCTGGTGGTTGTGAGGCCGTTGGTACTTGTGTATCACGGTCTGGGTTATCATGGGGTGGAGACTGTTTGAATTGGTGCAGTAACAGCGCCCATTCCATGGAAATGGGAATCTTGCGTATCCCTTTCACATCCTCCTCGTGCAATGTTTTTTCCTCTGCCGCAATCCATTTGAGTACAGCTCCCACCCATGCCGCAATCGGGGGGCCTGAGGGGGATCGCCAATACATAGCTATGCCTCGTTTGGCCAGTAAAATGGCCAACAAGACAAACCTGGTGGGTACTTTGTGTTGCTTCTGCTTCCGGAAGAAGCCCAGGGCACAGGATTCCCAGGTGGTCAGGTGTGTGAGCCCGGTGAGCTCTGAGTGATTTGTGGATATTTTGCCAGTATGCTTGTATATTTGGGCAGCTCCAGAACATATAGTAAAAATCTACTTCCTGTGCGTGACATCTAGGGCAGAGGAATCGGTTATCAGAGTAAAATCTTTGGAGGCGGGCTGGTGTCAAGTGTGCCCTGTGTAGGACATAGCATTGTATATTTTTAAATTGTGCGTTTCTGGAGACCTTCTTGGGGAATTCAAGTGCCCTCTCCCATTCCTTCTCATGCAGGGGGCACCCTATTTCTCCCTCCCAGGTGATCCGTAGGGTCTCTAGAAATCTGTTTGTGAGTTCCCGTATGGCTTTGTAAAGCCATGTTGTTAGATGTCGCCCCACCCCCATGTATAATATTGTATGGATGACTGGGTGAGTGGTTGGTTCCCCCGACGATAGGTCGTGGTACTGTCTGTAACTTTCGAGTAGATGGTGATAGTCGTCTATAAGTTGTTGGAACGGTCTAAGTTGTCCGCCCTCAAATAGCTCCTCTGCTTTGGTGATACCGCAGGTCGTCCATGTGTGGAGTATGTTGGGTGTGTAATAGTGTTTGTGTTTGGGCCAGCCGACCAGCGGCAATAGGGGTGAATACGGAGGCCTTCTTGGTGACATACGATGTATTCTTTGCATTCACTTGCGGGCCACCGTTACTTGTAGGGGGTATGGGGGGTATGTCCGTCTTTATGTAGTTCCTGGCATTAATAGGCGGCGTAATTCCGGGGTGGGCACCCGGCCGGTAGTGGTGTATGTCTCGCCTAAGTGTCTGCCTGCCGTCCAGTAGGATAGCCACTGCAGCTGTGCTGCAAGGAAGTATGATTTAAAAGACGGGCCACCTAGTCCTCCTTGAGTAGTGGGTAGTTTCAACTTTGCTAATGCTATCCTATGTCTGTTTTTCCCCCATATTAGCGAACTGAGGAGTGAGTCTAGGTCTCTGAAAAAGGTTCTGGGTGAGATTACTGGTAGATTAGTGAAATGGTACAGCAGTCTCGGGACTATTAGCATTTTGGCTATAGCCACCCGGCCGATCGGGGCCAATGGGAGATTGCCCCAAAATCCAACCGCCGACCTGATACCAGCCAATGCCCTACGGTGATTGCCCTCAAATATGTCGAGTGGAGAAGGGTAAAGACGGATCCCGAGGTATCGGAGGCCTCTGTGGTCCAGGCCACTTTCTGATCCCCGATCCAAACTTCCTGGGGGGGAAGGTTTGGATGCAGGGGGTACACCGTGGATTTATCCCAATTCACTCTCAGCCCTGAAGCGCCCGTGAATTCTGTGAGCGTCGCCCAGATGGGAGTGAGATCTGCAGTGATAGCCCAAACATATAGAAGGAGGTCATCAGCGTACATGGATACACTGTGCACAGTGTCCGCAAGTGGAATGCCCCAGTGCTGTCCCTCCTGGCGCAACCGTATGGCTAGGAGTTCTACCGTGAGTGCAAAGAGCAGGGGCGAAAGCGGGCAGCCCTGCCTCGTGCCTCTCTGCACCACGAACTCTGATGAGATGTACCACCCGATGCAGACACGTGAGGTGAGTTTGGTGTACAAGAGCCGCATGTACGCCATGAGGGTGGGGCCCAGTCCCGCTCGTTGTAGGACTGAGAAGAGGAATTGCCATGTTAGGGTATTAAAGGCCTTCTCGAGGTCCAGGATGAGGCAGGCCGCTCAAGGGTACTCGTCACCGATTTGATCTTGAACATGGAATAGTCGGTGTATATTTTGGGATGTGTTCCTGCCTGGGACGAAACTGCATTGGTCTGGGTGCACCTATGGTCATATGATTAGCGAGTATCTGTCCGCTAGTATCTTTCCCAATTTCTTACAGTCAGTGGACAGAAGTGTGGTGGGGTGGTAGGAGGCAATTTGCTGGGGATCGCGGTTTGGCTTCAGGTAAGCCACGATGACGGACTCCCGAAGGGATCTTGGCAATTCTCCTGTCTCCAATGCGACCGCGAACATTGCCACCAATCGGGGGACCAGTAAGGGGGAGAAGGTGGTATAATGTTCTAGGGGGAACCCGTTTGGTCCCAGAGCCTTATTGCGAGCTAGGGCATGAAGGGCTTGCTTAATGTTGGTAGACTGTATCTTCACATCTAATGTTGTCCTATCTGCCTCCGAAATGTTGGGGATCGTAAGAGAGTCTAGAAATCGGTCTGGTGTGCCCTGCTCGGTCAGTGTTGGGTTACGATAAACTGCTGAGTAGTATTGATGAAACGCCAGAAGGATCTCATCCTGGGACCGTAAAAGATTTCCAAAGGGGTCTATTATTTCTGTTATGGGCCGCATGACTGTGTCTTGTTTGGCTAACCATGCCAACAATGTGACGGTTTTATCTTGTTCCTTGTGCATCCGGGTCGCGTATGTGCTAAAATTGTATCGCCGGAGGTCTGCACAGCGGTAGCAAGTTGTGTTTCGGCTTTGGCAAGGGCTTGTTCTAGTGTCCGCTTTACCCTGGCTCTTTGTTTAATGCATTCTCCGCGGGCCACTACCTTGAATGTGTCCCACTCTGCTAATGTCGAGGACGCTGTCCCCGCGTTATGGGCGAAGTAGTCTTGGATACTTAGTCCCTGTTCATGTGCAAAGGTTTGGTCCATTAGGCAGTCCTGTGGTAGTCGCCATGTGGGGACAGGGGGGTGTGGAGGTCTTCAATTGAGTCTCAGGACGTGGGTGTCATGGTCAGAAACAATCCTACCCATGTAGTCCGAGTGGTGGATTAGTATTTGATTATTTTTACAAACTGTCGCAATTATATTTCCTTCCTATGTATTGAGTATGTGATTCCATATGGACTGTCATATGCAATATATCTTGTGGATCTCCATTCACATCTTGGGGGTAGATGTAGCACGCATTTTTGCGTTCGCAAAAGGACAGATTCACAGAATCTGCACATTTGCGAACGCAAAAATTGCTATTCCTATGCAGCAAACCCAATTTTGCGATTCGGTAACCTGTTACTGAATCGCAAAATGGGTTTGCGATTTGGTATTAGGAAGGGGCGTGTTTAGGGCGTCCCTTCCTAATACCGAATCGCATTGGTATGTATGAATGTTTTGTGACCGCAATTGTGGTTGCAAAACATTCACATTTCACCACCTACTTCAAGAAGGTGGTAACCCATTCTCAAATGGGAAGGGGTACCCTAGGGACCCCTTCCCCTTTGTGAATGTTTGTAAAACTATTTTTAACCTCTTCCATGCTCATGACGAGCTGAGCTCGTCTTCCATGCTCATGACGAGCTGAGCTCGTCATGAGCCACAGTGCTCCGGTGCTCACTACGAGCTCAGCTCGTCATGACCCGTGGAACGCTCACATGCAGGGATAATTCCCCTGCTGTGCTGAACGTTCCACTGAGCCAATGCACCTGTGACGAGCTGAGCTCGTCATGAGCACAGTAGCTCATGACGAGCATGCGGGCGCTGTGCGCGCCCCCCTCACCCCCAGCACCGCGGGGGAATAACCCTCGCAGCGAAGGGGTTAAGATCAGGCAGTGGTCCTAGGGACCACTGCCTGCTCTTAAAAAATGAAACTTTTAATTTTTTGTTTTGTGAAGCATCTCGTTTTCCTTTGAAGAAAATGGTCTGCTTTACAAAAAAAATGATTGTTTATTGAAAAGCAATCACGGAGATGGTTGTCTGCTGATCTCAGCAGGCCACCATCCATGTGATTTTTGCGATTCCTAGGGGGTCGCAAATTGCGACCTACCTCATTAATATTTATGAGGTAGGTCATTTGCAACCCCTTAGGAATCGCAAAAGGTGTACTATACACCTTCATACATTGCATTTTGCTACTTCTTAATTGCGAATCCTTGTGATTCGCAATGAGGGAATAGCAAAATGCGGGCTACATACATCTGGCCCTTAATCTTTATTCTTGCCCTACTTGATCACACTTTCCTTCTTTCTTGCTCTCTTTTCTCTTTCTAAGATGGCCACCAACCTTTTCACTTCAGATCCCTGATTTTAATGCCACGCCCATATTCAGCCGTACAACCTTTGAGAGAGCCGCACATTACTGCCGCTCTTCATCTGCGAGGCATTTCCTCACTGCTCGGAGCATCACATTGCTGTCTGCTCGCAATCACTCTGCGCCCATCACAGCATGGCTCCTGCACCGGCTCATAGCGATCTTCGCTTCTAGTTCTAAAGATTTTCCAGCATCGGCACCGACATTACAGAAGGAAATGCCGTTTTCACCACTTAGGTCTTTTGGGCTTTTCGTGACTAGTCCCTGATCGCCATCCTCATCTTTCCTTTCTCCCTCCCTCCCTACCTTCCATTAGTGTATACGCTTCAAACACGCTGAGCAAGAACTTTCGTGTTCTGGATCTACATCTTCACACCGGTAAGGAGCTGGACTCTATTCTTCAGATGGGCAATCTCATAGCCCTTCGTATGGTTGCCTCTCTCATATGTATATTCCTTCACTGCCAATGCTGAGCCTATTTACCCCTTCCTTACCCGTGGCAGCACGCTGGAAGTAATTCTTGGGTCCATCCGAAACAGGTTAGCAATTTCGGCATTTATTTCCCCATGCATATATTCTAAGTCCTGATGATGATCCCCATATTTCAATGTGGGATCGAAACGTCGTCGACCGCAAAGCACCATGACTATAACCACTGTTTTATTGAGATATAAATAGCATGGGCATTATTGAGCATTATTTGGTGCTAATTTAATATTTATGGCACCTGCCTGCAAATTTCTGAGTATTATATGTATATAATTTGTACAGTTCTTCCTGTCCCTTCCTTTTCAGCTGTCTTCTTTGGAAACATTTATTATAATTACTATGTATGTGATCCCATTATAGGTTGCTGTAGAACTTATTTTGTTTTATACAGATAATAATGTGTCTTTTTCTCTGGCAAGGGACCTCTTGTTCAGTAGCGACTTCTAAGCACTGTTTTTACATTTAATCTTTAAATATTCATATTTCGACTTCTACTGATTGAATTTTTATAATGTCTTGTTTTACTCAGATAAATATTCTTTGTCTAAACCTGTTTGGAGTCTTTTTGTGGTGTATCCATTGTGTTGCTCTGTGTGTGTGTGTTGTACAAATACTTTACACATTGCCTCTTTAGAAAAGTCTGGCCGCTCTGTCCCAAGCTACCAGAGGGTGAGCACAGTTTATCTTTTAGTGTATATCTAGCTAACCCTAACTAGAGTTGTGGTTCCAGCCTCGCCTGGGTGCATAAATAATGTCAAATGTCAAATAACAAAAGCTTTTATATAGCGCAACAATTCACCAAAAAGGTCTCAGGGCGCTTGGCAGAGAAACGGCAATTAACCATTGCAGGGAGCAAAAAGTGGGTGAGAGGGAGATTACTTAGGAAAGAGACAGATTTTCAGGCTCCTGCGGAACGCTAGATGGTTAGAGAGAGACAGCAAATGGGAAGGCAATTTGTTCCATAGCTGCGGTGCCAGATAGGAGAAAGCCCTGCATCCATTTCTGGAGGTACGCGCCTTAGGTTGAACAAGAAAGGACTTCGTGCTTGAACGTAAAGTTCTAGACGGTTTATACCACGCTAATTTCTTTGCCAGGTAGGTGGGGCCTGTACCATAGAGGAGTTTGTGGGTGAGATTTAGGATTTTAAACTGACATCTTTGCCGCACTGGGAGCCAGTGTAGTTTTTTTAGGCTAGGTACAGAGGCAGACCTTGGAGGTAATCCCAGTACCAACCGGGCTGCCGCATTCTGTAATATTTGGAGTTTAGTAAGCACACCTACATTGATTGACATAAACATGGCATTACCATAATCTAGACGCCTGATAATAAGCCTCTGAACCAGAGGTTTTCTTGCCTCTAGGGGTAGCCATTTAAAGATTTTACGCAGTTGTTTAAGTATACCATAACATATGCCTGATATTTGGTTCACATGTGCTTTCATTGAAAGAGTGCTGTCTAGCATAATGCCCAAGTCACGTACCACTTCTTTTGGCTCTGGGCAGGGACCAAGTTCGTGAGGCCACCACTCCTGGAACCAAATAGTTTTGGCTGAGCCAAATAGCAGAATTTCGGTTTTGCTATAATTAAGCTGGAGCTTGTTATCACTCATCCATCTCCTAATATGAACCATGCACTGCTTGAACCTTAGACATGTGTCCGGACACCGAGAATTGCAGGTAATTAATACCTGTGTATCATCCGCATAGGATACTGTGGAGAAGCCATAACATTTTATGATATTGGCCAGTGGGGTCACATATAGGTTGAACAGAAGGGGGCTAAGAATCTACCCCTGAGGTACCCCCACAGTGAGAGGCCTATTTCCAGACACATGGGTGTCCATTTTGAGATGGGTATAGCGGCCGGTGAGATAGTCTTCGAACCAGGCTAAGGCATTGCCCCTGACACCAATCTCCCACAGACGATGTTTCAGAATGCTGTGGGAGATGGTGTCAAAGACCGCCGATAGATCCAACAGGATCAGAATTGCTGACTCACCTCTATCCAGGGAGAGCCGAATGTTGTCCACTATCTCAATGACTGCGGTCTCTGTACCATGTGCGGCGCGAAACCCTGACTGTGAAGGATCAAACAAAGCATGTGTCTCAATATAGGTGGTAAGTTGTTTATTCACCAGATGTTCCAGTACTTTCCCAAAGAATGGTAAAAGGGATATAGGCCTATAATTGGATAGGGTGGAAGGGTCACTGTTGGGCTTCTTGAGAATAGGCTTGACCTGGGCTAACTTCCAGCTGCTAGGAATAGAGGCACTTTCAAAGGAGCGGTTATAGACGTTAGTCAACGTGCCAGCCAAAACCGGGAATATCCCACTACATCTAAGAGGAGGCAATAAATCGGTAGGAGAACCTGATTTAATTCTTTTTAGGGCTTCTAATACTTCGTCCGAAGTGATAGGCTCAAGTTCAGTTAGAGACGGAGGGTGAGTAATGTCAGTGAAAGCCATGTTCTCTTGAGATACTGTGCCTGACATGGGCCTATCCTGATTATCTACTGGGAAAGAGGAGTAGATTGACTTGATTTTGTTGTCGAAATAACAAGATAGTGAATTTACCCACTCTGAGGTGGGACTAAAAGTGGAGCGCTCCACTAGGGGGGGAAGTGAACTCCTTCAAGATTTTATACAGTTCTTTGTTTGACTTGGCCGCTTTATTTATTCTTTGAGAAAGGTAGTGTGTTTTTGCTTTCTTTATGTTTTTTAGATATTTAGAATGAATGAGTTTATATTTATCGCGGTCTTCTTGCGTTCGGTTCTTCCGCCAGCATCTTTCAGCTGTTCTACAAGTCGCTTTCTCACACTTCAGGTCCTCAGTGAGCCAAGGTGAAGCAGTGCTCTCAGCCTCAACAGAGGTTTCTGGGATGATTTCATCTAGAGTGTTTTTTATAGATGTTTCCAATTGGGTTACCATAAGTTCGATGTTCTCATGGTTGTTACTGGGAGGTATGAAGTGAGACGAAAATGCCTCAGGAGTTAGTTTATGCCAAGGACGGATAACTACTATTTCTTTCTGAGTGGTTGTCCTTGACCCTAGTGGTATAGGTAATTTAAAATGTATTAAAAAGTGATTGGTCCAGGTCATAGGCATGGGTAATTCACAAATAAAATTGGCAAAGTTAGTAAAAATTAAGTCTAGGGAGTGGCCAGCTTGGTGGGTGGGGCCGGTTACCCTTTGTGTAAGACCCAATGTGTCCAAAGAGGCTATGAGATTACAGGAATATGTGTCATGCAATTGTTCTGCGTGATGATTAAAATCACCAAGCAGAATAAAATTATCAGTCGCCAGTACATGCGATGCTAACAGATCTAAAAGGGTATTGGCGAGCCAGCCAGGAATCCCATTTCTAACAGGTCCTTAACACATTTCTGTCAGTGCTGGACTTGGGCCCACCTGCCCTTGTTGTCTCTGTCTCCCTGAGCTATGCAACCATTCCTCCAGCCTCTTCTATACACAGCATCCCAGACAGTCTCTGCACCCCTTGTAAATCTGCACATGGTGTATGTATTATATTGTGCCCCTGTAATGTATTGATTATTGTTTCCATTAGCGCTCATCATCCCTGCCAACCACTAACTACATATTTCTAAATGTATCTGCAAAAACATTTGATATGTTTGTGTGTTAGGCAATACTCTGTGCAATGTTTCTTGTCAAACTCATGCTACATTCTCCCAGGGCTACTTTTCCAGGGCGTGTCTGTATCAGGGCTTAATTTGTAAAAAAAAAAAAAGAAAAAAAAAGTGCCAGCGCCGCCGCCAGTAGGCCTCTAGGCCTCTGCAGATTGCACCACCTATTGCCCCTGCCAGTGCTGCCAATGACAATACCTAAACCACTACTAACCATAGCACTGCTACAAGTGTGACCATTCAGACTGCTCAACGCATCCATAGCTATAAGAATGCTTGTGCCGCGGGTATTCATTGTTTTTAATGTATATTAAATTAATAAATAACTGTTGTTCTGCTCATCTCTAAATTATGCAAACAGTGCCACCATGTCGCAGCAGTAATAAGTGCCAGTGTTGATAATTAAGTGCCGGTGGGGAGTACCGAAAACCACCAGCTCAAATTAAGCACTGGATCTGTGTTAGTGTAGGCCCTCAACATTAGATACTCAGTCTGAGCCGCACCTCCCCAGAGTATGTATATCTGTCAGTTCTGCCTAGGATACTGCGACCACTGAACACATGCCACTGATTTTCCCAGCCCAGAATGGATCTGGCTATTTTTTGATAATAATGCATGCGTACCCTGAACACGTTGCAGCGGTCTCTGCTTCTGTGAGCCTCTCGCTGTTCTGGCCTATACAGCATCGGGCAAGGCTCTATGGGCTGACCTGACAGGTCATTGTGTGGGCCGGTTTTCTGGCTGTTTGTGGGCCGGCTTTATGGTCTGCTGGGCCGTTTTTTTGCAGTTGATTTCCCTGATATTAAAACAAACATTGGCACCAGCAAGTTTAAATCCATCAAGTCTCCCATATGTTGCAAAAAACTAATACAGCGTGTCTTTACAAGATCAAAACTTCCCCAATTTGCAAACGTGGCCCAGTTTTTAACTATAAAGTTCATTAAAGGGGCCACTTTTATTTTGGTGCCCGGGCCTGTTTTCTGTCCGGTCCGACCTTGTCCGTGTTAGGATTGTGCGGGCCCTGCCCACCCTAGCGGTGCTCTCAGGCAGCCCACCTCCCCAGAGTATGTCCGTCCGTCCGTCTGTGATATGTCAGTCCATCCTGTGCCCTGACGCATGCCGCGGTCCTCCCGGGGCCGCCTCTCCTTCCTGTCTGGGGACTGCTCTTCTCTGGCCCGGGACTGGCCCGCGTCCCATCTGATCACACTGCCGGAGTCGTCCTGGCCTCTTTCCTCGCGCCGCCCTGAGGGGACCGAGCAAGGCTTTCGGATGAAAGTCTGAGATTAGCGCGTCCAGCCTGTCTCCGAACCCACTCCCTCTGCTGGCGCCGCGCCAACCGAGCTGTCCTCTCTGCAGCCTCACCCTCGGCTTTAGAGCCTGCTTTACCCAAAACGCAGATCACAGGAGGGGCGGCGGGGACCAATGGAGAGCGGGAAGGGGAGGCCAGTGGTAGAGGGGCCTCTCGCGCTCATGCCATTCCACTCCGTCCTTTACTTTCACCTTCCCTACTCTCTCCCCTCCTTTGCCTCGGTCACATCCTGAGTCCTGGCCCCTCCCAGGGGACCAACCACTTCTAATGCCCTACAAACCCATGGGTTTGCTAGACCAGCGATGGTCCTTGCACAGAGCCCACTGGCTGCACTGTGTGATGAGTCCTGCTCTCCTCCACCCAGCATCAATGTGGCGCATTTCTTTTTTAAAGAGCTCTATTGAATTTTCTATATAACAGGGCCCTGTAGAGGGGTGGATTAGCGGTGGATTAGGACTGAATCATTCCTCTACAATGACGTGATATTTATCATTGCAAAAGAGATTTAATCTGTGTACTCTTCGTTTCAAACTGTTTTCTTTTGTGACCCCAGACAGAACAAACAGAGCATTAGAACAAACATAAACAGATCAGCCACAAAAGACAGCACAACAATGTAGCGAACACAGAACATTCCTTTAAAAAAATTGAACAAATGATAGCAAATTCTGGTAACGTGCATCAGAACTGATGTTTCTCTTTTCCAACAGTTTTGTAGTCCAAAGCGACTCACCCATTCCTTGCCTGTCGTTTTTCAAAGCACAGTGGATGTCTATCAGTGTTTTATCCACAATACATCCAGAGGTCGTCCAATAGAATCCACATATATCATTTGATTTCATTTATAACACCTCTTTTGTGCTCGCTACATATTTATGTTGTTCTTTTGTGGCTGATTGGTTTATGTTTGTTCTAATGCTGTGTCACAAAAGAAAAACGCTTGGAAAGAAATGTATACATATTACATCTGTTTTTTTCTGTGATAAATAACACAGTTATTGTTGAGAAATAATTAGTGCTTAATTTGAGCCAGTGGTTTCCGGTGCTGAGCACCTGCACTTAATTCTCAACAGCACTTATGACGGTCTGCCACATGATGGCCCTGTTTGTCTTATTTACAAATTAGCACAACTTCAATTGTTTATTAGTTTAATATACATAAAAATGACTAACATCCGCCACCAAAGCCATTGTTATAGCTTTGGGGGCCTGAAATAGTCCGGTTTGTAGGACTGTGAGGGTTAGTGGTGGTGTTGATAATGTCATTGGTAGAGAAGTGTGGCGCAGCAGCCAGGGCGGCTGACTCCGGAACGCGGGTCTCACGGTTCGATCCTTTCTCTTATACAGTACAATGTACCCAGGCTCTGCGGAGTTACTTCCCTGCTTTTAACCATTTTATTGAATTTCCAGCATTAACATTGAGTAACTGAATAGTGCCGGTATGAGCCATATTTGCCATTGGGTTATAACATTTAACACAAAAAAAGAACGTGGTCTAAATAGGAGTCCCCTGACTGGGCTGGGTGGGCCAAAGAAGTTTGAGCCATGAGGTCACCAACACAACACTGATGAGAAAATGCAGAAAAATCTGAGACCCAGACATCAGTACACCCACCAGTTTCACATTTACAGTGGAGCAATCCGTAAAGGAAAGAAACATTCCTCTCGCCCCTCCATCAGGGCTTCAAGGAAAATCCTCAGGATTATGTTAGAATTCTATAATCTGACAGTTTGCCCAGGGAAAAAGGCCTCTTGCACGAATATTCTATGTGCCCTTGCCTCTCACTTCCTGGGAAAGGCCAAAGAGCTACACACTTTTTCTGAGCTCACAGATGAGACGAAACAGCAAAAATATGCACCTTGATTCAGATTTGCTGACAACTGAAATAACAAGCATTGGCATAGCCAATAGGTCTCGCCTGTGGGACATTATAAGTGTTTATTTAGCCATGCAACAGTTGATGTTGCACCAAGAATATTATGCTGCAAAATTAAATACTTATAAGGTCCTAAAGGCGAGACCTATTGGCTATGCCAATGTGTGTTATATAGCGCTACTTGTCAATGAAATGAGATTCCATTCAGCCCTGCTCCAGCTTACCATTTCTGTACTTAGCTCCTCATCAAATAAAGTAAAATGACAACAGGACGCGAAACCGGGGAGGGCATAAGCGGCACAAAGCAGTGAATGCAGTGCCACGAGCGGGCAGGCGCAGGTCGGGCGCGGACCAGGAGCTTTGCTGATTAGTGTTTCACCCACACTTGTCACTTTATCCATCTACTATACATTTACAGTCACAACCCCAGGCTGGGGTATGGCGAGGGATGTTGTTGATCCACACTAGGCAGTTAGTGGACTGCGAGGCAGCTGCAAAGCGTAAAATAAAGGAGGCCAGGCAGGTCCAGCCGCAGCACTAGCCTCAAGTGTTTGGAAAGAAAATACAGTGCCTTGCCTCGGAGTGCTCGTGCACCACTCTGTATCCACGGCAATCTCCCTTGCTTTAGGTATTCCTAACTCAGAGCTCTCTAGCGGCCTGGGTCTTTCAGCGCGTTTAACAAAATCCAAAAGAAAATCTGTAACAACTCCCTACATGTAAGACAGTGAGGCTACTTTCACGGAGCGCTTGATCCAGACCCAGGGTAAGGAAATAACCCAAAACTATCTATGGACTCCCACCGGCCACCTTACCATCTGCAATATGTAGTTGACCATTTTTGTGCAAAAAGCGCTATGTATCCAGGCCCCCTCACATAAGAACATAAATGTAAAGTCCAGTACAAAGTCCCCCGACACTAGTGCAAGCTCAGCAGTGCCTAAATAAAACCACTGGTCAGTGCGTCCACGCAGAGAGCGCTATATCCGGCCAGCACTTACAAAGCTGTTACCTCGGGACTTCCCAGTCTGATGGTCGGTGATGACTACGGCCTCCTCGATGTCCCCGAACACCTCAAAGTACTTCCTGGCAAGGCGTCTGTAGTGTGGTAGGGGAGGCCACGAATAAAGATCTTGGTCATGGTGGTATCCTTCTGCAGCGTGTGCAGGCGGCGGGGGGACTGTGCAATGGCAGGCGCTGGAGCAGCATGAGACAGAGACTGTGGGCACACGTTGGCGGCGCTGTGCGGGGGAAGAAGAGCTCCGAACGGGCAGGGCAGAAAGTGGGAGCAGGAAGCATGCGTGCCCTACACCGCCGACCCGATGTCCGTGAAGGCGGCAAGCGAGTGCAGGCCCGTGAAATAAACAAGTGGGAGGGAAGGGTGGAGCGTGGCCAAGAGCAGGGCCTGGGGCAGGCAGGTTGGCAATCTGGAAGGCGATATCTGGGACGGCAGCGGGCGAGTGCAGGCCCGTGAAATAAACAAGTGGGAGTGGTGGGGGGAGAGTGCCCAAAAGTGAAGTGACGCCCGGGGAATGCTTCTTAACGCACGCCCGTGAAATAAACAAGTGGGAGGGGTTGCGGGAGTGCACAGGCAAAAGTAAGCAAACGCGGCCACGCTAATTTCAGACAGATGGCCATGGCGCCCCGTTGTTCGCTCCCGCAAGGTGGATGCCGCCACACGCACGAGTGTGAGGAAACGTGCAGACCGATTTCTAAAGGTCATCTCCTAGAGCATCGCATGCGCGCTGCGCTAGGCTCAACCTAAAAAGTATAGTTGCTTCCTCCCCAACTCAGAATATTCTATTAAAGAACTGGTGTTACACAGTAAAAATTCAGAATTGCTTGGCCACCCACATTCCCTTGCAAGTAAGTAAGTCAGGAAAAGACTTATAAAGCACGCAAATGCTCGAATGAGTCTTGGGGCTAGCATCAGACAGCGAGCCCAGTAGGACCCTCAAGGAAATCCTAGTTATTAAACTTAACATGGAGGCAGCAGTAAGGTTGAGCAATGTTTCTTTCTGTACTTGTACCATGACAAAACTTGCTTATTTGTGCAGTCATTAAAACACTTTTAAAGAAACCAGGTCTTGGTGCTTCTAAGCAAGCAAAGACAGACCAGATAGCAAACTGGAAAAACTGATAGAAAATGCAGCTCATACTCAAATGCTGGAATTTACTGAAAAAATGACAGCCTCCTCAGCAGTTTAAAATCTGTCCCACTATCTACCTTGCATTAATTTAGAAAACAGACTACACCCAGTGGATTCATTCTACTGATTCTTCCAGACCTGTCTTCTGTATTTAATACCCACCAAGATTGTGTGAATGGACTTTATCTAGAAGCACAAAAATGTATCCTAAAATTGCAATGGGTTGCATACTTCACAGCGACACCTTAAACGCTGGGATCACATTATCCTATCTCTGTTAAATCTGGTTAAGCTTCCGGTTAAATGCTGAATCAGTTTTAAGGCTCTTTGCGTGCAATAACATAACATAAAATAACACGTGTATTTGTAAAGCTCACAATCTCCCTGAAAGGTATCTGGGTGCTGATATAACATGTTCATTGTTACCCAACTCAGTGGTACTCATTTAATCAAACTCAGAATAATGAAAGGCTGAGCGACCAGCTGTGATTCGACCTGTGGTGATGACGTCAAACACAGATCCCTGGAGTAGATGCATTATTAGTCTGCTGATCCACTACCCCTGGCGCATAAGAAATCTTGCACTCCAAGGAATCGAGTCAAAGTTACACCAGCCCAGCGAAAATTAAATAGATCGTAGATGTAGCCTACCCTCCAACTCACTCAAACTAATACATGTGCCACGCTTCAAAATATCAATGAATATCAAAATATTATTCATTTTCGGTCCAAGACAGCAAACTTTGAAATTCCCTGCTGTAAAAAAACTCGGATTTTTTTTGCACATTCCTCCAGCTTTCTTCGCTTTTATGTACCTAGTTTGCAAGCAGTTTCCGCCCTCTGAGCACTGACAGCCTGCGAAACACCTTTTAGTGCACATATTTTCACCTCATAAAACAGGTCGACTGATGGACAAACAGCAGGTGGCGTATTTGTCTTTTGGATCAGTTCAGGTTACAACTGTGCCAGTGGCACAAATGTGCAATATTGGACACAATGTGGCCTCATACCACCTACATGTGAGATTTAAAAAAAAATTACAGATGGGCTGGAAAGTAGCCATGTGTTTTTGCGGCCAACAAACTGGACAGGCTTAGGCTTAACTTTGACGATAAATAAGTCAACTCTAAAGTGTGCCCTGGAGCCTGCAGACCCAGTTACATAATGTTCAGAAGCAGAACACGTATAAATTGTACTTACTCTAACATAAACCAAAATGCTAATTGGCTTCATAGCAGGTTTCCAAAGACTGCACAATGTTTGAACATTACATTTCATCTCTAGAATTAGAAATAAACTAAACATTTCATTCTTGTGATATTCCACTAAATAATGAAATGTTTATTCAGTGTTAAACGTAGTTGTGTTCTGTACAAATACCACAGAAATAATTTCTAGAAAGGTTAAACATTTCTGCATAACAAACCTGGCTTCCAAACCGGTTCAGAAATGAGATTTCTCCAGCCTCAGATCTCTGGCTAGAAAGGTGTAAAGGTCCCTCATCCAATCCTCTACCTGGAGGAAGGTGTACCTTTTGGAGCAGCAGAACCGCCAGCTCTGGGGCAACTGGCAGAAGAGGAAGGAAATATTATTGCAAAAACTAGTGGGCAGTTGTGATGTCAAAGGGCATACTGGGACAGCTTACAAAACTAAGACAGGCTGGAGTCCATGTCATCTGGATTCACCTCTCAAAAACAAGACACAGTGGGGGAGGAGGTTGGAAAACAGATTGCTGCTAAAACTAAACTAATAGCCAAAGAGCCTGTAGGAGGTGTACTCTTGTCACCCGAGGAAGGGTTGAGGAAAGAACTAGTTACTTACCTGTACACTATGGTTCTCCAGTATTATCTTTCATAGATTCACATGCTTGTATCTTCCCCGTCGTCATGGTGGGAGTCTCCCGGTAAATAATAATCATAGCAGTAGAAGAAAAAACTGCCTGAAACCATAGAGTAGTGAAACCAGAGGGTAACCTCTCCTCCTCATTATGTGGCCCAAACTACAGCCAATCAGCAACCAGCCCCAGCCTACACCATTCCCAGCAGAGCCACCATACCTCAGATTTCCTACCGCCCAAGAGTGAGCTATACGGGAAAACCAGAGATAAAAGGTGGTCTACCTAAAGGAAACGGGGAGGCGGGCGGGTGCATCTGAATCTATGAAAGATAATACTGGAGAACCATAGTGTATAGGTAAGTAACTAGTTCTTTCTCCAGTATTCAATCTTTCATAGATTCACATGCTTGTATCAGAGTAGATAGCAGTTCCTGTAGTTAGAGCGTTTCTAGGCTAGACCCCTTTCCTATCTCGGGGCTGTGTGCCATAAATTGCTTCTATTAAAAAGAACTTTTCACAATACCAAGGCATGATCAATTAAACATTGCCACAATAATTATTTGCGTAAAGAGAAAAAACATATTATATAGTAAGAAAAATATGCAGAATACAATTCATAAACATGTACCTTATTTAAAGAGATGTCGCAGAACTGCCTGTCCCACTGCTGCATCTGCTTTCCATTCCGTGTCCAGACAGTAATGCTTGGTGAATGTGTGAGCAGTCGACCAGGTTGCTGCTCTACAAATGTCTGGAAGGGGTACTCCCGCTAGCAATGCAGACGACGTCGCCATTTTCCGCGTATCATCGGCACGGACTTTCCTGCCGAGAGGTCTTCCTGCTTTCTCATGACAGTAGCCAATAGCGGAAGCGATCCATCTGGATATGGAGGAACGTGAAAGGGCCAGCCCTTTTCTGACCCCTGAGTAAGCAACAAACAGTTGTTTTGATTTGCGAAAGCTTTTTGTCTTTTCAATGTAAAATTTTAGGCATCTGCCAATATCCAAAGTATGCAGAGCTTTTTCAGCCGCTGTGGATGGATTTTTAAAATATGTAGGCAGGATAACAGGTTAATTCAGATGAAAATAAGAGGGTATTTTAGGCACAAATTTAGGGTTAGTTCTTAGCATCACCTTATCCGGCCTGAATTGAATGAAGGGGTCCAATATTGAAAAAGCTTGGATCTCGCTCACTCTTCTGGCTGATGTGAGCGCCAACAGTAATGCCACTTTCCATGACAAGAATTGCAATTCTGATTTGTGTATGGGCTCGAAGGGAGCTTTCATCAGCTGCGACAATACCGTGTTAAGCTGCCATGAAGGTGGGGGACGCTTGACAGGAGGAAACTTCCTGAACAGCCCTTTCAAGAATTCCTTGATTAGTCTGTTAGACCACAAGGAAGGGCATCCTGGTGATCTTCTATATCTGGAAATTGCCGCTAGATGGACTTTAATAGACGAGTGCGCCAGTCCTGATCTGGCTAAATGCAGCAAATAAGGAAGGATTTGCTCAGCAGAGGACGTTAAGGGATGCACTGCATTAGCAACGCACCAACTACAGAATCGCTTCCATTTTGCCATATATGTCCTGTTGGTAGACAGCGCTGCGGAACTTTGCAGTATTTCACGACATTCCGGAGTGATATCTAGGGACTGGAATTCGTGCTCGAAAGGTTCCAAGCGGACAATCTTAGCGAGGTCAGTTGGGGATGAAGTACTTGGCCTCTGTTCATGGAAATCAGATCCCTGGTTATCGGAAGCTGTATTCTTGGTTCCACCGACAACTGCAGAAGCTCCGTATACCAAAACTACCTCGGCCAGGCCGGGGCTATCAGTATTATCTGGCAAGGCTCTGATCTCATTTTCCTCTGTAGTCTGGGAATCAAGGGAAAGGGAGGGAAGGCATAGGCAAACATCCCTGTCCATCGGAGCTGAAGTGCGTTCCCCCTCGAACCTTGCTGAGGGAACCTGCTGGCATAATGACTGCATTTCTTGTTGCTCTGAGTTGCAAACAAGTCCAGATCTGGTTTGCCCCACACTTTGAAAATCCGATTCAGCTGGACCTGGCTGATTTCCCACTCGTGGCAAATGTCGGATGACCTGCTTAACAGATCCGCTTTTGTGTTGTCTACTCCTGGAACATGTTCCACTTGCAGCGTTATGTTTTGACACAATAGCCATTTCCAAATTCTTTGTGCCAGAATCGACAAGGGTTTTGATCTCGTTCCACCCTGTTTGCGCAGGTAAAACATTGTTGTTGTGCTGTCTGTCCGCACTAAAACCGATGAACCTTGGATCCTGGGAAGGAAAGCCTGGAGGCCCAGGAAGACCGCTTCCAATTCCAAGAGATTGATGTGACGTTTCGCCTCTTGAGGAGACCAAAGGCCTTGAATTTCCAGGTCTTGCAGGTGCGCCCCCCAACCTCGTAATGAAGCGTCTGATGTCATGACGTAGCTTGGTGATTGTGGTTCGAATGACAGGCCCTTTGTTAGGTTGCTCCTGATACCCCACCATGACATTGCCCGCTTGATCTGACAGGTTATGACCAGCTTGTCGTCGAAGGAACCCAGGGCTTGGACCCATTGCTTGTCCAGGGCTTCCTGTAACGGTCTCA
This sequence comes from Lissotriton vulgaris, assembly GCF_964263255.1. Lineage (NCBI taxonomy): Eukaryota > Metazoa > Chordata > Amphibia > Caudata > Salamandridae > Lissotriton > Lissotriton vulgaris. The sequence goes on from NC_141687.1 coordinate 837,470,894, forward strand.
TCTGTAAACGGCAGTTGGGGATCAGCGGAATGCAAGAGGACATCATTCCCAGTAATGATTTGAATATCCTGATGGAAGTGGACTTTTTTGCTGCTAGGGATGCAGTCAGATTCAAGATTTTCGTTACCCTTTCCTCTGAAGGGTAAGCCTTCATTTCTTGTGTTTTCAAGATTGCTCCTAAGAATTGTAGAGCACAAGTCGGAACAAAAGATGATTTTTCTTTGTTTATCCGAAGACCTAGTCTTTGGAAGAGATCCGTGCACTTCCGTAGAGATCTCTGCGTTGCTTGGAACGATGGTCCTTTTACTAACCAGTCGTCCAGGTATGGGAACACCTGTAGACCTTGCTGCCTTAAATGCGCCGCTATAGGAGCCATGCATTTTGTGAAAACTCTGGGGGCAGACTTCAGACCGAAAGGTAAAACTCTGAACTGATAATGGCGCCCCGCCACCATGAATCGCAGATATTTTTTGTGCTTTTTGTGTATCGGAATGTGGAAGTATGCCTCCAGCAGGTCTAGAGAGACCATGTAGTCTCCTTTGCGAAGCAGTAGCAGAATTTCCTGCAAGGATAGCATACGGAAAGAAATCTTCTTTATGTATGTGTTCAGATCTTTGAGGTCCAGTACCTGTCTCCATTTTGATGACTGCCTTTTCCTTATAAGGAAGAAGTGTGAATAAAAACTGTTCCCCGCTGGTCTAGTGGTACTTCCTCTATCGCTCCTTTCAGAATGAGTGATAAGACCTCTGCTTTGAGAGCCGCTAAGTGCTGATGAATTCTGCAGAGGGGTGGACGATTTGGAGGCCTTTGCGAGAATTGAAGGGTGTGACCCTGTGTAATGATGTCTAATACCCATCTGTCCGATGTTATGGACTGCCAATGCGGGAGAAACTGAGAGAGGTAGTGGAACTGGTCGATCTGAAGCGGTAATGGAGGTGCCTGTGGAACATCACTGTCTGCGACCAGAGTCTTGCTTCCCTCTGGCGGCGGACTTTCTCCTTCCTTGTTGTTGGAAGGAAGTGTTTGAGGACCGATATTGCTGGTTGGAGGAGTACTGACGGTAACCCTGCTGGTTGTAAGGTTGGTACCGATTAGATGGATAAGAGGAACGTTGTTGTTGAAAGTGTCCTCTGGATCCTTGGCCGCGAAAGGACTGATAACGGCCTTGTTGCAATGATCCCAAGGATCTAGCAGTGTCAGTATCTGCTTTAATCCCCTGCAACGCCTCGTCAATCTGTTTTCCAAAGAGGCTTTCACCATCAAATGGCATGTCCAATATCTTAGACTGCACCTCCGGTCGAAAAGACGTAGCCTTGAGCCATCCCTGCCTCCGCAGGGTTACCGCCCCAGCCATTTGGCGAAAGGCTATAGACGATATGTCCATTGCCACGTCAATGGACTCTGACGCTGCTCTGGCTCCATCTTGTAGAATGGTAGTCGCCTCCTCCTTCTTGTCCTCCGGAAGGTGCGACAGGAAAGGCGCGATGTCCGACCTCATCTGCCTATTGAACCGGCTCAGCAGAGCCATTGTGTTGGTAGCTTTGATGGAAGCTGCTGTCATGACCGCAAAGCGTTTACCTATGCCATCCATCTTCTTGCCCTCCTTATCGGGGGGCGCCACGCATGTAGCCATCGGTTCTAGGAGCGCTTCTGGGCTGCTTGGGTCACCACCGAGTCTGGACGAGGATGACCAATAAGACATGCTGGGGCCTTCTCTACAGCACGATACTTCTTGTCCAGCCTGGGCATGGATGCTGGAACTGAGGCTGGATTCTTCATCAGTTTGAGTCCTTCATTCCAGATATGCTCAATGATCGGAATAGCTCTTACCGACTTCCTGGAGGCCTCCTTAAAGTCGTAAAGGAAACAATCGCTTTCCTTGACTGGCATAGAAAGCTTGAACCTTTTAGCCGCTTTTTCCATCAGGTCATGAAAGCTGGCTATATCCTCTGGTGGAGAGCTTGATTGAGGCAAAGGTGACGCCGGGGACGTTGGAGCAATATACTGGTCCCATTCGTCTCCCACTTCCTCATCCTGAATAATTTCTCCTTCCTCCTCCTGATCCTCATGATCAGACTCATTCAGGTCATCACGAATCGTAATCACGTTTTGAACCTCCTTCCGAGGAGGGGGAAGCGGTTGAGCTATAGGCGTCTCTTTAACAGGTTGAGAGTCTTTCTCCTTGGCCGCAGAAGCATTATCTTCTGGAAAGCGACGATAATAGCTGTCTATCATACTCCTTAAGTCAGATATTAAAGAGATAGGTACCGACATCGCCTCTTCTCGCGCAGGAGTATCCACTTCCTCCTCATCATCATAGTGATAGGCCTGGTGAAATGACTCGTATCTCATCTGGCCCTTGAGCGGCCGGTCTGTAAAGGCAAAGTCCTCCTGGTGCTCTTCCTCATCAGTGTCCTGATGTTTAATATGGAGCTGCGAAGGACTGTACGCCACCCCATAGGATCCTTCCTCCTCTGATTCCTGGCAATCCAGAATGGTGGAGGGCAGCAGAGGTGAAATCTTTGGCGTGGAAAATTCCCCTTTTCTGCTCGTCAACCCCCCTGTCGACGGAGCAATCCTTTTAACAGAAATATAAGTCGACGTTATTTTCGTTGGAGATGGCATCGACGATGATTTACTCGTCGTCGACGGGATCGTCGACGGGATCGTCGACGGGATCGTCGACGGAACAGTTATCCGCATCGTCGACGGGATGCTCGTCGACGAAGATCTCGCCGTCGACGAAGGTCTAACACTCACCGTCGACGGAGTCATCGTTGTCGTCGACGTCGACGAAGCTGTCGACGTCGAGATTGTCGTCATCGTCGTCGACGGACTGGTCTTCGTCGTCGACGGAATGGTCGTCGCCGCCGTCGTCGACGATATCGTCGGCGATCTGGCTGGATTCTTAACAGATTTCGTCGACGGAACCGACGACGGAGCCTTCTTTTCTGAGGAAGGCTTGAGAGGAGTTGGAGGGAGTGAAGTAGAATGTTCACCTTCCTTAGATTTTCCTGCTTTTTGCTTTCTCACATCTCCCTTTTCCTCAGAGGACCCTCTTAACTTTTTAGAGGTGTGTCCCTTGGCTTCTCCTTCAGACTCCGAGTCTTGAACTTTCCTCTTCTGAAGCCATAATAGGAGGCGCCCTTCCCTATCCCTCAGAGTTTTGGGAGGGAAGGTCCGGCAATACTTGCAGTCCTTAGGGATATGCTTGGGGTACAGGCAGTACAAGCATTCCTTGTGAGGATCCTCAGAAAACAGTCTGGCCTTGCCACAGGATCTGCAAGCTCTGAAAAGACTCTTCTTGGAGCTTTCAGACATTATGACTGAAGTAAATCTTGACAAGAAAAAAGAAGATAGTACCTGACTTCCAATTGTCAAAGGTCAAAAGTTCAGTGAAGAGAACAAACTGAGCAGAGCTCAGGGAGACTCCTTCTCACACGAAGGCGGTTAGAAATCTGAGGTATGGTGGCTCTGCTGGGAATGGTGTAGGCTGGGGCTGGTTGCTGATTGGCTGTAGTTTGGGCCACATAATGAGGAGGAGAGGTTACCCTCTGGTTTCACTACTCTATGGTTTCAGGCAGTTTTTTCTTCTACTGCTATGATTATTATTTACCGGGAGACTCCCACCATGACGACGGGGAAGATACAAGCATGTGAATCTATGAAAGATTGAATACTGGAGAAATATCTCTTACTCTTGACTCTCTAGAGCTAAAAGCCATTTGTTTCATTGGCAGAGACATGGGCCTCCTGAAAGTCCTCAAGAACAACAGAACTAAGGAGATATTGAAAGAATAAACAAGAGGTCAGTGGATTAAACATCGGAGGTAGCGCTTACTGAAGAAAGTGGTGGAGAAATCTGCTGTCCACTGCGATCTGTGGCCTGGAACTCCTGGCGCGGAAAGGTTGGTAACTGTAGGAGTTATTAGAAAGAAGATAATTAGCCATTTGTAAAGTTGTGGAAAGGCTTGCTTTTTAACACAAGGATCTGGTGCCAAGGCTACCCAAATTAAGGTCACTCATGGTAGCCAAGATTCTTGGTTCGTCCCATTCAGTTTTTTTTTAAGTGAAGTTCAGGGTCCCAAAAGGACTGTGGAAACAAGGTATGTGACCTTACAGAGCCCTGCTCGACTGCTGCTTCCAACCATGTCCCACAGAAGGATTCTGAGCCCTGAAAATTTGAGTAGGTCACTGCATGAAAAGATGGAATAGGAAAGCCTGTCAAAGAGCCCCCTACTGCGAAACAACCTCAGAACTACAATTCTCAAGTTTGTCCCATCCTGAGCATATGATGGCAAAGCTCTGTGCTTCTATGGAACCTCAAACGTGTGTCGAATTCCAAAGAGTAGACACTAATGCTTTATGGTGTAAGAGGATGGAGGCGATCTTTGAGGGCACATTTTGGAATTCTTCACACCCGTTTGGTCAGTCCTTTGATTCCCTTCATTCTCATAGAAATTCATATGTTTTCCTGCTCCTAGCAGTAAGATTACCATCCTTGTAAAGTGGTTTGATAAGTGAGCTGCTTGTAAAGTATAGACATACCTCAAGCACACTTCAAACTGAACTTCCTCAAGAAGGAACCTTAGAAGGAAATATAAGCAAAAAAAGGGCGCCCTCTACTCAACAATACCATATACAAAGAAGCCCTTATTGCACCCTACACATCATGTCAATATTTCATGGGCCCCCCTTCTTCTATTCTAGTGGGGAAGGGTATAATATCCACTTATGAACCCTCCCATGTATGAATGTGAAAACAAATACAGGCCCTATGCTCAAAAGCAGCTTCTAACGTGTTGAAAAGTAAGTAAAATCTGTGCCTCACGTAAGCAACCACCAAGGAGCGATTGGCATGTTCTCTCCAACTTGCCCACTCTCATTCTTTCATCATCTGCACTTTCAGGGCTTTTTGTATATGACACTTCAAACTGAAACATAATGAAAACAAATGCTCAGAAAAAGTGCCTAGCTGTATGTTATGTTATACCATCGATATTTACACCCGACTCTGACCCCTTGATTTACCCCACTAATAGGTTTCGGAACCGGCCAAGCAACTTAACCTGTGAGTACAGCGCTCGAAATTCTTAAGGTCTCTGCAGGCACCACTGACGCTAATTGATAGAACCTGCCAACCTTTCAATCTTTTATTTCACCTTGCCTTCCAGGTCACATACACTCATTACGCCCAGTTGATCCACGTGGGCACTGACTAACGCTCTCTCCCCCATCATCATATCTACATTGCCTCCCCACGCATGAGGCTGTACAACACTGCTGAAGTGACTAAGTGACTAGGGTTCAACTCTCCGCATGGATAGCGACTCCCTATTGAGAGTAAGATCTCCACAATGTGCCCATTTGCTCATACGCGTTTATTAATTACATTTAATCAACTCTGTCCCTCACGCGCCCATCCACCCTCCCCACTCTCCCTGGGTTCCCTTCCCCATGCTGTTACATAAATTGTACTGATCATAATTTCATAGAGAGTGCGTTGTAATTTGTTTTTTATTATAATAACACTGGGAGCACTGATTCACTGCATAGAGGTCTTATGTAGACACATATGGTAATCATGCATTGTTCCAATTCAGTTTCAGATTGCTCACTATATGTCCTGAAGATGATCTTAATTAACTGAAAGATCGAAACACAGCAGACCCTTACAACAGGAACCCCTTCTATTGTACATATTCATGTGGAGTTCCAATCTTTTTTGTCAATGTGATGTTATGCTTTTAGTTCACCCTCACTCTGTCACATTCCGCACTTTTTCACTTATGTGAGCACCTAACAATACTTTATAGTACCAATTAAAACCAGTGTAAAATAAACCCTACACACTATATATGTTTCCCTTCTTTCTTGCTCCCTTAACGATTAATTGTCTAGTTTAAATTGAAGTTGCATTGCCCCCTTGGGGTTTCTTGCTCTGGACCTATTGAGGCCAGCCCTGAACCATTGTTTTCTTCAAACACACTCTAACCGCAGGTTCACATTTCGGGGTACCCTTGTTCTCCTACACTATCGATATTTGTAGAGCGCATGACTGAGCCGGGGAGGTGTCCTAGCACTGATAGGCAGGTGCCCTGTGGGCTGCGCCCAGGATGAGACCAGTTGAAGAGTCATGTTTTCAGTTTCTTGTTGAGTATGAAATTGGGGTAAGGGAGAGGAAAGTACTGTTTTATTTAATGTTTTGTTTCGCTTTGTGCCACTCATATAACTGTGGAGCACTGAAGGCTAAAGCAGCCTCCCCACCTGCTAAAGTGTACACACCAAAGCACAGTAACAACACACAACCTGTCAGTTGTGCCAGATGTGCTTCAAGGTGAGCTAAAGGCACACAGTAGGAACTCTATGCAGCATCTTCCCTCACCGCGGCTTCCATCACTGACTTCAGGCCAACACTGCCTTTGTCCTCTCATGCCTTGATTAAAACATGCATCTATATATTGAAGCCACCTCTATCTATTGCAAATACTCCACAAAATCCAGAATGCTACACCCAGTCCAGCAGTCCCTCCACTGGTTAGCTCTGGCCAGACATAGGCCATTCGAGACTCTGTACTTTAACCACCAGGCCATCCATGACATCAGACCTTCCTTCCTCTAACTAGAATTGTAGAGATAGGCTCAAAGCAGGATGCTCTATTCAGAAAGGCTCCACTCCTGACCCTGCCTCCCTTCAGAAATATGTGTGTACGAGATACTTCCTTCTCTGCGTAGATAGCCCGTCTCTGGAGCTCCAGGTCGCAAAGATGAGCACCAATAGGTCAAAAAGGAGTGAAAAAAAGACTGAGTGTTCTCGAAGAGATAGATCATTCATATTACCTTCATCTTGGGAAAGGACGATACTTATCCTCAAGTATCCTTCTTGCACTCTTCTACCACACGTGAAGCATGGATGCTGCTTCAAGATCATGGTATCAGGGCTGAAGTGCCTTCTTGAAACTTATCCATGACACCACCAACTTTGCACTTAGGTCAGACCACAAGCCTACACCCTACAAATACATACAAGCTCAAGGACAGCTTCTAATGAACCACCCAAAATGGTAAATGTACTTAAAAGGAACAGCTTCACATTTACATCTCTCTGTGTCACTCATGTTTAAGTGCAACTACAAGTGCAGCAATACAATGTGGTTGAAAGTAATTAAAAAAAAAAAGTAAATACTAAAAAAGTAAAAAAAAAAATGCAGGAGCCATTATCCATCCTAGTTAGAAAACATCATTTTAATACTAAAGTGGGGGGAAAAAGAGGCTGCAGACAAAATGTAAAGGGAAGTAGTGTAAGGAAAGAGTTAAGAGGAGGAATGTGGGCATAGAATGGAACCTTCCCACAAAAAAACGAAAAGGGGAATAGAAAATGGGAGGACGTAAATAAGCTAATTTGATAGATGGGTAAAGTAGAGGTGATGGGAGGCAGTGCCAAAAACACATGCAGGAGGATGAGGAGAAAGGGAGAAGGACCAAAAATGACCGAGAAAAGAGGGACAGTATTTCGGGGTAGCCACCGAAGCTTAAAATATTTTTAAGAAAGTGAAACATCACCCAGTGAATAGAGATGGAAAGGCTTGGTGGGTGAAGGGTGAAAGTATTCTTGCAATCCTGGAAGAAAAAACTGCAGAGAAAAGCCACTTTCCAGATGAATGGTTTTTACAACTTAAAAAAACATGTATATGGCAATATAGAAAAATTATTTGGTTTCTAGTAAACAGGAAATGCCATTCATCTTGGAAATTTAGTTGAAATGGTTTCTCAGAACTGGTGTCCTTAGAATTTGTTTTGCTGAGAATCACATGCAACCGTATGGGACACATAACAAAACACTGCCTTGCAGTGGGATCTGATCACACGACAGCACAAGTTTACAGTGTGGTCCTACAGAAAACATTGAAAAGCACTTATTACCATGAAAGAAAACTGTATTAAAAGATGATCCTATGGGACACGAAAAAAGAACTGATGTACAATAAAAATCGAAGGGATATATGGATCACACAGATTTAACTATGCAATTTTCTTAGGACATATAAAACTAACACTCAGAAAGTGATCTGTGACACGGAAAAAACACTGACACGTTGCGATCCTCCCCAGATCAACGAAAACAGCTCGGAATTACAATGCAGTCTTAAAGAGCACATGAAAAGTACAGATTTACAACGCAACCCTATGGCAGTTATGAGAACACTGGCTTACAATGCCAATTGTATGAAACACATGAACAAAAACTCCCTTACAGCGTAGTCGAAAGGTGCACACAAAAAAACTATGTTTTACAATGCATTTCTGTGGGACACACGAAAAAAACAGTGTTACTCAACGTATCCCATTGCAACAGAGGAAAATAGACCTATTATGCGATCCCATGCGTCACACCGAAAGATCATTCTGTTGTACTCGTGAAAAAGCACCCACTTGCAATGCAATTCTGTGAGATACAAGAAAAAATTGTGACTTAAAATGCAATCCCAAGGGATCCATGACTGACATACTGTGAGCACCTATGGAAAACATAGAAAGATATTGATTTATCATGTAATCCTTTGGCAAAAATTGAAAAAAGCTGTGATTTACAGTGGAGTCTTCCTGACATAGCAAAGGCCCACGGATTGTTCTTATGGGATGCAAGGAAAAATACTGATTTACATTGCAGTCCTCTGAGATAAGACTTTATTAAAATGCAATCCGAGTCAGACTGGGACAGAAAATAGGCATGGGCACCCAAATAACAAGCGTCTCCCATTAGTGTGTCAGCTAAAAAAAAAAAGTGACCCTCTTTTGCATATCAGGGCAGTTTTGAACTTGAATAGACAATGTTTTGCAAGGTATTCGTGAATGCATGCATTTGTAATGTAAATGTAATATAAATGTGTGTTATAAAGCGTGCAATTACCCTAAGGTGTCTTAGCGCCAACGGTTAGACGGTAGAAGTCAGTAGAGAAAAATTTAATCCTAGAGCCTACCTAATTGATTCAGTAAAAAGCCATGTTTTTAACTGTTTTCTAAACTGCAGCAGATTAGACTGAGATCTCAAAGTTAAAGGGAAAGAGTTCCAGAGTTTACCTGCAACGAAGGCAAAGGTTTGCCCGCCCCATTTAGCTTTATTTATTCTGGGGACAGTTGCCAGTCTGGCTGAACAGAATCGGAGGATTCGATTAGTAGAGTGCCATGAGAGGATTTTTTGAAAACATTCTGGCCCAGTCTGATGCAGGGCCTTGTGAACCAGACAGAGTACTCTAAACTTGATCCTATCCCTCACTGGAAGCCAGTGTAGCCCTTGCAATGCCTGCGCAATAGGGGCAAATTTGTGGATTTTCAAAATCAATCTGGCAGCTGCATTTTGCAGGGATTGGAGTTTTTCACTGGTTGCTTTTGTGTACCAAGGTACCGGGCATTCCAGTAGTCTATCCTTGAGATGACAATTGCCAATGTTACTGTTTTTGTAGCTCCACCGGAATGAAAGGGAAAATCTTCTTTAGCATCCTAAGCAGGAAAAAGCATGACGATGTAGTTTGGTTAATTTGCTCAGAGAAACATAATTTCAAATCAAAAATGACACCCACATTTCTGGCTTTTTAAACCGGAACAGGAATGGGCCCAAGATCAGATGGCCACCATGACGTGTTCCTAAAAGAGGTGTGAGTCCCAAAGAGCAGAACCTCAGTTTTATTTGAGTTTAGCATCAGGCAGTTTTCCTGTGTCCACTTGGCTGTGTGAGACATGCAGCAGCAGAAGTTCAGTGCTTCCTTTTCAAAGTCAGATGATCTGGCCACCAACATTTGAGTGTCATCAGTGTAGGAAAGAACAGCGAGGCCGTACCTGCAAATGAGCTTTATCAGAGGAGTGACATAGACATTGAAAAGCGTGGGGCTGAGGAAGGACCTCAGAGGCACCCTACAGAGGAGAGAGAAAGGATCCGAGATGGAGTCTTCCAGCTCCACGGTCTGTTATCTGTTACTTAAGAATGAGCTCAGCAAGGCCAGTGCTGACTTGCCAAAGCCTAGCAACTGAAGCTGATTAAGAAGGAGTGAGAGGTAGACTGTGTCAAAGGCGGTAGAAAGATCTAGTAGAATCAATGCCGCCTTTCTGCCCTTGTCCACTACCATTCTAAATTCTTTGGTGGCTGCTACTAGGGCCGATTCAGTACCCTGGTTTTCTCTAAAACCATACCGTGAGGCGTCAAGGAGCTGATTTGCTTCTAGAAACGATACAATTTCGTCATTCATGGCTTTCTCTTTCTCTAATATTTTCACCAGGAAAGGGAGGCGCGATATAGGCTTGTAATTTTTTACATCATTTGGGTCCAGTGACGTTTTTTTTACCAGGGGTAAAATAGAGGCTTTTTTCCAAATAGCCGGGAACTGTCCCATGATCAATGTTTTATTAAACAAATCTGTAAGCGGCCCTGCTACTAAACTGGAGAGCGTATGTAGGACCTGAGGGGGACCTGAGGGGGTCATTATCATTGGAGGTAATGAGGCCAAATGGACAAAAGAATGGTGGCCCAGTTGCTTGGGTCCTTTGCCCCCTCCTAGCCGGGAGGCAAAGAATCTGGGAGTCTGGGTTGACAACAAGCTATCCTTTGATAGCCACATAAAGAAAACTGTAGGCAAGTGCTTTGGAGTGATGAAAACGCTCAATCGCACCCTTGACTTGTTGCCTCTCAACTCCAGACGGACTATGACGCAGGCATTGATAACTTCCCGGATTGATTACGGGAATGTTCTACTCCTGGGTACTTCAGAGAAAAACATTAAGAAATTACAGGTCCTACAAAATTCGGCAGCACGCTTGGTGTTAAGACTTCCCCGTAGAGCCCCATCACGACCCTCTCTGGCAGCTCTCCACTGGTTGCCTATCAGCAAAAGGATTATTTTTAAAGCTTTGCTATGGTGCCATAGGATCATCCATCATAGAGCACCTGCCTATATGTCGGATCTGGCATCCCTGTACGAACCCAACAGAGCCCTCAGATCCAAAGGTATAGGTCTGCTCAGAACTGCCCGTCCCAAGAAAGCTAGAATGGGAGGCAGATCTTTCCGCACGTTGGCAGCTAGGCATTGGAACCTCCTGCCCTTGGATACTAGGCTAGAGGTTAACGAGGCCTCTTTTAGGAAGAAGTTGAAAACTTGCCTCTTTACTCTGTGATGGAACCCTCTCTCTCTCTGAACTCTCTCTCCACAGCGCGGGGACACGCCGGGAGGCGTCACCAGGCGCTTTACAAACTCCTTTAAACTAAACTAAACTAAACTAAACATAGATCTGCTGGGCCCTCCGATTTGGTGGAGATGATGAATTTGATCACCTTTTCTTTAGAGAGTGGGCTAAATTGATCAAAACCTGTATCATCAGGGCTTTTGAGGGATAATTGGGTGTCTAGGCCATCTGCGGTGGCCAGAGCATCTCCTGCACATGAGGTTGTCTAATTTTTCTTATTAACTTAGAAGATAGTATTAACTTTGGTTTAAAAGATATCTGCGAGTTGATTTCAGTAGGATTGGTCGGGGTTGAATGTGCAGCCACTGCTAAAGTTGGACAAAGTCTTCACTGTTTTAAATAGTTCTCTGGTGGTGCCTTTAACTGAGTTTATCTTTTCAGTGAAGTTTTTGGACTTGGCAGCAATGGTTAGAGCATTGCAATCGGTAAAGATCCTTTTATACTTGTTTTTCTTCTGGGCAGTACTCTTTCCTCCATCTGAGCTCTTGGAGTCTACATTTCCATATGATGGTTTTTAACTGATGTGAATACCACGGGTGGTGATTTTTTACTGTGGCACTTGATTAGATTTTCTGGCACCAGTCTTAGGGCTGCCGATTCGAACTATCGGGTGTAATTCTCTGCAGCAATTTGTACATTATTGTCTAACACTGGTATTGAGTCGGAAAGACTAACCTTTAACTCTTCAAAGTTAAGATTTTCGAAGATCTGTATTTGAAGGTTCTGGATACACTTATGTCTGGGCCCTTGTGGGGGAAAACATTAAGTGAAAGAAAGATGGCCTTATGATCAGCCCATTCTATCGGCATAACCTTAGCCAAACTCAGGTTAAGGTTGTTAGTAAATACACCATCAAGAGCATGGCTGGCTGGATGAGTGGGTTCATTTATAATCTGTGAATGGCTTAAGTTGTTGAAATTGTCCACCAAATGATGGTTGTCCGGGTTGTTTGTAAATTCTAAGAGGAAGTTAAAATCTCACAAAAACTTAAAATTTGGAAAATCAATACAGGATTCTGTATAGTCCTGAATTTTCTGGATAAAAAATACCCCTGGGTTTGCTGCAGCCAATGTTTGTGATGCTAGAGAAATCGGCAATAAACATTGGTACACCAGACCATAAACAAGACCACAAGCACCAACAAGCATTGGCAATGCCAATAGGTCTGGCTTTAAAAGAATGGCATGTGGTAATATTAAGTACTACAAGTAAATTGCATGGGAATGGGTATCTGTGTGGAAGCAAAGAACTGTAAAATAATATTGGTTAAGGATATACGACCAGGTGGCAGTTGCACTTTCAAGACATTTCTAAACATCCATGCAGATTAATGACTGCCCTCCTCCCATCTGTGCTGCTGCCAGAGAAAAACACCATAAATTATCTACGACACTTTATTAGCATTATAATGTCATGTGTGCCCCTAAAAGTTCAAGGTCAGGCAGCTGGATAAATAAACAAAATGATCACAGCTGAGTAGAAGGCAAGCACTTTTTTGTGGAAGCACACAACCTCTTGCCAAGCAAAACATGTACTCCTGGCTCCCAACATGTGGGAGGGGCCAAAACCCCTTCTTGTGATACTTACATAATTGTCTGGCAACAGCTTCATTGCCAAGCCAGACCATAAAAAATCAGCACACCCACTGACCTGTCAGACCAGCCCTTCTGGCAAGGCCTGGTTGCTCTATAGGGCAGTTTGAACCCTGAAAGCAATTCAGCACACCAATAAAACACACACGCATATTCCCTTGGGGATACAAAAAACCACTAAAGTACAGTGTATTACAGGGTTACTTGAAAAAGCACCGTGAAGTGCAATCCTAGGAAAAGCACACTGTCCCACAATGCAAACTGTGGTATTCAGGAACTTTCCACTCCCCCTCTCTCTCACTACAGAATCCAGAAGAACCAATTTCCTCTTTCCATTCTCTCTCTCTCATTGTGCATTGAAATTCTCCCCTGACTCACCTTCTCTTATACTCCCCCCACCTCTTCACATGTACTCCCTTCTCCTTCTTCATCCCACTCACTCTGGAGGCCCACAGCTCCCCGAAGGGGCCAATGATGCGCTATATGAAGACCAACGTCTTGCAGTGGGACCTAAGGCTCTTGTGTGAGAGCAACAACTTTGGTCCTTCATTTAGAGAGAGTCGAAGCTGCGCTGACGTCATGGTAAACTTTTTTTGACAATCAATTTTATTGAGTTTTGAATTTGACAATAAACAGCACCATTCAGCGCTACATGGTACATTAGCAGGATAGGGGAAAAACACATCGCAATGATATCAAGATCACAGAAACAAATCCAGAATAGCATATCCACTTGCACCTGGAGAGCGGACCACAGCATCTCATTCGTCGAGTACCCCAACCCATTTCCCCCACATGCGATGCAATTTCTCGGGACACCCCCTGGCTACGTATAGAGGCCGCTCCTGCGCAGCACATCAGTCCACCCCCCGGCACCATCGCCTTAGAGAGGGAGGGGCGGTGTCCAGCCAGTGAGCAGCGATGTCCCTCTTGGCAACCACCAACGCGGTATTGAGGAAGAGCTTCTCAGCCCTGGAACTGTCCAGACCGTCGGTGACGCCCAGCAGAACACGCATGGGATCAAGGGGCACCTCCCAGCCCAGGACCCCTGAAAGGTCTTGTTTTAACAATTCCCAATACCCCTGAATCTCATTGCATAGCCACACCATATGATAAAAGTCAGCGCAGGGATGGGAGCAGCGGGGGCAGTTAGCATTGTACCGAAGCCCAGTGCGGTGGAGACGCAGGGGTGTAAGATAGGTGGCGTTCAAAAAATAGATTTGGACCAGGCGCAGTCTTGCTGATACCGCAATCGTCCTCTGGGCCATCAGGGTGTCTCTCCAATCCTCATCCTCTAGAACCCCAAGTCAGCCCTCCCACTTCTCTCAGAAAAGGGAAAGGGAGTTGGGAGCATTGTTGACAAGTGAGCGGTAGATCCGAGAGACTCCACCCTTCCCCAGTCAGGTTCAGGTGGACTATATTCGGGCAGAAACGTGCCATCTGGAATGTGGGAGTGAAGGGCGTGGCGCAGCTGTAAGTAGCGAAAGAATTGAGAGGGATGGAGGGAATGTGTAGCCTGTAAGACTTGGAAGGATCAGATATGGGTACCACTCCAGACGTCACCCAACAAGGATACCCCAATGAGGTCCCATTGTCGGAACCCTGACACGGAGGCAACTTCGCAAAGCCTGGTGCCACACCACAAGGGAGTGTAACGAGTCAGCCTGCCAACCCATTGAGTATGTCGTCATGGTAAACTTACAGAAGGAAGCATACCTCACAGGTAATGCCTTTGTGCTATTACTGAGTGTGGGAAGTAGTACTACCAGAGTATGCTGTCATGCACTCTTGTACATCTTTGTGCATTTGCCCCAAAACGGTTGTATGTCAATACAACGCGGTGTTTACACCGCACTACTATTACAACGCAGGTTTTACAACGCAAGTCGTTACCACGACTTGCGCTGTAGGGTGCTGGACTTAGGAATAGTAAAATATACTTTTCCAACACCAGCCTACGTACAGTAGCCTAGAGCGCTCTCCAGCGCAAGTCGTGGTAACGACTTTCGTTGTAAAACCAGCATTGTAACAGTAGTGCGGTGTAAACACCGCGTCGTAACGGATGTTCCCCCCCCCCAAAACATCTAACTCCCAGTTAGTAAAAGAGCAAAGAGAGGACAGTCCTTACTGTTTGTACTAATGGTATATGAATATTCCATCAGTATTCCTATTTTAGATGTTTAGTGAACATTGCCTAATTTGTTAAAGAATAGTGCTGGGGACCAAAGTTTTGCTCAGAAGCCCCTGGCCGGAGCAATTGAAGGTCGGGGTGCCAAATATCAAGGCTGTGTAGCCTTGATTGCACCTCATTGTCCTTTAACCCATCACCAAATACTCCCTGCCTTTTAATATCACTCTTGAGGGTTCTTTTTCATCCCTACTACCTGCCTTTGTCCCTGTTTTTCAGCCCTCTTTCTTTAATTTTACACCTTTAGTGCCTTTCGCTCTCTCTTGCGCTTGATTAAGGCTTGTTGAGGAAAAATAAATGCTGTTCCCCACCTGCAACCACGGACGTAAATTAAGCACTGTTTGTGACATTTATATAAGAGTACTTAAAAGAGTATTAGATCTATACTACATATGCCTTTCTGAATAGGCTCCACCGACCTGCCATCCAGACGGAAAAACATTGACTTATAATGCAACCTGCAAGTGGCCAGTGGTGTAAACGATATACGTGACGGTGATGTGGGGTGAGATATGCCTCATGTTCGGCAGCCGAGTGACACGTGACTAACTCTTTCATAGACGTGGGCGAGCCAACAAATTGACAGTCGGAGCCGAGACAGTTTTCTGGCTTGGCTCTAAGAGCCCGTTCACAAGCCAATCCCTAAAAAATGCTCTTTGTGAGACAAACATCTTTTACAACTATGATGAAGTCGTTTTAACATTAGAAGAAGTGTATTTCTTTAACACACAGGATAGTCTCATACACATATACTCTATTAAAAGACATTTATTAAAAGTGATAGTTTTTAAAAAAATTGCTTAACTGAGGAATAGGCCATTAGTGAACTAAGAGGATAGGCTTTTGTCATATCCACCCTAGATATGGCATGGATTCTTATTGCACATGGGGCAGCATTATAGTATGTTAAATCAGACACAAGAGGTTTTTTGTAAATGGAACATTTTGATCTCGCATATCTCAAGAGGGTCTCATATGCGATAATGAAGAAAAAAAGGAGGCTCGGTGAAAAAAAAATATCCAATGATCATCCAAGTTGATGAAGCCGGGATTGAACTCTGGTTTTTAGGCTTCAGGTTATGGAATGTAGCAACTAGACGGCTATCTCGTTAACCTTTTTCAGGTTAATCCTTTGGCTTGGTTACTTGGTGCAGACATTGCAGCCTGGGTAGGTACATTAAAGCTCGGTTCGTTTTGGGCTCGAGGTTCCAAGAAAACCTCGAGCTGAGCCCGAGCTATGCATGTGGCTCGAGCCCTTTCAAGCCCTCAGTGGCGCGCGCACCTCTACCGTTACTCAGCACCTGCTGCCTGTCAGAGGCCGCCCGCGAGACACCTGACGCCCCCGTAGGCCAGCCAGCCTGCCTCTGCAGGGAACTTCTGCTGAAAGGGAGCACGTCTACTCCCCTCCTGCAAGCAGATATAGTCCGTCTCTCTGCAGCCTGGGGCGGCACTATCAGCGGTGCCCGTCGCCCCCTTTACCGGTCAGAGGCCCGGGCTTCATGCCAGTGTGTCACACCTCGAGAGGCGAGACTGGCCTCATACCCACCTCTCTTGATGTGTTCTGGGTCAGCAGGAATGTGACATGCACCGATTTACGAAAACGCCATACATATGTCGGTCATGTGACCAACGTCACAGGTGTGTGTAAAATCCTTTCAGAACACATCGTGGGGTGTAACTGTGATATCGAACGTTCAAATTTTAGGATTTGGTGCCTTATACTGGCCTAAGGCATGACACCTCTGCGGCCATCACAGCAGAGTGACTAGACGAAGAAGTGTGTCAGGAAGCAACAATAACTTTTCTGGAAGCAAGGGACTGCGGCCCAGGAGATACAATTGTTGACAGTCGAACCAGGGCCCTCGAACTCTAATCCTCATACCCAATTTGACCAATGTGCGTGATTCTGATCGTAGCTGCAAATAGTCCAAGGGGAGCACTGAACCCCGATTAATATAGCTGTAGTTTAATACCCAAGTGGTGGACAAGGGGCCATTTTCTAGCCTCGTACCATGCCAAAGTGCATCTTTGCCACCCCACTGAGCAGATCCCTTTAACTTTCTGTTAGCCAGTCCTCCTGTTCACACATTGTAAGAAGGAACACGCCAAGCACCGCATTAAGTGTCAAGTAGAAAACTTCACCCAACCTTTTCTTTAAAAAACTCCCAAAGATCAAATTCTAAAATGCACTGACGTTTATATTTGTTTTCTCAACTAAAAACTGGGCAAATGTGTTTGTCCTTTGTCACACTTTCTTTTATAGGGTGTTTTCATGCTTGGAAATTAGGCGTTCTGTAACAATAGTTTGGAATTCTTATAGGGCAGATCCATCCTTCCACCCTTTCAAGGGTGATAACTGAAAAGCCACTGAGCGGGATCAGGTACAGTGCTGTGAAGTAAGTTTGTTATACTGTGAGTCTTAAAAAGAGCTTTGTGATATCATTGCTCATTGTTCAAGTTGCACTGACCTCGACTATTACCCCCTAATGCAGAAAGGGCTGTCTGGACCATGGTCACATGACCACATTTGACCAATCTCTATTTTTCAACACTCCCATCACTTGCCACTCACCCTTCCTATTGAAGCCAAAGGTAAACATTGTCAGTTGTCACAGTAAAAGTGGCCACCTACCATTTGGGAAGTTGACTTTGCACCTTCTCCAGGCTTCATCCCCTAGTGCATGGCGGACACAGACCAGGCCCCCTCCATCCGCCACACAGAGAAGGCGTAGCTGAGCCGGTCATGGGCAGCGGCCCCGCAGCTGGCCAGCTTGACCGCGCTGTCCTCATTCTGCAGCACCTGCCACAGGAAGTCTATGTACCTGGAAGCCAGCTTGAGGGTCTGGATCTTGCTCAGCTTGTCAGAGGGCAGTGTGGGTATGATCTTCCTCAAGGCGGCGAAGGCCTCGTTGAGGGACTGAGTCCGCTGCCTCTCCCTGATGTTGGCCAAGAGCCTCTGGTTCTGGAGCTCCTCGTAGGTTTGGGGGCCAGAGGTGGGCTTTTTGCCCCTCTTTCCAGGGCTTGGGAAGCCCTCGTCCTCCTCGTCGGACTTCCTGTTGTCGCTTCTCTTCTTTTTTCCAAGCCGGTTGGGCTTCTTTTCCCTCTCCTCTTCGCTCGTCTCCGAGGTGTCCGTCGACGACAGAGAAGACCTCGACGACGACGCCGTGTCCTTCATCCTCGCGGGGACCGCTTCCAAGAGCCGTGTGTCTCCCACGTTCCCCTCTGGTTCCCCCATCCAAGTCTGCGGGCGCTTGGAAGTAAAGAATTATTCACCAGCCCAAAATCGTTTTGGAAAACAGAAAAAAAACAGAAAAAAAGGCAAGAATTGCTGAGCGGACGGTTTTCCCAGTTTCTCGCAGGCTCCTATTTCAAGGAGAGGGTGTACAAAAAATGATGAGGTCTCTCGCAGAGGGAGAGAGGAAGTTATTTTAACTTTTTTGGGGGGAGCGTCTAGCTGAGCTGACTTACTACATAGTTGTCAGGACCGATGTGTGCGTGAGATTGTGGGGTGGGGGTCCAGTTTGCCCTCTGATTGGACAGATGTGTGGCTGGGAGGGAATACCACACTCTTGGGCTTCCCTCCTGCAACTTTAAAAGTTTTCAGTTACATTTTTACTGAAATTCTGGGAATGTGTTCACCTCGAAAGGAAGGAGACCGCGGCGACTTTAAACGCCTTGGGTCTGGAGAGCTGCCGGCTCTGAAAGCCGTGCCATTGTGGTGGGGAAATTATCCAGATGTTTAAGGCTGTGACCTTGGAGTACGCCGAGAAATCAACTGCTATTTGACCCCAGAACCCAGTAAAGCACCCTTGTACGTGACCTTCCGACGTAGATCTACTTCCGGATATCAGAACCCCTCGAGGTCGGACATGACACCTGGCCAGATGATTTACGAAACCAAAATAACAGCGGCGATCGTGCAATCCGAGCCCACCACAAACCGACTGGCCCCCTGAGTTGAGCAATGGTTGTTATTATTACCCAGCTCAGTGGCTCTCATTTTATTTGCATTAGAAGGATGGAAGGCTGAGTCAGCCCTGTTCGGATTACATCACGTGCCCTGCAAGCGATGATACACAGACCTCTGCTGCAGGCCAAGCGCCCGAAGCCTCGTAAACCTCCCCTGCCCGCCATTAGTATCCGGGGAGCGTGCATTGGTGGGTAGGTATCTGCCACCACGTGCAGCCCCTTCTGATCAGTCGTCGTAGGCGTTCTTTTTTATGTATAACTCATGTGGGTATGCCCCAACTAAGTCTAAGCACTTATAACTACAGGCACCACCAGAGCATGGGATAATAGAATTATTGCACAGGGCTGACACTCCCTACCAACAACCGTTCTCAGAGCTCCCTCCCTCATTCACATTGTTCAAATCAACCTACAGGCAACCTGCTGCCTGAAGGCTATAGCCATTCAAAGCAGTGTGGCCCAGCCCCTCCCTGATGCCTGAAGGCTATATAGGCTATATAGTCACAGCAGTGTGGCCCAGCCCCCCCCCCCCCCCCCCGCCCCACACTGTTGCCTGAAGGCCACAGCCAATCCCAGCAGTGTGGCCCAGCCCCCCACTGCTGCCTGAAGGCATCAGCCAATCCCAGTAGTGTGGACCAGCCCCCCCCCCTGCTGCCTGAAGGCTATAGCCAGTCCCAGCAGCGTGGCCCAGCCCCCCACTGTTGCCTGAAGGCTACAGTCAGTCCCAGTAGTGTGGCCCAGCCCCCCACTGTTGCCTGAAGGCTACAGTCAGTCCCAGCAGTGTGGCCCAGTCCCCCCACCCCCACTGCGGCCTGAAGGCTATAGGCTATATAGTCCGAGCGGTGTGGCCCAGCCCCTCCCACTGCTGCCTGAAGGCATCAGCCAATCCCAGTAGTGTGGACCAGCCCCCCCCTGCTGCCTGAAGGCTATAGCCAGTCCCAGCAGCGTGGAAGCCCCCCCCCCCCCTCGGCCCCCCCCCACGCCCCCCCCCCCCCCCCCACACTGATGCTGGAAGTCTAGATCGCTCATTAGGTGCAAAAAAGATAATGCCCCTTTAGTAGACCATTTTCACAGTTTAGGTCACAAATAAACCGACATGCACTGGTGGGTCCTTGATGTTATCAAACACAGTAAAAGACAGGATAATGTAGATAGAATTTTATCCTTACGAGAGGGTAAACTAATCTGTTCTGCTGATACTGTCGATCGTGGATTAAACTCAGCCACTGAATGGCACGCCCTTGCATGCTTATCTTGATAATTCATCTACATAAAGTTATTTGACTATTATCGCTGAAATACTTGTCTGCTTTTATTATGTTAATGCAACACCCTAGAATGTCATGATGTGTATTTCATAAAATATATGATGCTTTGCGTGTTTAGCTATTTGCATGATCTGTATTGTTTGACCATTTCTATATAAGCAATATGTAAATGATGTCTGTTCAAGTAAAATCTGTTAGAACTGGCTATTTCTGGTAGGCTAAGGCTGACGCCAAAGTCAGGCAGAAACCACCATTCTAGTCAGGGCAAGGAAGTCACACGCCAAGATAACCCCTGCTTACCCCCTTGGTAGCTTGGCACAAGCAGTAAGGCTAAACTCGGAGGCAATGTGTAAAGCATTTGCGTCAGCGCACAACAGCAACAACATACTAGGCACACCACAAAAAGGAACTCCACACAAGGTTATTTATAAAATAACTTTTGTATTGTCAAAACACATATCAGATAAAAATCACACATGTACATTGTGCCAACTGGCACTGGCAACATTCATAAGGGATTATTTACAAGACAGGGCCACATGGGCCACTGTCAGATTCAGATATACCACTTCTAGAATAAGAAATAATTAACCTAAAATGGTAATCACAAAGATCACAACCAGTATCCACTGGTAACAGGAACCAGGACCTTACTAGGACCACCTGTACTAAAAAGGACAACCACCTAAGAATAAAATACATTTAGGGGTATACCAGAACACATTACCCATGATGCATGAAACACATTCAGAGGAGTAATAAAGAGAAACACATGATGCCTAAAACATTCAGAGGTGTTAAGAATAAAGCACATGATGCAATAAAATACATTCAGGGGTGCAGCGCAAGAAGACACATGATGCCTAAAACATTCAGAGGTGCTGCGCAGGGAAAGGGAAGACACATGATGCCTAAAAACATTCAGAGGTGCCAGAACAACACAATAGCGCAAAAACACACAGTAGGCAATTACTATTAAAAACATAGAAATCACATTGCGCATAACTTACATAAGCCACCACCTGTGGCAGTCCCTAGGCCAACTGGCCTTGTTGGGGCTAAGACGCCCTCAGTGTCAATGTCAGGGTGCGCTGCCATGCAGCGCCAGTCCAAGAAAAGAAAGCCTAAACGTAGCAGCTGGCACTAAGTGCTGCGCACCTGTGAAGGCCTGGCACCACTGTGCCCTCTCTGTCCCACACAGGGACTCTCTCCTTAAAGTGCGCCTAAACGGTGCAGCTGCCCACTAATTGCTGGGCAGCTGGAGAATCATCAAAGAACTGTGGCAGGGCCTTCAGTAGCCCCGCTGGCGAATTGCGCCACAAATGGTGGAGCCACACAGGCTCTTAAACACATATAGGCCCCTGGAGCCCTCGAGGCTCTTAACAAATCCCTCGCAGGCAGGAGGGGGCGGGCACCGGCAATATGCCCCGACGCCCCCTCTTAACTAAAATGGCCCCCAAGAGCCTCTCATGGGCTCTCTATCGCGTTGGGGCGGCCCACTGGCAAACTGGGCCGCCCTGGCTCTCCTCGTTGGAGCTGACAACATTCGCCGCCTCCCGCCGGCAACACCAGCAGCAATGGGGGACCTCACGGGCCCCCGCAAGGACTCGGTACCACTGGAGGGGGGGGAGGGCACCGGCAATGTGACCCGTCGCGCCCCCCTCCCTTCACATCAGCCCTGGGCCCCACTCACCGGCTGCTCTCTTCCGGCGGGACTCCTCTCGTGCTCTGCTCCTCACGGCGCGTCTCCTCTTCTGGATCGGGGCTCCCTCAGGTCAGAGGAGCCCCGCAACAGGCGCCACACTCCTCCTTCTCCCCGGGACCCGGGCTACCCAGGACCGGCAGGGCGCTCCATGCGCCGGCAGGCCTTCTTCTCCCGGACCTCAGGAGGCGGGACTTCCGGTTGGCCGCGAGCGTATTGGCTGAATGGCACGCCCTTGCATGCTTATCTTGATAATTCATCTACATAAAGTTATTTGACTATTATCGCTGAAATACTTGTCTGCTTTTATTATGTTAATGCAACACCCTAGAATGTCATGATGTGTATTTCATAAAATATATGATGCTTTGCGTGTTTAGCTATTTGCATGATCTGTATTGTTTGACCATTTCTATATAAGCAATATGTAAATGATGTCTGTTCAAGTAAAATCTGTTAGAACTGGCTATTTCTGGTAGGCTAAGGCTGACGCCAAAGTCAGGCAGAAACCACCATTCTAGTCAGGGCAAGGAAGTCACACGCCAAGATAACCCCTGCTTACCCCCTTGGTAGCTTGGCACAAGCAGTAAGGCTAAACTCGGAGGCAATGTGTAAAGCATTTGCGTCAGCGCACAACAGCAACAACATACTAGGCACACCACAAAAAGGAACTCCACACAAGGTTATTTATAAAATAACTTTTGTATTGTCAAAACACATATCAGATAAAAATCACACATGTACATTGTGCCAACTGGCACTGGCAACATTCATAAGGGATTATTTACAAGACAGGGCCACATGGGCCACTGTCAGATTCAGATATACCACTTCTAGAATAAGAAATAATTAACCTAAAATGGTAATCACAAAGATCACAACCAGTATCCACTGGTAACAGGAACCAGGACCTTACTAGGACCACCTGTACTAAAAAGGACAACCACCTAAGAATAAAATACATTTAGGGGTATACCAGAACACATTACCCATGATGCATGAAACACATTCAGAGGAGTAATAAAGAGAAACACATGATGCCTAAAACATTCAGAGGTGTTAAGAATAAAGCACATGATGCAATAAAATACATTCAGGGGTGCAGCGCAAGAAGACACATGATGCCTAAAACATTCAGAGGTGCTGCGCAGGGAAAGGGAAGACACATGATGCCTAAAAACATTCAGAGGTGCCAGAACAACACAATAGCGCAAAAACACACAGTAGGCAATTACTATTAAAAACATAGAAATCACATTGCGCATAACTTACATAAGCCACCACCTGTGGCAGTCCCTAGGCCAACTGGCCTTGTTGGGGCTAAGACGCCCTGAGTGTCAATGTCAGGGTGCGCTGCCATGCAGCGCCAGTCCAAGAAAAGAAAGCCTAAACGTAGCAGCTGGCACTAAGTGCTGCGCACCTGTGAAGGCCTGGCACCACTGTGCCCTCTCTGTCCCACACAGGGACTCTCTCCTTAAAGTGCGCCTAAACGGTGCAGCTGCCCACTAATTGCTGGGCAGCTGGAGAATCATCAAAGAACTGTGGCAGGGCCTTCAGTAGCCCCGCTGGCGAATTGCGCCACAAATGGTGGAGCCACACAGGCTCTTAAACACATATAGGCCCCTGGAGCCCTCGAGGCTCTTAACAAATCCCTCGCAGGCAGGAGGGGGCGGGCACCGGCAATATGCCCCGACGCCCCCTCTTAACTAAAATGGCCCCCAAGAGCCTCTCATGGGCTCTCTATCGCGTTGGGGCGGCCCACTGGCAAACTGGGCCGCCCTGGCTCTCCTCGTTGGAGCTGACAACATTCGCCGCCTCCCGCCGGCAACACCAGCAGCAATGGGGGACCTCACGGGCCCCCGCAAGGACTCGGTACCACTGGAGGGGGGGGAGGGCACCGGCAATGTGACCCGTCGCGCCCCCCTCCCTTCACATCAGCCCTGGGCCCCACTCACCGGCTGCTCTCTTCCGGCGGGACTCCTCTCGTGCTCTGCTCCTCACGGCGCGTCTCCTCTTCTGGATCGGGGCTCCCTCAGGTCAGAGGAGCCCCGCAACAGGCGCCACACTCCTCCTTCTCCCCGGGACCCGGGCTACCCAGGACCGGCAGGGCGCTCCATGCGCCGGCAGGCCTTCTTCTCCCGGACCTCAGGAGGCGGGACTTCCGGTTGGCCGCGAGCGTATTGGCCGGTCGGCCAAGAGCTTCCGGGTCGCCGCGGGCAGCGCGGCGGCCCATTTTAAGACAGGCAGGCGGCAAGGCAATCCAAATATCCGCGTGGGCAGCCGAAGTAGAAATAAAACGGCACATAAGCAAGGTGGGCACTCGCAGACTAAATAACAATTTAGTGGGGCAAATCCACGCCGGGTGGGCACCGGCTCCCAACAATAAAGCGCTCTTAGCGCTAAATATGATTTACAGCGCTACGGGCAGAAAATGAAGCGCTCTTCCAGGGCTGCAAGCACTAAAGCGCTCCCAAGGCGCTGCGGGGCAGAATAAAGCGCTCTCAAGCGTAGGGGGACAGGCAGGCCCCCAGGGATGGCCCCATCAGCAACCAGAGCCCCAGCAACAGGGCACATCCAAGGGAAAGCGCCTCCCAGGCGCTAGGGTCCAGGAAAGAGCACAAGTCCACAAGTCGTCCTCAAAAAGGCAACAAGGTAGGAGGATAGCCAGGAAGGAGTCCCCCAGCAGTCCATCAGAAGTCCAGGGGCTGGGCAGGGCCCAGGGATTCCCCTGGACCCAAGCAGCAGCACGCCCCTGGTGTGTTTCAAGTCCAAAAACAAGAACATTTTGGAAGGGGACACAGCCCCTTCTTATACAGTGAAAAGTCTTTGAAGTCTTTGAAGTCTCAGTGTGAGAACCAGCTAGACTGGTTTCAGGGAAGTCCCTTCAGTATTAGGGACAGAGGTGACAGTCGCCCAGCGGGAGGTGGAGCCAGCTTTGTAGTCAGGCAGGCACATCCCTTCACTATCAGGTGCCATCTCCTCCCACTTCCCTGGCAGCAGATGCTGCCTTTCATCCACAGGCTGACTCAGACAACCTCCTGGGCTCTCCAGCCCCTGTCATCCTCAAACCAGACAGTCAATCCACAAGCAGGCCCAGGCACTCTGGGCCAGGCTCACCAGCCAATCACACGCCAGCAACAACTTACACAAATATGCCAACTACCAAAAGTGGTACTTCTAGACTAGACACACTCATGCCGCATATACCATTTTGCAGCATTCAGTCTCACGAGTTCTCTCATACCAAACTCGCCCCTGCACTCCCCACACATCAGGAACTACCATGGGCATACATATTCCCCATTCATTCCTATGGGAGGGCAGGTCACTCACCTCGCATACACAGAGAGCTCAAGCGTGAACCTGCCCAAAGGGCCGGGTCCAACAAAATCTATAGATGTTTATTTGAATGTATTTCATTACTAGCTATATGTATGACCTGTGCTGCTTGATTATCTCCATATGAGTATTATAAAATGATGTTTGTTCAAGAAAATCCATAGATGTCCATCCAAATGTACGATGTTCAGTCTGAACCACTTCAGTAAATACATGATGTTTGCTGACTAGTTGTCTTTGGAAGAAAATTAGTAGAAAGACGACGGCTTCGGATCTACTAATTATAATTACTAGTTGTTCGTTATTTACAGTTCATCAAATTCAAGACACTGCATCTTTTGTAATTTTTAACCCTTAAGCAGCAGTGTCAAGATATTTAATAGTCACACAATATAGCTAGATAGACATGGATATTGACCTCATTTAGAGGGCACTTTTTAGGATATCTATCAGGCATATGCATCAAAGTAAATATCGGGAGCAAATGGCCAGATTCTCAGAATCAAAAGATTTTTGCATTTGGGATGCATCATCCCAAATGCAAAAATCGCAATTTACGGAATCTCTAAATTGAGATTCCTTAAATTGCGATTGCGTTTAAGGAATCCCAAATTCAGATTCCTTAAATGCAATGCATGAAAGTCAAAAAAATAGCGAATTCGCTAATAGGGGGAGCAAATTACCATGAAGTTGGACTTCATGGTAATTTGCTAAAACTTTGAAAAAAGCACTTTTGTGCATTTTTCAAAGTTTCATGTTGCGCACACACATGCCCTTAGGGCATGTGTGTGTGCAACATATGTGCATAGATCTATTTCAGGGGTGCAACAGGGTGTCATTTTGACACCCTTGCACCCTTGAAATTGCATGACCAATTTGCGAGTACCTACTGGTACTCGCAAATTGCTCATGCAATCTCCAATACATTCCTATGGGCCTGTAGGCCCATAGGAATGAATGGGACAGTATTCCTTAATTGCGACTAGCAATTTGCGAGTAGCAATTAAGGAATGTTTAGGAATCGCTATTTTAATAGCGATTGCTACATACATAGGCTTTTGCTATTTCTAAATAGTGATGCCTTAAAAATCGCTATTAAGGAACAGCAAAAGGCTACGTTGATGCATCTGCCAGTTAATGAAGGGCTCCTTCATACACGTATTAGTGTGTGATTCTTTCACCTGGCACTTTAGTCATCTACAATAGGCTTTGTTTATTGGAAATTGATAGGTCTATATATCACCATGATATCGCAGATTAGAATGTCGATTACAAAATTGATAAGCTAACAATCCGTCCACATTTTTTTCAAGACTCCGTTTGCCTAATGGTATAATTCTTGCTCAGACCTTATCCATCTACTAATTTAACTACCCGTAAAGGCTTTTATCTTTTTAAGATGGCGCCCAGATTTTGGCTATGCTTTGCGCCTCCAACTCGGTTTAACATTAACCATTCCAAGATGGCGCTGATTGTCGGACTCCCAGTCCTCTCTCGCGCTCCAAACTTGTATTAAAAAACTGAAGATTTCCAATTCCGTTTTATTTCCCTCATTGAGGGTCGTCCGTTGATGCTGCCTCAACTTTTTGTCTTGCATTAAGGTAACTAACTTTGAGATGATTTTGCTCATCACTTTTTGAATAACTTAGATCTACTAGTTAACACCAATATTTGTTGCATACTTGTCTTTACAGACTTGCAACAGAAGAGCATTCAAGTTGCCTCGTGTTTTATACCACGAACGGAAGAATTTCAATTCCGTCTCGGTCTCGACACTTACGGTTGTCCTGTTAAGTTGTTACAACTCTTTGCTATGGATTAAGGTAACCAACTATGAGATAACTTGCTCATCGCGTTTAAATATCTTAGACTCACTAGTTATCACAATTTTTGTTGCACACTTGTCTTTACAGACTAGTAACAGACCAGCATTCAAGTTGCCTCGTGTCTGTACCACACATTTCTTTCATATCAAGGTAAATGAATATAACAGAATTATTCCTTGAAAGTGTTTTCTAAATTTCCGAACTATGAGTCTAACTAGGTTACATATATTTTTCTAGAGCGTAAATGTGTAATTAACTATATGAAAAACTACAGATCAACTATACTGACCTGTCGCCCTGACGCCTGTTCATTGTTTGATCGACCCTATTCCATTCCATAAACATGGAGACTGTTACTTCTTTTTATATTACTCCAGTATTGGAACTTTCATAGATTCACATGCCTGAATCATTCCCCGTCGTCGAGACTGGAGTCTATGGTATATAAAAAAGCAGTGCTTAGTAGTATAGCAAACTGAAAAGAGGCCTAGGCTCATTTCCCTTTTGCAACCCATAGCCTTTGTTATGTAAAAAAGGCCCAAACTTTTCCCTGAACCAATCAGAGCTCCTCACTCTAGAACACTCCTGAGAGAACCTTCTGCCCCTCAGATTTTTCTACCGCACGTGGTGCTAGGGAGTCTCCTTTGAGCTCTGCTTAAACTCTTTACTTCTACAGTATTTTCACTTAGATTTGAGGTTTTTACATCAACCATGTCTGATAAGGAGAAAAAAGGATTATTTAGAGCTTGTTCCACCTGCTCCAAGAAGAGGCTTTATACAGATGACCCTCACAAGGACTGCATCTACTGTCTTTATCCAGACTATAAGGCAGCAGATTGTAAGGTATGTTGTACCTTTTCGAATAAGACCTTGAGGGATCGTGAGGGAAGGCTACTTATCTGGCTCCAGAAGGTCAAAGCCATGAAGGAAATCCTCTCAAGTGAGAGTGAGGAGAAACCTGTGGCATCTAAGAGATCTCAGAAGAGAAGTAGATCTCCTCAGACACATTTCTCAGGGGGAAAACCTGAGAAGGCCCCAAAAAAGACCACTCCAGGGTCTTCAGGGCGCAGTCCCTCAAAATCCCCTTCCGTCTCATCTAAGGGGAAGAAGGGTTCTGCTGGTGAGGTGAAAGGAGCAAAATCCACCTCAGATCCACCACAGTCACCTCAGAAGATCAAGATTACCATCAAACGGTCTTCTTCTACGCCTTCTGAGGAGAAGGGTGCTGTTTCAGCTCCGTCGACGGGACCGTCGACAAAAAAGGGACCATCGACGACGACAAAAACACCTCCGTCGTCGACGAAAAAGGATAATGTTAAGGCTGGTGAGAAAACAGCGCCAATGATTTCACCGTCGACGGCGATATCGTCGACGGGTTCACCGTCGACGAGGACGTCGACGACCGTGTCAACGGCGGCGTCGTCGACGGCGGCAGCGTCGACGAGGACTGTGTCGACGACGGCAGCGTCGACGACGATGTCGACGAGGACAGCGTCGACGGTAACTACAACGTTGACGACGATGACTTGGTCGACGACGGCGATGGGAGAAAAAACACCAGAAAAAAGGTTGGTGCCTTGGAAAAAATCTATAACACCGGAGGTTACATCTCCAAGCAAGGTCTCCCCATTGCTGCCATCTCACCTGCTGGAGGTGGAAGATTTGGAAGAAGATGATGAGTATGGAATTGCCAGTAGCCCTTCGCAATTACAGGTCAAGTACCAAGAAGACGATTCTGAGGAGGAATATGGAGGTTATCAAGAACAACCCCAGGAACAGCACCGATATCACCAACAGCAACGGGAGGAGATGACAAGTGTGCCATCCTCTTTGTTGAAGGATCTCCAGGGAATGTTGGAGGATTATAGGAAGAGATACCCAGCGACTCCAGTCGCTCAACAGGCCCTAGAGGCTACTCGACGTCCACGATCGGTTCCAGGGACGCAGATTCGTAGGAGAGAGATTGTACCAGAACCTACTGCTAGGTCCCCACCTCCGACGACACACCACAATACCTCGGATGAGGATCATGAGGATGGTGAGATTGCGGACACAAGTGCAGAATGGCATGACTATATCGCCCCATCACCTTCAACTCCTCCGCAGAGACCAGTAGATTCTCCACCGGAGGACATTGGTGGATTTCATAATTTGATGGAAAGAGCCACTAAGAGATTTGCACTGACCATGACAGAAGAGAAAACGGAATGTTTTCTATATGACTTCAAGGACTCATATCGGAAATCCGTACGATCCCTGCCTATAGTGTCTCATATTTAGAAGGAAGGATTAGAGGTCATGGAGATGCCAGCAATGGTAACACCGGTTCTGGCCAGACTAGAGAAGAAGTATAAGGCACCAGTTGATGCTCCATCTTGCCTTTTAGGACATCCCAAACCGGATTCTGTTATCACTCAGGCAGCACAACAGAAATCCAGGAACCCATCTGCTCTGATTGCAGCACCTCCAGACAAAGAGGGCAGAAGGGTGGATAACACGAGAAAACGTTTTTCATTAATGTCGGCTCGGCTTGTGAGAGCTGATAATGCCCTCGCTATCTTGGGAAGGTATGACAGGCAGATTTGGTGTGACCTGTCTCCATACGTTAACCTGGTGCCAGATCCAGAGAAGCAGGAGGCGAAGAAAATTCTCATGGAAGGGGAGAGGACTTCGGCTGAAGTCATAGACTGCGCTATGGATATAGCTACCACAGCATTTAGATCATTGGGAGGAGCTGCGGTCCTGCGCTGGCAAGGATGGCTGCGAGCAACAGCATTTAGGCCGGAGGTGCAAAAAAAGATTTTATACCTCCCTTTCAATGGAGAAGAATTATTTGGGAAACATATTGATGGTACTCTGGAGAGTATCAAGAAGGATACTGATACGGCAAAGGCTCTGGGAACACTGCAATACAGAAAACCCCCTTTTTGTGGCTCCAGGGGTAGAGGACAGTCCTCGTATAGAGGAGGATACCAACAGGGAAGATATTCTTCTTCTTATCAGTCCTCATCGCAGCCTTACCGTCAGCCATAGTCAATCAGGAGGATATACAAAATCAACTCCGAGAGGACGGGGTGGCCGGGGAAAGGACAACACCTGTCGACAATGACACCCTCCATCTTCCGGCTCTGTCAGATGCTCCCCTGGGTGGAAAGATTGTCCACTATCTTCACAATTGGCGGAAAATAACAACGGACCAATGGGTCCTCAAAATAGTTCAATTCAGTCACACCCTAGAATTTCTTCAAGCGCCCCCTTGTACGCCACCGATGCACCAGAGAGCCAACCATCTGCATCAACTCCGGCAGGAGATTCGGACAATGCTCCGAAAGTGAGCAATAGAACCGGTACCGAAATCCCACGAAAGCAAGGGGTTTTACTCCCGGTTTTTTCTTATCAAGAAAAACAAGCTCCAGTGGTGCCCCATTCTGGATCTCAGATCCTTAAACACCTATCTCAAGAAACAATCTTTCAGGATGGTATCTCTGCAGGACATCCTTCCGTTATTAAACCCAGGGGATCATATGACCACCGCGTATTTCCACGTGCCGATACATCCTGCACACAGACAGTACCTTCGGTTCTGGGTAGCCGGAAGACATTACCAATTCAGGATACTGCCATTCGGCTTGAAGTCAGCGCCAAGGGTTTTCACGAAATGTCTGGCTCCAGTGGCGGCTGTGTTGAGGAAGCAAAAACATCAAATATTTCCTTACCTCGACGACTGGTTAGTCAAAGCACCTTCAAAGAGCGTCAACGCAGGCCTGCATAGACTTATTCACTGATCTAGGATTGACTCTTCACGAGGGAAAGTCAAACCTCCACCCAACAAAAGTGATCACATTTTTGGGGGCAATATTGGACACGGAATGCAACAAAGCGTTTCCCTCCAAGGAAAGACAACTGAGGATTGTGTCCCTCTTCCAAGACTTGGTAAAAAGAAAGTCTCTTTTAGTCTGCAGGTACAAATCCTTGCTGGGCACGATGTCCTCTTGTATTCCCCTGGTGCCTTACTGCAGGCCAAGGATGAGACCATGGCAGGAACATATCGATCTCCAATAGCGTCAGGCGGAGGGATCCTTCGACGATACAATAAGGGTGACACCAGTGATGCTACAGGAATGCAAAGTGGTGAACACAAAAAGCAAATGTGTCAAGGACTGACGTTTCTGGTAAGAGCGGCTCCGCTAGTGGTGACGACGGATGCCTAGTTGGAAGGATGGGGAGCTTTCCTTCGGGGACCTTCAAGTCAGCAGTCGTTGGAAGGCACAGGAGCAGCAATTACATATAAATCTGCTGGAGCTCAGAGCGATCCGCTCGGCATTACTGGCTTTTCTGCCAAGGATAAAAGGTTCACCGGTGTTGGTAAGAACAGACAACACCAAGCCGATGCATTATGTGAACAAGCAAGGGGGGACGAGATCTCTCTCCCTGTCTCAGGAAGCCCAGGAGATATGGGAATGGGCTCTTCAGCAAGGACTATCGTTGGCAGCAGAACACCTCCCGGGGATCAGAACGTCAATGCGGATACTCTCAGCAGGCTAACATCCTCCTGCCACGAATGGGAGCTAGACCAGGGGATCCTGGACAGCGTCTTTCGAAGATGGGGAACACTGATAGTGGACCTCTTCACTACAAGGGAAAACAGAAAATGCCAGTACTTCGTAAGCTGGCTTCCCCAGAAGGGATCTTGGGGGAATGAGTTTTCCATGGCATGGTCCGGCATCTTTGCCTACGGTTTTCCTCCAATTTCTCTTCTCCCCCGCGTACTG
Organism: Lissotriton vulgaris; assembly: GCF_964263255.1. Taxonomy (NCBI): domain Eukaryota; kingdom Metazoa; phylum Chordata; class Amphibia; order Caudata; family Salamandridae; genus Lissotriton; species Lissotriton vulgaris. The sequence goes on from NC_141687.1 coordinate 837,502,785, forward strand.
GTGAAGATCAAGAAAGAGCCGTGCAGGCTGATCCTAGTAGCCCCGTGGTGGCCCAGACAACACTGGTTCACGGAACTACTGCTGCTGTCGGAGGACCGTCCAAATCGGTTGCGCCTAATTCCATCGCTTCTGACAATGTCCAAGGGGCAGGTGCTCCATCCGGACCCGAAATCCTTGCGATTAGGAGCCTTTCTCCTGAACACTGTGAGTTTAGCCATCTGAACATCTCACACGAATGTAGGGAGATCCTGTCCAAGGCCAGAGCGGAGAGTACCAACAAAACCTACAGGATGAAATGGAAGAGGTTTTGTCTGTGGTGTAAGAGACATGATGTTCACCCTCTTACTGCTGCACCTCATCAAATTATACCTTACATTCTGCTGTTAGCAAAGTCAGGATTAGCACACACCTCCATCAAGGTGCACTTGGCTGCGTTATCCCGCTACAGGAGGTCATCGTCAGGCCCATCTTTATGGTCCTCAAGGATTATCAAACAATTTATGAAAGGGATATTCAGAGTCTTTCCACCAGTAAAGCCTCCACCACCATTATGGAATCTGAATATTGTACTCTCTCAATTGATGAAGCCACCATTTGAACCTATACACAGGGCAGACCTGAAGTTCTTGTCCTGGAAAGTGGCTCTTCTCATTGCATTGATTTCAGCGAGAAGAGTAGGTGAACTACAAGCGCTCACGATTCAGGAGCCTTTCTTGCAGTTCCAGGAGGATAGAATGATTCTTAGGACAAACCCGAAGTTCATGCTGAAGGTGCCAACTGATTTTCATTAAACGAACCATTGGTGTTGAAACGTTTCTTTCCTCATCCATCGACAGCGGCAGAAAGAGTATTGCACTCGCTGGACGTTCAGAGATGTATGAAATTTTACTTGAAAGAAACGAAGGCATTTCGCAAGTCTTCTCAGTTATTCGTCGCCTTCAGCGCACCCAGGAAAGGTTTCCCACTGTTGAGGGGAATTGCCAGATGGATTTCCAGTGCAATTGTCTACTGTCATCAAGCTGCTGGAAAGCCTTTGAATGCACGAGTCTGTGCACATTCCACGAGGGCGGTGGCCACATCCACTGCACTGTTTGGAGGAGTGCCAATCCAGGATATCTGCAGAGCAGCAACCTGGGCATCTACGCACACCTTCACCAGGCACTACTGCTTGGAGGCAGCCGCAGAATCGGATGCGGCGGTGGGAGAGGCAGTACTGCGGAATATCATCCAGTAATGGTGAGCCTTTCTTGCATCCCTCCATCCATAATATCTCTTGTTTACAAAGTCACATTTTATATAAGTGTGGATATATGTATATGAGATTATGCTTCATTTCTAATGGTATTGCATGATTATGTAAGGTATCAGGAAAATGTGCTTTGTTTTTTCACTGCTCGCTATTCTGATTCAGGCATGTGAATCTATGAAAGTTCCAATACTGGAGTAAGAAAACAAGTTACTTACCTGTAACTTTAGTTCTCCAGTATTGGAATCTTTCATAGATTCACATGCACCCACACTCTTCCCCAGAGTGGCTCACATCGGATTTAGCACAGGAAGTGTGTTATTTGCACAAGTGTGCGAAAAATCTGAGGGGCAGAAGGTTCTCTCAGGAGTGGTCTAGAGGGTGAGGAGCTACGATTGGTTCAGGGAAAAGTTTGGGTCTTTTTTACATAACAAAGGTTATGGGTTGCAAAAGGGAAATGGGCCTAGGCCTCTTTTCAGTTTGCTATACTACTAAGCACTGCTTTTTTATATACCGGAGACTCCCGTCTCGACGACGGGGAATGATTCAGGCTTGTGAATCTATGAAAGATTCCAATACTGGAGAACTAAAGTTACAGGTAAGTAACTTGTTTTCTTCCAGTCGTTTGAAGGAAACCAATACTGTCTGGCCTATTGAGGTATGTTTCACATCCTCATATGAATATCATGTGCTAAATAGAGAACCTCTGAGTTACGAAATATGCTTGTTTCTCTCCGAGTCATGATTTTTTGCTTTCCACATTTAAACTAATATGTGTTTGGTACAGCCTCAGATTGAATGTCATTTTTTATATATATTATCTCTGAAAGGTTTCTAATCGGATGAGATGTCAACCATGGAAATACTAATTACGATTAACATTATATGAATCAGAGTGTTTCATTCATTATTAGTGTTTTTAAAGACTAGGATGCACCGATGTCAAGGTGTAACAATAAGATATGAAATTTAGTTTCTCCCTCACATAGATTTTGTTCTCTTTGTGTTTGATATTATAGAAATGTAATACATTGATACAATTCGAAAATATATGTGTTACATTGATGCATTTTTGGAAATGACTGTAGATGATCATTGTCATTGTTTGAATTGATACAATGTTGCGAAATGCTTCATATATAGGATGTATATACTGTATTAATAAGATGTATATAATTTGCATATTTTTCTCTTTTCGACTTTAGTCAACTACCGGGTGTTATATATATTATTTGGAGATTTTTTGATATACTGGTAACGGTAAACACTTTTTTGTTTCATGTTATCATAGGGCATTACAAATATAAATAATACAGTCCTGAAGATGGTCTCGCAGATGGATACATAAGAGACCGAAACGTCGACCATCGCCTTTTCCTACTAAAAATTCATTTACAAACTTTGATCAAAAAGGAAAGGTGGCATCAGGATTAAAGTGTTATATACTGATGTATTGTTGATATTCCTGTAGTCCTGTTCTTATATTTGTACACAACTTTTGCCTTTTTCTATGTGATGATAAACTCTATATTTTTCATATACACCCGTTTAGTCTTGTTTTGATTTGTTTTTGTTTTTGACAAATTGCTCACATTTTTTTAAAATTAATGCAAATAATTGATGACTGAATGTTTCATTTTGGGACCATTAATCTGTCCTCATAATTGATTTGAAATAGTTTGAAATACTTATTTGAAACAAATTCCCTTGAAGGCACTCTTTACCCTTTATTTCATATTAGATCCAATCCCAGCAGTGTGGTCCAGCCCCCCCCCCTTTGCTACATGAAGGCTAGAGCCAATCCCAGCAGTGTGGTCCAGCCCCCCACTGCGGCCTGAAGGCTATAGCCAGTCCCAGCAGTGTGGCCCAGCCCCCCACTGCGGCCTGAAGGCCACAGCCAATCCCAGCAGTATGGTACAGACCCTCCACTGCTGCCTGAAGGCTATAAGCAATATAGTCCCAGCAGTGTGGCCGAGCCCCCCCACTGTGGCCTGAAGGCTATAGCCAGTCCCAGCAGTGTGGCCCAGCCCCCCACTGCTGCCTGAAGACTAGAGCCAGTTTCAGCAGTGTGGTCCAGTCCCCCCCCACTGCTACATGAAGGCTAGAGCCAATCCCAGCAGTGTGGTCCAGCCCCCCACTGCTGCCTGAAGACTAGAGCCAGTTTCAGCAGTGTGGTCCAGTCCCCCCCCACTGCTACATGAAGGCTAGAGCCAATCCCAGCAGTGTGGTCCAGCCCCTCCACTGCGGCCTGAAAGCTATAGGCTATAGCCAGTCAGAAAATGTGGCAAACCCCCCACTGATGCTGGAAGTCTAGATCCAATCCCAGCAGGTGGTCCAGCCGCCCCCCCACTGCTACACGAAGGCTAGAGCCAATCCCAGTAGTGTGGTCCAGCCCCCCCCCCCCCACTGCGGCTTGAAGGCGTCAGCCAATCCCAGTAGCGTGGACCAGCCCCCCCCCCCCACCCCCCATTGCTGCCTGAAGGCTAGAGCCAGTTTAAGCAGTGTGGTCCAGCCCCCCCTCCCCCACTGCTAAATGAAGGCTAGAGCCAATCCCAGCAGCGTGGTCCAGCCCCTCCACTGCGGCCTGAAGGCTATAGGCTATAGCCAGTCCAGCAGTGTGGCCCAACCCACCCCCCACACTGATGCTGGAAGTCTAGATCCAATCCGAACAGTGTGGCCCAGCCCCCCCCCCCCTCCCACTGCTACATGAAGGCTAGAGCCAATCCCAGCAGTGTGATCCAGCACCCCCACTGCGGCCTGAAGGCTATAGCTAGTCCCAGCAGTGTGGCCCAGCCCCCCCACTGCGGCCTGAAGGCTATAGCTAGTCCCAGCAGTGTAGCCCAGCCCCTCCACTGCTGTCAGAAGGCCACAGCCAATCCCAGCCCCTCCACTGCTGTCAGAAGGCTACAGCCAGTCCCCGCAGTGTGGCCCAGCCCCTCCACTGCTGTCAGAAGGCTACAGCCAGTCCCAGCAGTGTGGCCCAGCCCCTCCACTGCTGTCAGAAGGCTACAGCCAGTCCCAGCAGTGTGGCCCAGCCCCTCCACTGCTGTCAGAAGGCTACAGCCAGTCCCAGCCCCTCCACTGCTGTCAGAAGGCTACAGCCAGTCCCCGCAGTGTGGCCCAGCCCCTCCACTGCTGTCAGAAGGCTACAGCCAGTCCCAGCAGTGTGGCCCAGCCCCTCCACTGCTGTCAGAAGGCTACAGCCAGTCCCAGCAGTGTGGCCCAGCCCCCCCACACAAGTCTGACATTCTCTTGGCTGTAATCGCTCTAAAACCCCCTGGTAAATCTATCGACCAATATGTTACTAATATGGCTCTAGCAAACTTATTTCAGCCTGTACATAGGTATTCCTAAAACGCTAAACTCTACTGATTTGAGAAACTGCCTTTCTCTATTTTTGAAGTGCCCTGGCACCATTGAATAGAGTTATGATTATGTTATACAAAAACGGAATAAATAAACGCCATCCAGAAAGAGGCTGATTGTGGCTCTAGTATGAATACTCCCTTAAGGCTTACAGCCCTTCACAGACTCAATGAATGAGGCAGACTTGTAGACATGAAGTGATGGCAGGTGGGGCTCGATCTGGGTGTGGTCCAGCAGGGAGTGGTAAACGTAGAGGGATGCAAGGAGCCCACCAGAGAAGTGCTGGGGCTGACAGAGGTATCATGGGAGGATGAGGGGAGTGAGGGGCAGGGGAGCAAGGGTAGGCAAGGGGTGGTGCCAATCAAGATGAGGTGTCTTCAGTTTCTTCAGGAAGTGATGTTTATTTATTTTATTTTATGTTCTTGTATAGCGCAAGAATCGACCCCTTACGAGGTATCTCCGCGCTTTGCTCGCAAGATGGAGTAGTTGCTATAGAACAGAGAATTGGATGAACACTGATGTTTGGGAATATTTAATCTTCCTGGAATAATACGGTTTTTAGTTTCTTCCTGAAAGAGGAGTGATTGTGGGTTTGTCTGAGGTCAGTTGGAAGATTGTTCCAGAGCTTGGGCCCTACCAAAGAGAATGCTCTGCCCCCTTGTCTGGTTTTTTTGACAAGAGGGGTTTTGAGTAGCAATTGGTTGCTTGACCGTAAGGCTCTGTCAGGTTTATAGACAGGTAGCTTTTGGAGCAGGTAGTCAGGACCTTTCCCGAACAAGCATTTGTGGACAATGCAGCAGATCTTGAATTTGGTGCGTTGTCTTATTGGCAGCCAATGCAGTTCACGCAGCAGGGGTTTAGAGGGAGTTCTGGGGGGGGCGTTCAGAACCAATCTTGCTGCAGTGTTTTGGACTACTTGGAGGCGATTGATAGCACTCTCATTGGCTTGGATAAGGAGTCCATTACAGTAATCAATTTTGCTGATCACCATAGTCTGCACTAGGGTCTTTCTGTAGCTGTCAGAAAGGTAGGTGAAGACTCTTCTTAACAGGCCGATGGTGTGAAAGCATGACCCAGCAACTGCATTCACGTGTTCCTTCATGGTAAGGTCCCGATCCAGCTTCACCCCTAGATTTTTTACTGTGAGTTTAGGGGTGGGTACTGGTCCCAAGTCAAGGGGCCACCAGTCGGGGGACCACAGTAAGGATGCTTTTCCAAAAAGCATTAGCTCCATTTTTCCAACGTTGCATTGTAGGCGGTTGACAGCCATCCAATTGGAGATGGCCCTCATTCCTTCTGCAAAGTTGTCCCTAACGTTGGAGTTGAAGGAATGGAAAGGGTAGAGAAGCTGGGTGTCGTCAGCGTAAGACACCGGGGTGAATCCATATTTTCTCACAATCTCAGCGAGGGGGGCCACGTACACATTAAACAATGTGGGGCTTAGGCATGAGCCCTGTGGCACCCCCTTCGTGAGCGCCCTGGAAGCAGAGCGATATGGTCCCAGGCTGACGGATTGTGAGCGCCCGGACAGAAAACTCTCCAGCCAAGAGAGGGCTTGACCTCCTATGCCCACTCCCTGTAGACGGCTCGTGAGGATCTTATGGGACACAGTATCAAATGCGGCCGACAGGTCTAACAGCACCAGAATCATTGAGCCTCCTCTGTCCTGTGACATCTTGATGTTATCGGTCACGGTGAGGAGAGCAGATTCGGTGCTGTAGTTGGGCCTGAACCCAGATTGGGAGTGGTCCAGGCCCCCTGTCGCCTCAATGAACCTGGACAAGTGGATGTTAACATGTTTTTCGGCCAATTTACTCAGGAGGGGCAACAAGGAGATGGGACGGAGGTTAGAGAGTTCTGTCCATGGGGAGGTGGCATTTTTACGAATAGGATTCACCACTGCCTCTTTCCATTGTTGGGGGAGTTTGCCTTCTGTATAGGAGAGGTTCAAAACTCTCTGGATGGAGGGACAGAGGTCGGTGCAGAGCATGTTCATCACTCTGGGGGGAAGAAGGTCGAGAGGGGACCCTGTTTTTGTGGTATTTAATAAGGATTTTATCTCGTCCTTAGAAATTTCCGGAATCTTAATGAAAGTTTCAGTATTGGTTTGTGGACAGGGAGCGTCAAGCGTCTCTGTATTGTTGGGGTGTTTGGCCAGTATTTTTTTATAGATGATATCAATTTTTTCCTCAAAAAATAGGGATATTTTGTTGCACAGATCCTGCGAAAAGGTGTCAGGACTTTCGCAGGCTGTGGGGTTGGTGAAACTTCTTAGGATTTTATAAAGTTCTCTGGTAGAGTTGTCTGCTTCGTCTATTTGGGACTGTAAGCTAGTTTTCCTTGCCTTTTTTATGTTATTGTAGTAGGAGGAGGCAGCTTGCTGATAAAGCTCTTTACTTTCGCTGGAGTGGTTCTTCCTCCATTGTTTCTCAAGCTTTCTACACTTTTGTTTCTCAGTTTTTAGAGCTTCAGTGTACCAGATTTCTTTTTTGTTATTAGTGGTTGGTAGTTTGACCAGTTTTTGAGGAGCTAAGAGGTTTATTGTATCGAGGAGGGAGTCGTTAAGTTTGGCCAGGGCCAGATCAGGGGTATCAGAGTCGGAAAAGATTGGAGTTTTCCATGTTTCTACAAATGCTTCCGGGGATATCTTGTGCCAAGGTCTACGTTTAATGCTCCTGGAGGCAGAAGGTTCGGGAGGTTTGGTGAGTTGCATGAGGGAAAACTCCAGCATGCTATGGCCAGTCCAATATACTGATTTGGGGGGATAACAGTGAATTGAGGGATCATTAGTAAAAATGAGATCTAAGGTGTGGCCTCCTCTGTGGGTGGGACCACTATTTCGTAGGTGTAGGCCAAGTAGAGCAAGGTCCTCCAGTAGGAGTTTGGCATCAGGGTCCTCTGGTATGTCTACATGGATATTAAAATCACCAAGTAGGATGAAATGCTCTTTGGCTTTCATATAAGGGGCAAGAATTTCAGTGAGGGCCAGGGTGAAACTGGTGTCAGTCCCTGGGGGGCGGTAGACTAAAGCGCCTTTCCAGTGATGTTTATTACTGGTATTTATTTTAAAAATCATAATTTCCATAGAGGGAAGAAGAGCTTGTTCTAATATGGAGATATGGAAACTGTCTTTATGTATTATGGCAGTGCCGCCACCTGTTTTTATTGGGCGGTCTTGTCTCAGGATTTTATAACCTGTGGGGATTCCTGTCATAACAGATGGAATAGTGTGGGGTTTTAGCCAGGTTTCCGTTAGGAAACATATTTCCGGTTGGTGGCAGCTAATGGTATCCCATATTTCAATGCAGTGGCGTGGAAGGGATCGAACATTAAGCAAGAAACTTTTCCAGCCTTTATGTGTGGCTTTAGGAGTAGGAGCGTGCCCTGGTATCAGTGTGTTACAAGTGGTGTGAAAACCACACTTATCACATGAGAATGGTCCTTCTGGGTAGGGCCAGCCACTATGTAAACATTGGTAGAGATCATGTGGGCGAAGCGAGTGCAGAAAATCAGAAGAGTACCTGATGAGAGGGTCAGTAGAGGAGACCGGGGCAGGGGGGGGGTGGGAGGACATGTAGGCAGGGTGGGTGGCCCCTGGTCCCGTCCTGTCGCGGACGGGCGCAGACGGGCTACTCTTTGGCTACTCTTCGGCGTAGCTTCGGCTCCACTGCGCGCGATCGCTGCGCGCTCAGGGGAAGGCGAGGGCTAAGTAGCCCCGAGAGCCCCAGCTGCTAGAGCGCTAACCGCCCAGCAGTGTGGGAACAGGAAGTGGTGTCCTCCCTCTAGCTTCCGCGAGAGGACGAATCAGAAGCGTGTCCTCTGCTGGCTTGCACCAATCAGCAGGGTGTTGAAGTGGTGAGTGAGGGCAATGCGGAGATCAATTTTAAAAAGGTTCCGTTTTGAGTACAAGTAATTAAAACAGTTTAAAATGTTTCAGAACAACAGAGAAACAAGCGCAGACTCAGCGCTATAGCCTGGGCGAGCAAGCGGTTACAAGGTACTGCCACTACCTCTTACCGCAGCGCCAGGAAGTCAGGCTCCGCCTAAGTAGCCCCGAGAGCCCCAGCTGCTAGAGCGCTAACCGCCCAGCAGTGTGGGAACAGGAAGTGGTGTCCTCCCTCTAGCTTCCGCGAGAGGACGAATCAGAAGCGTGTCCTCTGCTGGCTTGCACCAATCAGCAGGGTGTTGAAGTGGTGAGTGAGGGCAATGCGGAGATCAATTTTAAAAAGGTTCCGTTTTGAGTACAAGTAATTAAAACAGTTTAAAATGTTTCAGAACAACAGAGAAACAAGCGCAGGCTCAGCGCTATAGCCTGGGCGAGCAAGCGGTTACAAGGTACTGCCACTACCTCTTACCGCAGCACCAGGAAGTCAGGCTCCGCCTAAGTAGCCCCGAGAGCCCCAGCTGCTAGAGCGCTAACCGCCCAGCAGTGTGGGAACAGGAAGTGGTGTCCTCCCTCTAGCTTCCGCGAGAGGACGAATCAGAAGCGTGTCCTCTGCTGGCTTGCACCAATCAGCAGGGTGTTGATGTTGGTATGGAGCTTCTCAGATCTGAGTCAGGGTACGGTTTTACATCCTGGGCGCATAGCAGGTAAGCTGCATTGCCTAGTTTTCTCCATATTACACTTTCAAACCTCAAGCCTGGAAGTATGATTGCTGTAGGTATTTTGAGGACCACCAGAGATCATTATCTTACTTTCCAGGCACAGTAGTATATTTACCGCCTTCAAGGCGATGAACTAGAGTTCAAAGATGAAGGTGCACCTGGGCGACAGTGAAGTTCTCCAAGCATTGAAGCAATTCAGTTGTGCATCTTGAGTCTCCTGATCAGTTGTGTTGCAGTGCGGAGGAAGCTGAGCAGGATTTTGTCTCAATCAAGATGCAAAACCAATCCTTTTCACCCAGTCTTCCATCACGAAATGGAGAGTTGTTAGTAATGAGAAGGATTTCTTATTTGTTTGTCGTGAGCCTCAGACAGTGTGCAGCAGTTACCATGTCAGTATAACCAGATATGATCTGACAGGACCTGAAGATTAATCAGAAAATTCTACTGGTCAGAATAATTTCTAGGTAATTTGCATAGTTTAAGGTTGTCCTCCACAGACATTCACAAATCTGGCTGATTTTTGTCAACATTAGTGGTTTGACAACACAGCCCAGCAGGACTTCACATGTACTTGCTTCTGGAGGTGATTGGAATGGTGGATTGGTCACTGACTGCCTACAGCCAGATGTAAGCCTCTGAAGAGCAGTGTCGCTGATCCTGTGATAAAAAAGGGACTTGAGACGAGATGGATGTTCAGTGGTATAAAGACTTCAGAGCAATCCAAATAGCATCACAATGTGTACACCGCAGCCTTCCACCTCTATCCTCAAGTTATGCAGGACAAAGAGGGTGACTACTTCTGTAGTCATGGGCAGGAGAAATCCTGTCTGAATGGGGTTACCTTTGGTGCAAGGACAAGTGTCATTGTTTCTACTCAACATTCAATCAATCAATAAATCAGGCATTTGTTAAAGCGCGACTACTCACCTGTAAGGGTCTTAAGGCGTGGTGGGGTTAGCAGGTTCCAGTCCATCAAGGGGGGGGGGGGGGGTCTGTCAAAGAGCCAGGTTTTGAGGTTTCTTGCGAAGATGGGGAGCGATGTCTGTCTGAGGAGGAGCGGAAGGGCGTTCCAGGCTCTGGCCACGAGGAAGGAGAAGGAGCGGCCTCCCGATCTGGTCTTTACGGTGCGGGGGACCATGGCATAGGAGAGCCTGACTGATCATAGGGTCTGTTGGGGTACGTGGAATTTAAGTCGGCTGTTAAGGTATGCTGGCACAGTGTCGTGGAGGGATTTGTGGGCGTGGGTGAGCATCTTGAAGGTGACTCTAGCTTCAATGGGGAGCCAGTGAAGTGTGTACTGGTGCTGGGAGATGTGGCAGTGTCTTGGCAGGTCGAGGACCAGTCTTGTGGTGGCGTTCTGGATGTTCTGTAGCGTGCGGTGAGGTTTTTGTTTATTCCAGCGTAGAGTATGTTGCCGTAGTCGAGTCTGCTGGCGATCAGGGCGTGAGTGACCGTCTTTCTGTGTTCGAGGGGGATCCATTTGAAGGTCTTACGTAGGAGGCGGAGGATGTGGAAGCAGGAGGACGAGACTGAGTTGATCTGGCGGTCCATTTTGAGCTCGGAGACCAGGATGATTTCCAGGTTGCGTGTGTGCTCCATGGGGGTGGGTGGGCTTCTGAGCATTACCATTGAAGCTCTTTCAATATACTTCTGCCTCCATAACCTCCTAAACATAACAATTACTTACAAATTTCAAATAACAGCGAGGCTGCATACAAAATGGTTGGTTGCATAATGCATCACATCTTGGATTACTACTTCCTAACACACCACTTCATGGAGGGGCATGTGAGCTGAAATGTATAGGATGTAGCTCGTTGCTATATTTAGGAAAGTTACTAGTCGTATTGAGAAGGCCATTTCTTTTATGGTAGTTTCCCCTCTGATGGTGTACATAAGTGACCCCTGTCCTGCATGTCCAACTGCGAGTATCTGGAGTATCTGGTTTGCCAGGTTTTAATTTTTTGACCCCTGCTTCCCGCTAACCTAGCGGGTGCACAAAGGTCTAAACGTGCCTGTGATCCAAGACTGGTCTTAGACTTGTCCTTGATCTGGAGGGGCACACCAAGGAATCCCTCAGTTGTGGCAGATGACTTGTGTCCCTGACACTGGTTAATGCGTTTAGCATGCTGGTGGCAGTATACTGAAATTTCTATTTTTACCTGTGTCACGGGAGTGGAAGCCTACTGGCTCACAGGTATACATTTCTGATGCTAACGGCGAATCTGGAACCCTAGTGCCAAGATGCAAGCCTGGGGAGCAATATGTGTTCTGTGCAAGTGGCATGTTACACACAGCATGAGTGCACTAGAGTGGTCCAGGCGTCCAGGCCTATGTGTTTCATTTTGGAAATCCCTGGCCTGTTCATGTGCATATGATGGAGGTGAAGTTGCTTTCTCAGACAGTGGAAGTATACTACTGACATCTCTGAGACATGAGGGAGGGAACCCAAACACCGAAGTGGGAAAGAGGAGACAGGCTTCCCCATTAGAAAGTCGATGCGGTCCTTTTGACAGAGGGATGCTGATGAGTCTTCTTGAAGGTGGAGAGGAAGAGTGAAGGGTGGGACTGTAGTTCCTGTTGTCAGTGTCTGAAGAAACCTTTAAAAGGAGGTCATCCCTTTCCTTCTTTTACTGATGCCTATAAGGAGTGGCTGAGATAGTCCGGTACAAACTGCTCATACTGCTTTGTGCCTCTGTCGTGGGAGACAACCTTACTGTGAACAGCATCACTCAAGACAAAGGCAGTGTCTGGAAGACAGCCTGAGAAGGATACATGAAAATATAATTCACACAGTTTGGTTCTGAAAGAGCACTCTGTATGTCGTGTGTGTAGAAGAATGGGACCTGAGGACACACTTGTTTCAGTTGCAAATTCTCTCTAATCAGGGAGAAGTTGATCCACAGAGTACCCAGAGGACTACTGTGCAACCAGGGTATGTGTCTGCCTGACAGCCAACTTCCCAAAGGTGAGGGGGCCTCATCTGCCTTCTGATTTGGCAGAAGAACTGCCACACGTGTCCTGGAAACCCTGGCAATCCTGTCTGAGTGAGAGGAAAGGAGCAAGCTCACCGTACCAGAGGAGCTGCCTCTTGGTGTGAACAGAAACGGGTGACACTGGTACTGTGTCCATCTACTAGGACTCACAACTTGTATGATTATAGCTGAAAATTGTCCTCTGGTCACTGAACTCATTGAAGGGACCATAGCCCTTCTGAAGCATGCTTGCGTGGCTCCCGCGGTCATCGTTGCTATTTTAGCCATGACCCTTGCCTGAGTATGCCTGATTGCCTGCCTTACTAAAAAAGGTATTGAGGTGCCTTGATGCACCTTCCATATACCTATGATTGTGGTTGGCATGGCTTTGGTACAACTGACTTGTGCCAGAGGGGGTCCTTGCCACTGTAGAAGAAAACTCCTGTAACCCAGTGGTGCTCACGCCAGGATATATTGCTGACTGTCTAGCCTCGCACTTATCAGAGTGTCCTGAGCAGACTAGGCCATTCCGAAGACAAAGCAACGTCCTCAAGGCTCTCTGTACCAGAGCACTCATTGACTGCCATTGCACTGGAGCCCTGAGTGCCCGATTGGACCCAGCTGTCCCTGTCTCAATGCACCTCGAAGCCATCAAGTCGCTGGCGGAGGTCTGCAAATAGAAAGAGGGTTACAACGTCACTACGTTCTAGGGAGGCCCTGTACGAACACCACCAAGAATAAGCACTCGGGAGAAACTGAACGGGCGAGAGGATATTTAGCTGCTCTAGCCATAGCTCCTATATGATCTCAGAGAGGAAGCTCTGCCCCACACAAGCTACAACATAACAAGAGCCTAGATCACCAGAAGGGAGCCAACCTACAGGCATATTGGATTCTCATCAAAGATCTGATAACTGTTGTGTGTAGTATTGTATTAAGTACAGTCCACGCGTTCTCCAGAGTAAATACGTTCTTTATTGACTCAAACCTGGTAGCTCCAACGTACATGGAGCTAAAACAATGAACGTCCTACCAATTGCCTTCGCATGCGTCTTCCTCAGAGATTCCAGAACTCCAGACACGGGCACGAGATCCAAGAGACCATCACAACATATTGTGCCTTATAGTAGAATAAAGTATGTGCTATTACATAGTAAGGTGGCAGCCCCAGCATTATGGTAAAAAAAAAGTGGACTGGTATATGGCTCAGAGTAATAACCAGTGGCGAGATTAATTCAAGCATTCTAACCATCAGTTTTTTGTTCAATTCAGTGTGGCACCCTAAGTGCAATAGGTATGGCCAGAGGTGGGTTCCGTGCTCACTTTGCACTGGAACCAAGCTGCAACCGACTGAAGAGCCCAGACGAGGGCGAAACCAGTCTTGGGTTGCTTGTGTTCTAGTTCAGAGAGGACTTGGCTTGGCAGCTTGTGCTGGACTTTTCCTATTGGAGCAGGATCTAAGCTAATTTGCATATGGCTGCGTCTAATGTAAGTTGGTATTGTGGGCAACAACAAAAAAAACAATCAACTAGAATGCGGCACGAGTAATTATAAGTGGCTGAGATTAATTTAAGCATACCACCCACCACTTATTTGTTTCCATCAGCCATAAACAATGTAGGGGCATATTATCAAGGGGGTTTATCTCCGTTTTTTGGCTTTAAAAGCCAAGAAAGCGGAGATAAAATTATCTCCCTATTACCTAGCTGTCGCTAACACCAGTTAGAGACAGCTAGTAGGAGATAGCGACCATCCTGGGCCCCGCTTTGCATGTCAGTGATATTTATCACTAATGACATGCAAAGTGGGCGTGCCAAGATGTTAGCGACTGGAAACAGTCGCTAACATGGCTATCTCCTATTACCAACTTTTGGAGATATTCGCGCTAAGCGCGAATATCTCCAAAAAGCTAACACCTGCCCCTGAGCAGTTCTTAGCAATGTTATCCAATGGTAGGTGGATAACATGGCTAAGAGCATTAGCTCGGTAATGCATGAATATCGCTGACTTTTCAGCGATATTCATGCATTTCAGCCGATTTTTATCGCTTAGGAGAATTACCTTGATAATAGCAAGGTTCCTAAGCGATAAAAATCGCCGCAGCTCGGCGATAAAAATATCGCCGCTAAACCAACATAGCAATAATTATCGCTGGTTGTTGGTAATATGCCCCGTAGTCCCTACTATAGTGCAACTTTAGGACTCAGAGTTAGTGTCATGGATGCCTGATGTGTGTCTGTTGGTTCCTGGATATAGCTCTAGGTGTGTGAAGCCCAAGTAAAGCATAGTTTAGAATTGAAATTCTATTTCAGGAGTCAGTTCAGTTTTGTTTATTTAGGCCTCCCTCTCACAAATTAACAAGCATTGGCAAAACAGTTTGCCTGGCTTGTTCATCACAGGAGGCACAAGATGATGCCATTACTGCATACATGTGAAACTGTGAAGTAGAATATGACTCATCCATTTTACAAACTATGTAATGAAAGTCGATGGGACAGTGTAGATGCCATGCCATCTCATTTTGCTTGCAGCTGACTTCTAACGCTGGCCGAAGTCAGAGGATAAAAAAAGTGCGCCACACTCCCCTGCAATGTAGTCAACATGTTTCTGCACCCTACTTTAGTCATCTGGTGCTTTCACCATGAAGTGTGTGGGGTCCGTATGTCACCCACGCCTTGTGATGGTGATACTACTACTCTGATAAGTTTCAATAGTCGATATGGTCATTATTAACAATAGCTTATTTTCAGGGCTTCGGTTTGCTGAAAAAGCTTAGTTTATAGCACACATTCAGTTAGGATAACCATAAGAAGAGCATTTCATTCTTTTACGAAGGCTCATGACTTTTACTTTCTCTTTGGTTTCCAAGTGTGTCTTTGGAAAAGCCAAACTCTTCTCCATAGAGGCGCAGACATCTGCCAAAACAGTAGGACCTGCTGAAGGACCTGCTTGTGCCAGCATGCTACATTTTCCAGAAAGGGCCTCTATACAAAGCCCATTCATAAGTGAAATCTAAGGGGCTTTAGAAGGATGGACTTCGCACCTGCTTGCATTTCCTGTGCTGCCTCACACTAGTGCAAGAAACCCATCTTGCTCAGCTGTAAAACAGAGACTTTGCCTGAAACTCAAATCAACCAAATACTTGTAATCATATAATGTAACTTTAGAGGAGTCACCATAGTAATTGGTAAAGACTGGCCCCGTCTCCGCTTACCTATGGGTTTAGAAGGAATTTTGAAAGAAAATGCATGAGAAGGTAAAGTTCAGTGAGACAAGGCAGATGACGATGTCCGAGGAGGAGGAGTTGTTGTCGGGGAGCCGCTGGACTAAGTTGCTGCTAAGCAGAAGAATGTAGCTGGAGCTGCAGCAAAGTTAGGCCAACAGGTGATGCACCTTGGGCAGATACAGGTAGGTCCTGGCTTTCTCTCAGTTCTTGGAGCACCTTTTGGACAAAAAGTTTCCAAGTTTTGGTTTTGGGCTAGCTGGGCACGTTTAGAACCGCTTCCAAGGGTTGAGGACTGGAGATGCACCACTTGGACAGTCAGGACTCACTCAGGCAGGGTCTTGGTGTGCGTTTAGAATGGTTGGATCATTTTCTGTCCCTGAGGCTGGGATGAGGAGGCCAGCCACTCTGGAAGTCCTGGTTCCAAGCAGAGGAGCAGGGCTCAAGCAGCAGAGCAGACCTCTGGATGCTCAAAGTAGGCCTCAGACAGCAGAACAGTCTTCCTTGGTGCAGCAAAGCAGTCTTTTGAAGGACACAGCAGGCCACCGCAGCAGACAGACCACTGAGAGCCTTTCCAAAGGTTGAGAAAGTTAACTGAAGAGTGAGTCCAATTTTTATTCCTGGTGCCTCCTTTGAAGTGGGAAAGACTTCTGGAGGCTTCCCTTCCAAGAAGTGTCTGGGATTTCCTGTTTCCCTGCTCTGGTCCCAGTCTGTATGTAGGCTCAATACACTAGTGTGAAGTTCTTTGTGTGAGAGCAGGGCACAGTCTTTTGAAGTGCAAGTTGGGCTGTGCACAGTACCGTCCCCCCACCCATTCTGTCTGAGAGGGCTCATCCAGGCAGACCTAGTCCTTCTATTGTGTGACTATATGGGAGTAATGCACAAAGGGCAACTGACATCTGCCCCCAGTCGTGACCCTGCAGGCACCAAATGGTTAGGGCAAAAAAAAGCTCTAAAAATGTAATTTTCAGAACTGTGACTTAAATTCCAACTTTACCAGTAAAGGGGATTTTAAATTACAATTTCTCAGACACCAAACATGACCTGCCCCCAATCAAAAGTTCTTGCTTAGTAAATGTAGCAAGGTAGCCCAGTGTGATTCTATGGGAGAGATAGGCCTCACAGCAGTGAAAAACGAATGATTGAGTTTTTCACTACCAAGATATGTAAAACGCAAAAGTACATGTCCAACTTTTTAATTACAATGCACCCTATCCTATGGGCTGTCTAGGGCCTACTTTAGGGGTGACTTATATGCAATAAAAAGGGAGTTTAAGGATTGGCAAGGGGGTGATTTTGCCAAGTCCAGTTGGCAGTCTGAAACTGCCAACATGCTCCAAAGGCAGACCTGGGAAATGTTTTAGGGGCTACTTAAGTGGGCGGCACAATAAGTGTTGCAGACCCTTTTGTAGCATTTAATTTAAAAGCCTTGTGTATTTTGTATGCAATTTTATAAATACTTATAAGTAATTTAAATGTGACAATCAGGTGTAAGTGAAGTTTTAGGGGGTAAACACTTTAGCATTGGTTAGCAGTGGTAAAGTACACAGAGTCCTAAGGCCAACACAAATTATTTTAGAAAAACAGGAGGTACAGGCAGAAAGTTTGGGGGAAGACCACCCTATAGCAGGCCAGAGCCCTAGATTAAATAAAACAGGTCATAGCATAGCATCTCTTGCAGGAGGAAAGGGTTCGGATGGAAATGCTACGACTGCAGAGTTTTCTATGGAGAACAGTGATGAACTTTACCTTCACTTTTTTACTATGTTCAAGGAGGCATGAGAGATTGGGATTCTAACCCATTGTTATGCCAGGTGTTTATAACTGGGCTATTAAAGCCCAGAAAATAATTTTTATTTTTTGTCATGCGAACCTCTCTCACTCATTAATACCAGCACAAAGATATTGGCCAAGATGTTGTCCACAAGATGTCTGTCATACATTTTGGGTATATTTCTCACGGACGATGCCAACTCATGCCAGGCCAGTCCACAATACATAAACTGAGGATCATGTTTGCAATCATACACTAGATTGATCAAAAATGGCCTTTTCCATTTGCAATGCTTAATAGAATGGGACGGCTGGAGGAGGGAATAATGACATGGATCTTGTTACAATACGCAGTAACATGAAAATGTTAAAATATATGGATGCCTGTCACCATACATTGACTTCTCCAGGGCAGAGACACTAGGCAGGGGTGCCCATTATCCCCTCTACTATTTGCTATATTGTTTCAACCACTGGCTTGTGCACTGTGGCACCATCACTCTGATAGAGTTCTACAATTGGGAGCATACACTATCTCATTTACCTCTACACAGATGACCGTCTGCTATATTTGAGAAATCCTTGACACAATTCTTTCCCAGTTTTATAAATTCAACCTTTATAGAGTCTTATCTCTAATAAAATTTCAGGGATGTCCCCCCCTGGCATCACTCACCATGATGCAAGAGTTAGTGTGCCCTCTGAGATGACAAAAAGAGTCAAATAGATATTTAATGTTAAATATACATTGAGATGTAGATACAAATCTAATTGTCAGTCATTACCCGGTGATTCTAAAACTACAAATGGCTGTCAACAGTAGGATAGTCAGCGGCAGATATTCCAGCCTTGGGCTTCAGGTGAATACGATAATGGTAGATGGTCATTTGTTCTACATGGAATCAAAGGTCATTTTGAACATGCAATTAAAAACCACAAATTTGGCAGTCCAAGCGGAGGCCTAGCAATCTTCATCTCAACGGACTTACGGGTTGAACATGAACGACTCGAGTTGAAAAGTGCAAATATTCTAATAATTAAGTTGAAATATAAAACAACGGAAAACGAAATAACGTTTGTTTATTTAATTAATGTTTATATTCAGCCAACAGGCCCTAGTAGGCTGTCAACTTGAGGTATATTGTATAACCTTCTTATGGATTTAATGCATTCAGACCCTCTAGCGAAGTACATTATGTCTGGGAACTTTAACCTTAATCTAATGCCGTCTTTCACAAGGGACGATACCTGTCAAACACAGGATTATCAATGGTCTATTCCTCAACAGGACCTAGGAAAAGAAACCTCGCCTTCTAGCAATAAAATTGCATTATCTTTTGTAAAAGACATGGAAGCAATTGGCCTGCGTATACTAAATGGTCGATTTAAAGAAGATACCCCTCCAGCATATACATACTCAAAAAATAAGTCAAGGTCAAGGATCGACTACACAATGATATCTCTTAGCGCCTTCCATAGTATCATCGCATATCAAATAGAGGAAGTAAGGGATAGTGATCACTGCCAGCAGACAATAACGATTAACCTTATGAATAAGGCAAATCTATCGTATCAAACTGTCCCGGGTCACATTGGAACAGTAAACTATAAAAAATTAATTTGGACTACTAAGAACAAGGATGTGATGAATGACCAAGTTATCCAAATATCAGAAATGTGCTTTAATGTAAGATCACCTGAAACTTCGATAGAACAGTGGGTAAAATGTACTACAATGCTGGTTAAACCCCAACCACACTATCAAATGCGACGGAACAAAATTAATCAAAATGACGATCGAAAATAAAATAAATCATACATAAACCTGCCATATTCCATTACAAAACTAAAAAGAGCACGGAATAGGATGATAAGGCAAATTAAGAAAACTACTCCTAACAAGGAAATATCAGGCAAACTTAAAGCTGCAAATCAAAATTTGAGGAAACTAATATGGAATGAGAAAAATCAGGCAAAACAAGCACTTTGGGCAAAAATATACCATGCAAGCAAACAGTTAAACACAAGAGAGTTTTGGACAATAATAAATGGTTTGGCAAGACCAAATAAAAGGGTTGTCTCCTCTAGTCTAACTGAGCAAGAATGGATGACATTTCTTGGAAATCACTTAAATCAAAAAGGTTTGACAACAGAAAAAAATGAAAGACTACCGACTGAAAAGAACGAAGGTGATAACGAAACTCCAATCATAATAACAAAAGACCAACTGAGAAAATTAATTTAAAAACAGAAAGATGGAGCACCAGGACCGAATGGTATTCCTTTTTCCCTATTTAAAGACAATCCGGGTTTATGGGCAGCGCAATTAGAAAAGATATTTAATGAAGTTATTGAAAAAGGCGCTATCACGGTGTCATGGCGTGGATCACTAACTACGCCAATTTACAAAAAAGGGAACTGGGCACTCGTAGAAAATTACAGGCTCATCACACTCCAAGATACTGATGCCAAGTTGTATGCAAGGATCTTGCTTAATGAGCTGAATGATTGGGCAACAGAAAGTAAGATCCTGCCATTGAATCAAACCGGCTTTGTTAAAGGATTAGGGACTCCTACAAATATCCTGGCACTATCAACAATAATGGACAAGTCAATAAATCTTAAACAGCCCTTGTATCTCTGTTTTGTTGATTTTAAATCAGCCTTCGATTGTGTTCAAAGGAATTTACTGTGGAAAAAGCTTAGAGAAATGAACATTCCAACTACTTTATTAAGAATGATCCAGCTATTGTATAGTAAAACTTGGGTTAGGGTAAGGATGGGGGATGGGAAAACCCTGTCGAAGGAAATCCCAGCCAATGAAGGACTAAAACAAGGATGTGTATTGGCCCCCCTTCTTTTTAATTTATTCTTGGCGGATCTGTCAAGGACCCTAGATGAACTTAATGCACACCCTCCAAAACTAGCGGATAGGCATATCTTAAACTTATTATATGCTGATGATGCCATCCTGTTAAGCCAAACAAAAATCGGGCTCCAGCGACTAATCGCTGGAACATGTACTTATGCAAAGCAAAATGGGATGGTGATTAACGAAACTAAAACGAAGATAATGATAGTCGCCAAGAGCAAAAAACTAAGGCAAAAATGTAGTTGGTATATGGAAAACACCACACTAGAGCAAGTTGAGGTATACAAATACCTGGGAGTACTATTTGATGAGAAGGGTAGTTGCCAACCGCAATTAAGAGATATTCAGAGGAAGTCAAACTCCCTAACAGCTGCATTCAGAATCTTGCAGAAAACGCTGGGCAACCACACATATGGGCCGTTTCTAAAGATTATTGGGGCAAGATTACTACCAACAATCACATATGGCAGTGAGTCACTAATGGGAAGGGATACGGAAACAATAGAAAATGCTGTATCTAAAACTTATAAATTACTATTTCATCTCCCAACAAATGCCTCGCCAGCCCAAATTAGACTCGAGTTTGGCTTAACTAATCAATATTATGCCAGGAAGGGTCATTTTATCAAAACATGGAACCGGGTTAAAAATGATCAAGATAACCAAATATCACAGTTACTATGGAAGGTGATAAGAAATAACACAAAGGCAGCAGCATGGAATTATCTTAGTGAAGCTGTAGAAGAGTTTGCAGTAACCTCAATTTGGAATAATACCATAGCCAATGGTTCTTTTAAGAAAATAATTAACAGAACAACACACTTACTATCAATTGCAAAGGATAAAGATAGTCTGACTAAAAGAAAACATGCCTGGACTATAATAAATGGATATAAAACAAAGAAGGTTCAAGACTATCTGGAAATACCGTGGTCCGGAAACAGCAAACAAATCCTTCTCAAAGCAAGATTTGGAATCCTTCCGGGAACTTGCCATCTCCCGCCTTGGAAAACCTCTGAAAGGAGTACACTTTGTAGACTATGTAACAGTGGAGAGGAGAATATTGTACACTTGCTCTGTATTTGTCCAGGACTTCAAAATGAAAGGATAAAACTACTTAAAGTCCCTTTTAATGTACGAGGAAAACGGACATGTAGGCAAGCCCTGAAATGTTGTCTTCAATCAAATGACATAGGCATGAATGCTATCTTTATAAAGTTTTTACTAATGATAAAAACAAAACTAGCAGACTAAGTTTTAAATGAACTATACTAATGAATTTTTTTAACTGAGTTTTAAGATGAATGTTATTTTACTTCTTAACTGGTTTTTATACTAAAAATAGTTTTGTAATTGTATATTGTAAGATTTTAAATAATCAAACAATAAAATGATGATATAGAGATGGTCAATTTCAGTTGTGTTTAGGCTTTATAGCTAACACCTCTTACTGTAGCTTTTTCCAGCAAATATATATGTGTCTGTGTGCAAATATACAAGTTTTCTTTCGAAATTTAATTTAAAATTGTTCAAATAAAAAAAAAATGTGATGAGCAAAGAAAACCCCCCCCAAAAAACAGTAGGATAGCCAGCCTTAAAATGGCTGTCCTCCTGAAGTTGCTGTACCTCTTTGTAAACATTCTGATCTTTTCAAACAGATGTTTTTTTTCAAAACTTGACGTATTCTGCAACCCAAATAGCCGGGATGTTTAACACTCCCGTATACCAAATGAGGATTCTTGATACTAGAAGTGGAGAAGTACTTCTGGGTAGTACAAGCATATTCTGCATACAACAACTGACAAAGCTGCGACTGGTGATGGTGGGAGGATATTTATAGTAGTAAAACCTTTTTAACACTGGCACAATTTAAAAACTTAGGTGTTACATCCCATATTTCATATCTTTCTATACTTCAGACTATGAAATACCATACAGAGTTGCAGTCCAAAGTTTCCTGCAGAAACTACCGGGCTCGGTGTCATTGCCACATGCACTGAGCCTTATAGCCAGATTGGCTACATCTGGAATGTATGAACAATTTATGAGTGGTAGAAGGCACTAAGGTCCCAAAATAAATGGATAAGCAATGAACATTCTGTTGCAGGCATACTAAAGAAGTCTCACTTAATGGCAAACATAGATTACTCCATTATAAATATCTACATGGGGTCTATTGTACTAGGCCTCACAAATGAGAAAAATGTTACCAGACCTGAATGTTCTCAGGCTTGAATAATCTACTCAACCTAACTGTAATGCGCTTTACTCAAAAACTTGTCTCAAATTGTGTGATCCTAGGGTAATATTGTATTTCACCAAGTTGCCTATATCTTCACTATTAAATATGAAAGTACCTTCAAATATATGAGTTCATGTCCTCTATACAAAAACTCTTTTGTTTGATTGAATAGACTAAACTTTTGCTCAGTGTATTAAAAAAAATAGCCCGCATATAGGGTACACATGAACCTTGACTTGTCTCTTCACTAATAGAATTGTCATCAGAGTTGGGGCAAGAATGTTTCTCAATTCATATTTAAAATCTCTCACTTCTAATAAATATTTTATAAAAGCTTGGTGTGTTAGCGCACTGTCATTTACATTCAGACATTTTCTACTGAAATGACCACAAACGTTCCCTGTCCCATGCAGTTTTACTGATGAAATTATATAGTGTACCAACGATAATGTGTGGAAATTTCTCATTTGCCCGTCACCAAGTAAAGTATTCTAATTATTTTGATCCTATTAAAATCTTTGTTTCCGTCTTACTTAAGAATGACAAAAAATGCTTTCTTAACTAATGAAATATGTTTTGAAATATTTGCACTGTTAATTTACATGTTATTTAAATGGTGTGTGTTTAGCACCATTGTAAGTCCATTCACTTAACAAAACGTTCTAATTTTGTAGTCAAAGAAAGAAGAGTAAACATCAGTCTCCAGGATAAAATACGTAGCAATTTGTTAGAACACATAAACTGGCACTTGACTTCTGTCCTTGAACACAAAGTAACTGTAACAAGACAAAAACAAGATTTAAAGCCATTTTTATTGCGTATTCACTGTTTGAATTAACAGAACACCTGTTGTTTAGTAGCTAGAGTGCCAGACTGCAACATTAGGCCCTAAAAATAGCTCCACCGTAGCAAATGTGCAATGCATTTCTCAAGGTCTGTTTACCCAGATGAAGCCAAGATCTTTTGGCCTAACAGTAGAGCGGAAATGCACTCCAGGACCATCTTAATGCATTGGCAAAGTAGACAGCTGCCCATGGAGCCCACCTTCCAATACCCCCGTGTCCCAGTAAAATAATCAAGTGAGTCCGAAGACTCTCTCTTTATCGCTCTCTTTCTCTCTGCTTACCCCCTAACTCAGAGTCTTTCTCTATCACTACCTCACCATTTTTTACCTTTCTACCTCTTTCTCTGCCTTGGTTACTTGTATATACCTCACCTCTACCTCTCCCTCATTCCTGTCTCTACCTCACTACTCTCTTTCTCACCTTTCTGTCTACCTCATTATTCTCTTTTCTTTACATCTCTCTCGCTGCTTTATCCTTCTCCATCTCATTCTCTTTTTCTCTCAGTACCAAACCTCTCAATGTACAACTCCTTCCATTCTTTACTTTGTAAAAGGGGGCAGATTAAATCGACAACCTTTAAGTATTGCCCGGCGTTAGTCGCCTCTCATACCACTCGATAATTATCAAACAAAGAGGCAGGCGCTGTAGACTGGAAGGCAGGAAATAGAAGTTTATTCCGTCGGAGCAGAACACATCAGATCAGACAACAGGGTATCGTCTCGAGGTGCTCTAACCGCATCTCTGAGGCCTGGCCTCTTATACACAGGTTTATGGTCTTTATTGCAGTTTATTACATGTGGCATAATCTTGTAAATACTTTGAAGTACGGAAAGACATCCCACGCAGCTGGACATCCCGCCGGTTCCCGGAATGTGTGAGGCTGATCGGATCTCATGGGGTCGGAGCTTTGATCAATCGCAGCTCCTTTGAAGAGGGGCAACTTCTTACAGTAGGAGGCAATAAACTGCATCCGCACGACCAGGTGATGGCCTGGGATCGGGTCGGACAATCGGGCACAGCGTAAGGGGTTCATCAAAGGATGTGTGATCATAAAAGGGATGGAGGGAGGTGTTAGCTGGGTACGGGATGTGGCTTCCGAGGCAGGGTCGCGCTGAAGGGGGTGGCTTATGGCCCAAGAATGTGAGAGCGGGGGCTGTCAGTGCGCAGGGGATGCTTGCGAGGTCAGAGAGAGACGCGCTGGCTATTGGCAGTGGGCAGAGAGGCCATGGTACTCAAAATGGCTGCTGCTTACGCACACATATGAGCCTGGAAAAGGGACAAGATGGCGCCGGTAATGTTTACGCCGCAACCTAGATTTTAACAGTCCTCCCTTTTCAACACATCTAGCCAGCTTGTCAATCTATATCTATCCCCATTATGTTACGGATTTCCACTTCGTATAAAGCTTTCATGCGTCCAGCTTCGAAGTCCAGAGTCTTAGGGCAGATACAGTTAGCAAAAAGTGAGCACAGGGGCGGCAAGCATTGAACACCCAGGCAGAATCCACATATTATGACAATCGATATCAATATGATCATAAACAACCTCCACCCCCAGTCCTTTATAGCACTCCAGAACCATCTCCCAAGCGACCATCCTTCTTGTTCCTGATGAACCTCTGAGGAAAGTCTGTGGAGGTGTTCAATGGCCTTGTAGATGGAAGACGAATTGTCCGGTATGTAGGTGCAGTAGCTGGATCCAATGATGCGGCATGCTCCTCCACGATCCGCTAGAACCACATCCAGAACAAGGCGGTTCTGAAGGGCCACCAGGCGGACCGCCTGAAGCTCAGCTGTATTGTTTGTGAGGATGCCAGCTGTAATATTCATCGTCGTTTCAACTGCCTGGGTCAAATGACGGATGGCACAGCTGTTCGCCATCGGACCCCAGAGTGGAACAAGTCCCTTCACTGCGTCCAGGAACTGTGCTCCGGTGGAGTCGGCTTGCTCAATGTCTCTTGCTCGCTTTTGTCGGTGGTGGTTTGCTGGAGCCACGTAGGTCGGAGGAAGGATGAAGGCGATGTAGCAGGTGCCTCCCCAGCCCTTTGGGAGCCAGGTGTAGGCTTTGGTACCGCAGACAAAGTACATGTTCGGGGAGGTGACAAAAGAGGGTGGATCAGCTGAGTCCAAAGTTTTGGTGATGTGGCAAGCGCTGTGGCCCACCAACTGTGTCCCGACGCCTTCGATGCATACAAGGCCCGAGACTTTGACGGCAGACAGGGCCACAGTCAGGGTGGCAGCTGTTCGTTTCCGGAGGTAGGAGAAGGTGGGTCTGGCTGGATTGTTGAACACCTGCATTTTGACCCATTCTTTGGCAGGGATGTCCATATGAAAGGAGGCGTTGGATGTAACAGGGCAAAAGGGAGCAGCGGTTCTTCCTGTTTTGTTCAGCCAGAACCCATGAAAAAAGTGCGACACAGTTTTTCTGGAAGTGGCATTATCCCTATAACTCTCTTGCAGGAGGATCAGCCAAGCAAGGCAGGAACCATGAACGGAGAAAGGTGAAGGGATGAAGGGGATGGAATGTCCAGTGGCATGTGGTAACAACCCACAGATCCAGCAATTCATGGCATTGGCGGTAAGGTTGTGTTGGTGCAGCAACTGCACAAAGGAGTTGTTCCAGAACTCCTTACGCCTTTCTCGGAGTTGAGGTGAAAGAGAGATCAGGTAGTGTTCTTTCATGGTGGTAGGCTGTGCAGTAGTTAGAAATATCTTATGAGCTGGTACGCTCTCTTCCACGATCCAGAGGGTGGCCATGAGGAGGAGGCAAAAGAGAAGGGCGATAAAAAGGGCAATAGTCTTTGAGCTGTGCATTTTGTCAGTCTTTGGGTTACTGTAGTGGATCTTCGGATGTCTGGTTGCTTCCATCATCTTCGTATCGGGCGCTTCCATCATCTTCGTATCGGGCGCTTCCATCATCTTCAAGGGGCTCGGTAGCGGGCAGAACCACAAACTTGGTTTAGCTTCTCTCCTGGTAGCCTTAGAAGTGTTAGGCCACCGTTCTGAGATTTGTAACTTAGTCAGTGGTCTCCTTAGCCGAAGCTCCCTCCTTTCGTCATAAGTTATACCCTTCTCTGGATGGCACAGTGGGATCGGGAAATTTTGCCAATTCAAGTGTCTCTGTATCAGGGTAACAGTTCAGGGATGGTCGGTCTTTGTTCAGGAGCTCTTCTTGGGTGGCCACGTCTTCGGTCGTCGTCAGGGTCGGGATATTTTCTTACAGTGGTGTGCGTGCAGCCAGTTTCGCTTCCCCTCCACTCGAAGAGCTGTTCGGGTAGTGATCAAGACTTGCCAGGGGCCCGTCCACCGGGGTTCCAGACTCTTTGCACGCTGGAAATTTCGTATTAAGACAAAATCTCTGGGTTGGATGTTGTGTCCAGGGCCCCTGGAAGCATCGGGGATGGCCTGCAGCACCTGTTGATGGATAACAGACAGTGTTTTAGTCAGATTATACAAATAGTCAGACATTAGGACGTCTGGGACGTCGTGAATGGATGTCGGTTTTGGTGCTGACCAAACGCTCATATGCCAGCCGAAAACGACCTCGTAGGGGGTCAAGTGGTGTTTGGTGGGGGTGGAACGCATTGATAGCAATGCCAGTGGGAGAGCGTCTGGCCATTTCAGTCCTGTGGTAGCCACTATCTTTGCTAGTTTGAGCTTCAGCGTGGTATTATGTCGATCAACCCGTCCAGCAGATTGAGGGTGGAAGACTGCGTGAAACTTCTGTTTTACACCCAACCCCTTCAAGATGAGTTGGATAACCTCGGCTACGAAGTGGGGGCCATTGTCGCTCCGAAAAATTCGACAAAGGCTGTAGCGAGGGAAGAATTCCTTCAGTAATACCTTTGCAATAGCAATGGCAGTGTTTTCGCGAGTTGGATAGGCTTCCACCCACTTGCTAAAGGCGCACACGACAACAAGTACATACTTTAGACCTTGGCATCTTTCTAACTGGATGTAGTCCATCTGTAGGACTTCAAAGGGATGATTGGGGACCCCAAACCCTCCCCGGGGTACGACAGTTCCTTTCCCGGGGTTGTGTTACAGGCATATCAGACATTGTTGGACCAGACGTTTAGCTGAGTCTGTGATCTTGTCATTGTGCCAAATTTTGGAGGCAAGTTTGGCCATGGGGGCAGATCCTATGTGTGCAAGGGAGTGTGCCATGGTCAGTATGGGGTTCAGGTACGAGTTGGGTAGCAACCATTTGTTCGTGTCTTTTGTCCGCCAGCAGCCTTCATCGTCTTTCAGTCCCACCCATGCCCATTCAGTCAATTTGTGTGGTGAGCTGGCCATTTGGATGTCCCTAATAGTTTCCCTAGCGTCCTTCCATTTTTCTGCTTGTGACCTGGTCACATACATGCGTGTCGTCGTCCTATTCTCGGCTGTGGTCCGGGCAGTGATGTCGGCCAGTGCATTCCCCTGGCCAATGATGTCCGGCACCTTTTTGTGTGCCTGGCATTTGATTACAGCAAGTTGTTTGGGAAGGAGGAGTGCTTCAGTCAGAGCGGAGACTAGATCTCCATGTAGGATGGGTGTGCCATGTGTGGTCAGGAATCCCCTCTCCTTCCACAAGAGCCCAAAATGATGAACCACCCCGAAGGCGTACTGGCTGTCCGTGTATATATTTGCTGTCGTCCCTGCTGCTAGGATGCACGCTCGTGTGAGGGCAATCAGTTCTGCTGCCTGTGCAGATCGCTGTGTGATACGGGCTGTCTCAACTACAGTTCGGGCTGTGGTAACTGCATAAGCAGCTGAGGTGGAGCCGTCGGGGAGTTTGATGCAAGAGCCGTCCACCCATAGCTCTCCGTCAGGATCTGGGAAGGCAGTGTCTCGGAGGTCAACCCTCCTCCTAGTTTGTTCGTCCGTGAGGGTCACACAGTCATGTATAGGGGACACATTGGGGTCGTTTTCAGGTAGCGGTAACAGAGTGGCTGGATTCAGTGTGGTGCATCTTTTCAATGTGATGTGGGGTGCAAGCAGAGTCAGTTCGTACCCAGTCAGTCGTGCACTAGTCAGATGCTGCGTCTTAGTCTGGTTCAGGAGGGTGTCAACCGCATGGGGCACTAACACCGTAAGGGAGTTCGAGAGCACGATTCCCTCACTTTGTCGGATAGAGACAGCAGCGGCAGCTACAGCTCTAAGGTAGGCAGGCAAAGCTCTGGCTACGGGGTCAAGAGTGGCAGAGAAGTAGGCACATGGGTGATGCTTGAGGCCGATGGGCTGAGTCAGGACAGACAAAGCGCACCCCTCCCTTTCGTGAGTGTAAAGGGAGAAGGGCTTTGTGTAATCTGAGGTTCCTAGGACTGGTGCTGAACAAAGGGCATCTCATAAATCTTTGAAGGAGGATTGTCATTTGGGGTCCAAGGGAGTGGAAAGGGGACATCTTTAGCCAGCAGGGAAAGTAGTGGTTTTACAATGAGGCTGAAATTTGGTAACCACTGTCGACAGAAGGAGGTGAGACCTACCAGGGAAAGGACTTGTTTCTGGGTCTTAGGGACAGGGGTTTCTAGAATGGTCTGAATTCGATCGGGTGTAAGCTTTCTCCCGTCTTTGGACAAGAGGTGGCCCAGGTAAGTTACTTGGGGTTGGCAGAATTGTAACTTCTTCTTGGAGACCTTGTGGCCATTTTCCGCGCGGAAGTGCAGGAGTTGGATGGTGGCTGCGACTGCAAGTGGAGTGGTGTCGGCCGCCAAAAGGATATCATCGACGTACTGTATCAACACCACTCCATCCGGTAACTGGACTGCATCCAGCTGTCTCTAGAGGGCCTGGCTATAGATGCTGGGACTTTCAGTGTAGCCTTGGGGTGCTCTACAAAATCTATATGAGTGGGCTTTTAAGGTGAAGCCGAAGAGGTAGCGGCTGTCTGGGTGGATGGGGATGGAGAAGAATGCGTTCTTGAGGTCGATTACAGAGAAGGTGGTGGCAGTGGAAGGAATCAAAGTCAGAATGGTGGTGATGTCTGAGACTACGGGGTACTGAGGTACAACTACCTTGTTGACCTCTCGTAGGTCGATGATGAAACGGTACGCTTTCTCATCTCCCTCATCCTGCTTCTTTACAATGTGCAGGATAGGGCTGTTGCAAACATTGCTAACTACTTCCTCTACCACTCCTGCATCTATCAGGGACTGGATAAATCTAAATGTACAGGAATTTATATAGCGCAAATCACCACCGGTTTCTAAGCGCTTGCTTAGGGAACCCGTCCTGGTATTCCCCTGTGAGATAACCCCGGCAGGGTATCCGCAAGGTGAAAGCCAGGCATCCCGCCGCGAGGGATCGTTGTGGAGATTAAGCAAGCTATTGCCCAGAGTCGCAGAGTGTAACCCATGAATCGAGTAGGCACCGGAGCGAGAATTGTCGAGCCCATGGACATTTTAGGACTCAAGACACTGCAGAGCCGGGAATTGAACCCTGGTCCCGGGCTGACCTCTGCTTCCAGGTCTGCCTCCTCTAACCAGTGAGCCACACTTCTCCAAAAAATTTCTATGGCAAAATGAAACCCCTCATTTTGTTCCTTTTCAAATTAAATGTATTAAGTGTTTTAGTATTAAGGGGGCAGATTCAATCGACAACCTTTAGGTATTGCCCGGCGTTAGTCGCCTCTCATACCACTCAATAATTATCACACAAAGAGCAGGCGCTGGAGAATGGAAGGCAGGAAACAGAAGTTTATTCCGTCGGAGCAGAACACATCAGATCAGACAACAGGGTATCGTCTCGAGGTGCTCTAACCGCATCTCTGAGGCCTGGCCTCTTATACACAGGTTTATGGTCTTTATTGCAGTTTAATACATGTGGCATATTCTTGTAAATACTTTGAAGTACGGAAAGACATCCTCGGAATCCCCGCTTCAGACCCGTTCCCACACATATCTACAGTAGAAGTCCCCGCTCCGATCTCAGTAGGTGATGACTGTCACGCAGCTGGACATTCCGCCGGTTCCCAGAATGTGTGAAGCTGATCGGATCTCATGGGGTCGGAGCTTTGATCAATCGCAGCTCCTTTGAAGAGGGGCAACTTCTTACAGTAGGGGGCAATAAACTGCATCCGAAGGACCAGGTGATGGCCTGGGATCGGGTCGGACAATTGGGCACAGAGTAAGGGGTTCATCAAAGGATGTGTGATCATTAAAGGGATGGAGGGAGGTGTTAGCCGGGTACAGGATGTGGCTTCCGAGGCAGGGTCGCGCTGAAGGGGGTGGCTTATGGCCCAAGCATGTGAGAGCGGGGGCTGTCAGTGCGCGGGGAATGCTTGCGAGGTCAGAGAGAGACACGTTGGCTATCGGCAGTGGGCAGAGAGGCCATGATACTCAAAATGGCTGATGCTTAAGCACACATATGAGCCTGGAAAAGGGACAAGATGGCACCGATAATGTTTACGCCGCAACCTAGATTTTAACAACTTCCTGCTCTCTCTTTTATCTGTTACCTTTATCTTACATCTCTCACCACTCTCCACATTTCTTACCACCTCGTTCATTCTATCTGTTTTCTAAAATTACCCTATCTCTGTCTGTATCTGTATCTGTACCTCCTCCTCTTTTTCAACTACCCTTTCTACTTCCCCTCCGTTTCTCTATATCTCCTCTTTATACATCTCTCTACCTCATCTCTATTCTCCTTTACCTCTTAAATCTTTCACTATTTCGCCCTGTCTTTATACAACTGTACGAACCTGATCTCTCTTTCAGAACCTCAACTCCTTTTTTATACCTAGCTCTCTCTCACTCCCTCTCTTTTTACCTTATCTTTCTCTGTTTCACACCATGATTTACCCCATGCCACTCCCACTGTTTTTAGTTCAAGTTTGCTTTCGCTCACTACCTCACATAAAACCTTACCTATCTCACTACCTCTCTTTCTATGCCTACCTCTGTAACTTTGTATCTCTCCATATGTTCATTTATGTAAACCTCGTTTTTCTCCATTTCTCTAAAGTCCCTACCTCACCTTTACCTCATCCTCCTTTCCCCAGTACTTCACCTCTCTAACATATTCACCTCTCTAACATGTGCATTCTTTTTACCTACCTGTCCTTGTCTTGTTTCCTATCCTCTCCCATTTTTAGGTCTGGTTCCAGACGGCACGCATGCACTGTCATGAGAAGAGACTTGCTGTATCTCTTTGTGGGCTTACCGCCTGACCAAAGGCTTCCCATTTGCTGGATCCATCGTCACTCTCCCATTCTTTCTACCCATTTGTACATTGCATGCATTTTCATGGCTCTTCTGTGTTTACCACTCTCCGAGAGCAGCGACCAAGTACACCATCCCTCATTTTATGTTCGATTGAAGAACTTCTTTTGTCCTTGTTTATGAGCCCTCCTTGGGAGCGCTGCAGACACTGCAATGCAGACTGTGCATATGTAACTCAAAAGCAGAGTTAGAATTGTTTCTATGGCTTTCCGTTAGGGGCATACTGCGTTCGATTGCATTACAAATTTTATATAGCATTTCCTACCTCATTTGAGGTCTTGAAGCGCTTATGCGGTCACAGAGCTCCTGTTTTCAGTATATTACAATTGTATGTCTTTTGATTTTAGTTATGATTTGCTTTTTAAATGGCCAACTTTCACCATCCCTTTTTTGCTGAATATGCATAGCCCTGCTGCACGATGTCTCTCGCATCTTTTCTCCCAGAGAGCAGACAAAGTCCTGGTAGAACTGAAAACTGCCCCGACATTCCCCAACTCTACTCCAGGGAGAAACCATAGCAGAGCTTTTCCCATGACAAATCGTCTGTGCTTTTCAAGCAGGCCGGGCTTCAGGAATTTTTATTTGCGTGGGCCAGGGGTGCATTTGGGTGGGCCACTGTGGGCCCAATTTGTTGCTTCTTGTGGTAGCCTACACAACCTAGATTACATCATATCTACTTGCAACCAGTCACCATGATACAACAGATCGATGTGTGTATACAGAGCATGTGGAGAGTTATTTGATAGTAAGAGCAATGTCTGGACCTAAGTGCAAACCCTCAAATTCCAACAGGCCAGGTTTCAACACAAATACTTCCAGGTTAGATTATCCACTTTTCTACTATCCCTCTCCTGTGCACCTTATCTCACAGCTGACCTTGGGCCCCAGCCCCATATCAGCCACCATCCTGCACCACTTTCATTATTCCCGTAAAAAACATTACTAAAATCTCATTCAAACCTAAAACTTTGAATATATCAGTAAATATAATTAGCAAACACTTTAAAATATGTTCCACAGTTGCCCTAATGACCTAACTGCTAATTAAGAAAACAAAAACAAAAAAGTCCATGACAGGGCTGGCTTTAGCGCTAGAGCGAAACTCTTTTTTGGCACCCCACCAATGACCTCTTTCTTCACATATACCATTACTACCACCCTCCAACAGTGCCCTCATCTCTCCATAGCCCTTCTCTCATATTTGTTGTATAGCACTAGTTATATCACTGTAGGGTTTCCCAGTATTTTACACCACACACACATTATACAGAGACAATGAATCATACAAGTATGTAAATCAGCCTATAGGGAATGTCACATAAGCCAATGAGGATTACAAGGTAAAGAATCACATGTCATCCATACTGGTGGGAAGTATATTTTAAGAGGGTTTGGCCTGGAGAAGCACACACTCAGGATTTAAAGCATACTACAGTGGTTGGGGGTTGGCTTTACTAATAAATATGTATATTGGCCCAAACTCTTTTTAGCAACATTGAAAGAAAGAAAGAAAGACTAGGGATGTTCTAACTATATAACCACACAAAAAAGTGAAGTTCTAACTATACCATTCATGTTTGTATGCAGCTCTTTGAGGGCAGTTCATGGGTCACTGTCCTATGTTAGGATCCTAACTTCTGAACTGCAAGTAACAAAATAATCTCTGTGACAAGGATAGTAACTCACTGAGCTACCCACATTACATACATCTTATCTGCATTTCAAAACTTCCAACAGCCAAAGGATTGCTCTCGAGCAGGATCATTAATCACCAGTTACCTGGACATTTTTATTGTTGTCTTGCATCCATGGCCATGATAAAAAAAAACTATGTAAATGAAGCAAACACAAAGTATGTGCCTTGTAATCCTTAAGAGTGCACGGATGCACTTCTTTGTTACAGAAGTTGATTTGATAAATTTTCAATGGACATGTTCCAAATTAGCGAAAAACAGGCGCCACATCTTTACGAGTGGAGACAAGTGTTATGTAAGGTGTGGAATACATAGGAACACTAAGGTTAAAGTATAAATGTGTTACCGCTCACCTAGATGTTATGGGATGTATTCGTAATATGTCCTGAAGAAGCGGGATCACATCTGTAGTGTGTGTATTTTTGTGATATTTCAATGACCAAATTTAAACTTTCAATAATGGGTGCAGGTGTAATGCTTGCATGTTGTGTGAAACCATATTAAACCTTTTAAAAGTACCTTGACACATTCTGCAGCACTATACACAGGGGCAGGACCTCTGACCTCCTGGTCAAAGACTTGCTCTCTCCCCTGGCAGCTCCGCTGTTAAGTGCCCCTTCTCTGTTCACTGCTTTGTACAGATAGGTATTCGAGGCCCTCCTCCACCCACAGGCTCCTGCCTGTGCCTCATCCCTGGTGGGAGCGCCTTGATCTTCTGCTGGTTCCACTACTGTCCTTGCTGTATTTTGCCCGTTTTTCTGTCTTTGGCTTTGTTTGTCTGCCTTTATTATTGTGCCTGTTTTCCTGTCTTTTGCCTTTGTTCCTTGTCTCTCTCTGTTTTTCTGCCCGTTTTCCCTATCCCGACGCTACTGACCCCACAGCCCCTCCTCTCCCCTGCTGCTTTAGGCTCCCACCTCCCAGCTGTGCTTCCCTCCCCTTCCCTATTTAATGGTGGCCACGCCGCTGGAGTGCCAAAGGCAAGCCCGTCTGCGCTGGTCCGCGACCCGACCGCATCCAGCGCCAGTGACCCTGGTTCTCTGGCCACCCACCACTACAACTCTGCTTCCCTCCTCGCACTCAACCCCGAAAGGAACAACTGCCAGCTGTCCACAGCGAATACCACCCACAGCCAGTTCTTCTGCCGCTACAGCCGCCGAACCTTCACCATCCTCTGCACCCCAATGGCCGATGCCCCCAAGCCGAACGCCAACACCACCGAAGCCCTGAAGTGCATTCTCCTCAACGTGCGCTCCCTGCACAAACATGCCGGGGAGATCTGGGACCTCCTCAACACCCTCTCGCCAGACATTGCTTCTTCACAGAAACCTGGACCAACGCCTCCTCCGCCCCCGACATCGCCACCGCCATTCCAGACAGCTACAAGATGCAGAGGAAGGACTGCCCCAACCATCCAGGAGGAAGACTCTCTATTGCACACAAGAGCTCCCTCCAACTCTCCACTTCCACCATGAGCGACCCCTCCACCACCACCGAACACCTTCACTTCCAGATGCAGACCAGCCCTAGAACCACTCTTTGAGGCACCCTCGCCTACAGAGCCCCGGACCCTGCATTCGTTCACCAATACTAATGCTGACCTAGTCGCATCCCACGCCACCACTTCCACGCTCTACATACACATCGAAGACCTGAACTTTCACCTCGACAACCTCAGCGACCCCAACTCCACCGCCCTCCTGGACAACCTCGCCAACATCGGACTGAAACAGCTTGTCACCGCCTCTACCCAAAAGACAGGACACACCCTCTACCCCATTTTCGCAGGTGGGAACACCATCCGTTTCAGCCACACCACAAAGCCCCTCTGGATGGACCCCCACTGCATACACTTCTTTTTCAACACCGCTGCCACTTTCAAACCCACTCCTTGCCCTCCGCGAAGGAACTGGAGCAAGGTCAATGAGGAGCACCTCAACTCCACCCTCAGTCATGACCCCACCCGCTTCGACCGACGCCAGTGCTGCAGCCAAGCAACTACACCACTGGATCACCAACTGTGCAGACAAGCTCGCACACCTCCACACCACCGACAGACCACGTCCCCTGAAAGCCACCTGGTTCACCACCGACCTCCAAGAAGCTAAACGCTCCTGCAGACGTCTTGAAAAACTATGGAGAAACAGCAAAACCACAGAAGACCTGACCACCTACAAGAACGCCATGACAGACTACCACCAATGCATAAGATCCACAAAGAAGACCTTTATTCAGATCAAAATCCTCACCAACTCCAACAACCCAAAGGAACTCTTCAAATCATCTAGCAATTCACCAAGACCCACAGCAAAGCCACAGACGTCACCCCCTCCCAAACCCTCTGCAACAAGCTGGGCTCCTACTTCCACCTGAAAATCAAAGCCCTCTGCGACAACTTCAGCGAACAGACTCTAGAAACCACCCTTCTCTCCAGCAACAACAGCTGGCCCACCATCACCTCCTGGACCCCGGTTACCACCGAAGATACCCCTACTACCATGAAAGGCAACCACTCAGGAGTCCCCATGGACCCCTGCCCTCCGCACATCTTCTAC
Source organism: Lissotriton vulgaris (assembly GCF_964263255.1). Lineage (NCBI taxonomy): Eukaryota > Metazoa > Chordata > Amphibia > Caudata > Salamandridae > Lissotriton > Lissotriton vulgaris. Next base: position 837,538,381 of record NC_141687.1, read on the forward strand.
AGAGCCGCAGTCGCCATTAGGTCCCAATTACAACTTACCATTAACACCTCTTTCGAATCCAGAACTTTCCCAGATGACTGAAAACGTGCAGAAGTCAAGCCCCTCCTCATGAAGCCCTCCATAGACTCGACAGACCTGAAGAACTACCGACCCATCTCCGTCCTTCCCTTTGCAGCCAAAGTCACCAAGAAGATCGTCAATGCCCAGCTGATGAACTTTATCGAAGGGAACTCTATTTTCGACCCCTCCCAATCCAGTTTCCGCAGCAACCATAGCATTGAGACCGCCCCCCTCGATGCCACTGATGACATTGGCACGCTCCTCGACCAGGGCCACATCGCAGCCCTCATCCTACGTGACCTCTCCGCAGCCTTCGACACCGTCTCCCACCGCACCCTCGCAGCCAGACTCCACGACGCCAGAATACAGGGAACCGCCCTCGACTTGCTCCACTCTTTCCTTGCTGGCAGAATCCAAAGGATCAGACTCCAGACTTTTCTCTCCGAACCCACAGACATCAACTGGGGAGAACCACAAGGATCATCTCTCAGTCCCACGCTCTTCAATATCTACATGGCCCCCCTCGCTGCCATCGTCAGACAGCATGGACTCAGCATTATATCCTATGCCGATGACACCCAGCTCATCCTCTCCCTCACGAAGGACCCTAAAACCACCAGACTCCGCTTCCATGAAGCAATAAAAGACGTTGCAGCTTGGATGAGCAGCAGCTGTCTGAAACTCAACTTGGAGAAGACAGAAGCCCTAGTCCTCGGGTCCCTCCCCCTCTGTGTGGGACAACTCCTACTGGCCCTCTTCCCTCCGCACCCCACTCACCCCCACAGACTATGCCAGAAACCTCGGTATCATACCCGACTCCTCCCTCACCATGACCCGACAGATCAACTTTGTCACCTCCACCTGCTTCTACACCCTCTGCATCCTCTGCAAGAACTTCAAGTGGATCTCCCAGGCCAGAAAGACTGTTATCCACTCACCAATTACAAGCAGACTGGACTACGGAAACGCCCTCTACGCTGGAATCAGCATATCCCTGCTACGCAAACTCCAGACCATCCAGAACACCACAGTCGGACTCGTCCTCTGCATCCCACAGCATGAGCACATCACCCAACACCTGCAAGACCTCCACTGGATCCACGTTGATGAGAGAGTAACCTTTAAGCTATTCACCAACGCCTACAAATCCCTCCACAACAGTGGACCCAAATTCCTCAATGAAAGAGTCTCCTTCCACGTACCTAAAAGGAACTTCCGCTCCACCAACCTCACCTTAGCAGAACCCCGTGCATCCACAGAACCAGAGCGGGTGGAAAAGCCTTCTCCTACATCACAGCCAAAGCCTGGAATGTGCTTCTAGTCAACATCAGAGACTCCCCGCATTTGCACACCTTCAGGAGGAGCCTCACGACCTGGCTCTTCGGCTGATCCTCAGCTACACCCCCATGCCTTGAGACCCTCATTGGTGAGTAGAGCGCTTTAACCCACTGATTTATTGATTGATTGATACACATGGTTGCCTTAAAGTTCACGTTTGGGAATGAGGTGTATGTAGTACATGACGATGCATGTTCTAAGAACATGGATGCTGCAAAACCTCCTGACTAAGTGTACAGAGATTCTGTGGGACCACAGGAAAAGGAACATATATGTTTTAGTTTGCTGAGCCTAGAACTACATGTGTGCCACCAGATGCTTTTTTACTTTGCATAGTTAGGTACAGTATGGATTCCCATTCAAGAAGTACCTGGCTGCCGCCATTCCTGGCCTGCAGACCATAAATGGTTGTCAGCCTCCAGGCTAGTAGTATGTTTGTGCTACTGGATTTTCTAGACTATTGGTATGTAGGCTCTGCAGTAAAGGTCCTTCCAGACCCCAAACTAGAAATACATCGGCTCTTGCAGGATCCCCAATTAAGGAGAATATGGATGGTGCAGATACTCCTGACTAGAAACATGTGTGCTGCTGCACCTAAGGCTAGGAATGAATGGGTAGGGCTCCAGATGAGGCATACACAGAGCACGCCTGAAGGATTGCAGGCCAGAAGTCCAGAAGCTAGCCATTTCCTGCCTAGAATTACAACGGTGCTGCAGGGCGTCACAAACAAGGAGGACATCAGTGCTGTTGAATTCTAGGCTAGAATTACAAAAGTACAAGTCTAGGAGTGCATGGTTCTGAAAAATGCCAGAATATATCCATTGACAGGTATTCTTTGGTACCGCTATGCCAGAAGTACAGGGGTTGTGGCTGGGCCCTGGGTTAGTAGCATATGCTAGCCTGGTTAAAAGTGCACATGTCCTGCAGCTCCTTCATTCTAGGAGTGTAGAATGCTGCAGGTCCGAGACCTGCTGAACCGGAGTGCTGCCAAATCCCATAAACGTTTCATGTAAGTGCTTCTGTCCCCTAGTCTAGAAAAATAGAAGTGCTGCAGGACCTCCAGGCCAGAAGTATAATTTGCAACCAGACTTCCATTCTAGTATTATCTCCAGACTAGGAGCGCATGTGTACTATGAGACCTTTGGACTAGGACTATATGCATACTAAAGGTTCTATCACAGGAGTTACAAACGTGCTGTGGGCCCTCTAGACTAGGGACCAGGTTTATCACTCTATTGTGTTGCCTTTGCGTCATTCATGGTGTCGCAAGGGCAACGCAATCCTTAAGTCAGATTTACCAAGCAACATTGCGCAGCCCTGCACTGTTTGGTAAATCTGGAGTGACGCAAGGCAGCGCAAGTCGCTGCCTTGGGAAGTCATTCCATGGGTAAAGCGTGGGTGTTCCCCCGCATCCACCCATGGATTTAGGTGCATTCCAGATTTACCAACTCTGGTACTCCTGGGAATGCATCAAAATGCTAAGCCATCCCGATAGAGGCACAACACAAAGAAATATCTTTATTTCTTGTTGTTTCCACTTTCTAAGTGTGCTGCATTTTTCAGCACACTTTGAAAGAGGAAAACGAAATAAGGATTGTTTTTGTGCAGGAAGGTGTCCCTTTCTGCACAAAAGCAATCCTTCCTGCAATGCAGACACCCTTGCACCATGACTCAAGAGGTATCAAGGAAGGGGGTTGTACCCAATGAAATCCACATGGGACCTGGGTGCTATCTGGTGTATAAAGAAGGGTCCCTGTGAAACACTATATCATTGTTTGTTTTTATTTAAAGAAAATGTAAAAAAACATCAACACACTGTAAATTAATCACAATGGGTAAACCAATATACTTGGTAAATAACAGTGCCCCAAAGGAAGGAAGTGAGGTAGCGTGATGCTGTGAAGAGAAAGAAAAGTGAAGGGTAGAATTTGTGACATTTATTAGATATCTAATTTCATTCGAAATACAGTAATATTTTAGAGGCTTCAGATCCCTGAGCCAAAGTGGGGGATCATCACATATCCCATTGTACTCGGAATAGACTATATTGACACAGGAGTATCCAAATTAATGCGGGCGGTGTCAACTGAAAAACGAAAAAAGTAGCCGTCGACGTTTCGACCCCACGCTACAGTTGTAGGTATGTTTGTTGCCTTACATCGGGGTCTTCATCAGGACAGAGTATATACAGGGTGCACTACAATTTCTGTAAAGATGTAAACAATGTAATATAAATATAAGGAAAAAGACAGTGAATGTCAAGTTACCGTAGTGAGCGGTAAACAAACCAGTTGGAATATCACCATGGTGCTAAAAGGAAAATTACTTAAAGCAATGCAATTCTTAAATTCATTTATACATTTATCAGAGAAAAAATCATGTTTTTCGCACTTATTTAATACTAGAAAGAAATTCCTGGGGACCAATGAATGGTACCTAACTCATCCATATTAAAAACCAACAAACAAAAACACAAACAATCCTGACTCAACCAGAAGAAACCAAATCGGTGTCACTAACCAGGTTAATATCCTTGAGCATGTTTGGACTAATGGCATTGCACTAGAGAAAGTAAGTACAAAGTTTGGCCAATACACAATTAAGGCATGAGCCTATTCGTGCTCAAGAGGGACATGAGTAGATATCTTAATCTAATCTTAAGAATTCTGGCAACGCCTAGATCAATTGGAGCTCTAATATAGTAAGCTTCAAAAGCTTACCTGTCACAGAAAGCAACGAACAGTATGGTGATTCAATATATTTTGGTCCTAAAATTCTAAGGCATTCTGCAAAAGTCAAAAAGATACAAGTCGTGAATAAATACGAACATGACTCAGCCTACAGTTAATTATCAAAAAGGACTACCCGCCCACGTACCTGCTGGCAAAGAAACTGGGTTCTTGTCAGTTAATTACGTGTTCCCAAACGCCGTATCTATAAACAATAAATGCGGTTATCAGAGATCTCGAGCGAGAGTAATGAGGGGTCAAAAACCCGTAACCGTAAACACGGTCTTACCTAAAGCCGGTGTTATTTCCGACTCAATCAGAGCTCCACTGAGGACGCCAAAGGTAAACGGGTGTGCCGTCAGAGTGAATCCAAACTGTGCGTCGGTAAAGATCGCAGCGAATCTCCGCTTCTGTGGGCGGTAATAAGGTTAATTAATATCCTGCTACTTGGGTAATACGCTTAGAGTGTACATATATCTCGAGCATTCCTTACCCACTGTTAGGAGAAATAGGCGCCGCCTGGTCTCTGCCGTCTATCACCAAGTGGTGATAGATGGCAGAGACGAGGCGGCGGGACTCATACGCCTATTTCTCCTAACAGTGGGTAAGGAATAGGCGCCGCCTCGTCTCTGCTGTCTATCACCAAGTGGTGATAGACGGCAGAGACGAGGCGGCGGGACTCATACGCCTATTTCTCCTAACAGTGGGTAAGGAATGCTCGAGATATATTTACACTCTAAGCGTATTACCCAAGTAGCAGGATATTAATTAACCCTATTACCGCCCACAGAAGCGGAGATTCGGTGCGATCTTTACCGACGCACAGTTTGGATTCACTCTGACGGCACACCCGTTTACCATTGGCGTCCTCAGTGGAGCTCTGATTGAGTCGGAAATAACACCGGCTTTAGGTAAGACCGTGTTTACGGTTGCGGGTTTTTGACCCCTCATTACTCTCGCTCGAGATCTCTGATAACCGCATTTATTGTTCATAGATACGGCGTTTGGGAACACGTAATTAACTGACAAGAACCCAGTTTCTTTGCCAGCAGGTACGTGGGCGGGTAGTCCTTTTTGATAATTAACTGTAGGCTGAGTCATGTTCGTATTTATTCACGACTTGTATCTTTTTGACTTTTGCAGAATGCCTTAGAATTTTAGGACCGAAATATATTGAATCGCCATACTTTTTGTTGCTTTCTGTGACAGGTAAGCTTTTGAAGCTTACTATATTAGAGCTCCAATTGATCTAGGCGTTGCCAGAATTCTTAAGATTAGATTAAGATATCTACTCATGTCCCTCTTGAGCACGAATAGGCTCATGCCTTAATTGTGTATTGGCCAAACTTTGTACTTACTTTCTCTAGTGCAATGTCATTAGTCCAAACATGCTCAAGGATATTAACCTGGTTAGTGACGCCGATTTGGTTTCTTCTGGTTGAGTCAGGATTGTTTGTGTTTTTGTTTGTTGGTTTTTAATATGGATGAGTTAGGTACCATTCATTGGTCCCCAGGAATTTCTTTCTAGTATTAAATAAGTGCGAAAAACATGATTTTTTTTCTGATAAATGTATAAATGAATTTAAGAATTGCATTGCTTTAAGTAATTTTCCTTTTAGCACCATGGTAATATTCCAACTGGTTTGTTTACCGCTCACTACGGTAACTTGACATTCACTGTCTTTTTCCTTATATTTATATTACATTGTTTACATCTTTACAGAAATTGTAGTGCACCCTGTATATACTCTGTCCTGATGAAGACCCCGATGTAAGGCAACAAACATACCTACAACTGTAGCGTGGGGTCGAAACGTCGACGGCTACTTTTTTCGTTCTTCAGTTGACACCGCCCACATTAATTTGGATACTCCTGTGTCAATATAGACTATTCCAAGTGCAATGGGATATGTGATGATCCCCCACTTTGGCTCAGGGATCTGAAGCCTCTAAAATATTACTGTATTTCGAATGAAATTAGATATCTAATAAATGTCACAAATTCTACCCTTCACTTTCCTTTCTCTTCACAGCATCACGCTACCTCACTTCCTTCCTTTGGGGCACTGTTATTTACCAAGTATATTGGTTTACCCATTGTGATTAATTTACAGTGTGCTGATGTTTTTTACATTTTCTTTAAATAAAAACAAACAATGATATAGTGTTTCACAGGGACCCTTCTTTATACACCATGACTCAAGAGGGCCTGACTTAGAGCTAGGCAGTCACTAATGCTCCAGCGCAAGGAGAGAGCAATAATGCGCAATATCTTGGTAGATATGGCACATTCCTACCCTGTCCATTTGTCTTGCTGCTTTGCGGTGCATCAGAAGTTGATAAATCAGTGACCAGGAGTACTTGGATGCTGCATGGCTCTGAGCTAGGAACAGAAGAATACTGCAGTATCTCCAGAGTATGAAAACATGGTTGCCGCTGGACCATGGACTACATGCTAATGGATGCTGCAGGTCCTCCAGAAGAAGGGTACTTGAGTGAGCAAAGACCTCCGGAAGAGGACTACGTGCTGAAAGGCCTCAGACTAGGAGTTTGTAGGTTCTGCAGAGCCTACATACTCAGAGTAGTTGGGTGTTCCTCTACTTCCAAACCAGGATCACATGGGTGCTACCAGATCGTACTCTACGAGTGCAAAAATCCAAAAGGACCTCTAGATGAGAAGTACCTTGGTGGTTCTACTCCCACTTACCTTCAGAATAAGAGCAAATGGCTTCCAAAAGAAAATATAATTTGGTTATGATAACATAAGTATACCTACCCTATAAATCTCGCCTTCAACCAACGTTAGTTATTTCAAGATACACAAGAACCCAGATAGCTTACTAAGGTATGTCGTGCACACAATAATAAGCTTGGAGACTGACACACAGTAAATTACAAGAACAGAAAGCACACTTAGAACAAACTTAGGGGAGAAATAAAATAATTTACTGATACAAATGCTGCAAGTTCACAGAAGCACAAACACCGTCAATAGATATCACAAGTCTAGAGATACAGAACTCTTTTTTACATATTTCAAGCAGGGTCCTTAAAGTGCAGGTGGAAGAGCCCACAGATGTGTGGGGGCATCCAAAAATACAAACATTTCGACAGGACAAAACAAATCTCTGGCCAATCCAGGCCACAGCGGATTCCAGTGGAGGTACTTGGGACTACGACACGCTCCTGTCCGAGAAGGGGACAGCGCGCGAAAACTATAAGTGCAAGTGGGATCATCAGCAACAGGAGCCGCAAATATATACATTTCTGTACAAGTGAATGGACACTTCCTGATATGATGCTCTCACAGAGCTGGGTCGACTGAAAATCTGAATGTGAGGCATATTCAAGGTGCTTTGCATGGTTTCTGCAGTGGTCAACAGCTTTGTACTTATTGTTAGGATTATTAATATAACACTACATACGAGTCAATGCTGAGGGCATTTAATGACAGGTAGAGCCTGATCCAGAAGGGCTGTTAGAACATTTCACCCTCTGATGGCAGAATGCTCAACTCTGAGCTGCGATGTAGAGAAAGACAGATGTGAGGGTGCAGGAGTAGAGTGCCGGAGGCCTTTCGCAGCCTCCATCAGCACTTTGTTGTCTTCAATGAAGTGCAGAAGGTTTCAATATTCTATTGTTATTAATATTATTATTATTATTATTATTATTATTATTATTATTATTATTATATTAGTAGCTACTATGGTTAATAGTGATGTTAATTGCAATGACTGTTATGATTAATCTAATTTATTGCAGTAGTCTAGAACTTGTAGTTTGGCTTTTGATTGTGTGGACCATATTTTGCTATGGTCAACATTGGCCGAAATGGGTATTGACGCACGCCTAATCACTTTTATTAGAGAACTATATCATAACTGCGGGGCAAGAGTGAGATTTGGCAAGCAAGGCGAATGTACTGACAAATTCGCCTTGTCAAGAGGAGTCAGGCAAGGGTGTATCCTAGCCCCCAGGCTATTCACTTACTATATTAACTCAGTGGGCCATTATCTTTCTCTTTTTCAAAATGACTACCCTACCGTGAAAGGTCTACCGGTTCCGATCCTTCTGTACGCCGACGATGCGGCTATAATGTCCCGGACACAAGTGGGACTGCAGAGGGCAGTGTCTAAATTTGCAGGTTTTATGCAGGATAGAGGGCTGAAAGTAAATATCCAGAAGACCTTCACTATGCCATGCACTAACAAGCGCACTAAGGTCCCTTGTAAAGTGCTCCTGAACAAACAGAATTTAGCCACCGTAGAGAAGTTCTGCTACCTTGGTATAATGTTTGACAGGAAATGTCGCTGGAAACAGGCGATCGAAGCAAGAAAGCTGGCCTTTATCCACACTATAGGTGCCCTACGCGCCTTTTCAAACAGAGTGGGTGGTAAACCAGCCAAAGAACTGGTTCAAATATATCAGGCGAAGTGCGTGTCCACAGCCACCTACGGGGCGGGACTTTGGGGCATCGAGAAGGACCAATCCTTGCAGAGCTGTGAGAACCAGTTCATCAGCTACCTTCTGGGTGTCCCAAAGACTACATCCTCATTTATGACACACATAGAGGCGGGAGTCAAACACCTGGGCGACACAATTAAGATGGCCCCAATTCTCTTATGGCACAAGGTATGGACAACTAGAGAGGCCAGTTTTCAGACCCTCCAGCTTATCGCGATTTGCAAAAAAATCGCGAAATCGCGCGATCTCTGCAAATGCTGCGATATTTGGCATAAAGCCCGCGAAATTTGCCGTTTCCCGTCGCCCGCTAGAGAAGAGGAAGGACGGCGGCCGAGAGAGAAGAGAAAGGACGGCGGCCGAGGACCGAGGAGCGAAGGGAGAAGACCAGCACCACACCAACACACCAAGAGGGGGAGAGAGCACGAAGCGGCAGCGACACGAAGACTCTTCCAGAGGAAAGCCGGCCGGCGGCAAACAGAAGACAGGTAAGTCCGTTCTACCCTGGTGGGGGCCCGCCGCACACATAGGGGAGAGCGCTGCCCTGGTGGGAGGGGGGCAGTGGAGATGTGGCCGACCGGCCCCCGGCCTGGGCTGCGTGTTTGTGGGAGAGAGCTGGCCGGGTGGGAGGGGGGCAGTGGAGATGTGGCCGACCTTTCAATGATTAGCAATTATTTACCGGTTTCGGCTGCTTTTCTGAAGAAAAATGTAATACATATTTTCTGCAGTGAGTTTCAAGGTGTCCATTTACCTCCAGTTCCCAGCCAGCTTTACAAATATAGTTATAAAATGTGGAGATACGAGAGACCAGGGAAGTTGCAAAAGGCTGTGGCCACTGTGAAATTGGAGTAGCTGCCATGCAATTGAATTTTCAAAGTGTTGTGTTGGTGAAGTAAAATGCAAAATTATCTGCACTGTAGAAACTTGTACTGTAGCTTATAAACAGGGCAAATGGAATTATGCGATTCTGTAACGTGACTTTTTTGGCATCATTATGCATTTCCACACAATCCATCATCTGCTGCATAATCTGCAGATTTTAATAAAAAATAGTTCTACCTCAAAGGAATAAGAAGTTAGTAAAAACGTGGCAACAGTTGTTTATTTCTGGATTTGGTTGTTAAACTGGTACGAATGAGGTGATATCTTTGCTCATACAGTATTAACATGTGTAAAAATGGCAAAATAATTAATGCCATAAAAAAAGACGCATAATTTGCCTTTTATGGTGGAATAATTTAGTTAACACTGCCAGATAATTCCAGTTCCCCTGCTTTTAAATATGTGCAAAACTGAAAAATCTATACATGGTTGCCACAACTGAAATGCTCAAAAACATTTAAAGGAAAAAACTTTTGGCATCTTCAGTTTGTGATGTCCGTTTTTAAATGGTCTTTTCTTGCTACTACTGTGCTACGGAGTCTGAAGGATGAGGTGGTGGAGAAGACTGAGTTGGGACATGGTAGTCATTCCATTTGTCCCGTGGATGTTGAGGGTCCGGAATATTGCTTTCGTCCTCTAAGTAGGGGTGATACTCCCTTGGAGGTGCTGCAGTATTTGAGGTAGGTGTCCTCCTGGGTGTTATCAGCGAAGGGATATACCTTGGTGTGGAAGGAGAAGCAGTGTTCATAATGCCACATAGGAGGGGCAACAGTATATACAAAATTATTCTCTCTTCCAGACGACGGTCCCTTTCAGAGCAATCAATCCAGGCATTATTGTTTTTACATTACAACCAGCAGCACAATACTGGTCTTGATTTGGAGTGCTCGGAAGAACTTACCGTACGTGGCCAAGACTAACATGCCTTTTAACTAAAACAAATGGGCTGAATTGTAAATAAACAAAATGTACATGGCTCCATGTTGTCAAATAACTCAAACAGTAAGATATCTGTGTTTGGTGTTGCAAAAACCACAAAATAAAATGCCGCTAAATGCCGCTAAATTTCCATTTTTGTGCCGCTAAATTTTCATTTTTGTGCCGCTAAATTTGCCAATCCATGCCGCTATATCCTGGGGGGTCTGAGTTTTAACAGGGACCTCCTGGAGGACTGTTTGGCCCTAGATGGGGTCGCAAACTTCCGGTGGTTGTCGTACGTAAGATCCGTACTTAGTGACATAGGTCTCCTGGACTATTATGTAAATCCCAGGAGCATGGAGGGTGTACCTAGATCAGTTCTCAAGAAAACACTGACCACTCATCTGGAAATCTTGAGATGGAACACCGAAAAAAACAAACAAACCATCCTAAATTTCCAAGAAATCACCCCTATCGAAGGCATGCAAAAGTATTTAAAAGTGGACCCCAGCCCTTATTATAGAATGCTTCTGACCCGTTTACGTCTTGGTATTTTCTTTCGTATTGTTTCTGTACCAGAGATGAATAACTGGTCTACATTGACTCTGATATGTCCGTGTGATAACACCGCACTTCAATCTAACTTGCATTTAATGTTCTTTTGTTCCTTTTATTCCACCCCCAGAAAACTTTATTTGAAACCTCTGTTAAAACGCTGGGGAGTAAGAAATTGCAGGCCTGCTTTCTTAAGATTGTTAAAATTGGAAGACGAGCATGTGATCTTTGCGGTATCTCGTTTTTTAAGATCTGTCATGCTGTTGCGGAAAACCATGCTGTAAAACACTTCTGTCTGGGTCTTTCCATGTATTTTGTGCCGGTTAGCACTAATCGCAATTCTAACTGTATGGTATTGGATGATTTTTAAGACTTGATTATGATTGCAGCTCTTTTTAAATGTTAAATTTAATATGTAAGCTCCTATTAAGTGTGATGTTTTTACATGTATTTGTTGTGCTTTTATGATTTTAAGCAAATCGAATAAAGCTTATTCTTACTTAACTGTTATTAATAATATTACATTTAATATTAGATATATTAATATACTTGAGTTACAGTTGAAATTAATAATTTTCAAAATTATACTAATAAATAACACTACCTTGTTTCTAATGATATTATTATTTACAATATTGGTATTAATATTAATAGAAATGTTATAAGATTTAAATATGAGAATTATTAATATTATTGTAAGAATAATTAGCTTTTTCTGATTGTTTTCTAAGTTGTTTGTAGTGTGATCCCTCAGATGTCACCATACTCTTCTTTATGTCACGTCGGAGTAATACACCCAGTGCTTACATTACATCGAGCCCACTTTTATCTTCATTTTGATACACTATGCTTCTTGCTGCAGTGATCAGAGTCGTTCCACAGAGTCGGAACTGAAGGTGAGTGCTTTGATAGACATTATTAAATATCATTGCCCCCTTGATAGGGCAAACTGAGAGTTTTGTGGACTTTTCTGCAGGGAATGACTGTTTGGATAGATTTAGGCTGTTTGAAAGACTTCAGGCTCACACCGGAAACCACTGCCTAGGTGTCTGGATTTGGGAGACGTGATGTGGGTCATGTTGGAGGAGGAGATGAGCTCATCATGGTGAGAACATAGGGGAGATTTTTTACATTATTATTAGTATCATTACTATTATGAGAGTTATTTTAAAATATATTCTTAATATTGAGATAGGAGCCTCGGATGAACGAGATACACACCTAGTTTAGCGGCTCCTTTTCTTTCTAGATGTGTCCAATTTCTGGCACGACTTTGAGTAGTGATGGGGAGCAAACTGTTGCTTTTCAATCAGGTGGAGGTAGCATTGGCTTATCTGGAGAATTTTAAGATTGAAATGTGCCTGCTATGGCTGGAGAATTTTAAGATTGAAATGTGCCTGCTATGGCTGGAGAATTTTAAGATTGAAATGTGCCTAGTATGGCTGGAGAATCTTAAGATTGAAATGTGCCTGCTGTGGCTTGAGAATCTAAAAATGTTAATGTGCCTGGTATGGCTGGAGAATCTTTAGATTGAAATGTGCCTGCTCTGGCTGAAGAATTTTAAGATTGAATTGTGCCTGGTATGGCTGGAGAATTTTAAGATTGAATTGTGCCTGCTGTCTGAAGAATTTTAAGATTGAAATGTGCCTGCTATGGCTGGAGACTCTTAGGTTTGAAATGTTCCTGCTATGGCTGGAGAAACCTAAGAGTGAAATGTGCCTGCTGTGTATGTCTAATACATGCCATGATTTAGGGTAATGTGCTATTACCTACCTGCCTTTCATTTTGTTTGATGCAAATGTTCCATGCATATTTAAACGTAGCATTGAGAGCTCACAGGGGTTTTAAAGGGTTCGGGTCTTGGGCACACATTAATGATGACTTACGCTTTCGAGTCCTTGCTCCGTTTACTCTCACAGACTATTCAACTTGGTCTCTAGTTTTACATGTTCTTGTAGGACTGGCTGTTAGATTATATTTGTATGATGGCGGTCATTGATAATAATTACTCTATGACAAAGTAAAGTTGTTGAAATAAATGTTCTTAACAATATTATTATTAAATACTGACTCACCACATCACTTCTTAAGAAAGATACCTATTTTTAATTTAAAGAGATTCACTCCTTTCCGAAACAAAACAATGAATGGAATGTTTTGAAAGCTATAGAAACTTTGCAAACGACCATATATACATCGCTTCAATACCAAACATTAACAAGACAAGCAAAAGCAATTGGGCGAAACATGTCAAAGAACTGAAAGGTAGTGCCGTTTTAAAAGTCTACATTCTTAGCAATTTAATTATTTTTCGCATCTTCTATTTTACATGCATCCAAATTGTACAGTCCAGTATTTCGTTTACTATTTTCAATGAATGTTTCCCTGTTTGATTAAAGCAGGTTTTCAGGCTAAATGGGCTAAAAGAAATAAGAAATATAAAAAACACATAATGGGTAACGTGTAATCTGGTCATCAAATATAATGTAGGAGCATTTTACATGTAACTTGTCACAAATCTTTAATATAATATTTCTAAAATTCTTTTTTCACATGAAACCGGTATGATTTAGCAACTCGAGAGACTGAATGTATTGACCTCAGAAGACTTAAAGCTCGAATCTGGCTATACACAACATGTACTTGTGACCAAAGGAAAATGTATATTTCCTATTCACACATCACTGCAATAACACTTTCAAAACTCTTTTGTGTAAATTTCGACGCACGTAAAAGAAAAAGTGTTTGCACATTTTCTGAGAGATGGCAGCCATGTATTTTTTTTTACCACAATACATACAAACAAATGCACTGGACCTACTGTCGTAATCCATCCCTGTGAAGATAACATATGCACGTAAAAATACTGAAAAGTATTGAGGAAGCGTAGACCCGCAGAAAGCGTGGGCGCGGCTGGCGCCAAAAACTGTCAACCGACTTTCATGCAGTGGGAAGTTGACAGCCGGCGCGCGCTCTGAAACGGGGCCTTGCAGTTTCTCAACGACCCCTTCTTTGGGAATGGTTCTTCCCGGGTGGGAAACTCCGCTAATTCCACTTCACCCAGGACAGGCGGGCCGTCAGATCTACAGAAATCAGAAACAACAGCAGGCGAGTCAGACAAAGGCACCAAAGTAGACTCAACACCATCGAAACTCAAATTCAGTCAGAGTTTAACAAGTCAGGCGCCTTTCTTCAGCGAGGCTAACTCGTTCCCAGCATACCCTTGCCCTCCCTAATCCCAGCTCCGAGGGGTGTTAACTAAACCTTGCCAGCGCACACTCGAGCAGTTTTCTCGCGGTATTATTGAATATTTATACACAAAATAGCTTGAGAGAGCGAGCAGCTGGAAGCCGAGCTCAAGGGAAATAGTGCTTAACACTGCACAAGCATCTCCACCCCCTGATTCCGTGCTGCAGATGAAATGGGGCATCACAGCAGCCTTGCTGTTTGCAGGGGACGGGTGTAGTTTAGTCAGTGAGATTCGGGGGTTGTGAACCTCAAATTTCCCAACTAAAAAGGCAGCGGGGCTGCACGGTGCAAGGGATGTGGGTTTATAGGGGAATAGGGTGGGAAGTTATTTAATTCCCTCAAATTGTAAAGGGCTCTGATATCCTTCGGGATCAAGTTCGCACTATATAAAACTTTATAAATAAATAAATAAATAAATTGCAGGTAAGAGCAGTGGAGTGGGGGGAGGGAAGAAAGTCGACAGACGACGACAAGGGAAACACTTTTTTTTAGAAAAGAAAACCACTTACCTTACGCTCGCCGCATCGCTGACGATGCGGCAAGTGCAAGGTAAGTGGTTTTGTTTTTTAAAATGTTATTTTCCCTCGTCGTCGTCTGTAGACTTACCCCCTTTCCCCCCGCCTCACAGCTCGTACCTGCACCGGCCGCCACTGGAGATGACAAAGGTCCGGATGGATTGTTTCCATGATGAACAGTGTCACTACTGAATTGCATTAGGTTGGCCTATGTCTAGAGTGGTACAGCGGGCTAACAATGATGGGTTAGATTACAAACCTAAGCTATTACAACTGGTTAGGCTAATTGCTAGCAGTTAACCCATCACCTTTTGGGTGTTTGATTGTCAGTAGTGGGCATGGTAACCTAGAACTGGCACAACTTTACAAGCTTGGTGCTGCCAGTGTTTGTAAAGTTCAAAAAAGGAGAAATTTTGCACCCATTCAAGGAGTACTTCAATGGGTGCAGATGAACTATTTTTTGATATATCAGTCCCAATATTTCTTTACGTTTCTGCTAAAACAAAATGAACAAGTAGAAAAATCTGAAAAAGTGAATGAGATCAAAGAGAACACTCAACCCAGACATAACAGACCTGACTCAGGGTTCCTAGACCCAACTACCAAGCCGAGAAGGCATTGCAGGATTTTGCACCCCAGCTAAAGCTACGCTCATGTCCGTCCCACCTGTGCCTGGCAGTTCTCCCCGGGAACTCATGACTACGGTCATGTACCACACAACGGCATGGAGTCCGAGTGCCTGGGATTACTTATTTTAAATGTATTGTCACTGCAAGCACGCTTCTTCGTCTCTGCTATAAGAAGCCTTGATGGTAGAGTTGCCAATTCAGAGCATGTGGGCAGGGCTCTATGTTTCTGGTCCTCCCCTTTTAGAAATCACTTTTTAAAGTGACTGACGGCACCATTCACTAAGCCTGAGTTACAAATAGAGATCACCAGCAAATGAATAGGGTGAGCCAAGCCAGAGTTGTCCGGGTGTCTGGCTTTGCTCTAACAGTCCATGTGTGGCACAAGACCACATAAACGTTTTGCATACATATAGTGCAATTAACATAAACATATGTTTGACCTCCATTAGAAAATATTGTCCCTTGTCTAACTCCTCTATCTTTCAATCTGCATAGTTGAAGGCCTAACAGCCATGATGAACAACATTGCGAAACACCCAAAACACCTGTTTTCTTCTTTTTATCATATTAAAAATAAAAACGGATAGTGACAGGTACTTGCTGAAACAGAATACTTGATGGTTTAGCACCACAGATGGGTTACAGTAATTCTGACTCAATTAAAATCAAACTCCAGCTTTCTTGAAAAATATTTTCTGTGGTTTATAGGCCTTAAAGAAAAGGTAGTTTCATCATTTATTTTCCTGTGTTTGGTGTACACTATACACAGGGCTACTGCAGTTATGCGAATCTGCGGCCATAGCATTTTCTTCATAATTATGGACTTAGAGTATTTGCTACATATCCATTATCAACTGCATAATTTGCAGATTTTACAAAAAAAAAGTTTCTATCTTAAATGGATCAAGCGTTACTAAAAACGTGGTGATATGTTGACATGCAGTGGAGGCCCTTTTCAAAGGTTGACTGGTCACCTTTCCATTCACTTTGGCTATATTTGAGTATAGAATTGTTATAATTGAGGTGGAACCTTTGCCCAGACAGTGTTACATGTGTGAAAAAAGACTAAAGAAAGAAGTAATTCTGTCACAAAATGGGATGCAATACACTGCGTAATCTGCCTTTTCTTGCCACACAATTAGGTCAATCCTGTCGCAAAATGTGGTCCTCTCTGCCACATAATTTCAGTGGCCTGACTACACATATAGCAGTGATCTTAGTTAAATAGTACTTCACATCATGCCATAATGTGACTGTACATCGCAGTATGCCTCTAAGAATGTGAACACATTGGCCAGGCATATTACCTGAATAGTTGATTGTAGGTCTCCGCTTAACTTTTAAAAGCAGAAGGAACATCATTTTTTATACATTTCTTGACACTGATGTTTTTCTATATGAGTGTGTTGGAACATTTATGGTTTTGCTTGGCAGAAAACGTCTGGAAATGTCCCCTGCATTGCGTAAAAAAACAAAAACACTCCTAGAATGTGGCAGAAATTAGTTCTAATATTTCAAAAGAAGGACTTCTACTGTCGGAGTATGTCTTCAGAAGAAAGACAAGCGAGGACAAGTCTGCCAACGGCAGCACTGGCAGTCTTGCAGCCACTGCTCGCTTCCCCCAGGCCGATCCCAAAAAGTATGCAGGAGCCATCTCTGGGGAAAAAGGCAAGGGGCTTCTGAAGTGGACTATTCTAAATTGGGCTGGCCAGGTTGGGGTGGTGCCATGCTCACAAATACTAACTTACCCTTTTAGAGACTCATTGTGAGAGGCCAGGTACTTCTAACGGACTCCTGTTTATAGGGGGGGTCGGTGAGCCCCTGCCTAGGTTTTCACGTGTCGGGTTCTTGGGCGAGGTCCCAGTCTAATATCAGATTTCTGAAGTGATGTCACAGTCTTGTGTACCTCGAGTGGTGTTAGAGTCTGATATCAGGTACTTGGGTTCATTTCAGTCTGATGCCCGGAGTGACGTGTCAATCGGGTTTCAGGTTCCTGAAGTGATGTCATGGGCGTAGGAACTGTGGGTGACACTGGGGATTTATCCCCCCACCCCCCAGATTTTGGAGGTGGGGAACACATGTGACAAGAGTGAGAGTGACAGGGGGGAAATGACCATGAAGTTTAAAAATAGACAGCATGTGCAGTACCTCTTTAAATTTCATTCATTTTTCAGTGCACTAAAAGCATGGGGGCTGAAAAACAAATGAACTTTACATGGGCTGCTGACTTTATTCCAGCATGTCGCTTTTACCGAATCCATGCTCACAACACCAGTTGCCTGAGCTATTACAGCTTCCATGACACTGGGAATTCTTATCTGATGTGTGCTGGACTTTAGAACTTCACAGGCCATTCAAAGTCCTTTTAAAATTAGAGGAGGCTTTGCTTTTTTTAGTTGATTCTTGTGCCCCCTTCAGTATTGCGCTCTCTGCAGTCCACTTGCATGCTGTCAATTAAAGACTTAGTGGGGACAGATAAACATGGATGAATTAGCATCTCCCCCCATTGACAATACACTGCAGTAGCACCTTCTCACACTCTTAACTACTACAGAGGTTATGCAAGTTTCCTTTAAAATATAAATGAGCTTGCCAGTTGGACTGTATTATTATATTGGCATTTCTATTGTGCTTTCCTAATCCCTGTGAGTCCCAAGGAGCTGTAGCATAATATACATTTTAATGTATTTTTTAAATATTCTTAACACCTTGAAACCATTCATAACATAAGGCAATATTTAAACAGAATCTTTCATGAAAAGGGTTCTATCCTGTCATCAGGTTCTATAAGTGATTTTGTTTAATGGCCCAGTCCTCCATGTCCATCTCCTCTTCTCATTCCAGTTAATTGTTTCATTTATCAAAGTGTATTGTGGGTGCTGTAGGACCTGTTGCACTTTAAAGTCGATGTCGCATTTTCCTTCTGCAGAAGCTGCTTTGAGGAGCATTGGGTGCACTTATAGGTCTTTAAACTGCGTGAAACACTGGGTTTGCACATCTGAAGGAAGGTATTCTTCATCTCATACCAAAATAGCCCAAGCATAGGTCACAAGACACTCAAACACTCCCATCCATACATTAGAATCAGTCAAAATCAACCCATCTCTCACCCTTTTTTCCCTTCAAATTCATGCTTAAGAGCAGTGAAACCACATGGTAGGAGCACAACTCTGATCACCACAAACAACATATATGCAACCTTTGGACGTTAAACCGGTACTAAAGAGGTGAAACCTTTGCCAATACAGTGTTTCGATTTGTAAAAATGGCAATATAATGAAGTAACACCATCATAAAAAGTGACCCATTATGCAGCACAATTTGATTTTTACTGATGCATAATTTAGTCAAAGCTGTCACATCATTTGGTCCTCCCTAATCTGTTTGCAAGCCATTGTTCTGAAAGGAAATGCTCAGTTGGTTTATATAGTGGTGGGCGAGCCAACAAATTATCAGGGCGAGCTGAGTCCGAGCCGAGCCAAAGATCTGGCCTGGCTCTTAAAGTCCGAACACAAGCTGAGCCCTGATAATGTTTGCCATGAAAATCTTACACCAAACATCACCTAATATATGATAAAGTCCTTTCAAAATTCAAAAAAGTGTATTTCTTTAACATGTGGAAGTTTTGACAGTAATTCGTAACATTATTGCACTGCTCTGAGACCTATTTGTAAACAGTAACTTAGAACTATTCCTGTACTGACAGTTGTCATGTGAGTCCTTTATTCTTATAAATAGAGCACCATTATAGTCTTTTGAACGAAACACAATAGGTTTTGTGCAGCTTGTTCTTTGAACTTAAGTATTTGAAGGTGCTTTCAATGCAATAGTGAAGAAAAAGGAAATTGGATAAAATAAAAATATTTGCCTTAGATCAAGCAATTTGGTCAAGCGGGAAAGCCTTGATTAATCCAGGTTTTCTGGTTTCACTTTGTACAAATCCGCTACTAAATTAGTACTTATTTTTACCTCATATGTTACTGTTTTGTATTTACATTTTTGCGCACAAGGGTAGAGTGAGCAAGGCAGGCAGAAGCCACATGAAAGCTCAGTTTGCTATGGGCTTGAGATTTCAATGGAACCCAGATCTGACCCACCCAGGGCCAGGCTTCAGGCTCGAGCCTTCTTGAGCTTTCAGTGGCTCAACCACCTCTAGGTTAATATGATTACTTTAGACATCTGTATGTATAACTGGTTGATACACTAGGGACTGGTGATTTGTGTGTTTATAAACCTATACGGTCGCAGTCTGGGAGTGAAAGCAATATGAATACGTAGGACAATGTAAAAATGTATTGCATGCTGCACACAGTATAAGATAGACTGGCAGAAAATTTGCAGAAAGACTCAAGGGGAAATTTACTAATTTTTCTCACCAGGTTTCAGTCACTAAAAAAGTGATACAAACCCAGGACAAAGTGTTGCGCTGAAATGCACTTTCCAACACACATCCTGATTTGCTTTGGGAAGTTACCTAACATAACGCAAAGTAGAGCTAGGTGCTACTTTGCAGCAAGGGTACATTCCATGGGTGGTACATGAGCATTCCCACTAGAGGTGGGCGAGCCGAAACATTAACAGGGAGAGCCGAACCAAGGGTTTGGCTCGCATCTTAGAGATCTTGCAGGAGCATCAAGTCTCTTCAAAATGCATACATCGAAAAAATGCTTCCAAAAGCGAGAGATTTGTGCCATTGGTCTCCACCTACTGAAGACTTGGTTATGGTCAATTATGTTCCAGAAAAGAATGACTCATGCTGTATGCAACATATATCACGAGGGGTGGAATAATTTGGCATGCAGACCATACCAAATAATATGTGCTCAAAACTGAATGCAAGAAAATATTTGGTTTTTCAAACAAAAGTTCAGGATTTTATTATAACTGCCTTCAGCAAGAAGAATGATTTAGTGCAGTTGCATTTTGAGGTTTCTGAATGTTGCAAAAAATAGTTTGTTTCCTCTTCTTTTTTTCTCTCCCACCCTTGTTTACTTGGTGCACGAACATGCAAGGATCATGGTTTGTTCACATATTTTCTCATTACTTTCTAGAATGTAAGTAATGATAAAATGGGATTACAGACTGTTAGGACGTGCCCTCCTTTTATGTTATTTTACTTCAGAATTATGCGAATGTATACATTTATAGAAGCCTGGGGCTCTCGGACTTTTTATAGGGCCAATGAAAGTACCCAAAGCTGTCCTATCCCCACCCCCCCTTCCGAAATGTAGTGTTTCCAACACCCCTGAGTTATGTAAATGTGTAATGTCAGGTTCCTGGGGTAATATAACAGTCTAATGTCAGGTGCATAAAGTTATGTCTCCGTCTGGTGCGAGGCTCCTGGAAACACGTCACAGCCCGGCGTCGGGTGCCTCGTTCTGATATCTGTTATAATATTGGAGGGATTGTAATCTTGTCCGATTGGTTTACGTGTGAACGGACATATCTTGTCCAATTGGTGGCATTGCTCCCTTGACTGTGATTGGTTGCATGCCATAGCTTACATGCATGTCACAGCACAATGTCTGACGTGACGTTCGTGCATTGACGTCACCGTCTGATATTCGTATCTGTAAGACCTATCCCAGTATCATCTCTATTCTACCTCTAGTACTGAGGATGTGACATGGCTTCAACAATCATTCGTGAGTCAGGGCCTCAGTAAAGTATGAGTACCTTTAATTAGGGCACCTGACAATATGACACTTTTTAACATCTCTAACTATGCCTGAAGAAAACGCAATTAACCAAAGTAGTAAAAAAAAAACAGCATAAAAATAACTCTGACGGAGACAGAAAGAAGCGCTGAGAGGGCCCAGCCTTCCTTAGGTCAGACGCCCCACCCTTACCGCTGGTGTGCCAGGCCGCCTTCTTCCCGCCTCGGTGGCCCGCCTTCAGACACTCGTCCACGTATGCCTGAGGGTGTTGTCCCGACAACAGGATGTCGCTGAGGAGGGCGATGTAGGCGATGGCCAGGCGCAGGGTGTCGATCTTGGACAGGTGCTTCTCGTAGGGGAAGGTGGGCACGTGGCCGCGCAGCGCCTCGAAGGCGGAGTTGATGGACAGCATCCTCCGGCGCTCGCGCACGTTGGCTGCGTGTCTCTGGACCTTGTAGGGCGGGTGCGCTGAGGTGGGCCTGCTGGGACGCCCCCGGTGGAGTCCCTGCTCTTCCAACAGCTCCTCCAGGGAGCTGTCCATGTCAGTGCCCGCCTCCAGCGGGAGCATGTGGGCGTCCATGTCGGTGAGGGGCAGCTGGGCATCGGCGAAGATGGCCTGGCAGGGAAAGGAAGGCCATGGCGAGAGCTGTTCAGCCAGTGAAGGGCAGTCGAGCAGGAAGCTCTCGAGCTGGGGCTGGGCCTTGAAGCCGCTGCTGCCTTGATCCCAGTACAGGCAATCGAGACCAGACTCCTGCTCGAAGTCGAGGTACATTCCATCCATCATTTACTCCAATACAGCTCAGTGGCTCAAGTGGAGGGCCCTCCAGCCGCCGTCATATATGCCCACCACCACAGCCTCTGGGGGCCTAGCAGGCAGACAAGAAGCCCTAAGGTGGTGGATAAGGGCTGAGGGTGGCTGCTGAGGGAAAGGGTATCCAGGCTCACTAAAACAATGAGGTTAGTGTTTCTTCTAGTTCAGTGCAGGTGGTCAAGGTGAGTAACTGCGTGTAGCTGGCCAAGGTCAGTTGTTTTCAGGCGCACTGTAGCCAGGCGAGGCGAGTACGTTTCAGGCTGAGCGGAGTTGGCCTGGGCTACAGGCTCTGCATGGCTGGCTGAGGTCAGTAGCCATTGGGTTGACCGTAGGTGTCCGAGGTCTGTAGGCTTCAGAGTAGTCGTAGCTGGCCAGTTTCAGTGGTCTGCAGGTACCGCTTAGCGTAGCTGGCCAGTGTCAGTGTTCTGCAGGTGCCGTTTAGCGTAGCTGGCCAGTGTCAGTGGTCTGCAGGTACCGCTTAGCGTAGCTGGCCGGCGTCAGTGGTCTGCAGGTACCGCTTAGCGTTGCTGGCCAGTTTCAGTGGTCTGCAGGTACCGCTTAGCGTAGCTGGCCAGTGTCAGTGGTCTGCAGGTGCCGTTTAGCGTAGCTGGCCGGTGTCAGTGGTCTGCAGGTGCCGTTTAGCGTAGCTGGCCGGCGTCAGTGGTCTGCAGGTACCGCTTAGCGTAGCTGGCCGGCGTCAGTGGTCTGCATGTACCGCTTAGCGTAGCTGGCCGGTGTCAGTGGTCTGCAGGTACCGCTTAGCGTAGCTGGCCGATGTCAGTGGTCTGCATTTACGCTTAGCGTAGCTGGCCAGTGTCAATGGTCTGCAGGTACCGCTTAGCGTAGCTGGCCGGTGTCCGTGGTCTGCAGGTAGTAGAGGTAGTTGTCAACAGGTGCAGAATGGCTGGTAGAGGTGAGTTGGCTTCAGGCTGGGGGTAACTGGCCAAGCGTAGTAGCCCAGAGGCTCAGTGTAGCTGGCCCAGGTCTCCAGGCTGAGTGTCCAGTGGAGGTCAGTGTCGTGCAGGCGCAGCGGAGCTTGTTGAGGTGTGCCTGCTTCAAGTTGAGGTTAGCTTGCCGGGGTCAGGGGACTTCAGGGGGAGCCTCTCTGTTCAAAGTCTCTGAGCTTCAGAATGAACACAGCTGAGGTGGTGGACTGCCGGCTGAGCGTAGTAAACCAGGTAAGGTGGAGGTGGGCAACAGGCTGAGAGTGGCAGTTGGAGACCACGGGCCTTGAAGATGCGTTCAGCTAGCCGAGTTCGGCTGGGCCTGCACCCACGCGACTGGCACGCACTGGCACGTCACCGCTTTAAATACCACCAGGGCCTCTTTGAGCACACTTCTGGCGACGCTTCCCAATCCAAGCTAATTAGAACATGTGTTTCTTGGCGAAGTTTCCTTTCAGTTCTTGCCCACTTGAGGGGCGCCAGTGAATGGCACGAGAGGGGGTCTTTTGCGGCATGGAGTTTGCCCTTGAAGTTGTTACGCAGCTTCAATGCCCCCCTGCCGAATATTTACAGAGGGGATTAATTGGAGTTGCCGGGGAGGGCCAGGGGAGAGGGGCCCTGCCATTGTGAGCCATCTTGGGAACATATCGCGCCTCTTCTCCCACTGGCACGAGGCGCAGTTCAATTCTTTGCCTGTCACACGCACATGATATCGATAGAGCGGGCTTGGCTTCCCGAGACCCAGTGAAGGCCGTTGAGGGGGCACTTAGAATACATTTAATCAAGTAATCCCTTGGAGTTTGTTCACTTTTGTCATTAGGAGCAGTATTGTCACACACAGCACAACACACAACAGCAGTGGCTATGAGCAAAGTACCAAAGGAAACAGAAATATCCAGTTGCACGTGGAATGAAACACAATGCACATTTGTTCACAAGTATCACTTTGATATCATTCCCCCTTGTGTGCATGCTTCAGCCATCCCCTGGGCGGGGGGAGTTACAGATTAGAATCCTGCAGGTGTGTTGCTCCTGGCCTCTGTGCCCATTCGCCGTTATTGTACAGTATACATATTTACTTACGAACACCTTTAACCTTTCCATAAGAAACCTTTTACTATAGTATCAGTAAATGGCACACAGCACAGGGGATGGTAGGATGGGAAACATTAATCCAGAGAATACAGGAGTAAGGCGAGCACAGACTCACAACTCAAAATACGCCCTCCAACTCAGTGAATGATAGTCCGTCAAATACTTGCTTTTATGCAAAAGGAGTATTTCTCTACTAACACAAAGTACCTTACAATAAATTGCAAATAATATACACCGTCTTCTTAAGGCAGACCGGCAGACGTTACCTGGGTCTGATTTGCAGTTCTACTTCCCCACTTATGAATCATGGTTATTCCCCATTCACGGGTGGTGATATCCAAACTAGGCCCTGTTGTGAGTTCAAGTCTCTGAAGCTCGACGAGGGCTTATTGCAAATGTCCACTTGTCGGCAGTTGGAGCAAGTTCCCCCAGCGTAGGGTGACCAGAATTTTAAAGCCAAAAACCGGGACATTTCACAAAAATAAAAGAAGGACTATAATTTTACTTCAAGCTATGAGAGAGCTCCCCAGCAGAGAATTACAGAACTGGCAGTAAGAACATACATAAAATGAAATGTTTAAACCGAGTAGCTTGCCTGTTAATTAAATTGCTTTCTTGAAACAACTGCTAACTATCCCTGCTTTGTAAAACATAAAAACCACCTCCCACCGTTTTCAGTCGACCCTCTTTAAAAATCAGAACATGAGCTACATTTCTTGAAATTTGCTGGGACAGCTGGTAAAAACTGGGACCGTTCTGGCCAAACGGGGACGCCTGGTCCCCCTACCCCAGGGCCCAGCGTCCTCGGTGATCAGTCTTAGCCTCATTCTCTGTGATGGCGGTCCAGAGTCTCTGGACACGTGTTCCCTGCCCAGTGGTGAGCAGAACGCTTGAATCTGCAGATGTTCACTGCGCCGCTCCATTATGGCGGTAAGTTTTCTTGTTCATCCAGGGGCAGGTCTTAGGTATTCCTGGGCTCCAGCAGGTGACAATTGGTTACAACTCCGCAAATCATAACCCTCTAGGCAATGACAACTGCATACTGTCCTAGGGCAACTGCCCTCTTCCGGAACTTTGGCCCTCTTCTAGGACTATGGTCCCCTCCTGAAATGCAGGGGTTTTTCACAGAGCACATAGTGTGACAGCCCCATGTTTTCTCCGCAATCCTGTCCTGGCATACAGGAATCGATTAGCAGCATTGATATGGTGGCGGCCTTCTTCAGGTCTCAGCACTACCATGGCCAACTTCCCTTCCATCGTGGCAGTATGGAGCAAGAGGGTTGACCCTTCCTCTAAACAGTGGCCCCCTCCTGGCATTGGTAGGTGGGTTGCACAACTCACACGGCCTAGCAGTCCAATCGTGTGCAGTGGTCGAGTCCTCTCTATGGCCCCCACCTGGCATATGAAGGCCAGCCATTGCACATGGGCAGACAACCTGATCAGCACACTGTTCTCGACAGGCTAAAATCTCTAACTCCTCTCTCTCGAATGTACTGTACCCTCACACATGCACCCATACATCACAGTCCTATACAGCATTGAGATATTCAGTGTAAGCATGGATCAACAGCATTAATTAGCATAAGCCCTGGAGACAAGTGTAAATGTGCATTTTGAAAGTTATATGGTGCACTGGTTTACAAATCACTAAAGTATGTGGTGGAAGAAGTAGTCCATCTTATACAAGATAAAGGCTGAGTGCACCTGATGTGGGTTGCAGGGTTGTATGATGGAACTACACATGCCATTACAAGGCATGCCTTTACAACATGTCCTTAACAATGCATATGACTTTACATCGCATGTCTTTAACACGTCAAATGTTACCATGCATGCCGTTACAACAAAATGTAAGTATTTTGCAGGTAAGTATAAAACCTTTATATATATATATATGTGTGTGTATATATATATTACCTACTGGCGGTCGCCAGTAGGTAGTTATAGTTAGGATTTTTTTCAATGTTAAATCTGAAAATTCTATTTGGAATAACTTTGGCGCCGGTTGACGAATCTGCCTGAAAATTTCCTCAAAATGGCCTCGCGGCGTTCCGGTCCTTCCCTGAAAGTTTGGGGGGGATTCGTCAAGCGGGGGCCGAGATAAAAGGGGGGTCCCAAAACGCGTTTTCCCCATGTTAATTTCCATAGGGCGGTCGATTTCACTTTTAGCCCGAACGGCTGAATGGATTTCCACCAAACTTGGCAAAATTGTAGGGACTGGTAGCCCGATGTGCCTTTGCTATGTCTCAAGATATGTGCTCCAGTGGATTTTGAGTAATTAAGGTTCAAAAAAATATATATATCTATAGCCGCGCTCCGGTACGCGCACCGGTACGCGCACCGGGCGCTTACCGCGACTTGCGCGCAGAAAGCTGATTGGCTCTGGGATGTCTGTAAACATTCTAAACAGTCCGGAGCGGCCGCCATCTTGTGTCTCGGTAGGATCGAGACACGAGAGGTGGCCAAAACAAAGAGGGAAATGACCATAAGGGGGCAGAGTAGACCCCCCTTGACCCCCTAGGTTTGATGTGGGGGCCATGAAAGGGCCCCGCGGAGCAAAAAAAAAATTTAAAAAAATTTTGATTTTCGCGGGGTGAGCGCCCGGTACGCGCACCGGTACGCGCACCGGTAAGCGTACCGGGGAGTGTACCATGGGGAAAAAGAATGACAGTTTTAAAAGTAGCTGTTTAAAAAAAAAAATGTTTTGTTGTTTTTTTTTATACATACACATACATATATATATAAATGCATATGCATATATATATATGCATATATGCGTATATGTGTGCGTGTAGAGAGAGGTAGAGAGGTAGAGAGGTAGAGAGGTAGCGGTAGAGAGGTAGAGATTAGTAGAGAGAGAAGAAGAGAGAGGTAGAGAGGTAGAGAGTAGAGAGTGAGTAATAGAGAGTAGAGAGTGAGTAGTAGAGAGTAGTAGAGAGCAGTAGAGAGAGTAGCAGAGAGTGAGTAGTAGAGAGTAGTAGAGTGAGTAGTAGAGAGTAGTAGAGAGTGAGTAGTAGAGAGTGAGTAGTAGACAGTAGTAGAGAGTAAGTAGTAGAGTGAGTAGTAGAGAGCAGTAGAAAGTGAGTAGTAGAGAGTAGTAAAGAGTGAGTAGTAGAGAGTGAGTAGTAGAGAGTGAGTAGTAGAGAGTAGTAGAGAATGAGTAGCAGAGAGAATAGTAGTGAGTAGTAGAGAGTGAGTAGTAGAGTGAGTAGTAGAGACTAGTAGAGAGAGAGTAGTAGAGAGTGAGTAGTAGACAGTAGTAGAGAGTGAGAAGTAGAGAGTGAGTAGTAGAGAGTAGTAGTGAGTAGTAAAGAGTGAGTAGTAGAGAGAGTAGTAGAGAGTGAGTAGTAGAGAGTAGTAGATAGTGAGTAGTAGGGAGTAGTGAGTAGCGAGTAGTAGGGAGTGAGTAGTAGAGAGAGAGTAGTAGAGTAGTAGAGAATGAGTAGTAGACAGTGAGTATTTGAGAGTAGTGGAGTAGGAGAGAGTAAGTAGTAGAGAGTAGTGGAGAATATTCCAAAGTTTGGCACAGCACCACTTTCACAATGAGTCCAATCAAATCATATCACTTAGAGTCCTTATTGAAGCGCTGAATCTTGGTGTATATTCAAATGCTTTTATTTTCCTTAAGTTTATGTACCACAGCCAGCCGAAAGGTTTCGTTCTGTACAACAGAACTTCTTCAGGGCGTTCTTATTTCCTTCAAGTTATGTCGGTATCCAGTTGTCATATAACTAGATATTTCTTCCAAATGTTAGACGAGACATAAGTAAATTCTTATTCAAAGTGACTAGGTATCAATTTTACCCACACAATTCGGGCAGACTTGAGTAATTTATAGCATCCTCAAAGTCAGTCTTTCAAAAATTCCAAAGTATAGGACATGATAATCCAAATCCAAATGTTTCTCAAGAAAAGTAATTTACAATCGTTCGGAATATCGGTGTTTGGGCAGATATGATCCAGGGACCCCCAGTATGCAAGGGGAATTAGTCCCCCCTCTACAAACGCGCCAGTGGCCTGCATTGCAGAGAGGTGTAACAAGGGTGTGGCCTCATTACGCTTCTCTGCAATGCAGCTCCCTCGCGCATACTGGAGGCTCCTGGTGGACCAGTTGACCCCAGGGACCCCCAGTATGCAAGGGGAATTAGTTCCCCCTCTGCAAACGCGGCAGTGGGCTGCGTTGCAGAGAGGTGTAACAAGGGGCATAGTCTCATTACACCTCTGCAATGCAGCCCCTGGCGCATATTGGAGGTTCCAGGTGGGCTAATTGGCCCCCAGGGGCCCCCAGTATGCAAGGGGAATTAGTTCCCCCTCTTCAAACATGCACGGGGGCTGCGTTGCAGAGAGGTGTAAAAAGGGTTGTGGCTTCATTACACCTCTCTGCAATGCAGTCCCCTGGCGCATACTGGAGATTCCTGGTGGGCTTTCAGGTCTTATATAGTTAGGAATTAGCATTAAAAAAACCTTTGAAATTCACTGAAAAAACCATAGGTTTCACACCAGTTATAGTTAGGAATTAGCATTTAAAAAACCTTTGAAATTCACTGAAAAAACCATAGGTTTCACACCAGTTATAGTTAGGAATTAGCATTTAAAAAACCTATTAAATTCACTGACAAAACCATAGATTTCACACCATTTATAGTTAGCTGGAAATTTTACTGACATAAAACCATTGAAATTCCCACGTTATAGTTAGTTGGACTCACTATAACTTGCGCGCCTGTAATGCACTGCTGATGACGTCACATATTACATCACTCATGACATGGTCAG
Organism: Lissotriton vulgaris; assembly: GCF_964263255.1. Classification (NCBI taxonomy): domain Eukaryota; kingdom Metazoa; phylum Chordata; class Amphibia; order Caudata; family Salamandridae; genus Lissotriton; species Lissotriton vulgaris. The sequence continues at coordinate 837,567,000 of NC_141687.1, forward strand.
TGACATCACTCATGACATCACTGATGACACCATCCTTGTGACAGAGTGACAGACCTAATTTCAGTGTAATGTAACGCTTGAAACACATATTCAAAAATAGAAACAAACATTTTCAAAAAAATGGAGATACCCAAACCAGTAACAACAACCAATTCAGTAATTCCACCATCTATATACACATCCACTCATTCACCAACAGTTCTATATAGTCACTCATATATATACTCACTCATCATATGTAGTGATACACCTATACATCCTGTTACACATCAGCAGTCATCCAAAAGTTACTCACACACATACTCACACATGCAAATAAACTATTGAACATCCATTTATTTGCATATACATTTATACACACACTACCACCTTACTTCTAAGGAAACTTACCCATACTTAATCTCTTAAACAATCACTTATAGAAACACATACTTATTTAAACAGGAACTCCTACAATCTCTCACTATATATACTATACTCACTTATATACATCAATACTCACATATACTAGATTAAAACATATGTCGTTACTAATGAAGACACTAGTGAGACAGTCATTCACTCACTAACACACACATATACACACTCATCCACCCATACAGTCCTGCACATATGCTGTCTTCAAAACACATACAAACAGTGAGTCAGTCACCAACCCCTGCAGTCACTTATACACAAAGAGAAACACTGATACAAACATTTAAATATTTAAACAATAATCGCTAATATATGTATTCACTAAGATACACGTAATAAGCCAGTTACCCAACCAATTTTTTTTTAAAAAAACATCCATTTACACACTTATTTAAACATTTATTCTTCCATCGACCTTTACAAATACATATATAAAACAAATTTATTTTTCAGAAAGACACACATTCATTGGATGGTGTCATCAGTGATGTCATGAGTGATGTCACTGACCATGTCATGAGTGATGTAATATGTGACGTCATCAGCAGTGCATTACAGGCGCGCAAGTTATAGTGAGTCCAACTAACTATAACGTGGGAATTTCAATGGTTTTATGTCAGTAAAATTTCCAGCTAACTATAAATGGTGTGAAATCTATGGTTTTGTCAGTGAATTTAATAGGTTTTTTAAATGCTAATTCCTAACTATAACTGGTGTGAAACCTATGGTTTTTTCAGTGAATATATATATATATATATATATATACCTCAAAACCATGAGTCACATGCGCTCAGGATGGAAGAATCAAAGACTATTTAATGAAGGTGCTCCAGCCCCTGCAAAGCGTTTCGGCCTCGCAGCCTTGATCACTCATGGGGGGAAGTGATACAAACAACATTTATACACAAGTGGGTCCAGTGATTGATTTCAGACATGTAAACATAAACAAAAGACTAGCATGAGAATCAATTGCATGCAGAAAGTAAAGGTTTCAGCCATCTTGGAGTGTGACCAAGAGTCAAAAATGCCATTCGCAAGGTGCATGGCCAAAACAAACAGGGTGCAGTGTAAAACAAATATTTAGTCATATTGAGTTACATGAGTCTGGTACATGTTAATATAATTGTATACAATGTTAAAGCAGTACGTTGCAGTTGTGTATACGTACCATTGTGTACTGAGGTAATAACTTGCAAGAAAAATTAGTAACAAGTCCAAACTTTCTGATTGGCTCATAACGCAACATAAGTAAGACAATAGTGCTGGCCATGACTTGAAATGAAGTTATAAATTCTAGATAATGTGCTCGAGATTCAGCCTAAAAAATCATGATCACCTTGAGCCGAAATGCATTAATGCTCCCAATAAAATTTGGGTATAGCGATGCCCTGGAATGCTCATTTCTCTTTGGTGTCCCATAGTGTCCTGTTACAGTGAGCGGGGAACTGCACCTGTGATGGAGCACCTGCACTAGTGGTGGAAGGGACTCTGTGTCGGTGGTCTACCAGCAAGAAAAAAAAAAATATGTAATTAAATTATATACATACATACACACATATATATGGATATTTATATGTGTATAGATCTATATATACATATATTAATTTATCAACCCCAACACTTGAACCCTACCCACCCTAAATCCTTAAAAACACCCTCGCCACCGGAATACCCCCACACAACCTAAACCCCAAAAATACCCTTGCTACTCGAATAATCGTACCCACCCTAAATCCTTAAAACACCCTTGCCACCCAAATACCCCCACCCACCCTAAACCCTAAAAATACCTTTGCTACTCGAATACTCCTACCCACCCTAATCCCAAAAAATACCCTTGCCATCCAAATACCCCTACCCACCCTAAACCCACCCTCACTACTCCAATACCCTGACCCACCCTAAACCCTAAAAAAGCCATTGCCGCCCAAATACTCTTACCCACCCTTTACCCTAGAAATACCCTTACCACTCAAATACCCTCAACCACTCTAACTCCTCAAAATACAGTTGCTACCTTAATACCCCTAAATACCCCTATCCATCCTAAACCCTAAAAATACCCTTGGTGCCTAAATACCACATACCCACCTTAAACCCTAAAAATACCCTTACCACTCAAATAACCTCAACAACTCTAACTCCCAAAAATACAGTTGCCACCAAAATACCCCTACTCATCCTAAACCCTAAAATAACCTTGGTGCCTAAATACCCCATACCCCCTAAACCCTAAACATAACCTTACTACTCAAATACCCTGACCCACCATAAACCCTAAAACTGCCCTTGCCACCCAAATACCCTTACCAACCTAAATCCTAAAAATACCCTTTCCACTCAAATACCCTTACCCACCCTAAACCCTATAAATACACTTGCCACTCAAACACACCTAAACCCTAAAAATACCCTTGCCACCCAAACACCCCTACCCACCAAAAATCCTAAAAATGCCCTTTCCACCCAAATTCCCCCATCCATGCTAAACCCTAAAAATACCCTTGCCACCCAAATACCCTTACCCACCATAAATGCTAAAAATGCCCTTGCCACCCAAATACCCTCACCCATCCTAAAGATATCCCTGCCACCCAAATACCCCTACACACCCTAAACAAACCCTTGCTACCCAAACAACTAATCCCGAAAAATCCCTTGACTAATCCCATAATGTTCGAGTTTGCACTTTACGGACAAATACAAGGTACTGCCATGGGGACCTGCTTTGCCTCAAGCTACGCCAATCTTTTGGTGGGCAGGTGGGAGGAGCAAGTCCTCTGGAGAGGTGATCTCAGTGAATGGACAAATCAGATAAGTGTGTGGCTATGATACATCAATGATATTTTTTTGTCTGGGAGAGAAATGAGAGGGACCTACTAATCCTTCTTGACAAATTAAATGACAACAGAGTCAACTTGAGACCCTATAGCGAACTATTGAGGGCCAAGAGAAATAGCAGCACAGTCAGTCGATATAAAAAAAACAAAGAAGATATGATTAGTTGACTTAAAGCAAGGAAGGATCCTAGAAAGGCTCTACTCAAAGCCATCGAAAAGGCAGATCAAACAAGCATTTGCAATGCAATAGGTCTCGGATTAGGAAAGTTTGAGCTATTGGTCTTGTAAGTGATAATTTTTTTATTTATGTGTTGTTTTTGAAAATAGCTAAATTAATAGCTTTGTCAATTACAATGCCAATAGTTATAACTTTGGCAAATGTGACACCTATAGCATTTGTAATGCAACATGTTTTGTATTTACGTGACTTAGTTGTATTGATATTACAAATAACACTGGCTTTTAATTTTTTTAAATAATTAATACTTAAATAAAAGTGATTGTAATTTATAATGGCAATAGCTTAAACTTTTGTAAATAACTTTTGTGAAGATTATGTTCAGTGTATTTTATTGTGACGAAAATCCAAGAACAGAAGTGAAATATTAACATATTTTTGTGACATTTGTAATAAAGCTTGAAACATTGAGAGAACATATTTGAACCAGTGATGCTGTAGTGGTGCTGAGTGATGCTGTGGTTGCGCTGAGTGATGCTGTGGTTGCGCTGAGTGATGCTGGGGTTGCGTTGAGTGATGCTGTGGTGGTGGTGAGTGGTGCTGTGGTGGTGGTGAGTGGTGCTGTGGTGGTGCTGAGTGATGCTGTGGTGGTGCTGAGTGATGCTGTGGTGGTGCTGAGTAATGCTGTGGTGGTGCTGAGTGGTGCTGTGGTGGTGCTGAGTGGTGCTGTGGTGGTACTGAGTGGTGCTGAGTGGTGCTGTGGTGCTGCTGAGCGATAATGTGGTGGTGCTGAGTGATAATGTGGTGTTGCTGAGTGATAATGTGGTGGTGCTGAGTGGTGCTGCGGTGGTGCTGAATGATGCTGTGGTGGTGCAGAGTGATAATGTGGTGGTGCTGAGTGATAATGTGGTGGTGCCTAGTGGTGCTGCTGAGTGATGTTGTGGTGGTGCTGAGTGGTGCTGTGGTGGTGCTGGGTGGTGCTGGGGTGGTGCTGAATGATAATGTGGTGGTGCTGAGTTATAATGTGGTGGTGCTGAGTGATAATGTGGTGGTGCTGAGTGATGCTGGGGTAGCGCTGAGTGATGATGTGGTGATGCAGAGGGCAGAAAGGCACAAACTAGTCCCAAAGTAATGATGCTTTATATGTAGCCAAATGGGACTACAGACCTCGTTTTTTAGCTAGATACAGGATCAATGAAAACACAATGTGACTTTCTCTAATATCCCAAATATGTTACACTATATCATTTGATGGAATAGGACTAGCTAGAGCGGTAAAAGCTGACTAAATTGCTGGTTTCAGTGGTATGCTAGTCAGTATTAAGTGAGGGGGTATAAACGATAACTAGAGATAGTTTTTTTTATTATCATGGATTATAGACTCACTTTTAATTTAGAGACACAGTCTCACTTCGGTGTGGTGCGGCTTTAGATGTCGCATTGTGGTTTAAATGAAGATGCTGGTCTATGGGGTAAAAGCAAGAGCGTGTAATCAAAAGGAGTCCTGGGATAGAGCAGTGAGGGTGACATTAGAGTTACCTAAGTTCAGCAGTTGTGACTAAGCAGTGGAGGTCACGATGGAACAGCAGAGAAAATTCTCCCATTGACCAATGAGACAGTAGAAAGGCTACGGTAGAAGGGGAGAAACAGTAAAGTAGATATCCAATTAATATTAGTCAAAGGTGTATAACTGGGTGGACTATCTGGGTACCTAAATTAGGCCAGAAGGAATGAAGAAAATCGGGTATAAAGGTTACCTTATTGAAAATTAGTGAAGAGCTGCCCACATCCAGAAATATCTAGTTTTCCAGTGAGTGTTAAAACAGCAAAATGGACCTTACACTTCCGTGATTTCGTGCAAGTGGCCAACTGAAAGGGAAGCCAGGAGTTGGTAAGTAAAACTAGAGTGGCTGGATCTGTTACCGCTGTGCTAAAGAGAGGGGTAGGGACCAGGTAAAAGATATACTTACAAAGGCCAGCCGTGCTGCAAGGTGGCAGTATCTGTATGGCAGGAGGTTGTTCGGCGAGGGCCCTGGAGTCGTAAGCTCAATGTCAGCCAAGTCGATAAAAAAACCGCACTATCAGGTGTCAAGCAGAGCAGAGTAGCGCGTTAACTAATTGCGACAAAAATGGGTTGCAGTCTGCATGAAGGTCTCTAACTAATGAAGTCAAACAAAGGAAGTACTTACTTGGGCCTGCCGTGCAGCTAGATGGTGTTGACTGCAGGGACGAGAAAGAGGCTGCGGACTGAGGGGATGTGGGTTATAGCAGGGTCGTGCTGGGAAGGTATAAAGTAATAAAAGGCAGCGCGTAAGTTTATAGCAATAGACTGACGGTTTACTGAAAAGTCCGTATTTAGTATATGGTAGTGAAGCGATACAGAAAATGCCGGTGGCCGTGAGGGAGGAAGGTGTGCTTACCGTATGTGAGATATCAATCCAGCGCGGGTGGGTGCCATTGCGGAAATGAGGCAGGCTAGCCGGCGTACGATATAATGCCCGCCCATATGGTCACGTGATGAGAGGAATGCTGGATATAGAAGACAGACTCGAAATAAAGCTTGCTAAGGGGGCCGTTAACATGGATCCAGCTTCACAACCACAGATTGACAGCAAAACATGGTGTAGTTGTGTGGTGTGAATGGAATCCCGGCAGCTACGTAAACAGTGCATGGTATATGGGCAAGAATGGAAACGCTCTAACTTACGAGCAAAATCCAATAAGGGCGTGTAATGGAAATCGATGGAAGCTGTGAGTCAAGTTGAAAACGGTAACTCAGATGGATACGAAGGGGGGAGATAAGGGAGAGCATCAGGAGAAATCACAGGGAATAGGTGGGCTGGACGGAGAACAAGTCGGATGGGGTGGGGGGCGGGGGAGAAGGGGAGTGAGCGAGTGGGAGGGAAGCGCTGGCTCTCTGCATTGTGTGGGCGGGGGCGCATTCCTTTGAAGTGTGAAGCAGGCAGGCGGCTCGGGGAGCAAATGGTAAGCGCGTGCACAAGCACATGCACTCGACGAAATCCACAATGGTTTCAGAGCTTGGTTGAGCCTCTATACTCTCGTCCTATTATCACTTGCGCAATTAATAGGATGAGACCTAAAAACCAGGGAGCAGACACTCATACAGAAACCTAGAACAGAACAGGATCCCCAAAATGAACCCATCATATTTATCACCAAGTTCTCCAACCAGGCCACTTCCCTGAGGAAAGTTTTTAAAAATAGGTGGGCTATACTCACACAAGATACTATCCTAGCGAATAAAATTGGTAACACACCGAACATCACTTTTCAATGCAACTCTCTTTATTAGAGACATGCTAGTTCATAGTCACCTAGCATCCAAAGGTCCAGTTTGGCTTCTTCAAAGCAAGGGTTTTCGGAAATATGGCATCTGTAAGGAGTAGTGTGTGCAAACATCTTCGCTGGCTTCCTGTGGCCGAACGGGTCAAATTTAAATCTCTTGTTATTGCTCATCGTACCCTTCATGGTCATGGCCCTGCCTATTTGCGGAAGCGGTTTTCCTTCTATGTCCCGCTGATACAATTACAATCTTCAGCACTTCTTTTAGCTCAAGTGCCTCACTTCATTTGCCACAGGCTGGCCGGCTCTTTCCTTGCTGTGACAGCCGCCCAGGCATGGAATGCCCTTCCTTTTGCGCTTCGCAATACCCAAGACCCTCTGGCCTTTAAGAAACATCTAAAAACCTACCTTTTTGCCTAGTATTAGTGTGCTGACTCCTCTTGGTTTCACACCGGGACACTCTTCGGAGTAGCTGTGCTTGTTATAAAATGATATAACATAACATAACATAACATAACATAACATAACATAACATAAGGCCTGTAAATACAGCACTAAGAACTCACTCTCAAAAAAGTGAAAAAGAAAAAATACGCATAACAAAACTTATCACATGTAAAACTGACTTTGTAGTCCACGGCGTCACATGTCCTTGTAACATATGGTACATATGTTCCATGTCATTCTCAGTACAAAAGTGGATTTTAGAACACTGGAGGGAGATCAACAATGTTGACTTGATCTATAACGCAGCCAAACATTTCCCTGATCACCATAATGGGGACTGGACAAAGGCTTTTGGATTGACACCATACCCAAACACCCAAGGGGGGAGACAGGACATCTACGTTATGTAGATTAGAATCCAGATTTCTTATCCAAGCTTGCTGCCTGTCCCCATCCGGAATGAATAATGACGAAGAGTTACACACACATTTAGGAAGGTAGAATGTCTCCTAAACCTTGAAATCAATAGACAATGTAGATTTGAACAGAGATACATTTTAAAGTGTTGACTTTTTAATCCTTTTTCTTGATTTGCATGTTCCGTCACTATCGTGTGTTAGCCCAGCAATCAGATGTCTAAGTGTAAACTAAGTATATACTGTGAGCCATAAACATTGTCCACTCATGGTTGTCTGCACTCTTTTTTACAGAAATGAAAGAACACATAAATGTACAGCCTGCTGGTGTCCATCACAATTAGGGAGTTAACTGCACGAAAGAGGCAATCCCCATCTGGAAACCCCTTAACTTCATAATAGCAGGACAATAGTCTCAACCATCCTCATCAATATGTAGAACCCAACTTGGTTGATTATCCCATTGATTGTTGTACAGTAAGACATTGATATGAATTATCTTGTAATTGCATTAGAGTTATTACAATTGCTATATTAGCTGGGCATTAGACCAGTTAAGTCTCTGCGATACAATAATAATAATAATAATAATAAAGGAGTTTATAAAGTGCCTGGTGACGCCATCCCGGCGTGTCCCCGCGCTGTGGAGAGAGCAGCAGGAGAGAGTGAGAGACCTATAGGGTATAAAGGTGGGTTTTTAAGAGTTTCCTAAATATTGTCTCAGTCTCTGCAAGTCCCTCTTTGATGAATAGATATTTAATGTTGGGCTAGAGTAATACAGTCCCGGTATCTGGTGACTATCAACAACAGTAACTTGCATTATACAGTTAAGTATGGTACTACACTGCAATTCTTTAACCCCTTCGACGCTTGTGACGGAACGGTTCCGTCACGAGCGTCGGTAGGGCTGTGCTGGTGACCGAACCGTTCCGCCACGACCACGCCCGTTTTGGAATCTTCAGCACAGCGCAAAAATTCGCGCCGCGCTGAAGCGGTTAAGAAACATAGAATATGTATTGGCATTATATCACCAGCAAATTGACCACTGGTTTATTTGTGACATTATCACACATGAAGATGCAGCATTTGATGCGGACAAGTTATATCGAAATTATGTATAACACATGTGAAATTAAGCATCTGAACTAATGCTGCTACATGATTACACACTTTTCTTTCAGTTAGTTTTTTGGCTAAAAACGCTGTGTAACGAACATGCATAAAGTTATATTTCTTTTGAATTAAGGTGGAAAGGTGCCTGTAACCTTTTACAATAGTATTTTCTTTATGTTTAATGTGCGTCATGTCGGCGCTGTATAAATGCCGACATCATGATTGTATGGTCATGTGACCAAGACCGAATCAGGTCGAAATGCGTCGTCTTTTTTTTTGCCATTAAATTAATTGATCAAACATGAGCCTGTTGGAGCGGCTGAATTCTTCCGTGGAGGTGAGAAATGATCTCGATTGCAAAATATATATATATATACACATATTTATTTGTATATATATATATATATATATATATACACGCACACATATGTATGTGCTTTATACTTACCTGCAAAATACTTACATTTTCGTTGTATAGGCAAGCTTGGTAAAGGCCTATGCTTGGTAAACTTTGCATCGTAAAGACGTGATGTAAAGGAATATGCGTTAAGGATGTGTGGAAATGGTTGTGTTGTAAAGGCTGTTTCTTTGGTTGCAAAGGCATATTTGGAAGTAGGTTGTGGCTTAAAGCTAAAGCCTGTTTGAGAAAAATCTGTGAGAAAGGCCAAATCTGCTGTTGACAATACATTAACCTCCAGTGGCTATCTAGGCATGTGCCCATGTTAAATAGCTGTAATATGGTATTGACACCTTCTATACTGCCCCCTGATCCTCAATAGACCTTAAACTTTTTAACCAGAAATTCAGAGGTTAATGAAGGTGTGTGAGAAGAAAACTATTGAGAGGCAGAAAGAACCAAATACACACATTACATATTGGAATACAAAAGACTGATCAAAATACTTAGCGGAAAAAATTAACTGGGCCAAGAACTCAGCTAAGGAACTATTTTAAACGGTTAAAACACTGTCCAGTCTTATACCCCAAACACTTTGGTGGCTGACCAAAGTATGTGCAACAAAATAACGACTTTCTTCCAAGAAAAGCTACAGGAAATATACTGTAAATTCAACCCGAACACAAAATCGGTGGGAAATAGTTCAGATAGCGTACAGTCAGATTACATTTGCTACCCTTCTGGAGTCCCCTCCATTGAATGAAGAGAAAGTCAGGATGCTTATTGACTCCACTAAGTCAGGTTCCCCTTTGGATCCCTGACCACCAATAATTCTGCAGTCAGTAACCAATACAATCTTGGTTCATCTGACTAAACTTTTAAATGCGACCATTCAAACAGGAATCCTCCTGACTGACTGGAAGAAAGCCTCTATTCTTCCCCAGAAGAAAAAGCCTTCAATTGACCACAAAGAGGTTAAAAATTGTAAATCCATTTCCCGACATCCCTTTACAACAAAGATTCTGGAAAAACACATAAACTCTGTAATCTCATCCTTTCTGGACAAGAGTGAGATGTTGGACGATGCGTAATTTACTTTGAGGAAATACCACAGTACCGAGTCAGCCAGGTTGCGGCATCTGAAGGAATCAGAATGGTTGTGGACAGTGGAGGGAAAGTGGCATTGATCCTACTGGATCTTTGTGCCGCATTCCATGCCGTCTCCAATCGAATGGCTGCAAAGCATACATATCAGAGGGTCGGCTTTTGACATCATTTCTCTCAAATAGAGATCAAACAGTGGCTTTTGGAGAATTCCCATCTGCATATTTCACTCTACCATGTGGCATTCCTCGTGGATCTTCCTTGAGCCCAACTCTTTTAACATATATTTGCCTCCACTGGTCAAATCGATTAAATCTTTTGGCCTTTCTACTGTCTCTTATGTGGAATATACCCAAATTATAGTTATGATATCAGGGCATCCCACAGAGATTGTCAAACATTTCAGCAAGTGTATGCGTGAGGTAGTAGGCTGGATGGGATACAATTGTCTCTAACTCTGAGAAAAAACAGAGAAAACAGAGATCCTGCTTTTTGGAAAGGAAACAACTTTTTAGAATCCTACTTGGTGGCCTCAAGAGTTAGGTCCTCTTCCCCTTCCAGTCACTAAGGTTAGAAATCTGGGGGATATTTTTGATAGGAAGCCCATGTTTTCAGATCGGATTATTCAAATTACATCATTTAATATCTACCTAATAGGAACACTGAAAAGAACCTTCTGTTCATCCCTTTCGATCTACATAAAATAGTAATCACTAAATTAGTTCTCTCTAGGATTGACCACTGTAATGCCCTTCATATGGACATACAAAAAAAGCAGAAGAATAAATTGTGAATACTTCAAAATGTGGCAGCTCACATTCTCATGAAGGTTCCAAAATATGCATCAGTCTCCCAAAACATTGAAATGCTGCATTGGCTTCCGGTTAGGAAAATAATAGCCTTTAAGGCACTGTGTTTAGCACATAAAGCCCTTCATGCTTCTAGCCCACACTATCGGAGAAAGATATTCCTCTTGTATAGCCCCAAAAAAAACCTTTGCTCTGGCTACACAAAGTCAATAGCTATGTTTAAAATCAGGAAAGCATCCTGTGGAGGTAGAAGTCTTTCGGATGCGACCATTAAATTGTGGAACAAGTGGTCTTTGCACCTCAAAGCCCAACCCATTCTCCTGCAGGTCAGCAAACAACTTGAAACCTGGCTCTTTACACAGCCTCTCCCCTATAATACTTCCCTATAATACCTCCTATTTGGCATCTATACTGGCTTGTTTTGCTTACATCTCTTCTGACGGTGCACCAAGTCACCTTGAGCAATCGAGCGCTTTACAAACTATTCAATATCAATACGCTGTGCATGTTCATTTCCAGAACGTCACTAAACATTTTTAGGAAGTGAAGATTATATAGAATGTAGGTGGTGTAAGGGTGTCCCACTTAGAGGTGGTCTGTCTCATACTGGTGTTGTAAGCATTGCTCCAAGGTTGTATGCTCATCTCAGGAATATGTTTAGTGTATTTTACTAAATTATGCAGTGTTGACCATAGCCCTGATAATGGGTTTGCTTGTTGGTGAGGCAGAGGTGAGTGTCATAAGCACAGGACTTTTAGAAGAAGTTGTGGTAAGCTGTGGTCTTGCATTGGTAAGCATAACTATGCCATCTGGCCCTGGAGTTTTTCCAACAGACGTTTGTAGCTCTTCTAGGGAAATGTGGTTTTGAAGATATCCAGGCCTGGTTTTGTCAGGCTCTTTAAAGTGCTGAGATGATAACATATTTTTTGATTTTGTAAAGTTATTATTCCATACTCACTTCAACGCCTCTCATTGATAGACACACATTTCTAGGTATGAAAAATAGAACTACATGGGTTGTCACAAAATTAAAGTTACAGTTTCACTACTTTATGATCTTTATTTCCTGCAGTGATGCTACCTCTGGGAACAGGGGTTCCGGCCCCGCATCCACACTCTGGTAGCCTCCAACATCAGTCATCATTGCCTCAGTGCCCAAGACTGCAACCATAACTGTCCAGCTCTACTTCATTGTAGAGAGGAGACAGAAGGAGAAACCAGGAGTTGTCAGTCTTTATTTTGTTTTTGTGTTGAAATTTTTTATTAGAAATTTGAAGATAAAAGTACAGATGGAAATAATGATACAGAGTAAAATCTTTGGTAAGTAAAAAATGGTACAAATGAAGAGAAGCTTTACAGAGAATATAATAAATATGAGAACATAAGGATAACGTATATTCCGTAATCCTAAATGCAATGATAATGAAAAGATTATAAAATAAGTGCAAGATGAAATAAGAATGAAGGAAAGGAAAGAAGAATAGAACAGAAAAAGAAGAAAATAATAAAGAAAGAGGAAAAAGAAGAGAAAAAGAAAAGAAAAGAATAGACAAAAATCCCAGAGCAACACAAATTTACATAAAAAGAGGTAAGGGAAGAAAATGTAAAGCTGAGAGGAAGAACTCAAAAGAATAGGATTAAGAAGGTGGAACAATCAGAGGAGAAGGAGGAGTGGAGCCAGACTCATCATGTACAGAGGCTTCCAGAAAAGGGGACCACACCTGGAGAAAAATGGAAGCTTGAACCTGCAAATTATAAATTGTAGGTTCATGTAGAGCTGTTTGCATCATCGCCACCAACCACTCCTCCTGCGAAGGGGGCAGAGGAGATTTCCAGTGCCGTAGTAGGCAAATTTTTGCAGTGGCCAGAGCCGTATGGAGAAGACGAGTTTTTGGCTTAGAAAGCTTCGGAAGGTTACGAAAATCATGCAAGATAATATTTAGAGAGGTAAGGGGTAGAGGGAGTGACATAGTAGTGACCAACGTCTTCCGTACAAAAAGCCAAAAAGGTGTCGTATGAGGGCATTCACAAACAATATGCGTAATATCACAATCAGAGACTGAACACCTCCAACACAAAGTATGGGATATTAACTTAGCATGGTGTAACTTGACTGGAGACCAGTGCCATTCGTGTAGAATTTTAAAAACACAAAATTTAAGACGGGCTTCACGAATTCCCTTATGTAACCCTTCCAATATTTGGTCCCATTGAGTATTGGAATATGTAACCGAGAGGCGAGATTGCCATTTCAACTGGAGAGCTTGTGAGAGGGGTTGTGAAAACAGAGGATGCAAGAAAGTTTTATAAAGACCAGAAATCACACCTTTAAGATTCCCCCACAACTGTAGATAGGACAGAAGAGGAGATACAGATATCAAATCAGGCGGGGGACCTAAATGTTTCGTGAGAGCTTGCTGGAGCTGAGTGTATTTACAGGATTGAGTGGATGGCAGATGGAATTCCTCACAGAGTTGAGAAAAAGATTTAAGAGTGTTATTGTGAAACAACTGATCTATTGTCTGAATACCAGCTTCCTGCCATATGGGCCAGGACAGAGTGCGACCTCCAACCCGAACGGCAGAATTAATCCATAAAGGAGCTTTAATATGGATGCGTGAGTTAGATTTAAGTATACGATGACTCCTCTGCCAAGATTTGGACATTGCAAATAAGATAGGGTTTTTAGGATCAAAAGAACTGACCCCTTTACCATAGAGAAGGGACAAACCTGGACCAGAGGCTAACAAGTGACGTTCAAGAGGGACCCATTGAGGTATATCTTTAGATTTAGGTAGAAAAAAGACAAGTTGCGAAAGATGGAGAGCAAGTGAGTAATGTTCGATAGAAGGGAGACCCAAACCCCCTTGTAACTGATGAGATTTTAATTTTGCAAAGGCAAGACACGGTTTAGCCGTACCCCAGACAAAAAGTTTAATTTTGGAGTCAATGGATGTCAAAGTAGTTAAGGGGATGTGAAAAGGAAGCACACCCAAGACATAAAGGAAACGAGGAAGAGTAACCATCTTGACCGCCTGTACTCGCCCCAACAAGGACAAACCGAGAGCCTTCCATTTATCAAAGTCTCTTTGCATTTGTGCGATTAAAGGAGTCAGATTGTCCGTGACTATATTATCCAACCCTCTATTTATTAAGATTCCTAATTACTTAAGCCGGGATGATTGCCAATGAAAAGGGAAACCAGAAATCACATCCTTTGTTGTACTAATAGTCATGGGTAATGCTTCACTCTTATCCCAATTTATCTTGTAGCCAGAAAAGGAAGAGAAATCATTAATGATGCGGAGGAGAGCAGAAAGGGAGTGGGGGAGATCAGTAAGTGTAAGGAGAACATCATCCGCATATAAATACATTTTTGAGTGGCCAATTGGAAGGGGAACACCTATTACCTCAGTAGATTGTCGTACCGCCGCAGCTAAAGGTTCCATTGCGAGAAGAAAAAGAAGAGGTGAAAGTGGGCAACCTTGACGAGTACCTCGTCTGATTTGGAAAGGGGTGGATAGGAAACCACCGCAATTTACCTGAGCCGATGGATCATCGTAAAGCAGTCGCACTTTATCTATAAACTGATCACCTAACCCAAACCTTTGCATGACAGAAAAAAGGTATTCCCACTCGATACGATCAACTGCTTTTTCAGCATCTAGAGAAAGGAGTAACGCATTGTCAGTGAGATGTTTAGCTGACCATAAAGTATGAGACAGGGTGCGTAAATGGTTACCAGATGATCTACCCGGAACAAAACCTACCTGCGAATTATGGATTAAAGAAGGTAGAACTTTACGAAGGCGTGAAGCAAGAACACTAGCAAGTATCTTAACATCAGAATTTAAAAGAGATATGGGCCTATAACTACTGCACAATAAAGGATCTTTGCCAGGTTTCGGTAAGACAGCTATAACGGCCTTGTTGGAAATAGGACCAAGAGAAGACTCCTCCACTGCCTCCCGAAATGCAGCATGTAAAGTATCGATCATACTCTGACCGGTCCATTTGAAGAATTCAGGAGGGAAACCATCATCTCCCGGAGCTTTATGATATGGCAATGCAGCTATCGCTGAAGATATTTCATCCTTCGTAATAACACCCTCCAGTAGGGCTCTACCCTCATCGGAGAGTTTTGGAAGATGGACTGCAGCTAAAAAATTGGACATCGCAAGTGTTTCTATATGAGTGCTTGGAGAGTAAAGAGAGAGTTGTCAGTCTTTATATTATGTCACCCTGGAGTCAGAAGGATATGCAGCTTTATTCACCACAGGCTTCATCTGATTCTTGTCACCATTGTTGTTTTATTTATCATCTGCATGTATTGCAGATAATATTTTATTCAAGCATAGCATATTATATTTTGTTATCATCAGCAATTCATACCCAAAACAAAAAACGTGATCCCCCTTCATATCAGCTGTACCTACTCCACGTTTAACATCTTTTAATATCCCCTATTACAATGATTATCATGATTGTCAGTAGCCTTGTCTTTTTGTGTGCCCCTACCTAATACGCAATGAAAGGAGCTCAAATCTCTTTGGAGCATGAACTGGGACACATATCTTTCAAATGTACCTCTTCTAGGTTATGACATCTGGTATGCTCATGCAGCCAGTCTTTGGGTCCAACACTCCTGGGCCAGGACCTAGCTATGTTTTGCCATAAAGAAAGCAAATTAAGCCTATCGCCTAGTATTCCTGAGAAAATCCAACAATCACAACTACCAACCTTCCAACAATGATCTCCTCTTCACAATGACATCTTCCCAAAATATTCTAACAGGAGGACAACTCCAGGCCAACATTTCACAAACCCTCCAGAAACCTCCAGTCAGCCGGACTCCTACATGCACACCTCCCACGCCTTTGGAAGACTATTTCTTTTGGCCGAGCATTCTCCTACATCACTGCTATCCTGACACATTCTTTGCAACCATTGGGCTGTATCATACTCCTGGTGTAAATATTTAAATCAGGGCTTTGTGTGCCTGTAATTGCCAGAGATCAGTACGGTTTGCAGCATAGGTATTGCCATTGCTCATTGGTGAGATAGATCTCAGCTAGCCAATCATATGAGCTCTATATGTCTGAGCTATGCAGCATCAATACAAGCTCCTCCACCTCTTTCATCCCAATCACCCATTAAAGACTAGATCATTTTGGAGGATGATTCAAAAAGTCAGGTAAATAAGACCCTAATACATGTTTTATTTTTAAGAATGGAAATAATTCTTAAACTCCCTAACCGCGTCTTTCCTACAATATTATAAAATACAATACATTTGATAGGGTGCACAGCTACCTAAAAAGGTGTCCTGGAGCCAACAGTATGAGTGTCCACTGAGTTTGGGGGCAGAAGCCAGCTCTTTCATATAAAAGGTCTCGTTTTATAAGCCAACTACTTTCTAAAAAGGCACCAAGTAGTTTTATATTCATTCTGTACATAAGCTTATGACAGCTTGGCTCAGACATTGCAACTGCTAGTGGTATATTTATACCTGGTTGGGAGGGGGAATATGCAACATCCAACCCATATTTTTGGCTGTCTTTTGCTATGTCCAAACGACCATGCTCTAACTGATTACTCCCCTCTGTGACTTTGGAAATTCCATGTTGGCCAGTACAGCCTTCACCTCCAAGTGGACCTGGCGCAGCATAGGAAATACCTGAATAGGTAATTCAACGTAGACCTTCTGGGAATAAAACTGGACTGACCGAACAGCACAAGTAGGGCATTAATGGAGGAAAATGATTTGCCAGCACCTTGGCTAAAATTCTGCGAAATGTATACGGGGCAAATGTCTATTGGCCCTGCAGATAACTAGGTCTTCGCTCATATCTAGCAGTAGATCCTTAGGACTTACCGATTGCTATCAGGTAGCTGTCCTATTTCCTATTCCCCTTCATATTGGCTAAGCAACCAAGGTAGCAGGTTACCCTGTGCGCTTTTACAAACTTACAAGCTAGCCTGTCCACTTCAGGAGCTTTAGAGCGTGCTCACTCGTCCATCATCATATCAATTTCCCCTGCCATCAGTGGTGTATTTAATGGTTCCCTTAGATTTCCTCTCATCTACGGAAGGGCTATTGGAAGGCGGGTTACCTCCAGGGTCCTCAGATCTAGCTGTACATAGGCTCCTCTTATAACCCCTGAATGCATCATTTTTTTCAGTCCCGTTGTTGAACAGGGTAGCTTCTTGGTTTCTTATGCAATCTGAAGCAATCCCACCAGGGTCCTGATCAGTCTCTCTGCCTCACCATGCTGATTTGCTGTTGCATGACTGTCAAGCAAGTTAGTCTCTTTTTCAGATAGGGCTCTAAAAGCAGTCCGGTTTTCCCTAATTTCTGCCAAAGTTTCTCTATCCCTCATATTGCACTATGTCTTTGATTATGGTCTAAAGTCTGGACAGCTGATGACGAACATCCTGAAGAAGAACCCCACTCTCTTTAGCTATACAGAGTCCTCTGATGTACACTTTATATGCGCTCCATAGCACACTTGGCCGCTGCATTGTGCCCATATTTGTATCAAAGTAGAGGTATATATGCGTTTTGATGAGTGAAATATTAGTTCCAGAAAAGCAATGCCCTTAAAACAACAGTATCCTATACAGTCAATGCCAGATGAACCATGATTGACAATGGGTCCGATAGTGTGCTAGATAATATATATCACCCTTGTCTGCAGTGCTGAAGAAGTTCCTGGTCATGAGAACCCTGTTTAATCTGGTTGAGGCTTGTTGAACCTTTGAATGAAAAGATAACTCCAAGCTATCAGGATGTAATAATCTCCTAATTTCCACCAGTTCCAACAGATCCTGAAGAAGCATGAGAAATCTAGCCACCATAGACAGAGCTCTCACACACATTGTGGTAATGGCTCATTCTAGATGTGTGATTGTACTGACGTCTACAGAGCATATCAGTTGTGACCCTCTAACTTTCCAACAGTGCCCAGCCATCTCATTATGAATGAATACATCATCCAAATTTGGATCATAGACATTGAATAACATCACCATGTAGTCTGCAAATTTACCATGCACTATTACATATCCACAGTTCTGGCATGCCACCACTTTATGTATGAGTAAATCTAGACTGCTATGAATTACCCTTACTTCCATCCTTGAATGTATGGACTGAGACAAAAAGAATCCCTCACACCCCTATTGTCTGCCAAAAGCTGAGTGTCTGGTGGCATCAGGTGACTCTCCAGTAACACTACTAGGCGCATGTTATGTCTTTGAAGTTATGCAGTTCCTTTTCTAGCTTTAACAGGGCGATTAAGGCCATGCACATTCCAGGTTATTACGGTCAGATATTACCGTGCTTCAAACTCTTAGCACTGACCCTCAGTGTTAGGCTCCCTATATTCTATCTACTGCTTGTTAGCCTTTCCATCCATCTAGGAATGTATGTCTCAACACACTCTTGTTGTATACCAAATAAAAGGTTAGAAAATTTGATATGAACCCGCCACTTGGCCAAACCCAACCCCCATCTCCCTCATGGAAAACTTCTCAGACATCAGTGAAATCTAACCCACTTACTCATTTACCACCCAAGTTCATAATAAAACAAATTAGAAACATATACCCCATCAATTTTATTAAACAATCTCACATGGGAAGGAATATGCCTTTGTGCCATCTACAACCACACCTAGGTTATTATCACCCATCACCCCTTATCTCGTCCAGCTATATTTAAAACACTTGTCATCGTCCAGGGCCATGGTGTGAATACGCCCCCATTTGATTCAAGAACAATGCAAACAAACATCAGCATTTTAACAACCAGTGTTGTCTAGTATAGCCCATCATGCATTAGCCTACAGGATTCCTTTCAAATCCAACATAACCTATTCCCCAATGTTGTATCCTAACAGTGTGACAAATTATGTACCCCAGTGCAGCGCTTCACAATTGCTTTTGAAAATCCTTATCAAATGGTTTGCTCAAAGCTTCCAGTATTTCCTCCATGACTTTGTTCTGCTCTGCCTCCTTGGCAGGCATCACCCCATATATCAGACAAATGTCGCTAAAGAAAATCCAGAGTATTTTTGGTGTCGCTGAAAAAATGAGCCTCCCCGCATATTTCAATTCGCAGTTTTGTCAGGAGCAGCATAACATGCGTAATTGTTTGCCAAATAAATAACATTTTAACAGCCAAAACATATTTCTGGGCCTCCTGAACAGAAAAGGTGACATCAGGGAAGATCATTACCTTAGATCCTCTGTGTTGTAATATTACCTGGCCATCTGTAATGTATGGTCCATACCTCTAAAAATGAGCGACCTCGCATTAACCGGGCTAGAAGGTTTTCTGGTTTGAGCACCTAGTGAAGAATGAGCTCTCTCGCCAGTGAAGTGCTTAGTGAAGAAATGGTTGCCAATCCGTTCCTTTTGTATATTTGCAACAAAAATAATCTCAATTTGACTAGCTTGATTATTTTCACCTGTGCCTAAAATTTGAATATTGTTCCTCCTAGATCTCCCCTCTGGGTCTTCTATCTTCATCTGGACTGCAGCTTCTGAGACAGCACTAGACGTCACTGTTTCAGCATCCTCTTGACCAGAAATTCTTGCTCAGCATGTCCAAATATGTCTTGTTTGCTGGTGCAGTCAGATTTAGATATGTTCATCCTTTAATGTAAGGACATCTAATTTTGTACCAATGCCAGATTTTAGTTAAGAGAGCAAGCCTTTATATCAGCAGAAGTCTGCCTCTAATTTTGACATCCTGCTTCTCCACCCTTTTGGCTTCCCCCTTCTTCGGGTGTGTAAACCTCCCTTCAGCCCTGAAAGGGAAACCTGGTCTGTTGTTTGTCCAATTTCTTCATATTTGCTACCAAGTGAGTACTGAGTGAACGAGTACCATATAATATAGTGAAGTTCCTAACCACACCACCATCCTGGCGTTTTTTCCTTCACAAGCTGTTGTTCTCCTTCACTCATTTAGGGTCTCAATTCCTGTCCAGTCGGATTAGGTGCAGGAAGATTTCACCTTCTAGTAGTTTAATGTGCATGAGAAAACAAACAACTAATAATCCAATTATGCCACCAGGCACCTCAATTTAGGGAAATATATTCATGTGTGCCAAATGCTTGTAGTATATCTGTTCCACAGGACCTCTCTTGCAGCTGGTCTTTTGAGAAATAATGGAAGCATCTTGCCCCTCCACTCTGCTCAAGCAGAGAACAAAGGGGCAATAGCCTCTTATTTCTTTCATCCAGTAGACCCTGCAAAACCCCAACTACAACTCCTCTCTGAGGTGAGGCAACCCCAGGATCACCAGCTGGTATGTGTCTCCGTTGTCATAAAGGCACTTGCCCTCATTACCTCTAGGCCAGCAGCTGCGGTATCTCAGAGCACAGCTGTCAACGTCACAGTATTCAGTTTTCTACAATTCCGGACCTCACCTTAGTCCAGCGGGCCCTGATTTCACAGGTTAAGACAAACATTCACCATCACTATCAGATGGGCTGCCCTTGTACATAGAACTGTTTGTTGGAGGACGGGGCACCACTGGTCGCGGTAGAGCACCATCTGTCTGCTGCAGTGCTGTCCAGGTTTATAAAAAGGACACTCACTGCCACGCAGAGGGCCAGCAAGCTCCACCATTGGTTCAGCTGTCACATCCGGTCACAATGCACAGTGTGTATAGGGCTGCCACGAGGAATTTTTCCTTGTCATGAGATCCACTACTGTCCTGCTGAGCTTACAAACAAGATGGGGCATTTCAGTGGCTTCTAGATTGCACTGGATGGGATATTTCTTCCAGATAACTGCAGGAGTTTGTTTTTTCAGTGTAGTCAAGCAACAGAGTGCCTTGAGAAAGGGCTGTTTTGGCACAACACACTCTAGCCCCCACTCATCGCCATTTTTAAAATGAAGAGGTAGAGGCAGCATCTTACGGCAAAGAAACAACAAACAGGAAACAGATTTGTTTTTTAAATGATTTGGTTGTAAAAAGAAACAACAGTAGGCGCATTTCAGTAGCATTCTTCCAATATCATCCTAACTGGTACATCAAAGGTGGCCTATTTACAATAAACATGTGAAACCCCCCTGGTAGAAGTGGGTCCCCACATTTGACATTTTCTACCCTGTAGTTTTTTTAAATGCTACTTCATGTAACAGTTAGATCTGTCAGTCGATGCTTAGGGAGTGTCCTGCCACCTGCAGAAGGCCTTGTCCTTGGTCTCCTGGCTGCAACCCTGATTTTCAGCCAGCAGAATTGTAGGGAGACACATTACCAGCAGCACAATGCAGGAGCCGTTCAGTTCCATTAGTACTTTGACAGAGCCACGGAGGCAGCTCATCTTCTTTGGTCTGTAGTGCCAGCAACATCACGTCCCCCACACTCACAGCCAAGGGTTATCTAGACCGACATTGCATAGGGATCAGGAAGTCAGTTTCCGCTAAGGCCAGTTTCATCATCTCTGCTAACCACTGTTAAACGGGGTGGAATTGAGGATTTCCAAACCATGGCTGTCTGTTGTAATACTAAAAACAAGCTGAGGTCTATAAATCGAGATTCCAACTTGGCATTTTTAGGTCTACTCCCAAGCCCCAGGATGCATCTCTTAACCTCAATAGTCGTGTTCTCCTAATGATTTCAGACAAAACGTAATCTCCCGCCAAAAGGAGCATAGTTTGGTGCACTGCCAACCTTTCAGCAGCCAGCAGTTCCCGCGCTGCACCTAGGACATATATCTTTTGCATCTGGATAGATCTTGTGTAATCTATGCAGTGCCAGATATGCTCTGACAAGAATTTGTTACTGAATACATTTACATTTTGCAGTTCTAAAGACTGTAGCCGATGTTCCAGGTTCTTTGCGCATTCCCTGTCAGTGAACTAGGAATGCATGCATGCTTCCCACATCTCCCTTAACTTAGCATTGCTAAGCTTATCTTGGTTGACAGTAAATTGTGCTGTATAACATAGTAATGTCCCTGTGGCTCTTCCGATGTGTTCATAAATCCAGGAGGGCAGCGTGTACAGGCGGATCCTTGCTCCCTCACCTCCACATTATTTTAACCAGACTATAGCCCCATATGTTAAGTATTGCCCTAGAACCGCGCAGCTCTTCCAAAGACCTGTTGGCCTTCGAACAATGTTATTTAGTCCAGCATTTCGCCACTGTGGCACACTCGTATTATTTGTCATGTGTTTGAATTCTGTCAGGGGCGGCCTTAGGCATGTGCAAGCTGTGCACCTGCACAGGGCCACCAAACCCCAGGGGCTACCATGCCAATATATATCCTTAATATAATAATCCTCTGAGGATGGATACATATTTGCGTGGCGGCCCTGGCAGGGATTTGGCGGCCTCTGGTTCTGTTCCACTTCCAAACACCCTGACCCCCCCGTCTTCACTGGCCTCCGCGCTCCGCCCCGCCTGGACCCCCTCTTCCGGGGCCCCCTACCTACGCTCCCTGCCCAGGACCACCATGAGCCTAGAGCCGCCCCTGATTCTGTGTACCACCACAGTGGGTAGGCCTGCGCACAAGGGAGTAGCTCGGTCACGAAGATTGGGCGGTGTAAGCTTCAGATTTCCCAATAATTACGCTGGCATACAATGTTAAAATACATTATGAGAAGCAGGACACGAGGCAGAGGTGAGTTCAGGGTTTGGATCTTACTGACTGAATGGAGGCTGGTAGTACTACTCTAGGGGATTTGTACGAAGAGGGCGCTTTAATGTCATTCCTCACTATTGTGGATGAAGACGGGGTTTCCGCGGGCCAATTTCTGAATCATGCCTCCTGGATAGCTGCAATGAGGAGATGGTGGGGAACCATTGCGCAGACGCCTCCAACACACCTCCTCCTGCAACATGTGCATGTTGTGGGCTCGGGATGCCACCTGGTGAAGTGGTTTGCGGAATCAATCAGGAACATGCTCTGGTGGACTTAACACCATTGTGAGTTAAGTGGGAGAGTCAAGTCAAGTCAAGTCACAAAATTTGTATAGCGCACTACATACCCAGAGGGTTTCAAGGCGCTTAGGAAGGGGAGGAGGATTATTTGTCAAATATCCACGTTTTAAGCTGCTTTCTGAACGCTAGGTGGTTCTGGGTGAGGCGAAGGTAAGCGGGGAGAGAGTTCCATGTTTTAGCAGCCAGATATGAAAAGGATCTGCCTCCCATGGTGGACTTGTTGATGCGAGGTACAGTTGCGAAGGCTTGGCTGGAAGAACGTAGTTGGCGGGGGGGGGTGTAGAAGGACAGTCGTGAGTTGAGGCAGTCTGGTCCGATGTCGTAGAGTGATTTGTGTGCGTGGGTAAGCAGTCGGAAAGTGATCCTCTTATTGACGGGTAGCCAGTGGAGGTCTTTAAGGTGACCAGAGATGTGTTCGTTGCGTGGGATGTCTAATATGAGCCTGGCTGAGGCGTTTTGGATTCGTTGGAGTTTCTTCTGAAGTTTGGCGGTGGTACCTGCGTAGAGGGTATTTCCGTAGTCCAGTCGGCTCGTGACCAGAGCGTGGGTGACTGTTTCCTTGTTTCGGAGGGGATCCAGCGAAATGTTTTTCTGAGCATGCGAAGAATGTTGAAGCAGGAAGAGGATACGGCGCTGACTTGTCTGTTCATTGAGAGTGAAGAGTCCAGGATGACGCCCAGGTTCCGTGCGTGGTCTGTCGGGATGGGTGCTTTTCCGAGGGCTTCCGGCCACCAGGAGTCGTCCCAAGCAGAGGGGGATGTACCTAAGATGAGGACTTCTGTTTTGTCTGAGTTCAGTTTCAGACGGCTTTGTTTCATCCATTCTGCGACTTCTTTCATTCCTTCGTGTAGGTTAGTTTTGGCGGTGCTGGGGTCCTTGGTGAGAGAAAGGATCAGTTGAGTGTCATCCGCGTAAGAGATGATGTTGAGGTTGTGTTGGCGGGCGATGGCCGCGAGGGGGCTCATGTATACGTTGAAGAGGGTGGGACTGAGTGAGGATCCTTGAGGTACGCCGCAGATGACTTCAGAGGCCTCGGACTTGAATGGAGGAAGGCGGACTCTCTGGGTTCTTCCGGTGAGGAACGAGGTGATCCATTCAAGTGCTTTTCCTTGGATTCCGATGTTATTGAGGCGTTGTAGAAGGGTGCTGTGGCAGACTGTGTCGAATGCTGCAGAGAGGTCGAGGAGGATGAGGGCGACTGTGTCTCCATTGTCCAGTAGAGTTCGAATGTCGTCTGTTGCTGCGATGAGGGCGGTCTCAGTGCTGTGTTTTGCTCGGAAGCCAGATTGTGAGGGGTCGAGGGATTTGTTGTCTTCGAGGAAGGCGGCGAGCTGGTTGTTGACGGCTTTCTCGATGACTTTGGCTGGGAATGGAAGAAGCGAGATGGGGCGGTAATTTTTGAGTTCGGTGGGGTCCGCTGTTGGTTTTTTCAGAAGGGCGGTGAGTTCAGCATGTTTCCAGATTTCTGGGAAGGTAGCGGAGTTGAAGGAGCAGTTGATGACGTCTCGGAGGTGCGGTGCTATGACGGAGTCTGCTTTGTTGAAGATGTGGTGAGGGCATGGGTCTGTGGGGGATCCTGAGTGGATGGAGTTCATCAGGCGGATGGTGTCCTCAGTGGAGATTGGGTTCCAAGCGTTAAGGGTGTTCACGGGGGGAAGAGGGTCAGCAGATGGTAGGGTGGGTTGGTTTCCGGGTTGGTTGTCAAAGCTGTTGTGGATGTCTGCAATCTTGTTGTGGAAGAAAGAGGCTAGGGAGTCGCAGAGGGTTTGAGAGGGGGTGATGTCGTTGGAGTTGGCCGAGGGGTTGGAAAATTCCTTGACGATGTTGAAAAGTTCCTTGCTGTTGTGGGCGTTGTTGTCAAGTCGATCCTTGAATGCTGTTTTCTTGGCTTTTCGGATCAGTTGGTGGTGAGTGCGGGTGGCGCTTTTGAATGCGTCCCTGGTGCTGGTGGTTGGGTCTTTTTTCCAGGCCTTTTCAAGGGAGCGGCAGAGTTTCTTGGATTTCTTGAGATCATCGTTGAACCATGAGGCCTTCTTGTTGCCAGGTTTGCTTTGGCGTTTTTTCAGTGGTGCTAAGGTGTCGGCGGTGATGGATAACCATAGGGTGAGGTTGGCGGCGGCTTCGTTGGCGTTAGAAGAGAGGGCTGGGGAGTTTCGAAGGAGCGATGCGGAGATTTGGTCCGTGGTGATTTTGTTCCAGTTTCTTTGCAGGGTAGGTTGGGAGTGGTTGATGGGTTTCGGCTTGTTGTAAGTGAAGTGAACGCAGCTGTGGTCGGTCCATAGGAGATCCGTAGTGTGGCTGAAGGAGACATGGTTGCTGGAGGTGAAGATGGGGTCGAGTGTGTGACCTGCGATGTGGGTGGGGGAAGTGACTAGTTGTTTAAGTCCGAGGTTGGCAAGGTTGTCCACGAGGGTGGCGGTGTTGTGGTCGTTTATCTTTTCAAGGTGAAAGTTGAGGTCTCCCAGAAGAATATAGTCTTTGGAGGGGAGCGCGTGTGGAGAGATGAAGTCCGTGATGTCTTCACTGAATTTTGCGCGGGGTCCTGGTGGTCTGTAGAGGAGAGTGCCTCTGAGTGTGGTTTTGGGGTCGATGTGGATCTGGAAGTGAAGGTGTTCGGAGTTGGCGAGGTTGGCGTCAGAGCTGGTTGAGATGCGGATAGATTTCTTATGGACGATAGCGATTCCTCCTCCTGTGTGGCCGGTACGGTCTTTGCGAGTGATCTTATAGTCTTCAGGGATGGCAATGGTGATGTCTGGTGCGGAGGAAGCATTCATCCATGTTTCCGTAAGGAAGGCGACGTCTGGAGAGATGGTGTCTAGTAGATTCCATAGGTCAATGGCGTGCCTGTGCACCGATCGGGTGTTGAGAAGGATGCATTGTAGGTGGTTGGGTTCGGGAGTCTGTGGTGTAGTCGTAGTGGAGATGTTGTCGGTGCCGCAGAATTTGCAGGAGTAGCAAGAGAAAGGTCCATGGGTGTGGCCAGGGGCGGCTTGGACGCAGTTGGGGGCGCGGCCGGCGTTAAGGGCTAGGAGGGTGGCGGCATCGTAGGTAATGCGGGGGTGGGCAGAGCGAGGGGCAGGGGGTATGGCGCTAGGCGCGGGCCAGGCGCGGACGGGCGTAGACGGGCTTACCTTTGGCGCACCTTCGGCGTGTCCGTAGCGCGTGGACGCTGCGCGTTGGGACATCTGGCATTTGAAGGATAGTGGAGGGGGCGGAGCGTGGGAGGGGCTGCTGGGAGGCGGGGAGCGGGGAGGAGACACGAGTGATCAGACCCAAAATGGACGGGCGGAAACAGGGATAGCAATCACAGCGTCAAAGTAAATAAAAGCACTTCAAAGCAGCGCGAAATGCAAGGAGATGCCTTGCGTTATGAAAACAATTGTTGAAAAAACGATACCAGGCGCTATGTTCCCTCGAGGCGCTCAGGGAGTGCAGGCTGCGACGGAGCGCGATCACCCAGGTAGGCAGAGGGTGTTAGGAGCAGCAGCTGGGGCAGGCAGTCGTCAGAGGCAGCAAGCGGAGCAGGAGGAGTGCAGCAATCAGCCTGGGGATCGTGGCTGGGAGCATAGGGGAGCGACCACAATGGAGCAGGTCCAGGTGGTCACAGAGGGGTGTGGGCAGGGTCGGACTGCTTTGCTTGTGGGTGGGAGGGGCTGCTGGGAGGCGGGGAGCGGGGAGGAGACACGAGTGATCAGACCCAAAATGGACGGGCGGAAACAGGGATAGCAATCACAGCGTCAAAGTAAATAAAAGCACTTCAAAGCAGCGCGAAATGCAAGGAGATGCCTTGCGTTATGAAAACAATTGTTGAAAAAAACGATACCAGGCGCTATGTTCCCTCGAGGCGCTCAGGGAGTGCAGGCTGCGACGGAGCGCGATCACCCAGGTAGGCAGAGGGTGTTAGGAGCAGCAGCTGGGGCAGGCAGTCGTCAGAGGCAGCAAGCGGAGCAGGAGGAGTGCAGCAATCAGCCTGGGGATCGTGGCTGGGAGCATAGGGGAGCGACCACAATGGAGCAGGTCCAGGTGACAGATCGGGGACTGCCCTACTCGGAGAAGGAGTGGCCGATGGAATTGGATAGTCCCAAACAGGTCCCCAGGAACCCTCGTTTCAGATTGATCCAATTCAATATTGTTCACAGGGCCTATCTCTCCCCTGACAAAATCAACAGATATTTTCATAGGCAGGATGCGTGCTGCCTGCGCTGTAGGCAGGTAGATGCTGACCTATTACACATGCTCTGGTCCTGCCCCGGTCTGCGTACATATTGGGAGGGGGTACTTGAGGCACTGGCCACTAGAATGGACAGGGAGGTGCCTCAAACTTTAGAGGTTTGCATCACTGGAGTGTTTTCAAGAAGCACAAAGCATCTACTAGGTTTTTGGATCTGGGCTTCATTGTGGCCAAACAATTAATTACGCGCAGGTGGAAGGCGGAGGAGCCCCCGCTGCTGAAGGCTTGGTTTCTATCCATGCTAAAATGGGTGAAGGCAGAGGCGGTTTCCTTGGTACGTGAGGATACGTTGGGGCTGCGTAAATTCCCCCTCTCCGCTGCATGGAAAGCAATCTTTGTACTCTGCAGGGGCTGTCGGCTCCGGACGACCCCATGGATGTTCCTACTGCGGATTGATAGTGTATAATGCATTTGGAAGACCTATGACCTGACCTGAGCAGTGATGTGATTCGCAGACAGTATCCTTTACAACCACACTTTCATAGTCAGGATGCGCACCCCTATGATAGTCAACAGGGTTCTGTCTCATAATGTTTGGGATTTGTGACTCTTTGTTACCTTTATGTGGCTTCTGGTTTCCTTCCTATTTTCCCTTTTTGACAGTGTTCTTATGTTCAATATTTTCTATAAGATTGTTTGATTATATATACAGACTGACATGATATGGCGGAGTGAAGCCATAAGAGCTGTACATATGTTATGTTATGTTATGTTATGTTATGTTATGTTATGTTATGTTATACAGGTTTTTTGTATAGCGTGCGGCTACTCGAAAGAGTGTCCCGACGCTTTGAAATGCACACTAATCTCATAACACAACAGGGAAAATGAACATAAACAGAAAAAAGGGGAACCTAATAGGACCTGAAACTAAGAAGTGAAAAGCCAAGTTTTAAGCCCCTTCGTAAAGGCCAACAAGTTAGGAGTGCTGCGCAGGGACACAGGCAGTTTGTTCCACAGCTGAGGCGCTAATAGTTTAAAGGAGCGGCCACCGATGCGAGCTCTCTTCACGCGGGGTACTGCAGCAAGAAACAAGACTTCAGACCTAAGCGACCTGGCAGGAAGGTAAAAGGACAGCCTTTTCTGAAGATATTTTACTCCGGAGGTGTGCAAGGCTTTGTGTGCCAGGGTGAGAGTTTTAAAAACTATCCGCTTCCGGACAGGAAGCCAGTGCAGAGCCTCCAAGAGGCCCGAGGCTCTGGCACGGCGAGATAGTCCAAAGATAGCACGTGCTGCCGAATTCTGAACAACCTGTAATCGTTGAAGCAGGTATTCTGGCAGGCCGAGATAGAGGACGTTGGAATAGTCTATTCTCGAGCCTATAATCGCCTGCACCGTGATCTTCCTGTGTTCCTCCGATAACAAGGGAAGGAACTTGCGAAGCATCCGGAGTAAGCCAAAGCAGGTGCCAGTGAGACCGATTACCTGCGAGCGTAGTGTGAGGCCATTGTCGATCTTAATCCCAAGGTTTTTAGCTACCTGGGACGAACTTGCTGGTGGAAACATGTTCTCAGGCCACCACACTTTCCAATCCGGGTCCGAGCTGCACCCAAAAAAGAGGACCTCGGATTTATCCGAGTTGCACTTGAGGCTGTTATGATGGAACCACTTATGTACTTGTAATGGGATTGCACAGTTGAGGTATATTGTACCACGCTAAGATTAAACAGTATTGTTGATGGAGGGAGGAGGCTCTGTGATTGCTGGGGTATGCCACCTGTTGTTACCTATTGCACCTTATGATACTGTTCTGACCATGCCGTTGAGCTGCAGATTTGTCTAATTATTTGCTGGTGCTGAATGATAACTTCTAGGATATCATATCGTCTTTTTTCTTTATGTACAAAACTTTAATAAACAGATCAAACTAAATAATGAGAAGCAGGACACGAGAGGGGCTTAGGAGACAGTGGAAAGAGAGAGGGGTGCGTATTGTTAGTGGTACTTCAAACTCAATTGTTTTCAAACTAACCAAGTTTTAAGGCAGAGACGAGAGAGAGAGTATGTATGTGTGTATTTTTGTCTTGTGTGTACATGTAAAAACTGGTATAGAGACAAAATATCGACTCCAAAATATCGACTGGACATAATATCGAGTTTTTAATATAGACTGGACAAAATATCGACTGGACATAATATCGACTACAAAAATATCGTTTTTCAGGTAAGTGAAGTAATATCGACTGTATAAAATATAGATAGCAAAAATATCGATTTTTTAATAATATATAATATTTTATAGTGTATTTTTATGTAATAATATGTGTGAATAGTGTGTATTAATGTTATAAAATATTTTATTACATGAATTTTGTTTTTATAATAATTGCGTAATGTAATTCTGTAGCGGGTTGTGGGTTTATAGGGGAATAGGGTGGGAAGTAATTTAATAATAATTAATTAATTAATATATGTTTGTTAATATTTTTAATTAATAATTAATTGATAATTAATTAATATTAATTAGTTAATTAATTAATATAATTTTGAACATATTTTGTATTAGTAAATAATTGTTAATTAATTAATTGTAATTAGTTAATTACATTAATTAGAGTACATTTTTAATATATATAATTTTGTGTAATTTTTAAGTAATTAATTTTGAAAAAATAATATTAATTATTAAAATAATTACAGCTAATGTTCTAATATATTTACTTTATTGTTATTGTTAATTAATAATTAATTGCTAATTAAATAATATTGATAAATTTTGGGTAAAGGAGCATTTTTAGGGTTCAGGGTCAGTTTTCAGTTCATGGGTAAAGGGGTATTTTTAGGGTTCAGGGTCAGTTTTCAGTTCATGGGTAAAGGGGTATTTTTAGGGTTCAGGGTCAGTTTTCAGTTCATGGGTAAAGGGGTATTTTTAGGGTTCAGGGTCAGTTTTCAGTTCATGGGTAAAGGGGTATTTTTAGGGTTCAGGGTCAGTTTTGGGTTTTTGGGTAAAGGGGTATTTTTAGGGTTCAGGGTCAATAAATAAGATTTTAAAAAATTATTTTTATTATTTTCATTTATTATTTAATTATTATAATTTAATTTAAGTCGTTTTAAGTATATTTTAGTAATTAAAATTTAATATTAATTTAATTTAACACTGTTTTTAATAAAGTCGATATTTTTTACATCTATATTTTTGTTAACGATATTTTGTACTCGATATTTTTGTACTTACCTGTTTGTAGATACAAACTCGATATTTTGACTGTCGATATTTTGTCCACGATATTTTGGCAACTCGATATTTTGTCCGTCGATATTATTTCAGTGATCCGTAAAAACTCAGTGTGAAATACGACAGAAACCTCACCGTACCCAACTGAAAGCACCTGTACCCAACTATTTCCAAAAAAAGATATTTTTAAGGGGGTGTAAAACCCCAAACACCCCCTGAAGCTACGCCCATGTCTGCGCATAAGCCGGCACTGCCCTAGTACGAAGCCTCTAGCAGTGACGTGCTACCACTAACAGGCAGGAGGACAGCTGTACAGATGAATGGGAAGACAACAGAATTGGGACTCTGGAACCAGAAATGCGAACCTCTGCCACACACCATCGAGAAACCCATTGCAATTGTGATGGCACTTTTAATAGTGCAAAATAATAACACAAGAAAGATACCAGGGGTCTTAAAAAAGCTTATAGTTAGCACTCAATTGTAGTGTCTAAAGAGAGAATACCGTAGGAGAGAACCAGAAAAGAAAAAGAAAAGTACCCATCAGCCAACCCATTGGCGGAACTTCGTCATCTGGGTGTTTTTGAATAGGAGACTGGTATCCGCTAGGCACCTCAATTAGAATGTTTTGAGAGGTGTTAGTAACGGATCCTCCAGTTAGATTGACAGCCAGTGGGTAGAAGTAGTAAGCTAGGGGTACAGGTTGCAGTGTTTATAACAAGTGAAACAAAGGAAAAAGAGTAGTTTTATAAAAATACCTGTTGTGATGTCTAAAGGTACTTTATTAGATGTGACCATCACAACGGCATGGTTAAAAACAGAGTGAAGATAGTATGAAAAAATTACTATCCAACATAGATATTAAATGGTCGACATGTTTCAGCCCTTACAGGCTTTCATCAGGACCCATGCTGTACACTACTGCAACAGTGAATGATAGTTGATAACAGAAAAAGGAATATGTAGACCTACCAGTATATCTTAACTTTTAGGCAGTCTCATATTGTAATGACATGAAAACACCTTCCCCTCGGCGCAGATACAAGCCCGAGGCAACGACGGAAAGAGCGTGGCCTCAGTGTCCTGAGTGAGCGCCAGGCGAGGTGAGGGTCTTCTCCCCTTCATATACGGGAGAGTTCATGTCATTACAATATGAGACTGCCTAAAAGTTAAGATATACTGGTAGGTCTACATATTCCTTTTTCTGTTATCAACTATCATTCACTGTTGCAGTAGTGTACAGCATGGGTCCTAATGGTGACCTCTGTAATTGAGTTTCTTAACGGCTGTGACCAGGGCCGGCTTTAACGCTGGTGCGACATTTTTTTTGGTGCCCTCCCCAATGTCCTCCTCCTCCATGAATTCCCTCACTAGCACCCTCCAACAGCGCCCCTCATCTCTCCTTAGCCCCTTTCTGACATGCATTTAATTATTTTTTTATAGCTCTACTCATAGTTCACTCACACTTCAGTTCTGGAACACGTTCTTTGCAGGCACACTAACCCTATGCGCTACTTTATGATGATTCTGACCTGCCACTAAACAAAGCTCTCATCTCCTCCAGCAGAACATCAATCATCAGAGTAATCTTAACATTTGTATTGTTGCCTGAAAACTGCTGGAGCAAAAGGAACTGGGCAGCAGGTGCTTTTAAACCCATAGATTATTTTTTAACACAGAGCCCTCCCCCAAAGACAGTACCAGGTGCAGCTGCACTGGTCGCACCCCTCTTAAGCCGGCCTTGGCTGCAATGGAATGGGAGTGTGGGTTATGCTATCATTGACATGCTTATTGTCGTTGCTTTCTTGACAAACAATACAAAATTACGTTTAAAAAAATAAAAAACTTTCGAACATTTGAAGAGCTCTTTCTGCTGAGAATAAATGCCATCTGTTGCCTGCCACCCTTCCTGCTAGCCCTTGGCTAGAATTTCGTGGTACAAGTTGAGCATGGGCAATATCCGGGAAGAGCCCACATCCACATAATTTCCATGAGGCTTTTGTTGCATTATAAGGAAGGCCTATTTAGTTGTGGGAGGCGGTGAACCCCGTCTCATAGCTGTATGACGCAATCCCAAGAGATGGGAGGCCAGAGTGCAGCATATATGGCGTAAAAGTCTAATGGCAGGGCGTCGCTTCCTGATGTGTTACCTTTCACCAGCTCCTTGTGGCCCCTTTTAGTTCCCTTAAGGACAGATAAGAGTCTGCTTGCTCTCGCTGTTCCCCTAAGGACAGAGGCGAGTCTAACTTCTCCCTCTGAACCACTGTCAGTTTATTTTAGTTTATTTAAACTGGCTGGCAGCACGCCAATGTACGTACAGTGGAAGGGGCTGTGGCAGCATGTCATTTTTTGTAGTATTCCACAAAGGCTTGGGTAAGTCCTGCTGGCGTGTGGATAAACTTGCCAGCTACAGCTACCATTCAAATGGCGGCCTAACTCCCATCTTGCCCTTATCTCCTACCAGCCACTCCAGCAGGCGAGCACCCTTGTCTCCCTTGCAAGGTGTTTAGGAACGTATGCTGTGTAGTGTTGTTTTCCCAATCTGAAAAGAAACTCCCTGTCCTCTGTTCTTCTTTGCACCAGCTGCAGACACTTAACTAGAGACGTCACTGCTTCCGGCTTCAGCCTTCCTAGCTTCTCCTCCAATTCGGTAATCTCCCTCTCTAGCACTACTCCAACTCCATTTGGCCTCCAAATGCACACACCTATCATGGAAGCCTTAAAGGCTTCCCAGGCGATGCCTGGATCCCTGTTAGTTTCAAAGAACTGCACTATGGCTTCCCTCAGCATCGCCCTATACAAGATATCCTGCAGCGCAGCTGGCTGAAGGGAAAATGTTGGAATTCTCGGGATCTGAGGTCCCCATCGTTGCATCAGTTTGAGTGGGTTGTGGTCTGAATATGTCTTGCTTAAATATTCTGTGCCAAGGAGTGCAGAAAGACTGCATCTGTGCATTACTTATAAAGAGGTCTATCCTAGTGGCAGTGAATGTACATGGGAGCAGTAAGAATACGTAAGAATACTCTGGTTATCGGGTGTACATCTCTCCCTGTACCAACTTTCTTTGAATTCCTTAGCCAGGCCTGGAATTTACTACCTTTCTGAACAGCTGAAGCCCTCTGCAATGGCAGAAAAGATCTGCCCATCTGGAGATCTGCTCCAAAGTTAAAATCTCCACCCCAGATAGTGGGTATTTTCTTAGTCTCTCAAGATTTTGGACATTACTGACTCCAAAAACTCCACATGCTATACATTAGGAGCATAAATATTTACTAGCCTCCCTGATTTTCAATCAAGTCTACCTACAACTACCGTGTATCGGCCCAAGTGGTCAGAGAGGCTCTCTTCCATCACAAATGGCATTCTAGGGTTGACCCAGATTAGTGTACCTCTAGCACATTTGAAATACAATTTACCAATTAACTGCTCTATCCACTGTTTCTTCTATTTTATACCTTTCATTTCGATCAGATGTGGTTCGTGCAAAACAGCAAACTCAACCCCCCTGCCTTTTCAAATATGACTATATTCTGTGCCTCTTTCTTGAATTGCCCAAATCTCTAGTATTGCAAGGGAGCAGGTTTTATACAGGTACCTCCATCCAACTGACAAATATGCAACATACTACCCAGGTCCTTGCCGTATGTTAGTTCCATTCCAAAGTATAGCAACACCATCATCAAAGCTCTATGAGACTGTAACAAGGACATTATATCATCATGGGAACCACAACTTTCGACCTCTAGTTCCCATCCCAACGTACCCCTGGACCTAGTACCCAAACTTCTACGCCGACCAAGATGAACTGTAGAATCAATCAAAGTATTGTCAATCCCTCCTTTACAAGTATTGTGAGATGTCGCACGCGGAAGGCAATGAATAATTTGGGGTACACCAATGGAGCCCAATATTTTTAGCAAATAAGACAACCCCCCCATAGCACCCAACTCTACTTTTATCCAGTCATCGATCGACCATGGACTCACAACCATCTAACTGGCATTACTGACACACATCTTCATAGTTCTAACAATCAGCAGGTTCATGAGCAGGCTCGTTTTCTCACCCCCTTGCCTACAAAAATTTGACTTAGGCAATTATTTAATTCTCAGTCATTGGAGTCACCACTGGTGAAGTAGTGCCAGGTTCCGTAGCACTAGCAGCCCATCTTCAAGACTTGCGCCTACTGATTCTCTCTCAGAGCCCATTTGTTGAGATGACACACTTAAAATATCCGATTTGATGGCCACTCTCAAAGGTTCCTGCTATGGAACTGTAATCAGATCTGGGGACAGTTTATTCATCGTCTGCCGCCTGCGTTCTCTGGGGTGGAGGGTAGTTCAAAGTCTTGCCATTGGTAGAAGACCACTTCTGCAGCTACTTCCAAGTTTCATTTGGGTGTGTAAAGAACTGTGTCTTATCATTCAAAATAATCATTAGGGAGCAGGAGTGAGTCCAGTTGTCTCAACCCCATCTTGATTTCTAGAAATGAATGTCTCTTATTCTGGACTGTAGCTGCATAGTCGGGGAACAGAAAAACTTTGAGGTAATCCACCTTTATTGACCCACCCTTTCTGGATTTATGAGATTATTTCTCTGTTTTAAAAGTTAAACAGTCTTACCAATAAGGGTCTCGAATATGACCCCAGTGTCAGTGGTCATGCTTACGGTTCGTTGGGTGCCCCTTTGCACTTCAGCCAAGTTCAAGAAATAGAGTGCTGTTTGGACTTGCAGCATTTTTGGGCATACATACAATGTGGATGTTGTTGTGGCATGAACGGCCCTGTAGGTCTTCTGCACGCCGTTCCAGTGCTTTCACTTGGCCTACAAATCCCTCATATCTGACTTTAGTTCTTTAATAGCAGGTTGCACCTCACCCAGGAAGCGCTCATTAGCTGTCACTCTTTCGTCAATTTTTACTTGGTCTGCTCTCAACAAATGTTAATTATTGACTACTGAATCTCTTTTTTATTCTAGAGCATCTCCGGATTCACATATGCCCAAATGGATGTGGTCTTAGTCATCTGCCTGCTCAGGTCCTTCATTGCTTCTTTGCAGCTGGCCAGTCGTATCATCATCATCTGGGACTTATGAAATGAAGTCAGGTCCTCAAGTATTCATAAGTAAAATAAGTTATTTTATTAGAGAAAGCTTATAAGCTGTTGATATGTAAAAGCCTGGGTCTTAACTGTCTATACTGGAATCCGGAACATACCCATGTTCCAGATTCCAGATGTGACATCAAGATACCACACATCTCCCTTCGTTGTAATTTAACAATGTTAACAAAGATTAAAAGAACAAAATAACCAAAAGTTTGATTGAACAGAATTCATGAAATATACTGAATGAAAAACAATACAGCAAAAATAATAAACTAATAATGATCAATAATCAACGTAATAATCTTTGTACCATGCAGGACGTTGACAAGATCTCTGTACATGTTGATGAAATGTAGATTCATTAAATGTATTGGAGAACTGGGTCTTAACTGTCTATACTGGAATCCGGAACATACCCATGTTCCAGACTCCAGATGTGACATCAAGATACCACAACTTACTTCCAAGATTTTACTCCTCTGGTGCGCCACATTGTGTGATCTTTGCAGGTATTTGACACAGTTTGTGTACACTCAGTTCCCAGCCACAAGTGCCCCTCCTGGGGGCATTAATAGAAAAATGAGGAGGGGTTCTCGATATCAATGTGTGCCTCCACATACTCTACACAGGTCCTGATTACCATCATGAGCCTGTCACTCCTCACAATATTGACTGTCCTTGATCAAAAGCAGGGGTTCAGGTTGTACGGAACATGACATCTGTGCCTTACAGTCACAAGCATCGCTTTCTGAAGTGTCTTTCATGTGCAGTACTTCTGTACCTCATACTTACAATGGAATTCATGGGGGGGTTTGGAGGGTCGGATAGAAAGAGGCAGCAAGATAAAGAACCAACACCAAGTGAGCCCCTTTGGGTGTCGGCAACAAATCTGTACTGCACGCATGCCTGCGGCAGACCCTCTCCACTCCCACACCATTTGTTTTCTCTTCCCATGTATCGAGCCGGCATGTTTCTCCCAATCTCTGCTGTTGTCAGCAGCTCACTCTATGGGGCTGGTCACGAGAGGAGGGATTCATACGGACTTCACTTAGGGATCGCCAAGGGTCGCAACTGCGATCCCTAAGCCACTCATTGCGACCCCTGCCACCTTGCTTGAGACACTTGGCTATTTATCAGCCTTGGCAAGCACTCTGGTGGCTTCAAATCAGCTGCAGCATGAGGAGCACTTGATTACACTGCTGTGCTGAAGCGCTGCCTGCGGAGACATGATGGTGGTCTGCAAGCTGGGCGTGGGTGGAGGAAAGAACTCATCTCACTCATTGCTATGGTGACCCTGGCCCGGCCTGGCCGGTCTGTCATTGATTTGATACATTGTATATATCTGCTGCGGGCTATGAAGCTGAGCAAATGAGCATGAAGCGCATGCAGCGTGGCTGGGCACGATTGGACAGTGACTAACGACACATACTGCAGCTAGTAGCTTGTAAGTGCAAGCGTGCACCTGCTGCACCCAACCCTAGCTGAGGATGAGATGCCGGTTGCGAGATCTGTACAAGCATGTTTGGAACCGTCAACCGGGTCCCAAGGCCATCAATCTGGTAGCACGAAAGCATTACCAATGATTACAGCCCTGACAAAAATTAGTGACCAGCCCCCGCACGCAGTAAAAGCAGTGCTGACGCAGTGCAGCCTCAGAGTCGAGTCGGACTTATGCCTGCTACGTGGGGGCTGGGTGTCAAGACTCTAGAGCAGAAGTCTTCAAACATTTGGATGCTGAGACCCCGCTGTCAACATTTTCAGGCGTAAGGACCCCAACCTGATAAAAATGTCTAAACCTGTAGGTAGGGCTACTGGAAAGATGAGGCATGTGAGGACCAAATTACGTGACAGGCTTGAGTAAATTGTGTGGGAAGAAAATGTAAATAATGTTATGTGATGCCGCGTGATTTGATATAGCATTGCTTCATTATTTTGAAATTGTTTCACACAGTAATACTGAGAAAAGATTTCACCCCATCAGTACCAGTTTATAACCAAAATACAGCCATTAACATCCAAGAGATGTCAAGTCAACCTTTGTGAAAGTCCTTTCACTCCACAGAACTACGTGTTGCCACATTAGAAGCTCACCTGCCCTGGCCGGGAGCAGCAGGGGTCCCTTAAAACCCTGGCGGTCTTGTGCAGGGTTAAGCAGTTTACCCATGCAGCTTTTCTCTCACCTTCCCTTCCATCCCTCTCTCCTCTCCTTTCCCAACCCCGGATCCCTCTCGCACTTTGCAGGCCATTTTCTTTCTCCCCTTTTCACACCTTCTGAACTCTCCCCATTCAACCTCTCACTTCACCTTTAATCACCTCTTGCCATTCTGTCTTTTCACTGCCCTCATCTCGAACAGTCTCTTGCATTTATCGCATGGCCTCTCTGGCTGGTCACCTCCTGTGCCCCTCAGCACTTCTCATTCACCTCAAGTTTCTCCATTCAAATTTGTATCTATTTGTATCTTACACCTCTCCAGTCCCCCATTCATCTTTCACATCTCCCCTTTGTTCTTCCACACCTTCTTGAACCAACGTCCCTCTCCCCTGTTACCTCAGTACCAGTGCCTAATTTGAGCAGTCAGAAAAGTCACATAACAAATGAATACATACTTTTTCATGTATAACTCTATTTAGTGTCAAGAGGAGGTCTTTGCAGGCAGGATAGGCATTTTTCTTTTGGCAATCCTACTTTATATTCCTTTTCATGAAATGCATTCTCACACTACAGCAGTAAATGTAAAATACAAATGTAAGGAATGGCAGAGTGGGGGCCCAGGGGGTAATGGAACCAGAAAAAAAATAAGCCTTGGTAACAAGTTTACAAAGGCATGTAAATATGATAATGGTGTTTAAAGACCTGTGAAAAACATGCGTGCCGGATATAGGACTCCAGACACTGCTCAGCCAAGCCCACAGTAGCTCGAGCTGCAGCAGCCCGGGCTGAGACACACGACGGGGGGGAGGGGGTGGTTGCTAAAGCCCTTGTAGTCCTATTGGCCTGGGCAGAAGTGTGGCTAGGAATGTGCGACCCCCTTTGTATCACTCCACGGCCCCCCTAGAGGTGGCTCCCCATAGTTTGAAGACCCTTGTTCTCAAGTGACTGACTAAAACCAGCACAAATTTGGGACCAGGCCATGATTGACTTACTTCACTTAATTGTCACTCTCTGTCAGAGTCGGACAGTCAAACCTCAGGCAGGCCATAGGGCAGGTAATGTGACAGTGAGACTTACAGAGTCTTCACATTGACTCAACTCTCCAACTCCCCTTGTTGTGGTGCCATTTGTTGTGACTCCGGTTAGCTGCGAGCCCTGGGCAAACCTCTAACAAGCAACAAGTTAAGTAAGATAAAATTATCTGTTTTTAGAGTTGACAGATGATTTTCAAAACCCTTGCAAACTTTCAGAAATTATGGTTAAATTGCAAACATTTCAGGTTTAACCCTTCTAGCAATCTAGCCATTGCTTTGGTAATGTGACTAACACATTAGTTGCCATTGTTTTATGTCGAACACTGCATCTGTGTAGCCACAGCATGCGACTGACCAACAAGACACTGCCTGTTTTGAATGCCACCAAAGCCGGAATGGCCGTACCAAGTTGGCGTTTCCCCGAGAGGCTGGAAAGGTGGTGGGGATGCAGGTTTTGTTAGTGAGGCCCGTTTTGTATCAGTGCAGCAGTTTTAAAAGCACTGCAAAGTTCCTAGTATATTCAGCAGTTTTCGGGCAACAATAAAAGTGTCAAGTTAACTCTGGTGATTTATTAATGTCCCTGCTGGAGAATGAGGGGAGTTTTGTCTAGGGCAGTTTTTACTTATCTAAGGTAGCATAGAGGGTTAATATGCCTGCTGCAAAAATGTGTGACTCGGAGTCGGACTAGTGCCTGCTGCGTGGAGTGGGCGCTAGGTGTCACTTGTCTCTAGGGTGAGTGACTCACATCAAAGCAAGTTCGGGAACAGACCCCCAGCGTGCTGTGAGTGGCTTGCTTCACCTAATTGTCATTCTCTGACTGAGTCGGACCTCGGGCAGGCCTCAGGGCTGGAAGTGTGAGAGTGAGACTGAACGAGTCATCACATCAACTCAACTAGATTCTCTACTCTCCGACTCCCCTTGTGGGGATGGCGATAGTTGTGACTCCTGTTAGTTGCGGGCTCTAGGCAAACCCATTACAGAAACAACAAGTAAAGTAAGAAAAGATTATCTTTTTTTAGAGTTGAGACAAGATTTTCAAATTCCCTGCTGCAAAACTTCTGATATTATTGTTAAAGAGCACACATTTCAGGTTCAACTCTTCCAGCAGTCTAGCCATCATTTAGGTAATCTGAAGAACATCTTAATTGCCATTTTGTTTTTGTCAAACACTGCACGCGCCCGCTGGTCTGTGCTATAAGACTGGCCAACAAGACATTGCCTGTTATGAACACCACCAAGTATCGGCCGTATCAGGCATCGGATGACAGGTGGGCGTTTCCACGTTAGGGGGGCAGGTTTTGTTAGTGGGTGCCGGGAGAGAGATGGGAGTTTCGTCTAGTGGCAGTTTTCACTTATCTAGAGTAGTGCAGAGGGTTAATATACCTGCTGCAAGGAATCTGACCCATACATATCTAAGAACAATATTTTAAGTAGATAGTCCAGCAGGTTACAGCTTTTGTCACAGGAATTCTTATCTTACTATACAGTTCATTAGTTAGATTTGTTATCTAGCACAGTGAGCTATGAACTGCCATGTAAGAGCTGCATGCAAGTTGCATAGTACAGGTTAGAAAGTAATGTTTTTTCCCAGTCTTTCTATCCTGATGTTGCTAAAAAAGGTTTGTTTGGGTAGAAATAAATTATTAATATTAATGTCAACCTTAATCACTGTGTTATGTTCTGAAGCCTGAGTTTTTGCTTCTCCAGACCAAGCACTCTTAAAATGTATCTACCAGTATGAATGACATGTGAATCCTACACCATGTAGTCCCCTGTACATTGTGTAACATTTTCTATACACATGTTTACACATGTAGGATTCTTTGTTTCTCTATGTGTGATGGATTTTAAAAATGTGGAACGTTTTGCTTTAGGAGCAGTGATTAATGGAGTCATTTTAAAACGTGGACTAACATCTGCATTTGTAAAGCAAGCATTCATATCTTTGGGCATTCTGGCTGTTAGATAAGAAGTTTGTTGCTGGTAAGGTGTGCTATTGCAGAACAAGCATAATATTGATCAACACAAGTGTACTGTACCAGTGATGTGCATGTTTTCTGTAGATGAAATTAATGATAGTAAACCTGGAAAGGTTCAATGGCTCCACAGGTTTAGAAGTATGTATACCATGTCAAGGAAAGGAAGGTTGCTGGAAAAACCTGACCTGCATTAAATAGCACTGTTATCTAAGTTCCACGACTGAGATTTAATGACATGGTACTCTTAGTTTGTAAAACAAATGATAAAGTGAATTTGTTTTGAACATTATAGGCCCATCAGCCTTCCCATTTTAAACATTATTTGATATTGATAATGGCTGATTTCAACTTGACTAGGTTTTTTTTCCATTGCTGTACACTATTTGATAGGTTCTTAATTATGCTACTTTATCTTAATTACATATCTGAAGATACTACCTGAAACAATGTATGTAGCTGCATTTTTAATAGAATTTGAAGTATGTCTGTTTGTAGGGTATTTCTTTGGTATCTGTAGAGATGTTCCAGCCTCTGTGTGTGATGTAAGTAACCAAAGGTTAGATGCACCACTTCCTATGATAGCAGCATGCCAAAGGTCAGTTAATGTCGCTTTCTTTGATTTCATGGGGTCCAAAGGTCATCTGATGTCACTTCCTGTGATGTCATTAGGCCAAATGTCTTGTGATGTTTTTTCCTGTCAGGGTGGGTGAAACGGCAGTTGATGTCGGTGAAGTCCCTTCCTGTGATGTCACCAGGTTAAAGTTTGTGTGATGGCACTTCCTGTGACATCAGGAGAGGGTGTCACATGGCATGTGATGTCACCTCCGCTACCCCTGGCTTTTTGAAGAATCGACATCCATGGGCGTCACCGCACCCTCACAACGTCTGAAATCCTCACCACTAACATCGGGTAGGCATCCCTTCAACTCTACTCCCCCCAATGCCTCATCTTGCAAGCAGGTGCTCGCCCAGCCTGCACCAGCTCGTTTTAGCGATCCACGGAGGACACTATTGCTGCAGCCTCAAAAACCTTTTGGCTCTGGGGGTCACCGGCACCGGCTTTGCATGGGGACCCTGCTGGAATTGGCTAATTACATCAGATTAGTGATTCGTGCCACCACTTTCGACTCAGTGCCTCAGCAGAGCACGTCTGCCACCATCGCTGGCCAGCTGTGCCCCTGCTGAACAAACTTAAAGAGACACTTCCAGCAGCTGCCACAAAGAAACTTCAACATTAAACATGCACAGAAGAACTTCAAAATACGGATGTGCAAAGAATACTCCATATTGTAGTTACAACACCCTCCATCTCAAGTTCAATGTTGCATGATTGCTTCTCATGACCCTTTCAACCCTTTGGGGGGAGAAGGTTCTAGATCTTTAGACTGCATATTACTCTGCTGTGGGAGAGGGAAGGGGTATGCTAAAAGGAGGCTGTGGGAATGTGGCATTGTGCAGGTGATCAGCTTTTGTGATGCAAATGACACACGAAACTGAGGACTGAGTTCTAAAACCAGCAGAAAAAGAGGAGATAGGGGAACTAATTGAGTAATTCTAAGAATGTCATTGGCAAGGGATATAGATAAGGAGGTAAATGATATTTAGTATCAAATTTATTTATTTATATAGCACCTGATTCACCCCCAAAGGGATACCTCTGTGCTAATGACATCTGCCATTATTTCAAGCTGCACAGTAGAGCAACCAAAGGTGCTTGACAGGGAGAAAGCAAGGCATCATATCTACAGAGTTGCAGTGCTGCTGCTCTCTTCACAGGGGCTGGCACACAATAAGGCTGTCTAGCGCTGGCGGGCTCTCAAGATTCTGGGGACTGAAGCAGGAGGCAGGAAAGAAGATACAATTGAGGGGGAGAGGGCGGCCCAAAGGGTTAATTGTATGTATGTAGTAGACGTTTGATTAAAAGGGGAGAGGGGAGGAGTTTGGCATTTAGGGGGGTAGGCTTTGGTAAGGGATGGGAATAGATTAGTGGTGAATGTCAGGAGGTTATGTAGGGCTGTTTAGTGTCTGAAAGCAGATGGATGTGTTTTTGTGAGTTCAACTTGATTCCCAAAAGCCCTTTTACTCAGCTTAGAACATACCTGTGGTTTTCCTCTCCCAAAGAGAAATTGCATTGGCACAGTGATAAATTACGACTAACGTCCAGGATCTGTTTTTAATGGGAAATCTGCATTTCCCTGTTATGTAACTTGATGCTACCAATCCCAATTAGCCTTCAACGCTTCATCAATTGTGTCCTTGCTGCTTTCCATAGTTATTGTTTCACTGAGAAGCACACGTTTAAAAGAGCTGGTTTTGAATTTGAGGCTCCTTACTCCCGCTATGTGGCTGCGGAAGTCTCCGGAGGTCTGAAATATTCTACGGGTAAAGCCAAGCTGAGCCTGGAAACGTATCGTTGTAAAAGGTAACATTTTTGAGCCAATAATTTCAGACTCTATTCCAACTATCCAGAGCCAATTTACAGTGTCCCTTAGAGGTCAGCAGTCACTGCTAGACTTTAAAAACAGTTAAAACGGCGCTGCTTACACTGAAGGCTTTAACTTTATTCAACAACCACATAATGCAGGATGGAACACCGGAAATGGAGGTCCAGTCACTGAAAAATCACAGACAAAACATGGAAGACAAGCGAGTGGCAGGTTTACAGTGTGCATAATGGAACTAATGAAACACATAAAGCCAATAAAAAGAGGCCTACACTAAAGTACCCAAAGTATTATTCCCAAAACAGGTAGACATGTATTTCTGCGCGTTGCATACTTCTGGCCAGCCCACTTACTATCATTTGTATATTTCATTTTTTTGAACAGTTGTAAAAACCACTTACAGGTTGCCAAATGGCCTCAATAGAGAAGCATAAAGTAAGAAAAAAAGGCGAATGAGAGGGAAGGCAGCGATGCTGGGAGGCATTGAGACTAGGGGTCTCATTTACAAGCCATTCCACCGCCGGTGCGTCACTTTTTTTTTACTCACAGCAGGAGCAATCGGTTTTCCCATAATTACAAGGCCACGTAAAGTCACTTCGTGACTCTTCATGGCCTTTGAAATATGGGTCCCTTTCACGCATTAGTCTGCATGAAAGGGGCATTCCGTGGGTGTTCCCACGCAACAGCAATGAAACTTGACGCATTCCCAGATTTACAGCATTGTGTAAAACTGGGAATGCGTCACAATCCTACGTCGGAATGGTGCAAAAAGCAGAAATTGTTTTCATTCTCCTCGTTTTTTCCACTTTCTATGCGTTGGGCATTCTGCAGCACGCATAGAAAGAGGAAAACACCATTAATTATTGTTTTTGTTCAGGAAGGTCTCCCTTCCTGCACAGAAACAATCAACCTGCAGCGCAGGCACCCTTGCAAAAATGATGCAAGTGTGCCTTCACTTGCGCTTGGAAGCCAACTATGCACCTGCAAAGGGGAAAGCACAGGATGCGTTGTATTGTTGTTAATACAATACATCCCAGGGCTTTTAAAATGACACAGCACGGCGCAGCTAAATGGCTTGAGGCAGAATATCGACCCTAAGGTAAGTAATATGGATTTTTTTATATCGATGTAAGTAATATTGAAGTTAGTAATATCGATATCAAAAATATCGATGTTACTAATTTCGATGTTACTAATATCGATTTATGTTTATTGTTATGTATTTTATTATGTACTAGCAGCCCGTCCCAACGTTGTCCGGGAGCAAAAGGCTGCTTCAGGGCCCCCGCCCGCCCCGCAGAAGAGTTGTCTGTGCAAGTCCTGGCCCTGTTCAACTGATTTGGCCCACTTGTGTTATTTTTTTAATTTGTATGTATTGTTTTCCGCGTTTTATGTTGTCCGCAAGATGTGAGGAAAGTGTCGTGTCACCTGTTTAATGTTTTTTTTTCTTTCGAAGGCTCTTTCCGTGTGTTCGTTTTTGTATCCCTTCAAAGAAGTTTCCCTTTCGTTTTGTCAATTGTGTGGTGAAGTCCTGGCAGTGCTCGAGTGATTATGGGCAGTTGTGTTATTTTCGTTATTCGTATGTCTTATTGTAAGCGTTTTATCTTGTCCGCAAGATGTGAGGAAAGTCTCGTGAATGCGCAGTCGATTGCGTTTCTCCGTTAAGAAATGTCGGCTTTTTTGTTCGTGTTTATCCCCCTGTGACGTCGTTGGTCAATGGCCAATGGTTAAAGACTTTTTTTTTTGG
Source organism: Lissotriton vulgaris (assembly GCF_964263255.1). Lineage (NCBI taxonomy): Eukaryota > Metazoa > Chordata > Amphibia > Caudata > Salamandridae > Lissotriton > Lissotriton vulgaris. The sequence continues at coordinate 837,611,851 of NC_141687.1, forward strand.
TAAGCCAAAGTCGTGTGTGTGTTTTCTTTAGTGCGTTGTGATTGGTGTAGTATGCGATTAATCCTGCCCCCTGTTTGGCGTCATTTGACACTCCTCGTCGATGGAAGGCCCGCCCGGTTTTTAATGCGAAGGCGTCAATGTTGTCTGGTTAACTGCAACGAATGTGTGTATATTTCTTATAGCGCGCACATCTGCTGTTTTTGTATATTGGTGTTACCACGCTGTATGTGTGAATTTAAATTCATTGAAAGCGCATTTCCGCTGTATGTGTTGGGATTTGCATATGTTTGTTAGAAATTCATTGAAAGCGCGTTTCCGCTCTATGTCTGCATATTGTGCGTTCTAAATTCAGTGAAAGCGCATTTCCGCTCTATGTGTGCATATGTAAGTGTGTTGTGAAGTCGCTTGGCCTATGTTTATTTGCACTTGGCACGGCCCTGTAAACGCCCACATTTGTTGTTTGAGACGCCCACGACCACGCCCCCAAGGGACTACTTTACCACTTTTGGCGTTTTTGCTTTTTTAATGTATATGGTGTACATATCTATAGCCTATGTCCTTCTGCCACATCTCCCCTTTCAAATGGTGTATTGGGTGTAGTGATTGGTGCATTACTTTTGCAGTTTACCTGGCTCAAAGGTTTGTGTTCTCTCTTTATAATAGTAGTATAGATTTTATATGTATGTGTTATATGTTTTTTGTTAAGTATTTTATTTGTTTTAAATTATATGTGTACTATTTTTTATATATTAATAATGTTATTTTTAAGTTAATTTTATGTTTTAATACTGGAGCGGGTTGTGGGTTTATAGGGGAATAGGGTGGGAAGTAATTTAATTATAGAAAATTAATTATTAATTTTTAGTAATTGTAAATTAATTTTTGCGTTTAAGTTCTGTAGCGGGTTGTGGGTTTTTTAGGGGAATAGGGTGGGAAGTAATTTAATTGTAATTAAGTATTGATTTTTTTTATTGGTATTGATATTCATTTTATTTTTATTAAATTATTAATTGGTAATTAATTATTTTAATTGGTAATTAATTTTTGTAATTGGTAATTAATGTTTGTAATTGGTAATTACATTTTTTAATTGGCAATACATTTTTTTAATTGGTCATTACTTTCTTTAATTGGAAATTCATATTTTTAATTGTTAATTACTTTTTATTAATTGGAAATTATTTTTATTTATTAGTAATTATTGTTTCATTAAAACAAAATTGGATTTAAAAACAAATGTATTGTTTACCATTTTTTAATTGTTAATCCATTTTTAATTAATAATTTGTTTTTGTTTTGAAAAATATTTTAGTGTTCAATATTTATTATTTGGTAACTCATATTTATTAATTAATATGTATTGGTATTTATTGTTAATTTATTGCTAATTAATTATTCAATTGTAATTATGTTTTTGATAGTTATTAATGGGTATTTGCAAATGATGTAGGGTTATTTAAAAATGAATTATTAATTCTTTTATTTACAACAATCATTTATAAGTATGTTATATTTAACTTCTATGCTATCCAACGCTTTCCCTACTGTTGCACTCTCTGGAGTTGGAATAGTAATTTTTACCCCTACGCTATCCAACGCTTTCCCTACAGTTGCACTCTCTGAAGTTGGAATAGTAATTTTTACCCCTAGGCTATCCAGGGCTTTCCCTACTGTTGCACTCTCTGGAGTTGAAATAGTAATTTTTACCCCTACGCTATCCAACACTTTCCCTACTGTTGCACTCTCTGGAGTGGGAATAGTAATTTTTACCCCTACGCTATCCAACGCTTTCCCTACTGTTGCACTCTCTGGAGTGGGAATAGTAATTTTTACCCCTACGCTATCCAACGCTTTCCCTACTGTTGCACTCTCTGGAGTGGGAATAGTAATTTTTACCCCTACGCTATCCAACACTTTCCCTACTGTTGCACTCTCTGGTGTTGGAATAGTAATTTTTACCCCTACGCTATCCAATGCTTTCCCTACTATTGCACTCTCTGGAGTTGGAATAGTAGTTTTTACCTCTAAGCTATCCAACGCTTTCCCTACTGTTGCACTCTCTTGAGTTGAAATAGTAAATTTACCCCTACGCTATCCATGCTTTCCCTACTGTTGCACTTTTTGGAGTTGGAATAGTAATTTTTACCCCTACGCTATCCAATGCTTTCCCTACTGTTGCACTCTCTGGAGTTGGAATAGTAATTTTTACCCCTACGCTATCCAATGCTTTCCCTACTGTTGCACTCTCTGGATTTGGAATAGTAATTTTTACCCCTACACTATCCAATGGTTTCTCTACTGTTAGGCTCTCTGGAGTGGGAATGGTAATTTTAAATTCTATGCTATCCAACGTTTTTATTACTGTTTTTTTTTACTTATGGATGTTGAATAGTATTTTTATTTATTTAGCTATTTAATATTTTTTGTATAATTTTAGATAATGTAGTATATAATTAATTTTAAAAATATTAAAAGTATATTTAATTTTTTTAATTTATTAAACAATTATTTACTTTTTATTTATGTTTTTGTTTTATGTTTGTAAATGTATTTGTAATTTATAATATGTTTTATTAATTTATAAATTATTAAAATAATTATTAAAACTTATAGTTAAGTAAGTATATATTATATATTTTCTGTATATGTTTAATTAATGTATTATTATTATATATGTATTATTTATTCATTTTAAACACTATTAGATATTTTTAACTGTGTTTATTTTATTTATTAGTGTTATTTACTTTATTTTACATTTATATTTTTACAGAAAAAAACGATATTTTTAACATCGATATTTTTAACATCTATATTTTTATTTTGATATTTTTTACTTACCATGTTGTAGATAGGATGTCGATATTCTTTCCTTCGATATTTCAGCATCCATATTTCTGTAGGTCGATATTTTCAAGGTCGATATTTTGTCAGTGATTCGATAACCGAACATTGCTTTCCTATGTTATACTGTATTTTAACAGCTTACAATGACAAGCAAAGAGAATAGTTTATTGTTTGCACTAAGAGAAAAGCTTGACTCTTTCTGCATGTTTCTTCACATTTCAAGCTACTGCAGCTTTTTCTTATAAAGCGGACATGTATTGAACTCTTTCTAATATCTGTTTACAACAAATATCTAGCAGGTTTTTGTTGTGCTTAATTTTGCACTGAAGGTTTTCTTTTATTCTTCATGTTTGGAAACATGCTCGCTTGTTCATATAAAAGAGCAATGCACCAAGGTTTTAAGTGGTTTTTGGGACAGACATTAGGCAGCCTATTATTTAACTTAAAATATTATAACATAAGGAAAACCAAGCAATACAAATAGAATTTATGATCAATTTTTATTATCAAAAATAGAGATTTGGAAATCGGAACAGATTCCTAATGACTCCAATATGTCCTATTCTTTCAGTAAACTAGATAATCTAGTCACATCATCTTATAATGATAGGCTACAGGAATATGCATCAACAGGACACAGAAATGTTATTCTCACAATATTAAGCAAAAGAATACACAACAATATAGTGGCTTGGATTGAGGCTAATTCTTGGTAGGATCGGGTCATCAAAGGTGATGGTGTGACCTTGTATTTTATGGGATAAAGTACCTTCTGGTGTACATGATAGGGATATTGCATGACACCTCAGAGTTCCATAACCATATAAATGAACTCGGACCTCAACCTTGTTTGTCTAAATGGTTATGGAACTTCTCTATGACTTGCAATATCCTTATAATGTACAGTAGGGTCGCATCCCTTACATCTTAAATCTGATCCCTTGTTGGCTTGTAAGCCAATGAAGAATCAGCTGAGCAGGTAAGGTAGAATTGAATGTTTTGAGGTTGAGGCAGACTTCCTGCTTGATTTTGTACTGTTTGCAGTTTTTGTAACTCCGATTCAGTTGGGTTTGGTATGGTGACTTTCGGATTTCACCTGGGATTTTTAACTACTCTCTCAGACAAAAACCCACAGACAGATACTCATCTCGGTTTTGAAGGTCTTAAAACATGGCTATTTACAAAATACTATGGGGCTCATTACGATGACGGAAGGACTGCCACTGCCAGGCCGGCGGGGAGGTCCGCCAGCCTTGTGGACCGCGATTCTCCCACCGCCAGATTACGATTGCGTTGGGATCCAGACCGCGGCGGAGGCAAAACCTGTCCACTACAGAACCGCCAGAGGCTATAGTTACGATTGCTCGGTGGAGCGGTCTGCATCCATAAAATGGTGGCGGTGCCTAGCAAGCACCGTCGGCCAAATTATGATGATGTCTCCAGCTAGCCTTTTAGTGGCGGTGCAACCGCCGTTGAAAGGCATGCAGAGTTTGGTTTTGGGGGCTCGTTGCGGGCCCCCCTTGTGTTGGGGTGAGGTGGGGGTGCTCTGGGTTTCACTACACCAAGTGGCAGGCACAGTGTAGTGCCTGCCACATAGTCCAGTGAAATGCACAACATATTATTTTTGACATTGCAGCTGTGCTGCTGTCAGCAGCCACTGCCCCAATGTTAAAGGTGCAGAAAGCGACCGTCACGGTGGCAGTGCCATCCTAATCAGGTATGCGAGACCGCCGCATGCATGACGGACGGTCCCGGTTTACACCACCATGGCGGACTGGGCCAGTCCGTCCGCCATCGCAATGAGCCCCTATGTTTTAAGTATCCCTCACAATCCACATTACTTTCCCTTTCCACTTGCCCCTAACCCCCCCCCCCCCTCCCCCCATGCACTGCTTCTCATATAATGAATCACATGATATTATAGCAGGATTGGCAGGAAATCTGAAGCTCCCCCCATTCTTACTGACCAAGTTACACCCCTGGGCAGGATCAAGGTTCTTGTCAGTCTGATGAAATGAGATGATATGAGGAGAGGTCTGATTTTCCCTAACATGAACAATTAACTACAGAGTTAATCTATGGTAGAAACAACTTTTCCTGTTGAAGATAATTCCCAGGTTCATATTAATTGTTGACTGGATGGAAAACTGTTTTAACACCTTTGGCCAGGCAAATGATGGTGAGTTTTATATTTTCGGTCTTTTATTGAAAATGAACACCCCTGTTTTGTCCTCATTGAAGCATCAGAGACAATTCCTCATCCAATATGTTCCCTGTACGCAGAGAAATTATTTTGTTCACATGAATTTTCATTTAATTTGTGGACAATTTGAGAATCATCTGCACACAACTGGAAATGTGCTTAGCATGAATCTAAATTTATGTCAGGAGTGGTGCCGCACACATTAAAAGGTAAATGGAGAGAGTGATGATCCTGGGGGGACCCCACGGTGAGCTAATTTCCAAGTAGATTTACATGAATCAATTCTCATATGGGGTTTCCTGACAGCGATGAACATAAATTTGAGGGCAGTGCGGGACAGGCCTATCCAACGCTGTAATCTGCAGAACAAGTTTTGGCGATCAACGGAGCTGTAGGCCACTGAGAAACTGAGGAGAATTAATGTTGCTGGTTCCTGTTGTCCAGGGGTGATAACGCATTCTCATATATTTATTAATATTGAATCTGTTCCTCTTTCTTGCATGAAATCCGATTGATGGTCATGTGGGGGTTGTTGACTTCTAGGTGGTTCTTCAATTGTGTGATGATTTTTTTTCACAAAATCATTACTGGAAGTTACTCTGAACTTGGATAATATGGCAAATTCTGCTGAAGATTTTTATTTTAAAGGGGGATGATTTATTGCTTGTTTTAACTTATCAGGTAAAGTTCCTTGTAGCAGGCTGTAGTAATAATTTCCGTAACTCGAGGTACCAATGTTTGGAAAAAAAACTATGATCCACTTGGCTGCACATGTATGGGCAGGACGTTTAGTTTTAATTTTTGTTGCAACCTTTAGCACTTGGATAATGTTTGTGGTGCTTAAAATTGCTGAGTCCATTAAAAGTATGAGGTGGGTTGGGTCCTGGGTTTTAGGACTACTTGACATTTTGTCATGGATAGTTGCAATTTTCTCCATATATGTTACAATCTGTGGCGTCCGATTTTCACTTCTTGTAGTCCTGTGCTTGGCCATTCATTTGCAGTTTTTCTCTGATTTTCTATGTCTCTAACAAACTGGAACACGTTTTTCTATGTTTTGGTAATATTATCGTAGAACAGAATGAGCATTTATCAGGAAAGAGACAAGAGTTTGAGCCTTTCCGAAAGAAGGTGTAAATTAGATGAAAGTCCGAATGACAAACATTAGTTAAAGGTCAGAATGGAAACTTTGATGCGTGAACAGGCGAACATTCCATACATGAGAAAGATGAAGCCTTCCTCCTCCAAACAAGGGGAAATATTCTAATTTTTAGAGGCCTGAAGCTGCAAATAGGCACACAAATGAGCTGTTCACATCCCGGAGAGCAATAGTCAAACCTAAAAACTACCCACCAACAAAGAAAAGCACAGGCGCCAAAAGAAAGCATCCATGGGAGGAAATTACTACATTTATGCAAAGCCTTGGGACTCCTGACTTGTAATTGCAGAATGTAAGTATGCTCAGTGGACAATCCACATGCACGTCCCAACTGGGAAGCAGTGTGATAGACTTTTTTAGCGTCAATGAACCAACAACAAGACATCCATTGTCAGAGACTCAACTCTTTGACCACAATCAATCCATGGTATACATATAGAAATCTGCACTATAAACCAATGGACCCAATATATCAAAAGCCTGGAACATCCACCCACTCATGTACAAACAGGAGAACCTGAGCAGAGATAAATGGGAACAAACCATCAACACTGAGGAGATTGAAAAGCAACTAGAATACTCTCTACTGAATAAAAAAAAACAATTAGATGGATTACATCAGCCCCCCCAGGACATCACACACATCATAAGGAAAGCTGGCAGGTCTGCAATATATAGGGTGCAATCATATAACGCGAGTAATCCTATAAGGATTTACTCAAGACACCTTTATAGGGATTCAAGGCAAATATGACCAAGAAGAAGAATCTGATGAACCCAAGAAGACTGTGTGGAGTTAGGGAAGCCCTTTCATCACATACTGTATGTGATGAAAGGAAGATCAAATATCTTACATAGTAGGGATGTGCATCACAGATGCAAATGCGTGGAAACACCACCTCTCAAACCTATACAAAACCAAGAAAGGGGCACACTCACCCTGGACCCAATAGACAGCATTGAGATGCAGAGTAAAATAGAAACTACAATTAAGTATTTTGAAAATGCATGAGACACCCCAAGGATAATAGCAGATATCTTCAGAATCAAGGACATTGCAGATGCATGACATCCCCTTTAATACTCTAACTCTATCGACGCACACCCTGGCAGAATTAAAAAGAGGGGTGTCCAGCAGCCATAAGGAAAGGGAAAGCAGGTCTCTGAACGAAATTTGTTTGGAGTCTGCACAGGTCCTTGATTCATAATTACAAATTACAATTTCAGAAGGACTTCACTAGTATTCAAACAAATCCCTGCAGTCACTACCATTGCTGTTCGGCACTAAGGATCCTTGCACATGTTATAGCAAGGCAAGGCATGTGTTGTAGCAAGTTAAGTCATATATAGGGTATGTTTTTCTAGGTTCTTCTCACTTCAACTGTTAGCAACAACAAAGTTCCAGAACTCCATCTACGTCGAGGTGGGAATATTTGGGAAGTGTAGATGCGCTTTAGGGCCCAGGGTCAGACAGTGTTACTCCCCAGGCTGAAATACAGGAATGAGCTACATATCGAACAGACAACCCAATGCAATCACTTGGTTTACAATTAGTTTATCTGATAAAATCACCCCAAACTATGAAATGCCTGCTAAAAAATAGGCATGTATTTTATACCTGAAATGCAAAACAACAGTGACTGAATGGTCCAATAAAAAAAACTGACTATTTGATGAAGTTGTCAAATCAGTTCTCATCTTCATTAGTGCCGTTTGGAATCTTGCTTACATCAAAGTCTTTTAAAAAAACAAACATTTGTATTAGTATTGCAATTCAACAGAACAAAAAAACAATACAAAGCCCCGTTGGGACTGATCCCTTATCTTCAGGGGCCTACGCATGACAAGGGGCACACTCTTGACCAGGTTTTCTCGTCATCCCCCCTTGGGGTGATAGAGATTATCCCGGTACTATGGTCAGACCATTTGCTTGCAAAATTTTCGATCAAAGGCACAGCTAAATCGGCTGTTGCTACGCCACAGCAGCAGGGTCGAATCCATAGGGCTTACCATCGAGTGACCCCTGCGATGCTGGCTCAGGCCGCCCTGGATCACCCCTGTCCCCTTTCTGGCGACCTGGAGAAGGATCTGGAGTCCTTGCAGGCATGGCTTTCAGACAGGCTAAACGATCTTGCCCCGGAATTGGCCCCCGCCTGACTCCAAAACGGGTCTCCGCTCCTTGGTTCACCGCAGCACTGTCGGCTATGCGGCAGCAGTGTAAGGTGGTCGAAAGAGCCTGGCGGGCAAAATACGACACTGAGGCCAAGCTGACCTATAAGACGGTGGTCAAGGCCTATCATCGGGACATTCGCCTGGGAAAAAAAGGCTACCTGGCAGGGAGGATAGAAGCTGCCTCCAACTCCTTTAAGGAGATTTTCTCCATAGTGAGAGAATTTATATCTCCACGCTCCAATACCTCTGATGAGAGGCCCTCGGACTCCTGGGCTTCTGACCTTGCTAGTTTTTTTACTAGCAAGATCAAACTTATACAGGATTCTTTTCCATCGGCTGTACCTGTGGAGCTGATTAACCCTGAGGCTAACCGGTCCCCTCCGGCCTCGCCAGGCTTGACGTTGGGCGTGTTTCCACCTATCTCTGCTCCTGCCTCTTTAGCACTCATGGGCAACCTCAAATCGGGCTCGCCCTTGGACACGTGCCCCGCTAAATTTCTGGCGAAAATTGCGGAAGTGATTAATCCTTTGGCGAACCCGCTATTGAATCTCTCGCTGAGCCAGGGTGTGGTCCCGCAGGCTTGGAAGCAGGCAATGGTTATTTCGCTGCTCAAGAAGCCTGGTCTGGACCCAAAGGCCCCAGTCAACTATAGGCCTATCTCTCTGTTGCCGGCTCTCACGAAAATTGTGGAAAAGCACGTTCAGACGGTGCTCTCCAATTTTCTAGAGACAAATGAGATTCTGCACGCCACCCAGTCGGGCTTTCGTCCTAATCTCAGCACAGAGACCGCGCTCCTCGAGGTCTCAGAAACCATTAAAGGGGTTCTGGACACCGGGGGCAAAGCCATGCTGGTGATGCTGGATTTGTCGGCGGCTTTCGACACCGTCCCCCACGTTGGCCTTCTCGCAAGACTCTATGAGATTGGACTACGGGGGACGGTGCTCAGCTGGTTTCCTTCCTTTCTAGCTGGCCGCCGGCAAACGGTCTGGGCCTCGCCAGATTCCGCCGTGATGCCGCCTCTGGGTGTCGGGTCCCACAGGGCTCTATTTTGAGCCCGACCCTCTTTAACATCTTCATGACCCCTTTGGCGGCGTTGGCGGAGTCGTTTGGGGCCCGGATCGTATCCTACGCAGACGACACCCAGCTCCTCTTCTCGTGCAAGAGAGGAGGAGACTTTGATGGGGGGAGTATCCGGGATTGCCTTGGGGCGGTTTTTCAATGGTTCCAACTGAACAGCCTCAAGTGCAATTCGGATAAGTCCGAGGTACTCTTCTTCGGGTGTGACACAGAGCCAGATTGGCAGGCTTGGTGGCCTATCAATATGTTCCCTCCGTCTTGTTCATCCCAAATAGCTAAGAACTTGGGGGTCAAGATGGACAAGGGGCTGACGTTGAAGTCCCAGATCCTGGGGGTGTCGGGCACCTGCTTCGGCCTCCTTAGGATGCTGCGGAGGTTTCTTCCCCTTTTGTCCGAGGAGCACAGGAAGCTGACTGTGCAGGCCCTGATAGGCTCTAGGTTAGATTATTCAAACATTCTGTACCTGGGCCTGCCAGAGTATCTGCTACAGCGGCTCCAAGTTGTGCAGAATGCTGCGGCGAGAGCTATTTTTGGCTTGAATAGACGTGCCAGTGCAGCGGGCTTGCTGCAGACTTTGCATTGGCTTCCAATCCGCAAACGGATCGCCTTTAAGGCTCTGACCCTGGCCTATAAGGCCCTCCATGCGGTGGGAGCAAAGTACCTCCAAAAGAGACTTGCCTTCTACCATCCGGCTCGATCTCTGAGGTCGGAATCCCTGTTTTTGGCGGCTGTTCCACGAGTGAAGAGAGCGCGCCTGGGAGGTCGCTCCTTTGGACTTCTGGCGCCACAGTTGTGGAACTCTCTGCCGCTCACACTTCGGGGAGCCACCAGCCTACTTGCTTATAGAAAAGGCCTCAAAACCTGGCTGTTCACCCAATAGGCCGCCTTGCTGTTGTGTGTCCTCTCTGTCTGTGGTCTTTTTCTTCTTTTAACTGTGTTATGTTATCACGCTGTAGCCCTCCTTACTCAAAGCGCCGGGACACTCTTTTTGAGTAGCCGCGCGCTATACAAAAGAAAATATAACATAACATAACATAACAAAGTAAATATCAGGCAGAGCGTAATACAAAGGGGCAACAAGCATAACAATATAAGAAACCAGTAATATCTAAGCCAGTATAGCAGACAAGTGAGGGTGCAAGCGAGAGGGGGAGGGGGGGGAAAGGGGGCGAGGTCTCCGCACTCCAAGATAGCCAATGCACTACACTCCGGTTCAGCAGTCCGGTTACCCATCCATCCTCTACCACACCCATACACACATAGCTGGTCCTGTTACGATATCCAGGAGTCCTAAAGGAGGGCCCTCCAGGGGCGAGGTCGTGACCAGTGGGTCAGCAGTTGGCGAGGGGGCACCTAAAAATGGCTCATCTACGGTTCATTCGAAGACATGACGGCTATCTGGCGTCCCATGCAGGCAAAATTGGTATCTTCCGCACTCCGCTGGCATCCTCCTCACAAATTGCCTCTCTCTCCCATTTCACCCACTTCAGATCCAATCCCCATCTGTACACATCTGGGCCCCGAGCCAACTTCCAGCTCATAGTTAATTGTCTGAGATTAAGAATCAAGGCCAGATCCAAAAATCTATCCTTTCCTTTTCGAGTTGTGGTGCGCTCATGGAGGCCCAAAAGACACAGCTGGGTGCAAAATACGAAGTCTTCGGCGGTGGCTCAATGGACCACCTGGAGGAACAACGCCCAGTATGGTGAAACGAGTGGGCGAGACCATACCATATGGAAAAAGCCAGCCTCCTCCGCAAAAAACCAAGGGCACTCCGGCACCACGGCTGGGAACATAGCATATATGAGCTGGGATGTGAGGTAACTCTGATGTAAAAAATAAAACTGGATACGTTTTAAGCAGGTGTTCTGGGACACCCTAGGAGTGCACTCCAGAACCCTCCTCCAGGTTTGTCAAGGTCCTTTCCAAGCGCTTACAGCGCTCCATAAGGTCTTGCTGGACCCCCTTCAGGAGAGCTCTATTGAGGAGTGTGACCGCCTTCATCTGCCCCCTAATGAAACAATAATGGGGGTCCAAGAGGATTGCTCGAGCAAAAGGTTTCATGGCCAGGGAGAATAGCAGTAGGGATAGGAGGAATCCCTGGGGGGTGCCCGGCTTCACCGCAAAAGCCTCCGAGGTTAAGGAGCCAGTACAGATACCAGCAAGCTGGTGGGTGAGAAGAGCTTTGTCAACTTGACAAAGGGTGGTACTCGGATACAGGGTGCGGGAGACGCTAAGCTGGAGTTCCACGCCTCCTCGTAGTGCTCGGGCGTCCTGTTCCGTTCCGAGACTCCTCCCCCCTTCCATGAGGCTGATGGCGGGAACATAGTAGAGGCGGCGTTTTGGATCTCCGAACACTGTTTTCTTTACCAGGCTCTGTGAGGCTTCATGCGACTCTGGGAGGCTAGCTGGAATGCCCTGAGCGCTCGGAATGACTGGATTAAGCTTCTAGACAATCAAAAACGCTCGGCTCTGCTTGTTTGGATTACGAGCCCATTTTGGTATCTTATTTGCCGAGATTGCAACTTGGATGGACTGGGCGATAGCGTGCTAAAGAGCAGGTCAGTGGGGGTAATCACGGAAAGGTGCATTTCGGACTTCTGAAAAACTCCTGCAATATAGAACGTCTGAGTTGGTGTCTGCTTATTTATTTATTTATTTATTTATTTATTTATTTATTTTTTTCTGCGTGGGGCTCCCTTTCACAGACTACTCTGCTTATGATACACACAAACAGCACAAAACTCCTGTACTCCCTGACCTCAGCAGATGAAACGCTTTGCAAATACCCCGCCGTCGCAGCTGTCTGTATACTAAGCAGCGACTGCAGTGTGGGTAGGACTACAGGTCCCAGCTTCTATTCCTTTCTGTTCTGGATTGCTCTGGACTGCTCTGGATTGTAACTTGGCGAATAATTAGAGCCCCGACAATCTGAAATGGGGAAACAATTAACAGCTCGTGCCAAAGCAAGAGCGCGCCGTCAACAAATAAAGAAGGCGTAGAAGCGGCTAAAAGTGCGGTGTGGTAGGGGATAAAGGACCCTCCTCTGTTGAGAACTCGGAGAGCTCCGGTGAGGGGGAAGAGGAGTACCCCGAAATTATATCTATCTGTGCCCCGCTGATCTGTGTTGAGAGCACTGGCAATAGTATAGTAAGGGAAGCACCCACCCCGGATATGGAGTTGGCTAAGCCAGTGGACAAGTCTGGGACTTTAGGGTCAAAAGTGATGGAAGTGCCATTTGCCACCGAGGGCCCTAAGCTGAATGGCTTACAAACACTTAAAGAGGCGAAAACACTTGGGGTGTCAAAAATCTCGAAAGTCACTAAACAGTTCCTTTTATTCGAAAGGAAATCTATGGCACCTGCTATTAATCCTTCTGTCACATTGGCTACAGATCTGACGGCTGACTCGACGGGCCCTTCAATTTCCAATGAACACAATGTGTTAGCTGGTGATAGGGGAACGGAAGCATTACCCCTAGCTCTCTCAGTCCGCTCACAACTCAGCTCGGCTCCAATTCAATCAAGTTTGCTCCCAGTTGATGTATCTAATGCACAGAAGGAGATTTCTGAAATAGAGTCTGACACAACAGGAGACTTTCAGATATCAGTAAAAGATATGCTTAATCTCATTTTAAGCGAAGTGAGAGAGATGAAGCAATTTCAAAAGGCGGAGCTTGCTGTGATTAATCAACGTTTGGATAAAATGGAAGACTCAATGACCTCATTTCCCGCTTGTCTTCAAGAGGCTGAAACCAGAATTTCGGAGCTAGAAGGAAATCTAGCAGAAGTAAACAAGGACACCGCAAGCGTATCAAAAATTTCAAAAGATCTTGAATCTAAACTTGATGACCTGGAAAATTATAATAGAAGGTCGAATCTGAGAATTGTAGGGGTTCCAGAGAATATCGAGGGGTCTGATATGAAACAATGGGTCACTTCGTTTTTCCTTTATGAGGTCATTCCCAAGTTTAAAGGAGACTTGACTATTACTCGTGCGCACAGAGTCCCAACTCATCAGCCCCTGAACTCTACGTATCCCCGAACCATCTTAGTGAATTTCTCTGATGTGCGTGTTAAAGAGACTATTCTCTCTATAGCGTTTAAGCAAAGACAATTCGCGGCGAATCCCACTACCAAATGTCTGATTTTTTCAGACATGTCTGCTGCTGCCGCAAGATGGAGAAAAGAATTCGTTAAGATACTTCAATTATTGAAAGATAAAGGCGCACAAGCTATGATTGCGCAGCAATCTAAGTTAAAAGTTTTGGTAAAGGGTAAATTCTACATGTTTACGGAGGTGGATGAAGCAAGGGGGCTATTGGATAGGATTACGCAAGTTTCCCCTCGTATTTCCCACTTGTTCCCAATTGTATTTTTCACTTGTCTCCCCTTTTGCCTTCTGTACCCCTTCTGCTGCCCTCCCCCACCTATGGGCTCCCTCCAGCCGCCGGACGACCCAGCCGCCGCTGAGCCGCCCTCGGCCCTCCTTCCCGCCACTGCCCTCCGGCGTCTCTGCCCCCCTCCTGCCCATTGGCCGTCCCGCTCCCGCCACCCAGCTGACCCGCCTTCCCGGCTCCTCACTTATGACGCCCCCTGAGCGACCGCACAGCGGACGCGCGCAGCGGGCGCGCCGTCTGAGCGCCGAATGTTCGCCAAAGGTAAGCCCGTCTGCGCCCGTCCGCACCTGGACCGCGCCCAGTGCCAGGACCCCTGGCCCCCACAGACACCAGCCCACCCGCCGGACCTACAACGCCACTGAACTCTACGCACTCAACGCTGGAAGAATCCCGGGCTGCTATCGAACCACCCCGAGACGCACCCACGGACCCTTCTGCTGCCACTCCTGCAAGTTCACCTGCATTCGGACCTGCACCACACCAGCACCGACCAAGCCGAACTCCAGCAGCAACCACCTCAAGTGCATCCTGCTCAACACCCGCTCCGTCCACAGACACGCCGTCGAGCTCTGGAACCTGCTCGACACCACAGCCCCAGACATCGCCTTCCTCATGGAAACCTGGATGAACGCCTCCTCAGCACCCGACATCGCCATCGCCATCCCGGACGGCTGCAAGATCATCCGGAGGGACCGCGTCAACCAGACAGGAGGAGGCATCGCCATCATCCACAGGAACTCCATCCGCATCACGACCAACACCGACGACACCCTCGCACCCGTCGAACACCTGCACTTCCAGATCCACATCAACTCCAAGACGACCCTCGGAGGCACCCTCATCTACAGACCCCCGGGACCACGCACACAATTCAGCGAAGACATCGCCGACTTCATCAGCCCGCACGCCCTCCCCTCCGCCGACTACATCCTCCTCGGGGACCTCAACTTCCACCTGGAGAACAACAACGACCGCAACACCACCACCCTGCTGGACAACCTCGCTAACCTCGGACTCAAGCAACTGGTAACCACCCCCACCCACTACGCCGGACACACACTCGACCCCGTGTTCTCATCCAGCAAGGACATCACCTTCAGCCACGCCACCGGACTCCACTGGACCGACCACAGCTGCGTCCACTTCAGCTTCAGGAGGACCACGATCGACCACCACCAGCAACAGGTTGCACGCAGAAGCTGGTACAAGATCACAGCCGACCAGCTCGCGACTTCCCTGAGCAAGAACCCACCCACCAGCGCAATGAACCCCAGCCAAGCGGCCACCAACCTCACGAAGTGGATCAGCGACTGCGCAGACGACCTCGCCCCTCTGAAGACCCCGCCTAACAGACCCGGCAGCAAGAAAGCCCCTTGGTTTACCGACGAACTCAAGAGCTCCAAGAAGAACTGCAGAGCCCTCGAGAAAGCCTTGCGCAGAGACCCAACACCGGACAACATGACTGCCCTCAAGCTCACCACCCAGAAACACCACCAACTGATCCACGCCACCAAGAAAACTGCATTCAAGGATCGACTGGACAACAACGCACACAACTGCAAGGAACTCTTCAACATCGTTAAAGAGCTCTCCAACCCCGATGCCGGAAACAACGACATCACCCCCTAGCAAGACCTCTGCAACTCCCTCGCCTCCTACTTCCACAACAAGATCGCGGATATACACAACAGCTTCAGCACTCAACCGACACACGCCACGACCTTACCACCGCCCCCCACCACCACCCTCCACGCCTGGACCCCGATCAGCACCAAAGACACCGTCCGCACGATGAACTCCATCCACTCCAGATCTCCGACCGACCCCTGCCCTCACCACGTCTTCAACAAGGCCTACGCGGTCATCGCACCCCACCTACGGGACATCATCAACGCCTCCTTTGACACCGCCACCTTCCCGGAGAGCTGAAAGCACGCCGAACTCTGCGCTCTACTTAAGAAGCCATCGGCCGACCCCACCGACCTCAAGAACTACCGCCCCATCTCGCTGCTCCCGTTTCCTGCAAAAGTCATCGAAAAGACCGTCAACAAACAGCTGGCCGCCTTCCTCGAGACGAACGGATCCCTCGACCTCTCGCAGTCTGGCTTCAGGGCCAACCACAGCACCGAGACCGCCCTGATCGCAGCAACCGATGACATCCGAGCCCTGCTCGACAACGGAGAAACAGCGGCCCTCATCCTCCTGGACCTCTCCGCGGCCTTCGACACTGTCTGCCACCGTACCCTAGTGCAGCGACTCAGCAACGTCAGAATCCAAGAGAAGGCACTGGAGTGGATCATCTCCTTCCTCGCCGGAAGAACACAGAGAGTCCGCCTCCCCCCGTTCAGATCAGAAGCCACCGAAGTCATCTGCGGCGTTCCTCAAGGCTCCTCGCTCAGCCCTACCCTCTTCAACGTCTACATGAGCCCCCTCGCTGCCAACGCACGCCAGCACAACCTCAACATCATTTCCTACGCCGACGACACCCAGCTGATCCTCTCCCTCACCAACGGCCCAGCCACCGCCAGAGCCAACCTACACGATGGGATGAAAGAGGTAGCCGAATGGATGAAGAACAGCCGCCTGAAACTGAACTTAGACAAGACGGAAGTCCTCATCCGGGGCTCCTCGCCCTCTGCCTGGGAAGACTCCTGGTGGCCCCCCGCCCTGGGCACCGCACCCAAACCGACAGATCACGCATGCAACCTGGGCTTCATCCTGGACTCCTCCCTCTCCATGACCAGACAAGCCAACGCCGTCTCCTTGTCGTGCTTCAACATCCTGCGCATGCTACGAAAGATCTTCCGGTGGATCCCCACCGAGACCAGGAAGACGGTCACCCAGGCCCTCGTCACCAGCCGTCTGGACTACGGCAACTCCCTCTACGCCGGAACCACCGCCAAAATCCAGAAGAGACTCCAGCGGATCCAGAACGCCTCAGCGCGACTTATCCTGGACATCCCTCGTCGCAACCACATCTCCGGACACCTGCGAGACCTGCACTGGCTCCCGGTCAACAAGAGAATCACCTTCCGTCTCCTCACCCACGCACACAAATCCCTACACAACCAAGGCCCAGGATACCTCAACAGCCGCCTCAACTTCTACGCTCCAAAACGCCAGCTCCGGTCGACCGGCCTCGCCCTCGCCGCC
Organism: Lissotriton vulgaris; assembly: GCF_964263255.1. Classification (NCBI taxonomy): domain Eukaryota; kingdom Metazoa; phylum Chordata; class Amphibia; order Caudata; family Salamandridae; genus Lissotriton; species Lissotriton vulgaris. The sequence goes on from NC_141687.1 coordinate 837,628,861, forward strand.
GTCCCCCGCATCCGAAGAGCCACCACAGGGGGAAGGTCCTTCTCCTACCTCGCCGCCAAGACTTGGAACTCCCTCCCGACCCACCTCCGCCTGACCCAGGACCACCTCGCCTTCAGGAAGCAGCTCAAGACCTGGCTGTTCGAGCAGTAGCGGACCCCCCCTCCCATAGCGCCTTGAGACCCTCCGGGTGAGTAGTGCGCTTTACAAATGCGCTGATTGATTGATTGCTTGAATATGATCTTATGAATCAGCCCTCTTATGCATATTCATTTTTTTTCTCTTGCTACTGTTACATGGTCGGGGAAGATGAAGGAGTAGGGAGGAACAAGGACGTCACGGAGGTAAGGGGTGCAACAACAAGGCACCTCTAAGATAGGGGTTAGTACCTGGTGGCCAGCGTGGCAAGGAGAAGAAGGGAGGGAACAGGGCCACGAGCGAGGTAGGGCATAGGAGGGTGGAGGGGATGGCATGGGTGAGGGGGGGGAGAAAAAATGAAAAAATTGAAGTTTCTTTGGGTAAGGTTGGAAGTTCAATTGGATGGAAAAAGGGCTTAAGGATGATAATGAAGGGAATTGTCTATTCTGAAGGCAGTGAAGTATTTTCTTTACAATGACTAGCAGAGGTTTAAAAATAATTTCTTTTAATGTCAATGGACTGAACAATCAAAAGAAAATGCGCGCTATTGAGTCCTGGATTAGAACGGAGAATCCATCCGTTGTAATGTTGCATATTCCTGCTACAAAAATTGATAATTTTTCCATGTTTAAACTTTGGGCCTCATATCGAGGGTTTTCATGCGCTTTAGAATCTCAACGAGTGGTGGCTCTCTTTTTAAATCGTAATTTGGATGTTGAGATTCTCCAATCTGAAGAGGATGGAGAGGGACGATGGTGTTGGGCCGCATGCTCAGTGAGTGGCAGACATAGGCCAGTTACTTTTGTCTCCTTTTATGCCCCAGTGGATGATTGGAATCAAAAGTACGATGACCTATTTCAATCACTTTATATGATTAGGGGGGACATTGTAATTGGAGGGGATTTTAATATCTTGATGGATGTAAAATTGGACTCAACTGTGCTTTCTAAAAAACAGCCTAAACCTAAATCTCGAAGAGCTATTAGCCAGAATATAATCACACTGGATCTTTGCGACCCGTGACGTCTAGAAAATCCACAAAAAAAAGAGTTTACCTTCTGGTCAGGAAGACATAAATCCTCGTCTCGTATTGATTTTTTTTTAGCCTCCACGCAATTAGAGTTTTCCTGTCAAAAGTTGATGCATAATGGGTTTTCGGACCGTGCTATGTTAGTCATTGAATTTGTGGTTGGAGAAGTCGATAAAATCCCTAAAAGATGGTTATTTAATAAGGTATATTTACAGGATGAGAATTGGATTAAAACATTCAAATTGGAGATTTCAGATTTTATAATACGTAACTCAAATACCACCCCTCTCCATATTGTGTGGGATTTGTTGAAAGCCTTCATTCGTGGTATTCAAATCAGTAAGGATGCTTCAGAATGGCGTATTGTTAAGCAAGCAAGAGATTCACTATATCACAAAATAAATGCCTTAACCTTATTACGGCAATCTGATTCCTCTAACGTTATGAAAAACAAGCTTAATGAAGCAAAACGTGAACTTAGTGCGAATTTTTTTAAACAGAGTGAGGAACAATTTCGTAGACAATCTCAGAAGATATATGAGGAGAGCAATTTCACTGGCAAACTTTTGGCGTGGCAGGCGAAAGAACGAGCTGCTGCGAACAAGATTCGTTTGTTAAAATGTCCTACTACACACACAGAGACATCACAAGCCGTCGCAATAGGTACTATAATGCTGTCACACTATCAAAAGATATAGACTCAACATCAAAATATAGATCAAGCAAAACGTAGGAATTTTTTCAATAAATATGAAATACCATCTCTCGCTCAAGAGGATCAGGAAGCAATGTCAACTCCTTTTACCAAAGCTGAGTTAGAACTGGTAGTCAAAGATTTACCAATGGGCAAGGCTTGTGGCCCGGATGGCCTGCCAGACGAATTTTTTAAGGTTTTATTTGACTCTTTCTCCGATTTATTACTTCAGTTGTTAAACTCTATGTTAAACGGTGGGCAAGTTCCAAATTCTTTTGCTGAAGGTTCTGTGGTTAGTTTTCCTAAAAAGGGCAAAGACCTTAAAGACCCCAATTCATATAGGCCTATTACCTTATTGAATACTGATTATAAGATCACAACTAAATTGCTTTCCTTGCGGTTTAATTCCATAGCTGCTGCGGATCTTATTCACCCAGATCAGAATGGTTTTATTGCAGGCCGCCAACTTGTAACTAACACTCATTTTTTGGTGGAGGCTTTAGATTATTTTGAGATTAAAAAGATCCCTGCTTTAATTTTACTGCTTGATGCAGAAAAGGCTTTTGATTTGGTGGTTTGGACAACACTATTTGTTATTTTGGCACATTTTGGAATTCCCCCACAGATTATTAGATTAATTCAAAATTTGTACACGGGTGCCAAAGCTAAAATGATTATTAATTCGGTTTTAGTAGGCACAGTATTGGTTCAGCGAGGGACCCGGCAAGGTTGTCCCTTGTCCCCTATTCTTTTTTTTTTTTTTTATCGAGCCTTTAGCCATAGCAATTCGTAACTCTGTAAATATAGTCCCTCCGATTCCCTCTATGGCAAAAATTAAAATGTATGCAGACGATATCATGCTTTTAATTAAACCAGATATTAAATCTCAGGCCTGTGCCTTACAGCTTTTTGAGGAATTCGAAACCTTGGGTGGCTATCGGATCAATAAAAAAAAAAACGAAATATTAGTTTGTGGAGGAAAGGATTCAAATCTACACCCAGAGTTCGTTGGATGCATCAATTCAAGGCCAAAAAGATATTTAGGGATTCTCTTTTCCGTTTCGGTCCCAGATCTATACACACTTAATTTTGAACCTCTTTTGCAGAAAATACACTCTATGTTTGCTAGATGGAGTCCTTTGCCATTATCAATCTTGGGTCGGGTGGCCCTGATCAAAATGTCTGTGCTTCCACTCTTCAATTTTTTGTTCTCAACTATTCCATGTTCTCTGCCTGCAGCCTTTTTTTCAAAAGTAGAATCTTTATTTTCAGGATTCATCTGGGCAAAAAAATCTCCTAGGTTAGCATTAAGAACTCTCTACATAGATATAAAACAAGGAGGGCTTTCTCTACCTAATATTAAAGATTATTATAGTGCATATTTCGCTCAATATCTAGAGTGCTTTAAAATTGGAATGCAAAGTCCTAGTTTATTTATCAATTTCTTTTTTGATCTAATCTGTTATGAGACTCAGATTCTGTTCTCTCTGCAAATTCCGAAATCCCCAAAATTAGTGCGATATAAGATTATGAACTGTTTTTTTAAACGACGAGATGCTATTCTTAAAAGATATTCTCTTCCGCATTTCAACTCTAAGACTCCTCTAAAATATATCTTCAAATATACAGGGATTAAAATCAGTTCAGATATCGTAATGCACTGGAATCACAGAGGATTTAACACTTTATCAGACTTTTTAAGGGATGAAGTTTGGTTAACCCCCGGCGAGATGCAACAATTAATTCAGGGGAACTATTTGCTTATAGGTTCTTATATCTTGATCTATAAAATGCTGGAACAGCTGGACCCAAGAAATCTCTGTTTATGGATTCAGCTATGGGAAGATTTGTTTGTGACTATACGGTCGAGGAAACCGGGGGAATGGAAACGTTGCTTAGCTCTCCATATCGAGGTGGATGTGAGTCTGAAAGCTATTAAAAAATGGCAAAATCAAGAGAATCACGTCCTTTCTGCAAATGTGTGGAAGACCCTAAATGATTTAAACTTTAGTGTGCTGCGTGGCGCTAATTGGAGAAGAATGTTATTTTTCAATAAATGGCTGTTATACTATACCCCAGCGGTTATTTCAAAAATGTACGTTAATACATCTGCTAATTGTTTTAGATGTCAGCAATTTTCCCCTGCTAATTGGTCTCATACTATAGTCTATTGTCCTAAAATTGTATCTTTTTGGAAAGAGATTTTTAGTTTTCTACAAGCTGACTGTAAGATTCAGATCTCGTATAATGTAAAATGAATGCTTTACGGATATGACTCCGAACTCGAATTTGCTGATCAAACTGTCAAATTGTTGTATATTGTAATGGCAGTAGCAAGGTTGTTAATACTACAAAATTGGAGATCAACTCAGGTCCCGCTGTTCCATGCATGGTTGCAAAAAATAAGGAATGTTAGAAGAAGTGAATCTTTATATGCACAACGTATAGGAGGGATGAGGAAGTTTGAAAAAATCTGGGGATCGTTTTTTGAGTAATCATGGACTTGTTTTTTGATGATAAAAAATGTAGCTCTTTTTTGTATTTTGAACGTAATCTTGTTTTCATGTATGCCTTGATCCTGAATTTGATATTGTCTCTATATTTGTTCAGACCTTAAGAACCAAAGAACTTCAATAAAAATTGTTTAAAAAAAAAAACACTTGACAAAGGGTAGGCCAAGGTCCATACAAAACATGGTCGCATATAAAGACTCCCAAAAGAGAGAATCAAATGCCTTTATAATATTCATCTAAAGGACCAGCGCCTTTTCCGGTAGGCGCTCCCACTGTTCCAAGGCCCAAAGCAAGTGATGTATATTAGACATGCTGCTAAGTGTGGGGATAAATCCCGTCCGGTCAATGTGAACTATAGAGCACATATGAGGGTGAAAGTGGGTTTCTAAAACCTTGCTTAAGATCTTGTAGTTGGTGTTAAGAAATGAAGGTGAATGAAAAAAAGAGGAGAAAAAGGAGGAGTGGGTCCTCATCTTTCTTCGGAATGCGACACAATAGCGGCTTCTTGTAGGGAAGAGAGGAGTAGACCCAACTGTCAGGAGTCATTAAAGAGGGCCACAAGTTTAGGGGCAAGGTCTGAGGCATAAGCAGAATATAATTCTATAGGTAGACCATCTAGCACAGGCACTTTACCCCTGGCCATTTGCTTAATCACACCCCATACCTCCTGCTCAGTAATATCTGCCCCCGATTGGTATTCAACCTCATAATTGAGGGAGACCAGGGAGGGGTCCGCACTGTAATTCAGTGTATACATGTCACTGCACCCTGTACCTGCTGAATACAAATCTCTAAAGTTGAGAAGGAACACCGCACTAATCCTACCCTTGGTGAAGACCTCCTGCCCGAGCTGTTGCACACCTGGAGTATGGTGTGCCCCCAAACGTCGGCCTGGAGAGGCCACGCCAGCATCCTTTCTGATTAATCCCTGTCAGCGCAGGCCCTGGCAACATACGCTCTCTAATGAGAGCACTCCAGGCGTTCGACCAATTAAAAAAATGTCTCCATTCCCTCCAGTAAGCGGGTCCTCCCATCCAGAGTCCCCTCCAACCCATGCGGAAGACCACCAAGTACGGCTTCCTGTTGATGATTATCGGAGCACAACTGGGACCATACGGGAACACCCATTACAACGAAACTTTTCTAACACATGCTATTGCAACGCATGCCATCACAACGCAATGCCATTAGAACGCATATCATTACAACGCATATGCCTTTATCTCACATGCCTTTACAATGAATTTCAGCATCTTGTCGCTCTATTTGTATTGCTGATTAAGTGTATTATTCGTACATAATGCGCTACTTCTTTTGTAAAGTTCTCCAACACTTTAGGGTAACATCTTTATAGAACTGCATACATTAATTAATAAACAACACAAATCAAAGTCTCCTGATCTTTTGAAGTTTCTTTTCTCCTGCAGATTCCCTTTTTGCAATCCTCATGTTCCTTTCTTGGGTTCATTGGTTCCAGTTGGGCTTGTCTTCCTTCCCCTCCTTTCCTGCTTCTCAGTGTTTTGCCTTCCTATCTGTGCTGTTTTAGATCATAGTTGCCTAGAAGGATACATTTACTTGTTTTATACCAGGTGTTGCATCTGATTTCCTTTCTAAACTGTTAAGCATTACTCCACTCTAGTTATTTGTCTGTGGTGGCCACGCATTTAGTTTTCCACTCTTGCTATTACCGCCTTGTGTGATTGCCAGGATTCGTGGGTATAGCTGACATTTGTCCTCCACTGCGAGTGTCTTTATGATACCTTTATATAGCTTTTTATGATGTATCAGCTGCACAAACCCTGCTTTTGCATATTGTTCTACATGTGGACAGCGGCGTAGGAAGGGGGGTGCAGTGGGTGCGGGCCGCCCCAGGTGTCATCACTGAGTGGGGGGGGTCACAAAATGGCAAAAATTTGTGTTTTTAAAATAAAATAAAACATTGCGAGTCACAACCCTTTTTTTGGAAAAAAATAATATTATTTAAAATGAGTGGTGTGCAGCAAAGAAAAAAACAGAAAGGTAAAGCTTTAAATATCTTTTTTCCCTTCTTTTAATAATTTCAATGTGGGGGGGTGACAAGAAATTTTCCACACCGGGTACCGCCTAACCTTGCTACACCACTGCATGTAGATATTTTGCAGTTAGTATCAGTAACTGAAATTGTGGGTGAGGAACTTATAGACCTTCACTCATACCGTGTGGAGCTCTCAAGCGCTTTATTCCACATCCCTTTACTATTAATGCTGTTATCTGTATATCTTGCGTGCCCTGGTGTTAGTTCTTTTAAATGCTGAATTGCATCTTGAGATCTTGTTCCAATATTATTTTAGTCTTCTGTTGTTAGCTTGTGAGGAGCTTCCTCATCAAATCCCTATTATTCTTTGATTCTCTATGAGATTTTGGGCAGTTCTGTAACCAATATTCTCTTCCCTTTGATTTCCTTCCCACTATTACTATCCAGACCCCTGATATGTGGCAAACCCCAAGCCCTCTTTCTTAAGTTTTTATAATATGTTTGAATGGTTGGGGGAGGATTGGGGGTAACCAACTTCTTTTTCGCTTATTGTATATTTGTATTTACTTATTTGTGGGAGGCGTTAAACACTCCATACCCTGCTACCCTATACCCTATAATTAATATTATTTATACATATATATTCACAAAATCCTGTATATATATATATATAAATATATATATTCACTGAAAAAAGCAAAGGTTACAGGGACGTTATAGTTAGGTTCAGAATTTCAGACACAAAACCATAGAAATTCAACAGTTAGAGTTAGAGTTATCTCAGGTAACTATAACTCATGCTCTAAGGTAACTATTACTCGCACCCCTGCACATTTACCCTGAGCGGTCTCACAACATCCCTCCTCCTTGCCATGTGTTTATGGCCAGTTCTCTGTGGGGACCACAATAAATCGAAGGTTACATGTATTCATTACACATGTGCCTAACAGCCTCTTGCCCATTAACCTGAGGAAGGTCGAAAAGCAAATTCTATGCCAAGACTTAAAGCTTTTTTCTTGGGACTCGGCTGAGTCCCGAATCCCAACATGGCTGCCAGCACTGCCTGGTTAAAGTGCTGGCAGCCAATAAGATCTCACTATGAGATCTGTGCTCAGGCTCCACCCAGATATCTATATTTCATTTATTTTAATAACTCCAAAACTTACGAACAGATTTACACCAAATTACCAAAAGGGCTCTTTCTGGAACAAAATCTAGCTTTCTTCAAATTTGGTGTAATTCCGTCCAGCAGTTCGGGCTAGAGTCATGTCTAAAATCCCTACGGGAAATTCCATGTGGAAAATGGGTTTTCCCCCCCCCCCGCATTGATAAATCACCTTGAAACTTTACACACAGCAGCCGAAGTAAGATGTGCATTAGATTCATCAAATTGTGCCAAAGTTATTAGCAAAACAAAAAACGCTTTTTACATGGAAACTACCTACTCTGGTGACCATCAGTTAGGCAAAATCTACATATATATATATATATATATATATATATATATATATATATATATATATATATATATATATATATTTATATTACACTATGGGTGTAGTCATGAGCATTGCATTTGGTATGTGAGTTTTGGTTTGCATGGCTTTTGTACAAGTTATTTCAGTGGTTGTTCATCTGTGTTTGTAAATGAATGTACATCTATAGCTATATCTTTATATCCAAATATATATATGTACCAATAGATATATCTATAAAGCTTTAGATATAGAGATATGTACATGTACTTATATATATATATAGCTTTAGAAATAAAGAAATGGATATAGGTGTAGTAAAGTACAGTTATGGTTATGAATTTAGAACTGAAAATCACTGAAATCCACAAGTTGTGGTTGGCTTTGCAATCCGTATTTGCACAACAGCCATGTAAATCAAAACTCACACACCAAATGTAATGCTCATGACCATGCCTGTGGTGTCACAAATGCACTTACAAATTATGTAAGCAATATAATAGATGGGATCACATATTTTCTTACTGGTAACACTATGAAAGAGACTACTATGAACGTAGTATTATTTATTGGCTTGACTATTTATTGTTAATTACATTGTGCTCTATATGTTATTATTGGTGTTAATCTTCTGAGACCTCAGAGTCCACAAAAACAACAGTAAAATCTATTTTTCTTTTTTTGGTTTTAAACCTAATGATTCAGAAAAGGGGGTGGTGATGGATCAAGCCCTGATCTTTGGACTGGGTAAGAATGGTCTGCTTAATTCAGACACTCTGTTCATCACCACCCCCTTTTCTGAATCGTTTTTGGCCACTATAGGTGTGGCAGGGTATACTCAGACATGAGTCCCTTGCTCACTGCACCATCAGGATTCAAGCAAGCCGGGCCGACGACGGCTGAAATGCCAGAAACCGGTCCCCGGAAGCTTGTCTCCTTTCTGGTGAAGAATTGGCTTGGTAGTTTAGTCTGCCCTGTTCCCATGATGCACTGGGCCAGGGACAGACTGATTTGCATATAGCCGGGTTCTGAGCTGGGATGGTGCAGTGAGCTAGATAACGGTGATGGATCAAGCCCTGATCTTTGGACTGGGTAAGAGTGGTCTGCTTAATTCAGACACTCTGTTCATCACCACCCCCTTTTCTGAATCTTTTTTGGCCACTATAGGTGTGGCAGGGTATACTCAGACATGAGTCCCTTGCTCAGTGCACCATCAGGATTCAAGCAAGCCGGGCCGACGACGGCTGAAATGCCAGAAACCGGTCCCCGGAAGCTTGTCTCCTTTCTGGTGAAGAATTGGCTTCGTAGTTTAGTCTGCCCTGTTCCCATGATGCACTGGGCCAGGGACAGACTGATTTGCATATAGCCAGGCTCTGAGCTGGGATGGTGCAGTGAGCTAAATAACGGTGATGGATCAAGCCCTGATCTTTGGACTGGGTAAGAGTGGTCTGCTTAATTCAGACACTCTGTTCATCACCACCCCCTTTTCTGAATCGTTTTTGGCCACTATAGGTGTGGCAGGGTATACTCAGACATGAGTCCCTTGCTCACTGCACCATCAGGATTCAAGCAAGCCGGGCCGACGACGGCTGAAATGCCAAAAACCGGTCCCCGGAAGCTTGTCTCCTTTCTGGTGAAGAATTGGCTTGGTAGTTTAGTCTGCCCTGTTCCCATGATGCACTGGGCCAGGGACAGACTGATTTGCATATAGCCAGGTTCTGAGCTGGGATGGTGCAGTGAGCTAAATAACGGTGATGGATCAAGCCCTGATCTTTGGACTGGGTAAGAGTGGTCTGCTTAATTCAGACACTCTGTTCATCACCACCCCCTTTTCTGAATCGTTTTTGGCCACTATAGGTGTGGCAGGCTATACTCAGACATGAGTCCCTTGCTCACTGCACCATCAGGATTCAAGCAAGCCGTGCCGACGACGGCTGAAATGCCAGAAACCTGTCCCCAGAAGCTTGTCTCCTTTCTGGTGAAGAATTGGCTTGGTAGTTTAGTCTGCCCTGTTCCCATGATGCACTGGGCCAGGGACAGACTGATTTGCATATAGCGAGGTTCTGAGCTGGGATGGTGCAGTGAGCTAAATAACGGTGATGGATCAAGCCCTGATCTTTGGACTGGGTAAGAGTGGTCTGCTTAATTCAGACACTCTGTTCATCACCACCCCCTTTTCTGAATCGTTTTTGGCCACTATAGGTGTGGCAGGGTATACTCAGACATGAGTCCCTTGCTTACTGCACCATCAGGATTCAAGCAAGCCGGGCCGACGACGGCTGAAATGCCAGAAACCGGTCCCCGGAAGCTTGTCTCCTTTCTGGTAAACAATTGGCTTGGTAGTTTAGTCTGCCCTGTTCCCATGATGCACTGGGCCAGGGACAGACTGATTTGCATATAGCCAGGTTCTGAGCTGGGATGGTGCAGTGAGCTAAATAACGGTGATGGATCAAGCCCTGATCTTTGGACTGGGTAAGAGTGGTCTGCTTAATTCAGACACTCTGTTCATTACCACCCCCTTTTCTGAATCGTTTTTGGCCACTATAGGTGTGGCAGGGTATACTCAGACATGAGTCCCTTGCTCACTGCACCATCAGGATTCAAGCAAGCCGGGCCGATGACGGCTGAAATGCCAGAAACTGGTCCCCGGAAGCTTGTCTCCTTTCTGGTGAAGAATTGGCTTGGTAGATTAGTCTGCCCTGTTCCCATGATGCACTGGGCCAGGGACAGACTGATTTGCATATAGCCAGGTTCTGAGCTGGAATGGTGCAGTGAGCTAAATAACGGTGATGGATCAAGCCCTGATCTTTGGACTGGGTAAGAGTGGTCTGCTTAATTCAGACACTCTGTTCATCACCACCCCCTTTTCTGAATTGTTTTAAACCTAGGCAGCCCTTTGGCTTCCTCACCTGAGTCGGGAGGTCAGGCAACGTTTCTCCTGCCCCCATAAAGCTCCTTCATGTTTGTTTTCAGCACATAGGGACTAGGTCTCTGTGCCGTGTATTAGTGACTGCAACATGTTTCTTCTAGTTGTGCCCAGCCAATCACAGAGCTTCAGGTCCGGGGACATGAAATGGATGATGCAAGAAAATGCTTCACTGTCCAATCAAAGTTGAATATTTTTTTAAGGTTACACCCATGGATGATCCATGAAACCAGGTTAGCAGATCATGTACAAACCCGCTGTACAGGTATCTCTAGCCATTTAGTCATTTTTTTCTTTTTAGGTCGAGCAGCGTAGTCTGCTCGAGACCTTATGTTGCCCGTATCTGGGAATGTGGACAGCAATGTGCCACGCTCTTTTCCTTTCCAGTTTTCACCGCGGGAGCGCGCCTCTCAGACGCGCTTGCGCAGACACACACACAGCCCCTGCTTTTGCTTGGCTTGCATGCAAACACGGCGCACACACACACAGCCAGCCCCCACCCCCTGCACACACACAGGCGCGCGTGCATATACACACGCTGCCCCCCCTGCACACACACATACAGACACGCACACACAGACACGCACGCATACACACGCGCGCATACACCCGCGCAGCCCCCAACCCCCCCTGCACACACACACACACAGACACACACCCCCGCCCCCCCTTACAACTAAGCCCTACTCACCGCATCGCCGCCACTCCTGACTTCGGTAGCCACCGCGGGGCTCTCCCTCAGGCATGGGAGCCCCGCCCGCGTCACCAATGCTGCTCTCTGACACTCCGTGGATGCGGGCGGGGCTTCACGCAGAAGGCGGAAGTCCCGCCCCACGACCGGCTTCACGCTGCCGAACTTCCGGTTGCTAGGTTTTGTAGCGCGCCTATCCTGTGGTCCATGTTTCGGTGCCTAGCCACAAAAGCGTAGGTAGTTTTATAGTTACTTCTTGTTTATTTAGTTATTTATTTAATGCGTTTTTATATAGCGCGGACTTTACCCGAAGGCGTCAGAATGCTTCACAATAGGAACAGAACTGATACTTGTTTTACTACTTGCTACTACTTTTCCTTGGTGAACACGTCGCCAGAAGCGCATGCCTTTGAAAAGAATTCCCCACTTCCCAGTCCCTCCACTGTGCTCTGACAGTGATCGTAAGATAGCTCAGCGGGCTGTGCGCCTGCCAGGGTAATCCAAGTCAGAGATTGTTGGATTTCCAGCTGGCTCTGCTCAGTAGTTCAGACTTCTAGTCTTCACAGGTACCTGAAATGGTAATGCATTATTAGCAAGCACTTGAGCCCACTTTAGTTTGTTGTGATTTAGCCGTGCATGAATAGTGATGGTGTGCGGAATGTGCGTGTTGATGCTACGCACAGTGCAGGGCCCCTGCCTGCTTGGAGTATCACAGCGCCTCCTCTTGGCCATAGGAAGGCTCTTGTGTCGTGCTGCTTGTTACATTTCCGTTGGGCAAGCGAGGTGAACACGAAGGACAGGCTGTTCGCTCACGGGCCACTCCCCACCAACTGCTTAGAACTCTACAGAGGAGCTGTGCAAGTGGAAAGCAGTTCGAACGGTGTGCTCTTGTGCAAAGGAAGAAATGCTCCGACAGCCCGTGTCTGGAAGACCATTAGGACAGGGGCGGAGTCAGACACTTGTCAGGCGAATCCCTGGTGCCTTGTATCAGAACCCCCACGCACATGCCAACAGTTATTGCCGAAGCCTTGGCGAAGAAAGAGTGTGCCCCAGTGGCAGACTGAGTTCAAGTCTGCGATCGCTCTCCTTTTCTCTCTCTGAGTTTCTCTCTCTTTCTGACTGTCACTCTCTTTTTCTTGTCTATCTCCACTTTTGTTTCTCTTTTTGCCCCTCTATAGTTTCTCTATCTCTTTTGCCCCTCCACTGTCCCCTCGCTTTCTTTCTCTCTCTCTCTTGCCCCTTCTCACCATTTTATCTAACTCTCTCTCTTGATCTTTCTATTACTCACAACCTCTCTTTCTTGCTAGCTCTTCTCCATTCTCTCTTTCTAAATCTCTGCCCTCTACTTTCTCCCATCCGCACAAACAGACCGATGCGCTAAAGGCCAATAAACTAGATTTATTAAGATGTACTTGCATTTTCTTTAATTCGACAGAATCTAGCCTATGAGCTCCTCATTTACATGAAGTACGAGCGCCGGATTTTATTCCACTGGAAAACTGTTATGGCAGCGGGTTTCAGTGGACATAAATCAAATGCAATGCGTCCTGTCCTGTGCAGAAGCGGTCGCTCCCCTCACCTCCTCTCCTCCTGGTATCGTGCTGATTGCGCTTTGTGCCTCATAATTGTTTTTGCAATCCTTTTGTGTTGCGCTTTCAATCGCTCGCCACTGCTAATCACTCGCTCTACTGCTGGGCATTACTTTGTATTGTAAATCGATTTTTCTGTGTGTAATATTGCTCGCCTGCTGCTGAGTGCGTAGCGCTATACCACTGCTGCCTTGACATTAAAATCACCCATAGCGCTCTATTGCTTAAACAGTTCCTTTACTTTGTGCCCAATCTCACCCTGCTTCGCTGTATTTGTTATTGTTACTGCCATTTTGTTTGTTGTGCCGTCCCAGACCGTCCCTCCACCTCGCTCCCGCCTCCCAGCTGCCCCTCCCACCCACTGAGATTACAGGTTGCCCTCGTCCTCGTGGAGAGCTGTGACCATCCTGTCCTGTGCAGAAGCGGTCACTCCCCTCACCTCCTCCCCTCCTGGTATCGTGCTGATTGCGCTTTGTGCCTCATAATTGTTTATGCAATCCTTTTGTGTTGCGCTTTCAATCGCTCGCCACTGCTAATCACTCGCTCTACTGCTGGGCATTACTTTGTATTGTAAATCGATTTTTCTGTGTGTAATATTGCTCGCCTGCTGCTGAGTGCGTAGCGCTATACCACTGCTGCCTTGACATTAAAATCACCCATAGCGCTCCATTGCTGAAACAGTGTCTTTACTTTGTGCCCAATCTCACCCTGCTTCGCTGTATTTGTTATTGTTACTGCCATTTTGTTTGTTGTGCCGTCCCAGACCGTCCCTTCACCTCGCTCCTGCCTCCCAGCTGCCCCTCCCACCCACTGAGACTACAGGCTGCCCTCGTCCTCGTGGAGAGCTGTGACCATCCTGTCCTGTGCAGAAGTGGTCACTCCCCTCACCTCCTCCCCTCCTGGTATCGTGCTGATTGCGCTTTGTGCCTCATAATTGTTTATGCAATCCTTTTGTGTTGCGCTTTCAATCGCTCGCCACTGCTAATCACTCGCTCTACTGCTGGGCATTACTTTGTATTGTAAATCGATTTTTCTGTGTGTAATATTGCTCGCCTGCTGCTGAGTGCGTAGCGCTATACCACTGCTGCCTTGACATAAAAATCACCCATAGCGCTCCATTGCTGAAACAGTTCCTTTACTTTGTGCCCAATCTCACCCTGCTTCGCTGTATTTGTTATTGTTACTGCCATTTTGTTTGTTGTACCGTCCCAGACCGTCCCTCCACCTCGCTCCCGCCTCCCAGCTGCCCCTCCCACGCTCCGCCCCCCTCCACTCTCCATTTAGGACAGATGAACCAACGTGCTGCGTCCACGCACAGCGGTCACGCCGAAGGTGCGCCAAAGGTAAGCCTGTCTACGCCCGTCCGCGCCTGGACCGCGCCCGGTGCCGGTCCCCGTAACACCCACCCCTCGCGCATTACGTACGAAGCCACCACCCTCTGCACTCAACCCCGGCCGCCTCCAAAACTGCTACCAAGCCACTCCTGGACACACCCATGGTCCCTTCGCCTGCCACTCCTGCAAGTTTGACTGCACCAAGACCCACACCAACCCCACTAACGCCAAACAAAGCTCCGACACTAACCACCTGAAGTGCATCCTACTCAACACCCGCTCGGTTCACAGCCACGCCATTGCTCTCTGGAACTTACTCGACACTACATTGCCGGACGTCGCCTTTCTCACAGAAACCTGGATGAACGCCTCATAAGCGCCTGACATCGCTACAGCCATCCCTGACGGATACAAGATTATACGTAAGGACCGCAGCAACCAAACAGGAGGAGGCATCGCCATCGTCCATAAGAACACCATCCGCATCACGACCTGCTCCGACGACGCCCTCGCAAATGCCGAACACCTTCACTTCCAGATCCACACAGACCCCAAGACAACTCTCAGAGGCACCCTCATCTACAGGCCACCAGGACCCCGCACACAATTCTGCGAAGATATCACTGACTTCATCAGCCCACACACCCTCCCCTTCAAGAACTACATTCTACTAGGAGACCTTAACTTCCACTTGGAAAGGACCAACGACAGCAACACCACCACCCTTTTGGACAACCTCGCCAATCTCGGACTTAAACAACTTGTTGACACCCCTACGCATTGTGCCGGATACACACTCGACCCAATCTTCACCTCCAGCAAATACATCTCCTTCTCTCACACCTCAGCGCTACACTGGACAGACCACAGCTGCGTCCACTTCAACTACAAGAAAACCACAACCCACAACAACCTAAAACCAATTCCCCGCAGAAAATGGAACAAAATTACCACGGACCAGCTCTTCACATCGCTTCTCCATAACACCCCCTCAAAATCATCGGACCCAAACGTCTCAGCCACCTACCTCACACAATGGATCACTCACAGCGCTGACGAACTAGCACCCTTGAAAAAACACCAAATCAAACAAGGAAGCAAGAAAGCCCCTTGGTTCAACGATGAACTTAAGCAATCCAAGAAGTCCTGCCGCACACTTGAGAAATCCTGGAGAAAAACCCCAACCACTGAAAACCTAACCACGTTCAAGAACGCCATCCGCAAACACCACCAACTGATCCGCTCCACCAAAAAAGCAGCTTTCAAGGTCCGACTTGACAACAACTCCCACAACAGCAAAGAATTATTCAACATCGTCAAAGAATTCACCAACCCCACCGCCGGCACCAACGACATCACTCCCTCCCAAGACCTCTGCGACTCCCTAGCCTCTTTCTTTCACAACAAAATCGCAGACATACACAACAGTTCCGAAAACAAGCCCGGAAATCAGCCCACCCCACTCACACCCGAAGATAAACTCCCCCCCAACATCCTTTGTGCCTGGACCCCAGTCACCACTGAAGACACCATCCGCTTGATGAACTCCATCCATTCTGGATCACCTACCGACTCCATTATATCATCCCATCTCCGAGACGTCATCAACTGCTCCCTCAACTCCGCTACCTTCCCGGAAAGCTGGAAACATGCCGAACTCAGCGCCCTCCTGAAAAAACCCACAGCAGACCCCACTGACCTTAAGAACTACCGCCCCATCTCACTCCTTCCTTTCCCCGCCAAAGTCATGGAGAAAGCCGTCAACAATCAATTTACCGCCTTCCTCGAATCCAACAAATCCCTCGACCCATCACAATCCGGGTTCCGAGCCAAACACAGCACCCAAACCGCACTCATCGCAGCAACCGCTGACATTCGAACACTACTGGACAACGGAGAAACAGCTGCCCTCATCCTACTTGACCTCTCCACAGCCTTCGACACAGTCTGTCACAGCACCCTTATACAACGCCTCAGCAATGTTGAAATTCAAGGAAGAGCACTGGACTGGATCACCTCGTTCCTCGCCGGAAGAACTCAAAGAGTCCGCCTACCCCCCTTCAGATCAGAAGCCACCGAAGTCATCTGCGGCGTACCTCAAGGTTCCTCACTCAGCCCCACCCTCTTCAACGTTTACATGAGCCCCCTCGCTTCCATCGCACGACAACACAACCTCAACATCATCTCCTACGCAGACGATACCCAACTGATCCTCTCCCTCACCAAAGACCCAAACACCGCCAAAACCAACCTACACGAAGGAATGAAGGAAGTAGCCGAATGGATGAAGAACAGCCGCCTTAAACTGAACTCGGACAAAACTGAAGTCCTCATCCTAGGATCTTCACCCTCCGCTTGGGATGACTCATGGTGGCCACCGGCCCTGGGAAATGCACCCACCCCCACAGACCACGCACGTAACCTGGGCTTCATCCTGGACTCCTCCCTCTCGATGACCAGACAAGTCAACGCCGTCTCTTCATCATGTTTCAACATCCTACGTATGCTAAAAAAAATCTTCCGTTGGATCCCCACCTAAACGAGAAAGACTGTCACTAACGCTCTGGTCACAAGCCGTCTGGACTATGGTAACACCCTGTACGCCGGAACAAAAGCAAAGCTACAGAAAAAACTCCAACGCATCCAAAACGCATCTGCTAGACTCATTCTAGACGCCCCCCGCCAAGCTCACATTTCCGGTCACCTGAAAGAACTCCACTGGCTCCCCGTCAACAAGAGAATAACGTTCCGTCTCCTCACCCACGCACACAAGACACTCTACGACCTTGGACCTGAATGCCTCAACACGTGCCTGTCCTTTTACACCCCCACCCTCCAACTTCGATCGACCAATCAAGCCCTCGCCGTAATCCCACGTATCCATAGATCCACCATGGGTGGAAGATCCTTTTCCTACTTAGCGGCCAAAACCTGGAACTCTCTCCCTGCCTACCTCCGCCTTACCCAGAACCACCTCTCATTCAGAAAACAATTAAAAACCTGGATATTCGATGAGTGAGCACCCTCCTTCCCCCAAGCGCCTTGAGAACCTCTGGGTGAATAGTGCGCTATATAAATACAGACCTTGAACTTGAACTTGTTGCAGTTTTGTCCTGCTTGAGCGGACTTTGAAGCAGAGTTAAAAGTATTATGCCTCACAAACTGCACTCCCTGGCAGTAGCTGCGCCTCCTACATTTGAGTGACAGGTTTGCAAAATTACGTGATATTCCCCTTGATAAGGAGGAGTCAGATTGGGCAAAGCACTGTGGATGAAGGAAATGGACTCATGAGTGAGGCTTTGTTATTGTTTATTGCTGAACCATAAACTTTTGAAAAATGTCCAAAACATATCATTCTGTGACGAACGCTGGACCGGTATTAGCTACTATAGAATTTAACACAAGTTAGTGCACCCGGAACCAATCCAGTGTGACACGCCGGTTACCAGGACGTGCTGGAGGTCTTATGAACCTTGTAGATGGATCTGGAAGTCTGCACAGAGATGGACCATTGACAAAGGTGAGTGTTGGTTGCATTAGCATAACTCCAATTCTCTCTCTCTCTCTCTCTCTCTCTCTCTCTCTCTGTCTCTCTCTCTCTCTTTCTCTCTCTCACTCTCTCTCTCTCTCTCTCACTCTCTCTCTCTCTTCCCCTTCCCTCTCTCTCTCTCTTCCCCTCCCTCTCTCCCTCTCTCTCTCTCTTCCCCTCCCTCTTCTCTCTCTCTCTCTCTCTCTCTCTCTCTCTCCTCCCCTTCCTCTCTCTCTCTCTCCTCCCCTCCCCCCCCCAGCACGAAATACAGTACCACTGTGATCACAAAATTCTTAAGCACCCTGCAACACTGGGGATTTACAGGAATCCAAACACCAGCGTAAAGTGCTCGAACAACGATGACGTCTGTCTTATAAATGTCACAAAAAGATGTTAATATTTCACTTCTGTTCTTGGATTTGCGTGAAAATACAACACATATTGCATTACAAAAGCTATAGGTGTCACATTTGTGAAAGTTAAAACTATTGGCATTGTAAATGACAAAGCTATTAATTTCGCTATTTTTAAAACCAACACATAAATAAAAAATATGTCATTTACAATACCAATAGCTCAAACTTTCCTAATGCGAGACCTATTGCATTGCAAATGCTTGTTTAAAGTGCAATACAAATCTATGGGAAATAAAATAGAAAATATCCCTTTAAAAAAAACCTTTTTTCTTGTTCCCCTCCATTGACAGATCTGCGCCTACCATGCCATGCCATACCCACACCCACATTGGATTAAAAAACATTTGTTAGGTTTTGTGCACATTTGTTAAACCATAACTACAGAGCCACTATCACCACCGCTGTATAAGTACATCACTTCAACCCAATACTCCACCGACATACTGACCTGTCCAAAACTGTGACCTCCAAAACTAGTGGGTCCAAAATTGTGGAAAACCTGAAATAATGTCTTTGGAATTTTTAAATCCAAAAATATAGTGGTGCACCAAATACTGGACCAGCTCCCAACATTCCAATAATGACACCACAGGCACTTCAGCAGTAGAGGGTCACCGGAACATTGTGCACTATAGGATTTACACAGACATCTGACAAGACAAAAAAAGGAAAAATAACTCTGGAAATGGCAACTCTCACTAAGAAGTCCATGCTGCAAGACTTTCTATGCCTAACTATGACTTTCTAACCATCCGACATTGAGACACTATCAAGTGTACCAGAGCTGCCCGTGCTATGGCAGTTAATCCAATGCAAGCACTTGAATTGTTGCCTGCACTAGTGGTACATTTCCTCACACATTTGCCCAGATATCAGAAAAAAAGATGTTCAACTATGAGAAATGTAATTGAAGGACCACAGATTTCAGAAGGCGGTGCGATGTGCAATCTCAAAGCCCGCCGAAAGGACAGCAAGGTATCCGTCTGTTTTGAAGAAAATGAGCGACACAAAAATCCTCATGCAAAAAGAAATTCAACAATATGAATACGAAAAGCTTTTAGCAACACTTATAAACCCATGAGGCATGCTTATAAAGAAGTCTCATACAGTGCTACATTTTTATTTTCATAGGCTTCTAAGTTTAAGCTATGACTTTTGGTTGGCATGCCATTTTGAAGTCTTTTACAATATTGTAAAATGCTCCAGGGCCTTTTCCCTTTTGTCCATGCTGTATAAAACTTGGAAAAGAAAAACATAACAAATAAACACCCACACATTTCCGTCCTCCCACTCACTAGCATTTAGAAGCTCAGGGCGGGGATGTGAGGAGATGGAGACAGAATTTCTTTTCAGTCAAACACACAGATCCTTTCTACTGTTCTCTGTGCAGCTGTGTGCTAATTTGACAGGACAAGCTGTAGGATTTTTATTTATTTTTTAATCTGTTATAGGACGAGCCTAGCTCCAATGAGAAGTTAAGATAAAATATACAGAACATCTTTTGGCAGGAATCGCCTCTTAAACATGAAGTGCAACAAATAAAAGTGAGAGAGACAGTGTGGGTGGTGGGGATGGTTGAAACCAGATTATATAACCACAGTCTGACAGGGTGCAAGAACAGGCAATTGGCCTTGTCACAAAGAAATGACGCAACGCAGAGGTGCAAGCATTTTAGCAGCGCCACGCTGCGTCATTTAATAAACGCAGGGATGCATCATATTCACAAGAATGCGGTGCTCCCCTGTGTTTTCCCTTGCGCCGATGCTAAAAAAGCTGCCTTGCACCAATGCAGGCAACCTTGCGCCATGGAGCAAGGGTACCTGCGTTGCAGGGATGACTGTTTATGTGCACATAAACAATCATGAAAGGCGATTGGCTCCTTCTAAGTGTGCTGCAGAATACAGCACACATAGAAGAGCAAAAAACGGGGAGAAATAAAAGTATTTCTCCTCGTTGCGCCACTCTAACAACTGTTTTTCAGTAGTATTCGTTTTTGGCACTGCCTCAGATTTACAGATCTTTGTAAATCTGGGGCAGCGTTAAAAAGAAATGGGTGTTGCGGTGGAACGCCCACAGCAACACCCATTGCATGCCCCTTTCACACAGATACCTGCGTGAAAGGGTACGATATTTACAAAGCAGCGTTAAGCCACACCAAGTGGCTAAGCGCTGCTTTGGTAAATATGTAGCAAGACATTGCACCACCGGAGCGTACCCTTGTACATATGACCCACACTGCTCCTCTTGTTAACCGTTTGTGGCACAGGGAGATGCCTGAAAGCACCTGAAATTTGGTCAAATGGCATATGTTTTCAGGACGAGAGATTAGAAATTAAGGGCCATATGTACAAAGCAATTATCCGGTCACAAACAGGCCGAATCGCAGAATCGGCCTTCATGCAACCACAAGGATGCTTTTGGAGATGTAAAAAGTCCAAATTGCGATGTGGTAACTTGTTACCGAATCACAATTTGTCTTTTAGAATTTGGAAGAGGCTTCCAAATACCAAATCGCATTGGCATGTCCAATGTTTTGTGACTGAAATGCGGTTGCAAACCAATCGCATTTTACCACCAACTCAAAGTTGGTGGTAATCCTTTTTCAAATTGGAAGGGGTCCCATTGGACACCTTCCCCTTTGTGAATCAGGGGAAAACATTTTTAAGAGCAGGCAGTGGTTCCAAGGACAACTGCTTGCTCTTAAAAAAATTAAACAAAATGTTTCATTTTTCATTGTTGAAACGCATTCGTTTTTTTTTTTTTAAGGAAAACGGGTTCCATTTCAACAAAAAAAAACTTTATTAAAATGCCTTCAGAGACATGGTGGTCTGCAGGCCACCCTCACTGTGATTTCTAATGGGTCGCAAACTGCGACCTACCTCATCAATATTCATGAGGTAGGTTGATTTGCGACCCACTAGGAATCGCAAGTATGAAACAAAACATTTCTTACATAAAGAATAGCGATTTCCAAATAACGTTTCGGATGGAATCACTATTTGGAAATCACTATTCCTAGTCTATGTAAGTCTGACCCTCAGCCACTAGAAATATTGCAGACATAATTCTAAACACAGTGCATGTATAAATGAGATAAAGTACACCCTGCTTTAAATTATAAGGCTATACAGAGGAGTTGTGTCAATATACATAGGAACGAGGCTGAAGGCCCAGCTCCAGTATAAGGTCTTGGAACTTCAAGCTGACTTGCAATATCCTTATAATGTATTGCAGGGGATACTTTATTCCTTATAATGTATGGTCTCACCATCACCCTTTCCATAAATTGTTTCAGTCCTAGATGTGTTGCTCTTTCATATCAAAGACAGGATGCTTGCAGACATAAAGAATAAAAGTAGAATCTGAAATGCAAAATTAAACACACCAAAAGAAGTTAGATGTTTGTTGCAAGAAGAAACTAGAATCAATTCCTATAAATTACTTAAAGCGTGCAAAAAATAAACATGTTGCCATAAATATATCTTTCCCGTTCATCACTGCTCATTTAGAAATACAGATCAGAAGAAGGTCAAGCTCATTAGGCTTCCTTTTCATTATTTAAACTAAAGCTTTAATTATGCTTCATGTCCTAGATTTCACCCTGACTGCTTGCTCTGGCAGCAGGCATTATGATGTCAGAACTCAACTGTAATAATTTATTACAGTTAATCAGCTACAAAGTTTCTTTATTTCAGTGACTAGAGACATCATAGGTGGCTTGTAATAAGGGAATTAGAGACAAGCTTATATACAGAGAATGCAAGCTCCCATATACTATAGATACCACCTGAACTGGGTGCTGCGCCTTGTCCTTATGAGTGACAGGTCTATGATGTGGAGGGAGAGCAAGGGCAAGCCAGCATAATGCAATGACTAATCCTCTCGAATACAATCTAATTTCAGCCTTCCTTCCTATCAACAGAACTATGCCCTTGTTTCAGGCCTTCTCATATCCTTTGAGGGTTTTAAGGTGCACATTTATTCTGGGAAACAACTGTAGTGATCACTAGGTATGTCAACTTCATTCATCAGGTTTGTATGGAAGCTCTCTATCGCCATTATACTTTTCTAGTGCCTAAGTGCTCAAGTGTAGCATCCATATATAGCATTCTGAATATGCCTAGGAGCCTCACACAGGGCAGGACACCAAACACTTCCATTTTAAGGTAGCCTTCTAATCATTCATGCATTCTCTGGATGAGAACCAACTGGACCATGCATTAAAAAAAGCAATAAAAGACCAAATTAGTGATAGAAGTGCCCTATATAAATGCCATTGACATGAGATGGTCGAACTATGTAGGCGTTGACAAAACTGGATAATTTAACAGCAGAAGCTAGTATAGAATTCTTATTTAGGAGGATCACCATCATATGGGGCCTAGGGCTGCTACTCTTATGATATAGTAGAAACAATCTTGTATTTACACTAGGAGTTAGTAGAAGAGCAGAAGTCTGTTTCTTTCCGAAAACATAAATGACTGCACATTTCCTTACATGAAGCAGGCCAGCAGATCTTCAGCGTCTTCTTTAACCTTTCCCGCTACTCTTGACCCTAGGTATAGCCATATAAATTTTTCTGTACCAGAGCAGGACGTGACTTGTTGTAGAACACCTTGCTGGGTGTAGGCCTGTCCTCTGTCCTACCCAAAGGATTTATTTAAAAAAAAAGACCTGCTCCACCACTCAGGGTCTACTTTGACCAAAAAGGGCATTACAAATATAGAAGAGTACTTAACGTCTGCTATAGGTTTGGGGTGTTATTCTAAATTCTCTTAGAGCCTGAGAAAATGTAAGGTTTCTACAGGTTTTCAACAAAAATCTGCACATATTTCTGTTAGCCAATTTTTATTTTTTACCACAGCGACTGTTGAAAAGGAACAGTCCTCTGCATGGTAAAGGACACATACCTCTGCCCTGAGGGTCTATCTGTACTGTTGTCTTGATCCCTAATGCTGATTTTTGTTGTCATAGGCAAACATGGATCATGCATGTGCACCATGTCATAGGCCTGACTCACAGATTGCAGTCTTGTTGGACCAGGAGGGGCACCCAAAGCGCTACCCTCATAGTGGTAAAAGGCTTGTGCCTTCACCAAGGGTTAAGGAGCAGGAGCGCAGTGGTGGCAGCAGCCGTGTATTGATCAGTAGGAGTGAACAGGTCCTTTTTACCCCGTATCACTGAAGTGAGGCCTACAGGCTCACTCACATTTTTTAAATCACCTTTTTTAAAGTTCCGATTCTGTGTGCTTAACTCACCCTTGCCCTACATCAGTTAAATGTAAAGGGCTGCACTGTACATGAATGGATATATGTGTTTCTGGGAAGGGTATAGCATGGGAATACAGCAGTTCTGTACAGTACATGCATGATTAGTGCCTGTACACAGTGTATGTATGCCTGTGAGTAATGCATTACATGGGAGATGTTGTGCTGTGCATTGCATGCACAATGAGAGCATTTGCTGTGTGTATGTGGGCTTGCAAGAAGTACCATGCATGAAAGGTGAAGTGTTGTGTAGCACATGCAAAGCTAGTGTGTGTGTGCTGGCAGTGTCTATGTTTGCAAATAGCACACAATGGCACAATACAGAAAGGGTACAGTGCTGAGCAGTGCACGCAGAATGATTGTGTCCTGGATATATGTGCGCCGGGGTGGCACAAAACATGGAGGCGACAGTACTGTGTGCTGTGTATGTACACTAAGGATAAAGTGTGCCTGCAATGGACATTACAGGGAGAACCATGAATTCCTTTTTGGGAAGGCCAGGACTGCTTGGTGAAGACATGAGGAGTAAAGGAATCTCTCCAGACATATTTGTGTATTGCTGTATTCCTGTGAGCTGGGTGGGACACAGTGGAGTAAGGGAGAGAGAGAGAGACTCCCCCATATACTTCAAAAGAGTGCTTGTTGATATAGTGATAGATCAGAAGGAGGGGTCTGGACACACATCTGGAAGGACATGGGTCTGATAAGGGAATCATAAAGAGTAGGGCTGGGAGCCCCGCACTGATGGAATCTGGGAGCATCTACTGCTCTGACTCTGTCCTGAGCCCCCTATTCTTTTCTCTGTATACCTTCTGAGAGCCTCCTTTCTTGACTTTCTTGCCACTTCGATGCAGACGATTCCAAAGTCTTTAGCATCTTCCCCATTTTTCTCTTCTCTTGGCTACTCATCAAGGTGCCTGCCAAATGTCCAGCCCTGGGTGTCCACTCACTACCTTGACCTCAGCCCAGATCTTTTTCTTTCCTGAAACCTCTGTCTATGTCTAACTTCTTCCTCCTAACTATCTCTTTTTATCTTCTTTGACTTGTAATCTTGGTGTTAACTTTCATTCTACTGTCTCCTTTTCTAAGCATGTTTGCTGTGAAGCTTATTCACGCAATTCCAATGATCTAATCAGCTTACAACCAGACTCTTTCTTACTTTCAAAGCTATTAAAAATCTGATAACTACTCTTACTTTCTCTTGCCTTGAATGCCGCTCCTCCCTTTTTCCCAACCACTTGGGAATACTCTTGACCCTCTTTGCTCTGTTTTGCATCATACTGACCCTTTTTCACTCTGCTTCTCTTCTATGGCTACCATTTCAATCTCGATTTCAGTTTTGCTTTCTGTGAATTATCAGTAAGTACCTTAAGGGGCGTTACCCTCCCTACCTTTCTTCCATCAGTGCTTCCCGCATGAGCTTCTTTCTGCCTCCTAATTTCTCCTCACATGACTCCTTCCTACCTTCACTCAGTCTTGCTCCTGATAAGTCTCCTAAACACTGGAAGGCTCTCTTTACTTTCAATTAATTTGGTCCCTATTTCAAGATTTTTCTTCCTGATTTCTAATTTCTTTTTTGACGCTCAAATGCAGTTCAAATGTGTGTACGCTCCTCTGATTTACTTGTACAATCCTTGCAAAAGTGCCAGTTAAATGAAAACACATACATACTTTATCAGGCAAATTACCCTATGACAATCTACACCCTTGCATTGCCATGTACCGCGCAATATGCCAGGTACTGTCAACATACACACCAGTTTCAGCCATAATGCATTAGGTACTGCATTCTATGCCCAGACATGTTCAGTTATCAACAACAGGGGCAGCCCTGAAAGCCAGAACCAGGGGCAAACAATACTGAAATCCTAACAAGGGTTCAAGTTGACACAATACATACATCAAATGTTAATGAAACAGAAAAAATCAAAAACATAAAAAGAAACAAATACATACTAATCTAGGCAATGTAAAAGGTAAGAAAAGAAAAAGAGGAAATTAATGAAAAATAGATCCCATGTACAAGTAAATACAATTCATGAAAAATGTATTAACAAGGATAATTAATTACATACTAAAACATGTAAAACAATGGCGCTCAACACAGTATACAAACAACAAAATAAATAGTACAATGTGTAGTCATAGAGGTGGCTGGAGAAAGGATTTTTACACAAATAAGGAGTTCAGGACAAAACTGAAACAACACAGAGCGGACCATGTGTCCTCTTCAATTTCGGCCACATATGTGCGTCGACTGCCTTTCAACCATCGTAGAGCTACATGGTCATCATCAGGACAAAACAATAATTATCTGAGCGTCCAAGACAATTCAATAAAACATCTATTCTTAAAGTAGACCCAACCAAAAGAACCACAATCGTATGGAATCCACCAGGAGATTGGCACCGGAGTATAATAATCCAATGAAGAATGTGGAATATAACAGCACCAACTTTTGGCTTGAATTCAGTAACTCCACAATTGAGTGAATGAACCGACTATCCCGTCAAAAATTAAAGGAAAGACAATTTAATTGGCAGTGGGCAAGTGAACAAATTTGACATAATCAAATTGCATTCAATGTCTGTGCTGAAGTGTCACATAATCACAATCTGTTGTTCGTCAAATAATTAACTGTTGCATGCCTGTCATAAAATCGGCACAGGCATAGATATCAGGACAGTGCTCAATGGCCCAGTCCAGCCCAACGGGCTCTCTACATCCTGTACTTTTGAAACAAAACCAGACATGTTCAGCCATCATACATTTGGTTCCACATTCTATGCCCAGACAGGTTTAGCCATCATGCATTAGGTACCGTATACTATACTGAGAGAAGTTCAGCCATCATACATTCGGTTCAATATTCTATGCCCGACAGGTTCAGCCATCATGCATTAGGTACTGCATTCTATGGCCAGACAGGTTCAGCCATCATACATTCAGTTCCGCATTCTATGCCCAGACAGGTTCAGTCATCATATATTTGGTCCCGAATTCTATGCCCAGATAGGCTTAGGCATCATACATTCGGTTCCACATTCTAAACTCAAGCTTGTTCTGCCATCATGCATTAGGTACCGCATTCGATGCCCAAACAGGTTCAGCCTTTATACATTCGGTTCTGCATTCTATGCTCAGGCAGGTTCAGCCATCAAATATTCAGTTCCACATTCTATGCCCAGACAGGTTCAGCTGTGATGCATTCGGTTCCACATTCTATGCCCAGACATATTCAGCCATCATGCATCCGGTTCCGCATTCTAAGCCCAGACAGGTTCAGGCATCATACATTCGGTTCCACATTATGTGCTCAGACAGGTTCAGCCATCATACATTTGGTTCTGCATTCTATGCTTAGACAGGTTCAGCCATCATACATTTGGTTCCACATTCTATGCCCAGACAGATTTAGCCATCATACATTTGGTTCCACATTCTATGCTCAGACAGGTTCAGCCATCATACATTCGGTTCCGCATTCTGTGCTCAGACAGGTTCAGCCATCATGCATTCGGTTCCACATTCTGTGCCCAGTTAGGTTCAGCTATCATGCATTCGGTTACGCATTCTATGCCCAGACAGGTTCAGCCATCATACATTGGTTCCGGTTTCTGTGCCCAGACAGGTTAAGCCATCATAAATTCAGGTCCGCATTCTATGCCCAGACAGGTTCAGTCATTATACATTCGGTTCCACATTCTATGCTCAGAAAGGTTAAGCCATTATACATTCCGTTCCGAATTCTATGCCCAGACAGGTTCAGTCATTCTACATTTGGTTCCACATTCTATGCCTAAACAGGTTCAGCCATCATACATCCGGTTCCGCATTTTGTGCTCAGACAGGTTTAGCCATCAAATATTCAGTTCCACATTCCATGCCCAGACAGGTTCAGCCATGATGCATTTGGTTCCGCTTTTTATTCCCAGACGAATTCAGCCATCATGCATCTGGTTTCGCATTCTAAGCCCAGAGAGGTTCAGCCATCATACATTTGGTTCCACATTCTGTGCTCAAACAGGTTCAGCCATCATACATTCGGTTCTGCATTCTATGCTCAGACAGGTTCAGCCATCATACATTCGGTTCTGCATTCTGTTCTCAGGCAAGTTCAGCCATCATACATTCAGTTCTGCATTCTATGCCCAGACAGCCTCAGCCATCATAGATTCGGTTCTGCATTCTGTGCTCAGACAGGTTCAGCCATCATGCATTCTGTTGTATCCTATGTAGAAAGACACCAGGAGCCAGGGTGTATATTTAGGTGTTCTTTATTCAGGCTTCCGTTCAGGTTACATCTCTCTGTACTCCAGCCAGCCTAGTGTGGTACCAGCCCCACCAGGAGCAGCCTGCCTAGCTGCTCAGCCCATCTCTAACTGCCACATTCATCCCACCCAGACACCCAGGCATTCCACGCATCACAGGCACACCATTTTCTAAGACCAACCGACACTCTGGCTGAGCAGCTAGAGGCAGCAGGGCTAGAGTACATGTTATACTAGTAAGAAAGATATAACATTACCCCTTTTTCTTTAAACAAAAGCAAAAAGGAAACAAGAGAACTAAGCCCAAGTAGAATAATATAACGAATCTCAAAGATGCAGCAAATCGAGAAAGCATCAAAGAAGATAGTCATAAAAACAAGAAAAATAATAGTACAAATCTCTAGGATGCTGCAATGAAGACAAAACATTGCAAGAGAAAGAACCATTAGGGAAAGAAAGAATGGTTAAGATAAATACAACTGAATAGCAATATCCCCCATCCCCCTTAAAAAAATATTTAAACATTTTGAAGCGTAAGCTATGGCATAAATTAGAAGAAATACAGTTCATATCATATTGAATAAAATACAGTGACATAAAGCACTATAGCGCAAAAGGGTAAAAGACCCCACAACACAAATACCCAAAGCATAACATTGAATAGTGCTAAAGGTAAAATACCCTGCAACTTCAATCCCAAGACTAAGGGAAACAAATAGAAATGGGTCGTCACCCATATAAACAACCATAAAGGTATGTACTATTGTACTGCGCAACTGTAAAAGCGATTAAAACCCACATCCAACCCCGCATAGGAGTTTACCTAGGTACATACATTTGGGAACTAACCCATGTCACAAACCCCTTGTAGAGGTTACATACCCCCAAGAAGGAGTAACTAACAGTCTAAATAAATAGGGAAATTAGTCCCATAACCATCCCTCCTGTAAGAGAACTGTGAAAACCTCCCAGAAGGAATAAAAGAAAACACATCCTCAATAAATCATAAGCATGTGGTATCACAACACACGACTATTAAGTAACTAAACAGTAAAACAATTCCATTAACAGTAGACCTATGTGCCCTACCCCAGAAAGGAATGAGTCACTAAAATAATGCATACATAAACATTCAATAATGCTGTGCACCCCATTAGAGGCATAACTGATAATCATAAACCTCGTGAACTATGACACCATCCAAGATAGATCACATATTGTGGAAAAATGCACTGAAACATATTATATGAGAATACATTGAATCATAACAAAGAAAGTGACTGGCAGAGACGAACATCACTAAAAACACATTTCTACCTGCGAGCCCATGAGACAAATATAACGATGACCTCAGTTCTACGTCGGAAGCACAAGTGAATTATAGAAATTTGTTGACAGTAGTGTAGAACAAGCATTTACAATGCAATAGGTCTCCAGCATTAAAGTTTGAGTTACTGGCATTGTAAATGACAATGCTTTGCATTAATTTTTTTTTTTATTTGCAATTGGTATATAAACATTGTTTGTGAATGATTAGCTGTGAGGTGAGGTTGGAGGTGGTTGGCAATGAAACACAACGCCTGTCACTACTTCCTGGATGGGGAGGAGGGAATATAGAAGCCCATTTGGTAGTGAGATGGAGTGCCATAAAGCTAGGGAGAATATTTTCTCTTTCCAAAGACCATGACAATTGAGTGTGCCAATGTTTGTTTTTAACTAGCCTGTGTGACTACAAAAGTTATCCAAACGTATGCAAATGCGCCAACCCCACTACACTGAGGCATGTTTCCTGTGCATTACACGCAAAAAAAAGCCCAGGCCGATTCCACGCCCTGCTTATTTCTTATTCAGTTTATTTTGTCCATTCTTCTATCCTGCGAGCCTTTAAAGGTGTTAAGGCAGAACTATCATAAATGCACCAGGACTTTTTCAATGGGCAAGGCAAGGGTTAATTTCTTTCCAGATGTAATAATGGAGGGAGGTTTTTATTTTTATTTTTCAGTTTAAGACGATAGTTCAGAAAAAGGAGATTCCAGGGGACATTGTTGATCCAACAGCAGGTGGTCAACAATTCTATTCAGTCTTTATCTTCCTGGTTCTTTCTTGCCTCCCATGTGGCATTTAATGTAGGCTTTCCAAAGTGATCTAACTTCTGAAGCAGTGGCATCATCTGTACTTTTGTGTAGTAGCCCATCTCTTTATTTATTATGACATTCTTCTAACACAGAGATTTAGTGTACTATTGTTTGATGTTCGACCGTTGCATACCTTCGGTAGGGTACCCTAACATGGGCACAGGGCTATTTGATAAGTGGTTCTGAAATTGCTGCCAAGCTATTATATCTGACTCAGAGCTACTAGGCATCACAGATTGCCTCTTCCATTCTTTAATGCAATTTTTAGCTTTGAACCCCCATCTTATTCTCCTCAAGCTGCCCAGCCCTTTAGGATCCTACTGCTTGCAGCTTTTCCCTTGGGTGTTTCAAGTTACTGATACCTATTGTCAAGGGGAAATACTTGCGTTCGCACCTTTTCAGTACGCAGTTCACTGCAGATTACTCCCAACTGAGGATGGACCCCAAAGGCACACAAGAGGAATTATTCGGCCACTGGAATTAGTGAGTCCAACAAAAACAATGTTTGTGTGGCAGGAAAGATCGTTGTGACACAAACCCTTTCAATATAAATCTCTGTAGTCTTGAAAGTACTTTAAATCTCTGGTGCAGTGAATTAATCACATTAAAATCCTCCATCAAAGCAGCCACAGCACACTGTATGTTCTTACATCCCTTGGGTATGAATTCCAAATTGTGCCTTTTCATTTCTTTTATTTATTATTCTTCTAAAGACACTCTTCACACATTTGTGCGATGTGGCTGGAACACCAACACCTGGTTGAAGAGTGCAACTCATCCAACTCACAAACACTTTTGTACATTACCATGTGGCTGGAACACCAGATGAGGCTGTAGTTGAACTACCCCTCCAACTCACTGTAGTTTTTCCAGGCTGTATTGTCAGTTGAAGGTGACACTGCTCGCTAGAGCTGTCCATAGGAAGGACACTGGTGGGGCTGGCGCTGGCACTGGCACCGGCCTTGGGGTAAGATTCTATACTGATTATATTTATCCACTTGGTCCTGATGGTTTGCCTTTTTACATGGAATAATAAATATACTAAAACAAGTACACTCTTGTTTTGTCCCTTTACCACTTTAGACTTCACTGAGTTCACGCAACTCTCTACAGGTACCTGTATTTCGGTATTTTGTCCATTTCATACTTTCCACGTACATGAGTGTGGCCTACTCCTGTTACCCTCCTTTTTATTCTCCCACCCTTTTTCGTTTTTCGGTTTTCCATACTTCATTTGGAGCTCTTATCATGAAACCTTTCCGTTTGTGCTTCACTATATCGCTAGTCTACAATTGTTCCACCTTTTTTCTTTAACTTGCGTCACACCACTATTCTTGTAGTTTCATGTGATTATGTCATAGTATCAGCAACTCAAAAATGATGCAATATAATTATTCAGACTATCACTTTATACACACCTACATGAGGATGCATGACTTTCACATGCTCCCTTTACTCACCTACGTTTTGGATGTGCTCATTAGGGTTTCCACATGTGTTTTGGTGACCTTCACTCATGCGATATAGAGAGTGTGCGCTCTCCAGCTACACTCACCATATTCCATGTGCTTTCGCCAATATTTGTATCATTCCCAGCCCTGAAGAGTCGTGGGACTACTTTTCCCTGACGAAACACATGTCGGCTGGTTGCACCACAATAAAGAATATACAGCAACACTCAAGAACTCTGTACATATTGCTTATGTCAACACTTGGATTTACTTGTTTTATTATGTATGTGTGCACAGGATTTAGCTATAGTGTTGTATTCTTTGTCTAACAGCCCTGAAGAAGAGACCGAGTCTCTGAATATGTGTTGGCTGTGAATATATTTTCTCAAGAATAAAAGAAGCATGTGGGACAATTTTTTGAAAATGGGATTTATTCTCCAGTTTATTAATTTGTATTAAATATTACTCACACTGATTTGGTACAAGTACTCTGGGAATAGTGCTGAGCAAATTCCTGATACCCTATTTGTCGTTCACTTTCTATATAAATACATATATGTAGTTCAGTGAGCGTTTACAATGAAAATGCCTTATTTTTGCTAATAACTTTGGCGCCATTTGACAAATCTGTACAAAACTTTCCAAAAACAAGTGCTCTTTTTTGCACAGTTTGTGTATTGAAAGTTTTAGGGTGATCCGTCAAATGAGGGCCTGACAAAAAAGGGGGGTTCCTAAACGTAAAATCCCCATGCATTTTCCATAGACTTCTCTAGGCAGGGCTACAGCAAAAATTGATAATTGGAATTACATCAAATATGGCAGGAAGCTAGATCTTGGTCCGCAGATTGTGTTTTTTGTGATTGGGTGTAAATCCGTTTAGTAGTTTTTGAGAAATTTAGGATGAAAAATAATCATATATCTGGACGGTTGGGTTCGAGGGACCCAATTAAAAAACAATAGATTGTTGGGAATGGCCCAGGGAGTGCTTTTCCGTGGGCCATCTCTTTCCCATGTGAGACAGACTCCTGTGGCAGGAAGCACTCTATTTGCCTGCCAGCAACAGGAGAACAATTTTGCTGACAGTCATTACAGGACTTAGGTGCTTAGTCGCCTGTCCTGAAATAAATAAAAAAATAATATAAGGGGGCAGGGCAGATATACCATACCCCCCTAGGCCACATGGGGGGGGGGGGCAGAGTGACCCCACCTCCCCCGGGCCAAATGTTGAGAAAATCAGCAATTTTTGCAATCCTGTAAGACTCCAGTGGGATCGGGAAAAAAACCAAAATGGTGGCACGAGCAGCGTTGTTTAATTAAGGGGAGGAGCTGTTCTTCGTAGGAGAGTAGGATCTGCTTCTTATATTTACCCCCACTGTTTGCTAGTGTTTCACTGTTTTTCGACTTTAGTCTGGCTGGGACCATGCTTTCCAGGACCCCAGCCCAGCTGCTTCCTCTCTAAATTGATTCCAAGTACTTTAGGTACACTCCAGTTTGGTTACGGGGTATCCTTATGAGTCCCTAGTATATGGTACCTTAGGTACCTAGGGCATAGGTACCCCAGAGGCCTACCGGGGGCTGAAGCATGTATTATGCCACCCCTGGGAAGCCTTCCAAAATGACACCACAGGTCTGCTACTGCAGCCTGTGTAAGGTGGTGTATGCACCCCTTACTTAGATATAGGTTGCCTATATCTACCTTATATCACTGCACATATAAGCCTACCAGTCACCACTATGGCAGGCCTTATCAATCTTGAAGGCAGGGTGATGGGTTTGTGTGAGAGAGTGCCCATGCATTAGCAGGACCAATCTGCAACCTTCGGAACCTATTCTCTGGGGCAGTTCTGTGATGCAACCAGACCATGTTGAAGTGTTCTTCTTAATTCATGAAACAGGAAACAAGGTAGGTGAAGTTAGGAGATTTATTCGGAGAAGAAAGTAATCCAACCATAAAGCCCGGGCCAACCGATACATCTGGAACTCACAGGAACACTCTTCACTCCGAGTGCTCCGAGTTCCAGATGGGATGGAGGACACCACACATCTCCATCCTTAAAGAAAAAGGTTAAAAGGAAAATAAAAATAAATACATACAAGGAGATATAAGAGTGAACAAATAGAAATATAATGGTTACAACAAAAAAAGGAATATATATATATATATAATTGAATGATATCCCAACAGCAATCGTTACAGTCCCTTCTGATGTATTTGAGATGTTGTCTTGGGCAGAGTCAGGCTATATAAATGTATATTAAGGGATACATTGTTGATAATAGCGAGATTATGGATTCTTAATATGATTAGGACATTGCCGAGGAACAAGAAGTTTTTAAATACAATTTACATAACTTTATCAATCATTCAATGACAACCTTCTGCCAAAAATGCTGTGAATAGTTCTATGCAGGTCATTAAATGTCATATTGGGAGAGGTGATAAATAAGTTATTTTGATGCAGGCCATTCCTGCTGGTGGTAGCAGGACTTGAGTTCCTACTTCTGAGACCTTGGGTATTCTGTCTCAAAATGTGTCATGTCAAAAGTCACTACTTCTCAAACATATCTCTAAACCTAGGATTATTCCTAGCAATGTGTCTCATTCTTCTTCTGCGCCAAGACTGCCAAGCCATGGCATTGTGACTGGGAGTATTTTTGCTTCACCAGAGTCTGATTTCACACAAACCTCCAGACCCTCTAGCCTAGAGGTAGGACAAAAGACTACAAAGAGACCCAATATTTTATTAATGAACAATCAAACTGACACAAACATAGATAGTTACATATAGGCCTATACTCTTGATAACGATGCTGGTGAAGTCAGCGTAATTAATCTGTTTGATCCCGGTAGGAAATAACCGAAAAGATCCTCAAAATGTGAGAATTAAAGCAAAAAAAATAAATCTGCTTTTCTGGAATTTCTTGATCCTACTAGCACTTTTTTCGTAATGTGTCATTTCCGACAGATCAGGAGCAGTGTTAATCCATCAAGGATTTTGTTGCTCCTCAACCGGATCTGGTCATCAATTTTATTTTCGATATTCTAAAACTTTTCAGAATTTAATGTAAAGCACATTAAACTTTGCAATGAAGACTGACAGGTATTATAATGACATCCTTAAAGTTTATTGAAGGATTCAGATAATTAAATAAAGTAAATAAAATGGTTAGGAATCAATCAGTTAGTCAGTAGCATGATGCACAGAATAAAATGCAAATAACGAATAAGAAGAACCAAAGACAGTTCAGCTCTAAAACAAATTTAAAAATCTGAATTATAAATCAGAGGTCAGAGTGACGTGAAGCTGCCTCCTAAAAGTCACGGTAGTGTGAGCCCAACACCCTCAGGAATGGGCTTCTTTTATAACGCAAAATACAATAAACCCTTTACTTGAATACAACTAGACACGAATCAGACAAACTGAACCAACTGGGTTAAAGGAAGAACGCTATAGTTTCTGGATTCACGTTATAATAATATTCCAGAGAATCACATAATGCAGTTCCCCTTTCTGGTGCTCTTCAGGCACCTCAATTATTGGTAAAAACAATGCTTGGGGAGGCCATGGGAGCATTCACTCACAAAAGAACAGTGTGCTGCAGAGTCCTAAAGAAAAGAACATCAGTCTGTTCCTGGGAAAGTGACATCACATCTCAATCCATTGTTTACAAGGTTGTGTGTGCAGGAATCATCTGTGTGCACAGTGAAACAAAGATGACTGTGTGCTGAAAGATGGCTTCAAGCACAGATTTCCATTTTGAATTTGAGGCCTAAATTGGCTAATTTTAACCTGAGCACAGTTCTCTTTTGACATAATGTCTTCATTTTAACCACTTGTTAATTTTCTTTATGGTCCTATAATAAACCAGTACTATAATAAATTAAACCTTTATCAGCGCCCTTTCTAATGATTTTCGAAAATATTACAATCCACACTTCATTAACTGAATCTCTCTACATCACAGGTTTCTCAAATTTAGGCTTCTTGTGTCTGGCTTCTTCTATCTCCTTCATTGTGTTGTACAATTTAGATTGGATTTCTTCTAGCTCATAATCTTCTTGTTTTCTTTTTCTTCTGCTTGTTGCTCACAGATTCTTTGTACGCCCACAATTTAACCTTCACTTTGATGAAAGGCATTTAACACTCATTACTCAAATTAAAATAATTATTATAGGGGTTAATATAACAATAAGGAAAACTTCCCCTATATTACCAAACCACTCACCAATGTTTGACAAATCTTACCCAATTGCACTGAACACCAAGCTAACTCTCTCCGATGCTCCTGATTCTTCATGAACCTTCACCATGTGTGTGAAGTCAATAAGGTTTGAAACATAACTGTTAATCTGATTACCATTATTGGGCATCTACGTGTAACATTGCTGTACCTTCAACCTCCAGCAGACTCCACCTTCTTTTGCTGATAATATATGTAAAGCAAGCCTCTTTTGCACAGCCATAGCTCATATAGCTATTAGCTCCTTGTTGATGGTTGTTAAGGCACTTTCCGTGTTAGTTGTCAATAGATCCACCAATGTGGACAATTTTCTAACCTTCAGGTCATTCAAGGCTACACCAACAGAAGGAACCAAAGCACAAGGTATATCTTCTTCCACATGACTTTAAAATAGGTTGTCCTACCACACACATAATAAATCCCCTTATTAATGGGCATTCAGCTGGTCAAAATCATATTATTTTCCACATTACTTTCTTCACACTCACTCCAACTCACCACTTCTGCCAATTTATTTAGTCTCTTTTCATGTACGATACACATTTGTTCCTTCTTTGCTTGGTTAAGACTAGACCCTTATTTAGATCTTGGCGGATCTGGTCCAGCCGTCACTTTTCTGTTGGTTTCTCCGCCCACCTACTGGGCGGTCCGCCAGCTCAAATTAAATGTTGGCAGGTCTATGGACGATAGTCTGTCTGAGTGCCACCACCTGTACCAGAATTGTCCTCCCAAGCCGATTTCCCCATAGGCAATAGCGGCTGTCGGAGGAAGTACAGTCAATGATTCCACCAGGCCAATTGCGATATGCCTTTCCGTTGATGAAACTGAGGCGGGTAAACCTCCACACCTGATTTAGTGGCTTTGAGGGGATATAAGGTAGAACTCAACATTTTTTTTCTTTTTTCCACTTCTCTTTCAATCATGAACCTGATTGTCCAAGTCCTTCCTTTGCTGCTGTTACTTAACTACGAAGCTAATCAACTTCGTTGTTGCCGGAATCTAAGGTAAGCTTCTTTTTTACTTGTTTTCTTTTCAATTGCCTGTTTACATTTGCTCTGTACTCGTGCATTTTAAAACTGCTCTAACAGGTAATTTTTTCTAATGTGTAATGCATAGATGTTTCTTTTTTCACTTGTTAAGTAAAAATAAACACAATTTTATTAACACTTTAAAAATAGAATTTCAATTGTAAAATTAAAATTATTTAATAATGATTGAGATAATTCTCTCTTACTTTTTTACAATTAAAATAATTTAAGAAAAAAGAAGTAAGAGAAGGAGGGGTGGTAGAGGAGTGCCTTTTGGAGGTAGGGGGAACTGAAGTGGATGTGTCTGTATGTTTGGCAGTTTCATGTGGGTCTGTGTTTTGTTGTGTATGGTTGGGTGTGTGTTTTTGGCTGGTGTTTGATAATTAGGTGAGTGTGTTTGCTTTTGGTTGGTGTTGTTTTGTGCGTAGGTGTTATTTTGTGTAAGTGTGTTGGTTCTGATGAGTATGCTGTTGTGGTGGTTGGTGTGGTTGTGGGTGTTGTGCTTGTGGTCGTTGTGGGTGTAGTTTCAATAGTGAGTGTATTTTCTTTGTGTGTTTGTGTGTCTGTGTGATTGTGCTGCTTGTGTCTGTTAGAGAGGGTGCCTGCAAAAAAGTGAGGGCATATTTACAAGCAAGTGAAGGAGCACGGCGTTAGCTTTCTTGGCCTAACCCCATGCTCTGCTACTTCTGAAACACAGCGGGCACCGTATTTACAACAATACAGTGCAGCCCTGCATTTCCCCCTGTGCTGGCGCTAATTTCAGCTGCTTAGCACCAATGCAGGCACCCTTGCAGCATAGTGCAAGAGTGCCTGCATTGTTGGGAATGATTGTTTATGTGCAGGAAGGTGTCCCTACCTGCACATGAACAATCTTAAATGGCGATTTGTAACTTCTATGCGTGCTGTTTTGTGCAGCACACATAGAAGTTGCAACTGGTCATTTTTAAAATGATTGTAGAAAGGGACACCTTCCTGCACTTAAAAAATCGTGCATGGCGTTTTGCTGTTTTTATGTGTGCTGCACAATGCAGCACACATAAAAACAGCAAAAACGAAGAGAAATAAAGCATTTCTCCTCGTTGTGCCCTGTTAAGACCAGGTTTCTCTTTCACATCCTCTAACCTGTGTGACCATGTCATGGCCACTCTGTCTGTGTGCAGTGCATTTCATGACACAACATTCTCTAAGTCACTACAGTGCTTCATGAAGATTTCAAATGAACTCCCCATTTTGGACTGGAGAGCCAGAGTATGTCATGAACTCCCTAGCAACTATAAATGACTGAAATCATGGCCCATGCCTAAATTGTACCGGCTGTTAATTTAGATTGTTACACTCAAATCATTGGCCACAGAGCACACTCTTGTGAAGGCGATTCATTCTGTGACATCCAAACAGTCATGATCAAAATTCTGTTCCTCATCATCATGATCTAGGATTGGCAAAAATGTTACAGGATTCAGAACTTTGAATGGAAATATTTTTAGCTACCAAGTTTACTTGTTCATATTTTGTCACTTGGTTGTTTGCCTTATGCTTAGTTCGAGTATGACTCACAACATTTCAAAGAAATGAGAAACTATCACAATAATAGTGTAACCCATCACAAGTCCCTTGCTCTGCATGATTCTCACACAGACTGGGGCGACCGTCACCTACCCAGTCGGTCTTTAGACAAACTTCCTTTTGTCTCTCCTTGTTGTCTCCTCCCTTATACTCCCTTTCTCCCCTCCCCTGCCCCCTCCACTACTTTTCTCCTCTCCCAATGTATTACCTATTCTTCTCTTCCCGCATCCTCTCTCTATTTATGTCTCTCCTTCTCTTCTCTCTTAATGTACTGAGACTGAACTATTTTGTCTGATGCCCGATGGAGCTACCTGGTTTAACTATAGGGGAGATGGACAGTGGATTCCCTCCTTGGTCGTCACCTACCCAGTCGGTGTTTAGGCAGACTTCCTTTCGTCTCTCCTTGTTGTCTCCTCCCTTATACTCCCTTTCTCCCCTCCCCTGCCCCCTCCACTACTTTTCTCCTCTCCCAATGTATTACCTATTCTTTGATGTATTGTGCAATTGTTGATCTTTTTCTGTTACATTGTTGATTCTCATGTAAAGCGCTCTGATAACTTCGGGTCTTGCCATCGCTATATGAAACTCTTTAAATAAATAAATATCTATCGCCCTCACTCTATCTATCTATCGCCCTCACTCTATTTATCGCCCTCACTCTGTCAATCGCCCTCACTCTATCTATCGCCCTCACTCTATCTATCTATCGCCCTCACTCTATCTATCTATAGCCCTCACTATATCTATTTATCTATCTATCTATCTATCTATCTATCTATCTATCTATCTATCTATCTATCTATCTATCTATCGCCCTATATCTATCTATCTATCGCCCTCACTGTATCTATCTATAGCCCTCACTATATCTATCTATCTATCTATCTATCTATCTATCTATCTATCTATCTATCTATCTATCTATCTATCTATCTATCTATCTATCTATCTATCTATCTATCTATCTATCTATCTATCTATCTATCTATCTATCTATCTATCTATCGCCCTCTATCTATCGCCATCACTCTATCTATCTATCTATCTATCTATCTATCTATCTATCTATCTATCTATCTATCTATCTATCTATCTATCGCCCTCACTCTATCTATCTATCGCCCTCACTCTATCTGTCGCTTTCAATCTATCTGTCGCACTCACTCTATCTATCTATCGCCCTCACTCTATCTATCGCCCTCACTCTATCTATCTATCGCCCTCACTCTATCACCCTCACTCTATCAATCAATCGCCCTCACTCTATCTATCGCCCTCACTCTATCTATCGCCCTCACTCTATCTATCGCCCTCACTCTATCTATTCACCACCCTCACTCTATCTATCTATTGCCCTCACTCTATCTATCTATCGCCCTCACTCTATCTATCTATCGCCCTCACTCTATCTATCACCCTCACTCTATCAATCAATCGCCTTCACTCTAT
Source organism: Lissotriton vulgaris (assembly GCF_964263255.1). Taxonomy (NCBI): domain Eukaryota; kingdom Metazoa; phylum Chordata; class Amphibia; order Caudata; family Salamandridae; genus Lissotriton; species Lissotriton vulgaris. Next base: position 837,668,616 of record NC_141687.1, read on the forward strand.
CTATCACCCTCACTCTATCTATCGCCCTCACTCTGTCTATCTATCGCCCTCACTCTATCTATCTGTCGCCCTCACTCTATCTATCTGTCTATCTGTCGCCCTCACTCTATCTATCTGTCGCCCACACTCTATCTATCTGTCGCCCTCACTCTATCTATCGCCCTCACTCTATCTATCTATCACCCTCACTCTATCTATCTATCGCCCTCACTCTATCTATCTATCACCCTCACTCTATCTATCTATCGCCCTCACTCTATCTATTGCCCTCCCTCTATCTATTGCCCTCACTCTATCTATCTCTCACCCTCACTCTATCTATCGCCCTCCCTCTATCTATCTATCGCCCTCCCTCTATCTATCTATCGCCCTCCCTCTATCTATCTATCGCACTCACTCTATCTATCTTTCACACTCACTCTATCTATCCATTGCATCACCACAGCATCACTCAGCACCACCACAGCACCACTCACGGGCACCACTCACGGGCACCACAACATCATTATGCGCTACAACAGCATCATTGAACGCCACCGCATCACTTGTCGCCACCACAACATCACTCAGCTCCACCACAGCATCAATCTGTGCAACCATTCAACAACAACTGGTTCAAATATGTTCTCTCAATGTTTCAAGCTTTAATACAAATGTCACCAAAAGATGTATATTTCACTTCTGTTCTTGGATTTTCGTCACAATAAAATACACTGAACATAAGCTTCACAAAAGTTATTTACAAAAGTTTAAGCTATTGCCATTATAAATTACAAGAACTTTTATTTAAGTATTAATTATTTTAAAAAATTCAAAGCCGTTGTTATTTGTAATATCAATACATCTAAGTCACGTAAATACAACACATATTACATTACAAATGCTATAGGTGTCACATTTGCGAAAGTTAAAACTAATGGCATTGTAAATGACAAAGCTATTACAGAAGGGCGATGTAAAATGGATTAAGGATAACTTTCTGGGTCTAGCTGAGCAGGAACGGGAGGCAGTGGAGGTTCTAAAACCGGGCATTAGAGCCAACTATATGCTTCTGACCACTCCTTCAATAGAACCCTCCTTGAAAATTGTTACCCGACCGTTCCATCGCTATCTCCTTGTAAGATTCAGATTTAACATCATTCAGTACTCCTTGGGGGACTATCTTGTATGGGGGAAATCAGACCTGACCATCCCCTGCAGCTGTGATAACTTTTCGCAGCAGTCACTCATTCACTTTATTATGTTTTGTGGCCATTTTGAGGACAGTAGAAAACTGTTCCTGGTTCCCATCCTGAGAGAAGCGGTCTTTTCCACAAGTCCGGCCTGCACTCCTCTATTTACAACTGTTGAGTAGTACCAGGGTAATCTTTGGGGTCGCAAGCTTTTTGGTCGCTGCTATGCGTATTAAGACCAAAAAACTGTTGTTGAATGTCTCTGAGGTGTGATTTTAATGCAGTCCTTTGTATGTGGGGATGTTTTATCTATACTCTATATACAAACATGACAATGAATTGTTGTTTAAATTGTTTTTAATACATGAATTGTCTTTTAAAATGTGATGGAATTGCTTTTATGATTTTAATTAATCGAATAAAGTATGACTTGACTTGACTTGACAAAGCTATTAATTTCGCTATTTTCAAAACCAACACATAAATAAAAAATGTGTCATTTACAATACCATTAGCTCAAACTTTCCTAATGCGATACCTATTGCATTGTTTCCTAATGGTTCAATTCAAAGCACTTCCAATGGACCGAGGTGGTGTTAATGCCCCAAGAATTGTGTTTTTCCTCGGGCGGATCTAGGAATCAAATTACATTTCATATTTAGTAACATTTCAGAATTTAATATAAAGCACATTAGACTTTACAGTGAAGACTGATTAGTATTATAATAAAATCATGAAGCTTTAATAAAGGATTCTGATCATAACAGAAAGTAACTTAAATGGTTAGGAGTCAGTCAGTTAATCAATAGCATTATGCATAGAATAAAATGCAACTATTGAATAAACAGAGCCAAATACAGTTCAGCTGTAACGAAATAAATACAAGTTATAAATCAGAGGTCAGACCGACACAGAGTCGCCTCCTAAAAGTCAAGGGAGAGTGAACTCAACACCAGCTGGAATGGGCTTCTTATAAAACGGAAAATATAATTAAACATACACATGAATATAACTATACAGCAATCCTTCAAACTGAACCATTCAAGTTAAAGTAAGTACAATACAGTTTCTGAAATCACATTATTCAGTAATATCCCACAAATTCACATAAGACAACTCCCATCCCTGGAACTCTTCAGGCACCTCAATAGTGAGAGCAAATATTACTACTTAAATGCAGGGCCAAGTTCTCATGAGAAGGACACCGTGGTCCCAATAGGGCAACATTCAGTCTCAATAGAACAGTGTGCTGCAGAGTCATAAAGAAAGAACATCATTATGCACCTGGGAAAGTGCTATGACGTCTTAAAACATTGTTTACAAGATTGTGTGTGCAAGAATCATCTGTGTGTGTAGCGAGACATAAATTCAAAGATGACTGTGTGCAGAAAGATGGCTGCAAGCAGATTATGCTATTTTCAATTTGATGCCAACATTGACTAAGTATAGCATGAACACAGTTGCTTCGGCATAATGTTTTAATTTCAACAACATGTTAATTTATTTTTTGTGTTAGTACAATCATATATAAAACCCTTTATCATGGGCAAACCTTTCTATGATCCTACTCTCATTGTCCATCTAGAATATTTCCCTGCACCGCATATTGCTGAATATTTATGGGTGCATATGCATTATTGTCTGGATATGCCCATTAAAAATAAATTTAGGGCAGAATATGCTCACCCACTAATCCCAGATCAAGTACTGTTGACTCAAACTCTAAATCCCTAATTGGCTACTTTCTTTGGGAAGTTTGGCAAAGATCCCAATAAGGGAATTTACTAGGCATTGTTTCCTTGCTCAATAAATGATTTGATGTTACTGCTCCTGTAAAACAAAATATTTGAAGAAGCTGAGCGAGACCTTAAAAAATATGTTCCAATTGATCCTTCAGAACAATATCTAATTGGATACAGAGCAGGGCGTCTTTTTCATTATGGCAGAGGAGCGTCACCCCAGTGCTGGAAGCAGCAGACCAAAACGTAAAATAAAATGAAAATAAAGCAATTAATAAAACTGCTTTATTATCATTTTATTTTACCTGTAGGAGCCGGAGCCATCAGCCGAGTCTTGGGGGCGGGGCCATCAGCAGCAGGGGTGGTGGGCAAAGGGCACTGCTATCAGTGCGCAGGTTTGTTTGGCCGCCGCCGTCTCAGGACGGCCAAACCGACATCTCTTCAACCTGAGCTGCATTGCCGGGTAGCGAGAACAGCAGACGCTGGCTTCCAGCCCCCTTTGGAGTGTAAAAACACCCGCTCTGGCCAATCCCAGTGCTTCTCAAGAAGCTCTGGGATTGGCCGTAGGGGAGCCTGAGAGCAGGGGCGTAGGAGAGACTAAATTTCTGGGGGGGACAAAGACAATTTTTTGGACTTCCCAGTGACCCTATACAAATCGCTCATTGTCTAGGAGCCATACGCTCAGTTAAACCAATACAATTGCATGGTTTTGTAGTGAAACATTGATAAAGGCAGGCATGTAGTCACAGTTTGCAAGTATGCTTTAATTATTATTTACATTCACAAAGTAATTAGACCAAATGTGAAAAACCTGTTTTTGAACCTTACATTTCAATGCACCAAGCAACAACGATGGAACGAAAAAAAGGAAGAATAAACTAAATCCTCTTTGTGACATTCATAAACCTAAAAATGCAATTGGATTAATATTGGAGTTTATTGGAAACAAGGTACAAGTACACACAGCTGTAAGAGCATAGAAATGTCCACATTGTAAAAGTAGCATGTCTAAAATAGTAATATGAAATCCAGCCTTACCAGTAGAGAGGATTTATCATTGCGATTCCAAAGATGTAAACATGGTACAGCTACTCCTTTCTAACCATGAATTACAGCTTAAAAGAAAGTATTTAGGAATTACCAATGTTAATCTATGAGAGGATTATGCTTCACAGTAGTGAAAAATGAATGTAGGTGTTTTTCACTACAAAGGCAAGCAAAACCTAAAAGTACATGTCTTACCTTTTAGTAACATAGCAAACTGCCCTATGGGCTATCAAGGGCCTACTTTAGAAGTGATGTATGTGTAATAAAAGAGAAGTTTAAGGCTTGGGAAGGAGTTTTCAATACTAAGTCGACGTGGCAATAAAACTGCACAAACAGACTCTTCAATGGCAGACCGGAGACATGTTTAAAGAGCTACTTGTGTGTGTTGCACAATCAGTGCTCCAGACCCACTAGTAGCATTAATTTACAGGCCTTGGGTATATGGTATACCACTGCACAATGTACTTACAAGTAAATAAAATGTGCCAGTTGTGTATACACCAATGTTACCATGTTTAGGGGAGAAGAACATGCAATATAACACTGGTCAGCAGTGATAAGTTACTCAGAGTCCTATGGCTAACAAAAATAATCAGCAGAAAAAGGAGGTAAGCAGCCAAAAAGTTTGGAGGAAGACCACCCTAAGGCTGACAGGTCTAATAGTATTGTATAGGATTTTGTTTGTCTGTTCAAATATTGAATTCAGTCAGATACATTTTGGAAAACTCTGGTTTAGCAGGGCACAAGAAGGAGAGCGAGAATGGTTTCTCAAACAGTGGAAGTTTATCGCCTGCATTCCTGAGGCTGGAGGGTGGAGAAAACCATAACGCATTGCAAAATATACAACACAATACCAAACTTTTGGTGTCTAATCTATGAGAAGCTTTATTGCAGATGTATGTTATAAGTGTAGAGTGTACTCAAACCACATTATCTTGCATAAACGTATAAGAAGCCCCATGAGATACATTTGCAATAAGAATTAACCTTGTGTGGGATGCTAAAAAAAATTAGATGTACTGTGTTTGTGTGGAAGATGCTTCCCAATGTAAAAGAAACCATGCATTGTGAGGCGCGACACATATGAGATGCTCACAGAAGATAGATATAGTAAGATAAGCAGGATGAGGTGTATGGCAAAGCTCAGATATGAGTTGTTAGTAATGAACACAAGAACCATAGTGTTTGTGTGTGAAGCTTACAAATAAATACAGTGGGTGGAAGGTTACAAACTTTGTTATATGGTAGGCTCACAAAAACTATAAAAAATACTCAAAACTAGCAAATGTGCCTCATGCTAGGATTATTCGAGCCCAAAAAATAAGCATTTAATTGAAACAATGATTGAAGGTGTGGAGGCCTTGCTCAAGACTATGATGATTTATTTACAAATGACATTTGGAGAGTTGCGTATTAACAGTGAAGCAATCTTTGGGGAATAGGTATTGCTACCAAGAAAAAAGGTCATATGGCAGGATAACTTGGATAACGGGATATAGGTAGTGACGCTCCAGAAGATGAGCCAGGGGTGTCCAACACGCATGCCTCTGCTTCTGAGCATGTCCAAGAGGATTCTGAAGACCCCTTACTGGAGAACTCTAGTCTCTCAGGGAATATTTATTTTGACCCAGAGGGATGCCTTAGCGGTAGGACCCCTTTATTCCTCCTGGGAGGGTACAAAGGGGTCAGGGGAGGTACAGGTCCTCCTCAGTTAATTCTACTGCCTCTGTCACTTCAATATGGACCTCCATCTATAGCAAGAGGGAAGAGTCTTCAGAAAGGGAATACTACCTCCTCAGAATCAAGTAGGAACAGTTCGCCCAAGACAAGGAAACCCTAAAAGTAGAATCCCATGGTGTTGGCACTAGTACACCTAGAGTTAGGGAACAATCCTTTGACATTGGGAACTTGAGCTGGATAGTCCCTCCTTACCAGGAGGGTGATGACATTCATAAGTGGATTACTGCTTTATAGAAGGTCTGTAAAGTTCAGAAGGTTCCTCAAGGGCAGAGGGCAGCTATCCTGTGGTTCTCCTTTACTAACAAATGTAGGGACACACTCTTGACTGTAAAGGAAGAATATACAGACAATTACAATGTCTTGAAGACTGCCCTCATAGATGGGTTTGGGTAACCACTGAGCAATACAGGGTTAAGTTTAGGGACACACAGAAGGTACTCACTCAAGACTGGGTAGGTTTTGTAGATAGTGCTATTAAGGCTCTAGAAGGCTGCTTCTGGGAAGTAATGTGCATGATTATGAGGGACTGAACAATTTACTTGTTAGTGAGCTATCCTTAATAACTTTCAAAATCAGCACCTGCTCACTGTGTTACTGGCTGATGAGGGGTTATGCCCCGAATCTGGTCCCAGGATGCTTGCTTGCAGTCCAGGGAGGACTAGCTTGGCGGTTTGGGCTGGACTGGTCCCATGAGGCACAGAGTGAAGCCTGATTATCATATGGCTAGGTCTAAACTGAGGTGGCATAGTGAGCAAAAGAATGATGGCTTTAACCCAGATCTATTGACTGGGGTTGAATGTTTGATTTGCTCTGCATTCCGTCCATCATCTGTGTGTCTTTTAAAATCAGCACCTGCACCAGTACCAGGTGGACTCGGATCTGACCTCTACCCAAGAATTGGGAAAGATGGCAGACATGTGGGTCTGTACCAGGGTGAAACAAAAGTCTCATGGTGGTCGTGGTCAGAAGAGGCAAGGTGCTTCTAAGGCCCAGGCGAAAGGTGGGGAGAAATCTAAAAAAAAAAAAGAATCTTCTGAAGGTCCCCAAAAATCTTCCTCTGGGGGTAGTACCCATTTCTCTTCCTCCTCTAACACAAAACCTTGGTGCTATTTGTGTAAGGAAAAGGCCACAGGGCAAGTGATGCCAATTGCTCTAAGTCTAGCACCAATACAGCTACTACTACCCCTCAACCTTCTAGTGCCCCTAGTAATACCACTGGTAGTAGTAGTGCCCCCAAACGTTTAGCTGAGTTAACCTTGGGTACTGAAGTGGGTTCTGGCCTAGTCAGAACAGCCACTCAGACTGATTTAGTCTGTGATGGTGGCACTGAGATTGCCACCCTTATTGTAAGTCCCACTAACTTGGGCAAGTGCAGACAACAGCCTCTCATCAATGGGCAGGACAGATCATTCCATGGCAGTTGTTAATCTCATCTGGAGAAGGGTAACTGGTCCAAAGAGAGTTGTGCTATCCTCAGACCTACCTGTGGATTGCCTACTGGGCAAAGATTGGGAAACGTCAGCTTGGTCTGACGGGGAGTAATTGACTCATGCAGAATTTTTGAGAAATTAAGTCTGTGTGTTTGCTGTCAGTTGAGCTCAGTCCAAGACGTTAGACACTAGGGGAGCCCTGGATCTTGAGAATAATGGACCAGCCTGCTCCCAAAAGAAGGAGCAGGAAGGGTAAATATTTATCCTCCTCTAAGTCTCCCAGTGAGAATCAGCCTCATGAGGGGGCTGGATCTCAGAACCTTGTCACAGAGGAGCTTAGCCCTGATAAGGCAGAGCTACTGGGGCAAGGTTCCTTCCAAAGAAGCCTTGAGTCTGGAGCAGAAGGCCTGCCCCTTTTTGAACAACTCAGACAGCAAGCTGCTGCTGAGGAAGCAGGGAATGTTAGTAGGTCCCACTCCAAACCATTCATTGTCCATACAGATGCTTCTGATATATGGGTAGGTGCAATGTTGTCATAGCTTAATGCAGAGGGCCATGATCAACCAGTAGCGTTTATAAGCAGAAGGTTGACTTCCCGGGACCAGCGTTGGTCAGCTCTTGAGCAGGAGGCCTTTGCTATGGTCTAGACCTTGAAGAAGTTGAGACCATACCGCTTTGGCACTCACTTCATTGTTCGGATAGACCACAATACCTTCTTATGGCTTAAACAGATGAAGGATGAAAACCCTAAACTTTTGAGGTGGTCTATATCTCTACAAGGGATTGACTATACAGTGGAACATAGACCTTGGAGTAATCATGCCAATGCAGATGGACTTTCCAGATATTTCTACTTAGAAAAAGAAGGCTCAACTGGGCAAGGCTATCTCATGTCCTTACATTTGGTGGGGGGTTTTGTAGGTAAGTAGGATCTGCTTCCATCGTTAACCCCAATTTTTGCCTGGTGTAAGCGGGTTTTGACTGTAGTCTGCTGGGATCCTGCTAATCGGGACCCCAGCAACTGTGCTCTCTCCCCAAAATTGGCTCTGGTAAGTACTTTGGTAAATTCACAATTGGCTACTGGTGTACCCTGGTAGGTTGCTAGTGTATGGTACTAAGGTACCCAGGGCATGGGTACACTACGGTGCTCTCGTGGGCTGCAGCATGTGCCACCTATGAGAGGCCACTTAAACTCCAGCTACATGCCTGCCATTGCAGCCTTTGTGAGATGTTGCTTGCACCTCTCATGACAGATATAAGTTTCTCTATATCTGAGGTCACTGCACTTAAGTCACCCCTATGGAAGGCAGGGTGCTTGGGTACAAATTTGAGGATGAGCAGGACATCAATACAAATCCCAGAGACGATTTTGCAGGCTTTGTAAGTGTGGTCAGCCATTTTAAGGTATATAGTGGACATCAGTTATTACAAGATATCTAACTATATACTGCTGCACTGAACCTGGTCATGTTTGGTATCAGTTTATCAAAGGAGGGGACTAGAGGACTTTTTGAAGAGGTCCAACAGCAATGCCCAGTCAGATCAATCAAGCAAATGTGGATGCTGTTCTTCTAAAAAGATATTACCTAGAGTAATCAAACATCATGGAATCATACCCCAGCAACCGATTCCAGTGCTGGAAGTATGATCCCATGTACTGGGGGACTCCTTAAGGGACAGACTCCTGATAATAGCATTTCAGGGTCTGCCAACAAGCTTGTGCTTCTGTCGACCACAGACATGATTTTGCCCTCCTGCTGCTGAGCATAGCTTGAGCAGGGAAAGGTCGAACAATAGGTTTTCTGTCACTGGGCGGTATGACCACCTCCTAGACAGAACTTAGTGTATTGGGCTGGGATGGGTGTGCCCTCCAGGGCCAACAGACTGCTTTGAAGGGCAGATTTGATGCCTTCCATGCATACTCCAGTTTGAGCCAGATCAGGAACCTTTGGTTCTCGCTCTGGTGCAAAACTCAAAAAAGGACAGGGGAGTATCCTCCCCTCTACCCAGCCCCTCTTCTGGGAGGAACCACAAAGTTGTACCAACTCTTTCCCTAGGGGCTCCCCTGTGGGTGGGTCCTCAGATTCGTCATGGAACAAGACTCACTTCTGAAACCAAAACATTCTTCGAACATCTGGACGCTTGGACTTTTTCGGACTTTGACTGGAACTGAGAGTGCATCAAGGAAGACTCTTGCTGCTCCTGGTTTCCCGGTTCTTTAAGTCTTCTGCGTCTTCTGTCTCTGTGCTTCATCCAGATTCTCCAGAAGGCCTGTGGGCATCAAGGACATCCAAAGTGATCTCCCTTGGAGTGAAGAAGTCACTTCCCTACATCTGCAGGCACTGCAACGAAGCTGACCGGTCATGCTGCAGACTTCCCAAGGTCCAGCAACACAGGTGGTGGTTCTGCAGTTCCCTATAGGTCTGACCTGTCTTCTCTGAAATTGAGAGGAGATTATCCCTTGTTAAAGCTGCTGGGACCAGACCCCTGTGCACCATGTTGACTTTCCATTGCTAAGGATTGTTGGCTCTGCACTCTAGAAATCTTCAGGCTATAAGAGGCACCAGCTTCTAGCACATCATCCCTTAAAAATCAGCATCCTCACTGCATCCTCTGCACCGTGGATCTCCATCTTTGGTGAGCTGCCTGAGGTCCTCTTGCAACTTCTGTGCCTTTGGCCTGTGGGTCCTCTTGAGGATATTCCTTTCCTTCAGTGGGTTCCCCTGATTGCACTGGCCTGCTCTGACTCTCCTACACTTGTTGAGTCCCTTGGACCTTGCTGGTCCCAATGTTTGCATCTTTTTGCTCACCACGCTAGTTGCGGCTACTAAGGCTTTTTGCTGCTCCCACTGGACTCCGACCACCTGAACACCAAAACCTGATATGGGACAGCTCGTGCTTGGCTCCTGGTCTTCCTCAATGCTGCCTGGTTCTCATAGCTGCAGCAACAATGTCACAGTCTTCACTCTTCAACCTCCCGTCATCGGTGGGCCTTGTGCTTCCGTGACTCCTTGTCACTTCTGAGTGGCATAGACTCTCACCTCTAGTTGCAGGTTCTCTTCCTCAAAAATCCACTCTTGGATTCCATTGGACTCTTTCACAGGCCTCCCCAGAGGTATCATCTTCGGAGTCTTCCATTTTTGTCTAAGGCAGGTTCCAACGTCACATCACCCCTATGCACCCGGCTTTTCTGGTGCAAGTAACCTGGTTCCCGGGGCATCTCCAACCAAGATCTTGGCCTCCACTTAGACATTTATTAATTCAAACTCTGCCAGAAAGAAATCGACAACAAGGAGAAATGTGGCAGTAAATCTGTTCTGCTTAATTGGTTACTAAGTTTGCATTTTAAAATATCTCATGGGGCTAAGGGACCTGCTGCTGAGATCAATATGTATCCACTTCATATCGGCAGCAGCTGCCACTGATAAAGAAAGTCATCTGGTTGTTTTTAGGCAATGCAAATGTTGATATTTCTCTAGTACATCACATTAAATATAGATCCAACGTTGATAGAATTGGCCTCTTCTGAAGCAGGACCTGATGCTCAGGGCAAAATTTAATTAAACAAATCTAAGAATATGTAACACTGTTTACTTCAATATACAACACTCACATTTCTCTTAGAAAAGGCTTTATATCTCAGGTTTTTGTCCAGACTGACAGAGGCAGGAATTGTCCTGCCAATCACTTTGTCTATGACAGCTGTTCCCAATCTATCCATACCAACACTGAAACAGTTTCAGAAGAAATGCCAATTATCAATACACAAGACCAACCTTGTCACCTGCAGAGGCATAGAAGACATTGGCAAGAGATGTCAAAGGACTCTTAGGTTCTTCGAACCATCCAGTGTTTTCAAATAGTGTTACTCAGCACCATTTCTTTTTTTTTAAGTTCAGTAAGATTTTATTAATTTTTAAGACAAAATGAAAAAGAATAAATACAATACAAACAAGCATTTGCAATGCAATAGGTCTAGCATTAGGAAAGTTTGAGCTATTGGTCTTGTAAATGACAAATTTTTTTATTTATGTGTTTTTAAAAATAGCTAAATTAATAGCTTTGTCATTTACAATGCCAATAGTTATAACATTCGCAAATGTGACACCTATAGCATTTGTATGCAACATGATTTGTATTTACGTGACTTGGATGTATTGATATTACAAATAACAATGGCTCTTATTTTTTTGAAATAATTAATACTTAAATAAAAGTGATCGTAATTTATAATGGCAATAGCTTAAACATTTGTAAATAACTTTTAAGATTATGTTCAGTGTATTTTATTGTGACGAAAATCCAAGAACAGAAGTGAAATATTAACATATTTTTGTGACATTTGTAATAAAGCTTGAAACATTGAGAGAACATATTTGAATCAGTGATGCTGTGGTGGCTGCGCTGAGTGATGCTGTGGTGGCTGCGCTGAGTGGTGCTGTGGTGGCTGTCATCGGTGGGCCTTGTGCTTCCGTGACTCCTTGTCACTTCTGAGTGGCATAGACTCTCACCTCTAGTTGCAGGTTCTCTTCCTCAAAAATCCACTCTTGGATTCCATTGGACTCCTTCACAGGCCTACCCAGAGGTATCATCTTCGGAGTCTTCCATTTTTGTCTAAGGCAGGTTCCAACGTCACATCACCTCTATGCACCCGGCTTTTCTGGTGCAAGTAATCTGGTTCCCGGGGCATCTCCAACCTCCAGTCTTACAAAGGGTCTCTCCGGGGCCCTCTGGGAAGGGTCCTTCTTTAAAATTGCAACTGCGACTTCTCCATTGACTTCCATTGGGCATGCAGCTGTGTTTCCACTTTGCCCACAACCTCTGTGGGGTTCCTGGGTACTTACCTTGGGTGGTTCCTTGTCTCCCTAGCAACTCTGAGTCTTCTGATTCAAGTTCTGTTGTCCTTTGTAGTTCGCATTCCACTTTCTTAGTTTATGGTTTGGTCTCCCCATGGAAACCAGTGTATATTTGTGCTACTTACCTGATTATTTTGAAGGATTTTTATGTGTCATTGTAAGTGACATCACAGTGTGTGACATCGCACATGACCTCGCAGGAAGTGATATCACAAAAAATGACATCAGATTCTATGACCTCTCATACGTTAAGTGGTTCTATCATGAGTACATGTGAGCGCATTACAATATTTAACAAATAAGATTTTGCGTTGGAGCTGGGTCAAAAAAAGTGATGCAACACCGGCGCAAGATCTTGGCTTCCACTTAGACATTTATTAATTCAAACTCTGCCAGAAAGAAATCGACAACAAGGAGAAATGTGGCAGTAAATCTGTTCTGCTTAATTGGTTACTAAGTTTGCATTTTAAAATATCTCATGGGGCTAAGGGACCTGCTGCGAGATCAATATGTATCCAGTAAATCTGAGGAAATAATGGTGAGATAATTCTGGAGGTTAATGCACTTGCTGGAGAGACAAGGATTTTGTCTAGTTCCAGTTTTTAATCAGAGTGGCATAGAGGGTTAATATGTCTCCCACAGAGCACATCATGTGACACACAGATGATAGATTTTTTTTATGCCGCTGGGTAAGTGGGGAACTGCATTTAACAAAGAGATCCTTTAAGTGCTTGCGTTTCATACATTGTAATCTTTCGAATATTGCACCGTAACCTATTAATTAAAGCACATGTGACTCCTACACCTTTTAACGCTCACTATCTTATGGAACACATCCTGTAAAAGGATTTACACATATGTTTTATTGTTAAAGTATAATGTGTAGGAGTGATGTACAGCGCTCCAACACCCGGGATGGGGTCGAGTAGCGCTATAAACAAAAATAAGACAAAATAGTGGTATTTCAATTATTTGTGTAAGTATTAGGACAGACTAACACATCTGTCACAACGTAACCCAGATGCGTGCTTAGACTACGACTAATGCTAATTTGTTTTAATGTTCCAGGGTGAGTTTCAACTGCTTAAAATAAACATTTAAGCAGAACAGTAGCCTTTGAGTGACTGAATTGCGCAGGTAGCGTGAATATGGTCAGGTCGGTGCTGGGGAAGGGCAGGATGCAGACAGCAATAAACAAACGACTTCTCTCCCTTTGTCCTGAAGTGCAGACTGCAGGAAGCCGGGGTAGCGAGAACAAGGTGTGAAATGATTCTCGGAGCTTTGCAGCACAAAAAAGGTAAAGTCACACAGGTTAAGTACAGGGCCATTGGCACGTCAAAGCACTAGTGATTTTTACGTGTCAATGGCCCAGCAACTAGTTGGAGAGAGAGGGCAAGTTATTTCGTCCCCTCGTACCCCCCACCCTTGTCCTCCGTGTCCCCCCCACTAGAAAATCTGGGGGGGATATGTCCCCCACGTCCCCCACACTTCCTACGCCCATGCCTGAGAGCCTGTGCTCATGGAAACTGCAGTTCCTCGAGCAGAGGGGCACCACGTCCAGGAGCGGGAGCAGAGGATCACAGAGGCGGCAGCCAGCAGCAGCAAGGTAAGTGCACTGTTGGTTATTTTTTCATTGTTTTTACCCGTCGCTGCCTCCGTGCTAACCCCCCCCCCCCCCCCCCCCCCCACTTCATATCGGCAGCAGCTGCCACTGATAAAGAAAGTCATCTGGTTGTTTTTAGGCAATGCAAATGTTGATATTTCTCTAGTACATCACATTAAATATAGATCCAACGTTGATAGAATTGGCCTCTTCTGAAGCAGGACCTGATGCTCAGGGCAAACTTTAATTAAACAAATCTAAGAATATGTAACACTGTTTACTTCAATATACAACACTCACATTTCTCTTAGAAAAGGCTTTATATCTCAGGTTTTTGTCCAGACTGACAGAGGCAGGAATTGTCCTGCCAATCACTTTGTCTATGACAGCTGTTCCCAATCTATCCATACCAACACTGAAACAGTTTCAGAAGAAATGCCAATTATCAATACACAAGACCAACCTTGTCACCTGCAGAGGCATAGAAGACATTGGCAAGAGATGTCAAAGGACTCTTAGGTTCTTCGAACCATCCAGTGTTTTCAAATAGTGTTACTCAGCACCATTTCTTTTTTTTAAAGTTCAGTAAGATTTTATTAATTTTTAAGACAAAATGAAAAAGAATAAATACAATACAAACAAGCATTTGCAATGCAATAGGTCTCGCATTAGGAAAGTTTGAGCTATTGGTCTTGTAAATGACAATTTTTTTATTTATGTGTTTTTAAAAATAGCTAAATTAATAGCTTTGTCATTTACAATGCCAATAGTTGTAACATTCGCAAATGTGAAACCTATAGCATTTGTATGCAACATGATTTGTATTTACGTGACTTGGATGTATTGATATTACAAATAACAATGGCTCTTATTTTTTTGAAATAATTAATACTTAAATAAAAGTGATTGTAATTTATAATGGCAATAGCTTAAACATTTGTAAATAACTTTTAAGATTATGTTCAGTGTATTTTATTGTGATGAAAATCCAAGAACAGAAGTGAAATATTAACATCTTTTTGTGACATTTGTAATAAAGCTTGAAACATTGAGAGAACATATTTGAATCAGTGATGCTGTGGTGGCTGCGCTGAGTGATGCTGTGGTGGCTGCGCTGAGTGGTGCTGTGGTGGCTGCGCTGAGTGATGCTGTGGTGGCTGCGCTGAGTGATGATGTGGTGGCTGCGCTGAGTGGTGCTGTGGTGGCTGCGCTGAGTGGTGCTGTGGTGGCTGTGCTGAGTGGCGCTGTGGTGGCTGCGCTGAGTGGCGCTGTGGTGGCTGCGCTGAGTGGTGCTGTGGTGGCTGCGCTGAGTGGTACTGTGGTGGCTGCGCTGAGTGATGATGTGGTGGCTGCGCTGAGTGGTGCTGTGGTGGCTGCGCTGAGTGGTGCTGTGGTGGCTGCGCTGAGTGGTGCTGTGGTGGCTGAGCCGAGTGGTACTGTGGTGGCTGCGCTGAGTGGTGCTGAGTGATAATGTGGTGGTGCAGAGGGCAGAAAGGCACAACAAGACCTATTGCATTGCAAATGCTTGTTCTGCTTTAGTCAGGGTGAGTGAGATGTGAGAAAAGCAGCTTGGAGCTAAGAAACACCTCTCAGTCGAGTTTGTGTGTGGGAGGGGAAGTCTTTGAGAGAGAAGCCCAGAGCAAGCCGACTCAGCCTGGCCTGCGCCCTTAGAACAGTGAGCAGCATGTTACAAAATAAAGGCTGAGACTGAAACCAGATATTATTTACTTGTCAGCCCCTGTCTAACTTTACTCATGCACCAGCGCTTAGCACATGACCTGCGACTTATATTTTACTTTGGAGAACTCAAGCAATTATCAAATTCTATTTGGAATATGGCACGACAAAATATTTACTTGCAGATGCGGGCCACTCCTTTCATACTAAACAACCAGTATATGCTACGATCTTTAGGTCAGGAGTGCAACTTTTGGTAGAAAACACTTTTCTTTCATGCGTGTAAATGAAATGTTATTATACTCGGTAATATTAATACGTTATTCATAGCACTTAGGAATTGTAGACATGCAGCCTAAAGTGCTTCACAATAACACTATATACAAAACAAGTTCATATTATAGGGCGCCGCGGCGACCCGGAAGCTCTTGGCCGGCCGGCCAATCCGTTCGCGGCCGACCGGAAGTCCCGCCTCCCGAGGTCCGCGAGCTGCCGGCACATGGAGCGCCCTGCGGTCCGGGGTAGCCCGGGTCCCCAGGAGGGGGCCGGGGAGAAGGAGGAGTGTGGCGCCTGTTGCGGGCTCCTCTGACCTGAGGGAGCCCCGATTTAGATGAGGAGACGCGCCGCACCGTGAGGAGCCCCGCCGGAAGAGCGCAGTTGGTGAGTGGGGCCCAGGGCTGAAGTGAAGTCCGTGCGTGCCTGTGTGTATGCCTGTGGGGGAGGGGAGGGGAGGGAAGGGGGGGGGGAGTGTGTGCGCGCGTGTGTGCGTGTGTGCGCGAGGGAATGTGTGTGCGCATGCGTGACTGTGTGTGATTGAGAGAGAATGCGAGGCGGGGGATAGTGTGCCGTGTGCCTGTATGTGTGCCGTGTGCCTGCGTGTGCATGCCTGCGCCTGTGTGTGTGTGTGCATGCGTGTGCGTGCGTGCATGCAGAGGGGTGGGGGCTGCCTGTGTCTGTGTGAGAGCAAGGGCTTTGCACCGCGCATGCGCAGCTATCAGACGTGCGCTCCCGAGGTGAAATCTGACATTGTCAAAGCGCGCGTCTGGTAGCTGTCCACATTCCTAAATACGGGCCACAATAGGTCTGAAGCAGACACCTTCAATGCTCACGCATTGAGGGTAGGTCTGCTCGACCTAAAAAGGAGGAAGGAATTTACAAGTGTAAGTGATCAAAAATCAACATGAATTGCATTAACCTAAAATACACAATATTAACCTGTATGAATAAAAAAGAATCGCAATTAAAGAGAAAGGGCAAGGAGGAAAGGGAGGGAGAGGGGAAGGAAAAAAGCATGTCATAGGATCATAAATTCATAAACTACAGAGTTACAATTGAAATGTAATGTACAAATAGAACATAAGAGAATATATAACAATATCATTGTAAAACATATGAATCAATAGGAGACCAAAACGACTGAAATGATCGTGGATTATGAGTAACGCCTTTAAGAGATAGCTGCGCACCTCTTCTCGTAAAGGTGATCCATGACCACCAAGCATGGACTGAAAGAGAAGAAGCATCTTTCCAACAGAAAGTAATGGATTTTAAGGCAGCTGTAATAAGAAAATTAAACAATTTTGCCTCTGACTCCGAAAGGGGATGAGTTAGGGCAGTCGATTTGCAAATCAATAAATTAAAGCAAATATCATCTTGTAAAGGTGAAATTTTCAAAATTACATTCCATACTTCCAACCAAAATTTCGCAATAACTGGACATTCAAATAACATATGGCGAAGTGAACCAGGGTTAGCATTGCAGTGCCAACAAACATCAGAAAGCAACAGCTTTGCACGAAATAAACGAGATGGAGTCCATAAAGTGTTAAATAAAATATAAGCATTGGTTTGATAAAGGGACACCGGGAGCCAGCCAGAGATACTGTCAAGCCATATAGAGGACCATGAGTCATTTGACAGGGAGATGGACAGCTCATTGTTCCAGAACGACGAAATAATCTGAACATTGGAGCCGTGTGAGGTGGAAAGCTTTTTATAAAAAACAGAGACAGCTTTAGGGGACGATGTTACAGCTGTGAGATAAATTATTAGGTCATTTGTGGTAGAAGAGGGAATACCATTGGGGAAGGAATCCAAAATAGAGTTACACAAAAATTGATATTTTAAAAGGTCAGCAGCTGGGATACCAAAATGTAACTGTAATTGTTCAAAAGGAATAAAAGCATTGCCATTAAAGACATCTTTAAGATATAAAATTCCTTTTGAAATCCAAGAGGACCAGAAGGTAATGTTTCTGTTCAATTTAAGTAGTGCACTGTGCCATAAAGACAAGTGGACTGTGGAGAGTAGGGGTAATTCAAAATTAGAATCTAAATCATTAATTATCAATTTGGAGGACTTAATAATAGAAGAAATATGAACAACCTTCGCTGTGGAGGACATTGACAGCAAGGAAGGTAGAGAAAAGGGCCGCACAATGGATGCTTCAATATCCAACCAAATTGGAGGTTTTATCATATGTGAAGTATTAAACCAAAGGGTACTCTGCATTAAAATAAAAGCTTTATGGTAGAGGTGAAAGTCTGGCAGGGAAAAACCAGCCTGGGTCTTAGGAATTTTTTACTTTTTGTAAGCAATACGAGGGACTTTGTTAGACCAAAGGAATTTAGATAAGAGTGCGTCAACAGTTTTATAAAAACTGAGAGGAAATTGGGTGGGGATCATAGCTAAAGAGTAAAAAACTTTAGGCGCTATATTCATTTTAATAGACTCCATTCTTCCCCACCAAGTGAGATGAAGGGCAGACCACTTGGACGTTTTGTTTTTAATGTAGTCAATTATGAAATCAGAGTTAAGTTTTAATGTAGCTGGTAGTGATGAAGCAAATAGAATACCCAAATATTTAACTTTGGTAGGTTGCCATAGAATATCTGTGTTCGGGAGCATCTCTGAGGTACAAAACATGTTTAGAGGAAAAAATTCAGTCTTGTTGACATTCAATTTGTAACCTGAAACCATAGAGTATTGAGCAATAATGTCCAATAGGGAAGGAACAGAAGAAAGAGGGTTATTAATAAACAATAAAACATCATCTGCATAGGCTAAAGTTTTAACAGTTACATCATTGATCGTAATACCCTGAATGTCATCACAAAGGCGAATATAATTAAGAAAAGGTGCAATGCCTAAAAGAAATAACAGTGGAGAAAGGGTACAACCTTGCCTAGTTCCTCTAAAAAGAGGAAACTGACTAGAAATTTGACCATTAATGAACAAACAAGCAGTAGGGGCAAAATATAAAGCAGAAATCATACGAATAAAAGGGGCACCAAAATCAAAAGACAATAAAGTTTTAAATAAAAATTGCCAGTGAATCTTATCAAATGCTTTTTCAGCATCTAAGGCCATCACTCCCACAGGAGAGGACAGGTTAGAACTTTGCTCAATAATGTGTAATAGAGTTCTAGTATTATTAGCAGAATATCTATTTTTCATGAAACCAGATTGATCTGGATGAATAATGGAATGGAGTACAGGAGCTAATCTAGTAGCAAGGATTTTCGCATAAAGCTTACAATCCTGGTTAATTAGGGAAATGGGGCGATAATTAGAGACCAGGGTAGGATCTTTATCAGGTTTGGGCAAAACAATAATTAAGGCGTCCGTAAAAGAGCCTGAAATAGTACCAGAGGATCCAAAATGAGAGAAAAGGGTATTCAAATAAGGGAGGAGATGAGATTGAAATTTTGTAAAATTCTGCTGGAATACCATCCGGACCTGGGGATTTATTCTTGGGAAGTGACTTAATGGCAAGCAAAATCTCTTCAGATGTAATTGGGGAATCTAGACCTGTTCTATCTGATAAGGAAATATGGGGTACATTGCACTTACTTAACACCTTGGCTGCTAGGTGTTTTCCCCCCCTGTGCTGGAAATTGCACTTCTGCTTTATTCATGACGGCTCAGCTCGTCATCAGCACAGCTCAACTGTGCATCATGACGAGCTGAGCTCGTCATCAGCATCGAAAGGGTTAAAAAAGAATCGATTAAAGATTCAGGGCATTTGTCAGGTTTACTATAAAGGGTGGAATAAAAATGTAAAAATTCTTGCACAATATCATTATGAGAAATAGCTACTTTGCCTTGTGATCCTCGTATTGAGGTAATCTGAGTCTTATCTCTTTTAATTCGTAAGTAATTTGCAAGGAGTTTTCCTGATCTATTGAAGTTAAAACGAAATTTAGCATTGGACTTTGAAAGTTGAACACCTGCTCTTTGACTAAGGATGGCATTATATTCATAGCGGAGTATTTGAAGTGTAAGTTTGTACTGGGGGTCATTAGAAGAGATAAACAAACGCTCAAATTTAGCAATTTGCTTTTCCAAATGCTTAATGTTTGCGTTAAATTGTTTGTTCTCATAAGCCATAATAGAAATAGTGGTACTGAAGGACTGGGTTCTTTTGGACCCAGCGGTGCCAGGGCACAACACCTGAAACCTTCGTGGGTAACCTGTTCCGGCGTACAAGTCACAGAGACACGGGACACTTCCTTCGGCGTCAAAGAGTCAAGGTTTATTTACTGCAGGGAACACAGAAATCACGGCAAGTACAACGCGTGCAACTTGTGGAGACTGCTTCAAATTGGTTATGTGGATCGCTCCTTTTATACAGTTTTTACCCATAGGCTAACATTGAACACAAAGGTTTACAACTCAGTTCCCACATCTAGCTCCCAGAGGGGTCGCTTTGGTCGCTTTGAAACACATAAGGTCCGGAACATAAGTGCGGAAACATTTGGCGGTTCCCAACTGTAAAAACCCATCTTCCCACCATTAGCAAATTCCAATCAGCAATCAAGTAGATCGAAACAGGAACGAAAACAGGTGCAGAGGAAGACGGAGACAGTGGGGAGATCGGAAAGGGTGTAAAAGGGGAGGTGTCGGGAAGCACGAGATACAGGCATCAAAGGGACGTGCCTAATGAGATGCACGGCTGAGACAATAAGCCCGTGCGGCAAGATGAGCCTCGAGCGGCACCACCTGCCTTACAGTAGCAACCCCCTCGTCATAAAGACACTTTCAAAGAACATGTGTCTTCCGCAAATATCTTGGGAGTCCCAGGGTCGCGAAGCGGACAGCGTCCGTTCGCTGACTACTTGAGGGCAAGAGACAAAATGGATGCCGTATCTAAGATGGAACCCGTGGGTACAGATGAAAAGCCCACGTAACAAACGAACGGTTTAAGTTAGCACAGCGAAACTGCGCACACTTACTAAACTCGTCATTTGCGGTTCATAGATACCAGACTCGACCATATTCGTACGAGTCGAAAACACCACTTACAATTGTCACGGAACCTCAGACGCTCCTTTTGCCCTCATGTAGGCAAGCACTAGTCGGAATCATATTCGATATTCATCAGACCATCAAGATGTCGTTGTAGCATAGCCTTGTCCAACCGAGTCCCCTTGGTAACAGGTGGTTGTCTCATACACGTTGTAGCACAGAGGCCACATAAGGCAGGACCACACTGCACACAAAGGCAACACGTGAACAGGAACACTACCACAACTCCGATGATCATCAGAATCTTCCAACCCCAAGTCGACATCAGGCCCCAAAACCAACCGAGTAGCGTCCAATCCCCTACATCCACGTGTATGGATTCGGAGATCTTATGCAACTTCGAGATGGCTTGATAGACAGTAGGAGCATTATCAGGTATGAAAATGCAACAGCTCGAATGGATCACTTTACATACCCCACCACGATCTGCCAAGACGACATCTAAAACCATACGGTTTTGTAACGTCATAAGTCTCTCCGCCTGAAGTTCTGTGGTGATATTACCAAGGGCACTGGCAGTAACATTAGCTGTCGATTCCACCACTCGAGTCAAATGTCTCAGGTTCCTACTATTAACCATAGGTCCCCAAAACGGGAGGAAACCCTTGAAAAAGTCTCCTGCCTCTTGACCGGCAGTATCCTCTTCGCTAATTACGCCTCGTACAACTCTAGTCTTATGGTAATCGGCATCTACAGTAAACGTCGGAGGCAACAGATTTGCAACAAAACATGAGCCCATGAAGTCCGAGGGCAACCATGTATATGCACGATCATGACAGATGAAGTACGTACCCTTGGCAGCCAGAAACACAGGGATCGGGGACATTGACAGAACGTAACTTTCAGTGCAAGCACTTACTCCAAGTGAGGCTTGCGAACCACGACCCACAAGACAAAGATTACCAGTGTGGGGTACGACCCATATTGGAGGCGAGCTTTTAAGCTGCTTTTCATTAATGAACGTACTATATTCCCCTCTATCCGGTGCCCTATAGGCTTGTACCTCTGCCTTAGGGATGAGAAAAGCATCATAGATCTCATCTTCCAAATCCTGTATTATCATCGATACCACCCACTGCCACGAGGTAGGACCCGGTTTGGGGGAACGTTCTGGAGAGGGGTGGAAACCTAGCGCGCTTCGAAGCATTGTTTGGTATGCTCGAGCTGACCCTTGGGAACTATACGGTAACACCAGATATGGAATTCCCTTACCCGTAGTATGTGGCATCAACCCACACACCCAACAATTAGTAGTGTTAACCACTAACTGATGCTGATGGAGGAGCTGGATAAAGGAATTGTTGCGGAATTCTACACGTCTAGCCTGTTCGTGTTCCGGTAAAATGTGAAAAGAATGGGGAGAAGCAGTAGTAGCAGTAAGAGTAAGATTAGGGTAAGGAGTAGGAGTAGGGGTAGGAAGTAAAAAGTAAGACATAGCGTAATACACCCCACCCGCCAAGAAT
Organism: Lissotriton vulgaris; assembly: GCF_964263255.1. Classification (NCBI taxonomy): domain Eukaryota; kingdom Metazoa; phylum Chordata; class Amphibia; order Caudata; family Salamandridae; genus Lissotriton; species Lissotriton vulgaris. The sequence continues at coordinate 837,690,650 of NC_141687.1, forward strand.
GCAGAAGCAGTTAAGAACAATACAAACAATTGGAATACAAAACATTTAGTACGACTAAGTTTCTGCAGTTTGACTCTATACGCCTGAGCTCCTTCCAAATCGTTCAGCTTCGAAAATGCCATTTCCCTATGACCGTCCGCAACGTTTCTTGACGCACTTCGTTCTGTGCAGCAATGGTCAATCCCTAGGAGTTCCTAGGAACCGACGGCCTTTAACCTAGCGTCAAGACCTACTGTCCAGAAGGAAGTACGCGCGCGGCCCTACGGCCCTCAATACACAATATGTATTTATTTAACACAATAATTCAGCTGTGGAAGGAAAAAGATACAAGGAAGAAGCTTAATATATGTACAAAACAAGTTTCAACGATACGAAATGTTCAAAGTTGATCAGGGGAACGAGGATATTGCAGTTATCAATTTCAACAAAGCAAGAAATTTTATTAGTCCTTAATGCGAGAACGCAAAGAATATCGATGTTTCCCGGGACGTGTCTGCTCGTCGAACAAAGGATCCGTTGAAGAGACAGCGTCCTGCTGATCAGTTTGTTGATTTGATCTTGAGTCTTTTGCTGACAATGTTCCAACAGTGGCTTTCTGCTGCGCTGAGTGTTCACCAACAAGCTGTGCGTCGCTAAAAGGTACAAACGCCGGCAATGTCTCTGCTTCTGTTGACGCAATGCCTTTCCTCACCCACGGGTCTGCCGGTAAAGGAATAGGGACTCGTTTGCAATGGGTAGCATGTACCCAATTCTTCCGCCCCTCAAGACGAACGGCAGTCCTCGTGGCCAGGAGCACCTGGTGAGGTCCAACAAAACGGGGGTCCAGATTCTTCTTGCGTGAGAAGTTCCGGGTGACAACCCAATCACCGGGTTGGAGCTGGTGGCCTGGACCCTCCGTCTGCGTCGGCAAGGCGTCGTAAACCTGTTGATGAATTAACCTCAGTTTAGCAGTCAAGTCATGTAAGTAATCAATCAACATCGGATACTCAAGATCAACGAATATACCTGGCCTAGGAACCCCCCACACATTCGCAGGACGGCCGAACACTATTTCATAGGGACTAAGCCCTATTCGGGAGTGTACAGTCGCCCTAGTTGACAGTAATGCTAGAGGCAAAGCGTCAGGCCACGAAAGTCCAGTCGTAGCCTGAATCTTCGCTAGCTTTAGTTTAAGGGTGCCATTGTACCCTTCAACCAATCCAGCTGACTGGGGATGATTGGCGCTATGGAATTTCTGATTAATTCCAAGGCCCTTACACACATTCTTCATTACACTTCCAACAAACTCACTTCCGTTATCTGACCACACAACTCTAGGCATTCCATACCGAGGAAAGTATTCCTTCAGTAGGATTTTCGCAGTAGACAAAGCAGTATTGTCTTTGAGGGGATAGGCCTCGATCCATCGGGAGAATGCGCAAACCACCACCAAAACGTATTTCAGGTTATTGCATCTCTCCATATGGATAAAGTCCAATTGAATCACCTCAAAGGGATACGAAGGAGGAGCAAAACTGCCAGGGGGAGTTGGGGTTCCTTTGCCAGGATTGTACATTATACACACCATACAATTCTTCACCAGACGTTCAGCACACTTTGTAATACCATCATTCTTCCACACAGGCGACAACAACTTGTAAATGCCTTTCGCGCTGATATGTGCTAACCCATGTGCCATTGTCACAACGGCCAGCACATACGCATCAGGCAACATCCATCTTTTCTGATCCGACAAATCAATCCAACAACCATTCACATCCAACTTTCCCGTACTTTCTTTCCACTTCATCTTTTCCGTATCGGTGGCCTCATTCTGAATTGCTTTCACGCTCTCTATAGTATTTTCACACATACTCGATTCTGTAGGCCACCTAACCGAACTTGTCACATACATTCGAGTACTAAGGTTCCGGGCAGTCTCCTTAGCAATCTCATCTGCAAACGCGTTACCACGACCAACATCATCCGTTACTTTACGATGCGCACTACACTTAACAATCGCAACCTGAGCGGGCAAAGTCAATGCATCCAAAAGATCATTCACAAGCTGGCCATGCTGTATTTTCGTGCCGTGTGACGTCAAGAAACCACGTTCTCGCCACAATCGTCCAAAGCTATGCGCTACACCGAAAGCGTACTGGCTATCGGTGTACACATTCACACGTTTACCTTTCGCTAACACGCATGCTCTAGTAAGAGCAATCAGCTCTGCAGCTTGGGCAGAATTCTGATTCAATCTCGCAGTCTCAACAACAGTATTCAACGTTACAACAGCATAAGCAGTAGTCACATCACCATTTGGCAATTTAAAACATGACCCATCCACATACAAAGTGCCGTCAGGGTCTTCCAATGGGGTGTTTTTAAGGTCCACTCGACCTTTTGTTTCCTCTTCTGTACGCAAGTAGCAGTCATGTTCTGTTACTGCATCTGACTCTGCACTAATTGGTAACAAAGTTGCCGGATTCAGGACATTACAACGTTTTATTTGAATGTGGCTTGCCAAAAGCGTCAATTCGTACCCAGACAACCTCGCACTCGTCAAGTGCTGAGTTTTCGTTCGATTCAAGAGGGTATCGACTGCATGCGGAACCATCACCGTGAGCATATTATCCATGACCAATCCTGCTGATTGTCGGATGGAGACCGCAGCTGCCGCAGTTGCTCTCAAACAACTCGGCAATGCTCTAGCTACTGGGTCTAAGGTCGAGGAAAAATATGCACATGGACGTTGCTTACCACCAAAAGGTTGCGTTAAGACACTCAACGCACAGCCTTCTCTCTCGTGAACATATAACGTAAACGGTTTACTGTAGTCAGGGGTACCTAACACAGGAGCCGAACACAATGAATCACGTAATTCAGAAAAACTTTTCTGACATTCTTCCGTCCATGGTAAAGGAGTTGAAACATCCTTGCACGTAAGAGCCACCAATGGTTTCGCTAGCAATGAAAAATTTGGAATCCACTGCCTACAGTACGACGTGATACCTAGAAAGGCACGCACATCTCTTTGGGTTTTTGGCACAGCCATTCGCGCAATCGCTGCAATTCTCTCTGGGGTCAATCTCCTTCCCTCCTTTGACAATAAGTGACCTAGATAGGTTACTTCTTGACAACAATATTGGAGTTTAGAAGGTGACACCTTGTGATTCAACTCACAGAGATGCTGCAGCAATGACACCGTAGCAATTTTGCAAATGTCCTGAGTATCAGCAGCCACCAATAAGTCGTCGACATATTGAATTAAAGCCGCACCAACCGGCAACCTAAACGCATCCAGTTGACCCTTCAAGGCTTGACTGTAAATAGACGGACTTTCACAGTAGCCCTGAGGAGCGCGTTTGAACCGGAAGCTACGTCCACCAAGAGAGAAACCGAAAAGGTCCCTGCTCTCTTCGGCGATCGGGATGCTGAAAAACGCATTTTTCAAGTCAATCACCGAAAACCATGATGCAGTAGCTGGAATCAGAGTCAGTAGCGCCGTGATGTCAGGCACAACAGGGAATTGAGGAACCACAATTTTATTTACCTCCCGTAAATCGATAACAAAACGATAAACAGGCGGTTTGGTAGGATCAGTACGTTTAAGAATGGGCAGTACAGGGCTATTGCACACGTTTCCCCGAGTCTCCTCAATAACATCTTTCTCGATCAAATCATAGATGATCGCTAACAAAGCTCGTTCACCATCAAGGGAGATACGGTATTGGGGAATACGTGGCAAGCGCACATTCGATTTCAACTGAACAACATAAGGGGAGATATCAAGTAGGCCCACATCGTTTGGACCCGTCGCCCACAAAGACGCAGGAAGAGAATCCAATTCCGGTGGAAGCTTATCGAGGGACAAATACATGGGAGAGACTACTTTCTTCCCAAACGTAAGCTTTACACCCGCAGGAGAACAATACAAAGTTGCATACAAACGTTTAAGCAAATCCAGACCCAAAAGATTTTCGCCACAACCAGTGGTCAAAATCAACGGAGCTTCGAGCTCACGCGGCCCAATTTGAAGGGGCAAAGGGCGTGAAACTGGATTGCTAACGGGGGCGCCAGAGAATCCAACGGATACATTTGTTAAGCCAGACAAAGGTGCGCCAGGGAGTTTCGAATGCATAATGGAACTTTTCGCTGCACCAGTGTCCAACAGAAAAGGCTCAACGACGCCCGATGTAGCAACTGCGACGTAAGGCCCTCTCTGATCAACCGGAACTGATACCACTCCCTCTCCTTGTCTTCGGCTGTCCTAGTAATTACTGTCGTCAGTTCCCTGATCGACGTAATAATCGTCTACATTGTACTGCGCAGATCGTCCTTGAGATGATCCACGTTGGTCGAAACAGTTATTAGAATTTGATGAGTTGTCAGAGCGGTCGTTCTGAGCACCACGACCTCTACCACGTGATGCATTCTGCGAACCACCACGGCCTCCTCTAGACGAATTACCACTATTACGATTATTTAAAGCAGGACAATCAAATTTAATGTGTCCCTCCTGTCTACAATAAGCACATTGATTGTACCCCAACGAAGATCTGTTGAAAGAGGAATCATTACGCGACTGCGATCGATTCGATTGCGACTGTGATCTATTCTGCTGAGACGCATTCTGATTAGAACGCGGCGGATATGCTTGTTGTAACAACACTTTAGTTTTCAGCTCTTTTGTCTTTTTATCAGCTCGGTCATTTTCTTCTTTCTCTCTATTTTCATAATATTGCGCCGTAGCCAGAATCTGAGCTGAGGTAGAAACGGCCCATGCACTTTCTGAATTCTTCAATTTATTGCACAAGTCGGGCAATAAGTTCGACACGAATTTATCCACAAACAGCCTTTGTCCACCCTCAGTACCCATATCCTGTCCACTATGATCAACGAATGTTTCCTCAAACCTCGTAAAGAAGTCTGAAACACTCTCATCTTTCTTTTGCTTACAGGCTGACAACTTGTCCCAATTTACCCTCATAGCTGGCATAAGCGTTTTCATTAAAGTAATGATTCGCTGGGGAAGAAGTTCGATCAACTGATCGGGTTTAGTAGCAGCCGCTTGTCCAGCGTCTGCCGCTGTAATAGCAGCCCAATCACCACCTAATTCATTCGTGTGATCTTGATGACGAATCTTAGCCCATACCGGCTGCGGTACGACGTTGCCAAACAACATGTCAATATCGGCAAGATTCATTACCGTAGCATCTACAAGCTGCGATAATTCTTTGTAATACCCCGCAGGATTTTTGCGAGGATCAGGCAAAGTTTGTTTCACCTGAAGCACCTCCGATCGTTTCCATGGGAGATGTATCCATACTCTCTGGAAATGTGCCGCTACTGGAGCGTTAGCATTAGTATTATCAGCGGGTACCCAAACCGGCGGAACTTCACGCATGGGATATTGGCCAGACTCAGCTTGCTGGCGTTCAAGATCCTCAACAAACAGTGCGTGAGGAATAGGAGCAAGGCGAAAAGACAGCAACTGCTCAATAGCACGTCGGACATTAGTATCGACTATCAGTCCAGTTGCGAACTGAAGCCGAAGATTAGACAGGGCGGTCAGCACCTCGTCAGGCGCAACAGCCGCTATCTGATCATGTAGGAGTTTACACATTTCGTCAAACACATATCTCTGAGTCGGTATGTTGAATTGACTAAATGTATCAAGAACGACTCGGGGTGGATTTCTTTGCGGATTGTCCATCCAACCCATCGCCATATTGTATAGCGCAGCGCGTTCCCTATTACCGGGAAGCTGACTACGTCTCTGAGGTGGACCATCAGAACCAGCGGACCCAAAGACAGGTCCGAGCGACTGGAAAAAATTTGTCGCAATGGGAGAACTACGATTACGAGTAGAGGGACAAGAGTAAGACACAGAACTAACAAGAGGAGGAGTAGAAGCGTTAGCAACAACAGGAGTTAACAACACAGGAGCAGTAGCGTGAGTAGGAGTATGTGGAAGCGGAGGAGCAGTAGGAATAGAAACAGGCACAGGAGCAGGAACAGTCGGAAGAGCGGGTGCAGGTTGAGGAACGGGTGGAGGAATAACAGGTGGAAGAACAGGTACGGCAGGGACCACAGGAGCTGCGGTACCCTGTACGTACGGGGGTGGCGACTTCATAAGATAGGACATTAAAGGATCCTCAACTGCCTCTTCCTTCTTATCCGACTCCGTAGGCAAAGCAGGATAACATTTATCTATGGTCATACGTTGTAGCCTCTCAAACACTTCCTTATCCTTATCCTCCTTATCACGCTGAAACTGCTCAGCTTTCTTCACAATGGTAGCAACATTATCTCGCTCACTACGTTTATTCTGTCTGATCTCTTTCTGTCGGGCTTCTTTGCGCCACAACCGAAAGGCATCAAACATGGCCGGCCTAGATTTACGTTCGAACAACTTAATTTCTAAATTATCTAAGATCGACGCTTCGAAGCTACCGTGAGGTGGCCAACGAAGATCGCCGTCTTTCTTTGTATATTTTATCCAATAATCGTTAAAAGCAATCGGGCCTAGCCCATGTTTGCTATATAAGTCATAAGTAGGAGTTCCAACCGGAGGTATCGGACACGAGTCCTCCAGCAGGGAATCCGCACCACAAGGTCTACAACAACTGAACAAAGTACTGCGACCAGGCATCTTGCACACTAGCCGAGTTTCACAAACTTCAAGGGTTACGGGATTTACCAAGTCCCAGCAAGAACAAAACCCTCGGTCTTTGGCGGCTGCAGTCGTCAAACAAATACAACAACAAAGTACGCTAGCAAAGTGTCACCGACAAAAACACTCACACAGCGTGTACAACAAAGCCACTAGTGTTTACAACAAAGACACTCGCTAAAGTGTCTACAACAAAAACACTCGCTAAAGTGTTTACAACCAAGGATTCTGGGAGCGACCCACAAATACTTAACTCAAAGATCAATGGCGTCCTCAGGAAGGCCCGTCAATCGTCTCGCTATACCAAGGTCTACGCCAGGCGCCAAAACAGGTCTACAGTCAGGGCAGCAGTCCGTCGCAGCCGTCAGGAGGCGGGAATCTTCGCGGGAAAAGTCTTCGGGCCACTTATTTCGACAACAGGATCGATGAAGCGGGGTGCACCTTCCCTCGGAGATTTCACACGAAGTTCCTCACGATCGTCGGGCTTGGACCGGTACCACTGATGCAGCCCCACGTTGGGCGCCAACTGAAGGACTGGGTTCTTTTGGACCCAGCGGTGCCAGGGCACAACACCTGAAACCTTCGTGGGTAACCTGTTCCGGCGTACAAGTCACAGAGACACGGGACACTTCCTTCGGCGTCAAAGAGTCAAGGTTTATTTACTGCAGGGAACACAGAAATCACGGCAAGTACAACGCGTGCAACTTGTGGAGACTGCTTCAAATTGGTTATGTGGATCGCTCCTTTTATACAGTTTTTACCCATAGGCTAACATTGAACACAAAGGTTTACAACTCAGTTCCCACATCTAGCTCCCAGAGGGGTCGCTTTGGTCGCTTTGAAACACATAAGGTCCGGAACATAAGTGCGGAAACATTTGGCGGTTCCCAACTGTAAAAACCCATCTTCCCACCATTAGCAAATTCCAATCAGCAATCAAGTAGATCGAAACAGGAACGAAAACAGGTGCAGAGGAAGACGGAGACAGTGGGGAGATCGGAAAGGGTGTAAAAGGGGAGGTGTCGGGAAGCACGAGATACAGGCATCAAAGGGACGTGCCTAATGAGATGCACGGCTGAGACAATAAGCCCGTGCGGCAAGATGAGCCTCGAGCGGCACCACCTGCCTTACAGTAGCAACCCCCTCGTCATAAAGACACTTTCAAAGAACATGTGTCTTCCGCAAATATCTTGGGAGTCCCAGGGTCGCGAAGCGGACAGCGTCCGTTCGCTGACTACTTGAGGGCAAGAGACAAAATGGATGCCGTATCTAAGATGGAACCCGTGGGTACAGATGAAAAGCCCACGTAACAAACGAACGGTTTAAGTTAGCACAGCGAAACTGCGCACACTTACTAAACTCGTCATTTGCGGTTCATAGATACCAGACTCGACCATATTCGTACGAGTCGAAAACACCACTTACAATTGTCACGGAACCTCAGAACCTCTGATGTAAGCCTTAAATGCATCCCATCTGGTGAAAATTGACGTGGAATCCTCAGGGTTGAACAAAAAATAGTCTTGTATAGCTTGTAATAGTTTAGGTTTATGCTTATCAGTAAGGACAATATTTTTCACTTCGTTTGCAATAGTATCCGTATTGATGCGCAGCGCTTTAATTTCTTCCAGTATCAGGTTAAGAGAAGGTTCAGAAGTTTCAACAACCTTAGATTTGTTTGGGGGAGGAGACACCTGCTGCTTCCTTTTGTTGTTAGCTAAATTTTTATTATCCATCTTGAGGAGAAAAAATAACTTTTTGCGTCAGAAAAATGTAAAAAAACAAATCCACCTCAAAATTTTTAATAAATATGAGGGAAAAGGGTATTAAAAGCTCTAGAAGTTGTTGAGGAAAAGGCAGTTGAAGAGTTAAGGTGAGCCGTGGGAGTGGCTAGGCCCAAGTCAGGCCCTTTCCTCAGAATTGCACCGCCCCCTGAGCTGAGGCAATCGGCAGAACCGGAGCAGAGGCTGGGGAGAGGAGCCAGGAAGCAGACAGAGAGACCCCCTTTCGTTGAAAGCGGCCAAAATTGACAGGTAAGGTAGGGGACCGACTTAGAAGGCAAGCGCTGCAAAAAATGAGCAAACCTTAAGGTAAAATCGTCGTCAATCAGCTCATTAGGCTGGTGAAGTTACGGAGCTCCGGTGGTGGCGGCCATCTTGTCGACGCGCTCGCGCGACTCCCCTACTCAGCACCATTTCAACTTTCCTTTGCCACCTCTTTTCATCTTTCACATCAGGATTCCCTCCTTATAGAAATAGAGATTCAAGGACTGCTTCGCAAATGATTGGTTGACCATAGAGAGTTATGCCAGCATGAGTTCTTGAGCAATACTTTTCTGGTCAAAAAGAGAAACAAGAAACTTTGTCCAGTGATAAATCTTCAGAAATTCAGTTGTTTTGTGCTTTATTCACACTTCAGGATGAAAACGATTCTTCATCTGAAAGATTGCCTACAGCAACACACAATTGAATGGTTCGTTTGGATATCAAAAAATGTGCATCTCTCAGACCTAATTTTCCATCCTCGCAGGCATTCACTGCTCCTCCATTTTTCCTTTCGACAGTTCCATGGTGTTCCACTGAGCTGCTCAAACATGTCATGGCTTTTCTCAGATCTCAGGGCATCATAATAATAATTTATTTGGATGCATTCTGTTGTTAGCCCAAGACAAACTTCTCCTTTTCCAACATTTGCAAACTTCCATCTCTTTTTTTTTTTTTTTTTAATATATTTTTATTGCAGGAATTAGCAAATTGTTACATATTTGACCAGCATTATAGATCAAACAAAATCAATGAAATGCAACCCTCCGTCCCCCAGTAATATGTACCCTTACACAGCCATTCAGCCCACAACCCAATGGTCGGGCGGCGAAGTCCAATGGGGGCTCAACAGGAAGTCGAAGCTGGTCCGGATGATCCACTGTCCGTCATCTGCTTTTCTAAACAAGCCTATAAACCAAAAGAAAACCCCACCCTCAAAACACTATAAACTGAATTAACCCCCGCCCCACCCCGCCATCAGTGCACGGTAACAACCTCAATAGGATCTGTGAGAGGACCTATGAGGAAAGTAACTGATCTGTAAAGTGTAATCGCCTATCGGGACTCGGGCGAGCTGCTTCCTCACTTTCGGAGTCGCTGGGGGCGCAATAATCCCTTAGGGCCTGCACTAATGTCTCCCACTCTAGCGCTGCCTCGTGCGCCTTCTCGTTATGCTGTCTCCTAGCTAACTGGTACCTCAGCGTGCTTTCTCCCGCTGCCCATTTCAAGAGTTCGCTGTGCCATCGGCCCCCCGTCGGACCAACCCGTGCCTTCCAGTTCCTGGTCACCTCTCGTTTAGCAAGGAGAAGCCCCAAATCAACGAATTTACTAGTAATTCTGTTTTTGGGGGTATGTGGAAACCAGTGTAGGAGTCCCACTGCCGCATCAACCGATAAGGACCTCCCTGTCACCTCCTCCAGGGTCTTCCCCACTTCCGTCCAGTAGGAGGACAATCCTGGGCAGGACCATAACATGTGGAGGAGGTCTGCCTCCGGCGCCCGGCACCTGGGGCAGTCCGCAGAGCCCGTAGCAAAATACTGTTGGATTTTCGCCGGGGTCAGATATGCCCTATGGAGTACGTAGTAGTGGACCAATTGAAAGCAGGCGTGGCGCGTGCCCTTCCAGGCTCGCCGCACGAGTTGGGACCAGGTCGTCTCCGGGATCTCCTTACCTATGTCCTCCTCCCAACGGGTTCTCAAAGTAGTGAGGGGGGCCAGCCCCTCACTGATTAGTCTACCGTAGAGGCAAGTGACCGCCTTCACCGTACCCGCAGACATCATGACGTATTGGCACACCGGAGACGTAGGAGGTTCCTCTTGCCCGTGCTTCCAGTGCGCCTGAATCGCTCGGACCAGGGCCGAGTGCAACAGAAAGTCGCCGCGAGGAACCTCGAAGCGGTCAATGAGCTCCTGAAAGGGCAAAAGCGCCCCGTCCTCGCAAACTTCCATCTCTTTACTGGGTTTCATCACGAATCAGTAAAAATCCTTTCATTCTCTTGTCCAATCTCTATTATTTCTAAGGTTTAATGTGAACTTCATTTTAACCCCTTCGCTGCTTCTGTCGGCCAACAGCCGTCGCGATTACTACCTCCGGATGTGCTGTGCACGTCCGTTGGCCGCCTCGGCTCTGCCCACTCCGCTAAACCGCCTCACCGCGGCGGAATAGCCGCCGTGGTTAAACGGTAACCACTCTTCGGTTACTTCACCAAAAAATTCATTAATATCAAAGGAACTCTGATACTTCGTATCCATTTCTCATGACAATCTGTGGTAGCTAGCCACAGTTGTGTGTTTCTTGGCATCCTACATTCAGGAAATACTTCCAGAACTTCTCCACAACTGAGCTTCTTCAACAACTAAAGATACATCATGTCTATTCTACACAGATCAGACACCACTATATTTATAGAAAAGGAGGAAGCAATGTGGAGGGTAAAACAGATCCAATGAAAGATTATTTTTCAGTTCCATCCCAGATTTTCTATTAGAATCAGATGCAGACATTTCTGGTTGGGAAGCTCATGGCAGCCAGTTCTCGACTGTTAGACCATGAAATTCAAACTTTCACCAAATATTGCGTTTGTTGTTCCGTCCTCATCATAAATGGACAATCTTGCAGCAGTCCGATTTATAAATCATCTGGCCAGTACCAAATCAGAAATTTCATCAAAACTGGCAAACCACTTCTGTGAATGTTGCCTTTATCATCATGTTCTTATGAAAGCAGAATACATTCCCAGCTTCAACAATGCAGTGCAGATTGCCAGTCTTCTACAGCGACTAGCAAGTGCATTCCCTCGTCTTGACCCATTTTCCATTGGCTTACTCTCTTCTTGCTTCAATACTCATCTTCCCTAATTCTTCTATGGGACGCTGCATCCTAAAGCTCTGGCATAAGCTGCTTTGCTCCATCCTTGGTTTCTGGGTCTTCTGTATGTGTTCAGGGGTGGTTCCTCCATGTGGGGGGAGGGGCAACACCCCACTGCTTTCTCGCAATGCGAGAAGCAGAAACATAAAATGGTATTTATAAGGTTTTGGTCGGGGCGGGCGGTCCTGCTCTAGGGCAGGGGAGGAGTGGCTTGCCCACTCTGAGGGAGCTGACTGTTTGGTCGGCCCCAGGGCCTACCAAACCAGTCATATGTACTCTCCCTTTTCTCCATGTAGGCTGCATGCAGCCTACATGGAGAAAATGGCCTTCCCATAGATGCCTGTGTGGTTGGCATCCCAACTAATGACAATGCTGCCATTGCAGCATTGTGAGTGGCTTAGGAGAGGGGAGGGGGACTACCTGCTTCCTGTGTGGAGCAGAGAAGCATTGACCACGCGGGACCGGACCGGGCCAGCATAGGTAAGTTAACTTTTTATTTATTTATTAAAATACCCCTCCCCCGCACGACACCCCTCGCGAGTCATGCCGACCGCGACTGTATGTGTTGCCTCCACTTCTTATGATATCTGGGTGCCTATCAAAAATCTGGTGAGAACAAGGGACTCTACATAGTAACTCCCTATTAAATTTCCCACATTCCATTCCCGGATCTTCTAACAATGATAGTGGGCTTTCCTTTCTTGATTTAATTTTACAGCAATCTGTTCGCGAATTGTTAGGGACATCCCCATCCCCTCACCCACTTATGCCGTCTGTTGTTAATGGAAGGTTGTGGGCCACATTTCACTGTCCGAGGACTTTAATCATAGTCTGTTTCCTTGATCAACAAAGCCTGGGCTCCTGGTACCAAAAGATATGCAAATCTACTGAATCATTCTAGTATAGCAGGTGCCTGGAAACAGATGTCAATCCCATTCCGGCATACGTCTATCTTTCTATCTTTCTTTCTATCTTTCTTAGCATCCAACTCAAGTGCTAAAGGACAGTCAATACGCACAGATCAGCCATTTCTCTCCATCACCAGTTAATAAATGGTAAACCTGTGAGTGAACATCCCCTTATAAGAGAACTTAAGGGGCATATTACCAAGCAATAGCGATAATTATCGCTATTGCTTGGTTAGCGTGAAAAAATTATCGCCGAGTTGCGGCGATTTTTATCGCAGATAAACCTTGGTATTACCAACGTTTATCGCAAATGCAATCAAAATCGCCCGCAATGCATGAATATCGCTGAAAAGTCAGCGATATTCATGCATTAGCGAGCTAATGCTCTTAGCCATGTTATCCACCTCCCATTGGATAACATGGCTAAGAACTGCTCTGGGCAGGTGTTAGCTTTTGGAGATATTCGCGCTTAGCGCAAATATCTCCAAAGGTTGGTAATAGGAGATAGCGATGTTAGCGACTGTTTGCAGTCGCTAACATCTTGGCATGCCCACTTTGCATGTCATTAGTGATAAATATCACTGACATGCAAAGTGGGGCCCAAGATGGTCGCTATCTCCTACTAGCTGTCGCTAACTGGTGTTAGCGACAGCTAGGTAATAGGGAGATAATTTTATCTCCGCTTTCTTGGCTTTTAAAGCCAAAAAAGCGGAGATAAACCCCCTTGATAATATGACCCTAGATTGCGTATCCCTCATCCTTCCAAAAAACAGTTGTTATGGGGTGTGAATGCAGGTATTTGCATCATGGATCTATAAGCCTGCTCTTTTATCGAAAGCTCTATCTGCCAAGTTGACAATGCTACTGTTTGATTTCTTTCAAGAGAGTGTCTAATGGCAGAGCCGTGGACATGTCAGCTGCTGTGAGGCGGCTGCTGTGAAGCTGTGGAGGTCCATGTGATGGTATTGCAGCTCTCCAGGGCCATGGCACTATGGAGATATGTACTGTGGGGGGCGTGCTACGGAAGGGAGTGCTGTTGCTTTTCAGAGGTGTCTTATGTGGTACAGTTGTCTGGTAAGGTAGATGTGTGCACTGCTGTTCTTTCAAAAGGGGGCTGTGGTAGTGTGGAGATATGTGCTGCTGTATTGCTGTTTCCCTGTAGATGCGTGCAATTTTTTTCTGTGATGGCACTTGCTGTGGTATTATGGGAGCCATGCTGTGGTACTATGGGCGTGTGCTCTGTGATATGGTGAAGGGGTGTGCTGTTGTTTTTAGGTCTTGCCTAATAGACAGCCCATGCACTGTCTGCTGAGAGATATATTGTCAGCTTACAGTGGGCCGAGAGCCAGCCCATTGCATACTATTGTTTGGCTTCATTGTCACTCTCCCTTGCTTGCTTCTTATTTGTTAGCTTGTTTGGGCTTCACTCAGGGCCGGTCCTAGCCATGGGCGGTATGGGCAGCCGCCCAGGGCCTCGCGCTCAGGGGGGCCCCGTCGCCGGCCCCGCAGTTGCAGGAATAATAAATGATGATGGCCTGGGGAAAAGCACTGCGCAGTGGTGAGCACAGCACAGTGCATTCTTCAGTCCGTCCAAATAATATCGAAAGTGTGTGTGTTTCTCAGGGGGGCCCCGCCGCCGGCCCCGGCATGGTGTTTTATTCATGTGTGAATTTCAAGGTTATTTGAGGGATGGGGGATAAGGGTGTGTGCGCGCGCTTACGCTTATATAAATAAACAAAATCACATCCCTGGCTTCCACAGACCTGATCCACAGAATCTTTATTGTGGAGACTGTGGGGCCCCCGCCATGAGTAAGGAGGCCCTTTGTTTCAGAAGTGTTTGTTTCAAGCTGACGTATCCAACTTTAAAAAAATGACAACGTAGAACGGCCAACTTGATCTGGGTAAAAAAAATAAACCTTTACACGAATCTTTCGTTTGTCGCTGTTGCTACCTCATTAATCCTAAAGGATGTCAGGCAGAGATTCTAATAGCCGTGAGTGTTAGTACCTTCCTCCTCCAGTTGTGAATTATATTAGTGCTGGCTTAGAGTGGCTGGCCAGAAGCCAGGCCCCAATCTTTTCTGGAAGACAACAAACAGCTTGGTCTAGTAGGTGATAGCAGCAAGGCCAGCAATTATGCCGCCTCTCCAGGACAAGGGCGGGGCAGCACCTCTGTTAAAAACCTTGTCTGCCCTTTGTGTATTCCGTTTCCCAGCAACAGAAGGCTCTTTTGTGTCTAGGACTAGCTGGACATTAACAGGTAAGGAGAGGTGGCTGAGGGGAGGAGGGAGCATCCAGATCAGACTGGCATGGCACAGTAGTACAGTGTTAAGAAAAGTGTCTCGCTGCTGCTTTGAGGCACAGGGGAGGTGTTTTTCCATCCCATGGGCCTCGAAGCACTCGATCAGGTTGCAAGGCCATCTGTGGGGCCCATTTCACTGGGACTTGGCCCATTATCCAGTGCTGCGAAGCCCAGAGCAGGTGGGCCTCGCAGCATTCCATTAGGGCCTAGGCTGCAAGGTCCTGGTGTGGGGCCCCCTTTGCAGGGCGTTTTATCCATTAGGTAGTGCTGGGAGGCCCAGGGCAGGGTTGCAAAGATCTATTTTCTATAGTCAAGTTTCTTTTATTTTGCCACGTCTTCTTTTCTTAATTTGCACTCATGCTTCCTTTTGTTTTTGCTTGTGGACACTGTTCTCAAAAGGTGAGGATTATGTTATTGCAAAGCAACATTGTTTCTTTCTCATGTGCATTTTCAGAAATTATGTTTTGACACATAACTGTGCAGTACACCCCCAATCTGCCCCACTTCAATCCACCCCACCTCAGCTCACCCCACACCAATCCACTCCACTTAATACAATCCACACGAAACCAATTCACCTCACTCCACCACATTCCAATCCTCCCATCCCAATCTGCCCCACTACAGTCCATAACAATATGCCCCACTCTAATTTTCTCCAATCCAATCCAAAACAAGCTTCCCCACTCTAATCCATAACAATCTGCCTCACTCCAATTTACCCCACTCCAATCAAACACAATCTGCCCCACTCCAGTTTACCCCACTCCAATCTAAAACAATCTTCCCCACTCCAGTTTACCCCACCCCAATCCAAAATATTTTGCCCCACTCAAATCCAACATATTTTGCCCACTCCAATTTACCCCAGCCCAATCCAAAATCTGTTGCCCACTCCAATTTACCCCGCTCCAAATTATTTTTCCCCACTCCAATTTACCCCACTCCAATCATAAATATTTTGCCCCACTTCAATTTACCTCACTCCAATCCAAAACAATCTGCCCCTCTCCATTCTGCCCCACTCCAATCCACAATAATCTGCCCCACTGAAATCCACAACAATCTTCCCCACTGAAATCCACAACAATCTGCTCAACTCCAATTCAAAACAATCTGCCCCACTCCATTCTGCCCCACTCCAATCCACAACAATCTGCCCCACTCCAATCCAATCTGCCCCACTCCAATCCAATCTGGGTCACTCCAGTCTGCCCCACTACAATCCACTACAATCCGCCCCACTATAATCCACCCCTCCTCACAACATTCCACCCCACTCCATTCCAGTCTAGTCCACCCCACTCCTGTGGACCACACTCCTGTTCACCCCACTCCACCCTACTCCACCCACCCCATTCAGTCCACCCCAATCTGCTCCAATCCATCACCCCGCCCCAGTTAAACACAACCCACTAAATCCAATCCCTCCTGCCCACCAAATTCTAATTCACCCCAATCCACCCCACTACACCAGTCCAATCCACCTCCTCCAGTCCAATCCAATCCACTCCCTCCAGTCCAGTCTAATTCACCCCACTCCAAACCACCCTACTCTAGTCCAATCTATCCAATCCAATCCACCCTACCTCAAACCAATCCAACACACCCCATTTCAATCCACCCCTCTACAATCCAATCCAGTCTATCCACTCCAATCAACCTCACTCCACTAAATCAAATTCACTCTACAGTCCAATCCACCCCTAACTTCTCCAATCCAATCTACCCACTGTCTCAATCCACTCCAGCCCACTCCACCCGATTCCAACCCACTCCACTCTACGGCACTCCACTCTATCGTA
This sequence comes from Lissotriton vulgaris, assembly GCF_964263255.1. Taxonomy (NCBI): domain Eukaryota; kingdom Metazoa; phylum Chordata; class Amphibia; order Caudata; family Salamandridae; genus Lissotriton; species Lissotriton vulgaris. The sequence continues at coordinate 837,707,231 of NC_141687.1, forward strand.
CTACACTATATGACACTGCACCGCCACTGAACCACTGAACTCTACTCCCCTCTACTCAACTGTATGACATTGTACTCCCTCCTACTCCACTCTGCAACACTCCACTCCATCAAATCCAGTCTGACATTCTACTCCCACCACTCCACTCAAGGTCACTCTGTGCCACTAACTTTTAACTGTTCTTTTCCAGAAGGCCTGGGTTGGGCTATAATTCCTGGTAGGGCTCTTTTAGGAATTTCTGCTGTGCTTACCTGACAAGCGCTTAGAGACCCCTGGGTTATAACCCGCTATATAAATAAAATAAAATAAATAAATAAATAACCATGCGGAACAGCAGCCACGCTAATGTACAACATGCCAAATACACATTGCCACATTGCCAAAGCCAATTGCTCTTATAGGCGAGACCTATTGGCTTTGCCAATGCTTGTTAAAGGTTATGTTATTCTGAGCCCTTGCCAAGAATACCATGAAAAGATGCACACAACACATTGGGTATAAACACAGTAGTGAAACACACAATACCTATGTAATGGTGTGATAAAGGTACTTTTAGCTGTCATTTGAATTACCGCTACCATATAAAAGTGTTTAATTCCACTTTTTCTAAGGAGTTGCTATTATACTATATAATGACGCTCACCTATTGGATCCTGGAAGGATCATTGTCCAACACATAAATTCAAACTACTGATCTGCAGTTATACAGCCGTTATACAATTATACAGATGGGTGCAACTCACAAAACTATTCTGCTATCATCTGTGAAGATACAGAGGTCTTTGCTTGCCTCCTCTCCAGGCTTTGTTGGCCAACAGATTTACTATCCAATCCAGTTACTCAATTAACAACCACACACAAGGATCTAGGCCTTGCACTTATTTAGCCTTGTTTGTTGCATGTACTGAGTACAACCACACTTTACGGAGCTGGGAGAGGGAATGAAATAAAAAAAACACACACTTACCTGTCTGCCGCTTGCCATCACTGCTGCCTCCTCTCGGTCCTCTCCCCCACTTCCAGGGCAGGAAGCAGGATGCATCGCACTCCTAGCCTCCTGATAGTGGTCTGAGCACCATGGATCGGCACTCAGCTAGAGAATAGGAGGCTGGGCATGTTCTCCATGCAGGCTGTAATGCAGCCTGCAAGGAGACCATGCAAAGTGCCCATTAATGTTTGGCCAGCCCCGAAGGCCGGCCAAACGTTCATGCGCACTTTAGGGAGTGCAAACTACTCCTTCACTCCCCTGCTCTGTCAGCAGAGCAGCCACGCCCGTCCCTCCTGCAAAGCTGCCGCAACAAGCAAAAAATAAAATAATAACTTATATATTATAATTTCATGTTTCCTTAAGTGACACTGCTTAAAAGCACTGGGGCGAACCTCCTCCGCCACTGGATGTCGGTTTTCTATGATGTCACTTCATGTGATGTTCCATGAAAATTAGAGGGGCCTCGCATCTTCTATTTCGCCCAGGGCCCCACAATTCCTAAGACCGGCCCTGGCTTCACTTCCTCTTTGTATGTTTGTTCCTCTGCTGAAGCATGGATGCATTACTTACGTGCTTTCACTGCTCGCTTTTCAGGCACTACTTTTTTCTTTATGTTTAAGCTCTCCATGAGAGTGCATGTGTTTTCCAGCTGTCTTCCTTGTGAATTTTCGACTTCCTCTGCGCCAGTCTGCTTCTTCCCCAACTCTATGTTGCATCCTCTCACGTCTGTTTGTTTCCACCGCTTCACATTCCTCTCTATTTGCTTCCCACTCTGCGCCCTGTGTTGCCCCCCTCCCCTCCCCAACGCTGCGTTGCTTTTGCCTCCCCAGTGTTGCTCCCCTGCCCTCCTGTTGTTTCCTCCCCCTCTGCATTGCTTCCCCCTGCACGCTCGCGCTACCTTTTTTCCCTCCTTTGGTCCTGCGTTAGCATATGTGGCATGGTGCTACCGCTTACCGGACTGTGGGGGCCATGCTGTGGTACTGCAGAGGTGTCTGCAGAGCCTGCTATGCCCGTTCAGGTAGAACTGTGTGCTGCTGCATCAATGTGGCATTGCGCAGGTGTGCACGTTGTCTGTGTACTTTCTGTTCCTCGGCCTGCAGGGGAGGACTTGAGTTGACCTGGCGCGGTGCAGCCGTTCGGGGTGGTCCTCTGCGGCGGGCCCTGGAATGCTGCCTATGGGACCCTGCAATGCTGGATGCGTGCCAAGCAAAACATACAAAGGTTTAATATCGAGACTTGAACTGGTGCCAACCCAGCGCCGGGGGCTCCGAGCAAGAGTGCTCTGAGACTGACCGTTGGTTTTAGGAGCCATAAAGTCCTTGGCAGGAGCAATGCTGGCTCGCAGTAACCCCGCGGGCGGCCTTCGAACTGGGGCCAACACACAGGCAATCCAGAGGCTGAGATGGTAAAATAAACAGCACAACGGACTAAAGCGCTTGGTGTGGTGATCTGACACCGCGTGCTCGAACTCCAGGGGCAATCTCGGCGTTTCATCTTGCAGAGGCCGATAAAACGAGGACCGCTCATGTTTTGAATAGTAGTTCTTTACCAGTTTGGTAACTCCAGGAATATTCTTGCTTCTAGAGACCGAGGCAACAGAAGTCTGGTAGGGGAAGTGCGTAGGGGCGTGTCTCGCATGCTGTGGTACCCGGGACGGAGCGTCAGGGTTTAGGGCCACGTTCCGGAAGGGCCCCTTGAGGACTCAAATAGTGCACTAGAACCAGACTGGCCCCGCCCATACAACGACCACCCTTCAGCAACCACGGTGTTTCCTTTAATGTCTTTCCACAGCTTTTTAAAGCTAATATTTGGGTTCCTTTAATGAGCTGAGCTGGGATTCCTCGCCTGCCAAGACTCCTGGCTAAACTTGTAGCCCCCAGGGTGGGGGCGAGGGGCGGATTCTGAGCAGCCACGTAGGAATTTCGCAACACTGACTGTCCCTCTCTATCACGGACCTCCTTCGATTTTCAGAAGGAAATGTGTTATTTTTGTCGCTTTCTACTTTTCCTGTATTTGAAATATGTTCATATGTATCAACACTCCACCCTCTTCATAAGAGGCCGTCTCTGGGATACAGGGACCCGTGCTCGCCCTCTGCAGCCAACGCTGTCTCTTGGTCAGTTTGGCCTGTGATCATTTACGTCGAACCTCTTACCCGAAAATTCCAGTTTTTGCAACTTCTCAGTCTTCATTTCGATGGCTCCCTAATGCCGCATCTTTGGGTTCAAACTGCAGCTATATTAAAAGTGCGTGATTTGTAGAGATTTCTGTGTTTCTGTAATCATTTTGTATTCCTGCTCACTAGCAATGCAAGGGTTTAATATAATGACTTGTTAGTGAGAAATGGATTTGCTGAGCAGCCCTGGACCCTAGAGTCCAGGCAGGCACTCCATGGGGCGGCACAGAGGGGACCACGCAGCTCTCTAAATCTGCCCTGGCTGTGTCATGTACTAAGATGGCCGCCCCTTAAGATCCCTCTCCCTCTCAGAGTTTGAGCTAGCTGTGCGCCAATCCCTAGGGATTTTGGTTTTGCCCTGCTCAGACATACCTTCTTGCATATATTAGCAGGGAGATTGAACAAAGCACCACAATCAACTTTCAGTGCAAGAAAGCTCTTGCAAATGAGAATTGACCGGTCGCTGTTGTTTGTGGTTGGCTGGCGTCACAGCAGCACTAAAGCAATCGCTCGGTACATCTGGCCCAGGGAGTCTGGCTAGCCCACTCCACAGAAGATGCAAGCTTCTCTTCCCTCTGTTGCCGGTTCTCCTATTGCTGTCCATCATAATAAACTGCCCTCTCTTCATATTCTTAGTCATATTTTTGCTGTTGTTGACATGCTCAATCCCTCAATTCTAATATCTTCTCTTCCTTCTCTGATTATTGTAGGTACATACACTACTCTTATGTCCTCTCTTACTGGCTGCTGATACTTGGGGCAGCTGGCAGGGCAGACTTCAGATTCTTGTCTTCTCTATGATGTCCCAATTGGTTCCACTCTAGACCCCTATGTCTCTCCAGCCTCATTCCTCCCTTAGATTCCATTATTTATGATTCCGGTTATTTCTATGCTGAGGACTCTCAGGGGCATATTAGCAAGAACCTCGTTAAATTTATCGCTGTTTTAGCGGCAGGAAACTGACGCTAAAACGGCGATAATAAGCTTGCTAATATGCATTATAGAATTCCAATAGAGCCCAGGTTAGATGTCCTGCACATCTAACCTGGGCTTCTATTGGGATTCTATAACGCATATTATCAAGCCCATTATTGCCGTTTTAAAACAGCGATCATTTTAACGAGGTTCTTGCTAATATGCCCCTGAGTTCCTTCTTTCTGTTTTTTCCATTGAGGCCTGCTCTGTGATTCAATCTCGAAATACGTATCCTCGATCGATTCTTGGATGTCTTCCCAGTGTCTCCCGTTCTGCCTACAAACAGACATCCTTTTCTTTTCCCCTCCTTGCACCTGTGCCTACCTCCCCCATTCGCCAGTATTCCTTCCTCTCAATTTTCTTTAATGTCTCGCGATCTAGACATCGTTTTTGATTAATTCCTTCATTAACATATCTCTACCTTGTTCAGCTTTCTACTCTGCAAAGTCTCAATAAAAGTCAGTTTCTTATGTTCCAGGTCACAAAGATTCTTATTTACAGTCTTATCAATACATAGTCTCCCTGCTCACTTTCTTGTTCCTACCTGCTCAACAAACAACTCAGTTATTCATTTTTCCTATTCCTTCCATTTCTTTCTCTCTTATGTCTCTGCTTTAGCTTCTGATTTACTTGCTTCTATTATTTTATTTTCAGCGTATCGTCTTCATATACCTCTCAATCAACTGGTATTTAACCGCCCCTTTGCTTTCCTCACCACCCACAACCTGCGGGATCCCCTTAAGCCTGGGGTTTGTCCTCTGCATTTCTTTGAAGCAGCCCCTCGCCTTGTTTCCAACTTCATCAACCGCCCTTCACAATCTCCTTTCCTTTATTCTCCCTCTTCTTGATTTCTGTATCTTATTTGGCACTGTTGATCACCCGTGCTACTGTCCATGTCCTAGGAATGCTTAACTTCTGTACCCGTCTTCTTCCAGTTCTCCTCACTATTATTTTACCCCACGAGACAAAGTATTACATTTTTTCACAAGGGCCATTCACACCCTTCCAACCCCTCCCGCCCCCCTGCCCCATCCCCCCCCAATTCCACGTACATCTGCCCAGCTGTCTGGTAAGAATAGAGCTCTCCACAAGTGACCAAGGATGGCCTGTTAATGTGCATGTATTGGGCAGTGTCCCTCCAGGCTTGTAGGACGGGGGCGACGGACACTGACAGGCAGGTCAGCAGTTTTCCCACTGCCAGGTCTTGTCAATAGATTAGCAGTCTACAGATTCATAGTGGCCATGCAACATGGGAACCTTCTGTTCTGGTGAGCCTTGCATGCACACCATGCACCTGAGAGGCAGTAGTAAGGGCAGAGAGGCACTTCCAAAAGTTCCTTTTCAATGCCTTATGTCAAACCTGCCTTTCACGCCGGAGTCCTACCATTAGTTTAGTCAAGCCACTAGGTATGTGCCTCCGCCTCTTAAAGCAGACATGTCATATGGTCAGCCAATGAGAGGAATAGGCAGGACATGGAAGGGACACCACCCAAGTGACAGCTATTGCTTCCTTTGCATATCCCAGCCCACATCTTCGCTATCTCCCTTGCGCTTACTGCTGCCGGGGAAGCACGGCTCCTTTCTATGACCATTCACCTGCTCCCATGCTGGCGCCAGGCGCCCTGGCCTCTTCAGGTCTCCTTAGGCTTAGACAGAAAACTGCTGCAGTCCCAGTAGGAGCATAACGCACTCTGGGGCATATTATCAAGGGGGTTTATCTCCGCTTTTTTGGCTTTAAATGCCAAGAAAGCGGAGATAAAATTATCTCCCTATTACCAAGCTGTCGCTAACACCAGTTAGTGACAGCTAATAGGAGATAGCGACCATCTTGGGCCCCGCTTTGCATGTCAGTGATATTTATCACTAATGACATGCAAAGTGGGCGTGCCAAGATGTTAGAGACTGGAAACAGTCCCTAACATCGCTATCTCCTATTACCAACTTTTGGAGATATTTGCGCTAAGCGCGAATATCTCCAAAAGCTAACACCTGCCCTGAGCAGTTCTTAGCCATGTTATCCAATGGGAGGTGGATAACATGGCTAAGAGCATTTGCTCGATAATGCATGAATATCGCTGACTTTTCAGCGATATTCATGCATTGCGGCCGTTTTTTATCGCATTTGCGATAAACCTTGCTAATAGCAAGGTTTATCTGCGATAAAAATCGCCGATGTGCGGCGATAAGTTTTGTCTCTAAACAAGTTAGAGACAAAAATTATCGCTAGTTGTTGGTAATATGCCCCTCTGACCTTTCGATCCTGATGTAACCGCCTTAAAATAATATTCAATGGGGTTTCCACCCTAGTGGCCTCCATTAGAAGCCACGATTTAGACCGATTCACAGAGTTGAATGCTGCAGTTAGGTCCATGAAGCCCATATGGATGAAGCCCTTCTTGCCTTAGTATATTTACCAATGATCAAAAAGATGTTGAGACACTGCTCTAATGCTCCCACTCCAGAGAAAAATCTATACCGCCCTTCCATGAGAATCCCTTTTTACTCTGCCCCCCTCACTAGTCTGTTAAGAAGAATTCTGCCTAAGACCTTTACCAGGGAGACGAGCCAAGAAATCAGGTGATAACAAGGAGAGAGACTCCTGTACCTTTTAAAAATCGAAACTATAATTGTTTCCATCCATGATGACGGGGAAAAATCCAGCAATAGCTGCTCTTATGACGTTTGTTATCAAAGGGGCCCAAAATGACTGCCTACTCTTAAGAAATATTAAAAAGGCAGCTTTCCAATTTTATTTTTGAAATGCATCCCGTTTTCCTTTAAAGAAAACGGGCTGCATTACAACAAGAAATGCTTTCTTTAAAAAGCAATCACAGACATGGTGATCTGCTGACCCCAGTAGGCCTCATGGACCACATACTCAGACTCCTATCCTCATCTATCATACACTCAGACTCCCATCCTCATGGACCCAGACGTAGACTCCCATCCTCGGACCAGGAACGCAGACACCCATCCCAATGGACCACACACCCAGACACCCATTCTCATGGACCACGAATGCAGACTCCCATCCTCCTGGACCAGGAATGCAGACACCCATCCTAATGGACCACGAACGCAGACTTCCATCCTCATGGACCACACACTCGGACTCCCATCCTCATGGACCATGAACACAGACTCCCTTCCTCATGGACCACACACTCAGACACTCATCCTTATGAACCCCACACTCAGACTCCCATCCTCATGGACCACACAGACTTCCGTCCTCATGGGCCACACATTAAGACTCCCATCCTCATGGACCATGCTCTCAGACTCCCATCCTCATGGACCACACACTCGGTCTCCCAACCTCATGGACCATGCTCTCAGACTACCATCCTCATGGACCACACACTCAGACTCCCATCCTCATGGACCACACACTCGGACTCCCATCCTCATGGACCACGAACACAGACTCCCTTCCTCATGGACCACACACTCAGTCTCCCATCCTCATGGACCATGCTCTCAGACTACCATCCTCATGGACCATGCTCTTAGACTCCCATCCTCATGGACCACACACTCAGACTCCCATCCTCATGGACCACGCTCTCAGACTCCCATCCTCATGTACCATGCTCTCAGACTCCCATCCTCATGGACCATGCTCTCAGACTCCCATCCTCATGAACCATGCTCTCAGACTCCCATCCTCATGGACCACACACTCAGACTCTCATCCTCATGGACCACACACTCAGACTCCCATCCTCATGGACCATGCTCTCAGACTCCCATCCTCATGGACCACACACTCAGTCTCCCATCCTCATGGACCCTGCTCTCAGACTCCCATCCTCATGGACCACACACTCAGACTCCCATCCTCATGGACCATGCTCTCAGACTCCCATCCTCATGGACCACACACTCAGACTCTCATCCTCGTGGACCACGCACTCAGACTCCCATCCTCATGGACCATGCACTCAGACTCCCATCCTCATGCACCATGCTCTCAGACTCCCATCCTCATGGACCACACACTCAGACTCCCATCCTCATGGACCACACACTCAAGACTCCCATCCTCGTGGACCACGAACGCACACTCCTATCCACATGGACCACGCACTCAGACACCCAGCTGAGCTCCCCGGGAACCACAGTCGCAAAGACACATTCAAGGGCATTGTGACCTCTCCAGTGGAACTGCACCCTCGTGGGCCCCACAGACTGGCATCAGGTCGAACTCTCTCGTCAGTACAGGGCCTCTGCTCTGCCTCTTTGTTTGGTAACCAGGGCTGTGGACAGGGTGGTTACTATGGATGATATATTCTGGAAAGCTCATTTCTGTCTCCGCTGCAGGTCTGGAATTGCCATTTGAAAACGAATATGCTATAAAAGGTGAATTTTCCGGAGTGGAAAGGGTGACCGGAGCTCGGGTAAGGCGGCCCTGCGATGCTCGAGAGTTTCTTCATCCCGGCTGCGACCTATCCCGGCAGGAAGGGCTTCTCACGCGTGACTCACGCAGGGTCATGGATCTGTGTGCAGTGCGGTCCCTGAGTCAGGCTCGGGGGACGAGTGCGAGGGCGGGCACCGGGAATAGGGGCTGAGGATACACAGAGGAGAGCAGAGATGGGGCTGAGGATACACAGAGGAGCGCAGAGATGGGGGCTGAGGATACACAGAGGAGGCAGAGATGGGGCTGAGGATACATAGAGGAGGCAGAGGAGGCAGAGATGGGGCTGAGGATACATAGAGGAGGCAGAGATGAGGCTGAGGATACATAGAGGAGGCAGAGATGGGGCTGAGGATACACAGAGGAGGCAGAGATGGGGAGGGGGTCAGGAGGAAGAGGAAGCTGGAGACACACAGGAGAGAGCGAAAAAGAGGAGGGCAGAAGGAGGCATGGAAAGCAGAGGGGACAGGAGTAAGAAGAGAGTGGTCGCAAGAAAGTGAGGAGAGAATGCATACATCTTAGTGAGAATTAAAGGAGGGGAGGAAGGAATAGAGAGATAAAGTGAAAGGTACAAACGATACACAGTAAAGCGCAGGGGTGAGCAGGAGGAGTACAGGAAGTGGAGGCAAACTCCATGGACGTCGAGTCACCAAAATACCTGGGGTAGCAGAAGTGAAATCATATATCCTTTGAGGCAGATTTACAAGAAAGTGATGCGTCACTTTCCCTGCGCCACACTGAGAAACCCTTGCGCCACCATGGATGCGCCACCATGGATACGCCGCATAATACAACACGCGCACCATGGCCAAGGATTGCCAGATGCGTCAGAAATTCTGACGCATCTGTTGGGGCAAAAGTCGCGCGTTGCTGGAGTCGTGTCGCAAGCACAACAAAACTCCAGCAATGCATTTTGAAGCCTATTCCCACTACACTGCTTTAAGCCGGCGTAAGGTTTTGACGCAGTGGCATCCTAGAAGTGATGGAGTGAAATCTTGTAGATTTCACTGCGTCACTTTTATGAGGCTTTCCTGCTTGAGAACGCCCACCCTGCATACATTATACCTGACACAGGTATACAGTGGCGCAGGGCTTTACAATGTGACACATCTCTCTAGATGCATCACGTTGTAAAATGGCCGCATTTTCTATGCCGCTGCTGTGTCACAAAAGTGGCGCAACGGAGGCACAAAAGTGTCGCAAGGGGCTTGTAAATCTGCCCCTTAGACCTTAATGATGTTACTGGAAGTGATCTCATATGACCTTTGACCCTGCACGTCCCAAGATGTGATGTCAAATAACCATAATCCTGATGATAACACAATACTTAACATTGCTGAAGTTACATAATTGCATAATTAACATTATATATTCTTCTTCCCTGAGAACATTTTGGAAAAAAATGGGCTTCACTAGGGCATTAATGCACAATTTTCACATAAATTTGCTGAAAGGCCCTAGGCTCTCAACAAACACTCACTAAATATTAAAGTCCTTTCGTGGTGTGCCAAGCTACTGAAATTTGACAGTCCCCAGGAGTTCACCTAATTATGTTTTTGAAATACCCTATGGGTGTCCCCTTATGTCAAAAGTTACCCCCTTTGCTAGGACCAGCATTTTGCCATGGTGGCCGCATTTACACAAACATTACATACAATATGCCATCCCGCAAACGGCTTAAATCCCTGGGGCCAAATTTATGAAGGTTTTGAGTTACCCTTGAGTGACCCTCGATTCACATGCTGTGATGGATTCTGGCCAGCAGAGTGCAGCAGAGAGCTGTCAGAACACGCGGAGAGCAGTCACAGCAGCTGAAGCAAGCAAGCAAGCGGGCGGGCAGGGTGAACGCCGAAAACGCCGAAAACGCCATCGCCAAATTCAGCAGTTCGCAGCAGCGGTCGTCTTGTTATTTGAAGAGAGACCTGAAACTGAGCCGGGACCCGGGATTGCGGTGGCGGTGGCAAGGCGAGGCGAGGGGAGGCAAGACAGCCTCCAGACATCCTCCAGACAGCCTCCTCCTGGCACACGGCAAACGGCATACGGCTCCCCGCCCACGAGTGAGGGAGGGCGAGGTAGAGCCGCAGCGGACTATTGACGGCATTAAACGGTGAGCGGGGCGAGATATTCGGCATTAGGCATTGTACTGTATTAGCACCAGCGGGCCCTGCGCTCAACGGGTTGTTATCTGCATATAATGCACACAAAGCCCTACACAGTAGCCAGAGGTGCATTTGAGGCCTCTGATTGATAGCGCAATCAACAGCTGACATCATACGCCTACCTTACGCCTGGGTGAACTTGGTGAACTCTTGTGACGCAGGGGCGAAGTAGCACGGCTACTTAGCTACAAAGAAATAAAGCTACTGAATTTGCGACCTATGATCTGTGGAGGAGATTACGCAGATAATTGGGAGACACCTTCCAGCGGTGATCCAGCGGTGTTTTGCCCCTAACCCCTGACGACTGTACTAATTGAAGACTCGCATAACCTTGCCCCCCCTGTCAATCAGCCAACAGAGCGCCGGACATCAGAACCTGCGCCCTGAACCGGCCCTGCACAAGACAAGAAAGTTATTCCAAGCCCGGAGGTGAGGCAAAGAGAGTCATCAAGAGCCTCCATCCCAGCAGGTGATCAATCAGGCAGCAAGCGCTCTGACACAGCAGGCTTGATGCACCTGCAACATAATTTTGGGTCACTGTGATCATTTAATGCAAAAGTAGAGCCGAACTGTGCTTAACGCATTTAGAGCCTCAGAGTCTTGTTCTTGTGTTCTCTTTGAGTTCTCCCCCTTGGCTCTGTTCCTGCGGCCCCCGCCGCCTGCGGTGCCCCCCTGCTCTCGTGGGTGCCCCAGCTTTCTAGCACTTACCGCCCCTAGCTATCCCTTACTCGCTGCTCGTCGCTCAGCGGGTTACGGTGCTCACCAGCTCTGGGGCAGCTCCCCTTGCTCTCCATCCAGTGTCGGCCGGGTCCTGACCGGTCCTCGAGCAGGGGGGTGCCATACACTAATCCAGCCGCTCAACGCCTAACTTGCACACAGACCTAGAAGCCAGCAGCTACCACCTTGACACTCTGCTGCTGTAACCAAGCTGCATCAAAGTATCCCTGGTGTTGGACTGAGAGCAACCTGAAGAGCCTGAAGAGCCCAAGCCCAAGCCTTGGCCCTCGGGAAACAATGAGATCAGGAAAAGTGAGGAAGTACACAGCGCCCAAAAGAAGGAAAGCTACAGAACCAGACGTCGCAGAGGTCTTGGCCAATACCAGCCACATTTTAACAACACAAAAACCGCTAAGTATACGGGACTTCTTTAAAAAAACGTCATCTAAGTCTGCGGAATCGCCTCAACCAAGAGCGCAGTCTTTGGAGGCAACGAACATTACTCCCCTGGTGCAACCAGGCTCGATTAACTTGGTGCAACCTGGGTCGCCTAACCTGGCCTTGGTGCAACATTGGGCACCTGAAACTGCGAGGGAAATCGAGCCATCAGAGGTTTATATTTTTGGGTCCACCTGTAACGACCAAAACAGCAAAAACTTTCAACTTGACCTCCTTCCATCGGACAAGTTTCCAGTGTCTCCAGCAGAGGACCGCTGGTCCTGTCAAGCTCTACAAACCCAGCTGGAGATCACCATGTGCCAATCAGACTTCCAAGTAAAGCCGTCTAAACCTACTGTAACTAACACATCATCCACGACCATGCCTCTTGTGCCTCTTGTGGCCCCCCCTCACCAAATAACGACGGCACAAATCCACGGGCAAGACAACCCCGAGCACTCCAATAGCAGTCAACAATCCTCAACCCCACAAACAATAATTTCCACAACATTACCACCAGCTTTGAGCCACCCGTACATGATATTTTCACCATCTGGACACACAAAGGATACATCGCAAAGCCAGCCAGCATTGCCTGCCCAGAACGATCAGTTTATAACGGACTTGTCTCTTTTCTTCAAGACGTCTGAAAGTTTACCCAGGTCCAGCCCGATCCCAAAAGAAAAACAAAATATTGAAGAAAACACCGGGACCGGAGCTTGGCCACAACTTTTACAAACCCTGCAGCAAACAGTTAACGCACTCAATTACCATTCGATAAAACTGGAGGTACAGGTTGACCTGCTAAACACCCTAGCACTATTTACCTCTGGGATTGATAGCAAATTAGATAAACTCAATTCCTTAATCTTACGAGCGCAAGCCTCCACGAAGCTTGCCGAATCCACCTGCTGTTGCTCCCCAATCATAGATTCTCTCTCTCTGCTCCCAGAATGTCTAACCACAGTCATAAGGGAAGTAAAGTTGCTGAGAGGAGGAAACGTGTTTACCAAACCGCCACCCCCCGCACAGCAAGAACATATAAAACCCACTGAGTTTCCTGCCAAGCAGAACACAAACTCAAAAGAAGGTGAGGCTCCAAATATAGGAACAACCACTGGGCAAACGAAGCTGAACGGACACACTCAGAGCGCCCAAGCAAAATCAAACCAGACGGCAGAAAACGGCCCCCCCCTTGTCAACAATCGGACCCACTACCAGGCATGATCATCCTGAGCCTGTGCAATCAAACAGCCCCATTTCTCAAAGTGACTCAACAATGGCGGCCTTCCCGGGGCCAGTTCTACCACGTAGTAAAAGAGAGCGTAAACGCCAGCGCAAAGCCAGAAATAAACTTAAGGCTAACCCCAACATGGCCCACCAGGAACTCTTCTCTATCTTCAAAAAAGTCGAATACAAAAAACTCCCTGTCAAAAACAGTGCCGCAGAACAAAGAATTACCCCCAAGGGAGTCTCCCCGGAAAAACGTATCCAAGAATCTGCGAGTAGTCCGAAGGCCCTAAGCATTCAAACAATGGCCCCAGAAACAACTGAGGGCAGGGCCCACACAGATACCATCAAGGAGAGCACAGACACGACAAGTGCAACTGGGCCCAAGATGACACCAGAAACCTCCAGACCACTGATGGCTCTTACTTCCCCGGGAAAAGAAAACGCAATGTCAAGAATCAATTATTCTAAAACCATCTGCAATGACTCCAAAGTTGCGACCAGTCATAGTTTACACTCTACGAGGGCTCCGCAACGACTGTCACCACAGCTACACGAAATCAAATCAGACAGGACACTCGAAAACTCCAACACCAAACCCTCAAGTGCTCCGGAGTCAATCAATAACGATCCACCGTGCCATCAGATTCTATTGGCCCCCGAATATAAATCTAAAGGGCGGCACGACATTCTTAATAGATCTAACCTGTTAAAACTAGCAGAAGGAATTCCAGGTCTAGCTGGACTGGCCTCGAACAACATTGAATCCATCGAATTCCTTTCCCCTCGAGGTAATCAACCATCTGAGGTCACTGTGGTGACTTTTTCATCGACTAGCTGGGTAGGAGCTTTTCTTGAACAGAAGTCGACGCTGCGGAACTGGGGAATTAAAGTGTACCCTTACTCCACCCCCGGGTACCCCACCTCCCTGTTAACAAGGCCGACTTCACCCAGCCACCTGTTAACATCTAAAAAAACAGGATGCGCGAGACCCTACTCGGTCCTAAAAAATGCTATAGGGGCCGACATCAAACCAAAAGGGCCTGAAAAAGCCGGGGCCAACGAAGAACCTAACTACAGCTGGGGGTGGCTGCCGGCAATTCTGTCATCAAACATTTAAATTGACCGCAAGCGGGGGAAACATCTGTAGAAACACACATCCCCTCTAGAAAACCTCTCTCAGCGGCGGACATATGGCACAAAAGAGACACCATGCAGGGATGGCCTCCATTCTCACTGTGCTCATGGAATATCAGTGGACTTCATCAAAAAACTTCAAACGAAGACACTGTGGCTTTCTTGTGCAAACACACAGCAATCGCCCTACAGGAAACTTTGGCGACAGAGGGCCGTCCCATAGAAGGATACATCGAGTTTTGGAAACCAGCTCTCAGGGACAACCGATTTGGCCACCCCAAAGGCGGTTTGTCCATATACATCTCAAATAACCTAAAAGGTGCTCTTAATCAACTTCACCTCAAAGAAGACTGGTTACTTGGGGTCAAATTCAACCCCTGGGGGATGCAGCGTCCAATTCTCCTTGTCAACGTGTACATTAATCCCAGCACCCGTACAAAAAAAGACCATCTGGTCCGACTGTGCGAAATCATGAATGACATCGCTACTGAATATCCCAACTCAGACCGTATCATCACGGGAGATTTCAATACAAATCTATTTCAGGGGAACGCAGCAGATATGGAAGGTCCGGACCTGACTAACATCTTTGAGATGTTGCCTCAATCCAAACCTTCAAAGCAAGCCCCAAACATACTAGGTGAACTCTCCGTGATGAGATTCTATAACGCAGGATACCTGGTAGTGAATGGAAGAACAGCAAGCGACTCACCCCCAAACTGGACCTGGTCGAATGGAAAAAAAGAGTCTTACTTAGACTTTACTATCTGCAACTCAGAACTACTGTTTAAGTTGAACTGTTTTTGCATCCACCCACGGTCTGAAAGCGACCACAGGCCCCAGGTCATCTCCTTCACCACAAACCCGGAACTCCATAAAGTGGCTCCCATAACCTACGAGGGAATTCACACCGAAAACCTTAAGCGCCTCAAATGGAATGAATCCAACAGTCTGAGTGTTTTAAAAGCAAGCAAGGACTTCATGACAGGCAGTCCCGATAAAGAAGTCAACCCGATATGGAAATGGTCGCAGCTGTGCCTTCATTTGATCAATTCATATCCTGCGACTGCGCGGAGATTAAACAGCCCACCTCCAGTAGGGGCCCCAACCTCCGCTGTCTTAAAACCACTAAAGAGAGCAAGGAACTCCGCATTGAGGTTAGCTTTAAAATTCCCGGGGAACAGCGCCTTCCTCGCTACATATCACCATGCCCAAAAAGCATTCAGGAGGGCAGTCTCCCAAGAGAAACAGGTTCATGAAAATCAATACTGGGTAAAATTGGTGTGGGAAAGCAAGCAAAAAAACTCAAGGAAATTCAGGTCCCTTGTTAACCGCACCAACCTGCCCCTAACAAACTCTGCAAATATACAGGAAGCAGAATGGGCAACATTTCTAACAGATCACTTTCAGGCACAAGGCAACCAGGATTGCATCAGATCACCCAGGGGCTGCGGGATTGCGGAAGATGCATCACAAAATATCTCCCTGGATACAATCCGGGGACTTACCCCTGCATATGCACTAACCGAGGATCGAGTTGCCAAAGCTGTGACAAAAGGGAGGCAAGATGGAGCACCAGGCCCGAATGGCCTACCACAAAGGCTATTCAAATCGGACATTCCTTTCTGGTCCATGGTGTTACTAAATCTCTTTAACTACACCCTGAGAACACAGACAATCCCGGACTCATGGCGGGGCGCAATAATTCATCCCATTCATAAATCTGGATCACGTGCTATGCCTAACAATTATAGACTAATCGCCTTACTGGACATAGAGGCAAAACATTTTGCAGGACTCATTCTGGAGGATTTAAGGCAATGGGCAAAGGACCATGATCTGATCCCCCTAAACCAGACAGGGTTTGTTGCCAATTCAGGAACTACAACAAATTTACTGGCAATTTCCACTATAATCGACAAAGCTTTATCAACAAACAGGATGGCCTTCTGCTGCTTTGTCGATTTTAAAGCAGCGTTTGATAGAGTGCCTAGGGCGGCCCTCTGGAAAAAACTGACACAGTGGGGTATTCCAAACAACATACTGAACCCAATTATTCAGCTTTACTCTGACACATGGGTTCGATTGAAGTTAGGGTCCGGCTCGCACCTCTCGCGAAAAATTATGACCTCACGCGGTGTCAAGCAGGGATCCGTGCTGGCCCCTCTTCTCTTTAACCTATTTATATCTGACCTGTCAAGTACTCTAGACAAGGTAAAGAGTCATCCACCCAAAAAAGGAGGCGCGGCAATATGCAACCTTTTATATGCCCACGACCTGGCCCTGTTTAGCCTCACTAGAGTAGGGTTACAAAGGCTCCTTGTTGCACTATCGCAATATACGACTGGCAATCGATTAGAAATTAACATGGAGAAAACCCTGATAGTCCCTTTTGGTAAGAAACACTACAGCGGCGGTGGTTGGTCAATTAACAAAATAAATCTTGTGATTGGCCAATCATACAAATACTTAGGCGTCCATTTGGACGCAAGGGGCAGCTTTTCAAAGCAAGGTAGTGTGATCACAGCTAAAACAACGGCCCTAGTGGTATCTTTGGCCAAGCTATCAAAGAAACTCTCAGGTCTAACCCTTGCCCCTCTACTAAAAGTCCTTAGAGCAAAAATTGGGCCTACACTTTCTTATGGCATAGAGACCTTTAAAGGTAAAATGAATACTGCCCTAAACAAACACACAACCAAAATCTACAGAAAGGTACTTCATTTACCGAGCACTGCTTCCCCGGCCCAGATTAGATTAGAGCTGGGATTAACCAACTATGAAGCTTCTAATGTGGGTACTTACCTTAAGCTGTGTCATAAATTAAGAAAGGCCGAAGCAGGTACACTAGAGTCCCTAATCTGGAAAGAAATCAACGAGACTAATCCAGGGGGAACATTTGGGCGCCTTCTGAATGATTACACCCATCAAATGTCAGTTGCTGATCTTTGGGCTCTTAACCCCAGTCAGACTGTTTTTAAAAATATTATCAAAAAATGTGTAAGACTGAAATCTCTGGCGTTAGACAAAGCTCTTGTCACGAAACGTAGTCACTCCTGGGCGGTAGTTAATTCCTACAATCGATTGACCCCTGCAGCCTACCTCTCCTCGACATTTTCACTTTATCTAAAGCGCTGCTTGATAGCCCTAAGAATGGGAGATTGGCGCTTTCTCCAAAATTTACCCACCTGGCGCCGTAAGAAGGAAGACACAACATGCAGAGGATGCGGGTTAGCAACAGAAACAATCTTGCATGTGCTCTGCATCTGTTCCTCATTTAATTTCCAACGCAGGTGTCTGCTTAAGCCAGAATGGAACCGGCTCGGAATTCGGACCTGTAGGCATGCCATCATCGCTGCTCTGTCTCTAGATAATACTGTCTTAAACATAAACTTGTCCAAATTCATTCAGCACGCTTATCGCACCCTAGATAAAATGGACATTGCTGAGACTGTACTGCCGAGTGTCAAGATCGAACATGCTCTTTAACAGAACGTGCAATGCCCGGGTGGGCCAATCTATGAATTGAAATGTTTTAACTAGCATGCTTACGGTTACATTTTATTCTTTTATCATTTTTTATTTATAAAACTGTACATAATGTGATTTGTACAATCTTTTAAAGATATGTTTTTATATCTAAATAAAGAATAAAAAAAAAAAAAGAGTTACCCTTGTGCCACCCAAGGGGGCACAAGGGTGACGCAAAACCTAAATGAGACTTATCAAGCCATGCAATGCCACCTTGTGTGGGCCTGCATGGCTTGATGTATCTAAAGTAATGCGAGGCAGTCCAAATCACTGCCTTATTTTACTCTGTGGCAGAGTGGGCTAAAGAACGGTGATGGATTATACCCAGATCTTTTCACTGGGTGTGAGTGTTTGATTGATTCAGATGCTTTGTCCATCACCACCCCCTTTTGTACTGCTTTTGGCCGCCATAAGTGTGGCAGGGTATGCTCAGACGCGAGTCCCTTGCTCACTTTGCCACTGGCTTCAAGCAAGCCGTGCTGAAGACGGCTGGAATGCCAGAAACCGGTCCTCGGAAGCTTGTTTCCGGTCCAGGGAAGACATGGCTTGGCAGTTCGGGCTGGACTGTTCCCATGAGGCACAGGGTCAGACTGATTTGCATATGGCCATGTCTGAACTGGGGAGGCAGAGTGGGCTAAAGAACGGTGATGGATTAAACCCAGATCTTTTGACTGGGTGTGAGTGTTTGATTGATTCAGTTGCTCCGTCCATCACCACCCCCTTTTGTACCGCTTATTTTACTCTGTGGCATGGAGGCTTTCCATGAATGAGTGTGGGTGTCCCCAGACATCCACCCATGGATTTTGGCGCATTCCCAGATTGACCATTAGTGGTAGATCTAGGAATTTGTCAAAATGCTACCAAACCCTAGATGAGATTGTACTATCCTTCAAGGACGGTCAGGTAAAGGAAACAGGAGTAAGCTTTCATGACTGCACGAGGGCTCTTGCAAGCTGGATGTCAGCAAATTGTTTAAAACTGAACTCCAATAAAACGGAGGTGGTTGTATTTGGAAATAACCCTCACGTGTGGACCCCAGATAGGTGGCCAATGGATATGGGAAACCATCCTTCCCCAGTTCTTAAAGTGAAAAATTTGGGAGTAATAGTGGACAATAAACTGACTTTCTTTGCCCATATCAGTTCAGTGGTCTCCTCATGTTTTTTGATTTTGCGAGTTTTAAGGAAAATAAAACCTTATCTCTCGGACGGTAACTTTAGGACGGTAGTCACAGTCCTTGTACTGTCACACCTGGATTATTGTAATAGCATCTATCTGAATGCCCAGAAACAACTTCTTAATAGGCTTCAGTTAGTTCAAAATGCTGCGGCCAGACTATTGTCCGGTTTACCCAAATTTGCTTCAGTCCGAAGAGAATTAACTCGGTTACACTGGCTTCCGGTGAAACAGCGGGTTCTTTTTCAGGCCCTCTGTATAGCCTTCAAAGCCCTTAATGGTACTGGCCCGACCACCTGAGGCAGAGGTTTAATTGGTATACTCCCAGTAGGGCGCTACGATCCCTGGGTGTCAAACTTGTCCAAACACCGATTTTCAAGAAAACCGGATGGGGAGGAAGGAGTTTTATCACCTGCACATCCAAGGCGTGGAACGAGTTGCCATTCCACCTGAGGAATGCCACCAATCTTCTCTCCATCACGATGCAAGGGTGTCTGCATTTCAGGGATGAATGCTTTTGTGCAGGAAGGGACACCTTCATGCACAAAAACAATCATTGATGGCGTTTTCCTCCTTTTATGTGTGCTGAGGAATGTAGCACACAGGGAAAAAGGAAAAAATGAGGAGACATAAAGGTATTTCTACTCCTTGCTCCACTTTTAAAACTCCACTGGGGTGGCGTTAGAATCTGACGCATCCCCAGATTTATAAAACCGTGTAAATCTGGGAACGCGCCAGAATCCATGGGTGTTGCATGAGAACACCCACAACATCACCCATGGAATGCCCCTTTCATGCAGAGTAGAGTAATGTGTGAAACAGGGCTGTATTTATAAGGCCATGAAAGCTACGCAGGGTGGCTTTGCGTGACCTTGTAAATATGGGCCAGTGCACTGTACCACCGGAGCGCCAATAAAAGTGACGCTCGGGTGGCGCAAGTGACTTGTAAATATGCCCCCCAGACTAGAGCTCTACCTGCAGGATTCCTAGTGCCAGCAGTTAAAGGCCGTGTTTGTATCCGTGAACTTAGCAACCTACACAAGGACGGGCTACAAATATCCATCATCCATCAAGGTTTAGCAGTGCTCATGGCCTTGCTACACAACATAGGCGGTGATTTGTTACACGCAGAAGGGGAGGTTCAGGGAAGTTCTACTGTATACGTATCTAGAACACATATGTTGGGGAGTAGAATGGGCCATGAGTTAGTGCTTGGGACATTTCCATTTGGGCTAAGGCAGGATTATGGGTATAAAGTTAAGATATAAAGTTAAGAACCTCTCCTCGGAAGCAAAGGATAGACGAAATCCAAGCCGAACAGTTACATCCAACAAAGAGATATCGGGTGATTAGGAGAACAGGCCCAGGGAAGAAGGGGGTGATAAAAAGAGTTAAATGTAAGGTGAAGGAGGGTACCACTAATTTGCAGGCTGGTTCTAGGTCCAAGAGTGGAGGTTATAGCATGCAAAGTAATAAAGGTTCGGGAAAGTGGGCAGCGCTTTAGAGAGAGCCCCCCACCCCGACTGGAAGGAGTCAAAAGATGACAGAGGGCCAAGGAATTCAAGCTATTTGTCAACCAGATCTAGATTCACCTCAAGATCGAGCACAGACCTTTCGTAGTGTACCCAGGGTAAAATATATGTACTTGGAGGGGACCCACAGTGGGAAAAAAGCAAATAAATGGAAGCTGCTAAAAGGTTGATTATATTAAGGGTATTCTCATCCTATGAGGTAGTGGAGCAGGCTATGTCAAGTGATATAGATTATGTAGCCTTCAGACAATCCAAAGCAGGTAGAGAAGTCACAAAAGTTAACATTAGCTCCCCGGTTTTTGTAGATTTGGTACTAGAGGCTAGTGACGGTCTTAATAAACTTGGCCTAAGAATTGTGCCTGTAATTGAGGTAGAGACAGGCCCGGACTGGCCATAGCGGGCACCGGGCAATCCCCCGGTGCGCCGCAAGGGTGGGGGCCGGTCTTGAGCCCCTGGGGGACGATTTTGTTACAGGGCCGTTTTTGCTGCAGTCCGTCTTACCCAAGAGAGGGAGTGATACATCCAATCCCACTTCGTAATAGGTTTGTGCGTCTAAGCGCTGATAGGGAGAGTGTCTTATCTTTGGAGGGGGACAGGTGGACTAGGTATTTTATTTTATTTTTTGATATTTATGGGTATTTATAAAGCGCGGACATTCGCTCCCAAGGGAGCATCTTGGCGCTAAGCTTGCGTGCAGTAAATAAATAAAGGATGGTATGTGGTGAAAAACTGGAACTAGATGGCTGCCAGTACGGAGGTGTCTGGTTGTTGGTACACCCATGTCTTAAGGAGTTTTCTGAAAAGGCTCTCCTTTTCAATTAATCTAAGGTTGACTGGTAGGTTGTTCCATGCCCTGGCTGCCAGGACAGTAAAGGTTTTCCCACCCTTAGTTTTGTATTTGAATCTGGGAATCGTGATGAGATTTGTCCCAGAGGATCTCAGACATCGCGAGGGATTGTAACGCGTAAAGCGATTTGCGAGGTAATGGGGCCCTGTGTTTTGCATGGATTTGAAAACAGTGAGAAGCAATTTAAAAAGGATTCTTTTATGCAATGGTAACCAGTGCAGAGATTTTAGTGCTGCTGAAGCTGATGACCTTCTGGGGAGTTTTAAGACCAGTCTAGCAGCTGCATGTTGTATACTCTGCAGCTTTCTAAGGGTGGACTTTTTCACTCTAGCCATTAATCCATTGCAGTAATCAAGTCGGGAGAGTATTAAGGCTACCGCAACTGATTTTCTAGCTGCAATGGGGAGGAAATAAAAAAAAAATGTCAAAGATTTAATAAGTCCAAAACAGCGTCCAGCAGTGAACCTGACGTGGTCATCGAAAGAGAGGGATGAATCGAATTGCACGCCTAGGTTCCGTGCTGATGGTACTGCACTGGGGGGGGCCTCAGATCCCATGGGCCACCAATCTTTCGGACAGAAAGATAGATCTTTACCCAGCTGTATGATTTCTGTCTTGGCACTATTGCATCTTAAATGGTTTTTATTCAACCATTGAAATACATCAGAGAGGCAATTTTGAAAACGTAAGTCTGCATCCGTACACTTTTTGTCGATAGTGACGACAAGTTGTGTGTCGTCGGCATATGACGTGACGAGGATCCCATGAGATTCTATCACAGCGAGGAGGGGCGCCATGTAGATGTTAAAAAAGAGAGGACTTAATATGGACCCTTGGGGCACTCCTGATGTGATGGATTTTTCGCTGGATAGATAGGGACCCAGGGACACAGTCTGGGACTGATTAGATAGGAAAGATGTAACCCATGCCAAGACTGTGTCTGTCATGCCGATCTCTCGCATTCTGTTAATCAGGATGGCATGCGAGATAGTGTCGAACGCTGCTGTTAGATCAAGCAGGATGAGGACTGCTTGCCTTCCCTCATCCTGCAAGAACTTGATGGAATCAGCTAGTTCGATCAAGGCTGTTTCGGTGGAGTGACCGGAACGAAATCCCGACTGTTGATGATGCAGGATGTTATGGGTCTCTACAAATGTTTTTAGCTCATCATGTACTAACTGTTCCGTGATTTTACTAAGGACAGGTAGTAGTGAGATAGGGCGCATGTTGGTAAGATCCGTAGGCGATTTGTTCTGCTTCTTCATCAGGGGCTTCACAATGGCCTTCTTCCAGTCGTTCAGCACTATCCCGGATTCGAGGGATTCATTAATAATAATATTAATGTAAGGATTTACTGCCTCGATCAAGTGATGCAAAATGATAGGAGGACAGGAGTCAGTGGGAGCTCCTGATTTACATGCCAGAATTGCCTTGCCTGTTTGTTGAAGGGAAACAGGTTTAAAACTGGAAAGCGGGGGGTAGTTATCTGTTACCTCTAGGGGGTTGGTCGGAGGAGAAGGAAAATCTTTCTGGATGTTGACGATTTTATCTACAAAGAAGTCTGCGATTTGATTACACAGGCTCTCTGAAGGTGGGATTTCGGGCATGAGGGCTTTGGGATGGGTGAAAGACTTGACTATTGTGAAGACAGTTTTTTGGTTTTGATGGGCTTCATTTATGACCTTAGTAAAATATTCCTTTTTTGCCATTTTTATGTTGGCAAAATATAATTTCCTCTGTTGGACATAAAGTGCTCTTGCAGCCTCGTCATACATTTTTCTCCATTGTCTTTCTAATCTCCGACAGAGAAGATGACTATCGGATAAAGTCTGAGTGAACCAAGGAGCGTTAGGCTTTCTCTTATGACATTTTGCATGATGGCTTTTAGGTTCGGTATTATCCGAAACAATTTGATCCATCCAAGCGTGGAAGTTGCGAGAATCAACTACTACATCTCCAGTTACTTTTGGGGATTGAGGTAAAGGTTGAGAGTCCAGCTTAATGCGTTCCGTCACTTTCTTCCAGTTGACTGTGAAGGAGGCGTGGGAGTGCTTCGTGCTGGATAAGGCAGGGGCTGGTATCACAATATCAAATGGGATAAAACAATGATCAGTCCAAATTTGAGGTATCGGAAGGGATGTGGTCAAAGTTATGAGATTAGAGCAGATGCCGTCAAGAATATGTCCCGCACAGTGAGTAGCAGCAGTGACACGTTGGGATAGTCCAAAAATATTTAAGGAGTGTTGAAAGGAAATGGTATGGGGGTCAACACGAGATTCCAAATGTAGATTCATGTCACCTAATAGTGTGAAGTTGGGGTACTGTAGCATAAGTGCTCCAAGAACCTAATCTAGAGAGTCTAGGAAAGGAGTGGCATTGCCAGGAGGGCGGTATAAAAAAGTCCCCCCGAAAAGGAGGTGGAGGCGTTAATTTTGATTGAAAAACCTATGCCCTCGCTATCTTTAAGGTGGCCTAGATCAAAAGTATGGCCAGAGGTAGACGCTGCACCCACCAACTTGGGGGTTATTTCCTGGAATGTTCACAAGTTGGGTACTTAATCAGAATGACAGATCTTATACAATTATGGGAGTAGAATGAGATAATTAGTTCCCAGGAGACCTGGTTGGTGGATGATTCAATTCATCTGATTGGACTCATGTAGTTTGTAACAAGAGGAGTTTAAATGGGACCTGGGTGCGTAAAAGGTGGGCATGTGGCATTGGTATCAAAAAAATGCAGCAAAGGGGCAAGAATCATCCAGACAAGTAGTGAGCGACTTTTGGCTTGTCTCCTGGATCTGTATGAAGGCTGCCACAGGCAAAATGGTTTGATAGTTGTTATTGTCTATATAAATCAGGATGAGTACTGGAAGGAGAGGTGGGAGGTGCTCCAGAGGGATTTGATGGGCTTGATTGAATTCCTGGGGGCCTCCCTGAATCTCCTATTAGGGGACTTTACCTTCTCCTTGACCCAGTGCAGGTAGAGGTAGGTGTTTCTGACATGTTAGAAAGTTATGGTATCCCAAGTGCAGTTTTTCCAGAGTGTACCCATTACAAATTTGTAGGAAAATGTATAAAATTCCTTTCACGTTAGGATTTGTATGCCTAAAATATACCAGCAGCTCAAACAGTTTTGCGTGGGAAGCAGCAGTGGTCAATAGATTATTTGTTTATACAGGCCTTGTTATTCAACAGCTGCACATTTTGAGTTGTTAAGAATTAGGGTAAGTGGAACTTGCGGCTTGAGGCGTCAAGATGGCAGTCGCACTCTGAGAGTGCTCCGGACCCCCTCCGTCATCCGCCTCGCATCCGCCGCTATCAGCTAGCATCTGCCTTCCACACCTACCTGCTGTGACTCCCCATGCAGCCTGCTGTCCCCTGTTGTCCTCGGGGAGCCGTTCCGGGCCTCTGTTGCCTACACGGAGCCCCTCTCTGACCGCAACTCGGGCCGATCAAAATGGCGGCCCCCATGATGTCCCGTCCCGGGCCCTGAGGTGTCGGCCCTGACGATCCGGCGCTCTCCCCACCCGCTGCCTGTGAGTCCGCTGGCGGAATACTTAGGTGACCGCCCTTCCCTCCCTGGAGCTGGGGCCGGTGTGGTGGCCTGTTGGAGCCGGCGGAGCCGGAGACAGGTGGGGGCGGTCCCTGAGAGCAGCAGAGGCGCCCTGAGAAGGTGAGAGGTGCGCCTGCCCCCCGGAGTCGAGGCGGCCGCGTGAGGCAGTCGGGCCGGTTCCGGGGGTTGTGGGTGGCAAGGCGCGATCCCCAGCTGTGCAGCAGCGGCCTGAGCTGCGGATGGAGCCGGCCGGGCCGGTCAGACTCGACGGGCTGGCCGGCGCCGAGGGAGACCCGCTGGAGGAGCTGCAGGGCGTGGGAGCAGAGCCAATGTTACGCGGCTGGACTGTGCTGGCACGGGTGTGCCTGGCGCCAACTGGACGTGTGAGCCTGCCCTGTCACAGAGAGACTGTTGTGTGGGGCCCCCAGTGGAGTGTGTTGGGGCTGGGGGGGTCCATGCCGGGCCGCCTGCCCTGGGCCTGCTCCGGGCAGCCTAGGCCACGCATGTGAGCTCCCGCGGGGTGACCTACAATCCTTCTATCACCTGCGGTGCCCTGGTGAGTGCGCTGCCCTCTGGGGTTGGGGGGCCATCGTGCAGGAGGTGGCTGGACATATGTGATCCCTCATTGGTTTGAGGAAGGCTGCACTTGAGGATAACATTCCTTCTTGGGCGGTTGATGTTGTTCCAGCCCTTCGCCATTTTGGGAGCGCGGAGCGGGGGTGCGCGGAACTGCAGGTCTCAGTAGGGGGTGATTTGAGTGTACTCTGGTTGTTCGGTGCTCCCCGGGGCTGGGACGGTGTGGTGCTGACCTCGGCCCGGAAACCTAGGTTGCGGTGTGACCATCCTCTGGGGCTCGAGAGTGTGGCAGACGACCCCGGGAAACTGAGGTGGAGGCCCATCTCTTCCCACCGATTTCATAGCGGAGCATCGCGCCGCAGTTCGTTGCGGGGGTAAGTCGGCCATCTCATCAGGTGGTGCCCCCTTCTCTCCCCTCCTACCCAGACCTCCCCCCCTGGGTGCCTGGTGTTTTGCTGTTGGCTGCCATTGGATGCGCCCTGAGGACTGGAGTGTCTTCAGTGCTGCCAGGTGAGGTGTGTGGGGAGAGGGTTCGGCCACTATATCGGGTGGCGGGGACACCGGCTGCCCCCCTCTTCTCCCCTCCCTTAAACACACTTGTCTGCCTTCCTGGGGACCATGGGCAGGTCTCGCACCACTCAAGCCCCCGCTCTCACAACCCAAACTACAATGGAACAGTTTACTACGTCCAATCGGGGGCCAAGGTGGTAGACCCCCAGCCGTACCTGGCCTCGCCGGGGGAGACCTGTCAACCATCCTACAGGTGATTAGCACATCGCAGGCCTCTGTAGAAAGTAAGATAGGAGAGGTGCAGGTGGACGTGGCCTTAATTCGTCTAGACCTCCGTAAGGCCACGGTGTGCATCACGGTGGTGTTGTCCCGTATCTCCACGGTGGAGGACAACATGGGTACCCTCAAATCCCAGGTGGCCCGTTTTCAGACGCAGGCCTCGGAGCTACACAGTAGGGCCGAAGATGTCGAAAATAGGGCACGAAGAAACAACCTGCTCCTCCTGGGTTTTCCAGAGGGAGTGGAGAAGGACCGTACTGCCACCTTTATAGATACCTGGATCTGCTCCTGGATGCCCAAAGAGAAACTTTCCCCCTGGTTTGCGGTGGAGCGGGCTTATCGCTCTCTTGCTCCCAAACCTCCGCCTGGAGCCCCTGCTCATCCCATTATCCTTAGAATCTTCAATTTCCGGGACAGAGACGCTATACTGGGGCAGCCAGGGAGCTGGGTCCGCTGCACTTCCAGAACTCCAAGGAGGTTCAATCACAACGCCGATCCTATGATGAAGTTAAACAAAAACTCAGGGCGATGGGCCTTCGCTATAGGCTCCTCTTCCCGGCCTGGCTCAAAGTGATCTTCCAGGGAAAGACATTCTTCTTTGACTCCCCTCAGGCGGCGTGGACCTGGCTCACGGAGGAGCGTCCCCTCCTGCCGGGGGCGGCCCCTTCTCCTGCCCGGAGGGCCCCGACGCAGCCAAACCAGGTCGCGTCTAAGTCCCAGCAGTGCCTGACCGGGTCTCGGAGGCGAGGCGGCCGCGGATCGGGGATCCACCTCCCCCCACCTGGCTTCCTCCTTGATCGACCTGGGCAGCATCCCCGGGCCCAGTGAAACTCTGCGACGGGCCATGTCGGACTCTGACCTATTTGGGAGCCCTGTGATCCATGGATCTGGTGTGGAGGAAGGAGTATGATCGACACCACTTGCAGCACCCGAGGCACCACCTTCGGGCTTCCTGACTGCTCCTGAACTCACGAGCATGCTCCTACCAGGCTCTACTGTGTGGTCTGGTTGGGACTTGATCTTTAGTGTAGTCCTAGGTTTGATGCACTCTATTTGTCACACGATTGTCATTCTATGCCTTTAGCTGTTAGCATTTCATCCGAATACATGGAGAGGGGTCCGACTCAGCCATGTCCTTAGTTCGTTGTTGCTAACCGTTTTAGATTAGCAGTTCGCCTCTTTGTGGGGTTGTTGGTGGTTTGAAATATTCAGGGTGACAGATGCTTCCTTTTTCAAAGTGTAGGGTGGGGGGAGTTGGGGGGCAAGGGAGGGGGGAGATCGTTGTCTCCCAACAGTTTGTTATTTTTAGCCGCCCACGGGCACCTGCGTTTCGTTCCCATTGGTAGACACGCGTTCTTACATGCTTCCACCGTCGACATACACATCACTACTTCTTCTAGCTTCATCTTTAGGCCCCGGATCTGGGTGGGTGTTTCCCTTAGACCAAACACGGTTTCCCGCTGGCATCCGCACCATTCACATCTCACCTCTCTAAATGTCTTACACCTTTAACAGACCTCTCCACATCCTCTCCTGGAATGTAAATGGTCTTCTCGACCGAATCAAGCATACAGCTGTCTGTCGTGCTGCCCACGCCACATGCCTGATGTTCTGTTTCTCCAGGAGATGCACCTTTTGGGCTCACAATGCAACTTCCTAGCCCGTTACGAGTTTGACCGGGTCTGGCACTCCGGTTTTACCTGGAGTTCCCAGGGGGTGGCCACTTTACTCAGAAAGGGGATTCCCTTTACCTTGGCTAAAGCCGAGTCTGATGCACAGGGGATGTACGTGGCCATGTCGGTAATGATTGAGGGGCACCCTATGAACCTCCTGTGCACTTACGTTCCCCCGGCGCTCCTGGCATCTACCCTTCGGTGCCTCACCCTGGTGATTTCCTCCTTTCCTCAGGGCCTCACTGTTGTCGGGGTGACTTTAACGCTGTCTTGCAGCCCTCCCGTGACGCGACGGGCGTCTCGTCTGCTAGCCTCTGCAACGAGCCTCTTTGGCTGGTCATCAGCCGTGGGCCTCTGCGACGTCTGGAGGGTGTGGAACTCCCATAGGGAGTAATACGCCCACACATCAGCTGCTCACCATACCCACTCCCGTATATACCTTGTTCTAATGCCCGCCACGGACAGACAACTGGTATCTGGGCTGCTATATTGCCCAGAGGGATCTCAGACCACTCCCTTCTCTCTCTCCACATTGGGGCCTCCGCTGCGGGCCCAAGGGCGACCTGGCGGCTGAATACCTGGTTCCTGCTGGACTCTGCGCTGGTGGAATCCCTAGGGCAGGAATTACGTCACTACTTCTTCACTAATATGGGCTCCGTCCCTTCTCCGTGGACGTTATTGGAGGCCGCAAGGTGGTTGTTCGGGGTGTGGCTAGAGGATTGGTCCACGCGAAACGCACAGAACAGCTTGTGCAGTTGGAAACTCAGGCCGTGCAGCTGGAACGTGTCCAACTGAACAACGGTAGCGATGACTCCTCCAGACAACTAGCATTGGTCCGTGAAGAGATTCGTCGGACCTCACTGGAGTCCTTTAAAATGCTCTGCGCTCCTCGGTGGCACGTATTTATGGATGAGAGGATAAAAATGGCAAACTTCTCCATAACCTAGTTTCCTACCCCAGAGCTAACCGTATCATCCCCGAGATTCGGATGATCTCAGGGTCCCACCAAGTAACGTCATCGGCTATTGCGCAAACCTTTGCGAGCTATTACACGGCCTTATACGCCGCTCGCCCTCCCTGCACCTCCCTGGCTGGTTTGCTGAAGGAGACCGGTATCCACCTGCCATGTCTCCCCCAGGAGACCGCTAATACCTTGGATCACCCTTTCACCCCGGAAGAAATTCACAGGTCAAATTTCCCTGTTGAATCCAGGCAGGACGCCCAGACCTGACGGGTTCCCCCAAGAGTATTATGCCGCCTTCCGAGATGACCTGGTCCCCCACTTAGTGGAGCTCTTCCACCATGTGCTGGAGGAGGAGTCCTTCCCGCCTGAAACCGATGTGGCCACTATTGTGGTCATTCTGAAGACGCAGCCGCCCTCCCTGGAGTGTGCGGATTATCACCCAATCTCATTGATCAACACCGAGATCAAGATCTTTGCCACTGTGATAGCTCAGCGACTCCACCCCTTTCTGCAGGATTTGGTCCATCCTGACCAATGTGAGTTTATGCGCGCCATGGGCACCCGTCACTGTATTCGCCACCTCCACCTGGCCATGGCCCACCATCACCAACAGACCCCGTATATGATGTTGCTTTTCGTCGACTTCGAGAAAGCTTTTGATACGGTGGACTGGAGGTACCTTGAGGATGTACTGGAGAGGATGGGTTTTGGCCTTTCCTTCCGCTGCCTGATCAAGGTCCTTTATAGCAACCCTAGGGCCCGTGTCCTCATTAATGGTGACCTTTCCGAGACATTCCCGATACGGAGAGGCACCCGTCAGGGTTGCCCGCTCTCACCGCTCTTAATTGCACTGGTGATAGAACCCCTGGCAGCGCTCATCCGTCAGGCCCCTCTCATCCGGGGTTGGGCCTGGGACCTGATCCAGGTCGATAAGATAGCTCTCTATGCGTACGACATTCTGCTTTACCTGGCGGATCCGGACCGCTCCGGCCCTAGATGCCTGGGGGTTCTCTCTGCATTTGAACTGGTCTCGGGGCTCCGACTTAACCTGGCAAAATCAACCTTGGTCCATCTGCACCCTTCTTGGGCGTGTTTTGATTGGCAGGCGGTGATTCCCCTCCGGAGGTAATCATTCAAATACCTGTGCGTGTGGGTTACCCTCCTGCCTGAGCTTGAATGGGCCCTGAATGTCGCACCCCTGGTCGCTCGGTTGAAGGCAGACATCAAGAACTGGCAGACCCTTCCCCTCAACCCACTGGGTAGGAGTGCGCTTTTTAAAATGATGATCCTCCCTCGCTTTCTTTACACTTTGCAGAATATCACTATCCACCTCCCAGGTAGCTGGTTCCGGGAAATGGACAGCGCTCTCACCCGGTTTCTCTGGGGGGAAGGGTGGTCGCGAATGTCCCTGGCACACTGTCGTATTCCCCCCTTTGACAAGGGTATGGGGGTTACTAATCTCCACCTCTACTACTTGGCCGCGAGACTCATCGTGATCCACGATTAGTTTGCGGGCGTCTGGTCCGACCCAGCTTATCGGGTGGAGCTCAGGACAATGGATTTTGAGCAAATCCAGGGGTTCTTATACGGCTGCCCAGTGCCACAGGCCCTACCCCCAGTCACTAGGATGGTGCTCATGGCCTGGCGTACAGCCCTCTGTCATGTGCAATGGGACCGGAAGCTCACCCAAATGCCGTTGTAGAATGGGGCTTGGCTGAGGGAGGTCTCGTCCTTGGGGGATTCCGCCGCTGGGATCTTGTGGGGATCTCACTGCTTGGAGACGTGTGGGTGGGAGACCACATTCGATCCTTTGCTGACCTTCAACAACGTCATGCCCTTCTTCATTCCCAATTCTATAAATACCTACAACTCAGACATGCTCTCCGCACATGCTTTCCATCCCCCCTCTCTCCCAGAATTCAGCCCCCTGGAAGCTCAGGTGATGATGGGTAACCTGGGGAGGGGGGGGGAGGGTGTCCCGAATATACCGGTCACTAGTGAACAACGGTTCTGCATCCCTGGACCGGCTTCGGGAGCGCTGGGAGGGGTGGGTGGGTCCTCTGGAGGAGGCGGACTGGCGGGATACCCTTATGGCACCTAAAACCCGGACTACATCCTCTAGGTTATGCCTGGTCCAACTTTACTACCTCCTCGCTGTGTATCTCACCCCAGCGCGTCTCTTCCGAGCCCGTATGTGATCCTCCCCAGCATGTGCGCGCTGCGATTCTGCTCCAGCAGATTTCTACCACATGGTGTGGCAATGCCGGGCTCTGGCGCCATTCTGGAAGGGGGGGGAACTAGAGCTCGCGCAGGCCCTGGGGTGGGAGGTCCCATGATCCAAGGCGCTTGCTGTTGGGGGTGTTCGACGGCCTGGATGGCTCCAGGGCAGACAAGCGTTTCCTGGGGACAGCTGTGGCGGTGGAGAAAAGAGGCATAGCTGCGCTCTGGTCCCAGGGGGAGGCACCAACTGTGCGGAGATGGAGGAGGGTGGTGGATTGGTGTGGGGTACAGGAGGAGTCTCTCTTCGAGGCCCAGGGCTGCCCTGAAATATTCTGTAAAGTGTGGGGCAAATGGGTCTTCACACTGGTAGTAAACCGAACCAAGTCTTATTTTACAGTTGCATTGTTTGGGGATTACCACATCCAATCAGGAGGGGCCACCTTTACCTTTGTCGATTGTATATGACGAGATGTGTTTTAACTGTGATGCTTGATTTGCTGCCAATAAATTTGATTGTTCCTAAAAATGTCAATAAAATTGATTATCAAAAAAAGAATTAGGGTAAGTGATCATTAGGGCTTAAAAATGGCCATAGATGCAGTCCCACCACCTAAGGAGTGGTTGATCCCGATGGCAGAAGCTTTTTGTAAATATTTACCTGCAAGAATAGCCTAAGGGTATATTGTACAACTAATGCAGTACCAAATCCTTAATGAGCTGGAGCTTGGTGGGGACTCAGGACTAACAATCCTGGAATGGCACTCCGAAACCAATGCTGAGGGAGTTAATTGTTTGATCCCATTAGTTAGGACGTTGTAGTGAGCCACCTTGCCACATGATGTCCGGATGGCGTAGGACGCACTCCGAGGGTTGGGTGCATTCCGAGGGGATAAATAAAGGGCCTCCGGCTGCTTGAGGTCAGAGTGCAGTAGAAAGCATAAATTACGCTTGGTCTCTGTCTGTCGGCCAGGGCGAGTAAAGCCTAAGTTGTGGGCTGTCGAGGACAATGGCCCTCACCACAGGGCGACGAGGCAGGCGACACCCACCACGCTCCTCTAGCTGCTGACAGGGCCACGTTGTTGCATACTTAAGGCGCCTGAACGTCAACGGAAGGTGCTCATTGAGAGCCTGCTGGTGTGTGGCAGCCGCTCCAGGTGCCGATAAATTGATTTGCATCGGCCTGGGCGAGGCCTCCGCTCTGTGCGACAGAGCTGCTTTCCTGGAGGAGTGAAGGCACAACATCACCCGATATCATGCGGCCCAGGCGTGACGCTTGAGTGACAGGGCTGTCTCTGAGCGTGGTTACAGAGGGCAGTTCTTTTACAGCCAAGCACTCTCCCACTGCATCCAGCTCAGCGTTGCTGCCATGGTGTGTAACTGCATTGGAGTTCTCTGGCTTAGTGATACAGGCACACATGGACATAAAAGGGCAGAGAGTGGCTGTGCACCACAACGCTGCTGAACCCCGGTCTGTCCAGGTTGTATTTGCAAGCACCACTACCACCATTACCACGCCTACCCCTGCAGGCACACAGTGCCAATCAGGAATGAGCATCTGGTACCTGCCATAAGTGCATGGCAGAAGCAGAGGTAACGACGCCATCATGACCACGCAAACACAGGGTGCGGCTACATCGGCAGATGTACCACCAGCACAACAATGAAGTGTACAGGCCCCGGTGGCGGCACTCCCGCCTTTCAGCCAACTGGAAGACCCTGCAATGGCGGCGCCACAGTGGGGCCATTAGATAGGCAGACTAAACCACTTCTATGGTGTCACACTGGAAACGGATGACACAGTCAAGTGCTCACTCATGCTCCACATGGGTAGAGATGAACTTTATGACCAGTTTGAGAATCTGGCCATGACTATGACACCAATGTAGCCACGCTGAATAGACATTTCGATGTTCACTTGAATCTTGACTACAAGCGTTTCAAGTTGTGACATGCCCACCAGCAAGATGGTGAAAAGGTGGACATGTTCTTTGCGCAACTATGCAAACTGGCCAGCACGTGCACAGGAATAGACTGTCAGAACAAGATCAGGGCTAAACTCATTCAATGCTGCAGGTTATCTATCCTTCATAAAGTAATACCCTGGCAACAGTGGATCATGCTGGATGAACTCCTTATACTAGCAATGTTACATGAACTAGCAGACAGCCGAGCCAAGGCATTGCTAAGATGAAGGCACGTCTATAGAGCAAGGTGTCATTTCCCGGCATGAATCGCCTCACAGACCGGGCCGGACTGAGAACTGAAAGCAGCCCTGGCAAATGTTGCCAGACCAGCCCCCAACCAGCATGTAACGAGCGAGTTCAGTGAACGAGCCAGACCGCTAATAGGGGAGTTTGGAGGGGGTTCACCCCCAAGAAAATTTTGGAAAACAACAGACCAAAATGGTGAATTTTACCGCACATTTTTCATTACATAATAAATTGTATCAACTTTCAAAGCACAGTAAATAGTAGATGATGACCTTAAATAGCACCAGGCTACCCACCCAGTCATGTGTACCCATAGGCATTCTTTCAGAGAGCACCAAAAATAGGCACAAGTAGTGAATCAGAGAGAACAAAGTAAAAGTGCGACCAGCCCTCAAATGGTGTGTAGCGAGCAAGTTAGGGCAAGAGCATGGATAGTGGGAGGAGGAAATGACGGCAGACACATGACAAGTACCTGCAGGGGTGTGTGGCCAGTGAATGGAGGCTGGACACAGACAAGAAACTGTACTTGGTCCATGCTTCATGGCAGGGACAAACACTGAAGCCCCAGGAGAAAGCAGGAGGTGCTGACCAATAAGATGCATGAAAACAAGAGTGAAGTCGAAGCAAACCAGTGGTAGTAATGGTAAGTAATAGGTGGGCTCTAAGCTATTTTTGATCTTTTTTTTGTTTACAAAAGATTTTGCTGACAACGCGTAGGCTGTCTCAATAGAAACCTAAATAAGTGCCAAATCTTGCGTGACACAAACAGCCACTCCTATTCAATTTGTTTGTGTTCTTCCTCTGTTCCTGTGAAACGATTTATACTCCAAAACGAAGTCTCAATTTTATGATGTGGTGTACAATAGTATTCTCAGGTATTTCATGTAGCAAATATAATGTAAAATGACAGAAATTAGTGAGGTTTGAAATTTCGTCCAGGCCTAATGAAAACATGGCTTACTCTTCAGTAGCCGAAAACAGACAACTGCTTCCTCAGCTTCTGAAAAGACATGACTGCCTTCTCAGCAGGTCATACACATGATTGAACCCACCGCAGGTGAAAAACATAATTGCCTTTTCAGGAAGTGTAAAGCATGACTGACTCTGAAGCAAGCGATAAAATATGTAACCCTAGTCATCAGGTGAAAATACATGAGTGATTCCACAGCATGCACCAGTACAAGGCAATCCCCGCAGCAGGGAAGGCACACCAATGCCGCCTGCACAGGTACTGGATAGAATCTTGCTTCCTCAGCAGGTGAAAAGTCATTGCCCAGGAATCGGGTGAATCCCTAGCAGGAGAAAAACAATAACTGCTCCATCAACAGCTGAAAAACGTCGACTGCCTCCACTGTATTGCCAAATACAATATTACCCCCTCAATAGTAAAATCACACAGATGCCAATTCTTTGGCAAATTACAACTCTTCCTCCCACATTAGGTGAAAATACACAACTGCCACCTACACAGGTGATCACTACAGACCTGAATTTTATTAGGTGAAAAGTAATTGCCTTGTAGTCCCATTTTCCTCAGCACGACAAACCCCAGAAGGCTTCCTCTGCAAGAGTGAAGTCATAGCTGCCATGAAGCACAGAGCCGGACTGGGAACCAAAACTGGCCCTGGCAAAGAGCTCAGCCGCCCCCCCCTGGGGCAGGTTTTGTTACAGGGACCGATTTTGCAGCTATGCTGCAAAAGCGGCCCTTGAACAAAAATGGCCCCCAGAGGCCCATAATTGTCCCTCACCCTAGCCAGTCTGGCCTTGATGAAGCAGGTTGAACACAACTGCCACCTTAGCCAGAAAAACACAGGATGACTCAAACGTTGAGGAATAACAACATAACCACTGCCTGCGAAGGGGAACACACAACTTCCTCATCAGTTCACAGTAAGTGAAAATACCAAATTGCCTCCTCAGCGGGCTAAAACACTTGCAGTTTTCTTTTCAGGTAAAAACACGACTGACTTTTGAAAAGGTAAAATGCGTCACACTCTATAATAACTCACTGGTGAGATCACAATCTGTAATAAATCCCTGGCGAGTGATATTGTTCCCTCCTTTTGTAAAACAACTTTAGTCACCCTCTCTTCAAAAAGAATACTTAAGAACCTAATATCTCTTCCAACTATCTTATTTCCATTCTTCATTTTTGTACTAACATTTTAAAGATTTGGATGAATACACAGTTAATTTCTTATATTGAGGAAAACAGCGTCCAGTTTTAGACCCTCATTTAGCCCAGAAACAGTGCTAGTGGCTGCAATCAGTGACATCTGTATGATCTTGGAAGCAGGGAGCCCTGAGTCTCTATGCCTCCCAGTGCTTAATTTGTAAAATAATAAGTGCTGGGGCTCAAAGTTTTCCTCAGAAGCCACCACCAGCACTGCAGATGGTCGTGGTGCCGAAAACCAAGGCTGGGTATGCTTGAGCGCCCTTTATGCATCTTTATCCCACCATCAGACACTCCCTGTCCCTCTCTCTTACTCCTGCACATTCATACATCTCTGGTGTACCCCTTTGTCACTGTATTTCATTATTTTTTTTGGTCCTCCTGACTCCCTTTTGTTTTTCTCTATATTGTTCTTAGTCAAAGTGTGATGAGGAAAAATAAGTGCTAGTGCCCACCCCCTCCTCGGAGGCATCTCCCATTGCCTATGAAATCCTACAGCCAGCAACAAGAGCCCTGTTTGTCTTTAAAATGTTATTTTAGTTATTTAGTTCTAGTTGGGCTTCGAGAACGTGGGTGTTTCCTCAGCCACTGACTGTCCATCCTCATGACTCTTATTTATTTTTATTTATTTATTTTGTCAATTTGTAGGGCGCGACAGCTACCCAAGAAGGGTTTCCCGGCGCCTAGACACAGCTAGAACGAAAAGACAAAAACGGAGGGAGGATTTGAGTGGTTACTGTTCGTACAGCCAGGTCTTTACAAGCTTTCTGAAACTATGGTAGTTATCTTCCTTCCGAATGTTTGGAGGAAGCGAGTTCCACAGGGACGGTCCAAGATAGGCAAAGGATCTGCCCCCTGATCTTGCACGTTTGAACCTTGGTATACAGAACCATGCTGCTGTCTGGGACCGGAGGTTTCTCTTTGGTGTGTAGAGGCAAGCAAGGGATTGGAGGTATTTTGGGGCTCCTCCAGTTTTTATTTTGAACATGTAGTTCAAGGCCTTGAAGCGAACTCTGTTCTCTATCCTGAGCCAATGAAGGTCCCGGCGGTGGTTTGAGACTCCAGCGTTCCTGGGAATCTTGCACAGGAGTCTGACCGCGGCGTTTTGTGCCACTTGCAGGCGTCCAATGACAGATTTATTTGCGCCTAAGTATAGGATGTTGCCGTAGTCGTAGCCTGCCAATTCCTTAACTTTAGAGAAAAGGGTTTTGGGCATATTAGTTGCTTCGATGATTGTTTTTGAGACGAAGGCAGCTCTTGCCTTTGTGCACGCCGTATGATATTTGTTTCTGGCTTCATGATAGCATTTTTTTGCATAAGGGTCGTACTTTTTACGCCATTTTCGTTCTAATACTTTGCATCTTGACTTTTCAGTTTTGAGGCTGTCGTTAAACCATGGAGCCGGGGGACGATGCCTACTCCCTTTGGTGTGAATAGAAGGCAGACAGCTGTTGGCGGCATTTGTTAGCCAATTTTGTGTCTCAATTGCTACGTGGTCCATGTTGGGGTTTAAGCTAGGAGGGTTTTGTTTGAGTGCCGCATTTAAGGCACCTATGTCGACTGACTTCCAGTTCCTTCTATTAGTAGCAATAGTATTTTGTTTTACTCTAGGGGGGGGTGGAAGAGAGATGCTAAAGCTGATGAGGTGATGGTCGGACCATCCAGAGGGAACGGTGGCAATGTACGTGAGTTCACTGACGTTAGTTATTATGGGGTCCAACAAGTGGCCAGCAATATGGGTGGGGCCGGAGTTGATAATAGATAAGTTCATTACAGCTAGATCTTCCAGAAAATTATAGCATGATGGGATGGTGGGATCTTCCAGGTGTAGATTAAGATCACCTAGTAGAGAGAAATTGCTAGATGACATATAGTAGGGGGTAATGTGATTTGCGAAGTTTGATACCCATTGAGAGGGGTTACCTGGTGGACGATAGATTAGAAGGCCTGACATAGTGAAATTGGGGTTTAAGGTGATTTTAAAAAGACCCGCTTCACAATCTGGAATTAGAACGGATTCCAGAGTGCATTTGTATTCTCTGTTGAAAATGATGGCAATCCCGCCCCCAACCTGTTTGTCCCTATCGAGTCTGACAATGGCGTAGTTGTCAGGGAGGGCAATAGCAACGTCTGGGCCAGCGCTGTCATGTAGCCAGGTCTCGGTTAGGAAGATAGCACTAGGGCATTCTTCAGTGAGGAGATTAAAAATTTCATGCTTGTGCTTGGGCAGTGATCTGCAGTTAGTACTGTAAAATACGTATGTTGGCTGTACATTATTACGTGGGATTTTACATTTCCTGCGTCTCCTAGGTGGGTCGGAGTAGGGTTTATGGACGTCAGTGGATAGTTTACACTCAGAGCAAACATGGGTTCCGGTTATGTGTAGGTTGGGTAGAGAGCAGTTCGGTTTAGGGGTAGGGCGCAGTGCTCTCAGAGCGGAGGACGTTCTTACCAATCTAGGTGGTGCAGTTGGAGGGAGAGCCTCGGCCTCGTGCCCCGTCCTGACACGGACGGGCACAGACGGGCTAGTCTTTGGCGTGTCTTCGGCGTGCTGAAGGTGTGCCCGCTGCGCTCGACCGCTGCGCTGTCGGGTAGTGAGCATAGTTATGGGAGGAGAGAGGAGTGGGCGTGGCCCCGTGTCATGTGATGCAGCGACGCTTAGTGCGTTATACAAGGAATAAAGATCGAGTTTTAAAATCAGTTCAAATGTGCAAATAAGCAAGTTTTATAAAACGACAGAGGTTTCGTTGCAGTCTAGTAACCCCGGCTTCCGCCTCAAGGTCCTAGCTGGTCAGCACTGGCTTCTGGCAGGCACAGCGCTTATGAGCTTCCTGGAGTGGGCGTGGCTAGCGAGGGTGGGCGTGGCCCCGTGTCACGTGATGCAGCGACGCTTAGTGCGTTATACAAGGAATAAAGATCGAGTTTTAAAATCTCTTAATATTAGCACAGTGACAGGAAGGTCCTATTCAGTGGCTGAAGACAGTGGCGTAACAAAACATGAGCCCCCACCCCGCCACATATGCAAATGGGGCCCCCCACACTCACATCAGTAGGAGTTGAGGGGCCCACTTCAGTATGAGTAAACCTGGGAGTTTCCTCCTGCACCACGGGACCTCTCTTAAGCCCCTGGCTGAAGGAGCATCCTCCCTTTTCGATCAATCTGATATTTTGTTTTTAGGTCTCGGCTAGCGATGCAGCGCCATGCGCTGCTCACCTAGATAAGATCTATTGTTGCTGACCTGCATTGCGAAGGGGGACATGACATGTGCATGCTTACGGCAAGTCCTGGATAGGAGATGTGCACACGTATGGTGCGAGCAGGAGTTGTAATACTGCTGCAAGCTGCACGCATGCACTTCGACTGTCTGTGCTGAAGCTTAACAGACAGTAGATGTGCACACGTACAGCTTTATCACAACTCCTGCTCGCACCATACACGTGCACATGTCCTGTCCAGGCGCAGCGCCCAGCATGCCTCCCGCTCAACACCACTCACCGGCTGTTGTGGGGACTCTGTGCTGCTCCCAGACTGGTCTCTTCGATGGCAGGAGGGACTCACATCTTCACCCGGTCACTGGCGCAGCAACACATGGGCTCCGTCTTGCTCACAGGAGCCCCTCCTGAAATCCTGCTCCGGCCACACCATGCAGCATTCACGAAGGTGGGGTGGGCTCCCGCTGAACTTCCCTCTGCGAGGTGGGCTCCCGCCTCGCTTCTCCAACACGCGGGGCTCCCTCAGCTCACGGGAGCCCCGGACACTTCCGGCTGCACGCTCCATACCCCACCCATGCCCCAGGCAAGGTTGCCTGACTTTGTCACAAGCCTTAAGCAGTTTCGATTTGTTAATGCGCACGCACGCTCAGCTCGGGATGTCCTCAGTAGGTAAGAACTTTCCCTGTGCGTCTGTCGCGCTTCTGTGTCTTCCTCTCTGTTTGTCTCCTGGTTAAACTTTTGCAGGGGAAACCTCGGTGTCTGATTTGTAAGGAGTCACATTTGTAAAGCAGAAGTACTACTTCCTCAACGATTACTTTTGTCAGGTAAAACACGCAAAGCTCCTTCCTCATACCACTCACTGAAAACAGGATTTGACTTATTGAGCATGCTCAGCTTCTGGCTGAGTCGCATTGAACCTGCTTGGAAGCAAGAATACTGCTAATAGGAGAATGAGCAGATTAACATTTTCTCTAATATGGCGTTGTTCGCTGAAGAAACACTGCGTGAATGAGAGACTCTGTTGAGCGTGCGCTTTACCTCAGTTTAAATCTGTGATCTGTACAGATCTTACGTTTTCTAGATTTTCGTGCAGTAGTGCCAGTACCGTATTCGAAGGTATCTCACGAAACAATGTCCATGGCCTTTGCCCAATAACACTGCAGGAAGTGATGTCATTAAGGACACTTCTAAGTGCTTTCTAACTATCCATGGTTCTAATAGTCCTTGTCTCACACCTAACAATGCTGCTCAGCAGTACATGTTTTTCCCCTAAAAGTGTATTACTTCCCTAAAAATTGGGGTGAGGGGCATAGACATTTCTCACAATGTGGTGTAACAACCAGAGCTGCTGACTGTGGAACTGGTGAACAGGGCTCCAGACTCGGCTTGGGCTCAACATCCTGCGATTCTGGACAAATCACTTAATCTCCATGTGCCATAAAACAAAAAAACAAGCATTTGCAATGCAATAGTCCTCGCATTTACAAAAGTTTGAGCTAGCAGATACATTAAAGGCATTGTTATTTACAATGCCTATAGCTAAACTCTCGCAAATGCAAGACTTACTGCCTTGCAAAAGCGTTTAAATTATTTTAATGGATGAAATTATAAAATCACAACCGAAAGGCAGAGATGAAGACAATCACTCAGAAAAACATTCCCACATGCACATGTGTAAAAATGAGATGATAACTTAGTTGGGGGTGTGTCTTTCCTTGATGATGTGCTTCAGGGTGATGTCAGATCACCACCTTACTGTAATCTGGGCTGATATCCCTTGCAATGTATGGAAGAGTAC
The DNA here is from genome assembly GCF_964263255.1 of Lissotriton vulgaris. Classification (NCBI taxonomy): domain Eukaryota; kingdom Metazoa; phylum Chordata; class Amphibia; order Caudata; family Salamandridae; genus Lissotriton; species Lissotriton vulgaris. Next base: position 837,747,719 of record NC_141687.1, read on the forward strand.
TTCTTACTCTGCTTCACTTGTTCTAGCCAAGACAAGAAATGCTCATCTAGTGTAAAAGACAAGCATTTGCAATGCAATACGCTTCACATTTGCCAGAGTTTGAGCTATTGGCATTGTAAATGACAATATCTTTTATTTATCTGTTTTTAGAACCAGCACACAAATAAAAAGCATTGTCATTTACAATGTCAATAGCTTAATCTCTTGCAAATGCAAGACCTATTGCATTGCAAATGCTTGTTTTACTTTGTCAGCAGCTTGGCACAAGTCTACTGCACACAGCACTGCCAGTTAAAGATACAGGGTCAGCCAGCCGTGCAGCAACTACACACACAACCCGAAGGGCCCCCCTCAGGATTACAAGCCTCTCACCCCACTGACTCCCACCCCCACAGTGTGTGGGCTGTGGGGTGCACTTTACATCCCTGACAACAAACATTGACGAGGCTTTAAAACAGTTCTATAAATTGCCAGTCCTATACACTCTCGCTCACCTTTCATTTCTCCAGTAAAAGGCACAGAGAGTTGTGCTGTTCTCCGTCAGGTCTGCATATCACAGGTCTTCATTTTGAGCAACATGTTCTCTCTTTCTAGCTAGACCAATTATTAATGTTAGCTTGGTTCCTTTACCACTAAGTCACCTTACCAGAGGACTACGCTTCCAATTACACGAGATTAAACAGTAATCCTTCCCCACCAGTGGTCAGGCAGTCACCCACCTAGTTATATTTATTTTTAATCGTTATCAGGAATTCCAACTGCAGGTGAAGACATTTATAGTCCCGGCCTTCTGAAATAAGTGCAGGTGCTCAGCACCGGAACCCACGTGCATAAATTAAGCACTGACACCTCCTTGATCTGTTGTCAGCCTTTGCACGGTCTCACATCCTGTCCTGCTAGAAACATTAAACGTTATTGGTTTGCGAGACAACACTCTAAAATGGCTGTTCAGAGGGCTTTATTCCGTGCGGATTTTACAGATATGCCCTGTGGGATCCCTGAGGGATCGCATGTTCTCAATCCAACTCTCAGTCCAACAACAGATCCCCACAGGACTGTTCATTCTCAGTCCAACTCTCTTTAATATATATGTTGCTACATAAGCGTATCTGATCACCTAGTATGGGTTCTAATTTTTATGGCTATGCCAATGGTATGGTGATCATTATCTCAGACAAGACAGAGGTGCTGATTATCGGTAATCCTTAAGATTGGCCCCCCTGCGGTGGCCCCAGGCGTGAGAGGAGTGCCCTAAATTGGTAACTACTACTTGCAAACTTTAATATGTACACCATATAAAAAGCTAATGGCCACTTGTTTTTTTAATAATGAAAAAAGTATATATATATTTTTATATATATTTTATTGAGTTTTTTACACTTACAACGTAAGACAGATAACATATAGACATAAGACAGATAACATATAACATAAAACAGATAACATATAGAAAAAATTATAATAGATTCAATCATTCATTCCTCAATACTCCAGCAGCTGTTAATACAGGCCTTGATTCTCAGCAGGTTGGAATATTGCAATGCATTGTATGTTGGTCTCCCTGCCTATCTTATGCTGAGACTGCAGCTGATGCAGAACGCAGCTATGTCTTCAGCAGTCGAGTGAGCATTCATGTGTTTTCATCCATTAGCAGAGGTGTGTATTTTCATCTCCTGGGGTGGCAGTTTGAGTTGTACCTGCTGTAGACCAGCAGCATGTATCACCTGCTGAGAAGCCATTAATGCCATTTCACTTCCTGAGCTGGAGGTTATTTTTTTCATTTGCTGAAGGCTTGGTGATGTTTTTACTTGCTAAGACAAAAGTCCCCTGTATCATCTGCTTATGGCTACTCACATGCTGGTGGGCATTGCGGTGGGTTTGTCATGCTGGCGAGGCAGATCTCTGTTCTCTCCTTTTGGGAAGGTAATCATATTCTTTTACTTTTTACTGGGACTGTCAGATGTTTTGTGCTGCTGAGCTGGCATTCGAATTTTAACCTGATGAGAGCGCATTTATGTACTCTCACCAAAATACCCCTTCCTACCTCTCGGACAAACTGCATAAAGCAGGTTGCTCTAGAACTTTGAGAAGCACTAACGCACTTGTACTGGTCCCTCCTTTTCTCAAAAAGAAATCAACTCAATCTCGCTCTTTCTCTGGTAATGCTCCGTCCATCTGGAATGCCCTTCCCAATGATTTACGTTGCAATCCCTCCTATGATTGCTTCAAAAAAGACCTCATGCTGCTCCTTCTCACCAAATACTGGGGTACTTAATTTATTGCTTCACTGTTTATAAACTTTTTTTTTCTTTCTCCATACATGATCATTATCCACTCCCTTGCTCTTCCTTTGTTTCTCTCTTCCCAGATGTCACTTTTCACCCTTTATTTTTCTTTTCTTTTTTTCTCTTACACACCCACCCTCCATCAATCACCTCTCCCCCCTTATCAAACCACTTATCACTATATTGCATCTCTTTCCCTCTCCCCCTTTACCCGCTCTTACTATGCAATTTGCTTTTCTTATCCTTTTCCACCTACCTAATCTGTTGTCCTTGGTCTAACTATTTTTGCACTGTATTCCCTATTTTTTTGCTAATTGCCATGCCTCATTACCATTTTGTATTATTACTCTGTTTGAAACTCTTTTGTTTCCAATATGTTGTAAAGCGCTCTGATACTCTTGGGTCCAGCCAGCGCTATATAAAACCCTTTAAATAAATAAATAAAATAAATAAAAATTGTGATAACAATGTGCTCAGACTAAAACCAGACTCAGCTGCTCAGGGCAAGTGGCACTTCAATGTAACTTATAACGAGCTCACAGTCAACTGGATGTTTACTGCACAAAAAGAAATGCTATTTTACCATAAGAATTGGAACACCCACAGAAAATCTACTTTCTCCTTTTTGGTTAGGAATTCGTCCTGGTTACTCTACTGAAAAGGCTTTACTCTGTGTCTAAATCTCCTTTTCAATCTCACCATAACAAACACTTTTGAGTTGAAATTATTAGATCTATCACACAGTGGCTCATCCTATGTTACTTTCTTCTCTTTCTTCCAGGGGCTGCCAGGCCCTGTGCTTCCTTGCAGGTCTCTGTTTTCAGTTCTGGGAAGGACTGCTTTTCTACTCCCCTTTCTCTTGAGTTTGGGGTACCCCAAGGTTCGTTCTGGCTTCTTTGATTTTCATCTTATATTGTAGTCCACTCTTCTCGGTTATTTCTACCTTTGGCCTTGGCTCGCATTTTCAAGATGATTTAAACTATGCAAACTTTGTGAACTTTACGACGCTTACAAAATGAAAAAAAGATGAACAATCTTGGATGAATGTATGTGTCCCCAGGAGAAAACTCCAGCAAAACATTTTCCTGGAGACAGCTCCTCTCTGCAGGTGACGTTTGGCAAAGCACACATATTTAACAAAAGTGTAAAAGTTCAGTATTTACTATTCACTGTGAAAGGGAATAAATGAAAAGTACATGGAAACTGCATTATCTGTTCTGTTGATTACAAGTTGATAAGAACTGTAACAGTTGCCCTGCGGAAGGGATTTATATTCTTGTAACACATGTTGGCACAGATATGGGCATAGATTGTTCATTATTCTGTGGATAAACCATAATAATACATTAAAGTGACATAATACGACTGAGCTCTGGAAGTCATTATCCACGTAGAGCTTGACCTGACTGACTGTTAAAACTACTCCTATGTGTATTAAATACTGACTAGACACCCATAACCCCCCTAACCAGGTTGCATAAGGACAGATGGACTTGTCTGTAAAATCCCTTCTCAAACACACAGACTGCTAAATTAACGTGCCACGTGGGCTAAAACAGAGTTGTATACTGGCACCTTATTTATTGAATGTATACTGATTTAAATTAATTCCTAGTCCTTGTAGCTTGCTGTAAACAATGTACACTAATTTCTTAAACTCCACGGGGTATATTTACAAGTCAGTTGCACTGCCGGTGCGTCACTTTTTTTGACAGTCCCGCAATGCAGTGTGGTGCTCCATATTTACTTGTAAATACAGCCCCTTTTCATGCAGCACTTTGCCGTGAAAGGGACGTACCATGGGTGTTCCCAATCAACACCCATGGATTTTACCGCATTTCCAGATTTACGTTTCAGAAACCTGGGAATGCATCAGAATCCCAGGGGAGGCGTAAGGAGGTGCAATGAGGAGAAATACTTTTATTTCTCCTCATTTTTATCTCTTTCTAGGTGTGCTGCATTCTGCGTGACACCATAAGGAATCTTTTTTGTGGGGGCGTGGCTAGCCAGCCAATATGGCGGACGCAAGCTCCTAACGCTCGACTGACATGCCCCTTAAATCCGGGAAATTTCTCCTGTAAGTGAGCCATCCACACTACACATCAACGGGACCAGTCAGCTGAAGACCTGCTGCGACCGGAGAACCCTGCATTGTGCTGCTTGGCCAGCCGAGACCACTAGGACCAGTGCTGGGGCCTGTCGGCGTGAGGTGACTATCAGTGCCCAGTTCGCACTGATTGTGGCAGAGTGGAATGGTGGAGGAGTAGAGGCGCCGGTCCTCCGGTGCAGCCCCACGGCACCAAGAGTAACATTGCACGGCCTGAGAGGCTGCGTAAGCCAGAGAGTTTGACCCTCGAAGACCGCAGTTGTCAAGGTGAGAGGAGCCAGGGCCTGCAGCCGTGCGCCGAGGAAAAGAAGGGACGGGCGGCTGGCCGTAATGAGATGGTGGGCCCTGTGGCAGCAATGAGCAACTGGCAGAGAGAGACAGAGCTACCACGCGAGACCCCCAGCACTGTGAAGGACAAGGCAGCTTCAGGCGCTTTAGGCCAGGCCGGACGTCGCACTGCGTGCGGACACTGTCCTTGCTGGGTAGGTTCCAAGGGGACCGGGCTTCCGCAGAGGCCTTTGCGGTGTGCAGTGCGAGGCCCGTTGCGAGGCGATCTGGGGGCCCGGCGAGCCGGGCCTGGGCGAGGGTGGAGACGTTGGGAGACCTGCCGGCTTTGCAGCTAGAACAGACGCTGTCATCCCCTGGAACCCCCTTGGTGGAAGGTTAGGCAGAAGCAGGCCGCAACTTGAGCTTGTACGGGTGACGGCCCGCTACAGTGGGGCGAGACACGACCACCGGAGGAGCAGGAGTGGGGGCGATTAGACTCCTGACAGGCCTCGCCGGGGTGAAGGGCAGGGGGCAGCTGCGGAGTGAGCCGGGGCCCCCTGCAGGCGAGTCTAGGCCTCAGTGACAACATGGAGAGAACTTGCGGCCGGGAGGCTGCAGCAGACGCTGCCCGATCCCAGGATCACCTGGTGAGTGAAGGAGCAGAGAACAGGCTGAATCGGAGGCAGACGCAGATGCCGGCCCATCGCGGGGGTGAAATTCACAAGTTAGAAGAGCTGTGACACGAGGTGTGGTGCTTGCTGTTGGGGTGCTAGTCAGGAATTCAGCGCATCCCGACTCCATCTGCGCAACAGTTGGCGCTGGACATTTTTTGGGTGACACCCGTAAGACACGGAGACCCCCCTGCTTCTCCAGAGGAGCAACAGAAGGCATAGCACACACTGTACCTAACACATTGAAGGAAGCGCATGAACCACACTGGGTTCGGATCAACCTCTGAAAGTACAGAAAGTCGTGGAAGCCTGTGGACAAACTGTCCAACTGACTTAGGTGCGTAGTCCGGCGGGACAGTCTAAAATGTGTGCACGACCCCCATGTCCAAAGCCTGGGAAGCGCATGGGAGTCACACTAGCCAGGAGGGTGCTGAAAACAAAAGGAACAGAGTTTTAAAAATCCTGCCTGGTTGCGGAAAGTGGCACGAGCTAAGGCTAAGGCTTGCACGAGGACACACAGGGCAGCCTGGGAGGCACTGACTTGCACAGACCAATAGCCTGATACAGCTGCTGCCAGGCAACTGCACAGGAAGACCAAAACATGAGGCCCAGTCATTGGAGGGTGTTGCTAGCTGCCACCCTGCTGTAAGCCCTGACGCCCTGTCCTACGAGACGAACGCGGACACATACAGACGAACGCAACCTGCATCCTACAGAATAGTTGGACGTGAGTGGTGCAGCTAACGCTGGAGACCCTGCTGGGTTGCGCACCTGAAGAAGCTCACGCCTCCGTGGAGGTATCACAACCAGCACGACATCCCCAGCGGCTAGTCAAGAATGCCCACGGCGCAACAACTAGTGATGGGCCGAATGCGCGCCAAACAGCAACAGGAACCTCTGCGTGCGAGCAGACTGGATCCCACGCACACAGGAGCTGACAGAGAGATGGAGCCCACGACTACAGCCCTGGCAGCCAAGATGGACTCAGTACTCGCTGCGGTAGAGAAAATCAGCACTGCATTATAACACACCACACCCTCCCTGGAGACCCGAATAGATAAAGTCACTTCGGACTTTACACTGCTACACGCAGACCACGTAAACTGGCCAAAAAAGTCACGTCACACACTCAAAGATCTACAGTCTATCACTCAAAGTCACGCAGCTGCACCGCATACATGCCCTGGAAGATAGAGCAGAGGTTGTGGAGGGGTGCTCCTGCCGTAACAACATCCGAGTGGTGGGGTTGCCAGAAGGTGAGAAAGGCAGGAACCCAGAACAATACACGGAGCACTGGCTTCGCTAACTGCTCCCCCACGGAACACTGTCAACGCAGTTCGTAGTAGAAAGAGCCCACCGCGTGCCGGCACAGAAATCCCAGCCGGGGTCCAGACCGCGCCCGTTCCTCTTCAGGATACTCAACTACAGGGACAGAGATGCGGTGCTCTGTAAAAACGCGCAAAATGGACAGCCTTAGAGTGAGTGGTAGCCAAGTAATGCTATTCCCAGACTACACTGCCTTAGTACAACGCCTCAGGAGCAACTATGCAGCAGTGAAGTGAAAACTCAAAGCACTGGAACTACCATACTCATTGTTATTCCCTGCTCGACTGAGGGTGGTAGTGAGAGAAGGGACCCGCTTCTTCGACTCTACTGCAGAGGTCTGGGACTGGTTGGAAGAGACAGGGCGGTGGACGGGAGCAAGGCCTTTGGATCCTGAAGGAGACAACCCAATGGGCAGGAGGAATAGGCGACGAGGGTGCCGCGGTTCGAGGCGTAATGCGTATCCGGGGATGGCGGCCCCAAGTCTGGAGAACATGAGAAGGGAAAGGAAAGACGCCCTGGCAGCGGTCGCCATAATCGGATCCCCACGCGCCAAGGAACATTTCGACACTTGCAGGAGAGACACCCTGGTGGTCAGTGGCTTATCGTCGTCATCAACCAAATTATCCGATGACCACTGTTCCCTCTAGGGCGCACGCGCCTCCCCTAACGTCAGCGCGCACCACCTCGCGTGGAGCGCGCACACAGGACGTCGCTAGAGGAGTCGCGCCGCCGGCCGCTTTAAAGAGGCGAGCAGTGTGAACATGAGGCACTTTTCGTGGCGGTGGCGGCAGAGCGGGCGTGAGGAGTGCAGGTAAGGAGGCAGGGGGGGCTGGTGGGGCTTGTGGTGTTTGCGGTGCTTGGGCTATGTGGGACGCGAGGCAGAGCTTTTGTTATGAAAGCACGGGGCAGACTGTGGCCTTTTGTTTAAGTATTGCTGTTAATCAGAGCCCCTGCACGGGCTCCGATTAACAGCAATACGTACACAAAAGGCCACAGTCTGCCCCGCGCTTTAATAACAAAAGCGTAGAGAAAGTACACGCTTTGTTTAGAAACTGTCTCTACGCTTTTGTTATTAAAGCGCGGGGCAGACTGTGGCCTTTTGTTTAAGTATTGCTGTTAATCGGAGCCCGTGCAGGGGCTCTGATTAACAGCAATACTTAAACAAAAGGCCACAGCGGCTGGGGAAAGGAGCAGAACCGAAGGCAAAAGGGGCACAAAAACAAGGAAAAAAACAAGTAGGACAGAGGGCAGAAAGGCACAAAAAACGAGTAGGACGGAGGGCAGAAGGTCACAAAAAACGAGTAGGACAGAGGGCAGAATGGCACAAAAAACGAGTGGGACAGAGGGCAGAAAGACACAAAAAACGATTGGAACAGAGGGCAGAAGGGCACAAAAATGAGGAGAAAACAAAGTGGGTCAGAGGGCAGAAAGGCACAAAAAACGAGTGGAACAGAGAGCAGAAGTCCACAAAAAAACAAGGGGAAAATAGTGGAACAGAGGGCTAAAAGGCACAAAAAACGAGTGGGACAGGGCAGAAGGGCACAAAAAACGAGTGGAACAGAGGGCAGAAGGGCACAAAAACGAGGAGAAAACAAAGTGGAACAGAGGGCAGAAAGGCACAAAATACGAGTGGAATAGAGGGCAGAAAGGCACAACAAACGAGTGGAACAGAGGGCAGAAGGGCATAAAAAACGAGAGGAAAACGTAGTGGAACAGAGGGCAGAAAGGCACAAAGAAAAAAAAGTGGTACAGAGTGCAGAAGGGCACAAAAAACGAGTGGAACAGAGGGCTAAAAGGCACAAAAAACAAGTGGAACAGAGGGCAGAAGGGCACAAAAAACGAGGAGAAACCAAAGTGGATCAGAGGGCAGAAAGGCACAAAGAGCAGAAGGGCACAAAAAATGAGGGGAAAACAGTGGAACAGATGGCTAAAAGGCACAAAAAAACGAGTGGAATAGAGGGCAGAAGGGCACGAAAAACGAGTGGGACAGGGCAGAAGGGCACAAAAAACGAGTGGAACAGAGGGCAGAAGGGCATAAAAAACGAGGGGAAAACAAAGTGGAACGGAGGGTAGAAAGGCACAAAATACGAGTGGAACAGAGGGCAGAAAAGCACAACAAACGAGTGGAACAGAGGACAGAAAAGCACAAAAAATGAGGGGAAAACGTAGTGGAACAGAGGGCAGAAAGGTACAAAAAAAGAGTGGTACAGAGGGCGAAGGGCACAAAAAACCGAGGGGAAAACGAAGTGGAACAGAGGGCAGAAAGGCACAAAAAACGAGTGGAACAGAGGGCAGAAGGGTACGAAATACGAGTGGAACAGAAGGCAAAAGGGGCACAAAAACCAGTGGCACAAAGGGCAGTTGGGCACAAAAAACTAATGGCAAAGAGGCAGAATACAGAAATATAGGGGCAGCTAAGAACAGAAGGCAGAACGGGCAGAGAGGCATGGGGGCAGCGAGGGGAACAGAAGGGAAAACTGGGCAGAGACACGGGCAGAGAGGGGAACAGAAAGAAAGACCGGGCAGAGAGAGCACGGGACAGCGAGGGAAACAGAAGGAAGAAAAAGGGGCACGGACCACGTACAGGCAGCGGGGAAGACAGACAACAGTAGTCAGAGACACAACAATGAAAATACCACTAATACAATACATTTGCAAACTGCCCTTAAGACCCTTATTGTGGCTCTGTATTCATGAAAATGCACTGTATTCGTGAAGATGCACCATCTTTTCACTTTTTAAAGTAAACGTTTTGAGTGCCATTTAGCGCCGCAGACACACGCGGTTTGGTTCCTGGCGCGCATAGCCATGGTTGCAGCGCACAGAGACCCTCCACTGCCACACACAGAGGAAAAAATTAGAGGGAACATTGCCGATGACCCCGACCTTCCACTGGGAACGCCGCAAACCGCCGATGGTATCATAGGATAATGAACTGGGAAGCTGAACTCTGTCACAGGCAGCTCACGCAAGTGCATAATTGATTGTATACTACTGTGTTCTTATCTTGTGTTGCAAAGGAAGGAGGGCCTGTAGGATTGCTGGCAACACTCTCCCTTTGGGAGGAAATGCGGACGCCACTGCACACCTGCCCGACCAAGCTCCGTATATTACTGTAGGGGGAGGGTACGCATGGGATGCCACTAAACCTTGAGCTGACTGGACTCACTCGCTTCTCTGAGCAATTATCTAGATGGCAAACGATGTACGGGGAAACGGGTAGGATAGTCGCAGCAACACAATATCTGTGCACGGAACCCCTCAGGCAACACACTGACTTAGTCTGTACTTTCTCATTGTTACAGAGGTTTGGACGGATGCTCCGCGGAGTTCGCCCTAATTGTTATGTTGTTCCTTGTTCAATCATTGTCTTTGTTGCAGCAATCCGAAACACTAGCACATGTCCATAGCTCCATACACCGCGGAGTGCCCCGCCCATGACAACCGCAGTGACTAGCCATACTAGTAATGACACGGGCTAATATAGTTACATGGAACATATGCGGCATGCACACACCCACGCAGCGTTACTCCATATTTGCTTACCTCCAGAGACACTCGGTTGGAATTGCCTTACTGCAAGAAACACATATAACACAACAGGAACTAGACAGGCTGCGCAAGCGCTGGAGAGGAAAGTTGTATGGCACGGTGTAAGAGCGGGCACCCCATTCGTTTGTGAGGGTGTGGTGACAGACCCCGATGGCAGGTACATTCTGGTGCAGGGGACCCTTAATGGTCAGGCAATATTATTAGGCTCGATATATGCCCCAAATGTAGATCAACCGTCATTCCTAACGCATTTGTCCTCAATACTGACACCTTATGCTGGGCTCCCTTGGTTGCTGGGTGGGGTCTTCAATTCTGTACTTGATGTACATATAGATAGGTCTTTCCCGCCCCTCCGAAAGACATTAGCTGTGTCAAATGCGCAGGTGCTCACGGACTGGCTATCACACTGGGCATTGTTAGATATGTGGCACACCCTCCATCCCAACGAACGTATCTATTCCTACTACTCCGCGCAACACGACTTACATGTATGCTTGGACAGGTTGGTGGCCTCTCATTCTCTACTCCCCTAGTTGAGATATCGGAATATCTGGGGCGGACACACTCCGACCATAACCCCCTGCGAATCCAGCTCAGTTTGGAGGCTGATCGCCCTCCCATCCCCACATGGCGCCTTCAGCCTGCTTCGCTGGAAGACCCTGAATTCTGTGCATCCCTCAGAACAGCTGTCCTCACCTACTTTGAACTTAACGAAGGTACAGCAAGTAACGCTCTGGTGGAATGGGTTGCCCATAAGACAGTGATCAGGGGTCACTGTCTAGGGGCCGCATCGAACATACGTAAGCAACTAAATCTGTTGCTTACCCACCTGGAATCACAGCTACTCCAATATGAACGTGAGGGAGAGGGAGGGGGCAGACACTCGGATCGCCTGGAAACCCTCCGGGCCCAGCATGCGGAACTTATGGAGCAACTATGTTGCCATGACTACACCGCTCACACTGCTCGCACGCATGCTACAGCAGATAGGGCGGGCTGCCTACTAGCCTCGTTGCTGAAGCAGGAAGGTAAACACGCCCTAATCTGAGCCATGCGTACACCGGAAGGGAATCTGGTATACACACAACGCGAGATTCATAGTGTGATGGTAGACCATTACACACAATTATACCAATCAAGGCGACATTGCCAAGGCCCAGAGCTGGAAAGATTCCTAGAGCCCATCCAGCTCCCCACAGCATTGGAGACACATCAGGAGACACTCAATGGTCCCCTCACCTTAGAAGAACTCGTAGAGGCAATCCAATCTATGGCGTCCGGGAAAACGCCAGGTCCAGACGGCCTACCAGGCGAATATTATAAAGCTTATCGGGAATCGCTGGTGCAGCAGTTGCACGCCCTCTACACCACAGCTCTGGAGAAGGACACGCTGCCCCACTCGATGCTCGAGGCCTACCCGGTGTCCCTGCTGAAACCAGATAGGAACCTCACAGATCTTATAGTCCCCTGGTGCTGCTCAATGCGGACTATAAGATATTCACCAAGGTGTTGGAGGAACGGCTAGCACTGGTAGTCCCCAAATTGGTTCACAGTGACCAAAATGGATTTGTACCCAAACGTATCACATTGCTAAATCTGCATAGGTTTTTTAGAGTGGCGTCAGGTAGTGTGAGAGCCTGGCCCAGAGCAGGATGCCTTGTATTAGACCTAGAAAAGGCCTTTGATTGCTTCGAATGGAGCTACCTAGCGGCAGTGCTATTGGGATATGAGTTAGGCCCTGGATTTCTTCAGATGGTTGGCCTCTTGTACAAGAATCCCACAGTTCGGGTGCGGCTGGGGCCATACATCCCTGACTCTATTCCAATATGCAGGGGCACCAGGCAAGGGTGCCCGCTATCAACTCTCCTGTTTGCTCTGGCAATAGAGCCCCTGGCAGCAGCGCTGCATGCGACACTAGGAGATAGAATACCCCTGGGCGACGCGATGCACCAAGTGTCGCTGTATGCAGACGATCTCCCGATATATGTGAGCGACATAGAGAATATACCAACACAGTTGGCGAATACACACTATGTGACTTCACTGCCATCTCGGGGCTCAGCGTAAATGCTGGCAAGTCCTGCATCTATGCCTTTGGGGAGGGAGGCAGAGATCCGGGTTACGCACTAAACAATATCAGGGTACAATGGAGGGAGGACACCTTCCGCTATCTGGGCACCCAGATATACCGTCAACCGACAGATCTATTTGATGGTAATCTAGGAAGGGCCATGGCAGCAATTAAGTCGCAGGTGCACTTCAGGAGTACGCTCCCACTAACGGTCACTGGCAGAGTGGCACTACCCAAGATGGTAATCCTTCCCCATCTCCTGTACTACTTTGCTTATCTCCCTCTATATATTTTGGCGTCCTTCTTTGCCACACTTACTAGTTTACTCAGGGATTTCCTTTGGGGGAACGCCAGGCATAGAATGACACTGGCGAAATTGTACCTACCGACCGACCAGGGGGGTCTTGCTGCGCCCTGTTTTGAGCATTACTACTTGGCCGCTCAACTGCAGTGGATCTCATGTTGGCTTGCGGATAGCGACTGCGATGACAATGCAACCACACTAGCTCCCTGCTCTCTGGAACAAATAACCAGGTTTTATCAATCATCTGGCCACCAAAGCTGCTATGCTGAAGTCACTCCTTCTGGCGGTGGCATATAAGTGCTACCGCCGTAGCCTCTACCTCACCAGAGCGCTCACTCCCTATGCGCCAGCAATACCACTGGAGGGATCCCCTAATAGTACCGGAGTACTCACACATATCGAGCTCAGGGACTGGCATGCAGCTGACGTGCAGACACTGGGAGATCTGTATCGGGATGGCTAAATGCATGGACATGACTACGGAACCGAGTCAACACCTTACCATTCAGTACCTCCACATTATGGAGCGGGCCGGCATTTAGTCCGCTGATTCGCGGCGTCACTCCGTACACATGCAGCAACCAGTCTGGACCCACTCCGCCGCAAATGGGAGACAGATCTAGGACGCCAATTGGAAGATAGGGAATGGGAAAAAGTGCTGAAGAGCCAAGCCCGCATACCCAGAAATGTGCGATTTAGACAAATGCAATTGTTAATAGTCCACAGAGCATATCTTACACCCGAGATGATTAACAAATACTTTCACCACGTAGATGCGGTGTCTCCTCGCTGCTCTGAACCAGATGCAGGATTGATACATATGCTCTTGGACTGTCCCGGGCTACATACCTATTGGCGCGCAGTCAGTGAGCAGTTACACGCATGGACAGGGCGCAACAGCCCCTTTGAATGGCCTGCTTACAACTTGCACCATCTCCGTAGATCCCCGGCTATGAAAGTCACATCTAGGTTCCTTGACCTGGGATTGGTGGTTGCCAAGCGCCTTCTCACTAAGCGGTGGGAAGCACATGATCTACCACATATATGTGCATGGAGGTACTTGCTCTTAGCTTGGGCCAAATCAGAAGAAGTACCTACATTAAGGAAGAAACAATGGGACTAAGGAGGGAGCCCATAGCTGCCCAGTGGAAGGGATTACTCTGGGCACTGTGACAGACAGGCAGGGACAGGCTGGGGAGACAGTCCATGGAAAGTTGATGCGAACACGCAGTGTGGGTTGGGCAACCCGACAACAGTCGGTAGTAATATCAGGCGCCTAAATATCTCCTACTTAACACCTAGGTTGGGCATAGTCGCATCTAATAGAGGGGGGGGGCTACTGTAAAGCTGATGCTATGAGATGGGGTGACAGGGGGAGGGTGGGGGCATGGCAAGAGATGATTGTATAGACATTGGTTAATGCTGCCATGGTTAGTTTAGTTTCAATTGTTCTGACCACAACATCTGTTCAATTGTATCTGTTGAAAGATCGGAAAGGACTCTGTAACACGCACTAATGAGACCATGCAATTACTGTACTGTAATTTTTATCCTCCATGAAATGGACTGCTTGGGAGGGTTAACCTTGACGCTGTACCTGCGAAGGTGTAGAAATGTATATCCGGTTTAGCAATCAAGTTGAATAGTATGCTTATAACATGAATAGATGGAGTAATGTACAGATGGATCTTGATGTGACACGTTGCCTTTCATGGATATGTAATGCCAAGTAAAATAAAATAAAAACAGATTTGTAAAAAAAAAAATAGAAGGAATCTTTTTGGGGTTTGCTCTGTGAGGTGTGCCAGGCAACGCAGATGTATATATATATATATATATATATATATATATATATATATATATATATATATATATATATATATATATATATATATATATATATATATATATATATATATATATATATTATTTATTTATATATATCCACCACCAGCCCCGCCTCTTCCTAAAGAACGGGTCCGACACATGCATTGGGACCACACCAGGAAAGTTTTATTGCCACCATTCGGACATCACAGTTCCATAAAAACACCTGGCAGACGCGTTTCGGCGTTTGCCTTCCTCATTGCCAGCATTGTGTTCCTAGGTTCGATAGTTCTGTGTGGGGTGTGGGGTATATCCTGCTCATTATACTCCCATTGGAGGCAAGCGTTATCCAATCAGAGGCTCTGTTCTTCATACCTCTGCAGCAGTCCTCGCTATGCATGCTGGTAGATTGAGTCCCCACACTGGTCCGTAGTCCGTTCAGATCACACAGGCATATATATATATAGCGCTACCGTTGTGCACCTTCGAGCCAAGGCACTCACAGGTGGGTGCTTGTCGTGGTGGTGCCACACGTTAAATCAGCGCTTCCCAAACTTCGTCGTCCCTTAGAACAAAGTCAAGCACTCCCGAGGGTGTCGTATTCATTTACGTCACTCATGCAACAACATAGATGGCGGTATGCATATAAATAACATAGCACTCTTTCTGGTGGCCATCTTAGCACAGTACATTTATCATATTTCATTACTGGCCACCGTGATTCATAACCACTTGGAATAGATTCCAGAGCTAGATTCTACTGTGGAGAGAATTACCTGCAATATATATGATATATCCAAAATATACAATATATACAATATATGAAATGCACGTACTGTGTCACATTTATGCCAATGTCAGATCACGCCGTATATCCGCGCTGCCTGCAGCCGAAGCCTCATCGCTATGCTGTAGCTCATGTAAAAACCATCATAAGATATGATAATTATAAAGGCAATACTTCCTTCTCTATTATAACAGAAGAGACTACCAGACTCTCACTCTGATATCGAGCCCTGTATCGGCACCGTCTCGCCTAGATTGTATACTGTTGTCCCTAATATACCATCAAGACACTGCTATATTGTGATGGGCGCTACTTCCAAGACATAAAGCTGTGAATCGGCAGTCACAGAAACTGCTCTTCTCTCACTCCTTGTGTAAAACTAGCAAAAGACGGATTATAAAGTGCAAATGACAATACCTATATACAATGTACAGTGTAGGGTCAAAAGGTCTCAACAAAAGAGTTCAAACAAATTAAACTAGGATTATCTACCTAAATGGACTGCAAGCTCTTCCCCACTGTTCAGCCATGCGGCACCTTAGTCTGTAAGTCGATTATGTGGCGGGATTCAAACCTCCGTATCCTGTCCCCACGCCTTGGACTCATAGGTACATGGTCCACACCAAAGTATCGCAGCAGCTCCCTGTTGCTCTGGTGTTTGGAGGCGAAATGTCTAGCCACTGGGTAGTTCACATCCTTATTGGCAATAGTACATAGATGTTCAAGGATGGTGATTGATGAATTTGTCAATCACTCTTGGTTTCTTCACACCTGGGATGTTGTAATTAAGGACTCTTTTGCTGTTAGCTCAGGCCCTGCATTTCCCACAGGGGAAAAAACCTTTCATGTCTTTCAATGTTCCTGTTGTGTGTGTAATAGGCAATAAGTGACTCTGGACCAATTTATCCTTGACTGATCTTGATTTGCGAAAAGTGATCAGCGGTAGTGATGGAATATCTTTGCCTATTACTGAGTCTGTATGCCAATTTATTTTTAGCATCCTCCTCAGGGTATTGGCATCATCCAAATATGTAGTTATCATACAGAATTTGCCGGCATCTTTGTCTTTGTTTCTTCCAACTACACTCTCACCCTTCACCGTCAAAAGTTATTTTCTCTGAATTCTCTGAACCGTATCATATGTGCTGGCCAGCAGGTTTTGCTCATATCCTCTAGCGAAAAAAACTCTCTGCAGCCTCTCTAAAATCAATGTTTCTAGAGCAATTACGCTTTAACCGGAGAAGCTCCCCATATGGTATGCTGTTAATGAGTTTAGGAGGATGATTACTGCTGGCGTGCAAGATGGAATTGTCGGCAGTAGGTTTCCTGTACAGTTATGTCTCTAAAACTCCATCCTTTACATATACCCTAAGATCTAGGTAGTTTTCTGCCACTGGACTTATCTCATGTGTAAATTTCAGGTTGAGATTGTTGTCATTGAGTTCCTGAATAAACTCCTCGGCTTGTTCGACTGACCCCCTCCATACCAGGAAGAGGTTGTCGATGTATCTGTGCCAGGATACCATATAGTCGGCCAATTTCCCTTTATCATGGGTAAGGACCACCTGCTCCTCCCACCAGCCAACTAATAGATTTGTGTAGCTCGGGGCGAAGCAAGTGCCCATAGCCATCCCCGAGATCTGTCTGTACATGTCTCCCTGAAACAAAAAGATGTTATGCTATAAACAAAATTCAATTAACTCAATCAACATCATACTGTGTTCCATAAATTTGAGGGGCATTTTGTTCAGAAAGTACTTCATCGCTTCAATTCCTTGAGTGTGGTCGATACATGTGTATAGACTGGTGATGTCTAAGGCGATCAAGACATATGTAGGTTCCCATTGGATATCGCTCATCTGGATGATAAAGTCTTTGGTGTCCTTAACATCAGATGCAAGTTGCATTACCATCTGGAAAATAAAAGAGTCTATATAAGTAGACATGTTCTCGGTGAGTCCTCCTTTTGAGAAGACTATTGACCTCCCTGGTGGATCAATTTGGTCTTAGTAATATTTCGGCAGTTGATAAAAAGTAGGTATTACCGGGTCACTGTTTCTTAAAAATAGAAATTTATTGGTGTCCAGCATTGATTTATTGCGCCACTTGTCGATAAGGCTGTGGTACAAGGTGATACTCTCATAGTATTGTTCTTTGTTCGTCTTTCCATAATGCCTGGTGTCATTGAGTTGACGCAATGATTCACAGCAATATTGTTCTCTGGTTAGTAGCACAATATTTCCTCCTTTGTCTGAGGGTTTACATATGATTCCATCTTCCTTGCTGAGATTCCTGAGGGTCATTTATTGTTTCCTGGTTAAGTTCTTTGGCCTTACATTTCGGGACTTGTTATTTCCTCCGAATTTTATGAGGTCATGCAGCACTGTGTCAGAAAAAGAATCAATCCCATCATATGGCATTTGCAGGTTAAATTGCGACGGAGGTTTAAAGGCAGTGACTGGTGCTTCTTGTTCAATGCCCACCAGCCGGGTTCTGGCCGCCACATCTCCACTCTGATTATCCTCACACTTTTGTTCTGAACGCAACTCCTCCAGCATTTCAAGCATACTTAAATCCTGTACTGCAAGGATATCAGTGTCCCTCATTTGCGGTTTCAGCTTAAGCCGCCGTGCCTCAGATACTGATGGTTTCAGCCTGAAGAATTTGTGCAATTTCATTTTTCACACAAATTTGAACAGATCAATCCTGGTCTGCGTGAATTCTTAACAATCATTCGGACAACATGTTAATCCTAGTTTTAGGGCAGATTTTCCGATGTTGTCAATGTCTGTGATGTCAGATTGATGATGGTAAGGTTATCTGCAGCACCTACCATCTGCTGCCCCTCTTGCTGCTTGTTACTCGTAGTGTAGTTCTCCCTCTTCCTCTTCCACTTTCCCTTCCAGCTGCCTCGTCTTGTCTGTCTTCGTTTTCTGGTGGCTTGCTCTTCCCACCTCTGAGCTACGTCTGTCGGATGAGATTGAACTCCAAGTGAAAAGGAGTTTTCACTTTGTCACTCGATAATGCAGCCATTTCATCGCCTGACTTTCGCTCTCCGTGATCTCTGATTCGGAGGTTTCAACTCTCTCAGGGGTAGAGGTAATTTTCTTCTTATTCAGTTCTTAGCAGGGCCCATCAAATTTTTTCGCGAATGTCAGAATCCTGCCCTGCATGTAGTCACGCTCCACTGTTTCAAACGTGTCCTGCTTCCTTTGCCATATCTTTAATTCATATTTCTGTAGCCGTTTCCTCATTTCCTCTCTCAGTTCTTCTTGTTTGCTCTTGTCAGTGTCTTTTGCAATCTCTTCTCCAAACTCGCTATCTCTTCTAGTGCTTTTTCTCTATCGCTCCACGCGAACTTCACCAGGATGTCAAGCATCCCTTCACAGGATGCTGCTGTATACTCTGCCCACTACTCCAGCAGGCATGGGTCTGGGTTCTCATATGCGGGTACTGTATAGATCCGCCAGCCCCTGGGCACCCTGTTGACATCCATATAATTTTGGAGGGAAGTGGCCTCCCACCACTTCCTCATCTCGCAAATCAAGATCACTCAAGGATAAATTGGTCCAGAGTCACTTATTGCTTATTATACACAAAACAGGAACATTGAAAGACAAGAAAGGTTTTTTACCCCCGTGGGAAATGCAGAGCCTGTGCTAACAGCAAAAGAGTCCTTAATTACAACATCCCAGGTGTGAAGAAACCGAGAGTAATTGACAAATTCATCACGTGTCTTACAACTCATGTCGTATACTGTCTGACGTGTCCCTGTGGGCTTAGGTACATAGGGAGCCCTATCCATAATCTCAAAATGCGCATCCTTGAACATCAACGTGCTATTGCAAATAAGGATGTGAACTACCCAGTGGCTAGACATTTTGCATCCAAACACCAGAGCAACAGGGAGCTGCTGTGATACTTTGGTGTGGACCATGTACCCATGAGTCCAAGGGGTGGGGACAGGGTACAAAGGCTGTGGAGGTAGAAGGCTGCCACATAATCGACTTACAGACTAAGGTACCGCATGGGCTGAACAGTGGGGAAGAGCTTGCAGTCCATTTAGGTAGATAATCCTAGTTTAATTTGTCTAAACTCTTATGTTGAGACCTTTTGACCCTACATTGTATATAGGTATTGTCACTTGCACTTTATAATCCGTATTTTGCTAGTTTTGCACAAGGAGTGAGAGAAGAGCAGTTTCTGTGTCTGACGATTTACGGCTTTATGTCTTGGAAGTAGCGCCCATCGCAATATTGTCTTGATGGTATATTAGGGACAACAGTATACAATCTAGGCGAGACGGTGCCCATACACGGCTCGATGTCAGAGTGAGAGTCTGGTAGTCTCTTCTGTTATATTAGAGAAGGAAGTGTTGCCTTTATAATTATCATATCTTATAATGGCTTTTACATGAGGCACAGCATAGCGATGAGGCTTCGGCTGCAGGCAGCGCTGATATACAGCATGATCTGACATTGGCATAAATGTGACACCGTACGTGCATTGTATATATTGTATATTTTGTATATATCATATATATTGCAGGTAATTCTCTTCACAGTAGAATCTAGTATTGGAATCTATTCCAAGTGGTTATGAATCACAGTGGTCAGTAATGAAATATGATGAATGTATGGTGCTAAGATGGCCGCCAGAAAAAGTGCAATGTTATTTCTATGCATATCGTACTCTATGTTGTTGCACGAGTAAATGAATTTAAATGCCTTCTCGCGGTGATTGAATTAGACACTGACCAAGGATTTTCGGAAACGCAACTGTTTTGTTTGTTTGCTGACTAAATAGCTGATATGACACCCTCGGGAGTGCTTGACTTTGTTCTAAGGGACGAGGAAGTTTGGGAAGCGCTGATTTATGTATTATATATATATATACACTTTACGGGTCCCTGCGGCAAACTACAATGTCCAGCATGCAGTGGGGCAGCAGGAACAGCACAAGGAGCTTCGCATCTGTGAGGCAGAGGAGGGGCGTGACCACGTGAATGGGAGTGGTCACAGCTGATATAACACCACAGCAATGAACCTGTGACAAGGATACAACTGGAACAAGCACTGATGAATCCATTTTAAGGAAGAAACGCGTCTGCCTAGCGTTTCAGGAAACCCTTTTTATGCTTGTGCAGCTACAACAAATAAAGCCGCTTTTAAAGTCCCCCGGAGCATGGTCACACTTTTTCCAGGTGGAGGGAAAAGATTGGAAGCTATGTTAAGCCAGACTGCAGGCTCTGGCTAAGTGACCGCCCTCTCGGTCTGGTGCTACGCGACTTCCCTGCAAAACTCTTTGGTACTTGTTGGCTACAGCAATTCGCGTCGCCCCGCCGGTGCTGACCTAGCGCATGGGGAGAGAGGAGGCAGTACACAGCTGCCTGATAAGGGGGACCCAGGAGGACTGTTTTACCTGTTTTCCATGCTGCAGGGGCGGTGAAATGTCGACCAACTCAGTTGGCAGCATCACTTGGTGCGGAGTGGGGCCCTTCACTTTACGGGTCCCTGCGGCAAACTACAATGTCCAGCATGCAGTGGGGCAGCAGGAACAGCACAAGGAGCTTCGCACCTGTGAGGCAGAGGAGGGGCGTGACCACGTGAATGGGAGTGGTCACAGCTGATATAACACCACAGCAATGAACCCGTGACAAGGATACAACTGGAACAGGCACTGATGAATCCATTTTAAGGAAGAAACGCGTCTGCCTAGCGTTTCAGGAAACCCTTTTCATGCTTGTGCAGCTACAACAAATAAAGCCGCTTTTGAAGTCTCCCGGAGAATGGTCACACTTTTTCCTGATGGAGGGAAAAGATTGGAAGCTATGTTAAGCCAGACTGCAGGCTCTGGCTATGTGACCGCCCTCTCGGTCTGGTGCTACGCGACTTCCCTGCAAAATTCTTTGGTACTTGTTGGCTACAGCAATTCACGTCGCCCCCCGGTGCTGACCTAGCGCATAGGGAGAGAGGAGGCAGTACACTTCTGCCTGATAAGAGGGACCCAGGAGGACCTTGTTACCTGTTTTCCGTGCTGCAGGGGCGGTGGAATGACGACCAACTCAGTTGGCAGCATCACTTGGTATGGAGTGGGGCCCTTCACTTTACGGATCCCTGCGGCAAACTACAATGTCCAGCATGCAGTGGGGCAGCAGGAACAGCACAAGGAGCTTCGCACCTGTGAGGCAGAGGAGGGGCGTGACCACGTGAATGGGAGTGGTCACAGCTGATATAACACCACAGCAATGTACCCGTGACAAGGATACAACTGGAACAGGCACTGATGAATCCATTTTAAGGAAGAAACGCGTCTGCCTAGCGTTTCAGGAAACCCTTTTTATGCTTGTGCAGCTACAACAAATAAAGCCGCTTTTGAAGTCCCCCGGAGCATGGTCACACTTTTTCCTGGTGGAGGGAAAAGATTGGAAGCTATGTTAAGCCAGACTGCAGGCTCTGGCTATGTGACCGCCCTCTCGGTCTGGTGCTACGCGACTTCCCTGCAAAACTCTTTGGTACTTGTTGGCTACAGCAATTCGCGTCGCCCCCCCGGTGCTGACCTAGTGCATAGGGAGAGAGGAGGCAGTACACTGCTGCCTGATAAGGGGGACCCAGGAGGACTTTGTTACCTGTTTTCCGTGCTGCAGGGGCGGTGGAATGTCGACCAACTCAGTTGGCAGCATCACTTGGTGTGGAGTGGGGCCCTTCAGTTTACGGGTCCCTGCGGCAAACTACAATATCCAGCATGCAGTGGGGCAGCAGGAACAGCACAAGGAGCTTCGCACCTGTGAGGCAGAGGAGGGGCGTGACCACGTGAATGGGAGTGGTCACAGCTGATATAACACCACAGCAATGAACCCGTGACAAGGATACAATTGGAACAGGCACTGATGAATCCATTTTAAGGAAGAAACGCGTCTGCCTAGCGTTTCAGGAAACCCTTTTTATGCTTGTGCAGCTACAACAAATAAAGCCGCTTTTGAAGTCCCCCGGAGCATGGTCACACTTTTTCCTGGTGGAGGGAAAAGATTGGAAGCTATATATATACATATATATATATATATATATATATATTGACCTATTGTGAATAAATATGATGTTCCTAACAGCCCGCCTCCTTTGTGATTGCATTGCCAGTGAACAAGAGCAAAGTTATGCTCGAAACGCGTATGGCTGAATCAGGCGAGCGAGCGGCATCCTGTGATTTCTGCTGCCAACGGCTTCCTGTGTGTTACCCCTTCGTATGCAGCACCTTCAATGGGGAAACCTGTGTGTGGTTATAGTGGTTAGCAAATTACACAGACCCCACTGGAGGGGAAGAATTGGGCACAGCACAAAAACTTCAAACCCCAGAATGCACACGAATTTCCACACCTGTTTAAGTGAGGCCTCTGGAGAGGTTAATTGAAAAAGAAAAAAAGAACTGAAAGCTGGAGGGTGTGCTGTGCTGATCTGTGGCTGACAGACTGTGTTTTCCCTTTGAAAAAGAAGCATGTTGCTTTGAAACGCGTCAGGGAAGGTAATGAACAATTGGAAAGCTGAGCTGGTTTCAGAAAATAAAAGGTTCTGTGAACTTATTTTTCGTGGAGTGGCGTCCTTAAGCAGCAGGCGCTTTTGTTGGAATTTTCATACACGGTAGCCTCACCGTGGAGGATGCACCGCCATTAAATGATGGGTCTGCAAGGTTTGGAACTGTGCTTAACCTGTCTGCAGCACGAGGAATAAAATAAATAAAAGGAACCGGCATGCCTTTCTGAGGCCCACTGGAGGGCTTAAAATAACCGGATAATGAACACTGTTTTAAAATATTTAATCTGCAAGCAAATTACACAGACCCCACTGGAGGGGAAGAATTGGGCACAGCACAAAAACTTCAAACCCCAGAATGCACACGAATTTCCACACCTGTTTAAGTGAGGCCTCTGGAGAGGTTAATTGAAAAAGAAAAAAAGAACTGAAGGCTGGAGGGTGTGCTGTGCTGATCTGTGGCTGACAGACTGTGTTTTCCCTTTGAAAAAGAAGCATGTTGCTTTGAAACGCGTCAGGGAAGGTAATGAACAATTGGAAAGCTGAGCTGGTTTCAGAAAATAAAAGGTTCTGTTAACTTATTTTTCGTGGAGTGGCGTCCTTAAGCAGCAGGCGCTTTTGTTGGAAATATATATATATATATATATATATATATATATATATATATACATATATATATATATATATATATACAAGGTCCTGCAATGTGACTCCTCACACATCCATCAGGTACAGATCTCCAAAACACCCAGAAGTTAATTCAAAAGTGGCTTTATTCTTCCCTCGCCATCGGCATGACGCGTTTCGGCCGTCAAAAAACGGCCTTGATCATATATATATATATATATATATTTCCAAAAAGCCTCCGAGCAAAGGAACCTCATACCCTACAGGGCGGCCTCTGAACACCGGGCACGGAGCAGCCCAGTCATATTCCATCCAAGAAAGCACCACAAGAGGCCCAATACCGGGTGAGAGGCATTTAATAGCAGGCTCAGCAACGCCACATTTCTCCTTTTCCCTTACGCGTTTCGGCGTCGGCCTGCTCACAGGGGGAGGGGATCATTTGCAAAGTGCAATTTGGCGCACTTTAAAACTCCTGAATGTATGTATATATATATATATATATATATATATATATATATGTGTGTGTGTATATATATATATGGGTGTATATATATATATATGTGTGTGCGTGTGTATATATATATATATATATATATATATATATATATATATATATATATATCACAGACACAAAAACGCTTTGATTATCAAGAAGACCATGCAAACAATGTCTCTTCTCCCTTAAAGGCCATGAACCCAATGTTTGTTCCTACCACAAGAACTGCCACAACTGGATTTGGTGGAGCAGATGTTTCTGGAGATAGCACAGACCCACCTTGTTGACTTTGGGGCATATTTACAAGGGCATTGCACCACCAGAACGTCACTTTTTACGACGTTCCCGTGGCGCAGGGGCCTGCTCCATATTTACAAAGCGATGTTAATCCAATTTGCGAGGCTTAATGCTACTTTGTAAATATCGTCCCCTTTCACAAAGGTATCTGTCTAAAAGGGATGTACAACGGGTATTGCTGTGGGTGGTCCACTGCAACACCTATTGCTTTTTTACACTTCCCCTGATTTACAAGGATATGTAAAGCTGAGGCAGCAACAAAAGCTAATGCCATTGAATAGGGGGCATTAAATTGGTGTAAACATGGTGTCTGTGTTGGTGCTAGGCAGCTTTTTGCACCACCAGCGAAGGGGGAAACTCAGGGTTGTGTCGTATTCTTGTAACTATAGCGCATCTGTGCGATTTTTAAATGACGCAGTGTAGCGCTGCTAAATTGCATGCAGCGCCGCAATGTGCCATTTGCTTGTAAATATCCCCCATTGCTTTTAAAGTGAACTGACCCTCTTGCTCTTCATCCCATTTCATATTCCACACAAGAGTTTACTGGTGCCCTAAATCTAGTTTACAAATAAGATCTAACTTATCCACTAAACTATTGAGGAAGGTCAATTTCCACTGGTGGAACCCCACCCTAATGCATCTTCCTTTTGCTCATTTTCCTTCACCAGCTCTCTGTAATGTGGTTTTGAAATACTGCATCCAAATTTTAACTTGGCTCACCTAGTAACCCATGTCCAATTACTGTCTTAAAACAAAACCGCGCCACCACTCTGGGTCATTTGGCTCCCTTTTTAATGCCTCTAGTGTGTCAAGACGAGTGCCAGCTCAATAAAAGATAGCCTCTATCACTCTTTTGTTGACGAAGTCAGACTCTGTCCTGATAAAAGAGTAATTATTGGCTAATCTCTCTCCTTAAAGTACCAGCCAAATAGTTCACGTAGCAGAATACCATTGCCTCTTTCTTAAAGCTGCTGTTACTGAAAACACCTGGTTCTGTAGGGAAATGCACAATTTCTTTAAAGCTACGTTATTTTTGTTCTGATTAACTTGGACTGACCAATGAATGGCGTGACATATAAATTAATAAACAAATGAACAAAAAAATGATTAACCACCAATGACACCGAAAAATGTATTTTCTCTGTATACTACTGTTCATATATCATAGAACAATACAAGTGCTACATATCACAGACACAGGACTGTTATGAAACATTAATAATAATAGTGAACATAAATTAGTGCCATACGAAAAATGTGAACAAAACAGGTGATGGACCGAATGTGGATCAATGTCACACATTCACCTCAGTCCAAAGATCTGGGCCCAAATCCATCGTTTTTTTGCACTCCACACCACCCTGGGTTAGACAATGGCGATATGCAAATCAGCTCTGACCCTGTGCCCCATGGGAACAGTCCAGTCCGAACTACAAAAGCCATGTCCTTCCCAGAACGGAATCAAGCATCCGAGGACCGGACCGGTTTCGAGGTAACACCTCTCATCAGCCCGGCTAGCTTGACTCCAGTGGTGTGGAGTGCCTGGGACCCATGTCTGAGCATCCCCAGCGCACTTATGGCGGCAATTGCAAACAAAACAGGTGATGGACCGAATGTGGATCAATGTCACACATTCACCCCAGTCCAAAGATCTGGGCCCAAATCCAACGAAAAATGTGGTCACATGAAAAGTAATACAACAAACTAACAATTGGCAAGAGACAGGAGACAAAAGAAATCACTCAATGGGGTGTCCGTTTGGAACTTTTTAGTACGTTCAACATATCCTCAATTCATGACTGTACATATGTAGGTTATTGGTGCGGTACACCTATTTGTATTGTTGATGTTTCGACCCTCTCAACAGCGTGTGTTCATAGAAAACATCACACCGGAGTCTTCCTCAGGACTAGAAAGTAGGTTTACAGCCACTGTAATGAAGGCTAATGGGTGTCCGTGGTGATATGAGAGGAGGAGGCTCATAGGCTGCAACGCAAATTCCGCTGCGGTGCGGGACATTCCATTCTTGGGCGTGGTTTGGACATCCCCCGGCCGTCGTGCGCACACGTCCACCGTGACTCATGACGGCTGGGGGCCTTCAAGAGCACCGAAGGGGTTAAGGGGGTGTAGTCAGTGAAATCTCACCTGGTCATAAAAAAATATCTTGTTGCTTGATGTTGGGCTCAGAGAATTACCCCTATAAGGTAATACCCCTATAAGGTAATACAACCTCCATCACCGAGTGTGTTTGAAAAACGTGTGCTAGTGAAAATTTGAATCCATAGCTGCCAAAGTTTCAGATGATTGCTTGTATGACATTTTCACAATTTCAGTGTAATTATGAGTGACATTCAACGACTATGAGTGACACTTTCTTTAGAGCAAAATCAAGCAATGAAGATGAGGAAAACATATATAAATATCAGAAATCACACCCATTTGAGCAATGAGAAACTCTAAGATCTTAAAATTGCAACAAAGCACCAGAAATGGAAGGGGACTGTGGGACCCGAATGTACCAAACAGGATAGGAGAGGCTCTTGCTCAGAATCTCAGGTGCCAGCTAATAAATTATCATAATTACTCCAAGTCACTACAGTCAGCTGACTCGTCAGCTCAGAGCGCTGCCCAGCCTGCCTCAGAAACAGGCAAGTCTCAGGAGAGAGACATGGCGGCCACGTTTTTGGATTCCTTATGTATCACATTTCTGTGGTTGTAGTGTGTGAATGGGTGACATTCTACTGCTGAACGAGTCACACTTCCTCATGAGTAAATCAGAGCAATGTCCAGTATTTGCTTGCCTGTTAGTGTTAGTGTGGAGAAGCGTGGCTCAATGGTTAGAGCGGCAGACCCTGATGCAGAGGTCTGGCCCGGGACCAGGGTTCAATTCCCGCCTCAGCGGCTCTTGGACTCAATCTCCCCGGACCTGATCATTCTCGCCTCGGTGCCTAGACTAATCATGGGTCCCACTCTGTGACTCTGGGCAATAGCTTGCTTAATCTCTACAACGGCCCCAGCAGCGCTTGGATGCCTGGCTTCACCTTGAGGGTGCCCAGGAGTGGACATCTCACAGGAAAGCCAGGAAGGGTTCCACAGTGGTATACGTACAGCGCCAGCAGACCCCGAAATGGGGTGACAGTTGCGCTTTACAAGTACACACACATTTACATTTACATTCTATTATAGTATCTAGACATATAACACAATAAACAATATACCTCTAAAACAAGCCAGACCTGTGATTCAAACATTGCTAATGTCAGTCAAAGGGAGGCGGCCTTCAGACTGCTTCAGTCTGTCATGTTCTATTATTCAGACTGTCCTCTACAGTTTCTGACTCTTTCAGCCAATTTCATTCTTGCTCTCTCACTCCCACATCTCCACAGGTCGCATGTCTATCACTGTCTTTCTGCAAATATCTCCCTGTGTTTCCCTCACCCACCAATATTTCAGCAGCTGTGAACCTCCTTCCCACACTTCCATATAAAATTGTAGCTACAATCATATACTCTTCGTGCTTTCCTCAGAGATAGAAACGATTAGAAACGCAGGTAGTCTGCATAGCATTATGAGGCACTGGTAGGCAAGCTGAGAAACTTGTACTGCCAGGAGGAAACACTCATGTCCCATCATGATTAACACCACCCATCAACCTGAACTTGTCAAATATCCAGGAACCACATGGTTCA
The DNA here is from genome assembly GCF_964263255.1 of Lissotriton vulgaris. NCBI lineage: Eukaryota > Metazoa > Chordata > Amphibia > Caudata > Salamandridae > Lissotriton > Lissotriton vulgaris. The sequence goes on from NC_141687.1 coordinate 837,775,551, forward strand.
CTGAATGTTGCTTTAAAAAAATTACAGAATCGCAACATTTGGCAAAAAGAAATAGTCTTCTGGATTAGAAAATGAAGTTAAACAAGTGAACATGGATTACCTCTCGGGAGGCTGCAGTGAGGCTTTAGAAATTGTACAGCACTTCTTGGGACCTTTAACTTCTTAGCGGTCACTATGTCGGGCCGGCAGGGTTTACTGTGGAGTGGACTGACCTTTGGGCACAACCGCCTGCGCCCCGATCCCTACTCAGATCCTGATGGTGATTCTACAGCAGGCCCGACGTCTGGAACCTAAATTATACCTGGGAGTCTCCATCTACTACCGAAGTGGATGGGCCCGTCACGACTCCACAACAGACAACTTAAGGGGTGCCAGCACCACTTAAGTTGTATGATTCTTTGTAAAGAAAAAAAAAGCTGCCACTGCCTGTATTCATCTTCGGCTCTTCATGGTATCAGTCTGGGGTGCCTCGCAGGAATATAAAACAACAGGAGGCAAGACTCCACCATATCCACGTGTTTGCTGCAGACTGGATAATAATCCAGATATTTTTCTCATTCCCCTGACCACAAGTAGCTGAGCATGTGGTCTGCCCAGAGAGCCGGTGAGACGTCAAGGGCTTGATTGATCGCAAGCCCTGCCCTGGCCTCACTGTAAAACAAATAAGAACACGTCAGTGCGGACCCTTCCCAGCCGCCTCAAATCTGTACTTCGAACTCTGCAGCAGCACCGCACTGCGCAGTAGGCACTAGAGCATGGGTACTCACTAACTTTCTCTCGGGGGCCGAATTCACAGTGTGGTTTGTGACCGAGGGACACACCGGTAGAGGCGGGGTCAGTGGGGGAGGGGGTAGGGGCTAGAAAAAAAAATGTGACCATGAAGTTGAACACAGGCCCCTGCAGTGGACGCCTTCATCCACTGAGCCAACAAACCAGGCATACACATATCTATCTATCTATCTATCTATCTATCTATCTATCTATCTATCTATCTATCTATCTATCTATATATCTCTCTGTCCACTCTCTCTCTCTCTCACTCTCTCTCTCTCTCTGTCCACTCTCTCTCTCTCTTTCTCTCTCTCTCTCTCTCTCTCTCTCTCTCTCTCTCTCTCTCTCTCTCTCTCTCTCTCTCTCTCTCTCTCTCTCTCTCTCTCTCTCTCTCTCTCTCTCTCTCTCTCTCTCTCTCTCTCTCTCTCTCTCTCTCTCTCTCTCTCTCTCTCTCTCTCGCTTCCTCCTTCCCTCTGTCTCACTCACTCTGTCTCCCTCTGTCTCTCTCTCTGTGTACCCTCCCTTCCCTCTGTCCGTCTCCCTCTCTCCGTCTACCTCTGTCCGTCTCCCTCGGTCTCCCTCCCTCTGTCTCCCTCCCTCCCTCCCTCTGTCTGTCTCCATCCCTCTGTCTGTCTGTCTCCCTCCCTCCCTCTGCCTGCCTCCCTCCTTCCCTCTGTCTGTCTCCCTCTCTCCCTCTGTCTGACTCCCTCCCTCTGTCTCCCTTCCCCCCTTTGTCTGTCTCCATCCCTCCCTCTGTCTCCCTCCCTCCCTCTGTCTGTCTCCCTCCCTCTGTCTCTCTCGGTGTACCCTCCCTTTCCTCTCTCCGTCTCCCTCTGCCCGTCTCCCTCTGCCCATCTCCCTCTGCCCGTCTCCCTCTGCCCGTCTCCCTCTGCCCATCTCCCTCTGTCCGTCTCCCTCTGTCCGTCTCCCTCTGTCCGTCTCCCTCTGTCTCCCTCCCTCTGTCTCCCTCCCTCTGTCTCCCTCCCTCCCTCCCTCTGTCTGTCTCCATCCCTCTGTCTGTCTCCCTGTCTCCCTCCCTCCCTCCCTCTGCCTGCCTCCCTCCCTCCCTCTGTCTGTCTCCCTCTCTCCCTCTGTCTGACTCCCTCCCTCTGTCTCCCTTCCCCCCTTTGTCTGTCTCCCTTCCTCCCTCTGTCTCCCTCCCTCCCTCTGTCTGTCTCCCTTCCCCCCTCTGTCTGTCTCCCTCCCTCCCTCTGTCGGTCTCCCCCTGTCTCCTTTTCTCTGTCTCCCTCCCTCTGTCTGTCTCTCTCCCTATGTCTGTCTGTCTCCCTCCCTCTGTTCATCTCCCTTCCCCCCTCTGTCTGTCTCCCTCCCTCGCTCTGTCTCCCTCCCTCCCTCGCTCTGTCTGTCTCCCTTCCCCCCTCTGTCTGTCTCCCTTCCCCCCTCTGTCTGTCTCCCTCCCTCCCTCTGTCGGTGTCCCGCTGTCTCCTTCTCTCTGTCTCCCTCCCTCTGTCTCCCTCCCTCTGTCTCCCTCTCTCTGTCTCCCTCTCTCTGTCTCCCTCTCTCTGTCTCCCTCCCTCGGTCTCCCTCCCTCTGTCTCCCTCCCTCTGTCTCCCTCCCTCTGTCTCCCTCTCTGCTGCCATCCCAACTCAGGGCGCTCACTCGCTGCTGCCCTCCCACCTCACCGGGCTCTCACTCCCTGCTGCCCTCCCACCTCACCCGGGCTCTCACTCACTCCCTGCTGTCCTCCCAACTCATCGGCTCTCACTCCCTGCTGCCCTCCCACCTCACCGGGCTCTCACTCCCTGCTGCCCTCCCACGTCACCCGGGCTCTCACTCCCTGCTGCCCTCACCCGGGCTCTTACTCCCTGCTCTGCCCTCCCACCTCACCCGGGTTCTCACTCCCTACTCTGCCCTCCCACCTAACCCGGGCTCTCACTCCCTGCTCTGCCCTCCCACCTCAACCGGGCTCTCACTCCCTGCTCTGCCCTCCCACCTCAACCGGGCTCTCACTCCCTGCTCTGCCCTCCCACCTTACCAGGCTCTCAGTCCCTGCTGTCCAGCCTCCCCCCCACTCCCCCTGTGTGTATCAGTTCAGGCTGACACAACCTCCCGGGCACACACACAACCGCACCCCAGTACCATTTAAATGTTAATGAGGCTTTGTTCACCTATTCTTAGGCCCCTGCAGCTCTACTCCGACTGTAGCTGGAATCGCCCGGCCCCCACAGAGCATTCTCTCGGATTCCACACTGCTGGAACCGGCGGTGTTTGTTTGCTGACGCTTACACAGGTACGATATCTGTAAGGTCCGCGGGCCGCCAAGGCAGGCTTGCCGGGCCGCTGACGGTCCGCGGGCCGTACTTTGAGTACCCGTGCACTAGAGCAAGCCAAAAGGGCGCTGCCCGCTTATGCAAAATACAGCCGGCCTTGTGGATCGCAAAGTGCGGGAATTCCCTGGGGCGCTACTATGCGTGACTAAAGCATTTTAGTATGGTGACGGGAACACCAGCAATAAAAAGCATTAGTCTAACCCCTGATGCATGGTACTTGGCATGCTGGGAATCAATAAGTATGTTGCTCATCTCCACATAGTGAAGAGGTGTGCAAAGGATCAAGCATATACAGAGTCAGGAGGGGGTTCTAAAAGGGAACCTGTGTCACAACGGATGCAGAGTGTTAGTATTTAAAAAGCTGATGTAAGGAGCGTGAAAACGTTAAGGTATTGAGACGCTCTTACCTTCAAAAAGAAATCGCAGAGGTGTCGATTTCTTAAATGCCTATAAGTACAATCAGCAAGGCGCTATAAATATAGGCCCAATGAAGGTTCGCTGAAACCTCGGAGATCCAAGAAGGATTCTCTACAAAGAGGAAAATGGATATGTCAAAGCCTAGATTTGAAAGGATCCAAGAATCTAGCCATTCATCCTGCAATTTACCCACTGATATTCACCATTTCACCTGTCTATCTTCTAGTCAGCCTTTGATCCAACATACAGTCAGGCACCATTCCATACATCCACCTGCCCATCCATATGCAAGCCTATCCAAACATCTTCAAATCTATCCATCAATCATATCCTTTCACTCTTCATCCATCCTTTCACTCATACATTCCTCCTTTCATCATCCATTCATCTATCCATCATTTCACCCATCCATCCATCCTTTCACTCATCCTTCCATCCATCTTTTCAGTCTTTGATCCAACATGCAGTCTGTCACCATTCCATCCACCCTTTCACCCATCCATTCACCCTTTCACTCATCCATCCATCCATCCATCTTTTCAGTCCTCCATCCTCCCGTTTACTAATCCATCTATTCTTTCACTCAGCCATCCATCCTTTCAATCAGCCATCCACCCTTTGCACCATCGAATCACTCATCCATCCAGCCATTTACAATTTCACTCATCCACCCATTAACTCATCCGTCCATCTATTCACCCTTTTAGTCATCCATCCTTCCACTCTTTCAGCCAGCCACCCATCTACCATCCCTTTCACTCATCCATCAATTCTTTCACTCATGCATCCTTACAAACATCCTCCCACTCCTCCATCCATCCTCTCACTCTGTCCATCTATCCACCCCTTCACTCAGTCCATTCATGTAGCCTTTCATCCATCCACTCGATACATCCATTTACTGTTTCACTCATCCATCCACCCTTTCACTCATCCATAAATCCACCCATTCACTACGTCCTTTCATCCAGCCATTCATCCATCCATCCACTTATCAATTCATCCATTTACTGTTTCACTTACCCATCCATCCTTTCACTCATTCATTCAGCCATTCATCTATCCATCCACCTTTTCACTCACCCACCCATCCACCATTTTGCTCACACATCCATCCACCCTTTCGCTCATCCATACATTCTTTCACTCCGTCCATACATCCTCCCCTTCACTCTGTCCATTCATCCAGCCTTTCACTCCATCCATCCTCCCATTTACCCTTTCATTCGTCCTTTCATCCAGCCATTCATCTATCCATGCACTTATCAATCCATCCATTTACTGTTTCACTTACCCATCCATCCTTTCACTCATTCATCCTCCATCAATCAACCCTTTCACTCATACATCCTTCCATTCTTCATTCCCTTCACTCATTCATCCTTACATCCATCCTTTCACTCATTCATTCATCCATTCATCTATCCATCCACCTGTTCACTCACCCACCCATCCACCATTTCGCTCAATCCACCCTTTTACTCATCCATCAATTCACCTTCTCACTCACTCATCCATCCATCCTTCCTCCATTAAACTCATCTATCCATGCATGCATCTATCCACCTCTTCACTCATGCATCCATCCACCATTACACCCATCCATCCAGGTTTCAACCCAGCATTTTACCAATCCGTCCATCCATTAACCCTTTCACTCGTACATCCACCCAGCCTTTCACTCCATCCATCCATTTACCCTTTCATTGTAAACGCTTTCACTCACTCATCAATCCATCCTCTCATCCCTTGTCTACCCTTTCACTCATCCATCCATCCATCTTTCCTCCCTTTCACTCATTCATCCTTTCACTCATTCATTCATTCATTCATTCATGCATCTATCCACCCACCCTTTCACTCACCCATCCACCATTCCACATCCATCCATCGTCTCACTAACTTCAACTCACATTAATTAAATTTATGATGAGCCTTTGTCTGCCGAGTTGCAGACAGAAGAGGCCCATCAAGAACCGCACCCGCTGTAGCTGTTAAACAGGGGTTGACTATGCCCCTGAAGGACAATAAGCTGTTCAGTGGTGACCTGTAGGGAGGAGGGTGCTTCCCAGAATTACTTCTTTATTCTCTAAGACTTTTGCAACTGGAAGGAAAGCAACCAACGGTAAAAAGAAAAAAATTGTGTTTTCTTTAGAAACTCATGTCTATGGACAAGCCTATAATGCATACAGAGTTGGAAATGCAAGGTGCGAAAAAGAAATTAACTGGATGACAATCCTCGGAGGAAGCTCTGAAGTGAAAACAAAGACGCAATATGAATTCAGGGACACTGCCATCATGTTGACACTGCACACGGAAGCCCCAGTAGACTGAATGGAAGGCTGCCAAAGACCAGATGATGGGATTCCCAGAACACCACTCCCGAAAGAGATCCCTCCTCGATTCAAGCCAGAAGAGTTCCGAGAGGAGGAGATGCTCCTGGCGAAGTCTAGAAAGGCAGAGTGCGAAGAAAGACGAAACATCTGGAATATCAACCATTGCACAACGAGGCAGGGCAGTGGAAATGGAGCCAATTATGCTTTGCAAACAAAGCGGTAGCTTCAGGTGTTCAGAAAGAGCTAACTGCATTAAGAATAGACGTGTCCCTGTGGCAGACTCGGAAGCTTAGTATCTCATAATGCAAAACACATTTTGCTGGAAGATACAGCCTTCTTGACCCAAAGGCTTATAGTAACCTACCACGCGGACACATTTCACAATAGTATCAGATGAAGGGATCACTTTGCTCTAGTTCTTGTCGGCCATGTTGTAGCTCTCCACACTGGATGGCGAGGGAAAGGTAAGCTTACGAATATAATAGTGCTTCAATTAGCATCAATGAGTGATGTATAAGATTCACCTTTGTGACCTTGTTTTAACTGGAGTCATTGGCAAACTGCTTTTCTACTACCACTGAAAACCATGCACAAACAAGCAAAATGTATTGCCACATCCAACCAGGAATGAGATATTCTTTCAGGGATGCAGGTGTTTTTAAGAAGATAGTTGATTTGAAATGGTAAGCATCAATATTTAAACCGTCACTTACATCAAAACAGTATATACATTTTTTTTCCGTTTAAGAAAGTTATTTTGTTTAAGAATATTTCTTTATTATCATTTTTCAGTGAAATGAAACATACAACATGACAGCTTGACAATTCTGCAGCGCCGACTTTCGATCATATATAGCGCGCAGGAGCAGTTTCCCTTCCTGCACAAAAACAATCGCCCCACGACGCAGGCATCCTTGCACCATGGTGCAAGGGTGCCTGCGCCGGCGCATGGCCGCAGTTTGTGCACCAGCGCAGGGGAAGCACAGAAATGCGACATATTTTTGTAAATATGTTGCACCTCTGTGCTTTCCAAACTAAGGCAGCATGGCGCAGCAAAATGACTTGCTGCACCGCGCTGCATTACTTTGTTGTAAATCTGCCTGTACGTCCGCACCCTTTTCAATCGCCACTCTTCAGCCATTGCCCATTCCTGAACATCTGCCCGCCGTCTGTTCAGTGGTGGTGGAGTGGGTCTTAGCCACACACACAGAGAGCCACACACAGAGAGAGCCACACACACAGACAGAGCCACACACACACAAACAGAGACACACACACAGAGCCACACACACACACACAGAGACAGAGCCGCACACAGACAGAGTCACACACACAGAGCCACACACACACACAGACAGAGCCACACACACACACAGACAGAGCCACACACACACACAGAGCCACACACACACAGAGACACACACAGAGCCACACACATACAGAGCCACACACACACACACACAGAGCCACACACACAGAGAGCCACGCACACACACACAGAGCCACACACACACACAGACAGAGCCACACACTCACAGACAGAGCCACACACGCACACAGAGCCCCACACACAGACACACACAGGGAGCCACACACAGAAAGCCACACACACACACACACAGAGCCACAGACACACACAGAGAGCCCCACACACACACACACACAGAGCCACACACACACAGAGCCACAGCTCTTTCATAAACTGTGTAATTAGTATATTAGTATGCACATGCCATCTGTGCTGATGATCTCCAACCCATCACACAGGAATATTGGTATCAAATTGTAAATCTATAAAATATGGCAAAGCTAGAGAGAACTAGATTGCAGTAAGAAGGCTAATTTTAATCGCTTAACACTTACTGTCTATCCCTCCTTCAGTGCCTGCCCTTTACATCTGCACCGTCAAAATATTACCTTGGAGGGCAGTTATCGTACTCCGATTTCATCCTGGGTGATTGCCTGGGAGCATAAGTCAGCAAGTAATGTCTCCGCGTCTCTTGGCTAAGCTCTATCCTGTCATGGGCTGCCCTTTTGGGGGAAGAAGTCCTGCCTGCTAGTTCACTGAATGATTAGCCATCTGCAGGCTCCGAGGTGCAGGTCTCCGCTTGACACACTAAACGAAGAAATTATTTTCTTTCGCTCTGCTGAACAGCCTCGGGCACAGCGCATACTGTTCTGTAACCGAACCACAACAAAGAAATTGATAGTTTGAGAGGCGGAGGAATCACTTTTTCCAGGTTTCTCTGCTCGTAGCACTTCATGCTTCGATTTGTGCCCTCCAGTGCCGTCTCTGAGCTGCCACTGGTGATTTAATTCCCTCGAATAACCATCCAGGCGAGGTTTTGGACAACCACGGATTTCCGTCTGTGCTTTCCAAACAGACCGCTCTCTCGCAGGCAGACACACCAGAATGGCAACTCCTAACTTGCAAGAGTTCAAGTAACTTAAGCCCTGTCACTGCCGCCACTTAAAGCGAGCACTTTTACTTTAACTCAGTGTTACCTCATCCGGCCAAGTCATGTGTGCAGTCCCCTTTCACTTCAAAATGTCGACATACTCTGACTTATCGATTTGTCAATTAAAAAAAAAAAAAAATTACATTTAGAAACATTCCTCTGTGGTATTTTCAATAATGCATCAACATTTTTGCTGTGGGTTACAATAGCTGCACCTGTAGCGTCGCTGGCCATAGCGCCTTTGCATTCTGCTGATTATAATCAAGATGTTAACTTGTTTTTTATATAGCGCTTCGTACCGCACTTTAGTGTCAAAGTGTTGTAATTACTAGATGTTATTATCCACTTGTGAAATTAAATTTACTTGCCATTGGGACGATGGAAGGCTGAGTCGGCCCTGCCAGGATTCAAACGTGATCGATCTGCCGATCAGCACTTTGGACCGGCTGCAAACTCTCCGACCCCTGTGCTGTTCCTCTGGCCACCAGTTTTCGTTTCAGAGTAAGTGTGCGATCTTTCTCAACTAAAGAGGTGAGAGGTGCTCACTTTCAGGTGCTGCATCACATGATGATAATGTTGCATCCGCTGCATCTCAAGGTAAGTAGAATAGGTGTGTACAATAGATAAAGCTAGGTAGGCTGTTATGCACAGGGCCATTAGCGCGCGAAAGCGCTACCTAATGGCCCTGTACTTGACGTGTGATTCACCTGCCCGCAGTCAAAAGAGGCAACCCGCCCTCTGCCCTTTGTTATTCTGCCGTAAGGCTTGGCCAGTCTGGGAAGGGCAGAGAAGGGAAAAAACCCTTGTCTCTTTTCCGTCATTCCCAGAGAAGGCAAGGGCAGTGTCCGCTTCTCCTGCTCAGCCTCTGGTAGCTTCCCTCCTCCCCCCTCTCTCTCCTTATTCCTCCATCTCTTTCTGTCGCTGTCTCGCTTATCTTTATGTGCGGATTTCAAAAGACAGCTGTTACATACTCTCTCTTGCCTCTCATTTTCTTTATTTGTTCCCCCGTGAAATGGATCCAAAAATGAGCAGAACACTTTAGCTGGAAATGTCTGAATTTTCTGACAGGGTACTATTCCAAAGTACAACCTCGGGACGGAGAGAACAAAGTATCAAAATAAGAAAAATTATTAAATAACCCAATAAAACAATACAGAGTGGTCAGCAGACAGGCCAGATTGTTATTTACACCCATGTACCTTAGCGCTGCTTTACAGAGTTTTCCAGTGAAGCGCTACTTTCTTTTTATCTTCTTTCTTTGAACAACATTATTTTCCCAGGGTGGGGAAGTGCACCATTCATAAAGGGATTGCAATACCTGGTTGAGGGGTGGAGTGGAAATCGTTTAATATGAGCGTTTTCAACTGTTTGAACTGTTTTAATTATTTTAGCCTATAAAATGTGTACCACAGCTCTGTGTTGAGGGGTTTGGTCTTTTTTAAACCAAACTGCCTATATGTTATAATGATATAAGCAATGGACATTGAAACGGCCCTTCCTAGTCCTGTAGTCATGTCCAAAACCTTTCAGGCAAAATCACTTACTGATTTCTGAATAATGAGTTTAAAACATTTAAGGTAACCTTGTTGTTCCTGCTTACATTTCACATGCTTTGCTTATCCTTGCATTCAGTGTTTGCTTTTTACAGGATGTTGTTACTTTTTTTCAGGCAGCATTTTACTCTTGTCCAATGCATAATTTGAATTGAGTCTCAGCACAATTGGGTTGTAGCTGAAGGCAGTGCCAGTGTAACCCAGTGGGGCAGTAAGGTGGTCAGTGGGAGACAGGATGTGGCACTCTGGCCAGAGCTGCCAAATTTGGAACTGGAGCACCATTTTCAGCCTTCATGACCAGTCCACCAGTCCACACTCCAGACAGAGCTCATTCCGATGCTACACCTTAGAAGGCCCGATAGACCTTAGAAGCCCTGGTATCTTAGCACCAGCAGGTGGACCCTAACAGTGGCAAGTGTGGGTTAACCTTGAAGGCCTGTCCACCACAATCCATGCAGTTCATCTCCAGTCTTGCGAGCAGGCATACGAAGAAGCACACACGAGAGCGACAGTGACTGTCACTGAGGTCACAAGACCCTTGAGGCCAGTCCACCTTGTCATTGGTACCTCCATTGGACTTTTTCAGCACTAGTAGTGCAACTTACATGGGGTTGGTAATGTTGGATTTGCATTCACATTAAACTCAGGGGGTGATTATAATGGTGGTGGGACTGCCACATCACCGCATCGTTGACAGTCCCACCACCATTGATGACTGTATTACTGCCCGTCATATTCCAATGGCGGGCGGTTCCCTGGCACTCGGAGAGACCGATCGCCACGCACACTTCTCCCTTCCATAAGGAAGAGAGAAGGCTAGGATCCTTGTGTCTTGCAGAAAGGAGAGAAAAGGGTGTATCTGCTCTTCAGGAAGGATATACAATGCAGAAAGGGCCGGAATAGCCACTCTGGCATTTCCTTTGTGGACTGCAAGCGAATGATGCTTAATTTAAGTTGGTGTCTGCAGGTGAGGCGAACTGTATTCTTTGTTAGAGACCAGTACATTATTTAAACCATAAGATTGTAAAACTGAACAAGAGAAAGGCATCAAGAGTTGTTGGCAGAAGGAGGCAGGGAAATATGGAAAACAGAGAATAAGGAGAAATCAAAGATGAGAAAGAACCTGGAAGAGTGAGATAATGTAGAGGGAGAGTATGTTTGTGGATAAAGGAGGCAGGAGATTAAATCAGATAGACAGCCTTGGTATTCAACAACCCAGCTCCGACACAGATTCACTCACTACCACCCTTTAATAGTGCTGCCCAAGTCTCCATACCTACTCTCTCAGAAGCATTCAATTAGTTATATAGCGCCACTTATACCAGTGCAGGGTGTCAACACTTTACATCATTCACACTACACAGAGGCAGTCAATCATAGGTGTGTAAATCTGTGTATAGGAAATGTTAAATAAAACTACAGGGTGTAGGAGTCACATGTCATCCATACTTGTAGACAGTATTGTTTAAGAGTGCTTGGTCTGGATGTTGGAAAGTTGGTTAATAGTAGGGACAAGTGTATAGCTGTCCCCGGCAATAAGGACAATACCTCAATATATAGCTCCATACCAGTCTTTAAAAATTATTCTCATGCTCAACTCTTGCTAGCTTGGCTGTTAGCAGGTATGTAAAGCTTTTAAAAACACCAATTCAGTAAATAATTAAGACACAACACAGTAAAAATCCAACACCAATTTATAAAATGAAAAAATATTTTTTTCTTTAAAATGAAAAAAATCCAATGCAGGGAAACGGGAATATGACTTTTAACATTTTTTGCACGATATAGCACATAGAAACGTATATCCCCTTTTGGTACCTCTGGTCATTATGGACCTGCTCAAAGTCAAAGTTTCAGGCCGACCACGATGAAGCTCTGCAGGGGCTACTCTTTGCGGTAGGTCTCGGTCAAAGTTTTTACCTTCTGACTTAGAAACCTTTCTGGAGCTTTTCTTCACGGGGTCCGTCGAAGCTCTCAGCCACCCCTGATTCAGTGAGGGTTCGCCATCTTGTCTTGCAATGAACTCCCAGTCAAACTTATGAGCTTTCCAGCAGTACGAGCTAGGGATGCAGGCTGGCACACAGTTGATGGTGGGTGGCTTGGCTCTCATGGTTGGCCCGGTCACCTTTTCTAAGTTCAGAATTAGAAATGTTTGCAGAGCTTTTTCTTGCAGGGTCCCTCAATGCTTTTCACTAGGCCAGATTCGGTGAGGGTTCGCCAGCTTGGGTTTCTACCTATGCCCGATCAAACTCTGGAAGTCGGACCCCTGGAGCTTTTCAGCAGGAAGAACCTGGGCGGCAGGCCAACTCATGGTTGATGGTTGTCGGCTTGGCTGGCCGGGGTGAGTCGGTCCACTTATAGAGCTTTTTACCAAAGTTGCTCCAAACTTCCCCAAACCTCTGGAACTTCTTCCTGAAATTTTCCAAAGGGTCTCAAAGTGTCCAAAACTTACTCCACGGGTCTGGAATCTCCAAGATGGTCCTTGAAATGGACTGCAGTTACCACAATCCACTTGGACAAAACCCTTTCAAATTCACTGGTAGTTCTCCAGGCTGGGGATTCTTGGTGGGCCAGGTTAGCTCTGTTAACCTTCAGCTTGCAGGGAGTCCACTCTTTAGTCCTTTTGAAGCAAGGTAGTCCATAGCACTGTAATTCCAGATTGTGCAACAGGCACAATCTTCAGTCCAGAGCCTGGTTGGTTCAAATCAAACTCCTCAGCAGGGAACCCTCTTCTCCCAAGTTTGAAGCAGCAGTATCTGATAGGCATTGTCCCTTTCAGATACTTATTCCAAGTTCTCTGGGTCAAGAAGGAAGGCACTCCTGTCCAATGAGGTGCAGGGCAATGCTCCAGGGTATGACCACATCCTCTAAAGTGGGGCATTATTTTCCCAAAGAGAGCATCATTTCTCCAAAATTCATCATGGCTGATTTTCCAGCAGAGGGAGCAGAACCAACTCAACCAGCCTACAGGATGGCTTCATATACCTAGGTCCACTCCCCTTACATCTGGGGATTCCTCCTTAATCCCCCCATCCGGCTGTGGGAGAGGGGTAAATGAAAGTGATTTTTCCAGCTTGTCTCCTTCTCTTGAAGAGCATTGTTTACTACTACTCCCCCTGGCTCTGGCGTTCCTATGCCCAGCAACCTCTACTCTCAGACAGGCCACCTAACTCCAGGGGTCATTTATCACGTCTTCAAACAGCCAGTCCAATCCATTTACCTCTGACAAATCAAAGCAGGGCACTAAGTGCTGAATTGTGGCTTGCAGACAAGAACATCTTATAACTTCTTGTCTGTACATTTTAGAATAAATTCAACAATAGCACATTGTTGCATTTATCATTACCATTCTTCTGAGTCCTTTAATCCTAGTTGTATGGCTTTCCTTTCTCCAGTTATTAATTAATAACCTCTTGCAATGTTAACCTATGGGCTGGGGATCTGCAATGGAAAAATTAACTGGCCAATTTCTCCAATACCAGGGCCTGTATAAGGATCCTCCTTATACCTACAGGACTCCCCACCCCTAGAATACTTAGGGAAGACTTTAGGGGCTCTGATTATATCAAAATATTGCAGATCCTCACTTCACAGTGCTCCTAGCACAAAAGCCGGTTTTCGGGAAGCACTATACTACAATGTAGGCAGTGAAATGTGCAATTTCACTAAACCCAGGGCATATAACACTCATTTTATAAGGGCCCTCCTTGTAGATACCTGACCTCTAACCCCTAGGACACCTAGGGGAACCCCTGGGGATACCTAATATGCCCCAACATTGTAGTTTATCAATGTGTAAGTGCCCTAAACCCAAAAGTCAAGATTGGGCACAATTTGCATTTTAAAAGCAGTCCTCCAACACGGGTTTGCTTTTAAACTGACCTCAGGCTACAGCAGTGCACACATGCAAGAGCAGAAGGGGGGGGGGGTTCTGACCTCTAACCCACTATGCCCTAATATATACTAGGGACTTAAAGGTAGTGTCAATCCCCATGCCCTATTATGTACTAGGGCCGTAGAGGAGAGGTCATGTCAATCACGGAGGTACCCTAACCCATAGTGCACCCTAGTGTATGTAGGTGTTTTTACTGTATTTGTAAGTGTCTCTTTCAACATAGCACTGGCCCTGGGCCTGGTTAGTCAGAGGCCAGGGTCAGTCAGAGTCAGGTACCACCAGTACCAGTCAGCAAAAAGTTGGGGAGTGCCCAGGGCACAGATGGCTTTGCAACACTAGAGAAGCACAAACCCAGAATTAAAAACATAACACCATGGTTGGGGGGTTCTCTTTAATAATCAGAATTGATTTCCATCCTAATGAACCCATTTTCAAACTTTAGGATAATGAAAGACTGGGTAAAAATCATAACGTTCTAATCTATACCTTGCAGTTATCATGCAGCTCTTTGATGACGGTTAATAGCTCACTGTTCAGTGTTAGGATTTTAACTTATAAACTGCAAATAGCAAAAGAATCTCTCAGACGGAAGCAGTAACTCACTGACCTATTTACATTATATGCATTTTGTGATCTGCGTGGTACACGATCTTTGTAGCAGGTATATTACCCCACTGTGGCTACCTTACCATGAGTCAAAACTTCCAGTACTCAGACCTCTGATCTCTCTCAATAAAGATCATTAATCACCGAAGTTATCTTCACATTTTTATTGTTGCCTGAAAATTTCTGGAGACCAGGAATGCAGCAGCAGGTACTTTTCAAGCCATAATGCACTTACAACCATGACGCCCTCACCCGAAGTCAGCATCCTTTTTTGCTTGGTGCACTTTTGTTTTTTAACATTTGGTCTGATTACTATGTGAATGTAAACAACAATAAAGCATACATGCAAACTGTGACTACATGCCTACTTTTCTCAATATTTCACTTCAAAACTATGCAAATGTATTTGTTTAACGGGTGGTGATTTGTATAGGGTCAATGGAAAATCCACAAGGTTGTCCCTGTCCCCCCCAGAATTTTAGTGTCTCCTACGCCCCTGTCAGTATGGCAGATACTTGTATATTGCAGAAAATGCCCCGGGGTCATTCCAAACAACGTCCCCGCCTCCTCCATCATTACAAACATGCCATTGAGCTGTAGGTCTTTGACAGCATCCTGCAGCCAGTGAGATCAGTCTATTAGGAACCCGATGCATAAAAAAGGTTGCAGCCACCAGATTAGGAGAAGTTTAGCATGTGGTGCCTGTTCAAAACCCGAGTTATCGCCTGTTCCGATACCTGTGCAACCAGACGCACTATGAATGGTTTATCCCCCAATACGCTACTTCTGCACATCAGTGTCTTGGAGAGGTCGGCCTCCCCCACCAGGAGTTACTTCTCCCAGTTGGGTTCGTCTGCGCACCACAGCGCCACATACTGCAGGAGCCGTCCATATAGTACAGATGTAGGTCTGGGAGTCGCAGCCCGCCCTCCGCCTGGTCTAGCTTTAGAGCTTCCAACCGGACTCTGCTCCTCTTACCGTCCATACCAGTGACACCAGTAGTCCATTACGTTTCCTAAACAGGGAGCCCGACAATTCGCAGAGTGGGTTGAAGCAGCCAGGCCAGCAGCGGGCCTAACTTGTCTCCCTCCCTGTGAAGGCGCTGCCTGTACTCAAGTTTAATGTGACAATCTAGTCTATCCCACAGGGGTGCACAGCGGTGTGTGCTTCAAGGAGCAAAGCAGATATGTTTGGTTGGGGGTGGGTGAGGAGACACAGGTTGAGTTTATGAGTGTTTACCCAGGGTGGGTAAGAGAGGGAGAAAGTTGAACAAGTTACAAATTCTGCAGTGCACAAGACTTCTAGTGCCTCGTACAGGGTGGGACTGGGGACGACGAAGTGGGACACGGACAGAAGGTCTTGGTGGACCAACAGGGGCACAATAGACTGAAGGACATGAAGGATGAGAACTATGCGCCTGCTTACATGAAATTTGAGAGGCCTGAACTGCCTGAACTCCTTTGTTAAACGCTATAGAGTACATACCTACTTACCTAGGATGAAGGTACAAATATCCCTGCTGCTGGAAACTCTTTTGATGGCGAGGGGGGGGGGTCACAGCGGCTGCACAAGAAATGGAGAGAAAGGAAAGATGGGGCCGACATCGGGCCCGCCGCACGTATGGCAGGGCGCACCGCCCCCACCTGGTACCCGTTGGCGCCTCATGCGTCGATTGGATCCCGGAGCGACCCGGAAGTGATGGAATCACTTCTATGTCACCATGGTACAAAGGCCAGGCCAGTTAGATCCGGCCTGGCCAAAGAGGGGTTAAAAGGCCGTGGAGCGCGGGAGTCTGCCTCTTTGACTGCGCGCACCGTGGCCTGTCCCTCCAGCCTCTAGGAGGCTGTAATTCCTTTTTCCCCACCCACCATCCCATGACGCAGATGATTGGTATTGTATGCTATGAAGGTTTTCGTAGTCTTTTCTGCTAATGTTCATGATTACAAGAGTGTCTGAATAACACGTTTCGATTCCTTAGAACTTTCTCCTGTTTACAGGTCAACAATCATCGTATTTATTGCTATTTCTTGGTCAGGCGGTAAGGTCATGATTGGTGAGCAGTTAATTTAAGGTCCTTAGGGGCCGGCGCCATTCTTGAAAGGGGTCGCCCAAACAGAGGGACAAGTGGTCTCTCCTAGAACTCCAGGGGCAGTTACAGCTTGTTCGCTACATGGGTACGGGGGAGGGGAAAGTCACGCTTTCTATAGGCTGGCTGGCCATCCCGCACGTGCACAATGACGCCAGTAAACGGTGCAGAGATGCAAGGGCCCCCTTTTAATGGAGTTAGTAGGGCGTAGGGGGTAACCGGGGGACGGAAGTACCCTCACGGTAAGCGGGCCCTCTGCGCATGCGCACTTCGACAGAAGGGCGGGGTTAATCGGGCGTACGGGGGTAACAGGGGGGAGAAGTACCCTCACAGTAAACGGGCCCTCTGCGCATGCGCACTTTGACAGAAGGGCGTGGTTAGTCAGACGTACGGGGGTAATCGGGGGGGATAAGTACCTTCACGGTAAACGGGCCCTCGGTGCATGCGCACTCCATCAGGAGGGCGTGGTGTAAGTCATAAGGATCTGACACCAGGTATTGACCTTGCCGTAGGCCCAATTAGGTACGCAGAAAATAAATATGTACAATGTGATTGATATGTTAGTTTTGGATAGGAAATACCTTGTACTAGAAGTATGTTTAGATTAGCCATCTGATACCTGTATATATCAATTGTAACGATTTTCTGTGTAATTGTGTAAATAATGTTTATTTAAGTTTTTTATTTATTTTGTATGTTTTAAGAAATACGGCCGGGGGGTCGAAAGTCCCCTGCCTTCCAAAGAAATCCCTCTCATGTCATGGTTAATAATGTTTGTTAACAAAAGGGGGGGGGGGGTCCTCCGGCAGTCCCTGACCATACAACTCTACTCAACATTCTCAAACTATGCCAGAGAGGCCTCCATCTGGATAGCACCTCGTGTCCCCTTTCAGATGCATGAATGTGTGGCAAGCATAGAACTTGGATATATGTGGTAACAGGTGATTAGATAGCACAGAAGTGTAACTTCTGAATGTCCATGCACCAAATGTGGATGACGGGGTATTCTTTGGTTTACTGGATGCAGAATTGTTACACTATGTGGGGATGCCTATTATATGGGTTGGAGTCTTTAATTGTGTACCTGATGAGAGACTGGATAGGCACCCACCCAGACTGGGGTCAAAACCGAACATGAAAGCTGGCTTAAGGGAGATAATGACCGGATTACACTGCCGAGACATGTGGAGGGAACTCCACCAGAATGTAGGAGAGTTCTCCTGTTTTATGACTGCCCTCGGTGCATATAGCAGATTGGACTGATTCTTAATATCGGATAAGGGTATTCTCAATATACAAGAGGCAAAATATTTTTGGGCTTTGTGTCAGATCACATGCCGCTGCTTTCGAGTGTGGTTTCGGAGGCAGTGTCCGCGCGCCTCTATGTTGCGCCTCAGACCTGAGCGCACATGAGGACAGTATTGCAGGGGTATTTGGACTCTAACTGGAATACAATGGAGAGAGAGGGAACGTAATGCGCTGAAAGTGGTAGTAATGGGGAAAAGCCTCAGTAAAACCAGTGGCATCAAGAGGAAGCTGGAAATAGACTTACAGGTGGGAGAGGAAGACCTAACCAAACTGCAGAGGCAGGAGGGAGAGCGAGGGACAGATGAGGTTGTGCTTCTTGAAGCACACACCACTGTGCACCGTTGTGGGATAGACTAGATTGTCACATTAAACTTGAGTACAGACAGCGCCTTCACAGGGAGGGAGACAAGTTAGGCTCGGTTCTGGCCTGGCTGCTTCGACAGGAGACACCCCGCCAACCATTCTAAAATCCAGGGTGGAAGAGCTGCAGGAAGACATCCAAGATATGGCCCGTTGGAAAAACCTGGGACTTGATGGGCTTCCAGTGGAGTATTACCAAACGTACTTTGCAATGCTTCTTCCCAAGTTTTTTGAGATCCTCCGAGACACGGGACAAAACGGCATACTACTGATCTCCATGCATGAGACACTTATAGTGATGCTCCCCAGACCTGAAAGGGACTTGAGATATTTAGGGGACTTTAGACTATTATTCATCCTAAACTTGTACACCAAACTCCTCGCTAAGGTGTTCTTAAAAAGACTAGGTCATGATAACATTAGTGAGGGAAGACCAATGCGGCTTTATGCCGGGTCGAGGCACCCACATGAATCTCAGACGGCTCTTGTAGGAGGGCCATAGCACAGGCATTGAAGCAGCCCTAGTAGCACTAAATATCGAAAAGGCTTTTGATACCTTAGGGTACCTGTGGGAGGTACCGCGTAGGGCAGGGATGGGACAGGTATTCCTGGCATGAGTACAGTTGTTATATTCAGAACCACAGGCTAGAGTTCAGACCAGACAGGAGGAGTCGGGTGCCATGTCGATAGGGCAGGGTATATGACACGGATGGCCCCTCTCCCCGCTCCTGTTCGCCCTGGACATGGAACCACTAATGCTGTGTCTGAGACAGGAACCCAAGGACCGGGGGTGGGGGTGCAAATCGGGGACACTGTGCTTGTTGTCTCTATTTACGCAGATAACACACTTGTATACCTTATTAGCAGGGCATACGTCCTATAAAACAAATTGGGGGGAATGCCAATATGCAAATGACCTCATGATGTCATGTGCTGAAGCTTGTTACTGATCCTTCTAAGAATTATGTAGGACTAAAGGACAATCATCTGGCCTGCACATCAATAGGCTCAAGACAGTGCTTATCCCATTGGCAGCCTTTGCGTCCGGACAGAGAACTGATATTCCTGAGATAGGCCTTCCATGGAAGACGGTGAGATCCTAAACCTGGGGATACAGGTAGCTCACGACCTGGAACGGCAATAAGATCTCAATAAGGGACGAGTGGTGGAGGGTCTAACCGCCTCCATAAATTTCCCAAATACTCTGCCACTATAAGTCATGGGAAGGATAACTCTAAGTAAAACGGTTCTACTTTCCCTGTACCTGTAGTCTATGAAAAACCTAATCCAGGTAGGACAGGGAGTGGAAGGCCCCATACAGCACTGATTCCAGCTCACTAGTTTGAGGGTTGCTTGGCCTTGAAGTTTGGCGTGTCTTCAAACATGTCTGAGAAACTTCAAGCCGACATTGCGGAAATGACCGTCTCCACCAGGGCACTGCCTACTCCTGTTCCAGTCTCCGTCTTGCCACATCCAGCATACTGTCACATCACACACCCACCTAGGTGCCCGACACCAACCTTCTCTTGCTGAACTGTTCTGGCACCCTCTCTTGAACCAGGCTGGGGCCACCCTAGGACCTTGGGCAGGAATACAACACTCTCCCAGGACTTCCTGCCAGTCCCAGATGTCTTCTGGCTTTGTGAAGAAATGTGTATGCCCTTAGTGCACCACCTTTAGTTTTACCATATACTTAAGTCCCATGGCTTTCAATTTCTGCTGGACTCTCCCAAATGATTGTCTCTGTTGCTGGGCTTGCTGTGTATAGTCTGGACATATTCAAATTACATAGTTGTCCAATGCTGGGGTCACCCCCTCTCCCCCCCCACCGGCAAACCATCTGGAGGATGGCGTCCCTCTCCCAATGGTTGAGGACCTTTGTTATTATGGCCAGCAGAGTTGTGCACCCCAGACAGGGTTAGTGAGAATGTCTGTGTGTTGTGCCTTCTTCCTCCTCCTGCTGGACAGACACCACCCGGTGCTTGTTCAGGGGTCATCCTTGGCATTTGCGTGGGCCAGGCGTTCCTCCCCAGAGATTAGAGTGTCTTGCCATCAGTCTGTGCAGTTCAGGAACCTGGTGCCTCATCCCCTGTTCTCCTGCCTCTCCACTTGCCAGGGGGCATGCAGCCCCAAGCAGATGTTGCCTCCCACCGGTCTTTGGGCCACTTTATTGAAGACAGGTGCAACTTACAGTGCATTTCCCTTGGCCTTTGCCGTACAAAACTAAACCTCACTAAATATTTTCTTCCTACCTTGCCTCCCACCCCCACTCCTAAAGTTTCCCCTTTTCCTTCCCTTGCAACAATTTACAAACCCCCAACTCGGTCATACCATGCGGACACATTAACGCTGTAATCTCTTACTACTTCCTAAAATAATTATCTAACTAAACATTTCCTATGCTACCTTCCCCTTCTTGCCTGCTCCTGGGGTAACTTTTCCCAACTATAAACTTAACCTGTAAACCATATAAACAACTAGTTAACAAGGAAACGCCACTCAGAAAAGTCTGTGCCCCTCTCTGACTTTTCTGACCCCCCCCAAACCTAGGGCCTAGGACTTCTTCAGATACCTTCTAATGTCCAAAGGTCTATCTGGCACCTTTTTGATCTGATTGATATATAATTCTAAACTGAAACATGACAAGTGCACCCCATCCTCTCTGAAAAAATATATTGCCGAGTACCTAAGCTCAGGGTGTTCCACTCTCCCAATGCCCTCCTTTTTGCAAAAAAGCCTTATGTCCCTGTTAATTTTCCTCCTGGCCTTATCTATTGCTGCTGGCCTCTCTGCCCCCCTCCAATGTCTCCTCAGGATAAATTCTGACCATATAACATAACACCCGGACCATTGCTGTTTAATCTCCAATAGGTCCCTCTTCATTTGCTTCAATAGGGCCAGGCCCATACACAACACAAAATTATTCTTCCCCCAAGTGAATAATCAAAACATGTTAGCTCTGATTAGCTTATTCAGCACAGGCAAAAACTCATGCCATCTCATGCCACCCTTCCCTTGCCATGAAAAATTAAACAATGCCGAGACCAAGACTCAAACCTTTCCCTTTGTTCAACTTGTGACGCTCTGCCCACTTAACGAAAGAATGGCCAACTATCCAGATGGACAACTCCGTCAAAGCTGGCCCAGCCACCGCACCTGAAAAGACACATATGTGAGAAAAAACACTGAAAATTATGCCTTCCTCAGCCCAATTCCTGCAAATGAATGTATGTTTTAAAGCAGTATGACTTCCATCTTCCTAATCACATAATCCTGTCCCTCCCCAACCCTGCTTTGCTGCATCCGTTGTTACCCCTATGCGAAAGGAATGAGTACCAAATTCGCTTGGCGACTTACCTACGAACAATAGACTACACCTCATAATCGAAAGCAGCTATGTCGCCGTCACCCGATTGCCTGTTCCCCAGCAAAAAAACGCCCAATTGCCCAGCACATGCCACCTGCTCACAGCTCCTTCACAAAATACTGGACATACCCTTTTCTTCTGTTGGCACCCTTGACCACCCACTTCCCCATTCCTCTTTGGTCCGTTTTGTTTTGCTTAATCCTCACTGCCACCCTCTCTTCCTTCAGTTCCATCTTGTTCCATTGCACTCCCTGAGCGCCTTTCTTACCCAATAGTTCTGAAACCCGAAAAGCCCTGAAGTACATCCAAGACATAAGTGTGGAAAACAACACATTCTTTTCCTGATTCCTGCATATCTTAGGCATAACTTGTAGCAAGCCAGACAACAACACCTTTAACACCGGCCTCCTCACCCGCGGCTTGACGCCCTTTTGCCTCCCCCAACCCTCTAGTATGCGGCGGCCCAGCTCCACTGCTGAAGGCGCGTAGCCCCACCACAGCTTCCCCATGAAAGTGATGCCTGACAGCTTGGCTGCGATAGTGACCTTTGACAAACCTCTTTCAATCAATGCTAAAATAAACTGGACAACCCCCTCCTCTCTTGCCCATTGTTCTGCTCTTCTCTGGGCCCTCCTTTCTAGGAACTCCTCCATGCCTGAGTATATGCCCTCCCCATGGATGCGGCCAGAGACCCTACCACCAGTCGAAGCATCCTTTGTCTCCTACGGACCACAACCCTGCTTGAACAGACGTCTTGCATTTGTCCGCCTCCGTGACTAGACCATGGAACCTCTCCCACTGTGAACGAGACAAAGAGTCTGCTATGTCATTGTCCACTCCTGGCACATGCGTTTCAAATAGCTAAGTACAGCTAAGTACAAAGACCCTCATTAACTTGAGTACCTGTGCATACTGACACACTGTCCACCTTAAAAATTACCTTCCTGTGTGCCAAATTCTGACCCACACTGTAACAGCCACCACTAACGGAAAAAGTTCCAAAAAGGCAATGCTCCTCCCCCATTTTTCCATTGTCAAGGCCACTCATCTGCGCACAATCTCCCTTGACAGGATAACCCTAACCCCCGAGCTCCCGCCGTGACGGAGTTTATGAAATCTTCCAGGAATTTGAACCACATGCGTAAATCTTACTTAGTCCCTGCGGACAAACGCATGTGATGGTGTGACAGTGTCAAAAACCTCCTGCAAAAAGCCAGTCCTGCCCTCACTGCCCTGCATGCAAAGTTTAGCTGTCCTAGCAGGACCTGTACCTCCCTAACAGTCACCTCCTGTCTAGTCAGTTATCAATCAACAGCAACAAGTGCAGCATGTTGTCATTCAGATGGCGTGCGCTATTGCCTCCGAGTTCAGATGAACGCCAAGAAATGACAACACCGTACTTGGACCTTGGTCTTCTCTTGTGCCAGGGGCACTCCCAATTGACCCATGAGCTCTTGAAAACTTGTCAGCTGCTGCTTACAGTCCGTTGAACCAGGCTGGCACACCAGGAAGAAGTTGTCAAGGTAGTGTGTCACCGTCTCTTTACCTGTGTGCCATAAGAAAATCCATTGCAAAAATGAACTGAAAAGCTAAAATAAAGCGCAGGGTAATGAGAAACCCATTGGTAATGCTTTGTCCACAAAGATGAGCCCATCAAACCGTATACTGAGCAGCTGGAAGTCGTCAGGGTGTATAGGCAGTAAGTGGAAAGCAGACTTAATGTTGCATTTTGCCATCATGGCACCAGTCTCTACTTTCGCCACTAACTCTCTGGCCACCTCTACTGATGAATATGATACTGATGTCAAGTCGTCCGCTATGAAGTTGTTAACCGATGCCCCCTCCAGCCATGAAAGGTGTTGTATAAGCCTGAATTGCCCCAGGTCTTTCTTTGGCACTACCCCTACTGTTGAAATAATTAGGTCTCTGATGGGGCAGACTGTGAATGGGCCTGCCATGCATCCTTCTGCTATTTCTTTACCCAGTTTGTCCCACACTATTTTCTTGTATGAATTAGCGGATTTCAACTTTTCTGCCCACCTGGCAGACCGTGGTCACTCATATCCTAGTCTAAAACCTTCTTTGAAACCTACTCTCAATAAATCTGCGTTTTCTTTGTGTGGATAGTACACCAGCCACTGCTGCAAGCATGGCTGTCTAATGGGTGTACGAACCTTTCCCCATATTTACCTGTGCTCCTCTGCCACCCCTACCCCCTGCATTTTGCTGTGCACCTTGGATAAACTGTCCGTTGAAACCCGGCCCGTAGCACTGTACCAATGGGTGTCTGCTTGCGCACTTAGAGCATTCATGTCTGAACTTGCAATACTCCCTGGAACATGCACCTTTGTTGAAATCCTAGCATGTCCCCTGTACGCTCCCTGTGCCTTTTGCTGTGTATCCCACCCCCTTGGGTGGTGCAGTTCTGAAAGGGGCAGTAAACCAGCGGCAGTCCACTGGCCGTATATGATGTCTTCCCAAACTTCACTGCTCCCATTGTCTGTCAATATAAATCTGCATCTATCTCCCCCCAATTTGCCTCAGTGTCTCTTGCAAGCCTTGCCCTGAATTCCTCATCGTAGTGTGACCATGCATATCCCCTGTATGTCACCTGGGCTCTTCGGATCACGTCCATGTACTTAAACAATGCAATGGATCCATCTGGGTATTTTCTGCAGTATACGCTTGCAAATATCAAGAAAGCCGCCGACCAATTTTCAATGTTCAGGGATATTCTAAACCTTTTGGCCAGTTCTAGCTCTTCCTCCTTCAACCCTTCTTTTGACCTCAGCTCCCTATGTAACAACTTCAGCATATCCACATACTCGCCTTTCCAAATTTTCTCTTTAGCAGCTAACATTAGGTGTACCCCAAGCGGCTTTGTCACCCCCATATATGGCAGCCTCCTGAACTTAATTTCATGACTCTCCTTACTCCCTTCTGCCTGTGTCCCCTTGTCCTCTGTGGCTGAAACCTTGTTTGACCCCGCCGACTGATTCTCCCCCTGCCCACTTGCAGTAGCCCCTGTCCTCTTCTTATCCTTGACCACACCTAGCGCCTCGGACCTACCCCTGAATCCTTGATGTATAAACCTCAGCAGGCGAACCTCCCCTTCCTCGCCCCCCTGCCAGAGCATCCGTCCCCACTGACACTGCCTTTCCTGTGACTGACCATGTTTATTTCTTTCTGGCCCTTAACTGGAGTCAAGGTCGGTGTCCTCAACCGATCCCGCCGCCAAACCATTCATGTCGGAGGTGGCACCACGCTCTCTGCAACCGTACCCAGTTTGTCCCGCTCCATCTGTAACTCACTAGGCACAGCGTTATTAGGACCCCACCACCCTCCTGTTCACCCTCATCCTCCTTTAGAATTTCCCCCTCCTCAATGCTCTCTTCGTCATAGTCCAACTGCAAATGGTACTCTTCCAGTGTCTCCCGTATGCATAACTGAACCTGTTCTCTCCCGCTGCGTATCAACTCCTCCAAACCCAACCCTGTATGAGACTAGCCTGGCATAAATCCATCCAACCTGTCTCTTAGTGTTTGCCCTGTGACCCGCGCCACTGACCCTGAGGCCGCATCGACACACTGGGGTTGCGTTACCCTGATTGTGCCTCTGTCTGCCATTTTGCCCTGTCTTATACATCACTCGCCGGGGTCCGGCTGCCCGCTAGTGACAATGACTTCCCATCATCTCGGTGCTGCGGAGCCGCATGGGACTCACCTGAGTTCGTAACCTGCTGCCCTGCAAATTAAAAGTAAGGTCCGACATACCGGGATTAATGCCCTCACCTGCTCCTGTCGACCCTGGACACCACTGCCAATACCCCCCCCCTTTCCTGCCACTCATCTGACATGTTCCGAACCCTTGCCCTTTTCCTGCCAAGCCTCCTGGTGGTCGGTAGCCCCCCCGAAGCCCTATTATTATTCAGTCTCATGGTCAGGAGTGGGGGAGGGCACACTTTTCAGGAGCATCCTGCTCCTCGAGTATCAGCGAAAGTACCATCATCGTGCCACTGCTTTTGTTGTTTGGACCTCCGTTGGGTCTGTTTTGTCATGCTGGTCCATAGGCAGAACTTCAACAGGTTCCTCAGGGGGGTGGGGGCACAGACTATGGGGATCTGCTCTATGCCGTCCGCACAGGCTCGGTCTCGCCGGGCCCCTTTACCACTATTGTGTAGTAGAGCCTGCCTGGGCCTTTCACAGCGGGGAAGCCTCCTCCATCGACTGTGCTCTACAGTGGTTACCTCCTTCAACTAGCTCCCAGTCCTCGCGGCTGGCCCAGGGAATCAGTCTGCACCACTCCTCCAGCAGCTGTTGGTCCAGTCGCAACGCCAGTTGCACTAGCATTGAGGGGCGAGTCAATACGTACCAAGATGCAAGCCTTAGAGGGCTCAGAAGCCCTGCTGGATATTGGCGTCCCCAAGGTCAATTTTGCATCAAATGGCCTTGATGCCTTCCGCAGAATAGCCCCATTATCATATTAGCCAGAGTGTGCGTCATTCCTGGGATGGCAGTACGTTAAAGGATTTTATGGCGGGCCAGGGCATATTCTATAATGCTGCCTGTCTCTTAGTGTTTGCCCTGTGACCCGCGCCACTGGCACTGAGGCCGCATCGACACACTGGGGTTGCGTTACCCTGATTGTGCCTCTGTCTGCCATTTTGCAGTGTCTTATACATCCCTCGCCGGGGTCCGGCTGCCCGCTAGTGACAATGCCTTCCCATCATCTCGTTGCTGCGGAGCCGCATGGGACTCACCCGAGTTCATAACCTGCTGCCCTGCAAATTAAAAGTAAGGTCAGACATGCCGGGATTAATGCCCTCACCTGCTCCTGTCGACCCTGGACACCACTGCCAATAACCCCTCCCCCTTTCCTCCCACTCATTTGACATGTTCCAAATCCTTGCCATTTTCCTGCCTAGCCCCGATGAGTGCCCCCGCTGTGCTGTGGATTCCCCCTGACCCTCCCTCTGGCGCGAATAAGCGATGGCCAGTGCCCGGCACCTCTCACCTGTGCCCTCCTTCCCCAACCCCCCTGCTACGGTATACAACCTTTAGCACGTATTTTTTACAACCCACTACCATTACAACGCAGGCATTACCACGCATACCATTACAACGCATTGCGCTGTGGGGCGCTCTAGGATAGGGAATAAGTTTAATTTTCTATCCAACACCTTCCCTAGTGTCCACGGGGACTGGAGTTGGAATAGAAAATTATACTTACCACTATCCAGCACCTCTAAGCGCTATGCGTTGTAACGGTATTCGTTGTAAATACCGCATTGTAAAGGTATGCGTGGTAAAAGTATGCGTGGTAACGTCATACATCCCCTGCTACTCCCCCTCACTCCACTCCAGTAAGTCCACTAGCCTGGCAGACGCGTATCCCAGGCACCCCCTCCCTCCTTGGCAGGGGGCCCCCCTCTAAGTCCTTTCCCCCCAAAACCAAGGGGATCTTGTCCCTTGACCAACCCCCGTCCTCTGACCAACTCTGCCTGAGCCCAGATGTTGCCCTCTCCAACCACCCCCCAGATCCAGGGATGGCATTTGTCCCCACCATTTCCCCCCATGATCAAGACTTTTGTGTCTGGCTGCAGGTTCACTCCCCTATCCCTCCCCAATCCATTCATTGCTACACCCTCTGCCTGGCCCCTCGTCCCCAGTCCTATTTCCTGTCTCCTCAGCTCCTGACGCCTAGGCCTGAGGGACAATCCCACCCCCTGCTACCAACACCGGCAGCTCCTTGCTGCCCCCGCCCTTCCTGCTCCCACTCAGCTGCAGTATTCTTAATGCCCTCCGCCCCTCCTGCATGCCCTTTAGGTCGTGTGCGGCTCCCGTGGCCGCCGCAACCACCATTTTCCCATTGCTGGGTCCGCCCATGCCTACTACAAAGTAAAGAGTGGGACGCCATGAGGCGCCCCACCCACTTCCTTGCTGGGTCTTCCCTTGTGCGGCCACGCTGTTAATGCGCCGCACACACTCACCGTTTCCCAGGTGTGCGGCGGCGAACATGCCTATACCGTCGCGGCTCGCCCTGCAGGCCTCACCTCGGGGTCCGCCCTCGGCAAATCCATGCGACCTGCTTCGGTGGGCAGGGGCATGGCTTCCGCCACCCTGGGGTCATCCGATACCGATGCCTATGCCATCCCTGAATAACTAATGTTTAGCAGAAACTAAAAAACCTTTCTGCCCAGGCTCCCACTCTGGTCCCAACAGGCTGCTGTGTAACCTTACTGAAATGGTGACACAGCACCCTAAAATGGCCGGTTTAAACCTACTGGCCCAAATGTAGCCCAACAAGCCCAATTGGGCTTTGAGCTGCACCAAGTCCCAAAAAACCCTGGGGGGTTGGGGGCAAGCCTTCTTGTGGTCGGTCGCCCCCCCAAAGCCCTATTATTATTCAGTCTCACGGTCAGGAGTGGGGGAGGGCACACTTTTCAGGAGCATCCTGCTCCTCGAGTATCAGCGAAAGTACCATCATCGTGCCACTGCTTTTGTTGTTTGGACCACCGTTGGGTCTGTTTTGTCATGCTAGTCCACAGGCAGAACTTCAACAGGTTTCTCAGGGGGTGTGGGGGCACAGACTATGGGGATATGCTCTATGCCGTCCTCACAGGCTCGGTCTCGCCGGGCCCCTTTGCCAGTATTGTGTAGTAGAGCCTGCCTGGGCCTTTCACAGCGGGGAAGCCTCCTCACTCGACTGTGCTCTGCAGTGGTTGCCACCTTCAACTAGCTCCCAGTCCTCTCGGCTGGCCCAGGGAATCAGTCTGCACCACTCCTCCAGCAGCTGTTGGTCAAGTCGCAGCACCAGTTGCACTAGCATCGAGTGGCGAGCCAATACGTACCAAGCCTTAGAGGGCTCAGAAGCCCTGCTGGATATTGGCGTCCCCAAGGTCAATTTTGCATCAAAGGGCCTTGATGCCTTCCGCAGAATAGCCCCATTATCATATTAGCCAGAGTGTGCGTCATTCCTGGGATGGCAGTACGTTAAAGGATTTTATGGCGGGCCAGGGCATATTCTATAATGTTGCCAGTCAGCCATATTTCTGGGCACGCCCCCTTGAAACACTATATATTATAGAGTCAATTTATTATATCAGTTTGCTTTTCTGGTATATTCTATTTTTAGGGTTCTGATTGGAGAATAAAACTTGGCTATTGCTTTTCATTCTGGACAACCTTTAAAGAAGGAAACAATATCTTGCAGTATGTTTTTTTGCAAAGGCAAGAATATGGGCATAAGAAAGGTTCCATTTATTAGAAGAAGCAGTGCATTTATACAAAAAGTCAAATTTTGAAGGCTTACTTTGAAAAGGAACGTTAAAGGGTTAAGTAAAGCAAAGAAAAGAGCTTGCTAGCAATGGATTAATCTACCAACAAATAATTTCTTTTGAACTGAAATGTTCTACAGTTCCAAGGCCTTGCATTGGAGCAGCTGAAAGCGAACTATTTTTGTTGAGAGCTATATAGACTAAGATCTCAGCATAATCACAGTTCATTACTTTTGAACTAAAATAACAGTCTGCTAATGTTGCAAATTGCGGAGAATTGTTCCAAGTGTTATTATGCAGGCTTGTAAAGTTTGTATAATCATACATTTTGGATATTTGAATGTTTAAGAAGTATACGTTTTACGTGAACTCCTCTTCCGAGTCCTTGTAAGTATTCTTGACAACTCTGGCAATACCAAAACAAGAAAATAAACTCATATTGAAAGATGAATATCACATGCAACATATTTTGTCAGCCTTAGTAAGTCTCTCAAGCATAAGTAATTAGTATTAGAACATTTAGTCTACTTGCAGAAAGTACAAATATGTGTCCGGATAATGAAATAGGAGGTAGGATTTAATGGAAGAATCATGTGGAAGGGTCACCTCGGGTTAATTGTAGTAAAGGTGCTCATGTGGGGTGAAAAACTGGGCAGAATGGGAAGTGAGGTCACCAAACATTACAAGGATTTCAAGGTGATTAAATCAGATCATCAAAATGGTTTAACCAACCGTAGCATCTGTGATCTACAAATATCATTCTGTGAATAATGTCTAATGAATTATTTTTATATATATTACAGAATGGCGGTAGCCACTCTAGTTATAGTTGGGATTTCAAGGTTTAGGAATTACTTGGAATTCAGGTTGCTAATAACTTTGTCCCCCTTCTTTGACGAATCTCCACAAAACTTTCCAGACATCCAGTTTTTTCTACATTGGTGAAGGATGGAAAGTTCTCAGTGATTGGTCAAGGGGGTGCAAAGATGAAAGGGGTCTCAAAACTCGTTTTTCCACCAATACATTTTTCATAGATATTTGCATCCTTCGTAGAGCGAAAACGGTTGAACAGATTTGAATGAAAGATGGCAGGATTATACATTATGGTGTGCAGATGATCCTTTTGGGTACTACAAGTAAGTATTTTTCAAGTTATAAGGCATTTTAACTTAGTGATATCTGTTGTTGCTGTAGTTTCCCAAAATGTCATGGTATTTCACATACGTACCATGCTACATAGAGATGACAAGGCATTATGTCATTGACAAATGACTGCCTTTATAAAAATTTAAAGATAGCCATGTTTTTTTAGGTACACTTTAGCTGTGTTCTGAGTTACGCCCTTAGATATAGGCCATTAAAGTGATAAAAGTGGGAAAATGAATTATAAGTTTCTACATATTTTTAAAACAATATTTGGAGTACTACAGTATTGCCTGAGGAATACTGTGGTGCTTAAAATAAATAGAACAAAAAATGTTTAAAAATTAAAAATACACCGTGCTACACAAAATTTTACAAACATAGTGTACTACTGTGTATTTTCAACATATTTAAATCTTAATAAAGAAGTCTACAGAGTACTGCGGTAATACCTACAAATTACAGCGCTAATTAAAATAATTTTTAAAAAAAATTTGCAGTTCTCTCGAAAATGCTGTCAAAATATATAGAAAATTAAAAATACATTTCTATTCTATCACCACTTTTATAAAGTGACAATAGGTAGGAAACGACAATATAACCTACTACTTACCTATATCTAAGACCCTAACCCAGAACACAGCGAAAAACAGAACAAAGCCAAACTGTGGGTAAAAAAAACATGGCTGCCATTTATGTTTGGTAAACACAGCCATTATTCAATCATATGCTGCCTTATTATGCACATGTACCGCGGTATACAGCAGCACAATATATAGCTAAGTACTTTAAAACATATAACTTTAAAACTACTTACACTATTCACACATACTACCAAAAATGATCATTCACACCTAATAATTTATTTTCCTCCCACATTACATCTACATCCGTTCACACACTTTTACGCTATGTCTGTTTCAATTACCACACTCCACTCTACTACACTTCATGCCACTCCACTATACGCCACTATGCTAATCCACTGTACTCCACTGTTTGTGATTCTACTGAATACAACTCCACTCTACGACACTACACTCTATGAAATTTCACTCTATGCCATTCAACAGTACACCACTTCGGTGTATAAACCACTGTGCTCTATTCCACTGTACGCCACTCAACGATATGCCACTTCACTCTATGACAAAGCACTGTAGGCTATGACATCATACATCACTCCACTCTGTGCTATTCCATTGTACGCTTCACTGTACATCACTCAGCTACACCACTCCATAGTACACCAATCCACTCTACACTATTCTACTGTACACATCTCCAATATACGACACTCCATTGTACACCAAAAAATTTTGAAGTTTTATATCATGCACTTAATGACAGTGCATTGAATGAACGTAGCGTAGGTAGAATACTATTACAATAAGTAATGTCATTTGTCAAAATCGGCATTGTGGTAGATGCAATATACAATACTTCAAATTGGGCAGTATCTTTTAAAACTAAGGGTGATTAGCAATAAACAGTCAAGGGTTTGTTAAAAACACGAAATAAAAGAGGAGAAAGGGATAAAAGGAAACAAATACTGAAATACAAGAAAGAAAAAAGCTGTTGCATATTTCAACAAAATGCCCAATCAAATCCCCCTGTCAGCCACACCCCAGATCAGGGTATGCCACTAAAAGAAGGAACCATACTTATAGTGAATAGGCTGAATATTCAGTAAAGAAGGGTACTCATCCCAAGTGACGCCTATAAAAGCTGCTGAAGTGTGCCCTCATGTTGTATTGGTTTATAAAACAAGGGGGAGTTAGGCCGATGGGATAGAGAATAGGCAGAGCCTTTAGTACATACACAACTAGGGGTAAGCCTATGTCTCTAAATATAAAAAAGCTTGAGTGATTTTGGCTTTAGGGACAGACACTTACAACTTGTGTTTATCCTGGTTCATTTATTCAAACATTTTCACTTCTTATCTTTAGTTCAATTTCCACAATTTCATCACATGGAAGAATGAAAACAATGTCTTTCAGTATTCATTTCACAAAAGACATATCATAAACATTTACACAAATAGAGAACATTTACACTAATAAACACATAAATCATATTTTACAAACAACCTCACGGAACATTTCGAAAAAACAATTACTAACTATAACAAACAGTTTATGAAAGACAAATATGCTACAATAAAACAACTACATTTTGTCCTATTCTGACACGTCCACAGAAATAATTTTTTTTTCTTTTAATTTATCAAATCCATTGGACAGTATATTGTAGGCAAAAAGGGTATTCATTCCTTACTTTATAATGGAATGAAACCATATGCCGACACGTTTCAAGTTCTGTTAAATTCTTCACAGAACTCTCATCAGGGCTTTTCTTCTAGATCTAAAAAAGAAGTTGTAAAATAAAAAATATTTAGTGTCTTCTCCCTTCCTATCAACTTCTCACTGACACCTCACTATTTACATCTTGCATTTTATAGTAACTGAAACAGTATGGTGAGAGCCTTTTTCGCTAATGTGGTCATGGGGTCAATATTAATCCGCGCTCTTTCCGTTCGCAATTTTTCTCAGGGACTTTGAATGTGGTCTGGCGCCTGGACCCTGCAATTGATATACATTTTTGTACAAATTATAAACCTGCAATACCGCCTTGCTGGTGTAGGCGAGACGATCTATTAATAAATAAATCGGTACCTGCTCATAAAGCTGTCGCAGTCATTAAGTCTGTCCGCCTTATTTATATCATAGAATGTTTTGTTGTCTTCTTGTGACTGCAAAATGCGGCCCCCGGGGGAATGCAGGTCGGCAGACTAGTCTTCCCCCGGGGTGTTCGCGCGAGGACACGGCAGGCGGAAGTTAGGTAAGGGGTTTAAGTCAGGGGTGGGAGGGGTTAGGTAGGAGGCTACTTATGGGGGAACAGGAGAGGAACAACTTCCTTTTCCTGTCCCCGGTGCCTCAGGGAAGAGTTAGGTTTTTGTGTGAGCTTAGGCGGAGTGTGACTTTAGGTAGGTGGTGTATAATTAGTGTGGGTCGTCGTTTTGGTGTCCCAGGACGACGAGTAGGCTAGTTTATACGGCGTATTTAGGCGGATTGTGATTTAGTGCATTTTTACTTATATCGGAGCGGGTGCTCCGGGCGGCGAGCGAAGGGTGCCAAACGTCACGCATCTCGCGGACGTTCCGAGCGGGTGCTGATCCTCACGCATCTCGCGGAGGGTGATTTGCCGGTTTTTCCAATGGCTGTCCCCGATACTGAGGCAGTTAGGGCTGCTTTACTTGTACTTGGCCGGGCTGGGAGGGCAGACCTCCTCCAGCCAGGTGTCCTGGACCAGGCCTGGGTCGGCATGACCCGCCCGACCAGGTCTGCGTCAGCGGGAGTGGCAGCTGTGGTGGCTGCCTGTAAGGATGAGCCTGCTGGGTCGAGGGATGGGAGGCCCAGGAGGGGGAAGGCCAGGAAGGTGCAGGAGCCCCCAAAGAAGGGAGGGAGGAGATTGAGTCTCCCAGCTAGGGTCGGGGCTAAGGGGGAGGTGGTCCCGGAGGGGGGTGGGGGGGCGGAGGGCCCCGAGCTGGAGGCTGATGGGCCCGTGCAGGGACAGGCCTTGCTGGCGTCTCAGGCCGGACTGTCCAGGAGTTTGAGCCAGTTGGCGGGGTACGGGGGGAGCAGTGATGGCAGTGGGGGGGAGGACTCTGATGAGTGGGAGGTGGCGGCTGGGGATGAATTCGCCCTCTTGCTGTCGGGGGAGGAATCTGGGGGGGAGGCTAGTTTCACGGCTGTTGAGCAGCCGGTTGACCTGTCTAGGGGCCGGAAGGGGGTGGTGAAGTCCCAGGGTTCCAAGGGCAAGGGCCCCGTCAAGGTACAGCAGCGGGGTGGGGCGGGGCACGGGGCGGGTGGTGCTGCGGCACCCTTGCCCGGGAATGAAGGGCCGGGGCAGACATCTATGTTTGACCGGTGGGCCCAGATGACCGAGGAGGAGAGGGCGAGGGACCAGCGGCGGGTCATTGAAGAGTATGAGAGGGAGTGGCAGCGCCTGTGTGCCGCCAGGGAGGAGAAGATGGGAGGGGTGCCCGTGGGCGATGGGGCCCAGGCACCAGGGCGAGGCAGGTCGTCGGCCGTTGGCCGTGGCAGGGGGGCCCCTGGGTCGCACGGTCAGTGGGTCTGGGTGGAGAATGCAGGGACTGCCTTGACGGATCAGAGACCTGGTGGCACCGGGGCCTCCCCAAGCGCATACGGCTCGGGGGGGGGGAGGGGGTCAAGCCAGCAGGGTCAGCTGCCAGAGGCCGGGGTGGGCCGGCGGGGCGCAAAACGGCCTCCAAACGCCGGGACGAAGATGCAGGGGGGTCCGCGGCGGCCTGCCCTCCACCGAGGGAGCGGGCACCGACCATGTTGGAGTGCGAATTTACGCCTGGTGTGAAAGGGAAGGGTGCTAAAAGAGTCTTGACTGAGGTGGTGCCGCTGGATGTTCAGGATGAATGGTTGGATTACGAGGATGATGAGGATGAGTTGGAAAAGGGTGAGTTGCGTGAGCCTGGGCGTGTGTGCAGGGCTAAGGGGGCAGCTACCAAGGTTGGTGCTTCTCAGGAGGCACGAGATGGCGCCGGTCGGGCCACCAGCGGGATGTCAAGGCCGGCGGACGCACGGCGACAGGAGCGGGAGGC
Organism: Lissotriton vulgaris; assembly: GCF_964263255.1. Lineage (NCBI taxonomy): Eukaryota > Metazoa > Chordata > Amphibia > Caudata > Salamandridae > Lissotriton > Lissotriton vulgaris. The sequence continues at coordinate 837,810,055 of NC_141687.1, forward strand.
TCCTGCAACTTTGTCAGGTGAGGGCTCTTGGTGGGACGCCTGGCTGGATGGGGGGAACGGGGGAAGAAGCCCTGCCGGTCGGTGGGGGTGGGGGAGGGGTCTGTGCGGGCTGGAGCCCAAGGCGGTGGGGAGCCTGTGAAGGCTGTTGGGGGCAAGCAGGTCGCGACGGCCAGCGCGCAGACTGACAAGGTGGAAGACCTGGAGGGGAAGGAGGAGGGTGTGAGTGGGGTGGAGAAACTGAGAAAGAAGTTGCCGTACATGGGGCTGAGTGTGCCCCTGGGGTCTCATTTGTCGGAGAAGACTAGGGCAAGGATTTGGAGGCACGAGTATGTGGATGTATTCAAGCTTTTGCACAGGGAGGTTAAGGCGAAGGAGGGGTCTAAGGAGGAGGAATGGGAATTGACCAGGCGGCCAAGGGTGCCGGTTACTATGGAAAATTGGACTTCTGCCTTTCTGATTTATGCGAGTATATATTGTGAGAAGCATGGGGATCGGGCTATCGCTTTGTTTAAATATATGGACGTGATAAGGAAAGCGCAGAGGCATTTCGGGGGATTCGCTTGGTTGAGCTATGACGAAGAGTTCAGGGCTCGGGTCAGTGTTAACCCGGATAAGCCGTGGGGGGATGTGGATCAGGAGCTTTGGCTCCAGTGGATGTCCTCGACACAGGCGGCGGCGTCTACTCATATGGCCAGCGGTCTTCCGGTCACGTATCGGTCTTTTCAGCCGCGTCCCGCCCAATCTGGGGCGGGTAACCAGGGTACCCCAAGTGGTCATGGGAACCAGCCTGTGTGGTCCGGCTCGGCGGGTCAGCAATACAAGCCGGTCGCTTCGGGAGCTTGCTGGGGGTTTAACAAAGGTTTCTGCAACGCCCCTCTTGTAAATTCAAGCATGAGTGTTCTAAGTGTGGGGGACGCCACCCGGTCACGCAGTGCCTCACCTTGGCTACGCCGTCAGAGCAGTGGAAATTTGCCAAGGGTAGGGGACAGCCTGGGCTGAAGGGCCCGTACTCCGGTTAAGGTGGAGGCCATGGATCCATGGCTCTCCCGGTACCCTGATAAGGAGGCAGCGTTGCGCTTGTACTGGGGGTTTGTGGAAGGTTTTCGGATTGGCTATCAGGGGCCCAGGGAGAGGCGTTGGGCTGAGAATTTGCGGTCTGCTAAAGAGTTGCCGGGGGTAGTGGCGCGTAAATTGGAGAAGGAGGTTTCGGAGGGCAGGATTGCGGGTCCATTCTCTGAGTGGCCATTGGCGGATCTCATCGTGTCACCGTTGGGGGTGGTGCCCAAGAAGGAGCGGGGGGAGTACCGGTTGATCCATCACTTGTCCTGGCCGGAAGGCGGGTCGGGGAATGATTTCATTGCTGAGGAGGACTCGAGGGTGTTGTACGCTTCGTGGATGATGCCATTGGGTTGGTGCGGTCGTGTGGGAGGGGGGCGGAGATGGCCAAGTGTGACATCAAGTCGGCCTTTCGGCTTCTTCCCATTCATCCGGCGGATTTCTCTCTCTTGGGTATGCAGTTTGATGGGGCCATTTTTGTGGACATGGTGCTGCCAATGGGCTGTGCGATTTCCTGCGCGCTCTTCGAGACTTTCAGCTCCTTTTTGCAGTGGGCCTTTGTGGACCGCAGTGGGCACCGGCTGGTGTCCCACTATTTGGATGATTTTCTGTTTGTGGGTTCTGGACGTTCGGGTGACTGTGGTCAGGCTCTGCAGCAGTTTCAGGTGTTGGCTCAGGATTTTGGGGTGCCTTTGGCGCCAGAGAAGACGGAAGGGCCCAGTTGTTGTCTGACGTTCCTCGGAATTGAGTTGGATTCGGTGGCCTGGCAGGCACGCTTGCCGGTGGCGAAGGTGGCTGAGATGCAGGATGCTTTGAAGAGTGCGATTGCGGTTCAGAAGTTGGATTTGAGGTCTGTGCAGCGCTTGCTGGGTTTGTTGAACTTTGCCTGTAGAGTGGTGAGGGCGGGGAGGACTTTCTGTAGGCGGCTCGGCATGGCCATGTCGGGCGTGGCCCTCCCACATCACAGGGTCAGGATCACGCTGGGGGTCCGGTCGGACTTGCGAGTGTGGCTGGTCTTTCTCGAGGATTTCAATGGCGTGTCGTTGGATTTTGTGCGGGACAGGATGGTGTGGCAGGTTCAGCTTTACTCGGATGCAGCGGGGCGGCTGGTTTCGGAATTTTCTGGGACGGTCGCTGGTGCGCGGAAAGGTGGCCGGATCATTGGCTGCGTCAGGGTAGGAGCATTGCTTTCTTGGAGTTCTTTCCCTTGTTGGTGGCGTTGCTGGTGTGGGGCCCGGAGTTCAAGCACAGGTCTGTGTTGTTCCACGTGGACAATATGACGGTGGTGGACTTGGTCAACAATCAGAAAGCGAGAGATCTGAGGGTGCTGCGCTTGCTGCGAAGTTTCATGCTGCTATGTCTGCGTTACAATGTGCTGTTTCGCGCGCAACATGTGCCTGGCGCAAGTAACGAAATTGCGGATGCGTTATCTCATTCGCAGTGGCTGCGCTTCAGGGAGCTGGCGCCGGGAGCGGAGGCTTGCAAGACCAAGGTGCCAGAGGGTATCTGGGCGTGGGGGGAGTGAGAGTGGTGGGTTTGGTGGAACGGTCGCTGGCGGAGTCTACCAGGCGGGCGTACAGATTGGCTTGGAATGAGTTTGGGAAGTTTGTGGGCCTGGGAGCGGGGGTGCTGGGTTTGCCAAAGGAAGAGTGCGAAAGGCGGGTTGTGCGCTTTGTGCTGGATTGCATGGATAAGGGACTGTCACAGACAACGATTGCTGGCAAGTTGGCGGGTGTGTCGTTTTACTGCATGTTGTATTTGGGTTTGGATCCGGCTAGTTCGGATCTGCTGAGCCGAATGTTGAAGGGTTGGGGGCGGGTGCGGGCTGAGTTGGGGGGCGGGGAGTTGCCCAGGGAGGCGGTCACGTTTGACTTGTTGAAGTTGGTTTTGCAGGAATTGGTTTTTTGTTGCTACGACGGGGGGGAGGTGGCGCTTTTTCGCCTATGCATGATCTGGATGTTTTTTGGAGCGTTTCGGGTATCGGAGCTGCTGGGGGCGCGGGGGGCGCCGGGTAGGCTGTTTCCTGATGTGCGGGTGGACGGGCTTCGTCTGGGCATTTGGTTGGGACGGTCCAAGACTGACCAGTTGGGTCGGGGTAAATGGGTGTGGTTGTCAGTGAGTGGGTGTGCAGGTGTGTGTCCGGTGCGGGAGTGGCTGTGTTTTAGGCAGAGAGTGCAGCGGACGTAGGGGGAGATCTTTGTGCATGTGTCGCGGAAGCGTTTGACGTCGGGTCAGTTGTTGGCAGTGCTACGGATGGCTTTGCGGAGGCTGGGTAGGGACCCGGCTCGGTTTGGCACGCATTCCTTTTGGATTGGGGCGGCTACGGCGGCGGCGGGTTAGGGTTGGTCATGGGAGGAGATCAGAAGGATCGGTCGCTGGAGGTCGCGGTGCTGCGAGCGCTATGTGCGCAAGTGAGGGCGGGAGCGCAACGCTTGGACGGCGACGCTGCTTGGCGTAGTTTCTTGTCTGCCTTGGTACTAATATCTTTTTCTTCTTTTTTCTTCGTAGGTTGTGTTCGTGGACCAGGGGCCAAGACGGTCACTTGGGTCGTGGGGCACTCGTTTGTGCATTGGGCTTCGAAGTATGCTGCCAGACAGGTATACGGTCGTAACCTGGGCCTGAGGAGCAGCTATCATGAAGTGCAATGGTGGGGTAAGAGCGGAATGAGATGGGGTGAACTGTTACCAAGGCTGACAAAGAAAGTGTCGCAGCTGGGCTGCCCGGATTTGATCATCATTCACCTGGGGGAAAATGACTTAGTGAAACAATCGGGAGTGGCTGTGTTTTAGGCAGAGAGTGCAGCGGACGTAGGGGGAGATCTTTGTGCATGTGTCGCGGAAGCGTTTGACGTCGGGTCAGTTGTTGGCAGTGCTACGGATGGCTTTGCGGAGGCTGGGTAGGGACCCGGCTCGGTTTGGCACGCATTCCTTTTGGATTGGGGCGGCTACGGCGGCGGCGGGTTAGGGTTGGTCATGGGAGGAGATCAGAAGGATCGGTCGCTGGAGGTCGCGGTGCTGCGAGCGCTATGTGCGCAAGTGAGGGCGGGAGCGCAACGCTTGGACGGCGACGCTGCTTGGCGTAGTTTCTTGTCTGCCTTGGTACTAATATCTTTTTCTTCTTTTTTCTTCGTAGGTTGTGTTCGTGGACCAGGGGCCAAGACGGTCACTTGGGTCGTGGGGCACTCGTTTGTGCATTGGGCTTCGAAGTATGCTGCCAGACAGGTATACGGTCGTAACCTGGGCCTGAGGAGCAGCTATCATGAAGTGCAATGGTGGGGTAAGAGCGGAATGAGATGGGGTGAACTGTTACCAAGGCTGACAAAGAAAGTGTCGCAGCTGGGCTGCCCGGATTTGATCATCATTCACCTGGGGGAAAATGACTTAGTGAAACAATCGGGGGTGTCACTGTCGCACTTGATGCAGAGGGACTTGGAGGTAATGAAGAACAATCTGGCTGGCGCCTGCATTGTATGGACTGAGTTTGTGCCGAGGAGGATTTGGAGGGGTGCACTTAAGCCTGCGGCTGTGGAAAGGGCCCGCAGGAAACTGAATAGGGCTATGAGACTTTTTTGCGCAGATCGGGGGATTAAAGTGCTGGCTCATGACGGGCTCCAGCTGGAACAACCTCTTCTTTTCAGGGACGACGGCGTGCACCTTTCTCACATGGGAAATGCATTCTACCTCATGGAGCTGCGGGACTTGATTAGTTGTCTGTGGAACGAGTCAATTTGGTGTAGGCGAGTCTGAGTTCGAAAGGTGCACGCTTGGTGGGGCAGGTAACCGCCCTCCGGGGGTTCCCTGGGTGGCAGGAACTGGGAGGGGTGGGGAGTCCATGACGGGCAGAATCACCCTTACAGGGAGGGGGTTACAGGCGCAGGATGGGAGAGAGTGGTAGACGGGAGTGCGATGGATGGAAATGACCGAGGAGTCGGGAAGTGGAAAGGGTAAGTGAATGGGATGCAAAGAGGTTGTGGTGTGATAAAGATAAGGTTCTGAAGAACAAGAACGTTTAGTCAAACTACATTTCCTAGAATGCACCACGTGAGACCTCTGAGAGAGACTGCAATGCAATTGGGTGCTGCTAACAGACATGCCCCCGTTTTTTTCTCCTTCTCTTAACCTGTGTTTCACACACGCGGTGAATCCGTAATGGCGTCACTGAGAAGGAAAGAAATTTAGTGATGCACAAAATAGTTTGAACAAAAGCGGTGAGTGAAACATCAAAATAATTCCTTACAAACAGTTTAAACAGTCTAAATAGATCGCGTAAGTAGACTGACTTGCGTGCTCTCTTCTAGGAGGTACGAAGTTTGACGGAAGGTTTTGAAAAAGACGGAGAGCGCGGCACCCGAGAGGAACAATTACCAAGGTAATTGCTTGCAACATTGTATCCGTGATTAGAAATAGCGCGGCTTCAGTTAAAAGATCTAAGCAGCATCCTCTCTTCTTGCAGTCACAAGAAGGCAACAAAACATTCTATGATATAAATAAGGCGGACAGACTTAATGACTGCGACAGCTTTATGAGCAGGTACCGATTTATTTATTAATAGATCGTCTCGCCTACACCAGCAAGGCGGTATTGCAGGTTTATAATTTGTACAAAAATGTATATCAATTGCAGAGTCCAGGTGCCAGACCACATTCAAAGTCCCTGAGAAAAATTGCGAACAGAAAGAGCGCCGATTAATACTGACCTATTGACCGCATTAGCGAAAAAGGCTCTCACCATACTGTTTCAGGTACTATAAAATGCAAGATGTAAATAGTGAGGTGTAAGTGAGAAGTTGATAGGAAGGGAGAAGACCCTAAATATTTTTTATTTTACAACTTCTTTTTTAGATCTAGAAGAAAAGCCCTGATGAGAGTTCTGTGAAGAATTTAACAGAACTTGAAACGCGTCGGCATATGGTTTCATTCCATTATAAACGAAGGGATAAATACCCTTTTCGCCTACAATATACTGTCCAATGGATTTGATAAATTAAAAGAAAAAGAAAAAATATATATTTCTGTGGACATTTCAGAATAGGGCAATAGGACAAAAAGTTGTTGTTTTATTGTAACATATTTGTCTGTCAAACTGTTATAGTTATTGTTTTTTCGAAATGTTACGTGAGGTTGTTTGTAAAATATGATTTTTTTGTTTATTAGTGTAAATGTTCTCTATTTGTGTAAATGTTTATGATATGTCTTTTGTGAAATGAATACTGAAAGACATTGTTTTCATTCTTCCATGTGATGAAATTGTGGAAATTGAACTAAAGATAAGAAGTGAAAATGTTTGAATAAATGAACCAGGATAAACACAAGTTGTAAGTGTCTGTCCCTAAAGCCCAAATCACTCAAGCTTTTTTATATTTAGAGACATAGGCTTACCCCTAGTTGCTCATGTTGTGTTGGTCACCATCAGTCAGGTGTGTCTGCTGGTGGTAAATGCGGATAAAAAAGTGTCCCAGTAGGAGGCTATGGGGTATTTGCGGTGTCCTAGCCCTATGTAATGCTATGCTTTCCGCCTGAGCCCACACAAATAAAAAGGCATTACAAGGCTCTATTGTTGGTGGTTTGGGTGATTTTCACCATCTAGTAATGAAGCGTATGGCTGTTATGAAGCCTAGGTCTAGGAAGCAGGTGGTGACATTAGTTTTCTTTTGCTTACTGTATAAACCAAAGGTACACACCTCCCACATATGTAAGCCCTGTCTGTCAGTACATTGAGACAAGCTGGACGTTCTACCTTGCCAGTGGGCGTGTAAATGCCTACAACATGTGTGGTAGATGTGCGTTGATGGTGTTACAACAAGGGCAGGTGGCATCGATACAGCGAAAATATCTAGTAATTTTTTCCAGGGGTAAGCTAAGCTCGGTGTATGATGTAGAATTGAATCAGTTTAAATCGTGCATTAAGAGGAATGTGTGTTAAGCCCCCCAGTAAGGCAGCCCAATTCTTATCCAAGTAAAGAAGAGCTTGTTTCAGCTTCCCACCTGTTCCAGAGGGCTGTGAGCAGAGGGGCAGTGTGTATTCGCAGTGAGTCAGAGAATCAACGCACCATATGATGGCCGTACCCCATCACGTGGCGATATTGGATTGTAAGATGCACTGGGGGTTCGTGGGCCATATCTCCCCAGTGTCTCCTCAACGAGTTCAGCAAGTAGTGAAGCACTGTACACCACTCTAATATACGCTACTCCACTGTACACCACTTCATTGTGTGGGTCTCTACTGTGTACCCTGCTCCACTCCACACTACGCTATGCCACTGCGCATAACTCCATTATACACTATTCCACTCCACAGACTCAACTCTACACTATTCCACTGTACTCACTCCATTCTACACTACCACAATCTACAGCTTTCCAGAGTATGCCACTCCACTGTATGCTATTTCAGTGTATGCCACTACACTGTGCTTTACTCCACCCCACTCTATGCCCAGCACTGTACGCTAGTACACTCTATCACACTAAACTCTACAGCACTACACTCTTTGTCACACCACTGTACTCTATGCCACTCCACTGCACCCCACTCCAATACACGCTATTCCACTTTACGCCACTCAAGTCTAAGCTATTTGACTATATGCCACTCCACTCCACTGTACACTATTCCACCCTACCCCACTCCATTCTGCACTACTCCACTGTACCCCACTCCACAGCATGCTATTTCAGTGATGCTACTGTACTGTCTCCTATTTCACTGTATGCCACTCCCCTCTAAGCTAATCCACTGTATGCCACTACATTCTATGCCACTACGCTGTATGTTATTCCATTGTACACCACTTCATTCTACACTACTCCACTCTACAGCACTCCACTGTATGCCAATCCACTTTTATGCCACTGCAGGCAAAGCCTCTGCACTGTATGACTCTGAACTCTATGATATTCCACTGTACGAATCTCCACTCTACGACACTTCCCTATACACCACTCCAGTGTAAGACATTGCACTATATGTACGCCACTCCACTGTACACTATTACATTCTACACCACTCCACTGTACTGTACTCTGCTCAACAACACTATACTCCGATTAACAACAGTCTATGCCCCTACACTGAACAACAATGTACGCCTGTCAGTACCAGTGTACATCACTCTACTTTACTCTATAGCACGTTACAACATTATACTCCACTTTACAACACTATACTCAACTACCTCAAAGCTGTGCCACCCCCATTAATATATTCTACTCAGATACTACTACACTGTATTCCAGTACTGTGCTCTATGCCACACCTCAGTATGCTACTCAAAGTACGACAGTCTATCCCACATCACTCTGCCATACTGTACCACACTTTATTCTACTGTACAACACTTTAATCCACTGTGTGACACTCTACTCTAAGACCTTTCCGGCATTCTACAATACACCACTCCACTGTACCACACACCACTCCACAACACTTTACTCCACTGTACCACACACCACTGTACTCCACTGTATACTACGCCATTCCACTCTACTTGACTTCACACCACTGTACGCTAGAACATGCTACTCCGTTTCACTTTACAACAATGTACAACACTTTACTTCACTCTTTTGCACTGTACAACACTCTACTCTACACCCCCCTACTGTACCACACTATACTCCACAATATGCACCTTCACTCTATAAGACTCTACTACACTCTGTGCCACTATACAACACTGTACTCCCCTCAATGCCCCTACAACCCAGTGTACTACACTCTACTTCACTCTATGACACTTTCCAACACCCTACAACACACCACTCCACTGCAGTCCAATTTAGAACACTTTAATCAACTCTTCGCCTGCCCACTATAGTGCACTCCATGCCACCCTACTATTCTCCATGCCACCGCACTGTATAACAATTTACTATACTATATGCTATGCCACTCCACTCCACCCAACTATGCGCTATTGCACTGTACGGCACTCCACTCTACTCCATTGCAATCTACTCCAGTCTGCAACCTTACACTTTACAACGGTACACTGCATAACACTCTCCTCTACTCTGCTGTACCACACTCCACCTAAAAACACCCCACTTGATAATAGTAACTCTACAATGTGGAACACATTTTAATTTAAAAAAAACAAAAAAACATTGACATTCAGTTTAAAAAAACAACAAAGTTTAAACCTTAGGAAAACTTGACGTATTCTTTCTACCCAAGCCAAACTTAAACTACACTAACATTACAAATTCTAAAGTTACAGTTTACCCTACATTTATAATGTACACACCACCTTTAAATGAATATAACTTTATTTATTCTTATCTACAAACCAAACTTAAACTAATTAAATGTAATTGGAGACTTAAATTTGAAAATGGCGGTGCAAACCTCAGTCCAAATCTCTAATCTACTTTAAGATATAGAGGAAATTGAGCCTACTCAACTAGTTAAAATCCCACACACAAGGCTGGGTTTCTCCTGGATCAGGTGGTTTTCAAAATGCCTCACTTATATGTGCTTGTGACATTTTAAGTAGCTTGATCTGATCACTATTCTGTCCTGTTATCTATGGCTGTACAATTTTCACCACACTAAATAGAGGGTAGAACCTATGTGGGCAGGCAATGGGATAAACTGGATAACTGTAACTTCTGCAGGATGCTACAAGGTAGTATTCTGAGGGTTGACACCAGTATTGGTGAGGCAGTACGGAATATTAATTCCTGGATAACTTTGGCAGGAGATCAAGCAGAAGAAGCAACAGGCACTTTGATTTGATGAATAGGTAATTGAATAAAAAAAGTGCTGCAAAGGACTTGAGCGCACATGGAGGAAATGGTATAATGTTATTTAAATTCTACACAGAATATCACACAGAGGAGTAGGAAAAAGGAAGTGTACAACAATGTGTACACATAGAAAACAGTGGCACATGCGTGGTGTAGAAAATCTGGCCTCATTCCCAAAATTATGACATTTCTTCATCATAGCAGTAAAACAACTACGGGTTGGCTCTAATCAGCAAGGCTGAGCCGGACTAGCAATAAACAAAACTGGGGTGCCAGTGCTGATGTGAATAATTTAAATAAACAAATCACCAAACAGAACTTGAAAAATTATTCAAGAACGGGAATTGCTAATTAATAGCTTTTTATTTTGGCATTTTTTTAGAGAAATCAATTTTTTTATTTTTTACATTATCCAAAGGAGCATATTCAAAAAGGACACATGACAATTGGAAAACTAAATACTAATCATCAGTCATTCAATCTAGCAAACATATCACAGGCATTCAAACACATTCAAACCACTATAGGAACGGGACTACAAACATATGGTACAGTCTTAAAATATATACAGTCTATACTACAAAAAGAAAGGAACAAAAAGCCACAATCTGCAAACACAGTTTTACGATATTGTAAAGAGAGTAAATTATGTAATGTACATTCCTTTACATTGGATTAGATGTTAGAAGAAAAAACTTTTTAAATCAATTGTGTTTGGTAATGTACGAGCGGCAGGGGAAAAAAATCAATTTGATAATCCTGTAGCTCTCGCAGACACTGTGTGGCACAAGCCTACGCGTTTCGAATCCCTCTGATTCTCCTGGGATTCTCTTCAGGGCCTCATGTAGTATCTAAACAATAAAAGAAAATAAACAAACAAAAAGACAGGTAAGGACACAGATTTAAGGCGTTTAATCAAAAGAAGTTGCAAGACCAAGCATCAGGAAACCTGTCTATAGTGCCCAAACACGTCCCTGACGGCTTACCATTGGATGAGAAAGCCAGGTATTAGAATAGGCTGAAGGTGATTGATGGAATGTATTTTCCTGATCTGAAATTGAAAGAACATAAATCACAGTCAAATGAGTTGGATTCCGATGGCGAAGAATTCTATACAGGCCGGAGGATCTTTTTGTAGCTACTTGCCTCATAAACAAATCAAGTTGGTTTTCTCATAAGATTGGATGCCAGCAGAGAAGTCAATATGTGGAACCGGCAGGAACAGTGTGAACAACTGCCGAAACTAGTAAGTCGTCGGTTGTGGTGGAGTGAGCAGAATGGTGATATCTTGTTCGTCTAAACAAACATGGAAAGTAGGAATTACTAAATCGCAAGGGCCGACGTGTTATTTGCGGTAGCACAAATGCAACTCAGTCTCTTACCTAAATAGTTGGTAATCCGGTGGTAGAATTAAAGGTGGGTATCATAATGTAATAACGATTTCAGTTCTGGAAAAAATAAATGAATAATTTATCAGAAAAGGAAAAAGCAACATTAACCGATTTCCGAAGGGGCTAAGGCGTTTACATGGCTTACCGCTTAGACTTGAATTTAGGCGCCACGAACAGTTGGTGGTGAATACGGCGTTTTAATTCCTAGAACAATGGTTACATACGGAGACATTAGCTGAATGGAGAAGGAATAAGCGCTCGAACGTAGCTTGCTGTTTAAAGGAACAGGACTTACCGCCCTATGCAATGACAAACACTTATTCTTTATTGGACCGGTCTGCCAATTCGCGGAGCCATGCAGTTAACTAGGGGAATAAAGAAATACGTGAAAACCTCTCCTTAGTATTAGAGGGCTGAATCGATTACAAAGGAACGGGGAGGGTAGGAAACAGAGCACTTACTTCAGATTATTTGAGGACCGTCGAACCGCTCGCGTTCTACTCGGCACTACCCCTGGGCGCATGCGTGTAGCAGGCTAGGTCGGGGTATTTTCAAGTTTATATAAGGAGCACAAAAAACGGTACCGCCTCTCTGTCATAGTGGTATAGAGGCTTAAGCAAAAGTCCGAACCGGATTAAGGAGCGGCTCATTTGTAAACTTCGACTCGCGGAGGGGTTTGAATGTGGGAACCTGGAGGCATATATCAATTAGATTTGTTGCAGGCTGGAAATTGCAATTCCTGAATGAGGCAAGCGGAAGTGTGTGTTAACAAGAAACACACAAAAGATTATAAATGCCACAACACAATGGCCAACCAGCATATTATATAGCGCGGAAAGTATATTTGACAGGGTGTTATATATCACTGCGAGGGTTCTACATTGCATGTGGAAATACACATAAAGTTTTACAGTTTAAAAATTTCACTCAATTCGTTGAGTCCAGATGTCGCAGTATCAAATTTTAAAATGAGAAAAGCTTCCCTTTTGGATAGTTGTAGATTTAAATCACCTCCACGTGGGTCCTTTTCTATTCTCGATATCACCGTCCATCTGAGGTCACTGATTTTGTGTTGCATTACTGTCCAATGATGCACCAGTGGAGCGTTTTCAACTTTCCTTTTGAGTCTAGACTTATGTTGAGAGATACGTTGGCGTACCTCTTGTTCGGTTTTACCTATATACAGGCGTTGACACGGGCATATTATGCCACAGACTACAAACTTAGTCTTACAATTACTGAATGCATTGTGTTTCCAGGATAATCCATTATGCTGGAAGAGGAAACCCTCAATCGTGGACTCACAACAAAGACAAGTTCCACATTTGTGGTGTCCTATAATGGGAGGCATTCCCATCATTTGACGTAATGTTGGAGGTTTTGGGGCTGGCATAGCCGCTCGAACAATGTGGTTGGCAATGTTATTCAGGAATTGCAATTTCCAGCCTGCAACAAATCTAATTGATACATGCCTCCAGGTTCCCACATTCAAACCCCTCCGCGAGTCAAAGTTTTCAAATGAGCCGCTCCTTAATCCGGTTCGGACTTTTGCTTAAGCCTCTATACCACTATGACAGAGAGGCGGTACCGTTTTTTGTGCTCCTTATATAAACCTGAAAATACCCCGACCTGGCCTGCTACACGCATGCGCCCAGGGGTAGTGCCGAGTAGAATGCGAGCGGTTCGACGGTCCTCAAATAATCTGAAGTAAGTGCTCTGTTTCCTACCCTCCCCGTTCCTTTGTAATCGATTCAGCCCTCTAATACTAAGGAGAGGTTTTCACGTATTTCTTTATTCCCCTAGTTAACTGCATGGCTCCGCGAATTGGCAGACCGTTCCAATAAAGAATAAGTGTTTGTCATTGCATGGGGCGGTAAGTCCTGTCCCTTTAAACAGCAAGCTACGTTCGAGCGCTTGTTCCTTCTCCATTCAGCTAACGTCTCCGTATGTAACCATTGTTCTAGGAATTAAAACGCCGTATTCACCACCATCCGTTCGTGGCGCCTAAATTCAAGTCTAAGCGGTAAGCCATGTAAACGCCTTAGCCCCTTCGGAAATCGGTTACTGTTGCTTTTTCCTTTTCTGATAAATTATTCATTTATTTTTTCCAGAACTTAAATCGTTTTTACATTATGATACTCACCTTTAATTCTACCACCGGATTACCAACTATTTAGGTAAGAGACTGAGTTGCATTCGTGCTACCGCAAATAACACGTCGGCCCTTGCGATTTAGTAATTCCTACTTTCCATGTTTGTTTAGACGAACAAGATATCACCATTCTGCTCACTCCACCACAACCGACGACTTACTAGTTTCGGCAGTTGTTCACACTGTTCCTGCCGGTTCCACATATTGACTTCCCTGCTGGCATCCAATCTTATGAGAAAACCAACTTGATTTGTTTATGAGGCAAGTAGCTACAAAAAGATCCTCCGGCCTGTATAGAATTCTTCGCCATCGGAATCCAACTCATTTGACTGTGATTTATGTTCTTTCAATTTCAGATCAGGAAAATACATTCCATCAATCACCTTCAGCCTATTCTAATACCTGGCTTTCTCATCCAGTGGTAAGCCGTCAGGGACGTGTTTGGGCACTATAGACAGGTTTCCTGATGCTTGGTCTTGCAACTTCTTTTGATTAAACGCCTTAAATCTGTGTCCTTACCTGTCTTTTTGTTTGTTTATTTTCTTTTATTGTTTAGATACTACATGAGGCCCTGAAGAGAATCCCAGGAGAATCAGAGGGATTCGAAACGCGTAGGCTTGTGCCACACAGTGTCTGCGAGAGCTACAGGATTATCAAATTGATTTTTTTCCCCTGCCGCTCGTACATTACCAAACACAATTGATTTAAAAAGTTTTTTCTTCTAACATCTAATCCAATGTAAAGGAATGTACATTACATAATTTACTCTCTTTACAATATCGTAAAACTGTGTTTGCAGATTGTGGCTTTTTGTTCCTTTCTTTTTGTAGTATAGACTGTATGTATTTTAAGACTGTACCATATGTTTGTAGTCCCGTTCCTATAGTGGTTTGAATGTGTTTGAATGCCTGTGATATGTTTGCTAGATTGAATGACTGATGATTAGTATTTAGTTTTCCAATTGTCATGTGTCCTTTTTGAATATGCTCCTTTGGATAATGTAAAAAATAAAAAAATTGATTTCTCTAAAAAAATGCCAAAATAAAAAGCTATTAATCAGCAATTCCCGTTCTTGAATAATTTTTCAAGTTCTGTTTGGTGATTTGTTTATTTAAATTATTCACATCAGCACTGGCACCCCAGTTTTATTTATTGATACTTCATCATAGGGCATGCTACAGACACCCCACGCAGACCAACGCCTGGGGTGGAGCAACAGGGAGGGGAAGACAATACAAACAATGAGATATTTTGGAATCACCGAAGAAAAAGTGCATAAAGTGAAGTTAAATCTAGCTAAGATGTGTACCCACTGCCAAATTTATTCTGGGGCCATCTGGCTAGATTAAAAAACGTGAAGGATGGAGGTGAAAGGAGAAAATGAAGGATTCCTACAGCCCTCTTTTACCTCAGTGGGTGTCATCTCGTATTGTTCTTGGAGTTGTGTAAACGTGACTATCTCCCCCTTCTTCCAGAGGTCTTTCACTGTTGAGATACCAATTGAGTCCCAGTATTTGAAGCCTTTACTAGAATTGAGCCTACCTAACTTTTGAGTTTCCCCGAGTGGAGTCAATTGTGTGATCAGTCCCTCCCAGCCTAGCTTCTTGAGTGATGTGTGCCATAAATGAACTGTGTGTGCCGTCGGTCCTAACAGTGATGTTTGCGAGTCTTATTGTATAGTGCTCTCATTAATCCTCCCTCTCCCAATGCGTGTCTGTCAGACCGTAACGCTGGGTCAGCTTGGTGGGGGGGGCGGGGGCGGGGGAGGGGGGGGGGGGGGGGGGGGGGAGAAGCCGCTGATTTAGCACAATCAGCTGGGTGGCCCAATAGTATACTTGTATATCCGGGAGAGCGATTCCACCATCATACCAGCCCTTTACCAATTCAGTCATATCTATGCGGGCCTGTCTTCTGTCCAATAGTAGCGTAGTTACTTCAGCCTCAATTGCCTTAAAATAAGTTTGGGGGACAGGAAACGGGGTGTTTTGAAGGGCACAGAGAAATCTGGGAAGTGCCATAATTTCAAATAGTGCTGCCCTTCCTAGCAGTGTCAATGGTAGGGTTCCCCAATGCTTTGTATCTTTGCCTAGTCTTTTCAGCAGCGCCAATTGGTTTTGCTCCGTACATTCCTCTGGTATTGGTGTGATGTAGATTCCCAGGTATTTAAAGCTTCCTTCTGCTATTTGCAGAGTGCATCCCTTCAGAAGCTGCGGCGGGGGACCGTGCAGGATCGATTTGGCCCAATTAATAGTGTACCCAGAGAATTTGCCATAAGATTCACAGATGTCTAGGAGTCTACTGATGTATTGCTGGGGGGAGGCTACATATAATAGTATATGGTCAGCATATAGAGAAATGTGCCCATATGAGGCTTCGAATGGTCGGTTCCCACCTTATCTAGGCTGCCAGCGGTTCTAGTACGAGGGCAAATAAAAGCGGCGACAGGGGGAAACCTTGACAAGTGCCAGCTCCAAGGGGGAAAGCATTCAAGAGGTGGCTGTTGACCACTACTTGTGCTAGGGGTTTTGGTATATAGAAGACGAACCCAGGCACTGAATTTGGGACAAAAGCCCATATGTTTGAGAACAGCGAACAAGAAGGGCCACTCAACCATATCGAAAGTCATGCGGGCATTTAAGGAAAGCATGGCCACCGCTTCCCGCATCATAGGTATACAAGCCATTACACCATGCAGGCGTCTCAGATTGAGAGCTGTGTGCCTACCTGGCATAAATTCGGATTGGTCCGGGTGTATTAGTTTAGTGAGATGTGGTGTCAGCCTAGGCGATAATGTTTTTGCTGGTATTTTCGCTTCGGCATTCAGCAGTAATATGGGTCGATATGACACACTCCATGCTCTTGGGTAGATTATATGAGATTAGGGTGTGCAGTAAGGCGCTGGATTAGGTTACCTCATTTTTGGAGGATTGATTTTTTCAGTTGGTGCCTCCTCTATTTATCTCCACTGAGCGCCATTTGGAACCTGGGGTTCCCCAAGGCTCTGTCTTAAGCCCCACTCTTTTTAATATTCACTTTATGCCATTTGCGGTAATTGTGGAGTCCTTAGGTTTTTCATTAGTATCATATATGGACACCCAATTAATTCTATCTCTATCTTCCTCAGAGGAGAGGAGCCCTGCCTTATTCAACAGCTGTAGGTGGTGGAAGCACAATGGATGCATTAAAATTACTTGAAGGTAAATGCTAACAAAACAGAAATTGTCTCCCTGGGCAAACAGTCTTTTGATTTGGGTCCTCACTGGTGGTCTGACATGTTGGGTTTACACCTGAACCCAAATCCGAAGTAAAAAATCTAGGAGTCTGGGCAGACAACAAACTGTCTTTTGAGCTACCAATGAAAGCACTAACATCTTGCTGTTTGGGCCTTTTGCGGTGTGTGAAGAAACGTTTAGATGTTTTTCTCTAAATCTGATTGAGAGATGATGATTAAGGCTTTGATTATCTCATGCCTAGACTACTACAATGTTCTGTATTTGGGCTTCACTGGATAGGCTAAAAGGAGATTACAGACTATCCAGAATGTGGCGACAAGGGTTCTTTGCCATGTACCACAAACTCAATCCATGACTCAGCAGCTCCGTACTCTGCACTGGCTCCCAGTGGAGATACTGCTTCAGTTTTTTTCTTTAAAAACTGGAGCACCAAGCTTGCCATCTATAATCCAATCATACCATCCAACCAGGCTGTTCAGAAGTACGGAACTTAATTTAGCAGTGATTTCACACTTTAAGAAGGCAAGATAGGGAGGGAGGTCATTCTGTGTAGGTGCTTCTTCTCTATGGAATACATTTACAAACCATTTAAGGGCAGCTTCAAGTCACAAGGTGTTCCAAGCAGCTGAAGACTTGGTTGTTCCAGTTGTAAATGCTGCTTTCTTCTGCCTATTCATTAGACACGCTGGGAAGCCCTTTTTAAGGGCAGCCATGAGTGATAAACATCCTTATAACAAAACATAACTTAACTGAGAAAACCTTTCATAATTGCTTAGGCATTGACACTTTTCAAGCAATAACCAAGGTGTTCTGCAGACAATTGGGACATAGATGTTGCTTCTTTTCACAATGCTTGTGTGTAGTTCGCTATAATTGTTATAAAGGTACATATAGTTGTCCTCTGAAAATACACACAGAAACATATTTTCATTGATACAAACAAGATATTGCTTTATAATACCACTGAAGTGTGTCTAGCATCATGAAAATATACATTACCTAAGGAGCATTAGAAGGGTTCCAAATGGGCACTCCAGTTACATCTGATGAGCAGTACTGGTTCTTTTCGAGTAAAAGGATGAAAAAACAATTAACGTGATAAAGGCACATAATACAGTTAAGATATTTGAATACTGCGGGAGACAGCAAGTGAGAAAGATGAGTTGGAACAGAGCTTGAGAAACAGTACTTTAAACCATTTTTCGATTGAATCCATTATTATCCATTCTTATCGCTCTATTCAATTCACCAGTTTCAATATTCTTGTAAAAAAAAGTTTCATACATTATTTCAAAGAGCTCTTTATTTAGGTTGATAGGTTCCAACATGCAAGAAGGTGCACCAGAAAGAAGTCCAGTTGCGATATGAATTTCAAAATAGTTGCTATATTATCAATATAGAAACGTTAACATCCAGCCAATGCATTGCGTTTCATATACTCCTGAAACTTCGTCAGGGCTTCAAACCATGCATGGCGATTACTTTTTTATTATCCGCGTCACTTGATAAACAATCCATATAACAGTAGCACCAAGCAACAGCATGTGCGTGAAGAACTGTGCACAGGATATTGCACTTGTTTTGACTGGCGATTGAGGTGCAACCTATACAGTCCCCTGCTGTCTTTATTCTTAGGTTGATAGGTTGGCTGGTTACTACAGCAACCTTTTTAATTACTTAAGGATTATGTTTTTAAATGTAATACCAGTTTCTGCATGAATAATTTAAAATTGCTGTTATCCTAATAGTGTTACTTCTCTTAGATGGGTTAGAATATTAGTAACATAGGAATACCTCCCGCTGTCCACCCACCATATCGTTACTTAGGCAGGATAGACTAAGGGGCAATATGAAAATGCTTTTAAGAAAACACAAGAAATATTGGGGACTGAAAGCTGAACAAGAGAAATGTTGGTGGAAAACAGGGAAAGGAAAAAATGGAAGAGGAATAACATCCAGAAACCCATAGTGGGTTTTCACCTGACATCACTTATAAGGGCTCATCCAATATTAAGTTTTGCTCTGGAGTCTATGCATCTAGAAGGATAAAGTCAGACCAGTAGGATTCCAGAGGAGAGCGACAAACAACGCAGTGTTTTTCAACCACAAGACTTGTAATAATAATATTTAAATTGGCAAATAAAGTCACATGTACTTTAACACCTTAGCTGCGGCGCAATTCCCTCCCCAGTGCTGCGCTGTCCAGTTGAACTAGTGCTGAATGAACGTCCAATGGACGTGCGCAGCACTGGGGAGGTAGTGCTGCCGTCGGCCAACGCACCGACGCAGCACTTAAGGGGTTAACATAGATTTACTCTAAAACTATAGCAAATAGACATAAAAGCACTCAGAAGAACCAATGAAGAAAGAAAATAAATTGAGGCAGGGTAGATAGAGAAACATTCCTCCTAAGTAGCAAAGGGTGGAGACCTTGTAGGTTCTCTATAGTGAGACAGTAGGAACTGTTAAGAATTGATGATGATTGCCATCCTCACCTGCAAACCTCTTCCCTGCCTCCAAAACCATGAAGAGAATGTGTTAGCATTGTAATTTCAAACTACAAACAAACTGCATATTCTGTTTCTTCAAACACACAAAAAAACACTGGGAGAAATGTTTTTAAATAGTCTAACCCCTGGCACTAGCTCTAGGGTAGCCTTCCAAACTATCATTCTTTTGCCGACCATGCCAGCTCAGATTACACCCAGCTATTTACAAATCAGCCAAGGTCTTGCTCCAATAGGAACAATCCAGCATGAATGGTCAAGCCAAGGCTTCTCTGAACTGGAACACAAGCAACCCAAGACTAGTCTGTCCTACATGGGTCCCTTCAGTCAAGTACAGCTTGGTTCCAATAACACACTGAACATGGGACCCACATCTGGGCATATCCTTAACCACTCCGGGTCTGGCAGTTCGAGGTGGACTGTTCCCATGAGGAGCAGGGTCGGTACTGATTTTCAAAAGGCAGCACTTTGTCTAAAGTGGCACAGTGGGTGATAAACAATAAAATGTAATGCTTCCCCGAGCGATTGTCAGTGGTTAGACTATTTACAAGCATTCCTCCCATCACCATTTGTGTGTCCTATATTCTGCATCTTCCCTGAAGAGATTCCAGGAAGTCCATTGCTTCAGTAAATCAACAGAGCCAACATAAGGTGTATTGTATAGGAAAAACCGTGCACAAGACAAAGAAAAACACAATCAACAGAACAATGTCAAATTCCTAATATGATTTTTTTTATTGGAAAACAATTACAACCTGAAAACCATTTTGAAAGCAACATTATTCTGACCTACACAGAGTAGCCTTAAAAAATAATATTACAAAAATAATTAAGTGCAACAAAATAAACTTCACACATGCAGACAATTCAAAATACTAAAATAATCACTCAAAACATTCCCTTTACTGCGAATTTTAGAATCTGTGTACTCTGCAGATCAAAAGGTGATCGATTATTTAATCAAATCCATACACAAAGAAAATGTCATGAATAATTCAACATTGCACATTCTTAGAAAATCTCCAACACAGACAATAGATCAGTATTGACCTGAGAGTGCCACATGCCATTTCTGCCCCTCCTAATGCACCTACATTCTAAATGCAGTGTTGTCACTACAGTGTGACTATCTGAACACAACATTCAACTATTGGAACTTTATGGTAAATGGACACCTGCCATTTAAACCAATCTCCTTAACTGAATGGGATCATCACAAAACAGCTTCACAGACCACCCACAAAAGAAAATCCAATCCATACTTAGGTAGCTAATCTGTGATAGCCGGAAGTCGTGTCAGAGCTTCATTTCCACTTTCCTGAATGGGTGACAGACATACTCCTTAACATCTCAAGGTTTGAACTCAGTCTTTATTGCGTCGGCTAATCCCCAACTTCCCACTCCTGTTAATTCACTGTATTGCTGAAACCAGCCTCCTTTTTTTACCTTTTTACTGCGTTTTGGCCACTGATACACATTTAAGCTGACCATGCTACCGAAAGAGCCATTCAGAGAAGACCAATACATTCGGAAGCCTCAACTCTTTCTGATTAAAAAACACACATTGCTCAGGACTGGGAGTTGAGTGTGTGTGAAAATCTTTTGTCCGACATAAACCAGCTGACACCTCAGGATTGTCATATAACTGGACTAAAATCTTAGGTCTGTGATATCAAAGAGCTGACACCACATACATGTGAAAAGACACAAGTCTGTGACACCACAAAGCTGACGCTTCCTATCCATATTTTACCACCGAGCTGTTGCTTACAACTCAATTTATGACATTAGATCACTGAGAAGATGGCAGAGGTGTGTGATAACGGAGATGTCTATATTTTAACATCCTGGAGAGTTATAAAACAATGCACAACAATTCAAAACTCAGACATTCTCATTATAAAAATCTTTCTGGGTGCAAAAAACAAGGAAACGACCCTCAATACACATCAATTCGTATTTACATGATGGTATGTTTGGGTCTAAAACTCTTTACGAGTAATGTGCCCCCAGAGACCGCAGAGGAGCAGTTACTTGGGACATCAATTATCATACAGACATAGCTGTGGACAGTTCAATTATAAAGTGCATATTGTGTCAGATTCTCAGTCTTACTGCTCTCTTCAACATTTACATTTTAGAGGTAGAGAAGAGGGATACATTCACCTTCCTGGGACAGGGACACTAATTGTCATCCCCTACATATCTCCTCATCCAACACAGGTTTTCTCTTGCACTGCCAATCAAGTTTCACTGGAGAAGGTCTCCTCTCTTCCTTCATACAGGTTCCATAGTGTGACACATACTCACTTCCCTCAGGACAGGTCAGCCCTTTCTTCAAAGGGCACAGCTCATCTACCCCACAAGCTCCTTGGGGATGGCTTCAGGGCAAGTATTGCCTTTAGAGCTCCCTTCTCTCATACACACATCTTCTGTACCAATGGCACATCAACGGACACCGGTCAAGGCGTCTCTCATTGGATGATCTACTGACCATGACCATTCCAATAGAAGAGTACAAAGAAGAGTGGTTTGCCAAGACCCCTTGAGTTACTAATACTGTCTGGAAAAAGAAATCAACTGGACAATGAGCCAACCTCCAACCACCCTTTCTCAACGACTATGGTACATTACGTCTATTCAAGAACACATTTCAGAAAACTTCTAAGAATTCCTAGTGGTTATTCTCAAGAGTTGTAACACAACAGTCACTACAAACAAGGGTGTCTATGGTTTAATAAGGGAAAAGCTGGCAGACCAGAAAATCACATAGTCTCTCATGGACTTTCCATATAATTGTCATAGGAGCACAGGAATAGACAAAGGGGTAAACAGAAAAACTGGGCTTGATGACATGACACAAAGGTCCACTGGAAAATATTTTGTTCAATTTCTTACTACTTGCTTTTATATCAAATTCAAAACATAATCACATTTTTACCTTAGATTAACAATACAACTCAGACCTTTTGCTACCTGTTTGTTGATTAATATATATTGTTAGCTGCCTAGTAGACAGACTGACATCGGGGAGTCATGATGAGTGGCTTGCAGAATTGAATATGATTTGTGAAAAAAATATATGTTTTACTAGAAGAGTAAAGTGAAGACCAAGTATTGCAAGAAGGCCCAACCACACATTAAAAAAAATATAAACCAGCTCAGTCAGCTACACAATACATTAATTACTATCTTTTCTAGGGAGTTTCAAGTGTCCACTATTGTTTCAAATTCTTGATAATTCTGAGGCTGTCCTGCTGATGCACTGGCCTTCTCCAGTCCTGTTTGCCAGTAGTGACACCCCTCGTCAGTCTGGAATCTTGAATGATACAACTCCACAGAGAGTGGGGATGATCGATCTCTGGGGATTCGGGGGCACTGGTCACAGAATAAAACAAATTACCACCTATGGAACTGAAATATGAGTGGCTTAAGCTGGATAATTTAGCTTCCTTCTCAGTCTGATGCCTGCACGACAGGACCCAAGGGCTTCAATTAAACTAATAATGTTGGACAAGGCTTTGTGAATCGCTCATTAATAGTCTGCAGAGGCCACATAACCCACAACAAATTATGCTAATATGTTCAATCTATATGGTTAGAAAGGTGATCTTGAGATCTCGGCTGGCAGTTGAGATTTTTAAAGAACGTCTGCTCCATTTGTCTGAGAAAGTCAGTTTTTACAATAAAATCTGAAGTAAAATAAAGATCACTTTAAAAAGGTGAACCTGAATGAGATTACTTGTGCATGTTCCATCTTCTAACCTGGATTTGCCAATATTAACTGCAAGCGGTTACAACCACACATAAAAGAAGCAACATTTAATGGGAACGAATAGTTTGTTACCTGCAATTTTCATTTACGATCTTTTCTTATTAAACTAGCAGCAACGGATGCTTTATAGAGATTCAGGTGTTTCTCCTATAAGGCCTACTGCCACAATGCCACACTCCATTCACATGCCTCCAGTACTATTTCAAGGTCTTGGAGAACACTTAAACTTCTTCAATTTAGGGACGTATGGAGTGTGTTGATGGGCTGATCATCAAGGGATGTATGATAAATGAAGATTCCTAAAAAAAGGCCCACAATTACAGCTAAGAGGCCAGCCTTTCCCTTATTGCCATGTAATTCTCATTATGTGATGACCACTAAGATAGAATGTCAAGCTGTTTGTATACAAAAGAAGAGTAAGGAAAGAGAAGGAAGTCGCTTCCTTCTTGAATTAAAGTAATAGCAATGGATAATGTATCTGCTTTGTCTGTGGCAGTAACTATACAGTACATCTCTACTGATTACATTCTGCACCCGCACATCATTGATGACTTCTGTCCACGGTTGGAGTTCGTAGGAACTTATCCTCTTCGTTGCCGCTAACAAGACTGCCATAAAGTGGAAGGTTATCAAAGCAGTCAACAGCTTTTTGAAAGTTCAGAAGGTGCCTTCCTTCTGCAGCTGATGGACAATGTCGCACCTCTGTCTTTGCCTGACAGTTTCTCTGATCATGGATAACTCGGTTAGTGTTTAGGGAGGGGGCTTCGACACACTGACAGATTCATATGAGAATGTTTGTAGGTATATTTCTGAAGTTTTAGCGCCTTTATTCTCCCATAGTTCGAAGCATCATGTAGGCCGAAAAGGGTAACCCAAAGCCTTCTGCTGAGGTTCAGATCTCAATTCCATGAATGACAGCAGAAGGAAATCCCTTGGTGCCAAATTGTTTAAATCAGCTAACATTCTAAAGACGTTGTTAGAGACCACTTTCCCAGCTGCAATCTAACGGTAATATCCTAGCACACATCAGATGATGAGGTTTTTCACGACATCCAGGTTATTGGTCTGACTGCCTGTTGACAATCAGGGCCGGACTGAGAACAAAAACCGGTCCTGGCAAAGTGCTCGGCCAGCCCCCCCCACCCCGGGGGGGATTGGGAGTGTGACCGCGCTCTTTGCCAGGGCCGGTTTTCGGCCAATTTTATTACAGGGCGATTTTTGCAGCAACGCTGCAAAAACGGCCCTGTAACAAAAACGGTCCCCAGGGGCCCAAAACTGGCCCCCACACTTGCGGCGCACCAGGGGATTGCCCGGTGCCCGCAACAGCCAGTCCGGGACTGATGACAATACCGGCAGTCAGAGCGCAGAAATCGGGGAAAAGACTGCTGACTCAGACAGAAACTAAGATCCTGTCTGGCAGCAGTCAGAATCCTATCCCTACAATAGAGGTGGTGCATGCTCAGCCACGGCCGTAGAGATTAGGATGTCCCTTTCTGACTGCCTTTTCATGGCTAAGTGGCCTGGGGGCACATGTAGTGAATCCCCCCCCCCCCACGCATCCATGCACCGTGTGCCAGGCACTACATGGTGCCTGGCACACAGTGCATGGAGGTGCACAAAGTGCTCTTTACCACTGTGGCTTGTGCTGTGGCCCTTTGTGATCGTTTGCCAAAACGTAGGTGATAGTTATATCTATTTTATTAAGTAATTTAATCCGAATGTCAGGATGTTAAGCTTGAAAGTCATGTACCTCAAAGGTTCGAATAACATGCTTCAAAACAATATCCTGACTACGCTCAATCACACATTACAAAGAACACATAGAAATTGGCTTTCTTTGAAACAGTCTTGCAATGGCTTTCTCAAAATTCTTAACTGTTGACAAATAAGTCAAACAGATGTTTCAACATTGTTTTCCTTACCTAAAAGCAGCCTAAAAGTAAACATTAGTGTATGATTTTCAGACATCAAAGCTCGGGACCATACAGCAATAGTTGCCTCTTTCCGTTTCTGAACTACGCTTTCTGAAAATCAGGCAATAACTCTGAGAAGTTCTGATCAAAACGTTTTCTGTTTAAGCAGTGCCAATGCATAAAAACAGGAATATTCTTCGTGATTGTACAAAGTTGTTCTCATACTATTTGCCCAAGTCTTCTCCTTCTCTCAAAGTTAGGAGACCAAGAACGAGAAATGGCGATCCTTGCTCAATCAGATTTGTAATGCCTCCTTGTCGATATGGAATTCTAGGTGTTGACCTGACCTTAAAGGCAAAACCTTACACTGCCAAAGTGTGAGCTCCAGAATATTAATCGGATGGGTGAGTACCCATTATCAAATAGTTAATGATTCACTTCAACATGGAAGAGAGACCAACAGCTGAAGAAGCTTTCAGTTGCGACCATCTCCTTCCGAGATATCATGAAGCACATAATAGTTTAGTCTTGCAAAAGGTATCTCCTGCATGCAAGATGCATCGAGACCTAGAAGAAAAGGTAATCAGATAGCAGACATTACACTTTGTTTCATCTTGCGTCCCTCAGTTTCCAGAAATTTCGGACCACAGTTGGACTGCGAATGCTCAGAGAAATGGGACGAAAGGTGGGTAGGGAGTACAGAATCTGCAGAAAGAAAAATATATCCATCAGAATCAGTGTTACCGAAAGTAAGTACTTGAGCGTAAGCCAATGTTAATCAGAGTACAACACAAATCAGAAGGGGCCGCTCCTCAGCCGTACGGGCGATGTTACGGAAGTTGGCAAGTGTGGAGAGCCCTGTGGCACTCTAGTCTACAACATGTATATGCTCCTCATAGAGCCTTGCATACCATTCTGGCCTCAATTGAGGGCCAAAGGAAAATTCTTAGCTGGTGGTGAAAGTTTCTCCTTACCTGAGACAAAGATGAGAGGAGGAGATGCATTTTTTTACCAGAGGATTTGCAAGAATCATTGTAGATATCCTGTAAGACACCCCCACAAAAGACGTCTTGTGGCAGCCTACCCACATTCCAAGGTACAAAAATGCCTTCAGGGGTTTAGTTAGCTACCACATAGTACTCTTTCATACAAGTGAGCGTTACGCAAGATGATATCTATTTTGTAAACACAATGTCTTTTGAAAAGCACAATCGGCTAGAATCAGCTCCCTGTCCATGCGGTACTCTTAAGCTGTAACATAACGGCTAAGGGCATTCTTCCTCCTAGAATAGATGAGGTGACCGAAACGAACCCAACAGTAACACACACTGGTTTAGATGAAACTCTGTCACAAAATGATGGCTTCACTCTCCTGTTGGGGAAAATAGTAAAACCCAAAGCAGCTGATAGCAGCTGAAATTCACTGACCCTTCTGCCTGGAGTTATCACTAAGAAGACCATAAACATTTCTATACTTCACATAACGTTGAATCCCACTGAGCATAGATCAATGGAACTGGTGGATATTTGTTCAATATGGCGCTCGTAAATAGAGGTGCCCTGGATATCGCAGAAAACAGAAAACTTCAATTTGAACATAAAAATAGACAAAGCTTCAACATAACCTTGCAGTGAACATTTAGTAATCCTCTTCGTCCAGAAGCAAATCAAAGTCTAACAAATTTGATAATGGCAAACACAGTGAGTCCGAATGATGCTGATCACACCAGTGAAAAAGCTTAAGCGTCAACACACATGTAAGTGCACAGTACTCAAGAGATCTACACTCCTCACCTCATCAGAGAGGTCACGACCTTGAACTTCCAGCCTCTCCGTAAAAGCAGGTATGACACTAGGGAAAATGCAGAATTAGCAGTGTTTGCTTGTCTATTATGTCTGCTCATCTGTCTACTATATTTTAAACACCTTTTGGAAGAAAAGGATGAAATCATTTTAGATGTAAGGTAGGTTCTTCAACAAAAAAAGCAATGAACTAAAAGAAGCCAACTTGCAGAAAAAGCTTGCAATGTGGAAAGTGACTGGTTTAAGAAAAGGCAAGTATACTCTCTAGTCGAGCAGAACATACAACTTAGGAACTGGGCTGATAAATGGGCATTGTAGGTGCTGAAGGCCTCGTGGCTTTAAAATATGTAACTTTTAAGGCACTACCAAATTCTTTTTTTTTTAAATCATAAAACGTTCAACATTTTTTTAAAGGGCTGCCAGATTCTTCAAACCTTGCTGGATTGTCCTAATGGTCTTAACCATTTAGACTAGTGGTGGAGATACCCTGATGTAGAAGAAGGTTTAGAGAAGCAGGGAGCAAGAAGCACACCTGACTTTGAAGTCTCACCTCCAGGAAACATCGACCACTGCGTCATGTGTGTGCTAAGATTTGCTTCAGATGAAAAAGACAAACGCCTACAATCAACGTGTCTGTGCATGCACACCCATGTGAAAGGTCCTACCAACTTGCACAGAACCGGCCTGCCTATTCAGTGTTTGAGATGTTTCACCTCAGAGGACCGGAATTTATGCCTGTATTCTGTGTGAGCAGTCTCACTACAAATATATTTATTTCAATTTTTTTGATTTAGTGCAAGCATCTCTCCCGAAGGAGTATCTAAGCGCTGTCCTGTTCAGGCGAGTTAAGACATCCTAAACCATCACATTTTTAACATCTTCTTGAAGTTTATAAAATCTGGCAGGTACGAAGATGAAGAGAGTGTTTATTCCAGTGGTATGGGGCTGTATAAGAAAAGATCTGCCCCAGATTTTGAAGTGCGCATGCGTGGGGTGTGCAAGAGATCTTTGTTTGAGGACCTCAGCTGTCTGGAGGGCAGGTAGGAACTAAGTCATGAGTACAGATAGATGGGACGGGCCTTGTAAAGTGCCTTATACCTCAGACAGCGGTGTTTAAAAACTGCCTGATTTTTGATGGGCAACCATTGCAGTTTCCTTGAAATTGGTGCAGAGGACGACCATGCTGGTAAATTGCAGATCAGCTGTGCAGATGTGCTCTGTAATATCTGCAGCTTGGTCAGCAGGATGTAATTTGCTGCTACAAGTGTTATGTTCCCATAGTCCAGGCGAGCCTGGACAAGGGCCATGAAAAACTTTTTTAGGAGCCTCTTTGTGGCAAAACAGGTGCAACATGTGGTATTGACTTGATCTTTCATGGGCAGTGATTGATCTATTTTCATGCCAAGATTTTTCCCCACCTGCTTCGGTTCAAGGGCTAGACCACGTTCCGGGGGCCACCAGCCGCAACTCATATCTTGCTGGCTTTTCCGAATAATATGATCTCAATCTCCCCAGTGTCTAGTTGGAGACAGTTGTTATTCATTCAGACTACAAACCCACAGATTTAGCTTTCACTTTATCTGGGACAGGGCCAACGGAGATGAGAATTTGAGTGTCATCT
The DNA here is from genome assembly GCF_964263255.1 of Lissotriton vulgaris. Classification (NCBI taxonomy): domain Eukaryota; kingdom Metazoa; phylum Chordata; class Amphibia; order Caudata; family Salamandridae; genus Lissotriton; species Lissotriton vulgaris. Next base: position 837,838,252 of record NC_141687.1, read on the forward strand.
GCAGATCGCATGATCTCCACACAACACAATCACACAATTTATGCTAGCAGCGCTACATAGATATTAAACAGTGTTAGGCTCAGGCATGATCCCTGGGGAAACCCCTTGTTAGTACACATCATTCATGACTTGAAGGGGCTAAGACAGATATTTTGTGTGCAGTTGTTAGCCAGTGTAGCTCTCTGCCATGGAGACCTGCCTCATGTAATCTGCGAATTAGAATGGAATGGGATACCGTGTCAAAGGCAGAATAGACAGAAGGAATGAGCACCTACATTTTGTTGGTATGAGGTTCCCCTCAGCATAGGCATGGGCATAATGCAAGGATTCAAACCTCTGCAGGCACCTATGCTCATTCTCACTCATCCTCCGCCATCACAAGAGCAGAACAGGAGGTCCTTAGTTTTCATTCATCACAAGGAAGAAGCCTTCCACAACACATCAGAGCCTCCTCCTCACTTCTTGGGTTCCACAAGAAGCTGACGACCTGGCTCTTCGGATTACTGAGAGGACACTCGCCTACACACCTGATCAAGCGCCTGGATACCCTCGAGGGTGATTAGTGCGCTATACAAATAGACTTAACATAACATATTCTAGCAATAACATGTGCATTGCATGAGCGAGTGTTCCACGCACGTCTACAGGCACAATAGAGGGCATCTTGCATCTGTCTGAAAGCAAATGGCTCGCCCTCCACTCTGAGAACAACATTTAATGCACCCATTCTTTCAGGGAACAGTTGTACTCCAAAGCTAACACTATGTGACCAGCACCCTCTGTGTGATATGTTCCACTCAGAAGCACGAGAACAGACCCCTGCAGCCTAGATTAAATATCTAATCTAAAAAATCAAAGGCTAGTGTCTGCATCACGCACATGTGCACTACTGCCTAACAGCGAAAGAATCCAGACCTGCTATCTTTGCTAGCAGGATCCACACATACTGACCTCCTCGCTCGGCATAAATTAGATATAGTCTCACCGGGTATTATAAATACCCGGTGCCTGTTCTTAAATTATCAAACATATTTGGGAATCCTCATTTTAGGATTATAGGTGAGGGAAGACTTAGGCTTCCCATTGATCCATGTGACACCAATGATGGACATGCTCTGCTGATTCTAGAACATTCACATTTTTACAGGCGGGCACTGCCCGCCCAGTGATATCAAGTCAGCCACCATCTTCCTCCACTCGCCAGTTGATAGTAGCTCAATATTGGAAAGACCCAGCACATCAGGTAATATTCACCCAATCACATAATGACCACGCTCCTCAGATAATAAAACTTTACTCACTAGTAACAGTTGTTCTCCAGCGTTGGTACCCTCATATTTAAAATAATATTTTTCCTCTCTATTGACAAGGGCCACAGAACACATTTTTTAAGATTTCAGAAGTTTGCAGATCTCTTTGAAACTGTTGATGAAAAGTTACCACTTTCAGTATGAGCTCTTGATCCATCTGGTAAAAACACACCCCTCTATTTTAGTAACAGAATTGGATAAACCGCACAAAACACCACCTAGAAAGTGTCAGTTTAGACACTGATTGACTAATGAGCTCGGCTTTGTCAGCCATGAGGCAGTAGCTTGAGATTCGGACTATATCCAAAAAGACGTAGACAACTCACTAAATTTCAAGGCGTAGACTAAGTCTACTGATAGAGAAAATGGACTCGAAAGGAAAATCGGGAAGATTAACAGATTGATTTAAATTTAAAAAAATCAGGCCTCACCATAGGTAGGAAACCAATGGACATCTGGAAAACTGGATGTAGCTCACGGATACATCTTTCACTAAAGATATATCTTGAAACAATGATGACTAGCAAAACTCTCTACCACGAAAGATTCTTTAAGGTTTAGCCCAGTGCAAAACATTAATACAACTAAATTCCACTGTGCACGAAATAAGGATTAGAATTAGCACAGAATGTCTAGAAAATCAGGAGGTGAGTTCAAATATGTACTTTGCAGAATATTCGAAATCAGACTGCCAAGTTAAATGATCTCAGGTTGTAAAAATGTACCTTTACCTGCATCTTAAGACAAGAATTGCCTTAATAGTTAATAGATTACTTAAATCGACAAAATAACTAAAGAAGTCCCTTCCCCAAACTAGTTTACAGTTGGGCATTTCCCTGAATGACTTCAGATATCTGAATGTGAAGTTGTGAAACTTTCAGCAGTGCCAGGAAAATGTGTTTCCCAAACACCCATGACAAAATGGAGAATGTTTTTATGATGATCTTCTGGCAATGCTCCACTGACAGATCCAGTTTTTTGCTTCACACTTTTTCAGAAGTGCTTTCCTATCGATGGGCTGAGGCCCACTGGTAGCAAAGCAGACACAAATGAAATCTGGTACCCTCTGCTTCCTTATTGGCTCACTCCAGGCATTTTTTTATGCTGGTGGGCTGCACTAGGAATGTTTTATCCTCAACCGCTGACTGAAAACATGACTGTCTCTAGGTTCAACCCTATTCATGAGGAACTAAGACTCGTTCAGTACTCAACGTTATTACCAAATGAATGCATCTTACACCTCTTTTATTTGAGAAGATACAGTTATTTGGGGAAAAGTTTGGATCAGTGGGACAGAAATATAAATAGTTTGAATAAAAAAACCTGAGAAAGAAAGTTTTTTCCAGCTATCAGGCAGAAAGAATGGCTCAAAATATTTGGAGAGGCAAATAAGGCACCATTCCTGTTTCGAAATTATCCCACAACATGTGAAAAATCTGAATAGAGATGCTTTGGTTGAATCATACAATTCTGGAAGTCTCTTGTCTCACCAGGACTCAGAATATTTAAACACACAGAGAGCCCTACGAAAAACTTTAAAAATGTGTTCTGAGATCCTCCAGGCAGTAAGGGATATTTTAAATTAATGAAAATAATCCAATGCATGAGAATGTTTCCTCTCTTTTTTTGGTGCCCTCATACTAGTTTGTTTACAAGATGATTACATACCAAGCTGTCCCTTCTTCTTGAATGTAGTCAAGCATCCCCATCTCTGCCCTTTACCCCTTGCAAGACAAAGCAAATATGGGAGCCAGGTTCAAAAAACATGTGATCTTTAGCGAGATGTCCAGCTTCATAAATAGATTTATAAAATATCCAGATATCCATGATGTGCGGAGTTGGAAATATTTAATGAACGGACTGTCCCAAGTGCCCTCTCGGCCTCACGTTCTGGAGGAGGCACTGATGCTGAACACCATTTTCTGAATTTTCTCCTCGTTCTTCAGGATGTTGGCTTTGACCGCACAGATCTTGTCCTGCTGCTCTTTGATCAGGTGCTCTAGATCAGTCAGTTCTATGCGCAGGGGCTCCACAGCGCTGTCTGTGATGCTGCAGATGAAAAGTCATCAGTTCATCAGGTGACAAAGACAAACACCACTGACCTTTTCAAATCCTACAACATGCTTTACTGCAATCTTGAAGACAGATCACTACAATGCAGAGCATATTACCTATAGACCCTTCAAAGAAGAAGATGCTGAAATCTTCTGGATGCCAACTTTGTTCTACGTCCTTAAGGGGTGCCGAATCTCTGGTGTACCACTACTGACTTCATGTCTTTTGTTATACTACCCAAGTGACCGCACTGTTCCAATATGAATACCCACACTATGTACCTGGGTAGATGTAAAAACGGATGAAGAAAGCTAGGGAGCATTGCTCTGTTAGGACAAGAACACTCACTCACCCAAAGGTGACATGCTTCATCATAGAGCTCCCTCATCACACCCAGACCGCAAGCAACCCAGTGTGGGCTACAACTCCCCCGAGGGTGAGGAACAGAGGTGTTTTAGAAAAAGATGACCACTACTAGTGTTAGGGAGCGAGGGGCAGAGTGCAAGTGTAGGTGAAAAAAAATTATGAATAAAACAATTTCCTGGAGGGCAAAGATAATCTTGTATTCTGGTGTCCCCCTTGGATAGGATTTAAAAGCTAATTGAATAAGGATGATAGATATTACCCTATGTTATATGGTCAACATGTTTCTGCTACACAGGACTTAAAAAGTTCAAGGCATTCCTCAGCACCAAAATATATTTGTCACTCTGCCAATGTGAAAAATATAATATAATCGCTATACACTCAACTCGATGGCTATTCTCGTGGCCCATCACCGTAGTAGGGTCCACTAGATGCTGGAAAATAAACAGAAGCAGTTACTCATGTGAAACATTCAAATCAAGTAGCACCAGTGTCCATCACCAACACTCCTAACCTTGTGTAAGCAAAACCTATAATCCCAGTGAGCATTGGGAAATACTTACCCTGATAATGTAAGGAAGGATCAGCGCAACCGTCATCGGTACCCTCTCAAAGTGCAGAGCTAAGTGTGTACATACAGAACAAAATTTCAAACGGTTTGATGACTCAATCCTAAAAATATATCAACTACAAAGACCCTGTGTTTTGAATGCACTGTATCATTTTCATAATGTAATAGATAACTCCTTATTAGTTTGGATATCATTATTCATGTCGAGCATTTCATCCAAAAACCAAAATCGGTGAAATGTCCCTGTAGGAACGTATCTTAGGCTCCTAAGTGCAGCGTTCATTAATGCTGTTACCACCTATGACACCTATCCAAAACACAGGGTGTTTGTAGTCGATATATTTTTAGGAATAACAAGTCTTCAAACCGTTTTTAATTTTGTTCTGTATGTACACACTTAGCTCTGCACTTTGAGAGTGGACCAATGACTGTTGAGCTGATTCTTCCTTACATTATCAGGGTAAGGATTTCCCAATGCTCACTGGGATTATAAGTTTTCCTTACACAAGTTTTGGAGTGTTGGTGATGGACACTGGTGCTACTTGATTTGAATGTTTCACATGAGTAACTGCTTCTATTTATTTTCCAGCATCTAGTGGACCCTACTACGGCGACGGGCCACAAGAATAGCCATCTAGTATGGCTATTATATTATTTTTCTCACATTAGCAGAGTGACATATATATTATGGCCCTAAGGAATGCCTTGAACTTTTCAAGTCCCGCTTAGCAGATACATGTTGACCATATAACATAGGGTAATATCCATAATCCCTATTCAGCTTTTTAATCCTATCCAAAAGAGGCACCAGAATAAAAGATTATCTTTGCCCACCAAGAGATAGATTAATTCACATATTTTTTTCATCTACACTTGCACTCTGCCCCTCGCTCCCTAACATCAATAGTGCTCATCTTTTTCTAAAATACCTCTGCTCCTCCCTCTGGGGAGAGTTCTAGCCCACACTTGGTTCCTTGTGGTCCTGGTGTGAAGCAGGAACCCTATGATGAAGCATGTCACAATTGGGTGAGTGAGGGTTCTTGTCCTAACAGAGTAGGACTCCCTATCTTTCTTTTTCCTTTTTTTTACATTTACTACGTACATAGTGCATGTATTTATTGTGTTGCCTAGTCTCATGCATGGGTTTCTCATTATGAATTTTACTTCCTGAAACCTCCTTCTCCCATAATTCCCATCTATTTCTTACTATGCTCTATCTCAGCCCTCGTCACAGTTAATTTAGCTATGTGCACACTTGGTACGTCTCCTCTACAAACCTCCACAGTAGGCACTGCTTCTCCACTAACCTCAACATTAGCCACAACTCCTTCAAGTATCTCCTAATAAGCCACAGCTCATCCACTAACCTTCACAGCAGCCATATATCTTCTAGGAATGTTCACATGAAGCACCACTAGTATACTAAACTCCATAGCAGTCACACATCTTCCAAGAGCTTCCACATGAGGCAGTCATTTCCAACTATAGCCTTAGGTCTACTGCTTCCTGGTTTCCAGTTCTCTTATACACATTCCTTATTTCAGTTATTACTGCAACCTTTCTCTAGTTTTAGATTTTTTAATCTCTACAAATCTCAAGGGACTTCTTCCCCTATACTCCAATTGCTTTTAAATCCATTCTACTCTAGCGCTCAGTCTTCCCTCTGTTCAACTACAGCTTCCTATCCTCTTACCTTTCTCTTTATTTCTGACCATTCTTTGCTCCTTATCTCTGCAGTTCTCATGCTTTTAATCTACGGTATGCTGCCCTCCCATCTCTAGCTCCCTATCTCCTACCTCTGGCCTTCTCCTTACCTGTACTCTTCTCTAGCTCCTGACATCCCCAACATCTCGAGATCCTATCGACTAATATCTGCCCATCGGTCGATCCCACTTTCCTTAGCCTTGTATCTCTTTAACACTCTGCAGTCTTTCAACCCCTTGCCTCTGTCCATATCTTACTTCTGCTCTCAAATTTTTCTGGCTCCTGGGTAATGTACTTTTCTGTACTTCTTACTGCTATTAACTGTAAATCCACATGCCCCGCCAGGTTTCTAGCCTGTCTTACCTCTGTTCCCTGAGCAGAGCTTCGCCATGCAACTTGTTCTCATTGCGCCATGTCTGCAGCTCGTTTTGCATGGCGTCCATATCCTCCTGGATGTAGTCCATGATTTTCCCCAGTGGGAGTGCACTGCGGCACAAAGTTTGGATGGAGGTTCGTAATTTCTCAATTTCCTTTGCCACCAGATCTTTCTCTTTCTTCCTTCCAGTTTCCGAGAGGTGCAGCTTATCATGGCAAGAGAAAAGAAAAAGAGAGATAATTAGGAATGCTGGGAGGAAGAGTATTGGTCAATTACTAGTTATGACATGAAACAAAAGCGACAGATTTGTAACCCTTCACAAGTGACCTCATGGCTGCTCAGCTGACACATGGTCAATTGGTTACCATGTCTACGCGGTCAGTTCAAGTCTAAACCAGGTTGGCTACTTAGCAAAACTATTTGTTACATGTTTTTCTGAAGAAAATGAGTGAGTAATAAGAGTAATGAAAGTGTTTCCTTCATTAAGCACTATCAGAGTTCTCTACATTTGGGCTGACACTGGGAAACTTCGATATCTCTTCTCTACCCATGTACCTAATCTCGGCTCCTTGTATCAGACCCGTGCTTAAAGTCAGAAAGAAACCAGTATCAGATCCTGGCTCTCACTCAACATCTCTGTGATCAACATGGCTAAAAGCATGGTGCCTGGAAACATAAGCATCTCCGAATAACATGTAAAAATAGCATCAGGATTCACCATCGGTGGGGTGCTTTCTCCAGCACAACTCCAAAGCAGAGCTTCTTGCAGAGCATTCCTCGCCCCATCATTGGAGTTACGAATAGTACATCCTCTATGATTATTTAAAGACCTCGAGCCCGTCAGTCACTGGCTTTCCAGATGGCCACTTACATTAGATTTTACACATCCTCAAAGTCTATAAGCTGCTGCCCATTTCCCCAGTGCAGACTGATTAATTGTTATGTTATGTTATGTTATGTTAAATGGGACTTTTATAGCGCAACGGCTACTCCAAAGGAGTGTCCCGGCGCTTTTGTGCTCCAGACCAAAGAAAGAGCTGGAAAACATAACAGTAAAAAGAGCAGGGGCCTAAAAGAGGGGGCAGATTATCCAGTGAACAGCCAGGTTTTTAAGTCTTTTCTGAAGGCAAGCAGGTTAGCGGTGTTTCGCAAGGACACCGGTAAGGAATTCCATAGCTGCGGAGCAAGAAAGCTAAAGGACCGGCCGCCTAGCCGAGCCCTTTTGATGCGTGGCACCCGAGCCAAAGCCAAAGCTTCTGACCTGAGGGATCGTACAGGTCGATAGAAGTCCAGCCTCCTCTGAAGATATTTGGCACCATTGCCATGCAAGGCCTTATGGGCGAGAGTCATGGCCTTGAAAAGTATCCTCTTCCAATTGCCATAATCATACCTTGAAACCTAGGCCATAATGTAATGTTCTCCGCGGCCTCACCAGAACAGCTTTGATACTGGAGCCACGTTTTGGCTATTAGGAGAACTGGATTTCTGCCTAAAAAGAACCTTCAATTCAATATAGAACACCGCTTAATCATCCCTGGTTGCTCTGCCATCAGGGGATCTGCCAGACACTGTTAGAATTTGCAAGAATTCTGTATTATCTTCAATGGAAATACAGCAACGCTTTCTCCAGCAATTTTACTTGAGAGGAGTCTTGCGCCTGGCCGTGGATTTTTTTCACTAATCCTCTGATCTCATTAGGATCAAAGCTAAAATGAACTAGCCATGCAAGACCTGGATCTCTGAACATGAGTGTGCATTTAGCGTCAACAGTGGTTCTAGCTGCCTGAAGCAGGTGGTAGCTTAGGATGAAGAAACCAGGAATGGATATTAATGTGCTTACAGTTGATTATCCCATCCGTAATTACCTGTTTCTGGAGAATATTCTGTAAATGGCAGCCAACCTCTGCTCCAGACCGGTCTGAAGTATTGTTTATTTCTGTTGTTACCCATTCTGGGTGTAGTTCCTGGTTTTGCAGAGAGACCACTGTAGCTAAATTTCACTCATGGTAGTAGAAGAGTGGCTGTAACCTAAGTCTTTAATGTATCTGTTGGGATGTTTCTTTTATTACCTATCTGGAGTATTGATACATGGGGTGCTGCTTGGGAGGTGAAGCTCCCAGTTTGTTTTTTTATTTCATGGAAGAAATAACAAGTATTAGAGCGCCTAGTCCTCTCGGTGTCAAACATGAGTAGATGATCTGCACTATATGTATTCACTACATTTTGGTAGTTTTGGTTTCCTCTTATGAATGCAGGACTAGAAGTCTCAAGATGCACAGAAAAAAGTGGGCTGGGTGCCGAAACATCCCTCCGCCCCGTTCATTGCAAGTAGGACAGATCTGAAGAGAAATAAAATGGTCACTTACCTGTAACTACTGTTATTCAGCAATAAAATCGTTCATAGACTTACATGCTTGAATTATTTCCAATCGCCAAGCTGAGAATCCTTTGTAGTTAATGCTTACATAGCAGGGTAAAAATACACTTGATTAACATTGAAACAGCCATACACTACTTCTACACATTTTTATGAGGCTAAAACTCAGGTCAATAAGGTGGAGCGAGAAAGAGTTCAACTGTGCTCCAAGACTTCGCTGTTCAGATTTTCTACCACACATCAAAAGTGAAGGAAAGGTCTTGATAGTTGCAGCCAGAAATCTTTCACCTGAGTATTCGAGCCAGGAAGCCCTCTTCAACATGTTGAAGACACCTTCAAATGCATTTTTTAAAGCCTGGAGTTACTGTGGCAAAGGGTTTGCACAGGTGACCCAAACGCTTTCTGCATTTACTGCCTTCACCATGAGCATAATCCTAAAACAGGTGATACCTGCCTTACATTTTAACAAAGACAGTACAGGACCAGGGAAGACATCTAGCTCTATCATTTTGGAAGTATGTAACTGTTGTGTTCTGAACTTGCTAAAGTCACATTCAATTGGCAAAGCAGGATACAGGTTACGACACACCGTAGGACAGGCTTCACAGGGGCTTCTGTGACTACAGCTTTGAGACTGGTGGAAAGCAGAGGGAGAATGAGCATAGTTTGCTAAGCAGGGAAAATGTTACTCTCTAAAAACGTGGCAGAACTATACTGAAAGGGACAAATCTGGATCACCATAATAACCCAGGATCTTCATTTCAGCAGAGAGAGGAAGTCAGTGAACGAGCAGGTTTGGCATAGGATGCGAGGTTAACAAGAAGCATCCCCAAAAACATAAATGTTATTACTGCTGAGTTGTAGGAAACTATTATGCATTCAGGTCTCTACCTTCACCCCAAACTTCTCAAAGCTCCTCCACCGGGCTTTTGTCCTGCGGCCACTTAATGTTTATTTAGGTGTCGATGATATAGGATTGAATGCTTACCTGATTTACCCAGAAGATATTAAAAAGGGGTTGAGGTAAAAATTAAAGAGGGCAGAATATAGGGATGGTGGGCCTTGTGGCTTATGAGATCTGACTCTTAGCAATGGGCCTATGTCTTCATCTCGTTACAGGTTAGAAATCTGGGCATCTAAACTGACCCAAAACTTTCTGTCTTGGTGCCCACCACATTTTTTTAAATTTCAGATTAAGATTTTGAAAGCGATGTGGCATTTCATTTGCACACAACTGTTATGCATGTGCTTGTTAAATTGCACCTAGAGTGTGAAAATGTGATTATCTGTCCGAATTTGAAATAAGTGGTGAAATGATTCTGCAACACTAATATCTCGATTGCTCCAAAGAGATCATATTTCCTCAATTCTTTCTGGTCTCCATTGGCTACCAGTCTGCAAAAGAGTTATTTTCACATCCATTACCCACTAAGCCATGAATGAAAATTCAGCCGATGTGTTGGCTTCTAAATTTCCATGGCTTATCCATCACCAGGCTGTAAGATCTGCCAAAATGGCATTACTTTATATTCTCCAAAACCAGCTAGTGCAACCTAAGAGCAACCAGCTAGGCATTTATGGCGATAAAGGCTTTTCGTGGCCACTGCTAGGATTGGCAACGCTCTTGCTCTTAGGTTGCACTCTGAAAACTGTAACAATAAGGTGAAGAAGGCTTTCAAATCCCTGGCTAATAACTCTTTCATTTCTTTTAACTCAGGAGCTTTACCATCTATAGTTGTGTTCACCTGCTATAGATCCAAGAAGATGTTGTGTAAATTGCACTCAATTATTAAGTTACAGCCTGACATCCAATCCTTATATAGCAAAAACTGAAAACTTTTGGAGGGATACATGCTTAATTCCCCTATATCTAGGTAGCTCTGGCTAACCATCACAGAATCTGCTTTAAGCCACTCAAACGAAGACAGTCTTTGTTGGAAAACAGAGTAGGAAATTAGATTGAGGCAATATTCTGGTGTATGGCCTGTCAAATGAATAGATTGCCGGACCTTGAAAAACATTAAGCAAGTTTTGTCACACAGATCAAGGTAGATCAGACATCATCGGCATGATAGGGATAGGGCACATGCAGTCATTCAACGTAGAGATCACATCAAACTCCTAACCCTGCAGTCAGTACCGCCAAAGCAATGCATCCGACAGAATATCTGTTTGCGGCACCAAGTTAAACATGTGCTCCGTCTTCACAATTGGGTACAAATCTCCCTCTTTTCCAAAACTAAGGCAGAAACAACTGAACAAGGCTCACAGTCCTAATATCGGTAAATCAGGAATGAAACACATCCCAACACTTCTTTAAAGGCTCCAAAGGCAATCCACTCTACCGACTTCAGGATACTGCACGAGCCATACGTCTTTAGCCAAATGATAAACCTTACATCTGTAGCACTCGATGGCCTCACTGAAGTTTTAGTGCTAGTTAAAGCAGGCTTGTGGAGGGTACCTCTCTCTTCGAGCTCTCCCTTGGCATCAGGGAGATCAGGACACTCCCAGCCTTGTGGAATGCACCCAGTGTCCAGTGTTTCAGACTGCACAAGAGTGAGTTTACCTTTCTCTTACACACAGTGTAAGCTTTAGTTCTGGTGCTTTATACTGTGTTATCATGCTCTCCAATCACTTCCGGGTGTGATACCCCTCAGAAAGGCCCACCTGCCTTGAAGCGAGTATGGCAGATTGAAATAAAGAGGATGAATGTCACTAGCCAATTATTCAGGCATAAGACAAGCAGAAGTCCCGGTGGTTTATGTGCATGGATTTTCCGAAGTCCTTAACTAAAGATTTGCACCCTGTAAACTAATGCAGAATGCCCGAGAAAAATCAGCTTGCTTTCTACCAACCATTTTCACGGTTTACTAGTGATCCAGGGAAGTGAAAACAACTCTCTATTGTTCCTGATCCTCTCGAGGTCGCCTCCTCTCTAAGCAAACGTTCACAAAGTCAGGAGTTGTTCTAAGGAAAGGAAATACAAAATATCTTGGTACGGGAAGGACTGGGGCCCACCAACAGACACTGTGTCCCAGAAAGAAGACATCTGGTGCTGGCTGCTGGGACACGACAGGGTCAGACGCTAAGAAAACAAATTCAGGAAGTATCGCATGCGGCTCAAAGACACAGTGCCCTTTATGCAGAGCTTGACAAAAATCCTAACACAGCAGCTCGTCAAACCAGCGCAGCCCTCAATACATCAGCAAGCACGGCATCTCTGTCCCAGCGCATGACACTGTATATTATTGCAAGGCGCTTTCTTCTGTCAGTCCCAGCCTTCTCTGGGTGCAGCGCAGATCTGCAGCATTCCTACACAGCTCCAGGGGGTAACTCGAGCTCAGCCTAAAACACAACTCTTTATTGGTGCTTCACAGAGCGATCCCAGAGAGTAGTTTAAAGCACAGCTTTAAAGCACTGCTCCAAAGAGTAGCTTCAAAGCACTTCTCTAGAGAGTAGCGCCAATGCACAGCTCCAGGAGTAGCTTCAAACCCATCTCCACAGAGTAGATTCAAAGCACTTCTCCAGAGAGTAGCTTCAAAGCACCGCTCCAGTGAGTAGCTTCAAAGCACAGCTCCAGGAAGTACCTTCAAAGCACAGCTCCAGGGAGTAGCTTCAAAGCACTTCTCCAGAGAGTAGCTTCAAAGTACTGCTCCAGAGAGTAGCTTTAAAGCACAGCTCCAGAGAGTAACTTCAAAGCGCAGCTCCAGGGAGTAGCTTCAAAGCGCAGCTCCAGGGAGTAGCTTCAAAGCACAGCTCCAGGGAGTAGCTTCAAAGCACAGCTCCACACAGTAGATTCAAAGCTCATTCATCTCCAGAGTAGCTTCAAAGCACGGCTCCAGAGAGGAGCTTCAAAGCACAGCTCCAGAGAGTAGCTTCAAAGCACCGCTCCAGAGAGTAGCTTCAAAGCACCGCTCCAGAGAGTAGCTTCAAAGCACCGCTCCAGAGAGTAGCTTCAAAGCACAGCTCCAGAGTAGATTCAAAATACATCTCCACAGAGTAGATTCAAAGCAAAGTCTAACAGAGTAGTTTGAAAGCACAACTTGAAAGCACTGCTCCAGAGAGTAGCTTCAAAGCACAGCTACAGAGAGTAGTTTCAAAGCACAGCTCAAGAGTAGCTTCAAAGCACCGCTCCAGAGAGTAGCTTCAATTCACTGCTCCAGAGAGTAGCTTCAAAGCACAGCTCCAGAGTAGCTTCAAAGCACAGCTCCAGGAGTAGCTTCAAAGCACTGCTCCAGGAGTAGCTTCAAAGCACTGCTCCAGGAGTAGCTTCAAAGCACTGCTCCAGGAGTAGCTTCAAAGCACTGCTCCAGGAGTAGCTTCAAAGCACTGCTCCAGGAGTAGCTTCAAAGCACAGCTCCAGAGTAGCTTCAAAGCACAGCTCCAGGAGTAGCTTCAAAGCACAGCTCCAGAGAGTAGCTTCAAAGCACAGCTCCAGAGAGTAGCTTCAAAGCACAGCTCCAGAGAGTAGCTTCAAAGCACACCTCCAGAGAGTAGCTTCAAAGCACTGCTCCAGTGAGTAGCCTCAAAGCACAGCTCCAGAGTAGCTTCAAAGCACAGCTCCAGAGAGTACTTTCAAAGCACAGCTCCAGAGAGTAGCTTCAATGCACTGCTCCAGAGAGTAGCTTCAAAGCACAGCTCCAGAGTAGCTTCAAAGCACAGCTCCAGAGAGTAGCTTCAAAGCACAGCTCCAGAGAGTAGCTTCAAAGCACAGCTCCAGAGAGTAGCTTCAAAGCACAGCTCCAGAGAGTAGCTTCAAAGCACAGCTCCAGAGAGTAGTTTGAAAGCACAGCTCCAGAGAGTAGCTTCAAAGCACTGCTCCAGAGAGTAGCTTCAAAGCACAGCTCCAGAGTAGCTTCAAAGCACCGCTCCAGAGAGTAGCTTCAAAGAACAGCTCCAGAGAGTAGCTTCAAAGCACTTCTCCAGAGAGTAGCTTCAAAGCACAGCTCCAGGGAGTAGCTTCAAAGCACCGCTTCAGAGTAGCTTCAAAGCACTTCTCCAGAGAGTAGTTTCAAAGCACCGCTCCACAGTAGCTTCAAAGCACAGCTCCAGAGAGTAGCTTCAAAGCACTGCTCCAGAGAGTAGCTTCAAAGCACTGCTCCAGAGAGTAGCTTCAAAGCACTTCTCCAGAGAGTAGCTCCAAAGCACTTCTCCAGAAAGTAGCTTCAAAGAAAAGCTCCAGGGAGTAGCTTCAAAGCACCGCTCCAGAGTAGTTTCAAAGCACTTCTCCAGAGAGTAGCTTCAAAGCACCGCTCCACAGTAGCTTCAAAGCACAGCTCCAGGAGTAGCTTCAAAGCACTGCTCCACAGTAGCTTCAAAGCTCATCTCCACAGTGTAGATTCAAAGCTCATTCATCTCCAGAGTAGCTTCAAAGCACCGCTCCAGTGAGTAGCTCCAAAGCACAGCTCCAGGAGTAGCTTCAAAGCACTTCTCCAGAGAGTAGCTTCAAAGCACCGCTCCACAGTAGCTTCAAAGCTCATCTCCACAGTGTAGATTCAAAGCTCATTCATCTCCAGAGTAGCTTCAACGCACTGCTCCAGAGAGTAGCTTCAAAGCACTTCTCCAGAGAGTAACTTCAAAGCACAGCTCCAGGGAGTAGCTTCAAAGCTCATCTCCACACAGTAAATTCAAAGCTCATTCATCTACAGAGTAGATTTAAAGCACAGCTCCACAGAGTAAATTCAAAGCAAAGTCTAACAGAGAAGTTTGAAAGCACAACTTCAAAGTACTGCTCCAGAGAGTAGCTTCAAAGCACTGCTCCAGAGAATAGCTTCAAAGCACTTCTCCATAGAGTAGCTTCAAAGCACTTCTCCAGAAAGGAGCTTCAAAGCAAAGCTCCAGGGAGTAGCTTCAAAGCACAGCTCCAGGGAGTAGCTTCAAAGCTCATCTCCACACAGTAAATTCAAAGCTCATTCATCTCCAGAGTAGATTCAAAGCAAAGTCCAACAGAGTAGTTTGGAAGCACAACTTCAAAGCACTGCTCCAGAGAGTAGCTTCAAAGCACCGCTCCAGAGTAGCTGCAAAGCACAGCTCCAGGGAGTAGCTTCAAAGCACCGCTCCAGGGAGTAGCTTCAAAGCACTTCTCCAGAGAGTAGCTTCAAAGCACAGCTCCAGGGAGTAGCTTCAAAGCACAGCTCCAGGGAGTAGCTTTAAAGCACGGCTCCAGAGAGGAGCTTCAAAGCACTGCTCCAGAGTAGCTTCAAAACACAGCTCCAGAGAGTAGCTTCAAAGCACAGCTCCAGAGTAGCTTCAAAGCACTTCCCCAGAGAGTAGCTTCAAAGCACAGCTCTAGAGATGAGCTTCAAAACACAGCTCCAGAGAGTAGCTTCAAAGCACAGCTCCAGAGAGTAGCTTCAAAGCACAGCTCCAGAGAGGAGCTTCAAAGCACAGCTCCAGAGAGGAGCTTCAAAGCACAGCTCCAGAGAGTAGCTTCAAAGTACTGCTCCAGGGAGTAGGTTCAAAGCACGGCTCAAGAGAGTAGCTTCAAAGCATCGCTCCAGAGTAGCTTCAAAGCACTTCTCCAGAGAGTAGCTTCAAAGCACTTCTCCAGAGAGTAGCTTCAAAGCACCGCTCCAGAGTAGCTTCAAAACACAGCTCCAGAGAGTAGTTTCAAAACACAGTTTCAAAGCACTTCTCCAGAGAGTAGCTTCAAAGCACTTCTCCAGAGAGTAGCTCCAAAGCACTTCTCCAGAAAGTAGCTTCAAAGAAAAGCTCCAGGGAGTAGCTTCAAAGCACCGCTCCAGAGTAGTTTCAAAGCACTTCTCCAGAGAGTAGCTTCAAAGCACCGCTCCACAGTAGCTTCAAAGCACAGCTCCAGGAGTAGCTTCAAAGCACTTCTCCAGAGAGTAGCTTCAAAGCACTTCTCCAGAGAGTAGCTTCAAAGCACTGCTCCACAGTAGCTTCAAAGCTCATCTCCACAGTGTAGATTCAAAGCTCATTCATCTCCAGAGTAGCTTCAAAGCACCGCTCCAGTGAGTAGCTCCAAAGCACAGCTCCAGGAGTAGCTTCAAAGCACTTCTCCAGAGAGTAGCTTCAAAGCACCGCTCCACAGTAGCTTCAAAGCTCATCTCCACAGTGTAGATTCAAAGCTCATTCATCTCCAGAGTAGCTTCAACGCACTGCTCCAGAGAGTAGCTTCAAAGCACTTCTCCAGAGAGTAACTTCAAAGCACAGCTCCAGGGAGTAGCTTCAAAGCTCATCTCCACACAGTAAATTCAAAGCTCATTCATCTACAGAGTAGATTTAAAGCACAGCTCCACAGAGTAAATTCAAAGCAAAGTCTAACAGAGAAGTTTGAAAGCACAACTTCAAAGTACTGCTCCAGAGAGTAGCTTCAAAGCACTGCTCCAGAGAATAGCTTCAAAGCACTTCTCCAGAAAGGAGCTTCAAAGCAAAGCTCCAGGGAGTAGCTTCAAAGCACAGCTCCAGGGAGTAGCTTCAAAGCTCATCTCCACACAGTAAATTCAAAGCTCATTCATCTCCAGAGTAGATTCAAAGCAAAGTCCAACAGAGTAGTTTGGAAGCACAACTTCAAAGCACTGCTCCAGAGAGTAGCTTCAAAGCACCGCTCCAGAGTAGCTGCAAAGCACCGCTCCAGAGTAGCTGCAAAGCACAGCTCCAGGGAGTAGCTTCAAAGCACCGCTCCAGGGAGTAGCTTCAAAGCACTTCTCCAGAGAGTAGCTTCAAAGCACAGCTCCAGGGAGTAGCTTCAAAGCACAGCTCCAGGGAGTAGCTTTAAAGCACGGCTCCAGAGAGGAGCTTCAAAGCACTGCTCCAGAGTAGCTTCAAAACACAGCTCCAGAGTAGCTTCAAAACACAGCTCCAGAGAGTAGCTTCAAAGCACAGCTCCAGAGTAGCTTCAAAGCACTTCCCCAGAGAGTAGCTTCAAAGCACAGCTCTAGAGATGAGCTTCAAAACACAGCTCCAGAGAGTAGCTTCAAAGCACAGCTCCAGAGAGTAGCTTCAAAGAACAGCTCCAGAGAGGAGCTTCAAAGCACAGCTCCAGAGAGGAGCTTCAAAGCACAGCTCCAGAGAGTAGCTTCAAAGTACTGCTCCAGGGAGTAGGTTCAAAGCACGGCTCAAGAGAGTAGCTTCAAAGCATCGCTCCAGAGTAGCTTCAAAGCACTTCTCCAGAGAGTAGCTTCAAAGCACTTCTCCAGAGAGTAGCTTCAAAGCACCGCTCCAGAGTAGCTTCAAAACACAGCTCCAGAGAGTAGTTTCAAAACACAGTTTCAAAGCACTTCTCCAGAGAGTAGCTTCAAAGCACAGCTCCAGAGAGTAGCTTCAAAGCACCGCTCCAGAAAGTAGCTTCAAAGCACAGTTCCAGAGAGTAGCTTCAAAGCACAGCTCCAGGGAGTAGCTTCAAAGCACGGCTCCAGGGAGTAGCTTCAAAGTACCGCTTCAGAATAGCTTCATAACACAGCTCCAGAGAGTAGTTTCAAAGCACAGCTCCAGGTAGTAGCTTCAAAGCACAGCTCCAGGGAGTAGCTTCAAAGCACAGCTCCACAGAGGAGGTTCAAGCTCATCTCCAGAGAGTAGCTTCAAAGCACTTCTCCAGAGAGTAGCTTTAAAGCACTTCTCCAGAGAGTAGCTTCAAAGCACTTCTCCAGAGAGTAGCTTCAAAGCACTTCTCCAAAAAGTAGCTTCTAACCACTTCTCCAGAAAGTAGCTTCAAAGCACTTCTCCAGAAAGTAGCTTCAAAGCACCGCTCCAGAGTAGCTTCAAAGCACCGCTCCAGAGTAGCTTCAAAACACAGCTCCAGAGAGTAGCTTCAAAGCACAGCTCCAGGAGTAGCTTCAAAGCACAGCTCCAGGAGTAGCTTCAAAGCACTTCTCCAGAGAGTAGTTTCAAAGCACTTCTCCAGAGAGTAGCTTCAAAGCACAGCTCCAGTGAGTAGCTTCAAAGCACAGTTCAAGAGAGTAGCTTCAAAGCACAGCTCCAGAGTAGCTTCAAAGCACAGCTCCAGGGAGTAGCTTCAAAGCACGGCTCCAGGAAGGAGCTTCAAAGCACGGCTCTAGGGAGTAGCTTCAAAGCACCGCTTCAGAGTAGCTTCAAAGCACAGCTCCAGGGAGTAGCTTTAAAGCACGGCTCCAGAGAGGAGCTTCAAAGCACTGCTCCAGAGTAGCTTCAAAACACAGCTCCAGAGAGTAGCTTCAAAGCACAGCTCCAGAGTAGCTTCAAAGCACATTCATCTACAGAGTAGATTTAAAGCACAGCTCCACAGAGTAAATTCAAAGCAAAGTCTAACAGAGAAGTTTGAAAGCACAACTTCAAAGTACTGCTCCAGAGAGTGGCTTCAAAGCACTGCTCCAGAGAGTAGCTTCAAAGCACTTCTCCATAGAGTAGCTTCAAAGCACTTCTCCAGAAAGGAGCTTCAAAGCAAAGCTCCAGGGAGTAGCTTCAAAGCACAGATCCAGGGAGTAGCTTCAAAGGACAGCTCCAGGGAGTAGCTTTAAAGCACGGCTCCAGAGAGGAGCTTCAAAGCACTGCTCCAGAGTAGCTTCAAAACACAGCTCCAGAGAGTAGCTTCAAAGCACAGCTCCAGAGTAGCTTCAAAGCACTTCCCCAGAGAGTAGCTTCAAAGCACAGCTCCAGAGATGAGCTTCAAAGCACAGCTCCAGAGAGTAGCTTCAAAGCACAGCTCCAGAGAGTAGCTTCAAAGCACAGCTCCAGAGAGGAGCTTCAAAGCACAGCTCCAGAGAGTAGCTTCAAAGTACTGCTCCAGGGAGTAGGTTCAAAGCACGGCTCAAGAGAGTAGCTTCAAAGCATCGCTCCAGAGTAGCTTCAAAGCACTTCTCCAGAGAGTAGCTTCAAAGCACTTCTCCAGAGAGTAGCTTCAAAGCACCGCTCCAGAGTAGCTTCAAAACACAGCTCCAGAGAGTAGTTTCAAAACACAGTTTCAAAGCACTTCTCCAGAGAGTAGCTTCAAAGCACAGCTCCAGAGAGTAGCTTCAAAGCACCGCTCCAGAAAGTAGCTTCAAAGCACAGTTCCAGAGAGTAGCTTCAAAGCACAGCTCCAGGGAGTAGCTTCAAAGCACAGCTCCAGGGAGTAGCTTCAAAGCACGGCTACAGGGAGTAGCTTCAAAGTACCGCTCCAGAATAGCTTCAAAACACAGCTCCAGAGAGTAGTTTCAAAGCACAGCTCCAGGTAGTAGCTTCAAAGCACAGCTCCAGGGAGTAGCTTCAAAGCACAGCTCCACAGAGGAGGTTCAAGCTCATCTCCAGAGAGTAGCTTCAAAGCACTTCTCCAGAGAGTAGCTAAGCACTTCTCCAAAAAGTAGCTTCAAAGAAAAGCTCCAGGGAGTAGCTTCAAAGCACAGCTCCAGAGAGTAGCTTCAAAGCACTGCTCCAGAGAGTAGCTAAGCACTTCTCCAGAAAGTAGCTTCAAAGAAAAGCTCCAGGGAGTAGCTTCAAAGCACAGCTCCAGAGAGTAGCTTCAAAGCACTGCTCCAGAGAGTAGCTTCAAAGCACTTCTCCAGAGAGTAGCTCCAAAGCACTTCTCCAGAAAGTAGCTTCAAAGAAAAGCTCCAGGGAGTAGCTTCAAAGCACCGCTCCAGAGTAGTTTCAAAGCACTTCTCCAGAGAGTAGCTTCAAAGCACCGCTCCACAGTAGCTTCAAAGCACAGCTCCAGGAGTAGCTTCAAAGCACTTCTCCAGAGAGTAGCTTCAAAGCACTTATCCAGAGAGTAGCTTCAAAGCACTGCTCCACAGTAGCTTCAAAGCTCATCTCCACAGTGTAGATTCAAAGCTCATTCGTCTCCAGAGTAGCTTCAAAGCACCGCTCCAGTGAGTAGCTCCAAAGCACAGCTCCAGGAGTAGCTTCAAAGCACTTCTCCAGAGAGTAGCTTCAAAGCACCGCTCCACAGTAGCTTCAAAGCTCATCTCCACAGTGTAGATTCAAAGCTCATTCATCTCCAGAGTAGCTTCAACGCACTGCTCCAGAGAGTAGCTTCAAAGCACTTCTCCAGAGAGTAACTTCAAAGCACAGCTCCAGGGAGTAGCTTCAAAGCTCATCTCCACACAGTAAATTCAAAGCTCATTCATCTACAGAGTAGATTTAAAGTACAGCTCCACAGAGTAAATTCAAAGCAAAGTCCAACAGAGAAGTTTGAAAGCACAACTTCAAAGTACTGCTCCAGAGAGTAGCTTCAAAGCACTGCTCCAGAGAATAGCTTCAAAGCACTTCTCCATAGAGTAGCTTCAAAGCACTTCTCCAGAAAGGAGCTTCAAAGCAAAGCTCCAGGGAGTAGCTTCAAAGCACAGCTCCAGGGAGTAGCTTCAAAGCTCATCTCCACACAGTAAATTCAAAGCTCATTCATCTCCAGAGTAGATTCAAAGCAAAGTCCAACAGAGTAGTTTGGAAGCACAACTTCAAAGCACTGCTCCAGAGAGTAGCTTCAAAGCACCGCTCCAGAGTAGCTGCAAAGCACAGCTCCAGGGAGTAGCTTCAAAGCACCGCTCCAGGGAGTAGCTTCAAAGCACTTCTCCAGAGAGTAGCTTCAAAGCACAGCTCCAGGGAGTAGCTTCAAAGCACAGCTCCAGGGAGTAGCTTTAAAGCACGGCTCCAGAGAGGAGCTTCAAAGCACTGCTCCAGAGTAGCTTCAAAACACAGCTCCAGAGAGTAGCTTCAAAGCACAGCTCCAGAGTAGCTTCAAAGCACTTCCCCAGAGAGTAGCTTCAAAGCACAGCTCTAGAGATGAGCTTCAAAACACAGCTCCAGAGAGTAGCTTCAAAGCACAGCTCCAGAGAGTAGCTTCAAAGCACAGCTCCAGAGAGGAGCTTCAAAGCACAGCTCCAGAGAGTAGCTTCAAAGTACTGCTCCAGGGAGTAGGTTCAAAGCATCGCTCCAGAGTAGCTTCAAAGCACTTCTCCAGAGAGTAGCTTCAAAGCACTTCTCCAGAGAGTAGCTTCAAAGCACCGCTCCAGAGTAGCTTCAAAACACAGCTCCAGAGAGTAGTTTCAAAACACAGTTTCAAAGCACTTCTCCAGAGAGTAGCTTCAAAGCACAGCTCCAGAGAGTAGCTTCAAAGCACCGCTCCAGAAAGTAGCTTCAAAGCACAGTTCCAGAGAGTAGCTTCAAAGCACAGCTCCAGGGAGTAGCTTCAAAGCACGGCTCCAGGGAGTAGCTTAAAAGTACCGCTCCAGAATAGCTTCATAACACAGCTCCAGAGAGTAGTTTCAAAGCACAGCTCCAGGTAGTAGCTTCAAAGCACAGCTCCAGGGAGTAGCTTCAAAGCACAGCTCCACAGAGGAGGTTCAAGCTCATCTCCAGAGAGTAGCTTCAAAGCACTTCTCCAGAGAGTAGCTTTAAAGCACTTCTCCAGAGAGTAGCTTCAAAGCACTTCTCCAGAGAGTAGCTTTAAAGCACTTCTCCAGAAAGTAGCTTCTAACCACTTCTCCAGAAAGTAGCTTCAAAGCACTTCTCCAGAAAGTAGCTTCAAAGCACCGCTCCAGAGTAGCTTCAAAGCACCGCTCCAGAGTAGCTTCAAAACACAGCTCCAGAGAGTAGCTTCAAAGCACAGCTCCAGGAGTAGCTTTAAAGCACTTCTCCAGAGAGTAGTTTCAAAGCACTTCTCCAGAGAGTAGCTTCAAAGCACAGCTCCAGTGAGTAGCTTCAAAGCATAGTTCAAGAGAGTAGCTTCAAAGCACAGCTCCAGAGTAGCTTCAAAGCACAGCTCCAGGGAGTAGCTTCAAAGCACGGCTCCAGGAAGGAGCTTCAAAGCACGGCTCCAGGGAGTAGCTTCAAAGCACCGCTTCAGAGTAGCTTCAAAGCACAGCTCCAGGGAGTAGCTTTAAAGCACGGCTCCAGAGAGGAGCTTCAAAGCACTGCTCCAGAGTAGCTTCAAAACACAGCTCCAGAGAGTAGCTTCAAAGCACAGCTCCAGAGTAGCTTCAAAGCACATTCATCTACAGAGTAGATTTAAAGCACAGCTCCACAGAGTAAATTCAAAGCAAAGTCTAACAGAGAAGTTTGAAAGCACAACTTCAAAGTACTGCTCCAGAGAGTGGCTTCAAAGCACTGCTCCAGAGAGTAGCTTCAAAGCACTTCTCCATAGAGTAGCTTCAAAGCACTTCTCCAGAAAGGAGCTTCAAAGCAAAGCTCCAGGGAGTAGCTTCAAAGCACAGATCCAGGGAGTAGCTTCAAAGCACAGCTCCAGGGAGTAGCTTTAAAGCACGGCTCCAGAGAGGAGCTTCAAAGCACTGCTCCAGAGTAGCTTCAAAACACAGCTCCAGAGAGTAGCTTCAAAGCACAGCTCCAGAGTAGCTTCAAAGCACTTCCCCAGAGAGTAGCTTCAAAGCACAGCTCCAGAGATGAGCTTCAAAGCACAGCTCCAGAGAGTAGCTTCAAAGCACAGCTCCAGAGAGTAGCTTCAAAGCACAGCTCCAGAGAGGAGCTTCAAAGCACAGCTCCAGAGAGTAGCTTCAAAGTACTGCTCCAGGGAGTAGGTTCAAAGCACGGCTCAAGAGAGTAGCTTCAAAGCATCGCTCCAGAGTAGCTTCAAAGCACTTCTCCAGAGAGTAGCTTCAAAGCACTTCTCCAGAGAGTAGCTTCAAAGCACCGCTCCAGAGTAGCTTCAAAACACAGCTCCAGAGAGTAGTTTCAAAACACAGTTTCAAAACACTTCTCCAGAGAGTAGCTTCAAAGCACAGCTCCAGAGAGTAGCTTCAAAGCACCGCTCCAGAAAGTAGCTTCAAAGCACAGTTCCAGAGAGTAGCTTCAAAGCACAGCTCCAGGGAGTAGCTTCAAAGCACGGCTACAGGGAGTAGCTTCAAAGTACCGCTCCAGAATAGCTTCAAAACACAGCTCCAGAGAGTAGTTTCAAAGCACAGCTCCAGGTAGTAGCTTCAAAGCACAGCTCCAGGGAGTAGCTTCAAAGCACAGCTCCACAGAGGAGGTTCAAGCTCATCTCCAGAGAGTAGCTTCAAAGCACTTCTCCAGAGAGTAGCTTCAAAGCACTTCTCCAGAGAGTAGCTTCAAAGCACAGCTCCACAGAGGAGGTTCAAGCTCATCTCCAGAGAGTAGCTTCAAAGCACTTCTCCAGAAAGTAGCTAAGCACTTCTCCAGAAAGTAGCTTCAAAGCACTTCTCCAGAAAGTAGCTTCAAAGCACCGCTCCAGAGTAGCTTCAAAGCACCGCTCCAGAGTACCTTCAAAACACAGCTCCAGAGAGTAGCTTCAAAGCACAGCTCCAGGAGTAGCTTCAAAGCACTTCTCCAGAGAGTAGTTTCAAAGCACAGCTCCAGAGTAGCTTCAAAGCACAGCTCCAGGGGTAGCTTCACAGCACTGCTCCAGAGTAGCTTCAAAGCACTTCTCCAGAGAGTAGCTTCAAAGCACAGCTCCAGTGAGTAGCTTCAAAGCACAGTTCAAGAGAGTAGCTTCAAAGCACAGTTCAAGAGAGTAGCTTCAAAGCACAGCTCCAGAGTAGCTTCAAAGCACAGCTCCAGGGAGTAGCTTCAAAGCACGGCTCCAGGAAGGAGCTTCAAAGCACGGCTCCAGGGAGTAGCTTCAAAGCACCGCTTCAGAGTAGCTTCAAAGCACAGCTCCAGGGAGTAGCTTTAAAGCACGGCTCCAGAGAGGAGCTTCAAAGCACTGCTCCAGAGTAGCTTCAAAACACAGCTCCAGAGAGTAGCTTCAAAGCACAGCTCCAGAGTAGCTTCAAAGCACAGCTCCAGAGTAGCTTCAAAGCACTTCCCCAGAGAGTAGCTTCAAAGCACAGCTCCAGAGATGAGCTTCAAAACACAGCTCCAGAGAGTAGCTTCAAAGCACAGCTCCAGAGAGTAGCTTCAAAGCACAGCTCCAGAGAGGAGCTTGAAAGCACAGCTCCAGAGAGTAGCTTCAAAGTACTGCTCCAGGGAGTAGCTTCAAAGCACGGCTCAAGAGAGTAGCTTCAAAGCATCGCTCCAGAGTAGCTTCAAAGCACTTCTCCAGAGAGTAGCTTCAAAGCACTTCTCCAGAGAGTAGCTTCAAAGCACCGCTCCAGAG
The DNA here is from genome assembly GCF_964263255.1 of Lissotriton vulgaris. Lineage (NCBI taxonomy): Eukaryota > Metazoa > Chordata > Amphibia > Caudata > Salamandridae > Lissotriton > Lissotriton vulgaris. Next base: position 837,861,994 of record NC_141687.1, read on the forward strand.
TAGCTTCAAAACACAGCTCCAGAGAGTAGTTTCAAAACACAGTTTCAAAGCACTTCTCCAGAGAGTAGCTTCAAAGCACAGCTTCAGAGAGTAGCTTCAAAGCACCACTCCAGAGAGTAGCTTCCCAGCACTTCTCCAGAAAGTAGCTTCAAAGCACAGTTCCAGAGAGTAGCTTCAAAGCACAGCTCCAGGGAGTAGCTTCAAAGCACGGCTCCAGGGAGTAGCTTCAAAGTACCGCTCCAGAATAGCTTCAAAACACAGCTCCAGAGAGTAGTTTCAAAGCACAGCTCCAAAGCACAGCTCCAGGGAGTAGCTTCAAAGCACAGCTCCAGGGAGTAGCTTCAAAGCACAGCTCCACAGAGGAGATTCAAGCTCATCTCCAGAGTACATTCAAAGCTCATCTCCATTGAGGAGATTTAAAGCGCATCTACATAGAGTAAATTCAAAGCACAGCACCACAGAGTAGATGCGGTGCACATCTCAATAGAGGAAATTCAAAGCACAGCACCACAGAGTAGATGCAGAGCTCATCTCAATAGAGTAAATCCAAAGCACAGCTCCACGTGGTAGATTCAAAGCTCATCTCCATACAGTAGATTCAAAGCTCATCTCCATTGAGTAGATTCAAAGCACAGCTCCAGATTAGATGCAAAGCTCATCTCCATACAGTAGATTCAAAGCTCATCTCCATTGAGTAGATTCAAAGCTCAGCTCCAGAATAGATTCAAAGCTAATCTCCATACAGTAGATTCAAAGCTCATCTCCATTGAGTAGATTCAAAGCACAGCTCCACATAGTAGATTCAAAGCTCATCTCCATACAGTAGATTCAAAGCTAATCTCCATTGAGTAGATTCAAAGCACAGCTCCACATAGTAGATTCAAAGCACATCTCCATACAGTAGATTCAAATCTCATCTCCATTGAGTAGATTCAAAGGACAGCTCCACATAGTAGATTCAAAGCTCATCTTCATACAGTAGATTCAAAGCTCATCTCCATTGAGTAGATTCAAAGGACAGCTCCACATAGTAGATTCAACGCTCATCTCCATACAGTAGATTCAAAGCTCATCTCCATAGAGTAGAATCAAAGCTCATCTCCATAGAGTAGTCAAGTCAAGTCAAGTCAAAAGATCTTTATTCGGATTGTAAGACATCCATAAAAGTACATATAAAACACAGCAGAAGTAAAAACACAGATATAAAAGATAAAAAATAATCACAAATAGCAGTCCACATGGTTACAAATTCATAGCAATATACAGCTTTATCGTGTGCAAAGAGGCAATCATTAGTGCAAAATGTACAATGTGCAAAATGTGCATAGTGCAAATGTCTCAGTCAATGAGCAGAGAGGCACGGGACCGGACAACTGCTTTAAGAAAGCAGCTCACTCTGAAAATAGCCTCATCCGTCTTTAACAACAGCAAATCTTTAAAAGCTAATTTAAAATCCATCAAAGCATTTTTTCTACAGTACGGCATTAAAATGTGCAAAGTGTGCATTCTGTAAAAACCACAGAAGAAAGTAAAATGGAGCAAACTTTGTTTGCCGCCTAGGTTACAGGGACAGCTTTGATTTTCCACATGTTTATTAAAGCCTAACGGGAAGCAGAGTAGATTTATAATGCTTCCATCCCTGAATCGAAACAACAAGCTCCTGTTCCACCTGCCTAACTTTATGCGGAGATAGCCCTGAGGCAGGGCATAGGATTTGTCGCATGACTCCACAAGGGAGATATACCTGGATGTGGACGGCTTTGCCAAATCGCACCTTAGCCTCTCTTTAAGATAAAAATCATGCAAAGCCTTTTTTATTAAGTTCTTATGCGTGCGGTCAATCAGTTGAGGGAAGGTAAAAAGATGTCCCTGCCCCACGCTCAATAAGCTACTATTTTCCACAGCCTTAAACCAGGGTATGCGGTTAGCCCTCTCACAATTTAAGCAGTCCATAATGATGTCACGCGACAGAGAGGCAGCAGGGTTACACCAAATTTTTATCCAGAAGAGGGCGGGTCTGGATCTTATAAAATCCTCTATATAATGGAGGTTTAATTCCCTGTGGTAGACGTAAGTTGGTGCAGTAATAACCCCCCCACCCCAAAACCTTCCGACAAAATCTATTTTCTTCAATCTGTAGTTGGGTACAGTTCGAGTAACCCCACACCTCAGCACCATAGGTTCCTACAGGTAAGCATTGTGTTCTATAGATTTGTAACAATGATGTAATCACATCTGCCTGGAAGGGTTGGCGGAGGGAGGTTAGAGAGTTTATAGCTTTACTCAGTTTGTTCCTTCCCTGAGCAACGTGGGGCTGCCAAGATCCAGTATTGGAGAACAACAAACCAAGGTAGGGGAAAGTGCAAGTGCTTTTTAAAATATTATTCCCTGACAGGATCTGGCTTATTTTGTATCTTTTAGGGCCACATGACATTATGAATGACTTCTTACAATTGGTACATAGGCCGAGATCTGCCATATATTTGACAAAACCCGAAATTAAAATTCGCAAAGCATTGGGTGTGCGGCCCATAAGGACCGCATCGTCCGCATAAAGGAGTGCGGGGACTGGTTTGCCATAAACTTGCGGAACATCATTAGGTAAATTGCTCAAAGAATCACTCAATTCAATTACATACAAAATAAAAAGCAGGGGGGCCAGGACGCAACCCTGTCTGACCCCCCTGCCGATTAAAATATCATTGGAAACTTCACCGTCATTGTTAATGCGAACACGGGCTTTCAGATCGCTATGAAGATGTGCCAAAAAATAAACTAAGGATTCATCTAAACCATAATTCAACAGGACTGACCATAAACGGGAACGGTTTACAAAATCAAAAGCAGAACTTAAATCCATAAACCCAAAACATAAAGGGGATTTTTTGGCGATTGTATATTTGGCCATAAGCAGGTTTAGGTTTAAGCATTGCTCCACCGTGCCCACTTTGCTTCTGCAACCTAACTGGCTGGGTGTAAGATGGTATTTTCTTCCGCCCAGGTTCTAATTCTGTTAAAAAGGACCCTGCCTAGAACTTTTAACGTGTTGTTGATTAAAGATATAGGGCGGTAGCAACCAGGGTCAAGTCTGTCGCCTTTTTTTAATATTGGTACAATAGTGCTGCTAGACCATGTTTCCGGGACAGAGGTATAAGATAAATTGTTAAAAACATTACATAACAAGGGTGCCCAAAAGTCGGGTTCAGATTTAATTTGGTCGATGGATAGGCCATCAGATCCGGGAGCTTTATTCCCAGCACTTTCGGTGATGGCGTCCTCCACCTCCAACAGCAAGATAGTCAAGGGCCTTACTGCTGGGACAATTACTGTTGGGTTGCCAGACGCAGAAGCATCATAGATCTTGGAGAAATGGTCAACCCACGCATCACCTGTTATGTTACAGTTAATAGGGGAAATGTTGGAGCCCAATGATCTAAGGTTCTTAACCGCCCTCCAAAACCCGGCTACATCTCTTAAGGCAGCTGTGCGAACAAGAGAGTCCCAGTGGTCTTTTATTAACTCTTCAGATCTAATTTTTAGGGTGTGTTTATATCTAGATCTCAGAGTCCTTACCAGAAACAGATTGCGCGGTTCAGCAATAAGGGCTGCCCTAAGTTCCCGGTTGCCTTTGGAGCATGAGGTGTCAAACCATCTAGGGTTACTGTTGTTCTGGGCTGGGACAGGTTTAGAAATTTCCATTTTTATAGCCTTACAAAGCTCACAAAATGAATTAACGATATCGGGCCCGGGGCTGTCAGTTGATAGGCAAACCGGGGCTAGAGTAGGAAGTTTATTAATGACTCTAGCCAAAACGCCCTGGTTGTCTATCCCCTTCCAAGCCACCCTTAGCCTGTCTGTTGATGCCGTTAAGTTTTTAGCCCCAATTTCTATTTTCTTCCCCGGATTTTTAATTGATATGAGACAAATTAAAATTGGGTAATGATCACTATGCGTGGTCCTAATAACCTCTGATTTTAATAGAAGATCCTCGAGGAGAGAAGAAATTAATACGTAATCTATGGTGGTTGAGCTCCCACGTCCAATATAGGTGGGGACGGGTACATTGTCCACACCAGTATCTGATTTCTCCATTACATCAACTAGATCACGTGTAGCTAGCAGGTGTAATAATTCTTCTCCTCTCTTACAGGGTGGAGTTCTAAGCGAATGTGTGCATTAAAATCAAATCTACCATATTTTTGGCCATCCACAACTTCATCAATAAAATTGAACAGTTTTAGGAAATTGGTGTTGGGGTGGGTTGTAAAGTCGTTATTATAAAAGTTAATAAGGCATAACTTTAGCCTTCCAGTATATCTCAACTCCATGAAGTTATTGTTATTTGTTAGCAGTGGTTCGATTTTAGCTCCAACAGTGATTTTGACCCAAATAGATAAGCCCCCACTAGCACGACCGATGGGAGGAAAAGGGACAATCAGGTTATGGCAGCTATATCCTTCATGAAGTAGAGAACTCATGCACCAAGTTTCCTGCAACATTAGGACATCAAAGTTGGTTACCCAATCAGTCCAGGACTTTATTTTCATTTTTGCGCTAAGGTCTGCAATATTCCAACTCAAGATGGTTAAATCATCGGAAGCTATGGTGGAAATGTGGCCCTGGGCACCTTTTATGGAGTCGGGTGACGCCCTGCGCCTGCCGGGTGAATTAGACGGTGATGCAATGGGACAAGTTGACGGATTTCCTGAAAGGACATGCTTATTAATATGATCACTGGTAGCAATATTAGGTAGAATGCCTAATGGTCAGTCCAAACTACATGTTTCTGCTAATGCGGTGTATCTATTAAAAAGTGGAAAAGGCGGTGGGGCTGGACAGAATTGCCTTGGTGGGGGCCTATAAAAGTAGCCCAAAGGCAGGGGAGTAACAAGAGTAGATGGACCCGGGTAAATGCTGTTGTGGTTGAGTATATATTTAACAGTGCCAGGGTGCCTGAAATTTACAACAATGCAGTCCCCATTAAAGTATTTACGTAAGGGACCAACCCAACTCACTCGGCGGGCAGACAAAATTTCATTTGAGATGTCATGACCTTCCCCATTGTGCTTGGTCAGCCAGTTAATGCACTTATTGTTCAGCTGAACCCAAGACTCACCTTGTCCATCCCTAAGGGGTGGCACGCCTGCCAGTACTAGGACGTATGGGCAGGCGTCAGGTGGCAAGTGGAGGGCAGGTTCCTGAAATCTTGTGGGTCTGCTAACGGCCGGTTGTCCCTTGCTGGCGTCGGTACTACTTGGGGCCACAGGTGTTGCAGTAGTTATAATAGGGCCCTCCTTCCGTGTGCTGTTGACTATAGTGGTAGTGTGAGAAGGACCAACTGCTGCGGGAGGAGTGGGCTTGGCTTTCGTGGCAGGTTTATTTTGCTCTGTGGTGTCTAGATGTCATGTTAGCTGTTGGAGTACTACTGATAGGTTTGGGCCCACCCTTTAAACTGCTGCTGGTGCTAGGCCCACCACACAGGATAGCCTTACTAGCAGACTCTAGGTCTTTCAAAAGACGATCACCCCTCATCTGATCAAGGCTGATCGCCCCTTTCCTTTTTACCTCTTCCTTTTTAACTAGATTTTCTAGTTTATCTAATCTTTTAAAAACAGTATTAAATTGTTTGATCAATTGACTTTCCAGTTGTTTAAAAATAGTATCAACAATTGTCTCGATGAAATTCCCATTGGGCTTGGATTGGACGATGCTTTCAGTTAAAAACTCAGTCTGTGTGCCCAATGAGTTATGTTCATCAATAGAGGGGGTTATGGGGACGGCCATCTCAACAGGTTGCAGGATTTCAGTATTAACAGAGTTGCCCTCAGATTGTTTACTGTAGATTTCAAGGGGCCCCTTTTCCTTTTACCATCAACAGTTTTGTTACTTGGAGACGGGGATGCAATAACAGTCTGTACAACACAGTCAGGCTGAGAGTCGATGGTTATGACAGGGCTACTGCCCCCAGGCAGCACTTCCAACAAAGTTACCTGAGTAGTGGGTTTCAAGATGGTAATTACTGGTGATTGCGGTAGGTTGTTAGGTGGGCTTACTTGAGGTGACTGCAGGTGACTAGTGCTACAGCCCAATGACATCCTCCTTTCAGTATTGGCGATTTCCTCCTGGACCATATTAAGGGCGTTTTCCAGTAAGCATTCAAAGGAAGAAAGTGGGACAGAGGGGTCTACAGAGGCAGGTGTTGTGGATATGATATTATGTTTCCCCATAATCACTTTTCCCGGGCTCACCTCTTATGACAGAGGGGGGTCCGCCCGTCCTCTGTTGTCCTCTGAGGGTCTAAGAGGGCCCGCCCTTTGCCCGGGCTTCGCCCGGCGCCACCCTCACGCATCTGCGACGCGGAGGTAGCGTCTGTGTTAAGTAGCGCCTCCGGGGGCGCTGAGGGCAGGAAACAGGAAGTGCCCGCAAGGCTCCCTGGGAGCTGTAGTCTCCAGCCGCGGAATGGCAGTGCCGCAGCTGCGAGATTACAGCGTATGGGGCCCAGGATCGAGTGACCATTCTGCGGGTGAGGTCTCTGTTCGTGGCACCGTTTGGATTTCCCCCCGCTCCACCGAGGTAGCGTCTGTGTTAAGTAGCGCCTCCGGGCGTGCTGAGGACAGGAAACAGGAAGTGCCCGCAAGGCTCCCTGGGAGCTGTAGTCTCCAGCCGCGAATGGCGGTGCTGCAGCGGCGAGACTACAGCGTGTGGGGCCCATGAGCGAGTGACCGTTCTGCGAGTGAGGTCTCTGTTCGTGGCACCGTTTGAATTTCCCCCCATAGAGTAGATTCAGCACTCATCTCCATACAGTAGATTCAAAGCTCATCTCCATAGAGTAGATTCAAAGCACAGCTCCACAGAGTAGATTCAAAGCTCATCTCCATAGAGTAGATTCAAAGCACAGCTCCACATAGTAGATTCAAAGCTCATCTCCATACAGTAGATTCAAAGCTCATCTCCATAGAGTAGAATCAAAGCACAGCTCCGGAAACTTGCTCCTGTGAAAAGCTACAGACCAAAGAACCTATGCTAGCTTCAGAGAGTTGTTTCAAACCACAGCTCAAGAGTTTCTCTAATGCATAGCATCAGAGTTACTTTAATACACAGCTCCGTCGACTTACGCAGAAACACTTCACCAGTGTACGACACAAGTTTGGACATAGGGTTGGGGCTGGAGTGAATAAGGGAATTTTTTAACTGTGATTTTTAAGTGGGGATGTGGAAGTAGCAGGGGTCAAAGGACCAAGCAGCCAGTCAGCCGAAAATCACAGTTTTTTCTTTTTTTGTTTTGTAGCAGTGTCCCTTCCTCCAGACAGGCCTGCTCAATATTTAAATGCTCCAGCAGCATGCCCTTCCCCTAGAGGTTCCTTCTCAGTGCTAAAAGGCCCCAATAGCATGCCCTTTTTTTTATAAGTGTCTTCTCAGAGCTACAGGGGGCACCAGCAGCGTGCACTTCTTCCAGACATTACTCCTCTGTGCTGCAGAGCTCAAACAGTGTGCCTTTCCTCCACAAGTGTTTTCATACTGCTATATACAGCAGAGCGCCTTTCTACCAGCAGCGTCTTCTCGGCACTAGGAGGTCCGGCACTGTGCCATCCCTGTGTGAATCTTCCTGGTCCAAGGGCATACCTTTCCTCTACAAGTGAAGGTGTTCTCTGAAATGGAGGTCTCCAGCAGAGTACCCTCCCGCCAGAGGTGCCTGCTCAGTGCCTTCTGTTTCCCTGATTTGTGCCCGTCCTGCCTTCTGTTTCCCCCTCGCTGCACCTGATTGTGCCCTCACCGCTCCCATTCCCGCCACTGTATCCCCTGCAGCCCCGGCCCCTCACTGCCCATTCGCTGTCCCTGCCTCCCAGCTGCTCCTCCCTCCCACATCCACATATATGGCGTGCCGCAGGCGCTCCTAAGTCAAGCCGGTCTGCACCCCTCCGCGCCTGGACCATGCCCAGCGCCAGAACCCCTGGTCCCCGCACCCGCCACGATGAGCACCACCGCTACGATGCCAGCACACTCCATGCTCTCAACCCCGGATAGACCCACACCTGCTTCAAGGTCGTCCCAAAACCTACACACAGCCCCTTCACCTGCCGGAACTGCAGCTACACCAGTCTCCGAGCAGCCGAACAACCCGCCAAGAAGGACCTCAACCACTTCCGATGCAACCTACTGAACATCCACTCCGCACGCAAACACGCCATCGAGCTCTGGAACCTGCTCGACACATCATCCCCGAACATCGCCTTCCTGACAGAGACCTGGATGAATGACTCCTCCGCACAAGATATCGCCATAGCCATCCCAGACGGCTACAAGATCACCCGCAGAGACCGCACCAACGGAGTCGGAGGAGGAATCGCCATTGTCCACAAGAAGAGCATCAGGGTCTCAACCAGCACTGACGACACGCTCAGCACCGCCGAACACATGCATTTCCAGATCCACACAGACCCCCAACTCCACCCTCAGAGGCCCCCACGTCTACAGACCCCAGTTCAGCGACTCCATCGCCGACTTCATCAGCACGCAAGCCCTGACCTCCACCGATTACATCCTCCTCGGAGCTCTGAACTTTCACCTGGAGAACAACAACGACAGCAACTTGATAACCCTAATCGATAACCTCGCCAACCCCGGACTGAGGCAACTCGTCACAACGCCTACCCACTCCGCAGGCCACACGCTGGACCCCATCTTCTCCGCAAGCCCCCACGTCGTTTTCAGCCACACAACGGAACTCCTCTGGACCGACCACCGCTGCATTCACTTTTCCTTTCAGAAACCCACCACACACCACCGTGCCCAACAGATCCCTCGCCGCTGCTGGAGAAATATCACCAAAGACCAACTACACACAACACTCGCTCTCAGCCCACCCACCGAACCCTCCAACACCGACCACGCTGCCCACAACCTCAGATGCTGGATCAACGACTGCGCCAACACCCTTGCCCCGTGAAGAACCCCCCCCCCCCCCACAGAGACAACAGCCAGAGGGCCAGCTGGTTCACCCCAGAACTCCTAGCCTCCAAGCAAGCCTGCCGGAAACTAGAGAAGAGATTGCACAGCGAACAGACACCGGACAGCCACGAAGCCCACAAGGACGCCACCCGCAACCACCATCACCTCATCAGGACTGCCAAGAGGACCTCCTTCAAAGACCGCCTCGACAACAATGCGCACAACAGCAGGGAGCTCTTCAACATCCTGAAGGAACTCTCCAACCCCAGCTCCAACACCAACGACATCCTGCCGTCGCAAGCCCTGTGCGACTCCCTTGCAACTTTCTTCCACCGCATGATAGCAGCCATCCACAACAATTACAACACCCAGACAACCCCAACAGACAGCAACACAACAGACTCCCTGCACACCATCGACCACGACCCCCTGCTAGCCTGGACCAGCGTGAGCATCGATTACACCATCAAGACCATGAGCACAATCCACTCCGGCGCCCCGTCAGACCCATTCCCACACCACATCTTCAACAAAGTCAGCAGCTCCATCGCACCCCACCTACGCAACGTCCTCAATCTCTCCCTCGAGACCGTGACCTTCCCAGAGAGCTGGAAACACGCAGAGATCAACGCCCTACTCAAAAAACCCAAGGCAGACCCTAAAGACCTCAAGAACTTCCGGCCCATCTTGCTGCTCCCGTTCCTGGCCAAGGCCATCGAGAAGATCGTTAACAGACAGCTAGCCCGATACCTCAAAGAAAACAGAATCCTGGACCCTTCCCAGTCAGGGTTCCACAGCAACCACAGCACCGAGACCGCCCTCATTGCCGCCACCGACATCAGGACTCTACTGGACAGCGGTGAGACCACAGCCCTCATCCTCCTGGACCTCCCTGCCGCCTTCGACACCGTATGCCACCGCACACTATGCACACGCCTCCACACTGTAGGGATCCGAGACAAAGCCCTGGAATGGACCACCTTCTTCCTCTCCGGCAGAACTCAGAGCGTCCGCCTCCCCCATTCCGATCCGAAGCCTCTGAGATCATCTACATGTGTAGCCCAAGGTTCCTCCCTCAGCCCAACACTGTTCAACATCTACATTGCCCCACTCGCACACGTCGCACGACAACATGACCTCAACATAATCTCCTACGCCGACGACTCTCAACTGATCCTCTCCCTCAGCAAGGACCCTATCACCGCCAAAGCCAACCTCCACAAAGGAATGAAGGCCGTCGCCGAGTGGATGAAGATTAGCCGACTGAAGCTGAACACGGACAAAATGGAGGTCCTCATCCTCGGCTCCAACTCCTCAGCCTGAGACGACTCCTGGTGGCCAACGGCACTGGGGACAGCCTCAACACCCACCGACCACGCGCGCAACCTGGATATCATCCTCGACTCAACGCTCTCCATGACTAAGCTAGTCAACGCTGTCTCCTCCTCCTGCTTCAACACCCTCTGCATGCTCCGCAAGATCTACAGCTGGATCCCGACAGATACAAGAAGAACAGTCACCCAGGCCCTCGTCAGCAGCAAACTTGACTACGGAAACGTCCTCTACGCAGGAGCCCCGACCAAGCTCATCAAACAACAGGAACGCATCCAAAACACCTCGCACGACTGATCCTCGACGTACCACGCCACGGCCACATCACCCCCCAACAGAGAAACCTGCACTGGCTGCCCGTCAACAAGAGGATATCCTTCAAGCTCCTCATCCACGCACACAAGGCACTCCACAAGACCGGCCCAGCCTACCTCAACAAACTAGTTTCCTTCTACATCCCCAACTGCCAGCTCCGCTCCGCCGACCTCGCACTCCCTACCGTCCCGCGCATCCGAAGAACCACCACCGGCGGGAGGTTTTTCTCCCACCTCGCCGCCAAAACCTGGAACACCCTCCCACTGAGCCACGACAGACCCAAGACCTGCTGACCTTCAGGAGGCTACTCAAGACCTGGCTGTTCGATCAGTACTCCCCCAAGCGCCTTGAGACCCTCACGGGTATGTAGTGCGCTCTACAAATGCTTGATTGATTGAGTTCTCGAGGCTTGAGGGCCAGAATAAGCACACATCAGTTCTTTAGGGTCCCATCTTTTGTCAGCTTTCCCTAGTAGTGAACTCCAGGGTCGGAATGGCCATAGCGAGCACCGGGCAATCCCCCAGTGCACTGCACGGGTGGGGGCTGGTTTTGGGCCCCTGGGGGCCGTTTTTGTTACAGTGCCGTTTTTGCAACATAGCTGCAAAATCGGCCCTGTACCAAAATCGGCCGAAAACCGGCCCCGGCAAAGAGATCGGCGGCACCTCCAACCCCTGAGCATTTTGCCGGGGCCGGTTGTGGTTCCCAGTCCGACCCTGGTGAACTCTCATCAGTGAGAGATGTACCACGTTGTCTTGATGGTGCTTAAAGAGCTCCTTCAGTGAGATAAGCCTCTAGAAATGTCTGCTAACCGATTTATGCCCCAGGCGCAGCCGCCTTTCTCCGGAAGAGCATTCTCTATTACTGAAAGTCTCATTGTAAAGTACTACTACTAATTTGTAACTTTCTTTGTTGCAGTTTTTTATAGCGCGAACCCGACCCGTAGGTATTGAAGTACTTTACATGATCATCAGTTATATTACACTTCATTTTTGGTAGGCACGGGGGGGATTAAGTGATTTGGTCAGGATGTTGAGCCGACGCCGCGCGTGGAACCTAATTCCCCAGTTCCAAAGTCTGTAACTTTGGTCGTTAGGCGTGCAACATCCCCTCCAATATTTGTTTTTTTACTTTTTCACTGGAGTATTTTTGTGCTCAACGCTTGTTTCCGGGTAATTTGTCGACGGCAGCGTGGGTTGAGTTTCTTCTGCCCCTGTCCTACGCCTATAAGCGAACATTCAAGGCACGTGTCCAGAGAGAATTGGTTCCAATGCTTTAAGGTACACTGCAACAACAAACGCGTGTACAGTGCAAAGGGCGAATTTCTTGCTGCTGTTCCTGAAATGTATTCCATGGAGTAGCTTCAACGCACAGCTTTTGAGTGTTAAAAACACATATACAACCAGGTGGCTCTCAAATGAGGGTGAGGGGCGATGCTTAAGAGCGTTGGCACGTTCAGGCGAAGTATCACTTTTGGCGGGCGATACTGGTCTGCAAAAAAGGCGGCTTACAGGACGCCCATGGAGGCATGTTGCGTTTTTGGAGGGTCTGTATTACTGCAGGAGGTTGATAGCCGCCAAATGCGGGCGAGGGGAGAAGTAAGCTTCAAACCACAGCCCAACCGTTCTGGGCACAGCTGCAGCCGGTGGCGCGGGTGCACAGTTCAAAGACCTGCCGAAAGCGGACACCAGGGCAAAGCTCGATGCCATTCACAACCACGACTTTGTGAATTAGTTCCAGGCCCCTACGGTGACAGAGGTTGAGGCCAATTACTCTTTTTCTGGGTCAAGCCCTGCCTGACACACACGGAGCCAGGTCTCGCCAATAAAGCCCACACTTACGCAATAACTAGGCACATCAGCAACTCGTAAAAAGCAATGGGTTACCGTACATGCGTTCTAATAAACACTTCACTAACATATCGGGAATGGTATTTCTGGCGTTTCCTCTACTGCAAACTGAGATACATTAAAACAGCGCCACATTCGCCACCAACGCACAATGAAGGCCTGGAACATCAAAAGAGTCACCAGTGCCACCTACCGGCACACCGAGGAAATGCGCTTTTCACCTTACCTGTGGTGCTGGCAAATAAGCGTAGCTATCAAAATATGCATACATGTCATTAGACCCAATTCAGGCATGAGACTCCCTATTTCTGAAGCCTAAAATGGCTTTATTCTGTCTGTCTCCCGCCTGAAATTGCCTCTGCTTCAATTGAGGTCAGTGGGATGAAGTACATTCTCCCGATTATTTTATTTTTAAATCTCTCACTTTCCTCTTCTTAAAATGTTTGCATATATGCACCCATATGAACCTCAAATCTGACGTTTGTACACAGAAGATTGGACATTAGAGACAATAGTTCACACCTAATATTTTAACAACTTAATAAAACATTATTCACGTCAAACTGAAATAAACCCTGATGACTATCAACTCTAACTATTTAAGAGCATAAACCTGTACATTCTGATCTTAAATCTTTGATGTAAAACAGGAAAGTTTTAAGCTAATGTATTGATTTCTTCCAAACCTGTTAACACCCCCAAGACTCAAGGGATTACATCTTTTGCCTGTCAAAAAACGAGAAATATATATCCATGTCGTTCCTCTGCTTTGTCGGCCACATTTTATGACCCCTGGCCAGGAGCTAAAAAACAAGGGCCTCGTGTATCATGGTTCATTCCCTCGAGGACTTCAATATGTGCTTCTTTGCACGAGTTTCGCCATTTGCTCTTTAATGCACATGTAAACTTTGTAGTTCTCCTCAAGTCATTTTCTTGTAGGACAATCCCATTTTTGGGAAGTGATTCAGCTGGCTGTCTTCACCTTGTGCTTATCCTTCTGGAGAAGGGGCGTCGAGAACCCGATGCAACATTCCAGAATAGAAACCCGCACATACAGTGTTCCGCTGTCACAGTACATGAATGTATTTTGAGCTTTTGTAAAGCACTGTGCCTTATCGTTCAGGTCCAGAGAAACAGCAATCTACATTTCCGAATCCTCTGCCTCCTTGACATTTTTAATATATTTAACATATAAACTGAAAACGAACTACAAGCAAATAAGTCCACAAAAGTACAAATCCAACAGTTCAACATGGAAGGTTGTCTGGAGAAATCTTGTCAGAATAACAGAGCTTTGAAATATTTTTTGAATTAATGACGGGAATGGTGCAGGATCTGCCAAACCAACCAATGAGCACGAGAAACCACTGCTGCCAGTGAAGGACAGCCGTGATTTTGAGACTTCTATGAGAGACATGGAGGCAGAGCGCAGTCTAAAAGGACACTTGGGGTGATGTGGTTCTATAAATACCTAATTTTATGCAGAGCTTAATACCAGTGTTTTTTCAATTTCTTAGTACCAGAGCTCGAGTCGGGGTACCCCGTGGGTGGACGGCGTCCCCCCACTTATTTTACTGGGAGCTCGATAACTGGAGGAAATGGAGCCACACATTCACTCTTTGGCCTCTCTGGGGCGAGATCCGAGCCCATTCAGAACGCTACTCACGCACTGGCTTCTCTGTTGCAATCACATCTAAGGGGTGAGCGAGGGGAGGCAATAAGTCTGATGGTGCAAGCCACCTTTCGCGACGTCACTTTCTGTCGTGACGTCAGCGTCCCCCCACTTCTTTTTTTTAGGACTAGTGCCCTGCTTAGTACTATAGATAGCAGACAATACAAATAGACAATTTAAATGTCCTCAATTTGTTTTGAAAAATGAAAGACCGAGTTAGTCTATTCTATGTTACTAAGGCAAGGTAGAGCTTTATGGCATTTGTGTGGGGTGGCGCCTTATGTACACTTGTTCCTAATGTCATGGGTACCCAACAGACTGATATAAGAGCAGGGGTCAAGGATCCCCATGTCTATTTTGTAATTAAGCTCTCAGCCACATTCTAGATTCATTCTAGATGGGTATTGTATTCTGGGAGGTGGTGTTCAGCCAACTACTGACAATAAGTGCTACTAAACCTTCTATACCTCGGACTGGGAAGAACAGTTCTATGTTCCCACATGATATCAATTTAATGATCTTTTTGAGCTTGTCATCGAAGGAGAAACCTTCTTTGTTTTGAGCAACAGCTGGCTGCGTGGATTCTTAGACAGGTGTGACTGCAAGTGTATGAATTAAGTTAGTAAAAGAGACATTCTGGATGTAGTAACATTACTTCCTGTTTAGATCTAATGGATTTAAGATTTTGGGTGATCCATAATTCCGTGTGTACAGGCAATTTTATCATAGTGCTGTGTAAATGATGGGGGTTGGATGACTTCATGGCCATTTGTGTAAGTATGCAGCGGACTCATTGATTAGAGGCTGTGTCTATAAAATAGCTTCTGTATACACCAGAAAAGGAGTAGGCTAATTGTGAACTTAGTGGACCAGGTAAAAGCCAGTTGTGATGGGCATTAGTAACCAGCTACAGGGAACTATGCACCTTAATTCCGAGACTTACATTACCTTTTCAGTGGACTTGGCTAATGGTTGCTGTGCCTCGTAGTCTTTCTTAGTTTCCAGGATTTTCTTTACAAGTCCACCTGTGGACGAGAAATAAGTCACTCAGGTTTATCTCCCCTAACACAAAAGGAGAAAGATATCCTATAGACAAACCAGTGGAAGGTGGGGAATGATATGCTGCAGTACTAACTGCTTTCTGCTGGTCAAAAGCTAACATTCCTAGGCCAAATTACATGTTTCTTGTATCTGATAAGTTGGGGATTCCTCGGGTCGTCTCCCCTACTGAGTCTGGTTAGCTTAAAGACTCCCTACAATCAGCGCTTCGTATTTCTGAATAACTATTTATAAAAACCGTACAACCTAAAGTTCAGAAACTCTGTTTAGTCACCACTTTCTCATTGCGTCTGGTCAGAACAGGGACTCTCTTCAACATGCACACCAGTCTGTCGGCCCACTTTAGGAACTCTCTTCAGCCTGGATCATAAAGGTTTAAAGGGTTATTTCAGAGCCAAAAGTGTTCAAGTGGCAAAGTATTTAAGTTGGAGGACACCCCACAGGAAAGGTATTAAACCTTTAAAACATCTCTAAGTAGCAAAGAGGGAGCATCCAGAGGGCGCTCCCAGGATTTCAGTGTGAAAATAGCCCATAAATGGAAGACACTCAACAACCTTCTGGGTGGCAAGGAAAACATATGCAACTATGACACAGATTTTGATGTGACTTACTCCTTTAGTGCTCCAGGCTTATTCCTGAATTCTAGGAATAAGTCAGTACCAAGCCGGAAGGGCTCCCGCGTTAATCCTTGAATTCAGAAATAAACCAGGAGTACTACAAGAGTATGACATGGGTTATTATTTGAGAATGTGGACCACGGTGTACAGCAAGAGGTCCCCATATTTCTGTGAAATAGGGTTACACTCACTCAGTTAACAAATATTAAATACAATGACTCAAACTGACCGATGACACAAGCTCCAAGTGTTCCCTAGATGTTTGGGTAACAAAGGAATCATTACTGAGGACTCAACACAGTTGATGAAAGAAAAGAAACAAAGGATTAGGATGCACACAAGGAGATTATGTTACAAACGTAAAGGCCGCCACTTTGAGATATCGGCAACCCAGGACAAAGACAGCTTTTGCATACCATGCCACCAGCCTCTGACGCAACTTCAGATATGATGGCACAGACCTGCACACAGGTTCCACCATTGCAGGCAGACATCAAGCGATTGGTGAGATATCTTAGGTTAGCTAGAGTACTCACCAGAAACAGTGTTCATAAAATTAACTTATGCTTCTGATGAATATTTCTAACCACGGATTCCTCATCCTGGGAATCAATATCAGAGCAATGCCAGTTTGAGGAGTGGATTTTTACACTTGGAAGCTCTGCACGACCAAGTCGGTAAAATGACCCTCCATGAGGACATGAAAATTGATACAGTACAGCTAGGTGAATGTATAGATGGATGGATGTCCATGTGCTACCTGACAGATGGCCAAACAGGAACATCCTGAGCCAGGATCATAGTTGCAGCCTTGGTTCTGCTAGAACGAGCTCCAAGGCTTTCAGGAAAATCCTTTTAGGAGACGGCATAACTCACTTTATTCCAAAGGACAATCCATCGGGAAAGAATCTGCTTCTGAACCGCGTTTCATTTCTTCACACAGGCGGATCCAACAAAAAGTTGATTGTACACCCAATGTCCTTATTCCTTAACAATGTGGACATTAAGAGCATGCTCTTAATGGATCTAACCGGTGTAGCCTTTCCGCCTCAGAGGGAAGTAGCACTGAGAAGATCACAGGGATTATGATGTAATGTACAAGTCCTAAAAAGCAACTTACTAGCGAAGAGGGCTGTGCACGGACACTGGACTGATGCAACAAGCACCATTGATTGCAATGAGGAATACAGCCTTCAGAGTTAGAAGTGCCTTGGTATAGCTATGAAGAAGCTCAAAAGGAGCACACAAAGACAGGCATAACTAAATTGAGATTCCAATCAGGTATAATTAAGAGGCAAAGGGAAACATGTGCAAAAGCCCTTTTAATGAACACCAAAAGAGCTGTCAAGTGATATTTAACAGTGCCCAAAGCAAAACTAGGCAAAAGACAGCAAGAACAAATGGACATCAGAGGGTTAAGGTGTTTCTCCTCACACCAGGTGATGAACTTGTACCAGCAGCTCCAGTAAGTCGATTTTGTGGAAGCGCATCAAGCAGCCAAAATGGCATTCATCACCTCTTACAGAAGACCAGACCCTCTCACTTTGCTCTGCTCAATTTCCATGCATGGAGTTGTATATTGTAGAGGTTCGAGTTTAACACCCTTTCTTATTCTGAAGGTAGATCGAACTGAAGAGGAAGCTTAAGTGGACGAAAGATTCTGGGGGGGCAGCAACTGTGAATTCTATACAATTTTGGCATAATTCAGGGTCACCAGAATCAGCTGTGCTTGGTCTTGTCTGATATTTTTTGAGGCCCCAAGGAATCAGCAGCAGAGGCCGAAATACAAATAAGAGGCCTGAATCTCAAAGATGGTGGAAGGCATCCCCTAGAGACCCTCTGGGAAGAACCTCTAGAGTACAAAAGAGAGGACGAACAAGTTACTTATCTCCGGTAATGCCTTATTTGGTAGAAACTCTATGTAGACGTAGATTCCTTACCGTTGAATTATCCCCTGGCATCAGACTGGATCAGGAAATGTTTTGTGAGTAGTACCCCTACGCGCTGGTAGATGGCATGTCTCTGCTTCAAGTGGCACGTCAGTGTCGTCCATGCCACAAGTGACATGCGCAGGGCCTAGATAGGCATCACCCCAGCACGCTAACATCAGTTTGTTTCCACGACTTTCCACGCCATGAGTACGGATCCGCAAAGAACAGTGGCTACTGGAGTGTAAAACTAAGTACCTGAAAAGGGAGCAGCCCTATCCCTAGAAATCAGTTTGTAGAGCGGAGAGGATGGGTGAGTCGGTAAGGAATCTGTGGCTAGAGAGAGTCTCCACCAGTTAAGGCGTTAACAGAGGTAAGTAACTTGTTCATCTTATAGACTTCTAGCTGCAGATTCCTTACTTTAGAATAGATATCCACGCAATACCTCCTTGAAGGTGGGTCTGCTAAGCACCTTTACACCAAAAAGTCCTGCAGGACCGATTGGGTAAAGTGCCCGTACTGATGAAACCGACTGTCCAGGTAGTCAAGTCAAGTCAGATTTATGTCCATAGTAAATTAAAACCATGTACAGTACCATGAACAGTAAAACCATAACAACTGTGCAGATACAAGTGCTTAAATAAAAAATTGCAACTAAAACAAATTACTCTAGCATCTCTACAGCATCCAGGTAGTAGTGCTTAGTAATGTGTGCAGAGAGGCCACTTTGCTGTCTGGCAGATGCCCAAGGCCAGGGCTCTGTGTGCTAACACAGTGGTCGCCGTCTTTGCTTTGGTGAAATGAGCACGCAAACCCTCTGAGGGTTGCTTCTTGGCCAATGAGTAGCACATTTTAATACAGAGCCCAATCCACCTGGAGATGGTTTGTTTCTGCACAGCCTTCTCTTTCTTGGCCTCAACAGATCCAACGAAGAGATGATCATCCACCCGGAACGGTTTGTGCGGTCAAGGTAGAATGATAACACTCTTTTTGGGTCCAGCTGGTGGAGTCTCTCCTCCTCCGCAGAGCGTAAAAGGTAGGATATGTGATAAGACTGCCCTATGTGGAACTGGGTGACTACCATTGGCAAGAAGGATGTTCGAGTCTGAAGGACTAATTTGTCACACGATGTAAGGAGGCGGAGAAGACAGTGCCTATACATACTGGGCCAGGGTAAGGATAAACAAAAGAACCTGGGAAAGGGGAGCAGATAAAGAATCAACCTTTTTCTCAGCACACCTTGCCATGAATTTATTCCAATATCAGGCGTATATCGTCTTGGTGGATGGTCGCCAAGCTGCCATGATAACATTCCAGACTTTGGGCTGAAGGTTGAAAGCTGTAGACTGTCTCCCTCCGTCTCCACACATGAAGACAGAGGGTTGATAGGTTTAGATGGAGAACCCTCCTGTTACAAAGATAGAAGATACTCCCGAAGACGTAGCCTGATCAGACGACTGGCAGCCATGTTCAACAGCTCAAGACACCAAACTCTCCAAGCCCAGCCACAAGAAGGACTTGGGCCCGTCATTCCACATCTTCTTGAGAACTCTGGGCAGGAGTGGTATTGGCTGAAAGGCGTACAGGAGGTCTGAGTTTCACACCAGATGAAAAGCACTTCCGAGCGAGAGCCGACTTGGAGACTCAAATGTGCCAAATTGCTGACGCTGCTCTTTCTCGGTGGTGGTGAATAGATCTAACCAAGGCTCTCCATACTGCTGAAAGAGACCTTGCGCCACCTCCAAATGGATGTTCCATTCACGATCTGCATGGCATCTTCGGCTGAGTTTGTCCACCCTGGCCTTTAGAGAGCCCACCAGGCGTTGAATCTCCAGGGTTATGCTCTGATGTCCCAGCCATGTACAGAGGCTTAGGGCCTCTTGACAAAGGGTCCACAACTCCACCTGCTCTGTTCATTGCAGTACTACATGGCGGTGGTGTTTTCCGTGAACACCTGCACTAGCCTTCCCTTGATGAAGGGTAGAAATGCTTTCAATGCCAGCTGGATCACTCAAAGGTCTAACAGGTTGATGTGGAGACCGGATTCCATCGTAGACCAGAGTCCTCGGATCTCCACCTCTCCCAAATGGCCACTCCAGCAAGGAAGTGCTGCATATGACACCACTGTCAGATCTGGTTGGGGAAAGGAGAAGGTTCTGCCGCTGATCCAACTGTGGCTCGTCAACCACCACTGCAGATATTTTAGAGTGCCCTCAGAGATCTGGATCATGTCGGAGAGATTTCCCTGATGCTGCACCCACTCGAACTTCAGATCCCTCTGCATAGTCAGTAGGCATGTGTCACCAGCAGGGTGCATGAGCCCTAGCTGCCTCTGAGTCAGTCTCATTGAAAGCCAGGATAGAGGCTGAAAGATAGGTATCATAGCCTGAATATCCTGGATTCGCTGTTCAAGAGGATAAGTCAGAAACTGTACTGCATCCAAACCAGCTTCAATGAAAGGGAGCGTTTAAGAAAAGGTAAGGTGAGACTTTCGCATCTTTATACAGAACCTCAACGAATCCAGGTAGTCCACCATAGTCTGGAGGTGGGAGACAACTTCCTGGGATGATCCCGCCTTCAACAGCAAGTTGTCAATAGAGAGGAAGACTGACACCATTGATCTCCTTAGTTGAGCAGCTTCCATGGCTATCACCTCGGTAAACACCAGAGGGGAGCTAGTATGGCCAAAGGGGAGCACAGTGAACTGAAAGTGCTCGTGACCTACTCTGAACCACAGGTACTGTCTGTGGGCAGGCAGAACTGGGATGTGGAAATATGCCACATCAAGTATAACGCTACCGTCCAGTCTCCTGGGTCGATGGTGGACAAGAATTCAAGGAGCCTGAGCATTTTGAATTTCTTCTTTTTTATGAAGAAATTGAGAGGGCACAGGTGTATGATAGGAGGAGGGCTCTGTCATTCTTGGGCACCAGAAATTAGCAAGAATGGCAACCACAACCGCTGCCGGCACCCTCTCCATGGCTCCCTTGGTCAATAAATCTGCCACTTCCTGTCAGAGTAAGGAAAGATGGTCCTCCGTCAGCCTGTCGCAAGTGCGTGGCCTGGTGGAGGGGGGTCCGTATCAGTCTGTGGATCTAAGGGGAACAACTGGCGGCACAGGGCGAATCTGCCAGCGGAAGACCAGTAGGGGCCTTTCCCGAACCCACGAGGCCCAAAGGAGTTGAAGCAGGGACGGGCCACCCAAATATGAGGTGTATGGGCTCATAAAATTCACAAAGTTGGACGGGGATCGTTCCTGGAAATTTAGGGAAGTGTGGAGACGACTCAGGGCAGGCTCAACAGCCGAGTCAGGCCTTAAGTGTTGAATCTCCCTCGTGCCGTCGGATGACTTCGACAGAGGGGGCAAAGTTGAAGACCTATTCGACTTCTTGCTCTTCTGTTTTTTTGGATCGACTAGGATCAAGACCGTCGAGGCATCACACGATGAATAGCAAGGACCTTGAAGGACCGCTCCATCAAGACCTTTTGGTGCATGACGCCACAATCGACGCAGGTCTTAGTGTCTTAGTGTCATGGTCGCGCATGAGGCACCAGAGACAGACAAGTTGCAGGTCTGTCACCAATATTAGGTATAGGTATACCTGCCACACCAGGAGACAAGTCTCAAAAAAGTTTCGACAACATTAAAAAAAAAGAAAAGATAGTCAGAAATGACTGAGGACACAGAAAGAAAAGAACTGATGGCAGCACACTGAGGCGGTGCCTACATAGCCACCAATCCACTTAACTTCCGGTGTGGACAATGCCATGCGGAGCCGAATGTCGTCACCAGCTGGCGCTCAGAAATACTGCTCACAAAACATTTCTGGATCCAGTCTGACGCCTCGGGATAATTCTAAGGTTAGGAATCTGTGGCTACAAGTCTCTAATAGATATTGCGTGTTTTTAAAGATAGTGAAAAGAGCTACCAACGGCATGTTCCACCAAGTGAAGATATTGTTTGCCACCCTCGGTTGCCAACAGCAATCCTGATCTGCAAGATGAAGCCTACTGAGCTTAGCGCCATTTACATTAAGGGACCATGCCAGAAGACTCAATATTGAACTATCTTATGACGATCCAGTCACCACCTCAGGCTCATCGTCTCCAGATAGAGGGCATGGGACACCATTCCACCTTGCTTGTAGCAGTAACCACTTTGTGAGTGCATGGATCGACCTGTTCTTAAAGGAAGTTAGAAATGCTCAGATAGTAAAACGGAAAGAAAGCATGTTGTGATCATGCTATTCTATGGGAGAAGAGAGGCATCTGAATTCTACCTCGCCCGTGTGACCGCCCCAATCTGAAGTGAGCAAGTTCGTCACCACTGATACCTCCGAAGGAGGAAAGGAGAACAGTCTGCTGCCTGTTAGATTGGCATTTGACATTCACCGCTAAAGGCGGCATGCCGCCTCCTCTGAACCCCCAGTCCTCTCTATAAGGCAGACTAGTGCGGTGTCAACACCAGTCAAAGACTTCATTGAACTACCGCATGTCCCAGCAAATGCGGGGCATCGAAAGGATGCGAGACTCTACAAGACCTAGCTGTCTCAGTATCGTCAAGGCTAGGACAGAAGGCTCTTGCCTGAAACATTGTAATCATAGTCTAAATGGCTACTCTTGTCAAGGGCGGACTCTTGTAAATGGAAACGTCCTCATGACACTCTTATTTGGCATGGCCTTAATAAAGGGAAGCCCCTGAGAATGTTGAAAATATGTCTTGGATAATTGATGGAAAATCCCACAGTATACAGTAACAGCAGCAGCCTGCAAATGGGTCAGGACTAGATGAGGAGATCCAGTCTACAACTGCGAGCAGCTGATCTACAGGAATAATTGCGCTCTCCAGTTGCGAAGAACGGCCTTCAACAATGACAAGACCTTTGTTAATACTCAAGGGGCGATACTTTCTCAGGGCTTCAAGGATCGACAGAAGGAAGTAAGCATTCTGCAGGTCTAGTGAAACCATCCAGTTCTCCGGAGTGAAGGCCAATAGAAACTGTGCCATCATCATCATCATTCTGAATTTTTCCTTCCTGAGGAATTAGTTCAAGACTCATCGGTATCAGGCTTCTATCCTTCTTGAAAAGCAGAAAGTATCTAGAATAGCAATCTAGTCCCCCTTCTGCCTCAGGTAAAACTTCAATTGATCCTTTGTCAGGTAACAATCACTTCTGGGACACCCGCAGAATCTGAGCAAAAACTGGAGGGACGTGAGGCAAGGTTCACAAAAATGGGAGGGCATAACTTTGCAGAGCAATCTAAAGGACCCATGGGTACAACATTGTACACTACTAGTGGGGTATGTAATTCTGAATTTGGTGCCGTACATGTCCAATTGGCTTATAAAGGGGCTTAGCAACAGTGGGACAGGGCAAGGAGGTGGAGGAGGACTGCTAACGTTTCTGGTGACCTCTCACATATCACCGTTCCTACCTCTGGAGACATAAAAGGGCTGAAAAGGTTTTGAGGCCCCACGAATAACCTTGAAACTTCAGATACTATTGGAGGGACTGGCAGGTGGACTATAGCAACCTGAAATAGTGAGCTGCAGCTCTGCCCCCCTTGAACTGTTCTAAAGTAGAATCTGCCTTCTCAACAATCATGCTCCATCAAAAGGCATATCAATAGGTGAGGCATGGTTGGTGCTCAAAAATCATATCCAATGCATCTAAGCATGGCGTCTGATGTTCTGTATCTGTGCTATCCAGGCTGGTACTCAAAACATACTTTGATGCATTTTGGCCACCCTGTATCATCTGTGAAAATTAACTGCGGAAGTCTTCAGACAAAGGTGGCAAAATCTTGTTTGCCATGTCCCAGATGGCATGAATGTAGTGACCACAGAGTTTAGAGGTGTGGTGAAGTGGCCAGGGCAGCTAACTTCGGAGCACAGGGTTCACGGTTCGATCCCCGGCTCCAGCGGCAGCTCAGCTCAGCACCATGTGACTCTGGGCAATAGCTCGCTTAATTGCCACGACGGCCCCCAGCGCCTTAAGACCCGTAAGGGTGAGTAGTTCACGCTTTACAAATACGGATTTACATTTACATTTACAGACACAAACTGCTCTTAGGGATTGGAGCACCAGACTAGCCAATAAAATACTCTTTTACATAGTGTACATTTGCTTCAATTCTCTGTCTAGTGCAGCAGTGGGAAAATAATTTGGATTGACTGGTAGAGACCTGAATTATAAGACTCTCTGGAGTAAGATGCTGTTTCTGGAAAATTGGATCGCCTGAATAAAGCCCATGTCTTCTGGCAATCAGGCGACTGACTGGCAGGGTCAAAAGAATTGGACCAGGCCAACAGTTAAGGGTCTCAGTTAAATTGTTTTGACAACAAGGGCTCTGAAGTGGAAGGACTATGCCACAAGATTTCTACCGGAAAATGAACCATCGTTTCTGGTCTAGGCAACTGCAATTCTAGCACCTTTATGGCTTTTGGTACTACCACTTCAAAAGCAGCACTTTCTTCGGTAGGGGCCCTTCTTGGGAAATTCAGTTCTGTCTCTGCTGAAGTGTAGAAGCCACTAGTGTTTTCTAGGTCAATTGGTCTGCCTCCTCATCACAGTCTTTATTGTGGGGAACATTCTCAATACTCTGAAGAGTATCAGAGTCAGAGGCAAAGAGGACCTACATCCTCCTGAAATACTGCCTGCAGGGCAAGGGGACAGGAAGAGTATTCCTCATACTGAGGTCGCGCTATGGTGATGATATGGCACATCTTACAGCGGGGAGGATCTGCAATTCAAGTCAGGGCAGACATCAGTAATTGTACTTCTCGAGCCAGGTATATAGCGGATAAAGAAAAAACACCGACCTGTAACAAAGGAGTTGAAGCACAGCCTGGTGCAGAAAGTGGAGCAGGGTGTGGCACAGAGTGGTCAGTTGACATGGAGGGACGGCCTACCAGCAGAAGCCCATGTAGAGGTCCTGATGGATCTATGGTGCTTGAACGCACACCAGATGGATCCCAAACCATCTTGAAGAGTCGCAAAATATTGAGGGCTGCAATCTTTTGTGGAGTCAATGATGACCACAGATCAGAGTTTGGTGTCAGAGTCAAACCTGTAGAGTACCCACTATGAGGTGTCCCAATAGAACAAAAGCGTCAAAGGGACAAGGAGCCCAGGCTGCACTTTTTGCATTTTTTCTTCACGTAATATTTTAATGTCATCTTGAACTCCCCCAGGGATGCTGAACAGAGCAGGATCGGGAAGGGCCGTATTTCTTGGAATGTGACCAACCTCATTTCTTGTATTCGGTGATGCAGAGTTTAGATTCCTGCTCCGCCATTCTATTCAAGTGCATCAGGAAATATATGCTGCAGGACTTCAAGACATGTGTGGTGCTGAGACACCAAAGAAAAATGTTATGCGGTTCCCTAACACATATCTGCTTACATCAAGTGCAGTATTGTTTAAACCCTGTTGTTTCAGGGTACGACATACCTGCAACAATGTTAAAACAGTTTATACTAGAAACCTCAACATTCTTGATCGGAGTAGAAGTGTGCTGAAAAAGTGGAACTTATGTCAACATGCAGGGGTGGCACATACATGTGGCTTCGCATGTCATGTTACAAATTAGGCAATTATGCCAACCTGCCGGGGTGCAAAAGCTATTGCAAGTTTCTGAATCCAGAGGGGCATCTGTGGAGAGCCACAATTTGGCAAATCTGTTGGCAAAGCAAAAGTATCTATCGGATGATACAATATCAAATTTCTGCGGTTCTAGAAAAGAGCTATCGGCCCTAAGGGTGGAGGAGCTGAACTATAACTGACAAGAATACAATTAACTAGAGTAAATAAATATCTACAACCCCAACCAATTCCCACCAAAAAGAAAAAAAGCCCTTAGTCTGGATTTGCAGAAAGCCGTGAAGTCCACTCATTTAGGAGCCTTTGCCTCTACCCGAAAAAGTGCACATTTGCAATTAACAGTAAAGAAGCATATAAAGAAGCATATTTGCATTCAGAACCCCTAACTCATCTGTTGTTCACACTAATAAAAGTACTTTTTTATGCACAAAAGAATGCAATGGACTCACAAAGCTCTAGGGATAAAGTCCAACGTATACAGTGCCCATGCAGAAATACATGTCAACGGGCAATAGACTAATCCGGCAGCAATGACAACGCAAACAAAACTTTTCAAATGATGTACGATTGCGGTCCCTACTTTTTGGGGCAACATTTGAAATGAAAAGTAGGGTGTTAATAAATGTCTTCAATCCACTGTGATGATTAGTAGGACCTGAGTAAATTACTGTAGGTATTGAACAACTAACTCTGCTCACCGACAAGTGGCCTAATCTGATCCTACGAAAGGAACATTTACAGCCACCAAAGGTTGCATGCACCATTCTGCTCTATTGCTTTGCTATCTTTTAGCAAATTCTGAACAAGTATGAAAGATTTGATTATAGAAGAACCATCTCTATGGCGCTATCAGATGCCCCTCATTCATTACAAAACAGATAACTACACAAAAAATAACTTTTCTTAAAACTTGTGAATATATATATATATATATATATATATATATATATATATATATATATATATATATATATATATATATATATACACCAGATGACAGGTTGAGACAGATGACTAATGTAATACTTTTCCTGGGGGGGACTAAGTTACAAGAATGCTATGCCGGTGTAGCATTCCCTCAGGTTTGAAGAATTTGCATAAATGACTGAGAGGGGTGGAGGTGCTCTAGGTGCAGAAGTTTTAAACGTTGAGACCCACTTTTGGAATCCCTTTAGGATGAAAGTGCAGCAGTCTAGGGATTGAAATAATAAATCACAATTACACCAATTTTGATTCAGTGAAAGAGCGGGTTTAATAAAATTACATATTAGGATGCCATCCTCATCTTGTCCATAAGAGCCTAATGATGGCATGGTAAGTATTGCCATATCAGACAGAGTGACTAGGTCCATGCATGACACTATCTGTGCGCCTAGAGCACCAGTGAATGGTGCTCAAAGGAGTCGCACAACCCACCAGATTCTCAATTATAGTATTGGCAATGAAACACCAATGGTTCTATAGAAAAAATACATTTGGGAAAAAGGCAAAAAATTATTCGAATTTTCACAGGAAAAAGAGGGTTATAGTTTGAAAAGGCCTCCATTCTGGAATGGCGCATGTGATAATGAGGTTGGGGTATGATTTCATGAAGTTCAGGATGAGGCAACAAAGGATCAGAAAGCTCTTTGTTGAGGGACGGGTGATTTAGCTGCCCAGGTAAACAGATGTCATGCAGGGGAAACGCTTCAGAATGCAGTATTTCAACCAATGACCTGCATGCCGGAATAGCAATTTACGAGGCTGAAGAAGAGAAGATGCTTCTAAAACATTAAAATAAACTCAACAAAATGGAGGAGAGGAGGGGGTTCACAGCCAGGAACACAATATCTAGCCACAAACTCAAAATCAAATACAAAACTGCTGTTAAGGCAACCTTGCAGCTCCCCTCCACTCCACAATACTGTAGACTGAATGTCAGCTCACAAAATTAAGCTGTGCTCTCAACACACTGCGCCACGCACACACCATGACTTACCGTGCTTCTCGTCCCCATCCAGTTCCACGGCAGGGTCCTGCAAATACAAAGCAAAGGCGCTTTTTTCCCCACAATATTTACATGCCTGGAGAAAGGAATCTTGTACTGATGTCTGGGTACAGTACATACGTGTATTTCTTCATTTCTAGATTTTGTAACACTGCTAGTTTACAGCACGTGGTGATATAGAAATTACTAATACACACAAACGTATACATCCGTGTCTGTGACAGAGAGAGCTGGATACTGGATGCCATGGTGTGCCTTCACCATGGACACTCTGATAAGGCAATAATGGATGACCTATGGCGAATGATGGCTATGGAGCGGTCAAGAGCCTTAGTGCTCCTTGACCTCACCACAGCCTTCGATACAGTTGATCATAAAATACTAATTTAACAGATTAATAGACTGTGATATGAAAGCCTTTTTTAAAGCCTTTCTGATCAATAGACCACAATGATAATGAACTCTCCCTATAGTGAAGATCAACTGAGTGTGGCTTACCCCGGAGGACCATTGTGTTCCCCTTCCCTTTAATCTGTACACTGGACCCCTGGCGTTTCAGTTACATCAGACTGGGGTCTCATTTTATATGTAAACAGTGTTTTAGCCACTCCTCTGGTAGCTGGCATCAAAACGGTTACTAATCCTGGACTCCAAGCCCATGTCACCAAAGTTGCTTCTACCACTTGAAATGCTTGAAACATATATTTTTGTTTTTAGGCCAGGAAATAAGGGCCCTGATGACTGTGGCATTAATTCAATCGCATTAATTCAATGACAATGCTTTATTCCTAAATGTCCCTGAGGGCCTACTTGCTCAACCGCAACTTGCGCAGAATTCAGCATCTCCTCTCCAGTCCTGTATGGCCTTGGGAAATATGACAGCATTTTATCCACCCGTAAAGCTTCGCACTAGCTATCAGTGCACAGACGCATTGTTTTAAAAACATTAACTATGGGGCACAAAACAGTTCTCTAAAAGCCCCTCATTCCTGGCAAGTACATCTTCTTTGTATGTGCCATATAGGTCCCTGTGCTCCAAGTATACATTTCTGCTTCAAGTACCAAAAGTTAAACCAGTTACCTTTGGGGATACATCAGTTTCAGTCACCGATGCAACAGTATGGAACATCTCACTCCTTCATCTGAAAAAAGAACCTTCACTACTACACTTCAGGAAGTCATTCAAAACCTTTATTTTGGGTACTTATTCTCTTTTCACTTCTTCACGTACTTGACCAATACTGATCAACAAGTGCTTTTTCACTGTTCAATTGCTTGAGCATCAATAAACTTTGGTAGTGGTGCACTAAACAAATAACTGCTAACATGACAGGAACCTTAAATCCTCTCAATCCTTAAATCATCCTGGCTCAACAATAAGTTTAGGAAAATGGTGTTCACAGACAGCTACCCCAAACCAGAGAGGATATGAAGTGGCACCTGGAAACCAGCAGGAACACACGATTTGTTACTTAGTTAGTTGACAGATGGAGAGAGGACAGAGAGAGAGAGAGAGAAGAGGAAGAGGAAGAGGAAGAGGAAGAGGAAGAGGAAGAGGAAGAGGAAGAGGAAGAGGAAGAGGGAGAGGGAGAGGGAGAGGGAGAGGGAGAGGGAGAGGGAGAGGGAGAGGGAGAGGGAGAGGGAGAGGGAGAGGGAGAGGGAGAGGGAGAGGGAGAGGGAGAGGGAGAGGGAGAGAGGGAGAGAGGGAGAGAGGGAGAGAGGGAGAGAGGGAGAGAGAGAGGGAGAGAGAGAGGGAGAGAGAGAGAGAGAGGGAGAGAGAGAGGGAGAGGGAGAGGGAGAGGGAGAGGGAGAGGGAGAGGGAGAGGGAGAGGGAGAGGGAGAGGGAGAGGGAGAGGGAGAGGGAGAGGGAGAGGGAGAGGGAGAGGGAGAGGGAGAGGGAGAGGGAGAGGGAGAGGGAGAGGGAGAGGGAGAGGGAGAGGGAGAGGGAGAGGGAGAGGGAGAGGGAGAGGGAGAGGGAGAGGGAGAGGGAGGGGGAGAGAGGGGGAGAGAGGGGGAGAGAATGTGATTTAGGTGTGCCAACCATCTATAAGGTGTTTAAAAGCAGTAACATAACTAAGATGTCGTGAGTACGTTTAAAATTAAGCTAAGAATTGCTGGGTCAAAAATGGTTTCAGTCATTGTCCATGTAGTAGTGCTTGAAGAAAATACGACTTATTGGGCACGCAGCATGAGGCCGCTAAACAACATGTTTTTATTTTTAACCCCCCCCCCCAAATAACGATTTGTTTCTTTTTACTTCCCACAAGCAAAAAAAACCAAGTGTAGACATATGAGGAAACTGGCCAGAGTTTCTCTAATAGCATACACAAGTCCATTTTAGCACACAAGTTATATTAATTGTGGAGGGGGAGAGCGGGCGAGCGAGACAGAAAGAGAAAGAAAGAGAGAGAGAGAGAGAGAGAGAAAGAGAGAGATCCAATTTTGCACAATGCCCCTTCATTCTAGCATTAATCACAGAGTGGGCTTCGCAGTCTCGTGCCACTATAGAAGAAAAATGCAGCGGACAAAATCCCATTTGACAGCCGACCACAAGGGAAAATTAAAGAAATAATTAATTTTACCTTGTCATCCTGTCGAACCCCCCCCCCCACCCCCCCACCCCTCTTCCCGCCCCCACAGCTCTTACCTGCACGGGCTGCGGCTGCCATTTATTATGCAGACTGCTAACAGTTGTTAAAGAGTGGTAATGTCAACTCTTACCCACTAAGAATGTTTGCAGCATCCAGGTTCCAATCCATAGTATCTAAGAGTTTTACACCAATGTTTGGTTAAAACTGAAGGGGTCCACAGGAAATCATTAGCGCATCGGTCAGCTAGCAACAATTTGACGCCAATGGTCCAAAAAGATGAATAGGGCAGTTACAACAAAGGAAACTATGGTTAAGTCACAGCATTCCAACCCCATGAAATAATACTGCACCAGCTTTAGAAAGTTCAGAGCAGGTTTACCAGACCTTCCCAAAGAGCCACCGGTGAGTCTACCCTTAGATATTCAAATCAAAGAACGAGAAACGGATAGCATTCTTCAAAACATATACACTTGTAAATCATCTTTTTCTCCAGGGGCTCAATGGAAGATTTAAGAAAAATTAACTTGTAGATAAAATAAACCACAGCAATAGTTGACTCTGCCATGACCCAAAGAGCAGTAGTTTTCCCACAGCAAGAAAAGGAACGGTGCAGTCCACATATAGTTGATCTAAGCTTAGGCCAACACAAGGAGGTAATCACTGCTACTCACGGTCTCCATTTCTGGCATCTCAGGGGGAACAGGGGCTGCTTCCTCCACCACAAACTGCTCATCTTCATCGTCATCCTCCTTCTGTTTATCAACAATGACACTAGGGACTAGCTTGCCACTGCTGACCCTGAGGAGAAAGGGCGCCCACCCAAATATTTACAAATGGAATGAGTGTTCACATTTGAATATTTTATAAAACACTATGTTGATTTAAAAGAAATTGGCACGGAGTTTCCAAATGCATCTCAAACAGAAGACAACACAACCGGTATAAACAAGCAAAGGAGGGTGTGGGTAGAGATAAAACGGTTACAAAAGACTGGGTATTTGACACCCAAACAGCTTGCAGTCATTAAGATGGAGGGGTGGAACAGGAGATTGTGGTAATCGCCACAGCTACTAAAAACTTAATTATGAGGATCAATACATTATGGCACATCTGCTAAGTACGAGAATTTCCAAAACGAAAGAATATATATTTTCAATGGGCGGAATCAACATATCAATGCTGTTTTGCATGGACCAATATGAATTCTTGGATAGAAAATGTTTGGAATAGTAAAACAGATATATTTATTTGTGCTTCCCAAAAATATATATCAAAATTATTAATGGAATTGTGGAGAAATATGACCACATGACGGTGTTCATCACCAAGTGTAGCCGGTATGAGAAGACAGAATTCTTTAGAAATATCAAGTTGTATAACCTCTGCAAAAGAAACACAAATACAAGATCATAATTTTCAGCTACTGTCGTCATGTCAGTTCACTTAGCCAATCAACAGATGAAACCATCATCAACACAGAAAAACAAAATAGGACTCCATGTTCCTGGAATTCTGTGTGCTGTTGCTGAACTTCCTTCCTACACTGCTAATGGGCTGGTCATTCTTTTTTATATTTGTTGATGAGCAATTTTAAGTCCTCTTTAACCTATTCCCTTCATGATCTGCAAAGAATCAGAATCTAGTTTCTGTATCTGTACAAGCTCTCCCTTAGCATATGGGACACAACCAGTAGACCATCATCTACAAGATCCACACTGCCTTAACACAAGGCTTGAACTGTCTTTTAAGAAAGCCAGCACACACAAGATGGTGTCCTGAAATGCCTGCTTTAAATTGATTCAATGTAATTTCCTACACCACACATCTAATCCCCCTGTGAGATGTAAGACACACATTCAGGAGATTGCCCCAAATACAGGGCAGCAAGGTGACAGATCTGCACTCTCACAAGTCGCACTTGACCTATGACCACCAAGTCCTGTTTGCTGGATCTCTGTGCTAAACCTAAAAAGTAAAGGCATGAATACATATTGATTGACTTAGCTCTCCCTTGGGGGAATCGCAGGTTACCCCCAGCCTTGAAGTAGGCATTCACTCCTAGTAGGACAGATTTGAGGAGACACATCCTTAGGTAGGCAATGGCGGGCACAAGGAGGGGCTCTGGCCACTGCCCCAAAGAAGCCGACCGATGCAAACGTGGGAAATATACTTAGAGGAACTAGCAAGATTGAAGACTTACCCACTTAACTTGAGATCCCTATTTCCATTACATTCTTTCTGACTCTATGGTGTCATGCCATTTAGTACAATGGATCCGGTTTATGATTCAAATGGAATCTGAAACACTCATATTGTACAACAGCCATTGCTTACATTATTTAAGACAGTATTCTATATTTTCTCTTGAAACCTATTGATGAAAGGAATGACAGACCTATGTGTTGGTTTGTTTAAACGTCTGTACATGTTAACATGTGCTGTTTCATCAGTCAATTAAAACAAAAAAGGCATTTAAAAATTTAAAAAGCATGCAATAGCGACTCCCAAGTATGACACAAGCTACCATGAATGTACATTTTAATAATTGATATATGTAACATATCTAGTATGTGTTTCCGTTTAAGAAACAAGACACAGAATACACTCTACTTTAGGGTCGCTGACACTTGCAATACTAGTTTGTTAATGTTTCCGACCCCTCTGTGATTGAGAATGCTCAATGATCTAAGACAACAGAAAGTGCCAAATAATTCACCACCAGAGTTACTAGTCACATTTTCAAAATATGATGTAAGTTTTCTAAACACAATTGTTCATAGATTTTGAATTGAAAAAAAAAATCAACCTGTTGCCTAAGAATGCGGCATATTCAGAGTTAGAACGTCCGACTTTGGGAATGTTTGAAATCTCCATCATCATCAAACAAATAACCTGTTTTTCCAACTGATTCTATGATGATGGGCAAGAGAGCTTTAGACAATTAGCTGTGAGGGTAGCACACGTAGCAATGAAATGTTTTGCCTTTTAGCAAATGCAGGCCTGGCATACAATGTTAGTAAAGTTGGCACAAACCGACCACTGTAGCTGAAAATTTCCACATTCAATTAACCATCCATCACCTTTCTGGAGGGGAGATCTCAGTGCTTCCCTGGCGTTTGATTCGTGGGGGAGCTGGCCTCGCACTATTTGGCCGAGGTATTCTCCTGAAAAACAGGGGAGAAAAACTTGTTAATACAATTGAAAGGTAATGGAAAATACATAAGTTTAAAGAAAGCTGCAATTCACACTCAAGGAAGCGACATGGAGAGAATTTTAAGCAAAGCAGGTCCCGCAGACCCTTCACTCCTCTGTCCATTATTATATCAATTATTCTTATTGAAGCGATGCCAGATCTGCCTTGACCAGGCACCTCCACAAAAAAGTTTCTGGGTCTCTTTCAAAGATGAGGAAGCAAAATGTAGCAAATGTCTACAATTGTTGCCCATCTTTACAAGATGTATATCTTCTGTTAACAGAGAACATTTTAAGTGGAGCTGTATTCTGATGTCTTATTGAGATTTTTTATTTACAATTATCGATCTTAAAAAAAGTACCTGCAAATCTCCAAAAGGGTTGCCTTTCACAGTGGTACATGGCCTTATTTTTAACATTCACAAGGATGAGGCTCGAATACCAAGCATTTTCTGTACTACAACAGTATTTCTTTATTCGCAAATCCATATCTTAAGGCCTTTTTCCAGGAGTGAATAACTGCATGGGCTCCTACATTTGGCCCCAGTAGCCATCTAGAATTCTTTCACACATGTAGAATTCACTGATAAATGTGCTGCACAAGGGAGTGCAGAACGTTGAACTACAAATAATACCAACATTGAAGTTCTGAAGTTAAATGTACATAACTTTTTCTTCTTCAGCTTTGAACCTTTGATGTACTCAATTCTTTGTAAAGAAAATGCGAAGCAGGGGTTAACAGGGAATTAAGAAAGGTGAATTAGGCATGGAATGCATACATAGGGGAAATTTGTGATCCTTTGTCAGATTGTGAAGACAGTGACTCTGACCCAGAGGAGGACTGATGCCTCGGGATGGCAAAACAGAAGTTGGGTCTCCGGTGTTGTGAAAATAGTAATATTGTATATTTGTGACTTTATAATAATTACTGCTGATTTTAAGAGTGGGATACTGAGATGTGAGACATGTTTATGCTCTAGATTGTTTTCTTGTTTAGCAATACGAGAACTAATAAAAAAATGTTTTATAAAAAAAAAGAAAGGTGAATCAGAAGCTCTAAATAAATTCCGACCTTAATATCTTATGCCCAAATTGAGTCTTCACTACAATGCCAATGCCATGAAAGGAAAGTCAAAGAAAGGTATGGATCGCTAAACCTATATCTATGTTGAATCATACCTGAAATTGAGTTTTATGTATTAAATATTTTATTGAGCATAGGCAAAAAACAAATGCACCTCAGGTACTTCTGCAAGGGCCGCCACCGTTCTAAGGAGGCCGAGGTCAGCGACCCCGCGGGTACCCATCATAGGGCCAGCGGGTACAGTATCTTATTAACACAGCAAGCCGCCTACAACCCATTGGGCCGGCCGCGTCTTAAGAGGTGCTACTACGGTGCAAGCAGGTCAGTGCTAGTGCATTGCGAGAAAACACGAGAAACAAAGAACTGTGAACAACCCCACCACCCACCCCACCCCAGCCCTCCCTTCTCCTTGTCCATGTCCATGTCCGGGATCCAGCTCTAGGTCGCGAGTCACTTTCAACAGTCAGCGGACGCCACTCGCGTGGGGTCTGTGCGTTTGCGGGTATGTGTTTTGGGATCCGGGAGAGGTGTTTCGGCTAAGCGTAGCAGACGCAGGTAGCGCGGGCAGCTCACCTCCCGGAACTCCCCGGTGAGCAAGGCGAGGAAGGGGCGCCAGAGTTCCGCAAAGTCCGCCCCCCTCCCTGACGCTGCCAGCGATAGCTTCTCCATCCCCAGGATCGTCCACAGTCTGTGAAGCCACCCCAATTGTTGCGGAGCTTGGGTCGCCCTCCAGTGTGCCACAATGTTTTGGACCGCAGCGCCAAGCGCAAGTGCAATCAGGCGCCCGCGCCAGGATTTCAGAGGATACATGAGTGCGTTTGGGAGGCCTAGCAGGATGTACGCTGGGAAGCGCGGCAGTTGTGTGTCTAGATGCGTATCTATAAGATCCAGGATAGGGTCCCAGTAGGGGCGCAGCGCCTTACAGCTCCACAGCAGGTGTTCCAGCGTCCCTAGTTCCCCACATCCCCTCCAGCATCTATCACTGACCCGGGCATCCCAGTGGTGTAGTCTCTCAGGGGTGTGATACCAGTATGTTGCTACCTTAGTTAAAGTCTCGGTAAGGCCGGTGTGGTGCGCCGAGTGTCTGG
Organism: Lissotriton vulgaris; assembly: GCF_964263255.1. Classification (NCBI taxonomy): domain Eukaryota; kingdom Metazoa; phylum Chordata; class Amphibia; order Caudata; family Salamandridae; genus Lissotriton; species Lissotriton vulgaris. The sequence continues at coordinate 837,897,259 of NC_141687.1, forward strand.
CTCTATGATACACCCCCTCCCATTCCTTCCTAGTGAGCTGCCTCCCCAGGTCCCTCTCCCACCGGACCTGGCCCGCATTGTAGGTGTGTGCTTGCGTGAGGAGCAGCTGCTGATAGAGGTCCGATATCAACTTCTTATCCGAGGTGCGCGTCAGCAGCCATCGTTCGTAAGGTGTGAGGGGCCGTTGGGCTCCGGGTTGGATCGAGGGGTGGAGCACCCAGTGGCGCACCTGTAGGTACTGCAAGCGTTCCGATTCGGCCACGCCGTAATCTGTTTTGACCTGCCGGAACGGCAGAATGCCCTTGGTGTCGAACATGTGTCCTGCCGCGCGACAGGGTGTCGTCCGCCACGTCGTGAACGCGCTGGTGTCCAAGCCCGGTGTGAAGTCTGGGTTCTCAAAGATGGGGGTCATGGGTGAGGGGAAGGTGGTCAGCCCCTTGGCCACGGCTACCCTATCCCACACTCGCAGGGCGGTGCTGGTGATTTCAGAGGCGTACAGGTTAGGGGGACGGTGTCGGCGCGGAATGAAGGGCACGCCCTGGAGGGTGCGGCCGGCCACTGCCTGGTCCAGGAAGAGCCAGTGCTTACCGGACTCCAGCTGGAACCACTCCACAAAGGTGCGTAGCTGTGCTGCCTGGAAGTACAGCGTAAGGTCAGGCACGCCGACGCCCCCGTTCGCGGGGGGTAGGGTGGCGAGAGTATGCTTGAATCTGGGTCATCGGCCGTTCCAGATAAACCGTGACAGTTCCGACTGAGTTTGTTGGAGCCAACCCGCCGGGGGGTGCAGAGGAAGCGTCTGGAACAGGTACAGAATCTGCGGTAGCAGTGTCATTTTGACTGCGGCAATTCTGCCCAACCACGATAGCGTAAGTGGCTTCCAACGCCGGAGTTGCTCCCGGAGTTTGCGGGTGAGGGCCTCATAGTTGGCTCGTGCGGTGCCACGGACAGTAGGAGCTAGGCGAACGCCCAGATAAGGGACGGTAGCGTCCGACCATTGGAATTGGAATTCCGATTTAATCTCGTCCACCACCTCCGGGCTTAGTGAGATGTTCAAGGCCTCAGATTTGGCTTCGTTGATTTTGAAGCCCGAGGCCAGGGCGAAGGTGTGTAGCTCCACAAAGAGAGCGCGCAGGGATCACATCGGGTCAGTGAGGGACAACAGGACGTCATCGGCGTATAGGCTGATTGTGTGCGTGTCGGCCCCAAATTTAATACCGGAAATGAGAGCGTGTTGCCGCACCCTCTGAGCCATCGGCTCCATGTACAATGCGAACAAGAGTGGTGACAGCGGGCAGCCCTGGCGTGTGCCTCTGCCAATGTCGAACCTCGGGGAGGTGTGACCGTTCACTCGTACCGCGGCGTTGGGCCGGCGATAGCAGTTGAAGATGCGGTGGCGAAGTTTCTCCCCAAAGCCGAAGTGGCGGAGGACCTGATCAAGGTACGGCCAGTGCACTCTGTCGAAGGCTTTCTCCGCATCGATGGTGAGCAGCATGCAGCCGGGTTTAGTGCGTGATCCGGCCTCAATGAGGTGTAGCACCCGCTTGGTGTTATCGCTGGTCTGCCGTTGGGGGATAAAGCCCGCTTGGTCGGGGTCTATCAGTTGTTGCATATAGGGGGCGATGCGGCTCGCGAGTATGCCGGTGTAGAGTTTCAGGTCTATGTTCAGTAGCGATATGGGTCTGTAGGAGCCGCAGAGTGCCGGGTCACGACCCGGTTTGGGAATGACAGAGATAGACGCCTCCAGCAGATCCGGATGTATGGCGCCAGGTGTGTCAACTGTGTTGAATAGGTCACGCAGGAGGGGGGCAAGTCGCTGGCAAAAGGTCTTGTAGAACGCCGCGGTATAGCCGTCGGGTCCCGGGGATTTCCCGACTTTTAGGCGGGCAATGGCCGAAATGACCTCTTCCAGGCCTATGGGCCGCTCCAGGAAGTCCGCCTGGGCTTGGGTAAGGGCGGGGAGGTCCGCGCCTCGCAAATAGGCTGGACTGGTGTCAGGGTCCAGGTGATCCGCGTCGTAGAGCGCCGCATAGTAATCGCCAAACGCCGTCGCAATCGCTGCGTTCTCTGTGACCAGGTCGCCACTGGGCAACCGGAGAGAGCTCACTTGTTGCCTCTGGGTCTGCGCCCGAAGTCTACTCGCCAGCAGTTTCCCGCAACGGTCGCCACCAGTATAGTAAACGTGTTTGAGGCGCATCGCGGCGTATTCCGCCACATCTTGGTCCAAGGCCGCCAGCATTTTCCGCTCGGCGCACAGTTGACGCCATGCCCTGGACGCCCCCGTGCGCTGGTGCATCTGTTCTAATTCCGCCACGCGTTGGGAGAGCTCGGCTCGTTTCAGCTCCCTCTCCTTGTTGTTGGCCGTGGCAATGGAAATAATTTCCCCGCGCAGGACCGCTTTAAGGGCCGCCCACTGGGTCGCCTTGGAGGTGTCGTCATTGGCGTTGTGCTCCAGAAAGCGGTCAATCGCCAATGTGAGCCGGGTCTGGGTGTCAGGCAGCTGTAAGAGACCGTCCCGCAGTCTCCAGTGCCGTTGAGGTGCCGGCATGGCACCCACCCGAAGCGTCGCTACCACTGGGCAGTGGTCTGAGAGCGAGGCCGGTAGTATCTCCACGCCCTCGACATGTAGCGCTAGCTGCGAAGAGCCCAGGAAATAGTCTAGCCTCGCATACGTCTTATGAGCGGCCGAGTAGTACGTGTAGGCGGTGGTTTGGGGGTGCGTGTGTCGCCAGAGGTCGATGAGGCCCAGGTCCGCCAGGTGTGCGTGACCTGCCGCTGTGAGCGCCCCTACTTGACCCGATCTCTGTCCCGAGCGATCCGCCGTGTTATGAAAGACTAGGTTGAGGTCCCCCCCTAGCAGCAAGTGAGTGTGTGTGGTGGCTGTGATAGTCTCCAGGGCTGTGTGCAGGAACTTTTCTTGGCCCTCATTCGGACCATAAACTGAGCCCACGAGCAGGGTGTGACCCGCGAGTTGGAAGCTATAGAGTAGGAGCCGCCCTCTAACTTCGGCTTCTTTTTGGAGGACTTTCCCCTCAAAGGACTTAGCCACTAGGATCGCCACCCCCGCAGACTTCTTCGGGGAAGAGGAAAAGAACTGCCACGGGAACGCGCGGGATTTGAGTCTATGCTGGTCGCTGCGCACAAGGTGTGTTTCCTGGAGGAGGCAGATGTCCGCCTTGGAGCGCTCGAGATAGGATAAGATCGCCCTGCGTTTGGTCGGGCTGTTGAGACCCCGCACGTTAAGCGTAAGCACTATAAGGTGTCGTGGCATATCTGGGATCGTACGAGTAAAGCCAAGCCTGCCCGGTGGCCGTGAGTGTGGGCCCACGGGTCGTGGAAGACGCTGCGCTAGGGGCCGCGGTGGGGCAACCCTCGGCGACCGAACCTTCTGGACAAGGAGAACCCTCCCACCCCTCCCCCCTCACTCCCCAGGACCCCCCCAACCCAAACTGTCCCCCCTGGTCTCCGCTCAACCGGAGCAATTGGAGCAACCCCCCCACCTGGAACCCCTCCTCACGTAGTGCAAACAGTTCCCACCCAACTCCCCGTACCCACCCCCCTACCCCAACCACCTCCCCAACTGGTAAAGAAACATGGTCCAATATTGTCCCAGGTCCAGTCTCATGGCCACTGGACCCGTGGTAAGGTAAGTCCGTAGAGTGGGGGCCGTGGCGGCGTCGCGAGCAGGTCGGCCAGCCCGAAGCACTCCGCCACAGACGAAAAGACAAAGTCACCATCAGGGAAGACCCAGGAGCGCTCTGCACGCGCCCCCGCCGCCGGACTAGTGTAGCCCGAACCCATCATGGCTTGTGGAACCGGTGTGTCGCTCTCCCAGCGCTCAGTTATTGTTCGACGGCGCCAGGCCCTGCGCCACCGTCTCCACCGCGGCCCTCTGGCCCTCCTCTATCTCGGTCGCCGCGGGGCGTTTCGGCCTGCGTCTGCGTCGTTGCTGCTGCCAGCGGCCCGGGCCAGTCTCAGTAGAAGCCTTTTCTCCCGGCGACCCATCGTCGACCACCGGTTCCTCCAGGCCCAGCACGCGGCAAGCGTCCCTGAGGGTGCGTGGCTGATGAAGGATATTGCCGAGCCGAAAGACTAAGCGGAAGGGGTGCCCCCAACTGTAGGAAATGTTGCGCCGTCTCAGTTCCGCTGTCACTGGCCGAAAAATGCGCCGTTTCTCGAGGGTAAGTGCGGCCAGATCCTGGTAGAGCGCCGGTGCATGGTCGCCGAAGATGATCCTGTCCATGTGGCGTGCCTTGTTCAGGATCTCCTCCTTCGTCCTGAAGTCCTGCACGCACACCAAGATGTCTGGGGGGTGCGCTGCGTCGGCTCTCGGCGGGCCCGTCCGGTGGGCTCTATCCAGTCGCAGGGGGGCATCCGCCTGTCGGCCCAAGATGTGGTTGAAGAGGCCCTGCGTGAACCGAAAGAGGTCCTCCGTGTCCGGGGCCATTTTCACTCCTCGGATCCTGATATTATGCCGCCGGGAGCGGTTCTCCAAATCTTCGGCATGAGTCTGGAGATCCACCTGCTGGTCATGGATGCGGGCCAACTCCTGCCTTAGGGCCTCTATTTCGGCGTCCCGGGTGTCGCTCTTCGTTTCCAGGTCTGCCACTCTCTCCCCTATGGCGTCGGTGTCGCGGCGGACCTCCTTGATCTCATCCTGGAGCTCCTTCTTTAGGGCGTGGATGTCTTCCCTCAGCCCCGTGAACAGGGACTCCAGAAAGGACCGCGTGACTGGAGCCTCGGGATCTGCCCCCCCAGGGGGTGGTGGGTCCACCGTCTGCTTGTCCGTGTCTCCTCGGGGGTTTGACCCCCCGGGGCCATTCCGCTTCCCCACGGTGGGGGGGGTGAAGAGATCCTTGATGGTGCGATCTTTCCTGGGCCTTCCGCCTGACATGCCGTCCCCGAGACCCCGGCCGCGTCCGCCGGTATCACCTTCAGCTGGCCGCAGATCGTCCTTCAATCTTGGTGGGCACCGCTCCGGCCCCGGGACAACCAGCGCCGCGTGAGTGGCTCCCCTGTGTTCCTCTCAGTCTTCCACCACTCCGGGGGAGCAGTGCGACGCGGCCTCTCCACAAGTCCGTGGCCGGGTCAGGGGGGGCCGCGGGACGCTCCACAAGGCTGTAGCCAGGTATAGGGGGGCCGCGTGAGGGCAGGACGGAGAGCGCCGGACGGGCCGGGTGGGAGGCCGCCCAAGATGGCGTCCGCGGCACACCACGATGCACTGTCCTGGGGGCGAGAGCCCAGAGTGGTTGTTGAGGCCTCCTCGCGGCGAGGGGGGTCCGCTCACCTCCGTGGGGGTCGTGGCCGGGGGGGGCTTGGCTGCACGTGTGGGCGTCTTCAATGCCCGCTCAGGGTGAGGGCCCTCGCGCTGTCCCACCACGTGCGCGGCTCCTATGGCTCCTCTCCGCACCCCCCGCACCGACCTGCCACCACCTCCCCCGACGAAGGCCCAGGTGCGCAGATGCAGCTAGGGACCGGGTAGTGCCGCAGGCAGGGATGGGCGACTGCTGGGGGCCTTGCCAACCGACCCCTTGTCGGCTGAGTGTGTTTTTTAGTGTCCCGGCCTGCCGACGTGTCCCGCTGCCAGCGGACAGGACCGTGGGGGTGTCTGCCGGTCCCCGCCGACTCCCGGTGATCCCACGTGGAAGGGGGTCTGCTGGGCTGGGGGGTGGGGGCCTCCCTCACCGCCTCTCCTCACCTCCGTGTTTAGGGTCATCCACTCGACCCAGGCCGAGTCCGTCGCCAGGCGCCACCCGCCAGGCACTCCGGGTAGCAGTGGGTCCGCGTGGCGAGCCCGCAGAAGCCCCCGGCAGATGGTCACGGGGGCCTCGCGCTCGGTCGCGCGGGCCGGGCTCACCGATGCAGCAGCCGGGCACAGACGCCCGTGACTCGGCCCGCAGGCTCCGCCCCTCGCGGCCTCGCTGTCGTTCCGCGCTCCCCTCAGGCCGTCCGTGCCGCCAGACCACCGGGCCGGGCCCAGCCGGGGTTCTGCACCAGGAATCGCCCACACAGCTGTCCAGTAGTCCCCCGCAGCAATGCCGGCCTCAGCCCGCCGGGGAAGTGCTCGGGTCCGGGCTTTTGCTGAAAGAAACGCTGTGGATAACGGCCGGCGGCGGGAGCTCCGACAAAGCACGTCTGCTCACGCCGCCATCTTGGCCACGCCCCCCGAAATTGAGTTTTAGTGAGTAAAGCCATCATGGCTTTTAGTGCTGCCATGTTATGTTATTTTATTAGGATTTGTAAAGCGCAGATTACCACCCGAAGGGTATCCAGGAGCTAGAGCAGATGTGTAGGTCATCCGCTGGTTGTTAGTTGAAAAACCAGGTCTTCAGCTTCTTTCGTAATTCCGGTAGCGATGTGGAGGCTCTTATTTGTAGAGGAAGGTCATTCCAAGTTCCAAATGAGCTGTCATTCCTCTAAGGAGTTGGCAGTTTGACTGAAGTTAAAGCACTTACATGCAAGCTACTATTTCTAATTAGATGGTTCGGACATTAACACAGAGCGTGAAGATCTTCCTGGCGCATATGGCCTTTTTTGCCTAGTCCATTAAGTAATACATGACACCAATGGCATGCAGCACACACAATCATTTTTTTAAGCTTATGTTCAAAACGTTTGAAAGAGGACCAGCCATGAAAACGTTTGAGTAATATGCTAGAGTAAAACTACCGTCATTTCCTAGTAAATTGGTCACTTGCCTCATGGAGGAAAAATCAAATGAGTGAATTCCCTTACCATTTTTGCCAGTAACCATACTACAACGAAGATAATTCCACCGAAGATAATACATTGTGTCCAGGCTCAAAAGGAGGAACTTTTTAGTTTAAGAACTATAACGTGGTCTTAAAATGGAGATAGACCTTTGATGGAAAGAATTTTTCAAACAATCACGTCCCCACAGGGTGCAACTTTGGCAGTCTCTACAGGGATGACCACTGTTGAAGGTTTTGTTTTTAGTGTTGAATTTGTTCCATTATCAGGTCACCTTATCACAGTAATTGCCTCACCCCAGTATGAAAGTATGGCATGTCAGAATGAACTCTTTTTACGAGCTGTTAATATAATAAAGTGGAGAAATGTGATGACAAGCTTAGCTTGACTGCATTTTTGATATGGTATGTCTTTTCTGTGATGGTCTCCACCCCCATCTCTGAGGAATGCAGTCAGGGCAAAGTAAAACTACCGTCATTTCCTAGTAAATTGGTCACTTGCCTCATGGAGGAAAAATCAAATGAGTGAATTCCCTTACCATTTTTGCCAGTAACCATACTACAACGAAGATAATTCCACCGAAGATAATACATTGTGTCCAGGCTCAAAAGGAGGAACTTTTTAGTTTAAGAACTATAACGTGGTCTTAAAATGGAGATAGACCTTTGATGGAAAGAATTTTTCAAACAATCACGTCCCCACAGGGTGCAACTTTGGCAGTCTCTACAGGGATGACCACTGTTGAAGGTTTTGTTTTTAGTGTTGAATTTGTTCCATTATCAGGTCACCTTATCACAGTAATTGCCTCACCCCAGTATGAAAGTATGGCATGTCAGAATGAACTCTTTTTACGAGCTGTTAATATAATAAAGTGGAGAAATGTGATGACAAGCTTAGCTTGACTGCATTTTTGATATGGTATGTCTTTTCTGTGATGGTCTCCACCCCCATCTCTGAGGAATGCAGTCAGGGCAAAGTAAGAGTTATTCTAATTACCTTCGCTATTTGCCACCTGATGTTTTTTGTTTCTGAAAACTTTGAATAAAAAATCTGTGACAGATTAAAAGTAATATAATTTGTTGGTGTCAAGAAAAATTTGCAAGAAACATTACTCATAAGTATGGAGATAAAACATTAAAAACGTGCTGCAGCTACTTTCGTTTTGAGGACTCCAACTGTTTTAGACTTTGTTCCAAATTCACAGCTCGGTGTCAATGGTCATCTAAAAATTGAGCTTCTGATTGTAACGTAGGGCATAAAGAATCTATACGTATGTTCAAGTTTGGCGCTACTTGCAGCCTCTTCAGCCTAATTCCATTTCTTATGATGTTGCAGTTGAAACCAAAGAGGAGTAAAAGGTCGCCACTGTGTAGAACAAGTTACTTACCTTCGGTAACAATATATCTGTAAGAAACAGTAGTTAGTATTAGATTCCTTACCTTAGAATATCCCCAGGCGTCAGACTGGATCCAGAAATTTTTGCGTAGCAGTACCCTTGCGCGTCGGTAGGCGTCGTCTGTGGCTCCGCGTCAGTCGTCGGGGGCGCCGTGATGACGTCGTCGGAGTACTTAGACGCCGCCTCCGCGTGCTGACGTCAGTTCTTAGACACAGCTTTTCCGCACCAGAAACGCAGAGCCATGTTAAAAACCAACACTGGTGCCATTGAAACTAGGTCCCTGAAAGGGGATGACCTTAACCATAGATATCGGTTCGCAGAACGTGGAGGATGTGTGGGGCGGTAAGGAATCTAATACTAACTACTGTTTCTTACAGATATATCGTTACCGAAGGTAAGTAACTTGTTCATCTGAAAGAAACAGGTTAGTATTAGATTCATTACCTTAGAATAGATACCCAGCAATACCAACCCCGGTTGTGGGTCTGCGAACCAATAATCACACCAGAAAGTCCTGGAGGACGGAACGGCCAAAGAAGCCATCCCTCTGGACTTGGCTGTCCAGGCAGTAGTGTCTTGCAAACGTGTGCAACGATTCCCATGTAGCTGCCTGACAGATGTCCTGCAAGGGGACACCCCGGCCCAGGGTAGTGGTAGCCGCCGTGGCCCGAGTGGAATGGGCCCTCAGCCCAACAGGAGGCTCCTTCCTTGCCAAGGAGTAACAAGCCTTGATACACAAGCCGACCCACCGAGAGATGGTCCGCTTGTGTACCGCCCGTCCCTTCTTAGCGCCCACGTAACCAACAAAGAGTTGGTCATCTACCCGGAACTGGCGTGCACGATCCAAATAGAATGAGAGCGCATGTTTTGGGTCCAGACGGTGGAGCCGCTCTTCCTCCTTTGAGGGATGCGGAGGGGGAAAGAAGGTGGGCAAGGTGATAGACTGCCCGATGTGGAAGGCTGTGACAACCTTGGGCAGGAAAGAGGGCCTTGTCCACAACACAACCTTGTACGGATGGACAGAAAGGAAAGGAGGTTTAGAGGAAAGAGCCTGGAGCTCACTCACTCTCCTGGCAGAGGTGATGGCAACCAGGAAAGCAGTATTCGGAGTAAGAAGGCGGCTAGGACAGTTGTGAAGTGGCTCAAAGGGAGCGCACATCAGATAAGTAAGAACCAGGTTCAAGTCCCACTGAGGCATCACGAAGGGAACAGGTGGAAACGTGTGTGTGATGCCTTTCAGAAAACGAGTTACAATAGGGGACTTGAACAAAGATGGTTGATCAGGCAGCCTTAGAAAGGCTGAAAGAGCAGAAAGGTTGCCCTTGATAGTGCCCAGATCAGAGCCCTGCTGGGCAAGAGAAAGAAGGAAGAGAAGAACCTCAGAAAGAGGGGCAGAGAGAGAATCCACAGCCTTTGCTGTGCACCATGCCACAAATCTGTTCCACCTGCAGGCGTATACCGACTTTGTGGAGGGACGCCTGGCTGCCAGAACGATATTACAGACTTCAGGAGGCAAGTCAAATGGCCTCAACTGTCGCCGCTCAATCTCCAAGCATGGAGGAGGAGACTGGACAGGTTCGGGTGGAGAACCGTCCCCTGTTGCTGCGACAGAAGGTCCTCCTGAAGAGGCAGACGAACCGGGGGATCGACTGACATACTGAGTAGCTCGGGATACCAGTACCTTTTTGCCCAGTCCGGAGCCACAAGGATGACTTGGGTCCGGTCGCATTTGATCTTCTTCAGCACTCCGGGCAGAAGTGGTATAGGCGGAAAGGCGTACAACAGACCGCAACTCCACTTGCGACGAAAAGCGTCTCCGAGTGTGTGCCGCCTTGGAAATTCCAACGCGCAGAACTGATGACATTTTGCGTTTTCTTCTGTGGCGAATAGATCTAACCAAGGCTCTCCCCACTGCAGAAAGAGACCTTGCGCCACGTCAGAGTTCAGACGTCATTCATGATCCATCATGCACCAGCAGCTGAGTTTGTCCGCCCTGGCGTTCAGAGAACCTGCAAGGTGTTGAACCACAAGGGTCACGCCCTGATGTTCCAGCCACTGCCAAAGACGCAGAGCCTCCTGGCAGAGGGTCCACGACCCCACCCCGTCCTGTTTGTTGTAGTACCACATGGCGGTGGTGTTGTCTGTGAACACCTGCACTACACACCCCCGGACAGAGGGGAGGAATGCCTTCAGTGCAAGACGAATCGCCCGCAGCTCCAAAAGGTTGATATGGAGCCGGGACTCCGCCGGAGACCAGAGGCCTCTGATCTCCGCCTCTCCCATGTGGCCTCCCCAGCCCTAGAGGGACGCGTCCGCCACAACTACGTGCTCCGGTTGGGGAAGGGAGAGGGATCTGCCGCTGACCCAATCGCGGTCCGCGAGCCACCACTGCAGCTGTCTTGCAGTGCCCTCCGAGATCAGGACATGGTCGGACAGGTTGCCCTGATGCTGGGCCCACTGAAACTTCAGGTCCCACTGCAGAGCCCGCATCTGCCAACAGGCGTGATGCACTAGAAGGATGCAGGAAGCCAACAGCCCCAGAAGTCGCAGCGTCAACCTGACCGAGACTCGGGATAAAGGCTGAAAGATCGGAATCAGAGCCAGAATATACTGAACCCGCTGCTCGGGGGGATAAACCCGAAACTGAGCCGAGTCGAGAACCGCTCCGATGAAGAGGAGCTTTTGAGAGGGACACAGGTGTGACTTTGGCACGTTGATGGAGAACCCCAGCAGGTGCAGGAGATCCGCCGTCGTTTGGAGGTGGCTGACGAATGTCTGGGGCAAGCCCGCCTTCAACAACCAATCGACGAGGTAGGTGAAGACTGAAACCCCTAACCTGCGCAAATGAGCGTGGGGCGCTGGTAAGGCCGAAGGGGAGCATGGTAATCTGAAAGTGCTCGTGGCCTACGGTGAACCGCAGGTAGCGCCGGTGGGCCGGCAGGACGGGGATGTGGAAATAAGCGTCCTGCAAGTCCAACGCTACCAGCCAGTCTCCCGGGTCCAGGGCAGCTAAGACCTGAGCCAGTGTCAGCATTTTGAACTTCTCCTTCCGGAGGAAGCCGTTGACGTTCCGTAGATCCAAGATAGGGCGTAGGCCCCCTTTGCCCTTCTTGAGTACCAGAAAGTAGTGGAGTAGCAACCACGCCCTACTTCTGGCCCAGGAACGCGCTCAATGGCCTCCTTGGCCAAGAGGGCTGTAACTTCCTCCTGCAGAAGCCGCAAATGATCCCCCGATACGCGGTGGTATTGCGGGGGCATGGCTGGAGGGGTCGTCTCGAAGGGGAGGGAGTAGCCCCTTCGGACGATTTGCAGCACCCACCTGTCCGATGTGATAGTGCGCCAGTGGGAGTGGTGATGGCGAACCCTGCCCCCCACTGGCATCACATGGGCCCGAAAGCACGGACTAGGAAGGTTTTGAGGCAGATGCTGCGGGGGAAGGTGTGGACTGGCCTCGCTGTTGTCCCCGACCGCCTCCACGGCGGTTTCCACGGCCTACACCGCGTTGGATGTTAGTCTGGGGTGCGTGGCTGGCAGCACATGTGGGGGTGCCAATTTCTTGGCCACGAAAGGAGCGAAAGGCACCCGTTTGCTGGTGCGGGGGCGAGAGGCCCAAGGACTTGGCCGTAGCCCTGGAGTCCTTAAAGCGCTCAAGCGCATGGTCTGCCTTGTCGCCAAAGAGGCGACGGCCATCAAACGGCATGTCCATGAGGGAATTCTGGACATCTGCTGAAAAGTTGGCGGACCTCAACCAGGCGTGGCGACGAATCGCCACCGTCGTTGCCATCGCTCTGCCTAGTGAGTCGGTGGTATCCAGCCCACACCGGATGGAAAAACGTGCAGCATCTCGACGCTCCGCAAGGGCTTGGGCGAGTTTAGCCTTGACCTCCGCCGGGCATTGTGGCAGCACGTCCGCAACTGTGTCCCACTTGGAGTGGGTGTAGGGGCCCAAGAGGCATCCCAGACTAAGGGAGGAGAATATTTTCTTTCCGTAATTCTCATACCTCTTGGATTCCCGATCAGGCGGCGCTGACGGGAATGCGGTCTGGGAGTTCGAGGCCTGGATGACCAGGCTCTCGGGGGTGGGGTGGGTGGACAGGAAACAAGGGTCGCCCGGGGCCGGGCGGTGGCGTCTGGCCACGTTCCTATCTACAGACTGACCTGCAGCGGGCCTGGACCAAGAGCCCAAAAGAGCGTCAGTCAAGGTCTCATTAAACGGCAGCAGAGGCTCAGCCGAGCTTGACTGCGGTTTAAGGACCTCAGTGAGGAGGTTAGTCCTCACAGCCGCGACGGGGAGCTCAAGGCCCAAGGCCTTGGCTGCCCACGTCAACACCACACTGAAGGTTGCCCCCTCCTCCGAAGCCACGGTAGGAGGTCAGACAAAACCAGTGTCTGGCGAAGTGTTCAGACCACTGGCATCCCCAAGTCCACCTGTCCAGTCCTCCTGGGACTGACACTCACGTGTCAGAGGGTCCTCAGACCCCTCCCAATACTCCTCATCACCCATCTCCTGATAATCAGGGTTGTCAAATGATGGGGCCGGTTCATTGAAGTAAAACTCCCCAAGCAGGTTCGAGAGTGGTGCCCAGCGGCGCCGCTCGGAAACCAGAACCGGGTCGAGGGAGGTATCGGGGATGGCGCCGCCCGAGGACGGCGCCGGAGGCGACACCTGCGGGAACGGCGCCGGTGAGGTCGTCAGGTCGACCGGCGACGATCCGGATCCAGAAGCGGATCCAGTGGTGCCCTGCGGCGTCGGGGCCGAAGCACCTGCCGGCGTCGGGGCCGAAGCACCCGACCCACTAGGGCCCCCAGACGGGTCCGCTGGGCCCGAAGGTGCTGCGGAGCCCGTTGGAGGAGTGAGGGACCTCATGGCCATGAGGAAGCGATCGATCTCCTCCGGCGTCGCTTGCTGCCCAGGGACCGGAGGGTATGGGGCAGGTCGCGACGCCCGCGACTCCGACGGATCGCATCGCATCGCGCGAGCGTCGGGGGGAGTCGGAAGAGCGATGACGTCTCTTAGACTTCTTGTGCTTACCTGTCGACTTCGATCCTGAGGAGTGATGTCGACTCCCGGAGCTATGATGGCTCCGCCCCGCGACCGGTCCCTCGACCTCCGTCCGGACCGGGACCTCTCACGGCACGGGGCCGACTGCCGGAGCTCGAGCCGTTTGCGGGACCGCTCCCGCCTAGCTTTCGAGGTTAAGGCCCGACAGTCGGAGCAGGTCGGTGCCGAACATCAGCCGGTCGCAGTCCTCACAAGGTTTAAAACCTGGCATCCCTACCGGCACTGATCGGAGTCGAAGACTCGAAGAATGATCAAAAAGATCTCAAAAAAGTTTAGTCAAAAAGTGACTAAGGGACCATTTTATCTGAATCTGCGCTGCTGGCGCGGAAAAAAGAAGTACTGACGTCAGCACGCGGAGGCGGCGTCTAAGTACTCCGACGACGTCATCACGGCGCCCACAACAGACACGGAGCCGCAGACGACGCCTACCGACGCGCAAGGGTACTGCTACGCAAAAATTTCCGGATCCAGTCTGACGCCTGGGGATATTTTAAGGTAAGGAATCTAATACTAACCTGTTTCTTTCAGATAAATATGTTGATGTGTTCTAATTTCTTGTAGAGCGAATCTAACATCACAATTGGCTCCTCAGCACCTCAAGTCATACTGGGTACATCTGGAAGATGACACTGTAGGAGCATGAATCTTCACAATGTTTATTGAACTGTAGGAGATACCTTCAAGACAGAATTTTGGAGCAAAGAGAACTGCCTCTCAATTCTATCATACTGATGATTGTATTTTATTAAAAAGGGGACTATTCGCCTGAGCTGAGAGGTCACCCAGATGGGCTCCCCATCTTTGCAATGAAGGATCCATTAAAATATTTTTTATCAGAGGAGATTTCTGAAAAGGGACTACGAGGAGCATATTCTTCCTCTTGCTTTACCATTCTGGGGTATGCATGGAAGCGCTGTTGAATAGGATTTGATATATATATGTATATATATATATATATATACACACACACACACACACACACACATACACACACACACACACACACACACACACAAAGTTTTCAGCAGACAAGTGTACTTTAACAATAAAATGACTTTGCAGCATAATGAATAGCTAAAATGTATTACATTTCATTTACTTAAAATATTTAAACAGTCAATTATATCCAAGCAGTCACTAATGAAATAAGATATTTAATAAAAATGACTACGAACACCATTCACAAACCTTTTTCAGAAAGAGAAGAAAGAAAAAGTGAGACAATGTTAGCAGATAGGCTGCCACAGAAGGTTAGATAAATGTCTCTGTGTCTTTAATGAATTACCCTCTGCCAGTGTGCCCTAATTCCCTACATTTGACATTTACAGCAGTTCATTTTTACAGTAAAAAGAGTATTGTGTGAATAAAATATATGTTTTACCGTGAGAGGCTTGCTTATGTGAAAGGTAAGTACAACAAGTAACGATCAACGCAGTTTGTCCAGAAAGAAGCATAGAGCACACCAGTCAGCTAGTGTCGGACGACAGCGCCGAATGCAACTAGCACGGACTCCCTTGCCTCTGTTGGGGTGGACTGACCCTACGGCTTCTTAATTTGGAAGTGTTTTGATTTACACTCAGTGAACCTATACTTCTTTCTGCTTGTATGAATAGCAACACATACCCAGTCGGTTCTCTATGTACAACGCGTCTGATATGGTGCGCTAAGTAAGTGTACCGCCTTGAATTCTGGATGGACGAGCGAACAAGTACTACCAGTTCTGACATCATTCTGCTCCTGTCCTGAAGGAGTCCAGTGGTCTGGACAAAACACATTGGCTGTTATCTGTTGTACATACCTTTCACATATGAACCGTGAAAAATATACCGAATAAAAAAGTTGTGCACACACTTTGGAAATCACATTGGACTGTTTTTGGTTATTACTCGTGGAAATAATCGAATTCTTGCATGATGCACCCAGAGTTGTATTTGAACTCGTATAGTCCTGTTGTTGGACTACATCTTGGCAGCAGGTGCGTTTTATGCTATGCTGATTTGTGGTCAGACCTCTCCTTTACTGACCATTTTCTATAAATTTCAACCCCCCAGAGGGGGGCCTCTGTGACCACTGGGTGCAATCTCCTATTGAAACTAAACTGCTTTGAAATGCTTTTGAGACTGGCACCACCAATGGAATGATTGGATTACAGAGCGGGATAGTTAGTATTGCTAGAGGCCCACAGATGGCATAATTAGCTCCCCAGACATCGTTGCATGGGTCTCATGTGGCGCCTGGCATAAGAAATTAGGAAAACTGCAAGATGACATTGATCCTAGCAGAAACAATATTTGATGTGCTGTTGGATAAGGAGTTTGAAACAGACTGCAGATAGATAGCTAGCAGTTGTTCCTCTAAAGGAAATACTTCAGCAGGCTGGGTCCTCAGGATAACAGGTTCATATTGCAACTGACTAAACTGGAACCAGTGTTGATTTTTTGTGGTTAACATGCATACCCAGTCTGCAAAGAATCACTAAGGTCAGATGGAAAAACCTTAAAACTGCTTCCAATGTTGCTGTCGTGATCAACCAATAGTATAGACAGGCATAGATTAAAACCTTCTCCTTAAGATATGCCGGGACAACTGCATTGCATCTGGTGAATGTTCTTAGTCCTGACTTCAGTCCAAACAGAAGTATCTTAAACTGAGAATGGTCGTTAACCACTAGAAACCTCAGGAACATATGGTGTTTTTGGCGATTTGGATGTGGAAATAGGTATCTTGGAGATCTCTATCACACATCCAGTCCTCCTGGCGAATCTGTAGGTAAATCTGGTACAGTGACAGCATTCTAAATTTTAATTTGCTTATCCACTTGATGACCATTTTGAGATCCAGAATGGGTCTGAACACTTGTTTTGGTCACTTTTTCAAACCATAAATTAACATGAATAAATCCGCATTTCTTTCTCATTATAAGCAACTTCCTCTACCACCTGCTTCTCCAGCAATTCTGCGCTCTCATTCACAGACACCAGCCAGAGCTCATAGACTATGGAAAGTTAAGAAAGGACGACCCCCTCACTAACCTAAACACAGCTTTTGATGTGGCTGAGAACTACCTTGACATACCCAAGATGCTGGATGCAGAAGACATTGTTGGAACTGCCCGTCCGGACCAGAAGGCCAGCATGACCTACGTTTCTAGCTTCTACCACGCCTTCTCAGGAGCACAGAAGGAGGAAACGGCAGCCAATCGCATCTGCAAGGTGCTGGCGGTCAACCAGGAGAACGAGCAGCTCATGGAAGACTATGAAAAGCTGGCCAGTGATCTGCTGGAGTGGATCCGTCGCACCATTCCCTGGCTGGAGAACCGGGCGCCCGAGAACACCTTGCAGCAGAAGCTGGAGGACTTCCGGGACTACCACCGCCTCCACAAGCCCCCCAAGGTCCAAGAGAAGTGCCAGCTAGAGATCAACTTCAACACCCTGCAGACCAAGCTGAGGCTCAGCAACCGGCCGGCCTTCATGCCTTCCGAGGGGAAGATGGTGTGGGACATAAACAACGCATGGGGAGGCCTGGAGCATGCCGAGAAGGACTACGAGGAATGGATGCTCAGTGAAATACGCCGGCTAGAGAGACTAGATCACTTGGCCGAGAAGTTCAGGCAGAAGGCTAACATCCATGAATCGTGGACCGATGGCAAAGAAGCGATGCTGCAGCAGACGGATTACGAAAGGGCCTCCCTGTCGGAGATCAAAGCGCTGCTGAAGAAGCACAAGGCCTTCGAGAGCGACCTGGCGGCGCACCAGGACCGCGTGGAGCAGATCTCCGCCATCGCGCAGGAGCTCAATGAACTGGATTACTATGATTCACCAAGAGTGAACGCCAGGTGTCAGAAGATCTGTGACCAGTGGGATAACTTGGGGGTTCTCACCCAGAAACGCAGAGAGGCCTTAGAGCGGACCGAGAAGCTTCCAGAAACCATTGACCAGCTGTACCTGGAGTATGCCAAGAGGGCGGCGCCCTTCAACAATTGGATGGAGGGCACCATGGAGGACCTGCAGGACACCTTCATCGTCCTCGTCATAGAAGAGATCCAGGGACTCAGCACCGCCCACGATCAGTTCAAGGCCACTCTGCCAGATGCAGACAAGGAGGGACAGGCCATCTTGGGTATACACAACGAAGTCGCGAAGATTGCCCAGACCTACCACATCAACATGGCCGGAACCAACCCCTACTCCACTATCAGCCCCCAGGAGATTAACAACAAGTGGGACCACGTCCGACAGCTGGTGCCGCGAAGGGATCAGGCCCTAATGGAGGAGCACGCCAGGCAACAGCAGAACGAACGACTCCGCAAGCAGTCTGCAACACAAGCCAATGTCATCGGGCCCTGGATACAAACAAAGATGCAGGAGATCGGGCGCATTTCCATCGAGATGCACGGCACTCTTGAGGACCACCTGCGGCAATACGAGAAAAGCATTGTCAACTACAAACCAAAGATTGACCAGCTGGAGGGTGACCACCAGCAAATCCAAGAGGCACTTATCTTCGACAACAAGCACACAAACTATACCATGGAGGACATGCAAGTGGGCTGGGAGCAACTCCTCACCACAATCGCCCGAACCATCAACGAGGTTGAGAACCAAATCCTGACCCGAGATGCCAAAGGCATCAGCCAGGAACAGATGAATGAGTTCCGGGCCTCATTCAACCTCTTTGACAGGGACCACTCTGGCAGACTGGGGCCCGAGGAGTTCAAAGCCTGTCTAATCAGTTTGGGCTATGATATTGGAAACGACGCGCAAGGAGAAGTTGAGTTTTCCCGCATTATGAGCATTGTGGACCCCAACCGCTTTGGACTGGTGACATTCCAGGCCTTCATTGACTTCATGTCTCGTGAGATGGCGAACACAGACACAGCGGACCAAGTTATGGCTTCCTTCCAGATCCTAGCTGGAGATAAGAACTACATCACAGCGGATGAGCTGCGCCGCGAGCTGCCCCCAGACCAGGCAGAATACTGCATTGCAAGGATGGCACCATACAACGGGCATGACGGTGTGCCAGGCGCCTTGGACTACATGTCCTTCTCTACGGCACTCTATGGCGAAAGTGACCTTTAACCCCTTCTCCACCCTTTGTCTCCCTTCGATTGTCATACAGGCGCACCTTTCTTTGTATGCAATGCAGCCTCCATTCACGTCCCTTGTTCGTCTCCCCCATTGCTTCTGATTAATAGAATATCACATTTTTGGGGAGGGATGGACTCTTTCACATTTCTAAAGACGTCTGCACAGCCCTTAAAGCTGCAGTGCTACCAAAAGCCAAATAAAATCTCTGAATTGTACCACAGGGACAAAAACCAGACAAAAATCTTGACTTTAATTTAGTCACATCAGAATTCCGCATAATAATGTAGCGTCTTCTGTGAATGCGCTTCAGCCTAGATGCTTCCCACCATTACGGATTAGCGATCCATGCAGTGTTGGGCGTTGCACGTTGCAAAGGGAAATACTGCGCATGTACTACCCAGAACTGTCCAGAGTATGAATACAGCCAAACTCTTGGGAGAATGCCCCTGTAAGAAAGCTGTACCCACAGCATGCTGGATATATTGCACACTTTAAATGCCTACATGTTGGGCAGGGGTATCTAATGTTGATGCATCAGGGCCAAGTCAATGCCAGAATTTCAGAAGGCGACCAAACTAGATGATTTCCATGTAGATTCCAGCAAGATGTTGACATTCTTTCGAGCGGATCTCGATGGCACGGAGATGATTTTCTTTGAAATACACATGAAGGGAGAGACTTGAATATAAGCAGGTATCCCATTATACATTTTGTGCAATTTTCAATACCCATCTGCCTCCCATTATACTCTGCCACCCTTGCAGATGGTATGTGAAGCTTCCCTATCCGAGTAAGTAATGGAGAGTGGGGAAGAATGGAGTCACTACTTTGATGGTGGTTTCCTGAGCATCTGGAGACCTCCTCCCGCCTTTGAAAACTTCCAACGGGGATAGAGCTGTCTTTTTTGTTGCTGATGTTGCCACTGAGGTGGTCTGAACTCTCTGAGTGGGAAGAAGTGCTTTTCAGAGGACTTATACGGATGTTTTCACTATTCAAGTTCCACCACCTTTAGAGTCATTTAATCACCCGCATTGGATCCAAAAAGCATACTGACAAAAAAGTGAAGGTTCATTATCTGCTATTATACCTCGGGCTTTAGACCGGTTAATCTGAGCCAAGAATAGGTCTTATGACCTAAACCATGGCAGTAGCCGTGAGCTGCTAGGTCAGAAGAATCTCCAGCTGCACTTATTACTTATTCGAAATGAGCATTGCCTTATTCAATACTTTCTGAATTCCTGTCTTCTTCTGGACGTTTATCTGAGAGCCACTGAAGTAAACCCAAAAGCGCTGTATCACATCTTTCCAGTGAAGCAATTGTGCGAGCTTTTTCTTTCAGTTGCAGCAGTCCTACAAAGGTTGCTTCCCACTGAATCAATGTACTTGCTCTCTTTTTGTGGTGGGACAAAAGAAGCAGAGTGAAGCTTCTTGGGTTTAGACAGAATCACTGGGTCCAGAGGAGGGGGCCGCTCTCAAGAAAAGAGGGTCTTGCTCTGGAATTTTAAATTTCTTTAGCAGTATTACTGATGCACTTCTGGCCGAGGCAAATGTTATAAATAACTGCATGATCAGATCAAGCAAAGCAGGGACTAAAGGAAGAGGAGGTCAAAAAAAGACCGATGGTGTAGTGCCATGAAAATCACTGATGATGTAGGTGGAGGAAGAATATGTATCTTTATTAGCCCCTCTCACTAGAACTTCATTAAAGGTTGCAATGTCAAATATGGGAGATACCCTCAACAGTGGAGAATCCAATGGAGTAACTTCTGACAGTGACAGAAGTATAAAGAGACGAAGGACATAAACAACATCTAGCCCTCATACTGGAATGCCATGAATGTTGTGAATATGATTGCTTGGAGTTTCTTCTAGAGGAAGACCTTGAGGGTTGTCGAGGATTTAGTGACAAGGCTCCCTGGGAACAGACACAGGTTTTAAGCCTCTTGGTTGAGGGAGGCTTTTGAGGACCTGCCAATGCTATTGGTGCAGGCATGTGTGAAATAGCGGGAGGGGCAGGAAAAAAAATCTTTGTGGAGGACTTGCTGAAAGGTGGACTGAAGGAATGACCTGACGAGTAGGCAAATATGCCCTGGAGTATTCGACTCTGAAGTCTTGTCCAGTCTCCTTTTCAGTGTTTTCACTCCTTAGAAAGCTTTAACCTGCACAACATTGATTTTTTAGACAGCGATGATGAGTGCATTGCCAATGTCAATCGATGTCTTGACATTGAACAGGAGCGATGCTTGGACAGTGAATGCTTCAATGTTGCCCGGGACTGCTTCTTCAACGATGAATGGTATCTTGGAGTCGGTTATATTAACAGCTATCTTACCTTCGATGGCAAGCAGGTCACAACCATCCTTGAAGTTGAGCGGGTACAATGTTGTTTTTTTGAATAACACCTTTCTCTCACATGTCCCTAGATGTCACCCATGGGATTCTTTGGAGAACACAGACTGGTATTTGGGATAAGAGGTAACAAAAAGGAGAACAATATAAACACAACCTCAGGAATTAAGACAATATTATGAATAGTCACTCCAAATACCACAACACTTAAACACCATGACTATGGTTAGGCTTGTATTGTGAAATTTCAAGGCCCTGAACACTCCAGTTAAACATCATAAACCAGCAATATCCGACCCAAATCCACATGCCACTGCCACACAAAAAGCTAGTAGTATGATTGCACTACACACAAGACAAAGAGGAAGGCAGGTATGCCATCTTAATAGGGAAAATGGAGGAAAGACTTAACATTAGTAGTATCCCATGCCCCCATGCCCCAAATTCCAGGAAGGATTGATTCTTTCTTGGATGCCTATAGATTGTAGGTGGGTATGACATCATCTTTGCATTTTTCCACTTATGTGTCCACGATTGCATTACATTTATTCATGTATTTGAATGCACATTTTCATTTACGAATGCTGCTGCATTTAGTATTCGCTTGCATGTGTACAACATATAAAATATAATAGTTCAATACTGCATCAATTATTCATAGATATACATTCATATCATTTACACACCATAGAATTCAGTGAAGCTGACAACAAGAATAATATGCTAATTCTTGCATTTTACAGCACACTTTCAAATTAACTGAAAAAAACTGTACTTAAGCTTGGTACAGACATGAATCAGGCAAACAGAAATATTGAACTTCGCGATGTGAAAGTTACGGCTGCAAATAACCTCAATGAGGCTGCGGTTGCTTGTGGCCACTCTGACCTTATCAGCATGATTGGTAGTACCATAACAGGGAGAGAGAACAGTTTCTTAAAGAGCAAAATAACAGCCCTGGTGTTCAGCTAGGGTAGGTCGGCTGGAGGCCACCTCAAGAAACTCAGACACTTTTGGTGCTGAGATAGCTTAAATAAGAGGCTAAAAGAAAGGGGTTGGTGCATCATTCAATGCAATGAACTTATAAAATACTGTCGTCATTTTGGAATTATTTTAAAGATTTTACTTATTAATAGATTTCTCTTCCACTACTTTGTTTATTTACAGAGTTATAGCCAGACATATTTTCCACACAAGATTAGATTGTTTATTTTAATAAAGTCTTAAAATATGTGAATCGAGTTGACTCCTGTGTGTGTCTATCCATGGTGAAAGATGTTCAGAACTCACTAACAAGTAAAGAATCCTGTAAGGGTTACCCAGAGGGATCATTGCCCATAACGCACCATCTTCGTGGAATATGTAGATGGTCTATTATAGCCCACCAGGCTTATTGTCTCTTATTAATAAGTTAGAATTGAGTCTACACTTCGCAAGGGGGTCTGGGGAGCCTAATCCAAGACTATATTTTGCATAAGACAGCAAAAAATATATAAGGTATTCTTGCCTCATTGGGCTACTCCCATTTAGTCCATTTACCTGCCAGGGATAGGCACCAGTTGGCAAATATATAAACGGAGGAATGTTGAAAACACTTACTGGGGCACTCAGAAAGAATAATTTGTACGACATGATTCCATCTTCTCAAGCATTAGCAAGTCATACTCCAGGATAGACCTGAATCTGGGCACTGAAGCCCTACTGGACTCTAGGGCCAGGACTTACTGCAATATCCAATCATATATCCATAATCTGGGACTGCTGCAAAATCAGACTTCACAAAAATACAATTTGCAGTGTGGTGACTGCACTCCGCTAAAGGACAGTGTATACAAAGAAATGAGTAAGCAGATAGAAGAATATTCCCTATTAAATGAGTGAAGAAGTAACTCTTACAACCCTTTGCGATATTTTTAAAGCAGTCATTATGGGGAAATGCACTCCTGCCAAAGCGGATCAAATGAGGTCCTCGAATCTGATGAAAATCAACCTAGAGAAAGAACGAAAGCCTGCAGAGTAGCACCACAAAACAAAAAAGCTCTATTTAACCCTCAGGGAAATGACGTATCGTAAGGCCGATTAAACACACTAACAGAAATGTCCAAGAGATCCCTCCTGAAACTGAAACAATACTTCAACGAAACATGGTTTTATGTCTATATGTTATATCTTTATATTATTAGCAAACAGGTAACGAATGCAGAGGAACAAACTAGATTCCCCAGTGTAATTAATACTAAGGTAATTATGACAACTTCTGAAAGGGAGGAAAAAAACGAAATTGTTAAATTCTTTGGAAAATTATACACCAGAGAAACCCAGGATGTTAGTGGGGTAGGAGCCTCTTTGAAGGAGGTAGAATTAGGACTCCTGACCCAACAAGAAAAAGAACAGTTAGGAACTCCCATTATTGAAAAGGTCATTAAGCGGTACTTACGAGTCTCCTGATAAAAAACCTCCAAGCCTAATGGTTTGTCAATGCATTTCTTCAAATTATTTCAACCCTCCCAACACCAAAGTTAATACAACTCTACAATTTTACAGGACAGGAAAGTAGCCATTGCACTATTAGACAAAGAGGGCAAACGCAAGAAATGCAGCTCATCTTTTAGACCCATAATATTTCCCAACCTAAATCACTTAATATTTACAAAGTTTCTAGCCAACAGAGTAGAAAATTTGATACCTTGATTGAACAACCCAGAATCAGGATTAATCAAAGCCACAGAGATCTCCAACAACTTAAGACGAGTTATATACCTACTAGAAAAAACTAACCAAAGAAAAATCCCAGCAATCATACTTGCAATGGACACAGAAAAAGCATGCGATCAAGTAGACAGGGTATTTCTAAAAATGGAGCTGTGGAAGTTTGGGAAGACCCTTAAGCAAATTTATAATCTGGTGAATTACGTCAGTCCAGTAGCATCAGTAACAGCCAACAGAGACACCAAAACAGTCTTTAGTTCAGGGGTCTCCAACAGTTCGATCACAATCTACCATTAGCTTGTTGTCTACCTCTTAGTAGCTCCCACATAATTGCCTGTCAGCTGGTTTGGAATATGCACTGCAGTTTTGCTGAGGCCAAACTTTAAAAAACCTGTGTCCCATTCTGTGATGCCTAGGTAGATATCAGTGCAGGGCACTCTCTTCTGAAAGTGTTGTTTCTTTCCTTATTCCCTTCTTTAGTTCTTTTTTTCCCTCTTCCTTTCCAATCTTTTTGCTCTCCTGCCTTTCCTTCCATCTCCATTAATATATGTCTCCCATTTCTTACTTCCTCTCCTTCTTTCTCTTTGTTCCCATGTTTTTCTTTCTCTACTTCTTTCTTTGTCGTGTTTTCTGTTTACTTTTCATTCACTTTTTGCTGTTTTTCTTTCTCTACTGTTTTCTCATTCCTCTACTTCTCTCATTTACCTTTCTTTATACTTGCAGTTTTTGTTTCTATTTTCTTGTTTCTTTATTTCCTTTTTCCTTTTCTCGTGCTCATTCTTTTTTTATTTGTTCTTGTTCGCCTTTCAGGATTCCATTCTATTTTTTTTTTTAACAGGTTTTATTCATCAAATGACACATATAACGCAGGGCTCTGTACCTCAGAGGCCTCTGACCAATCAATAGACAACATCATGACTTTAACTTTTTTTAAAGAAATGTAAGAAAAGAAAATGAAGCAAGGATGTAGAAGTGCAATACAGATGAAAAATACCTTTTAGACCCCCCGCAGTCGCACCAACAACCTCTTAGTCCCATTTGGAATGCTGAATTGCCCCACACCATCCGCACCCACACCCTTATATATGCAATCAAATACCATTTGCACCAACGGGGCAACACCAATCTGAATGAAGGGGACCCCCCTCAACAACCGTCTCCAGCATCAACCCCCGATAAACTGCCCACCACTTCCAAATTTTAAAATGTTTCTGCGGGCAACCTCTGGCTGTGAAGATAGGGAGTTCTAGTCCCATACAAAAGTTTAGGCTCCTCTTCCATACAGACACTAAGGGTGGTGCCGGCGCCTTCCAAGTCCTGGTGATATCCCTCTTTGCCAATGTAAATCCCAACAACATAAGATGGCGTTTATAAATGTTGCCCCCAATCCCTTCCATGACATGTAGCAATACCAAATTCGGTGACCGGGGCAGGTCCCAGCCCAACACCTCCGAAAGGCAGGACATCACCCCTCTCCAGAACTGCGCCAAAGAAGGGCAATGCCAGACCGTATGTATCAGAGTCCCTTCATCTAAGGCATACCATGAAAGCCACCATACTCGCCCTCCACAAACGGACCCTTGTGAAGTAGACCCGGTGGAGATATTTGAATTGGATAAGACGTAGACATACCGCTATGGCCGCCCCAAGCGGGGAGGTCAGAGCTTCCATCAGTCCTCCTCGTCTAACAAGCCTACATCCTCCTCCCAAGTCGCTCTAAGTTTTTGCAAGGTGGGGGAGCTGTGTGTTACTAAGGGCTGATCAATCTTAGATATTTTGTGGTCCAGAAGATCCCCCATAAATACTTTGGCTTCCACCGGGCTGAATTCCGCAAGTGACTCTAGGCCTACCAGACTAGGAGAGAGGGCGTGGCGAGATTGGAGATATTTATAAAATTGGGACTCAGTCATCTGAAATTTGTTTTGTAGGTCTTGGAAGGACTTCAGGGTTATCCCCCTCATGACATCCCCGAGGGTAGAAATGCCAATATTGTCCCAGCCCCGAAACTCCGATAATGCGGCTAACTGTGGCAGGCGACCATTGTTCCATTGTGAGGTCTTCCGGGTCAGTGTGTACCACCACCCTATCCGCTGCGATGCCTACCGCCAAACATGGAAGACCACCCGAGTCACCGAGGGCAGAGCCCTGCGTACTGGTGCAGAGTATAGGATTGTGTGGAGAGAGAGATCCCCCATAAGGCGCCGCTCAACAGCGTAGGCTGGGTAATCCTGACCCCCATACCACCACTTGTTTAGGATGAGTAACTGTGAGGCCATATAGTAGGACAAGGTATCTGAGGTGGCCATGCCACTGCAATACGTAGATAGAAAACATGTATGCAGAGCGACTCTCACCGCACCTCCTGCCCATAGAAATTTCCCCAATGCCGAATTCACCTGTAAACCATCGAGGGGGGATCGGGTAGGGATGATTCTGCAATTGGTACAGTAAATGAGGAAGCGCGACCATCTGTATTTCTATTCTACTTTTATAACCTCTTGATTATTTTTTTTTTCTGATTCATTCTTTGTTTCTTCATGCTTCATTTTTCTGCTACTTTAATCTTACTTCCTTTTTTCTGCCTTTCCTCCTTTTCCACATTTTCCATTGCTTGCTTTTTTCTGTCTTACCTTCTGTTTTCTGTTTCTTTCTTTTATTTCTCCCTCCCAATTCCTATGTTTTCATTTTTCCTACCTTTTTTACCTTTCTTTCAACTATTTCTTTCTACCTTTGTTTTTGCTTTCTTCCTTTCTTAGTTTTTCTCTTAATTTCTAATCTCTTCATGTCTACCTTTTTTCCCCTTCTTTCCTCCATCCTTTTTTCCACCCTTCCTTTACTTCACAGTTCTCCCTCCTTTTTCCTCCCTCACGCACCACTTTCTTTTTTCTTAGTTTTCCTTCACTGTCTCTTTTTTTCTTCTTTTCCCTTCTTTCTTTATCTTTGCTTTGACTGTTTTTAATTTTACATTACTTCTCTAGGCACATTTAGCTTTTATAGAGAAATCTCTTCCTGCATTAATTTGTATGGCATGACTGCATGCACCCTAAGGGGTGACTGCAGAGATATGTTTCTTTATAGACAGCTATCAAGTCTGCATGTGCTTTTCAAAATGGATTGCAGACATTGGTCCTGGGTAAGGATGTTAAAAATTAAGCTTTGATTCGCTTCTTTGTGGACATCAACCAATGGACCTGAGGACAATTAGACAGATAGTGAAAGTGTGTTGGGCCCTGTCGTTCAAAATGAGAGCAGGGTCTTTACATGTATTGCTTGCCAACAAGCCCCGACAAGACATTCATCTCACACAGGTGATACATAAACAAGATCAAATGTGCAAGGCTGTTCCTTTTGGAGCCCACGGCTATCAATTTTGCGATATACCTATGATGACATTATTGTATGCTCACTGGAGAAAATCAGGGGCACTCTAGAAGTTGTGTTTAATTTGTGTACCGTTTTCAAACCCTTATGATGGGCAGTAGATCAAGAAGGTTTTCAATGATCAGATGAAGCTCTCCATATATGAAACGTTGGAGACCCCTGCTTTAGTTTGAACGGGGACAATAGAGAGGGTTGTTCCTTTTCCTCTTCACAATATTGATAGAACCACTGGTGGAAGTGAGCATGCAGATGGTAGGAGTAGGAGTAAAATCCAAAATGACGGAACCAGGCCTACCACAACATACACATAGGAAAATAACCAACATTGCACAGCTCTGTTGGGAATAAGGACTACTAACTATCAGTATTGTCAGATATTAAAAAAAACAAAAAACCTAACCATTATTTATATCTTGACTGGGTAGAATAACAGCATTAAAGATAAACATACTGCCCAGACTGGTATATGTTTTTCAAGCTCTCCCAATTCCCGTCCCTGAACGAGATTGCAAGCACCGCCGAAAGCCGGGTAGATTTATTTGGGGATGTAAAAAAAACCAGAACACAGACAGTTTTGAAATGTACTAAAACAGTAGTGGGTGAAATTGACAAAAATGGAGGGATACTAAAAAACTAACACAATTAAGGATCGCCTTAGAATGGTCAATATGGGAGACAGGAAAACACTGGCTCCATATGGAACGGACACTGATGTGATGCCCCTTTGGGATTTACTTTGCTTACCTAAAAAACATAGACCTCGGTTACATATGCCTCAGAGATACTCCACAGATTATTTGAAACGTGGGCCTCGCATGGCAAAGCAATTACATCCTTTCCATCATCTTTCACACCTATACATGGCAATCCAGATTTCAAACCAGTCAAGAGGGGTGATGCTCTCAAAGAATGGAGGGAGGAAGACCGGCAAATGGTGAGAGACATGTTTGACAGAGATAAAATGAAAGCATTGAAATAATGTAAAAAAATCATTTGCAATAAATGAACAGGAGAGGCTACATTAGGCACAAATAAAACACTGGGTCATTACACAATTTACTAGAGGCACGCATGAGGGACCTGATAACCTTTAAGAGAGTATTTAAAGGTCTGGGACTGCCCTGTGAGGTGTTTCTTTTGAGACAGAGTGGGTCGGGAGCTTTCGGATGTTCTTGGGAGCCCTCTTGACTGACCCCACGTAATGTCCTGTTGAAGCTGGTGGAGGAACTGGAGGGGTCCTCATGCCGAGCGAACTTTCATTGGCGTGGCCTGCCTGGTGGCCAAGAGATGTGGCCAGCGCATTAAGACAATCAACACCCCCTCGATCCTGTGCTGGCGCAGGGGTGTGGGGTGTAGATTGGTGTGCGCAACAGGCAAAAACCTATTTATGCTGATCGTGAATGCCCTCATACGTAAGAAAGGGTATGGGGGAAATGGTGTTCATTCTATGGTTTGTCGATGTAGAGTAACTGATTCTTATTGACGTGAATAAGACATGTTTTGGTATTTTTCTCAATGCACAGCTCCTATTATTTATGATGATGAATGTACTTGCTGTAAATTCATAATAAAGTTGGTCATTGTAAAAAGAAGCTATTTGTATCAGGCGAATCTATGAAGAAGCTAGTATTCAACCTTTACAAAGTACTAACATGCACACATATTGTGTCACAATGGTCCTACATGAAAACCCAGGAAAAGGCCCTGTATTAAAGGAAAACGGAATGGTGTGACATTGCATAGATAAGTCAGTGTACAAAACAGAGAAACCACCGGAACTAATTTAGGATATCACATAGGATCAGAAAACTGTTCCTAGGGGCAGGCACATACAGCTGATGTCAATGTGGGAAGTCGTTAGCTGATCTACATATCAGCACCCCAATGGGATAGATTAAAGTATACAAAAAGTGATGGATTAAATGTATGAATCAATCTCAGCTACTGCTAATTACTAGGGCCCATCCCAGTCCATTGTTATTTTGCACATCTTGCCACCTCAGTTTGGACCTAGCATATGCAAATCATCCTTGACTCTGCTATAATGGGAATAGTCCAGCCCGAACTGCCAGGCCAGGGCCTCCATGAACCAGAAGACAAGCAACCCAGGACCGGTTGTGCCCTAGTTAAACCAGGTTTGCCTTGGAAACGTCAAATGGTAATCATCTAGGGTGTAACCATGGAAATAAAGAGTGTATCAATGTGTAGATGTGCTTAATCACACAAAGTCATTCTTTGTGTGATTAAGCATATCTTTTGTTGTGTTAGCTAAATCTTTATTGATTTCCATCTGCTGCAAAGCAGGATAGATTCCCACACAGAGCCAACAAAGGAGTTTTCTGTCTGCCACTTTATGATAAAAGGTAGAATCCAGCAAATGAGTCCAGTTTATCCCAGTTTTATAGATTTGAGGATGTATTCCCTCGAGCAGAGACAGTGGCATTGTGATACCAGTTTTTGCTAATTCACAGTCTTTCCTGTATTCATTGTGGAGGTGGAAGCAGCATTCATTCTTAGCCAATGCAACAGTAGCCATAACCGACTGCAGCGGAAGATTGCCAATAACTATCCAAACTCACCTTTATCTTTCTGAGCATGTTTTTACTACCTAAAACCTAGCTACTGAGGAGTCGGATCGAGGTATATCCATGTTAGTAATTACTTTTCAATTGAATGAAACTCAATGCTCAATGTGTGTTTGAAAGGCACAGAAAAAGTCAGTCTCAAAAGCAGGCCTAAAGTTGCCGATGAGGGAGGAGGCAGAAGCTCAAGGGCTCCACTGCCTTCGTCAATAAAGAATGGAATTTCACTTAGCAGGACGCACCGGTTCCTCATCGTTTTCTGAGTCTAGGAAGCAAGTACTGTTTCAGCTCTAAGGTCCCTCTAAACTGAGAGAATTTACAATCATTCACCTGAGATTTAGTAGGGGCTGATTTCATATTTGGGAATAACTTTCCCAGGAAAATATCGAGTATTTTCTGAGGAACTGACTAAGATACAATCATCTGCCTTTGTGTGCTCTGCCAATAAAATACATTTCTAACCTCATTAGATTTATCTTGTTACAGTGTGTGATATTTTCCATTATGTTTGCTCAATAAGATCGAATAGTTTCTTACCTGTCGGTGTAGTTTTGCAGCTTGAAGATCTTTCTGGATTCAATATGCTGTGCATATTCCGCAATCTGGTGGTTGGGTCCGGAATCGTAGTCTCTTTTCTCGTTCTTTTTTTTTTTTGTAGCCCAGGTGGGCGTCGACGTCCCACCATTTGGTGTACCTTCGGTGACGTCGGCATGCTTTCGGCAGAAGCTACCACCCTTGGGCGCCATCTTCGGATTCTTTTTTCTGTCTCTTTTTCTTTTCTGTGTTTATAGTGAATCCATGGCTATGTTTGTTAATCCTTTTTCAAACGTAATTCTTTTCACGTGTCTTGTAAGCTTCAACTTTCTTTCTTTTTCTATGTGTTTCCACCTTCTTTTCCAGCCTCATCTTTCTGGCGGAGGCGGGTGGGTTCGCTAGTGAATCCAGAAAGATCTTCAAGCTGCAAAACTACACCGACAGGTAAGAAACGATTCGTTTTGCAGCGTGAATCTTTCTGGATTCACTATGCTATGCATAGATTTTGTAGCGGTTTTTGTTACTTTTGTGGCGGTTGGGTGGAAGATGAGCGTTGGTTGTTGAATATATGTTGAAGCACCTTTTGTCCTACTTGTGCTTCTTTGTTCATTTATACATCCACGCAATAGTGCTTAGTGAACGTGTGCACTGAAGCCCATGTTGCCGCCAGGCATATGTCCTGAATTGGTGTGTTGGCCAGAAAGGCAATTGTTCCTCCTTTCTTCCTGGTCGAGTGGGCCTGTGCCCCTCCTGTTAGCTCCTGGCCCACTTGCTTGTATCAGAATTGTATTGTCTGTGCGATCCATCGAGCTATGGTGCTTTTAGTCACTGGTTTACCCATGTAAGTGTTTGCGAAGGACACGAAGAACTGTTTTTGTCTTCCTGTGTCCTTTCGTCCTTTCAATGTAGTGCATCACTGCCCTTCTTGCGTCTAGAGTGTGGATTGCCCTCTCAGCGCTTGTAGTGGGGTTTTGGAAGAAGCTAGGGATCGGAATACTCTGATTCATGTGGAACCTTGACACCACCTTCGGCATGAAGTGCGGGTCCGTTCTCATCACGACCCTGTCACTGTGTATCTGGATGTAGGGTTCCTGCAGTGTCCGAGCCTGCAGGTCGCTCACTCTCCGTAGCGAGGTGATTGCTACCAGAAAAGCCGTTTTCATAGTCAGCATTTGCAGTGATGCTTTGTGGATGGGTTCGAAAGGTGCTTTCATGAGCTCTGTCAGTACCTCATTCAGGTTCCAAGCCGGTGGCGGCATTCTTTTTGGTGGCGCTATTCTTTCGCCCCTTCCAGGAATCTTTTTACGACTTGAGATGGGAAGAAGCTTCTCCCTGTTTCTCCTCTTGTGTATGCCACAATCGCTGCCAGGTGTACCCTTAGCGAGAATGAGCTTAGCTTAGCCTTTATTAGGTGCGTGAGGTACCTTAGCACCGTAGATTCCCTGATCAGTTTTCTATGTAGTTTTTTCTTACAACACCATTGAGTGAATCTTTCCCA
Source organism: Lissotriton vulgaris (assembly GCF_964263255.1). Lineage (NCBI taxonomy): Eukaryota > Metazoa > Chordata > Amphibia > Caudata > Salamandridae > Lissotriton > Lissotriton vulgaris. Next base: position 837,928,568 of record NC_141687.1, read on the forward strand.
TTTTTCCCCATAGCACTTGCAAGTGCTGGGCCTTCTTGCCTCTCGTAGCACCCGCAGGCTGCTCTCTGGTAGTTTTAGATGTGCGAACTCTAAGTCCTCAGGAGCCAGGCTGAGAGGTTGAGGCTCTCCGGCTCTGGGTGTAGAACTTCTCAGTTTTACATGGAGAGTAGGTCTCTTCTTTTCGAGAACTTGTGGGGGGGGGGGGGGGGGCGGGGAGGGGGGGAGGGGAGGCCTGCGCCATCTCCATTATCTGAGAGTACCAGGTCTGTCTGGCCCATTGTGGTGCCACTCTTCAACCAATTAACACTCTTTTGTTGTTATTTTTCTAGCCATTGTGATGCCACCAGGATGAGCGTCATGTTGCTCGTCATGCATTTGTTGAGAACCCTGGGGATCAGTGGTATCGGGGGGAAAAGCGTAGGCAAATGTTTTTGACCAGCTTATCCATAGGGCATTCCCCTGTGATAGTGCCTCTGGTTGCCTGGATGCAAAGTATTGGCATTTTGCATTCCTGCGTGTTGCAAACAGGTCTATTGTTGGAGTGCCCCACCTCCTGAATAGCCTCTCTGTTTCCTGTATATTGAGTTCCCACTCGTGGGATACTGAAGTCTGCCTGCTGAGCCAATCCGCTTCTACATTGTCCTTCCCTGGCAGGTGTATGGCTAGCAGGTCTATTTTGAGTGGTATTGGCCATCTCCAGATTTCCTGTGCCAAGCTTGACAGAGGGAATGATTGAGTTCCCCCCTGTTTGTTGATATAAAACATTGTTGTGGTGTTGTCTATTTGTATCAGCACCTTCTGGCTGTACAGGTGTTTCTGGAAGGCCTTGAGGGCTAGCAACACTGTTTTCAGCTCCTGGTAATTGATGTGTCTGACCGCATCTGTAGGGCTCCACAGACCCCTCACTCTGAGCTTGTTCATGTGTGCGCCCCATCCCTTCTGGGATGCATCTGTGGTGATGGTCACTGTTGGGTCCGGTGGTGTTAGAGGTTTCCCCACTGTTATCCTTTCTTTGGTCCACCACCTTATTTCTTCCTGCACCCTGTGCGTTACAACCACCAGATCCTCCCAACTTCCTGTAGCTTGTGACCATTGCTGTTGTAGCCACTCCTGGAGCGGTCTCATCTGCAGGCGTACATTGGGGACCAGGTGTATGCATGACGCCATCATTCCCAAGATTTTGCTCACTGTCCTCACTGTCAGAGCTCGCCCCTTCTGGTAGTGACGTTTCTCCCTCAGTAGGCTGAGTGTTCTCTTTTCGCCGGGTAACACCCTGCATTGGAGGGTGTCGATTTGAGCACCCAAGAAGATCTTCAGCTGCTCCGGTTCCATTGAGCATTTTCCCCAGTGTATGGAGAATCCCAGACCTGTTAGCCTTCTTGTGACCTGCTGTGCGTGATCTTTGCATGTCCTGTAAGAGCTTGCCTTTATGAGCCAGTCGTCGAGGTAGGGGTACACGTGTATCCCCTCCCTTCGCAGATGTGCGGCCACTGCAGCGAGGCATTTGGTGAACACCCTTGGTGCGGACTTTAGACCGAAAGCCAGGGTTGTGAATTGGTAGTGATCGTTGTTCACTGTGAATCTTAGCATGTGCTTGTGCTGCCTGTTCATGGGGATGTGCAGGTATGCATCTTTGAGGTCTATGGTGGACAAGAAGTCCCCGGCCTTTATCTGTGGATGACCTCTTGTAGGGACGTCATCTTGAATTTTTGGGTCTTTACATATTTGTTTAGGAACCGTAGGTCCAGGATGGGTCTTAGGCTTTCGTCCACTTTTGGCACCAGGAAGTAGTATGAGTACACTCCCCTGTTCCGTTCTTTGAATGGGACCGTTTTGATGGCCTCTTTGAGGAGAGTTCTTGAGCTTCCTTTTGGAGCAATTGCAGTTCTCTTCCCGAGTGCTCTCTTCTCTTTGGCTTCCTGTTTGGTGGATTCTTTGCCAGCTCTATACAGTATCCGAACTGCATGATGTTCAGTATCCACGTGTCTGTGGTTATTTTTCTCCACTCCTGGAGAAAAAAATCTTAGCCTGCCTCCTACTGGTGTTACATGTTCCTTTGTGTCTTGTCCGTGTAGCCCTCTCCTCTGTTTTTCCGTGCTCCTCCCCTGGAGGGTTCGAGAGGGTGAGCACCTTTTCTCGTGTGCAGTCACTTAGAGGGGGGTTGTTCACCGCCTCTCCTTCTCTGTCCTCGTCCGTTTCCTCTTGATCGAAAGGACTAGCCCCTGTTCTGGTAGTTCCAGTTTTGCCTCTGCTGACCCTGGTGACCTTGGTTGTCACTCTGTTGTCCCTGGTGGAACGCCTGGTGTGATTCTCCTCGCTGGTTTCCACCTCTGCCGTTCGGCCTCCCTGTAGGAGTGCCCCTTCTTATCCCCCTGAATTGTAGGGCGCCCATGGACCTTGCCGTCTCGTTGTCCTTCTTCAGTTGTGTGAGCTTCTCATCAACTGGGGCCCTGAACAGTGTTTCACCATTGAAGGGGGTGTTCAGGATGTTGTTCTGAACGTCAGCTTTGAAGCCTGAGATCCTGAGCCAGACTTGCCTTCTCTATGTGATGATGATAGCCATCAGTCTGCTGGATGTTTCAGCCCCATCCAAGGCTGTCTTCAGGCACGAGTTAGCAATGCTTTTCCCCTCTTCCACAAGGTGTGATGCCCTCTTCACGGTATTGCTCCGGGAGGTGCTTGAGCAATTGGCCCATCTCATCCCAATGCTGGTATTGATGTCTGTTCAGGAGGGCGATTGAGTTCCTCCTGCTTTCCTTGTCAGGTGGAGGCCCAGATGTTGTTGGGACGTTGGCCCTTCTTCTGGCCATTGCAGCGATTATTGAATCTGCTGTGACGGACCCCTTGATGTAACCCGGGTCCTGGGAGGAGAATTTGTATTTCTTTTCCGTCCTCGGCGTTACTGATCTGCATGCAGCCGGGCCCTTGAAGGCTTCCGTCCCCTGGTCTGGGATACTTTTCAGCATGGGCAGGAATTAGCTTCTTGTCTGCGTGGGGAGCAATGTTTCCAGCAGGAAATCTGCTTTTGGCTTCTCCTCCTCCAGCTTAACCCCATAAGCTGCTGCTGCCTTCCTGACGACCTCATTGTATGCCCCGATGTCATCCGGCGGTGAAGGCCTCGAAGGGTATGTCTTCACAGCCTCCTCCGGGTTTTCGGCCTCGATGTCCTGCCAATCCTGATCTTGGGCCGCCGAGGAGCCTGAGCCGTAGCTTGACTGCTGTTCCCCGTAATCACCTTCTGTGTAATAGAGGTCCTCTTCCTCTTCGTGCTCCGAGGGCTCCGGAGTTTTCGGCGGCTCTTCGACGTCGAACTCATCGTGCTCTTGCACCTCAGCGACGGCCGTTGCCGGCCTCAAGGGGATCTTGTAACTTCTCATCCTTTTATCGAAGTCTTTCTTTCTCTGGAGGATGTTCTCCATTTCGGCCTCGAGCCTTCTTTTCTTTCTCAGCATCTCCGCGGCCTGCTCGTCGTCGAGCGTTTCGGCTGCTCTCTTCGGCGGCGGCGTCGACGTTGAAGCTTTCTTCGGCTCCTTTTCCTTCGAAGTCGAAGACCCTTTTTCGGGGGCTTGCTTCGACGACCTTTGCTTTTCGCCGGTCTTCGGCCTCCGGGAGTCCTTCTCGAAGGATCCGCTGGGCTCTTTTTCGGAGGATGCAGCTTCCGCCATCGAACTTTTCGGTGCCGGTGCTCCTTTCGAGGCTTTGGACTCTGACTTTCGAGAGTCTGCCTCTGGCTTTCGAGGCTCTGTGGGAGTTTTCGGGGTCGTAGACTCTCCTACCTTGTCAGGCGTTTTCTTATTGGTCTCTGCGACCGTGAAGTCATCTGGACCTTCGGCGATGTTGTCCTAGTCGTCGGTGGAGAAGCCCAGTTCGTAAAGCATCGGGGCCTGTCCCTTGCCCTGCATCGTGTGGTGAGCTGTCCTCTGTTTCTCTCGAACTCGGATTGTCTTCGGCTTGAAGACGGAGCAGGCGTTGCAGTCTCTGCTCTCGTGGTCGATTGGCAGGCAGAGGTTGCAGACCGAGTGCTGGTCCTTCTGCGAGAACCTGTGGTGGCAGTTAAATGGTGTCTTGTCCATCCCTGTGCTCAGGGGGCCCCCTGTGTGCGCATTCCTTCAAAGACGTTGAAGATCTCGATGTTCTTCCCTTTCTTCGTCGTCTCAGGTGGTATTCTTCTCCCAATCTTTTCAGGTCTTTACCGCCGAAGAGTTGTTGTATTTACTCCTTTTCTCCTTCAAACTTCTGGAGCTTCACGCGACGAGCCAGACCCAACGGCGGAAAAAAGAATCTGAAGATGGCGCCCAAGGGTGGTAGCTTCCGCCGGAAGCATGCCGACGTCACCGAAGGTACACCAAATGGTGGGACGTCGACGCCCACCTGGGCTACAAAAAGAAAAGATAAAAGAGACTACGATTCTGGACCCAACCACCAGATTGCGGAATATGCACAGCATAGTGAATCCAGAAAGATTCACGCTGCAAAAATAGTATTACACCCTCCTCACACCAAGAAGCAAGAGAAGTGGCAGAATCTTAGCGGGGAGGAATGGGTAAAAAAACAAAAGTTAACGATGGCAATGAAGATTCTATATTTAAAGTACTGTCACACACAAAAAATAACACAGGCTTCGATAACAACTAGTGCATGAGCACACTTACATAAATCAGTATGCAACAATTCACATAGATGTGCCTTCAGTGATAAGTCACAGAGACCTGCAGATCACAAGGAAAAGTGAGGAACTGAAAAACCACTCTTGCCGTGCCTAACTGAGGAGAGCTGAAATGTGATACTGTTCCTTTAAATAAGTTAGCAGTTTAGGCTCAGGCAGTGGCAGGGTGCAGCAGACTAGGGGAATAGAATGCAAGCCATAGTTTGTTGATGACTTCTTGGATTTGTGATCAGCGTGATGACATCATCACTAACGTGGTGATACGCAATCATGCCTGCCTGGACAGGCATATGCCAGCCTGCCTATGAACATTTACCAGCCAATCACCATGCAATGTATGTTATTCTTTTTATTTTGAATTGAACAATTAATATTGAGACCACCAGCTGCAGGTTCAGAAATTGTATCCCCGGCCCTGTGAAATAAGTGCAGATCTGAAAGCACCTGCTCAAATTAAGCACTGCCCTAACTACAACAGAATCAAATGATTCAGATAACATCTCCCCCTCATGTAAAAATACTCAAAATAATGATTTTGGGTCTTATGTCTGATATTGCAGCATTTCGTTTAGAGGTTCTGGCAGATGTCCCTTAATAGGAGATCATGATTATATTTACTATTGCTCAGGAACTTTAAAGAAGACATTCTGTGGCGCTTTCACATAGGAGCTCTAAAACCCCAATGAAATAACTCTTAACTGCTTACTCTCCTAAAAAGGCAAAACACCAAAGAGACTGTTGTTTCTGCACAAAGAATCTAAATATCTAAAAAGTAGATTCTTCATAAGAGGAGGCCTAGTCCACCAGGATCCCTTAGTCAAAGAAACAGGTACACTAATCATAGACTCTGCCTCAAACACCACACCCTCGTTCTCCATTATGGAAATTCACTGGAGTCATAACCAGCCTGCTCAGCTTTAGCTTCGTTAGCCCTGTCCCCATAAAATGAAGTGAAGCAACTGCCTCTGCAAACCATGATGGGATATTGGTGCTGTAGTTCCACTTCCTTCATTGACTTACCATTTCTCTTTCCAAAAGAGGAAGTACAGCTAAACTCTAGATGATGTGTTTGTCTATGAACAATTGTAAACCTCAATTGATTATTACTATACACTTCAGATAGGTTGTGATAAATTCTGTATTAAAAAATGTCTGCAAGGAAAGTAATCCAGAATCCTGCATATATGCGGGAATATGGATATGTTTAGTACTACAACAAAACAGCTCACACTAATGCACTTGCATACCAATGATTTCTACTGATAACTTGATCCTTCAGTGAAAATCCAACACAATCGTAGATAGAATATACAAAATTACAGCAATGTTCTATCAACGTTTTAAATGGCAAGTTTTAACACATTTGATTAAATCACAAAAACGTGCATGCTAAGTTAGAAGGTGATGCTAGCATCAACAAAAGAAGGGTAGCAGACCTTTGGGTGACATGGGGTGGCATTTCATCTGATGTTTCACCATTCACAACTGCCGGTGGCTTTTCACCTTCATCTACCAAGATAAAAAAAGAAACCTCACTAAATTTGCCTGTAATGCAGTGCTCTGCAAGAATATGGGAAATGCATGCAAACATTTGTTAAAAGACAATATGTAGCACAAGTCGTGATTTTCATGCAAATATGGGGAAACGTACCAGCTTAGTGACGTTTACAAAACTTTTCTAAGAACTCTGTGAAGTTTTGCACCTCTCTACTATAGGGGCTGGGGCGTGGGCGGGTTCCTGTTACTCTATCAATTATCTATGCTGCAAAAGAAATTTACTTAACTGTAACTGTAGTTGTCCAGCGTTAGTATTTTTTGTTGATTCACAGATTCACATGCTTGATTATATTTCCCATCATCAGACGGGGAACCCTCAGTACATAGGATTGAATAGTAGTCCCTCTACAGTGTTGACTAGTATCAGCGAAACCCAGTGAACATACATCCCATCCACTGCATTATGTCTCCAAACTTAAGTCACATAAATGGAGTGAGAGAGACCTCCTCCACTTCCCTGAGGTATAAAGTGCCAGATCTTTCCAGTTCATAGTGTGTAAAAGAATCATATGTGCCTCTTGAACCAGGGGAAAAGGGTGAGCCCCATGGTACTCTATTAAAGAGTGGATAACTAAAGCTACAGGTAAGTAGCTTATTTATATTCCAGTATTTATTGGATCATTCATGGATTCTCATGTTTGAATACAGTTTAGCAAAGCAGTTCAAATACAGGATGAGGAAAGTGGCTTACCATATATGAAAACATTCTTCAACAAACTTGTCCAACAGATAACCCTGGCCATGATTGTGTTTCTAAGCAGTAGTGCTTAGTGAAAGAATACATGGAGCTCCAAAGTGCTAGTGTCAACGGTAATGGAAATAACATGACCATTATGAAAGACATCTCCCATTGTGTGCAAATCAAATGTAATAAGTGTACATTGTACCACTTGTTTCAGTGTCGGGGATCCATGGTTTGTTAACCAATGGAAGTAAGAGAGAGCAAAGTGGACCTGGCCCCAAAAGGCAGTTGAGTTTCCACCATGCCCAGCTTGTGGTGGACATAGTTTGGACATCAGCGGAGTCAAGTTTAATTACTTTTGGCAGAATGGATGACAAGGGGATGTCTTCTGCCTGGTCACACTCTGGAATGGAGTAATGCAAGCTGGCATTTGCATGGAACCATACTATGCAAACTGGCACTGCGCCTTCAAGTAATATAGCTGAAAGTCAGGGACGCCACAGCCGCCCCTGTTAGAGGGAAGTACGAGGGTGTCCCATCAAATCCAAGGCATGTGTCCATCCCAAATGAGGCATAGCAACAGACCCCAGAGAGCAGATAAAACAGTGTTGGTGAGTGGTAGGGATGTTTAAGAAGAGTTAAAGAAATCGGGGCAGAACAATCATTTTAATAATGGCTATCTGACCTACCATGGACAGTAGGAGTCGCAGCCACTGCTCAACCTGGACTAAGTTTTTTAATGGCAGGCCCATAAGTCAGAGAAATTACCTGCCCCTTATCCCTATGAATCATGAAACCAAGGTATCTGGTGGAGTCACCGCACTACTGAAGTGAGTATTCACATGGCACCGTTGCGGTAGAATTGAAACCCCCCAAAACTGAATAATTTCCCGAATAACAGGGGTAAGATTTTGAAAGTGATGGCGGATGAATGGCAAGATGTTGTCTGCATTCCTGGAGCCAAGAAGAGGGCCGGGACGAAAATGAAGTGTGCGGTGCATGTGTTTTTTCTGCAACTGCTGCACCAGTGGATCCATGGCTATAATAAAAAACAAATGGCGACAAGGGTATCCCTGTCTTGTCCCCCTGGTTACTACGAATGTGTCAGTAAATGAGCCATTCACATGAAGCAGTGCCACTGGTTCTAGTAAAGAAGCATATCCAGTGCTATGAAGCCGTTAGGGAGCCCTAGTTTCTGCAGCGTCGCCCGAAGAAAAGGCCATTCCAGAGAATCAAAGGCCTTTTCTGCACTGAGCAATTCTGGTGACTAGTTATTGAGTACAGTAAATACTGTGTGGAGGTTGAAAGATGTGGATTTATGGGGAACAAGCCCTGTCCGGACCAGAGAGAAAAACTGAATAATCAACAACGCCAGCCAAGTGGTAATTACTTTGGCCAAGACTTTATTGTCAAAGTTTATTAAGGAGAGGGGTCAGCATGAGGTGCAAAGTCTAGGGTACTTGCAAGGCTACAACAAAGTGTAATCACTGCTTCCCTCAGAGAGTACTGTAGAGTGCCCCCTTCAAAGGCTTCAACATGCACATCCAAGAGGTGGGGAATGACAATGTGTTTATGTTTTTTTTCAAACGTACCCATCAGGCTGTCGAGGCTGGGGTTCTTAATGCCATACAAGACATCAATGGCCTGCACAATTTCCCCTGGGGAGATAGGGTCGGTCAGAAACTGTCGCTGTGCGCCAGTGATCCACACCATTATATCCTCATCCAAATAGGTTGCTCTAGCATCATCTCCCCAAACCCCTTTGCCCTATCCCCGAGTTTGGTGGAATACAAATGTTTATAGCAGTGAAGTAGAATACGAGTAATGTCAGCGTTATTGGTGACCCTTTCGCCATTTTATAGGAGCTCTGGTATGTATTCAGGGTTACGGTTCGGCTGAAGGAGGCAGGCCAGTGTGCGGCCCTCCCCATATTGGAGGGCCTGAGCATACTTGCCCAGGAAAGAGATCATTCTCTCGGCCAGGAAGCAGAACTCCTCCTTCAATGTCGGACAACGGTGCAACTTTGCCCTGTCTTGTCTTAGTGCATCGGCCTGGTCCAGGTCCCCCAACTCAGCCTCCACCCATGTGATACTATTTCGAATGCCTTGGAGGAATCTAGCATGTTTCAAAATACATACTCCCCTAATGTATGCCTTGAAGGCATCCCACATGGTGGCTTGGCGAGGAACAGAGCCGGTACTTAATTAAAAATATTCCAGTATGTAGCCCCTAGGTTCTGTGCAAATGACTGAATCAAACAGAGCAGTGCTAGGGAAGCATATATCCTCTCCAGCCCCATACAAATGAGCTATGTAGGGTAATTTTAGCAGCGGGATCATTGGACAGTGTGGGGGGTAGGTACTCATGTGCCTTAACCAAAAAAAAGCGGTAGTTGACAAGACCCAGTAATCAATGTGTGTCCACACATCATGAAGAGCGGAGTAGAATGTGTATGCAGGTGTAGTAGGATGTGTGTGGAGCCATGTCTCTTTCAGAGTAATTGTCCCTTACATCCTGTAATATCCGGTTGGCCTGTAGTTTGCCAATATTGGGGGTTCCTGAGGAGTCAAGCAGCGGATTTTGCACCCTGTTGTGGTCCTCCCAGTCTAAAAGTGGCTGCGTCAAAATGTCCCAGTATGGATGAGAGCGTGTGAAAGAAATCAGGGGTATCCACATTAGGGACATAAACATTCACTGGTAGTACACAGTGGTCAGCCAAATGACCAGCAAGGACAACATAACGGACCTCCTTATCAATAAAGCTATTGATAAGGCTGGAGGGGATGCTTTTATGAATGAATGTACACCCCTCACCCCTGTTAATAAGTACTGTAGCTAGAAAAATAGCTGTGAGATCCCAAGGTTTTTGTAAATTCGGGGAGTCCTGTGGAGGGAGATTTGTCTCCTGCAAGAAAGTAATTTTTGACCGATGTCTATTGAGATAAGCCAATACTTGCTTGCTTTTGCGGTGTTTATTTAAGCCTCTGACGTTCCAAGTCAGAAATGTTATCTCAGCAAAAGAAGATCGCCCTTTTGAAGTCCCAGTTGTAATGGAATATGTATGATTTGCATAATAAAACAGCGAGTGTAATTAATTCCAGGCATTTGTTAACCACATCGCTGCTGTGGTTATTTTTCCCCTGTGCTGCAAATTGCCATTTTGCTGGTGTCATGACGAGCTCAGCTCGTCATCAGCACAGCTCAACTGCGCCTCATGATGAGCTGAGCTCGTCATGAGCATGGAAGGGGTTAAGGGCAAAAACAAAAGACAACAACAATCCCCAAGTAAAATGAATACCAAACTGCTAGGTAGATCCCGAATAAACCGACAAGCAAATAAAAAACACACAAATTATGGTATGGTATTCACAAGAGTGGACAACTCTACGAAACGGAGCTCACAAGAATAAACATCTGATGTGATACATTATATGGCTACAGGCATATGTGTGATTGTCCTGTCTAAGACATTACTGTGACGGTGAGTGTAAGAGACTGCTCAGCAGATGATCATCCAAGAATAACACCATTTAGAAGCGGAGTACAAGCATCTCAGCCAGGGGGAAAAGGTCCACACTCTGCAAGTCCTGCCAATCTGCCAAGACACGCTATGCAGTGGATAGCGGCGCCCGGGCGCTGCTAGATGGAAGGTCCTTACAGAAGGAAATTGATTCAGCTGGGGAGTCAAAGAACCTAGCCTTTAAGTCTACATCCACCAAGAGCCAAGCAGGGTATACCATACCATATTTGAAGCCTTTTGTGCAGAGGAGAGGTTTGACATCTTGAAATTTGCATCCTGCCTCTTGAACCATTATTGTGAAGTCAGGATAAAAGGATCGGGCAGATACTGTAATGGGCCCCACTCGTAAGCAAGACGGAGCACTGTATCTCAGTCCCCAAAGTTCAACAGGCGGACAATTATTTGGCGAGGAGATGTTTCAGGCAGTGACCTGGGCCCCAACGCTCTTTGTGTCCTCTCTACCACTAAAGTGTCCATGAAGCTCTGACGGTCAAATAACTCTATAAGCAGCTGCTCTACAAACTGGTCTGGACATCCTATATTGGTGAAATCCGCAATACCTGTGATGTGAATGTTATTTCTATGTCATCTCGCTTTGAGATTTTCGTTCTTAGCAGCAACTGCTTTGAGAAGTCGTTCCACCTTATCCAGACGTTTATTAAGGAAGGTAGTGTCATCCTCCAGGCCTGCGAAACGCTCCTCCGCACCATAAAGTGAGTGCTGTGACGTTCAATTCTTTCTCCCATGCGATCTAGGCAGCTGGTTAATGTTTTGAAATAGCATCTGTTGAGTAGAATCCAGCCCGCAACTCTGCCATGATGGCATTTGTCCTTGTTAATTGCTTCACAGCTCCATGATCAGACCCTTGCTCCTAGGAGTCTTTCATGATATCCGCTTTATCAGACTGTTTGGCTCTCTCAAATTGGAGCTTACATTGTTTAGGATCCCCCCTCCCCATGGTGGCAATAGGGGATGATTAGCAGAGGCTTTTGCAGAGGAGGAGGTGTACAGGCCCAGTTCGAAGCACTGGATGGAAGCGCCCCACACACAGCAGTTCATCGTGGTCAAAAAAGGGGCACCACGAAGGCACTGGCTGGCAAAGTGCGTTAGAGTTGGAGTGATCCCCCAAGGAGCCTCTAATGCAGTTCAGGAATGTAGGTACGTGGACCAGGGAGACGGGTCTGGTAGGCAGAGGTTTTTATTGTCCGGCTCCCAAGTGATGCAGGGGTTTTAATGTATGGAAGCTGGGCCAGTATGCTCCCAATAAGCAAGGCCCGGGGTGGCGAGTACGATGTGGCTAAAAGCGCTCCAGCACAGCTGGGGGCTCACCCCCCCACCGCGTACCCAGAGGGAAACAGCAATGCGCAGCGCAGGGTATCCAGACCCCCGAGAGAAGCAGGGGTCTTAGGGCGGTAGCACACTAGAGCTGCAGGCAACGCACAGGCAGCAAGTAGCGGCCCGACCAAGGCTGCAGAGTAATACAGCCTGGGATCTCCCAAAGGTATGGAGAAACTCACCCGCAGCCCGGAGCTTGAACCTCCGTCGCACCCTACTACAGGGCGAAGGATGTCTCTGACGGGGGGAGGCCTCACTGTGTCTCCTCGCTGCACGGTCGCTAATGGAAAGCCTTGGCGCCGCCCAGCCCAGTCTCAGCTAGGCCACCCCGGAAGCGAGGCTGGTCAGTGTCCGGTCTCAGCAGCGCTGGATCAGCAGCCAAAAAACACAGACAACATTGAGGACCAACTACCTGATGCGATTTGTGATGCAGTGGCAGGCCCAGCAGGGCTCGACAGCCCAATCCTCAGGCTCACCCGGGCTTCTGCTGCTGCTGGACCTCCGAGGAAGTCTGGGTCGACTTCGCGCATCAGGATGTGGCTGTCTTCACTCACTAAAGCCCGGTTCAAAAAATGAGCTGTATATCGCGTGAGCTACGGAGGTAGGCTGGACAGATTTAGAAAGATACATTTTGGGGCCTTTATACCACAAATTGTGGGCCGTCGCTGCCACAGCTCCACCGCAGTGCGGCCATCTTGGTTACCGACAAGGCCACATCCTTCCCAAAGGCTGCAAATAGTTGGTCTATTTTCAAAACAATTTAGTTCGGTCTTGATATAATGTCAGCAGTCTTCTCTCTGCCATGAATGTAGGGTTTGGGAAGTAAGTAGAGAAGGTTGTACATTAAGATGAAATGATAATGGGACTTTCATGATGAACTTTTGATTTGTTCTCAAGACTACTTTATCAAAAGTCTAGATATTGTTCTTGAACTGAAAAGGCTTGAATATCACTAACTCTTCTACCCGATCTGATCACTATGAACAGGTTCAAAAGGGAGCTTCATTAGCATTAAGCGAAACTTTTATTTCCCAAAGTGGTGCCTGTCTTTTGATTGGTGGGATTATCTGGAAAAATCCTCTCATAAATTCTTTAATATTATTGTAGAAAACAAGGGTGGTCTATAAGGGCTTCCCAAGTTCTTTGATATTGTTGGTAAGTGGGATATTACAGAAGAATACTTTAATACTGACTTAGCTAACACTAACAAATAGGGCAGGATTACGTGGATCCATATCAAAAGGATGCAATTTGTTTGACTTGGCATAGCTGCAGAATCTAAAGCATCTGAGGACAAGTTTTACATGTTGAATGAGTTCTCACTGTTTTTCACATTGCCATGAAGACTGTTGGAATCTGCAATCTTCCTAACTATAGCTGCTAAGCAGCCAAACAGTTAGGCGCAAATATTCTGGATTTGGGTAGAGAATTTGTCCGAGCACAATAAAGTTAGGGCTGTGCGGAACTAAGTAGGTTTTCCCACTGGCATGTTCCACAGTTCAGGAAATCAATGTTGCCTGGGTCAAGCTGGGGCTATCAAAACCAGGAGACACAAGTCTCTCATCTTCTTGAATAGTAGTCTAGGGGTCATTGGAACTAATGGCAGGCAGAAAGGAAATTAGGTTTCCAAATAATGAAGAACGATTCCTCTTGAGACCCTGGTCAGAACCATCTACTTTTCAATTTCAGGCATTTTTTGTTGTTGTTCATTGTAAATAGGTCCAACTTTGATTTCCCCACTGATGGAACACCACTTCCAGTAGGGGGTGGTTTATATCGCACTTGTGGCTTGTTGATCGAAACCTGCAAGGTTTGTCAGCACAGGTATTGTTTACTTCTGACACATATTCCACTAGAAAGTCTACCTTGTGCTTCAGTGCCCACATACATAGATGTGTTTCCTATGACAGTGCAAAAGATCTTGGGCCCCCTTGTTTCTTTATACAGTACATTCTATTTCCACTGTCTGCGTATATTAATACTTGCTTGTTCTGCATTTGTGGTAGAAAAGCTTTTAGTGCCAGCCACAATGCTCTGAGCTCCAGGCAATATATGTATGTTGACCTTTACAAACCACTCCAATCTCTGCTCTCATGCTATTTCTGTAGAAGTGCTCCCCATCCTGTTAGGGAGGTGTCTGTAAAGAATAACTTGGTGTTCTAATAGTATTAACAGCAGACCTGCGAAAATGTTTTCTTTGTGCCCACCATGTCAGGCTGTTCCTGATGTGTTGAGTTACGAATGAGTGAATAAATGACCATTTATAGAGCACACCAGATACAAATGAAGGCATCCCAGCATTAGCGAGCGTAGATTATATTTTTTACGTGTCTAGGGCTTGCTTAGTCAGTCATCAACACTTGGTCCATCAATGATGACTGATTAAACACCTCCTACCTTTTTTCTCATCGTCAACTGATGAGATTTATTTGGTTGATTTTTTGACTGGGATTTTGGACAGCGGAAGTGAATTTGCTTTTCTATCAGTCGTTTGTGATGTTGCTACCTCCTTACCTGCAGGAATCATTTTTACATCAGCTTTGTTCAAATCCAACGTAGTTGGCAGACAAGGCTGAGCCTTAGTAGCAGGCATAATAGGTTGCTTCTTATTTTTTTCTGCCAGTCTACTATTTCCAACCTTCTCTTCTTGACAGGAAAAGCAAGGAGTTGCTGGTGCAGAGACATTCTATTCGAAAACATGGGGCCCGATTCACACAGGTAAACTGAGACGAAAGTCTAACTTTACGGCGTTTGGTACTCACAAAGGGCATTTACTGCTTGTAAATGCCCTTTGTGAATACCAAAAGTTAAACTTTCCGACTTTCAGTATTCACAAAGTAGTAAATGCCCTTTGTGAATACTGAAAGTCATAAAGTTAGACTTTCGTCTCATTTTACCTTTGTGAATCGGGCCCTTTATGTCTAACCTCTTGTGCGATCCTTTAAAGTCTTATCAGGAAAAGTAACACATAACTATATTTTTTGGATTTGTGGTCAGGATCAAAGCAAGCTATACATAAAGTATGCTTTGCCTTTACATAAATATGCCTTTTGCCACACAAAGCACAGTTGAAAAAAAATACTGTTCATTCTTTCTGCTTTTCAGTCATAACAGCACAGAAAGGCAAAAAACTTGAGCATATTACTTGCTTAGCAAATTTGTGGAATTTTGTAGTGAAAAAGTCAAATGTAGGGCTGAGCTCTTGAAAGTTCCTCTCACAAACTAGCAGTGCAAAAAGCAGTTGGGCCTCAGTGGAGATGAAAGGGTTTCTCCACCTCATTGACTATAGTTTGGGTGACATAAGGTAGATGGATACATAGGCCCCCTGATCAGATGATATTAGTCAACACAGCAGCATGACTATTATTCAATTATGTATACTGGGGATTCCCAGCCGGGTGATGGGTAATATATGAAAGAATTTGAATCTATGAAAGTTCCAACGATGGGGAACCTGGAGCTCTTAGACAGTTGTACTGTCAAAAATTTACATCAATCTACTGCAGGGTCTGGAAAAGTTACCTGATGAGCAAAAATAATTTTCCAGGTTATAAATATCTCACAATCTGGAGCACTGATCTGGCGGGTCTCTATACACCTGGTGAAGCAGAGGATGACCACTTGCCTGAATTCTGAAGCGGCTCAATGGACGGCAGAAGATATCCTGTCAGTAGCTGCAGCCTTTCCTCCACTTTGAATACAGAGTCCAAAGGGAGATAGACCATGGCATATGTCGATCAGCCTATGATGTTGTGCTCAAGAAAGGTGTGCTTCTGAGTCACAGCAACAAACACGCAGCACCCGCTCTACATAGTAGTATGCAATAAGACACTTCGGTCTCGGTTAGACCCAAACGAGGCACTTACTCTACCTAGACCCAATCAGTACCATCACCACTCTACTGCCAACAGAAAGCAGAGTAGACACCAACATAGTTGGGAAAGCACAGTCATGCTCATGGCCCTGTTCCGTCAGGTGGCCGACAAGATTAGCTTCCTTGGGAAGCCAAAATACCCCACCTTTTCCATCCCAATTATAAATGTAATTCTCACCTGCATCGCTGCCAGACTCACCTGTAAGAAAAAGATATGTGTCAGGAATAATGAATGATTTAATTCACAGAAAAGCATTGCTTAGATTAACAGATTTTCTAAATTAAGGCTAATCATTGCTGAAGCTATATATGCTTTAGAGGGAAGGTGGAGAGAGGGAGAGAGAGAGCGCGCAGAAACGTGTGTAAAAGGACTTCTCGTGAGACTAACAGATCAAAGATCATGTGTAGGCTTATCATACATCCTAATTTAGACACATATTATATACATTAGCAGGTATGCTTTGCAGGCTTGCGCTAGGAGTTTACAGGTGAGAATGAACAGTTGGTTCATGCATATGCATGGGCCCTTTAACCACAGAGTCAGATATAACCGGATTTGCATAAATATTTAGTATATAAATCTACTATTAGAAAAATAAAAGTTACAAAGATGTATAATACAAAGAGGGTTGCACATATTTTGAGTCATCTTTTGGGTGTCTGGGAAGGAGTGTGTTAGTAGCATTTTAATGCTATTATTTACCATTGTCAATCAATGATGATAATTAGCGGACAATTCTTTTCATACTTGCTAAAATGTGTTTTATGTATCCCCATACCAACTTGTTTTCCTACTGTCCTCATTCTCTCAGGCCAAGGAATATGAGAAGCTATCAGAGCAGCACATGACTGTGCAATGGCCATTCATCAGGGATTATGGTGAACATGCTAATCTTTCAACAACTGGCACTTACACACGCTGTAATGAGTCCTTTGGAGCAGCCCTACATTCTATATATGCTTTAATTGTCACATGTTGTGCACCTTAATTTGATCTCACAAAATAAATATAAATGTTGGGCTCTTAGCCCCCAACCTTCACTTACCAACCTTCATGCTTGCACTTGTCAATATGCAAAAAGAACAATTAAAGGACAGAATGCAGAACAATGTCATACATTCACCCCAGTACAGAGATTTGGGCCCAAATCAATTGTTTCTTTGCTCCCCATGCCATTCCAGTTTGCACCCAGCCATATGCAAATCAGTCTTGACCCTGCGCCCAATGGAACAGTCCAGTCCAAAATGCCAGGCCAGGTTCTCCCTGGACTGGAAACAAGCATCCTAGGACTGGTTTTGGGGTTTCACCCCTCAACAGCCAGGATAGCGTGACTCCAGTGGCATGGAGAGCACCGGACACACGTCTGGGCATACCAATTCCACTTGGGGTAACAAATGTAAAAATAACAATTGATGGACAAAATGCAGAACCATGTCATACATTCACCACAGTACAGAGATTTGGGCCTAAATCCATCGTTCTTTTGCTCCCCATGCCATTCCAGTTGGAACCCAGCCATATGCAAATCAGTTATGACCGTGCGCCCAATGGGAACAGTCCAGCCTGAACTGCCATGCCAGGTCCTCCCTGGATTGGTAACAAGCATCCTAGGACCATTTGCGGAGTTTCACCCCTCATCAGTCAGGATAGCTTGACCCCAGTGGCATGGAGAGCAATAGACAATAGACACCTTATGTGAGTTTGATAGTCAACAGAATAATAGCAATTATGTATTTTTTTATAAAATGTAGGAACATGGAACCCTGGGGATGCTGCAGGATCCAGTTTTAATTCAAGAAAACATTATGTATTTGAATCTTTTCCTAAGAAGACGTGGACCTACCTAAACAACCCCTGCTTTGGGTCTTATATAATGAAGTGATCAGGAGATCATTACCTATTATGTGAGCCCATCTCACCACATGAGGATGTGGTATACTTTTCAAAGAGTGTAGTATTTGTTCCAGAGTGGCAACTTGCTACCTCGATGCTCCCATCCCTACTCTACATATACACATGTGCAAAATGGCCTCTGTATCAATCAATGTTTTGAAGATGCCAAAGAAAGGATATAAGGAATGGCAGGCAGGCTACACTAGGGCTGTGGCAGAGGATTGCCTCTCAAATGTAAAGGGTGAAGCCCTTTGGCTGCCTTTTTACTCCAGAAATGGCCCCTGTTGGAAGCCATTTTGTATGAAAAAGGACGATGGCAGGGCCATCAATGCAGGGCGGCCTGCCGGATCTTTGAGCACAAAAGACAGACCTCTATTGGGATTATGTCCCTGGAGAAAAGCAAAACGAGTGCCCCACACTTTCGCTGGGAGTTTTCTCTCAATGTGTGCAGGACACGTGTGGACTTTCGGTCTAGGACTGTCATGGAAAGCATCGTGTTCAAGGACTGGATAACACTGAAAGGAATGCTGCTCTAGAGGGGTCACCCAGAGTAGAGCTACCCTCTGACACCTTTAGCATACATATCAGTCCAGCCAAAGGGTTTACAGAACAGCAGAACCAGTGGCGGCTCTGCTGCAGGGAAAAAACACATTCCCCCAGTGAGGCAAGGGAACTGAATGGTTGGCGGACAAGGCACCCAATAATTATTTGCTAATGAACTCTTTAACCCTCCTCCAGATCAAGCCCTTAGTCACATCAATACAGTCCTCTCTCAACAATGACTAATGTTTGGACTCAGAAGCATGAAAATTTGGTTTAAGTAAATGATATTGAAGCATCATATGTTTTTGTGGTTGAAAGATGAAGGAATTTAGAGAATGTTATTCGGACTATATTCCAGTGAGAGTAGCACAGACAATGATAACTCCTTTGCTACTGAGGTTGGTGTAACAAAGCCTTCACACTGAAGGATAACCGGCTATGGATAAACTTCCCAAGGTGCCACTCTGGATTTGGAACGTTTCAAAGCAACTCTTCCAACACGGAAATAGGTGGCACCATTAGCTTCGAGACAACCTTATACCTCTGTAGTGATGACACAGGGCTATATAAAGTTAAGACCCTTACGCTCTGACATCAGTTTTCAATGGAAGACCTCCACATCCTCAGATCCAGATATGAATGGCTGTTGTCTGACAGTGTGCAACATTCAGCTTGGCAGCGTTTTAAGAACCTAAAAGTCTACTTAACAGAGAGGAAAGAGTGTGATGAGGAATCTCATGGTTAGAGAATCCACCAGAAACAGCATTATGGAAGGTAAGTTACTTGTTCTTCTTATGGATACTTCTAACTGCAGATTCCTAACCTTTTGAAAAAATACCAAAGCAATGCATGTTAAAAGTGGAGGCTTTGAGGAATAGACATAAATCAAATAAATCGTAAATCATACGTTCTTATATAGCGCCTTTCACCGTAAGGTCTCAAGGCGCTTGCTTTGGGAACCCGTCCTGGCTTTTTCCCTGTGAGATAACCCCTACTGGGCATCTCCAAGGTGAAAGCCAGGCATCCCATCGCGGTGGGGCCGTAGTGGAGATTAAGCACGCTATTGCCCAGAGTTGCAGAGTGTGAACCCATGATTTGAGTAGGCACCGAGGCGAGAATTATCGAGTTTGTGGACATAGAAGTCCTAAAAGACCAAGCAGGCTAAATGGCCCTCCCATGTACTTCTTTGTCGGGAAAAGTAGGGCCTGGTGAAGTTTGGTATGGACACACACATAGCAGCCTGGCACATGGCAAAACCGAAACACTTCCAGCCAATATGCGGCTTCCAGCCGGTGTGGCTCACCGGTTAGAGGAGGCAGATCCGGACGCAGAGGTCAGCCCCGGGACCAGGGTTCAATCCCCGACGCGGCAGGGTCTTGAGCTCAAAATGTCCACGGACTCGATAATTCTCGCCTCACACTCTGCAACTCTGGGCAATAGCTTGCTTAATCTCCAGTACGGCCCCACCGCGATGGGATGCCTGGCTTTCACCTTGGAGATGCCCAGTAGGGGTTATCTCGCAGGGAAAAGCCAGGACGGGTTTTGCTCTGGTATAATGAGCACAAAGACCCTCAGGAGGCTCCTTTGTATCCAGGACATGTTACGTTTTTATGCACAGTGTGTTCCACCTGGACAAGGCCTGCTTCTGAATTAGCTTTCCCATCTTAGCATAGGCTTCCGCATATTGCTCCGAAGTGCATTTAAGGTGAAAGCTAAGAACTCTTTTTGTGTCCAACTGGTGGTGCTTCTTCCCCTCCTTAGAGGTACGAGGTTGAGCAAAAAAGTAAAGTGTGATAGACTATCCAACAAAGAAGGCGAAAAGTAAGAACAAGTTTTCAGCACCAATTTGTAAGGGAAGGAGGTGGTATAAGGAGATAGAACTGAGAGCACCTGAACCTCCCTGAGAGTGTGTTTAGAAGTAAGTGCAATGAAGAATACTGTATTAATCGTCAACAATCTAAGTGACCACCTTTACACAGAAACGAAGGGAATGCATATCAAAAAGGTGAGGAACAAATTACGATCCTACTGAGGCATACTAGAGGAAGCAGGAGGGACCACAAGTGAGCTCCTACAAAAACACAACAAAACTGGTGACTTGAATAACAAAGGATCGTCAGGAAAAGTAGGAGGGCTGAAAGGGCAAAGAAGTACCCTGCAGCAGTGCCTACCGCAAAACCCTTGCTGGTCCAAAGATAAAATTAACAACAAAACAAAGCCAGGCTTGCCTAGAGGTTGGCAAATGCTAAAACAGTTGATGGACAGAATGCAGAACAATGTCATACATTCACCCCAGTACAGAGATCTGGGCCTAAATCCATCGTTTTTTTGCACTCCACACCACCCCAGTTCAGACATGGTCATAGGCAAATTAGTCTTGACCCTGTGCCTATTGGGAACAGTCCAGCCCGAACTGCCAAGCCATGTCTTTACTGGACCGGAATCAGGCATCCTAAGACCGGTCTCTGGCTATCAGCCGTCTTCAGCCAGGATAGCTTGACTCCAGTGGTGTGGAGAGCATGGGACTCACGTATGAGCATATCCATCCCACTCGGGTGACAAAAGCAAAAACAACATTTGATGGACAGAATGCAGAACAATGTCATACATTCACCCCAGTACAGAGATCAGGGCCTAAACCCATCATTTTTTTGCACTCCACACCACCCCAGTTCAGACATGGCCATATGCAAATCAGCCTTGACTCTGTGCCTAATGGGAACAGTCTAGAGGTTGAACTTGAGGGTCACTGCACCAGCCACTAACGTTGGTAAATGAACAGAATGAATAGATTTGGTAAATGGTCAGCTAGCCATGAAACTAACATACACTTACTTTGCAGGCATATTGAATCTGTTCAGTCGGTGCGATTCCAAGCATGGAGGTTGCTAAGAGAGGAGGTCTTCCCGAACAGGCAAGAGGAGCAGAGGGAAAAACAGACACAGAAGATCAAAGTACAACACTCGCCTGGCCAAATTTGGGGCTACCAGAAATATCTGAACCCTCCATTCTGATCTTCTTCAGAACTTGGGGCAGCGGAGGTAGGAGTGGGTAGACATACACGAGAGCAGTCCCACTGCAATTGGAACACAGGCTTTTCGCAGAAACTCCAAAGTACAGCAGTCATGTGTTCTTGACAGCGGCAGAAACTCCAACGCACAGTAGTCCCATGTTCTTGACAGTGCGAAAAATATCTAGCCACCACATGCTCCACTATGTGAAGACATCCACCTACAGGTGAATATGCGATTTGTGATTTGCCAGATGACGTTTGCGGAGCTCGACCACCCAGCATTCAGTTATTTCGCCAAATGACAGACTCTCATAAGGATACCCTGGGAGTTCAACCACTTCCAGAGTCTTAGCACCTTCCAGCACAAAAGCCACAACCCTACACCTCCTCCCTGCTAGTTGCAGTACCCGTCAGGACGTGGACTTGATTCTCTTACATTGGAAGAAGTAAGACCTTCGGAGCCAACTGAATGGCACAAGGTTTCCAGCAGGTTGATATGGTGCCTCTGCTCCACAGGGAAACAAAGGACCCTGGTCTCCATCTTTCCTATTTAATACCACCCCAGTGGATGCCCCAGGCTGCCTTCTCTGAAATACAGATATTGTCCCCATGCAGCATGAGTATTGAACCCCCTGCAGGCGTAGGTTCCATATAAACCACCAGGCCAGATAACCAGTAAGATGCAGGAGGCCACGAAGCCTCAGATCCACCTGTGCCAGAACCTAGGAGTGAAGCCAAAACATCGGGATTATAACCTGAATGTCTCTGGAACGTCACGTGGCCCCAGCAGGCCACCATCCCTGTGATGGCTGTGATTCAGAAGGGGTCGCAAATTGCAACCTACCTCATTAATATTCACGAGGTAGGTCTATTTGCAACCCACTACTTATCGCTAATGAAACTCAAAAAAGTTTCATACCTTAGAAATAGCAATTTCCTAATCACAATTTGTGGCAAATCGCAATAAGAAAATTGCTATTCCTAAACTTTTGTACATCTAGACCTAAATTATTGAACATAATCATACTTTGTTTTAAAACTGTTAATGTAAGAAAATAGTTACTTGGCTGTAAAGGTAGTTTTTTGGTATTTGGCATCTTTCATAGACTCACATGGTTAAATCATCACCATTGTTGACTGTAACAATGTCGCCTAAGTAGCCTAATCACATTTTCAAAAGAACCAAAGTTCAACCAATGAGAGACACTCGTAATGAATCCCACACCCTGCAGATGCCACTATGATTACGATTTCATAGCACTTGAATGAAGGACTGTTATGTTACATGATCTTCTTGAGGGGAGTCACATGTGAATCTATGAAAGATGCCAATACTGGAGAACTACCATTACATTTAACTGTTTCCTTCTCAGTATTGGATCTTCAATGGACTCATGCACTTGAATCAGAATAACTAGCAGTGCAGAATTTTCCAACATATTAATGTGGGTCATCAAAAGGGATTAGAAGCAGATTTGACTTTCTAAAATGTCTGCCCCATCCAAGTAGAAGCTTAACATCAAAATAATGTAAAGCTTTATCAGGGATAGTGGGTAGATTTGGAAAAATGCTTTTCGTATAATAGACAATTTTAGATGGAAGTCTGAAGGAACCTTGTGTATGAACTTCAGGTTAGTCCTTATTGCTGTTCTATCACTGTGAAATTGGACAAAAGCTTCTAATCTGGGGAGGCCAGTATCTTACCGACCTTCAGAGCAGATGTCAACTGCAGAAACATGACAGAAATGTTATTCCAGCCTTCTGAATTTGTTCAAATGGTTTTCATATCAGGGGACAGATCTGAAAAGTCAGTTTTAAACTCTTAGCCGTCTGTTAGTACATAGAGAAAGGTTGTTGAGTTCTCTTCTGAAACAAAAGACAGCAGCAACATGAACTTTAACTGAGGCTTGTGCATGGCCCAACATGTGAAGATTTAGCAGATAAGAAAGTCTGATGTGGCATTGCGGACAATGGGTGCCAATATTGTAGTTTGCACCACATGAAAAACCCGTTCAACTTGGCACAGTAAGTTTTATTCGGTGACACAGATCTTGCCTGGGCCAAGATCGCTCTCCAGTCGTCTGGAATGCTTAAATGTCAGAATTCATCGTGCTATGAAGCCAGGCGTGTAAGTTCAGCAAGGCTGGGTGTAGGATCGGATTTTTTTATCAGGTCAATAGGTTCGGTGATGGTGATAACCGGATCTATAGTACTTCTTAGAGAAGTAAACGTTCCATGAACCAAAGCAGTTTCGGCTGCGCTGGAGTTATTAAGTTTATCCGAACTTTTGGGATGAGTGAAAGAGGCAGAAATGCATAGGCAGATACCCCTGTCCATTATATCAACAGGGCACTTCCCCACGATCCTAATAACATTCACCTGCTGGCATAGTACTGTTGCTATTTGTTGCAAAGAGATCGATTTTTGATTTGCCCAATTGCCAGAATACCTTGCTGATCCGATTTTGTTTCATTTTCCACTCTTGACAATAGTCCTTACTCTGATTTAGGACAAACTCACTCTCGTCTTGTCCTGGCAGAGTCCAGCCAACTCTTTAGATGCGATTTTTTCTAATGTGAAGAATCTTTCAACAGACCCTTCTGTACCGCTAGTCTGGTCAGACCATTTCGCAGTACCATTTGTTATTAGGACCCCGTCAATTTCATCGATGGCGACCTAACTAGTAATCAAGTCAAGGAATTGGTCGAAATTTAATGTTCGGGCCTTGAACTTGCAACTTCAGAGTACCAAACCAGTCCTAAAGCAAATAGCCAACTCTGATCAGGGCGCGATAGATAGCTGGATTATGAATTCTTTATTCTTTGG
The DNA here is from genome assembly GCF_964263255.1 of Lissotriton vulgaris. Taxonomy (NCBI): domain Eukaryota; kingdom Metazoa; phylum Chordata; class Amphibia; order Caudata; family Salamandridae; genus Lissotriton; species Lissotriton vulgaris. The sequence continues at coordinate 837,952,478 of NC_141687.1, forward strand.
AGGCAATTCTATTGACCAAATTTAACCACTTGGCAAAATCCCATCCACTTACTCCTTAGTTTAATTAAATACTTTGCCAGGAGAAAAAGTGTTGCAAGGGCATGGAAAGGCTCTGGAGAAAGTCTTATGAGGAGTCAAAAGCTCAATATAGCACAGCTCTAGAAGACTATCAAGGGCTCTGAAGAACAGCGAGAGCATCATTCTATTCAGATGAAACCAGTAATACTCAAAACTGTCCAAAGACACTCTTTAATGTGGTCAAAGAGCTTTCCAACCCTAGTAAAACGTCCCCAGCGCCCTCGTTCTTTCAGTCTCAATGCGAGGAGCTGGCCCACTTCTTTATTCAACATTGGTAAATGCATTAGGTTTCGCCAATGTGATTAACAATAAGCTGTTTGTACAGGTGAAACCTAAACAAATATATATCCGACTTGATATCCAAGTTGACTACTGGTACTCAATTTCAATTCAATTCAAAGAAAACTTTATTCGGATTGCAAGAAATCCATAAAAGTCACATATTACATTAAAAAAGTACATGTTTAAAAAATAGTTCAGACAATTTCCATGAATAATTAAAAAGAAAACTGCAATTGGTTTTTCAAGTATCAATGCAAACAATCAAAGTCAAATTGTTAAAGTGCATATTAATGTGCATTCCAATTTAGCTAAAATACTAAATGCGAGGGGGGCATTTTTTAGGCACGTAAACATTTCAGGGAGGTTCCATGGATTTCCGTGCATAGGAGATAACTTTCAGAAATGAGCTAGCACGGAAAATCAGTTCATCATTTTCTAATTTTAAAAGCAAAAAATATGATTGAATTAGGGAAACTGGTCTTTGTTTTTTAAAATATGGGACTAAAAACCACTTAATATATTTCATGAACAATTTACAATGGAAGAAGAAATGTGAGTCATTTTGCCTGCTGTGTCCGTCGCAGGGGCAGGGGCCAAGCTCATGTCCAGGATTCCTTGTGCTATGGCCCATGGGAAAGGAAAGTAAATATTTTAAAGATCCAGCTCTAAGGCGAAATGGTACTCAGTTAAGTACCCGAGTAACATAAAACCTGAAGAGAAAATGCAAGAGTAATTTTTTGTATTGAATTAAATAAATGACCAGTAGATGGCAGTGGTGTCCAGTTGTTCCAATATGGGGAGAAAGTGACATGAGATCTTCAAACGGCTTCGTGCAGGCACACTGATATAATTGCCCAAAACAAAATCATAAATACGAGTTCAAGAACTTAAGCCCTCATAAAATGTAGAGTGAGATCAAATGAATACTCCTCGGTAGTGTCACGATGGAATATTAGGAATGTAGCACAGATGTTTCAATGCGAGCAGCAAGTGAAGGTAAACAAGACAAGAAAAACAAAGTTCCACACAACAGTGGATGGACACAGTAAGTCAACACCTGGAACTGATAAGAGCCCCCTTTTGAGATATATTAAATACAAGATATTTCACAAGCATAGCACAAGCGCTGTGTAGGCAAACATAAAAAGTACACAATAATTAAGTAATACTATCAAAAAAGTGCCGCATCAGGTCGCATAATTTGCCTTTTCTTGCCGCATAATTTACTCAATCATGCCCCATAATTTGACCCTCCCTTGTCGCATTATTTCAGTGGCCCTGGCTATAATTCACAGCTTAATTACTTGAACTGACAAAATATCTTAGTTCGGGTGTAGCCAAAACTCCCATTACTGCATTTTCAGTTTGTAAAGTGAATATAAATAAAAGTGTCTCACAACAACTCCTATTGGCTGGTAAAGCAGTTCGTACCAATCATACACTGAAGGGATCTGTGGCGTCATGTTGAAAGCTGACAGGGCACGGTCGACCTCTACTCTTTGGTAGGATGGTAACCAATGTACCATTTAGTAGGTTAATGCGAACGTGGATTGTATAAAACGCTCAGAAGCGGCAAACATGTTTTAAAAGATAATGTATTTGGTATAAAAGCGAAGTGTACTGAGTGCCTACTCCTACTGTAGAAACCAAGGTGGATAGTAACGTGCTGTCTGTCCCCTTGGTGTTTTATAGACATCACCGTTGTGTGTTGTTTTTTTATTTATTAACTGTTAATTCTGCAAAAGTGAATGACAAATTATCTGGCGGTGTTAAGAAATCTACATAGTTTGGGGACCAGTTTAGATTTATAGAAACTCTTGTAGTGAAATGTTGCACCAGCACTTTAATATGGCGCTTCAAACCACATGGCTGTAATTGCGAAGCGGTGTAAAATACATATCATACAGTAATATAATGGTTCTCAATTGGGTGACATGGAAAGAATGGAAGGAAGGCTAAGCTGGTCTTGCCAGGATTCGGACTAAAAATCTGCAGGTCACAAAGAGTTGTCAGCAGACAGTAAATAACTCACTGAGCCATTTTACCTGGTTAAACGTTTAAAATAGTATTTTCTACAATTAAATAATAACACAATTGGCGTGTTTCCTTGTTTTGTCTGTGCACAGGACATACACTTTCATCACATAGAAAATAATAATTGTGTAATGACGATGTTGAGAGACTGTTTCATTTTGTGTACTGATCAACGTTTTTCGTACTTTACTACAACGATTCACAATCAGATTGTGGTCTGGTCTATCAGGCACATGCATCAAAGGGTTTTGCGATCGCAAACGGTGCGAATCGCAAAAATCGTCTGTTTGCGATTGCAAAATCTGCTTTTGGAATGCATGAAGGCCCTCGCAATGAGAGAATTCGCAAATATTTGCGAATTCTCAAATTGCGATTGCATTTAAGGAATCGCAAAAAGCAATATTGATGCATGTGCCTGTATAAGTATTCCAATTAACAATTCACTATGGAAGCACAGTAAGTTTTCAGTGAACGAGGTGTACGTATGTTTTCGTACTTGAAGGTCACGTTGATGAAACAGGTCTTTAAAGTCCACATGTATTAAGGATTGCGCAGTTTGTTCGCACAGTATTGCGCAACTTTGCTCCGACTGTGGGCTTTCATAATGATTAGTAAATCGATGCAGTGTCACACGAGCACAAAAGATGAGTAAATACCTCCCAAGTGCCTTTGTCAACTACACACCACCAGACATGTTGGATGGGCACCACTGCAAACATCCTTTCATGCCCTTGCCAAACGGGCCCTCCTTCCACGCCATGTTTTAGATGAGGCATTGAGGGAATGAAAGCTGCAGTTCGTCAGCCACAACATGTTCTTGAAGTGGCTAATGTCAAGATTGGTGCTTTTAAAGCCTGGGTTCGGTAAAGGCCAAAGTGGCTGAGCTTTCCATTCTCATACAAAGATCTCTTTAAGACTCGTCCTTTCTCTTTCAAGGAAAGGTGTAAAAGTGAAAAAGCAACAATGTGGAGGCAAGTGCGCTCACTGCTCTCAGGAAGCGCGCTTCCAAGTCGAAGGAGTTTGAGCAGCAGGGCAGGTTATCGAGAGCTTGCGTGAGAAGCCTCCTCGTCTCATGCTAGAACAAATCCCATTCTTAGCAGTGCATATCCCCTGCTACGAGAGATACCACAGCTCGACACTGGAGAACTTTGCCGATTTGGCCTTCGCGAACTAAGTTGAGAATGCTACTTCGCCAGGAAAGCATGTGCCCTGGGGAAAATCAGTGGCAGATCTCAAACGGAGAGATAGAAGCCAAAACATCACCTCAGTGAAGCAGGAAGAGAAACAAGCAGGGTGGCTAGTGCGGTTCACCTGTAAGCTGGGAAACCGGGTTCGAGTCTCGGCAGGGCCGCTCCAACATACTGTGATTCTGAGCAATCAATCTTCCCGTGTCTAATAAAATGAATGTGTCCGTCTATAGCAACTGCTGCTGGTGTAAAGCGCTCTGATACCTCAGTTCGGGTCGAGTTAGCGCTATTTAAAACTCAAAAAAGAAAAAAATATGTTCCAATCATTGTGTAATAATAAATGAAAGAAAAAAAAAACAGCCAGCATTCACACGCTGCAGCCAGGCTGAGAATAATTACATAAAAGAGCAGAAAACGATGTAGAAAATGCTTTATTCGATTTCAAATTTATAAAACCATAAAAGCAACAATTCATTTACAAATATACAGACCTACTTAAGTTAAGAACAGCCAACACATTTTCTTTTCCTCAATATACTTTTTAAAAAACCCAACATGATTTCAACGCAATACTCATCATTCAATAACTGCAAAAATAAAAGGCATTGCCGCCATGAACCCTGCTTCAAAAAGGGTTTAATCCATCTGGCCCGTTCAATAGTGTAAAATTTACAAAAAAAGATGACATATAATAAATATTGATTTGATAGATTATCACACGGACATTTAATAAGCATTCTGGACCAGTCATTGGTATTCGGGAATATGACCAGGCGAAAAAAATAATCGAATCTGAACCTGGTCAAGATGTACCTGTCGTACCCCCTTATACAACATGCTAGATAGGGCTGGATGGTGACAGAGGTCAAAATAAGTTGATGTTTCATCACAGATTTTTTACTTATCTCCAGCCCCAATCGTAACAATTCAAAATGGTTCAAACACAATGCTTTAGGATCTTTTCTAGAGATACTAAGTAAGGAATTGGGGTCACAAAAAAATTCTGGTCTACCCAAATCATTTGAAAGATTACAGATGTATTTCAACCATAGGATCTTTCTCGCCTGATCCAGACCCATAGAATCTTTAATCATATCCAGGTCCAATCCTAAATCAGGTGACGTCCAAACTTTATGCCATAATAGCATCGGTTGTATTTTTATGATATCTGTAATATAGCAGATCCCCAGTTCGCTATGACAATTAAAAACAGATACACTTTGGGGAACGGCTAAAATGAATCTTAAAAAAGCATTCTCTACTAATTGAATTGGTAAAACATCACAAAATCCCTAAACCCCTGCTCCATATGTAGCCACACTGATACACTTTGCTTGATAAATTTTCAATAAAATTTCCGGTGGCCTCTTGCCCATCTATTTGGCGAAAATGATCAATGCCGCCGTCGACCTCTTAAATAGTAGGGCCCTATTCTTAATTGCTGGTCCCCAAGACCCTGAATCCCCCAATAAAATCCCACGGTAGGAGAATGTTTTTGTAGGTTCAATTTTATCTTCATACAAACAACAATGACCGGGTCCCCATAGGCAATATCATGCAATTCCAAATGTGTACTTTGTATTGCAACTTTTACAATTATCTCCCCTTTCTAATAAGCAATTTGGGTAGAGAGTACACCGTTTATAAGACAATTTAAAAAGCCTCCATCCCATCTATGACAGTCTGAATAAATGGACGACACAATAATGTGAAACTACTGTGAAAAAAATGTGAAAAGGCGAGATGACACCTCACCTGCGAACTACCATCGGGCTATCTGGTCGGTACTCACCAGTTTAACCCTGTTCTCATCATTGGCGGTCATCAAGCCTTAAATGAATGTGTCCAAAATGAATTTTGTGTAAGTGCATATAAGTGCAGTGAGAAAGTGCACAACAAACTAAAATACAAAATGTGTGATGCAAAGATAGGCATGCACGTTTTTTTCACTTTTATTCTTTCACTTCGTGCAACCTATCAGGTTAAAAAGCGGGGTTTGGATCCTAATCATGCAGCCCAAAACCACAAGCCAAAATGTTTCATTGCCTTATATACTTTTTAGGCAATTTCTTCAGGGCAGTAATTTTCTTGCCAATGCATCAATGCTGGACACACCATTGATTCATCGAGACTGTCAACAAAAAAGACAAACATACATGGTCTTTACAATATGCCCGCAAAACTACATTCCTGTGAACACATTACTGCACAGAAAACACATTAAAATTCCTCATAGTCACCCTTACTCAGCCATGGTGACTTATATCGGCCGTAAGGATTAGTATAAAATATGGGCAAAACCCCTCCTGTGAGTCGCCCTCCATTTCCAGTCGATATCTGAATCTACAAATAGGCAAACATCGAACAGTGAGAGGTAGAGAGTAGTGCATAATTACCCCGCCTCAAATGGGACAACACTTGTTCGGATCTCCTTCAATGACACCCACGGGGTCCACTCTCCAGGACACCCACTCCTTACCGACCTGAAATGAACGAACCTTGCCTTGTCTCCACCCGCTCAGATGCGCTTAGTTCGCGTTCGTATTTAACTACAGCTGCGTCCGCTCAAAATCTCGTGTTCGCTACAGACAATGTCGCGAGACCGTCACCGCCATCTTAGAACGGGATCCAGATCACTGGTGCCGCTCCTCATAGTGTATGCTCCAATCATACAATCACCTTCATCAATTAAAATCTGTATAAACACATATTCAGAAGCAAGTTTTGCAGAGTTCCCTGAGCACAAAAGTATGTGAGTGTATCTGTTTGATTTACAGATGATATCAATTCAAACAATGAAAGTCCATATCCATGTGTACTTGCAGATGTAAGAGCGGCTGAGTATCAGGAAATTCTATAGAGCAATCCACCTTAGACGGCGCGTCCAAACGATACAGATCGCATACGGGAGCTCGAGACATACTTGATGGTCTCAAGATATACAGGCTTATTTTGCCTATCGTTTTTACAATGAGATTGATAGACTCTTGAAGACACTAGTGAGGAATAAAATTACGATACCACTCTAAGGTGGATTGCTCTATAGAATTTCCTGATACTCAGCCGCTCTTACATCTGCAAGTGATATCATTCTTTTGCCCTGAGGAAGTCATTGGGTGATGCCCCTTGACGAAACACGTGTTGGCGTTTGGCTGTTGTAAATGATATCAGGACTGTACTGCTGTATCCACAAGTCTTCGTGATCATCTGGAAGAGAAATAAAATAAGGACTTTTTTTCAAACTTGGATACATGGATATGGACTTTCATTGTTTGAATTGATATCATCTGTAAATCAAACAGATACACTCACATACTTTTGTGCTCAGGGAACTCTGCAAAACTTGTTATTGTGACAATAATTACGATCGTAATTTACTGTCTCTTGACAGCGGTGGGTGGTAGCTGTCTGTGGTTCCCTTGATGCCCCATTTTGAGATAGTAAGCTGTAAACTTATTGCTACATAGGCTATGCGCTGTTAAAACCTCACTACCCATTGTTCGAAGTGTGACATATTCAGAAGCATCTCCTCGCAATTCATATGTGAACCAACAAAACGTAACTAGCAATGAAACTTTCGCTCCAATGTACGCTGCAACATGCCCTTGCGGGAAAACCGCCGCCCACCTATATGCAAGCATGGCTTTCAAGTATATCAATTTCCTGGTAAGGGACACGTGCGTCTCAACCTGATACATTCCCTCACCAACCAGGTATTTAGTAATTTGGAGATATTTAGTATTGTAGAAGACTGGCATATACCGGCGGAATATGCCAAGACCTACTCTTACCCTTACCACAGGACATATGTTTTTTTAACATTAAGCTTCAAGCCCCTGTTCTCCATCAAATCAATATAGGTGTTAAGGGCCTTCTGAAGACCAAGCTGGGTTCTCGCCATTAAAACTGCATCGTCTGCATATAAAAGCGAGACGATGTTGGTGTGATTAACTATCGGTTAGTCTCTCACTCTGGCCACCAATGCCTCCTCCAGTTTGTTAGTGTATAAACTAAAGAGGAATGGGGCAAGTACGCAGCCTTGTCTTACACCTTTTTTTACTTTAAAAGGCTTAGTACATTCCCCTTTTAATCCAAACCTCACCTTGGCAGAAGCCCCCACACTTAGTTGTCTCAAAAATGATACAAGGGGTGGCTCTACTTTTAATCCTTCTAGGATCGGCCATAGTCTATTGTGGTTTACGCAGTCGAAAGCCGCGGTAAGATAAACAAACACCGCAAATAGATTGCCTTGCTTATGTGGCACTGAGTGGTATTGTGTGGAGTGTATGTTGTGTTCAGTAGAGTAATTGTGTGGTGTGTAATTATGTGGCACTGAGTGGTATTGTTTGGAGTGTATGTTGCATTGAGTGCAGTGTAATTATGTAGCATATAATTATGTGGCACTGAGTATTATTGTGTGGAGTGTGTGTTGCATTCAGTAGAGTGTAATTATGTGGCATGTAATTATGTGTCACTGAGTGGTATTTGGAGTGTATGTTGCATTGAGTGCAGTGTAATTATGGGGTGCGTAATTACGTGGCACTGTGTGGTATTTGGAGTGTATGTTGCATTGAGCGCAGTGTAATTATGTAGCATATAATTATGTGGCCCTGAGTGGTATTGTCTGGAGTGTATGTTGTATTCAGTATAGTGTAATTATGTGGCGTGTAATTATGTGGCACTGAGTGGTATTTGGAGTGTATGTTGCATTGAGTGCAGTGTAATTATGTGGCACTGAGTGGTATTTAGAGTGTATGTTGCATTGGCTGCAGTGTAATTATGTGACGTGTAATTATGTGGCACTGAGTGGTATTTGGAGTGTATGTTGCATTGAGTGCAGTGTAATTATGTGGCACTGAGTGGTATTTGGAGTGTATGTTGCATTGAGCGCAGTGTAATTATGTGGCGTGTAATTATGTGTCACTGAGTGTTATTTGGAGTGTATGTTGCATTGAGTGTAGTGTAAATATGTAGCATGTAATTATGTGGCACTGAATGGTATTTGGAGTGTATGTTGCATAGATTGCAGTGTAATTGCTCATTGACTGTGTGTACTTGAGAAGAGGGAGAGAAGGGAGAGTGAGGAGAGAGATGGGAGAGGGGAGGGGAGAGAGGGGAGGGGAGAGAGGAGAGCGGGGAGAGGAGAGCGGGGAGAGGAGAGCGGGGAGAGGAGAGCGGGGAGAGGAGAGAGTGGAGAGGGGAGAGGGGAGAGGGGAGAGTGAGGAGAGGGGAGAGGGGAGAGGGGAGAGTGAGAAGAGGGGAGAGGAAGGAGAGGAGAAGAGAAGAGAGGGGAAAGTGGTAAGAGAGGAGAGTGGTGAGAGGGGAGAGTGGTGAGAAGGGAGAGTGGTGATAGTGCAGAGCGGCGAGTGGTGAGAGTAGGGAGAGTGGTGAGAGTAGGGAGAGTGGTGATAGGGGACAGTGGCGAGGGGAGAGTGGTGATATGGGAGAGTGGTGTTAAAGGAGAGTGGTGATAGGGGAGAGTGGTGATAGGGGAGAGTGGTGATAGGGGAGAGTGGTGAGAGGGGAGAGTGGTGAGAGTGGCAATAGTGTAGAGGGTAGAGTGGTGATAGTGTAGAGGGGAGAGTGGGGGGAGAGGGGAGAGTGGTGAGAGGGGAGAGTGGAGAGTGGTGAGAGGGGAGAGGGGAGAGTGGTGAGAGGGGAGAGTGTGAGAGGGGAGAGTGGTAAGAGGGGAGAGTGGTAAGAGGGGAGAGTGATAAGAGGGTAGAGTGGTGAGAGGGTAGAGTGGTGAGAGTGGTGAGTGGTGAGAGGGGAGAGGGAGAGAGGGGAAAGGGGAGAGAGGGAAAAGGGGGGAAAGGGGAGAGAGGGGAGAGTGATGCGAGGGGAGAGGGGTGAGAGGGGAGAGTGGTGAGAGGGGAGAGTGGTGAGAGGGTAGAGTGGTGAGAGGGTAGAGTGGTGAATGGGTAGAGTGGTGAGAGGGTAGAGTGGTGAGAGGGTAGAGTGGTGAGAGGGTAGAGTGGGTAGAGGAGAGCGGGGAGAGGGGAGAGTGAGGAGAGGGGAGAGGGGAGAGTGAGAAGAGGGGAGAGGAAGGAGAGGAGAAGAGAAGAGAGGGGAAAGTGGTAAGAGAGGAGAGTGGTGATAGGGGAGAGTGGTGAGAGGGGAGAGTGGTGAGAGTGGCAATAGTGTAGAGGGTAGAGTGGTGATAGTGTAGAGGGGAGAGTGGGGGGAGAGGGGAGAGTGGTGAGAGGGGAGAGTGGAGAGTGGTGAGAGGGGAGAGGGGAGAGTGGTGAGAGGGGAGAGTGTGAGAGGGGAGAGTGGTAAGAGGGGAGAGTGGTAAGAGGGGAGAGTGATAAGAGGGTAGAGTGGTGAGAGGGTAGAGTGGTGAGAGTGGTGAGTGGTGAGAGGGGAGAGGGGAGAGGGGAAAGGGGAGAGAGGGAAAAGGGGGGAAAGGGGAGAGAGGGGAGAGTGATGCGAGGGGAGAGGGGTGAGAGGGGAGAGTGGTGAGAGGGGAGAGTGGTGAGAGGGTAGAGTGGTGAGAGGGTAGAGTGGTGAGAGGGTAGAGTGGTGAATGGGTAGAGTGGTGAGAGGGTAGAGTGGTGAGAGGGTAGAGTGGGTAGAGTGGTGAGAGGGAAGAGTGGTGAGAGGGGAGAGTGGTGAGAGTAGAGAGGGGAGAGAGGGGAGAGTGGTGAGAGGGGACAGTAGTGAAAGGGGAGAGTGGTGAGAGGGGAGAGTGGTGAGAGGGGAGAGTGGTGAGAGGGGCAAGGGGTGGGAGGGGCGAGGGGGGGGAGGGGCGAGGGGTGGGAGGGGCGAGGGGTGAGAGGGGAGGGTGGTGAGAGGGGAGGGTGGTGAATGGGGAGAGCGGTGAGAGTGGTGAGAGTGGTGAGAGTGGGGAGAGTGGGGAGAGTGAGGAGAGTGAGGGGAGAGGAGAGAGAGGAAAGATGAGAGTGAGGAGAGTGAGGAGAGAGAGGAGAGATGAGAGAGAGGAGAGAGAGGAGAGTGAGGAGAGAGAGGAGAGTGAACGAAGAGACTCCACTTAAAATGTTGGGAGTGGTATGGTGCACCCACAATTTCTCTCTTAAAAGTCCTCTAAAGAAAGGAAGCCACTATATGGACAATTTCTTTCTACGTAGATCGAATGGTTGCACACTGTAGCACAGTTTTAGTCATCTGTTTTGTACTACTCCATGAAGAGAGGACCCTTCTTTACAAAAATACGTTTGAACTGTCCCACAAGCCATAGTACTATTTTCTGTATGAATGGAGACACTGTGATGCCAAACATAAGTTGCTGATGTTGGCTAAACCATTGTGCACAACTGTGGTGGACGAAGAAACTGATTAGCTATTCAACGGACCAAGCAGTGAAGATGAATTACCATAAACACATATGTATATTAAAAAAATAAAAACAGCAAATGCTCTGTAAAGTTCAGAGCCCTCCCTTCCACTTTCTAAATATAACAAGCATTGTCAAAGCAGACAGGGCTCACCTTTGAGACCTCTATTGCCTAAAAAGCAAGTCCAAAACATGAGCTTCACAACATGATGAAGCAGCCCTGACTTTGTATAGGTCAGCATTTTTTTATTTAATGATCTAAAAGTGTATGGGTTAGGAGGAAGAGGAAGGAAAAAATAAAAAAGGATTTAGTTATGCAGCACAATATCCTTGATGCAACCACATCAACTATTGTGTGGCTAAACACTTATAAGTTCCAAAAGGCGAGATCTATTGGCTATGGCAATGCTTGGTGTGGGTGTGGTTGTGTGTGTGTGTGGGTGTGGGTGTGGTTGTGTGTGTGTTTGGTTGTGGGTGTGGGTGCGGGTGCGGTTGTGGGTGCGGGTGTGGGTGTGTGTGGTTGGGTGTGTTTGTGTGTGTGGTTGTGTGTGTGTGGTTGTGTGTGTGTGTGTGTATATATGGTTGTGTGTGTGATTGTGTGTGTGTGTGGTTGTGTGTGTGGTTGTGTGGTTTTGTGTGTGGTTGTGTGTGTGTGTGATAGTGGTTGTGGTTGTGTGCATGGTTGTGTGTGTGTGCGGTTGTATGTGTGGTTGTGTGTGTGCTTGTGTGTGTGTGTTTGTGGTTGTGTGTGTGGTTGTGGTTGTGATAGTAATATAGTTGGAGGGTTTGACGTCAGAAATAAATGCGAGTTTATAATCAATCAACAGTTGCAAAACAGAAGCAAGTCAGGACTCTTATATTTAGTTTCAAAGCACAAAGAGAGCGCAAGTAGAAGTGCCTATAAATGTTTTCACATTTTATAGCAATTTGAATATGTAAATAAGCTCCTTTGAGTCCCTTTATTTTTAACAAAACAGAAGTACATTTATATAGCAAAAAATCGACCCGAAGGCATTGGATCGCTTTACACGCGCACCACTTTATGATGCAGCTCAACCTGCAAATCACGTATTCCACTTCCAAAAAATAGCCGACTGAAGAAATATTTAATGATAGTAATATAGTTGAAGGGTTTGACGTCCTAAATAAATGCGAGTTTAGAATCTATCAACTGTTGCAAAACACCATAGCCGTGCACAAGGTGATTTTACAAATACAACTTGTCTTTTTTGTAATTTTATGAAGCCTTCCGGAACAATTGTGCGTGTGTGAAATGATAAAATTGGGCGAACAAAGTTTTAATAAAAATCGAGCACGCAAACAATACTGTTTAAGACAGTATCCTTAAAAAAAAGGCTTTTGATTAAGCAAAAAGGTTGGAGTTAAGCGTCAACTAATTGGCACTTGGATTACCTAGGAGCTCTTTCTGTATTGTCCCCTAAGGTCAAAGATTTGGGCTTTTGGTTGGATAAGAATCTTTCCATGAAGCCTCAGGTGACCAAGGTAGCCTCCACTTGTTTTGCAGTGCTTAAGTGGACGAAAAAGATCATCAGGATGATTCCTCATACATCCTAAAGAATAGTGATGCGAGCTCTAATCCTGTCAAGATAAGACTATGGTAATATTCTGAATCTAGGAATTGATAAGGCCTCCATCTGATGACTATGCGCAGTTCAGAATTCTGCTGCTAGACATCTGTATCGCCTTCTAAAGTCTTGTGCTATATGTACAAAGCCAGAGTAGGACCGCAATATATTCAGGATTTGGTGGTGCCTTATCAGCCCCCACGTACACTGAGATCACTCAATGAGGCCTTGTGTACTGTGGCTAGGATTTGTTTGGCCTATAAGGGAGGCCGCTCTTTCACATTTCTGGGCCTGAAATTGGGGAACACCATCCTGGAGCCACTGAGAAAACTGCACTTCACTTCTTGCGTTTTGTAAAGACTTGAAGACCTGACTGTTTTAAAATGACAAACTGGACATCTCTACGTCTGCTCAGAGTCGGGAAACCCTTTTTGGGTAGCTGCACGCTTTATAAGCTGATATAATATAATAATAATAATTTATAGCCTGTCCCACTCAAAGGGGCTGCTACATGGAAATTATTATTAGCCTCTGTGTATCTAATTGCTATTTGTGTATCAACCCTAGTCTTCTCCAATTTCTTGATTCAGATTCAGCACTGGTTTTAATTCATACACCATTCCTATATCAAAGCATAAAGTGTGTACTACTGCCATTTTATTGCTTGCTAGCTGATAATTTGTGGATCCTCAGCTCATGTCCCTCTGGGCTATTTCCAGCCTGCTCCCACCTAATTCTCTGCACCAGTTTATTATTTACAGTCACTATTTGCCTCATGATTTATAAATGCAGATTAAGGTGAAGCTTTAACTAATTAATGGATGTTACTTTGTGAAACAGTCCCAACTTGTCCCATTTCAGATCTACCCCAAGAATTTTTCCAGCAGTGTCTATCTCACAGGTTTGCACATATGGTTTATTTTCAACCCCTTTAAATCTCCGGAAGATAGTGTCACTACCCTTTTCTTACCAGGCGGCACATCTGTAGTCGCTACTGAGTTCGTTTCACCTGATCCTTTCACTGCCTTCTCATCTGAAACTCTATCTCCTCTTTCTTGACTCTGAGCTTCTGGTACTCCTAACATGAAACAGTGTGTGGTTAAACAAGTATTGTACAGAGCACACAATGTTTTATATTCAATATGCTGTAACAAAGAAGGAAGACCTCATCAGTCATCTTGAAAGAGACAGCAACATTCACTGAAATTATAGGGAATGAGTTTTTCAGGCTACTAAGATTTCACATATATTGTAAATGTGATATTGCAGAGTTTACGGTGTATATCTTGTACTTCACTTGACAATACATAAAACTGGCCAGCACTGGCCACCTACACATCCAGTTTTGGCTTTTTTGACTACGTCATTCATCACTCTTACAGAACAATTTAATTACTAGTCATTTTTTATCTATTTCTCAGAAATTAACTGTCAACTTATACCTTCTATATTCTGTAACCACTAGAAGTTCTTGAAATAAAACGTTGGGAGCAGGACAACCAATCAGAATGCTTCATTGGCTTTCGATACAAGCATTTTAGACCTGCTGCCTCTCCTTGTGTTGCTGCTGAAAAAAAGGAGGAGCCTGCATGTTGTAACCTCAATCGGAAAGCAGCTTTTCCATCCTATGCGGCACAAGCAGAGAAAGCAGGAACTACATCGCACAACATAAAAGCTGCTCTCTGCATTACTATGTGATGGATCCATCACTCCTTTTGTGACTTTCGATGATGCATAGTTGAAATTTGTACATCACTGTTTTTTTGCAGTGCTGAAGGTTGCTTTTAGCTGCGTTATGCATCGCTTCTATTGGGAGCCTCTATCGTTTACACCAGATTCTAAATCTGGTAACCCACTACTATGATACATCTACACTTGATAACTAAACAGGTTACCCACTGCTGCTATGTCATAAAGTCCTTCCCAGCCAGGCTGATGGTTCTCGGACAGCCTGTCAGCGAAGTGCTGTCTGATTTAGCTGAAATCAGAATGCATAGCAGGCAGCAGATTTTGGGAGCCACACATAATATAAAATTATAGATGTGTAAAAAGTGGATTAAGGGGATGTTTTTCATCTCATGGCTTTGCGTGACAACATGAAGAGCTTTAGCTTTGCTGTCATTGTCTTTTGATTACACTCAGAGCCCTACAGAGAAAAACATTGCTGTAATTCACTGTTACCCATCTATAATTCTCTATGTTATGCATGGCTCTCATAGAGAGATATTAGTGGGAACGACTGGAGTCTAAATTCTGTGATTCACAGCTATGACCTAGCAACAGTGGGTAACTCAACTTGTTGACCACTCTTGCGAAGTCATAAAGGAACTCAGGCTGGGCACTCTGAGAGCCTATAAGAACAGCGCTGGAAAGCAGGGAGCACAACATTTGGAGGAGAGGCAAGGAAGGGCATAGAGAGGGGTGGAGGTAGGTGGCAGGACGCCAGGTATTTTTATTTTCTTTTGGACAGGTAGGAGAGGTCATGTTTTGTATGGCTGCCCATTACTGCTGTGCCCCAATACATCAGACGAAAGCAGGGTCAGATGATTTTGGAGGTCATACATACAGAACAAGTTATTTACCTTCAGTAACACGGTTTTTGGTAGACAACCTATCTAGCTGCAGATTCCTCACCTTTTGAATATTTCCCAGGTGTCAGACTGCATCTGGAAACTTTTTTCAGCAGTACCTATTGGTGCTGGTAGGTGGCACCATGTGGCTCTGCACTGACAGCATTCCATTTCGAAAATGACGTACAGAGATTATATAAAATCTACTCCAGTGCCCTAACGTTAGTTGCTTTCAAGAGTGTTCACAAGCCCAGATGTAGAGCTCCAAAAGCACATTGGTGTGACCAGTATGCAGATTCTTAGGCTAGGGATCCTATTAGTGGAGAGATTCAAACCACAGACAGGGAGGATGGTAGGGTCGGTGAGGAATCTGGGGCTAGACAGAGTCTCTACCAGAAAGAGCATACCAAAGATAATTAACTTGTTCTTCTAATGGATACTTCTTGTCGCAGATTCCTCATCTTTTGAATAGATACTAAAGTAGTACCTATTTGGAGGGGAGTCTGTTGATGGACTCAAACCAGAAAGTCCTGCTCGACTGAGCGGGCAAAAGCACCTCTCTCCTGGCTGTGCAGACTGCTGTGCTTTTGGAACACAGTGAATATATGTAGGGACACAAACAAACCGGCTTGCCAACACATTGTAGATTGATCCTAATGCAGAGCACAAAACAGTGAAAGATTACTCTCTTCAGCAAAGCCTTACATTTTTTCATTCCTCAATAAAAGAGCTGATTGTTTACTTAATGTTCCTTGGTTTGATCAATATAAATACTCAGAGTTCTCTTGGAGATCAAATGATAGTCTCTCCTACTCCTTAGAGGGGGGTAGGCGGACCATAGAACGCTGGCAAGGTGATGTTTAGACAAACATGGAATGGAGTCCCAAATGTATGCAAGTAAAACAACAGTGTCCGCGAAACAAGCTTGTTTTGGAAGAGGGTGTTGTATGGCATAACAGATCAAGGTACTTCATCCTTTCACCCCCATTTTAGGATGTTTTCAAGTTAGGAGTTTGCTTGCCCTCCCCTTAGATGTCACAGGGAACATTTTGTGCATCACCCTGCTTTTAATAGAATGAGAGATGACATACCTGCCACAAACATGGTTCTTCAAGAAAGGCAGTCGTCTGCATTTACAGGACACAAACGTAAAGGATGGACTGTCAGTATTCCTGAAAACAAGGGTGTTAAAAAGGGCGCATGTTGGCCACATTCCCTTTAATCTTTTTGAGCAGACGGTCATCTACCCAGAGTACAGAAAACAACCCTTTGCAAAGGTTGGGAACTTTCCCTGTGCCACCCCTGCTCACCCTCATGACACTGCACTTCTGTCGAACATAGAAATTGGGTTGCAAAACTGTCTTGATGTCTTTGCATTCTATTACATGTACCTCAATATGATAATACCAATAAAGAAATGTACAGCATTTGTAACCTCACTGAAATAAAAAGGAAAACATATTAAGAGACTACAGGTAGCACTGCCTCACACTTTTCTCTATCTGGATCTGTTCTTCAATGATGTCCTTGCTTGGAAAGGGAATGTGATTTGATCAAAATAAGGACAATCATGAGAAGCCTAAATAGTTTTAATAAACTATATGGGAACTACTCATCATAGGCCAATAAAATTGCTTACTGGACTGTAGTGATTGCAACATTGGGGGATTGACAACCACACTAATCTTAATGTAGCAGAAGACCCATATGGAAAGCGGCTCTTAGCTCCACAAAACTATATCATTCCAAGCAATAAACCAGAGGAACAGAATCAACTTTTAAAATCTGTGTTAGTCGCAGTAATGAAGACTGTGCCGCTCAACACGTACTATGTTGAAAAGCCTCCCAGGAAGCTTGTTAAATTTAATTACTAATGATACTTTATTCAGATTCCTAAATGTATATTTATAACAAGGTGGGCTATTAGCCAAAGCATAATGCATTCTTCGCACGATCAGGAACCTATGAGAAAGTACAGGTTCCAAATACCATTAAGAAGTATGCTGCAGTCTACAGTATGGAAAAGGTCTAGCTCATCTAGGTGTCTGGAATACTATACTAATTATCTGTCTCTCAAAACAGGCCTTTGCTACAATTATCTATATGACAAAATAATACTAGATGATAAACCCATATTCTTTTTCTGGTTGAGCCACCTTCTGCTCCCAGAGGTTTCTGAAAATGCAGTAGACTAAGACAGCATAAAAGGAAATGTGTTTTGTTGTAGCTTGGTAGATTTATGAGCTCCAGGATTATTGATAGATGCAAGGTCTGAGGAACTTAGTGAGTTTCAAAATAAGACCTGTACTGTAGTTATTAAGGATAGGATTCAGATCTTTTTTTACAATATGCATTTGTGTATTTTAGGTTTAATTCTTCTTGAAAATGTGTTGTGTGTAGGCTAAGACTACAAGACCCAGCAAAAAGGGAAAACATAAACCTTTGAGCAATTATGCTAAGGAATACAGGAAATAAACTGGAATTAAAACAGTAGTGAAAGCACAATACTTCTAGGCTTTGCACGTGGTATGTCTTATCAGAAAACCCCCAAATATTGTACACAGGCTACTAATGAAGAACTGGTAAGGATTCCATGCACCCAGGATTCGTCTGAAGAGGAAGAATATTTGTGGTATTTGTTTCTATTAAAAGGCGCAATGATGAAGGAAATACACAAATGCTGTCCAAAAAAACAACCACTGAGAAACTTTGTGTAACAATCAATCTGGAAAAAAAGGACATTAAAATGGCACCGGTTTATTCAGGGTTTGAAAAAGACTGGATGAGGCATATGCTCATCAGTTAACTGTCAGTTTAATATTTCTCGAATAAAAATAACCCTAATAGCACGATTATTCCTCAAAATTGTTTCTAGTTTAATTTTTACATTCATTCGCCTGTTGGCAGAATTTCTATGCAATACACAATATGGTTGCTCAGTGTCTGGAGTGTCTGAAAACACAAAGGGTTTCCCTGCAACTGTGACTCCAAGGCGGTTATCTAAGGTCACTCCGCAGGGGAAATTAGTAATATCAAAGAACATGTTTCCCAGAGCTTAGCTCAAGCAGTTAAGGTGTAGTGGACTACAAATACATAAAATACCTTTGTGTGCGTAGCATGTTGACCAACATGAAGAGATAAATGGTATCTTAAATAGATTCGATTATTCTTACGTTAAAACAAAGTGTTTTTGCACCCCTTTTAGAGATGTGAACTCAGTGGCAATTGAGGGCAGTGGGATGCTGACAGATTATCAAGGTTTGAGCAAGCTACTAAATACTAATTTACTTGTAACTCTGATATTCCAGAAAAGGCATCATAACTCTGATAAATAGCTAACCCGCTGGCAGAGAGGACAGACATTTAGTCAGATTAAGAATTTGTGGAAATACCATATCGAAGAATAACAGGATAATCCCATGTACAGGATAAGTATAGATCGGTAAATCTATGAAAGACTACAAATCTGAAAGAATGATAACCGAGTCTAAAACAATTAAACATGCTACAAGAAAGCCGCAAGAGGCAGTACACATTTTATTCATTTTAAACCATTTTACATAGTCTGACTTATCTCACTGGCTGCAAGACGATGTTCTTTGACTCAAAACTATTACAAAGCGATGACTGAAAGGCTCCTTCCAAATACAAATGTTGACGCATGGTAAGTGTTTCTGGTTATTCATTTCCGTCTGATCCAATTATTGATATATTCGTTAAGATGACACACTTTCATTCACTGTGTGTTGTGGAGTAGATTGTGCCAAGAACATGTAAATAACACAATGAGGATGTTTATTTCATGTCTTTTGACACAAATTAGCTGTAGGGCAGACCGGGAATGTGTTTTGTCCATTGTAGATAAATCTCAACAGTTCTTTCAAAAGAAGGAACAATTACTTACTCTATTGCTAGTTCTACATCAGTTCTTAAAAAAGAAGGAAATATTACTTACTCTACAGATGGTTCTACATCATGAGGATCTTTAATGAAGTATATATTGAATATCTCAACAGATTAGCAATACTCTGGAAGGAATAGTTTCTTACCTGAAATCCTAGCTCTCCAGGGGAATTTTCATTATAGCTAGAAGCACTGAATACTCCAGGCATGGGATCCTGAAGCACTTTTATTTATTTATCACTAAACACATATTCATTAAAATATACACTTTTATTTTTTAAACACAATTTGGCCAATAGCATGCAATTCTCAAGTATTGACTTGAAAAAAAAATATCTTTAAAAAAAAAAAATACAAAGTCACAAAAATAAACTCAATGACCTGAAACCTACTTTCACAAACCTTTTTCAAAGGAAGGGTGAGAAAAATAGGAACAATGTCGCCATAAATGTGAGCACTGAAAAGGCCGTGAGAAAACAGCATTGCTCCTTTAAGTCACAGAGCACTTCCAGTAGTTAGTTTATTATGCACTATATGGCATCTGAGCCAGTTCTTTATTTTTTTACGAGATGATGAATCCTATGAGAAGTAAGAGCAATTACCTTGACTCTTCTCCACTGAGGAGGGTGGATTCTTAGAACTATAATGATTTCCCTCGAGGAAAACTAGGATTTAAGGGAAGAAACGTGTCCTTCTTCTCCAGATGACAATATTATAAATCATAAGCACTGAAGAGTGTAGCAAGCCCCTCACTATAAATGGCAAAGAGAAAAGACTTACAGTGCACTCTTCGAACTGATTACAAAGAGAGGCTTGCCGCAAGAGGGCAGCTGGGCTTAAATCTGTGTCAAGGCAATAGTGCCTTGTGAAAGTATGTATGTACTTCCAAGTGGCCGCTTTACAAACATCTGCAATTTAAATGTTTTTTTAATAAAGCCATAGTACCAGCCATACCATTTGACGAATGAACTTGGGCCTACCAGTCAAAGTCTTATCAGCATTACTGTAATACAGTAAAATGCACAACACAATCCATGAGAAATGGACTGATTGGAATTAGGAAAATCAATTCCAATAGGACCAACATTTACAAATAGTTGGTCAGACTGGCTAAGATCTGTGGTTGTATCAAGAAAAAAGCTTAGAACCCTTTTTAAAGCAAATGGGATGCTAAATCCTCTCAGCTAGAGTGGAAGGATCTGGAAGAAGATCAGAAGGGAGGCTGTTTGATCTACATGAAAATTAGAGACAACTTGAGAAAGAAACTAGGAATGGTTCTCATATATAAAATAGAATGAAAGATTCCTTTCAGTAAAGAGTCTGGGTTTCACTAACCCTACAGGTGGAAGTAATTGCCAGCTGTCCTCCAGGAGATATGCTAGAAAGAAGCCACATGAATAGAATAGGGGGCAGGGCAATTTGGATAGGAGCACATTAAACTCTCAGGGAGGAAATGTTTCCTAAATGGAGGACAAACATTCTGGAGGTTTGTGAAGCTATTAAAGCTGAAGGGTGTATCTTTTTCAGAAGAACACTGCAGCCCGAATTCACTAAATCGTGAAGATAAAGGAGTCCATAGCTTCCTGGCATTTGGTAGGAAAAAGATTCTTTTGTAAATATCAAATGAAAAAACACTTCTATATTGAATAAATGTGATATTCCAGTGGAAGGAAGTCTGAGCTCTTGAAAGAAGTTTGTACACTGGTCTGGCAGATTTACATAGCCATATCGCAAGAGTTCCGGAGCCAGGCTGCCAAGTCAGTGTACCACCACTGCTGTAGCAACTAAGAAGCTATGAGAACCATTCTTGTTCTGTCATTCACTAGTTTGATCATCTACAACGGGATCAACTACAATAGAGAAATGCGAGAAAAAAAACCTCCTCTGGCCAACTGATCAAAAGTGCACTCCCCAGTGTTTCTAGATGGCAATTACTGATTGTGTAATTTTGGCATTCTCCGTTGTCTGCATTTGCAATTAAGTCAAGCCACATTTGTAAATTTGTTCTTGCAGGACTGTGTCGTTTAATACCCAATCATGATTCTATTGGATTAGCCTGCTCAGAAAATCTGCTTGGGTGTAGTGGATTACTGTAGGTGAACTGCAGTGGGTGCAGGTTACTCACAATCAACCACCTCAAAATGTTCTGGGCTTCTACAGACAGTGGTCCAGTTCTTGTACAGCCCTGTTTGCTGAGGTAAACATTGTTGTGCAATTGTCTGTCTGAACAAGCAGCAAATATGTCCTGGAGCTGAGCTGAGCACAAATCTCTACAGGACCAGATGAACTGCCTTCAACTCCAAGAGGTGAATGTGGTACTTTGTTTCTTTTGACAACCACAATTCTTAGGTATGAAAACCATCCATATGGGTTCCCCAAGCCCACAAGCAAACCATCCGTCATGATGGCTTGAGAGGAGGCTTCTGACTAAAAAGAGACAATCTTTGGCAAACTTGACTATCTGCTTTCAATGGGAGGGAGTAAACTGTGGTCTATGACAGAGCCAATGTGTCCTCCCAACTGCAAAAGAGTTGGCATCACTAGTCTTCCAGGTATTTCTGCACTAGCCTCATCTGAAGGTGGGCATGTGGAATCAGAAAGCTAGAGGAAGCCATTGAACTCAGGAGGAACGATATACGACAAGCTGTCACGTATTTTCCCTTTAGAAGATTTTGACACTTCACATAGGGACAACAGTCACTCTTCTAAAGGATTAACCGTTGATGTTATTGTCTCTTTGTGTGTTTCCAAGAAATGGATGGATGTACTGAGTCGCTGTAGAGTTGAAATGATTTGCCTTAAGGGCCTAATTGGTGAAACAGAGACATGTTGAAGTGATGCTGGGTTTCTCGAACTAATAAATCCTTCATAATCTAGTCTGGAATAGATGTCTATTTTCATTTAATGTGCGCTGTAACTACTGCAATACTCTTTTAAAAGTCCATGAGTTTACGTAAGGCTGAAAGGCATGACATTGTATTAGTAATGGGCATTGCCCATCCGAAAATTCAGGAATTGTCAATGTTTTTGAATTATGGAAATGTGAAGGTAAGCATCTTAAAGATCTGTGGCACACTTCCAATCCCTCTGATAGAGTAGAAGGTACATTTGGTAAAATTCCAACATGCGAAACTTCTCTTTCGTTGTGAACCTATTTGTAGTCCTGAGGTCTAAATTAGGACTATGTTCCTACTTCTGCCCTTTCTTCAGAACCAGAAAGTAGCTAGACACCCTTGCCTTTCTGTGCATAGGGATGGGCTTTACTGCATCGGAGGTGAGGAGTGCTGACTTTCAAACAAAGCAAGTCTAGATTATACTGAGAAGACCTCTCGGAGGAATGGCTGGAGGTTGAGACTTGAACCTCAGAGAATAGCCATGCTTTACAATATTCAACACCCATCTATCTGTTGTAATCTTCTCCTCCTCTACTAGATGTTTGTTGATGCGTTCCTACAATGGAGTGGTAAATGAAGAGGCGAGTCACTATTTTGGAGGGCTTTCTTTAGAAATTGATGTTTGCTGGCCACCTCTTTCTTTGTAGCTTTTTGCACCTAAAACATTTTTTGATGTTGTTGAAGTTCTCAATGATGGTACTGCTGGGACCACTGAGGGGCTTGAACTGTCTGATGTCTCTCGTAAAGCTTAAAAATTCCTATATTTCTCTAAGGCAAGTGCTTTTAGCGTTTTCAACTCAGCTATCATGCAGTGCATTTCTTCATCTGCATAAACTCCAAACAACGCTGTTCCAGAGAAAGGAGGACTTAAAATCTCTAGGTAAGCCTTCAGCTTTAAACCTGTGTGAAATGAAGATCAGTGAAGAGCCAGACTATAACAATAACCAGCAGCAGCACTAAGCACTTGGTTAGATACCATCATGCAGCGACGGCCCGTGGAGGGAGTTACGGTGGGGCAGGAGGGCGGGAAGGGGGAGGGGCAGGGTGCTGGTTGCTAAAAACCGGCATATGGATAATTGCAGGTAAGTAAACAATTTAATTAATAAAACAAATTTCGTAGCTCGCACTGCATTGCATTTTGCGATGCAAGGCGCACTACGAAATTCGTTTTATTAATTAAATTGTTTACTTACCTGCAATTATCCATATGCCGGTTTTTAGCAACCTCCACCCTGCCCCTCCCCCTCCCCGTCCTCTTGCACCACCGTAACTCCCTCCACGGGCCGTCGCTGCCATCATGTTCTTTTGGAGTACTTCGCAAAAGTCCTGTCTGTTATCTAGAGGCAATATGTTTTGAAATCTCTAAAGTGTCTTCCACAAAGAGCTATCATACTGTCCAAGAAGAGCAGCAGCGGAGGCTATTTTCATAGCAGTCGCTGCTGTACCGTAGAACTTTCTACCCATCTAACTCATCCTTTCCTTCTCAGGAGTCACTGTGGAGACTGGCGACATGGGGTGTTGTTTTGTTGTTGCCCCCACTATGACATTAAGTCAGGACGTGGATCTGAATGTAGGAAGATGGGACCCTGCCTGTGAGGCTTGAGCTTCTCTTGTAACTATGAATGGCCACACTTTGCTAAAGATGGAGTTAGGAATAACTCCACTTCAGTTTCAAGAATCTCTACAACCAGAGGCAGCAAAAGGTGAGCAGAGGATTGAGGATACAGTGTCTCAAAGATGAAAGAAAACTTAGGTCAGTCCCCTTCTAAAGTAGTATATTCAAGTTGCTGCCCCCCCCAACCAAAACCTCAATTCAAGGTGGAGATATTGTTAACGGGAGAAACCCCAGTTGGCGGCAAATCCGCCAGTCAAAGAACAGTGACAGACTGAAAAAGAATTCGTAGAGTGAGGATCGCAAGTGCTGTGAAGATCTGGACAGACGTGTTGACCTTGACTGATGAGCAGATCTAGAACAGTGTCTAGACCAATGATGTAAACGAGAATGGTCGCATCTACTCTGAATTCTAGAATGTCTTGCTCTCTAAGCTGGTGTCACTGAAGTCTCAGTGGGAGGGAGAGAAGCAATCGGATGTAACAAGGTCAGTAGAGCTAGAGTAGGTAGTGCTGCTGAAGATGGCACTATGGGCTACATAGGTTGAGGTGACACTGGTGGAACTACCAGTTCTTATGTTGCTGGACGAGATTGTGTAGAGGCTGCATCCTCAGGAATGCTTTCTGAGGTAGGAGACAAGGTAACCACTGTCAAGACTTCCCTGTATGGAGGCATTGACTAGTCAGAGGCTGGAAACATGGAAAGGTGGGAAGAAGAGGTGAAAGGCGTGCATTGAGATGAGTCCCACACCAAATTACCTCCTAGACGTCGGCAGCCTTGTTCTCAACAGTGAGCAAGAAGTGACAGAGACAATCCTCAACATCACAGACCTCGACATTGAACGGCACATTTTTTTCTCTTGATGTGAGATCTCTGAATGGATCATGCCTGTGGAAGGTCCCTGGAGGTGGTGGAAGGAACAACAGTAGAGGGGTACACCTTCTCCACATCCTGGCAGATCTTTTTCACGTCTGCATAGCTCTTCCTGTAAACAATGAAGCCTTATCTTCTCCCTGTCGTTCAGTTATACCCAATCTCTTCTTGCAGAATTCAGGACAATCGGAGGACAGGAAGCACACAATACTGACACAGTGAGAATCTGTTTGGCCATCAGTCAGTGGTCTTGTCAGCAGGAGCCAGAAAAAAGAACGGTCTCAACTGCTACCTACAAGGTATAACGGGGTACTGGAGGTGCTCTGTGTCTTAAAGGAGCAGTGCAGGTTTTCCTGAGACTTATCAAGTTTCAGTATATATGACATATCTGGTCTTATTTTTCTCGCCCTTCCTTTAAAAAAAGGTGTGTGAAAGTGCTTTTTATGTCTAAACTTTCTTTTAGTGGCTTTGTACATATTTTAAAAATAGCTATAAAAAAAGAATCAAAAACTGGCCCATATAACCTGTTATAGGCTGTTCTGAAACGTATTTTTTGCAGAAAAAAACTTTTTTTTCCCAAATATAAATGTGTTTATTTTTAAATAATATGTGCTTTAGAAAAAGGTGCTCTAAGATTCCACATGTTAGCAGGGCTATTCAGATCTTCTGACTTATAATGAAGATTCACCGGGGGGAAAACAATGATTTTAAAAAATAGAACTTAATATGAATAATTTACATTGCCATTCGAAAACATCTCATGTTGCTTAAAAAACCAATATACATGATTAGAATTAAAAAAATGTAAAAGCCTTTAATTGTATTAAAATCAATGGGAGTTTCAGAGAGAAGAAAATAACATTTTTGCAACAAACACGCTGCGTGAAAAGGTTTTTCATAACAGTTTTTTCAACAAAGGAGTAAAGTACTGGTGATTGATGTTTCTCTCGATTAAAAACACAACCCTGTTTAATTTGCTATTTTCAAAAACTAAAGCAATACCAATGTTCAGTGTGAAATAGTGAAAATAAGGCCTGCAGAAAAACTAATATAAATAAACTCAGAATTATGTAATGATTATTTCTGCACCCGCTGCATATTGCTTTGGCTAGGAGTTGAAAAGACACTGGGGCTGTCAAGATGGTTATATTGATACCTTAACATCAACAAGCATTGGCATAGCCAATAGGTCTAACTTTTGGGACCTTATAAGTATTTAGTTATGCAGCACAATATCCTTGGTGCAACAACATCAACTGTTGCATGGCTAAACACTTATAAGGTCCCAAAAGCGAGACCTATTGGCTATGCCAATGCTTGTTAATTCTTATCCCCATGGATTGGAGAGTGCAGAAGCCACATTAAAGATCAGCTCGTTTTGGACTCGAGGGGCAAAGAGTACTTGAGCTGATCCATCTGTTTGGAAGTTGGCTCAAGCTTTCATTTGCTCAGCCCCCTCTCCTATAAATGATCCTGTCAATGCAGTGATATAATCAGATGTATTAAGTTCAAACATTTCTGCGTGTTAGTTTTTTGAATTTTTTTTATCATATATTTTATATGGTTTTTTGCACAGTTTATAGGTCAAGCATGTTCAGGGCTCGGCTCATGCACAAGCTCTTAGAGCCTACCCAGACTCCCGGCTCTGGTTCGGGTCTCCCTGTTAATTTGTTTGGTCACCCACCGCTCGGTTAGGTAGGAGGGTAGAAATGACGAGGTCTACAACCTAGTCTGCCTTCATTCCACACTGTGGGGGCTGACATTTTGGAAGAAAAAATACTCCATATCTGAAGGATGAGGCGGGGGTGGGGAGACTCCGTTCTGCTCTAATGTGAAGCCGAGGCGGGTGCGTAGGAAAGCAGCAAAACAGTCAACAGCAGCAGCGCTGCCTTATTAAAGACTGAACACACTGCGTTACCACCACAGACGTGTGACCGAGGGTGGAAGACCTGAAATTAGCTTTCTCTTTCTATTGACAGCAGCGTTAAGGGGGTTGTGTTCCAGAGGCAGGCTCGGCGTGCGGTGGGGAGGATGCAAATTAAGGCATCAGTGAGACGTGCTGAACATTCAGACCAAGAAGGGAGCTCTCCACATCATATAGTCCATTAAACCCCAGATTTGAAGGTGGGCGCGGTGACAGTGAGGGCCCCTCGCTTTGTTTCCTTTGGCAGTCACGCGCTTGGTCTGAGCGGCTGTCACTCTCCTCAAAGACCGTTGCGCGCTCGGATGGAAAGGGCTGACGTGCGTCGCCCATCAATCACAGCATCTCTGACAAAATAAGCTGTCGAGAGGGTGGCAAAGTGAGTTAGATAAGGCTGGAAGGCAACAAGAGAAGTCTTGGCGGCACAAAATGCAGTTTTAGAAAGCATTGTAGCAAGGCACATTATGTTTATTTATTTTATTTGACGGTTTCTGTAGCGCGGACCTGACCCGTGGGTGTCCGTACGCTTTGCATAAAATTACTAAAAATGTCTAAGATGTTGGAGAACAAAGAACAACAGTGAATGTAGCAAGGACAAGGATAGATTGAACAGATTCAGATTCAGTTATGAATGATACCAAAAAGTACAGGATCATTACATGATTAAGTTCGATTAGGGGAAGGTGAAGATAAATATGAGAGTACCCAGTGGCCGAAAAAACCACCCGAAGTGCATTAAAAAGAAGTACTGGCTGTGCGGCCTTAACATCAAAGCGGCCGCGAAAATGATCGCGATCAAGCACGGAAAGCATGCGCTTAATGAGCATGACGAGGAAAGCCATATGGCACCTCCGCTCGTAATCGCGCGCGCGCACACATGCACGCAAGCTGTAGGCCGGCAATGGTAGCATTTTTTTAAGCCCTTTACTAAAAGTCTCGCCAGTTAAGCGTATGCGCTGGGTCAGGCGAGACCTAAAAAGGCAACCAACAAGGGCATGGAAAAACAACTTTATTAAATATGTGATGACAACTCTACAGGAAATTGCAGATGTCTTGAATTCCCTAATTATTTAGGACCACCAAATGAGTGATCTCTTTCTGGATTATCCAGGAGAGAAATACATTAATAATGATCTTGGGCTTCAAAAAATAAGTACCTTCCATTCTATAGTAATGTAGAATATGGGATGAGCAATAACATTTATATTTACCTTAAACATAATTATAGATATTCCACAGGCTAAGAATGGAAAACATAAAAGTGTAGTTTTCATTAACTAAACAAATAATGTACATAGAGAATGACAGTTTAAATAGCGTTGTCTTTCATTCCTCTGACAATCAGACTTGTTGAAGTTTAAATGAGAGGCGAAATGCATCTTTGCATATCTTATTACTGTAATGCTTAAAAAAAGGGGGAAAGAAAAGTTATTTTTAAATCCCAATGGAATGATTGACAAACCAAAAATCAGCCAGAGAGGACTCTAGATTCTATGTGACACAAACAGAGGCTGCTTTGTTACTTAACTATGCTCCGATACACGCTTTGCCACTGCGTCACAAGAAAGAAGCATTATATAAATGAATACAACACAGACAACAGTCACAGGAAGCCATGGCGCAAGAAAACCTCTACTATACAGTATATATGACAAAGAAGAATTCAGTAGGGATGCCTCCAACAACAAGGGTAACTGTACCAGAAGGACATGCTTGAGGTTGCCCTGCTGCAATAGAGTTCATCTAGTAGTCTCTACTCCAAAGATCAGCCTGGCATTGTCCAATGTGAAAGCAGCCATAGTGATGCTCTGCCTGATAGAGGCAACAAACTGCAAACTGATGGAAGAAATGATTTAAATATTCTCAGCCACTGGAGAGCACACTGGGCCGCATTCCAGTCTATTGTTTTGCCCACTATAGCATTTTAGACAGACTAGCCTTATGAGAACCAGCCTTAGTTAAGTTTCTATAGGACCAGTTGTGACCGAACAGCTAAGCAAGGCCAACACTATTCTGTTGCTTGAGTTCACGTTCAGACGGGACGTGGCCTAGAGGATTGGTATGGTCTGTGCCTACTGGGGCAGAACCAAGGTCAATTCAAATATGGCTGTTTCTCGTATGAAATGGCGGGGTGGGAAAAAAACAATGGACTGTTGCAGCCCGGAGCAATTACATGTGGCTAAGATTAATTCAAGCAATCAAACCCTTCCCTGTTTTCCCTCTGGTAAAGGAGCAACCAATTGCTTATTCCCCACTACAGTGTCAACCCACGATTTTGTGCCTCCTGGTTTTGCGTCAAGGTGGCCATGGTTGTTTTTGAGAAGGTCGCTGGTGAATGTGAATATTCTACATCAAAAGTAGGCCTCATTTGTCCCCTCTGGCTTTATTACTACGCCATGTCTCAGAAAGATAATATGGTGTCCCTGGGCGGCATACAGCTGGAATGAACATCCAGCAGTGAAAAATCAGTTCTTCTGTGCTAGCTCAGAAAAAGACTGAAAATAAAGTAGGGATACTGATCCACTTTCACCAGAAGTTTCTGACTCGAAACAAAGTAGATAAAGCTGTCTGAAGTGAAAGTAGCACAAGCAATGAGGGAGGCCAAATAAATTTCAGTAGCCTCCATTTGTCTATATATGAGGGACATATGATGGTGAATAAGACATGCAGCAACTTAAGGGAACCTCAACTATGAAAACTAGTGGAGGTGAGCAAGCCCTTAAGCAGTTTTCATACTTGGAGTGCTTTTCTGACCCTTACACGAATGCAAGTACCTTTTTGAACCACTTTAGGGATTCCATCAACCCTATTTCCTAGCCTGTTGCTTTTTCTGATGAAAGTTGGTAGCATTGATGCTACTCTCCGGTGGGCTGTGCCATAATATAGACTCCATGCACATCCTCTGGTGAAAACACCGAACAATGAAATGTAATACTTTTGTGCCTTTTTTATAACACTATGTTCCCTTACTCCTAAAATCTCAAACTTCTTTCTGAAAGGAGTCCCAAGTCTTTATCGATCTAAGGGTGAAGAAAAAGTAAATACCTTTGGTAACAATCTTTCTGGTGGATACTCTATCTATGGAACCTTCTTCACAACCTCTTATCGGACCTCCTCTTCTTAACACAAATCTGTCTCACCTCATTGTCAGCTCTCCATAAGCAGCAGTCATCCTTTCCACACCCTTCCCCCCCTCTCGGTTTCAAGATCGCAAGACAGGACGGAACCTGCAAACTTGGAGAAGGATTAGCCATCACTTTTAAAGAAAACATCCACTGCTCTCTCTCACCCGCAAACTCCAATAATCTCCTGGAACAAGTTATACCTCTCCAGCAACACCACCTAGGTAGGGGCCTTTCTCTACCAACCTCCCGGACCATGATCTAATTGCAAAATCATAATCACTAACTTTATCGCCCAACTCCAGCTCCTCCTTTCTACTTGGCAATCTCAATTTCCATCCGGAGGACCACACAGACACAAACACCAACAACTTCCTGGAGGACCTGAACACACTCAAGAGGTGAAGGACCCAAGCCGCACCAATGGACATCTCCTAAACCCGTTTTTCACCAACTTCACCAAAATCATGGTGAAAAAGCCACCACCCTTTACCTGAACCAACTACTTCCTTGTGTGCGTCCACCTGCTAATCCCCCCCATCAACACCGAACTACACATCCCATAGCCACTTGAACAGAACTGCAACAGGATCATCAAAAAACATTGATCACAAAGTTCCAGGTCTGCCGTCAGCGGCACTACCACAACCTCTCACGATCCATCATCGACTTTAACGACTTTAACACCTACATAACCTCCTGTTCAGCCTCCCAGCCCTGCTCAAGGCCATCAATGCCCCTACTAGCAGACCACAAACAAGCTGGTACACAGAAGAGTTAAAACTCACCAAATGCCATCCCAAGCATCTTGAACACTGATGGAAACACACCCAACATATCTACAAATCAACCCTTCGGTCTACCATCATCAAATCAGATCCAATAAATGATCAGCACTGACAAATTAAGAACAGCATCAACAACGGCACACGCATTTTTGCCATAGAGAAATACTTCACCCTGCTAGCCATTAGCATCAAGACATTTACCCCATCAAAGGCCCACTGTACCTAATTGTCCCATTATTTCAGCGACAAAATCAACACCATTTACAACAATGTCACTCCCCAACTGGACCCATCCACCCTCTCTGCCTTCTTACATGACGAGTCAAGCAACCTGGAAACCACTGTGACCTGCTGGCCCACAATAACCACAGTAGAAACAGGATTGACCATGCATTCCATTACTCCAGAGCCTCATCGGATCCCTACCTAGACTTCATCTTCACCAAAGGACATGATCCCATCTGTGTTGCACCCATCCCGATACTCAATGGCTCCCTCCGACAGCAACCTTCGCGGATGCCGGGGAACCACCCACCAGACTACTCCTTCTGAAGAAACCCTCAGAAGACCCAAAGTTGCTGCTGAACTACCAGCTGATCTCCATGTTCCCCAACCCAGCTTAAGTCCTGGAGAAATTTGTCAATGAAACACTGGCTGACCACTTCAACAACAAGCACCTCCACGACCCCTCTGAATAAAGTTTCAGGCCTAACCACTGCACTGAGACTGGCCTGTTTGCCGCCACCAATGACATAAGCATGATCATGGACAGAGGTTACACCACGGCACTCATTCTGTTCGACTGTTAAGCTGCATTCAACATAGTCTACCCAGCCCATCCTTATTCAGTGTTACAACAAAACCAGCATAGAAAGAGACCTGCTCTCTGGTGGACCAGCTTCCTCCTCACCAGAGGCACCCAACCTGTCAGTCTGACATCATACATCATATACATCAGCTACTGCCAGGCTGATCAGCGGGGTTTCACAAGGATCATCCCACTGCCCAACACCTACATGGCACTGCACACCAACGCAACCCAAATCCATCAGCATCATCAAATAGAATCAGCATCATCTCATGCACCGATGATACCCAGCTCATCCTCTCCCTCTGAAGACAGTCCCAACACCAGGACCAATTTCACCGTCAGCATATCCAAAATCACCAACTGGATGTAGACCAACGGTCTGAAGCTCAACTCAGACAAAACGGAAGTGGTGCACTTTGGAAAAGACACTTCACTGTCGATATCAGCGTGGTGGCCAGCCAAACTCAGACAAACACCAATTCCGGCCAATCAAGCTAGAAACCTAGGGATAGTGCGGGACAACCAACTCTTAATGACCTTGTTGTTTTAGTTGGTCACCACCTCCTGCTCCCACAACCTCCAGATCCTTAGAAAAATCATCAAATGCCTCCTGCTTAACACTTGTACATCCATCACCCTGGTTTTGATCACTTACAAACTGGACTACGATAGCGCACTCTTTGAAGGCATCACCACTTAGCTCACCATGGGGCTCCAAGTCTTCCCAAACACAGCAGCCAGACTTGTGCTCAACCTCCTACTCGACACAGAAGCAACTGCACACATCCCAAAGACCTCTACTAGCTCCACATCCCCAAACACACATTCTTCAAGTTCTTGACACACACATTCAAAGCCCTAAACAATCTAGGACCCTCACACCTTAACAGCTACTTCAATTTCCACACTCCTACTAGAAGCCTCCGCTCGGCCAGAAGTCTGCTCTAACATTCCCCCCGCATCTAAAGAGCCAGAGATGATGAGCATGCTTTCTTGTACTTGGCTCCTAAAGTCTGAAAAAAGCTTCCCATGCACATCAGATCTGCAAGCTCAGTCATCGCATTTCACAAGAAACTGAAATCCTAGCATTTCCATTAGGCTTCCGTCACAGCTGGCACAGGCTTTTCTTTCTAGCGCCTGGATACCCCCCTGGAAAAAAAGGTTAAATATACAAATAATTGTTACATAAATTACCTACAGATTATTCACCATTGAGCATCCCAGGTGCCAGGCAAACTGCATCCAGAAAATGTCTAAGACAGGTCTCCAGGGCCAGGGGGACGGCCGCTAGCTCTGTCAGAAGTAAAGACGTAGTGACATTGGTGGAGCCTTATACAGCTCCCTGATGTTCATTCTCATCTGTTTTTAACCATGTCCCTTGAGGGGCCTTTGAATGTCCTTCAAATAGGGGGAGGAGGATAGAATTGCTGATGAACCTGCAGGTAGATAGAGTATCTACCACAAAGATGGTTATCAAAGAGAGGTACATTTTTCTTCTGATTCAATCAATCAATGCATTTATATAGCGCGCTACTCACCCGGAGGGTCTCAAGGCGCTTGGGGATGGGGGGGGTCCGCTACTGCTCGAACAGCCAGGTCTTGAGCTGCTTCCTGAAGGCGAGGTGGTCTTGGGTCAGGCGGAGGTGGGTCGGGAGGGAGTTCCAGGTCTTGGCGGCCAGGTAGGAGAAGGACCTTCCTCCTATGGCGTCTCTTTGGATGCGGGGGACGGCGGCGAGGGCGTGGCTGGTCGATCGAAGCTGGCGTGTGGGCGTGTAGAAATTGAGGCAGCTGTTGAGGTATCTTGGGCCTTGGTTGTGTAGGGCTTTGTGTGCGTGGGTGAGGAGACGGAAGGTGATTCTCTTGTTGACCGGGAGCCAGTGCAGGACTCTCAGGTGTCCGGAAATGTGGCTGTGTCGGGGGATGTCGAGGATGAGTCTTGCTGAGGCGTTCTGGATCCACTGGAGTCTCTTCTGGAGTTTGGCGGTGGTTCCGGCGTAGAGGGAGTTGCCGTAGTCCAGTCGGCTGGTTACGAGGGCCTGGGTGACCGTCTTCCTGGTCTCGGTGGGGATCCAGCGGAAGATCTTACGTAGCATGCACAGGATGTTGAAGCACGACGAGGAGACGGCGTTGACTTGTCTGGTCATGGAGAGGGAGGAGTCCAGGATGAAGCCCAGGTTGCGTGGTCTGTAGGTTTGGGTGCGCTGCCCAGGGCGGTGGGCCACCAGTAGTCGTCCCAGGCGGAGGGTGAAGAGCCCAGGATGAGGACTTCTGTCTTGTCTGAGTTAAGTTTCAGGCGGCTGTTCATCATCCACTCGGCTACGTCTGTCATCCCTTCGTGTAGGTTGGCTCTGGCGGTGGCAGGGTCGTTGGTGAGAGAGAGGATCAGCTGGGTGTCGTCGGCGTAGGAGATGATGTTGAGGTTGTGTTGGCGTGCGATGGCCGCAAGGGGGCTCATGTAGTCGTTGGAGAGGGTGGGGCTGAGTGATGATCCTTGTGGTACGCCGCAGATGACTTTGGTGGCCTCGGATCTGAACGGGGGGAGGCGGACTCTCTGTGTCCTTCCGGCGAGGAAGGAGATGATCCGTTCTAGTGCCTTCTCTTGGATTCCGACGTTGCTGAGGCGCTGCACTAGGGTGTGGTGGCAGACAGTGTCGAATGCCGAGGAGAGGTCCAGGAAGATAAGGGCCGCAGTTTCCCCGTTGTCGAGCATGGCTCGGATGTCATCGGTGGCTGCGATGAGGGCGGTCTTGGTGCTGTGGTTGGCCCGGAAGCCAGACTGCGAGAGGTCGAGGGATCCGTTCGTCTCGAGGAAGGCTGCCAGCTGCTTGTTGACGGTCTTCTTGATGACTTTGGCTAGAAACGGGAGGAGCGAGATGGGGCGGTAGTTTTTGAGTTCGGTGGGGTCTGCTGATGGTTTCTTCAGTAGAGCGCTGAGTTCGGCGTGCTTCCAGCTCTCCGGGAAGGTAGCGGTGTCAAAGGAGGTGTTGATGATGTCCCGCAGGTGGGGTGCGATGACAGCGTCGGCCTTGTTGAAGACGTGGTGAGGGCAGGGGTCGGTTGGGGATCCGGAGTGGATGGAGTTCATCGTGCGTCGGGTTTCATCGGAGTTCATCGGAGTCCAGGCGCGGAGGGTGGTGGTGGGGGGTGCAGGTGCGGTCGTGGGGTGCGTTGGCTGTGTGATGAAGCTGTTGTGTATGTCTGCGATCTTGTTGTGGAAGTAGGAGGCGAGGGAGTTGCAGAGGTCTTGTGATGGGGTGATGTCTTTGTTTCCGGTGTTGGGGTTGGAGAGCTCTTTGACGATGTTGAAGAGTTCCTTGCTGTTGTGTGCGTTGTTGTCCAGTCGTTCCTTGAAAGCGGTTTTCTTGGTGGTGTGGATCAGTTGGTGGTGTTTTCGAGTTGCAAGTTTGAGGGTGGTCATGTTTTCTGGAGTTGGGTCTCTGCGCCAGGCTCGCTCGAGGGCTCGGCAGTTCTTCTTGGAGCTCTTGAGTTTGTCGGTGAACCAAGGTGCTTTTTTGCTGCCGGGTCTGCTGGGCGGGGTCCTCAGTGGGGCGAGGTCGTCTGCGCAGTTGCTGATCCACTTCGTGAGGTTGTTGGCGGCCTGGCTGGGGTTCGCTGAGCTGGCGGGGGGGGTCTTGGCTCAGGGATGTGGCGAGCTGGTCGGCTGTGATCTTGTTCCAGCTTCTGCGTGCGACCTGTTGCTGGTGGTGGTGGATCGTGTTCTTTCTGATGCTGAAGTGGACGCAGCTGTGGTCCGTCCAGTGGAGTCCGGTCGCGTGGCTGAAGGCGATGTGCTTGCTGGATGAGAAGATGGGGTCGAGTGTGTGTCCGGCGTAGTGGGTGGGGGAGGTCACCAGCTGCTTGAGGCCGAGGTTGGCGAGGTTATCCAGCAGGGTGGTGGTGTTGCGGTCGTTGTTGTTCTCCAGGTGAAAGTTGAGGTCCCCGAGGAGGATGTAGTCATCGGAGGGGAGGGCGTGCGGGCTGATGAAGTCGGCGATGTCTTCGCTGAATTGTGTGCGTGGTCCCGGGGGTCTGTAGATGAGGGTGCCTCTGAGGGTGGTCTTGGGGTCGGTGTGGATCTGGAAGTGCAGGTGTTCGGCGGCTTTGAGGGTGTCGTCGGTATAGGTCGTGATGCGGATGGTGTTTTTGTGGACGATGGCGATGCCTCCTCCGGTCTGGTTGACGCGATCCCTCCGGGTGATCTTGATTCTTTCACCTGCAGCCTCCTCACCTTTAAACATATTCCCAAGCAATAGACAAACTAGGAAGCGGGTCTGAAGGAAATACAAGCAAGGTAAACCTGTAGTACCACACCAGTGAGGTGTCCATCCAACAGAACCCCAGAATCCACAAAATGTTTTGCAAGTATCTGAGAGAAGCCCAGGTTGCCACTTTACATGTCTACCACTGGCACTCATCTAGCCTATGCAGCCATGGAAGGCTTTCCCTGGTGGAGTGAGCTCATGTACCCTCAGGTGTCTCTTTTTTCCGGCAGTGCATAATATGCAAGGAGAAAGCACTTTTTTTTTAACTGTCTTTCCTTTTTGCTTTTAGAGACCTGTGCACCCCACAAAGAACTGGTCATCATGCCTAATTTCTTTTGTGCAGCTAATGTTATAGCTCATCACATGCCTGGGCTCCAGTCTTTGCAACAGCTGATCCTCCTTGGAGGGTGGTATGTTGGATAGAGGTGGGTAACGTGATATATTCTCCCTGATGGAATGGGGACACCACTCTCAGAAGGAAAGCCGCCTTAGTTCACAATGCAAGCTTATATGGGAAGAAACACTTGAAAGGTGGCCTAACACTTAAGGCTTGCAGCTCACTAACACAATGAGCTGAGGTCACCACAACCAAATATACAGTTTTATAAGCAAGCAGTTGTAACGGACAACCATGCAGGGCCTCAAATGGAGCACCCATCAAGAACTTCAAAATTGAATTCAAGATTAATTGGGCATTATAAATGGTACAGCCAGAACATGTTTATCAAACCCTTTCACCATCTGACAACCACCAGTGACTTAAACAAGAAAGGCCTGGGAGACTTATAAAGGCAGACAAGGCTGCAATATATCCATTGACTGAACCAACTGCACAACATTGCTGGGCCCAGGACAAGGTCAACTAAAGAATTTCGAGCAAAGACGGTTTCAAACAATCAGTTTGTCTGCCTGAAATACCATGTCACGAATGTATTCCAGCTCCCTGAATAATCAGACTTAGCTGAGGACCGACAAGCTGATAAGATCACGTCAATCACCTGCGGTGGAAACTGAAAAGGACTCAGATTACCCAACTCAATCCCCACACATAAAGGAGTGACTCCTGGAGATTGGGGCGTAGGACCTAGCCCCCTGATTAGGACAGAAGGTGCAGAAGATCTGTGTACTATGCTCTTCTTGGCTACTACCGGGCATGAGATTGGTTTGGGCCTGGCAAATCTTCCTCAACTTCACAGAAATGAAGGTAATGGGAGGAACACATAGTGAAGCGTAAATTTTCACTTCAACTGAAACACGTCCCCAAACTGATGCTTGAGGGCACAGAATGTAGGGAAATGGATATTGGTGCAAATGGCAAACAGACTGACCTAAGGTGTGTCCCACCAGGCAAAGATGTCTTGTGGTCAGGAAGATGATACCAACTGAGGCTGTCAACTCTTACACAGAGTGAACCCGCAATATGCATACAACTCCCCTGCAAATCAAATAACCCGGTAACCTCTAACAACTGAACACCACACTTATTAATATACAATCATTGCTCAGAAACAACCATCTTAAATAAACCCCAAAAAGGCAGAACTACTCCCCCAGAAGTAATCCTTTACCTATTCTAGAATGGATCAAGAATTTGGACCCTCTTAACTGCTCTTTCTCTCTGTCTAACTCCATTAGGTCTCTGGGCATTACCCTGGACAAAACAATGTACATTGAGGAGCACATCAACAACGCTGCCAAAGTAGCGCTCAGAACACACAGACATCTCAAAGCTGTTTATCCCCACAAGAAGATCTTAAGATGTAGTGCAGTCTATATTCATATCAAAACTAGACTACGGCAAGTACCTCTTTACAGGAACTCCTAAATGCCATCTGGCGTACCTTAAAGCTGCTCTCAACACAGCTGCCATACTCCTCACAGGTACAAAAAAATTGACCAAATCTCTCCTGCTCTCAGTAGTCTTAAATGGTTTCCTATGGAAGGAAGATGTTTTTTCAAGACAACCTGCATCACCCACAAAGTGCTTCATAAAAAAACTCCAGAATACTTAGAAACCAGAATT
Source organism: Lissotriton vulgaris (assembly GCF_964263255.1). Taxonomy (NCBI): domain Eukaryota; kingdom Metazoa; phylum Chordata; class Amphibia; order Caudata; family Salamandridae; genus Lissotriton; species Lissotriton vulgaris. The sequence continues at coordinate 837,989,718 of NC_141687.1, forward strand.
TCAAGAGCTGGAAGAGACTGAACACTGAGAAGCTCCAACGCTTTTCTTCTCATTCCTCCCAACTTCAAGAAGAAATCATCTCAGTCCCGCTCCTTCTCAGGTAATGCTACAAAGATCTGAAACTCGCTACCCTAAGATCTCCGCTGCAACTCCTCCTTCCCCTCCTTCAAAAGGGATCTAAAATCTTTACTTCTCAACAGCTACCCCAACATGCACACAAACTGTTCTTCATTTCCCTGGTTGGTTAACGCCTTCTAGATGGCCACACGCCTTGCTCAATCGCCTTTTTGTCCCTGATGCCTTTCTCCTCCATGTGCCTTGTGTTTTACTTTGTGACTTCATAACCATTTAGTGCTGTACTGTCTAGTGACTTTCACATTATGAATTCCCTCATATACCTCTTGTAAACGCATTTATGTATTCTCATAACCTGAAAGCGCTCTGATACCCTCGAATCCAGTTAGTGCTACATAATACTCAAAAACAAAAAATAAGATAAATGGTTGGCTACCAGACGCATCTTCTTCTGGCACACCCAAGTCCAGAGTCTCAGAGCTTTCGGGCACAGAAACTGAGACCCTTTTACTCCCTTCTTGTACCACATCACAGTCATGTTGTCTGTCAAAATCTAGTGAGAGTGAAAAGATGAAAGGAAGGCCTTAAGCACCAGACATTTTTCCCAAGACTGATGTAGGCACCTCCTTTGGTGATTAGAGGCCTTTGATTTCCAGTTACCGCAGATGCACACCCCACCCAAAGGTGGACGTATCCATCACAACCATGGTCACTGCTGGCGGGGGACAAAAAGACCACCCTCGAGTCAGGTTCTCCTCTGTTCCCCACCACCTGATCCTAGCACTACTGGAGGGTCATTTGATTGTGCGTAACCAGAAGCATGCAAGAAGCCAACAGAAGGAGCAGCTGTAGAGCCATTAAGACTGGAATCTGAGCTCCGACCTAGAACATCGGAATCATAACTGAAGATTGAAGGTCCAGAGTAAGGTCATGTCCAGTACCACCCATATGGACAAGAGGTGTTAGGTGTGCTTCAGATGAGTCTTGGGTATGCTGATTGAGAAAAGCAGCATCTTCAACTTTTCCTTGTGCAGTAATAGTTCAGACGCCTGAGGTCTAGGATCGTCCGAGAACTGTAGTGCTTCTTGGAAATATGGAAGTACAGAAAGGAATACCCCTGCACTATTTCCTGCTTTGGCACCAATTCAAATGTTCCTTTCTGCAGCAGAATAGCCAGTTCCTAAAATCTGTGAATGGCCCTTCGGTGGAAGGGATACTGAGAAGTTATGGGGGTGGGTGGATGCTGCTAGAAGGGTAAGGTATAATCCTTTTCCAAAATCTTCAGGACCCCCTGGTCTGAAGTTAGGGCGCTCCAGGGCTGCAAAAAAGAGCATACCAATCCCCCCTTCAAGGGCATCGCATGGTCCTTCACAGATGAACTACTGCACCTTCCCTGGAGGTGCAGGGATGTGGTGGGGGGTTTATCGGAGGAGAGAAAGAGGAGAAAGTCTGGATGGGTGGCCATGTCTCTTGCCTCTGGATTGCCAGACAAGCGGGGGTTTTAGGTTGCTGGCTGACCGCTAACTGGCACTCCTTAAAAGAAAAGCCCCTGCAGAAGGACTTGGGCCTATGAATGGACACAAAATCCTTTGTTAATGACTGTAGCCCTGATGATCTGGTGGTGGTTCTACCCTTGTTAAAACTTTCCAGCGCAACATCTGCTTTCTGACCAAAGAGACACTCACTGTCTACTGAGAATGCTGATGACTGCAGTCGGGCATGTCGTCTGAACGCTGCAAACGAAATCATAGCGCTGGCAACATAGTTGTTTGTATCAAGCATGCCCTGAAAATATGGTGGGAAGCATCCTGCCCGTCACAGATCACCACCGCAAAGTGCTTCCTGACAAGGTCAGGTAAGCTGATAGCCACCGATGCTGCCATATCCCAAAGGGCATTAGAGTAGCCCCTCTATAAACTGGCTACATTCAAGGCACTGGGTAAAACAGTATTGTGGAGGATGCCTGCACCACTAAGCTTTGTGGAGAAGGATCAAGGGACAAGAAAGCTGGGTCTCCAGGAGCTGGACTGTAACAGCAATCAATGGTTTAGTTCTCTTTTGGGCATGAGGTGGGCCTGACCACAGCTCTTTGACTGCTTCCACAAGAGCTTCATTAAAGGAGGTGAGGGGTTCCACAGTAGAGACAATGGACTGCAGCACATCAGTTAAAATGTTGGGCCTGTATTCCACTGAGGGAAGAGGGTGTTCAAGCTCTTCAGATGCCTCAAGTGCAGCATTACTTCTCAAGTCTGCTGGTGTTGGGCACAGAGTTAGATTACTGTCAATGTCTGGTGATGTATCCAATCAACAGAGTCAGGAGGGAAGGGGATTAGAGGCATCTGCATTTCCTTGGACATCTGAGGATTTCTGGTCTGGGCCTGAGCCAAAGATTGTGGATTGAGTTCCAATATTGATATTGGGCACTAGGCGCGTTTCTTGATATTGTTCCTCCTCTAAGGCAGTGGGCCTCTCTGCTAGATTTCATACTCTTTACAAGTTGCAGTAGAGCTTCTGGGGAAGGGAGAGGCGGAGGTCCTAAAGATGTCAGGATCAGAAGAAGAGCAGGGACCAATGTTGGAATATACGTCAGAGGTGGATACTCGAGGGGCCCAGTATAGGCTGAAGCGAGATGGTATTGGGATATCTCATACAGTGCCAGGGGAACACTCAACCCCAAACGGGCGATGAGCCAGAAGGCACATCAGAGGGGACTGTTTCTCTCCTGAACATATCCAGCGTTGCTTGTTTGAATACGTCCGGATCTGCCTCCAGTGCTGGTAACTCAGGGTATGCGAGTGCCAGTATAATCATGGGCTCTTTCTGTCGGCAGAGGCAGGGTCTGGACACTCTAGGGGACAGTGCCATTAACTCTGGCTCTAGAGAGTAGTGGGCCGGTGTGAAGCAGAAGGTGGAGACGTACTCCTTGACTTAAACTTTCTGAGAGAAAAGGAGAGCTTCTTTTATTTCTAATGAGGTCTCTTCTGTTTTGAGATATTGAAGATGGAAAAGAGCAAACTGGAGATCTGGACCTTCTAGATCATAATCTGGATCGATTGATGCACTCTACATTCCCCCCTGATTCAGGGCATAAGAGCCACCCCCCTCCTAAATCTTCTTCTGATTCATTTACAAACAGAGGTTGCATGATGGCGAGTGGTTCCTTGAACCAAGGTGCCACAGAAAATCATGCAGGTCTAATACACATCCCTCCCCATCATACCTCCAGCTGGGTTTAAATCTGAACTTCTCTCATGGGGACATGTCCTTAGCACTGTACATCTGGAGAGCAAAAATCTTGTCACCTCAGAGTAGTGGAGAAAAGCTTCCGACCTGCTTTGAAAAGGAGGGGAAAAAACAGAACTGGCAATTGAGCGCCGTAGTGGGCACTACAAGCCTTCAGTCTCAACACCACAACAGCACTTCCAGTGTTGAGAGAGAGCCAGACTCCCCCCACCCACCCTGACTGGTGCCAGAGAGCTACTTCAGAAATTTCCAGATCCAAATTGGCATCTGGTCTTTTTGAAAGCGCAGAATTTACAGGTAGAAGTATACATCAGAAGTTACTTTTCCACTGCAGCCATTAGTTCTTGACACAGGGTTCTGAAACAGTGAGGAGAAAATGTGTCAACACTGAAACAGGGCTCTGCCCATCATCCCCTTTGGTATCGCTCTCATCTACACAAGGCTCTGAAAAAAAGACCCAACTATGTTATAAAATATAAACAAAACTACCAAGACAAGCCCCAAGGCCAGTCAAAGCCATGTTTGAACGTGTAGTGTGTTAAACAAGCCAAACATGGCCTCGTTAAGACTTCCTTACCTAGCTGTTCTGTCGCAGTTCGCTTCTCCGATGTTACAACTGAGTCAACAGCTATCGGTTCATCAGGTACACTACCTTCTTGTTGTCTTTTAATGGGTTCTTTCATCCCTAGTATGAGACAGTTTAATATGTGAATACTATAATAGAGTTCCCTAACTCTTCGGTGACTGAATTCTGGAATATTTTCACACTGCTGAACATGAAAATGAACCCCCGGTTAAAAAATACTTCCTTTATCACACATGCAGGTCTGATTGCGGCTCTCCATCTAAAAGTCTACAACCAAAGGTGCTGTTCACTAAACTTCAGTTTGTGACAAATGGGCTTCTGTCAACAATCAAATTCACAATATAAAATCCAAAAGCAACCTCACCTCACCGGCTTGAAACTCGTTCCAGGGGTAATTATTTCTATTCCTAAATGAATGTGCATGCCAAGTAGTCATCCAAACTACACAAAAGGAGATACGTCACATCACACGCATTAAAATCGTTTTATCCGTATTACTCATGGAACCTATTGCTTAGATGAAAAATAAATATTAAATGCAATTGGGCCATTAAAACTTAGTTGGCTTAGTTGAACTAAAAAAACGTTGTTGACTCAACAACGGTACACTTACTGCTTTATTTAACGGCTTCTCATTTTTTCTTGCTGGAGAAGGAATACGTTGATTACTCTGTAAGCTTCTGTTTGTTGCATGTGGTGCTGTAGATTAACATGCTGTGCATATTTCTGCTATTTTGCATTGGTATTGGATGTCATAAGTTGCTTTTCTTCGAAGAAGTCTTTTGATTCTCAAAGTGTCGGTCACTACTCCTATGGATGCAGATGTGCATGTTCACCTACTTCACTGTAAGATAGGTTTTCCCCAAACAGGTAAGAGTATGTATGGAGTGGTATGCAGAGAAAAAAATAGTGAACATGCAAGTAGAAAGACTCATCTTAAAGAGAAAGAGATCTATAACAATCACTGGGTTTCGGGGAGGAGGGTGGGTGCATGCAACTCTACAATACTACATGCAATGAACAGATACTTAGAGGGTATGTAACATATTCCATTCATAGCATGTGTGGCTGTAGATACGCATGCTGTGTACAGACTGAAAAGCAGTATTCCCTTAAGCGGTGGATGCCAGTGAATGGTGCTGAAACAAAATCGAGAGGACACCTTGACCAAATCTGACCTGTTCATTTGACAGGAAAACCACACAATAATGTTTTGTGAAAGTGTGTGGTGTGGACCAAGTGGCTGCTCTACCAATGTCTGGAATCCCAATGAAAGTCTTAGTAGCGCCCTGCTTGAGGATGGAATATGGCATGGGGCAGGAAAGTAGAGATTTTTTTTCTTGCTTTAGAGGAGCAGATCTGGACACATTTAAAATCCACCTGCCAATCTCTGCTTTTGAAATGGCGTGGCTTTTATGAAACTGTGATAAAGCTACAAATATCTGTTGTGTTTTGTTAAAGGATTTTGTTCTGTTAATGTAATACATAAGAGCACACTTAACATCAAGGGCAAGGAGTGCTCTCTCAGCTAACAAGTCAGGTTGTGGGAAGAAGACTGAGAGCTTAATGGATTGGTAAAGGTAGAAAGAACAGACCACCTTTGGCAAAAAATTAGGATTGGTTCTGAGAGCTACTTTGTCCTCGAGGACTTGACAAAAGGGTTCCTGAAGAGTGAGGGCCTACAGTTCACTGATAAATCTTAGTGAGGTGATTGAGATGAGGAAAGAAAACTTCCAAGAGAGGAATTACAGAGGGTATGAATGAAGGGGCTCAAAAGGTGGCCCCAATCATCAGGTGAGGACAATATTCAGGTTCCACAATGGGGCAGGAAGTACCCCATGTGGGATTGCCCTCTTAAGGCTCTCCGCAACAAATATTAAGAGAACAGAGATTTCGAAAAGGGAAGAGTGTTCCCTGTTCTGCATGTATGCCGCAATAGCGGCTTGGTGTAACGTGAGTGAGATATATAACAAGCACAAACTTTGAAGGTGTAATAGGTAACAAATATTGGGGTGAGTGGATTAATGTTGTCTGGGGTACAGTAATGCAGAAAACATTTCCACTTAGAGGCATAGCAGGTGTGAATGGAGCTTTCCTTGGTATGTCCATTCACTCCTGCGGCAACCCAAGGTTACCACACTCTAGAACTGCAGGAGCCAAATCACTAGGTGAGCTGCCAGGGGCCCGGGTGCCTGACCTTGCTGTGATATGGAGTAAGAAGGTCAGGCCTGTGTGGGTGCTTCTTGTGTGGGACAATGGACGTCTCGGGCAGGGTAAAGAACCATGGTTGTCTGGCCCATGTCGGAACTACCGGTATGAGGAGGTAAGGGATGTTTGCCTCAGCTTCCAGACCACATATGGAATCAGTGACAGAGGAGAAAAGGCATAGACGAAGATCTCTGACCATCCCCAGAGTATTGTCTATGGATAGGAATGTGGAACTGGGATGCAAAGTTTCAGCATTTGATGTTTTCTGCCAAGGGGTGCAGGTCTATGTCTGGGGTGCCACTTGTGGACTTGTTGCTGCATTCTGCTGAGCATGTCTGAAAATGTGTTGTCCACTATCGGTGGGTACCCTACCAGGTCAAGAACCCTATGATGGATTTCCCAGTGCCAAGTCCGTTCGGCTAGACCAGACAGGGGAGGCGAGTGAGTGCCTCCCTGCTTCTGGAGATAAAACATGGCGGTCATGCTGTTGGCATGCACTGGGACCACTTTGCCTTGAATCTGAGGGAGAAACACCATGAGGGCTATTTGAATGGCTAACAGCTCCAAGTGGTTGATGTGGATACATCGTAGATGAGGAGCCCACTGAACTTGGACTTTCATGCTGTTTATGTCCCCCTCAAGCTGACTAGGGATATGCCCGTGGTGATGAACACTTGCAGAACATGGTCTGCAAAAGACCTCCCCTGCAACAAGTGGTTGGTGCTCTTACCAACACTAGATCTTCCATGTGACCCTCGATTTGTGAACATAGGCTCAAAAGGCACTCTTGAAGCGAGTGCATAGGAAGCCTTACAAGGGGCAATAAAGCAATATATGAAGCCATCATTCCTAGTAAACACATAACAGTGCGGATGGATATGTTAGTGAGTGGCTGGAAAAGAGGCAGTAATTGTCAAAACACCTGCATCCTCTGAAGGCTGGTAGAGGCTTTGCCCAAAAAGGAGTAGATGGCCGCCCATAGAAGAGGCAGGATCTGGAGTGGTTTTAAGTGGGATTTTGTAGCATTTACTGTGAACCCTAAACTGTGAAGGAGGAAGACTATGGCCTGGATGTGAGCCAGGTAATGAGTCTACTTGCACTCCTGATCAGCAAGTCATCAAGATAAGGGAAAACGTGGATTCCATTCCTTCCTAGGTGGGCAGCCACCACTGCCAGACACTTGGTGAACACTCTTGGAGCCATGGTGACTCTAAAGGGCGCCACCTTGAACTGGCAGTGTTTACAACTGACCATGAAGCGGAGGTAGATTGGATGAGCTGGATGAATCGGTCGATGTTGGCCATGAAGCCACCTTTCTGAAGCAGTGGGATGACATTCTATAGAGTGAGCGTGTGGAAGAAACAAGTTACTTACCTGTAACTTTAGTTCTCCAGTATTGGTAACTTTCATAGATTCCCCAATACTGGAGTAAGTGTTGTAACAATATGTGCCTGTTGAGGGGACAGAGGTTGAGGATTGGATCCATTCTACTTGGGGATGAGAAAGTATAGGAAGTAGATGCCTTTGCCCTGGTGTTGGAGGGGTACTGGCTCTATGACTCCTTCTGACAGAAGCGCTCTTCTTGAACCTCCTCTTGATGCAGTGTGAGGTGTTCAGGGCTAAGGGCATGGGTGCAGGAGGGAGATGCTTGGTGGAGTGGTGAGAAGCTCTAGACAGTAGCCATGTTGGACCATGGACAAGAGCTACTGGTTGGAGTTGATCTCCTACCAATGGGGGAAAGAATCCCTGAATTCAACACCCCCAGCCCCCGTTCAGGTTGTGCATAATCAGGGGGGAATGGGGGGATAGAATGCGGGACAAGTCAGTCAAAGTGTTCCTGGCGACTGATTGCAGAAGGTCAATTACTGGGGTGCCCCTGCATTAGAGCTGTTCCCTCTGCTGGTGATAGGCTTGCTGCTGCCTCTGGTAGGACTGGGAAGGTTCTGGGGAAGTGGCTTTGAAGCTTCCTTAGGAGCCCCTGCTAAAGGAGGAATCCTGCAAGGGGCGCATTGCCTTTTCAGTCTCTGTTCCTTTTTTGATTTCGAGGATTGTGTCAACCTAAGGTCTGAAGTGGTGATCCCTACTGAACGGCAAGATGACGAGGTCCAACTGCACCTCAGGCTTGAAGCCAGGCACACGGAAGTCAGTGGTGGTGCCATAGGATAACTGAAGTATTTAGGCCCCTTGCAGCGGTATCAGCCACAGGCAAGGCACACCTGATGTTGGCATTAGAGAAGGCCTTACCTTTCTCAACCTGCTTTTATGATAACGATCAGGGAGATGCTACAAGTGTCCTTCCATTTCCTCCCAGTAGGTTCTGCCATACCTAGAGAGGAGGCCTTCAGAGTTGACTATGCACCCAAGGGTGGCCATATATACCACTATTTTTCTCCCTGCAGCATCAATCCACTTACTCTCCTTGTTAGAAGGAGACACATCACTAGTGGCCTGGGTTGCTGCTCTTTTCTTAACAGTGGTAACCAATAGTGTGTTTGAAGGAACATGATTCCTGATGTAGAGTGGGTCCAAAGGAGCTGGGTTTTTTTGTGTGGTGTAACTGCAAGGGATTTAACTGGCTCCTTAAAGATGTCAGTGGTTGATGTAATCAACCCCGTAAGCATTAGGAGACACTGCAAAGAGTGCTCTGTTTTGAAGAGGGTCTCCAGCAAGAAGTTCTCTTCTTACACTTCCTGCACATGTCCTCCTTATAGGTAGGTAGGTAGGCAGCTGTGCGTTGGATGATGCTGTGGTACACCAAACTGCCATCTGAAGGTGAGACCCTGACGGGGATATGTTCTAAATAAGGGTCTGGGGGGCTCCACATTGTAATCCTCTCAGGGGTCATCATAAGCACCAGGATACTGAGATGCAAAATCCTCAGCTGAAGAATAAGGGCTAGGGTTCTCTGTGTCAGAGTAAGACTCCAAAGGCCTTAAAGGAGAGAGTATGGGAGATGAGCGAGGAAGAGGCAGGCATAGTCTTCCCTGAAGATATTGGGTGTTTTGGAAGTAGACTGGGCCACCCTACTGTGTGCCCACCATTGATCTAGGCACTGATGTATGGTCTACTTGTTGCGGACCTTCGAGCAGCAGTCACAATTGCTCCTATCGCGGTGCGATGAGAGAAACAAGATGCAGATGGTGTGGAGGTCGGACAGAGGATACTTAAGAGTGACACTGGGGCATCTCCTGAAGGGCATCCTTTCCATTACCTGAAGAGTTTCTTCATTCTCTGAAGAGAGTCAAGAAAATGGGATGGCCCTAATGGCAGAGCGGCCTGGACGGTTACTGCCAATGGGACAGATGAAAGGAACAGGCATAACAAGTTGAAAACAAACAATGAGTCTTTCGGGAGCACATTGGATCACGTCCAAACCCAATGGTGGATAAAAATAATCTAACAAGAGATTTGGTGACCTGCGCATTTACATCCAGAGGAGAAGTCACAGAGACTTTGTCAGTCGAAAGACTTAAAAATAAAAAAAAACATGCAATATCCGAGCCCAACACTAGATAGCAAGAGTATGCGAACCATGTATATCTTCAGCCACACATGATACGAACAGAAGATTACATATATTACGATTGTTCACTATCATTAATAGCTGAACTTATACATCCACTTTTAGGGTTTCTGCAAGGTCACATTACATAGCTGATGGGTTTCAGGCCCCACAACTAACCATGGAGATATTCTGCTGATTATCTTCAGTTTATACTGAAATCCTATCAATGAAACCTTTTTTGACCTTTCAAAAATTCTATTCCAGTTAACATTCCGGAGACCACGTATGTCTTTATGAGATTTCACAAACCATAGTAAGGACATCTAACATTCTCCTCTAAAGCAATACCCTAAATCATCCAAATACCACAACAGAAGTGATTTGTTTAACATGACTTGTGACTAACAAAACCATTGCGATCCTATATCCTTCTAGGGGTTCAAAGTCCCACAGCATTTAAAAACAAATTATGGGCAGCAGCTTTGTACATGCAACTCAACCTTCAAGTTTGACATTTCTTTAGAGCAAACTCACCTATGGTACAACCAGCTGCTGACACCTCAAATCTAATATGTTTGTTTGAGCAATGTGTCTCCTGAGGATGTCCAGGTTAAGGGTCTGAGGCACAAGCTGATCTCGATTTCCAGAGAATTATGTACCAGTTCTGACCTATCACACATTCCAAGAAGTTGTGGATGATGCATGCAGCGATGATGTATAAACGTAAATGGTTCTCTTACCTAGCTGTATTGCAGCTTGTTCTCCTTGAACACTAGCTACTGCTTCACTTGATGTATTACCTGGTGCCAACACTTTATTAGAGCATCTTCTACCTAGCACAAGATGGAAATAACAGCACACATTATAAGATCCTACATCTTAATTTAGCTTTTCAGACAGGTGTTTTCCTTTACTGATTCACCACAGCAAGCATACATCTGTCTGGCAGATGGTATGGACTGTGTGATGTGACTGTGTTCACAAACCTAAAGGTTTTTGTAAATTAGCTCTTAAGTCTAACTTATTTTACTCAACTGATGTAAGGGCAAGTTGTAACCATTGGATTTATGCCATAAATGGATAAAAAGAAAAAGGGAGAAATGACAAGGAGGTCAGAAAGAAAAACTCAGAAAGGGTTATTTAGAGGGGCACAGCAAGAAATCATGTAAAATGAAGAACACCAACTACAGCACAGGACAGTATTTTAGCAGGAGTAGTTTCTTTTCTGTAACTCCAGTTCCGTAGTAGGGGTATCTCTGTGTATAGTCATAATCTAGTGAATAGTCCCGCCCATGTGTGTGGACCCCGGAGCAATCAAAAATAATCTCTTAAAGTGTCGAAAAAATACAGAACTGCACAGACACTTAAGAGAGAATTTAAAGACATATAATGCAGTCTATAAACAGGCTACACTGTCCAGTACTTCAACTAGAAATTCCACCAAAAATCCACAAAACAGCAAAGCCTGTCCAGATTTCCCTTGCCTTCAGCAAAAATCCCTCTGGAATGATAGAGAGGGAGACATGGACAGACAAGCCCCATGGGCTGCCATTATGTGGCTCAGAACAGGATACTGTGCCTTTAAGAGAACTTTCCAGAACTTCACAGTATCCCAGAATGCCCTGCAGGTCCCTCTTACTTTCAGTTCTTTTTGAAGGCGTAACACACCAGACCTGTAGCATTCCTGACATGAATATCCATCTCCACCGGGGAGGAGGGCGGGCGCTTATGACTATAACAGAGATACCCCTACTACAGAACTGGAGTTACAGAAAATAAACTACTCCTTCTGTAGTAGGGGATCTCTGTGTATAGTCATAATCTAGTGAATAGAACGGCAAGCCCATCCCCACACCAAAGCGGCGGTGGAGAAAAGAAACCAACACTACTATTGTGCGAACAAATTCCGCAGAGAAGCCTGTCCAACCTGAGCATCCGCCCTGGCATCAGTGTCCAGACAGTAATGCTTAGCAAAGGTATGAACCGACTTCCAAGTGGCGGCCTTGCAAATTTCTGCAATCGGCACATTACGGAGCAAGGCTGTCGTGGCAGCTTTGCCCCTGGTGGAATGAGCCTTAGGCTTACCTCCTAAGGTCTTATTAGCTTTCTGGTAACACAGTTGTATGCAGGACACAATCCACCTAGAGATGGACTGCTTAGAGGTCGCAAGACCCGTCCTGACCGATCCATAATTGATAAACAATTGGTCTGACCTACGAATACCTTTGGTCTTATCCAGATAAAATTTCAACACCCTCCTAACATCCAGGGAATGTAGAGACCTTTCCGCTGGAGATGAAGGGTTCTGAAAAAACGTAGGCAAAGTTATAGTTTGGTTGACAGGAAAGTCAGAAATAACCTTGGGAAGAAATTTAGGGTGAGTACGCATAACAACCTTAGCAGCATGAAATACAGTATAAGGTTCATTACAACACAACGCCTGAATTTCACTCACTCTGCGGGCCGAGGTAATGGCCACGAGGAACGCCGCCTTCCAGGACAGGTGCTGCAACGAGGCCTTATGAATGGGTTCGAAAGGCTCCTTCATCAAACTGGACAGCACCACATTCAATTCCCATGAAGGCGAAGGAAGCCTGACAAGAGGGAACACTTTCTTCAAGCCTTCCAAAAAGTCTTTGATCACAGGGATCTGGAAGAAGGAAGTCTGTGAAGGGCTTTTCCTGTAGGCAGTCAATGCAGCGAGATGAACCCTAATGGAATGAACATTAAGGCCAGACCGCGCCAAATGTAGAAGGTAAGGAAGGATGACATCTTCCTTGCACGTCGTTGGGTCAAAGTTCCTGGACACACACCAGATACAAAACCTCTTCCACTTGTAAGCATAGGAAGTCCGAGTGGAGGGTCTCTTAGACTCCTTCAGTATGTCCATGCAATCTTCGGGCAGATTCAAATGGCCATATTGCACTATCTCAGGAGCCATGCCGCCAAACTCAAGGACGAGAGGTTGGGGTGCAACATCTGCCCCCCGAACTTCGTGAGAAGGTCCGGCCTGCACGGCAACCGTATGTGTGGAAGGAGAGACCGGTGTAGAAGGTCCGTGAACCACCACTGTCTGGGCCATTCCGGGGCAATCAGGATCATCCGTGCCCTGGACCGGGACAGCTTGATGAGCATCGCTGGAATCAGGGGAATGGGCAGAAAAGCGTAAACAAAGCTGTTCGACCAGTTGATCCAGAGTGCATTCCCCAGCGTCCCTTGCTGGTAGTACCTGGAGGCGAAGTCTCGGCATTTGCTGTTTTCGGCAGTGGCGAACAGATCTACGTCTGGAGTCCCCCACCTTTCGAAGACTTCTCCTAGTACGTCGTTGTTTATGACCCATTCGTGGTTTTCCTGAATCAGTCTGCTCAGTGTGTCTGCCTGAACATTCTGCACACCTGGTAGATGGGTAGCCGTTATCGTCAATCCTCTGGCCAGAAGCCAGCGCCAGATCGTCTGCGCCTCCCGAGACAGGGTGCGCGATCTCCCCCCCCCCCTGCTTGTTGAGGTAATACATCGTGGTCGTATTGTCCGTCTGTACAAGCAGAGAGTTGGTCTGGAAGGACGGATGAAAGGCCTTCAGCGCCAAGTGAACAGCTCTGAGTTCCAGGAAATTGATGTGATACGTGGACTCCATCTGAGACCACGTTCCTTGAATCTGTAAGTCTCCCGAATGCGCTCCCCAGCCTTGGAGAGAAGCATCCGTCACGATAGTCTGAGTAGGAATGTCCTTGTGGAAGGGAACCCCTCTGAGGAGATTCTCCGCTGAACACCACCACTTCAGAGACTGAAGAGCATGCAGAGACAGTCGTATCTTGTCGTCCCAAGATCCTTTCCTCTGGTCCCATTGGTCCTCCAAGCACTCCTGCAGAGGTCTCATGTGTAGTCGTGCATGAGGAGTGAGGAAGATACAAGAGGCCATCGACCCCAGTAGAGAAGACACCGTCCTCACTGTTGTAGATGGAGCGGTCATAAGAGCCTGAGCCTTCCCAAGGATCGATCGCCGTCGCTCCTCCGAAGGAGACACGCTTGCAGACAGCGTATTGATGGTGGCTCCCAAGTATTGAATGCACTGGACCGGGATCGGGACAGACTTGGACATGTTGATGTGCAACCCCAACTTGTTCAAGAGAACGCACGTCTTCTGGAAGTCTACTTGAGCTTCCGAGAAGGAGGAGGCCTTGATCAACCAATCGTCCAGGTACGGGTAGACAAACACCTTGTTCTTCCTGAGGTGTGCCGCTACCACTGCCATGCACTTTGAGAATGTCCTGGGCGCAGATTTCAGCCCGAATGGCAGTACTGTGTATTGATAGTGGTTGGTGCCGACTTGAAATCGCAGAAACTTCCTGTGTTTATACGCGATGGACACGTGGAAGTACGCATCCTGTAGGTCAATGGCACAAAGCCAGTCCCCCTGTTGCAACTGAGGATAAATCTGATGCAACGACAGCATGCGAAACTTTTCTCTGCGAATCCACTTGTTTGCCTGCCGCAAGTCCAGAATGGGCCTGAACTCGTTCTTGTCCTTCTTGCTAACCAGAAAGAACCGGGAGTACAGACCTCTTCCTCTTTGAGGCAGAGGTACGTCTTCTATCGCCCTTTTCCTTAACAGGATATCAGCCTCCGCCTGGAGCTCGCGCAGTTGATACTGCGAGCTGACCGGAGGGATCGCTGGAGGAGGGCTGATGAACCGAAGACTGTATCCATTGCATACATTATTCAGCACCCACTTGTCCTGAGTAATTTTTCTCCACTCTGCCAGAAAAAATTGAACGCTTCCCACCACCGGAGCGGGTAACGGATGAAGGGGAAGTAACCGCTCAGGGTCGAGACCCGGCCGGGCCCTTGTTCGCGGTAGAAGACTGTTGTCCCCCTCTACCCCTCTGACGTTTCTGGAAGGGTCTCCGGAACTGCTGCTGTTGTTGCTGCTGCTGTCCCGAAGACTGCCCCCGTCCCCTTCCCTGTGCGCCGTAGCTCCTCTGGAAAGGCCTGAAGGATTTCTTCTCTTTGGGCTTCTCCAAGCCCACAGCCGTCAGGGTCTCCGCCTCTGCCTTCATGCGGGCCATCTCATCATCTGCGTGTTTACCGAAAAGGGTCTCTCCGGAAAAGGGCAGATTGGCCACCCGCTGCTGGGCCTCCGGCTTGAATGACGTGAGCCATAGCCAGGCATGCCGCCGCTGATTGATTCCATGGCAGTAACCATGTGCGGCCAACAGGGAGGTGACCGCCGCTGCACTGATCACCTGGTTTGATACCAGCATCCCTTCCTTGAGGATCTCCTGGAAGTCCTCCCTCTTGACTCTCGGTAGCAGTTCCACGAACTGTTAAAGGGAGTCCCACAGCGCCCGGTCGTAACGGCCTAGCAGAGCTGTATCGCTGGCAGCTTTGATGGCTGCGGGAGCGGTCCCACACGCTTTCCTTCCCGCTGAGTCGATCCATCGACTCTCTTTATCTGGCGGCACGGTGGATGACGGGGAGGTAGAATGCAATTTCCTGGTAGCCATCACAATCACTGAATCCGGTACCGGATCCATTCTCAGAAAGGCAGGGTCCGAATCCGGGGCCCTGTACTTCTTCAGAAGCCGGGACGGAGCGGCCTTCACCAACGCTAGCGTGAGGAACAGCTCCTCCGCAGGTTCCTTCAATCCAGGCACCAGAGGCAGAAGAGGGCGAGACAAGTGCTTCTTGTGAAGCGTCTCGAATATCACAGACGTCGTAGGTGTTGGAGCAGTCACCGTGATACCTAACTTCGCAGCCCCCCTCAGGAGAACTTCCTGGAATGTGGCAATGTCGTCCACTGGAGAGATCCTGGTCTCAGGAGAGTCCGATAAGGTCGGCGAGTAGGAATGGGTCCTGTAAGAGTCCGTGCGGGAGCTAGACCCCCTCCTCTTATGGCCACGCCTTGATCTGGTGGAGGATCTATGACGACTCCTTGATCTTCCTCTCCGTCCGGAGCGTGAACGGACGATCAACCGGGTCCACCGAAACTGGTGACTTGGGTTTGGACGGATCCTTCGGTCTAGGCGTACCCTTCGGAGGCGTCGGAAGCTTAGGCAACGAAGTCGACCTCGGCGGAACCGGAGGTGGCTTCTCAGGCAACCCTGATCCAGGTTGCAGTGGAGGCAACGGAGGCGGAGTAGGCGTCCTCGGAGGGGGACCCATCGGTAACGGAGGAGGGGGAGTCACCTTCCCCGACGGGGTATACACCTCTGAATACACCGAGTGCGGTGAACCCCCTTCTCTTCCAGCCTGGGACGTAGGCGAACCTCCCACGGCGTCAGGTCTACTTTCACCTCTTTTAGGCGTCGAAGAACGGCGACCATACGGCGAGAGTCGGCCCCTGGACGTCGAGCGTCTCTTCCTCGGCGTCGAACGCCTTCGGTGCCTCGACGGCGACCTTCTGTGCCTCGACGGAGACCTTTTGCGCCTCGACGTCGAACCTCGGCGTCTCGACGGCGATCCTCGGCGCCTCGACGGCGACCTAATTCGCCTCGCCGGCGACCTCATGCACCTCGACGGTGACCTCATGCGCCTCGACGGCGACCTCATGCACCTCGACGGCGACCTCATGCGCCTCGACGGCGACCTGGGCCTCGACGGCGACCTTGACGGCGAGGAACTCACAGACGACGCCCGCCTCCTCTTCGCCGACGGCGAACGGCGGTATCGCATCGACGGCGAGCGCCGACGCCTGGCTCGTCGACGCCGATCGCTCGACGTCGACGCCGACGAGGATTACGATGAAACAGTCACCGGGGACTTCGAAGGTCTAGTGATATCCTTCGACCCCGAGCCTCGATGTCGTTTCGTCTCCGACGATGGGGAACAGACCGCAGTCAATACTCTCGGCGCCGTAGTGGGCGCAATGGACCCAGGCGGAGAATGGTGATGTTTGCTGGTCTTTCTGCCCCTGGGGAGCCCCCCAGGGGCCTCAGCATGGGCAGAAGAAGCCCCTCCAGACCCACCTTGTGCCTTCAGTCTTCTTTCCTCGAGACCCTGAAGTCTGATCTTCTTCCTTTCCCTCAGGGTCCTTCCAGAGAAGCCTTGGCAGATAACACACTCCTCTGGAACATGAGAAGCTGGAAGGCAGAGGATACACACCTCATGGTGGTCCGACCTGTCCTTTATCCTGGAGCACTCCGGGCATTTGTCAAATAAGGCAGGCATATTCGACAAAAAACAGAGTGAGAAAACCAAGAAGAAAAGCCCCACTGTACAATAAAGTACTAAAGCTGTGAAAAATAGTGAAAAAACACCAAATAAGTCCCAAAAAGGGAGAGCTCAATGCTCCAGGGTCCTGCTAGCAGGAGCCTTCAAAAAGAACTGAAAGTAAGAGGGACCTGCAGGGCATTCTGGGATACTGTGAAGTTCTGGAAAGTTCTCTTAAAGGCACAGTATCCTGTTCTGAGCCACATAATGGCAGCCTATGGGGCTTGTCTGTCCATGTCTTCCTCTCTATCATTCCAGAGGGGTTTTTGCTGAAGGCAAGGGAAATCTGGATAGGCTTTGCTGTTTTGTGGATTTTTGGTGGAATTTCTAGTTGAAGTACTGGACAGTGTAGCCTGTTTATAGGCTGCATTATATGTCTTTAAATTCTCTCTTAAGTGTCTGTGCAGTTCTGCATTTTTTCGACACTAAGAGATTATTTTTGATTGCTCCGGGGTCCACGCACATGGGCGGGACTATTCACTAGATTATGACTATACACAGAGATCCCCTACTACAGAACTTTAGTTATTTGTGAAATGCCAGAGCTAGACAGACTCCTTAACTCCCTCACCTACAAAATGGCACTCAAGTTGACTTAGCTGTCAAGCTCTGGTTTGCAATAATGTCACGGATGCATGAAAGAACATCGCTTTATGATAAAAAGAGTAGGCTGGTTAAATAAAATTTCACTAACAGCCACTTCTACTCCAGATGCAGATTGGATATCAGCAGCACTATGCTCATCGAGTTCACCTAAAACCATGGCAATGCCAACAGCTTGCCTAACCCCACCACCCTCAGTGTTGTCTCATAATTATTCATCAATTTACAAAAATGTTAATGTAAGCATTTGCACAAAAGCACAACATGCTTTTGCGCAGATGCAATTACTCACCAAGGCAATACCAACATATATCTTACATTACAGTGAAGCTAAGTGTGCCAAGATAAAACAGCACCATGTGGCATTGTATTCCATCCTCATCAACCCTATGCCTTCATTGAGCAAATACAGAACATGGGCCTAACTCTGTAAGAGAACTGGAAATCCAATTGACATCATGTTGAGCGGCTTACCTCTCTCTTCTGAAGCAATCGCTAGCTGTTCGTCAGTTGAACTAACTGTATTTGTTCTTCTAGAAGGTTCCTTTCGCCCTGATATGAGAGAATTTAAGAAGTAATATGCCACACACCCCTTTGCATTAGAAATCTTCACCTAAACCCAACTCTGGGACAGGATACATGTAATCCCATCTATGGCCTCCTCTATATTTTCTACTGCGATCTGTTACTGAACTCCAGATTAGTTTCGATGTTCTCCATGGCAACTGGATTGAAGCAGCAGCAATACTTTGTGTAAGACTTACCCATGGCGCTACATAAAACTGTAAAAATGGATGTTAGCTGTTAAGAGGTCAGAACCAATGGAATGTCTGAGCAGTCTGGGCCAGAACATTGCAGACCAAGTGTACTGACCTATGTAATACTATGGAATACGTCTAATGCTGGTTGGTATAATGACATCTCAACAAAATTAAATTTAGCGTACTGGATAAATGCTATTCTTCCAAAGCTATAAATAATTCAAGGGACATACAAAAATGCAGTTTTTTTCACCTGGAAAATAAAGCGCCAGATGTGGATACAGAAGCCATAGATGACACATCCTTTCTTAGATATTTTCAGTACAATTAGTTAATTTCCTAACTGTAAATATTAAGTACATAAAATTAACAATGGTGGCATGAGGTGTAAATATATGTGTTTGTAGCCACATATTTGGCAAAAAAGAAATTACTTCTCTGGCCATTGTGATTTAGTCAAATGTTTATGTCTTTCCTTATACAATAACCTTTTCTGCCATGCTTTGTGCCCTTTCAAGGCAGCTTTGAAAGGCTTACAATTTGAAGTTGAATGCATAAAACACTGGAGGATAAAAAGATTGACCAAGGATTCCTTGTCTGAGGGACTGGTGGCTCTTTATACCTGTGTGCGGCCGTCCACGAGCACCTGCACAAAGCAAACAGGGCTGGAGTGTAGCGAACTGTCAGGAGTCCATGGTGTTGTGATTAATGCAACGACTGGTGTGTTCTGTTTAGTCTTTGCAGGCACCAGGACATGATGTCCCCAGGTCAGTACAGTGGAACTGTGCCTACATGGTTCAGCCAAACACCTTTACAAGCGCTCTGAAGAGAGCAGGTCAGACATAGGCCGACATACCTATTTTTTAGGTGCACAACAGTTATGCGGGAAGGAAGTACTCCAAGACCAGTTGGGCTTCCTGTCATCACTCCCCTTAAGGGAGAATAATACTCTAGGAAGACACTGTTTCTATTACATTGGAAACTGTATCTCTGAATAAAGTGAAACAATGTAATAAGGTCCAAACAGAAGAATCCTATTGCAACATGAAGCAGCCGCCATATAATTAAAGACGAAATTGTGGGATTATGTGGCACTGGACCTAAAGACATCCCCAAACATTTTAAATGTATTCTTAAATGATATCCCTTCGACCTGGAGCTCTATGAAACACTTTCATAGCAAGGTACACTAGGCCAGCTACTATAAACACCCTGAAACCTGCTCACATATCACGAAGGCTGGCTCCCCCCTCATAAACAGAATAAATAAAATAATTCTATAAGCTTCATGGGTGAATTTCCAGGCTATGCAAATCCTGAGGTAGCCGCTCCCCAGAAGCAGATGCCTACAGTTTAAAAAAAAAACTTTTTTACTCATCTGCCATTCTTAGAATACAGGGCAGGTAGATTATTTATCAGTAAATATTATACATTTTAATACAACTAAGAAAGTACACAGAGAAAAGTGCAGACCCACCCACCAGTCCTCAGCGTGACAGGAGACAGTATAGCGCATGTGCTGGGGTCTTACCTAGACTCTTCGCTGGCATAGCCTTCTGAGCCTTCCTAACTAAATCACTATCGCCTGGCTGCTTAGCTTCCTTCCTTCCTAATGCAAAACAGGTGACAGGGAGGCAAGTGTTAGATGACTGTACATACTTAAAGACTCAACTAACAAGTAGAAGAGGCTTCTGCCTCCTTGTATGTCAGACATGGCCTTCAGTCTCACCCCAGGAAACACCAACTCCATGCCACACACAAGTTGCAAAGCAGACACAAGACCAACCGACTAAGACACACACCTATATACTCTATAAATCTACATCCCTCCACCCCATTATCAGAGGGTTCAATAGACACAGAAATGAATTCAGGCAAAGGATGGTCTCCGACACTATATATTATGGGGGAACTAATATACATTAATATCTGTGCTAATCTCCACTGGTAAAAACAGAACTAAAAGTTAGATGCTAATCAAGGGTAGGACTACAAGCAAAGCATTGGATTGCGCTAGCCACATTACAGAAAGTAAAATATTTGAAACACATCTCTGATGCATGTCTCACCTTCAGACCCTAGATTCATCCACTAGTAAAGGTCACCCATTTTCAGTTTGACATGATTTAGGCAATCTTTGACATCCACAAAACCCAATACTAAATTGAACTACCCAAAACCTTAGAACTGGCCCGTCTACACCGGACTTACCAATAAATCTACTTACAGTTTGCAGACAAGAGTCAGGCAGCACGTTTATACGGAAATGTCAGTAAATTACAACAGGGGACTTGACTGCTGGAAGTCGGGCATTCATTTCAAGATTCTATAACCCACACATGACTTATTAGTTCAAAGGCCCAAACTATAAGAGAAAGTGATACGTTGCTACACTTTAATAATAACTCATTCTTACATCAGCCAACTGGAATGGTTCAAAACATTACAACACAAAGTCAAGTCCCTTGAAGTAGAGGGGCCCAGCTTTTGGAATTATTAAAACCTAACTTGAGGCAGAGCAGAACCACCTACTTTTCAGAAAGCCTTGATAACGCAGCTGGTCAAGCTGGCATTCAACAGCGGGACATGCCCGAAGAGTTTAAAGAATGCCAGACAGAGGCTCAGTCCTCAAATACAATTAAACTGTGAATACCCCTTCCAAGCTTCAGTAATCCTGCAGTATATCCAGTGCTCAGAAGTGACCACAATGTGACAGTGTGGTATTACACAAATACCTTTAACAAACAAAGTTGACAAAAATGAAATGGGAAACATCCTATTGTTAATCGTCTGCTATCAAAAACCTCAGCATAGCAAGAATTAATAACGTCCAAAGCATAGAAAGAAAACGCTGCCATAAAGTCTACTATTAATGTCCCAGAACAGGGGATAACAGCTTTAGCAACATTAACAGCAAACTAAAATACTGTCTAACTTTACCAACTGTTACAGTATGTGAAGCTTAGTTCAATTCTTTTTTACAAACATATGTGATGAAAAATGATAAAGAATGCCTGAAATGGTCAAAAATGTAAAAAGGAAAGCCACAGGAGGTAGCCCAGGAAGCCAACAGGCAAAATGAAGAATTCAAAATTAAAACACATGCACTTTATTACAACTGCTCTGCCAATTATACTGGGATGTCTTTTGGCCCTCAGGTGATTCTTAGAAATATATTTTAAAGATGGGTAGCAGTGTTTCCTCCCCAATAACAGTCTGACCAGCATATCAAATAAACAGCACCCGCTGAGAGACTGCTCCACAAAAGCCTCTTGCCTCACCATTAAAGACATTTAATTACCATCTTTCAAAAACCAACTAGTTCTTTGGGAGGTAAAAATAAAATCAAGCAAAAGGCCATTGATTCCTGGGAACACTTCTGAGTCACACAGATGATACATTAAAGCATTGTCAAACAAGTTACTTGCCTTCGGTAACACATTATCTGGTAGAGAATCTATCTAGCTAGCTGCAGATTCCTTACCTTTGAAGTTTCCATATCCAGCCAGACACCTGGGAAATTCAAAGGTAAGGAATCTGCAGCTAGAAATCTCTATCAGATACATTTACCAAATTTACAACATGCCCAGGTAGAATTAACATTCAACAGAAAACACCTTTCATAACTATGGACTCCTCTATGAAAACATAAGCACTGAAAAGAGTAACCCATATGCAAGATCTGGATCGCTTAAAAATATATTAGAAAATACACTTCACATTTACAAAGTATAATTTTACATTGTCTTGTTAAAAGTTAACATTTATTGTTTTGTTGCCTAAATTGACAATAAGACTTAATAAAAACGTGAGGACATTCACTTAACCAAAATCAATTCACTCCCTAAAAATGAAATAAAACAAGAGCAGCGAATGGATAGACAGAAGTTTTGTTACAGAGTAATTTCTTGTAGTTACCTTAAGGCAGCCAGCTACTCCCAAAATGAATGCAGTTGTTCTCATTTAATTACATTTTTTAAAGTTGCTAGCACGAGGAAATAGATCTCTCCACTCTCCTGGGCTTACGCAGCAGGCACAATTGTTTTCGGGAATTTATTAAAAATACCCACCAACAAGAACTAGGAGTATAAACCTGAAATCTTTAGCACATGATTTTGAGTTTTATTATTATTCACAAATACTGACTAGAGTATCCAACTAATCTTCAGGTTAGGGCAGTGCGTAAACTTGGAATATAAGAACTATGAGTAAATAGTGAAAATATGCTAAACACACAATCAAACATGTTCCTCAGAAAGATCTGAAGCATTCATTAGTCTATTATGGCATGAGAATCAATAATGTTTTAAGACTAGCTTCCATATGGCAACTCTTTAAAATTTAATTATAGCAACTTTTCACAAGAAATCAGCAGCCACTGCTATATTTCTAGAAGAGATGTTCTCTGGTAATAAGGTATGATCAGGAAAAAGCTATGGATTGTTTGGATGTTTTCAATTCTACAGCTAAAGCACTGTATATTGTCCAAAACATTTGAAGAACTCCTGCTGATGATGTGTTAAGTACGATAGATGATACTGAATAGTAGTTGATAAATAATTACTAAACATTTTAGGAGAATGAAAATAAGATCTTCAAGAGCTGCTATTCTCCTGGAAAACAATCAAAGGTTAACAAGAACTTTCAAGTTGTAGCTCGTTACTCAATGGTCACTGAAAACAGTGTACACAAAAATGTACATCAAAGTATCTATTTCAAATGAGTCAGTTAATATACATACGACAAAAGAAAGATAAATATTTTTAAAATAAATACTCTGAGAAGGTATCTTGCAGATCACATCCTCGTCAACTATGACGACCACTATGCGATCGACGGATACACCATGGAAGCCTGTCATCCTCCTGTCGACAAAGGTCCTATCACCGTCAACACTGTTGACAGCCAACACTCTACCTTCATCATCGATGGCACTGCCCATCTAGTTGACAATGACCCAGTTGATAATGAAAATACAGACTTTTATGCATATGAGTTTCAGCCTCGCTACATTCTTAAATTCTGCATTAATAATTAGAAGCAGACACCAGAGATCAAGAGCAAGACTCAAATATGGTATACAGCCCTGCGCACCTGGATGTCCGCAACATAAAGGAATTTTGAAACAAGGCTTATGAGGAGGAAGGGTGCCAGGAGGAAGAGTACCAGTCTCAAACATTTGCAGCCGAGATGCCTCAAAGGAGTTTCAAGCACTATGGTTCACAGTGCTACTACAGGGATCCCCAGCTGGTGCAATTGCCCACTGCATTCATCTCTTCTCTGCAGCAAATGATGTACACCTTTCACAAGCTGCTCCCTCAACAACCTCCTGTTCATCTTTCATTCAGACCACTACCTTGACCGCTGGAGCTATCAACTTCTCCATGCGCACCATCGCCACCTCCGCTTCCCCCACCTTCAACTAGGCAATACTAAAGATTTCTCCTACACCTTCATGCCCATTGACATCTGTTATAGCCCCACATCTTGTTCGATCACTGCCTAGAGATGTGAGTGAGGAGGATTTCACTCAATTTGAACTCGTTTTTTCTCTGGACTCCCCTGATGCAGTGGCTGAATTAAAAAAAACTATGTCCCATATCCAGAGATGGATGAATCTGAACCACCTTAAGCTCAACCCGGGCAAGACTGAACTTATCTTGCCCGGGAAAAGTGAAATTAGCTGGGGACCCCACTTTTGGCCATCTGATATGGGAACTCCTCCCACTAAATCCCACACTGTGAAGAGCTTGGGGGTGACTGTTAGTGAGGAATTATCGCTTAAAAACCATATAGGGATGGTAGTCTCATCTAGTTTTTTCCAACTGAGAAAAAAAGAAAATTGCCCATTTTCTAACTCACTCAGCTCTGATTCAGGTAATTATCGCTTTGGTGCTATCTCGGCTTGACTTTTCTAATAGTTTGTATTTAGGCCTTCCAGTAGGTCAGCTTAAGAGATTACAGTATGTCCAGAACCAGGCAGCCAGGCTCATAAGTAAACAACCTAAATGGCAAACCATTAGGCCAGAATTGGAAAATCTGCACTGGCTGCCGGTAGCCCAGAGAGTTGCTTTTAAAGCCGGCTGCATTATCTTTAAAGCTTTGCAAGGCAAAGGTTCTAAATTCATAAAGAATCTGGTATGTAAATATACCCCCTCACGTAATCTCCGTTCAGCCCATCAAGAACTATGAAGGGTCCCTACATTTAAGAAAAAACGTCAGGGTGGTAGCGGTTGTCATTATCTTGCCTCTTCCCTATGGAATGCCCTTCCATTATCTTTAAAACCGTGTGACATAGCGCCATGAAGCCCATGGGCGTATGTGCGCTGAATAAATAAAAATTTAACATAACATAACATACCTCAGATTCTGACTAGTTGGCAGTTGTAGAGGAAGAAGCCAAACTCCTGGAAGGCGAAGAAGGTTACGGAGAACAGCATGAAGAGGAGTAGGAGGATTATGTTGTGCTAAAAGAATGTGACAAGAAGCCTGACCAACCAGTCTTATCCGGATTACATCGCCAACACTCCTAAGGGAGGTCTTCTAAAAAAAAAATCAAACTTCCCATGACTTTGGTGGCATAATGCTTTATTACTTTAAAAGCAGCCACGGAACACAACAAAGTTGATCCTACGTTTGGACTTTTTATGATTGTGGGCCTCAAAATAATGCAGACATATACTACAGTGCAAATAGTGGTGCCCCATTTGGAGAAAAAGTATACAGCCCCTGAGTCTGCACCAGCATGCTTAATGGGCCACCCAACCTTGATACAGTTATTGTAGCGGGCAGTCTAAAAATCCCCTCAGCACCTCCAGACAGAGATAGTCGAACAATACACAACCCAGTCCGCAGAGTCTGTTCAATGGTGAAAACCTTCATCGCGGTCACCAACGATTTGGCCATGCTTAGCCATTATGATCACCAAATGTGGCATGGCATCACGCCACTTTAATACCGGAAGACACGGGTATAGTGAAGGAGGGAACGCAGGATTTCAGCAGCTAGCAGGAGCGTCAGTGCTCCATGACAGAGATAGCTCCGCTCTATGTCCTTTTGTCCAAAGGTTTGAGCAAAAATTTTAAATATACTATTCAATAGGTAGACCCTGTTTGACAAGTATGTGGACAATGCCTTTACGGAGTGTCCAGTTCATTCCTTTAGAGCCTTACAATTACAATGACATGCTTTGACAGTATTTTGTGGCTCCAGGCGGGCCAATTTGTTTAAAGGGGGTTTCATGCAATATGGAGGTCATGGAAGGCCCTATATTATTCCTCTAGACAAGACAGCTAAAAACAAGGCTAGCTATCCTACAGACAAAACTATGGAAAGACATCAAGGACAAAAAATGGGAATGTCTCAACAAAAACAAAAGAGCTTGATTCATCCAGGCTACCCCCCCCATGTACCAACCTTTCACACTATGTTCGGTCAGTAGGAGGACTTCCCTTTTTTCTCCCACATGGGAATACATAAGTACAGAATTTGAATATGACATTTTATGATTGTGATGGAACACCTTGTTTTATGATTTATTACCTAAACGGTTTTAATGGCATTTTGGAATCATGTATTTTGACACATATGCTCTATGGGCTGAGACCTTTTATCATTTTTGTAAAGTTAGCCTAATCTGCTGAGCTGTAGTCTTAGTATAATGCTAAATTTTGTATTCTACTCTTTAACTTGATGGAACAAATGTGTTTGTACCTTACAACGATGGACAGTGTATCATTTGGATGCTCAGTGGACGGATATGAATGGAAAGATAATTGTACAGCACTATGTACTGTGAGTAAGTTAGGTATGCATTTAGATTCTGTAGTATGTAGATGGTTTTCATTAACAGTAATAAACAATTACCAGTGAGAAGCACTGATGAGGGATTGACCCTGGACAATGCCCTCCTGACTTAATCCACAAATACCAATACTTTCGGCACATGTTGAAAGCTGACTAGGCAATATTTGTTTGAGACTACGAAATAACCCCATGATGCACACTACACTAAAATATAAGCCTTGAAAAAGCCCTAGTAGACTTGACTTTTACGGGTGAAACACGTGTCGGCTGACATCCTTTGATCAATGCGATTCTGAATCAACATTTTCGTCCAAATGAGGATGTGACCTCTATGTTGGATTCTTTTAAAGAATACGTATTGAAAATAAACACAACAAGTTGTTTCACAACAAAGGATTCGAGTTTTTCTCTCTTTGTTTTTCTTAATTCTAATTGATGAGCACTAACTCAAGAAACAGTCTGCAATAAACATTTACCTTACCTATCTAACAAAAGAATAGAATTGTGATCTTTGTACCTTTGTACTGGGTTTCTCAGTGTCTCTAGATTTCACATATCTCTTGGATTGTCAGGTTCCTCTGGATGCCGCCCAACTCAAAGAAACCTCACCCATTGAATCTCCAAAAACATGTCTAGTGTGTCGATGGATCCCTGCTCACAACATGGAAACTCTTCCTGTCTGATAATCCCAGACTCAGAAGACCCTGAGCAACACAAATAAGGTCATGCCTTAGGAGTGCTATGTTCTGCTTGAGGTAAGTGAATGACACTACCAGGTATTTGGAAAAAATATCGAAAATCTGACAAATGCCCTGTTCAGCATGTTGTCCCGGCCAGCCAATCACAGTAAGGGTGGACTGGCATTCAGCGACAGTAACTTCATGACGTCAATATATTACAAATATACAGATGTGGAATAGTGTCCATGTGATATCTGTGTCCAAAAGACAAATAAACTAAACATACATTTCTCTTGTAGCTGCTTTCCAAATTTCCAAAATGCACTGCAGTCAGTTCATTGCCTTTGGCACCCTAAATAGATACAAAACGCATACATATCTGGTACCGCAGTATTTAGGACGGAGGCTGGAGGTAATTACAGGAAGGTAGTTACAGTGTTTTGGAAAGAAAAGCTACAAATCTGTCAATTGTTAGGTTCTGAGAAATCTACAGGCCAGTCATGAAGTATGAGAGATGTGGGTACTCAGTGATACAAACCTTAGGATGTGCAGGTGTTAAAAATATATGGTTGCAGTATGTTTCCATTTAGTCCAGATATACAAGACTAAAATTCATGTACCCTAAACTAGCATTTTATTTGCTTTCCATCTTCCCAAAATGCACTTCAGCCACTTTATAGTCTAATTGGCATCCTTGAGCCATTGAAAACCAACACATACGAGGTACCTGCACACTCAGGAGATCCATAGGAACAAAATGGGGATCAGGTCCTGGCAGGGACATGTTCCTGTGCGAGGGAAAGACTGGAAAGAGTTACCAGCCTGTTTTGTCACAATAATTGCAAAAAATATGACAAACGTCATGTTCAGAGTGTTCTATTCACCAGTCAGTTAGGACAGATATGGTCTGCCTTGCACTAATGGATTCCTTTGTTCGTCTGGAATTAGGAAATATAAAAATTCTATATACTAGTTTGATGTAGGTCAAAAAATGATCAGTGCATAAACCGTGATTCTGCCACAATTTTGTGATCTGCACTAATAATATGTTATGGGAGTGTAGACTACATTCCTGCAAACAATCCACACATATTTGTTATTACTGGACTCCAGACATTCAGCGCAATATTCCGTTGGTTAGAGATTTGGGATTTCTATTTGTCCATTTGAGAGATGCAACAAAATGGTGAGCAACTGTTTCACAAAAATGAAAATATCTCCACATTTCTGTTACATTACAGGCTGCAGGGAAGTACTGATGCAGGGTTTGCGTCAATGAACAGCCCTGAATGTGCCAAAAAAAGTAACATAATTTGGGAGGGTGTACATAGAGAGCAAAGAGTTACATGTGCTTGAACAATCCTTTTGACGATTGTTTAAATAAAAAACCTCAGGCACAGAAGTGCACAGACACCTCAGCAGTGAAGACTTAAATATATATTAATACATACGCTTATCTCTTTAAAAGACGATGAAGATATGCAGTATTTATGAATATTAGTAAAGAGCCCATAACCGAGAACCTCTGTTTTCTAGTAAAAAACAATGCACGATTTGACCAAAAGGTGCAATTGTATCACAGGTCAAATACTTCTTACCTGTATTGAAAAGGCTCAATGAAAAACTCCTTAGTGTTTTATTATTTTCACTGGCTTTAAAAAATCCCCTTTTTAGGCTGCACATTGAATTTGTATCTCACTGAGACTTAAAAATACAGATCAGATATTGAAAGATGCATGGCTTAGCACCTCCCTATTTTTGGGACATACTGCAACACAGAGGTAGAAAATAGTGCAAATGAATAAATCACCAAGCACCCCGACAGAAAAACACAGAACCGGCTTGAGAATATACATAGAGGCCTTTCAACAGTGAAGGAACACAGTAGAATCTACCAAACAAATGCATGACATGTAGGGTGCACTTTGGTTACTGTACCACTTTGCTGTAAGAAACTGCTCTTACCATCTTGTGCGAACTTGGTTTGCCGTTTAACTGGTTTGCCTGCAGAGAGTTTGGTGCCCTTTGGTGGACTGTTAGGCTGTTGAAGGAAACAGGTTGTATATTTAGATTAAAATACAAATACAAGCCTCAGTTACAAAATTCAACGGGGTTGTGAGTAACATGCATGAAGGGGACAGGGAAAGACCAGCACCTAAGAAATTAAAACAGCAAAGCATCAAAAGCTATGAAACAAGCACATAAAGGAACTAGCTCCCTTAAAACTGCCATGCCAGTCAATGGGTCGCCTCTGCTCACCTTCAAGCACTGCGGCTTGAGGAAAATGCTAGCACCCTCACCAACAAGAAGCACAGAAGGGCATGCACCCGCAGAAAAGAACAGAGAAATCTCAGCACCACCGAAGCAAGCACAGTAGAGTTCCAACTTATTTACCACTGGAAAGTCCCTGAGTGGGGTCACTTCTAGTTGTTTATGCTCACTGTGGCTCAGGAGTCTTCACTTGATAGATTTCAGAGCCACAGTTGAAAAAGAAGATTACTCAAAGGACCTGTTAAATGATACATCAATTCCACTATCTGAAGGAGAGGATGAGTTTTTTGATGCTACAATTGAGCTTCTAGATTATGCTTGATCATCCATGTACAGGTCATGTTTTTTTAACAAATGTGTACATGCACATGGCTGCGTCATTAAGCAATATATATGTCTCGTCCAGTCAGCACCTCTTCCTGGCCAAAACTCAGTAAGCTGTGCCACACAACGCACAAAGAATAAATCTGCTTCACCTCTCCTTAATAGGTGCTTGGATACATCCACTTTTTTGCAAAGAGGTATTCCAAACATCTTTCTGTAATAGCACATGGTTTATTTCATCATTTATAACATAAATCCTAAAGAAACGGACAGCTTCCTTTTGACTTCTCATTTATCTTAAACATTCACTCTAAGCCTGCAGTGACCATTAAAATAAAAAGTCAAGGTGGTTTGAATGAACGTCATACAATGGTTTCTTTCATCATTCTAAGCTGCTGGAGGTTCCAGTGAAGTTTCTTGGTCATGAGGTAATGTCCTAGCCAGTTAGAACCCATATGAGAAGATTAATGTGATATAATAATGCTATGGTTGTTTCTGCAATTATGATGAATGTGGGAAAGAAATCAATGCTTTCATTAGTTCAGGGAAGAAGTATCCATTGCCCAGCACAGTGAATCAGACATGAAGCCTATGCAATTAGTTTGGACGCACCACTCCCTGCAGTAGTAAATGATTAATTTGGAGACATCTTCTAAGAAGGGACTCATATCTCCGTGTCCAAATCACTGTTTGTCCAACATACCACAATCCAGGCCACCTATTCATGTGAACAATTCCTGGGTGCCCTTCATTGTTTCAGTTCCATTTTCTTCATGTGACTGCGCCATTGGCCTTTCCTTGTGTGGTTCCTTTCAATGTCTTTAGTAAAGATTTCAAGTCCTCCAGAGAACATGCTGTGTCCTCATATGCTTTTGTAACGCATGCCATTACAACGCGGTCATTACAACAACCGCGTTGTAACAACACATGCCATTACAACGCAAGGTGGAACAATGGCCTGCTCTTAGTAGGTACCCCATCTTCATGCAATATGGCAGAATGTTAACACATTTAGTACTCGGAAAAACATACTGGAATTTGAGGTTCAAGATACAAGGTGTCGTACATCCAACCAACTAAGACAGAGAAATAACACCTGTACCAAAATTGCCAGAATTTCTCTGCTACTCACTCAGTATGCCCAGGTTCCACCAAGGCACTCTGGCAGGTTATATAACTGAACCAAAAACAAGGCCTGCCATTTGTTATGGTCATTGCGCAGCCAATCGTTTTACGATATGTACCCAAAACATCAATGTGGGTTTTAACCATTAACACTTCCCTAAGCTATAGTCTTGTAACTGTAGCACATCTGGCTCATTTGGACAGTATTCCTCTGCACAGATATTGGTCACACGCATATTGTTTAAAAGAGAGGATGTATAAAGGAAGCCTGCGAAAGGGTAATGATGTTCCAACGAAGTACTGTTAGCCATTCTAAAACCCCATTAGTAAGGTCCCAATTGTTTTTCTTCATGGGTAAAATGCAAAATGCCCAGACACTCCAGCATATTTGATCCCTTGGGTTTCAAGTCATTACAATGTAACCACACACAATTTACCCAACTTTTGCTTAGCACCTGGCAGAAGTGTCCACTTCAACTGCTGAGTGCGCTCTTATTTTTTCAGCGTCAGATCAAATGGGTTTGCAAATATCTTTCAGTGCCATGGAGTTTTCTTCCCTATCTTCAATGATATTACAGTGCATGTTCCCCATGTGCAGCATGCTCATCACTAAGGTGAAGTACCATTTGAAAAGGAGACAACCAACCTACCATACTACGCAAGGCCCCACTGAGCTAAACTTTCCTTGCTGCTGCACCTTAATTGTTACTGCTTTTACACAACATGTTTTTGGCTAGTCTGCTTCTCACACAGCTTTTGAATCCTTCAGCAATATTTATCTTGCCAATAAGGATCTTACTAACAGTATCTTACTTCCACTGAAGATCAATCTCTTGCTCCAAAGAATTCTTATGAGCAGTATTGCAAGGACTGCTCTGGGGAAATTTCCCATCTCAGCATTAAGCTTACACCCAAAGCTTTGTCTGGTTAGAATTATATTCACACCAGGGTGTCACTTCTGGCAAGTGTTCCTTTTAGTGGTATTTAATTTTGTGTGACAGAGAAGAACCCATTTGAATTCAATTGATTAAGCTGGTTTTGTAGAAGTCACAACTAACACTTTGTATCAAAAAGGCAGCGGGGATTGGAAATTTATGCTAGGTCAGAAGAAGGCATATACATCTCCTCATTTTGCACAAGCAAAATAGAAGTCAAAGGGTATTCGGACAGTGCAAAATATCATTGTTGTTCAAAGGTCAGTATCTTTGGTTCCATTCTATTTACTGCTGAGAGGACATGTGCATGGACATCCGTACTGGTTAAGTTCATTACTTTAATTTTACATTCCTTTTTGTTTTCTTGTACTCCCCTAAGGAAGGCTTTCAGTCTTTCTGCTAATTTTTATATCTTTGTCATTTTTGCTGTTTTTATTTGACAGTTTGTTTTTAGATTGCCATTTCTCTTTGGCCTAGAGACAAGCGGTCTTTTCTTCAGTCACCTGAGGCCAGTTGCTGAGGGCAGTTTAGTGCTGATGGCGAGCAGTGTGCAAATGTACTGTTTGTCAGTAGCATGCAGAAAACATGGCACCCCTCTAAGTCCATGGGATGAACATGCTTTCAGTTCTATAAGCACTTTCGTTTATGAAGGAGGGCTGCTCTTAGAACTATTTCCCTCAATTATATCTTATGTTCCTATGCCTGCTAGTGGCTATTATATTTTCTATGGACCTCCACCTCTCCTTCTTCGTTGGCATAATTTTATGGTTATGAAGTAATAGTATTTTCTTTTCAGCTCTCTAAATCACTGAAAATAAGCAATACTTTCTCTGTTGAGCATTATATGTGTCAAGTGAATGTTTAAGTGGATAAAGATTGTCAGAATCATTGTTCATCCCTATTTTATGGATTGTTAGCTCTTGGTGAATTTGATTAATGTGAAAACATGGTGGTCTTGATTCTTATGGAGTGAAAGGACAATCTCATTGTGCTGTATATATTATCAACTTTATTTATAGTACATCTTTGCAAGTGTTAGTGGCGTTTCCATCAAGTTGCCACGGACTAATATTTTATTTTACCGTGACAAATAATTTAAAAGAAACTAAACCTCTCATTCCTGGATAAAGTGTTTACTCATGCTTTAAATTCAGGTATTAGCAAACACACAAGCAGGATAAATGTCGTTCTTGACACCTAATGACCTAGTGGTTTGCCTTATATTTTCTCTCACAGGAGCTTTTGATGAATTAGCAACTCTCCCCGAAAAGAGAGTTAAGCCTTAACAAAGTAGATCGTTTACGAATGCTTTTAAGGACAAATCTCTTAGCACTAAAACACTAAAAAAATAATGGGGATAAAACTAGACTAGTGTTGTCAAAATTCAATTTAACCCAGCTTAGGAAATACACACATCTTATGTGCTTAGCAAAAACAAGATTTTGTGAACCCAGAAAATAAATACAATGAATTCTTTAAAACTTTAGGGGCATCCTCCAACTATTGAGTTGATGATCTTAATAAACAGTTATCCAAAATGTTTTTCAGAGTCGCCCTCTGAACCTTGCTGAGCTCAAATATTTTTTTTTTATCAGTAAAGAAAGCAGTAAGCCCTATGCTGTGACAGGGTGCACATTCTTTACTAACTCCTAGCATCATGCTTTCTCGAATGAATTTGTTAATTGCCCTCCCGCTCCTGTGGAAACCTACTCTCAACTCAGAGGATGCAGAAGAGTTTTGCCATATATATTTGCTGCCCTTTCCTGGTAAATTTTTAGAAAGAATATGGACTGCAAATTTTCAAAATGATGTTAAGAGCCATCCATTGCTTCAACTTTTACAGGCATGCTCTTACCCTGGCCTGGGAACACAGTTGTCACCTCAGTCATGGATGATCTTCAGTACAAAATGGAATAGAAGCAGTCTCAAGCCCATATTCTAAGCTATTCTGATTCGTCAGCTATCTAATTGGTTTGGAAAATTCTATATGAGCTTCACACTCAAGGGCTGGCCTTGTATTGCCTTTCCTATTTTTCTGCCAGACAAATCTCAGGTGTTCCCAACGCTCCTCAGCACTGTTGCCCATAACATGGGGATTGTGCAGGGCTCTAAGGTTTCTCCACTCCTGGGCCTTTTCTAGTCAGTTATAAAAAATATATATAAATATTGAGTCTATGATAGCAAGCCTAAGCAGCTACCCGAACTTCAAAGTGGTGTGAGCAACTATTTGGCCTCTGTAGTGTGGAGACCATTGACTGTAATTGTCTATTTCTGTTTCACTATTCGGATTTAAGATACAATATTTATCTGGCTCAGCTGATGGACCTGGCTTTGCTACTTTTTATGTATGAAGTCAACACTCACTCGTCTTCTTCTTATTGTTGTTAATATTATTAACATCTGGGATAAGAAAGAGTATATGCTCGACTGTGGAGCTGGCGAATGAACAACAACGTCTTAAGCTGAACCCATCAAAATCAGAGATTCTACTGACACATAATGATCTGCTTGATAGTTTATGACTCCCCCCAGTTTATGACTTCCTCCATATTGGCCTTGATCTGTCAGGCAGGAGTAGGCCATTTAGATAGTGAACTGTCACTTGCAACTCAAATCAGTTGCATGATCCTGAATTAATCATTTGTACATCTTGCACTATCATGTCTTTCTTAGCCCATTCTTTATGGATTATGGTTGCACCTGCTTTCATAAATTCACAACTGGACTTTTGCTCTTTAGCCCTTTTAATGCTTCTACGCTGAAATATATTAAAAACAAGACAGGCTGTATTATTTCTAGTCTAAAATGACTGACCATATTTCAGGTCAAATTGGGGAGCTGTAATGGTTGCCTGTTTGAAACAGAATTTTGTGCAAATTAACTAGTTTATGCACAGGGCTTTCCATTCAATTTCTCTTTCATAGCTATCTTATAAATCTATGAAACACTCTGCTCACATTGGATCCTTCTTTATCAAGGAATTTGTTTAAAGTTCCTAAATGGAGGAAATCCAGATGGATGGAAGATCCTCAAGATTTCAAGGATAAAGATTATAGAACTTTCTTCCTTTAACACTTACAGAGGAAATCTTAACTCCATTTCAGGAAAAAGCGAATGATCTTGGAATTTGGCATCTAGATAGGACTTTCTGCTTTATTTTTCATGCTTCTTCAGCGCCAAGAGACCTTCTAAGGAGGATGAATGCTGGAGCCAAATACATTTTCAACTAGATAGCTGGGAGTTGTTTTTCCCACAGGGTATGTGATCCCAGATTATTTACTCAATTTTTCTCTTCTGTATAAATACATCACATCAGCAGCCTGCACAAGATAAGCATCTTTTGTAACACAGTGAGTGACTACCACCTATACTACCCTGTGTTCCTGTAACTCTCCATAGTACAAGTTTAGGAATGTTGTAGCAGTTCACTGTTATCCCTTTGTACTGCAGACACCAAGTTAAATAAGCATATGCAAGTGCGCAATGTTACAGTATATACCTCAGACTCCAGATTCTCAGGGGTCTTGTAGAAGAGAAAAGAAGAAAGCATAAGTGAAAATCGTTTTTAAAGCTTTTAACTTTACACATCAACAAAATTACATTAGTTAATCAATATATTGCTGTACCCAAACAGAAATACAACCTTGCAATGAAATATATATATATAGATATATATATATCACTTGACTTGTCTGACATCAATTTAATTAAGGCAATATCACAGTGGGAATCAAAAACTGTAAATCAGAGGGTAACATGAAAAGCAATGCAAGCATTTTGGGAATGGTAAGGTTGCTCACCTGTGAGTAATAGTTACTCATCATATTATATGCCTCCAATTAATATCTTTCGGTATGCTTTCATACCAGCATGAAAGACAGAGGAACAACTAAATCAATCTATGTAGTTTTCAAGAAAATACTTTTTTCGTCTAAAACTCGAAGTTCTAGCGAGCAAGATGAGGATAAGCACAGTGCTATATTCCAAGCAGTAATGATAAAAAATTTGAATAGAACCCAATGTAGCCACCCAACATCTCTCCAGCAATGGAAGATACACTGTAAATTGTGCAAATACAGCCTAACTGTAGAGAATTCAGTCTTGTACTTTCCTTCGTCATCTAGATCAGATCCCCACTTTTGAAAATTAATAATATTCAAGGGCCATTGAGTAATCTGTAGGCAGGGGGATTACCATCTTGTCGCATCTCCTATTATAATTAGGCCTTCCCTAGAAAGATGGACCTAAACAAGGTCAAAGAATACTTTCAAGCAAAAAAAAATCCAAGCAATATACTTTACCCAAAATGTATTAAAATAACAGCAATGTTTCAGACAGTAGAAAAGTAGCTTCCTGACTGAGGCATAAAAGAACAGCAAGGAGATAGAAATTCTAAATAACTCTTATTGTTGAAAAGAAGTAGTCGAGGCTGGAATATCTAAGTGGCAAAAAACTAATAAAACAGATCAAA
The DNA here is from genome assembly GCF_964263255.1 of Lissotriton vulgaris. Lineage (NCBI taxonomy): Eukaryota > Metazoa > Chordata > Amphibia > Caudata > Salamandridae > Lissotriton > Lissotriton vulgaris. The sequence goes on from NC_141687.1 coordinate 838,025,520, forward strand.
TTCATAACTTCTAGAAGGGTTTTTGTTCATTTTCTTATCTTCAGAAAAACATTGCTCAATGGATACAACTTCCAACATAGATGTCGTCTTTAGCATAAAGTTCACCACAGCCTTATTTGCTTGAAACCCGATTGATCATAAACAACCACATTCTACCTACATCTTTGAGAGTGGGCAATCATAATACCAACCTGCTGTGGTCAGGAAAAAATATCAACATAACTCAAAATGCCCTGGCTTCCTAATAGAAATGTATTTTTTCCGAGTAGAATTTAAGAGCTCCTGAACCACCATGTTGAGAAGAACAAGTGACTTATCTTCGGTAACGCTTTTTTTGGTGGATACAGTATCTGCCTGTGGATTCCTCACCTTGTGAATATCCACTGCTCCAGCAGCATTCGGAAATTTTTCGTAGCTCTCCATGCCGACGAGGACGAGGTCACAGAAGCACGTCACCGGAGCCATAAGAGAGCCTCGCCGGCATGATGACGTCAGTTCCGCCCTTTTTTTTCCCCCTTGCCTTCGAGGCACACGGACAGACCGACACAAAAATATATACAGCATACACAGTACACAGTATTCAAACCAAGACACACAGTATGAAATCAATGCACCAAAGCAAACAGAATAAAACACTTCCATTGAAAGTAAGAGATAGAAATTATCAACATTGCAGGTATACAAGGGTGGACAACGGGGAGGCGGGTGGGTCAGTGAGGAATCCACAGGCAGATACTGTATCCACCAGAAATAGCGTTACCGAAAGTAAGTAACTTGTTCTTCTGATGGCTACATATGCCAGTGGATTCCCCACTCCCGGAGGAGGGTGTCCACCCTTCTATACCAAAAAGTCCTGAAGGACAGAACGCGCAAAGTGTCCATCCCTCCTCACCTCGGAATCTAAGCAGTAATTTCTTTGCGAAAGTGTGGAGGGAGGCCCAAGTTGCCGCCCCACAAATGTCCTCCACAGGAACACCCCTAGATAAGGCAGATGTAGAAGATTTTGCCCTGGTAGAGTGAGCTCTTATACCCTCTGGAGGATCCTTACCAGCCAAAGAGTAACATATCTTGATGCACAATATAATCCATCTGTAAAGGGTGCACTTGTGCACCGCTCTGCCTTTCCTGCAGCCAATGAAGCCCACGAAGAGTTGGTCATCCACACGAAAGTCTTTAGTTCTAACGAGGTAGAAACTCACCGCCCTTTTAGGGTCCAAGCGGTGAAGCCGCTCCTCCTCCTTGGAAGGGTGAGGGGGAGGATAGAAGGTAGGGCGGGTAATGGACAGCCCCAGATGGAAGGGAGTTAACCACCTTAGGCAGAAAAGCAGCCCTGGTCCTGAGTACCATTCATTTAGCATGAATGGTCAAGAACGGGGGTTTCAAACTCAAAGCTTGAAGCTCACTTACCCTCCTTGCAGAGGTAATGGCAACTAGAAAAACTGTTTTAAAAGACAACAGTCTCAAAGGACTCTTGTGCAAGGGCTCAAAGGGAGAACCCATCAAGTAGGTTAAGACAAGATTTAAGTCCCATTGAGGCACAATAAATGGAGTGGGCGGAAATTTGTTGATAAGGCCCTTAATGAACCATAACACAAGGACGGCTGATCCGGCAAGCCAAGGAACACCGACAAAGCCGATAAATAGCCCTTCACAGTAGCAACAGCAAAGCCTTGCTGAGCTAGAGAGAGAGCAATTTGAAGGATGTTGGATAAACAAGCCCTCAAAGGGTCAATAGATTTCTCCCCACACCAATGGACACATCTGGACTATCTATAGGAATAGATAGACTTGGTGGAGTGTCGCCTAGCCGATAGTATTACGTCCAACACATCAGGCAGGAAAGAGAAAGAATTCAGGTTGCCCCGTTCAATCTCCAGGCATGAAGGTGTAAGCTCTGTAGGTGGGGGTATAGAACCTGCCCCTCCGACTGCGAGAGGAGGGCTGCCCTGAGAGGGAGACGGAGCAGAGGGTGCGAAGAGAGGTGAAGTAGATCTATGTACCTGTACCACACCTTTCTTGGCCAATCCGGGGCGATCAAAATGACTTGGGCCAAGTCTTGGCGAATCTTCCTCAGAACCCGAGGAATCAAGGGTATGGGAGGAAACGCGTAAAGGAGTTGAGAGCTCCAACTCAACTGAAACGCGTCCCCCAAAGCTCCCCGCATCGGATACTGGAGACTGCAGAATGAAGGGCAGTGAGCATTCTCGCGAGTGGCAAACAGGTCCACCCGAGGGGTCCCCCACGTCTGAAAGACGGATGAAGCCTCCACTCGTGGTCGGCGGAGAACTGCCAACTAAGACTGTCTGCACGCACGTTCAGAACCCCAGCCAGATGATTTAGCATCAGACAAATCTGGTGGTCCTGAGCCCAGGACCAGAGATGCAGAGCCTCTCTGCGGAGACCCAGCGACACCACTCCTCCCTGCTTGTTGACATACCACATCGCAGTAGTGTTGTCCGTCAGGACTTAAACCGACTGACAGCGAAGGGAAGGGAGGAAGGCTTTGAGCGCCAAACGTACTGCCCGCAACTAAAAAAGGTTGATGCGAAGCAACCTTTCCTCTGGAGACCAAAGACCCTTGAACTCCAGATCCCCCAGATGAGCACCCCACCCTAGAGTGGATGCATCCGTTATCACTGTGGCCACCAGTGGAGGTAGATGGAAGGGCTTTCCATGAGACAGATTGCCCTCCACACCCCACAAGACAGAACCGCTGCAGCTTCTCTGGAGATCCTGACTGACTCCCTGAGATCTCTGTTGTGCTGATACCACTGCCTGCGGAGGCACCACTGGAGCGTCCTCATGTGCCAGCGTGCATGGTTGACCAACAGAATGCAGGAAGCAAACAGACCGAGCAGACTAAGGACCTTCAGGACTGGAACTCCATTATAGAAAAAAGGTATCATTTCCTGAATGTCGAGAATCCTTTGTGGAGGTGGGAATGCTCATCACACAGTAGTGTCCAGTACCGCCCCTATGAACAGGTTGCTCTGAGAGGGCACCAGGTGAGACTCGGGCACGTTTATCGAGAAACCCAATTTGTACAACAGCTGGGTTGTCACTTGCAGATGATGAAGCACCATCTCTGGCGACTCCGCTTTGAGCAGCCAGTCATCCAGATAGAGGAATACCGGAATCCCCAACCTCCTGAGATGGGCTGCCACCACTGCCATCACCTAGGTGAAGACTCGAGGTGCAGTAGTAATTCCAAACGGAAAAACCGCAAACTGATAATGCTGTGACCCCACCGTTAAACGGAGATACTTCCTGTGCAACTCCAGGATCGGGATATGAAAATACGCGTCCTGTAGGTCAAGCGACACCATCCAGTCTCCTTCCAGCAACGCTTGAAGAACCTGCGCAAGGAGAAGTGTGGCTCACTGGTTAGAGCAGGCAGACCCTGAAGCAGAGGTCAGACCCGGGACCAGGGTTCAATTCCCGACGCGGCAGGGTCTTGAGCTCAAATGTCCATGGACTCGATAATTCTCGCTTCGGTGCCTGACCTAATCATGGGTTCACACTCTGCAACTCTGGGCATTAAGCCTGCTTAATCTCCACAACGGTCCCCCCGCGGCGGGATGCCTGGCTTTCACCTTGGGGATGCCCTGTAGGGGCTATCTCACAGGGAAAAGCCAGGACGGGTTCCCAAGGCAAGCGCGGAGATACCCCTTCTGGGGTCGATTCAGGTGCTATATAAGAAACATAATAATAATAATAATAATAATAATAATAATAATAATAATAATAATAATAATAATAATAATAATAATAATAATAATAATAATAATAAGGGTAAGCATCTTGAACTTCTCTTGTTTTCAGATAAAGATTCAAGATCCTGAGATCCAGGATTGGGCGAAGCCTGCCATCCTTCTTGGGAATCAGGAAATACCGGGAGTAGCATCCCTGACCCCTTTCCTGCTCTGGAACCACCTCTATTGCGCCTTTCTTTAACAAGGTCTGAACCTCCTCCTGAAAGAGACTGAGATGTTCCTCTGAGCAAGGCCCCTGACAAGGAGGGAATTGCATGAAGGGAAGAGCATACCCATTTGTCACAAGATTGAGAACCCATTGGTCTGTAGTGACCGATTCCCAATCCCGCAGAAAATGGGTACGCCGACCCCCACAGGACCAACATGACTGGGAATGGGGAATCTAGGGCTGCTTAGCTGCGGCGATAGGAGGAGAGGAGGAGGGTTGACGACCCCGTGGACGACCTCTGTTTCTTCCTCTATAAGATTTATACAGCGTATTTTGTTGCTGCTGCTGTTGCTGCTGACGAGGCTGCCCTTGTGAACGAAAGGATGACTTTCCAAATCCTCTGTACCTACGAAAGGATCCTCTGGGCTAGGACTGCAAGCCAAGTGATCTTGCCGTGGCCTTACTATCTTTAAACCTTTCAAGTGCGGCATCACCCTTCTTACCAAAAAGACCCGTACCATCAAATGGTAAGTCCAACAAAGTGGCCTACACATCTTGAGAAAAGTCTGAAGACTTCAACCAAGCCCCCTTCTCGTTGCCACTGCAGAGCCCATAATTCTTGCCACTGAGTCCGCTGTATCCAGGCCACTTTGAAGGAACTGGCGCGCAGCAGCCTGTGTATCATTCAATACCTCCTGAAAGTTCTTCCTGTCTTCATCAGACAGTTTTGGCAGCAACTGTTTAGAGGAATCCATCAAGGCATGGATATACCTTCCCATCAAGCAAGTTGCATTTGATGACTTCAGTGCCATACTCGCTGAAGAGAACACTTTTTTAGCAGACTGGTCAATCATTTTTGACTCCTTGTCCGCTGGAACCTGCGGGAAAGCTCCTGAAAACTTCTCTGAACAAGCCGCCTGAACCACAAGTCTCTCAGGTGAAGGATGAGCTGACAAAAATTCTGGATCCTCCGGTGCCACTCTATTTTTTGCTATTTAAAATTATTTATTAAGCGCACGTTCGCCAGCGGCTTCATGGCGCTACAACTTACAGAAAACAAGGTAGACTGGCCAATGTAAAGTAGAGCAATTCAGACTGTGGGAGGAACAGTTAATCAAAGGCTTTAGAAAACAAAAGAGTCTTAAGTTGTTTTCTGAACTGGGAGTAAAGAGTCAAGGTTCTGAGCTCAGGAGGCAGGGAATTCCAGAGGAGTGGAGCAAGGGTCGCAAATTTTGAACCGCCCCATTTCTTCCTCCGAAAGCGCGGGACCGTAAGAAGGGCCTGGGTGGATGAGCGGAGGTCTCTAGTGGGGACATAGGGAGTGATCTCGGAGGAGATGAAGGCCGGTGCCGTGCCCAGTCTCGCTTGGAAGGTGATAGAGGCCAGCTTGAACTGGACACGTTCACGAACGGGGAGCCAATGTAAAGATTTAAGAAGGGGGGTGACATGGTGGAATTTTGGTAATTTGAACACCAGGTGCGCCGCCTGGTTCTGGATCTGTTGCAACCGCCTAAGACTATATGCAGGTATACTGGCATATAGGGCGTTGCCGTAATCCAGGCGGGAGATGACCATCGCCAAGGTGATCAGTTTCAAGGCGTGAAAAGAGAAAAAGCGGGACACCTTGCGTATAGCACGCAGTGAGAGAAAGGAAGAGGACACCACAGAGCTGATCTGGGAGTGAAGAGTGAGTTGAGAATTGAGCTTGATACCTAAAGTTTTTACTGAGGAAGAAGGGACAGGTGGGGAACCAAGGGAAGGGGGCCAAAACAGAGAAGACCAGGGGCTGGATGAACCACCCGTCAACACCAGCTCGGTCTTATCTGGGTTGAGTTTTAAATGGTTGTGGTTCATCCAGTCTCGGATGTGGGTCATGGTAGATTGGAAATTAGAGATAGAAGACGGAGAAGAGGACAGATCAAAAACAAGTTGGAGGTCGTCAGCATAGTTATATACTGCGACCTCCATCTGCTGTAAAGAAAAAATAAGTGGGGCAATGTAAAGATTGAACAGAAGGGGAGAAAGAGAAGAACCCTGGGGGGCCCCGCATTGAACTTTCCGGAAATCCGCAGTAAAGTCACCCAGGCGAACAGCCTGGGTGCGACCCCTCAGGAAGGAGGATAACCAGACCAATGCAGTACCTCCGATCCCCGCCGTCCTGACACGGGAAAGTAAGATGGTATGATCGACCGTGTCAAAGGCGGCTGAGAGATCGAGCAGGACCAAGGCCTGGGTCTTGTTAGTATCCATTCCCTCCCTGAGGTTATCAAGGACCGAAAGTACCACGGACTCCGTAGAGTGTGCGGGGCGGAAACCGGCCTGGCGGGGGGCTAAGACCCCATGCATCTCCACAAAAGTGCTCAAGGTGCGGGTGACGTGGCGCTCGAGCACCTTTGCTAAGAATGGCAAGAGGGAGATGGGGCGGTAGTTGGCCGGGACCGAGGGGTCCGCGCCAGGTTTCTTAAGGATGGGGACAATGATTGCAGTTTTCAGTGGGGTGGGTACCACACCCTGTGAGAGTGAACTGTTAAGGAGGTGGAGAGGGGGATCGGAGCACGAAGAAAAAATGTGACGGAGAATGTGGGAGGGACAGGGGTCAAGAGGGGAACCAGATTTGACTAAGGGAATTATCGAGGTAAGGCATTCCTTAGTCAGCGGGGGAAAAGCATCAAGTTGTCCCTTAGGGGGGGGGACACTGAGGGTCCACAAACGTAGGAGAAGGGGGAGGAATATTGGCCTTGATGGTAGAAATTTTTTTGGATGAAGAAATTATTGAGGGAGTGACAGAGTTCAAGTGAAGGAGTGGGTTTCAGTGTGGTTCTGTCAGAGAATGCCAGGTTGTGCACAATCGAGAAGATTACTTTCGATTGGTTCTCTGCGCCGAGGATTTTGGAGGAGAAATAAGCTGTTTTTGCCCCTAAGATGGCCTGCTTATACTGGGACAAGATGTTAATAAACTCCAGTCTTAATAGGGGGCAGTAATTTCTCCTCCAGGCACGCTCAGCTCTGCGTACAGCTAATTTAGTAGTCTTGAGGTCCTCATTAAACCACAGATTGGCCTCCTTCTCCCGCTTAGACGTAACCCGCTTGAGTGGGGCAATAGAGTCGCAGCCAGAGGTAAGCCACTGGTTGATGGAAGCGACTTGGGAGAGAGTAGATAACCCCTGTAATGAAGGGTAGGAAGCAGTAAGTAAGTCAGAGAGGTTGCCTGGGTCTACTCGTCCCCAGGCCCGGACCCAAACGTTTTTAGGAAGTGAGGTTTTGACCGGGGGGTATAAGGGGAGGGCAAAAGAGATCAAATGATGGTCCGACCAGGTGCATGGTGAAATAGAAACAGAATTTACAGGGCAGTTCAAGGACCAAATCTGGTCTAGAACATGTCCTTTAGCATGGGTGGGGGAGTGGATGTGGGGTATAAAATTAAAAGATCGGAGGGTTTCTGAAAATTCCTTAGAGGAAGAGCACTCTGCGGGGTTGGACGGCCAAAAATTGAAATCACCCAAGAGCAGAATGGAAGTATTATTAATCGCAATTGTGGCTAATACTTCCAGGATGGTAGGGAGAAACAGTAAGGGCGATTGGGGGGGACGGTAGATGAGTGAGCAGGTAAGAGGAGGGGAGGTGGAAGTGGTACGAATGGCCAGGTACTCGGTCGTAGCAATATCGGGCTGAGGGAGAATTTGAAAAGGCAAGTCTGCTCGGGCAATGAGCGCTACACCTCCCCCAGCCCTGCCGTTAAGGCGGTCCGAGCGTAGGGCGTAGTATGAAGCTGGTAAGGTAGCCAGAAGGGCGGGGAGGGAATCATCACGAAACCAGGTTTCTGTGAGAAACAGCAAGTCTGGGGTATGAAGGTCCAACAACACCGATAGCTCATGCGAATGAGCTACGGCGGACCGTATCTCCGTGCCACAGTCCTAGAGACTGCAGGAGCAGACAAAGCTTTTTCCAAACCTCCAACACCGGTTCCAGAATTGCCTCAATAAAACGGTAACATAGGCTCAGTCACAGAAGATGGAGAATGCAACACTTAAGTCAATAGATTGGACTTAAATTCAGTGGTAGGCAGATTAATGTCCAATAATTCAGCAGCTTTTCTCACAACTGTGTGATATGGGACTACCTCCTTTGAAGGAGCATCTGAATCAGGAGAAAAGACCCACTCAGGGGAGACATCAAGACCACTTGCATCTCATAATTCCGCAAAATAGTCCTCAGAATCAGGAAGTTCACCTTCCTCCAAGTCCTTCTGATAGCGTGCCTCTTCCACAACTCTCTGGGCCTCCCTCCTGGAGCGAATCTTTGTGACTGGAGTCGATAGATCCACAACTGACTCCATCGGATTCGGGACCGGCATCGAACACGGATCCGACGGCGCCGCTAGCGGCGAACAAGGACGAACAGGCGGGGCCGGAGATTCTCGATACGGCGTCGGAGATTCTCGATACGCCACCGGAGCCCTCGGCGCCGGAAAATTCCAGGACAGCGTCGCTGGAAGAAAGGGAATAAATGGAGCCTGGGCATATGCCTGAGGGACACCCGAATTGAAAGCAAAAGGACCCATGGGGCCCGCAGGCGCACCAGAGGGGTACATGGCCCTTGCAAAGACACCATAAATAGCGTTCGGATAGTGTGATGGGTCTTGGCCTGGAGCCGGGAAAGGGGGATAATTTCCCGGCGCCGGCTCTGAAGCCGGTATACTTGGAGTCGGGCCCGTCGGCTCCGACAAAGGAACCTCTTCAGGCTGCTCCTGGTCTTCTTGCTCTGGCTCGGCTTCACCCGGATCCGAAGAATGGACCGAATCCGATGGTGCTGGTGTCGGTGATCGAGAGACTTCGACCTCAGGAGACACTTCCTTCTCTGGCGAGACCGGTTTTGAATATGAAGGATCGACCTCACTACTGTGACGTCGAGGAGAAGATGACTTCGGCGCCGGCTCCTTGTCAGAATGACGTCTCGAAGAGTGTTTCTTTCTCTTATGTCTCTTCGACTTCGAATGTCCCGACGCCGACTTCTAACCCGACCTGGATTCGGAACGAGATCTCGACCTCGATCTTCTTTTACTCGCCTTCTTATTCTTCTTCACTTTAGCGATAAATAACTTTACTTCCCTTTCCTTCAATGCCTTAGAGGTCATCTTTCTGCAACACGCACATCCATCGACGTCGTGATCGGAAGACAAGCACCATAAACAGTCCTTGTGCGGGTCAGTGATGGACATTCGCTTCCCGCACTTCCTGCAGGGCTTAAAACCAGATTTTCTTCCTGACATCTTCAAAAGGAAACGAGAAGAACAGACAAGAACAACTACAATAACAATGTTACTACGGAGAGTCCCAAGAAACCGTTGGCGTCAAAGGCGCGGAAAAAAGGGAACTGATGTCATCACGCCGACGAGGCCCTATTATGGACCCAGTGACGTCAGCGGGGTTGGGAGCAGAGTCATATCCTCTGTGACGTCGTCCATGACCTTGCCGGCGTGGAGAGCTACACAAGTTTCCGATTGGCTGCTGTGCAGGGGATATTCACAAGGTGAGGACTCCACTGGCAGATGTATCTATCAGAACTGGAAAGATCTTGCCATCACATTTCGCATAATAGCCGCATCAGATATGTGGGCTAAGGTTAAAATTGACTAGAAATTGCAGTGGCCAACAGAGGGGTTTAGAGAGAGAAACAAATATTGCCCTTCCCCAGGAACCTTTGGAGCTGCCATAGAAGGTCTTGCAATGTTTCAATGATTTGGTAGCCCGCAAACACACTGATTGTTTTAAATTATTACTGGTAGTTCAAAAGGACAAATCCATTCACTTTTACTATGAGGAGATGAGGAAGGCTTTTAAGGCCCATGGTGGGATGGAAATAGATGATCCTTTTTTAACTTCTGTCTTGGTAAGTGCACTAGTACAAGGGTTGTTCCCCACTATTAAGAAAAATCGAGACAGTCATTCCTTGCTGGTCGGAGGAACCACTTGAAAAGAAATTGGCTAATGCTCATATTGCTTTGAATTCCAACAACACTAAGGGAACCAACAGAAGAAGCAATAAAAAGATGCAAAAACTAAGTTAATGGTTCAACAATTACAGCATTTTCATAATAACAATAGAGAATGGGGCTTGAGATTCCATGGAAGCACACAGGGCTATAGGGGGGTAGCCTTCAGGGGATGGTGACGGGGCAGAGAGGGGCCCTCAACTCCACCCCTTCCTCCCAATAGGACCAGGGATGTCGCATTTGTGGATCTAATGATCTTGGAAGAATGATTGTCCTAAAAACTCAAACAATTTCCAGCCCGGCATTAACCCCCTGAAACAACGACAACCCAATTCCTTCCATCCAGGGCCCTTGTCGAGTTAAAAAAAGGGGGATTATTTTAATCAGAAACAGAAGCAGACCCCACACCAGATGATGCCTAAAGAAACCTCTGGTGATGATTACTATGAAGCATAAGGTGCTCCGTATGGGGAAATATATGTAATGGCTCCTGCATTGCCAGTTAACCAGAAGGGTCCTTATTTTCAAGAACATATTCATGGTCATGATGTTAAGTTACTCATAAACACTGGTGCCACTTACTCCACAGTATCAGCTAATACTGTTCCTCACTTACCCCTTTGGGGATGACGAACACCTCAGTGGGGAATTCAAATGTTGCCATTACAAGACCTATTAGGCAACCTGTGACGTATAACATTGTCCAATTATGGACAAACATACCTTTGTGGTTTCTGATCAAAGTCCCTTTAATTTATTGGGTCTTGACCCCTACTGAAAAAGATGAATGCTGTTATAAAATGTTCACCGGATGGTGTGTTCTTTGAATACACTGATGACTATCCGCTTATGTCCCAATGTGGCTACCTTACACTGAAGATGAATCTGATATTCTGGTTTGTTTCCCAACATTGTACGGAATAATGTTACAGTAAATGTTTGGGCTTTAAACAAATCTGATGAGGAGAGAATATTATATGTCGAACCTATTCATTTTGTTTTGAAGAAAAATGTTGTACTGACTCAAGTCCCACAGTAATATATTTTGCTGGAGGCACACATGGATTTGCAGGGAATAATATCAGCACCGGTCAAGGAGGGAGTCCTGGTACAGACAAAGGGGAGTGTATGTAATTAATTGATTCTCTTGACATGCTAACAAAGTAAGAACCCCTTAATACCCGATGAGTGGCATTTGGTTTAAAACTTCAGTGAGAGAAACAAGATAGTTTAACGCAGATTTCCTGTGGTGCCAAACCCCACTACTATTCATACCACCATACTACCATACTACCATCAGCCACTTGTTTTTCAGGCACAGATCTGACAATTGCATTGTTCTCCATTCCTTTACATCCCTATACTCAATATATATATATTTTTGGTTTGTCAAGGTCATTCTTTTTTATGGACACAGGCTCCCAAGGATATAAAGAATCTCTCTCCATATATTCACAAATATTAAAGGGAGACCTCGATCAAGACGTTTTGGAACCCAGATTGCACTGCTACAATATGTAGAGGATCCCTAGCGGCTGATACGGAAGAACAGTATACATGGGCCACTATAAACCTGCTTCTTTTTTAGCTTCTCACGGTCACAAAGCATTTCTGAAGAAACTGCAGTTTTGTATAAAGCAGGTCTCCTATTTAGGTCACCTGAGTTCTAAAAGGGAGAGAAGAATATTACCCAATCGTATTTGTGCAATAGTGCAACATCCTGCCCCCACAACACAACATGAAGTACGTTCCTGCCTAGGGATGGAGGGTATTGCATGCAATGGATACCAAATTCTCCTCATTTCCAAACCCTTACGAGAACTAAAACCGAAGGATGTTACTGATCCTGTTTCTTGGCTGCAGATACATCAGGAAAGTTTCCAAACTATTGAAAATAGCTCTGTGTGACTCTCCAGCATTAGGGAATCCAGATTACGTTAAGCAGTTCTATCTATTTACACATAAGCAAGAAGGATGTGCAAGATTTGCAAATGTACAAAGAGACCCTCACGGGTTAGCCAGTACCCCTAGGACAGACGCAGCGTATCATTTTACTACTTTGCACTGTTATCATGCTTCCCCTCCTCCTCTCTCTGCCATTCTCCCCATTCCCCTTTCCTCCCAGCTAAGCACGTGGAGCACTGGGAGGCAGGGGGTATTGATGAGATGGCTGCACCCTATTGGTGAGTGGTTGGTTGAGTGGGTGGGACAGGTTTGCACCGGGGAGGGCAATGTCACACCTACGTTAATAAAGATGTTGAGTACCAGATCTTCACTGTCACGACCTACAGTTTGTACATGTTAAGGTACTATATATTATGAAACAATTACTTCTGCCAACTAAGGCCTTTGCCACAACTGTTACGGACCTGAGATAGCTTCAACTTGTTACCGTGTATTGTATTGTACCACCATGAGCAGGAAGGATGTGCCCTTGCAGTACTCCCTTAGGACCATGGAGGTCTTAAAAGATCCTGTGCATATCTGCCTGCCATATTAGACCCTGTGGCCAGAGCCCTTCCCAGATACCTGAGGGCAGAAGCTACAGCATCGGTTGCACAAAGTGAGAGTTTGATTTTAGGAAATACACTGAATGTGTAGGTTTCCCATTCTGTTGATACATTGTTAAACAAAACTCGCACACAGCATTTGACCAATGCCAGATTGACTAGGTATGAACTGGTTCTACTATCGGCTTACAATACTACTGTACATAGTTATACTTCTTTGACCCCAGTCACTTTGATGCCTTTACCAGTGGAATATCAAATGGCAGAATGACATGATTGTATTTAGGTGACAGAACAGCAAACTAAAGCAGCATTGTTATGTCAGATAAAGCTTTTACTGAAAGAGATGCAGATCTATGGGCACATGTATCGTGTTTTAAACTATCAACAGGAGAAGCTAGAGCATCTTATGCCATGAGTACATTACAAACACTAGTGAAAGCAAAATTATAGCCCTAACCCGAGCATGTCAATTAGACAGTGAACATCAACACTGACAGCCAATATGCCTTTTGGTTGCACACGATTTTGATAGGCTTTGGGAGGAAAGAGGATTTTTAACCTCTAGCAGTGCTAAAATAAAACATGGTACCTTAATTTTGCACCACCTTGATGCATTGACCTCACCCAAGGCTTTAGCAATAACTAAATGTGCAGCCCTTCAGAAAGTCACCGATGATGTAAGTAAGGGTAATCATTTCACTGACCAGGCTGCTAAAGCCACTGACCTAACAGAGACAAGCACTATGTATCTAACTCAATGAGAATAAATGTCACAAGTAGGCCTGAGCGGAGTTTGTGGAGTTCCGCTACTCGGTACTCCAAAGAAGTGACAAAAAAATAACTCTGCGGACTTCCGCAAGCGGCGGAGTGGGCGCTGATCTTCCTGCAGCTCGGGTTGAAATTCTACCCGAGCTGCAGCTCGCACTCGCCAACTTAATGCTGGCGAGCGTGAGCTGGGAATCCAGAAAACTCCGCGAACGGAGCGGAGTTTACTGCCCAGGGCTAGTCACAAGCAGAATGTAATGTGAATATGGATCCTTGTTTGTTACAACACAATGCGCCTGAGAAAGCAAAGGTAGAATTGCAATAGGAAGGGACTGAGGTTGTAGGAATCTGGGTGGAACCAAATGGAATAATTAGACTGCCTAATGCTCTGGTATATAATTTGCCTCTTACTGTCTGTGGACCTGCACATTTTGGGTGTGATGCCATGTGTAGGTACTCTTCATAATTTTGGTATAGTAAGATATTTCAAAAGGATGCTGAGACCACAGGTCAGAATTGTGGCACCTATGGACTATTTAATAGTGGTAAGGGAAATGTAAATCCGTATTTGTAATGCGCAAACTACTCACCCTTACGGGTATCAAGGCGCTGGGGTCCGTCGTGGAAATTGAGTGACCTATTGCCCCGAGTCACATGGTGCTGAGCTAAGCTGCCGCTGTAGCCGGGGATCGAACCGTGATCCCTGTGCTCCGAAGTCAGCTGCCCCGGCCGCTGCACCACACCTCTCCACAGGATCAAGACACTTTCCTACTCCCAAGATGCCCTTAAAAATTTGCAGGTGGACTTCGTGAAGTTTCTTCCAACACACACATTTAGGTATGCACTGGTAGTGTTCTGAATGTTCTTTGCCTGGATTGAGTCTTACGCTACAAAGATGAGTGATGCTCTAATAGTGGTCTTAATCTTTACTGAAGGAACTGATCCCGAGATCCAGGGTCCCATGCACAATTCCATCATTTACCAGTTCAACCGTTGTGAACAAGGTAGTAGAGTAGTTACTGAAGGCCCTGGCGATAAAACGACTATTCCATTGTGTGTACCATCCACAGGCAGCTCAAGGACACACTCCACAACCAAGAGATTGGGTGTTTACTAAGAACTTCCAGCACAATAATAGCCTCCAGCACAGGTAGAGGACCCCACTCAGATACTGCTGGTTACAAGCCAAAATGTCAAGTGTGAAAGAAATAACAACTGGAGTCACGCAAGCCATGTGAAGAGAGCATCTGCACCAACGTGTGAAGAACAAAGTGCTTGCCAGATTTGATAAAAGAAGTGCACACTGACATGCCCAGATATAACTTGCATCCAAGACATACAAGGCAATCTTCAGAGTCAAACCAACAGTCTTGAAAGACTGGACTCAGAGCCTCACACATACTAGTAACCTCTGGAGCCTTGTGATTGTGAAGAATGTGCATGGGTATAAATAGAGGCGGATGCGAAGACCAGGTATGCCGTCAAAATGTAACAAACGGTATTGAATACGAGGACTAGAGCCCGAGAAGAGCTAGCAAAATCAGGGATTTTTCAAAATCAGAGACCACAGGAGGAGATAAGAAGACTGGTAGTGCCTAACACAAACAACATGTTTAAAGGAGCAATGAGTGTCATAATGTTGATAAGAATAGGACTGATTGTAACTATGATTGCATTTCTTTTACCATTAGATGCTTACATAAATAAGGATGAAGGAAAAGAGCAATTGGGGCAGAGGTGAGCGGTACTTCAACACCAGCCAATATTATCCCTTGTGTTTCTGACATCTCATAAGAAATTGTAAGGAACTAAGTCAATAACATGTTCCCCCATAACTTCTACATCACATTTATGGACCACTTGCCCTCTTTCCGTTGTGAATTATACTTTTACACAACCCTGTGGGTTTAAGGACGTTAAAGGAACATTTGGGCAGATGTTTGGAGGACCTTGCCTCCATTCCTATGAATATAAAGGTTCAGAGTACCCAGGATGTAGTGGCAATTCCTTTTGTGATGACATCTATACTAACGCTACCAATATCACTTTGAATAAATTTAAACACCAACAAACAACAGTAGCAAAAAGTGCAGGGTATTATCCTACTTCCTGTGAAATTTACAAAACGGAGAACACATCCAGTACAAACTGGGCTATTTTATTAATTGCTTAGAGGCACTCTAAAATAGGACCATGATGAAGCTCCAGCGCTATGCCAAGCAGGACTATAAGTATGGGCCCACGTACACCCATCCCGGGTTTTTCTTTCTCTCTAATAGCACCTATCCAAACTTTTATAATGGGACAAAAGATGTATCTTTAGGCATGGTCTTCCCATTAGAGGTTCCATGTACAGATTTCAAACCTAGAAAATTTGGACTGGGACGTTGACCAGAGAATTCTGTGACGGGGGTAACAGACTTGAAACTATTCAAATGGCAGAATATTCAGAAACTTCCTGGCCTCAACGATTACACTAGGAGGGGTAGGAGCGGCCAGGAGGAGAAAGATTTCAGGAATACTTCCGATGCAAGCCTCAGATACTATCTGTTATGTTATGTTATGTTATGTTAAGCTCATTTATTATGCGCACAGATGCTCCAGCGAAGGAGCGTCCTGGCGCCCGACAAGGTAGCAACACAACACAACTGGACATAACAGCAAAAGAATTTAAGGAAACAAGAAAGTTTTTACAGCTCTTGATAAGCCTTGCAGCTTCCCAATAGTGTCTCACTCCCATACGGTTACATGCAGCTAGCAACCATTTCCTATGCGCATTCCTATATGGGAGACAGAAAAACAAAAAGTGCACTTCCGATTCCTCAGTGTTAGGGCAGCTTGGAAAGAAGTTGGAATTGGAAGATGCAATATTCCATTTGGAGGTAAGAGCTCTCAAAGGAAGTAAACCACATCTAAATTGAACATATAGATATTTAGACTGAAATGGATGCATTCTGTAGATGTAGGAGTCGAAGCTAGGTGCACACTTATGGTTCAGAAACTGGACAGTCAAGCTACTTTCCTGATACGTTTTCCATCTTTGTGACAGAATTGCCTCCCAGTACAGGTGCTTTGCTTTCTGTACGTCTCCTTCAGTAATCAGCTCTAGGGACGTCCGTAGTTCGCCCATTCGTATTCTATGTGACGTTTCTTTTATAGACTTCATCCCCATGTTAACGACACCCCTAGCAAGACTTTGTGTGACTAGTGTTTTGAAATTAACCCCTATCAGGCAAGGAGCTTGCACCAATTTTAGCAAACACATTCCATAACATGAGTTTCTAACAACAGAACTCATGGGGAATACCAGTTGTATAAGTAAAGTGCCTGACAAACCTACAACAATCGGAAACACCTATATAACTTGAAGGAGGTACTCAACATTACAACAGATGTCTCCACTACCTGTAATATGGGGTTTCTTTAGTGTGCTATCCAAAATTACACATGGATCTAGGAATATTTGTACACCACAGGTGGCCCACAAATTATTATTGTTCTAGATTTCTCTAGAACACAGATGTTGGTTTCCCAGACTACGCCTCACCCCCGCCATTAGGATGAAGTCAATGTGCCAATCTGAGACAAAAAACCAGTTAAGCTGCACAAGCCCAAACTCCACTGAGCAATACTTGAGTGAGAGGTGTTTCAGGTAACGATCATTCCCACCAAAAGACATCTAATGCGTATATTCCAAGAATAAAAATTATATGTCCTAGATTTTATTCAGGCTCAAAAAGAGAGAACATGTGCCTTGATTGGAGATCAGTGTGATATGGGAGTAAGGAATGGGGAAAGGAATACCACAGCAGCAACAGAGAAAATAACCAACAACCTCAAAGATCTCATGGATGGAAATTGGAATTTGAAATGTCAGCTGGGTTATGTGCTGCAATGCTTCAATTGCAGAACATTAATTGTATGGTTCAAAGACCTTCAAAGTAAGCATTTATCTTTTGCTTAGCAAGATCTAAAAACCGACAGCAAAGTTGATGCTCTGCAACCGTTCTCACAGGATTAGCCACTGATGTCAAGGTTAGTGACAACAGTTTGTTTAAAAGAAGCGATGAGTAAGAAAGGAAACCAATAAACTGTTGGCAACAATAAGCAGCAAATTATTTTAAACCTCCTGTTGCAGCTGCACCCCTTCAAAGACTTTTTTACCCTTTGATGATTTTCTACTGAAATCAAGGTTTTTCATTACTATCGATGTGGTTACAAATGTATAAAAGCTAAGTAGTCTGTGAGCTAAATCAGATTTGCTGGCGAATGGTCAGAATGGTCAGAGATCCCTGCTGCAGCAGAGCTTAATAAAGGATAATGGAGATTCACCATGACTGACTCCTCCTTTATTGGAAGCCCTTTTAAATTCAGCTTTGACAATCGAGAACAAAAAATGGGCTGTAATCTTGACTGTCGAATACTACACAGATTATGAGGATGACATGTCAAATAAAATAGAACTGAGCACTGCTGTCCCGCTAAGTGGACACAAAAGGAGAGTAACAGCAAAATATGGCAATTAGATTAGCATTATTGTAAATATATATATATATAGACGTTTCTTTGTGGAGGATTCCAGGCTTAATTTAACAAGTCATACTGACCTCTTTGTCGGGTTCGATCCTAGTATCACCTACAGGTCCCTCAAGTGGTCTTTTCATTGAACTTTCCTCTGAGTTCTTGGACTGTGAAGACAAGAAGACCTTTCAGTGTAGGCAGGTAGCGACAAATACAAAGATACAGCCATTCTATCTGTCAAATGAAGCCTTAAGCTTGTGCTCTCAATGGAACCTTTATATTTGAGCTTAACCCCTTCGCTGCTGATGACGAGCTCAGCTCGTCATCAGCCACGGGTGGCGGGTGCTGATGACGAGCTGAGCTCGTCATGTAACGCTGTATTTTTTAAAATGCCGCACAGCACAAAAATCACCGCAGCAGCGATGCGGTTAATGTCAAGAAACCTGGATTCAGTGCTTTGTGTACAATAATTTTCTACTGTAAATTCCTGATACCATCTGCACAATCCATTTAAGGAACATGTTATTGGTCATAATAATTTTTAAGCTTGATACCTGTTAAAAACTGCATTATCCTGCTAAAAACCTGAACAAACAAGGGTCCGTTAGTGTCTTTAAACCTTTCTTTAAACAAAAAAATATCACGAGGGGATGTCTACAGTTAGTGTCTTTAAACCTTATTTTAAACAAAAAAAATGTCACGAGGGGATGTCTACAATTAGAGTCAGCATGATGCTGACTGGAACTGCACAATGCCCTTGGATTTATATTACGATTATCTCGCTTGCAAGCCATTATCTAGGAAAATGTTCAGCGTCAGCATCGCTTTCACCTCTACTAAGTAAACTTTATTTGTATTTATTGGAATGTTACATTACAATAAATAAACTTTATTTATAGAAGGTTACAACATCCAAAACAAAGAGACAAGAGTAGAAAAACAAAAAAGAAAATACAGGATTAATCAATATATGAAGTAGTCAACAGCATGTGCATCAAGGACAATACAGAGTGTAAAGAGCACCTTGATGAGAAAAAGAGAAAAAGGGAAATAAAATAGCATATGTGACACCAGGTGAAAAGTGCATTGCCACGAGGAAGGATGGAGAGGAGAACAATTTGTAATCGTAATGTGAAGCATGCAGCAGGTAAGGTGCCTATTCTGAAAGACATGGCTATTGGAATCTAACAAAGGCATCAGCAGGGGATCAAAGAGATCAATGTTTGTATGATTACAGTCACATGGTACCCTGCAAGGGAAACATTAGCTGCAGTGCGACCCAACTCCCGCCTCAGGATAAAGCAGCAAGTAGTCTCGCAATGGGGCGGCTCAGTGTGCGTAACTGATGGGAACAAAATCACATCGTGAATAGTCCTGTTGTATCCCATAAGTTCATTAGGGTACTAGTTTTGAGATTAGACACTGACAGATCACAGAGTAAGCTGTTACTTCAGACCCACAGTTATCCATTGGTAGTATAGTGTCTCGCAATGGTTGCCACATATTTTTAGGTCTGGAGGTTGGTGGTTGTAGTGTAGCATAAGTATCACTTTTGGTATCGCAGTACATTAAGTTGCGGAGCCATGCCCTCGTTGTCGAAACACTGTAGTGCCGCCCCAATGTAAATATATCTGCTGCTTGGCCAACAATAGAGCGATAGAGGCAAATTGTCGTACTCCCGCAGGTAATGGCTTAACGTAGCCCAAAAACGCCAACAGTGGGGTTAGGACAAGTTCAAGTTCAATCATCTGTGATAGCAGTAAAATAAATTCCTCCCAATATGCTAGTATTTGGGCACAATTCCAAACTAGATGTAGGAAGCTGTTATGGCAGAGTTTTTGGCTTTACTTAGAAGTGATATAGATCATTAATCCTGCTCGCATCTAGTATAGGTATTCTTAGCCTGTGTTGGCCCTTTTAAGCCCTTTTTCCAGACCTAGAAGAGGATAGCTGCTTAATGTGCCTTTATTCTTGACTTTAACCTGTCTATTGCCTATTGGCTTTGACATATTAGATATATTGGTATGGTGTATGTAGGTATTCTGACAGAGCTAAGGAGCATTTCACCCCTTTCAGGCCTAAAGCTAGAGAGACTCCATCTTGATGGAAGCAGAGAGGCTTTTTAGGGTAAAGGCAATGTTTATAGTTAAGGCTGTTGTGTGCTAGAGGAGATCCAGTTAGGACTGCTTCTTATCCGAGAAATGTGTTTTTCTCTTGGGCCCAGACGTAACAAGCAGATGGCCACTGCGGTTGCGTGGAAGCCTGGGAGCTGGCACAGGAATTCGGTAGGAGACAGCCCTCCGGTGGAAATTTCCATGAGGGGAGAGGAATCCATATTAGCGAGCTACAGGAGAGGAGGAGTGTTCATTCCAGCTTGTGTGCAAGTCAGTTCAGTTTTGGAAGTCAGTGCAGCGTGGTGTGCAGTTCAGCGTGGTGCTCAGACCAGCTTGGAGCACAGGACTGCTGGGAGCCCAGAACAACTTGGAGCTCCAAATAGCTTGCAGAGAGAGAGAGGATGTCTGCTGGGAGCTGCAGAATAGAGTGCAGTTCTTGAATGGAGAAAGAAGGCAGACGATTACTGAAGATGAGGAGGGAGGAAGCAGTGAAGGCTGTCAGCTGGAGCAACTGAACCAGAGGCGTGGTGATGTGGTGAAGGAGGGAGAGACAGAGAGAGCCCTAATCCCACCAGAGGCAGAGAGAGAAATCTTCCTTCTAATAGGTGAGGTAGTCTGAATTAGTTACACTTACACTTTCTAATCTTTTCCTTTTCAGTGGAGTGTTCCTGTTATGTTTAATCCTTCTCTTTCAAGTGGTGTGTTCTACCTATAGTCTTTGTCAAATCTGTGTGAAGGTTTATATTGTACTAATAATAAATGACCCCATTAATTAGTGAATTACAGTGCTTGAGTTATTTTATGATAAAGTTATCCTGGCTTCAAGCCAGTTGCTGTTGAGCCACTGATGGATCAAAAAAGGGGGGTAGGAGCGCTTAAATCAGAGAACAACTCTAGCACATAGTGTGTATATCTTTGTCCTCATATTGTAAGAATAATCTTTCCTGGTAAGTATTGCTGTTTGAACAGATGCTACCCCTGATCAGGTAAGTAATAGTGAGGGAGAGAGGAGACTTGCAACCAAGGGACTAAGTTAGTACACCATCCTATAATAAAATGTCCCCAGTTTATAACTAACTGGCGTGTAGTCCCTATTCTTGTTCACTAAAGGTAAATGGCACTTCTAGGTGTTTGCTAGGCGCATGAATGGATGAGTAATCCCAATCAGGTGAGTGGTGATCACATAAATAGGGAGTGAGTGGACCTTTGATGCCAAGAGCCGGTAATACACAATAATCTGGACCCACATCTAAAGTTATTATTGTAGTTTCATCCCGAGTAGACAGCTGAGATAATATCCCAATATATATATATATGTATAGGTGTTCATAGGAATGTGGTCGTCGTTTGACATGCGGCGTTAATGAGAGCACTGGAGTGTCAAACCAGTGTGTAAAGCCACCGGATTGTGGTAAAAGACTAAGTGAGAGCGGCAGGAGGGACACTGCCGTGGATGTTTCGCAGGATCGCGAACGCTTGGAAAAGGAGAGCACGGGGGCTGCAGACCCACGTGTGTAGACGCACCAGATTGTGTGTCAGATCTGCCCTAGGGTAGAACGGTCTGGGTCAGGGTGGCCGCGAGACCAACTGATGTGAATAAGTGTGGTGTAGGGTATGGATATCCCTAGTAATCAGTGAGTATTCTTAGTATCCCTATAGATTTAGTGGTGTTTTTGATAATATGAGCTTGTATATTGCGAGTTCCCTATCCTCAGGTAGGTACCAGGTGCCTGGATAGGTGGTCCTGAGGACGGAAGGTGAGTACGTTTTGGCTGGGTCATAGGGGCCCCTGGGGGCTGATCCCATCTAAACAGAAAATCCAGCCATTACATTTTGGCGTAGTCGGACAGTTTACGAAGCCTGTGTGCCTGGCCATGTGTTTAGATTGTCTCCCATGTGTTGTGTGGGAGTGCCCTGTACGCCAATTACATTTTGGCGTAGTCGGACAGTTTACGAACTCTGTGTGCCTGGCCATGTGTTTAGATTGTCTCCCATGTGTTGTGTGGGAGTGCCCTGAACGCCAATTACATTTTGGCGTAGTCGTCATCTTACGAACTCTGTGTGCCTGGCCATGTGTTTAGATTGTCTCCCATGTGTTGTGTGGGAGTGCCCTGAACGCCAATTACATTTTGGCGTAGTCGGACAGTTTACGAACTCTGTGTGCCTGGCCATGTGTTTAGAGAGGTTCCCATGTGTTGTTAGTGAGTGCCATGAACGCCAATTACATTTTGGCGTAGTCGGACAGTTTACGAACTCTGTGTGCCTGGCCATGTGCTTAGAGAGTTGCCCATGTGTTCTGAGGGAATGCCCTGAACACTAGTTCCATCTGGCGTAATGTTGCAGTTTATGTAGCCTGTTAGACCTATTGGCTTGAACAGTTGCAGCGTGAGGAGATTGTATTACATCATGGCATTTGGTTTATTCAGGGTGGAAGGAATGGTTTTCATCTTGGTGTTTAAACTGTCAGAGTTGAAGGATGGCATTACATGAGGAAGTCAGTTACATCTTTGTGATGGTCCAATTGTATAAATGTGTGTAAAAAGTGCTTTTAAATTGCCCATTAAATTGCTTGCTGCATCTGCTTATGCTGTGCAATGTGAAATGTGTTCATTGTTCTATGATCTGTGGAGTTCTGTGAATATAGCTCCTTGTAAATATGGCTTTAGAATAGCGCCATTTTAATGTGCCTTATGAGGTGCATGTTCTCATGTTGATCTGCTGTGTTGCTTGTGAATGGTGCTTTGAATATATTCCTTGTGACAAGCGTGTCATTTTTTGAGTTTGTTTATTGTCTTGTAAATATGGCTTTAGAATAGCGCCATTTTAATGTGCCTTGTGAGGTGCATGTTCTCAAGTTGATCTGCTGTGTTGCTTGTGAATGGTGCTTTGGATATGTTCCTTGTGAAAAGCGTGTCGTTTTTTGAGTTTGTTTATTGTCTTGTAAATATGGCTTTAGAATAGCGCCATTTTAATGTGGTTTGTGAGGTGCATGTTCTTATGTTATTTTGTTGTGTTCCTTGTGCATTGCGCCTTGGAAATGTTCTTTGTGAAAGGCTTGTCTTGTAAATTTGGCTTGTGAATAGCGCCATGTGGTCATGGCTTGGACAGGGCATGTTCTCATTACGTTTGGCAGGAGAGAGCTGGATCTTTCTCGGGTGCTTGGGGATAACGTTTTTGAAAATATGTACGTGTCATTTGTAAACGTGAAGAAATGTGCTAATGATTTTCCCATGTATAAATGGACGTTGGGAAATGTTTCTATTTGAGCTGCCAAAGGGTTAATATCTTGAGTTGAGATGGCAGCCTTTATTTTTTACATGCTGTCAACATGCATGGCTATCTGACCTGACTATAAAAGTCAGTGAATTATTTTAAGGATTTTTGATGGTTTGATTTTGACTTTTTTTTTTGGTTCCTTGGTCAGCCTACGTGCTTTGTCAGTTTCTTGACGGAAAGGTAACATCTTGTGTTTTGAGAAGGGTTCTGTTCATTTCACATTCCTTTTGAAATGCGTCTACGAATTTGTGTGGGTTCACCTTGGAATTGATGTGGTTATAAATCAACCTTACGGAGAAAGCTGTGTTCTTTTAAAATGAGTGAAATGTTAAAAAGATAGCCCGTTACAGTGCACGCTACGAGCTGTTTTCATTAATTATTTCTGTGAGGGGTTTCCATCTAGACAGGAATGTGATGGTTGCAATAATAATAGGTTTAGAATAATAAATCTTGCCCGACAGTGCGTGGTAACATGTGCTTTTAATTAGTGTGAGGCAACCATGTGCTTTTAAATGAAAAAAGTTAAAACGTGACATTATTATTTTCCCAAATGTAAAATGAAAATGTATGTTTTTATAAATGTGAACTTAAATACAATATTGAAATGTATATGTTGTTTTACAAATGATTTCTCTTTGACAAATGGACCATGTTAATTCGTTTCTCAAATGCAACATGTATAATATTGTATGCCAAAGGTAGTTTCCCCTTTAAATGTCTTGCCTTTAGTTTAATTATTTGGACAAATGTCTTTTTATAAAAAGAATTGGATCTTTTTTAATTGGCAATACACTGTAACAGAATTGTTTTTTTTTATTAATATTAGCCTCCGTTAGTTTGAGAATCAGGCCATGAGAACAGGCAAAAGGAATTTGTTTTTTGACCTTGGCAGCCCAGCTGGTCTGCGCAGACGAACTTTTTTTTCATTCTGCAAGTTTCGATCACGTCCCAGTGTGTTATGATGGGCTACAATCCAATTTTCTTCCGCGCACGGCTTGTTTATTTAAGGGCGGGGTGGCCTGGGCTTCTCTGACCATGGAAATTGGGAGGCTTGCAGTGCCCTGCTGATGCTGTCATCATTTGGCAGTATTTCAATTTTTTTTCACACTGTAGCATGGCTCTTGCCCAGAAGGGTGAGACTAGCTTAGTTAGGATTAGGGTATGTTAGGCCCCACTCAATGTTACTAAAAGTTAAATTTTGAATGTTTTTAATTAATTAGGATATTTTCTTTTCGATAATGAAAGGCACCCGGGGTGCTTTTTAAATGGAAAATTTTATTTTACAAGAATAATGATACTTGTTCTCTGGTTTCTAGGATTGCTGCAGTTGGGGTGCGTGCGTGCATCTGCCCACTCCCTTTATTTGTTTTAGCTTTTTATTTT
This sequence comes from Lissotriton vulgaris, assembly GCF_964263255.1. Taxonomy (NCBI): domain Eukaryota; kingdom Metazoa; phylum Chordata; class Amphibia; order Caudata; family Salamandridae; genus Lissotriton; species Lissotriton vulgaris. Next base: position 838,050,005 of record NC_141687.1, read on the forward strand.
CATGTTATTATTTTAGTTTATTGTTTTGGATGATGGAACCAGACCAGACCAGACCAGACCAGACCGGGTGATGGATGGCCGCATTGGAGGAAGTACCGAGGATGCAGGGTGGTGGCCTACACTGAAGAATTTGGACATTGAATAATCCCTTGGACAATCAAGCCCCACTTTTAAAGAACAAGAAAAAAAATGTTTTATTTGTAACAGTATTATAAAAGAATTTGGACATTGAATAATCCCTTGGACAAGCAGGCCCCACTTTTGAAAAGAAATGAAACCCAAACATATTTTATTTGTTACAGGATTGTAAAAGGACTTGATTCATAATCCCTTGTACAAGCAGGCCCCACTTTTAAAAAGAAATGAAACCCAAACATGTTTTATTTGTTACAGGATTATAAAAGGACTTGATCCATAATCCCTTGTACAAGCAGACCCCACTTTTAAAAAAAATATATGTCACCTATTATAGTTTTTCCACATGAAGGACTTTTTTGAATGATGGCGCACACATGTGCTCCACTGTGTGATTTAAGCTTGATGTTACACTAGTAATCTTGTAGACTGGGGTTGTAGTTTTTTACTGTTCTTGCATTTTCACCTTAATTGATCAAAGGGTGGTTACCTTACAATTTAGATGGTTCTGGGTGTTGTGTCTTTTAGTATGATTATGTGTTAATGTTTATCCAGACCTTGCAACAGTTTGTCATGTTTATTTCTCAGATTTCACCTTAAATTGACTAATGTCAGCAGGTAGGCCTCATTTAGGCCTATTGTTATTTTCATCTCACATATTAGCACCTACACCAATAGTTTCATGAGTCATCATTAGCTTAACTTGCCTATAGTAGGTAGAGCTCATTTAGGCCCTTTCTTGTTTTCTCATTAGAAGTTGAAACACATTTAGTTTTTAAGTTCACAACTGTAGGTAGGCCTCATTTAGCCTTAAGTTGTCCGAAGTAGGTCCATTTAGGCCCCTTGCTGTTTTCATTCAACACATAAGTCCCTACATCATTAGATTTCACCAGTTATCATTAGAAGTTGAGGAACATTTAGTTTGAGGATGCTTTGGTTAGTTTCTGTGGTTATCAGATCCAATCTCAGATATGTTTCAGCATTCAAGTCAAGGGTGCTTTGATTTGTTTTTAGGTTTCTATTCCCTACAATTGAGTTTCAGGTGGAATTTTCTTGAGTTGTCATTGTTTTTAGGGAGTTTTTTAGGTTTTGATTTGTTGATAGATTGTGTTGATGTTTGTTTGTTTGGATGTTATTGTTTATATAGATGCTCGCATGATAAGGATCTAAGGGTGGAGTGTTATGGCAGAGTTTTTGGCTTTACTTAGAAGTGATATAGATCATTAATCCTGCTCGCATCTAGTATAGGTATTCTTAGCCTGTGTTGGCCCTTTTAAGCCCTTTTTCCAGACCTAGAAGAGGATAGCTGCTTAATGTGCCTTTATTCTTGACTTTAACCTGTCTATTGCCTATTGGCTTTGACATATTAGATATATTGGTATGGTGTATGTAGGTATTCTGACAGAGCTAAGGAGCATTTCACCCCTTTCAGGCCTAAAGCTAGAGAGACTCCATCTTGATGGAAGCAGAGAGGCTTTTTAGGGTAAAGGCAATGTTTATAGTTAAGGCTGTTGTGTGCTAGAGGAGATCCAGTTAGGACTGCTTCTTATCCTAGAAATGTGTTTTTCTCTTGGGCCCAGACGTAACAAGCAGATGGCCACTGCGGTTGCGTGGAAGCCTGGGAGCTGGCACAGGAATTCGGTAGGAGACAGCCCTCCGGTGGAAATTTCCATGAGGGGAGAGGAATCCATATTAGCGAGCTACAGGAGAGGAGGAGTGTTCATTCCAGCTTGTGTGCAAGTCAGTTCAGTTTTGGAAGTCAGTGCAGCGTGGTGTGCAGTTCAGCGTGGTGCTCAGACCAGCTTGGAGCACAGGACTGCTGGGAGCCCAGAACAACTTGGAGCTCCAAATAGCTTGCAGAGAGAGAGAGGATGTCTGCTGGGAGCTGCAGAATAGAGTGCAGTTCTTGAATGGAGAAAGAAGGCAGACGATTACTGAAGATGAGGAGGGAGGAAGCAGTGAAGGCTGTCAGCTGGAGCAACTGAACCAGAGGCGTGGTGATGTGGTGAAGGAGGGAGAGACAGAGAGAGCCCTAATCCCACCAGAGGCAGAGAGAGAAATCTTCCTTCTAATAGGTGAGGTAGTCTGAATTAGTTACACTTACACTTTCTAATCTTTTCCTTTTCAGTGGAGTGTTCCTGTTATGTTTAATCCTTCTCTTTCAAGTGGTGTGTTCTACCTATAGTCTTTGTCAAATCTGTGTGAAGGTTTATATTGTACTAATAATAAATGACCCCATTAATTAGTGAATTACAGTGCTTGAGTTATTTTATGATAAAGTTATCCTGGCTTCAAGCCAGTTGCTGTTGAGCCACTGATGGATCAAAAAAGGGGGGTAGGAGCGCTTAAATCAGAGAACAACTCTAGCACATAGTGTGTATATCTTTGTCCTCATATTGTAAGAATAATCTTTCCTGGTAAGTATTGCTGTTTGAACAGATGCTACCCCTGATCAGGTAAGTAATAGTGAGGGAGAGAGGAGACTTGCAACCAAGGGACTAAGTTAGTACACCATCCTATAATAAAATGTCCCCAGTTTATAACTAACTGGCGTGTAGTCCCTATTCTTGTTCACTAAAGGTAAATGGCACTTCTAGGTGTTTGCTAGGCGCATGAATGGATGAGTAATCCCAATCAGGTGAGTGGTGATCACATAAATAGGGAGTGAGTGGACCTTTGATGCCAAGAGCCGGTAATACACAATAATCTGGACCCACATCTAAAGTTATTATTGTAGTTTCATCCCGAGTAGACAGCTGAGATAATATCCCAATATATATATATATGTATAGGTGTTCATAGGAATGTGGTCGTCGTTTGACATGCGGCGTTAATGAGAGCACTGGAGTGTCAAACCAGTGTGTAAAGCCACCGGATTGTGGTAAAAGACTAAGTGAGAGCGGCAGGAGGGACACTGCCGTGGATGTTTCGCAGGATCGCGAACGCTTGGAAAAGGAGAGCACGGGGGCTGCAGACCCACGTGTGTAGACGCACCAGATTGTGTGTCAGATCTGCCCTAGGGTAGAACGGTCTGGGTCAGGGTGGCCGCGAGACCAACTGATGTGAATAAGTGTGGTGTAGGGTATGGATATCCCTAGTAATCAGTGAGTATTCTTAGTATCCCTATAGATTTAGTGGTGTTTTTGATAATATGAGCTTGTATATTGCGAGTTCCCTATCCTCAGGTAGGTACCAGGTGCCTGGATAGGTGGTCCTGAGGACGGAAGGTGAGTACGTTTTGGCTGGGTCATAGGGGCCCCTGGGGGCTGATCCCATCTAAACAGAAAATCCAGCCATTACAGAAGCCGGCATGCTCAGCTGCGCATCTAAAGAAGCAATAGGGTTTGGTGGGGTCAATCTTGGCCATGAAATGAGGGGTGGCATATGGCCTGTGTAAATGTTTATAGTGTAATAATTTGTGTTGATGATTGTTGGATACAAAAAATGTCTGTTCACAGCAGTAGAGCAAGGTAGTATCGGGTAGTGGGCAATCCAAATCCCTTTTCCATGCAGCCCAGGCCCTCCCACTCACCGCTGGCCATGACAATAGTGATAAATGATAAAGTCAGGAAATCAAGTGGGCACTACTCGGGTTGTGATGACCATGGTAAGTGGGAGGAAATCCAGCCGCTCCGCGGAGGGTGATGGGAGAATGGAAAGAGCAGTGTTTTGATATCTATGCAAAAGAAATCTGTCCATCTACGACACACTAAGTCCATCTGACATAGTGGTTACAGAACGCAGCTTGGCATCCATATAAAGGTTGCCCAGCTTGAGGAGCTGGCATGCGTCCAAAGTCCACTGAGCCAGTGCCTCCGTAGTAATCGGAAGCCAGGGATTGTCGGGAAGCAGAATGTGTGGAGAATATAGGAGTAGCGCTGCAACTTGCTTCAAGCCCAATAAGTGGTCAGGAGCATCTGTATTTCGGAGGGAACCCTAGGTAGACCTTACGGCATAATAGTGGATAGGGGATATGGATGGGCCTGAGTTCACTCAGGCTTCAGGTACTATTGTCGAGTGTCAGGATGGTACTAATAATATGCAAAGTGCGCCGGTGCAACTAGGTAGTACTGATAAAAATCAGGGACTCCAAATCCTCCCCGTGAGTATGGAACATCTGCCAGACGATTCTTGGGTGTCTACCGTCCCATACCAGTTCAATGAGCATTCTACGAAGGGTGTTGAAAAAGAAAACTGGTTGTCAAAGCTATAGGAATGTTTATAAATAAATATAATAACCAGAGGAATACCACCATTTTAATGCTGGCGATTCTGCCAGTGGTAGATAAGGGAAGCTTAATCCAGTGATCGATTTTCAAGGATAATCTATAAACCACAGAACCGTAGTTGAGGCGGACCACCTCTTCACTGCTGCGGTGGAGGAAGACACCCAGACACCTAGGAGGGTCGATGTACCAACACAAGGGGAACTCAAAAGGGCGGGGCACAGTGACCTCTGTCAAAGGAAATACTTCAGATTTAGACCAGTTAATGGTAAACCCTGAGAAAGCCCTAAAGTGGGACACCTCACAGAGAAGAGGAGGAAGATTGGATTCGGGGTCACACACAAACAGCATCACATCGTCCACGTATAAAGAAGCCAGAAGGGGGTTGCGGTGAAACTGCAAACCACGTATCAGGTGCCGCTCCAGAGAATGCCACACTAGGGGGTCTATAGCAATGATGAATAGTAGAGGCGACAGGGGGCACCCCTGCCTGGTACCTCAAGAGAGTGCGAACTGATCAGTGAAAGTGCCATTCACTTGAAGCTAGGCCAATGGATTAGTGTTCAAAGGTCGGACGAGATCTCGAAATACCATTGGAACTCCCAGTTTCCGCAATTTGGCGTGTAAAAAAGGTCATTCGAGTGAATCAAACGCCTTTTCAGCGTCTAATTGAATGGTCAAGGCTCGAAGATCAGGATTTATTTGATTAAGGTTGGCAAAGATGGTATGAAGGTTAACTGCTATGGAACTATGCAGAACAAATGCGGATTGTCAAAGCTATAGGAATTTTTATAAATAACTATAAAAACCAGGGGAGGACCATAATTTTAATGCTGGCGATTCTGCCATCGATAGATAAGGGGAGCTTAATCCAGTGATACATTTGCAAGGATAATCTATCAAGCACAGGACGGTAGTTGAGGCGGACCACCTCTGCACTGCTGCAGTGGAGGAAGATACCCAGATACCTAGCTGGGTCGGTGCACCACCACAAGGGGAACTCAAAAGGGCAGGGCACAGTGACCTCGGTCAAAGGAAATACTTCAGATTTAGTCCACTTAATGGTAAACCCTGAGAAAGCCCCAAAGCGGGATACCTCACGGAGAAGAGGAGGAAGATTGGATTAGGGGTCATAAAGAAGCCAGAAGGGGGTCGCAGGAAACTGCAAACCACGTGTCAGGTGCAGCTCCAGAAAATGCTGCACTAGGGGGTCTATAGCAATGATGAATAGTAAAGGCAACAGGGGGCATCCCTACCTGGTACCTCGAGAGAGTGCGTACTGATCAGTGAAAGTGCCATTCACCTGAAGCTGGGCCAATGGATCAGTGTACAAAAGTCGGACGAGATCTCAAAGTCCCTTTGGAACTTCCAATTTCCACAATGTAGCGTGTAAAAAAGGTAATTCGAGTGAATCAAACGCCTTTTCAGCATCTAATAGAATGGCAGCGGCGGGAAGATCAGGATTTATTTGATTGAGGATGGCAAAGATGGTTTGAAGGGTAACTGCTGTGGAACAGTGCGGAACAAAAGCAGATTGTAGAGAGGAAATTATACTGTACCTAGTAGGGAAAGCAGAGTGGCTAGAATTTTGGCCAATATATTATTATCATGATTTAGCAGGGACAGAGGCCTGTATGAAGAGCAGTTATGCGGGGGATTGTCATGTTGGAGTAGGCAGGTAATCACCGCTTCACGCATTGTGGGGAGGAGGATTCTATTTTCTAGCGATTCTGCATAGACATCAAGTCGGTGAGGGATGAGCAGTCATTTATAAGTTTTATAAAATAAATACAGGTAAATCCATCTAGACCGGGGGCGCGGGTGCCACTCATATCATCAATAGCTTGCGATACCTCGTCACTGGAGAAAGGCGAGACGAGAAACTGCTGTTGCTCCTCACTCAGCCAGACCATGGCTAACTCCGCCAGAAACTGAGCAAATGCATCATAGGTGGTAGGGCAGCGGGACGTGTACAGGCGAGTATAGCAGGTGAGAAATGCAGCAGACACGTCCTCTCTGCGTTTGACGGAAGAACCATCGTCCAGATTTGAACAGGTGGCTTTTAAGCTACTTCTTAAAAGTTGCAAGACAGGGTTGTAGTACGTAGTGCTGGTAGAAACAAATCCCAAATTCTAGTGATGCCATCAGAGGGACTGCCTCAGACATTGCTCTTTTTTTTAAAGTAAAAGACTCAAAAAGAAGGGATCCCGCATTATACAACCCAAATTAACCTACAAAAATGTTTTATTTCTTGGCCTAATAGCAAAGTGTGTGTAAAGGGTTGTGAGTGATACAAGCTGTCTTAAATTGTGCTTGTGGCATCAATGCATTCTTACAAGAGGAGTAATATGGTGAAATTTCTTGCACCCAGAGACGAAGCGAGCAACATCATGAAGAAAACAAGTTACTTACCTGTAACTTTGGTTCCCCAGTATTGGTAACTTTCATAGATTCCCAAGCTTTGTATCATTCCCCGTCGTCAGCCTGGGAGCCTCGGTAAATAGAAAATACCATAGCAGTATGTACAAAAGAGAAAGAAAGGCCTAGGCCTCATCTCATTTTGTAGCATATCTACCTCTTTTTGTAAAAGAGACCAACATTTTGCAACAACCCATAGAACCCACATGGGAGAGCCTCAGAGCCTCAGATTTTCGCAGCCGTTGTGTATCAGTAACCACTTTTGCTGAAGGCTGAGCTTTCCCAGGGGAGGAGGGTGGGCGCATGGGAAGCTATCAAAGTCACCAATACTGGGGAACCAAAGTTACAGGTAAGTAACTTGTTTTCTTGCCCCAGTATTGGAACTTTCATAGATTCCCATGCTTTGTATAGGAGTAGCTCGCAGTAAGTCACCAGTGCACATTTTGCTACATGAGTATTACAATATCTCTGCATAACCGGCAACATATGACAATCATGTACCTTAGAACAATACATCAGAAACATTATGTGCTACAAAATGTGCAATCATAGGAAGGAGGATAGCAGGGAAAGCTCACCTCTCATTGGAAAAGATTCCTCAGGACTGCTTGTTTCCTTCCCAGTGTAAGAATTGGCTTTTGTAGTTTGGTTTGCCCTGTTCCCATCATGCACTGGGACAGGAACAGACTAATTTGCATACAGCCAGGTTCTGAAACTGGGATGGTGCAGTGAGCTAAAAAACGGTGTTGGATCTAGCCCTGATCTCTTGACTGGGTGAGAGTTTTCTGCTTAATTCAGAGACTCTGTCCCTCACCACCCCTTGTTGTAAATATTTTTGTCCACCCTAAGCGTGGAAGGGTATACTCAGACATGAGTCCCTTGCTCATTGCACCATCAGGATTCAAGCAAACCGGGCCGAAGACGGCTGTAATGCCAGAAACCGGTCCCCGGGAGCTTGTTTCCTTCCCAGTGTAAGAATTGGCTTTTGTAGTTTGGTTTGCCCTGTTCCCATCATGCACTGGGACAGGAACAGACTAGTTTGCATACAGCCAGGTTCTGAAACTGGGATGGTGCAGTGAGCTAAAAAACGGTGTTGGATCTAGCCCTGATCTCTTGACTGGGTGAGAGTTTTCTGCTTAATTCAGAGACTCTGTCCCTCACCACCACTTGTTGTAAATATTTTTGTCCACCCTAAGCGTGGAAGGGTATACTCAGACATGAGTCCCTTGCTCATTGCACCATCAGGATTCAAGCAAACCGGGCCGAAGACGGCTGTAATGCCAGAAACCGGTCCCCGGGAGCTTGTTTCCTTCCCAGTGTAAGAATTGGCTTTTGTAGTTTGGTTTGCCCTGTTCCCATCATGCACTGGGACAGGAACAGACTAATTTGCATACAGCCAGGTTCTGAAACTGGGATGGTGCAGTGAGCTAAAAAACGGTGTTGGATCTAGCCCTGATCTCTTGACTGGGTGAGAGTTTTCTGCTTAATTCAGAGACTCTGTCCCTCACCACCCCTTGTTGTAAATATTATGAATGTATGGGCACTGCTCCAAGTATCCGCCCTACAAATGTCTTTTATAGGGACTCCAGCGAAGAGAGCTGCCGAAGATGAAACTGATCTTGTGGAGTGTGCTCATACATGTCTCTCGAGCGGCTTTCCTGCTGCTTGGTGCCAATAATGAATTACACTTGAAATCCAGCGTGTGATTCCTTGTTTTGAGAGAGGAAGACCTTTTCGAGGTGCACTAAAAGCCACAAAAAGTTGAGATTTCTTCAAATCGTTTGTGCCTGCAAGATAAAATTTGAGACATCTCTGGACATCTAAAGAATGTAGAGACCTTCCTGCAGGGGATGTTGGTCGAGGGAAGAATGACTTTAGAACCACTGGTTCGTTCAAATGGAAATCCGAAGGGACCTTTGGACTAAATTTTGGATTGGTCCTTAAAAACACCCTGTCCTTTTTTAACTGTAGAAAAGGTTCTAAAATGGATAGAGTTTGCAACTCTCCTACTCTAATGATGAAGTGAGGGCTAAAAGGAGAGCTAATTTCCAAGACAACATTTTTAAATCCACCCTGTGGATAGGCTCGAACGGAGGTTTCATGAGATGAGCCAGAACCAGATTGAGATTCCAAACCAGAGGTGGTGGCCGCACTGGAGGAAAAACCCTGAAAAGAACTTTCAGGAACGGTTTGATAATTCTAGCAGACCAGAGAGAAGAACCAGAAGCTGTTCTTCTGAATATTGAAATAAAAGAATGAGAAAAGGCCTGATTTAGCCAGCGATAGAATGTAATGCAGTATTTAATGAGGAGCTGAAGAGAATGGGTGGATGTGTTCACGATGACACCACAGGCTTGAGTTAATATCTCCCTACGTTCCTGAGGGATATCTAAGCTGTGGAACTCTATGTGCTCAGGAGCCAGGCCTTTAAATGGAGAGATCTCGGATCTGGATAGATCACCTGTCCCTGGGACATTGTTAATAGAGATGGAATGGGACATAGGTGAAATGGTTGGACCTGATGAACAAGTTACTTACCTTCGGTAACGCTTTTTCTGGTAGATACTATATCTGCCTGTGGATTCCTCACCTTGTGAATATCCCCCTTGCGTCAGCAACGTCTGGAAATTTTCTTCGTAGCACGCCGTCGTGGGCGACGTCACAGGAGCACGGCATCGCGCGCAACTCCGTCTGACGTCACCGACCCCATATTAGGCCCACGCCGGCGTGATGACGTCAGTTCCGCCCTTTTTTCCGTGCCTTCGAGGCACACGGACGGACCAACGATAGCAAATATGCAAATATACAATGTACACAGTACAAATAGAACCAAATCAAAACAACAGCAGTATAATCATATATACAGAAAGACCAGGTATAGCAGAGTAGACAACGGGGAGGCGGGTGGGTCTGTGAGGAATCCACAGGCAGATATAGTATCTACCAGAAAAAGCGTTACCGAAGGTAAGTAACTTGTTCTTCTGATAGATACATCTGCCGTGTGGATTCCTCACCTTGTGAATAGATTCCCACAGCAGTCCCCACTCCCGGAGGAGGGTGTCCACTCTGCTACACCAGGAAGTCTTGGAGGACAGAGCGCGCGAAGTGGCCGTCCCTCCTCACCTCGGTATCCAAGCAGTAGTGCTTTGCGAAAGTGTGGAGGGAGGCCCAAGTCGCGGCCCTGCAAATATCCTCAACAGGTACACCCCTAGACAAAGCAGATGTTGCAGACTTTGCTCTAGTTGAATGAGCTCTAATGCCCTCAGGAGGGTCCTTACCCGCAAGGGAGTAGCAGATCTTGATGCACAGGATTATCCACCTGGAAAGAGTGCGCTTGTGCACCGCTCTGCCCTTCTTGCAGCCAGCAAAGCCAACAAACAGCTGGTCGTCCATCCGGAAGTCTTTAGTCCTGTCCAGATAGAAGGACACCGCCCTCTTAGGGTCCAGGCGATGCAGTCTCTCTTCCTCCTTAGACGGGTGAGGGGGAGGATAGAGGGTAGGAAGGGTAATGGACTGCCCAAGATGAAAAGGAGTAACCACCTTAGGCAGAAAAGCAGCCCTGGTCCTAAGAACCATCCTTTCTGCATGAATGGTCAGGAATGGGGGTTTGGAACTTAGAGCTTGAAGCTCACTTACCCTCCTTGCCGAGGTGATTGCAACGAGGAAGATAGTTTTAAAAGAGAGAAGCCTCAATGGACACTTGTGCAAGGGTTCGAAGGGAGAACCCATTAAAAAGGTCAGCACAAGATTCAAATCCCATTGAGGAACCACAAAAGGGGTAGGAGGAAACATATTCATAAGACCCCTCAAAAATCTCACAACCACCGGAGACTTAAAGAGAGAAGGCTGATCCGGCAAACATAGAAACGCCGATAAGGCCGAAAGATAACCCTTGATCGTGGACACAGCCAAACCTTGCTGTGCCAGATAAAGGGCAAACTGTAAAATATTAGACAAATGAGCCTTCAAAGGGTCAATATCCCTCTCCCTGCACCAAGAAACAAATTTTGTCCACCTATAGGAGTAAATGGACTTAGCGGTGTCACGCCTGGCAGAGAGAATGACATCCACCACCTCGTGAGGGAGAGAAAAAGAACTCAAGTTGCCCCGTTCAATCTCCAGGCATGAAGGTGTAATGTCTGGAGGTGGGGGTGTAGAACCTGCCCCTCCAACTGAGAGAGGAGGTCTGCCCTGTGAGGGAGACGGAGCGGCGGGTGAGAGGATAGGTGGAGTAGGTCCGAATACCACACCCTTCTCGGCCAATCCGGGGCAACCAATATGACATGGGCCCGGTCTTGACGAATCTTCCTCAGAACCCGAGGAATCAAAGGTATGGGGGGAAACGCGTAAAGGAGTCGATCTCCCCAACTCAACTGAAACGCGTCCCCCAATGCTCCTTGCATCGGATACTGGAGACTGCAGAATGAAGGGCAGTGAGCATTCTCGCGAGTGGCAAATAGATCCACCCGAGACGTCCCCCACATCCGAAAGATGTCGCGAACAACCTCCGGGTGAAGCCTCCACTCGTGGTCGGCGGAAAACTGCCGACTGAGACTGTCTGCACGCACGTTCAGAACCCCGGCCAGATGATTTGCCACCAGACAAATCTGATGGTCCTGAACCCAGGACCAGAGACGCAGAGCCTCTCTGCAGAGACACTGCGACCCTACTCCTCCCTGCTTGTTGATGTACCACATCGCAGTCGTGTTGTCCGTTAGGACCTGGACCGAACGACCGCGAAGGGAAGGGAGGAAGGCCTTGAGCGCCAAACGTATCGCCCTCAATTCCAGAAGGTTGATGTGAAACAACCTTTCTTCCGGAGACCAAAGACCCTTGACCTCCAGGTCTCCCAGATGAGCACCCCACCCGAGAGTGGATGCATCCGATATCACTGTGGCCACTGATGGAGGTAGCTGAAAAGGCTTTCCCTGTGACAGATTGCCTTCCACGCCCCACCAGGACAGATCCGCTGCAGTTTCTCTGGAGATCCTCACAGATCTCCGTTGTGCTGATACCACTGCCTGCGGAGGCACCACTGGAGCGCCCTCATGTGCCAGCGTGCATGACTGACCAACAGAATGCAAGAAGCCATCAGACCTAGCAGGCGAAGGACCTTCAGGACTGGAACAACCGCTCCATTGAAGAATAAAGGAATCATTTCCTGAATGTCGCGAATCCTTTGAGGTGGAGGGAATGCACGACATACAGAAGTGTCCAGTACCGCACCTATGAACAGGTTGCGCTGGGAGGGCACCAGGTGAAATTTGGGTACGTTTATCGAAAAACCCAACCTGTGTAACAACTGAGTTGTCTCCTGCAGATGATGGAGCACCATCTCCGGCGACTCTGCTTTGATCAGCGAGTCGTCTAGATAAGGGAATACAGGAACCCCTGACCTTCTGAGATGCGCCGCCACCACTGCCATCACCTTGGTGAAAACTCGAGGCGCACTAGTAAGTCCAAACGGGAGGACCGCAAACTGATAGTGCTGCGATCCCACCGTAAAACTGAGATACTTCCTGTGCGACTTCAGGATTGGGATGTGAAAATACGCATCCTGCAAGTCGATTGACACCATCCAGTCTTCTTCCATCAGCGCCAGAAGAACCTGAGCAAGGGTGAGCATTTTGAACTTCTCCTGTTTGAGATAGAGGTTCAAAATCCTGAGATCCAGGATAGGCCGAAGTCTGCCATCCTTCTTGGGAATCAAGAAATACCGGGAGTAGCACCCTTGACCCCTCTCCTGCTCTGGAACCACCTCTATCGCTCCCTTTCGAAACAGAGCCAGGACTTCCTCCTGCAGGAGAAGCAGGTGGTCCTCCGAGCAATAACCTTGGCAAGGAGGGTAATTGGGAGGGAACTCCTGAAAAGGAAGTGCATACCCATTCTCTACGAGATTGAGAACCCAAAGATCTGATGTAACCGATTCCCAATCTCGTAGAAAGTGAGTAAGCCGACCCCCTACTGGCCCTACATGATCCAGAATGGTGGATCTAGGGCTGCTTTACTGATGCGGGTGGGGGTTGGGCATTATTGGAGGAAGTGGAGGAAGAGGAGACTTGACGTCCACGTCCACGACCCCTCTGTCTACCTCTATAGGACTTATATAGAGGGTTCTGCTGCTGCTGCTGTTGTTGGCCCTGCTTGAAGGGACGAAAAGAAGATTTATCAAATCCCTTGAATTTTCTAGCTGCAGACCCTCTCATCTGCAGACCCAACGACCTCGCAGTGGCACGGCTGTCTTTAAACCTTTCCAAGGCCACATCAGCCTTCTTACCAAAAAGGCCAGATCCTTCAAAGGGTAAGTCCAGCAAGGTAGATTGTACATCCGCTGAGAAATCAGATGACTTTAACCATGCGGCTCTCCTAGTTGCAATGGATGAGCCCATAATTCTGGCAACTGAATCCACAGTGTCCATGCCGCTTTGGATGACCATGCGGGCCGCAGCCTGAGTGTCAGAGATTACCTCATTAAAGTTTTTCCTATCCTCCTCAGGAAGTTTTGGTGACAATTGCTTCACTGAGTCCATCAGCGCGTGCACATATCTACCTAAAAGGCAAGTAGCATTTGACGACTTTAGAGCCATGCTTCCAGAAGAGAAAGTCTTCTTCGCAGCCTGATCCAATTTCTTAGACTCTTTGTCAGCAGGCACTTGAGGGAAGGAGCCTGCCGCCCTATTAGAGCAAGCCGCCTGAACCACAAGACTTTCAGGAGACGGATGCGTAGAAAGAAATGCAGGGTCATCAGGAGCCACCCTATAGCGCCTTGCAATAACCCTTGAAACTGCAGGAGCAGACAACGGCCTCTTCCAAATTTCCTTAATTGGATCTGACAAGGCATCAGTAAACGGCAAAGTTGGCTCCACAATTGAAGATGGAGAATGCAGGACTTCTGTGAGAATGTTGGGCTTGTACTCCACTGTGGGCAGCTTTAAGTTAAGAAGGTCAGCAGCCTTCCTAATAACCACGTGATAAGGAGCCACGTCCCTTGATGGTGCATCAGAAGTCGAAGGCAGACCCCACTCGGGAGAGAGTTCCAGACCACTAGCATCCCGAAGCTCATCGAAGTCATCACCATGATCAGGAAGCTCGCCTTCTTCCACATCTGAACTCTCATCATCCTTTTGCTCGAGAAGACGCTGAGCTCTTCGCCTCGACCACTCCATTCGAATCGAAGTCGACGGATCCGGTAACGACTCCGACGGAGCCGGTTCCGACGTCGCTCGAGGAACCGAAGCAGGAGGACGAGAGTCATGAACAGGTGTGGTACCTCGATCTCGACTGCGAGGTCGATCCGGAGTCGGCGAAGCCGCATGCGGAGTCGAGGACCTCGGTGGAGCCGTACCGAGCCAAGGTGAAAGAGGCGCCGGCATAAAAGGCATAAATGGAGCAGGGGCATACGACTGAGGAATACCCAGGTTGTACGATAACGGACCCATGGGGCCACCAGGCGCTCCAGTGGGGTACATTGCCCTAGAATAAACTCCAAACATCGCATTGAGAAAATGCGAGGGATCCTGCCCAGGACCAGGAAAGGAAGGGTACGGACCTACCGGATGTTGCAATGGAGGCCGACCCGACACATCCTCACCCTGACCTTCTGGATTCACAGGAGTCTCCGCCGAAGCCGGTTCTTGAGTCACCTCCTCTTCTTCATGCTCCGAGGAAACCGGCTCCGGGTCCGGCTCCGGCTCCGGCGCCGGAGAACCCACTCTTGACAAAGCAGGTGAAGGAGAGACAAAGTCCTTACGGTGTTTGTGAGACCTTCTCTTCGAGTCAGAGGAATCCTTCCCCGAATGATGTCTCGAACTGTGCTTCCTCCTCTTATGCTTTCTCCTCGAAGAGCTCGAAGCATGCCCGGAAGCGACTTAGATCTAGACCTAGACCTTTCTCTGGACTTCGACTTCGCCTTGGACCTCGAGTCGTCTCCAGACCTCGAACCCGCTCTGGACCTCGACGCCGATCTCGACCTCGACCGAGACCTTTGCTTCGACTTCGATCTCCGTGACGTAGATCTCGAAAGCCGCCCAGAGTCTTTTTTCACCTTCGCCAAAAGCAACTTCGCTTCACGCTCCCGAAGCGCCTTCGGATTCATCTTAAAACAGGACTCGCAGTTCTTGACGTCGTGGCCCGATCCAAGACACCACAAACAATCCTTATGTGGGTCAGTGATAGACATCATGCGGGCACAAGACCTACATGGCTTAAAGCCTGTTTTCCTCGACGACATCTCCGGAGAAGAACAAAGTCGTAAGAGAGAAACAGTGACAAATATTAGTCAGAAAGATACTAGGTATCGCTGAAGATCCCGAAAACCGTTAGCGTCGGAGACGCGGAAAAAAGGGAACTGACGTCATCACGCCGGCGTGGGCCTAATATGGGGTCGGTGACGTCAGACGGAGTCGCGCGCGATGCCGTGCTCCTGTGACGTCGCCCACGACGGCGTGCTACGAAGAAAATTTCCGGACGTTGCTGACGCAAGGGGGATATTCACAAGGTGAGGAATCCACACGGCAGATGTATCTATCAGAAAAAGCAGAAGTTGTGTGAACCAGAATTGGCGTGGCCACTCTGGTGCTATTAAGATCATCCTGCAAGGTTCCATCTTTATTTTCCTGAGAAGCCGTGGGATTAGGTGATTTGGAGGAAAGGCGTAAACAAGTGTGCCTCACACTTCCTCCAGAGTGTCTTGATCCAATTCCCACTTGTGACAGGCCGATTTCCGACGACTCAATGTGTCTGCTGTTGTGTTGAGAGTGCCTGGTAGATGTTCTGCTGAAAGAACGACATTGTGGAGAATTGCCCATTCCCATATTCCCTGGGCTTCTTTTGAGAGCAGATGAGACCTTGTACCTCCTTGCTTGGTTATGTAATGCATGGCTGTTGTGTTGTCCGTCCTGACCAGCACGGTTGCGGCTAAAACTTTCGGCCTGAAAGCCTGCAAGGCTAGGCGAATCGCTATGAAATCTAAGCGATTGATATGAAGAAAACGCTATTCTGCGTACCAGTTACTGCTCAGTTGGAGGTCCTGTAAGACAGCGCCCCTCCCTTCCATAGAGGCATCTGTGGTTAAAATCAGAGGGGATGGAGCCATTCTGAAAGAGAGACCACTCGAGATGTTCTCCTTGATAGCCCACCAGCCTGCTGCTTTTCTCATGAGAGGAGTGACCTTTATCTTGTCCCCGAAAGAACCTTCCACTTGGCGCCCTCGCATGTTCAGTTTGCAATGCGGAACTAATGGTATGCCAGATGAGATCAATCTAGGAAAGACTTGTATAGACAAACTGACAGGGATCGTCTCTTTTGTAAATGGTTGACAGAGAAGATTAGCTTTTTCTGTCCTTCTTCTGAAGGATAAACCTTGCAGCTTCTTGTATCCCGAATGTAACCCAGGAACTTGACCCTCCTGGATGGAATAAAGACTGATTTTTCCTTGTTGAGATGCAGACCCAGGTGATTGAAAAGTTGAATGTAACTTTCGACTGCCCTTGTCGATACTTGAGAAGACGGAGCTTTTATCAACCAATAGTCTAGGTAAGGGAAAACTTCCAGTGACTGTTTCCTTAGGAATGTTGCTACCGGGGCCAACACCCTTGTGAATATCCGCGGAGCGGATAGGAGCCCGAACGGCAGTACTTTGAACTGAAAGTGGCTCTTGGCTACTGTGAGGCGTAAATATTTTCTGTGAGCTGGGTGGCTTGGAACGTGGAAATATGCGTCCTGGAGATCCACAGTCTCCATATAATACCCTGGATTTAGAAGGCGTAAGACGTCTTGAAGCGAGACCATTAAAAAAAGAGAGTTTTATGAGAGAGGTGTCGAGCTCCCTCAGATCAAAGATTGGGCACCACTTTTCCTCCGTCTTGTGGATGAGGAAAAAACCTGGAATAGAACCCTCTTCCTCTTTGAGAAAGTGCCACTGGTTCTATCGCTCCCTTGGTGAGCAGTTGACAAACTTCGAGACGGAGAAGATGCAGGTGTTTTGATTCTGTGGCGCAAGGAGCTCTGGGAGGTGGAAGGTTTTGGAGTTCTAGTGTATGGCCAAATTGAACGATATTCAGAACCCACCGATCTGTTATGATCTTCCAGCAATCGAGAAAATGTGTAAACCGGCCCCCCATCGGTGGTACAAGGGGTGAAGGACCAGCAGGCAGAGCCAGGAAGCCGCTATTGGCGTTTAGAAGTATCTCTCCCTTGACGTCCTTGTCTACGAAAGACGTCAATTGATTTTGCCTTTGAGAGTACTGAGGCTTGAATGATTGAGAGGATTGTGAATAGGAGGAGTAGCGATGTTGAGAACCTCCCCCATATTTAGAGAAACCTTTTCCTCTTGCACCCCAGAAAGGTACTTTTTGATATTGAAGTGTGCCCAAAGATCTTGCAGTCTCAGTATCCTTTTTTAATGTCTTGTAAAGCATCATCTATATGCTTGCCAAACAGCATATCTCCATCGAAGGGCAGATCCAGAATTGTATTCTGCACCTTCGGGCAAAACCAGGTACATCTCAGCCAACCTTGACGCCTCAGGACCGCTGAATCTGCCAAGGCACGAAAAGCTGTTGCAGCAATGTCTATTGCACAAACTATAATCTCAGATGAAGATCATTCACCTTCTTCCAGGATCTTTCTCGCTTCCGCTTTGGCACTCACTGGAAGCTGATCAATGAAAGGAGAGAGATCGAACCACATTTGGCGAACATATCGTCTCAAAATTGCTAGTGCGTTTGAGGCCCTAACAAGGAGGCTAGACATAGAGGAAAACCTCTTGTCTACATTGTCTCTGCGCCTGCCCTCTCTGTATGGCGGTGCAGTCAGTGGTGCCGTCGGGTTTCTTGATTTTCTTTGGGTCGTCTGAGAAATAACCAAGTCCGGTCTAGGTTGACCAATAAGACAGGCTGGACTGTCCTGCGGTGCCTTAACTTTTTTCTCCAGGTAGAACCGGAGCTACAGTAGCTGGAGACTGCATCACCTTCTTGCCTTCATTCCAAACATGCTCTAAGATAGATTCTTGAAAGGTTCTTTAAAATCATAGAGGAAACAGTCTGATTGTACCACAGGAACAGAAAGGCCAAATCTTTTAGATGCTCTTTCCATAAGATTATGGAAACCCCCTATGTCAACCGGAGGCGAATGCACAAGGTCCTGGGACGGTGAAGCCGGATCTGGGGTAACATAATCGACCTATTCTGCGTCAGGATTTTGGATATGTTCCACATTCTGGTCCTCATCAGATGAATCATAATCATCATCTAGCACTGTAACTATATCATGCCTTTCTGTCACAGGTTGTTCTCCCTGACAGAATGATTATTATTATTATTTATTTATTTTTATATATCCGTCGACACTGTCGTTGACGGTTGTCGTAGACGATGTAGACATCGTCGTCTATGCTATCGTCGTCGACGCTGTCGTCTACACTGCCATCGTCATCAACGGTGTCGTCTACACTGCCATTGTCGTAGACGATGTAGTTTACACTGCCATCGTCGTCGACTGTGTCGTCTACACTGCCATCGTCGTCGACGGTGTCGTCTACACTGCCATCGTCATCTACGCTGTCGTCGTCGACACTGCAATTGTCGTCGACACTGTCGTCGTCAACTCTGCCATCGTCGACGGTGTCGTCGTCGACGGTGTCGTCGATGGTGTCGTCATCGACACTGCCATCGTCGTTGACGGTGTCGTTGTCTATGTTGTCGTCAACGGTGTCGTCGTCGACGTCGTCAACAGTGTCGTCATCGACGGTGTCGTTGACGGTGTCGTCGTCGACACTGCCATCGTCATCGAAGAGCTAGACTTCCTCACACCAGTTTCTCCTGTTATAAGTCCCTTTTTTTCCTTTACACCTCGGTGAGGAGATTCAGGTGGACTGCGCCTGTTAGACCCCCGGGAGGTCTTTTTAGAGGATTTTTGAGGAATTTCCTTTGTAAGTCCCATCCTCTCCTTTACACCTCAGTGAGGAGATTTAGTTGGACTGCGCCTGTCAGACCCATGGGAGGTCTTTTGAAGGCATTTTGAGTGCGCTGCTCACAAGAAAACAGGTGAGATCGTATTCCTTCTCAGATCTCCACAAAGACGCAGCCGATGAGGCCTCATCACTGCCATACTAGAAACTGGATCTGTTCTAGATTTTAGCTTCTGGAACCAGGTAAAAGACGGCCCTCATGGACCCTTATGTTTATCTTACCTAGAACTTGTGGTCCGGATACAGGCAATAAATGGCATCTTATGAGGGTCATTCACCTAACGCCTCCTTTTACAACAGGTACCACAAGCTCTAAAAAGGCCTTTTTTCTCCATGTCTGATTATGAAAACAAGGGAAAACAGCATCCTGAAGAGAATACAGTTGAAATTCAAAAGTTGGAAAAGAAATCTGAGCAGAGCTCAGTGTAGACTGCCTTAGCACAACGTGCGGTAGAAAATCCGAGGCTCTGAGGCTCTCTCATGTGGGTTCTATGGGGTGAGGTTAATCTGATTGGTTGTTGCTAAATTTTGGTCTCTTTTACAAAAAGAGGTAGATATGCTACAAAATGAGATGAGGCCTAGGCCTTTCTTTCTTTTTTGTGCATACTGCTATGGTATTTTCTATTTACCGAGGCTCCCAGGCTGCCGACGGGGAATGATACAAAGCATGGGAATCTATGAAAGCTCCAATACTGGAGGCAAGCACAATTCCTTGTGGAGGGGGTTAATTCAATTTTTTATTTTTTTTTACAGCTCGAACATGATCCTTGCAGGTATTGGAGCGCTTTACAAATATACTGAGAGCAGAACAATAAGATCATATTCTAAGGAAAGAAAATAAAGATCAGGTAGTACCCAGAAAATGGAGGGTACGCTTTACAATGTTTAGAGAGCAGAGGAGATAAAAAAGAACCAAAATATCATAGTTAAGAAGAAAACAAGTTACTTAACTGTAACTACAGTTAGCCAGTATTGGTATCTTTCATAGATTCACATGCCTGAATCATTCCCCGTCGTCGAGGCGGGAGTCCCACGGTAAAATACAACAGCAGTGCCCTAAGTAAATAAGAGTAGTAGGCTAAAAGAAAGCCCAAGGGCCTAGATCTTAGTAGCCTAGCTACATCATTATATGAAAAGAACCAAAAATTAGTTCCAACCAATCAGCAACCAGCACCCTCTAGAACCTTCCCAGCAGAGGCAGTTCTCCTCAGATTTTCTTAGCACAAGTGGGAAGTAAGTCTTCCAAAGATAAAGAACTGACTCGCCGGGGAGGAGGGTGGGTGCATATGAATCTAGGAAAGATCCCAATACTAGATAACTGTAGTTACAGGTTAGTAACTTGTTTTCTTATCCAGTATTGGGGTATCTTTCATAGATTCACATGCCTGAATGAGAATAGCAAGAAGTCATCCAAAAAACAGTGTTGTTTGCGGATGGGGGGAGACAAGGTTCATAAACTCCCAAAACGCATCCATAATTGTTGGAACGTCAATAACATAAGCAAGCCTTTAAGAAATAAAATGCATATTAAGCAACATTACCAAAATAAGGGAAGATTATGAAAATATAGATAGCTATGCATATATTCAGTGAAAGCATATAAAATATGTCATATGAAACATTGCATCACATAAGAGGAAATACTTGAAACTGACCTTAATGAAAAAGATGACGTAGGACTGCTTGTCCTACCGCTGTATCATCCTGCTGTGCGGATTGCAGACAATAATGTTTTGTGAATGTGTGAATATGTTTCCATGTCGCAGCACGACAAATGTTCTCCAAAGTCACTCCAGCAAACAATGCTGTAGAAGCTGCCATAGTCCTGGTAGAATGAGCTTTGACCTTTCTTTGTAAAGGATTGTTGGCCTTGTCATGGCAGAAATGAATAGTAGAAGCTAGCCATCTGGCTTTTGTTGCCTTTGTTACTGCAGTCCCAAGTGTGGCTTGACCATAGGCCACGAACAACTGATTGGATCGCCTGATATCTTTAGTCTTCTGTAAGCAGAATTTTAAACGTTTAACGTCAAGAGAGTGCAATGCTGTCTCAGCTGGCGTGGATGGATCTGGAAAGAAAACTTTTAACTTTACCGGTTCATTCAAGTGAAATTGACATGGTACTTTAGGGATGAATCTTGGATTTCTTCAAAGAGTTACGTAATCCTTAGTGAAATGTAAGAAGGGTTCTGTGATAGTGAACGCTTGGATTTCACTTACTCTTCGTGTAGAAGTAAGAGCCAGAAGCATGGCAACCTTCCACGTGAGGAACTTGAGATCAGCTTTGTAGATAGGTTCAAATGGTCACCTCATTAATTGCGCCAGCACCATATTGAGCTCCCACTCTGGAGGAGGTGCACGTAATGGAGGAAAAGCTCGGAAAAGCCCTTTCATAAATTGCTTGACAAGCGAAGATGAACAGAGAGAAGGTAGTTTGGTACCTTTTCTGAATCTGGGGAGCGCAGCGAGGTGAACCTTAATCGATGAAAAAGCCAGTCCAGATTTGGCAAGGAACAGCAAGTAAGAAAGAATTTGTTCAGCAGGAGCTTGAATAGGATGGATGTTATTCACCTCACACCAATGACAGAATCGTTTCCACTTTAAACAATAAGTCTTGATGGTACTCTGAGCACGAGACTTGGCCCAAATCTCACGACAGTCCTGAGAAATGTTAAGGTCCTTGAATTCTAAGATATCAGGACCCATGAATGAGTGCAAGCGTAACGGTCGTGGATCTGGATGAACCACTTGACCCCTGTCCCTTGACAACATTGTGAGTGTTGGTATCAGGGGGATCAGACTGTCCTGAGATAGAAGTAGTAGTTCTTGGAACCAATATTGCCTTGGCAAACGGGGTGCAATCAGAATGAGACGGCAGCCCTCCATCTTCATTTTGCGGAGCACTTTCGGAATCAAAGGTATTGGGGAAAAGCGTATGCACAAATCCCTGACCATCGCATGGACAGGGCATTCCCTCTTGATCCCTG
The DNA here is from genome assembly GCF_964263255.1 of Lissotriton vulgaris. NCBI lineage: Eukaryota > Metazoa > Chordata > Amphibia > Caudata > Salamandridae > Lissotriton > Lissotriton vulgaris. The sequence continues at coordinate 838,071,736 of NC_141687.1, forward strand.
TTGAGGGAGCCTGCTGGCATAGTATTGGCATTTCTTGTTCTCCCTAGTTGCGAATAAGTCTAGTGTTGGTTTGCCCCAAGTTATAAAGACTCTGTTCACCTGCTCCTGCTCCAGTTCCCATTCGTGGCAGTCTGCTAGAGACCTGCTCAGTGTGTCGGCCAGAATATTGTGGAGGCCCTTGACATGTTCTGCCTCTTGTGGAATGTGATCCACTCCCACAATTCCTGGGCTTCATGCGAAAGCGTCGGCGATTTTGTTCCTCCTTGTTTGTAGATGTAATACATGCTGGTCGTATTGTCGGTACGAACCAGCACTGAGAATCCCACAATCCTTGGGAGAAATGCTGGCAGAGAAAGAAAAATGGTGCGAAGTTCCAATCTGTTGATATGTTGTTGCCTGTGTTCTTGGGACCATTTCCCTTGAATCTGCAAATCTTGCAGATGACCTCCCCATCCCTGCATGGAAGCGTCGGTTGTTAAAACGAAGTCTGGAGTGGCTGGTAGGAAAGTGAGGCCTGGAGCTAAATTCGCCATCTGGGACCACCAATGTAGAGACCTTGATGGAATCGTCAAATGATCCTACAGCTTGTTGCCATTGAAGGTGCAATTCTTCCTGAAGAGGTCTCATTCTGAGCTGTGCCAAGGGTATGAGGTTTATCGCAGATGAACATATCCCCAGAAGAGAAGCAAACATCTGGACAGAAACGGACTTTGTTTTTGAGATTGAGATTGCTAATTTTTGAAGACGTAACTGGCGGTCCTTTGATAAGAATGCTTTGCACTATATTGTGTCCAGTATTGCCCCCAGAAAAGGGATAACTTGGAGAGGGCGCAACTGTGATTTGTCCTCGTTGAGAGTGAGGCCTAGAGCCGAGAAGAGATGTAGACATGCAGTGACAGCATCTTCGGCTGCCTGCTGTGAAGGATCTTTGAGCAGTTGATCGTCGAGATAAGGGAACACTTGCTTTCCTTGAGATCTCAATGTTGCTGCCACTGGTGCCAAACATTTTGTGAAGATTCTTGGTGCCGATTTCAGTCCGAACGGGAGCACCTTGAACTGATATTGGACGCCAGCCACTGTGAATCGAAGATATTTGCGATGCTTGGGATGTATAGGGATGTGAAAGTATGCATCTTCCAGATCCAGAGAAGCCATAAAATCCCCTTCAATTAGACACCTTAAGACCTCGGAAAGTGTGACCATCCGGAAACTTTGCTTTTTGAGGAATTTGTTGAGCTTGCGGAGGTCCAGGATCGGGCGCCATTCCCCTGACTTCTTCTTGATGAGGAAGAAACAAGAATAGAACCCAGTTCCTCTTTGAGATGATAGGACTTTCTCTATCGCATTCTTGAGGAGCATATTTAAGGCTTCTTTGAACAGTAAGTGAAGACGAGGGGGAGGGGGACCCCTGGGTGGGGTAGTAGGTGGTTGTTTGATGGATTCCAGGATGTGCCCGTTGTTTACTAGGTTGAGAACCCATCGGTCCGAAGTAATCTGTCACCACTTTTGAGCAAACGCTGAAATCTTTGCGCCCACGGGGAGGGGGGGCATGGCTGCCGTCCTGCGCAACTTATTGCTTCCTGTTGTTATCGCAACCTTGATTATTTAATCGCTTTCGACCGCCTTGACGGGAGAAACTGGCCGAAGAGGATTGGCGGTATGATAATTGACCATAGGGTTGTCTATATTGTGATTGATACTGCCTATTTTGCTGGTTCTAATATCCTCCTCTTGAAGCAAAACCACGTCCTCTTGCTCTCTGAATGATCCGTGCCTGTATTGCAGAGCGCCCAGCGAGTTAGCAGTATCAGTATCTGTTTTTTTGGCAAGGAGGGCTGCATCAATGTGCTTTCCGTGTCAGCCAGAGTATTGTGAATAAAGACTCTCCATCACAGGCCATGTCTAAGATCTTTGTTTGCACCTCTGGCCTAAAAGATGTGGCTTTAAGCCATCCCTGGCGTTTAAGCACTGAAGCACCGGTAAGTTGGCGAAAGTTGGTGTTTGCAATATCCAGAGCGCAATCTATGATCTCAGATGCGGCTCGTCCTCCCTCCAAAAGGATCTTCCTTGCATCCTGTTTAAGGTCTTCAGGGATGAGGTCGATAAATTCCACCAAATCTGACCACATCTGGCGGTTATAGCGGCCGATTATTGCCGGAGAATTCACCACTTTAATAGAAGCTGCTGCCATAGTGGAGAATTGTTTACCTACAAGGTCTAATCTCCATCCTTCCTTATCAGGCGGTGTAGTTATGGGCGTTGCCGGATTTTTAGATCTCTGCTGTGCTGCTTGTGAAATCACTGAATCTGGTCGGGGATGACCAATCAAACAAGATGGAGTATTTTTTCTCAAAGCGAGGAAGCACAGCCGGAATGGAAGCAGGCGTTTTCATAATTTTAATTCCTTCATTCCAGATATAATCAATGATCGGAACAGCTTGTGTGATCTTTCTAGACTCTTCTTTAAAATCATGCAAAAAGCAATCTGTGTGCTCTACTGTAACCGGCAATTGGAATCTAGATGCCTCTCTTTGCATCAAATTATGAAAACCCCCGATGTCCTCAGGGGGAGAATCCGACGGCTGAGGAAAAAGTGGAGAAGGCATCGGTATGACATAATCGTCCCAGGGATCCTTGAAAGTAGTATTGTCGGGTAACTCACCCTCTTCAACCTCTTCCTCCGAGGAGGTGGTATCATGGTGCAACTGCTCAGATGGACCAGGAGGATGAGGCAGTGAAGAGGAACCTCAGTCTGAAGTAACGAATCAGGTATCTCCGCTGGTGGAGGTGGATTCTCAGAAACAGTCTGTTGTGGGGGAAACCTTTGACGGTAATCCGCCAGCATGGCTTGCAGATCCTGAATGAGCGATGGAGGGAGATGACTAATCTCTTTGTGACACGACTCCTTTCTGGGGCGCTTATAATATGGAATAGTAAGATTCTCTTGATAATAATGCTCCTGGTATACTTCGTCATCCTCTTCTTGGCACTTGATGTTAAGCTCAGAGGGGTGGAGAGTATGCCAAACGGTCCTTCGTCCTCTTCATCATCATAATCATCATCCTCAACATGTTTCCAACAGGCGAGATGGCAAGAGAGAAGATATCTTACTGTAATTCTGCCTTTGATAAGTCTTTAGTTGAAAATGTGTATATGATATGGGCGTTAATTGAAGTACCACTGTTGATGGCTGAGAGACTGGTGGAATAGTCGTCGACGAGCTCTTCGTCGACGGGCTCTTTGTTTGTTGACAGGAGTATCATCGACGAGGTCTTCGTAGATGGGGCTGTCGTCGGCGGGCTCTTCGTCGACGGGATCATCGTTGACAGGGTAGTCGTCGACTGGGTCATCACTGAAGTAGACGTCGACTGGACAGTTGGCGACGCGGTCGACATCGACGAGGTTGACTTTATAGATAGAAGTACCTTTGCCATCAAAGGAACCTCCGTCGACGAGCTCGACGTCGACGGAGACTTGGAAGATGAACTCTTCGTCGACGAGTCTTTAAGAACAGGTTTCTTAGACGTGACAGAGATCTTGGTTGACACAATAGGTGAAGAGATGGCCATTGTCGAGATGGTAGCCGTCGACAAGGGGGCAGCAGAAGTCACAGAAACCGTTGATGATGGAACCAGTGTGAGAGTTTTAACCTGGGGTTTACTCACGGTTTTACAGGTCGATGGTCTCTTAGTTTCCTTAGAGGGCGAAGGCAGCGTTGACCCAGAGGAAAGTTTAGGTGACCTCTGGGAATGGTCACAAACATCATGGGAAGCCTTGTGATGTTTTCTTCCCTCACTAGAAGAGCGGTCATGCGATGTAGCCCTTTTGCTCGAAGTTGAGACCTTGTCATCCTCCTCAGCCGAGGAAGATTTTAGCCATAAAAGTAGTCTTGCCTTCCTATCCCTAAGAGTTTTAGTAGAGAAGGTACGGCAAATTTTACAATCTTTAGCAACATGCTTTGGATGAAGGCAGTAGATGCAGTCTTTTATGCTGGTAATCCACATGGACGCTCTTCTTCTCACAGGTCCTGCAGGGTCTAAAAAGAGCCTTCTCATCAGACATCCTGAAGAAATGAAGTGAAGAACTGAGTAGGCACTCAGGGAGAACTGCCTCTGCTGGGAAGGTTCTAGAGCGTGCTGGTTGCTGATTGGTTGGAACTAATGTTTGGTTATTTTCATATAATGATCTAGGCCCTTGGTCTTTCTTTTAGCCTACTACTCTTCTTTACTTGGGGAACTGCTTTTGTATTTTATCATGGGACTCCCGCCTCGACGACTGGGAATGATTCAGGCATGTGAATCTATGAAAGATACCCCAATACTGGATAAAACTGTAGGATCACGCAGTGTCGAGAAAATGAAGGGTAAAGTCAGGACTAATAAGTCGAAAACACTAAAGTAGCTGGTGAGAAGTAGTCATGAGTGTGATTGAGGAGAGAAGGGTATCTTAGTATCTAGGGAGGAAATTTGTTCATAAGTAATACTTTGACTTCTATCTTGAAGGAAACATTCTGACTTCAGGGGGCAAGATGTTCCAAATTATCGGAGCAAGCCCAGAGAAAGATCGGTTGCACGTTTTCTTCTTTTAGAATCTCTGTGGTTTCAGAAGTAAGGTGTTGGAGTTTCTCCATGATTTGGAGCCACCAGAATGTTCAAGCTTCTGAGCAATTTAACTAGGGGTTTAGAAGTGGAGGGCTTTATTTGTCATGCAGACAATGTTTCGCTGGATTCTAGCTTCGTATGGGAGCCAGTTGAAGGATTTCAGATCAGGGTGATATGGTTGCTTCTTTTTGATCCGGGGATGAGCCTTACAACAGCATTTAGCTAGGCCTTTAAAGCAGCCAGTTTGGACCTGGGCAGTCGAGAGAGGGTTGCACTTCCATAGGCCAACCTGGGAATCACTAGGGCAAGCACTGTGTGCTTGAAGTCGTTAGGGCCATTGAGTTAGGTAGGCCATTGAGAAGTGAATTCTCATAATACAGTGTGGAAAGTACAAGTGCCTGAATAGGGGACTTTAGGTCTTGTTCAAGAATAAACTGGTGGATACCCACAGCAAATTGCGTTGGCAATGTACACTTCTGGGCACAGAAAATATTTGTCCTTGAAGATTAAGTCTGTTGTTGAGAATGAAACCGAGGGATTTAGCATTTAGCAACTGCCTACTCAGAGTCAACAGTCTGCTTTTTCACCTTTGAATTCTGCATTCGACTCAATCTTGTGCCAGTGGTCCCACCCGCTGGCCAATACCCTCAAGACTATTCATCAGGGTGTTGTGCCCCACACCATGCTCTCCCTAACTGTGTCTGCAGGGATGTTGACCTCAATCCCGAGTGCATTCCTGTATCAAAAAGAGAACCTGCAGTTTCTTCAGGTACTCGGATCAACACTCGGACCCTCTCTGTGCGCAGAGCTACTCAAACCAGTAGGGGGTTCCTCACTGGCTGACCTTTGATATTCAGGGGAAAGGAGTGTAAGCAGTTCATTGTGGGCTTCGATCTAAGGGACAAACGGGAGCCCTCAGGCCTTTGGAGCGGTCTTCTTTTGGTCATTTGCAATACGTTCATGACATAGCGAAACAGGTGAAGCATGTGGGTGTCCACCATCCTCTCCTGGCTTGGGCCACAACCATAGTTGCCTTTCACACATACGCTCAGTAATGATGCTCCAGGGTTCTTCCTGTTTTGTATATATATGTTTTACTATCTTAAATTTAAGATTGGGATGAAGAATTGTGCTTCCTTAGTTTGAGAGATACATAAAATAGACCCAGGTGATTTAAACTTGGGATGGCCTAATGAACCCTTTCCAGAAATACCTGTACTTAACATGATGGCACTGGTATGGCATGGTATGGCATGCTTCCCCAGTCTTGTTGACCGAATAGGCTTTGTGCACTTTTCCATTGCATCAGTCTTGTTCCTTTGCTATAGAACTACCACAATGTCAAGTTCTGAAAGGTATGGCATGGTTAAAGGATGCTGATTTTGCGATTTTCCTAAATCTGCCTACTCTTCCTTAGATACCTCTGTAACTACTTTGCTGCTCCTGAACTCTTGTGACCAGAATTGTGAGCCTTACCTCTGCTATTTAATCTTGCTTGTAGTATTTCTAGTTTAGATTTGTCCTGGTGCTGCTTTTAAAAAAAGTTCTAAAAACAGTAAAATACTGCTAATAAAGGTGCCACAATAGGTATGTGTAGGCTGGCTGTTTAGCCAGCGTCAAGGCATCAAGTTTAGCACAAATGGAGTTTTTCAAAACTAACTTCTCACATGATAGAGACTGTTTCCTTTTGTCTTCACCAAAGAAGAAATAAATAAGTATATTTATTGCACCTATTGTCCCAGTCATACCGTATTAGTAGATAGTAGTAAGTAAAATATACATTTTGTTTGATAAGTTCTGCAAAGTTTAAGATCTTTGGATTCTGAAGGGTGTGAGGAAGCTTGTGAACACATTTTCTTGCAAATACATTTTTGGCCAGAGACGTCTCCATTGAAAAGTCTAAAACAATTTTGTAAAATTAAGCTTTGCAACCATCACAAAGATTGCAAAGATGCAGCATTTTGAAAAAATGTTCATAACGTTTGGAGAGGAAAAATGTATTAACATCACACACTACTATTAGTAGGACCAGTGAATTTTCCGGCCTAAATTGTTTCTGTGCCTCAGTATATTCCTTTCTTTTATGTTCCATCCTCTTGCTCTTCTCAGTGACAATCATGGAATCGGTCTCCGGATAACTGCTCACATATTTGGGGTCTTGTGGTGGGAAGTGTTTCTTCTCTATATTTGAGACCATTCATCTTCGGTTTTCCAGAGTGTGAAAAGCATTTTTTGGGTGAGTATGCAAAATCTATGAACATTGGCACATGAAAATTTACAAGTCGTCCACTAGCGATGGTGTGGGTTTTCAGATAATCCTCATATGGACAGTCTGTGTTAAAATCCTCCCACATGCATTCTCACGCAGAGGTGCATTATCCAAATTGTCCTCTTAAGCAGTGCAGCCATCTCAATGCTGTTGATGTCTGAAAGAAGTGAGCACATCCTTGAATGTAAAAAAAGGGTCAGCTGTTGCCAGTGGTGAAAGCTATTTGAAATTCTACGCCAGCTTCAATTTGATACTTAAGTATGTCCCAGTGCCAACTGTTCTTTTGGTAGCAAGCATGATTCAAACCAAGACCAGACCAATATCTCTTTAAAACGTCTTTGAGTCATGCCTCTGGTTTAAGGCTTCACAATTTTAAAGGCATAGGGCAAGCAGTGCCCTAATTACTATTGTGGACAGAGGATATAGAACAACAGCTAATATTAGACTCCTTGCAATGGTCTTTATTAAGTGTCTTTTCACAGTTCGGATGGCAACGGCTACAAGAAAAAGTTACCTTTTATTAGAATAGAGTAACTTCAGAATTTCAAGTGTGTCATGATACAGTTTCCTTCAACTGGTCATTGGGGACTTTAATCACTTGAGAGACAATATTCAGTGTCCTGCATAGCTCCGATCAAAGGCATGACCTGAAGTCCACTCTCAAGATTATTTCTCCAAAAGTTCTAGGCTCAGTCCGCATTCGCTGTATGTATGGCAGGGTAATACAATACAATCACAGAAGCAATAAATAAATCAAGCAACATTTTCGGTTTGGTTAGGAATTTAGCAAGCCTGGCTTGCTGGAAGCAAACCATAAAACCATCACAGGCACTCTGTGATAAGCTGTCCGAGTTATTCCACAATAAAATTGAGCTTATCCTACAAGACATTAATGGAGAATCTAAGAATCCATCTACACACGTTAACAAGGAGGAAACCTTTGAGACACATGTGGAAGGGAAAGCCATTGAGACACTAATGGAAGGAGGTCCCACTAAATTAAGAGGGATGTGTAGGATTTGAGCAGGAGGATTTCAAGCAACTGCCCATATAATCTGCCCGGGCTCCCTCCTAGACCCTATTGCATCTACTATGTGGAAATAAAGGGCAGAGAAACCGTTACTTTGCTTATATAAAATTTGCAACCAATCACTGACGACAGGCATGGTGCCGTAGGCCTGGAAGAAAGCCCTGGTTACCCCATTGCTAAAGAAGCCAACGGCAGACAGAAATTATCCCAGTAACTACTGGTCGATCTCACAACTTCCTTTTCCAATAAAAATAATGGAGAAATACATCATCAACAAATTGACGTGCTATTTGGAAAAGCACAATATTCTGGAATTGGAGCTAATGGGTTTTAGACCAGCCCACAGGACAATATCTGCGTTTATTCTCACCTTCAATAAGTTAAGGATGAGAATGGACAGTGGTTAAACAGCAGTTCTGTTGTTCCTAGATCACTCAGCTGCGTTTAACACAATGAATCATCACTCTCTCATTATTAGGCTGCAGTAGATAGGTGTAGATGCCACTCTCCTAAAATGGAGAGAATCCTTTCTGACATACAGATTATGGGCAATCCCACTTCCACCCTTTCGATCGAAATTTAGGAGAACCGAGTATGGGGTACCTCAAGGCTCTGCTCTGAGCCCCATACTCGAACATATATCCACGACTGATGCGGACCACTATTAGATCTTATAGGAGCTAGTTTGTAAACTATGCAGACGAGATGCAGTTGATCTTGGCCTTAGATAAAAGCAATCATACTCCAGTGGAAGGCCCGCACAACTACCTCAACAAAACGACCAAGTGGCTGAAAAGGACCTCTCGGAAATTCAATAAAGGAAAAACAGAGTTTCTATACTGCGCACCCTACAAAAAACCCCATTATCTCCTGCAGGGTTACTGGCCCTGGACTCTCACAGATAACCTCAAAAAATCACACGTAGTCAGGAACCTAAGCATTCTTGTGGATGATTAACTGACTCAGGAGACCCATATCAATAAAACTGCTGGCACCTGCTTTGGCCTTCTCCACAACCTCTGTGAGATTGTACTGCTTTTGCTCTAGCCAGCATGAAAACGAGTAATGCAAAGCAAGACTCTAAGCAGAACTGACTACTGCAATGCTCTTCTCCTGGAGGTCTTAGAAAACTTGATAAAGAGACTATATTGAGTACAAGCAGCAGCTGGCAAGCTCGCTCAAAACAAATCCAGATTTGACTCATCCTCTAGTAGCTTAAGAGAATGACACTGGCTCCCAGTCAAGGAGAAAATAATCTTTACATCTATGGTGGTGGTCTATAAAGTCATAAACAAAACAGGTCCCCAGGATCTGCAAAATCATTTTAGACGCTACAGACCCCAGAGGAATTTGCAATCTGCCTCTGCAAATCTGGTCTGCATTTCGAACTTCAGAAGAACCAGACTGGGAGGTAGAGCCTTCCAAGTCACAGCAGCTCAACTCTGGAATTCTCTCCCTGCTCCCATTAGAGCTAGTCCAACTCTCACTGGGTTCAGAAAGAACCTGAAAACCTGGCTATTTCCAAAATAACTGTTAGTACCTTCAAGATTCCACTGAACTCCATTAAATGTTTTTAAAGTGAGCTAATTTTGCAGGACTCCAACTGGAAATGTTTCATAGCGCCAACAAACCGGTCAGGTGAACATTTGCGCCCTTACAAGTGTCCATTACTTTCTTAAATAGGGGCAGTTTTAACCACACCCCTTTCAACCCTTGAAAAAAAGATTTATTCAAAGTGATGGAAAGTAGCACACCTTGTCCAGGGCTCACAAAGAATTTTCAGATACACGATAAAGTTTTGGTAGATAAAACTGGCAACTTGTTGATGGCATGTTTAAGAAATAATCACATCAGAAGAAGATATCCTTTGTGGATAATCTCTTCTGTCAAAATATTAAATCTCTTTCAATTAAATATTTAACAAGACCTTGTTGACAATGCTTTACTGCTTGCTGCTAAAGAAAACAAATATACACAAAACTCCACACAAACGGATTGAAATTGTATCCCAAAAGAACTACCTTGTGTGAGCATTGCTAGGATTATTTTGCATAGTACCTTTATCTCTGTTCTAAACAAGTCTATGTGAGGAGTTACCCATTTTAAAGAAAATAAATCATATTCTTAAGTTTATATCCATTTTTGAAGTTCTATATTGAGAGTATACATTTCATATACTGCCTACATGGCAAATTATTATTTTCAAATGTCCCAACTTCGAAAGGATTCATTGTTGCACCTGGTACAATTTCCTTCCGTATTTCTAAATGCAGGACAAACTGCTCATCAAACTCTAAATCTTTTTTCCTGTACTTAAAGGACCAGAGTTCACTTCAAGCTTAACAGTCCTAGTACCAAATGATGCAAACAATCACTGATATTGACAACAGGCAATTCGTTGGCGGAAAAGTAAGGTAGGAATAATTTTACTTATCTTTTAACATGTTTTGCAGCTTTATATTATATCTCCATATGCTTTGCACGTTTGTAACATTTAATGGGTGGAACTGGAAAAAGCATCTTGTCTTAATGTATCATCCTTTGATGTATGCACTCTTCAATAAAAAACACAAAAAAAAAATGAAATGCTGGTTTGACAAACCTGTGTGGTTTGGCCCAGAAAAGTGCTAAAAAACAGTTGGCTGAACATGAAGGTTGAATGCTGGGCTCAGGTTAAAAATTAAGGAACTTGGGGATGGCTCTACTTTAAAATATTATCATTGGTGACCCATTTGAAGAGTGATGCATCTGGATTGTAAATATCTTGTCTTTCTTTACTCTCTTTACATTAAACTTTAGCAACTTTGAATTTAAAACCTTTACCTCTAAACGGAATAAAGGCACAAATATTAGTTGTTTGTGTGATGCCCAATCTTATGAAACTGAACACTTCATTTTTTTGCCCAATCTATTGGTGCCATATTGAAATCTGTCATACCATGTGTATTTGAAGTTATGCTTTTGGACACTGTACAAAATATTTTATTTTAGAACAACAACTTGAATAAAGATATTTCAGATGTTGAGTCGGTTTTCATTAAAAGAGGTCTGTAATATGATTTGAAGCCCCAGAGCTGTTCAGAATCCACACCAGAGACCTCTTAAACAACACAAACTGTTCTTTCTATCTAGATAACCTTAAGTCTCCTTCCACACTTTTGATCTCATAGTATACAAACACTCTACATCACTGACACACCTTTCTCACTCTCTACATACAATTATCTTTCACACTTATATTCTACTTGCTAGCCTTTTACCACACCACTATTCCTCACCTTTCTCTCTGGATCTCTGGTTCGCTCTCTCCGCCGCTCCAAATCTCGATCACGTTCTCGGTCACGTTCATGATCCTTGTCACGCTCTCTCCCCTTCTCCTTCTCTCGTTCTTTAGTCCGATCCTTATCTCTCTCTTTCCCTCTACCTCCATCACTCCTTTTGTCTTTTTCATGTCCTTTCTCCCGGTCCTTTTCTCGAGTCTTCTCTTTCTCTGGCTTGACTGCTTTCCCCCGGTTTTTTTCATGGTCAGGTTTTTCCACTTCCCGGACTGAATCTTTCTCCAAACCCCTCTCTCTCTCCCTCTCCTTCTCAGTCCTCCTTCTGTCTTCTTCTTTTACATGTTCTCGCTCTTTTCGATCCTTACTTGTACTACGCTCACGAATTTCAGAGGTTTTTCTTTCCTACAAAGAAAAAAAAGTCAAGTATGTAATAGGATACCTATCAAAAATGGATTCAACCACATAGAGAAGCTCAACACCAACAAAGGCACATATCAATGGAGTGTTTTGATGCAAGAGTTTTTAGCATCAACTCAAGTCCAAACTTATTTTTCTCCAATTGGAATCAGAGAAAACACCAACGACCTGGGCCTCTTCTTCTCTTCCACTTTTCCATGTTCTTCACAACCAGGTTAAATCCTCCATTGAGCTCAATGAATGTGACATGAGATTAAGTAAACATAAAATGTGACTGACCTAAACTCTAACAAGGGTGAAGAATGGCAAAGCATAGAAGGAAAAGAAACCGGCCTAAGCTCCTTTTTTATAGCAAAATTATCTAGAGTCACTCCAAAGGCAACAGATGTGTGTTGGTCGAAGTGCATGAATTCACTCATAATGCCACAGCAACAAAAGGACATGAGACACGTAAATTACATCACTTCAAAAGGATAAGTAAAAACAACTAATCTAAATAGTTCTCAGGTTTTGGTACATTTCTGTTACATCCAGAAAGGAGACGTATCAGAGGCAGAAGGTTGTGAGATTGACTTTGCGATCCAGCTACAGAAGTCAGAACGCTTCAGTTCCTTTCAATCACGGACCAGTGTGACATGTGCCTGTGCCACTACAGTGGGGTTGGCATTTATGCTGTCACATTTACTTGAACATGTATTTCACAGCCTGTGTAGAGTGTTTGCACAAAAAGGTGAATGGCAGGGCACTGAGGCATAGAGGAGAAGATGGATATCAAATAGGAGGTTGTTTGTCTGCTTGAAAGATTACATTTAGTTAAAGAAGTGTTGTCACTAGCTTTAAGTTTAGTTCTACCCAAGGTTTTGCGGTCTAAAGTTCCTAAATCAAAAAGTTGCTAATCTGTTTATTTTTATGTCATTGTCTGTCTCTGAGATGAATGTGCTGCAATACATTTGCATTCCTTATCCGCCCCTATAATTTTCAACATCTTCAATCATGAATGATCCACAGTGCCCATGCGTTTTTTTCAGCCGTTTGTGGCTTTTTCCTCCTAGCTGGAACCCTTTAAAGAACACACAACACCTTTCACATGTGTACTATTTGCATGGTGGCATCATACCTACAGGGGAGATTTGGTCTTTATTCTGGCAATCAAGAAGGAAACTTGTGTAGTAGTAGTATTTTATTTATCAGACTATTTAAAACCAAACACAATATGTGAAATATTAAAATCATACAATAGACAATAAATATCAACCATCTTCACAAGGTTTAAAGGGTTTTGTGAAATTACTTTAACACATTACATTAAAAAAAACATTTAAAAGAAATGAGAAGCAAAACTTTGTATTGTTCTATGGCTTGAATCGTCAGATTTACTTTCCCATCTTTTAAAATGCTAGATATTAACATTTTGTCACCTGTCCCCCTTGATTGGATGTCAATACCTGACAACTGAGAGGAATAGCCTCACCTATAGTTCTTATCCTTTCTGTGTTGAAGGAGTTTTTCAGCAGCTTCTTTCTAAAGTCAGTTAGTTCAGGGCATAAACAGATAACAAGTTCCAATGTTTCCGTCTCTGTATTACAGAGACAGTACCTTACAATTAGTACGCAAATGTTGTTCCCATCGACCATCAAACTAGAGGAATGGTAAAAAAAAAGTCTGAAGCGCAAAAAGGAGGAAATTACCTTAAAGTTAAAGTCAAAATCTAGATATGGTTGCCTTTGAAATTAGTAGGACTTCAAAGTATACACTGCTTTTGTGTTGAGATGTCCTCTTGACATCAAGAAGATGGATGACCATTTTAGTTTCTTGCTTTAGCAGACGCTTCCGAGCAGCTTTGGTAATTTTATATAATTTGTTTAAGAAAGGCAGATTATATTGAATCAGGAAAACCTTCACACGAGATTCTGCCACTGGAATATCATTATATGAATTAACCAGTTCTTTATTTATAAGATATTTTATAGTGCTGTAGGATGCCCCCTTACTGTCTATAATAATTGATACAGTTAATATTTGTCCGGGCCTTGAACGACATAGGCCCAGTTGCAACCTAATTAGACATTGTGGAGTGGCTGTCCACAGATTGAAAATCTTCCTTATCCTGCCCATAAATTATTTTTCTGTACTCCTAATAATTGTTGGCAGCCAGCATATTGCTCCATAAGAGCATGCTAATACCAGCTTGGAATTAGGTACAGTCACAGTAGATTCAATGGCATTTCCACCATATTTTGGGACAAAGCTTTTTATAGCTCCGAATCCAACCATTAGATTCTTTTGCAAATATTCCATTTGGGCTTTCCAGTTTAGTATGCTATTAATTTACATCCCCAGATATGAATAGGTGGGCACCTGCTCGATATCATCCAGCCCTATAAACCAGGTGTAGCAGGGTTTTTACAACTGAACTTATGTTGATCTGTAGGTAATTAGTCAAACTGTATGCAAGTCAGCTGGCCAGCTGGTTTTGGAGCCCTATCTGCATAGTTGCTAACATCACAATATCTTTAGCGTATTCCAGTGATTCCACTTTAGTGCTTTATAGTTTAGGGAAGTCACTCCTCACTACCTGCAGCACCTCTGTGAGATTAGAAGATATATAAATTGAACAGCAACTGGGCTAAAATGCAACCTTGTTTTAGACCGTTATTGGTGAGGATTTTTGGGGACATTCCTTTACCATGGACGAGTTTCACTCTCACCCATGTGTCGCTGTGTAAATCCATGATAGGTTTTAGCAGACCGGCCTCAATTCCCCATGCTTCCAATTCAGACCATAATTTGGCTATGTTAACTCTATTGAAAGCCATTGAGAAGTCAATAAAATATACAAATAGGCTTTTATTTTTGACTCTTAATAGTCTCTGGATAAGGATGGTCAGCGCCAGGATGTTATTGATAGTATAGGTATCTTTTCGAAAGCTGGCTTGGTGGAATGTTAATCTCTTGGCTGCAGTGACCCATTTTTGAAAGAAAGTTAATACATGCTTGGCAAAGATTTTCCCTTCCATGTCAAGCAGAGTTATCAGATTATAGCTCTTCAGAGAATGTTTAGGGCTGTGCTTATAAAGACAGGAGAACATGCCCTGCAAGTAGCACTGAGCTAATTATGGTGGCCAAAAACACACTCCAGGAGGCAGGTCTTTCTTCATCATTTCTAATAAAAGAGAGAGGGACCCCAAAGCCAAAGGGATAGGGTACCAGAACTGACTTTATGTCATAAAAGATTCCTTTTGGGCACCTTAATTAAGAGACACCAATTCTTTTGACCACATAAACAGATATAACTAAAACATAAAAATCAAACTATTGAAGCAATGTCAGAATTATAAAAACATAACTTTATAACAACAAATAAATTCAGTTGGCACAGTTTATTCAGGTATCTTTAAAAAAAGACCAGTTAAAATAGAAACATAATTAAAATATAATTAAAATTGGGAACACAGACAATATATAAAGGAACAAAAAATATACAAAAAACCATAAACACTTCCTATTGCTAAAAAGGGAGGTACAACATAAGAATTAATATTCCGCAGCTGTCAGAATAATCCTTAATCAGTGTGCAATGTAGGTTTCTTTTTGTCAAACCTACCGGACGTGTATTTGAGAAGTTATAAATTATAACGGAAGAGATTCGAGAGGCTGGGTAGAGCTCTCTATCTTCCAAGCACAGACTCCGTCAGTCGAAAATTATCTATATTGCGAACGATGAGACATGTGTAAATACATGTAACACGCCATCTTTTTTCCATATGGCCAACGTACTGCGTGCACATTTATCGCATTGTTACGCTTTTTAAAGTTCTAATTTTTATAGAAGCACAGACTACGCTTAGGCTACGAATTTCTGGACACTAATACCAAGTAGCAATTCGCGATAAGGATCTTTCCATATCCATTTGATTGTGGCTGAGAATATTTTGAAAGAAATTTTGTGGAAATCAGATTAAGACACTCTTGTGCAACCTAATAAGTAACCAGGTGTTACATTGTTCGTGGTCTTTTTATCAAGAAAGGCGGCTTTAAACCCCTTACGTTAAGGCAGTCTTGCTTTTAAGAGGTCTTTGGGAAGACAGCTAATATATTCCTGATGAAGGCGGCTATAATACATTTGTCCTTTGAAACGCGTTGAAATAAAGGGAGAAGTACATTGCACACTGATTAAGGATTATTCTGACAGCTGCGGAATATTAATTCTTATGTTGTACCTTCCTTTTTAGCAATAGGAAGTGTTTATGGTTTTTTGTATATTTTTTGTTCCTTTATATATTGTCTGTGTTCCCAATTTTAATTATATTTTAATTATGTTTCTATTTTAACTGGTCTTTTTTTAAAGATACCTGAATAAACTGTGCAAACTGAATTTATTTGTGGCTATAGAGTTATGTTTTTATAATTCTGACATTGCTTCAATAGTTAGATTTTTATGTTTTAGTTATATATGTGTATGTGGTAGAAATAATTGGTGTCTCTTAATTAAGGTGCCCAAAGGGATTCTTTTATGACATAAAGTGCTTTCTTCATCATTGTCAATGGAAGGCTGTTTGGGTGAGGGGCTCTCAAATTAATACATTCAGAGAGGAGTCATTTAAACACCTCTGGTAATGTGACATAACTGTCTTGGCCTCCGATGCTATTATCCGAGGAAGTATTTAGTGTTGGCCCTCTATATAGTGCTTCTAGATGTTCTTTCTATGCTATACATGGAATATCACAGGCTCCTCCTGATCTAATCAACTTGTTTCCCAGACTACTTAGGCCCCAGAATTTCCTTAACTTTTTTTGCAAATTGTTTTAAGTAATTCGATCCATAGACAGCCTGTTGTTTTCTCTTGAGCTTATGAATTTCCAGCTTCTGCCATTTTTTTAGTTGCTTTATTGCTTGGGAAGCTCCTTTTATAAAGAATTTTTAGTTGTCTTCGTGCTGTTTTTTTGTTAACTTTGCAGATTTTAATCAGGGGTGACCGTATCTGGTTCTTTAAGATGGAAGAATTTTGGGTTTTTGAAGATAAACAAAAATGTGTCTCTTATTAGAACATTGCACTTTTGAAGATCCCACACTTGTGTATCTGTCGTCTCTTCTGCTTCTTTTATGTGATCCGTATAAAATGGCCGACTCCATATTTCTTGTAGCTGTTTATTCAGGGAGCAGGATCAAATCATCTTTTTCTACTATTAGCTCACCCGCTGGTTGTTTGTCCCAGGCATACTCTTCAATATGTTTACGAAGTGTTAAATGCTGTGGATTGTGATCATTTTCAGATCTCTGGATTATATAAATGTCTTTTATCTTCTGGAAACTTGTGATGCCCACTTCACAGCATTCGGCCCATAACAATTCCAAGGATTCATATACTTTATTGTACTTCACTCGAGCCTCAATAAGGGTACTGGAACCATAACAATTTACATACTACTGTAACCAGTATTGTTGATCCTTGCTCTCCTCCCTCCTGAACTGGTTAGGAATAGGATTTTAGAGTAAAAAAATGCAGGAGGCAGGCACAAAGTTGCAGCAGCAAAGTTGCATATTTAGAGAATGATTCAGATTCACCCATTGAGTAAAGCTTCAGAAAGCCAATCAAGTATAGTGCTAGGAGCTGTTCAATAGAAGTCTACAGTGCCACAGATGGTGTTTTTTCATTGATGAACTGTATATGAAGTCTCAGATAAAGATGTCTGTTGATTTATCACATTTAAAGAATAAGTGAGCCAATTAATCAGCAATAGTTTCATGCTTTAGTGGATTATCAGATCTGAAATTGAGAAGTGGCAGACTACAAACTGCAAGATTACAGTTGACCTACAATACAAATTCTGCATGGGTAGATTGAAGCTATCTACACCCTCTTCAAGTTTCTTAACAAGTTGAACATCTGGAGAATCAATGAATGAGGAGACAACAAGCATAAACAAACCTTCTATATGGTAATTAGAGAGACTACACCCTTCTTATAGGCCACCTCCCCACTCACATCCACCAAACAACAAACACATTGGGACATATAGGTCTGATCACTGTGACCGAGAGATATAGGAGGGGAAATCCCTGGCCTGGTAAAGCATCTAAAATACGCTGAAGATCAACTGTCGTTCATGACAGTGTCTGATCATGGCGTACACTTCCAGATTTATTTCCTATGCAAAAGGCATGTAAGTATTCTCATTGGAATAGCACCTGAGCTGAGTTACGAACTTGCACTGAAAGTGTTAGCCAAGTCTTTTCCTGTTCGTTTAAAGCAGCTATGCTTTAATTCTGAAGGCCTATGCTATCAGCCCCTATCTCCATCTATCTATCTGTCAGTTCTTTCAACATCAATTGTATAGATTCTCGAATTTTGCCTGCCAAAGAGCTCTCAGTGGGTCATAAATGACTTTCGCAGCTTCAGTCCCCAAAAAGATGTCCACATTTTCTATTTTATAGGGCCTTTTTTGATGCAGCATGAGTAATCTAGTTGCAATGTGTTTGTCTTTTTCGACATAGTAGTGGATCCGCTTAGCTTTTCATGATTCATTAATAAAAACCTGCCTCTACCTCATTATGGACTAATACAAGGCTACCCCTGATGAGAGGTAGACTCCCCAGTGCACTGCGTGGAAAAGACACAGAGGTCTAATGATTTAACGCAAACTTCATATGAAGGTTCAATCCAAAAAGGTTTACTGATTCATCGCCATTTAATACATATACATTATGCTCCATGTATAAGTCATCGTGATCCACAAATAGGTGATATATATCATCAACGAAACAACAGTCCAGAAATCATAGATCCCAATGCATTTCGGGCTGCAACATAGCCCTTCCTCAGGGGATAGCTCTACAAACAAAAGAAATGCCATAATCAGCTCTAGTTCAAGTGTCAACTGTAACAAGAAAGCAACCAATCTAATAATAACGTACACATGGAGTAAAAACGTGAGATGTGCTCCATGAAGCAACCGAACTTCCAACAGTGAGTGAACCAAAAGAAGGAAGCGTGTGGACATGACAATAATAATAACAAAAACGAGAAGCCCATAAACATCCACAATGAATAATGTGTGCAATAGCCTCGTGCCAACAGTATAACAAGCGCCATGAGCCACCGCTCAATTCCCACATAGTCAGCCAGCAGAGTGAACCCATGCGTGAAGAAAGCATTGCAAAAACCCATAAATATGAGCGTATAACAAAGATGCACCCGAGTTGTGTTACACGCGGTATGAACAGAAGGACCGTGAAAGTATGCCCAATGTTAACAGAAAGGTCCCCACCAGGAGGTACTCACAGTGCGCGCTGGAAATCTAATCGTAAATCCCACATCAAAGACCACGATGCAAACGCGCTGAAAGCAGAGCCGGTATAAGCAATGCAGTGTGAATATGGAAGATGGACAAAGGGTCACATAAGTGTAGGCGCCATCTTAGAGTGGTGAAACAACACCCAACAACATAGAACAAAAACGCTAGCTAGACTATAATAAACAATGATGACAGAGTAAGTTGGAAAAATAAAAATAAAAACGCAAACAAGCGACAATATGAAACACACATACACAAACTGGTGCAAAAATAACACAAAAGTAAAAAAGAGGGTGACAAACAAGTTCAGATTGACAAACAAGAACATATCATGAAAATTCACAAGTAACATAGAAATTCCATGCGATCATTGAGCCCGTGCGGCTGCATGGTCGCCATGTAACGGATCCAAAAGTTCTCCCTCTTCAATAAAGTTCTTTTGTTATCATGTGTCACTGGTACTTGTTCAAGAATGAGATATTTCAGCTGGGCAACTGTATGATTATGCTCCAGAAAGTGTGCAGCAACAGTGGATTTGGTATTGCATGTCCTTATGTTACTCTTGTGCTCCAACAAGCGTATCCTGACTTTACGTTCAGTGTGTCCCACATAGCACTTGCCACAAGGACACTTCAGTAGATAGATAACATTCATGGAATTGCACGTAGCATTCACCCGTAGTTTTATGGGGTAACCCTTCATAGGGTGGTTGACGACATTCCCCAAGATGCAATTGTGACAGTTACTGCAATTGTAACAAGGGCGAAGGCCCTTGTAGGTAACAGGTTGACCATCAGATTTGGGTTTGCATAGCATTTCTTTCAAGTTTCTGCCCCTTGTATATGCAAACATGGGTTGTTCTGTAAAGGCTCCCTGGAAATCAGGTTCCAAACTCAATAGTGTCCAGTGTTTAGAGATGATGTTTTTGAAATGCTTGCTCAAGACCGTATACTTGGATACTACTACCATTCGGGAGTTTTCAGTTCTGGTGCGAACCTGTAGTAGTTCATCACGAGTTATATTCCCACACCGGGTAACTGCCTTTTGTAGAGTTTGTGGCGGATAGCCACGGGCTTTGAACCTCTCAACCATGTTGTTCATTTCAACCTGACAGGTCTCATCACTTGTGACGATGCGTTTGACACGCATCAATTGGGACAAAGGTAAGTTCTGTTTCAACCCAACACGATGAAAGCTTTGGTAATGCAACATTGAGTTCCGATCAGTTGGTTTTCGGAAAATGGTAGTAGTCACCTTGCCTGCATGTCTTTCCACCTTAACATCAAGGAAATGAATGCTTGACCTGTCAAAGTTCCAGGTGAATTGTATGCGCTCATTGATGAGATTCCATGTGTTCAAAAAATCCAAGAGAGCTTGTTCAGTGCCAGACCATAACATGAAGATGTCATCGATGAATCTTAAGTATAATTTCCCACTGTCAGTCCAGGCGGTCTGGTTCAATATATGGGATTCCTCAAAAGATTTCATAAAGGTATTGGCGTACGACGGCGCTGTGCAATTGCCCATGGCCGTCCCGCAGAGCTGATGAAACCATTGGTCAGATACTGTGAAGTAACTATGGTACAAGGTGAAGACCAATAGTTCCATCAACAGTACCTGCAAGTCAGAATCAAGATTGGAATGGGAAAGTTCATGTTCAACAGCCAATAAGCCCAAGTCGTGGGGTATGGACGTGTATAACGAACATACGTCCACCGTACATAGTATCAACTCTTGATCTTCCAAGCCGCTTGCGGCTTGTTGTAGTTTAATCAAAAAGTCTGTAGTGTCTCTGACATGAGATCTGGTATTCAACACAAATGGCTGTAAATATTTGTCTAAAAACTTCCCCGTGTTCTCGTGAATGCTTCCTCTGGTTGAGACAATGGGTCTCATGGGTGGTTTCAAGGGGTGCTTGTGCACCTTCGGTAACATGTATAACACAGGTGGTTTAGGGTTGATAGGTGTAAGATACCGCCTTGCTCTGTCATTGATGGTGCCATTATCGAATGCCTGACCAATAATTTTCATCAGTATAGAAGCAAACTCAATGGTTGGATCAGAAGTTAAAGGAGCATATGTGTTGAGATCAGATGTATGTATCTCAATCTGTTCCGCATAATATGTCGTGTCCATGATCACAAGGGCACCGCCCTTGTCAGCAGTTTGACAAACTATCGAGGAATTGTTGGCAATCTTCTGAATGATGTTTTTTTCAGCTTTAGTCAAGTTCTCACGTTTCACCTTGGATTGAAAAGGTAATTTCGCAATGTCGCATTTCACCAGATTTTCAAATGTGTCTATTATTTTGTGACTCACGGGAGCCATAAAGGTGCTGTGGGGACGTAGTCCTCTCAACATGTCATCATCTCGTGAGGGGGTGGTAATGACGTTTTGGAAATAATGTCTCAAGCGTACATTGCGCAGAAGTTTAAATGTGCTCACTTCGAGTTCCAAAGTGTTTGTTCTGGTAGTGGGAACAAATGATTGCCCTTTTTGTAGTACACAGACTTCTTCCTCATTTAACTGGGTGGATGAAATGTTAATCACCAAGTTCTCATGATCACTCATTTGCGTCTGTTGCCTCTCTTTGTTTTGGCTTGTTCTTTTTCGGCCTCTGCGGGTTTTGCCCCGCCTGAGTCGTTGCTTTGATCCTGGTCCTGTTCTAAAAAACGGACCGCAGAGCTTGAGGTGCCAGGTTGTTGTGTGGGTTGTTCGGAGGTAGGCTTGGAGGTTTTGCGTGTAGTTGCGTCACCATCAGATGACGAGGTTTCATTCTCAGAGTACGGATTGTAAGGGCGATTCGGGCGTCGGCGGGCGTACACTTCTGCCCAAGTGTACACCTCGCCGAACTTATAATCTATGGTATCCCTCTTGTACTTCCGGAATTTGCGTTCCTGTGTCTCTCGTGTGTGTTTGTCAAGTTGAGCATTCACGTCCTCCAACATTTGAGTCAGCTCAGCCGGATCCATGGCGTTGTCCAGCTCGGTACGTACGGCTTTAATTTCTAGTGCCAGGTCTTCTAGAGTTTTGGACAGTTCCTCCACTATGAGCAGGATCAAGTCCAACGAGCATTTGTTGAGGATAGCGAACCACCTCTCAACAAATCGCGTGTTATTTTTGCATATTAAAGGCTTAAGTGGGACCCGTAGGCCCCTGGGGATCCGTTGGGCGCGATGGTACCGCACGAGGGTACTTGCGTGTAATTTTTGATTCGATTCCTTCTTGAGTAAGTAGAGCAATTGCTTGATGTTACTCTCCGCGCTCCTAGAGCTGGTAGCCGTGGCAACATCCTCCTGAATCATGCCATAGATTTTATCGGCATCCCCCGCCGTGAAAGCGAAGGTGTCGGCCTTGAGTTCAGTCATATTCGATATCAAATCATAATTCATTTTTAAAGTTCAAGTAGCGTGCTGAATCCCAGGTACAGAAAGGTAGTGGACTCACAAAGAATGTTAGAGAGGAATTCGCACAGCTGTTGATAATCCAAGTTCCAACAGAATTTACACAGTATAGCGTGCAACCAGGGGTGAACGCTGTCTGGACCGGTCAGCGTGTGATAAAGGACTAATACAAGGCTACCCCTGATGAGAGGTAGACTCCCCAGTGCACTGCGTGGAAAAGACACAGAGGTCTAATGATTTAACGCAAACTTCATATGAAGGTTCAATCCAAAAAGGTTTACTGATTCATCGCCATTTAATACATATACATTATGCTCCATGTATAAGTCATCGTGATCCACAAATAGGTGATATATATCATCAACGAAACAACAGTCCAGAAATCATAGATCCCAATGCATTTCGGGCTGCAACATAGCCCTTCCTCAGGGGATAGCTCTACAAACAAAAGAAATGCCATAATCAGCTCTAGTTCAAGTGTCAACTGTAACAAGAAAGCAACCAATCTAATAATAACGTACACATGGAGTAAAAACGTGAGATGTGCTCCATGAAGCAACCGAACTTCCAACAGTGAGTGAACTACCTCATTATGTTCAAGCCCCCTACTCCAAATTTGGTGAATGACTTTACCAAATGTGGGGACAGTGTTACTTTGGATGAGCCATGGTCAATAATACATTAGTTACTTAAATAAGGACTACTCAGTGCATCGCTTCTGGGAGCCTGCATTCTTTGATCAATCGTACTGGGGCCACTGCATGAAGGAGATGTGTTTCAAGAGTGAAGTGTGCCATTACTGATTCGCCCACTGAGACCTCTCATTTACCGCGTACTAGGTTTCCGAGGTGTACGATTAATTTTTTTTGGGCAAACCCTTGTTTCATGAGCAAATTGGTAGAGGTGGACATGTGCAAGTTTGGTACAGCAAAAGTGGAGCCAGATGTAGCACCTGCAACACATGCAAACCTTTTGATATGTAACCATATTACAAGCAGGAGCAGGGATATGGTGTCTGTGACAGTGTTTTTAAATTACTTGATAGCTTTGCTTTCCAAGGGGTTGATTACACTCACTCTGTTGACATAACTGAAGGGCGAAATGTATAGTACAAAAATGATTGCCATGTCTTAGAAGAATCTGTAAACATGTTCATTTGATCAAACAGACCTGAAATTAGTAGAAAGAAATGTTTATTTTTTTAGAAATCGCCAGTTACAAATCATCAGTGTGATGTGCTGCAGAATATAAACAAACTGGAAACCCAAGTGGGGGTTTCCCAAGACAGTTCATTTTCCAACATAGTTCATTTAGTATAGATGCAAAAGGTTCAGAGTTATATGGATATTTTCTATTTTTTTTTAGATTCTTTAGTAACATCTCATGGAGACATTACAACTGACACAGTACAAGACAACTATTGGTAAAAAAAGAGATAATATTTTTTTTTACAGGCTGGTGATATGAAAACATTCAGTGAAAGCATGATTTGTGGATTTTGAAGGTTGTATGTAACCTTTGATGTTGGGCTGAGGAACTTTCTTGCTAGAAATACTAAAAAATAAGTATCATTGAACCAATTATTTAAACCCATTTCCCTTATGTAGTACAAAACTATAAAATTATGTCTTTCACATTTGAACATTGCATGTTTTAATAATTAATAGTGTGACAGGTCTTCATGCATAGTTATGCCACAGGATCATATTGATGTATAACTCATTAGCATAAAGAGACTCTCACGCTGAGACTTGTTTGAGAGACTTTGCAAGCCTCAATTTGCATACAGCTCGGTTCCCAAAATAGTTCCTGTCACATAACTCCATAGGTGGGGGTTACATAGTTCACTTCAGAGTCAGCATAAAAACTGAATCAGTAGACTTTTGCCCAGCCACACTGAAAATTGCTTGAATTGATTCTTTGGTCTCAGATGGCATCAGACATTTGCTTTGTGTCACTTCTTTTCCCCTTACCAGTGATCGGCCCTTTTTGAAAATGTCTGCAGTATTTCTGGGCTTAGACATGTATCTGTGCAATCCTATCAGACATATGGTGAGTTTGTAGTACCAAACCTAGAGAGTAGATTTTGCCATTTTACAGAGACATCCAGGCATATTTTTCCATACATTTTCTCATGCCTTTCACCTCAGAATACATACGCTTGCCTATAATTAAAGGAGAGAGTTGATACTGAGGCTGACCAAAAGCTCATTGCAAGAGATGCAGTGGAGATTGCCACAAAGCCACCAAGACAGTCAATAAATGTTTCTTGTTCATTGACCTATCTGCTGCATAAGGCACTGCTCAACATACAATACCACTGGAAAGGTTGACACAGGGCAGGCATACCAGGTTGGGCTCTGCAGCGGCTCATATCAATTTTTAACAACCACAGCCAGAAATAAAGGAATTGGGACAGCCAATTCCTCCACTCTCCCAGTTTCCTGAAGCTTTCATAAACAATCATTTCTCTTGTCTCCTGTTCAACTTTTGCATATGACCCTTGGCACAGCTTCTTCAAAGGTTCCAGGTGAACATCTATCTTCAGAAATCCACTTCTGCCGGGGAAAAAAATCTTCTAAATGCTACCAACATCACCGTGACCATATTTTCTCCACAACAAACATGAATGGACTGACAACTGAGATTCCAGTACTGGGAGAGTTTGAGCCCTTCATTTGGCCTCATACCATGCAACTGCTCATTAATCCTCTGCAAGGAATGTGGAGATACTTTTGGATGCCAAACTTTTATAAAGGCTAGAGCGGGAGCTTCAAAACTACATTTTTATCCGCAAAGGAGCTCTTTGCTTCCTACCCCTCTACAGGAGATGCCAATGTTTACCCCTTTTCCCTGAAGTCTGTTTTCGAGCCCACTTTATTAATGTAACTTTTTCTTTGACTCTGCTGGAGATCCCTTATCTCACTTATCTGTGTCTATGCTACATGAACTCAACACGATGCAGGAGGTGCCAGTATTCACCTCTCTCTCCCTTGAGATAGTCCTAAATATCTTCAGGAACATAACGAGCTTCATAAGTGTTCAGTTTATGAACCTGAAGGATATCTCTGAGCTTACTCTAGTCTCTCTGAAGAAGATAGCATTACTCACCTGGGTCCATAATGCAGGTAAAAGATATATACTTCTGCCACATTCCCAGTTTCTCTGTGATAGATACCCGAACTCACCTCTCTATCTTTCAGGCTCTTTCGCTCATCTTCTTTGGACTCTCGATTCTCTTTATCTTGTGATTTGGAGGTAGATATTTTTCCTTTCGGATCTACTTTCTCACCAGCCAAGACTTTCTTCACAGCATCATCACTGGACAACTGCAGGTGAGAGGAACACAAACCAAATACACTAAGGACTAAACAGCATCACACTTGCATAAACTGCAAAAAGGGCATTCAGCACCAAGGTGAAATCCACCGAGAGAGCAAGTAAAACATGGAACCCCCAACTCTTAAGAAGGGATAAGTGAGGGTAAAGGGGGTGGTTTTTCCCAAGAACAGTACAATTGTTATATCATGTATCTGAAAAGAGGTCTATTACCATCCCAGGAAAGGAAATAAGCAAGCTTCACATCTACTGCATAGGGTGGCTTAGGCACAGGTTTTTACACCTAGGACTTTAAATACTTTAGCTAATGCCATAACAACAATTTCAGGCATTGGCAAATACTCGGGCCGCAACTCAATTCATCGCTACTTTGCACACCATGTCATCTCAGACTGGATCCAGCTGTATGCAAATCAGTCTTGGCCCTGCTCCATTCGAAACAGTCCAGCTCAAACTAAGCCAGGACCGGATGCACCCCAGTTATGGACTCATCAACTCGTTACAGCTTGGCTCCAGTGACACAGTGTGTGTGGCCTGGTAGTTGTGTGGGATGGTAGTTTGGTTTGGACTGTTGTGTGGAGCACTGTCAGGTTGGATTTGCATATGGCTGGGTCCAAAATGAGGTGGGATGGTGGGCTAAAAATCGATGGATTGGGATACGGCCCGAGTGACTACCAGTGGCTAAGATTAATTCAAACATTCCACCCTTCGCCTTGTTGTTGTTGCAATAACAATTTCAAGCAGATGTGATAAGCATGCATTTGTTTCATTTTTATTTCGATTAGCATTATTTGCAACCATCTAGAAGGTGGCACTATTTGATTAATCAACTTAAGAACCACTGCATCTTACGATAAATGGTCATATAAAATATAACATTTAAAAAAACTAAAGGTGGTTTATAGCTTCCACTGGCTCTTCTAAATCCAGTCATTCACAGCACTACTTTAATAACTTTCTGGGGAAAAGTCTCACCGATACATCTTCCTATGAAACATGAAGCACCAGTTTTAGATCTTTGTTAATCTATAAGTAAAGTATTTGGTGCAGCAACATAAAGTGTAGGTTTCAGATCGCCCTGAGCGCCACAATATATTTAAAGAGAGCATTGTCTCATCTATTAAAGAGGAAAGAGGGATTTTTGCAAAAAATGATGTTTCTCACTGAACAAGTAACCTGGGGCCTGATATCATCATGCATGGCTTTAACATATATTGCACTGTGAGACACAGAATTTCACTGGTGTAATGGAGTCACTCCTGCAGCATCTTTATACAAGCGATCAAGGTTAATCATAAGGGAGAGATTCCCCCACAAGTACAATTGTTCCAGTTAGACAATTATATGTGTAAGACTGACAGAAAAACGCTTACAGGAGGGGCGATCAGAAGGGCAGGAATCCACAAAATAAACAATCAATCCCTAAACTCTCTGGAGTACGTATTTCCTGCTTTGCATACAGGCAGAACTAATCCTGATTCTCTTCACAAAGACCTCGGTAGGGTGTCCCACTTTACCCCATATAAAAAACAAAATATTTTATTTCTACACCAAACCAAGTTATCACAAAAGACCCTCACTGCAACTCTTTCAATAAAGACTATACATGCCTTTGTCACTAGCCCTTCAAATGTTCCCCAGGTGTATAGAATGTTATTTTTTAAAAATCTACTTGTCAATGGGATGAGATGCTCCAGGCGTCTGTTTGTCCTGTTAAAAAAAAAGGAATATGTTACTTACCAGTATGCATCTGTTCTTGGCATGTAGGGCTGCTGACATTCATATCTGTGCATAGATCGCCGCCTAGTGTTGGGTACAGATGATTGTACATTGTTGTCCTGGAAGAGTCTTCGAAGTATCACGAGATAGGTGGCTCCTCCTTCGGACTACAGGGCGCATGGGCATCCTCTCCATCCTCAGATTGTTTTTGCCATTGTGGCAGAGATGGAGTATAGTACAGTAAGAGATGTCCATGCAAAGAGTGAATGCTGCAGCTGCGACAGGAACCGGGAAGGTGGGTGGGCGATATGAATGTCAGCAGCCCTACATGCCAAGAACAGATGCATACTGGTAAGTAGCATATTCCGTTCGAGGCATGTGGGCTGCTGAATTCATATCTGTGCATAGAATGTATAGCAGTATCTCCCTTAGCGGTGGCTACCTGTGTCAGCTGCAGCAGTCTGAAAAAGAGTTTTGAGAACAGCCTGTCCTACAGCAGCTTGCTGTTTTGAATGTACATCTACACAATAGTGTTTTGTAAATGTATGTGTTGTTGTCCATGTGGCTGCTTTACAAATTTCGTGTAAAGGAATATTACCCAGGAAAGCCATGGATGCCCCTAGCTTGCGTGTGGAATGCGCCCTAGGGGGAACTGTTAAGGTGCGTTTGGCTTTCAAATACCATATTTGGATGCATTTAACCATCCATTTGGCTATACCTGATTTTGAAATAGGGTTGCCTTTGTGTTGCAGTGAGAAAGCAACAAACAACTGTTTTGTTTTTCGAAATGCCTTAGTTCTGTCTATATAGTATAGCAGAGCTCTTTTGACATTTAGAGTATGCAAGGCCCTTTCAGCTACTGTCTGTGGATTTTGAAAAAACACTGGCAGTTCGATGGTTTGATTTATGTGGAAATGGGATACCACCTTTGGCATGAATTTAGGGTTTGTTCTGAGAACTACTCTATTTGCATGTATTTGGCCGAATGGCTCTTGAATAGTTAGGGCTTGGAGCTCGCTAACTCTTCGAAGCGAAGTAATGGCAATAAGGAAAGCCACCTTCCAAGTAAGAAATTGTATTTCGATGAGTGTAGTGGTTCAAAAGGTGGTCCCATAAGTCTGGTTAAAACAATGTTCAGATTCTAGACTGGTGAAGGTGGGTGTCTTGGAGGAATTACGCGTTTGAGTCCTTCCATAAACGCTTTAATTGCTGGTACCCTAAATAGTGAAAGGTGTTGCCTGTTTTGAAGATATGCTGCTAACGCAGCTAAATGTATCCTGATGGATGAATAGGCTAAATTGCAGCGTTGTAGGTGCAAGAGATAGCAAATGATGTTTTGAGTAGAAGCATCAAGTGGGTTTATATCATTGTTTCTGCAGTAAATGACGAAACGTTTCCACTTAGCTGCATAACATGCCCTTGTAGTGGGTTTTCTTGCCTCCTTGATAATGTTCATACAGTCTGGAGGCAAGTTTAGGTAACCAAACTCTAGGATTTCAGGAGCCAGATCGCCAGGTTCAGCTGTTGCGGATCTAGATGTTGGATTTCTCCATGGCTCTGAGTTAGAAGATTGGGAGTGAGTCTCAGTCTTTGATGAGGCACCACTGACAGTTCTAGGAACGTTGTGTACCATGGTTGCCTCGCCCATGTGGGAGCAACTAGGATTAGCGTTAGTGAATGTTGGCGTAGTTTGCGTGCCACTAGCGGTATTAATGGAGCTGGGGGAAAAGCGTACGTAAATTTGCCTGACCAGTTCATCCATATCGCATTGCCTTGCGACTGTGGATGTAGGAACCTGGCGGCAAAGTACTGGCATTTTGCGTTTTCGCTTGTGGCAAACAGATCTATCTCCGGGTGTCCCCACTTCCGGAAGAATGGTTGGAGCACTTAGGGGTGAATCTCCCATTCATGCATTTGTTGACTGTGCCTGCTGAGCAGGTCGGCTACTTGATTATCTGTGCCTGGGAGGTGCTCTGCCATAAGAAACATGTTCCTTTGAATGGCCCACTTCCAAATTGCTTGAGCTAGGTGCGACAGCTGTGGCGAGGGTGTTCCTCCCTTTTTTTTTAATGTAATCCATAGCCGTCATGTTGTCCGTCCAGATCAACATGGTTTTGTTGCATAAGTGTGTCTTGAATGCTTTTAGAGCTAGAAAGATAGCCATCAGATCTAGAAGGTTGATGTGCATCTTCTTTTGTTGTACAGTCCAGAGTCCCTGTACTGTGTAGTGTAGGACATGGGCTCCCCATCCTAGTAGGGATGCGTCCGCGGTTAACACTATTTGTGGGACAGGCTCTTGGAACAGTCGTCCTTTGCAAAGGTTTTGTGGATTCCACCAATGCAGAGAGTTGTATGCCCGACTGGTCACCAACACTAGGTCCTGTAATTGCCCTTGAGGCTGGTTCCACTGCCTTGCTAGGCACTCTTGGAGAGGACGCATGTGTAGTCTGGCATGAGGGACTATGAATATGCACGAGGCCATCATGCCCATTAGTTGCATAAACACTCGAGCTGGTACTGAGTGCTGGGGCCTGAATTTTTGGATCAATGCTTGCATGCCGTTGATCCGTGCTGCGTTGGGATATGCTTTTGCTGCCAGTGTATCTATAGTTGCTCCCAGGTATTGTTGTACATGGGAGGGCTGCAGATGTGATTTTGGGTAGTTTAGCGAGAAGCCTAAACTGTGCAGGAGATGGATGGTTTTTGACATGTGGTTGGCACACTGCTGGGCCGATGGCGCGTGTATTAGCCAATCGTCCAGATATGGGTACACATGGATGTGTTGCCTTCTGAGATGTGCCGCCACTGTAGCTAGCCATTTGGTGAAGACGCGTGGAGCTGTTGTGACACTAAATGGTAGTACTTTGAACTGGTAGTGCTGTCCTCGTATGGTGAACCAGAGATACTTTCTGTGAGCAGGGTGTATTGGTATATGAAAGTATGCGTCTTTGAGGTCCGGAGTTGCTAGGAAGTCTCCCTTGCGAAGCAGGGGTAAGACTTGCTGGAGAGTGAGCATATGAAAATGCTCCTACAAAATGTACAGGCTGAGGGGCCTGAGGTCCAATATTGGTCTGAGAGACCTGTCCTTTGGAATTAGGAAGTATAGGGAGTATACTCCTGTTCCCTGATGTTGTAGTGAGACTGGTTCTATGGGCCCCTTTTGCAGCATACTGATGACCTCTTGCTGCAGTAGTGTTACATGTTCCTGTGACATTGGACGGTGCACGGTGGCATGTTGGGTGGGGTTGAGGTGAGTTCTAGGCACTAGCCATGTTGGATAATATGCCTGACCCGCTTGTCTGTTGTGATATTTAGCCAGATTGGCAGAAATTATTGTAGTCTTCCCCCGACCGGTGTTATATGGTCTGGGGGTAGTGGCAAGAAGTCACTGTTCGGTGTTAGTGAAGGATCTATTTGCATTTCCTCCACGACCCCTTCCTTTGGTGTTATTGCCTCTGTATCCACCTGTTAGTGTTTTTGCTGTATGTGGGTTGGGTCTTACTTTTGTAGCTGGAGGATTGCTGTGATGTATTACTTCGCGCTCCTCCTCTATAATTGAAGCAACGAAAGGAGCCCCGGTGTTGTTGGGACTGGAGAGCTCCCATGGACTTTGCTGTTTCCGCATCCTTTTTCATTTTGTCCAGAATTGAGTCAACTGCTGGACCAAATAAAAAGTCTGGGTTGATGGGCTGATTAAGAATTGTGGATTGAACTTCATTCTTAAAGCCTGATATGCGGAGCCATGCGTGTCGCCTTAGCAGCACGCTTGTATTGATAGATCTGGCCGCTGTATCTGCCGCGTCTAGGGCACATTTAATTGAGGCATTGGTGATGAGCTTTCCCTCCTGTATAAGTTCATCTGCCTGCTGTTTGTAAGGATCAGGTAAGTGTTGGAGAATTTCTTCTAAGCTGTCGTAGTGTGCCCTGTCATATATGGCCAGCAAGGCCTGTGTATTGGCAATTCTCCATGAGTTTGCTGCTTGAGCAGCTACTCTTTTGCCTGATGCCTCAAAGATCTTTGACTCTTTGTCCGGAGGAGCAGCCTCTCCGGTAGTTTGGGAATTAGCCCGTTTACGTGCGTTGGATACCACTAGGGAGTCTAGGGGTAGCTGACCCTTGATGTATGTAGGATCTATAGGTGCAGCCGTATATTTCTTTTCAATTCTAGGGTTTATGACCCGTGCCCTAGCAGTGTCCTTAAAAATCTCATGTGCGTGTTTTAAGACGCCCTTCAACATGGGGAGTGTTTTTACATGTCTCTCAGATGTTGTTAGTGTATCAAAGATAAAGTCTTCTTCAAGAGCATCAGAGTGCATATCTACATTATGGTAGGCAGCTGCTCTATCAAGTAAAGAATTAAAGGCCACAGTATCTTCTGTGGGTGATGGCTTAGTTGGGTAAAGTGCAGGTTCTGTAATGGGCAGAGCCCCTTCATTGTCTGGTTATCCTCCTGCACCCCATGGCTGTAGGTTGGGGTCTCCAGTTGGGTTTTGTGGATAACCAAACCCCACATCTGCTTCCTGATCTTCATCTGGGTTGTAGTCAGGTGATGTTGGGGTATATGGGGTTGTAGGCATAGCTGGATTAATAGGTTCAAAAAGTATTGGAGAGGTAGCACAGTCTCTCTTCTTTTTGACTGGTATTCTAGGAAAGTCTTCTATTGGCAAAGGCCTTTTCTTTTTTGTGTAAACAGTCACTTTACCAGTTACTGGGTTAATATACAGTTTTGACTGGTCTTCTGTGGCGGGGTCTGGGTGAATAAGCCCGTCCTCCACAGTTTTTGGCCTTGTTGCAGTAGCCTTTGGTTTGCTTGTTTTCGGGTCGATATGTTTAGTGGGTTCGACCGTTTTTTGTGTTGAATCGGTTTTTGATGTTTGTCGACAGATTTTGTCGGTTGAACGTCTTTGGCTGGTTTCACCACCTTTTTCGGACTGAGCGGTTTGGTCAGTTCGACAGTGTCCTTAGGTGTTTGAGGTTTTGGCTCAGTGCCCTTTTTTGGACCGAGGTGCTTCGGCTCGACCACTTTATTCTGTTCCACCCTAGGTTTCACTTTCGGTTCGACGTTAGTTTTGGGCGTAGTCCTTTCACTTTCGTCGACTGTTTTTATCCCTTTGTCGATATTCAATGCTACTTTGCTCGATTCGACGTGCTTTGTTTTTGGGTTCGATTCGATGTGCTTTTGCTTTGGCGTCGAATCGACGTTTTTTGGCCGCGATGTTGACTCGACGGCTTTAGGCTTTGAGCTCGACTCGACAGCTTTAATCTTCGATGTCGACTCGACGGTCTTTGGCTTCGAAGGCTGTGTTGGAGCTACGGACTTCGGCTCGATGACCTTTGGTTTATTGACTTTTGTTTCGACGACTTTTGGTCCGAAGACGGTGTTGTCGACGAGTTTCGGTTTCAATGGAACCGGTGCCGTATGGCGTGTCTCCGAGAGCTCTTTGAATATGTTCTTAGCCGGGCAGTATGGCGGGGCTGTAGAACTAGAATGTTGATCTTGGCTAAGGCCTGCTGGCGATGCCTCGACCTGAGCCTCTGATATCGTTATAGTGTCTATATGGGGCGGTGTACTCACGGTTCGCCCCTGGTCGTCATCGGAGTCGTCTTCAACAGCTACTATGTCTTGATCGTATTCCTCGAGATCGACGATTTGGTCCTCCTCCTCGAGGTAACCATCGGAGTCGTGCTCGGAGTACTGGTCTTCATCTTGATCCGATTCTTCGGCGCTCGCTAGTTCTTCCTCATCGTCGAAGATATTATCGGCTTCTGGTGCCGACCGCTGCATTTTGTGCCTCGCCGCCCGTCGATTCTGGATAGTCTTTTTTGACCGGAACTGGGCACAGGCCAGGCAACTATCTTCTTTGTGATCTGGAGATAGGCATTTGTTGCACACCGGATGCTTATCTGTGTGCGGGAACTTCGAGTTGCACTGCGGGCAGTATTTGAATGGACTTCGTTCCATCGACGGCTGGTCAACGTGGTGTCGAGAAGGCCTCACGGCCCGATTCGACGACCGAAGTGCAATAGATGTTTAGAAAGTGTATCGGTACCGAGCGCTGAACAATACCGACGGATCCTAAGGCCTTTTGGCCTTTAGAGAAGAGTTAGTTAATTCCGAACTTGGAGTGTTGGAAAGTACATCCGAACCCAATGGCGGAAAAAACAATCTGAGGATGGAGAGGATGCCCATGCGCACTGTAGTCCGAAGGAGGAGCCACCTATCTCGTGATACTTCGAAGACTCTTCCAGGACAACAATGTGCAATCATCCGGACCCAACACTAGGCGGCGATCTATGCACAGATATGAATTCAGCAGTCCACATGCCTCGAACATCAACTTTTCCCATTTGGGATTATTTTTTCATCATTCATAAGAACTCTGGTAATGCCAGGCTCTGATTATGCCATGGCTCCCAGTATGCCAAGGACTAATTGCAGCATGGTATTAAATATGCCATCTTTCGGATTATATCAGACTCCGGATATGCCCAAAGCTCTCCAAAATATATATAATAGCAGAGGTCTAAACATGTAATGATGCAGATTATTTAAGGGTTCTGTTTAGTTTCTCAATAAGTGTCCTGTAAAAGGAGACTGGCACATCGGTGCACTAACTGAACATGTCTATGCATTGCAAAATAATAAACTGATCCATTGTTGTGCTCACTAGCAAAATACAACAACAAAAGGCTCATCATCTAGTTATAAACCTTTCTGTTTGCTGGCATGATGTACATAGATCCTTCCCTCGTTGTCATTTATGGGATATGCTATCAAAAATCATATTAAGGGGGTTGGATTTGGTGAAGAAGGTGTTTAAGAGCAGCCATTCATACGCAAATTCAAAATGCAATGCACTTCACTACCACCACCAAAATAAGCCTAGTGATTTCCATGAATCCCAGTGAGGATTCACCCCTCACCCTGTCACATTACTTAGAAGGCACCACCAACTTTCAATCTCGGAGAGAGATCAAATTCCTCACCCGTTCCATGGTGGTAAAGAAATAGTGTCAGACCAACCTTATTGATACAGCATTTAGCAATAGCTTGGAGCAGTTCATTGGTCTTCTCAGGCTCATGTCCTGCTACCACGCGGGCTGGCTTCACTGAAAGAGGTTCCCCTAGTACCATTGTAACCACATCCACTGCCTTCTGTAAGAAACTGATTTTGGCTTCCTTATCCTGTGATGAAAGAATATTTGGTTAAAGCACAAAAAAATATTGTACGGTACACATCTGTACAAATAGAAATCATTTTGAGTACTAAATTTAGTAGATTTTGTGTT
This sequence comes from Lissotriton vulgaris, assembly GCF_964263255.1. Taxonomy (NCBI): domain Eukaryota; kingdom Metazoa; phylum Chordata; class Amphibia; order Caudata; family Salamandridae; genus Lissotriton; species Lissotriton vulgaris. Next base: position 838,106,379 of record NC_141687.1, read on the forward strand.
TTAAAATATGAGGATTTCAGCAGCAGTGCAAGCTTAACTCTGATAGCCTCTGTCTTTTACACTTTATTGATACAATTAAATTCTCAGGGACTCCGTAAAGACATATATATTTTTTCCCCGTTCCTATAAACTTATGATACGTCCTGCCCACCGAGAAAGAGAACTACATCATTAGTTCATAGTATAAATAAAAGCATAGTTGATGTTGGAGCATAAATGAGATATTGGAACGACTGTCCTTCATGTTGTTGTCTTCATCGTGATTTTATGAACCCTGCACCTGTACAAACCCTGTCTTTTGCAGTTAGTCAAGGTTGTTTGCTAGATTATCAAGGTTAGGATTTTTGTATGCTGGGAAAAGTCTATTCACATCTGTAAAGGTGTTTGTCAGATCTAAATAAAACTGGAGAATCTTCCAAGCATACACACTATGAAGTCTTCTCTACTTGAAAAGAAGGATTTAGAAAAAAGGAGAAATCCCTCTTCATAACCATCACACAGAACCATAAGCAAAATGGCCTCAGGATCACCAGAAAAACAACAGTTGATGCCATCTAATCACATCATCGATGGCATCTGGTTCAAAAACCTTACTTCCCAAAACTGAAAGAAGATTAACTCAATTATAAATTGGGTATGATCACCTAAAAGTGTGAAGTAAATGCAGAACCGCTGAAAGTGTTTGATAGCAAAGGAAGTCTACCCAAAAAACATTTGTTTACCCAGCTTCTATAAGAAATGCTGCTTAACATCATCTATATGCTTCCACCAGGATACCGGTTCTGGTCCAGCAACACATGAAAGAGAAACCATTATCTGGAAAACAATTTGATGTGTTGATCTTCTTAGCAATAGTCCAGTGGCAGAATCAAAGCTATTTTGTTTTATACTACTGTTTGGTAGAAAGTCTAATGGCCCTGGACCTTGCCTTCAGAAATGAAGAATACATATTCACCAATTGAGAGAAATAAAAAAAAACTAAGTCTCATTAATGGGACAACAGTGCCTCAGTATCAAGTTTAGGATAGGTTTCACAAATTGCTCATATTTTTGAAAACTACTAGCGAATACAACTGGAAAAGTCATAGCTGATTCAAGGCAGCCCAAACTCTGTAGACTTGCAAATAATCTTTAGGAAGAGAGAAATAAAAGATAATACTTATAGGAAGTGCTTTACCAAATCCAGAAGAAAAGTGCTCCTAAAAGAAAAGGAACCTCAACCCACCCATGAAACAAACTGACAGCACTTGGCAATTCTTCTGGAGACAAAGAAGTCCAACTGTGGTTGGCACATAAGCTGGAGTACACTCACGGTTCCAAGACCGATCAGCTCCCAGTCGTTAGGGGGCTATGCCTGTATGCTGAGGTCATCTGTGTTACTATTTTAAATACCAAGAAGGTTAGTAAAGAAATACATTTCATGGTACAAGGTCTTTGGCTTCTGACCTGTTCAAATAAAACAGTGTGCTGGTGTTATAAATATGAATCAGTAATGTTTCCCAACTCAAAGATGGAAGAAAAATCTTTAAGGATAAAAATATTTATTGCGGGCGAGTAGTTGGGTCTGCTCTGAGATTGTTGTGTTTCACTGCGCACCACTCTTCCATCACCATTGTCGCTGTCCTCCCCTCAGTTCAGTGCAGTAAGCTGTACCCGATTTCTTTCAATGACCAAATGCGATGGCAGATGCATGCTCATGTTATTGGAATGGTGACATCGGTCAAAATGTTACTTCGCACCATGACTGCCCTGATCTAAGCGCTATAGGGACATCTACTACAAGGTCAGGCGGGAAAACAAGGGGTCAATTAGAACATATTCTTGGGCAAGATATATTTCATGAAATGAAAACCAGGGGTGACAGCTGGGGAGGGCACATAACCTAGCTTCGGCACCAAAAGAACTGCAACTTTCTGTTTTGAAGGAAAAGGAGCACCTTAAAACTGGTGCAGAGGTGGGGAAGTATTGAGAGTATCAGGGAATGTAAGGATTTTTCCCTGGGTCCCCGGGTAGGGAGCCTGACTACCCCAAGGGTGGGGTGCTCAATGCTGGAAGTTCTGGCAACCTTACAAATTGGCAGATAACGCTCCCCACTCAATCAATCAATCAAGGGTTGGTAAAGCGCAAGTACTCACCCATGAGGGTCTCCAGGAGCTGGGGGGAGGTGGGGAGCAGATCAATCTAAGTGCTGGGGTCACTGGAAGAGCCAGGTCTTGAGATCCTTCCTGAACTGGGGTAGCATGGGAGATAGTCTGAGGTCGATGGGTAGGGTGTTCAAGGTCTTGGCAGCGAGGAGGGAGAAGTACTTTCCTCTGGTTCTGGTCTTGTGGATCTGGGGGACTGTGGTCAGGGCGAGCTGGGCTGAGCGAAGGAGTCTTTTGGATGAATGGAAGGCGAAGCGGCTGTTCAGGTATGCTGGTCCGGCATTGTGGAGGACCTTGTAAGCGTGGGTGAGGAGTCCGAAGGTTATTCTTCTGTCTGCCTGGAGCCAGTGGAGTTCGCGGAGGTGTTAAGTGATGTGGCTGGGTCGGGGGAGGTCGAGGACCAGTCTGGCTGCGGCATTCAGGACATTTTGGAGCTTACAGAGGTTTTTCTGGGTAACGCCGGCATGGAGTGAGTTGACATAGTGGAGTCTGCTGCTGATGAGGGCATGAGAAACGGTCTTTCTGGATTCGGTGGGGATCGATCTGAAAGACTTTCGCAGCAGGCCGAGGGTATTGAAACATGTCGAGGATACTGAGTTGATCTGGCGGTCCACAATGAACGATACATCTAGCATAGAGTCCACAAACTGTTTACTTTGCTGATTGTGCCGTGTCCTGATCGTTTTGTTTGTAAACTCGCATACTTGCACTTTAAAATGAAATATAGGAGTACTCTGCTCCTTTTGCACATTATCTAGATCCTTGTTTTTAAACCTTACTATTGTTTGAATTGTGTATTTTAACTTCATTCGCTACTGCTTACTTACCTGCATTTTGCTCTCATTGTTTTTGGGCAGCCAGTGTCTCACCGGTTAGTCCCTCTTTACTTTCGGGGGCTCAGAGTGAGCGCCATCTTTGTTGACGCGCTAGTCGTTCTGCGCTGCTATTTAAGCAGGCAGATGCTAGCGCTCAGCGGGCGCGCCGATGGCGCACCAGAGGCAAGCCCGTCTGCGCCCGTCCGCGCCCTGCCGTGTCCAGCGGCCAGAAACTCTGCCCAAAATTCTGTAAGTAACACTAATTTGATCAGTTACACTACCATTGATTGACTTAAAGTTACTTAGACATAGACCGTCCTTTAAATGTAAGCATGTGTTTTCCCCATGCATGGCTTTAAATGCCCTTACTGCGGATTTTCGCTAGGACGGATGCTTAACAGTAAGACAATTTTGGAAGCAGGCCCCCAGATTAGAATGAGTCGTAAAATACTGACCCCTGCTTTCCATGGTTTCTGTTTTTGGAGCTTTAACTGTAGGTCCCTCCCCAAACACAAAGATTACATTTTTGATTTTCTTAATTCATTTACATTTACATTTACAAAACCCCCACTGTAATATCAGCAATGTTTTTCTGTCTGACTTAGAGGCCCTTAATGTCTTCTTACGCAATTCGGGACCGACACATGCGGCAGGGCATTTGCTTGATCCTATTCTTTCTAATCTCCCTTTGACTGTAGTCCTCCTGCTCTCCCTTTGGAATAGTCGGACCACTTTGCGGTTCAATTCCATCTGACGATTTCTGGGGTTGAGAACAGGGTCTGCCCAGATTTGCATGAGAGTTTTAGACGTTGGGGCAAACTGAACGTTGAGCCTTTTAATACTCTCTTATCTAAGAACTTGCCGGACACTAGTCTGCCACTGCACGTATTCGAGAATGCCGTATCGAATTGGCTCACCGCAGCTGTATATTCATCTTTACCTCTTGTGTCCAAATACTCCATGCCCCACCGTCTGCCTGCTCCGTGGTTCACGGAAAACCTTAAAGCCATGAAATCCAAATGTAAAGTCTTTGAGAGGAAATGGAGGCGTTCTTACTCTCCTGCCCGTAAAGCCGATTATAAACACTCCCTTAAAGAATATCACAAATCATGTAAATTGGCCAGAGCCACCTATATTGCCAATACTGTTACGCAGGCCCAAAATTGCTCGCGTACTCTCTTCTCGGTTGTAAAATAGCTGACAGGCTCTGACACCACCCCTACCCCACCGATTCTTGATGAGGCACAATGTGACAAAATTACGGAGTTCTTCATTGAGAAGGTTGAGCTCATCTATGGCTCCTTGGGTTCTTCTTTCCCCCTTGTTGAATCTGTTCAGATTTCTGACTCTACTTACGTAAGTGTGCCTGACTCTGCAACCAAACTTGGTAGCTGGCTACCTTTTGATAACAAAACTTTTTATGATTGTCTGGCAAGTATCAAATCGGGTTCTCCACGTGATCCTCTGCCTATTAAAATACTGAGTCAACTTCGCCCAGACTCCCTCAATGTCTTAAAAGAGCTTCTTAACTCTTCACTGAGAGATGCCTTTGTTCCGCCTGAGTGGAAACATGCAATGATCATTCCACTCTTAAAAAAGGCTGGAGCTGATCCTTCTATATTATCAAACTATAGGTCTATCTCTCTGCTCCCCGTATTTTCCAAAATCTTGGAAAGACATATTAACGATCAGTTAACTCATTTTGTGGAGAGTCTGGGTTTCTTACATCCGTCCCAATCAGGCTTTAGGGCCAATTACTCTACAGAAACAACTCTTCTTGGAGTCACAGAGAGACTGAGTCTCGGTATGGACCGTGGAGAGACATCTGCACTCATATTACTTGATCTGAGTGCGGCTTTTGATACTGTTTCGCATTCCATTCTCCTTGCCTCTCTATGGTCTTTGGGAGTTGAGGGTCCTGCTTTGGCTTGGCTTGCCTCCTTCCTCAATTGCCGTACTTTTCTGGTCTTTTCCGCGAAAGCTTCTTCTAAAATCTGTTCTTCAGCGTACGGAGTGCCCCAGGGGGTCTATCCTGAGTCCTTTACTTTTTAATATCTACGTTAGACCCCTGGACACTGTTGTGGAGAAAGCTGGTCTCCCTCTATTCTCGGACGCTGATGATACCCAAATCATCTTCTCTCTGTCTACTGCGGAAGACGGTAGCATTTCTGCTCTTAAACAGGGACTGATTAAAGTCTCAGATTGGATGCGCAATAACTTTTTGAAGCTGAATGGGGACAAGACTGAGGGTTTCATCTTGGGCAAATGTAAGAATTTATGGGGCCCCCAACATTGGCCTCAAGAAATGGGTCCACTTCCCCAACCTGTTGCTCAGGTTCGCAACCTCGGTTTTCTCATTGATGAGAATCTCTCTATGCGGCAGCAAGTGGTAAAGGTGGCTTCTACATGTTTTACTATCTTACGATGGCTCCATAAAATTCTCTGGATGCTCCCTGTCTCCACACAAAGGACGGTTGTCCAGGCCTTAGTTATTTTATGCCTGGATTATGGCAACGTTCTTTATCTGGGAGTGGACCAAGAAACTCTCAGAAAGCTTCAGGTTGTGCAGAATGCTGCTGCACAACTCTTATGCCATGTTCCACGTAGAGTCTCCATCTCCCAGTCGCTCCTGGACCTTCATTGGCTCAGGATTGCAAGCAGAATCAAGTTTAAGGCTCTCTGCCATATATTTAAGATTAAACCGGGTACTGCCCCTGTATACTTACAGGAACTTATTCATGCGTATCACCCCACTCGTTCTCTCGGGTCCTCTTGTAAAGGTGATTTTGTAATTCCCAGACTTAAGTTGGTGAGAATGGGCGGTCGCTCGTTCTCCCACTTAGGTCCAAAGATCTGGAATACCCTGCCCACTGCTTTGAAAACTGAAACTACCTATCTTAACTTTCGCAAAGGTCTCAAGACATGGCTTTTTTGGCAGTGATCTGCGTTTTGTTCTCTATTCTTTCTTTTTATCTGTCCCTTGGCGCCGGGAAACCCTTTGTGGGTAGCTGTGCGCCTTAAAAGTTAAATTAATAACAATATTTAATAGCATGATGCCGAGGTTTCGTATGTGGTCCATTGGGGTGGAGCGAGTTCCAAGCACAGAGGGCCATCAGGTATCGTTCCATGCAGAGTGGGTGGATCCCAGGATGAGGACTTCTGTCTTGTCTGAGTTGAACTTAAGGCAGCTGTTCTTCTTCCAGGTGGGATGGCTTTCATCCCTTCTTGGAAGTTGTGCCTGGTGATGTTGGGTTCGTTGGTGAGGGAGACGATCAGCTGAGTGTCGTTGGCGTAGGAGATTATGTTGAGTCTATGGTTCCCGACGATGGATGAGAGGGGAGGCCAGGCAGACGTTGAAGAGGGTGGGGCTGAGAGAGGAGCCTTGGGGCACTCCGCAGTTGGACTCTGCCGGATCAGAGCGGTATGATGGAAGTCTGACCCCTTGTGTCCTGCCTGTGAGGAAAGATCGGATCCAGTTGAGGGCCTTGTCACGGATGCTGGCGTGGTGGAGTCTAAGGTGCGATGGGAGACGTGTTGAATGCTGCCGAGAAGTTTAGGAGGATGAGGCCGCGGTTTCGCCGAGGTCGAGGAGGGAGCGGATGTTGTCGGTGGCAGCGAGGAGGGTGGTCTAGGAGCTGTGATTACTTCGGGAAAACGATTGGGAGATTTCTGGGATGCCCTTTGTTTCGATGAAGTCGGCTAGTTGGCTGTAAACGCCTTTTTCAATGACTTTGGCTGGGAAGGGGAGCAGGGAGAGGGGCCTGAAGTTCTTATGGTCTGTCTGGTCCGCAGTGGGTTTCTTCATGAGTGGGTTGATTTTGGGGTGTTTCTAGTTGTCGAGGAAGGAGGCAGTCTCGAGGGAGTTCATGTTTCAGCATAGCTCAGGTGCGATGGTAGGGGCATCTCTGTGAAAGATGCGGTGCGGGCAGGGGTCCGATGGCGCTGCGGAGTGGATGCTTTTCATGGTCTTTAGGGTGTCATCTGTGGCTAGGGGTCCAACTGAGCAGGGTCTGTAAGGGGGTGTTGGTTGAGGAGGTTGCTGGTGTGGTGGGGAGGTCCTGGTTGTCGAAATTGCTGTAGATCTTGATATTGTGGTGGAAGAAGGTGCTGAGCCTGTTGCAGAGGTCTGGGAAAGGTGGGATGTCTGTGGTTTCGCTGTTGGGTTTGGAGAATTCCTTGATGATGGTGAATAGTCCTTTGCTGCTCTGTGCGTTGGTGTTGATTCGGTCTTGTAGCCCTTCTTCCTTGCGTTTTTGATGAGGTGGTGGTGTGCAGTACTGTATGCTTTGAAGGCGGTGTGGGCTTCCAGTTTTTTGTGGTTCCTCCATGTCTTTTTGAGTCCTCTGCTGGAGCGTCTGGATTCTTGGAGAGCTGGTGAGAAACTGCTTGCTTTCTTGATGCGTTTGCCAGTGGCGTTCTTGAGTGGGCCAGGGTGTTGGTGCTGTTTAAGATCTATTGATGTTGGTTGCGTGCTGAGGTGTTGGCAACGGAGGTTGACTGTGGCGAGGTCCCCTTGAGTGCGGTGTGGAACTGATCTTCAGTGACCTTGTTCCAGCTTCTGCAGGGGGAATGTCAAGGGAACATATGTGGTGCTTTATGAGGAGGCCAGTAAGTGTGCAGTATGGGTAAAGAACAGTGAATAGGCTGAATCAAAGAAGAAGTCTAAGCAGATTGCAGTAAGTAAGGTCAATTTTACGCTCAGGGTTGGTTCCCACTTGGATTCTGAAGAAAGTGATAAACATCTCGAGGCAGACATTGATGACTTATCTAGAGAAGAAAAGGTACTCATTGTTAAATTATTTGCACAAGAGAAATGACAACATTGAAAGTAAGCTTGCCACTTCTAAGTAACGTCTAGGAGGCCTGGACTCCAAAACATCTGTGAAGGACACTAAACTGCTTTGGAGGCTGAATTCAAAAACAGGAAAGTGCAATTGCACAAATGCTGACCAGCCAAGAGCAACAGGAGGAATTACAAAAATGCAATCTTTTCTAATGTAAGCTAAAAGGACATGTTTGAGGCTCAGGATTTGGCAATGCCAGGTAAAAAAGGGCTTCCAGAGTACACAGACGAGGGAGAGTATGTGTCTTTGAAAGTGGCGATTAGAGTGCATGCAGTCGATTGGATGCTACGTCAGAGATTCAATTTTGGTCAGACTTAAGGATGAATCCAGTAGGAACAGACTCTAGAGAGTATCCACAGCAAAGGATACATGGTAAATAAACTATAATATAATGATGTTGCCAGATTTGAGTATAGAGACTCTGGAGTGAAGAGGAGCAGGGCAATTCAGAAAAATTGTGGAAGTATATGGAGAGCTTGTGGAACCAGGCATCAGTCTGGTACACTTCTTTTTTAATTTATTTATTTTTTAAACACTTTATTTTTATATTTTTTGTTTCCCAATTGCGAAAAGGAATCAAGCAATATTAAGCAGTATTACAGAACTCAGAGAATACCACGCATTTCACATCAATATACATCTACATTAATTTGATACTTTAGCACTACTACTCTACAGAGTGCATAACCAAGGAAGACATCACATGGAGGTCCAGCCCACCTGTCATGATTGCTGCAGGGGAAGAATCACACTTCATGTAAGCCTGGAAAGGAAACATCCATTATAACAACGAGGGGACTTGTTCCTATATAGTAAAGAGCATAAGAATGGTTGGTATAGGTAATGGTGAGAAGGATCCTCCTTAATTGGAAGTAATGCCCTCCCACACTCATGTCGGTGTCATGCTTCACCATAGGGCTTTTTGCTCCTCGTGGGCCTCGCGAGAAAAAGCTGTGATGACGCGTGCTGGTGTGTGGAGCTGATGAGTGGGTGTTCCAGTGGTCTAAAACTACCTCAAGGGTGCCCAATGATAAGTTTATTCAGGGGTCCCTTCGGTAGAGTTAAAAGAAGCAAAAGGTGGACGGTCAGCGCAAAATTATGAGACGAGACTGTCTGATGTAGTGATTGTAATGACCATTTGATTTAACTAGGTCAGGTCAGATTAACATGTTTCATGCCCTAGTGGTCCAGGAGGGATCTGTGGCACTTCTTCAGGACCAGAAATAGATGCTTACCCTGCCCTAAATCAGTGAGGGTGTCAAGGTGCTATCATATGTAACATTACCTAGTAGTTAAGCATATGGTCAAGAAAGTACCTGTGATATGCTCACCCCATCATGTTTCCTAATCCAACCCCCAATAGTAGGCCTATGTGTGCCTTAGGTCAAGGCAGATTGTCAGTGGTCTCATTCGCGGAGTGTCGCGTCGGACCTACCCTTCTGCCTGCCTTCCTGGAGGTCTTGAAAGGAATCCATATAGTTTCAAAACCCATATGATCATGCACCCAGACCATAAGCCTCTCCAAAGCATACGCAGTTCAAATCTTGCTCCACCACACATATGTATAGGTGGGGAGGATGGCTGTTCCCAGAATTGGGGGAGGACAAGGCGTGATGCCATCAAAAGGTGCGTGATGAGCCTACCCGATAGGGATGTAAAAGGATATGAACTGCTCTTGCCAGGTTCTCCAAGCAAAACCACCAACCGGTCCATTGGTAGTGTTTTGCTCAACATTAATCTGATGAGTGATAAATTATCCCTCCAGTGATCCTGGACAAAGATGCAGTACCATCAGATATAAAAGAAAGTCCCTCTCTCCCACAACCCCTAGAGCAGATGTCTGGGCTACCAAACGTAGTTTGTAGGCATGTTGGGGAAAAATACCATTGCATGAGCAATTTCCATGCACTCTCCTGGTGGGAGGTGCAAATAGACAATGTAGTTGCTTTTTTCTGTAATAGATACCTGGTTTACCTGCAGTATTTCCGTATCGCTGTTAACGTCTAGTCAGGTATCCATTCAAGGGAGTGTTTGTTGGTGGTCATGTGACTAAGTTTATATTGGGACATGTATGCTGGCGGTTATGGGACTTGTAGTCCGAGGATTTATTCCAAAAGCGCAAGTTATTTGCAGTTCACATTTCGAATTATTAGGGGCATTTTTATCAGTGGTCATGTTACATCGGACCCTTTTAACCAATTTTAGCACTCTCCATATTCGTTCAAGCCTACACTCACGCAGTCGTATTTTGCGATCAGATACACTTCTCTTCTTAACAGTAATGTCTCCACATTACCTTCGCGTGGGGGAGCCTTTATCCCGGACAAGACGGACCATTTTAGATCTTTTTCGGTGTGCTCAAGATCAATAAAATGCTGGACCATGGGTGCGGTCAGCACTTTTTGCTTGATTCTTGAACGGTGTTGGGCCAGTCTTTGACTAACTTGCTGGTTAGTTTTCCCAATGTAAAGTTTGTCACAAGGAAAAACTATTACATAAACGACATTCTTGCTTTTACAATTTGTAAACACAATGAGTGTAGGCTTGAACGAATATGGAGAGTGCTACAAGACTACAAGTCCCATAACCGCCAGCATACATGTCCCAATATAAACTTAGTCACATGACCACCAACAAACACTCCCTTGAATGGATACCTGACTAGACGTTAACAGCGATACGGAAATACTGCAGGTAAACCAGGTATCTATTACAGAATAACGAGAGCAGCGCGAGATAAACAACCTTTCTAAAACCTTGCATCACCCTTTACATTCCGCAGCGTACGCGGGAAGCAACATTCAAACAAACAAAAGAGGCGGTGACTCCCTCGATAAGATGAAGTCCAGATAACCCACAAAAGCCCGAAGTAAGTAAAAATAAACCACGAACAATGTTTTGATGAAAACTTTTAGAGCGCTTATCTGAAACCGCTCTGTTTAAACGTTGCAGTACCCGGTGACCGTGGGGGAAAGAACAACTAAACAATAGAGGCTGCGCCCCCTCCTAAACGATGGCGTCCCGTTAAACAAACCAAAAGCCAGCAGTAAGTAAAGGTGTTGTATATATAAAAAGTTGTAGACGTTTAACATTCTGAGCTTTTTAACTGAAACCGCGCTGTTGTATTATTACAGCACTCAATGAGCTTCTCAACATTAAAACCTGCACCTAATTCAGCTTAAAGGACATGCGGTGGCAGAAACAAGAGTTATTCAAAATGTGAGTTATTCCGAACATTCCGGGCAATCAAACAGAAGTAGTAACACAGTGTCCCCAATGTAAAAGAGATACATCCCAAATGTTTTACTTTGCAGATTAAAATATTAACGCCAGTCAAGAGTCTCAGACAAATACAGTAGACTCGGTCATACAGTGCAAGAAGGTAATAAACAAATGCCAAACAACCCTCCTGTAAGTGACATTATATGTGAAGGTCCCACATTAAAGTATGTCCTCCCCTTGCTTCAATACAGGTACCCAACTAATAAGCCCTGAAGAAAAGTCCGATAAATGAATCACGGACTTGGAAACGCGTCAGCTTTGAGACATTCGTAACAAAACGAATGCTTTTTCCGCAAAAGGCTTGGTTAAACACTTCCATGAGTGTAATGGCATAAAAAACGTATATTAAGTTCAAAGCCTTTGTGTGACCAGGTTTATACCAAATACAAAAAGTTCTTCTTCTCAAACCTGGTAGACTCATTCAGTAGGGTACAACCTTGAAGTCAGAAATACTTGTTTGTGATAAATGTTTTGTATAAATTGTGAAAAAAGCACTTATTTATAATTTTTCTTTGTGTTATTGTAAATAAGGTTATAGTATATGTAAATATATGTTCTGTGCACGGCAACGAACAAACCTCGGACTTTGTTTCAAAATTTCCTCAAAAAATGTGTTGAAATTTGTAACTATTTGAAAAAATAAAGTCAAAACATCCAAGGATTAATTAACCTTAGGGTGTGATTCTGCGTAAAATAAAGTACAAGCAGAACAAAACAGTGACCGGGTCCTTCTTATTTTAGAGCATATCCTTAAGGTTCATCACTTGGAATGTCTGAGACCTTAATAACTATAGAAAATGCAGACAGGTTCTTCCTTACTTGAGCCGCCATAAGGTGAATGTCAATCTGTTACAGGAAACTCATTTTGTGCCTACATAAACTGCCTGCTACGCGGGACCCTCACCAATACTTTACATCCTACTCCTACGACTCGGGGGTGGTTGCTGTCATTATAGGGAAACCGGTTCCTTTTTGTCACCTTTGAACTGTTGCTGATACTGATGGGCGATATCTGGTAGTGCAGGGCCTTTTTGGACACACATATATATATATCACATTGCTCAATACTTATAGTCCCAAAGTAGACAACCCTGAGGTTTTTACTGCCGTGCTTAAACACTGTATGGTACTTGATCCACGCTCGATTATTTGGGGAGAGGATCATAACCTGGTTCTTGGTTTAGCTTTTGTCTGTTCGGACGGCCATAAACGACACCTCACTAGAACCCGCAGAGTTATTATTACGGACATGGAACAGTTTGACCTGCAAGATTTGTTGTGGTCGAGATATGGTATGACCCGAGAATGTATCTTTCACTCTGAAGTCCATGTTACTTTCTCAATGCTTGATTTTTGGGGAGGATCATGGGACATTTTGAGTTGGATGCATGACATTCAACACCTCCCTAGAACATTTTCTGATAACTCTCTGGTGATATTGCACATAGATTTTTCAAACGAATGGACAGGAGTACCACTGTGGCACCTTCAGCCCAAGAATTTGTTGGATTCTACCTTTGAGGAGGAGGTTCGTGTGTATATAGCGTTAAATAAGGGCTAAGTGACATCACTTGGTGTATTTTGGGAAGCTTTGAAGGTTGTTATCCGAGGAGAGTGTAGAGCTAAGAGTCATGGGATTCTCAGGGAAATCCGGAGTAGACTTTCTATGCCTGAACAGCAGCTTTGTGCACTGGAATAGAGACATGAGGAAATCAAGGACCCTACTATCTTGGCTAAAATATGCTTGCTTTTGGTGGACTTCCAAGACGAGGCAGATGGGAGGTTAATTTTCATGGTAAAAACATATGCTGGCACGCAGATATGGGGAGGGTGATATGCTGGGACACACTTTGGCCATATTGATAAAACCAAGGTAGGCTGCCAATCATGTTTATATTCTAGACACAACTGACGGGCATTCGATATATGTCTCTGTCGATGTAATGAGTGAATTTGTCACTTTCTATCAACACCTGTATACCCCACAGTAGGAGGCAGATCCTACTGACTTATCAGCTTACCTAGACAAAGTGACCTTGGCATGGCTAGATCATGTGGAGTGTGAGTTGCCATGTTAACCCCTCACAGAGGCGGAGATTAAATGTGCCATATATCAATTATGTAATAGAAAAGCTCTGGGTAGTGACGGCATTCCCGTCAAGTTTTATAAAGTATATGCTGATGAATTGACGCCCATTCTCTTAGCTGTTTAAGAAGAGGCTTTTCAGGCAGGTAAGCTGCCATTCACAATGAGGGAGTCCATCATAATTACACTCCTTAAGCCTAACAAAACTCCCTCTAGGTGCAAATCGTATCATACCCTATCCCTTGTTAACGTTGATAGTACAATCATGGACAAATTATTAGTTAACAGACTATTACCATTGATGCCATGATTGATTAGACCTTACCAGTTTATTCCAGGGTGGTCTACGGCAGACAATCTTTACTCACTTTTTGCCCCTACACACCAACTAGATCCCAATACACCTATTGTTGCCATGTTCTTGGACGCCGTCAAGGCGTTCGAAACTGTGGAGTGGTCCTTTTTACTCACGGTACTGTCTAGACTCGGACTGGGTGGGACCTTTGTTCGAAGGGTTTGTTTTCTGAACAGCGCTCCATCCACCAGATTGCATCTGGACGATGGACTCCTAGAGAGATTCGCAATCAGGCGAGGTACACAGTAGGGGTGCCCTCTATCGCCTCTCCTTTTTGCTTTGACTGTGGAGCCCATAGCGTGCGCTTAAAGGTATTACCACTATCAGCGAGGAGTGAATATGGCATTCCAGTATCCTTTTCTATCTATGTACGCCAATGATACAATGATGGTGGTTAATAATACTGCTGTCAATCTAATGCCTATTATTGAGGAGATAGTGGAATTTGGTTGCTGGTCAGGTATTCAGATCAACTGGAATAAAGCTATTATGGTCCCTCTCACAAGTTCCACCACTCGCCCAGAAATATAGTACCCGGCGCAATGGCAGACGGACCCTATTCCATATTTAGATATACTTTACCACAGAGATATCCACACAGATATCCCTGTATCCTTAGGTAAAATTATGGACGCTTCATGGAGACCCTGAAATCGTGAATCGATCATTGGATCACTCTGCCACTATCTTTGACAAATTATCGTCCTGTATAAATTGCTATATCTTTGACAGAACAACTCTATACCTTTGAATAAGAATTTTTTCACTCAACTGCCCTCCCTTAAACTAGCGTGGGCAGAACGACAGCCGCGAATAAGATGGCCCATACTACAGCTCCATATCACAAGGGGGGCTTTGCAGCCCCTAATTTCAAAGGGTATTATCAAGTGGCTCAGGTGCATTCATTCATCATTGGTTTCAGAATAGCAGGCTCGCCCCACCGGTCATCTTGGAACGTGCCATGATCACTCACACTCAACTCTCTGCCGACCCTTTTGAGACACTCCCATGACCTTCCCAGGAAATCCATATACTGTTAGATGTACTGTTTGGGCCTGGAATAGACTCTTCATTTTGTGGTGTTCCTGTCCCGTACTCACCTAAAGTACCCATTAAGTACTGTTGTTGGTCACAGTTTCATCATGCCCCTAAGATATTATGTTCTGTTGAACACAAACATATCAACAATAGGTAATATATTTAAAGATCATAAGTTTAAATCGTATTGTGAATTTGTGGGCGATTCATCTCCTACCTGAATGGATGTCCTGGCGTATAGTGGGGCCACACATGCTGTGAGTGGTCTTTTTTCTGCATTTCCGGATGAGGCCCCTGAATGGCCTGTTGTGACGGTGCTGCTCCCCAACTCACACCCCTTTAGGCTTATCTCGAGATTATATGTGGCAGTGATTGATAATATAGTTAATGCATTTCCCATGACTCAAAAAGCATGGGTGAGGGATTTTGGCCATGATATTTCAGACGATCAATTGCAGTACTGTGGTCAACAAACTAAGGATGTATACTCTAATGATAAGCCTCGCCTTATATATAATAGATTTCGGGAACGGGCTTATCTCTCACCTACAGATATTGCTCGCTCCTATCACACTGCAAATACCAAATGTAGGCGAAGTGGCGCTTGGGGCGGACTTCTTTCACCTGGCATGGTCCTGTCTGGCGGTGGCATTGTTTTGGACTCAGGTCATCGCGGTAATAACTGCTATGTCTGAAAATACCTTCTCTCTTCATCCCATGATGGCTCTGTTGGGCTACGTAAAAGAGGTACCAAAAACATTTTGGAAGTTTACAGCCATGGGTTTGTTGAGGGAAGGCGCAGGGTAGCATTTCCTGATTGGCTGCAGGAAATGTCATTGTGTGAAGATTGGTTCTGAACGCATGAAACAACGCTGCCGCCGACTGCTCAGCCCTTGGATTTTTGGGATCCCTGTGCTATTATTTGTCCAAGTTAGATCCTGACAGATGGAGATGTTCTCCCTACACTTTATATTTATACGGTATTCTATTAGATGTGTCATATTACACTGAATATGTATACTTTGGTACCTTCATATTATTACTATATGTTGAGCTGTTCTGCTACGCAGTATTGCGCCTTAGATGAACCTTTGCACAGTTGTCATAATTTCATTGGTTTCGGCGTGTGCTATGTTATTGCCCATGATTTGATAATTAATGTTCTATTACCATGTCAAATGCAGCTTTGCTGCACTGATGGCTTCAAAGGTTTTGTTCTCATGGAAACTTGAATAAATAAAGTACAAAAAACAATAATAATTTGGCAATGGCTCGAAAAGCGCACACCTAAGGAAGGTTGAAACTAGATTTAGGTCCAACTGGGGCATGATGAAGGGTTTTGGAGGGAACATATGCTGTGGACCCTTATAAAATGAGTCACAACCGGTGACTTATACCAGAAGGGCTGATCCGGCAACCGCCGAAATATGCCAATATGGCTGCAAGGTGCTCTTTCACAGTGCCTGGAGCAAAGCCTTGCCAATGAGGCAACAAACAACAAAACTTCAGATAAGGGTGCAGAAAGAGGATCAACCTGTTAGGATGCACATCAAACCACAAGTTTGTCCTGGCCTAATGGCATGCGTAGGGACATTTGACTGCCAGAATGAAATCATAAACTTCAGGAGGGAGGTAAAAAACTATCATCTTTCAAAGCTCAATCTCCATGCATGAAGGCAGAGCATGCGCAGGTTCGGGTACAGGATTCTGCCCTGATGTTTTGATGGTAGATCCTCCCGAATGTTTAAGAGTCTCCATGCCATATCTGGAGCCACAAGAATAAGTTGAGCCCGATCGTTTCTGATGTTCTTGAGCCCTCTGGGCAGGAGTGAATCAGCAGAAAGGAATACTGGCGGCCTGAGCACTACTCAAGACGAAAAAGGTCTTCGAGCGAGAGTCGCTTTGGAAACTCCAGCACGCAAAACAGCAGACATTGGGCGTTCTCAGCTGTGGCAAACCGATCTAACTAAGATTCTCCCCAATCTCTGAAGAGACCATGCACCACTTCCATTTGTGACTCTCTAAGCATCTATGACTGAGTTTGTCCACTCTGATATTTAGTGAGCCCGCCAGATGTTGAAACACCAAGGAAATGCCCTGACGGTGCAGCCATGTCCACGAATGCAGGTCCTCTTTAAAAAGGATCCACAACACCACTCTGTCCTGCTTGTTACAATACCACATGGCAGTGGTGTTGTCCGTGAACACCTCAACTAGCCTCCCCTTGGTGGAAGCTAGAAAGGCTTTCAAACCAGTCAGATCACTCTCAACTCTAGCAAGTTGATGTGCAGCTGAGACTCCACCAGAGGAAAGGGCCCAGGAATGACATTTGTCACTACAGAAAAGCTGTGGTTGGAGAATGGAAAGGAGTCTTTCGCTGACCCAATCAAGGCCCGTCATCGACCACTGCAGGTCTTTTGCAGCTCCATCCGATATCTAGACCAGGTTGGAGAGATTCCTTTGATGCTGCGCCCACTTGGACTTAAGGTCCCACTACAGAATCTGCATATGCCAGCAGGCATGTGTTACCTGCAGGATGCCGGAGGCCATGAAGCTTCACAGCCTCAGAGTCAGTTTCACCAAAATCCAGACTACAGGCTGAAACATAGGACTCATAACCCAAATATCCTGGACTTGCCATTCCTGAGGAGAGCCCCTGAAACTTAACTGTGTCCAGAACAGCTCTGATGAAAGAGAGAGTCTGAGAGGGTGTTATGTGTGACTTTGGCACATTTATAGTGAACCCCAGCCGTAGTCTGGAGGCGAGAGACTTTCTTTAATAGTCAGTTGGTGAGGTAGGGGGAAGACTGGAGCCCCTCAACACTGCAGGTGTGCTGCAACCACCGCCATTCAGCGTGGTGAACACTCAGGTGTGCTGGGAAGGCCAAAAGGGAGCACAGTGAACTGATAATGCTTGTGGTCCACCATGAATGCAGGTTGCTCCTGTTGGACAGCACATGGGAATATGGAAATAGGTGTCCTGCGAGTTTAGTGCAACCATTCAGTCTCCAGGTTGTAGGGCAGACAGGAGCTAATGTAAGCATCTTGAATTCCTCATGTTTTAGGAAGAAAAAGAGGGTGCAGGTCTAAAATAGGGTGGGAGACTCTTTCCTTCTTGGGCACCAGAAAGTAGCGGGAATAGCAACTGCGATGCACTTCTAATGCTGGCACCCTCTCGATGGCTCCTTTGGACAAATAAGACTGTACTTCTTGATGGAGCAGGGAGAGGTGGTCCTAAGTCAGCCAGCCTTAAGATAGTGGCATAGTTGGCAGGGTTTCTAGAAAAGGGATGGTGTGGCCCTGCTGAACAACACCCCCTTTTCTGAAATTATGGACAGCCAGTGGGACAGGTCATGGCGTATCCTGCCACCAATCCGGTGCCCGTGACTGTACGAGGGTAAACTGAAAAGTGGTTTGGAGGCTTTGGCTGCCGGAAGACTAGATTGACCTCTGGCTGAAAGTCCCATGAGGCTTGTAGGAAACGCGTCCGTGACCACAAAAGTACTGGGAGTCTGTTAGCCATCGTGTCTGTGCGGGAACGGACATGGTTGGTAGCCCCTACCATAGCTACGGAAAAGGCGAAAGGCAGAATGGGATTGGCTTGGGGCCATGGAGAGGCCCAAAGACCTGGACTGGCTCCTGCACCGAAATCTACCTGGTCTCTAAAGAGACAGGTGCATTGGAAGAGCATGTGCATAAGGGCTGCCCGGACATCTCCCTAAAAAGTCTGTTGATCTCCACCAAGCATTGTGTCCGAGTGCCACTGATGACGCCATCGCTCTGCCTAGCAAGTTGGTGGTATCCAGTCTGCAGTGAATGGTGAACTTAGCTGTGTCTCTGCCCTCTGCAATAGCTTTTGAAAGTATGGCTCGAGCCTCCTCCGAGACCACGGACAGCACTTGCATAATCAAAACCCAAACCGTGTGGGGGTATTGGCCCAAAAGGCACAAGGTGTTCACCAACCACTAGAAAACATCCTAGTGGCAAAGTTATCTAGCCTTTCGGATTCCCTATCTGGTGGTGTTACTAGGGAATGCACCAGGGCTGGCTTTGGAGGTGGAGGCCTCGATGATCAGGTTCTCCAGAGTGGGGTGCTGGGTGAGGAAAGCTGGGACCTCAGGGTGGGTGATGGCGGCGGGTAATCGTCCTGTGCTCTGGCACCCCTGTGCAGAGCTTGGCCCAGGCCCCAAGCAGGACATCAGTGAGGGCTTCATTAAAAGGGAGAAGGGGTTCTGAGCGGGTGACTCCTGGCTGAACCACCTCAGTCAAGACATTCATCTGGACTGCCATTGGGGGTAGGTGAAGGTCCAAGACCTCAGCTGCCCTCATCACTACAATGGCAAAGGAGGCCAGTTCTTCCATAGCCACACTAGGAGGAGAGTCCAAGCCAGTGCCTGGTGAGCTGTCCAATCCACTGGCATCCATCAGTTCCTCATACCAGTTGTCATCAGCCGCCTCAAGGCAGTTGTAGATAGAAGGATCCTCAGATTCTCCCCAACCATACTCCTCTACAGGCCTGTCAAAAAAAGGAGGCACTGCCCCTGACTCGCGTTCAAGCTGGTGTCGGATTTAGAATCAGCGACGCTGGTATGGCTCTATATCAGAGTCGGGTATGATGATGAGGTCCGTCAAACTGCTGGGCGTCGGCAGCGCCGTGAACGAGGTTGCTGGAATGGGCTCCGAATAAAGTCACAAGTTCACAACCGGAGCCGTTCTCGATCCAGGGGGCCCATTATGCACCAAGACCAAACCCATTAGCAGAAATCAAGTGGGAGCACCCTCCGAACCCATGGGGCCTGAATGGGCTCCAGAAGGGTTGGTCTGCCACCAAATGTTGGTGGATGGGTTGTGATGGGTTCCCGTCACCTCTGGGAAACCCAAGGAGGTGTGGAGTGGACCCACAGGCAGGATCCAGTTGAGAGCGGGCCTAGATTTAAGTTGTTCCTGTGCCTCATTTAAAGATTTGGACTAGTGCAATGAAGTCAAAGATCGCTCATACTTCTATGATTTCTTGGACTTTTTGTGCGACGTACAAGATGACTTTGAGTGCAATGGTAAACGGGCCTAGGACCTTCTACGCGACCGAGACCTGGAGCATCATGGAGTCGAACGGCACCAGGCGACTAGGAGCTTTATGGAGCGCTCCCTCAGCTCCTTGTGATTCATGGCGCTGCAGTCCTCAAAACTCTTGGGAGATTTGGTCCAGCTGAAAGCACCACAGGCAAACCACCTGGGAGCCTATCACAGGGACATCCCTACACACTCGGAGACAAATCTTTAAAAAAAAAAAAATGAGTCTTGGGAGGGTGTGGCCAAGAAGGCGGCCGAGAAGGACGTGCCTGCTCGCTGCTCCGGCCCTTCGCCCGGTTCCCGGCTAGTTAGCCTGACACAGCAGCCTGACACAGCGCCGAACTTCACTGGAACCCTACCCCTGCCTGGTCCCGGCGGCGGCTCCTTGAGAAGCGGAGGGTGGGCGAGCAACTTGCGCGACAGATCGGCCCGCGACTAAGCTGTATCCCCAACCTCGAGTAGCCAGGAGAGGCTGTCTGCGGTAAGAGGCGTGCCGCATCATCCCTGCTGGGCCGGAGAGGAGCATCGCGACGACAGCCCTGGAGTGCAGGCTGTGGCAATGTGGAGGCGGTGAGCCCTGTCGGGCGTGGGTGCTGGTCTGGCAAGACGAGACTGCGGTCTTTGAGGTGCATCGGAGGAGCTGGGGATTCGGCCCACGCATGCACCACGCCTCGGAAAGATTGGCACCCTTCCCCAATGCCCCAGAGTATATTCCAAGGCACTGGGGTAAAGCCTCAAAAGGAGCAGCAGCGGTTGGTGCTTTGGTCCAGTCCGGGAGCAGAGAATGGCTTTCCCTGCACAGGCCCTCATCAGTGCCAAGACAGCCGTTGTGGTGGTGCGTGCGGATGCAGTTGGGCCGCATTGCGGGGGCAACTGGGTCCTCTCCTCCCCGCAATTTTGAACTTGGCAAGCCCATCCTTGCATCTGCCACATATAAAAGGAGGCTCGGACCCCGCCGCAGGCAAACAAGGCGGCGGTCTAGTGAAGACGGACATTTGGGGCATCAGGGACGGCGCCTCCGGAAGGTCAGTCTGGTTCGAGTGGCTGTGTTGAGGTGCCATCAGTAGCAGCAGGTACCCGGGTGAAGGGAGCGACTGAGGGGGATCCAGCCCCGACGAGCGTTGGCCCGCCAAAGCCGGTGAGTGGAGGCGCTTTGGTTGCCCGACTTCCCAGAAAGCTCCAAGACAGAAGTCGGTCCTGATCTCTACACCTGCCCTCTCCGCCCAGAGCCACTTTTGGGCCTATTCAACCTCCGCAGTGCCCAGGAGCACAAATTTAATCTGGAGGATCTTTGCCATGAGCAGAACGTACGGCGTAGGCTCTGACTTGGGGGTGCTCTCCTTCCCCTGGGTCTTCTGGACTAGCGCCTCTTGCCCTTCCTCTGCACCTCCCCGCCGCTGGTGCCTCCGGAGGATATATCGGGCACCACCATGGCTTCCAACAAGCCCAAGAAAGAGCGGTCGGTGAAGGACTTCCTCCAGAAGGTCGGCGCTGGTGGGGCCGAAGCGATTCTGTCATCCGGGGGACCCTCAGCTGACCGAGACCCCACCGAGGCAAGACACCCGTAGCGTCCTTGAGTCCCCTTTTGCCTCCCTGACCGGGGAATTCCATGCTATGAAAAAGGAAATCACCCCGGAAATCCGAGAGATATGCAGGGACATAGATTCCATTGGCGAGAGAGTGGATGCGCTGGAGACACAAGTCATCTAGAGACGAGGAGATCCATCAGCTTTAGCAGGAAGTCCTTCACCTCCTCGACCAGCACTTGGATCTCCAGGCCCATGCGGAGGACCTCGAGAACTGTTCGGAACAACATTAGAATTTGCGCAGTTCCTCAGGGTCTTGAGGGGCAGGACATTGAATCCTACGTCGAGGATCTCTTCCGCTATATATTGGGGGCCCCTCCAGAGCAGAAGATCAAGATGGACCGGACGAAACGTGTGGGGCCTAAAAGGCCGGCGACTGCACCCCCCCCCCCGGACATCTCAACTTGCGTCCACGATTTCCAGCTAAAGGAACGGATTCTCAGGGAAGCACGAACCAAGCACCCCCTCGACTTTCGATCCACTCGACCCCTCCTGTTCCAGGCCTTTGCCGCTTCAACGTTACGGAGGAGACGATACTTCAGAGCAGTCACAACATTCTTGTGCTCGAAGGACATCTCCTATTCGTGGGGTCATCCATTCAGACTCATCTTTAAGTGGGAAGGCAGGCTCCGCCAGATCCCCTCGCTGCAGAGGCCACAATGCTTCTGAACCTACCGGAGGAGAGTCGGAGCTCCCAGGATCAGGGGGGCTCTGAAGGCCGGGACCAGCATGATGGAGCTGCATTGGGGGGGACTCCGTCCTGCCTGCGCCCAGATCCAGCGACAATGGTAAAAGAGCGTAAAGCTGTGCTTGATACCCTGGTGGAAGATACCGCAGACACAGATTGATGGCATATGAGGTCCGGTAAAATTGGAACATGTTGTTAAGGGGTACACTTTGATTTTGCAGAGCCGGGTGCTGGGCGGGGCAGCGGGAGGCTCCTGCTGTACATCTCACATCTCACCATGGGGCAGGTAGCCCAGGACACTGTTGGACATTTTGAATTGTTGGTATTATTAGTTAGTTTTTCATTAAGGGTAGGAAACAGGGTCCTCTCCTCCTTCTTACGGGGCATATAGACTTTTGTTCATGCAGGCTGGTGTGTGTTAAGGTGACATTAGGTCGGTACTTGCACGGGGGTTCCCAACCCCTCCATTGCACCCCTCTCTCCACTATAATGTCAACTGATATCAAGATCCTAACCCTTAACGTTAAGGGCCTTAATAACCCTATTGAACGGCGTACTGTTCTGTCCTTTTTGGAAAACTCAGATGCCCCGATTTGTCTCCTCCAGGAGATGCATCTCCTGGCACAAGACACCCACAGACTACGGTCCAGGTTCCCGTATCAAATGCATTCTTCTTGACCCTCTAAGGCAGCTGGGGTGGCTATATTGGTCTCTGCAAAGTTTCAGGGCCGGATCAATTCTAAACAAGCCAAGATCAAAGGCAGGCTCCTGGCTTATTCCTTCACACTAGGGCAGCACACCTTTACAGTAGCTACAGCTTATGTCCTCAACGAAGGGCAGGAGAGGTTCATTAGAGAGGTGGTACACAACCCGTCCTGTACACCCGATAGATCTCTGCTCTTGGGAGGCGATTTCAACTTGGTATTTGATAATGAGCTGGATGGGTCAGCGAGTAGGACAGACAGGGGCCCTCTCCGGCGCTGGGGCACGACTACTGGCTGAGGCCGGACTCACCGACGTCTGGCGACTGCGTCACCCAAAGTCCAGAGAATATACCTTTGATTCAAACTCCCACAAAACATATGCCAGGATCGATTATATATTAACAACTGTCACACAAACGCGGCAGACACAAGAGGCGATGATAGTCCCATGCCCTATATCAGACCACTCTGCAGTGAGGGTTTCCTTGTCCCTGAGCTCTCTGCGTCCTTCTCGTCGTTTTTGGCGACTGCGGGAGACGATGTTGCAAAGTCCCTCGATGATAAAACAAATCACGGGGTCCATAACTGACTATCTTGATATAAATGATACCTCTGATGTTTCGGCGGCCATTCTCTGGGATGCGCTAAAAGTGGTGGTCAGGGAGGAGTTTTTAGGAATAGCAGCGGCTGACAATAAGCTTAGGAGGGAGAAGAGGGAACATCTAACAGGGGAGGTTATTGAGTGGCACGCATCCATCAGAGGACAGGCACCCCTATAGTATGGACGCAACTCAAAGCGGCCAGCGCCCAATTAGCGGCACTAGATATAGACAGAGCTGAGTACGCCGCCCTTCGGCTTAAGCACTCCATTTATGTTGGGGGTGATAGATGCGGGAAGCTCTTAGCCAACAGGTTGAGAGAGCAGAAGAAGGCGTCCCATCTTCCTCTTGTGGTGGATCAGCAGGGAGAGGAGCGTACCACAGATCAAGGAATTGCAGATACGTTTAGGCAATTCTATTCAACTTTGTATAAAGCCCAGACGCTACCGGAGGAAGGCCCAAGCCAGTATTTACAGGCCATATCCACGGCCAAACTGGTTACCCACCAAGCTGAGGAATTTGCAGCTCCTATAAGATTGGAAGAGGTTATCTCTGTCATCTCCAAGTTAAAACCCCACAAATCACCTGGTGCAGATGGCTTTCCCTCTGTTTTTTATAAAACCTTTTGAAACATTCTTGCCCCAGTGCTAGTCAGGGTGTACAATTTGATTGGACCCTCCACTCCTCTCCCGCCTTCTATGCTGGAAGCGCTGATCACGGTTATCCCCAAACTGGGCAAAGACAAACGCATGTGTGCCTCTTTTCGCCCGATTTTCTTGTTAAACGTCGATTTGAAAATCTTTACGGGAATACTGGTGCAGAGACTCTCTTCCCATCTACCTGGGTTGATTGATCCGGACCAATCCGGTTTTGTCCCCACGAATGATTCTCTCTGTCGCCGCTGAGAAGGCGTTCGGCAGGGTTCATTTGCTGTATCTTAAGGCGATGCTATCTCGTTTTGGTATACCCTCCCGATTTATTGATTAGATCTTTAGTAGTTATACCCATCCAAACCTGCCTCGGTGTGTGTGAATGGGATTGCCTCAAAGTCGTTTCCCATACAACGGGGCACGCAACAAGGGTGTCCCATGTCACCGCTTTTATTTGCCCTTTATATGGAGCCTATGGCTCAAAGTGTCCGTTATGACCCCTCCATAACCGGGGTGCAATTTGGAGGGTCGGCACACAAACTCTGTCTCTACGCGGATGACCTAGTGGCTACACTGGAGCGGCCTAGGGAGTCTCTTCCTGCCGTGCTGGCAAAATTAGATAGGGTTGCCTTAGTCTTGGGGTTTAAGATCAATGTTCATAAATCCCAAGCTCTTAATCCCTCCCTTGATCCCACAACGTTAGATCTCCTGCAGTGGTCGTACCACATCCACTGGGCCTCGACCTCTGAGGTTCCGTGACAACTGTAAGTGGTGTTTTCGACTCGCACGAATATGGTCGAGTCTGGTATCTATGAACCGCAAATGACGAGTTTAGTGGGTGTACGCAGTTTCGCTGCGCTAACCTAAACCGTTCGTTTGTTACGTGGGTATTTCTATCTGTACCCACGGGTTCCATCTTAGATACGGCATCCATTTTGTCTCTTGCCCTCAAGTAGCCAGCGAACGGACGCTGTCCGCTTCGCGACCCTGGGACTCCCAAGATATTTGCGGAAGACACATGTCCTTTGTAAGTGTCTTTATGATGAGGGGGATGATACTGTAAGGCAGATGGCCCCGCTCGAGGCTCATCTCGCCGTGCCGGTTTATTGTCTTAGCCGTGCATCTCATTAGGCACGTCCCTTTGATGCCTGTATCTCGTGTTTCTCGATACCTCCCTTTTTACACCCTTTCCGATCTCCCCACTGTCTCCGTCTTCCTCTACACCTGTCCTTGTTTCTATTTTGATCTGTTTTATTGCCGATTGGAATGCACTAATGTTGGGAAGATGGGTTTTTACAGTTGGGAACCGCCAAATGTTTCCGCACTTATGTTCCGGGCCCTGTGTGTATCAAAGTGACCAAAGCGACCCCTCTGGGGGATAATTGTGGGAACCGGGTCATAAACTTTTGTGTTCAATGTAACTCTATGGGAAAATCATGTATAAAAGGAGCGATCCGCAGAACCAATTTGAAGCAGACACTCTGAACTACACTTGTTGTACTTCCGTGATTTCTGTGTTTCCCTGCAGCAAATAAACCTTGAATCTTTGACGCCGAAGGAAGTGTCCCGTGTCTCTGTGATTCGTACGCCGGAGCAGGTTACCCACGAAGGTTTCAGGTGTTGTGCCCTGGCACCGCTGGGTTCTAAATAACCCAGTCCTTCAGTTGGCGCCCAACGTGGGGCTGCATCAGTGGTACCGGTCCAAGCCCGACGATCGTGAGGAACTTCGTGTGAAATCTCCGAGGGAAGGTGCACTCCGCTTCATCGATCCTGTTGTCGAAATAAGTGGCCCGAAGACTTTTCCCGCGAAGATTCCCGCCTCCGGAAAGCTGCGACGGACTGCTGCCCTGACTGTAGACCTGTTTTGGCGCCTGGCGTAGACCTTGGTAGAGCGAGACGATTGACGGGCCTTCCTGGTGACGCCATCGATCTTTGAGTTAAGTATTTGTGGGTCGCTCCCAGAGTTCTTGGTTGTGGTTGCTTAGTGGTTGCATGGTTCCATTGCATTTGTAGTTCTTGGTCCTTTGTTGTATTGTTTGACGACTGCAGCCGCCAAAAACCGAGGGTTTTTGCTTTTTGCTGGGACTTGGTAAATCCCGTAACCCTTGAAGTTTGTGAAACTCGGCTAGTGTGCAAGATGCCTAGTCGCAGTACTTTGTTTAGTTGTTTCAGACCTTGTGGTATGGATTCCCGACTGGAGGACTCGTGTCCGATACCTCCGGTTGGAACTCCGACTTATGAATTATACAGTAAACATGGGCTAGGCCCGATTACTTTTAATGATTACTGGATCCGCTATACGAAGAAAGACGGTGTCCTTAGTTGGCCACCTTATGGTAGCTTTGAAACCCCGATTTTAGATAACCTAGAGGCTAAATTATTTGCGAAAAAGTCAAGGCTGGCCATGTTCGATGCCTTTCGGTTGTGGCGTAAAGAAGCCAAACAGAAAGAAATCAGACAGACTAAACGAAATCAGCGAGATAATGTTGCTACCATTGTAAAGAAAGCAGAGCAGTTTCAGCGTGATAAGGAGGTTAAGGAAAAGGAAGTGTTTGATAGGCTACAGCGTATGTCCATAGATAAATGCTATCCTGCTTTGCCTACGGAGTCGGATAAGAAGGAAGAACCAGTTGAGGATCCTTTAATGTCCTATCTTATGAAGTCGCCACCTCCGTATGTACAGGGTACCACAGCTCCTGTGCTTCCCCCTGTACCTGTTCCTGCACCTATTCTTCCTTTGCCTGTTCCTCAACCTGCACCCGTTCTTCCGACTGTTCCTGCTCCTTTGCCTGTCGCTATCCCTACTGCTCCTCCGCTTCCACATACTCCTGCTCCCGCTACTGCTCCTGCTTTGTTAACTCCTACTGTTGCTACTGTTTCTACCCCCTCACTTGTTAGTCCTGTGTCCTATACTTCTCCCTCTACTCGTAGTCGTAATTCTCCTCTTGCGGCTAGCTTCTTTCATTCGCTCGGACCTGTTCTTGGGTCCGCTGGTTCGGATGGTCCTCAGAGACGTAGTCAGCTTCCTGGTAACAGAGAACGCGCTTCGCTATATAATATGGCGATGGGTTGGATGATGCATCCTCTTCGAAATCCACCACGTGTCGTACTCGACACATTTTGTCAATTCAATATACCAACCCAGAGATTTGTGTTCGAAGAAATGTGTAAGGTTCTTCGTGATCAGATATCAGCCGACGCACCTGACGAGGTGCTGACCGCTTTGTCTGATCTACAGCTTCAGTTCTCAACTGGACTGATAGTGGATACCAACGTTCGACGTGCTGTTGAGCGGTTGCTATCTTTTCGTCCCACTCCTATACCCCAAGCCTTGTTTGTTGAGGATGTTGAAAGACTGCCAGATGAATCTGGTCAATTTCCTATGCGCGAAGTTCCACCGGTATGGATGCCAGCTGATCCTAATGCTCACCCTCCGACATTGGCGCATTTCCAGAGAGTGTGGATACATCTCCCATGGAAACGCTCAGAAGTGTTACAGGTGAAGCAATCTCTGCCTGACCCTCGCAAAAATCCTACAGGGTACTATAAGGAATTATCGCAGCTCGTAGACGCTACGATAATGAATCTTGCCGATATTGATATGCTGTTCGGCAATGTCGTACCGCAACCGGTATGGGCTAAGATTCGTCAGGAAAATCATCCGAATGAATTAGGTGGTGATTGGGCGGCCATTATAGCGGCTGATGGGTTACAAACTGGTGGTGCTAAACCCGACCAGTTGATTGCTGCTCTCCCTCAAAGAATAATAACGTTAATGAAAACTCTTATGCCAGCTATGAGGGTGAACTGGGACAAATTGTCGGCTTGTAAACAGAAGAAGGACGAGAGTGTCTCCGACTTCTTTACGAGGTTCGAGGAGGCATTCATCGACCATAGTGGACAGGATATGGGTACAGAGGGTGGTCAACGGTTGTTTGTCGATAAATTTGTTTCAAACTTATTGCCCGATTTGAGCAATAAATTAAAGAATTCAGAAAGTGCATGGGCCGTTTCTACCTCAGCTCAGATATTGGCCACAGCACAATATTATGAGAATAGAGAGAAAGAGGAGAACGACCGTGCTGAGAAAAAGACGAAAGAGTTTAAAACTAAAGTGTTGCTACAGCAGGCGTTTCCTCCACGTTCGAATCAGAATGCGCCCCAACAGAATAGATTGCAGTCGCAATCGAACCGATCACAACCTCGTAATGACTCCTCTTTCCAAAGATCATCGTTAGGGTACAATCAGTGTGCCTATTGTAGACAGGAGGGTCATATAAAATTTAATTGTCCTGTTTTGAGCGACCGTAATAGTGGTAATTCCTCTAAAGGAGGTCGTGGTGGTTCTCAACAGACATCACGCGGTAGGGGTCGCGGTGTTCAAAATGATCGTTCAGATAACTCATCAAACTCTAATAACTGTTTCGATCAACGTGGATCATCGCAAGGACGATCCGCGCAGTACAATGTAGACGATTACTACGTCGATCAGGGAACTGACGACAGTAATTACTAGGACAGCCAAAGACAAGGAGAGGGAGTGGTATCAGTTCCGGTTGATCAGAGAGGGCCTTACGTCGCAGTTGCTACATCGGGCGTCGTTGAGCCTTTTCTGTTGGACACTGGTGCAGCGAAAAGTTCTATTATGCATTCGAAACTCCCTGGCGCACCTTTGTCTGGCTTAACAAATGTTTCCGTTGGATTCTCTGGCGCCCCTGTTAGCAATCCAGTTTCGCGCCCTTTGCCCCTTACAATTGGGCCTCGTGAACTCCAGGCTCCGTTGATTTTGACTACTGGGTGTGGTGAAAATCTTTTGGGTCTGGATTTGCTTAAACGTTTGTATGCAACTCTGTACTGTTCTCCCGCGGGCGTAAAGCTTACGTTAGGAGAGAGGGTTGTCTCTCCTATGTATTTGTCTCTCGATAAGCTTCCACCGGAATTGAGTTCTCTTCCTGCGTCTTTGTGGGAAACGGGTCCCAATGATGTGGGCCTGCTTGACATCTCCCCTTATGTTGTTCAGTTGAAATCTAATGTGCGATTGCCACGTATTCCCCAGTATCGGATCTCTCTTGATGGTGAACGAGCATTGTTAGCGATCATCTATGATTTGATCGAGAAGGACGTTATTGAAGAGACTCGGGGAAACGTGTGCAACAGCCCTGTACTGCCCATTCTTAAACGTACTGATCCTTCGAAGCCACCTGTTTATCGTTTTGTTATCGATTTACGGGAAGTAAATAAAATTGTGATTCCTCAGTTCCCCGTTGTGCCTGACATCACGGCGCTACTGACTCTGATTCCAGCTTCTGCATCGTGGTTTTCGGTGATTGACTTGAAGAATGCGTTCTTCAGCATCCCGATTGCAGAGGAGAGCAGGGACCTTTTTGGTTTCTCTCTCGGTGGACGTAGCTTCCGGTTTAAACGCGCTCCTCAGGGCTACTGTGAAAGTCCATCGATTTACAGTCAAGCCTTGAAGGGTCAGCTGGATGCGTTTACGTTGCCGGCTGGTGCGGCCTTAATCCAATACGTCGATGACCTATTGGTGGCTGCAGATACTCAGGACGTTTGCAAAATTGCTACGGTGTCGTTGCTGCAACATCTCTGCGAGTTAAATCACAAGGTGTCACCTTCTAAACTCCAATATTGTTGTCAAGAAGTAACCTATCTAGGTCACTTATTGTCAAAGGAGGGAAGGCGGTTGACCCCAGAGAGAATTGCAGCAATTGCACGAATGGCTGTGCCAAAAACCCAAAGAGATGTGCGTGCCTTTCTAGGTATCACGTCGTACTGCAGGCAATGGATTCCTAACTTTTCATTGCTAGCGAAACCATTAGTGGCTCTTACGTGCAAGGATGTTTCGACTCCTTTACCATGGACGGAGGAATGTCAGAAAAGTTTTTCTGAATTACGTGATTCATTGTGTTCGGCTCCTGTGTTAGGTACTCCTGACTATAGCAAGCCGTTTACATTATATGTTCACGAGAGAGAAGGTTGTGCGTTGAGTGTCTTAACGCAACCTTTTGGTGGTAAGCAACGTCCATGTGCATATTTTTCCTCGACCTTGGACCCAGTAGCTAGAGCATTGCCGAGTTGCTTGAGAGCAACAGCGGCAGCTGCGGTCTCCATCCGACAATCAGCAGGATTGGTCATGGATAATATGCTTACGGTGATGGTTCCGCATGCAGTCGACACTCTTTTGAATCGTACAAAAACTCAGCACTTGACGAGTGCGAGGTTGTCTGGGTACGAGTTGACGCTGTTGGCAAGCCACATTCAAATAAAACGTTGTAATGTCCTGAACCCGGCAACTTTGTTACCAATTAGCTCAGAGTCAGATGAAATAACAGAACACGATTGTTATTTGAGGACAGAGGAGGAAACAAAAGGTCGAGTGGACCTTAAAAACACCCCATTGGAAGACCCAGATGGAACGCTGTATGTGGATGGTTCGTGTTTTAAGTTGCCGAATGGCGATGTGACTACTGCCTATGCTGTTGTAACGTTGAATACTGTTGTTGAGACTGCAAGATTGAATCAGAATTCTGCCCAAGCTGCAGAGCTGATCGCTCTCACTAGAACGTGTGTGAATGCAAAAGGAAAACGTGTGAATGTGTTTACCGACAGCCAATATGCTTTTGGCGTCGCCCATAGCTTTGGACGGTTGTGGAGAGAGAGAGGTTTTCTGACATCGCATGGTACGAAGATTCAGCATGGCCAGCTTGTGAATGATCTTTTGGATGCACTTACGTTGCCTAAGCAGGTAGCGATTGTTAAATGTAGTGCGCATCGTAAGGTGACGGATGATGTTGGTCGTGGTAATGCGTTTGCGGATGAGATTGCTAAGGAGACTGCCCGGAACCTTAGCACTCGAATGTATGTGACGAGTTCGGTTAGGTGGCCTATAGAGTCGAGTATGTGCGAAGACACTATTGAAAGTGTGAAAGAAATTCAGAATGAGGCCACCGAGACTGAAAAGACGAAGTGGAAAGAAAGTACGGGAAAGTTGGATGCGAATGGTTGTTGGATTGATTTGTCGGATCAGAAAAGATGGTTGTTGCCTGATGCGTATGTGCTGGCCGTTGTGACAATGGCGCATGGGTTAGCACATATTAGCGCGAAAGGTATTTGTAAGTTGTTGTCCCCTGTGTGGAAGAATGATGGTATCACGAAATGTGCTGAACGTTTGGTTAAGAATTGTATGGTGTGCATGTTGTACAATCCTGGCAAGGGAACCCCAACTCCTCCTGGCAGTTTTGCTCCCCCTTCATGTCCCTTTGAGGTGATTCAATTGGACTTCATCCATATGGAGCGATGCAATAACCTGAAATACGTTTTAGTAGTGGTTTGCGCATTCTCCCGATGGATCGAGGCCTATCCTCTCAAAGACAATACTGCTTTGTCTACTGCGAAAATCCTACTGAAGGAATACTTTCCTCGGTACGGAATGCCTAGAGTCGTGTGGTCAGATAACGGAAGTGAGTTTGTGGGGAGCGTGATGAAGAGTGTGTGTAAGGGCCTTGGAATTAATCAGAAATTCCATAGTGTCAATCATCCCCAGTCAGCTGGTTTGGTTGAAGGGTATAATGGCACCCTTAAACTGAAACTAGCAAAGATTCAGGCTACGACTGGCCTTTCGTGGCCTGACGCTTTACCCTTAGCATTACTGTCAACTAGGGCGACTGCACACTCCCGAGTAGGGCTTAGTCCCTATGAAATAGTGTTCGGTCGTCCTGCGAATGTTTGGGGGGTTCCTAGGCCAGGTATGTTCTGTGATCTTGAGTATCCAATGTTGATCGATTATCTTCATGACTTGACTGCTAAACTGAGGTTAATTCACCAACAGGTTCACGACGCACTGCCGACGCAGACGGAGGGTCCAGGCCACCAGCTCCAGCCCGGAGATTGGGTGGTGACACGCAACTTTTCGCGCAAGAACAATTTGGATCCGAGGTTCACTGGACCCTACCAGGTTCTCCTTGCCACGAGGACTGCTGTTCGTCTTGAGGGACGGAAAAACTGGGTGCACGCCACCCACACCAAAAAAGTCCCTATCCCTTTGCCGGCAGACCCGTGGGTGAGGAGAGGCATTGCATCAACTGAAACCGAAGGATTGTCGGCGTTTGTACCTTTTAGCGACGCACAACCTGTCGGGGAATCCTCAGTGCAGCAGAAAGACACTGTTGAACATTTGTCAGCAAAAGACTCAAGACCAGAACATTCAACTGATCAACAGGGCGCTGTCTCTTCAACGGATCCTTTGTTTGACGAACAGACACGTGAAGGACTGGGTTCTTGGACCCAGCGGTGCCAGGGCACAACACCTGAAACCTTCGTGGGTAACCTGCTCCGGCGTACAAGTCACAGAGACACGGGACACTTCCTTCGGCGTCAAAGAGTCAAGGTTTATTTACTGCAGGGAACACAGAAATCACGACAAGCACACCACGTGTAACCTGGGGAGACTGCTTCAAATTGGTTTTGTGAATCGCTCCTTTTATACAGTTTTTACCCATAGGCTAACATTAAACACAAAGGTTTACAACTCAGTTCCCACATCGAGCTCCCAGAGGGGTCGCTTTGGTCGCTTTGAAACATACAAGGTCCGGAACATAAGTGCGGAAACATTTGGCGGTTCCCAACTGTAAAAACCCATCTTCCCACCATTAGCAAATTCCAATCAGCAATAAAGTGGATTGAAACAGGAACGAAGACAGGTGCAGAGGAAGACGGAGACAGTGGGGAGATCGGAAAGGGTGTAAAAGGGGAGGTGCCGGGAAGCACGAGATACAGGCATCAAAGGGACGTGCCTAATGAGATGCACGGCTGAGACAATAAGTCCGTGCGGCAAGATGAGCCTCAAGCGGCGCCACCTGCCTTACAGTAGCAACCCCCTCGTCATAAAGACACTTTCAAAGGACATGTGTCTTCCGCAAATATCTTGGGAGTCCCAGGGTCGCGAAGCGGACAGCGTCCGTTCGCTGACTACTTGAGGGCAAGAGACAAAATGGATGCCGTATCTAAGATGGAACCCGTGGGTACAGATGAAAAGCCCACGTAACAAACGAACGGTTTTAGTTAGCACAGTGAAACTGCGCACACTTACTAAACTCGTCATTTGCGGTTCATAGATACTAGACTCGACCATATTCGTGCGAGTCGAAAACACCACTTACAATCGTCACGGAACCTCAGACGCTCCTTTTGCCCTCATGTAGGCAAGCACTAGTCGGAATCATATTTGATATTCATCAGACCATCAAGATGTCGTTGTAGCATAGCTCTGTCCAACCGAGTCCCCTTGGTAACAGGTGGTTGTCTCATACACGTTGTAGCACAGAGGCCACATAAGGCAGGACCACACTGCACACAAAGGCAACACGTGAACAGGAACACTACCACAACCCCGATGATCGTCAGAATCTTCCAACCCCAAGTCGACATCAGGCCCCAAAACCAACCGAGTAGCGTCCAATCCCCTACATCCACGTGTATGGATTCGGAGATCTTATGCAACTTCGAGATGGCTTGATAGACAGTAGGAGCATTATCAGGTATGAAAATGCAACAGCTCGAATGGATCACTTTACATACCCCACCACGATCCGCCAAGACGACATCTAAAACCATACGGTTTTGTAACGTCATAAGTCTCTCCGCCTGAAGTTCTGTGGTGATATTACCAAGGGCACTGGCAGTAACATTAGCTGTCGATTCCACCACTCGAGTCAAATGTCTCAGGTTCCTACTATTAACCATAGGTCCCCAAAACGGGAGGAAACCCTTGAAAAAGTCTCCTGCCTCTTGACCGGCAGTATCCTCTTCGCTAATTACGCCTCGTACAACTCTAGTCTTATGGTAATCGGCATCTACAGTAAACGTCGGAGGCAACAGATTTGCAACAAAACATGAGCCCATAAAGTCTGAGGGCAACCATGTATATGCACGATCATGACAGATGAAGTACGTACCCTTGGCAGCCAGAAGCACAGGGATCGGGGACATTGACAGAACGTAACTTTCAGTGCAAGCACTTACTCCAAGTGAGGCTTGCGAACCACGACCCACGATACAAAAATTACCAGTGTGGGGTACGACCCATATCGGAGGCGAGCTTTTAAGCTGCTTTTCATTAGTGAACGTACTATATTCCCCTCTATCCGGTGCCCTATAGGCTTGTACCTCTGCCTTAGGGATGAGAAAAGCATCATAGATCTCATCTTCCAAATCCTGTATTATCATCGATACCACCCACTGCCACGAGGTAGGACCCGGTTTGGGGGAACGTTCTGGAGAGGGGTGGAAACCTAGTGCGCTTCGAAGCATTGTTTGGTATGCTCGAGCTGACCCTTGGGAACTATACGGTAACACCAGATATGGAATTCCCTTACCCGTAGTATGTGGCATCAACCCACACACCCAACAATTAGTAGTGTTAACCACTAACTGATGCTGATGGAGGAGCTGGATAAAGGAATTGTTGCGGAATTCTACACGTCTAGCCTGTTCGTGTTCCGGTAGAATATGAAAGGAATGGGGAGAAGCAGTAGTAGCAGTAGAAGTAACGTTAGAGCAAGGAGTAGGAGTAGGGATAGGAAGTAAAAAGTAAGACATAGCATAATACACCCCACCCGCCAAGAATGCAGAAGCAGTTAAAAACAGCCCAAACAACTGGAATACAAAACATTTAGTACGACTAAGTTTCTGCAGTTTGACTCTATACGCCTGAGCTCCTTCCAAATCGTTCAGCTTCGAAAATGCCATTTCCCTACGACCGTCCGCAACGTTTCTTGACGCACTTCGTTCTGTGCAGCAATAGTCAATCCCCAGGAGTTCCTAGGAACCGACGGCCTTTAACCTAGCGCCAAGACCTACTGTCCAGAAGGAAGTACGCGCGCGGCCCTACGGCCCTCAATACACAATGTATTTTATTTAGCACAAAAAAAATCAGCTGTGGAAGGAAAAAGATACAAAAATCTCAATATATGTACAAACAATTTTCAATCATACGAAATGTTCAAAGTTGATCAGGGGAAACGAGGATATTGCAGTTATCAGTTTCAGCAAAGCAAGAAAACAATTTTATTTGTCCTTATTATGAGAACGCAAAGAATATCGATGTTTCCCGGGACGTGTCTGCTCGTCAAATAAAGGATCCGTTGAAGAGACAGCGTCTTGCTGATCAGTTTGTTGATTTGGTCTTGAGTCTTTTGCTGACAATGTTCCAACAGTGGCTTTCTGCTGCGCCGGGTGTTCACCAACAAGTTGTGCGTCGCTAAAAGGTACAAACGCCGGCAATGTCTCTGCTTCTGTTGACGCAATGCCTTTCCTCACCCACGGGTCTGCCGGCAAAGGAATAGGGACTCGCTTACAATGGGTAGCATGTACCCAGTTCTTCCGTCCCTCAAGACGAACGGCAGTCCTCGTGGCCAAAAGCACCTGGTGAGGTCCAACAAAACGGGGGTCCAGATTCTTCTTGCGCGAAAAATTACGGGTGACAACCCAATCACCGGGCTGGAGCTGGTGGCCTGGACCCTCCGTCTGCGTCGGCAAGGCGTCGTAAACCTGTTGATGAATTAACCTCAGTTTAGCAGTCAAGTCATGTAAGTAGTCAATCAACATCGGATACTCAAGATCAACGAATATACCTGGCCTAGGAACCCCCCACACATTCGCAGGACGGCCGAACACTATTTCATAGGGACTAAGCCCTATTCGGGAGTGTACAGTCGCCCTAGTTGACAGTAATGCTAGAGGCAAAGCGTCAGGCCACGAAAGTCCAGTCGTAGCCTGAATCTTCGCTAATTTTAGCTTAAGGGTACCATTGTAACCTTCAACCAATCCAGCTGACTGGGGATGATTGGCGCTATGGAATTTTTGATTAATTCCAAGGCCCTTACACACACTCTTCATCACACTTCCAACAAACTCACTTCCGTTATCTGACCACACGACTCTAGGCATTCCGTACCGAGGAAAGTATTCCTTCAGTAGGATTTTCGCAGTAGACAAAGCAGTGTTATCTTTGAGGGGATAGGCCTCAATCCATCGGGAGAATGCGCAAACCACAACCAAAACGTATTTTAGGTTATTGCATCGCTCCATATGGATGAAGTCCAATTGGATCACCTCAAAGGGATACGAAGGAGGAGCAAAACTGCCAGGGGGAGTTGGGGTTCCTTTGCCAGGGTTGTACATTATACACACCATACAATTCTTCACCAGACGTTCAGCACACCTCGTAATACCATCATTCTTCCACACATCAGCCAACAACTTGCAAATGCCTTTCGCGCTAATATGTGCTAACCCATGTGCCATTGTCACAACGGCTAGTACATACGCATCCGGCAACATCCATCTTTTCTGATCCGACAAATCAATCCAGCAACCATTCGCATCCAACCTTCCCGTACTTTCTTTCCATTTCGTTTTTTCAGTGTCGGTGGCCTCATTCTGAATTGCTTTCACGCTCTCTATAGTATTCTCACACATACTCGATTCTGTAGGCCACCTAACCGAACTCGTCACATACATTCGAGTGCTAAGGTTCCGGGCAGTCTCCTTAGCAATTTCATCTGCAAACGCGTTACCACGACCAACATCATCCGTCACCTTGCGATGCGCACTACACTTAACAATTGCAACTTGAGCAGGCAAAGTCAATGCATCCAAAAGATCGTTCACGAGCTGGCCATGCTGTATTTTCGTGCCATGCGACGTGAAGAAACCACGCTCTCGCCACAACCGTCCAAAGCTATGCGCTACACCGAAAGCATACTGACTATCGGTGTACACATTCACACGTTTATCTTTTGCTAATACACATGCTCTAGTAAGAGCAATCAGCTCTGCAGCTTGGGCAGAATTCTGATTCAATCTCGCAGTCTCAACAACAGTATTCAACGTCACAACAGCATAAGCAGTAGTCACATCACCATTCGGTAATTTAAAACATGACCCATCCACATACAGGGTGCCGTCAGGGTCTTCCAATGGGGTGTTTTTAAGGTCCACTCGACCTTTTGTTTCCTCTTCTGTACGCAAGTAACAGTCATGTTCTGCTACTTCATCTGACTCTGCACTAATTGGTAACAAAGTTGCCGGATTTAGGACATTACAACGTTTTATCTGAATGTGGCTTGCCAAGAGCGTCAATTCGTACCCAGACAACCTTGCACTCGTCAAGTACTGAGTTTTCGTTCGATTCAAAAGAGTATCGACTGCATGCGGAACCATCACCGTAAGCATATTATCCATGACCAATCCTGCTGATTGTCGGATGGAGACCGCAGCTGCCGCAGTTGCTCTCAAACAACTCGGCAATGCTCTAGCTACTGGGTCTAAGGTCGAGGAAAAATATGCACATGGACGTTGCTTACCACCAAAAGGTTGCGTTAAGACACTCAACGCACAACCTTCCCTCTCGTGAACATATAACGTGAACGGCTTGCTGTAATCAGGGGTGCCTAACACAGGAGCCGAACACAATGAATCACGTAATTCAGAAAAACTGTTCTGACATTCTTCCGTCCATGGTAAAGGAGTTGGAACATCCTTGCACGTAAGAGCCACCAATGGTTTCGCTAGCAATGAAAAATTTGGAATCCACTGCCTGCAGTACGACGTGATACCTAGAAAGGCACGCACATCTCTTTGGGTTTGTGGCACAGCCATTCGCGCAATTGCTGCAATTCTCTCTGGGGTCAATCTCCTTCCCTCCTTTGACAATAAGTGACCTAGATAGGTTACTTCTTGACAACAATATTGGAGTTTAGAAGGTGACACCTTGTGATTTAACTCACAGAGATGTTGCAGCAACGATACCGTAGCAAGTTTGCAAATGTCCTGAGTATCAGCAGCCACCAATAAGTCGTCGACATATTGGATTAAAGCCGCACCAGCCGGCAACCTAAACGCATCCAATTGACCCTTCAAAGCTTGACTGTAAATCGATGGACTTTCACAGTAGCCTTGAGGAGCGCGTTTGAACCGGAAGCTACGTCCACCAAGAGAGAAACCGAAAAGGTCTCTGCTCTCTTCGGCAATCGGGATGCTGAAAAACGCATTTTTCAAATCAATCACCGAAAACCATGAAGCAGTAGCTGGAATCAGAGTCAGTAGCGCCGTGATGTCAGGCACAACAGGGAATTGAGGAACCACAATTTTATTTACCTCCCGTAAATCGATAACAAAACGATAAACAGGCGGTTTGGTAGGATCAGTACGTTTAAGAATGGGCAGTACAGGGCTGTTGCACACGTTTCCCCGAGTCTCCTCAATAACATCTTTCTCGATCAAATCATAGATGATCGCTAACAAAGCTCGTTCACCATCAAGGGAGATACGGTACTGGGGAATACGTGGCAATCGCACATTCAATTTCAACTGAACAACATAAGGGGAGATATCAAGTAGGCCCACATCGTTTGGACCCGTCGCCCACAAAGACGCAGGAAGAGAATCCAATTCCGGTGGAAGCTTATCGAGGGACAAATACATGGGAGAGACTACTTTCTCTCCGAACGTAAGCTTTACACCCGCAGGAGAACAATACAAAGTTGCATACAAACGTTTAAGCAAATCCAGACCCAAAAGATTTTCACCACAACCAGTGGTTAAAATCAACGGAGCTTCGAGCTCACGAGGCCCAATTTTAAGGGGCAAAGGGCACGAAACTGGATTGCTAACAGGGGCGCCAGAGAATCCAACGGATACATTTGTTAAGCCAGACAAAGGTGCGCCAGGGAGTTTCGAATGCATGATAGAACTTTTCGCTGCACCAGTGTCCAACAGAAAAGGCTCAACGACGCCCGATGTAGCAACTGCGACGTAAGGCCCTCTCTGATCAACCGGAACTGATACCACTCCCTCTCCTTGTCTTTGGCTGTCCTAGTAATTACTGTCGTCAGTTCCCTGATCGACGTAATAATCGTCTACATTGTACTGCGCAGATCGTCCTTGCGATGATCCACGCTGATCGAAACAATTATTAGAATTTGATGAGTTGTCAGAGCGGTCGTTCTGAGCACCACGACCTCTACCACGTGATGCATTCTGCGAACCACCACGGCCTCCTCTAGACGAATTACCACTATTACGATCATTTAAAGCAGGACAATCAAATTTAATGTGTCCCTCCTGTCTACAATAAGCACATTGGTTGTACCCTAGGGAAGATCTGTTAAAAGAGGAATCATTACGCGATTGCGATCGAGTCGATTGCGACTGTGATCTATTCTGTTGAGACGCATTCTGATTAGAACGCGGCGGATATGCTTGTTGTAACAACACTTTAGTTTTCAGCTCTTTCGTCTTTTTATCAGCACGGTCAGTTTCCTCTTTTTCTCTATTTTCGTAGTATTGTGCCGTAGCCAGAATCTGAGCTGAGGTAGAAACGGCCCACGCACTTTCTGAATTCTTCAATTTATTGCACAAGTCGGGCAATAAGTTCGATACAAATTTGTCCACAAACAGCCTTTGTCCACCCTCAGTACCCATATCCTGTCCACTATGATCAACGAATGTTTCCTCAAACCTCGTAAAGAAGTCTGAAACACTCTCATCTTTCTTTTGCTTACAGGCTGACAACTTATCCCAATTTACCTTCATAGCTGGCATAAGCGTCTTCATTAATGTAATGATTCGCTGGGGAAGAAGTTCAATCAACTGATCGGGTTTAGTAGCAGCCGCTTGTCCAGCGTCTGCCGCTGTAATAGCATTCCAATCACCACCTAATTCATTTACGTGATCTTGGTGACGAATCTTAGCCCATACCGGTTGCGGTACGACATTGCCAAACAACATGTCGATATCGGCAAGATTCATTACCGTAGCATCTACGAGCTGCGACAATTCCTTATAATACCCAGCAGGATTTTTGCGAGGGTCGGGCAAAGTTTGTTTCACCTGAAGTACTTCCGATCGTTTCCATGGGAGATGTATCCACACTCTCTGGAAATGCGCCGCTATTGGGTTATTAACATCGGTATTATCAGCAGGTACCCAAACCGGCGGAACTTCACGCATAGGATATTGGCCAGACTCAGCTTGTTGGCGTTCAAGATCCTCTACAAACAGTGCGTGAGGAATGGGAGCTAGACGGAAAGACAGCAACTGCTCGATAGCACGTCGGACATTAGTATCGACAATCAGTCCAGTTGCGAACTGAAGCCGAAGATTAGACAGGGCGGTCAGCACCTCGTCAGGCGCAACAGCCGCTATCTGATCATGTAAAAGTTTGCACATTTCGTCAAACACATACCTCTGAGTCGGTATGTTGAATTGACTAAATGTTTCAAGAACAACACGGGGTGGATTTCTCTGCGGGTTGTCCATCCAACCCATCGCCATATTGTACAGTGCAGCGCGTTCTCTATTAGCAGGAAGCTGGCTACGTCTCTGAGGACCATCGGAACCAGCAGACCCAAAAACAGGTCCGAGCGACTGAAAGAAGCTAGCCGCAATGGGAGAATTACGATTACGAGTAGAGGGACAAGAGTAAGACACAGGACTAACAAGAGAAGGAGTAGAAACATTAGCAACGACAGGGGTTAACAACACAGGAGCAGTAGTGTGAGCAGGAGTATGTGGAAGCGGAGGAGCAGTAGGAATAGACACAGGCACAGGAGCAGGAACAGTCGGAAGAGCGGGTGCAGGTTGAGGAATAGGCGGAGGAATAACAGGTGGGAGAACAGGTACGGCAGGGATCACAGGAGCTGCGGTACCCTGTACGTACGGAGGTGGCGACTTCATAAGATAGGACATTAAAGGATCCTCAACTGCCTCTTCCTTCTTATCCGACTCCGTAGGCAAAGCAGGATAGCATTTATCTATGGTCATACGTTGCAGCCTCTCGAACACTTCCCTATCCTTATCCTCCTTATCACGCTGAAACTGCTCAGCTTTCTTTACAATAGTAGCAACATTATCTCGCTCACTACGTTTATTCTGTCTGATCTCTTTCTGTCGGGCTTCTTTGCGCCACAACCGAAAGGCATCAAACATGGCCGGCCTAGATTTACGTTCGAACAACTTAATTTCCAAATTATCTAAGATCGACGCTTCGAAGCTACCATGAGGTGGCCAACGAAGATCGCCGTCTTTCTTTGTATATTTTATCCAATAATCGTTAAAAGCAATCGGGCCTAGCCCATGTTTGCTATATAAGTCATAAGTAGGAGTTCCTACCGGAGGTATCGGACACGAGTCCTCCAGCAGGGAATCCGCACCACAAGGTC
Source organism: Lissotriton vulgaris (assembly GCF_964263255.1). Taxonomy (NCBI): domain Eukaryota; kingdom Metazoa; phylum Chordata; class Amphibia; order Caudata; family Salamandridae; genus Lissotriton; species Lissotriton vulgaris. The sequence goes on from NC_141687.1 coordinate 838,147,477, forward strand.
TAAAGCAACTGAACAAAGTACTGCGACCAGGCATCTTGCACGCTAGCCGAGTTTCACAAACTTCAAGGGTTACGGGATTTACCAAGTCCCAGCAAGAACAAAACCCTCGGTCTTTGGCGGCTGCAGTCGTCAAACAAATACAACAACAAAGTTACGCTAGCAAAGTGTCACCGACAAAAACACTCACACAGCGTGTACAACAACAACAAACCACTAGTGTTTACAACAAAGACACTCGCTAAAGTGTCTACAACCAAGGATTCTGGGAGCGACCCACAAATACTTAACTCAAAGATCAATGGCGTCCTCAGGAAGGCCCGTCAATCGTCTCGCTATACCAAGGTCTACGCCAGGCGCCAAAACAGGTCTACAGTCAGGGCAGCAGTCCGTCGCAGCCGTTAGGAGGCGGGAATCTTCGCGGGAAAAGTCTTCGGGCCACTTATTTCGACAACAGGATCGATGAAGCGGGGTGCACCTTCCCTCGGAGATTTCACACGAAGTTCCTCACGATCGTCGGGCTTGGACCGGTACCACTGATGCAGCCCCACGTTGGGCGCCAACTGAAGGACTGGGTTCTTGGACCCAGCGGTGCCAGGGCACAACACCTGAAACCTTCGTGGGTAACCTGCTCCGGCGTACAAGTCACAGAGACACGGGACACTTCCTTCGGCGTCAAAGAGTCAAGGTTTATTTACTGCAGGGAACACAGAAATCACGACAAGCACACCACGTGTAACCTGGGGAGACTGCTTCAAATTGGTTTTGTGAATCGCTCCTTTTATACAGTTTTTACCCATAGGCTAACATTAAACACAAAGGTTTACAACTCAGTTCCCACATCGAGCTCCCAGAGGGGTCGCTTTGGTCGCTTTGAAACATACAAGGTCCGGAACATAAGTGCGGAAACATTTGGCGGTTCCCAACTGTAAAAACCCATCTTCCCACCATTAGCAAATTCCAATCAGCAATAAAGTGGATTGAAACAGGAACGAAGACAGGTGCAGAGGAAGACGGAGACAGTGGGGAGATCGGAAAGGGTGTAAAAGGGGAGGTGCCGGGAAGCACGAGATACAGGCATCAAAGGGACGTGCCTAATGAGATGCACGGCTGAGACAATAAGTCCGTGCGGCAAGATGAGCCTCAAGCGGCGCCACCTGCCTTACAGTAGCAACCCCCTCGTCATAAAGACACTTTCAAAGGACATGTGTCTTCCGCAAATATCTTGGGAGTCCCAGGGTCGCGAAGCGGACAGCGTCCGTTCGCTGACTACTTGAGGGCAAGAGACAAAATGGATGCCGTATCTAAGATGGAACCCGTGGGTACAGATGAAAAGCCCACGTAACAAACGAACGGTTTTAGTTAGCACAGTGAAACTGCGCACACTTACTAAACTCGTCATTTGCGGTTCATAGATACTAGACTCGACCATATTCGTGCGAGTCGAAAACACCACTTACAATCGTCACGGAACCTCACACGTCCTGGGAAAACCCGATATTTTTTGCGATCTAGCACCAGAGACTAATAAAAGATCCTGTTCTGTCCCTTGACAATTGTATTATCCCGTTTTCCACGATCAGTTTGAACATTCGTATCATTGTGATTATTTTTGTATATATTCATTGAGTTTCGTTCCTTACACCTTTTGCTTCCACAGCTGAGAAACATTGTTTTCGCATATATATATATATATATATATATTTGTGAAATAAAGGCCGTAGGGCCGCGCGCGTACTTCCTTCTGGTTAGTAGGTCTTGACGCTAGGTTAAAGACCGTCGGTTCCTGGGAACTCCTAGGGATTGACTACTGCTACACAGAACGAAGTGCGTCAAGAAACGTTGCGGACGGTCGTAGGGAATGGCATTTTCGAAGTTGATGGATTTGGAAGAAGCTCAAGCTCAAAGATTCAAGCTGCAGCAACTTAGTCGTACCAAATGTTTTATGTTCCAAATATTCGTATTGTTTTTGACTGTTTCTGCATTAATGGCGGGTGGGGTGTATTACACAATGTCTTACTTCTTACCTTCTGCTATACCTACTCCTACCCCTGATCCTAAACTTACCTCTACTATTTCCCCTCATTCCTTTCACATCTTACCCGAACACGAGCAGGCTAGACGTGCAGAATTCCGCAACAATTCCTTTATTCAGCTCCTCCATCAGCATCAGTTAGTGGTTAACACTACTAATTGTTGGGTGTGTGGGTTGATGCCACATACTACGGATAAGGGAATCCCATATCTGGTGTTGCCGTATAGTTCCCAAGGGTCTGCTCGAGCATTTCAAACAATGTTTCGAAGCGCACTAGGTTTCCACCCCATTCGAGAACCACGTTCCCCCTACTCTGGTCCTACCTCGTATCAAAAACCTTTGTCTATAGCGATAGAGGATTTAGATAGTGATATCTATGATCCCTCGCTTATTCCTGAAGAAGAGGTACAAGCCTACAGGGTCCTGAGTAGAGGCGAGTATAGCGTGTTCACTAGTGAAAAACAGCTCAAAAGCTCACCTCCGATATGGGTCGTACCCCACATTGGTAATTTTTGTCTCATAGGTCGTGGCCGAAGATCGAAAGCCCGACTTGGAGAGAGTGCTTGCACTGAAAATTACATTCTGCCGATGGTCTCGTCCCCTGTGTTTCTGGCTGCCAAGGGTACATACTTTATCTGCCATGATCGTGCGTATGCATGGTTGCCCTCTGACTTCATGGGCTCATGTTTTATCGCAAATTTGTTGCCCCCGACGTTTACTGTAGATGCAGATTATCACAAGACTAGAGTTGTGAGAGGCGTAATTAGCGAAGAAGACACTGCCGGTCAAGAGGCAGGAGACTTTTTCAAGGGTTTCCTCCCGTTTTGGGGACCTATGGTTAATAGTAGGAACCTGAGACAGTTGACTCGAGTGGTGGAATCGACAGCTAACATTACTGCCAGTGCCCTTGGTAATATCACCACAGAACTTCAGGCGGATAGACTTATGACGTTACAAAACCGTATGGTTTTAGACGTGATCTTAGCAGATCGTGGTGGGGTATGTAAGGTGATCCATTCGAGCTGCTGTATTTTCATTCCTGATAATGCTCCGACCGTTTACCAAGCCATCTCGAAGTTGCATAAGATCTCTGAATCCATACACGTGGATGTAGGGGATTGGACGTTACTTGGGTGGTTTTGGGGCCTGATGTCGACTTGGGGTTGGAAGATTCTGATGATTATCGGAGTCGTTGTGGCGTTCCTGTTCACGTGTTGCCTTTGTGTGCAGTGCGGTCCTGCCTTATGTGGCCTCTGTGCTACAACGTGTATGAGACAGCCGCCTGTTACCAAGGGGACTCGGTTGGACAGAGCTATGCTACAGCAACATCTAGATGGTCTGATGAATATCGAGTATGATTCCTACTAGTGCTTGCCTACATGAGGGCAAAAGGAGCGTCTGAGGTTCCGTGACAACTGTAAGTGGTGTTTTCGACTCGCACGAATATGGTCGAGTCTGGTATCTATGAACCGCAAATGACGAGTTTAGTGGGTGTACGCAGTTTCGCTGCGCTAACCTAAACCGTTCGTTTGTTACGTGGGTATTTCTATCTGTACCCACGGGTTCCATCTTAGATACGGCATCAATTTTGTCTCTTGCCCTCAAGTAGCCAGCGAACGGACGCTGTCCGCTTCGCGACCCTGGGACTCCCAAGATATTTGCGGAAGACACATGTCCTTTGTAAGTGTCTTTATGATGAGGGGGATGATACTGTAAGGCAGATGGCCCCGCTCGAGGCTCATCTCGCCGTGCCAGTTTATTGTCTTAGCCGTGCATCTCATTAGGCACGTCCCTTTGATGCCTGTATCTCGTGTTTCTCGATACCTCCCTTTTTACACCCTTTCCGATCTCCCCACTGTCTCCGTCTTCCTCTACACCTGTCCTTGTTTCTATTTTGATCTGTTTTATTGCCGATTGGAATGCACTAATGTTGGGAAGATGGGTTTTTACAGTTGGGAACCGCCAAATGTTTCCGCACTTATGTTCCGGGCCCTGTGTGTATCAAAGTGACCAAAGCGACCCCTCTGGGGGATAATTGTGGGAACCGGGTCATAAACTTTTGTGTTCAATGTAACTCTATGGGAAAATCATGTATAAAAGGAGCGATCCGCAGAACCAATTTGAAGCAGACACTCTGAACTACACTTGTTGTACTTCCGTGATTTCTGTGTTTCCCTGCAGCAAATAAACCTTGAATCTTTGACGCCGAAGGAAGTGTCCCGTGTCTCTGTGATTCGTACGCCGGAGCAGGTTACCCACGAAGGTTTCAGGTGTTGTGCCCTGGCACCGCTGGGTTCCAAATAACCCAGTCCTTCACCTCTATCCCCTATTTGGGACTGCAACCTTCAGACGACTTGCAGGTCACTAACTCGACAAACTACACCTTGTTACTGTTGCAGGTCCAGGATTGTTTACGACGATGGAGACTGCATTTGTTGTCATGGTTGGGCTGCATCGCTGCCATTAAGATGACGCTCCTCCCTAAGATCATTTATCTGTTCCAAACGCTCCCCTTCGTGCCTCCGACGGGAGTCATACTTTCCCTTCAAAGAGATATAGAACGTTTCATTTGGAGAGACCAGAGAGCGATTGCCTGCGCAGGGAATTAGCATACAGGAGCCCGCTTGAGGGTGGACTGGGGATCCCGAACTTACAGGCTTACTGGCGGGCGACACACTTGAGAGCTTTGGTCGAATGGTCCCGCCCAGAGTCCGAAAAGCACTGGCTTTTTATGGACCGTCGCTTGCCGGACAGCCGCTTTGAAGTGTCCTCTTCCTCTCTGAACATGCATGTCCCCGAAACTTGTACCTGTTTAAGATCACTCATCCTACCCTCTTAGCTTGAGATAACGTTGCTATCTCGCGGGAGCTTACGACATTTCCTTCCCCGATTACGCCTATAGTTAACAATCCCAACTTTGCCCAAGGGTTGGACCAGGTGGGGTTCAGGCATTGGATCAGGGAGGGTCGCCGCTCCATAGGGCATTTCTTTGACATCACAGGACCCCGAGCCTTTTCAGAATTCCGCGAAGACCAGGACCTTCCGGAGACCGAACGGTACCATTACCTACAGATCCGCAATTGGGTACTGAACACTGGGGTGCAGGAGGGCGCCGAGAGTCACCTTACAAAATTTGAGAAGTGGCTGCTCACACGGCACACTGACTCCCACTTAACTTCCGATTCGTATAAATTGACCAATCACATTCATACCACCGAGAAGGCTCCAGATCAGATAAGGTGGGAAGTGGAACTGGGCCGAACAGAAAGAGTGGACTGATGTTTTCTTTAGGGCCCAACATTTAGAGCGCAATGTAGCCTCCATTGAAACTGCCACCAAAATAGTTACCTATTGGTATCTTACCCCTCCCCGGCTCCACAGAAGTAATCCCTCTCGTGCCCCCACTGTTGGAGAGCCCGCGGCTCGATGGATACCCTCACCCATCTATTATGGGATTGCCCCTCCTTAGCGGATTATTGGAAGCAGATCTTAGATGACATTGACTCTCACTTTAACACCCAAATTCCTCACTTCCCAGCGTCTATCCTCCTGGGTCTCCCAAACCCACTAACCTTTCCTCCGACGATGCCTACCAGGCTGGGTTCGCTCCACTGGCTTTGGGGTGCTCAGGGGATGGAGAAGAACTTGTTATCCCTCACTCAGCCTGGCGCCTTTTTTCACGACCTGTGGGAGCCTCTGCTTACCTTGTTATCTACTTACTTTACAGAACTCACATGTCCTAAATATTGAGACTTCTGAGACTTGCGGACCCACCTGCACAGGCAGCCTCGAGTGCTCATTCTACAACATACAATTTCTTCTTAGACCACTTTCTGCTGGGGCAGGGAAGATTTGCGCACATTATTTTATTATTTTTGGAGGAGGAGAGGGGTGGGGGCGGGGGGGGTTCTGTTTTCTTTTTTGGTTGTCAGGTTTGTGTATTCTCTGCCATAGCCGTGATCCAGCTTCCAGATGATACCCTGCTTCACATAATGCTGGATTGTAATGTATGTTTGTTTGGTTGTCTTGAAATCAACAAAGAAATCTAATTTTAAAAAAAAGGAGTCTTGACAGAACGTCGAACAAAGTCAGTCAAAAAGGTGGCGCCTATATATGCATCGTGCACATCACTTCTGGCAATGGTGTCAGCACCCTGAATGACACTACCCACTGGCTCGCAGAGGTACTGCTCGAAAAGTGTCTAGATAAAGTCTGACGCCTTTAAATCTTTCTAAGGTAAGGAATCTGAGGCTAGAATTCTCAATCAGCTACAGAGTTCATTAAAAATTGGAGCAGACTCTCCTTTCAGCCTGAATAGTAAGAGTCTGTTGGGCAATACAAAAACAGTGGACTCAAGGTTTCACATGCAATGTAAAATAAGCTACTCTTATAAGCATTTATAAGGTCTTTGAAGTCTATTCCCCTTCTTTCTTTGATAAGTTTTCTTTCTAATTTCTCTACAAACATCAGTCATTACAGAGCTGTGGGTACAGGTGGTCTGCCTTAACAGGGATGTCAGCTTATTGAAGCTTGTGAACAAAATCAAGGATGAGGAATGACATGAGTCTAAAATGGCCCCTAGGGAGGCAGCTATCTGCTGTTCAATTTAGAATAATCAAGTTGTTGTTTCTTCACATGGTATACACTACCCTTACTCAAGCATTGGTGCTTCGGGAAGATCCACTCTCCTAGTTGTTAGTGATGTAAGGTGCCTTAGGCTCTTCCTTTTTATTACATGGTCATGCCCGGCTTTGCAATGCTGCTGAAGGGGTGTATTTCACCACTGTCAGTGGAGTGTTGGGCTACACTGTAGACCTGGATCCCAATCTCACCCTCCTCCATATAGTCCCTGGAATGGACACTAACAGATACAGGCCTGCCTTGATGCACAAAGGCTTTTTGGTTGCGGAGTAGGAGATTGCTAGAGAGAGGAGAAGCAATAAAAATTGTAACACTTAATAACTGGGATGGGGTGGTCTGCTGCAATGTGCTGGAGATACCGATCTATAAGGTTTGTGGATGCCTGCACAAACACACTAGACTCTGGGGATATTAGGGGAGCAAAGGGGTATAAGTCTAGGGCCACCAAGAATTAACAGCAGAACTAGGGGCACATTGATGAAATGACGCAAGACACTAGGCATGCATGCTGGGAGCAACGGTGTGGTTATTTAATTTGGTTATCACTTAGCTTTACACAGTGATTATTGCAAAAAGCATGCTCGCTGTTATGCGGTTTGAGATCTAAAAAAAAATGTGATGCTGTATGTTTCGTCGTGTCAAAAAACGCTAATAAACTTGTTTAATACAGAAAGGCTTTACTGAAGCTGACCTATGGGATGTCGGAAATGGCACAGGCATATCAGAAATAGGATTACAGACAATAGTAGGTCAGAGGGTGCAATAACATGCCGAGTGTCATTAAAATGTACAGTCAAAAAAAATTGAGAACAGTCAATTAACAGCCTGGGGTTTAATCACACGGTTCAGGATCAGCTTCTAGACTTCCAACAGCCCCCCACCAACATTCTGAAACCACACAGGCCACCAAGCCACAAATACTAACATTAACACAAGAAGAGAGTAATATAATAGACACTGTGAGCATGAAAACAAGATTAACATAAACCTATGGAGGTTATTTATTGTAATCCATAATAATGCAGTTGAAATCTCACAACCCCTCACAAGTGAGTGGATACCATGCCAACGTGAGGTGAAAATAAACTCCATAGCACCATACTCTTTATAAGTAATGAGGGATGACAGTGCACCAACTGGGAGGTACCTAGAAGAGAGGCCCATGTACTTCTTGAAAATAGAAGCCAGTTCCTAACTTTGTTGGGCCGCCTTCCGATAACTGGTCGGAGGAGAAAACAAATTACATTGAGACAAGTCCACCTCCAGTCTTTACCTTAACATTATCAGACTTCAGCTCAGACTCCGTGTATAGCCCTTTCATGAAGTCCGTCACCCGGATCACCTGAAATGAAAGGTCAGAGGTAAGTTACAAGCCAAAGAAATTGTACAGTACAAATTTTTCAGATAAACCCACATCACCATCCCAAAGTTCTTTTGGGACAGATTGGAGGTCCAACACTACCTGAAACAGAGCAGCTTGAGCACAATGCACAAAAGCAGAAGAGTCTTCACTTTCTGTTGACTACAGAATAGTACTGTTAAAAGGACACTTTGTCAATATTCCTTTCACCCTCACTTTCTATAATGGAGAGGTCTGTGGCCAGTAATGCACAGTAATCATCTAGCAATACATCTTCCGAACCCTGTCTGTACTATATCAGGTACCTGAATTATATAAAAATGCATCTTCATATGATATATGCCCACGCCCACTGAGGAGAGGTGTGGTGCAGCGACCAGGGCAGCTGCCTTCGGAGCACAGGGTTCACGGTTCGATCCCCAGCTCCGGGGCAGCTCAGCTCAGCACCATATGACTCTGGGCAATAGCTCACTTAATTTCCACGACGGCCCCAGCGCCTTGAGACCCATAAGGGTGAATAGTTTGCACTTTACAAATACGGATTTTTACATTTACGTCTAACCTGGAATAACTTCAGTGGGTCTACGGCAGATGAGAGAAACCCAAAGCGAATTGACACCTACCCATGTTTGAGAAATTCAGAGAATTAATTGTAATATCCCAAAACTGTTCTGACAAAAAAACAGTATTAATTATTGAAATACTTGTCAATGGGGATTTGAGAGTTCTTGAGGAAAAAGAAATAGATTTTCAGCCTGTTCTGTTCCATTCCTGGACAACACAAAATAAGCTTTGGAAACAATAGTAAGAAATGATGGACGTTCTCCACTCTAATATGTCCTTCAATCAAAACCAAATAGAGAAATTTAATATCACATTTTCCTAAACTCAATCCTCAAAACCAAAGAAGTCATTGTCCTCAATTTAAAAAAAAATAAGATAACAAAACTTCCTGGGCACAAATGCCATATAATTCAGCTTAATATGTATTTCCCACACAGTACTGATGTTCAATCTGCACACAACCGGTCTGGCCATACATTTATCCTATGTTTCAGTTTGCCATTGGTGTCCCTCATAAGTATGTGCTCCCAGAATTTCCCATCATTGTGTTCACCAGAATTCTGACAATTCCGCTCACATATTTCAGTATGGCAAGTTCGTGCTCTTTTAATTCAACCACTCAGTTGATGGAGGTATACTGTGCTCAGTTCTCACCATTTCAGCAGAACATCAATACCCACACAAAAACAGAATAGTTAAGGAGATTTCTGTCAAGATAGAGCCTTCGCCACACTAGGCATGGTAGGCATGGAAAATTAAGTGTCTTGTTCTAGGTTAAGCAGATTTTCACTTTTAGGGCTTTAGGGACTGGACTTATTGGCAAGAAAGAGACTTTGCTCTCTAGGACTAGATGGTCTGATTGTAGATGCTAGGGTACAGAGAAGTTCACCTCAAGTGACAAGGTGGCTCAGAGGTTCCGTGATGGTTAGAGACTTCACCCCTTGGGGTTAGGCATATCTAGGATTTGATGCTAGATGACAAAAAAAGTCCTCTCTGCGGCAGGATGGTTCAGGGGTTACCTTCTGGGTTTATGATATTGTCCAACATTAGAGAAACATGCTTACGGGTAGACATTCAAATCTAAAACCCAGCATATCATATCACTATTTGGGACTGGTTTAGCGACTCATGTGAAATGTGTTAATTATTTTAGGCACACTATCAGCAGACAGGCATCCCCATGGCACAGAATACCTCCCACACTTGATTATCATAGTAGAGTTCACTGGTTGAGTTTATTTGACTTGATACTCACTGTAGGAAGCTGGCTCTAAATATGATATTTCCATTAGGTGGTAATACTGTGCACAGAGTCCAGGGGTTCCCCAAAAGTGTACAGAGCTCAATGTAAAACCCAAAGTGCTCGATTAGTGGTAGTGTGGGCGAGCAGATTTAGGCCAAACACAGAGGAGTTTGAGACATTTATTGCACAGTGATCAATAATGGACACACAGCTCAAGAAGGAGATCCAGACTAATTTTAGAAAAATATGCTTTGTACTTTATTTTAAGACGAAGATCTTCGCAATTAGGTAAGTACATTTCTAAATAAAAATAGTCTGAACTTTAAAAACTCGACACTAAAATATTTTCAGCACAGTTTAATGTTATTCTATGAGGAAAACAGGTTTGCAGTTAATCAGGTAAGTACACCCCTTACAGTTCCACTCTTAGGGACCAATGGTCAACAGTAGGCAAGGAGTAGGTAAGAACCAACACTGCACCACCAGCGGCACAGGGGCGGCAGGGTACAGAGGTCAAAATCGGAGTTTGGCCCAATGCGTTTCAATGGAGACTGGGGTTCTTGGAGCCACACTGCTTGCAAGTAAGTGACACAGTTGCAGGGGCTAAGCTTTTGGTGTTAGGACCAGTACTGGGGGTGGGGGGAGCAGGGGACAAAGCAGCACCAAACATACACCAGCAGCAACATGTGCAGCCAGGTGTAGGGTGCAAACACCGCCTCGGTCACCCAAAGCAATTCTAGGGAGTACCTTCTTTTTGGAAACAGGATGCAGGCGTGGAACTGGAGGGTCCAGATTGAACACCAGCGACAGCACGGGTAAACTGAAGTGCTAGGGGTCACAGGGGCACTGCTGGTCGAGCTCACCAAAGCCATGGGGCTACGGGTGCAGGGGTGCCTTTAAACATTCGGAAATCTTCTGGTTGCGGGGGTACCCTTCAGATTCACTCTGCAGTTGCTGTTGTGGGGTTCGGAGAGGTCAGGCAACGCTGGGGAGACTTCCCTGGGCAGGTGGCCCCTACTTGGACTAGGGACATGGGCCTCAGGTGCAGAGTGGGTACGAGTAGCGGATCCGCCTGGATCCAGAGTCTTTGTTGTTGGTTTCTTCTGGACAGGTACACTGTACACAGGAGATTGGAGTCTTTGTTAAAGGCAGCAGTCCTTCCAGGGGTTTCAGAGGTCACTGGCTGCAAGACAGGTCGCAGGTTCATCAAAGTTGGAGACAGGCTGGTAGGGCTGGGGCCAAGGCAGTAGTCTTCAGTCTTCTATGCAGGGCTCTCTTCTTTCTTCATAGGTTATCGCAGATCTGGTTTCTAGGTCTAGGGAGCCACCTAAATACTACATTAGGAGGAGTTATAGGGGAGTAGTAGGTAGGGCCAATGGGCACCTTCCCTGGGGTGACCACACCCTCTATTATGCAACCCTCTTGTAGGAAGGGGCATAGACCTAGCCCAGATTGGAGTTGTCTACCCATCTTCAAGATGGCAAGGACTGAAAGTTGTGCTTTACCTCGCCTCGCCCACCTTAGAGGTGGGGTTGGCAGAGGTGGGCACACTCTCTGTTCATTTGAGTTTTTGCTGCCTGTATTCCCTCCCAAAGTGGGGATGTAAACTGGGGGCTGGCATCTGATGCTAGCAGCAGAGGCTGGGAGTTGCATTACAAAGGCAGCAGGTCTTTGTAGCCTCCGTCTTCGAGCACTAGCCCATCCTGGCAGGGGAGGTGTGACACCTCTGCCCTGGATGTGTATTGTTTCTGGTCCCACAGAGCATGCGCCCTCTACCCAGGGGTCCCAAAACATGTCTGGTGGTGGCTGGCTGCCTACAGCTGATCTGAGACCACACCAGGGTGGGTAGGTTTTCAGGGGGCCCCTCTGAGGGGACCTCTGGGTACATGGTACAAAATATCCCACACAGTGTGGATTTATTGAAAGGAGTAGTTTGGTACAAAACACTCCTGTGTTCAGTGAAGTCATCTTAGTGATGTGGAACTCGAGTTGTCGAGTTTCCAGCCCATGTACTCTCTATGGCTTCCCTGGCACTTACAATATTAAGGAATGGGCACCAATATTGTAGGGGCATATCTGCTCCTGTAAATATGCCCTCACCTGTGGTATAGTGCACCCTTTTATAGCGCCAGTCCGACGAGGAGCAGGACCCATATGATGAAGCATGACACCTAGCTTGCTGGGTGTGTGAGGGTTCTAGTTCCCAAGAGGGGTTTCCCCCACCTCCCCTTCCCCCTCTTGGTCTCCCTATACACTATCACACACATCCATCGCAGCCTTTCGGGGAACTTTGTGCCTAATTTGCTTAGGTATAGTGCACCCTGCCTTATGGCTGTGAGGCCCGCTAAAGGGGTGACTTAGCTATGGCTTCAGGCAATGCTGGTTGGCATGGCACCCAAGCAGGGTACCATGTAGACTTTGTTGTTTTCTCCGTCAAGCTGCAAGGGCAGTGGCATGGTCCCAGTCAGGTGGGTCCTGAGAGACCCTCTTCAGCTCCCAGGCAACAGGTACCATTTACTGGGGATTTAAAGGGGTTAGAAGTACCTTTTGGGGCTTCATAACCATGCAAATGAGACCCTTTCTCACACCCACTGATGGGTTGTGTGACAAGTCTGGTTCACTGTGCTCTCGGTCAGTCTAGCACCATTACCAGGGTTCTGTTCACTCATGAGGTATAAGAGATACGGTTCGAGTTTGTTGAATATACACTTACAATATGGTCTAAGGGGGTGAGATGTTACAGTGAACAACAAATGATATTTTTGCCCACTCTCCAAAGCGCAAAATTCAGGCATTAATACTGGTTAATAAAAAAAAATGGGAATGAATAAAGCCAAGAACGAAGATACTTTCATCTTACCTTCCAGACAGAACCGAAGTCTTATAAAACCTTTCCCCAGATGTTTGTAGTTTGGACCTTTTGATTGTCTATGCTTTACTTGTTTTCCACATGTGGAATGCTAATATTGAACATCTGAACCAGCATTACAACCAGCATGAAGTCAAGATTTTTTTGGCCTACTAAATTGTCAAATTTAGGCAAATAAAAACTTCCCTCTTTCATTTTGCTAAGATTTCTCCACCTAAGGACTTTTAGGCAGCCTGTTGATAAAGGATTTAAACATGATCCTACAACACTTAAAGAGGTCCGAGCTCTGAAATCTCAACTGTGTTTTAGAACAGAGTCAATAACTTAAAGAAAAACAATAAAAGGATGAATGTTATGCCTCAAATTGAACTATGTTTTCAGGATAAGTGGATTTGTTTGTATTTTAGCCATCATGTGACCATTGTTTCCATTATGATAGCTTAAACTACTGATTATGCCCAGCTGCCCAGCCCCAGTAGCAGCAGTTGCTCAAACACCACTGCCCAGCTAGCCCACCTAAGTGAAATGAATGAAGTTGCTTTGCAGTGCTAACACAAAGGACCTTCCAGCCAGAATATCAAAAGCCAACCCAAAGCAACCTTTCCTTCCTTGGCCTGACAGGATCATTGAATATGACTCCATGACTCGCTCTCCCTCCCCACCAAAGTAGCCCAATAGGGGCTCACTCTGATGACCCCAACCTTCCCTAAACCGATGATTAAACGGAGACCTCTTAGATAGCCCAAAGAAAACCATCTTCTGATCTAATTGGGTCCCTAAGATGTCTGAATGAGAATCAGTGGCTCAAAGGAACCTTTGTCCCACCCTGCCTCCAGCTGGCCCTTTGGCACCTACTCATTCAGCTGAAAAACATGCTCTGGAATCTCAGAAGTCCCAGTGGGAGTTTCTTTTAGCATAATAATACTACCTCAACCAGCACCAGGAAATGCATTCAGTCTGTTCAACAGAGTCATTACACTTCCCTCTCCCCTAGGTTAAAGATACCCTTCTATGCTACACCTCTTGTGCCTACACACTGGAAAGAGACTCCCTTTCACTCTCTGTCTTCACTGCTCAAACTCAAGGAAGCTTAGCTAGTACTCCATAAGCAACATGGGATCTTCCTCGGCTGGTCCTACGAGACTCCCTCAGCTAGCCCTATAGGCATCCACACCAAATGGCCAGCTAAATAGAGCCTACCACTCAGACGGCTCTCTTCTCAGCCTGCACTTTGGGACACGCCCTCGAGCTAACTGAAGTGGATATTAGTTGGAAGAAGTAGACCCCCATAAAGAGCCATTCTTCAGCCAGTTTATGATCCATCCGAGAACATAGCCAAAGGTCCGTGTCAGGACTCTTTCATGAGGACCACTCTATGGATGGAAAGGGACTAATTTTACTCGCCAATCGTTAGCATTAGGTTTAATGTGGGCTAGCTTAATTCAGAACAGCCGGGTGATGTGCTCTGCACTGAACAATAAGCATATGTGGAACTTCTAGCGTCCATAATTTAACCCTGGGCAAAGCGACTTCATTTTATAATCTGAATAAGAGAAAAAGACACATTTTTGCTTTATCTGTTAACGCTATTTGTGTAACAAACTAGAACTGGTGTAGACTTTGGAAAAACAATTAGCTTCTAGATTAGCATTATTCACACACACACACACACACAACAGGATGCCCCAGGGCACAAAAAGTGCAAAGCACATATACATCGCGGTGAAAATCTTCAGGCCTCCGGGTCATTGGGAGGGCGGACTCCGGCTTTGTTTGACTGCAGAATAAACACTGTAACACAGCAACATGGCAACAAGACCAAAAGGAAAGAAGAGGAGGGTTTACGCCTTTCATTTCGCAATCCTGAACAACCCTTCCTGGAAATTACCTTCAGGGGCCGTATAATGATGGTCCGAGCTGGCTCAGTGTAGAGTAGGGTGTTAAGCGCCTTCAGTGTGTAAAGTGAACTCATTTAACTCGATATTTCTCAGTTAGGGTTCGATTTTCATACAGCACATCTCTGAAACAGTAGCAGGGGGTGCGTCTTTATGTTTTTGAGCTGCGTTGTCTAAAATAATGAACTAACTCCGAGGAATATCGTTTTAAACGAATTTACTTAACACACTGCAGGTGGATAAAAACAACTTGCTCTGCCCTCCATGAAACAGCCTCTGGTACTGGCTGTGGTACGGTGGTTCATCTTTTCTCTAATTCACAGCCCCTGCAACACTGTACACACTATGTGCGCACCTGGGCACTTTAGTATTACAGAAGAGGCCGCAGGTGCTTGCGCAGCTCCTTCTGTAATACAGATGGCACTGGTGCTACAAGTGCTCCAGCGCTATCTCAAGAGTGTGTTCTCTCATTTGCATGGGGGCATGGCAACATGCAAATTAGGGGATCTCTTTACCTCTGCACTCGCGCCATATTATGGGCGTGAGCGCAAAGGCACAGAATCAAAGAAACAAAAAGGTGGGGCCCTGTCAGTGCGCCCTGTGATGGCAGACCTCTAGAGGGTGTTAAGGGGTCCCCATTGACACCCCCCCAAGATAACTCCTTGGAGGTTGGTGCAGTGACTCACTGCACCTGCCTGCAAAGGGCTCTCTAACTCCTCTTTAAAGTGGGCAGGTGGATTGCTGCCTGCACAGTAAAACATGGACAGGCTTTGAAGTAGCCACTCCGTATTTCACTTGAATGTGCTGCCCCAAGGGCAGCACAAGTTTGCAGATGCCCTGGGGGCAGCACATTCACTTTAATTGGGCGCACTTTCCCGGTTTGCTCAGGTGTACCTGTTTAAAGGGGGTAGTGGCACAAACAGGAAAAATTAGGCCCATCGGTAATAGGACCCCTGGTGGTTTTCAACTGAAGACTCCACCTGCCACAAGCATGCTCGGTCTCCAGGTGAAATATCGGGGATATGCAGACCTGTCCTACTTAAGGCTCTATCGGCAGGGGATACTGACAAGTGGCAGCAACACAGATGAGCTTGTAGAATGCTATGGCAGCATGATGGGCATCACATGTAATGCAGACAAACTCACAGAATGAGCTGGATATGTGAATGCTTCACAGGATGGCCTAGAAATGTAGGCGAGCACACAGAGAGGGAACATGCAGTGCATGCATGAGAAAGTTTACATATATCAGGGGTAACAAGCGCTTTATAAATGCAAACCTTTTCCCTCTTCTACTCCTTCGATATCCTTCTGAATCCAAATAACTGACTAACCTATCCACCACTCAAATTACTTTCATATTTCGCTATACTAATTCAACACTAATCCTTTATGGGACCCCGAGTAGTGAGCTACACACCGAAAAAGCGCTTAGACGCATCAATAGGGGTAGTAAGGGCTATATAAATGTAATTACAATACAATGCTATACTATCCTATCACCCTGGCAATGCTCGCTGGAACCTTTAGTAGTATGGTCGCAATATGCCTAAGCATCATGAGCAGGAATACAGGATATCCTTGGAGCATGTATGACCCATAACGATGCTACTCGCATTATGGATAAGCTCAGAGAACAAGCAGGCTCCCAGAATGACGGAGCAGCATTGGTGAGTTAGTAGATTATTCAAGCAAGGCCAGGAATTAGCTCATAAAATATATATTAAGAGTATGGGTGAACCTTGAAGATGCAATAACAAACGTCAAGTGATCCTCAAATAAAACACAAGCAAAGAAAGATATGTTTTCTTTGTGCCATTTCTCAGAGTAGTTACCCAGAACCTTGCTCGCTGTGGAGCAGAGGGTGTCTACAGAATTGTCTGCAGATATAGTTCGCATGAAGGTAGATATAGGCATAAGTGTACTTTACAAAGAATATGTGGTCTCAATCCCATGATCCACTGGTATGTCTTTTTTTTTTTAACACTATTTAGCATTTAGTTACAGCAGCGCACTGGGACCAGAAAAATTCGTACATGCAGGTAAAATATACATCTCCCATGATACAGTCAACAATGCTGTAACTTCGTATGTTGCCCCGAAGTGCGTTCCTCGACTCCCCCACATCACTAATGCATTAGTCATTTCAATCACATGTTTAACATAAGCGTTGTACACACTCATGGCTTGGGCACGTATCAACTGTAGCAACGAAAATAGAATAAGATCGAAGAGGTGAGTAGCGGCATGTGCCGTGTGACAACTCAGCCCACACCGGTAGGCACTATACCATGGTCGGCCTGTGTGGGGGGTTTGTTGTTGAGCCTGAAGGTATGCCCTGAAGGGTCCCCAGACATCTTTGGGCCTGGAAGTGGGGGAGGGGAGGGGGGGGGGGTGGTTGTTGCGTAAATATCACTCTTTGTAGAGCAAGATGCCATGCACTTCAGCGATCCTTTTACTGAGGGCGTTCCCCTGCCACCCCAGTGGATTGCTACTTCCCTTTTGGCCCGGAGTAAACTAATAGCAATAAACATGCGGGTTGCCTGCGGGAACTGTGTAACATATCCCAGCAATGCAATCTCAGGTAATGGAGTCATTGGTACCTTGATCATGTCACTCACCATCCCATGAACGGCCACCCAATATGAGTGTACGTTCAGACAGATCCAAGCAAGATGAGCAAAATCGGCATTCGGAGAGTGGCATCTGGTGGAATTATGTGGTCTGGTAGGGTCTATTCTATGGAGTTAAGTGAATTAAATTGTGTCGGCTGTTGAGGGAGACCTTTTTTGTGACCGCACAGCAGGCATCCCATTGTTCGTCTGAGATCGGACCACCCAAGTCATCCTGCCATGCTTTGCGTATTTTGTCATCATTGACCGGCATGGCAGCCACGCAGAACCTATAGAGCTGGGACATTATGTGTACTCCTCTCTCGCTGCCAATCACCATAGTATGCGGGAGGAAGGAAGGGGGTTCCAGAGGGTAGTCTGGGAAGGTTCGCCCGCAGGGCAGAGTGAATTAGCAGAAGGACGAATCGGTCCATGAACGAGGCGTCAGAAAAGAGAGAATCATCATCAGGGTCAAATACATGCCCATTTGGGAATAGGTCGCCCATCCACTGGTATGTCTTGATTGGTACATTCGGTTGTTGTTTCTGGTACAATGATAGAGATTAGTTGTGTGGTTTTCCAGAGTCCCTGAGAATAGGAAGATTTTGATTGATAGTTTCATGTTGATAATGGATGGGTCTTTGTCCTTACGGTAATATAAGTCTCCTAATTAATAGGTCAATTTTGATCTGCACCAAGTCCCAAGTGGATGTAACAATGAAACTAGGGTGATATGCATCAAGCTTTTGAATCGGCCAGCTTGCGACAGCAAAAAAGCATTTTGGTATGAATCAAACCCAATCTGCAGTAGCATGTTACTGAATCACAATTTTGCTTTGCGACCAAATATTGATTTAGTATTTGGAAGGGACCACCCTTCCAACTATCGAAGCCAAATGGTATGAATTAATGTTTTGTGACCAAATTCCGGTTGCAAAACATTAATAATTTACTGACTACATGGGTGGAGTGGTAATGCATTTGCAAATGGGAAAGGGTGTCCTGGGGACCCCTTCCGCTTTTTAATGTAAAAAAAACATTTATTAGGAGGCAGTGGTCCACAATGACACTGCATTTTCTCAAACAAAGAAAAAGAAAAAAAACTTTTTCTTTTTAAACTCATTCCGTTTTTTAGGTCGAGCCTGGGCAGCGCCTGCGCTGCTCTGCGAGCCATCCTGTATTGGAGTGTATAATTGAAGCCACTCCCCACTCTCCGCCCATATTTGTCACTGGCTTGTGTCATTGTCCTTCGTGAATGCTGGCTTCTGATTCGCTATTAGGCTTGTTAGTCCCTCCTTAGTACCGCCTTGTCTTTATTTGTAACCTTCCATAAGGACAGGCCCTTTTACTTTGGTTGTTACACTGTACATCTTCTGTAGTCTGTAAGCACTATTTTCTTTAATGGCTTTCTATTACTGCAGGAGGGTCTCTTGTGCGCAGCTGTGACCACTGCCTTGTTTATTTAACTCACAGCAAATGAGCAGCTCTTCAGGGGCCATGGGAGACAGAAGGGGGCAACTCAGTGATGCCTTAGCATTTGGAATGGAATAGGTCTCGCATCTGCGAGAGATTAAGCTATTGGCACTGTAAATGACAATGCCTTTTATTTATATTTTAAAAACCAAAACATTAAAAAAAGGCATTATCATTTACAATGCCAATAGCTCAAACTTGCATACATGTCAGACCTATTGCATTGCAGATGCTGCTTCTTTAAGGAAAACTGCATTTAAAAAAACAAAAAGAATGCTTTACTTAAAAGCAATCACAGACATGGTGGGCTGCTGACCACAGTAGCCCACCATCCCTGTAATGGTATTGACTCCTAGTTGGTGGGCAAATTGCGACCTGCCTCATTTATATTCATGAAGGTCGAGTTGCAAACCACTAAAAGTCGCTATTTTTAAAATGAAAGTTTCATACATTAGTAATTGCGATTTCCAAATTGCAATTCAGTAATAATTGCAATTTTGAAATCACAATTAATAATGTTGCAATATATGGCCCAAAAGTCCTTTATCAAGTAATTGTTCTTCTGACAGTGTACATCCATGGGACGATAAGCCGACATTTAGGTCACAGATTTGTGGCAGTTATATCTCTTATTCTCTCCGGTGTGCTCTGGTCTGCACAACTGTGACTGTGGCAAAGTCCTTCCATGTACAGACTTGTCCTTAGGGTTCCTTACCAGTAATGCTTCCGTCTAGTCGGCACATTAGTAGTTGTGGCCAAGTCCTTCCAAGTACGGTTTTCTCCTTGTAGGGTTCCCCCACCAATTATGCTTACTTCTGTTTCGTATGGTTGTTCTCGTCCTAAAAGAGGAGTTGACCTTTCTTTTAAAAAAAATAAAATGACTATAACTTTTGACATGGAAGCCTCCTACAAGGTGATTCTGAGTCAGAGGAGGTAGGAGATGGCAAGTGTTTTAGGGTTGTGTGTCTTTGGAAGGTGGTCATATGTCTAAAAAAAAATAAAAGTAGAGACTGCCTAGTTCATAATCCATTTGTTGTTTTTTTTTGTTTTTTTTATTATTCCCCCGTAGGGACAAAACATCAGCACAGGATTACACCATTAATACATATCTCATATATCGTAAATTACACATTTGACATTAATTCGTGCAACAAAATAAAAAATTGACAAATGAAATCATAATTCACTTTTTCAGACTGAAAGATGATCATAAAATGCACCCCAAATTAATATTCCCAGTTGCCGTTTCCTAGCTCCCTTCAGTGCATACAGACTCCATTCCAATTCAAATAAATTATACAACTTTGAGCGCCAAAATTCAAATGCAGGAGGTTCTTCTTGTAACCAATCTGAGGCGATACATAAACGGGCAGCAGTCATAGCTACAAATAAGAAATATCTAAATTTAAATAAAAGCAGTGCTGTGTATAACATTTTCACCTATCCCTAAAAGCATCATAGATGGAGAGATCTTCACAGTAGATTGTGTAATCATTGAAAGAAAATTTTCCATATGTATCAAAAATTGACGTAATTACAACAACTGAAAAATATGTGTATACTATCAGAATTATCAGCTTTACATCTGAAGCATTTCCCATTGTATTGCAACCCCCACTTCATCATGCGCTCTGGAGTATAATATAAACGAAAAATAGTTTTAAAAAATTGTGCCTTCAAATTAGCAGATAGGAATGCTTCCTTAGACATAATTATTACATCTTCTATTAATAAAGAGGGTTCTTCCAGCTGAACTTGCCAATATAAATTAAACTTCTGCAAATAATCAGGTCTGTATTCCATTAACATACTATACAAAAGCCCAATTTTCTCTCCTTTATGAATCGCCTCGACTAAAGAACTTTTTCCCCCATGGATATGTTTTCTATTAATGAAATCTCTTAATTGAAGATATTTGAAAAAAGACGACTTAGTCAAATTATATTTTAAAGTCAATCTCTCGTAAGTAACCAATGACCCATCTGATTCAAACAAATCCCCAATCTGCACTATCCCCAAGTGTGTCCAAATTTTGGCTACTGTATCATGAAAAACACAAGGTAATATTTTGTCCGCGTTAAATGGCGTATAATATGACACTTTCCCAATTTTTATCATAGGTGTCACCTTTCGCCAGACTCTAAAAGCTGAATCCAATACCTTATAACGCGTTCTCTTATAATAGTTCCCCTCTAACTCTTTGAATAAGCTACGTTGTGCATGCATTCCCAGCAGTAAATGGTATATAGAGGGTGAATCTGCCATATTCTCCACTGGTTCCCCTGTTAATAACAATCGCAATCTTTGTAAAAAAACAAACATAAAAATTTAACAAAAAGTCAGGGATAGTCCATCTACCTCTCTCAATCGGAAGTGTCATCAACCTCATTGCCCTCCGAGGTTTCCCTGGAGACCATAAGAATCTTGCACAGGTAGACTGTAATTGTTGTATATGCTGAAATGGAATTTCTAACGGTATAGCTCTGAACATATATAACACTTTTGACAAAATATGCATCTTAATAACATTGCCTCTTCCTAGGATTGTTAATTGAAGTCGTGCCCATCTCTCTAACGACTGCTTAATGTGTCAGTATGTACTATTCCAGTTGGCTTCCACAATATCATTCATAGAGGTCTTAATTATTATACCTAGATATATTACCTCAGATACGACTCTGGGATCACTGAATCGCATATTCTCCAAACATAATACTTGAGTCTTCCCAGAGTTTAATTTATAGCATGATATTAAGCCAAATTCTGAAGCTAGTCGTTCAATCTCTATTAATTCCTCACCAGGATTAACAGTCATAACTGCCACACAATCCGCATATGTGAAAACCGTGTGTGCTATATTTTGTACTATGAATGGCTTAATTAAAGAATTATTAGATAGTTTATTTAATAAGGGATTTATAAATAGTGCAAATAATAATGGGAAGCAGGGGCACCCCTGCCTTGTACCTCTTGTAATGCTAATCATTGCAAATTTCCTCCCCATTGCAGCAATTCTCGCATTTGGAGCAGAGTATAACACCTGAATTGCTGTCATAAAGTTATCCCCGAAGCCCGATTTCTTCATAATCTCCCATAAATAATGCCATTCAACACGGTCAAACGCTTTCTCTGCGTCCAGTAATATTAAAGCTACTGCCCGTTTTTCGGCTTGAGCAATATCCATTAAAGTGATTACTTTATTTATATGTGTCAAGGTACCACGTTTAGGAATGAACCCGTGCTGATCTAAAGAGACCAGCGGGGTTATCACTTTTGAAATTCGATTAGCTAATATTTTTTAATACAATTTACTATTGTAATTAAGCAGAGAAATTGGGCGGTATGATCCCGGAAGTTCTGGAGGCTTACCCTTTTTACTAAAAACAACAATTAAAGCATCATTCCATGATTTTGGTGCCTTACCCTTCTGAGCGGCCCTAAAGGTGTCCAGCATAATATATTTTAACTGTTCAAAAAATATTTTATAAACCTCAGCTGGGATATAGTCTGGTCCAGCTGCTTTGCCATTTGCCAAATTTTTTACCGCTGCGTCTAGTTCTTCCATTGTAAATGGACTATCTAACCATTCCTTATCATTCTCGTTCAGCTGTACAGCCTCTCCAAGTTCAAATCTTGCCTTTGTTCGATCAGTTTTCTGCTGCGTATACAGCTCTAAATAATACTGATGAAGTATATCAAGAATTTTATCTGGGTCCTGTTGTAAATTACCGTGTTGATCCTGCATGCTAACTATAGATCTGGAGGTCGATTGCATCTTTAACCGTAAGGCTGCTGACCTCCCTATTGCCTCCCCATATTCATGTATATGTCGTTTGTATACCAAGTATTTTCTCGCGTTTTCCTCGCTCCACACCCCCGTTATCTTAACTCGACGTCTAGCAACCTTATCCTCCGCAACTACTATATTCTGTTGTGAACAATTTTTTGAATTTCCCTAATTAAATTCTCCTCAGAAGTTCTCAATATCTTATATAAGTCTTGCATTTCCCCCCTTAATTTCTTCTGGCGAAAATTACCATAGCTCATCACCTCCCCTCTAAAACACGCTTTTAATGACTCCCACACGATATCGATGCCAGCGGTTTCTACATTAAAGTTAATAAATTCCGTTATCCACTTTGCCATAGTAGTCTTAAACTCCGCGTCTAAACATAATTCCCTGTCAAAAGAAAAAGATCTAGTACCAAAATCCGTCGAAGAATCTGGTATGCTCAGCACCAAAGGTGCATGATCAGATGTTACTTTGGGGAATAATTCAATGTGAGCTTCCGCTAATATCGATAAAGAAGAAAAAAAATAATCTAGTCGAACCATTTTTTTGTGAGGGAATGAATAGTAAGTATAACCGGGGGAGGTTGATTTCAAATTGCTCCAGGCATCTACCAGGCCATGATCGGTTGCCAAACTGTATAACGCCTTGAAAACCCGTGGTTTACGCCCTACATACTTATCAGGGCCTTCTGCAAGTTCAGTGTTATTTAAGTTAATGTTCTTATCACCACATATTATCAGTGGAGTTACCCAATTTGCCAATTCCATATTCAACTTTACTAAGACCTCGGGGTCATCCAAATTTGACCCATATACTGAGCACACAGTTATATGGGAAGATTTAATTTTAATCTCAGCAATAGCCCCTCTTCCCCATTTATCAGTTAGGGTGCGAATTGTTGTACTCAAACGTGGCTTTGCTAAAATCATTACCCCCCCCCTCCGAGTCATAAAGGTCTGCTGTGATGCGCAGATTAACGCATAGCCCAAATCATGTACTAAGGAGCGGTACTCCATGATCAACATGTCTCCTGGAGACAGACAATATCCGGTTGGATGTAGCGATGCTCATAAGCCACCCTGTTCCTTTTTTTCACATTGTTAAGACCAGACACATTTAAAGAGCATATTTTAATATTACGAGCCATAAAAGTTATTCTTTACAATTAGATTTATGCCGCAACTCTCTCTTGTACACACCAAACTCTTGTAGCGCATAGTCTTCAACTCAAATATCTTTC
Organism: Lissotriton vulgaris; assembly: GCF_964263255.1. NCBI lineage: Eukaryota > Metazoa > Chordata > Amphibia > Caudata > Salamandridae > Lissotriton > Lissotriton vulgaris. The sequence continues at coordinate 838,171,199 of NC_141687.1, forward strand.
CCTTCCTGTACTGTTTTTTGCCCTCGTCGGGCTTTTTATACCTTTTTACCCCCCCCCCGTGCTACCATCCCCTACCACTACCACAACCCAACACCCTGTGCGACCCTCCCTACCCCCACCCACCCTCTTACTGAGACTTCAGGACTTATAGTCCTTCGATGTGAAGCTTCCCGGCATGCTAATCTATCGCCCTCCGGGCAGCGACGTGGCGTTTAGGGAGGCCCTCCCGGATGCTATAGGTATGTTGGCAGTAGGCTGTGCTAATTTTTCTATCCTAGGGGACTTGAATCTCCATTTCGAGAGTTTGAATATTCCTGCTGTCAGCAGCATGCTGGCGGATTTGGAAGCCTATCAATTGGACCAACGAGTCACCTTCCCCACCCATGTGGGAGGTCATACTTTGGATCCTTTTTTCTCCAACCTTACGGAGGCTAGGGTTTTATCCTCTACCCCCCTTGCCTGGACTGATCATTCTTTGGTTAGGATCCAGTGCCCACTGTATGAGCTTCCCCCTAAACCCATTGCCAGAGTCGTCCCTAGAAGACACTGGAACAAACTCAGACTAGAGGACCTGTACCGCACTGTCTGAGGATCCACTGGGCCCGTTTGATGATGTGAATATGGGTTATAACCATTTCTGCGAGTGGATTACCCGGGTTTTGGATTCCATCATCCCGGTTACCCTGAGTAAATGTAGTGTTAGGGACCCTAGCCCCTGGTACGATGATTCGCTACGTGCATTGAAAAGTGCGTGCAGACGCGCGGAAAGGGATTGGCGGAAAGCCTATGACACTAGTAAAAAAGTGTCATATCTCGCCACCATTAAAGTCTACCATCGCGCGGTCTGCAGAGCATGTGCTGCTTTTTACTCTTTGGAGTTCCGCAATAGCTCTAACTCCTCCAAAGCCATTTTTAAGGCCCTCAAAGACCTTATGGCTAAAAACGCCCCCATTAATGACACGGCCTCTATCTCACATTGCGAGGCATTGGCGCACTTCTTCTTGGAGAAGATTCAAGCCATCCGGCGTTCATTCTCTACGCCCATCCAGGACGCCGGACCATCTCTCAGGTCCGAGGAACATACGATCCTGCACACTCAATTCCCTGCTTATCGCGTGAGGGCTTTAATCAACTGGCCCAACGTACGAAGTCCGGCTCTCCGACAGATCCACTGAGACCAGCTCTCTGTAGGGACCCGTTGTCCTTGGACTTTTTACCGATGTGCGCTTTGATCAACCTCTCGCTCTCCACTGGTAAGGTTCCTGCCAGTTGGAAGCAAGCGGTGGTTACGCCGATTTTGAAGAAGCCGGGTCTAGATTCTCTTAAACCGGAGAATCATCGGCCGATCTCACTTCTTCCATGGCCTACGAAAGTAGCGGAAGCACATGTGAATCGAGTCCTTTCGGATCATCTTCTGCGGGCAAATATCCTAGATCCGACGCAGAATGGCTTCCGTGCTGATCACAGCACGGAGACAGCCCTTCTTTACATGGTGGAACATCTACGCATGGGGCTTGATTCGGGTCAAACGGCAGCGCTTGTTTTATTAGACCCGAGCGCTGCCTTTGACACCGTATCCCATTCTATCCTCCTCCAGCGCCTGGAAGAAGCTGGTATCTCTGGGACTGCCCTCCAGTGGTTCCGTTCCTTTCTCGCCGACCGATCTTTTTGCGTAGCCATCCCTCCCTATCAGTCCAAATTCCATCCGCTGGACCAGGGGGTCCCTCAGGGATCCTCGCTGAGCCCCACCCTATTTAATCTGTATGTGAGACCGCTGGCTGATGTCATCAAGAAATGGGGCCGGACTATGGTTTCATACGCTGACAACACTCAGCTGGCGGTCACGCTCAGCGGGGACTCCGATTTGGACGCCCCTAGGTTCCAGAATGGGCCCGAGGGCGCTTGCCAGCTGGATGAATTCCAAATATCTCCAGCTGAACGCAAAAAAGACCGAGATAATGATCATCGGCAAGAAACCGGAACTTTGGGGCGACAAATGGTGGCCTCTGGAACTGGGACCTACCCTGACTCCGGTAACGGAGATTAAAAATCTGGGAGTCTGGCTAGACCCTGCCCTTAGTTTTGTCTCCCACACCAAAATAACTGCCGCCAGTTGTTTTGGCATTCTGCGAGGACTCAGACCAGCACTGAAATTTTTTGATGCCGCTACCAGGCAGCTGGTGTTGCAGGCGACAGTGATTTCCCGGATTGATTACGCCAGCTCTCTTCTGGTAGGGGTGAATCAAGCAGAAATTACACGGCTGCAACGGGTCCAGAACGCGGCAGCCAGAGCGGTGGTGGGTCTGCCCAGGTTCTGCTCCGCGGCCAATACCCTACGCTCCCTCCACTGGCTTCCAGTCAAGCAGAGGATCCAATTTAAAGTGGTGTGCCAGTCTTATAAAATTCTCAAGGGCCTCTCGGCCCCGATTCTTAGGAATCTTCTGACGCCCTATGTTCCTGCCCGCTCCTTGAGATCTCTGGGTCAGGATCTGGCTGTTGTTCCTCGGTTTAAACTCAGTCGTGCTGGAGGACGCTCTTTCCGAGTTCGGGCTGCTGCTTTGTGGAATTCTCTTCCCTTAGAGATTTGAGCATCTGATAATCTCTTTTTATTCCGTAGAGCCATCAAGACTTTGTTATTCACCTGAGTTTTTCTTTCTGAGTCCATGGTCCCTTGGTTGTGTTGTGTTGGATCACTTGTCAAGCGCCAGGACGCTCCTTCGCTGGAGCAGCTGTGCGCTGAATAAATACTCCTAACATAACATAACATAACAAGCCTCCAGACTCCCCCCTCCCCCCCCCCCCCCCACTGGGATACCATTATCCTAATAGTCTAGACATCCCTGATCCATAAAGAAGAAAAAAGCGAAACCACCACTAATCGATAGTCCTGAATTTACCCACTGAAACTCTAAAGCACTGTAGCTCTATAGCTCTATAACCCTTCTTTTCCCTTTACAGTATGAAAATACTCCTTTGCAGCCTCTACATTAGTAAAATAGCGAGCATTTTCTTTATAAATCACTTTGAGTTTGGCGGAATTCATTATGTAGGCTTGTGCCCCCATACTCTGGAACTGTGTGACCATCTGTCGTAACTGCCATCTAGCATCTACTGTGTATTTGGAGAAATCAGGTGTTGAAAAAAACTCAAATCCATCCCCCTTACTTTTCTTATTAGGGCGTTTATTCAAATACACATCTTCCCTAGCTAAGAAGCTGTTAAACGCTACCAAAATGGGTCTAGGTCTAGTATTAGATATCCCAGATTGCTGACGTATATTGAATGGGAACCTATGTGCCCGCTCTATTTCTCTGTCCCAATCCCACATGGTAATCTCAGGGAATGCTTGTGAGAATATTTGTACAATAAATTTCCATGGGTCTTGCCTATCTTTTCCCTCAGGAATTTGCATAATTCTCAGATTATTGCGTCGAGCGCGGTTTTCTAAATCAGCTAATTTCCATTGTACATCATCTTTATTCGCGCTCAACTGTTCCGTAGTAGTCTTCTGTTGCATTAATGGATCCTCAATATTGGATATCCGAGATTCAACTTCAACAATTCTTTTTCCAAAATCAGTTTGAGATTTCGTCAGCTTTCTTATCGAATTTTGGAGTCTGCGACAAGAGTTTTGTATCTGAAAACTGTCCTGCTCCGTCTTATTCATATGTGAGAGTATAGTTTGATAGATAGTATGCAAAGTGATATCTTGCTCTACCGTTACCGTTTCCACTATTCCGCCATCGTGCATCTCTGATGGTGAACCATTATTTGCCGCTGCATCATTCACTGAGTGAGCTCTTTCACGTATAGTAGCAGGGCTATCTTCCCCTATATCGACGGAATCCTCTAATTCACCCTCGCTGTCACCTGCCATACTCATTTGTCAGGAATATTGCGCAGTTAAATCATCACAGGATGAAATTGAGCCTTCCGATAAAGAATAAAAATCCCCTGAATCACCATCTGTTGCCAAGGGATATTCAGACACAGCTTGTGGCGGCAGTGTTAGTTGTATTGGCTGTGCTTGTACCGCTGTTTTTGTTTTACTCTTGCCGGAAATCACCAGTGATACCGAGTCTTTATTCAAAACTAAGACCATTCAGGAGGAGCTACGACAGCAAGCAAGATGGCCGCATAGTCTCCCGGCTCCGCTGACCCCCGTCCTTCGCTCGAAGATCCTGACGTATATTCTGATTTCTCGCCCCATATCCGGGTGCACGAACTATCCTGTGGACTGATGGTGCAATCCCGAGAATTTTCCGACATGGTGGAGAGGAGTTATGTCGAGGTTTAATTTGAGGCCTAGCCCAGTCTGGAAGCCGGGGTCTCCAGTGTTGGTCTAGCCGGGTCCGAGTTGAACAACAGCAGATCGGAGAGGGCGGCAGGGTACGGTCCGTGGAACCTGCCACATCTTTCTGATTGCTTTGCTGCCGATCTGCTGCCTGGAACTATGTCAGAGGTGAGGTGACGAGTGACGCCCGAGGTGGTGTGTGTGGGGGTCCGAGATCCAGGGGCTTGGCGTACGTAGCGCTGGTGCCGCCGGATCGGAGACTTGGTGCGCACTAACACTCATTGATGATCGGTCCCTCACGACTCATTCCTGCTCCGCCTAATCTTACCCCGGGGACGGCGCCTCCCCGTGGGGGTCAATATGCTTGATGCTATGCGAAGCCCGGCGGAGCGGGTACAGTGCGGCCCGTCATTGCGGTCAGTGATGGCGGCCCTTGAGTCACTTCCGGCGACTGTGAAGACCCAGGCCTGGAATCTGATGTCGGCGGCGGACAGAATTAGAGGATCGGGACCGGACTCTGACTTGCTGCCCGAGACCCGGTGGCCAGTTCCTTCCCCTATTGCTACCCCATCGATGCAATTTGACCCGGTGCTCGTAGCTTTCCATGCTCCTGCGGAAGTGGAACGGTCCGAACATGTGGAGATCGGCGATACACTTACAACATTGGACTCTTTGGAACTGCAATTGGCGGAACTTTTCACTGCTTTTCCCGCTTTGGAGACGCTTGCTCGTAATTGTGATCCGTGTGGGACTGTGTCGAACCCCCTTCCCAACGGGTCCATCAAGATGGCGGATGGGATAGTGCCTGGTCTTAGAGTCGGGAAGGGGCATCGTTGGACTCGAGCGTCTACTTTGGAATTTGCCGTCCTTATTTCGACTTATAGACTATGGTTCGACAATTTCTGTTTGACCTTTGACAATCTTACGGTGGGGCCCTCACTATCGGGGGGGATCAGCGAATTTGCTCGACGGGGCCAAGGTTGAGACTGTTGTTTGAGGTTTCACAATTTTGATTTATTGATAACGGGACTGCTTTATTTGGTTAGCGGAGTCCGGGGCGGGATTTTCAGTTTCCTCTGCTGTACTGTTTCATTGTGGTCTGCTTGATCGTATTATCGTGGCGGGGGATTCTTCGTTGAGACGGGGGGGGGAAGAGTCCGGGAGTGCGTTGGACATAGCCCTCCTCCGTTACTCCCTTTTGGGTAGGGTTTTAGTACCTTCTTTCTTTTTTTCTTTCTTTCCCTTTGTTCTTCTATATTTCGGGTTCATTTACGGGGCGACAGGCACGCTGCTAGGGGGGTAGGCCGTAGTCATCTGCAGGGGTGCAGGGTGGGGGGTTGGAGGGGGGTGATTTTGTTTTTCTTATTTGTTTCTATGGCCTTTTCTTTTCTTCTTATCTTTCTTCGCCTTTTCTTTTGTTTCCTCTTTTTCGGGTCAGAGTAGTGGGTCTATTCTTTGGTCAACTGTCGTCCTTTTACCTGTTCCTATACTTTCACGGTACTTCAGTACCATCGGGCGGGCGCTCCACTGGCGCGAACATTAATTGTATGCTTGTTTATCCTGATTCGTCATCCTCAGCGCCATGGTTTTGAATAATATCGAATTAAATGTGGATCTCCTACTGTTTTGCTCGCCCTTTATGCACCTCTGTGATATTGTATGGCACCTGATCCTTCTATCTTTATATTATAAAATGGAACCTTTATTATCCTGTTATTCGTATAGTATGCCATGCTGCCAGTTTTAATTGTAGTCATACTGTATTCGCCTCCCGGGGGGCCATGTCTAGTTCCAATTGCTTGGTTGACATGATAATGATTAGCGGCCAGCCCTGGTGGTTGTAGGCCCATACTTGTAACTGGTTAAAGTATCAAAAAAGGTTTTCCAAAAAAAAAAAAAAAAAAAACTAAGACCATTTTACTATTAGCCGCTCTCTCCACTGAGCCCGATTTATCTGCCGCCTCCACTGGACTCACCGCCATATTAACACTGCTTGCGGCGTTCTCCCCGTTTTCGACCGTTTGCAAGCTATCATCATTAACATTAACAGCCGCACTCGGGTCTACCTGTGTTTGTAAAGGTGCATCAGCACTAGCGTGGGCGGCATTTGACTTTCCTTTGCACTTTTCCTCTGCTGTACTGAAAATATCAGGTATTGTAATAACCTTACTCTTATCGGCTTCAACTCTCTTCTCGGTGGAGGCGGTGGCAGTTTTGCCCGTTTTATGCCCTTCCTCGCCTGTAAATTTACCGCTGGCTCCGACACCGGCCCTGGGCGTCTCCTGTACCGTTTTCCACGTGTTCCCTTAGGAGCCATCCTCCGATATTCACTGCTTGCTGGGTCACGACCTCCCAACAAGCACTGCAGGCTCTGTAAGCGCCGTAGGCTCCGCAAACCGCCAGCAGCTGTGCTCGCTACTAGCGTCCATACTGAGCGGTACCGTGCCGGAAGCCTGTGTATCACCGCAGAAACGCCAAACATCGGCTGCACAGTGAACGCACTCTCTCACACCATCAGAGGTGCACACCGTAGCCAGCACACTGTATTTTCCTCCGGTTTTTGCAACTTTACAATCCGATACTCGTATCCAGGCGAGGGCTCACGATAATCCCAGGATCAAAGGGTTTTCTCCATTTCTCCGCTCTGTATCCCCGCAGGAGGGCTTAAGTGACCGGAGAAGTCAGCTCACGCGTCCACTCGCGTGGTCGCCATCTTGCCTCTTCACAACACCATCTGTTCATAATCCATTTGATTACAAAAAAAATTTACTTTTTTTTTAAGTGATCTTCCTTGTAGCCATCTATTACTTTATTAAGGATTTGATAGTTCCATTTAGTGATTTCCCTTAAGACGTATAAAAAGATCTTATACATGAGACAGTGGTCAAGTAACGTGCCCCTCAAACATTTGGGCAAACACTGTACAAAATGTTTAGCAAGCAAACATGCAGACAGACAGTCACTCTTTACTATTTAATTACATTGCAAGATACTATATAACTCTAACCTTTTACACTCATCCCGGGTTACCTACGGCACAGCGTTTCACCTTCATGACAATTCACCAAACACACAGATCAGAACTGCAGTTCATACAAAGGAAGCTATATACCTTCCCACCTGTGCCCTTCAGTATTCCTCCACTTACATTCTGAGATGAAACTAAAGTAAAAGTAAAACAAAAAAAACACAAAAAGATTTTCATTCTACGAGACCCGAGACACAACATCTGAACTATACCACCTAGAAACAACTTCACATCATCTGTAGAAACCTGTCTTTCGGCAAAGCACTACATCACTGGTATTCCCCTATCAAGCCTACCTAAAAGCCTCTGGGTGTATGGAGTGTTTAAATAACCTTCAAAAATACTACTGAACACAACCAACCTTGTGAGAAACATTACAACCTGTCGCTTGCATTTTTTCAAAGCTCTTTTACCTACTTATTTGCTCCTGCATAACACTAAAATCACCACCCCACACAACCATGCCTGCACTTAAAGCTGCACAAATTACCACTAAACCTGAACAACAAGAATTCAACCCCATAATAAACACCGAACCAGTAATCATATTCCATAATATCCAGAGCACTAAGTACCCACTAAGAGAGGATTGAGGTAAATTGTCTACACCCAGGTTCTCCCATTCTTTAAATATTGCTCAAACTTAAAGCTTTCCAGTAGCTAGATCAGTATTCAGCGTTCCTCTGTTTCTCGTGGTATTCCATTGCATAGATTCATAACAATCTACTACCAAGACTAAGAACCTAATGCATCTTCCAGGTCTTCCATCAACAATACCCTTCCCTTGTGCTACTTCCCTCCCTCTCCCCCGTAATCTAATAAAAAGATAAACAAAAGTAAACATAGCAGGATACTCAGGTGAAGCCGAGAGAAGCTTATATTGTATAGGAATTATTCTCTGTGCACAGGAATGCTATTCAGAACTGGAAAAGATGCAATGCTTGTACCATTGAAGGGCAGGCCATGAGAGAGATCCCTCTGGAGAGGTAGCTAATTAGGGAGCCCGTAGCATATTCCAAATTTTTAAAGTCATCTGTGAAGATGTTGCTCATTCTTTCCATTGTGAGTGCCTGCCCTAAGCGGGCACGCCACTGTGTCAGGGCTGGAGCTTCCTCCTTCTTTGAGGCTACAGCGATCGCAGTCTTTGCAGCGCCCACACATAACCATACCACATCTCGGTCAGCTTTTGTTTGGAATTTCAAAGAGGAATCTCTTAGAACCAGGAGTGTAAGCGCCGGGGTGTCGGGATCAGAATTTCAGACCAAAAGGGGCGGATTGTCGGACAGGCCCACCATATGTGATGAAAATCACCTTAACGACCACAGCCCCTCCAACAGAGATTGAATGTGTTGGGGAAAAAACTATCAATTTGGTGGGGTATAAGTACCAACTGTAAAGTACCTTGTAGATGGCTTCCCATAGGCCTAATGAGTGGTTGTGTTGGGCTACGTCCTTCCAAAGTGCTCTCCAGTGCCCCACTGATATGTCATGTCCCAAAGTAAATTCCCAAAAGAAAATGTGGTGTGGTGGCTGAGAGGGTAACATGTGGAGTAGCTGGAAGTACAGGAAGGAAATAGTGCCCCTAGCAACCTTAACCCCCTTCACAAAGCGCCCTAATGGAGTGAGCTCCCTCGTCGCTGCTTCCCGAGTGCAACCCCCAGTGACACAGTTGCAGTTAGAGGAAGTGTTCAGCCTCTATAAGGTGAAAGTCTTGTTGACAGTGCTCAAAGGTGAGAATGTCTCAATTATGAAATAGGTGGGATAGTGTGAGACCTCCAACGTCCTTCCATGCATCAAATGGGCCTGGTTGTGCAGCCGGGGAAAAGGACCGGGGTTGTAGTTAATTGGAATGAGAGGGTAAGGATGCTTTGTCCATGCGTCTCTCTTGACCACTTCATCCCAGACTGTTAGGGTCGTTCTCGTAGGCGTGCTTATATAAGCATTGAAGGGGCAGTCTGCTTTTGGTTTCCATAGTATATCCCATATGACTCTTCCCACTATCGCCCTGTCCATATGGAGCCAGTGCTTGTCCGACTCTCTCTGGGACCATTCAGTAATGACTCGTAGATGGTCAGCTTTATAATAGAGATTAGTGCTAGGCACCCTTCAGTTTTCGGGCGCCTAAGCAACTTAAAGGGGAGACAGGCTCTTTTGTTTTGCCAGATAAAGGTCGTTAGCAGCATCCGGAGCGTGGTAAGGTAATCCCTCTCAAGGTCAATAGGCAGACTTTGGAACAGGTGGAGGAACTTCGGTAGCACCACCATCTTAATCGCATAGATTCTACCAAACCATGATAAATAGATAGGGGTCCACCTCTTAAGGTCACCTTTTAATTGTGGGGGGAGTGGTGGGTAGTTGGCCTAAAATAGATTTGAGATCTTGGGGTTTAGTGTGATCCCAAGGTAGGTGAGCTCCTGCTTTGCCCACTGGAAAGTTGCCTCGGACACCAGTATCCCCATCTGTGCATCAGGTAGCATTGAGTTAAGCAGCAAAGACAAGTTTATACGCAAGCCTGCCACATCTTTAAAGAGCCGGTTAAAGAGCACTGCGGGTCAGTGAGGGTTAGTAGAATATCATAGGAAAACAGTGAAATCTTATGTTCCACCGACACAAAACTGATACCCCTGACTGCCTGATTTGCCCTCATCTTCACCACGAGGGGCTCTATGCTAAGCATGAGGAGGAGGGGGAAAGTGGGCATCCATGACCCGTCCCTCTACCCAGGTGGAAAAGTTCAGAGCCAACCCCATTAACTAAAACTTTGGAGCAGGGCATTTTGTAATTTGCCTGGACCAAGGCTATAAAGGCCTTGGAGAAGCCAAATTGCTTCTGGGTGTGAAATAAAAAGGTCCATTCCACCCAGTAAATTGCCTTCGCGGCATCTAAACCACGTATTACTGCTGGGATTTTTTTTGGTAACCTCAATCAAATGCATCAGCCTCTGAACGTGAGTCTGCCTGTCTTTGATGAAGCTTGATTGATCCAGGTGGATCAGGTCAGGCATCAGGTCCTCCAGCCGCGAAGATAGGATTTTGGAATATATCTATATGTCGAGGATCTTTTCCTGTTTTCGGTATTGATCGTGATTACGGCCTCATTCATCGTAGGAGTTACCCTGCCAATCTCTGCAATATAATTAAAAAGGGTGGTCAGGTGAGGGACAAGTTCTGTGCTAAATGATTTGTAAAATTGTGCTGTCAGTCTGCCTGGTCTAAGGGATTTGTGGAGCTTCAGTGTGCTATAGCTTGTCTCACCTCTGCCTCACTAATGGGATCCCCAAATAGTTTGTTTTGCGCTGGTGGAACTTGCAGAAACTCCACCGAGTGTAAATGGTCAAGTTGGGTTTTGGGAATCGGCAGGATCAGCTGTGTTTAGAGTTTTATAGAACTGCCCAAAGGCTTGAGCCTTTCCCTGATCTGATGTTTCTACTTCCCATGAGGGATGTATCTCCAATGTATTCTTTTTCCCAGCATACCCAAAGTTGTCACGCTAATTGTGCACCCAATTTATTGCCATGTGTATAGGATGTTTGCTTGACCCGGAGAAGTGTAAATTCTGCCTTACTGGTGTAGATCGCATTGAGTTTCCCTTTCACAGCAGTCACTTTTCGCTGGAGGGATAATATTGGGGTCATTTTATGGGCCTGTTCTAGGGTGCGTAGTTCTCCCTCTAGTGTTAATCGTTCCTTGGTCCTCTTTTTGTTGAGTGCTGAGATTAACGCCACACATTGGTCTCTCAAAACCGCCTTAAATGTGTCACAGTTGTTAGTAGGGGATGTGTCTTGGGGATTATTCAATTGGAAAAATTCTCTGATGTTCTTTCATAGTTCATCCTGCAATAGTCTATCTCGGAGCAAGCTGTGTGGAAAGAGCCCGCGATTATAATTAGGTGAGGGGTTGTTCCATTCAAGAGGGATGACTACTTGTGCATGGTCAGAGATAGTTATTAAGTGAATCGCCGCTTCCCGAATTTCTTTGGAGAGGACCTGGCAAAGGAATATATGGTCTATCCTGGAGTAAGTACTGTGGATGTGGGAGAAAAATGTGTAATCCCGGTCCTCAGGGTGGTGCTCCCTCCAAGCGTCGAGCAAGCCTAGATCGTGCATCCCTCGTTTTGGGTTTTTATGAAGCTACCTGTGTGTGCCCTATGGGGGTGGGTCCTGTCCACACCAGAGTGCCATGTAAGGTTTAAGTCCACCATGAGAATTAGATCTCCCTCAGCGAAACCCCCTAGTAGTGTTAATAGAGCATAATATATATATATATATAAATAAAATCCACCAGATCCCTCGTCCGCTCGCAGCACCTATTTTCCACCGTTTCAGCGACAAAATGAATCACGAACCACTGGAACTGCAGGCAAATTCCAATCTTTATTCTTGCTTCCTAGTTTCGCGTTTCGGGCACCACTTGCCCTTGGTCACACAAATAGAAAGCTGAAAACGCCATTTTTTATGTGAAATGCAAACACCACGTGATTGGACACCATACATAGAAAAAGAAAAAATACACAGAAAATTCATATACTTTTGCAACTATGTATCCACCAAGGAAAAGGAGTCTTTCTTTCTTTCTTTTTCATATACATTTGCAAAAAGTTCATTTTTATCAGCTGGTAATTTTATTTTTTTCCCTTCTTTTCCCACCCTGGTTCTGTTTTGTTTTTCCTTTGTTGCCATGTCCAAATGTGGATACATGTTGTGGTCCATATTTACTTTTCGATTAATACAATGGTAATAGATCCAGAATATATTGCAATCTTCCCATATAAATACACTGGTGAAAATTCATTTATTCTTACAAGATGCCTGGAGATCTAAATATAATATAAATATGTCGTTAAAATACATAAATATATTAAAATTGCATGTTCAAATAATTTTAGTCAGTGCAAAATATTGCTTTTGCCCCATTGATTCAGATCTCCCATGTAATTTTTGCTACCGGCTCAAATGCATGATATTCACTTTTCTTTCCGTAAATCACTACTCCACCATTTCATTTCATTTGTTTTGTAATGGCCCCACACCATCCTACTAAGTATATTACAATTATTTGTATGATCATACCTCAGTGTCCAATAAAGTGCAGTAATTGTCAAAGTGCAAATGCTAATGTATTCTATTTATACCTAAATTTAAAACATATTATCTTGTTAAAAAAAGAAGCTTACATTTTATAGGTAATAAGTAATAGAGTGCACCCATGTGCGGGAAAAAAAAATTCACCCCCGACTGCACCCTCTCACCGAGAAACCACTGGTTCAAACAAGTTTCATAATTAATTTCTACTTAGGTGCATAAATGGATTGAATTAGAGATTCATCATCATTATCTGATAAAAAATAGAAAAAATGGGTAAACTACAGAAATTTATATAATATATATTCACTGAAAAAAACCATAGGTTTCAGGGGCGTTATAGTTAGCTGGACATTTCACTCGTACAAAATCATTGAAATTCCCCCGTTCTAGTTAGTTCAGCTAACTATAACTTGCGCGCCCGCAATGCACTGCTGATGACGTCATATATTATATCACTCATTACATGGTCAGTGACATCACTCATGACATCACTGATGGCATCTCAAATGACATCACTGATGACATCATCCAGTGAATGTGTGTTTTTCTGAAAATTAAATATGTTTTATATATGTACATCTCAAGGTCGATGGAGAATACATGGGTATATAAGTGTCTAAATGGATGATTTTTTAATGAATAATTGATTGAATAACTGACTGATTAAGTGTATCTTATGCCTGCAGAGATAGGACATGTGAAGAAAGAAGAGAAAACGCACAGTAAGAAAAAAAGAAATGCAGAAAGAAGCAACAGAAGCCCTCAAAGACGAAGAAAAGTGCAGGAAGAAGGAAAACATGCAGAAAGAACAAACAGAAGAGCAGAAAGAAGCCTTGTTTCAAAATCATCCTGCACTCTCAACTTTTTCAAACGGATACTGGTGGTAACGGAGTCTGACTAACCAGTCCTAGAGGCAGTGCTATGTTAAAAGACACTTATAATACAGTGAAAACGTCTACATACACTAGGGAACACTATGCGTTGGGGTCCCCTGTGATTAGCATGACCTCCTCTGTAAGCCCCTAGTATATAATAGGGCAGGGGGATTAAAACTACCTTTTAAAACGTGCCACAGGGCGTGTTTGCACACGTCACCTCAGGCCCCGTCCCCTCCCTTCACCACTGTGCAAACACGCTCTGTGGCCGTTTTAATTTTGGAGATTAAGTCCCCTTGAATCCTGAAGGTCCCTAGGGTCCAACTAGCACACTAGCTACCTCCAGTAAGCGCCACAGAGCTGCATTGCATAGAGGTGTAAAAAGGGGCACGGCTAGTCCACCTCTTTGCAGCGCAGTGGCGCTTACTGGAAGCACCTGGTGGGCTAGTTAGCCCCCAGGGTCCCTCAGGATTCAAGAGGAATTATTTCCCCAACTTAAAACGTGCCACAGGGCGTGTTTGCACACGTCACCTCAGGCCCCGTCCCCTCCCTTCCCCACTGTGTAAACACGCCCTGTGGCCGTTTTAATTTTGGAGAATAGGTCCCCTTGAATCCTGAAGGTCCCTAGGGTCCAACTAGCACACTAGGTACCTCCAGTAAGCGCCACATAGCTGCATTGCATAGAGGTGTAAAAAGTGGCACGGCCTGGACCACCTCTCTGCAACGTAGCGCAGTGGCGGTTACTGGAAGCACCTGGTGTGCTAGTTAGTCCCCAGGGGCCCTCAGGATTCAAGGGGAATTATTTCCCCAACTTAAAACGTGCCACAGGACGTGTTTGCGCACGTCACCTTCGTCCCCGTCCCCCCCTTCCCCACTGTGTAAACACGCCTGGGGCCGTTTTAAGTTGGGAGAATAAGTCCCCTTGAATCCTAAGGGTTCCTAGGGGAAAATTACCCACTAGGTACCTCCAGTAAGCTCCATTGCAGAGAGGTGTAAAAAGGAGCACGTCCTGCACCACCTCTCTGCAAAGTAACGCAGTGGCACTTACTGGAAGCACCTGGTGGGCTAGTTGGCCCCCCGGGTCCCTCAGGATTGAAGGGGAATTATTCCCCCAACTTAAAACGCGACACAGGGCGTGGTTGCACACGTCAACTCACGCCCCGTCCCCTCCCTTCACTACTGTGTAAACGTGCCCTGTGGCCGTCCTAAGTTGAGAGATTAGGTTCCCTTGAAACCTAAGGGTCCCTAGGCTCAAACTAGCCCACTAAGGACCTCCAGTAAGCGCCACAGAGCTGCGTTGCAGAAAGTTGTAAAAAGGGGTGTGGCCTCTGAACACCTGTCTGGAACGCAGCTCCCTGGCGCATACTGGAGCTACCCGTTGGGCTAGTTGGCCCTCTGGGACCCTCAGTATTGAAAGAGAATTAATTTGCAGATGGGGAACACATTCCCCTTAAATACTGGGGGTCCCTGGGAGCCAACTAGCCCACCAGGAACCCCCAGTATGCGCCAGGCGGCTGTGTTGCAGAGAGGTGTTTTGAGGCCACACCCCTTTTTACACCTCTCTGCAACGCAGCTCTGTGGCGCTTAGTGGAGGTAGCTGGTGGGCTAGTTGCACCCCAGGGACCCTCAGGATGGGAGGGGAGTTAATCCCCCAACTTAGAACTCTCTACGGGGTGCGTCTGCACAATGGTGAAGGAAAGGGGCGGGGCCTGAGGTGACGTATGCAAACCAGTCTTGTGGTGCATTTTAAGTTGGGGAATTAATTCCTCTTCAATCCTGAGGGTCCCTGGGGGCCAACTAGCCCACCAGGTACCTCAAGTATGCGCCAAGGAGCTGCTTTGCAGAGAGGTGTTTGGAGGCCACACCCCTTTTACAACACTCTGCAACGCAGCTCTGTGGCGCTTACTGGAGGTACCTGGTGGGCTAGTTGCCCCCCAGGGACCCTCAGGATTGAAGAGGAATTAATTCCCCAACTTAAACGCACCACAGGGTGTGTTTGCACACATGTCAACTCAGGCCCCGCCCCATCCCTTCACCACTGTGCAAACGCGCCCCGTGGCGCGTTTTAAGTTGGGGGATTAACTCCCCTCCCATCCTGAGGGTCCTTGGGGTGCAACTAGCCCACCAGCTACCTCCACTAAGCGCCACAGAGCTGCGTTGCAGAGAGGTGTAAAAAGGGGTGTGGCCTCAAAACACCTCTCTGCAACACAGCCGCCTGGCGCATACTGGGGGTTCCTGGTGGGCTAGTTGGCTCCCAGGGACCCCCAGTATTTAAGGGGAATGTGTTCCCCATCGGCAAACGCGCCAGGGGGGCGCGTTTGCAGAGTGATGAAAGGAGGGGGCGTGGCCTCTGGCGAGATGCCGTCCTTTTTTTTTTTTAGAAGGGGGGCTGTGTAGCCTCCCCTTCTTTTTCTATTTTTTTGGCCCCGGGGATCCCATCCCCCCGTGGCCTGCCACCTAATTTTTTTTTTTTAATGAAAAAATGTGGAAGGGGGCCGCGTGGCCCACCTCCGAGGCCTTACTCAGATTTTTATTGTTTTGGAGGGGGGCTGCGTTGCCCCCCTCATCTGGCCACTTATGGCCCTCGGGGACCCCAATCCCCTGGGGCCGCCCCTCTCCATTGAGGACAGTGGGGGGGTCCCCAATCTTCCAAGATCCAGCCGGCTCCCCGCTTCCTTTGGGAGCCGGAATTGCTTTTCTACATGGGGAGCTGCTAAGATGCAGCTCCCCCTGTGGAAAAGCAATTTGGTTTGAATTTTGAAAGAGAGAGCAGGTTTCCCTGCTCTCCGTTTCAAAATCCAAACCAAGTTTGCTATGGCAGGGCGGGTGCCGCGAGGCTCCCGCCCTGCCATAGCAAACTACAGTGACACGGTGGTGGGGACCCCGGGATACTGCAGGAGCTGGCCCTGGGGGGTGGAGGTGCCCAGGGCCACCATTGGCTTCAGGGGGGCCGTGCTGCCTCCCTCCTACTTAATTCAAAGCCCCAGGGTGGTGGTCCCCGGTGCTTGGGGGTCCGTAACGGACCCCCTATTTTAAAATATTTGGGCCCCGGGGAGGTGGCGGTCAAGGTTCAACCATCCCATAAGAAACCAATCACGACAACGATAGCCCTAAACTTGGTAACCCCTTAGTCAATTATTTGAAAAAACAGTCAAATGATGCAACAGAGTTTCAAAAACTCAAAGTACTAACTTTATTTTGAGTGCTTTACTATAGGCTATACGCTTTAACGCCAAGTGGCCATATAATTGTGAGGTGTATTATTGCCTGTGTTCTTACACATGTACATTGATATTGGTCTGCTTACTACCAATAGACAGAATAAAAAAATATATATGCCCTTTCACTTATATGTATTTATTAGAATTTAGTGTGCACAGATACAGCAAAAGCAGGGCTGTTAGTATTTTTGGTAAGAAGAACAAGCCAGGTCGAATGCAGGACCACAAGCATACCAAGACTCTGGTAACTATGTTGCAGTCATTTTGGTGGCAGCTGAGTGCAGAATAAATTTGACAGGTGGGTTTTCTTATGTGTGTTTTAATTGAAACCCAAATTATACACAAATAACTTCATTCTCTATTGTACATCATCTAGAACAGTGGTCTTAACCTGAGTTCCTAGGACCCCTGGGCGTTCACAACTGTTTTATAAAATTAAATAATATTAAAATGAATAAAGTATATACAAATAAAGAAACAACATTGAAAACTTTCAATATTTGCTGGTGAATTAAAAGAAAGACTTCAACATTTAAGTATTTGTTTGATGTATAATTATTTTGTATCTTTGTGTATTGTTTTGAAGTTCGAATCGTAGAAATTGCTTAGGTTGGGGGTCCCTAGCTTCTAATAATGACTCGGGTGGAGGGGGATTCCAGTAACAATTCAGTCCACAGATGTCCAAAAGGTTAAGAACCTCTGATCTAGAGCCTGGATATTGGGCACACATGACTAATGGTGCAATGCCCTTGATTGAGTGCCTGCTGCTCTTACCGCTAACCCTTCGACCACACGACGGGTGGTCCCGATTTATGGGATCTGAACATTCCACATGAAGTATTTTGTTCTTACCGGTTTATCCAGCTTGAAGAAAACTTCCTTTTTACCCATGGAACTGGAGGATTACATGGGTTTTCTTTTGTATAAAAAAATAAATATAGGACGGTGTCAGTTGAGTGAGTCACTTATTACACTTACTCCACTTGTTATGGACTTTGTAGCTCCCACAGGAAGAAAAGCCCAGGCTGTGTGTGGTGCTCAGTCAGATCAAAGTATGGGCTCGTTGGGAAACCGCACATAGGCAAGCCTTGAGGTGGCCCCTAGAAGCGGCACTGAAAATCCTTTCTATTCCCACCGACTCCCAAAGTTATGCATATTAAATAAAATTCGAGGCACACACAGAGTATGCACACATACCAACAACACCTCTACAGACTTCGATAATTATGATGGTAAATGGACATACAAGCACTTGTGCACGCAGACTAATAGTCAAAAATAACTATGTGGAGAAGAGATAGAGGTGCATAAGGGGGTGCACAGAGATATGCATCAAGGTTTGGAAGTGATGATGTTCAACAGGTAAGAAAAGGAGGATGCATGAGCGCCATGACAGCACTAGCGATACACCTTAATGGAGACGTGGACATTGGAAAGACACAGGGCTGTGCATTAATGAGGCACGGGGCTAATGCACAAAATGTAACACACGTCTATGTGCAGTAAGAGGGCACATTGTGAGGTTGAGAGGTCTTGTGTGGTCGACCGTCTTTGCATTCTGGGACCTGAAACATTTCTTGAAATTGTAAGTGCAGGTTAAAGAGCACCATAACACACACCCCGGCTCTTAATGCATTCCTGCAACATTACCCTCACACGTGTGCAAAAGGAAGTGGTTTAACAGGTCTGCAAGTGGACAGCCTTGACCCAGGCTTCCCTTTCATCCTCCCGCATGAATTAACATCAGTCGCCTGCTGGGTCTTTGCAGGATTACAACCAGTCACCGCTGCTCCACCAAGCCAGTAATCACAGAGAGATTAGTTTGCAAAGAAATTGCATCCCACAGATTTAAAGCACAGAGGACACAGCCCAGGCTAAGAGCAGCATGTGGATTACAATGTGATTCACTTTGTGTCGCATTGCTCGACATCACCAATTGCACACCAAGTCAAAACAGAACTAGCATTGGCATAGCCAATAGGCCTCGCTTTTGGGACCTTATAGGTATTTAGTTATGCAGCACAATATCCTTGGTGCAACAACATCAACTGTTGGATGGCTAAACAGTTATAAGGTCCCAAAGGCGAGACCTATTGGCTATGCCAATGCTTGTTATTAATGTGAAGGACAGAACCGTACACTAATGACCGCTTATGGTGGATGGACACTACAAGAAAGGTAGAATGGTCATCAGAAATAGTGAAGGAGAATATTTCGAAGGATCAGTGTGTTTACAAGAATTACCAAGCGAGGAACTAAGAGAAGTTGAAGGAAGGTGAATGGGTGAAAGTCGGGAAGGTTGGTAAGTTGCCTAAAGGAGAAACTAAGTATGCAGAACCCTTGAGAGTGAAGAAGTGTTCACAAAATTCTGGGTGGTTGAGTGATAATAGTGTGGGGCATATAAGTCTGATGGTAAAATGCAATGAGACCAATGGTGAGGAAATGGCGAAAGGAAAAAAAAAGGAATTGTATGAGAGTCAATGGTTGTGAAAGGATGTGGTGGTGGAACATGAACATGATTTGGAAGGATTGCAGGCAGAAAGGAGAGCGTCTGAAGAGATGGATGAGGATCGGGGCAGGAAGGTAGTAGGATGGAACGAACTAGCTGATTAGGAAGGATCATTCACTTTCTGAAAAAATAGATTAATTTTTTTATTGACGTTGAATGGTATTCATTATTGATCCGTGCATAGTTTATCATTGAATACAACTATTATTGTGATATCATGCTTAAGTATACCTAAAGGAACTGGTTTATAGTATGAATTTATGCCTTTATTTAGGAAGGCATTAATCTACATTTTAAGTAACGTTTAATACACCTCAAGTGTTTTATCAATGTTTTTATTGGGCTGACTGTTATTTTTATTTAGGTGTATAAAGAGGAAGGATCTGTGGTGTTGCTGCCTGCTTGCAACAGAATGTGTGAGGTTATGATGTAGTATGGAATGGGGGATGTGAGAAGGTTCAGTGAAGGGAAGTTGGAAATAAAGGTTTGCACAAGGAAAGTGCGCTTCCCTTCTGCCGCAGAGCTGAGAATAAAGGAATTATCTACTCTTTCTGGAGTGTGTATCTAAACTACAGAAAAATTCTAGCACTCACGGCAGAACGGATAAAAAGTTCACCAGTATCCGAAATCACTAAATGCCGCATAGAGTTAGAAAGGACCCAGAGGGGTTTCCAAGAAACTAAATCTTAGACAGCAGGCTGACGGCACAACAGGAGCTACATTTGTGCCATGGATGCCTACATAGATCGATATAGACCTAAGCCACTGCATTTTACATTCATCAGGCTCATATCCACTACTATGCAATGCTACTTCACGACCCTCCTCCATTTCAATTTGCCTCAAATCCCAGAGTTTCTGGGGAGTGAAACTGAAGATTTTGCAGCAGACACAAAATGCTCGGCGCAACAGAGGGACGACAAGAGGCTTGAGGGATAAGCGCTGCCAGTGTGCGCTTTACCTTGCTTACTGTGACAACGTCTGCATCTGTTGTAATGTGCAAATGAAGCTTTATAAATTATCAATATAAAAAAAAAAAAACACTTCAAATAAATCTGAAGTACGTTTCCATAAATCCAGAGTTCCCGCTATATAACTCTGCACACAAAAAAAAATGAAACCCGACTTTATTGGGGGTGGGAGGTTAGGTGGTTGTGTTTATTTTCCTTGTTTAAGCTACAACCTTCCGAATACGGGTACGTGTGAGTCCATATTTACTTTTAGGCACGAAAATAAAAATCCCCTAGTTCAATGTGGTCCTTGCCTACCTTATCACGCATACATGGGACAATGCGACAGCTCATTTTGGCAACGATGATTCAGGTGTTCATCTTTCCTTTTCTGCTAAGTTATGTAATAATATCAACGAAACACCGCCAACAGATATTTCTGAGCACTACACAAGTTTAGTATTCTAACTCACCGGAGTGGTGTACAAAGCAGTACGGAAAAAATAACAGACCGTTTACATAGAGCATACCTTGCAGCGCCGTCCCCTTGTAAAGCCCTGCGGGAGAGCACAGTGATATAAAGCCCTGCTGTGGGCTTTGTCTAACACGCCAGGGATTAAAACGGATACTGTTTGGGAATGAACATCTTGCACTTTAATGAGAAGACATGGGGCAGCTGTGCGCCTAATAAAAGTTATTAACATAACATAACATAACAGAATGCGAAGGGGTGGATGGGTGATACAAATCTACTCCACACCACACAATTCCATCCCACAGAAGTCCACAACTAACAGTTTCACACCATGCCACATATGTCCACTCCACGCCACATACGTCCACTGCACGCCACATACGTCCACTGCACGCCACATACGTCCACTGCACGCCACATACGTCCACTCCAAACCAAAACACACCGGTAAAAGATATGGTCATTTACAATGCCAATAGCTCTAACTCTTGCAAATGCTAGACCTATTGGCATTTCCAATGCTGGTTACCGGTGTCTATCTCCACCAACCATACAATATTTCAGAGGAATTCTTTATCGTTACTCTGTAGCCCAAAGGTCTAACTTTCTCTGGCACTAAATTATGGGGTCGATCTCTCACATTGCACAGTATTGAGGACACTCCGAAGAAGAGCACTTGGATAATTATTAACCTCGATGGCATTGTATTTTGGTTGGCATTTATTTCACCTGGCACAGTACAATGGGCCCTCATCACTCTTGGTCCAAAAAAGTAACTTTCATTTCCTGGAAGTCGAATCCAGGGGTATTATTAGTCAGTAGTAAAAGAGTGCCGTACAAGTGTCAGTCTGATTCTTCCACCAAAGCAGCTTCCTTTTCAGCCATTGGCACCCTGCTCACCTCTGAACCTGGGACGGCTGTGGCTTCATACTCCTCTTGATTGATCCCTCTGCTCCTTGCAAGAGGGTGTAGTACCTGTGAGAATATTTCCGAGATGGAAAAGTCTGCAGCCGCCGCACATTCGTGTGAGTGAGCGAGGTGCTAGCCTGGACACTGATAACACCCTAGCCCGTAGCTATACATCCAGTAAAGCCAGATTGGCGAACAAACATTTCGGCTCATGACAATCGCAAGCTACCTGCAGGTTTGATTAGATTTTTCTTTTGTATAAATATCAAGAAACACGGTTGGTGCACAAAACGTTGATATTTTTTTTTCACAGCAACCTATGCCGGTGAGAACATCTGCAACGTACACGTGAGTGTAAATGCAGCTCGTTTCCCCCCACCTTTCATTTTTATTTTTTTCTCGTTTGCACAATACATGCATGGGCACAATCACAATTAAGCACTGTGTTGAACCATATTTTTAGATCGCATGTAACACTAGGCATGTATAATTTATGTCAGAATTTTGTGCGCAAAAATCGCAAATCGCTATGTTCTCTATTCTCTATAGATCAGCTCCCGGAAGAAGGACCGAATGGTCCGAAATGCATTGGAGCATGTAATGTGAAGCTGTGAATTGTTATATGCTAAATATGGAATGATAATAATTCCCTGAAAAAATTTGATTTGACGAAAGAATTCATGAAACAATAAAATAAACAAACAAAGCTCAACTAAAGCATAATGGAGTCTTTTTATTAAGAAGCAAAGGTGTGCCGAATCAAGGGATGCTCTCGATTTCTGAAAGCACAGATCAGTTATTTTTCTTTTGTAGCCAGCTAAAGAAAATATGCCAAACCTGTGTATGTGTTACTGTAAAAGCCGGACGTGAAAACGCTCACAAGTTTGGCATTGGCAAAGTCAACAGTTCATGGGTTACGGTCAGGACCTATTTACTTTGCTTATGCTAACAACACACGTACGCAGTGCCATTGCGCCAAATTTTCTTTTTTAATTGCTTATCTGGGATAGATTGGTAAATTTAAAAAAAATGCACAAAAGCGCCTTTGTAACAAAGCAAAAGGAGGGTAGGGGGAGGGGTGAACCAACGGCAAGCATGGAGAACTACTAGGACAAGATGGAGGAAACGGGAGTGGGCAGAGAACCCTTCGGGTGAGGCAGGGCGATGCGGGGACACAGAGGAGAGCGTCAGCAACAGCGGGAGCAGAGGTGCACACAAATGCACTGTGTTAAAGCGACACGAGCGGAGGGCAGAGAACTAAACAAGGGAGATAGCTGGATAACAAACATACACAAGCTGTTTTGGAGGGCGTCACTAAAAGGGCAGCGCGCGCGGCAGAAAGGGAGTGCCTGCGGGACCGTGCGGCTGGCGCTGCGATAATTGCTACCATATAGCACCAGCCTCTCGCTCCCGCAAGCGAATCGCCACACGTGCACACATTGCCATTGAAGGCAATGGAACGCGTGCACGTTTTTGGCTGAAAAGTCAAAGCGATCGCTAAAGGTCTTTTTGCCTATGCAGCGCATGCGCGCTGCGCAGCAGAGGCCTAAAAAGAACAGAGCAGTAGGGGCCATATCAGCCATCGGACAATCATCCTTTGGGTGGAAGCTTTGTAACTAAGAGGGCTGCATACTGTCCTTTATACTGAGGGTTGCCTTGTGGGAAAGGTGCAGCTATCTTTGCAAAATCAGGATCGCAACTGGTTCAGAATCCCAATGAATACTCTGATTTGTAGAGCGCAGTCTATCGCCCGTGAGGGTATCCAGGCGCTGTCCATAGGCACGGGGAGAGTAAGTAATTTGCCCAGAATCACAGGATGTTAAGCCAATGCAGAGACTCGAACCTGGACCCTTCAACGCCGAAGTTGGCAGCTCTGGCCATTATGCCATATCTTCTCCTTGGATAGCCTCCCTTACGAACCAAGTGGCAAGGTTTGTAATTTGATCAAGTCATCGGGGTCCAGCAACATCTTCCTCCCACCCAATGGATTTGATTTAACATGTCCTTGCTATTGACTCTTCTAGAACTCATACTTCATCTTCCACTTAAGCTATTTGATCCTATCATCAAATCCAAGCAATGATCGTTAATCTCAGCTCCTTTAGGCCAATAGATATCCCCCAACAACAGTGGTGCCTTATCTTATTAACTTATCTGCACTATTAGCTCTTTTATGATGGCAGACATCAATTTCCTATACAGAAAACAAATGGAGGAGTATCACCCGAAGTTAAGCTGAAGGTTTTCCAAGAGGAGGAATAGTTATTCCTTTTGTAAGAAACCCCTCACTCACCACCTAGTGGTGACATGCTTCATCATCGGGGTCCACCCTGGTGGCCTAGCATCACCAGGGTGTGCTTCGACACCTGTAGTACAGTGGAGCAGGTTGTGAATGTGGGTGCAAAAAAATAAATGTTAAAAATTGTCCTGGTATAACTTGAAAGAGTGAGTTTTATGTAAAAGCAACTGGACAATGTTAAAAGTAAGGGGCAAGATACTGGGAGGGGAGTTACGACCTGAGTATCTCTATATGTGTAATGGTGAGTTGGTCAACATGTTTCTACCATATGGGGGATGCCCGGTATTCGTCAGGACCAAGGAGATGGACGGTGTGAGCCCCCTATAAGGCACACCCTATCCTAAATCCTTTTTGTACCTATTGGCAAAGTAGCCAATGCTAGTATGCTCCAAAAATAGTGAGCATAAGTCGAAAGAAGCAAAACTTATTGTAGTGCTTTCAAGAGCTTCGGCGGGCAGAGGGTAGGCTCATCTTGCGGTACAACATATTAGTTTACCGGCGAGGATGGTGGGCTTGCATGGGTGTGAGTGGCGTTGTGTGTCTGTAAGTGTTGCTGTGTGGGTGAAAGTGGCACAGAGCCTTTGATGTGGCGTGGCGCAGGAGAAATGGTGCTGCTGCTAATGAAATATAACAAGCCAGACCTCTTGGCTGTACCAAGGCTTGTTACACGTTGGATACATCTAGCTTTGCAGTATAGAAATCTGGACTCCACCGTGAAGGCTTCTCGACAGGACACATGGAAATGTGGGCCCTCGGAGAGCTGGATTTTCCCAGCCCTTGTTTTTAAACTGAGTATGTTGGCCTTTCTCTGGCTTCTTCCTCTCGCACCTAGCTTCCCTACGGAGCAGCCATTTTTGTACTCTGCAACACACATTTGGAATACAAATGATGTACTGTTACAAACTCATAGTTAAGCATTCACATAGCTGAAACATCCTAAACAGCGGGTACATGCGATGTCTACTTCCAGTAAACTTTGCCGGGAGAATGGAGACAGGGTCCAGAAAAAGCTACTGAGAAAACTGGTGGCACCTAAGCATGCAAACGTATATGAACACATACATGTGCAAATATACATATGTAAAAGGACAGTGTTTGGAGGGCGCATTGTTGATCTACTAAGAAGAATTTCTGCTGCCAGGGGGAAGGGCTGCTTTCGACAAGTATTTGGTCACTCCAGCTGGGAGCTTATGTTACAGCCATTCAAAGGAGGGCGTGTGGGGGCTTAAGTCTGGTGGAACGAATAATAGGACAGTCTAGTTGGGGTGGGGGTGGTAATGCAATTAAGAGGAGAGAGAACAATGGGCTGTTAGAAAAATCCCCAATTTCCCTCTAGCCTCAAAGGATTCTTGCTTCAGACACAACACGCATGTATGCAAATCATGATGGATTTATGTAAATACCGAGGGAGCCTGGTCTTTTATCAGGCCTTTTTAATCGTAGGACGAACCGTCACTAAGGACAAGCACAAAAATTAAATGTAGCTTCTAAAATTCAAGTGAGATATATTGAAGTCGAAAATATTAGCAAAAGGCGTGAAGGACTAGGTTATTTAGAACCCAGCGGTGCCAGGGCACAACACCTGAAACCTTCGTGGGTAACCTGCTCCGGCGTACGAATCACAGAGACACGGGACACTTCCTTCGGCGTCAAAGATTCAAGGTTTATTTACTGCAGGGAACACAGAAGTCACGACAAGCAACACACGTGCAACTTGGGGAGACTGCTTCAAATTGGTTCTGTGGATCGCTCCTTTTATACACGATTTTCCCATAGAGTTACATAGCAGACAAAAGTTTACAACCCGGTTCCCACAATTATCCCCCAGAGGGGTCGTTTTGGTCACTTTGATACACATAAGGTCCGGAATATAAGTGCGGAAACATTTGGCGGTTCCCAACTGTAAAAACCCATCTTCCCACCATTAGTACATTCCAATCAGCAGTAAAACAGATCGAAGTAGGAACAAGAACAGGTGTAAAGGAAGACGGAGACAGTGGAGAGATCGGAAAGGGTGTAAAAGGGGAGGTATCAGGAAACACGAGATACAGGCATCAAAGGGACGTGCCTAATGAGATGCACGGCTGAGACAATAAGTCCATGCGGCAAGATGAGCCTCGAGCGGCGCCATCTGCCTTACAGTATCATCCCCCTCATCATAAAGACACTTACGAAGGACATGTGTCTTCCGCAAATATCTTGGGAGTCCCAGGGTCGTGAAGCGGACAGCGTCCGTTCGCTGGCTACTTGAGGGCAAGAAACAAAATGGATGCCGTATCTAAGATGGAACCCGTGGGTACAGATAGAAATACCCACGTAACAAACGAACGGTTTAGGTTAGCGTAGCGAAACTGTGTACACCCACTAAACTCGTCATTTGCGGTTCATAGATACCAGACTCGACCATATTCGTGCGAGTCGAAAACACCACTGACAATTGTCACGGAACCTCAGACGCTCCTTTTGCCCTCATGTAGGCAAGCACTAGTCGGAATCATACTCGATATTCATCAGACCATCTAGATGTTGCTGTAGCATAGCTCTGTCCAACCGAGTTCCATTGGTAACAGGCGGCTGTCTCATACACGTTGTAGCACAGAGGCCACATAAGGCAGGACCGCACTGCACACAAAGGCAACACGTGAACAGGAACGCCACAACAACTCCGATAATCATCAGAATCTTCCAACCCCAAGTCGACATCAGGCCCCAAAACCACCCAAGTAGCGTCCAATCCCCTACATCCACGTGTATGGATTCGGAGATCTTATGCAACTTCGAGATGGCTTGATAAACGGTCGGAGCATTATCAGGAATGAAAATGCAGCAGCTCGAATGGATCACCTTACATACCCCACCTCGATCTGCTAAGATCACGTCTAAAACCATACGGTTTTGTAACGTCATAAGTCTATCCGCCTGAAGTTCTGTGGTGATATTACCAAGGGCACTGGCAGTAATGTTAGCTGTCGATTCCACCACTCGAGTCAACTGTCTCAGGTTCCTACTATTAACCATAGGTCCCCAAAACGGGAGGAAACCCTTGAAAAAGTCTCCTGCCTCTTGACCGGCAGTATCCTCTTCGCTAATTACGCCTCTCACAACTCTAGTCTTGTGATAATCTGCATCTACAGTGAACGTCGGAGGCAACAGATTTGCAATGAAACATGAGCCCATGAAGTCAGCGGGCAACCATGCGTATGCACGATCATGGCAGATAAAGTATGTACCCTTGGCAGCCAGGAACACAGGGGGCGAGACCATCGGCAGAATGTAATTTTCAGTGCAAGCACTCTCTCCAAGTCGGGCTTTCGATCTTCGGCCGCGACCCATTAGACAAAAATTACCAATGTGGGGTACGACCCATATCGGAGGTGAGCTTTTGAGCTGTTTTTCACTAGTGAACACACTATACTCGCCTCTACTCAGGACCCTGTAAGCTTGTACCTCTTCTTCGGGAATAAGCGAAGGATCATAGATATCGCTATCTAAATCCTCTATTGCTATCGACAAAGGTTTTTGATACGAGGTAGGACCAGAGTAGGGGGAACGTGGTTCTCGAATGGGGTGGAAACCCAGTGCGCTTCGAAACATTGTTTGGAATGCTCGAGCAGACCCTTGGGAGCTATACGGGAACACCAGATATGGAATTCCCTTATCCGTAGTATGCGGCATCAACCCACACACCCAACAATTAGTAGTGTTAACCACTAACTGATGCTGGTGAAGGAGCTGAATAAAGGAATTGTTGCGGAATTCTGCACGTCTAGCCTGCTCGTGTTCGGGTAAGACATGAAAGGAATGAGGGGAAGCAGTGGAGGTAAGTTTAGGGTCAGGGGTAGGAGTAGGTGTAGCAGAAGGTAAGAAGTAAGACATTATGTAATACACCCCACCCGCCATTAATGCAGAAACAATCAAAAACAATACGAATATTTGAAACATAAAACATTTGGTACGACTAAGTTGCTGCAGCTTGAATCTTTGAGCTTGAGCTTCTTCCAAGTCCATCAGCTTCGAAAATGCCATTCCCTACGACCGTCCGCAACGTTTCTTGACGCACTTTGTTCTGTGTAGCAATGGTCAATCCCTAGGAGTTCCCAGGAACCGACGGTCTTTAACCTAGCGTCAAGACCTACTATCCAGAAGAAAGTACGCGCGCGGCCCTACGGCCTTTATTTCACAATATATATATATATATATATATACAAAAACAATGTCTCTCGGCTGTGGAAGCAAAAGTATAAGGAATGAAGCTCAATGTATATACACAAGAATAATCACAATAATATGAATGTTCAGAACTGATCACGGAAAACGGGATAATACAATTGTCAAGGAACGGAACAGGATCTTTTATTAGTCTTTAGTACGAGATCGCAAAAAGTATCGAGTTTTCCCAGGACGTGTCTGCTCGTCAAACAAAGGATCCGTTGAAGAGACAGCGTCCTGCTGATCAGTTGAGTGTTCTGGTCTTGAGTCTTTTGATGACAATTGTTCAACAGAGTCTTTCTGCTGCGCTGAGGATTCTCCAACAGGCTGTGCGTCGCTGAAAGGTACAAACGCCGGCAATCCTTCTGTTTCAGTTGATGCAATGCCTCTCCTCACCCACGGGTCTGCCGGCAAAGGGATAGGGACTTTCTTCGTGTGGGTGGCGTGCACCCAGTTCTTACGTCCCTCGAGACGAACAGCAGTCCTCGTGGCAAGGAGAACCTGGTAGGGTCCGGTAAACCTCGGGTCCAAGTTGTTTTTGCGCGAAAAGTTCCGCGTCACCACCCAATCTCCGGGCTGGAGCTGGTGGCCTGGACCCTCCGTCTGCGTCGGCAGCGCGTCGTAAACCTGTTGGTGAATTAACCTCAGTTTAGCAGTCAAGTCATGAAGATAATCTATCAACATTGGGTACTCAAGATCACAGAACATTCCTGGCCTAGGAACCCCCCAAACATTCGCAGGACGGCCGAACACTATTTCATAGGGACTAAGCCCTACTCGGGAGTGTACAGTCGCCCTAGTTGACAGTAATGCTAAGGGTAAAGCGTCAGGCCACGAAAGACCAGTCGTAGCCTGAATCTTTGCTAGTTTCAGTTTAAGGGTGCCGTTGTACCCTTCAACCAAACCAGCTGACTGGGGATGATTGGCGCTGTGGAATTTCTGATTAATTCCAAGGCCCTTACACACACTCTTCTTCACACTTCCCACAAACTCACTTCCGTTATCTGACCACACGACTCTAGGCATTCCGTACCGAGGAAAGTATTCCTTCAGTAGGATTTTCGCAGTAGACAAAGCAGTATTGTCTTTGAGAGGATAGGCCTCGATCCATCGGGAGAATGCGCAAACCACGACTAAAACGTATTTCAGGTTATTGCATCGCTCCATATGGATGAAGTCCAATTGGATCACTTCAAAGGGACATGAAGGGGGAGCAAAACTGCCAGGAGGAGTTGGGGTTCCTTTGCCAGGATTGTACATCATGCACACCATACAATTCTTCACCAGACGTTCAGCACATTTCGTGATACCATCATTCTTCCACACAGGAGACAACAACTTACAAATACCTTTCGCGCTAATATGTGCTAACCCATGTGCCATCGTCACAACGGCCAGTACATACGCATCAGGCAACATCCATCTTTTCTGATCCGACAAATCAATCCAACAACCACTTGCATCCAACTTTCCCGTACTTTCTTTCCACTTCGCCTTTTCAGTCTCGGTGGCCTCATTCTGAATTTCTTTCACACTTTCAATAGTGTCTTCACACATGCTCGACTCTGTAGGCCACCTAACCAAACTCGTCACATACATTCGAGTGCTAAGGTTCCGGGCAGTCTCCTTAGCAATCTCATCCGCAAACGCATTACCACGACCAACATCATCTGTCACCTTACGATGCGCACTACATTTAACAATCGCTACCTGCTTAGGCAACGTCAGTGCATCCAAAAGATCGTTCACAAGCTGGCCATGCTGAATCTTCGTACTATGCGACGTCAAGAAACCTCTCTCTCTCCACAATCGTCCGAAGCTATGTGCAACACCAAACGCGTATTGGCTATCGGTAAAAACATTCACACGTTTCCCTTTCGCTAACACACACGCTCTTGTGAGAGCGATCAGCTCTGCAGCTTGGGCAGAATTCTGATTCAACCTTGCAGTCTCAACAACAGTATTCAACGTCACAACAGCATAAGCAGTAGTCACATCGCCATTCGACAACTTAAAACATGACCCATCCACATACAGTGTTCCATCTGGTTCTTCCAATGGGGTGTTTTTGAGGTCCACTCGATCTTTTGTTTCCTCTTCCGTCCTCAAATAACAATCGCGTTCTGTTATTTTATCGGACTCTGAGCTAATTGGTAACAAAGTCGCCGGGTTCAGAACATTGCAACGTTTTATTTGGATATGACTTGCCAGCAACGTCAATTCGTACCCAGACAATCTCGCACTCGTCAAGTGCTGAGTTTTCGTACGATTCAGAAGAGTGTCGACTGCATGCGGAACCATCACCGTAAGCATATTATCCATGACCAATCCTGCTGATTGTCGGATGGACACCGCAGCTGCCGCTGTTGCTCTCAAACAACTCGGCAATGCTCTAGCTACCGGGTCCAAGGTCGAGGAAAAATATGCACATGGACGTTGCTTACCACCAAAAAGTTGCGTTAAAACACTCAAAGCACAACCTTCTCTTTCGTGAACATATAATGTGAACGGTTTACTGTAATCAGGGGTACCTAACACAGGAGCCGAACACAATGAATCACGCAATTCAGAAAAACTTTTCTGACATTCTTCCGTCCATGGTAAAGGAGTTGAAACATCCTTGCACGTAAGAGCCACTAATGGTTTCGCTAGCAATGAGAAATTAGGAATCCATTGCCTGCAGTACGACGTGATACCTAGAAAGGCACGCACATCTCTTTGGGTTGTTGGCACAGCCATTCGCGCAATTGCTGCAATTCTCTCTGGGGTCAACCGCCTTCCCTCCTTTGACAATAAGTGACCTAAATAGGTTACTTCTTGACAACAATATTGGAGCTTAGAAGGGGACACCTTGTGATTTAACTCGCAGAGATGTTGCAGCAACGACACCGTAGCAATTTTGCAAATGTCCTGAGTATCAGCAGCCACCAATAAGTCATCGACGTATTGGATTAAGGCCGCACCAACCGGCAACGTAAACGCATCCAGCTGACCCTTCAAGGCTTGACTGTAAATCGATGGACTTTCACAGTAGCCCTGAGGAGCGCGTTTAAACCGGAAACTACGTCCACCGAGAGAGAAACCGAAAAGGTCTCTGCTCTCCTCGGCAATCGGGATGCTGAAGAACGCATTCTTCAAGTCAATCACCGAGAACCACGACGCAGAAGCTGGAATCAGAGTCAGTAGCGCCGTGATGTCAGGCACAACGGGGAATTGAGGAACCACAATTTTATTCACCTCCCGTAAATCGATAACAAAGCGATAAACAGGCGGTTTTGAAGGATCAGTACGTTTAAGGATGGGCAGTACAGGGCTGTTGCACACGTTTCCCCGAGTCTCTTCAATAACATCTTTCTCGATCAGGTCGTAAATGATCGCTAACAGTGCTCGTTCACCATCAAGAGAGATACGGTACTGGGGAATACGTGGCAATCGCACATTAGATTTCAACTGAACAACATAAGGGGAGATGTCAAGCAGGCCCACATCATTGGGACCCGTTGCCCACAAAGACGCAGGAAGAGAACTCAATTCCGGTGGAAGCTTATCGAGAGACAAGTACATAGGGGAGACAACCCTCTCTCCTAACGTAAGCTTTACACCCGCAGGAGAACAATACAAAGTTGCATACAAACGTTTAAGCAAATCCAGGCCCAAAAGATTTTCACCACAGCCAGTAGTCAAAATTAACGGAGCTTGAAGCTCACGTGGCCCAATTTGAAGGGGCAAAGGGCACGAAACTGGATTGCTAACGGGGGCGCCAGAGAATCCAACGGAAACATTTGTTAAGCCAGACAAAGGTGCGCCAGGGAGTTTCGAATGCATGATAGAACTTTTCGCTGCACCAGTGTCCAACAGAAAAGGCTCAACGACGCCCGATGTAGCAACTGCGACGTAAGGCCCTCTCTGATCAACCGGAACTGATACCACTCCCTCTCCCTGTCTTTGGCTGTCCTAGTAATTACTGTCGTCAGTTCCCTGATCGACGTAATAATCGTCTACATTGTACTGCGCAGATCGTCCTTGCGATGATCCACGTTGATCGAAACAGTTATTAGAATTAGATGAGTCATCAGAACGATCATTCTGAGCACCACGACCCCTACCACGTGATACCTGATGCGAACCACCACGACCTCCTTTGGACGAATTACCACTATTGCGATCATTCAGAACAGGGCAATTGAATTTAATGTGTCCCTCCTGTCTACAATAAGCACATTGATTGTACCCTAACGATGATCTTTGGGAGGAGGAGTCATTACGCGGCTGCGATCGATTCGATTGCGACTGCGATCTATTCTGTTGGGGTGCATTCTGATTTGAACGCGGAGGATACGCTTGTTGCAGCAGCACTTTAGTTTTGAGCTCTTTCGTCTTTTTATCAGCACGGTCGTTCTCTTCTTTCTCCCTATTCTCATAATATTGTGCTGTGGCCAATATTTGAGCTGAAGTAGAAACGGCCCACGCACTCTCTGAATTCTTTAATTTATTGCTCAAATCGGGCAATAAGTTCGAAACAAATTTATCCACAAACAATCGCTGACCACCCTCGGTACCCATATCCTGTCCACTATGGTCGATGAATGCTTCCTCGAACCTCGTAAAGAAGTCGGAGACACTCTCATCCTTCTTTTGTTTACAAGCTGATAATTTATCCCAGTTCACCCTCATAGCTGGCATGAGAGTTTTCATTAACGTTATTATTCGTTGGGGAAGAGCAGTAATCATCTGCTCAGGTTTAGCTCCACCAGTTTGCAAACCATCCGCCGCTACAATGGCAGCCCAATCACCACCTAATTCATTCGGATGATTTTCCTGCCGAATCTTAGCCCATACCGGTTGCGGTACGACATTGCCGAACAGCATATCAATATCGGCAAGATTCATTATCGTAGCATCTACAAGCTGCGATAACTCTTTGTAATACCCCGTAGGATTTTTTCGAGGGTCAGGCAAAGATTGCTTCACCTGTAACACTTCTGAGCGTTTCCATGGGAGATGTATCCACACTCTCTGGAAATGCGCCAATGTCGCAGGGTTAGCATTAGGATCAGCTGGCATCCATACCGGTGGAACTTCGCGCATAGGAAATTGACCAGATTCATCTGGCAGTCTTTCAATATCCTCAACAAACAAAGCTTGGGGTATAGGAGTGGGACGAAAAGATAGCAACCGCTCAACAGCACGTCGAACATTGGTATCCACTATCAGTCCGTTCGAGAACTGAAGCTGAAGATCAGACAAAGCGGTCAGCACCTCGTCAGGTGCGTCGGACGATATCTGATCGCGAAGGACCTTACACATTTCTTCGAACACAAATCTCTGGGTAGGTATATTGAATTGACAGAATGTGTCGAGTACAACACGTGGTGGGTTTCTAAGAGGATGGCTCATCCAACCCATCGCCATATTATATAGCGAAACTCGTTCCCTGTTACCAGGAAGCTGACTACGTCTCTGAGGACCATCTGAACCAGCAGACCCAAGAACAGGTCCGAGCGAATGAAAGAAACTAGCTGCAAGAGGAGAATTACGACTACGAGTAGAGGGAGAAGTATAGGACACAGGACTAACAAGTGAAGGAGTAGAAACAGTGGCAACAGCAGGAGTTAACAAAACAGGAGCAGTAGCGGGAGCAGGAGTATGTGGAAGCGGAGGAGCAGTAGGGATAGCAATAGGCAAAGGAGCAGGAATAGTCGGAAGAGCGGGTGCAGGTTGAGGAACAGGCACAGGAAGAATAGGCGGAGGAATAGGTACAGCAGGAACCACAGGAGCTGCGGTACCCTGTACATACGGAGGTGGCGACTTCATAAGATAAGACATTAAAGGATCCTCAACTGACTCTTCCTTCTTTTCCGACTCCGTAGGCAAAGCAGGATAACATTTATCCACGGTCATACGCTGTAGTCTATCAAACACTTCCTTATCCTTAACCTCCTTGTCACGCTGAAATTGCTCTGCTTTCTTCACTATGGTAGCAACATTATCTCGCTGATTACGTTTAGTCTGTCTGATTTCTTTCTGTCGGGCTTCTTTACGCCACAACCGAAAGGCATCAAACATGGCCGGCCTTGACTTTTTCGCAAATAATTTAGCCTCTAGGTTATCTAAAATCGGGGTTTCAAAGCTACCATGAGGTGGCCAACGAAGGTCACCGTCCTTCTTCGTGTATCGGATCCAGTATTCATTAAAAGTAATCGGGCCTAGCCCATGTTTACTGTACAGTTCATAAGTGGGAGTTCCAACCGGAGGTATCGGACACGAGTCCTCCAGTCGGGAATCCATACCACAAGGTCTGAAACAACTAAACAAAGTGCTGCGACCAGGCATCTTGCACACTAGCCGAGTTTCACAAACTTCAAGGGTTACGGGATTTGCCAAGTCCCAGCAAAAAGCAAAAACCCTCGGTTTTTGGCGGCTGCAGTCGTCAAACAACACAACAAAATACGCTAGCAAAGTGTCATCGACAAAAACACTCTCACAGCGTCAACAACAAAAACACTCGCTAAAGTGTCAACAACTAAGGACTCTGGGAGCGACCCACAAATACTTAACTCAAAGATCGATGGCGTCACCAGGAAGGCCCGTCAATTGTCTCGCTCTACCAAGGTCTACGCCAGGCGCCAAAAACAGGTCTACAGTCAGGGCAGCAGTCCGTCGCAGCCGTCCGGAGGCGGGAATCTTCGCGGGAAAAGTCTTCGGGCCACTTATTTCGACAACAGGATCGATGAAGCGGAGTGCACCTTCCCTCGGAGATTTCACACGAAGTTCCTCACGATCGTCGGGCTTGGACCGGTACCACTGATGCAGCCCCACGTTGGGCGCCAACTGAAGGACTAGGTTATTTAGAACCCAGCGGTGCCAGGGCACAACACCTGAAACCTTCGTGGGTAACCTGCTCCGGCGTACGAATCACAGAGACACGGGACACTTCCTTCGGCGTCAAAGATTCAAGGTTTATTTACTGCAGGGAACACAGAAGTCACGACAAGCAACACACGTGCAACTTGGGGAGACTGCTTCAAATTGGTTCTGTGGATCGCTCCTTTTATACACGATTTTCCCATAGAGTTACATAGCAGACAAAAGTTTACAACCCGGTTCCCACAATTATCCCCCAGAGGGGTCGTTTTGGTCACTTTGATACACATAAGGTCCGGAATATAAGTGCGGAAACATTTGGCGGTTCCCAACTGTAAAAACCCATCTTCCCACCATTAGTACATTCCAATCAGCAGTAAAACAGATCGAAGTAGGAACAAGAACAGGTGTAAAGGAAGACGGAGACAGTGGAGAGATCGGAAAGGGTGTAAAAGGGGAGGTATCAGGAAACACGAGATACAGGCATCAAAGGGACGTGCCTAATGAGATGCACGGCTGAGACAATAAGTCCATGCGGCAAGATGAGCCTCGAGCGGCGCCATCTGCCTTACAGTATCATCCCCCTCATCATAAAGACACTTACGAAGGACATGTGTCTTCCGCAAATATCTTGGGAGTCCCAGGGTCGTGAAGCGGACAGCGTCCGTTCGCTGGCTACTTGAGGGCAAGAAACAAAATGGATGCCGTATCTAAGATGGAACCCGTGGGTACAGATAGAAATACCCACGTAACAAATGAACGGTTTAGGTTAGCGTAGCGAAACTGTGTACACCCACTAAACTCGTCATTTGCGGTTCATAGATACCAGACTCGACCATATTCGTGCGAGTCGAAAACACCACTGACAATTGTCACGGAACCTCAGGCGGATTAGGAGGGAAGCCGGATGGGGGCGGGAGAGCCTGGTGGGGGGGGCGTGAATGCGCGAGGGGAGGCAGGCGGATCAGGAGGGAAGCCTGATGGGGGCGGGCGTGCCTGTGGGAGGGTGATTGAGAAATGTTGCCGATGCGGGAGGGAAGCCTGATGGGGGCGGGAGAGCCTGGTGGGGGGGGCGCCTGTGGGAGGGTGATTGAGAAATGTTGCCGATGCGGGAGGGAAGCCTGATGGGGGCGGGAGAGCCTGGTGGGGGGGCGTGCCTGTGGGAGGGTGATTGAGAAATGTTGCCGATGCGGGAGGGAAGCCTGATGGGGGCGGGAGAGCCTGGTGGGGGGCGTGCCTGTGGGAGGGTGATTGAGAAATGTTGTTGACGCGGGAGGGAAGCCTGATGGGGGCGGGAGAGCCTGGTGGGGGGGCGTGCCTGTGGGAGGGTGATTGAGAAATGTTGCCGATGCGGGAGGGAAGCCTGATGGGGGCGGGAGAGCCTGGTGGGGGGCGTGCCTGTGGGAGGGTGATTGAGAAATGTTGTTGACGCGGGAGGGAAGCCTGATGGGGGCGGGAGAGCCTGGTGGGGGGCGTGCCTGTGCGAGGGTGATTGAGAAATGTTACCGATGCGCGTGCATGTTTAATCACGTGGTTCACGTGAACTGCATGAAAACCGCGGGGCTGAAAGCCCTTTGGTTTCACGATGTTTTCGCCACTTGAATTCTCGCTCCGCTCGATGCGCTTGCGCACATCGATAGGTCGCGAGACCTAAAAACGATGAGTGGGAATGATATCCAGAGTGATTTCCAAGGGGTTCGACTAATCACAAGCATTCCTCTCATCACCTTCTGTGTGTCTGATGTGATGCGCTGAGTGGCCATGGTTCCGCCCAGACATGGGTCCTGTGCTCATTGAGGCACTGGAACCAAGCTGCACCTGACTGAAGAGCCCCACATAGGTCGAAATCGGTCTTGGGTTGCTTGTGTTCCAGTTCAGAAACGACATGGCTAAGCAGCACATCAGGCTGCACTGTTCCCAATGAATCAGGACCAAGGCTGATTTCATTATAGACAAAAAAACTACGGGTAGGAATGCTCCTCATGAGATTGCCAAGGGTTAAACTGATCGCATTAATTCCTCTCATTAACTTTTGTGTGTCTAATATCAACCAGAGCCACAATAATATGAATAATATTGCAAGCTGAAGTCAAAAACTACAGCTAATCTAAAAACAGGCCTTTGGCTACAGATGCAGTTGTTTCTTCATTCCCTCTACAACACTCCGCCAGGAGGAGATGCATCAAGCGTATACGCTAGGAATCACTGGAATTATGCGATTATGCAAGAAAGTCATTTTCTACATAAATGCACTGCTTTGTTTTAAGGCCTGTTGTATTGCAATTTACAGTGCTGCCTGGTGGGACACTTAAATAACACATGGAATGTATAGTATCAATCTACACGGCTGTTTCTGAATGTAAAGAGGAGTTCTTAAGTGCCAATCGTAGGGACACAAATTAAATTCTAACCTCAAGACGATTTTTTTTACAAATATTTTGGAGACAGAATACAAGGGGCAAGAAGAATATATGTAGGATTGTTTTCTGCTGAGTAAAATGTTTTACATAAACGTTTTTATGATGGCAGTTAGCAGGTACAGTGTTAATAAAAATGGGTTGCATACCAGAAAAAAAGCTTTATTTGTTGAACAAAATCTTTAAAAACAAACTGCTGAATGGGTAGTTTTCTTTTCCAGGAAACCTTCGCATTTTCTATAGAGCTGGGATCTAATCTGTTGAAATGTATGTAAAAACATTGGAAATAAAGCACAGAATGTGCTACATAATTCGCTTTTTCTTGCAGCAAAACGTGGTCCTCTATTCCTGTAGTAATTTCACTACAAACTACTAGGTGGGTGAAACAAAGACAAAAACAGTCTGTGATCAATGTGAGCTGGAAAAGATTCAAGAGGAAAGTGAGCGCTGTTTCTTTAGGTCTAAAATGTGAACAAACGGAAATATGCCAAGCTACGCAATGAATGAAGCAGTTATGACGTTTTCACTTTGGCAGAGACTAATCCCATTCCATAAGTGACCGAAACTAGAAAAGGAGTCGAGAAAGCTTCTGCACCTAAGAATCACAAAGTGAAGGATCCCATGCATATAGACAGACCCATGCCGATGTGACCCATACATTCAAACAACCTAGTGTGCCTGTTAGGGTAGAGAATTCTCCGGGCAGTCTTGATTATCGATTGTCTCTATCGCATGCACAGTACTCCTAACTGCACAATCACCTAGTTGTCGGTGTAGCCTCAGGATCTGCAGTTCAGCCTCCTCTGCGCCAGACCACACAACTCACAGGAACCATGGACAGAGCGGCAGCTTTGGAGAAATCCTCCTACCCAAAATTAACACAGTGGGACTAGTTCACAAAAAGAATTACGCAGCGCAGTGCCACAAGCCATTTTATTGCGCCGAGCTGCATCATTTTCAAAGCACAGGGATGCGTCATATTAACATAAATATGACACATCCCTGTGCTTTCCCCTGTGCTAGCAAACAATTGGCTGCCATACGCCAAACAGGCACCCTTGCACCATAGTGCAAGGCTGCCTGCGTTTCGGGCGATTGTTTTTGTACAGGAAGGTGTCCCTTCCTGCACGACAACAATCATTGATGGTGTTTTCCTCTTTCTATGCGCTTTGCAAAATGCAGCACGCATAGAAAGAGGAAAAATAAAAGTATTTCTCCTCGTTGCACCTCCTTACGCCTCCCCTGGGAGGCGTTGGTTTCTGATAAATTTGCAGGTTTAGGAAATGTTGTAAACCTGGGAATGCGGCAGAACACCCACAGCAACAACACCCATGGCACTCTCCTTTCATGCAAAGTGAGGGGTGTAAAGGGGCCATATTTACAAGGCCATAAAAAGCCACGCAGGGTGGCTTTGCATGGCCTTGTAAATACGGGCCTGCACACTGCACCGCCGGTATGTCGAAAAAGTGATGCACCGGCAGCACGAAGGCCTTGTAAATAAGCCCCAGTGTGTGTTGTCCTTGGCTGAATCCCCGGCAGCTCATATCAGTGAACAAGAAGCCCAGACACAGCACAAGGGCTGGACAAGCGGAACACAGTGCATTAGGACAAGCAGGTTGAATACGATTTCCCAGAGTCAAAAATGTAAACAAAGAAAGCAGCATCACGAGCGCGCAGGAGAAAAAGTGTGGGTATTTGAGGTGAGAAGCAAAACACGAGGAAGAGAGCAAGAAAACACATGCACTCCCATGAAGATCTTAAGGAAAAATAAAAAGAGTTGTTCCATGAATGTAGGAAATACATAAGTCACCTAATTAAAAAGGTTGGTGTAGAAGCTATGGTCTGACAAACACAAGTAGAGGAAACCATTGAATAAGAAGCAAGCAAATGAGAGTGAGAAGAAGGCTAACCAAAGGGCTACCACTTAGCCCGCTGAAAGTTATTGGCTTGGTCCACAAGAGGTCTTTTGACACCACCAGCTCCAGCAACTCTTTGAAGACCATTCCATACTCACCTGCGATACACCAACACCAAACTTGTACAATAGCTCCTAATATTATCAACCCCCTGATGCATATGTATCATTAGAAGAGCAGGTGCAGTGGCATTAGGACCAATAGATCTGAGGGGGGCAATGCATTTAAATTAATGCTATTTTTTTTAACAAGTTGGGGGGAACATGTGCGCCTCATTTACTGGTTTGCATTATAGCCCAAGGCACACTTAAAATGCAGATGTGTATGGAACTAATCTTTCCCCATACATGAAATGGCTCCTGATCTTTGCAACCACACCAGGTTACCAAGGGCATCCTCCTCTCAACATGCACTTTAGATCCTGATAACATTCAATACATATCCTCCGCTCACCCCTCTACTACATAAATCCATACCTGAACGTGTGTGGGAATGCAACATTGTTTTTGGCAATTGTGAAGTTAAATCTGGCATTAATAAGGCATAGCAGCACTTTTCAGTAGCAAGGAGTGCCACCAACAATGCCTCCAAACTCAGGATCATCATCAACGGCAAACTCAAAATGACCGCCAAAGTTTTTTTGATGCTAAGAATAACTGGCATACCCTGCTAGAGATTAAAAGAGTGGAGCTTACTAAATCGACTGGGGCCCTGGCATGCTTCGCTCAAAGGCTGGATTCTAGGTCCCCACAAGTTTTGCCTAAAATGTATGAGGCTAAGTGCGTTTCGCATGTCCACTACAGTAGAGAGGTTTGGTGTTGTGGAAAGAGCGACTTAAAACAAACAGTCGAAAGTACATTTCTCAGATGATTGGTACAGGTACAGCAGTGTACACTATCCTGGTCTGTACATGCTGAGCTTGGAGTTAGATTTCTTTCTGATCTTGTGGCCCTCAGCCCTCTACTTTGTTAGGTACAAATCTGGACTAGACAGGATCACAAGATAAATAGATTGATCCTCTCTGAGTGGCACTGGACGATGCATCTAGAATTCCATGGATTGCTTATATTAAGACAGCACTGATGGCCCTAGGGAGAGCAGATGCCTTATCTGACCCCTTATTTTTTGAGACAATGTGATTAACAGGGAATAAAGGCACTGTTCTTTGAGTGGGCAATGTAAAACAGAGAAGGGGTAGAAATGTTGAAACCTCTTGTGAGGGGCAATATGCTTTTAAAGTCTGTTCAGGGACTGGAGCTGTATTTGGTGCAGGTTTCCAGAAATCATGACCAATTTCTACTGGCCAGGTTTCGATTTAATCAAAGTCACCATTTACTGGCTTCTCCCGTTAGCTGGGTGCAATATGGTAATAGTTTGTCTAGTGGCTGCAACAAAAGAACAGGTCTCTGCAGGATACCTTACACTTTGCCATGATTGTAACTAGTACAGTTGGTCCATAAAGAGGTTCCTGTTACCACTGCTAAGGTCCCTGTACTTTAACCAAGTATGCCATAATCTTATGTCCTTACAATTACTTCCCAAAAAATATGTTTTACTTGCTGTGTCGAGCTTTCTATGGGCAGCCTTGGCATCTAGATGCTCAAGGCCCAATTGACGGCCTTGTGTATGCAGTTGATAATCGTGTTTTTTTTAATTCTGTATTTATTCTGTATTTTATGCTGTTTTTTTATGTAATTGTGTCTTATTCATATATTGCTATTGTATGCTGTTCTTTATTGGTTGCTTTGTTCAACCGAATAAAGATTTTATGACGATGACCGCCCAAGTCAATACCATCACCGTCTCATGCTTCCATACCCTGAAGATGAGGAGGAAGATTTTCAAACGGCTCCCAAACAGCACCCAGAAAACCTTCACACACACCTGGGTCACAAGTAAGCTGGGCTGTGAGGACACCCTCTAAGCTTGGATCAACAAAAAACTCTCCAGAAGGCTGCAGACCATTCAAAACTCGATGACCAGATTCACTCTCAACCTCCCACCTCACATAAACACCAGTGACACCTGAAGGAGCTCCACTGGCTCCCCATTCACAAACAAGCAAAATTCAAAGGCCTCAATCACACTTTCAAGGCACTACACAGAACTGGCCCAGTACATCTGCATTCACAAACCTTCCAAACACCTCCACTCATCCAGACTCCTGCTTGCACACATTCCACACATATACCTAAAACCAGTTCTGATGATCGAGCCTTCTCCTACATCCTCCTAAAGCATGGCACAATCTGCTACTACACCTAAGTGGCTCCTCCTCACTTCTTGAATCCCGCAATAAGGTGAAGACCTGTTTTTTCGATGCCCTATGTGCCTAGGCTCACACGCACCTACTCAGCGCCAGGATATTCTCCTAGAGCGCTCTACAAATCTGCATGACTCCCGCTTGCCCGATTGGTTTCTGAATCGGTATATCCCCTAAAAAAACTGTGATTTGACTTCTGGGCTTATCCTATGCCCTGAGGAGACATATACTGACAGATCAAATGTATTATGCAGCTCTTGAGCTTAGATTCGTGAAAGTGATGATCCGATTCCCTCGTTTCATCGCATCTAATCCAATATCCTTTCCCCCCGAAAGCTGAAGCTATACTAACTCCAGACCAATTTTCTAGCTCCTCGTCTCATCAATGACTCCTGGGGCAACAGCTTTAGTCCTCCCTATACTACCTTTTGTCGGTGAAGACCTCATGTACGTGAGCGCACTATCGTTGCCCTAGATAGAGTTTTGTGATTCCATGAAGTTAGACAAACTGAAAAACCGCCACCTCTACGCCCTTGAGTATTGGCACCATGCAGGCATCGGAAATTGTGCCACTCTGGTGACGTCACGAAAACGGCGGAAGTCACTTACCTCTGAGATGACGTCATGGAGGTACCGGAAAGGGGGCTTGCTCAGGAGGCGCTCGGTGAGTGGGGGTTTGCGTATCACCTTGCCCAGGCTCTCCTGGGTGCGCTGAAGCACCGTGGGGTTCATAGCTTCAGACAGGAGAGCCCGGCTCCTGACCCACACTACACCGCGCTAGCAGCTCTGCGCAGGCGCACACCGCTCGTTACCAACCACCGCCGCTGCCCTTAGCAACAAGAGACAACAGGCAAGCCCCGCCTACCACCGGACCTGGCCCGGCCCAAGTGTTAGTGAAGCCACGCCCTAAAAAGCTAGGCACGCCTTCTCGAAACTGTGTGCTGCACAACAGACTACTTTCGAGCAGAAAACCCATACCTTGAACATTCGTATAGACTCCTAGTGTCTCTTAACAGTGTATTCGCATTTCATGCGTGGTTTTTACGAGGAGATTAGTGATTCGGTAATGAGGTTGCAGTAATGCAATTTCTGTTTTTGTACATAGGGTAGATTACAGGCAGAGCCACATGCAATTATGCGAAGGGGCGAGCCAAATTATGAGGCAGGGTTAAGTGCAATGTGTGTGCGGCCAAAAAAAGGCAAATTATGTGGCGTGATGCGGCACATTTGAAGTTACTATTACTTCGTTATTTTGTAATTTTAAAACGTAATACTGTCTAGACTTTGGTTGCACCTCATTAGTACAAATTTAACAGCCAAATATATCAGTAAGCAACAGAAAAGTGAGCAGTCAAGCTTTGTGGAGGGTCTTTCATTACGAGGCAACGTGTGTCTCTGCGTTTTTACTAGTAACTTTGAACCATCTGAGCTAGACACAAAATGAGTCTTTTGTTGCAATCTGCATATTATGCGGCAGATGATGGACTATGTAGCAAACGCAGAAAATCTATAATTATGCAAAAAATGCTGCAGCCGCAAAATCACATAATTCCAGTGGCCCTGATGATGGGCTAAGGTTTGGATAGGGCCCATTTGACAGGAGATACATACCAGCCAAGCATCATGAATTCCGAAAAAGGCGCTGTTGACTAGGACAGAAGGGTAAACAGGGGAAGAAGAGTAAAGGACAGCAAGACTGTCGGCATGCACACCAGTCCTTCATAACCTTACCAAATGGGTACCAACAGCTCAGATCTGGAGCACTTTAGTTCTTATATGGACTTTGGTGCTCCCTGATATGGACCTGTCTTTAATTCGGATGATCTCAATTCAGTAATAGGGGTTATGACATTCTCAGTAAGAACGACAGACACGGGTCAAGATATTAGAAGTTTACATGAAGAAGTATTAAGCAAAATGGTGGGCATGGCCTGGCGCCAATGAAGTGAGCAGCTCAATTCGGAGCTCCTTATGGCCTGCCCAATCTGGCACCATCCTGAACCCCTACACTACATGCCTGTGGGGACCCCAGTCTGTGACCCAACACTGCTGGGGAAGGACTACGCCACCTTGAGGCGTTTTTCTCGTCACACGACCCCGAACTGATCACGAAAAGCTGGCCCAGGCGATGGCCCGAGAATCAAAATGGCAGAGACTGGCAGCATCTACCGTGACCTAAAGGGGATGGCCAGCTTGCGCCCCACGGTAATGTGGGCAACGGAACAGACTAAACTGCTGCAAAAAGAAGTGGAATATCTAAAGAACAGGGCGGTGATCCGGAGGGCAGATCCCGGAGGAATAATCTGCGGATTGTACAGCTGCCAGAACGCATTGAGGGGCAAAGTATGGAGCTATATTTGGAGTTATGGTTCGCAACAGACATTCTTAATGGCAAGCATTCAATTTTTTTCTCGGGTAAAGGTGCACATAGGTTACCAGGTCGCCCCACCCCTGCAGGCGGGTGCCTCTCCAAGACCAGTGGTCACGCATTTGTTCAATTATTGGGACAAGGACCATATATTGCAGGTTACTAGGGCCCGTGGACCATGGTAAATAGAAAATGCTAAGCTAGATATACATCCTGATTACACCCTAGCTGTTCAATGGCGCAGATCCTCCTATATGGACGTTAAGCGATGCTTAAGGTCCCATGCCATACAATATGCACAGCAATTTCCTGCCACTTTGCAAATCCGACATGAAAACAGAACCACTCTATGCCACTCTCCTGATGAAGCCTGGTCCTGGGTGGAGCAGAACGGATTTGCTGGTGCCCCGCCGGCGGTGGTAGCGGCATCTCACCGACAATGGCGAAATAAAGGTGCACGGGGATG
Organism: Lissotriton vulgaris; assembly: GCF_964263255.1. NCBI lineage: Eukaryota > Metazoa > Chordata > Amphibia > Caudata > Salamandridae > Lissotriton > Lissotriton vulgaris. Next base: position 838,215,345 of record NC_141687.1, read on the forward strand.
CCGCAAGAAGATGCAGGCAAGGCATCCCACTAAAGACCAGGTAGCACGAGAGCAGGTGGAGGCTATTAAGCAGAACAACACAGTAATCCGGATTCGCCCTCCAGATCGGGATCTGATTCGGGTACTGTCTTGGATCAAGCGTATCAATTAACAGTGTCACAACACTCTTATGGAAGGGTGACCCACACTCACACCGCAAACATTCGATGAGCTAGGATGATCCATCCTGGCGTCTTCCAAGTAACTTGGGCAGCTGTCCATCAGCATAGGGTGCCTCTGTTAAACCAAGTATATACACTGTCACTAGAAATACGACAGACATGCACACATATGGCGGACAATAACGCAGCTCGACTACGCCCCCACGTAGACGATAAGTAGCTGATACAGCATTGTTATGGTTCTCTTTTCTCTCTCTGCTTATATACTTCTTTTTTTTGTTACAATGGTATCTCAGATATTCACTTTCTCATTATTTGGTTTGCTATTGGATATTTTGTAAGTTTGTATTTCAGTGAGGATGGCCTTTTGGCCGTTGAGAAACAGGCCTGGGTTGGGGAGTTGGGTATTGTAAATGTTATTTGCTGCCTGTCCATTTTGTATTGTCTCACACTGCACTCAATGTACGCTATACTACTAAGGCAATAGCTGAGGTACACCTGCCGGGGAGGGGATCATATACTGACTGGCCATGCTGGATGGGGGACTTTCTTCCTGCTATTTACAATTCATTAGATGATAATGGCAAGCAACGCATGTCTTTTACTCACTTGAAATGTGCAGGGATTGGGTGGGTGCGTCAAGCGGCATAAGGTCTATAAGTATCTGCGCAGACATAAGATCTCTATTACGCGGCTCCAGGAGACACACCTCACCCAACAGAACCTCACGTCAGTACATAAACATTGGAAAGGTATGGTGATAGGGACCACGTACTCGGGCTATGCTAGCAGTACTCTGATATGGGTGGCACCTGGAACTCCTCTGCAGGTATTATACACCTGGGGTGCTGGTATGTAATTCTAGATGGACTCTTAGATGGCTCTCCATTGACACTTGTTTCCTTATACGTGCCAAACTCAGAACAGGCTGCGTTTCTACAAACCATGTCCCATTCTTTATTGTGTAACCCATCGGCTCCAATGATGTGGGGGGGGGGGGTGACTATAACATGATTTGGAATTAGATAGATCAAGTCCATCATTACCAGGTGCACAATCTATAGGTTTGACACAACACGTGAAGGATTGGACTAGAGACATGCAATTACGGGACATCTGGTGTAGTAGATATCTCACGACACATTATTCACCAATGCACAATTTATACACTAGGATAGATGCATTTTACAGTTCAGTAGATGCTTTGACAAAGGCATTGTGCGCAGAATATTTAACCCGCACATTATCAGATCATAACCCCCTACTGGTGCACTTGTCATGGGGTGACATCGTATTAGCATTCCAACATGGCGTCTTCCCCTGGAAGCACTCAAGGATGTGCCATCACGCATGTCCATGGCACAGTCTATCACCTCATACTTTCAGGACAATGTAGGTACTGCCACGTCAGTGGGCATAGAGTGGGAAGCATTTAAAGTGGCCTCCGAGGACTAATGATTAAAGCCGTATATGGCTCCCATCTGATGCTATTGAAAGAACTACAGGACCAGGAATCTGAAGTTAGGCGTTGCAAACTCTTGGCTCCTATCAATGTGGGTATTGTGCCCACATTGGCAAAGGCCAGGTTGTCTTACAAAGAGATACAAGGCAGGCTATGTGACCTATGACTTTAGGCAATACCTGGCCCGCCAACATGCAGACGGTGACAAAGCAGGCTGGACACTGGCATGGCTACTTAGGTCTGGTTCCTTGCAACCACCAATCTCGGCCATATACACTATAGATGGAAAATTAGTAAATACTCAGGAGCAAATCAACGACTCTTTTAACAAATATTATGTCTCTATGCTGCCCCAGTGATTAGCATAGCACAGGCAATCCTGCAATTCCAGGCACGCGCCACACTGCTGCAGATATCGCAATCCCAATATGATTCGCTAGAGGCCCCTATATCTGAAACTGAGGTTTCAGAAACGCTTAAACAATTGGCGATAAATAAGGCACGGGGACGGATGACTGACCGTCGGCGTTCTATATGACATATGTGGAGCTCTTGACCCCCGCTTATGCAATGTCTATCGCAAGGCGTTTGATCATGGCACGCTCCCACCATCTCTTCGTGAAGCCATATTGGTGGTACTGCCATAGCCTGGGAGGGACCCACTGCAAATTGGCTTACCGTCCTCTGTAGCTACTGAACACCAATTATAACATTCTGAGTAAAATACTAGTAGACCGGTTGATAGATACAGTGCAGTTATTGGTACAAAGCGATCAAAATGGGTTCATACCGGGGAGAAATACTAGGCTGAACTTGCGTCAGCTTTTTAAATTATTAGAGTGGGCGCAAATGGTGGCGGAGACACCCTGGATTGCCTCTTTAGATATTGAAAAAGCATTTGACATCTTAGACTGGGAGTACTTAATGGCAGTCCTGTCAAAGTTCGGCATGGCCCCCAATGAGAGTTGTTCTCGTACCTCCATAGAAGGGGAGCACATATTGCACTCCTACAGGATATGCACCTCACTGCCAAAGGAGGCCAGGCACTAAACGGAGGTGGAGAGGTCAGGCGTACTTTACCACATACTCGGAATATGTCAGAGGGGGTATACAACGTTTAGCACGCATTTTTTACCACGCACTACCATTACAACGCAGGCATTACCACGCATACCATTACAACCCATTGCGCTGGCGGCGCTCTAGGATAGGGAATAAGTTTAATTTTATATCCAACACCTTCCCTAGTGTCCACGGGGACTGGAGTTGGAATATAAAATTATACTTACCACTATCCAGCACCTCAATGCGCTATGCGTTGTAACGGTATTCGTTGTAAATACCGCGTTGTAAAGGTATGCGTGGTAATAGTATGCGTGCTAACGTCATACATCCGTCAGAGGGGCACTTGTATGGATAAGGGCAGGGTTACTGTTTCAACTTACAGAGGTCATAATAGAAACAGAGGGTAGATATGTGGAAGTAAAAGGCCGGTTAGATGGTAAGAAGGTAGTTAACGGTGAGCGTATATGCTCCTAACACGGATCAAGGTAACTTTTTCGTGCATATTTCCCGACGCCTAGCTTCATGGCTAACAACAACGACACTAATCGGGGGTGATTTCAACTGTGTCTCTTATACCATATTAGATCGCTCGCACCCTCTCTTATGAGACTCACAGACGACCCACATGGCCGAAATGCTCTCAGACTGGCAACAGCAATGGGGCCTAATAGACTCCTGGAGACGCCAAAACCCACTAAATCGAGACTACTCCTTCTTTTCGGGTCTCCACAAGCTGCACGTTCGCTTAAATATGTTCCTGTTCACCCCTGATGTACATAGCCTGATCGATGGGATTGAATATCTATCCCGTACTATTTTGGATCATAATCTGGTACTACTGTGATTGCGGTGGATACATCCCACGCCATTCTTACCCACATGGAAACTTAAGCCTGAATTACTGGAGGACCAGGTTTTCTGGGAAACGATCAGGACCAAGATCACCCAATACTTTGCCGACAATGCGGGCTCGGTGACCAACCCCCAAATCGAAAGGGATGCTTTTAACATTGAGACAGGGGCGTAACAAAGGCCCCCGCAGCCCCTACGGTCCGGCAGAGCCCTATGCTCCAGAGGGTCCCCTCAGCACAGCACTCTGGCCAAAGAGCTCCTGATTGAGCCAGGGGGGGGCCCTACAAGTACCTTGTTGGGAGGCCCCCTCAAGTTTGTTGAGCCAGTGAACTGTGATACGAGGTTAATGTATCGCCGAATCCAAAGAGTTAGACAAACCCTCTTGAAAGATGTAGAAAAGGTAGAGAGCTGCCTGAGCGACGTAGAAATGAGATGACCCGGAAACCCTGTGCTGCAGCAGGAACTCTTACTAGCTAAAGAAGAGATGGTAACACAGGTAGAGAAGCAGCAGTGTTTTGATTATCGGAACTATATTGACAAGACCCATGCTGAGCAAGACAAATCGGGCTCATTACTGGCATGGCTGGCCCACCCAGACAAGAGAGGCTCACCCATCCTAGAGCTAGAAGATGGGTAGGGGTCCAGAGTGCATGCACCATAATGTTGTGTTTTGATTTAGATTCTGTATGCATTTCCAGATTCATGCCCTTATATAGGTACATTTCCCATTGCCCTTATACAGGCATAGAAATCCAGTCCTTAATTAGGCATAGGACATGCTAACCAAATACAGACATGGCTACTTACATCCGTTCATCTACGTCACAACAAATTCTTGGAAAACCAGACTCTTAAGCTGTTGAGACTTTCCCCCTACTTGAATATTGATTTCTCCAAGAACTCATTTATTATGCATGAACATCTATTCCTTAGGGACTCTTGGCAACGATAGTTGAACTAAACGATAGTAAACTTTTGGCATAACTAAACCAGACTAAGACAGCACCAACTTCTTCCCTCGTACTAGACTTAGGTTAGGTACTCTGGGGCAGGATTATGTAGAAGCACCAGATGAGTATTTTAGCCTGTGTTATTTTTGTATGTATTTTACCGAATATATGTCATAGCTACAAGACATGCTATTACAGTATTATTTTATCTTACTGCGTACGCTGTACATATTATACTTCACATTCTGTCTTACGATTGTAGCACTTCATATCTCTTGCATGAGAAAGAAGACTGTTCAATAAACCATTTTTATTAAAACGCCTGTCTCTCTATTTCTGTGCAAACTCTGTAGAAACGAAGTATGCACGATTGACTGAGTGAAATGGTTGTCTATTTTTTCCACGATTCTGAAGATATTGTTCAGACTCTAAGGGAAACAAAATTGTCATGTTTTTGCGGTTGTCAGAGACTAATCCCTTCTTGTTCATTCAAGAAAGTTTCTAGTGACCTCTGAGTTAGCTGGCACACACAAGTAATTACGTTTAATATACTCAATAGAGACATACTGACCTCAGTCCTATGTCAAATCTATAGTGTATATTATTTGAATGGGCAGAGCCTATTAGGGATATAGGAACTACACTACATGGCGCCCAACGGTTTGGTAAGGCACTAACTTAACACTAGCTACTGAAGTAACTCAGTTGTGCTTTTCTCAGAGACCCCCTACTCATAATACTCCAATAGACGTCTGGAGTGGGTAGGGATAATATCCTCCATCGCTGAGTAGGATGTAAAATCCTATGTATTAGCTTTTTGGTTTGTTCAACGTTGAAGGATACAGTGTTCCAAACTATTGTGCACCTTATCTTTGTTCCTTTGAATCTTGCTCTGCAAACTCTTTCATTAAACAAACGCGGACGACGCAAATAACACCGAAACCGGTGGAGCTGCGGCTGACCAAGCCGAAGCAGCTTTAAACTATACAGGTTTTAATGAAACCGAACTGAATGCTATAATCATTTCTCCAAATTTAAGGAGAGCCATCACTTTAAAACTTATAAAACATGGCCTAACATCAAGAGGTGGTAGAGCAGGTTTTATGATAGAGGCACATGAATATCACCCGTCAGAGGTATTCTATTCATGTATAGTATTCCCAGAATGAAATCCAGAAGATACAAAGAAGATGATCCACCAGAGGAATATATTCCTTTCGAGGATATTGAAATTCCACTTACATACCAGGTGCTTGAGCTCTGGTTTAAAGGCCCCCTAAAACATTTAAATCACATTACCAGGCTCGGTCCAATAGGTAGACCAGGAGCAACATGGCCGATTTTAGCCGGTTATACACCTCATCCTGACAACGAAGAAATGTCAGACATAGAGTTACTTACTCAACTCAAAGAGTTAATCATAATATACAGAAAATTGGTACAATATGTCATACAGACTTTCACAGTCCAACCTCCAGCAGTTATTTCACAACAAACTTATAACCAGGGGAATACACTGAAAATTACACCACAGACTTTACACGCAGTCATGGGTAAACCACCCTCAAAACGTGAACAAATTCCATTCCGGATTGCTAAAAAATAACTCAAATCGAAGCAGTATATCCCATTACCAGTCCTTATGAGAAACATAGAATTCTAACAATCTGTTTACCAATGAGGTTAACACCAGATTGGAAGACTGCACCACTTGGGGCACAGTCTTCGCTGCTATCTACACTAAAACACAAGGTGTTCCGTCTATGGGGGTAATACCTGAAGTCCTGAAACAGTCAAAGTCAGTCAAAATTTCTTTATTCGGCTTATTTAAAAACCATACAAACAGATGAACAATAAAATACATTTCATACGACATTTATCATAATACACATGATACAGAAATCTAGCTACAGTTTTAAGATTTATAATAAACAGTTTAAAAAGTGTGTTTAACATTTATGACTAATCATGGCAGACAGCTTTTCGCCCTTGAGGCGGCTACCAGGAATTTAGCAACGCAAAAAGTAATGTGGGGGTTAGGTAGTAGTTGTAAAAAGAGCAAAGCCGGTCTCACCTGGGTGAAGCCGGCCTTCTTGAGTATTGGCAACAAGAATTTTTTCCTAGGCTCTAAATATAAACTACAAAACATAACAAAATGCATTGTGTCTTGCACTGAAAACTGGTCACAACTACAGGGCGGGGCTAGTTCTGGTTTCTGCCAGTTATTAAAAGAGCCTAAATAATAATGCAACAAATTAAATCTAAATTTGGTTAAAAGAAACCTGTGGAAAGGGAGTGTAACAAAACCGAGATATGGCGCAAGTGATGGTGAACTGAGCAGCAGGCAATGATCCCTCACTGCCGGCTTAGCTAGTTCACTCTCTTCACGGCCCATCTCCTTCCTTCCCATAAAAGACTTTTTAACGGAGTCGAGATCTTGGATCCTAATGATCTCCGGGGAGGTGAAAAGCTCTGGGCGGCCTAAATCAGCAAAGGTCTTGGCCAAATAGGCCAGCCAAGGGATTTTGTTAGATTTATCAAGGGACAGGACATCAGTCAGGATCTTGTGGTTTAATGGGAGTTCTTCGTTCATCCATATTTTCAACCAAAGAATCAAAGGGGCCATACTCAACTTATCAGAGAGAAACTGAAGGCCAACTTCTCCTGAAACAGATTGAAGACGAATACGGGGCAGAGCCTGCTCTGAATTTAGGTATGAAATTACTGAAAAATTTCACCCAGTACTCAACAATATTATTATCTAATATTAAAAGAGAAGTAGCATCAATGGCAATCCGCCAGAAATTAAGGGAATTTGATGTAAAAGAACAACCACAAGAACCAGCCAGAATAATTGACAAGCATTTGCAATGCAATAGGTCTCGCAGCATTACATTTTGAGTTACTGGCATTGTAAATGACAATGCTTTGCATTAAATTTTTTTTTTGCAATAGGTATATAAACATTGCATGGCATGGCAGTGGTGGTGTCCGTGTGGGCATGGCAGTGGTGGTTTCCGTGTGTGCATGGCAGTGGTGGTGTTCGTGTGTGCATGGCAGTGGTGGTGTCTGTGTGTGTATGGCAGTGGTGGTGTCCGTGTGTGTATGGCAGTGGTGGTGTCCGTGTGTGTATGGCAGTGGTGGTGTCCGTGTGTGCATGGCAGTGGTGGTGTCCATGTGTGTATGGCAGTGGTGGTGTCTGTGTGTGCATGGCAGTGGTGGTGTCCGTGTGTGCATGGCAGTGGTGGTGTCCGTGTGTGCATGGCAGTGGTGGTGTTCGTGTGTGCATGGCAGAGGTGGTGTCCGTGTGTGTATGGCAGTGGTGGTGTCCGTGTGTGTATGGCAGTGGTGGTGTCCGTGTGTGCATGGCAGTGGTGGTGTCCATGTGTGCATGGCAGTGGTGGTGTCCATGTGTGTATGGCAGTGGTGGTTTCCGTGTGTGCATGGCAGTGGTGGTGTTCGTGTGTGTATGGCAGTGGTGGTGTCCATGTGTGTATGGCAGTGGTGGTGTCTGTGTGTGCATGGCAGTGGATGTTTCCGTGTGTGCATGTCAGTGGTGGTTTCCGTGTGAGCATGGCAGTGGTGGTGTCTGTGTGTGCATGGCAGTGGTGGTGTCCATGTGTGCACGGCAGTAGTTGTGTCCGTGTATGTATGTTAGTGGTGGTGTCCATGTGTGCCTTTCAAAAAGAGGTTCATTACTTAGAGGATGGAAGTGGGCTGGCCCTGTTTTATCATAAACTGTGTGCGCGCGATGATGGCAAGCGGCAATTTGTTCCGTTGTAATTCACAAGGTGGCTGCACCCCTCTACTCCCAGGACAGTGCCCACTGCGCCCAGGGCAGTGCCCTCTACACCCCTCTACTCCCAGGACAGTGCCCACTACACCCTGGTCAGTGCCCACTACACCCCTCTACTTCCTGTGCAGTGCCCTCTGCAGCCCACCAGTCCTGGTCACTGCCCCTCCAAACTTAGTGAGCGTGCACTGCGCCCATACAGCCCGTGGCATCACCCCGCACCCATCACTCCCTGGTCAGTGTCTTCTGAGCCCTCCACTTCCAACTGTGTCATCCCACCACCCCCGGCCTCCAGCGCCTCTGCCATGAGCCCTGCAGCGCCGAAGGCCGCCGGACGCAGAGCATGGCCAATGGACGCAGCCTGGGCTCGGAGGCCGCGGTGGTGGACGGGCTGCTCTCCCCATCCCAGGCCGGATTCCTGGGCACCCCAGAGCCCCCGGAGGCCCCCGGGGCCTTCCTGTCCCAGCCTGGGCGCGGAGGGAAGGAGTCCGCAACGGGAGGTGCTTGGAGGACAACCCACGTTCCGGCAGGAGCAGCCGGGACAGCTCCGGGGAGAGGACCCACAGCCGGGCCACCAGCGGCATCATGAAGGTAAGAGCCGCAGGCTCACGAGCCACAGCGCGAGCCCGCCGGGCCACAGCAGGAAGTGGGCGCAGGCTGCAAGCCTCAGGAGGTAGCTCCGTGGGAGGAAACAGAATAATTCTTAAAAGGAAAATCCAGAGCCCCACACTAGGAGTGAATTCCGCCAATGAAGTTGGGTGGCTGGAATGTATACAGCCTGTCTACGTGGCCAGTCACCTCAAATTCATTTTTTAAATTGTGTATTTATGCGCGAGTGCGTATCCTGCCCCTTCAATTTAACTCTATTGCCACACGTAAACTTAGAAGCACCTCGAGCATGTCAACACAACATAAGTACTTTAAATAGCACCATGGCAAGTCCACTCCATACGTCACGCAGTCAGTTGCTTCCTGGGCGCAGCCACCCAATAATTGTGCAGTCAGCAACACTCTAACTTCGGCCTGGGCGCCCTCATGTATACACCGCGAGCCTGCAGCAGAAAACACGTCTCCTGGTAACTGTAAAGAGTGGGCGCTGCAAACTGTGCATGTGCTTTGGGATTCAGCCTTTCATCCTCTAGGAGGAGTGCCCCGGATTTGTGTAACGTCTTCGATGTAGATGTCATCGTGTCACCCCACTGTAGCGCGGCGTGCGTCCTGTTTCCTCGGTCAATAGAGTAACAGTACATTGGATGTCCCGGCCTTAAACTTTACATGCACGCACAGTCTTCGTCTTTCTGCCTTGGTCTTGGACTTCTGGTCTGCACTGCCTCTCAGCTGCAGCGTGTACTGAATGCGGCAGTGCGTCTGTTCCTCAGGCTGCTCCTGTTCGCCCCCTCCCTCCAAACGCACCCCCCCTAATATTTCCATTCCCCAAACTGGCTTCAGGTGAGGATGCATTTTAAAGTGCCTCGAGGCCTGGCATCGCAAGAGCCCTGTCTTTTGAGGCGGATGTTCCCCCGCTGCCGTTCTGGACTCCGTGTAGGAAGGCATCAGAGCCACGCATCATAAATATAAACATTAATAAATACTAGTCCTGGTATGGTCCTCGTGCATGATATGACATCACAAATAGCGACAAAATGGCCAGACCAACCCCTACTACAGGAGGCTGCTATTAAAATGCCCCGAAATCCCGCCGCGGCCGCCCCGGAAGTCAGGCACGGTCGCCTGTGACGGGGCGGGGCCACGTCCAGACCGGAAGAGGAGGCAGGCGGAGTCAATGCATCTCGCGGCCCGGGGCTCCTGTGAGCGGTGTAGAGCCCCGGGGCCGCGCCAGCAGGAGGTTGGGCACCACGTGCTGAGAGCAGAGTCCCCGACATTGGCAAGGTAAGTTCCAAAAGGCTGGGGTGGGCTTGGTGCACGTGTGTGTGTGTGTGTGTGTATGCTCGTGGGTGTATGTATGTGTGCGACGGTGACGGCGGGGGAGGGGGGCCTCGGTGCACTTGTGTGTGTGTGTGCGCGCGTGTGTGTATGTGTGAGGGGGGGTGTCTCTGTATGTATGTATGTGCGTGCGTGCATGGGCGCTTGTGTGTGTGTCTGTGTGTATGCGCATGCGTGTGTGGTGCTTGAGCTTCCCAGGAGACAGCGCCTGGGCACAGCACGCGTGGCAGTTTCAAATCGCCTCCAAGGCGATGCGCACTGTCTCCTGGGAAGCACAGTTGGCAACAAAAGATCTCTGGCGAGACACAGCGCTGACGCGCTGTGTTTTCGCTACAAGACCTAAAAAATCATATGAAGAATTAGGCACAAACAGTTTGGGTGGGAAACAAGTGAAACCACAACTGTCTGAAAGTCCTGAAAAGGTCTTTACTAAAACACTCCTACATCTCCTAAAAAGAAGTGGGAGAATAGCAAACAAACTTCTAAAGAGAAGCATTCTCATTCCTGAGGTAGGTCTCCTCAAAAAGAGCCCTCTGAAAGGAGGTATCAGGAATTGGGATAATTTGAGAAAACCTAACAGGTATCAAGATACTGATACACGTTCCTCTCTACCTTTCAGATATCGTCACAGACATCCGAAAGAAGAGGACGGTCAGATAAAAAAAAAGAACGTGTGAAGTCCAAAGACGATCAAAACGTTCAGAAAAGCAACCCAAAACCTCAATTCACCAAAAAGAAGGTAGCAGATCTAAAAATCAGACATGCCGAGGACCTTGAGGACACAGCTCAAGAACGGAGAATGGGCTCAGACAATGTTGGACAGCGTAGCAGAAGTAACAATAGCTCGCCAGAACCTGAAGGGACTTCTGGAAACAGTGGACTTGAATGAGGACATTCAAGTTGAAACTGCAGACACCAGGGTTAGCTCTCCACATAGGTTATATGAAATAACACTCCGGATGGAGGGAGACATACCTAGAAAAGTGAAAGCACTCTTTTGGGAGCGACTTTCAAAGGGGTATGATATACTTCTGGAAGAACAGGACTGGCCACCAGGATTTGTCAGGGAGTGCCCACATGGCGAAGACATCATTATGCCAGCCTTCTCTAACCATATTCCAAATACATTTGAAAGATACTTATGCCAGGAAATGGGCAGTTGACCAAGCCCCAGCATTACACAAAAATCATATAGGATGGGATGAGGATTCACCTCACCATAAAATCCAGTTAAAAAATCAACCAGCTGCACAAAGGCAGTACCCAGTTAAGCAAGAAGCTAAAAAAACAGGTCAGGAAGATCTTAGATAAACTTGAATAACAAGGGGTAATAGAAACATGCACCTCATCAATGAACAATCCTTTTTTTCCTGTTTCCAAACCAGACAATACATATTGTCTAGTTTTGGATTACAGATACCTAAACTCTTGTTGTAAAACATTTGCAGTGCAAAATGCACACAGTGCAGCATTAATGAATAACATTGTGCATAAAAAATATAAAACCACATTAGATATTTCAAATGGTTTCTTTTGTCAAAACATTGCACCTGAAAGTAGGTATTTGACCGCTTTCTCAATAATGGGGACACAGCGTAAATTCTGTTGTCTCCCTCAAGGATTCAAGAATATTCCAGGGTTATTCTTAACAAGAGTAACAGAGTTACTACAAACTCATGATGACGAGGCATTGTCATATGTCGATTGTATCTATCTGACAGACGATGACCTGGATTGGCCCTTGAGCAGGGTGAATACCATTATACTAGGCTTCGCCTTTGAAGGGTACTAGTTAAATTTTAAGAAATCAAGAATTGCCCATCTCAACGTCCTTTTTCTAGGAGATGAACTTTCAGGTGAAGGCAAAAGCATGGCAGACAACTTTTTAGAAAAGTGTGCGCTGCTCCAACCTCCAAAAACCCTGAAGAATTTACAATCGATTCTAGGTTTCCTGAATGTTGGAAGAACCTACATTCTAAACTACGCAGAAAGGATTAACCTCTCTACGAATTAATCAAACTTGATTTAAAAAAAATGTGCGTTCACTCCAAACAGACATGTTAGCAGCTAAACGTTTACAAACACGCGTAAACATACGCAATTTAGTGATCCGAATAATTCCGGGTCAATGCGGATTCACCTACTTAACTTTTAATGAAGGTGAAAAAATACCAATCGCATACAAATCACATTTCTATACACAAGCAGAAATGAAATTTACATCAACAGAAAAAATTCTGAAAGCAGTTCAAACCACTGTAGCAAAAGAAAGAGCCCTAGCACAGGGGAAATGCATTATGGTTGTAACTTCTGTACCTGCCTTAGAGGCAGTGACAAAAGCGAGCATTCCAAATGCTAAAGCTTTACATCCGAGATGGATACAATGGGTTAATTCTCTTACTGCAACTGATGTTGAATACGTTTTTGATTCTTATTTGAAAACACAAGCATTCCTGCAATACGAACATGAATGTCCTCTGCCTGATGAAATTCTACCTCTAGACCAGTATGAATGTATAATTTATACTGACGGATCAGCACAACCTGCTACGGGGGTAAACAAGCTTATAGTGCAGCATGCGCGATCGTTAAAGGTCGTATGCGAGATGGCAAATTCAGACCTATGGTCACACAAACTCAATCTCTAGGAGATTGTACAGCTCAGCGAGCTGAACTACCAGCATTCAGAATGATACGGATTGCGAATTCCCCACACTCATAGTGTGTGATTCTTTTTATTGTGCTCAATCTTACAATGAATATTTACAGAATTGGCTTCAAAATGGTTTCAAGGATGCCAAAGGTGGCACAATCAAGCACAAAACGCTTTGGGAACAAGTAGTTCAGTTGCGAAACGGTCTACAAAACACTCACGTGATACACACACTGAGTCATCAACGTGATGGCGTTCACGTTGAAGGGAATTCATTGGCTGATGAAGCAGCGAAGGGGGCTGTGCAATCGGCTTCCGTAGCTGCATACACTCGTTCAAAAACAAAAATAGACAGTGAAATAATGCTGGCTGTGAATGTTACAAGCAAAGGCAGCGGTACAGCGTTACCTAAAGGGTTTCCACTCAAATACTCATATATAACTGATGCGAACAATGTTCCATTTGCTCGAATCCCTGGAATGGGGGATAGGGTAATTCCAAATATGGAACATAGACTAGTACTAATCCTTGAAGGGCTCCCCTCTGCTCATGCAGGTGTTTCAGCCACAGTATCATTATTAAAACAGAGGTACTGGTGGCCAGGCATTAGGAAGCAGACCAGAAACTATGTTTTGGACTGTGAAATATGTCAAAAGATGAAAGTCTCAACTGTGAAACGTCCTGCCCAGACGCCCCTGTTAATTTCAGATAAACCATTAGCTTGCGTTTACTTGGACAACTGCGGTCCTTTACTAAGGGAAAGTAACTACAAATATATCATGGTCGCAGTGGATTCGTGCTCAAGATTCCTTTGGATGTGGCCTCAGCACTCGGCTGACGCTCGAACTGTTATAAAAGATTTGCGGGTCTTTATCGGCACATATGCAATTGGCACGCTACATTCCGACCAGGGTCCTGCGTTTTGCTATTAAGCTTACAAAGAAGCCATTGCCAGTTTGGGTGTTGCATTGCCTTACTCTAGTCCATTCCATCCTGTGGGAAATTCGGTTGTGGAGACAAAAAAACGGGACATAAAGCAATCTATAACAGCTAGGGTATTATGTTCGGGTAACGGTTGGGTTAAACATCTAATAAGTGTCCCACGTAGCCCTAACACCTTGCCAAGAAGTTCTTTGGGCGGTATCACTCCTATTTGGGACAAGAATGATGGTCCCGGACCTTGATTGTCACATATCAGTGGTGGAAATTAACGAAATTTGATATCAAAGATTGTTTGGCTGTTTTACAGGACTTAAATGAACTAAGAACAAAACAAAGCAACGTGTTCCTGAAGCCAACCGCCACTGGGGAAAAATCAACTGTACCAGCAAGGCCTGTCTGGATCCCAAAGCTGATGATCTAGTCAGAGAAATGATCACGGATAAGAAGGAATTTGGGCCTTCTTACAGACAACCATTGAACAAGTACAGTGATACTGCCGCCCCTTGCTGGTAAAAAGGGGAACAGGTTTGTGTCTATCGACCTGATCAAACCACACTATGTGGCCGATACTAAACAGTAGGCCAAGTGGACTCTGACACTGTACCAGACGCACTCCGCTAGCTACAATCCAAGAGGTTCAAACTGAGAGACTCATCACCTTTGAAGATTCTACAGTGAGAAAAGAAGGACTATGCAATAAAGGCATGGAACTCGTTCCTCTTGAGATCCAAATAACAGTTTGTCCTGAAGCACCTGTCTACAATTAAGTAACAAGTGATCAAGTGGTTCCAGTGATTTCAACGAATCCGGATGCAATTCCAACCATTGACAGAACTGCCTCTGGCTATTTCATTAACTTTGATACGTTTTCTGAGGATCCCAGAGAACCTGAAACAACACCAGCAAAAAGAACTTTCAAAGAACAAGCAACTGACTTTTTCATCACCTTAAAAAAAGTATCTGGTTTCACCATGGTTTGAACTATGGATTGTTTTGGGAATATTCTTCTTTCTACTTTGGTTAGCTCTGGTAATATCTCTGGGTATGCTGATAAATGGAAGATATATTCAAATGGACACAGCAAGTCAGAAAGTCAACTTACTCCTCAAACCACATAAAATCATCCCATCGTGAACAAAGATACATGTCAGCAGTGAACATCACAGCCATTCCTATACCGGATGGTATAGTTCGGGACAGTACTTTATGACATTTTGGCCCGTAGGAGCTGTTGAAGATTCCACACCTGCCAGGACCACGGCAGACAATAGACTTTACCTATGTACCACAGACATTAATTTATCACGTGCTATCAATAAAGGTAAAAAAATCCTGACCTGGAGTGAGGCCTGGAGAGCGAGGAACTCCGATATGGCCGACACTCCGGGTGAAGTGGCATTCTAGTCTTTCTTCGAGTTCTAGGTGAAGCGCTCAACTTAGAATGTTGGCGCACTTCACCTGAACTAGAGACCGTAAAGGAAGCCTTTTTCCCTTGTCCCGAGTTAGCCTAGTTAGGGGTTTCCTTACCAGATTTTCTTGTTTTTATTTTGAGTCTTGTGCAGAGTTTGTCATCGGAATAATAAGTTGCAGGAAGAGGAGTCTTCAATGCGCAGCTCCGGCACTCGCTTCCTTCTCTGAGGATAGCGTTCAGCCGGATACATGCGCAGAGCTATTTTCTGAGGAGAAAGGTCGTGAAAGACACTACGTAGTTACAAGATTCGTTTCCGCACACATAACCTGAATTCAGTGATTATTCAGTAGCGAAAGAAGAGTCAAGAAAGAACACTGTGCTGATTCAAATCCGCTAGCAGCCCCTCGTTGTTAGCAGTGTTCGGAGAGGTGCCCAGCGGAGCAGTTCAGCCACACTTCAAGCTTAAGCTAAGTCAAAGTTAATTAGTTTTTGAAAATAGAAATGTATTAGAATTATCAGAACTGTAAGATACTCACCCGAAGATGGTCACGAAGGTCACGAAGTCCATCTGAAAAGAAATAAGAAAGAAAGATTAATAATATTCAAGGTTGAGAAGAAAGAAAGAAAGACAGAACTAGGTAGGTTGTACACATTTTAGACACAAGTAGTAGAAAAATCAGTGAGAGAGAGAGAGAGAGATAAAACCCTAATGAATGTTAATTATCTCAGACAGAAATGAATAGAAGAGCAGCTAAACATTATCTAGTTGAAAGTCAAAGTAAGAAAGAAGCCACGCCTAGGCCTATTATAGCTTGGATATTTAATTTTCGGGACAGAGACGTCATCCTCCAGGCCTCCGGAGCGGGTGGGCCCTTGAAGTATGAGAATGTGTCCATCAGTTTCTACCTGGATTTCACACAGACTGTTCAAAAGCAGAGACTCCGTTTTCTGGGAGTGAAGAGAAGACTTCGGGACATAGGACTCAAATATGCTACGCTTTTCCCTGCTAGGCTGCGGATCGAACACAGTGAGCGGGCCTACTTCTTTGAAAAGCCGGAGACCGCGGCGGATTGGTTGGACACCTTGTCGGCTCAGCAAGAGCCAGAGGGACAGAGTGGTGGTGCGGAGTGGGGATTGCAGGAGCAGGAATGAACACTGTGTTTCTGGTATCTGGGGACACCTTGGGTGCTAATTATTGTGATGGTTCAGATCTTATTATATTGCTTCATCTAGTAAGGTGGGGGGTTAACGGGCAATTGAGGGGTCTTTCTCCTCCTCAGATCTACTTCTCGTAGTTTAGTTTAGATGTGGGGGTGACAGGCACACTGCGAGTTGGGGTGGCTTTATAGTCAGAAGCAGGGGTGCAGGGAGGGGGTATTGTTTTTTTGTTTTGTTTTGTTAAAAAAAAAAAGTAAGAAAGAAGAGAAGCAGAAGCAAATGGTCATTTAGGTATGTCACATTTAGTACTGTCAAAGGCGAGGGACCCTCCTAGCTATCACCTTGAAAAATCTTAAAAACAAAATAACCGTCCCAAACCTACTCCCACTGCTCGAAGTACTCCGAGCGAAACTCCTACCAACGATAACCTATGGTAGTGAGGCCATGCGAGGGAAGGACGAAATAACCCTGGACAAAACGGTCTCTAAAGCGCTAAGAATAATATTCAAGCTGCCAAAATACACCTCCCCACCGCAACTAAGTCTCGAATTCGGATTACCAAACCAGCAAATAAACCGGAAAGGTGCACATTAAAAGCTAGTACAAAATAAAGAGCCCAGCGGCCGGATCACTAAACTCATTTCTATGGAAAGAAATCACAAGGAAAAACAACTCCCCGGCCATGGGTTATCTCCAATCAGGGATCAGCGTGTTAGCCCTTCAGAACATCTGGGAATCCGGACTTCCTTTTAACAACGTTAAAGTCCTGGTAAATAAGTTGATAAACCTCGTCTCTATTGAAAAAGATCGAGCAAACTTACATAAGTGGGCGCACAGCTGGTTTGTGATTCAAAGTTACTCAAAAAGCTCACCACAACTGTACCTAGGCACCAGCTTCTCCAGAATGCTGAAGGAACGCCTTTTGGCAATGAGGATGGGGATTCTACCTGTTCAAACCTACATGCCCCCTGGAAACGCTCATCTATAACCACCCTCTGCAGATTATGTGGAGAAACTAAAGAAGATGTCCTGCACTTTTTTGTGTATCTGCAAGTCTCTTGACCAGGAGAGGAGAGAACTGTAAAAGCCACATATAAATGAACTGCATATTCAGTCTTGTAGACAGGCAGTGAAGACGTGTTTCGATGGGGTCAATGTTAGACTAGCTTGCAGTTTTGTCCGCTTTATGAAAGAAGTACAAACAAAACTAGCCGCAGAAACCTGAGCACATTCTACAACGTCCATGGCCCTCCGCCAGGTACCTACTTATGATCTTCACCCCGCACAGACACTAAAACTAGCGGGCTATGACTAAACAAATAACCTTTTTAGATCTTAGGACCCAGGTGAGGACGTAAGCCCGGGACTCGCATACAGACTTTGCCCGAATTAATAAGCTGATTATAATTTTATCATAAGTATTTTTACCCAATTTAAACTCTTGTTTTTAGAATACAGTGTTCCCGTTTTTAAGGAAATATTAAATTGTGCTATATATGTGTTTTTACCCATACCGACTGCTAAGATTTTAGTTAATCAAGCAATAAAGATCTTAGAACTGTTTAATTAAGATTAAATACAGATTAGTCAATATAACTTTAATGTAGTAATGTAAGCTATTGTTGTTCAGCCTCCTGTTACTTCACGTCAGAAGCAAGAGTTACAGAAAGAAGATCAGCAGAAGGCACAGGATCACTTGGCAGTCTGATCTCTTGTTTATTATTTTATCCAATCCCCCTGCCCCCATTTGGGAAGTCATTTGGCGCAATTAGATACAGTATTGCTCCGGAGTTTCCCAGAGGTGGCAACGGGAAAAGGCATCTCTGTTCCTGCGCAAGTTGCTTGTAAGTGGACTGACAACACCAATTTAAGATTTAATTAAGTGACTTTATTACCTCTAGTACCTTTTCCGATGATTGGGACTTCGAGACTGGTAATAATATGATGTCTGATCTAGAAATGTCAGCAGTATTCACAAATCATGAATGTTAAGAAGGTTCATCAGACTATGAACAAATGTATTGTTATAACCATTATGGTCATAGTTTCTAGCACAAATCTGCAATACCTAGAAATGTATATATGTATAACCAATGGGAACATTGTCCTATGCCTCTGTATTTTTCAGGGTTCAATTTATTAAATGCTGAATCATTTTATTTTTAAAATGTGAACAAAACGGGAACGAAAAATATGTTGACCAATACAAAACAGATTTATTCTGCAGCCTTTATTGCCCAACTGTATAGACAAGGGTTCGACTTTTTGAAAGACAAAATTGACACTAAATCTGTCTGGGGTTCTAAAGATTGGCAAGTGCAGGGGATAGAAGCGTTGTTTAGAGCCTGTATCATCCCTGAGCAAATTATGGTTTTGAATGACACTGTCCAACAAACGTCTTGCCTTGGGTTAGCCAAGATCAAAGACTTGAACACACAGACCATACCAATACCTGCAGTAATAGCACTACACGGGGGGAGGTCGACGTACATAATATTTTGCATCACAACAGATCCAATTTTGACTGGAAAAAATGATTGCTTTGACCCACAGACACTAACAACTGTCAAGATCGATTCCTGAACAAAACATAGGGTTTCACTATCAATAGGCCAGACCCAAGACATGTTCAAAGACAGCATCCTGGGATAGTAACAACATACGGTGTAGGGAAACTATGCCTTGATTGGATACAGAAATTTACACTTGAGGATGTAAAACAACACTTATCTTTACTTAAAGGTGGCGCAGACCTTAGGATAATACATGGTAAATTCACTCTGCCTGTTACAATTTTCAATTTTCAGTATTGCCTAAAACACATACCAGCAGGCAAATATGAAAGGTTGGGTAAAGGATACATTAAGACATCCTGGAATTTACCATACACACACAGATGTTGGAGTGGGGGCGTGTAGTGTTTCTTAGAGGTACAAACTGTGAAAACGCTCTATGCGGTATTCTCTTTTTTGTCATGGTATTAGTTTACACGGGGCCTGCGATGGTTCCTCTAACAACTTATCCTGTCACCTGCAAGGTTCACCAGCTGCTGTGATTGATCCAATCTTTGGACAACTTTCAAATGGCAGTTACCTTATGTTGAACAATCACAGCTGCAGTGGCATGTTGTCAGGTATTCCATAACTAGTCACTGTTTCATCCAGGGTCACTTGCTGTATGCAAGTATTTTTTCCACAAACCAAGACAGACAGGGAGTCGCCTCTATGGCCTTTACTGAACATCTCTTCTATACGAATTGATACTCTAAGCAGAATCAAAGCCATTCTTTTACAAAAAACTGTGCCACTGACCTCGGCCAAAGAAACCTATGATCTGCAAGTCGCAAGGACTTCTGCCGAGATACATGCCCTTTGGAATACAAACTGCTCTATAAATTTCTAAGATATGTTGGAACGTATCTCAAACATGTCTGATACAAGCAGTATTGTACACCTATTTTAGAAAGTATGTTCAGGACTGTTAGCACCTTTTCAAGCAGTCCTCTGAATATTTCCCAACTTAGTGCAGTCTGTGTTTGCCAGACTGGCACTACTTTTTGGACTTGTTGCAGGGATCCTGTTTTTGCTCCTACTGCTGTGATATGGCAAGCCAAATCACCAAAGCCACTCCAAGCACCATAGAGATAGCTCTTTTGGAGACGAAGTGTCGTGATCGCATCGTTCAAATTCTAGGCTTACTTCGTCTACGAGAATTAAATACCACATGGTTTCTGTCATTCAGACCAATCTGGCAAGATTGCATCTTACCTGTTCTACCCTGCTTGCTATGCGGAGAAGAATGTGTGCTAGACTTCTGTCTAACACTCCCATCAGTCATGCCTACGGATATTGATACTCTGCTTGAAAAAAACGGCCCATGCTCTGAGTTGTCCCCAGCGGCTACCAATTCTGATGACGGCATTTATTGAGATCTCACAGATGCACAATGCTGATGCTAAGGTACGAGAGGAAACAACAGGCAGGCAGGTAACATCCAATACGAACACTGCTGATGGGACCAATGCTGAAGGCGATGCTTCACATCTATGTGCGGTTAATCTGCTAAACGAGGTACTTCAACTTTCACCTACAATGACAGACACATTTTTGTCTATAGACATAGAAAATGTCATGTTTTCTCCAAGCCCTAACACTGACCTTTGATTTTGGCACACAGTGTTCTGAGAGACTTTGAATTTGACCTTCATTTTTTAAAAACAAAGAACTTTTCCTATAATTAATTTTTTTTCTCCAAATTTGTATTTTTCATTTTTTGCACAAGTAATCTGCTTATAGTAGAACTATTCATAGAGAAATATAATTCTTTGAATACTTCCAAGAGACAATATATGACCTTGTCCACAAACAAACAATTTAATGTAATATGACATGAAATGGTTTCGGCCTTTTTTCTTCTATATTTACGAGCCATTTCATAAATGTATATATATATTGCTTTAATATGTACAGCACCATTGCATTTTATGCATCGCAACAGCCAATCCATTTTCTACAATGTATTTTAAAGACATGTTCTTAGCCATCCATGTGTAGCTATATTTTTGATATGTGAGAATTTAGTAACGTCGTTCATAAGAAAGTGGAGTGGGTGTTGTGTTTCGATTTAGATTCTGTATGCATTTCCCGATTCATGCCCTTATATTGGTACATTTCACATTGCCCTTATATAGGCATAGAAATCCTGTCCTTATTTAGGCATAGTCCATGCTAACCAAATACAGGCATGGCTACTTGCATCCGTTCATCTACGTCACAACGAATTCTTGGAAAACCAGACTCAAGCCATTGGGACTTTCCCCCTGCTTGAATATTGATTTCTCCAAGAACTCATTTATTATGCATGAACATCTATTCTTTAGGGGTTCATTCATGACGTTCATATGCCTGACTTTTACGTCAATACTGGCATTCCTAAACACCTTCAATGTATAAATATACCTTTACTTCACCAGTGATACAGTTGGGTTGCTCTCCTGGGGACCTCACAAGATTAAAATGGGAACCTAACTGCTTGCCGTCCCTGGGAGTACACATTTATCATACCTGGCCGGATCTTTATGATTGCAACATAGGGAAGGCTCTATGAGGGCTGAAGGCATCCATAGATTTTTGGTGAACCCTGCTATTCTCGTTGGCTGGCAGAATTGCACTCCTTAAAATGGTGGTGCCCCCTGCCTGCTGTATTACTTTAACAAACTCCCACTCCGGATCTCTGCTGCTTTTTTCAGCGACCTGAATTCCCAAATTCGGGCCTTTATTTGGGGCTCGGCTCGACGTAGGATTGCACTCGCAACAATGCAGCGACTGACAAGGGCCGACCATCTAGTGGCCCCGGGCTTTGAATCCTACTACATAGCGGCTCAGCTGCAATGGATAGTGCGGGATATACCCCTGTGGTGGCAACGAACAGAGGCCCCGGACCAGACTAAACCCTCGTTTACGATCTACTGTGGGTGTTTCTCAGAGTGAGTAGACCATACGGAAATGAACCCCTGGAGCTCAAAGTACAGACTAAATGTTGGCACCGGCGATTGCAGAGAATGGGAGTGAAGATCCCGTATTCAACTGACATCCCGTTAGATATGCTAAAAGCACTCCCACTTGGGGGAAACTGGCGAGACTTAGAGGTCTAGATGGAAGCTGGGGTGACAAAAATGGCAGTCTGAAGAGTTTCGAACAGAGCTCGACCTGCCTCGGGGACACTTTCTATTACATAAAGCCCTCACTACAGCAATCCAACAGCATTGGCGGATGGGCTCTACAGAGCACCCACCACAACACAGCTGTTACAATATTGCTCCATCAAAGCAGTATCCTGTCTGTACAGAGCACTCTGCACAGATGGACTGTGACTGAAGGAGGTACTCCGCCTCCAGAGGGAAGAGGACTTGGATACACCGAACCCGACAAAAGATTGGGACAATAAACTGGATGGAATACCGAGAGGATCCAAAAATGCAAGATTCAAACTGATAAATTACTACATTCTCCACAGAGCCTACCTGACACCCGAGCGCATTCATAGATATTTTCAAGTAGAAGAAGCAGGCTGTCCACGCTGCTGCGAAGCATAAGCACATATAATACACTTGTTCTGGACTTGCACCCAGCTACAGAGTTACTGGGAGGGAGTGGTACCAACTGTGAGTGAGGTTGTCGATAGAGAGGTCCCCTGCTCCCCGCACGCTGTCTGTTAGGATGGTTTACCCACTCACCTAAAACCAAAGTCACTAGTAAATTTCCAGATCTAACATTTGTACTAGCGAAACACGCAATAACTAGGACCTGGAAAGCCACAAGAAGCCCTAGTCTGACCACCTGGAAAAAAGAATCCTTAAAATGGGTGGGGTGCGAGGGGCGAATATTGATGAGGAAAGCTAAAAGAGGATTACAAAACATGGTGGTGGCCAGAGCCTGGGAAACCCTCATGCATGACCTAGAGCACCCTAATTCGGAAACCCAAGAGGAAGAGGGAGAAGACCCTGAGGGAGAAGACCCTTAGGGAGCATCCCTCCACACCAGCATGACACCAGAATCAACAATACCCATATAGATCCCTGTAAGACGGCTCCCACTGACCAATACACTACTTCTACATTGCAATACGTTATATATACACTCAATTTGATTGTTGCATATATGATTCCCGCACACCAGACATGAACTACTATATTGATGACTCATGGGGAGGGGGGAGCTGGATAACTAATGTTATAGATCCAATGCTGGTTGAGTTTATGGCTCACTTGGATATGCATTAACCAGTTGATACTATGAATACGCTTGTAACCATTGATATGATTTGAACCGCTGAACTGTTATACCGTTTTTGAAAAATAATCAATAAAATCTGTTATTAAAAAAAAGAAGTATTAAGCAAAATACATGAAGTAGCTCATAAAATGGTTATTAATAAAGAAAACAGATCATAGTGCAAAGAACCCAGTAAAACCAGTAAAGTTAAAATGCAAAATCCAGCATAGATTCCACTTACAAAGTGGGGAATGGGTGTTCGGGTTACAAAGGGAAAGTGCATCTTTTTATAACACTAGGGTGGCCGGCACGGCTCGCGGGTGCATGCAGGGGTGGAGGGAGGTAGACCTGGGGGGCTGCAATTAAAAACATATAAATAAAATAACACTTACCTTGCTGCCACTGCCGGGTCCCCAATCTCTGCCCCTGCTCTCCTGTGCCCAATGTTGCGTCACTTCAAGATGGAAGACAGTGCATCTTCGGTTTGATCACACGCAGTTTAGAAGCATAAAAGATGAAACAACATCTACAGGGCTTTAGAAAGTTGTATTTCATGATCATTTTTTTTTTATGCAGGGGGATTGGGCTATGTTGTGGGGGAACCTTGTGAACACTGCCAGCTCTCAGCATTTTGAACAACTACTGCACTGACACTACGATTACACAGCACATGATGCATGCGCACTCAAATCCTTTTTGAAGGGGCTTGGACCCGCCCTGCAAATCTGTTGCACTTTCTTCTACATGATGTGTACATGTTGTGTGATGATGAAAGCTTGTGCTGCTGTAACTTTCCTCTGATGGACGGAGGCTTACTCTATTTCTGGCCAAAATGTGCATGTTCTATGAAGAAGGGGTGTTTACACTTCTGTTACACCATCTTATGAAAGAACAAAGGATATACTGAATGCATTTGCATAAGGTGCCCGATGAATAAAGGACTATTTCTCAATATTTGATGTGTGATGCCAAGACCCTTGGTACTGATGAAGGTGCCTGATCCCATAGGGGCATTATCTTAGAGTTGAAACATAGTGACAGAAGAGAGAATTAGCATCCCTTACTCAACCTTCCTGTATTCTTGTAGTAGGGCGATTCTTGGTAAAAAACTTGTTTAGCTGACCCACACAATTTTAATATAGGTCTGAGTATAACAAAGGGAGAACAGACTGTCGACTTGAGTGACGTAACCTCACCCAAAGTAGGAAAACCATATCCAAGAAACTGTACAGCCAGTGAACAGTAGTACTCCTGTTTTTATTTTCAGTGCTAATAGGTCACTATTGATAAAGGATACCACACCAGGTAGATGATGGTTCTTCATCCTATGTGAGCGCATACATGCATGGTGATTCCATAGGAGGTTAGGCTGTTTCTTCCAGGACGTTGTATTTCTTGAATGTTTACGTCTATTCACAGAGAGTGTGTGTTGGACTTGGCCCTTCTGGCAGGTTCACCCCTAAACTTTTTGCTTTTAATGGTGACCTGGTGATGGTGATTTTTGGTTTCTGCGCGCTTTCACTGTGTCCCAGTGGAAAGTGCGTGCGCACTCTGAGTGCATGTGGTGAGATAGGCCTGCCCTCCCATAGGAATGCATGGGGAATGTCTGTGTCCCTGGTAGTTCCTGATGCGTGAGGTGTGCAGGCTCAAGTTTGGTATGTGCGGACTCGTGTGATTGAATGCTGCGCAATGATTTATGCGGGATGAATGTGTCTAGTGCGGAAGTGCCACTTCTAGGCATGGGTGTGCGTGTGCAGTGAGTGTGCTGGCGTGTGATTGGCTGAAGCTGACTGGTGAGCCTGGCTCCAGGAGTCTGGATGGGTCTGCCTGGTGGTGAGTGTGGAGATAAGCATGCTGATGGCTGGGGAGGAGTGCACCTGGGTCCTGAATAGGGCTGGACTTTCCCCAGACAATGCTGGCTCCGCCCCTGAGGTGCGTCTAATGACCCTAGCCCTGCCAGTGAATAGAGTGAGGGGCTGAGCACATCAAGGGTGCTCACAAACCAGCTGCGACTGGTTTTTCCCCTCACCCTGGAGCAAACACAAAGGAATACTGTGTAAAAAGGGGCTGTGTCCCCTTACAAACTGTTCTTGCCTGATCCTACCTGAGGGGGGCTGCTGCTGGGCAACAGGATGAACCGCCACTTGGGACTACCTTCCTGCCTGGAGGGCCCAGTGAGCTGGCCCCTGGCCCAGCCTTGCCCCCCCTTGCCTTGCTCTACTAGGAGGACTTTTCCTGGACTTGTGGGCCTCCAAGCGCCTGGCAGCGCTTTATTTTCGCCCCCAGCGCTTATTAGCGCTATACTTTGCTTCTAGCGCCTGGAAGCGCTTTGTTTGCTGTGCCAGCGCTTGGGAGCGCTTTATTGCCTACTAGCGCTCGGAGCGCTATATTTTTACTCTAGCGGCTGCCCACGCCGCATTGACGCATTGTTGGCCGACTTTGCGTCCCCTTTTCAGGTGCCCACCCTGAATATGACTGTCCAAGCGAGTGCCCACCTCGCTTCATGATTTAATTCCCGAGGGAGCCCACCCCTCGAGAATCACCGCCGCAGCCCAGGAGTATGGAAACCGTTGCCGGCTGCTGCCTAGAGCGACCCGGAAGTGCCGCCTCCACACCACAAGGGCTGCGCTACTATTGGCTGCCGTCAGCAGCGCGACCCGGGGAGAGAGAGAAGAGCCAGCATGGCACGGAGAGAGACCCGCCCGCCGCCTTCAGCAGTACCCGGCCCCCAGGAGCGGGACCGGGTGCACAGGAGAGCGCTGCACTCACAGAAGAGCCGCGCAGAGGAGAGCTTCCCCAGCAACCGCCAGTGAGTGCAGAGGCAGGCCGGACAAAGAGGAGCCTGCGCCAGGTCCCGGTGAGTGGGGCCCCGGTGTATTGCTTGGGGGGAGAGGGAGGCCGTCGGGGCACATTGTCGGTGCCCGCACCCCGTGGTGTTACTGCAGTCGGGGTCATTTCTTCAGAGCCCGAGAGGCTCTGGCCCATTTGTTTATTTCGAGTCCCCCGAGCGGGGCTCCCACATTGCGGCCGCATTCTTTCTGAGAGCCTGCGAGGCTCAGTGGCATTTTGGTGTTTTGAGTCCCCCGTGGAGGGACTCCAATGTGTGGCGCATATTTGTTTTAGAGCCTAGAAGGCTCTGGGGCACCTTGTTTATTTCGGGTCCCCAGAGGGGGGGACTCCAACGTTGGGGCCACATTTATTCAGAGCCACGAGGCTCACTGAGCCAATTTGTTTATTTAGAGCCTAGAGAGGCTCAGGGACAGTGCTGTGTTGATAGCCCAGCGAGGCTCCAAGAGGGGGCAGTCAGTTGTCCAGAGCCTGCAAGGCTCCCTCGTTGGCCCCATCATTTTCTCCAGCTGCCCAGCACTTAGTGGGCAGCTGCTACGTTTAGGCCCTTGACTTTGGGACACAGGGCGTCCTAGCCTCAACAAGGCCAGAGGGCCTAGGGACAGTCACAGGTGGTGACTTATGTGAGTTTGGCGCAATTGTGTTTTCCTTCCTTACACCTCTGAATGTGTGGTTTATGCATCATTTGTTCTCCTGTGCTGCACCTCTGAATGTGTTTGTATGCGTCATGTGCCTTGTTCTCACACCGCTGAATGTAGGTTCTGCATCATGTGTTTTCCTTCCCTACACCTCTGAATGTGTTGTGATGCATCATGTGTAAAATTCCTATGTCTTTACCCCTAAATGTATGGTGATACTTAGGTAGTTGTTTTCTCCTAGTACAGGTGTTGCTAGTGAGGTCCTGGTTCCCTGCATGACATTCTCCTAAGGTGGTTAGGGTTGCGTAGGTGGTAATTATCTCTAACCAGTGGTTACTGGTTGTGTGCTTTATGTTCTATTTTATTATTACTATATGTGCTATGTGCTATTTATTATTCCTACAAGTGCTAATTCTACCAAGTACTAAGTCTGAAAACGCATATTGCTGACAGTGGTCCATGTGGCCCTGTCTTGTACATATCCCTTGTAAATTCTGCCCGTGCCTGTTGGCACATTGTAAAGTGTGTGTTTTTATCTAATGTGTTTTGGTATAATACAAAGGCTATTTTATATATAAGCTTTTGTGGAGTTTCCTTTGTGGTGGGCCTTGGGTGTTGTTGCTGGGGTGCGTGCGCAAATACTTAACTCACAAAGCCTCCAAGTTTAGCCTTACTGCTCGTGTCACGT
The DNA here is from genome assembly GCF_964263255.1 of Lissotriton vulgaris. Lineage (NCBI taxonomy): Eukaryota > Metazoa > Chordata > Amphibia > Caudata > Salamandridae > Lissotriton > Lissotriton vulgaris. Next base: position 838,242,682 of record NC_141687.1, read on the forward strand.
TGCCAAGGGGGTGAGCTGGGGTTATCTTGGCGTGTAACTCCCTTGCCCTGACTTAGGAATGGTGGTCTCTGGCTGACTTTGACGGGAGCCCTGGACAGCCAGGGATCCCATTTCTCACAGTGTACAACAGTTCTTTAATTCCTCTTTAAGGTTTTTGCTACCTGTGTTTTGTATGTGTGAACCACGTGATGTCCTTCCTGCTTCTGTGACCTGTCTTTTAATTATTCTGTATGTTAGGGAAGTTTGTACTGCTCTTGCCTAAGTCGTACCTTTGTTGTGAGGTAAAGTTCGGTTTTAAACTTTCCACTGCACAAAAGACAGAAAGATTTGTATTGTCAATGCTTGTTTTGATGCATAATGTGAATGAAAAAGTGAACCCTCACAAAATATGTAAGCAGAGTTTACTTTTGTCTTTATCTCTGAAATAAACATTTTTTATTTAACTAGATAACTGTGTAAACATGTAAAACGTGCCTGACTAGTGGTTTGATGTCATGCATCTTAGGCCACTTCTGACATTGTAGCCAACAGTACCTTGTATGCCGGGGTTTTAACCTCTTAATGATCAAATTAAAACAATAAGGCCCACAATGCAATATATTGTTGGCCGAAAAGCCAAGAATGGCAGATGGCATTATATGCAGGGCCACTGGAATTGTGTGACTAAGGAAGACCAAATTAAATGATAGACTTATGCAGCTAGGAAATGCAAGTTATGTAGCATAATGCAGCACAATCTGTAGCAGTATTATTTATTTTCTCTGACATTTTAGCGACTATTAAGTGTGCCTAGGCAAAGTTGCACCACATTAGAACCAGTTTGAGAACTGAATACAGCAATCAGCAACTTAAAGGTGATTGTTTAAACTTTGCAAAGACTCTGCCACTACTCAGAATTACGTGTAGAGTTTTTTTGTTTAATAACTTTTGATCTATTTAAGCTAGAAACAAAAGGTCTTCTTGATGAAATCTTCTAGCTATGCTGCATTATGTAGCAAATGAGAAAAATCCATGATTATTCGGAAACCACTACAACCACTGAAATGAATAATTCTAGAGGCCCTGAATATTTGCCATATATTCCAATTGTCAGGCTTCTGAAGTTCAAAATAAAGTGTAGTTCTTAATTTTCTACCTTTCCTCTTTTAGACAGTGAAGGGTCAAACAGCCCAGTGGGTGAGAGGGCAGAAAAAGCCTTTCAAACGTAGATACAAGCGACTCCCTGATTGATAATGGGCTAACCCAATGGAACAGGGGTTATAAAGATATTTACAGGAAGAATGTGAGCAGATGCTGCTAAAGTGTTTGAATAGATGCTAAGAAAAGAAAAAAACAACGTAGAGACCGATGTGATTTATATGTTGAACTAGTGCAGCACGTGCTGCAGGTGCAGCCCCGCAAGGGCCACAAGTGCTTTTGAAGACTGAACCATTCCCGACATGGGCAAGTGAATAAATGTATAGCGAGAGCTAAACCATGGTGTTAACTTGGCTCTCAGAGCCAAAACATGATTTATCACGTGACTAACAGCAGCCAGTATGTAAAAATATGATAAAGACTACCGAATTGCAACTATTACATGAATGCTTGTTTCAGTTTGGTACATTAGGTGATACCACTGCATTAATACTTTTTTAAAAATAATAGTTTTTTAAACATGAATTTCCCCATATTCTGATGTCAATGTCATGAGAGAACCAAGACATATCAATTTATCATGTGCACTGTTTACATTGCCTTGAACTGAATTCTTTCAAGACGTCCACAGATCTGACACAGTCAAAACAAGGCAGAGTGAAGCTTAGCGATTTGCTTAGGATCGCATATTTTGGTCACACTTGTAGTGTCTTGCGAGTTAGAAATGATGGCACCCTTTTGGCTCCCGAGGGACTCCATAGAACTGTGATGTAAGTGTTAGAGTGGAATGCATTGAAGGCTGGTTTAGAATGTTGATTTTAAAGTTACTGTGTGTGGCGTAGTCATGGGCGGGTATCCAGGCTGGGGAAGGCGTTACAACTGACTAACAGTTGCGGGATAAGTAACCTGAAGATCGACATTGCTCTGCCACAGAGTTTGCTGTGGTCCAAGCAAACTGCTTGTGCGTGCCATGTGTGCTGCTGTCAAAGTAAGAAATCAACACTTAATGCATGTGGAGTCAAAGCACAACTCTAGCCGGTGTAAAGTAGTTGAAAACAAAGAGAGCATTGCAAAGAAATCGGCATATCGGTGATCGAGAGACTGCTGGTCAGACCATACATAAAGGTACCGCACTGCTACGCGATATACAGACACACATAATATGGAGTGATAACGCTAAAGGCACATGCAACCTGGTATTGAAAGAGCGGCAAGTAGTGACAGCAAATTGCAGGATAATATTGCGATCAGAAGTACTGCAAGGCAGAGATCAACTGTTATGTTCCCCGGTTAGGCCCATGTAGCGAAGCTGCTTATTTCTTACATTGTTCACTTTTTCACAATAACATTTCTGCTGTGAACCTTTGCACACATTTTCATGCAGGGCAATGCTAGATTATTTTCTCTCAAACCACTATGTTTACACATCTAGCGTCACACAACAAATCACGATGCCTCGAACATCATCTCCAAGGCTTCTTTACGCACCATGTGCAAATGTCGTTATATCCATGGGTGACAGAGCTAGCTACATATCCATAACATCGTTAATCTACAACGTACATCGCAAGGCTGCTTTCTATTATAAATAATGAGCATCCCAATAGATTAGCAGAGGAGGCACTACAGCTGACACCGAGGGTCCCTGCATGCTGAGACTTCAACACGCAGCAGTCTGAGATCTCGTGAGGGGTGTCCAGCTCATGACCAAGATGGGGTCCTTCATTCTCTCCCACCAAGTGATGGGGTTGGATCGTCCCTAAGGAAGATTCTTGGCTCTATACCTACAAACACTCTAGGTACACTTAGAGTAGGATTTTGTATAGTAGGAGTAGGCCTTAATACTGCCTTGTTTATATGCCTGCATATATATGCTGTTTTAGCACCATGTTAGAGGTGCACCTACTATTTACTGTTTTGGTGCTTGTAATCCTTTCATCTGCTTCTGTCTACTGATTATCGCAGCACATGTGTTCTATACAAGAATAACGTTGGCTCAATAAATATATTGAAAACCTCCCACTGTGTATTCAGTATATTCCTTTGCGTACTAGTAAGCATGAGTGACTGAGCAAAAGGTTCTGATCTGTTTCCACGAACTCTGAGGGGTCAGGGTTGTCATGTTCAGTGGTTGCCAGAAACAATTCGCTCCCGGCTAAAGTTGGGGGGGCTTACGGTGGCACTGTAAGCTTGCTAGTCTATAGGCCAACATATCCTGTGGGGGTGCCCGGAATCAGTCTAGGCACCTCACCCAAAGTTTATGTTGTCCAAACAAACACGCAGGTCCTACAGGTTAGTGGGAACTACACGACACAACCAGGTGTCAGACAGTATAAAGCGATGCCTAAAAGTAGGGCAAGTCAGATACAAGAATCACTCAAGCGCACCAAAGCTGAATAATGAGTTTCATGCCTCAGCGCTGAGTGCAGTAGCCCCAGAACAAGTGCCCAGGGTTGTGTTTAAGGAGCTGTTCATACCTGAAGTGGCACACCATCAATGATGCTGGGTAGTGTCTCAGAACAACTCCATAGGTCTTCAGAAAAGTTAGGAGATCCCATTGAGATCAAGAGGGAGGTCAGAGTTCCATTGATTGGTTAAGAGGACCCAGAGACCAGAACAGCATAGGGTCTTGGAGATGGTATGCATGAAGCAGGTCCTAGTGGGCATAGAGTGTCGAAGAGACCTCAGCTCTTAGGTGTCAGCCAATCACATGAATGGTTATAATGCAGCTGCGTTCATGAAACCACCACCACTGTTTTGATACCGGCAAATAGGTAAATATTGGCGATCGAGGGACTTGCTTGGACAGAGACATTTGATAATTTCATTGATGCACTTTAAGAGACGATTAACAAAAAGATTATGAAATATCTCAAAAATCTTGCTGGTGAAAGAAGTCATAAAGGGGGGTGTAGCCTAGATGGCCAAGGTGGCTGGCGCAAGCCCCTGAGTTCCAGGCAAAATAACTCCATAGGACTCGTTTTGCAGGTGCTGGCGAGCCTGTAGCTGGAGGGGAGGGAGCATCCATTACCCCCTGGCTGGCAGCCCACTTGAGGTGCACCGAGGCCCCCTTCACAAAACCCAAGCCATCGCTGCTGTTGCTGGCCTGAGTCGTACTCCCGAGGCTGGCTGCCAGTTACCCACCGTGACTACAGTGATCCTTGCCCCTGTGGGTCCTCTCTCTGGCTGGTTGCACTGGTGCCAAACTCCTGGTGTGGACTTTTTGGCATTGATAGGTCCCATGAGGCAGCGGCCTTCTCACTGGGCGGGGCTGCCTGATTTCACGACAGCCCGCCACTATGAGAGCGGGTGCTGCAAAGTACTCTCTCCTGGCCTAACACAGTCTGGCACCTGCTGGGTGGCCCGTTGGCTCGGGGAGACCCTGTCTGATATGGTGATACCCCCATAGTACCTCACCTTTTTAGACTTTGGTCTCCTTGACTTGCCGGTCCCCAGTGAATTCCTGTGGGGAGCCCTTCGAGTGGGGGGATGCTTGCAGGCTTGTTGGAGCCCTTGGCATGCTGCTCCCCTTCCCATTGCCCTATATCAGCGGTCTTCAATCTGTGGGGCGCGACCCCCAGGGGGGTCGTGGAGTCCTGGGAAGGGGGTTGCAGATTCTGCAGAGTGCAGTTCCTGGCATTGGGCTGAGGGTGCTCACGGCGGAGGCCTAATTCACACCGAGGTGTGAAAAACATCAATGCCTCATTAACAAGTAAAAGGTCTTTTAAAGACCTGTCAAGTACTTGGGTGTGAATGTGTGTGTGTCCCTGAAGCTGTTACAGCCGGGCTCACATACACGAGCTGGGGGCAGCTGGGGGGGCTGGGGGAGTGGCTGTAGTGTAGCCCTTTGAGTTCAATGGATGTTGAGCACCTGGAGCACTGGGTCCAATGACACGTCCCCCGCCCCCAGCAGGGAGGCACAGAGATGCCCTCCCAGGAAAGAAGGACGACGACGCAGAGAGATCCTGATCCCCCCCCCCCCACCCATGAGAGAGGCACAGAAAAGGTGGGTGGATGAATGATGGGTGGATGGATGGATGAAAGGCTGAAGGATGGATGGATGTGTGAAAAGGTGGGTGGATGAATGATGGGTGGATGGATGAAAGGGTGGGTGGATGGATGTATGGATGAAAGGGTGGATGGATGTATGTATGGGAGGATGAAAGGGTGGATGGATGAAGGATGGATGGATGAAAGGGTGGATGGATGAATGATGGATGGATGGATATGTAAAAAGATGGGTGGATGAATGATGGGTGAATGGATGGATGAAAGGGTGGATGGATGAATGATGGATGTATGGATAGAAGGATGGAAGGGTGGATGGATGAAGGATGGATGTATGGATGGGAAGATGAAAGGGTAGATGGATGAAGGATGGATGTATGTATGGATGGGAGGATGAAAGGGTGGACGGATGAAGGATGTATGTATGTATGTATGGATGGGAGGATGAAAGGGTGGATGGATGGATGGATAAAAGGCTGCATGGATGAATGATGCATGGATGGATGTGTGAAAAGGTGGGGGGATGAATGATGGGTGGATAGATGAAAGGGTGGGTGGATGGATGTATGGATGAAAGGGTGGATGGATGTATGGATGGGAGGATGAAAGGGTGGATGGATGAAGTATGGATGTATGGATGGGAGGATGAAAGGGTGGATGGATGAAGGATGGATGTATGGATGGGAGGATGAAAGGGTGGATGGATGTATGAATGGATAAAAGGTTGCATGGATGAATGATGGATGGATGTGTAAAAAGGTGGGTGGGTGGATGAATGATGGGTGGATGGAAGGAAGGGTGGATGGGTGAATGGATGGATGATGGATGTATGGATGGATGGATGTGTGAAAAGGTGGGTGGATGAATGATGAGTGGATGGATGAATGAAAGGGTGAATGATGAATGATGGATGTATGGATGGAAGGATGAAAGGGTGGATGGATGAAGGATAGATTGGTGAAGGATAGATGTATGGATGGAAGAATGAAAGGGTGGACAGATGAAGGATGGATGGATGAAAGGGTGGATGGATGAATGATGGATGGATGGAAGTGTGAAAAGGTGGAGGGGATGAATGATGGGTAGATGGATGGATGAAAGGGTGGATGGATGGATGAAAGGGTAGATAGGTGAAGGATGGATGCATGGATGGGAGGATGAAAGGGTGGGTGGATGAAGGATGGGAAGATGAAAGGGTGGATGGATGTATGAATGGATAAAAGGTTGCATGGATGAATTAACTTTTGTCGGAAGGGGGTCCTTACGCCTAAAAAAGTTTTACAGGGGGGTCTCGGCATCAAAATGTTTGAAGACCTCTGCCCTATATGGTTTCACTGAGTTGTGGTGCCGGTCAGCCCTGCTCCCAATTGCCTGGATGATAGACATAGCTTGGGCGGCACTCCTGGTCTGTGACTCGGGGCAGCCTGTGTGGCTTGGTCACAGACTCTGGGCTGAGTGGCCACTGCCAATACCTTACTCCACTTCCACGCTTATGGGTGCGACTCTGCTCTGGTCTGGACCCCCTACCTACCTGGTGCCCGTTGGTGGTGTTTCTGGCCCCGGGGAATGTCTGAGGTTGCCCCGGTCGCTCCCCATGGCTTTGGGGGTTCCTCTCGAGGCCACCCTGCAGGGCAACCACTACTCCATTGGAGCGGTGACTGGGACCCTGCGACGACTACTCGTGCTGCCCGGGTTCAATGCCTGTCACAAGTGTGTCGGCAGGTGTTCACGGCATTGCTCTCCTGTGCCTTCTATTCTTCTGCTGTCACCCTTGATGTAAATCATCATCCTATTACCCACCACAATCTACTTTAGATATGGACCACTTGGATGTGCTGATTCAGGATGGGCCGAGACAGGAGCCAACCGGGCCAGGCCAAGATGGATAAATCTACAGACACTCTTGGGAATTAGTGGGTGCTTCAGGGACCAAACCAGAGGCCCCATCAACTGAGGCCAATACATCCCTCATCCTAAAAGCCATTAATGACTCTAAAAACCTCCTGGAAAACCAAGATTGGGGAGGTGCGGACGGTCGTGTCTCTCCGGCGCCACACTGTTGAAAGAGTCTCAGACGTTGAAACAAGGATTTCTACTCTGGAAGACACTGTTAAATGCCTCCCCTCTGAGGTATCAGGACTCTCCCATGACGCCAAACTCCTTCAAGATTGCACGGAAGATGCCGAAAACAGGGCAATGTGCAATGATTTACGCTGTATTAGCTTTTCTGAGGGGTCCGGAGGCCAGTCTCCCCAGGATTTCCTCGAACAGTGGATCCACACTTGGGTAAAACCAAGGAACTGTCCACATGTTTTGTCCTTGAGTGGGCACATTGCTCCCTGGCCACTAGGCCTCCTCCGGGGTAGCCGCCTGACCTCTGATTGCCCGTTTCCTAAATTTCAGGGCTGAAGAAGTGGTACTGTGGGGGGGCAAACCAGATCTAAGATCTCAAATATCAGACGGGTTGAATATTGATTTTGCCAGATAATAGATTATACTTGCATGGTACGGACACAGTGCAAATCCTTCGACCAGGTCAAGCCAAGTTGCGGTCTGTGCATATCTCCTACATGCTCCTCTATCCCGCAAAGCTGAGGATCATTTACCAGTCTAAACCTTTTTCGAATCTCCACAGGAGGCTTGGACGTGACTTATGGAATAGCATCCACTTGCCTCTAACCCTCCTTACCCTTGAGCAGCCTCTGACCTCCATCAGGCTGATGATCAACACCAGGTGGGGAAACTAAAAAACCAGCGCCAATGGAAGAAGTCACACCGCCACCCGACAGGCCATCTGGATGAGGACAATACTACAGAACTGTTTACAAAATAAGGGAGGAGAGATTTGTTTGATCTAAAGGGCAAGATTACCACTCGGACGAGTGGAAGGTCCAGCCGCAGCATGCGCCCTAAGATAATATCTGTTACAACAAAAGGACTGGGCTGTTCCTGGGGTTTGTGTGCAGGTCACTGGAGTGTTGATATGGAGTGGTGGTTAAATGGTAACCTACCACTGGGTATCCATTTTGCTGGATATAATGGCCTCACACACCTTTGCAGGTGTCATGCTTCATCATAGGCAATGCTCCTCGTTGGGTAGGCGGTGCAATTCCCAACGGGCAACACCTCAAAGAGGGGCTCTTTAGCGGATATCTTTTTATCCAAATGCCTATGGGTGAAGTGCGGGTGAGGGGCATGAGTGTTGTAGACGGAAATGTGAATTAAAATGAAGCAAGTACCGGAAGCAACTTTATTCGGGTGGTCCCATGCGTCAATTAAAAACAGTAGTTAGTCTGAGCGGTCTGGACAGTAATGTTTCCACGCTCAAAACTATACTAAGAAGTGTAGATAGTGGTCGACATGTTTCTCGCTAAAGGTACATTGACCGGCGATTCATCAGGACCTATCAAAAAGCTACAATTTAGCTGATCTATTTAGGTATCAGTGTTATATTCATAATTGGGAATGAATTACCTGCATTTACATTGTTCCTTGCCTAAAGGTCAATTTTTAAATGTAACAGCAGAACCTGGCGGGATGAACATCGGTGAGTCAAGCCTCTGTAGCTAAGGTTCGTGCTCCCGTGTCCACGTACCTCTGACTACCCCTCTCCGCCAGGACCAGATAGTGGTCAATACTACAGACTTCGAGGGGGAGAAGAACTGATGATCAGGGGATGCCACTCATGCTGGACATACAGATCCGGGCCCCACAACTAATGCAAATTCTCAATGACCGCTCTACATCCTGCTAAATTTCTGCTTGCACGCCAGCACCGGTGTATCCTACACAAATGTTGTCCAATGTAGTTTTGGGAGCTACGGATGGGAGACTCTTGGGTCTGCTCAGAATCATCTCCCCCTTATAACTTGTATTCCTTTTATTCCTTTTTAGGTCTCGCCTGAGCCAGCGCATGCGCTGGTCTGGCGAGATATTTAGTGAGTGGGGCTTTAGAAATCCGACCACAAGCTTTTGCATGTGGCCTAAAGCTTGCGGTTACGCGCGTGTGCACGCGCACAGACGCCATCTGCCTTTCCTATCTCGTCCTCATTTCCTTGTCATGGCTCTTTAACTCTCTCGTCATGGCTTAAGTAGCTCTGCCTGGCATCTCTCACAACTCTGATGTTTCGGTCCCCCCTAATTAGCCGCCTGCAGCAAAGCCCTTATCAGCTCCTAGCAGACTACAGGCCGGGCACCCTTTCCATAGCAGAAATCTCTGACACAAACGAGGAGCCCTATTGCCACAAAGGACTGTTGCCTCCAGTACCCTAAATCACTTTTAACTGCCACTAAAGCACACAATTAGGGAACAGCTAGCTCACTGTCTGCGCTGCTCTGTCAGTAATACACAGTGTTTTATAGTATGTGTACAATTTATGCTGAGCCACACAGTAACATCATGAAATGCAGAAATACAATAATTTGCCCTCATCATTTTAGTAACCTGCTTCTATTTACAGTCCATGTTTATGATGGTACAGCTTTAAAGCATCCTAAAGGTGCCTTCAGCATAGCTTCTTTACAGAGTAGAACATTCTGCATGTAAACGTGCACCAGTTGTGTCCTTATGTGATGCTGGAGGACACTAGAGATCATAGAGGTGTTGGCATACTGGAAAATAATAGCATTATGTCCTGCCATACTGATGTATATGAAACACCTTTAGGTTGGGGCAGATTAGAACAGATACAGGTGTCTCAGGTGTATGACTAGCTCAGCCACTGTCCACTGGACCTTTCACAAGCATAAATCTTGTATGCAAGTTAGCAGCTTGAGCTATATTTGATGATGGGTCAGTGGCATTATCAACATCCCTTTACAAACTTGAGTCTTTAGAATCACCAACTATCCTTAAAATTCGTTCCGCTCGCGGAATTTTCAGATTTTTCGCGATTTTGCGATCCGCGAATCGCGCAAAATCGCTGCAAAATCCATGAATCCGCGAGCGGAACAAATTTTGCTCAGGAAGCACTTACAGGGTTACAGCAGGTGCCCAAGTTGAAGCTAACTTCTTTGTAACCATTTACAAAATGGTTACAAATAAATTAACTTCAACTTGGGCACCTGCCGTAACCCTGTAAGTGCTTCCTGAGTGGCACCTCCTTGCCTACTTGCAACTATTCACTGCCCCTGCTCTGACCCTCGAAGTAGGGTCAGAGAATAGTTACAAGTAGACAACGAGGCTCCTGTCACAACAATTAAACGTGAACAGGAAGCACTTACAGATATAGATAAAGCAGGTGCCAGAGTTGAAGGTTAAATTCAGTAACTCCTTAATCAGCCCCAAAAAATCATGCGCTTTGTCGAGGCTGGGCAGGTCTGCTTTCTCCCCATATCTACAGTCGAAAATGAGCTATGATGCTTGATGGATGCCTTTGCATCCTTGACTTTTACGGGCGCAATCCCCGTGCAGTTCCTGTGACCAGGAGCTTCTTTCTCCCCATCTGCTGCTCTGATCGGTGCCTGACCTTTTATTCACACAAGAGGCATGTGAACTCGCAAAGAAGCCCCCCCCGTTTGCCCCCCCCGACACACTAGCGGTGTGCACCGTCTTCCCGCCCTTTACCCACTATGATGGACAGCTCACTCGAGGGACCCCCGGCGCCCTTCGGCGTCCTTGACTTTCATGAGTGCAATCCCCCTGCAGTTCCTGTGACCAGGAGCTTCTTTCTCCCCATCTGCTGCTCTGATCGGTGCCTGACCTTTTACACACACAAGAGGCATGTGAACTCGCAAAGAACCCCCCCCCCGTTTGCCCTCCCACACTAGCGGTGTGCACTGTCATCCCGCCCGTTACCCACTATGATGGACAACTCACTCGAGGGACCCCGGCGCCCTTCAGCGCGATGGCAAAGTTAATCAGCCCAAAACAAATGTGTGTTTTGTCGAGGCTGGGCAGGTGTTCTTTCTCCCCATATCTACCATCGAAAATTAGCTATGATGCTTGATGGAGGCTTTTGCATCCTTGACTTTCACGAGTGCAATCCCTGTGCAGTTCCTGTAACCAGTAGCTTCTTTCTCCTCATCTGGTGCTCTGATCTGTGCCTGACCTTTTATACACACAAGAGGCATGTGAACTCGCAAAGAAGCCCCCCCATTTGCCCCCCCCCCCAACACACTAGGGGTGTGCACCGTCTTCCCACCCTTTACCCACTATGGTGGACAGCTCACTCGAGGGACCCCGGTGCCCTTCGGTGCGATGGCAAAGTTGTATTGTATTATATTGTATAGGTACTTGTTTAGCTCGACTGTCACCCAAAGGGTATCCTGGCGCTGAGACCATATCATTCCATCGGATGAAGTACACTACATTGCTCTTGAAAAGAGGTAGGTCTTGAGATCCCTCTTGAAAGAAGTCAGATCTTGCCTGCTCCTCAGCGCCAGAGGTAGGGTGTTCCATAACGTGGCGGCCGTGAAGCTGAAGGCACGACCGCCCATCCTCACTCTGTTAATCCTGGGAACCGTCACCAGGAACGCTGAGGAAGATCTCAAAGGTCTGGCAGCTTGATACCAGGAGAAGAGATTTTGGAGCAGCATTGGTCCCAGTCCGTGCAGAGCCCTAAAAACAAGTCATAAGGCCTTAAAGGCAATCCGCTGCTGGACAGGTAGCCAGTGGAGATCAGCTAGTGCTGCAGATGAAGATGCAGAACGTGGGCGAGATAAAGCCAATTTGGCTGCCATATTTTGGATCCTCTGCAGCTTTAGAATCAGAGTCTTAGGAGCTCCTAGAAGCAGTGCGTTGCAGTAGTCTAAACTACTGAGAATGGAACTACGCACCACTTCTGCTCTGGCTCCCAAGGGAAGTAACAGCAAGATTTTTCGTAGGGCTCGAAGCAAGCCCATACAAGTTGCCGCGGTCCTGTTAACAGAGGCATCAAGCTGCAGGCTAGGCTCAAACAGAACCCCTAAATTGCGAGCCGATTCTGCGGCAGTCACCGTGCCCAAGGTGGAGGTTGGCCAGAAGTCATCCGGCAGCGGGCGGGGGAGTCGATCTAGGGAGCAGTGGAGAACCTCAGTTTTTGACCCGTTAAATTGAAGCGAGTTAACTCGCAGCCATTCTGCTGTTGCCGACATGCAACGGTGGAAGGTGTCCCACGACACTGTCTCTTTACCCTCAAATGAAAAAATCAGTGGAGTGTCATCGGCATAATTGATAACTGATATGCCGAATTACTTTATCAGACTTACTAGGGGTCGAACATATAAATTAAAAAGGATCGGACTGATCGCTGACCCCTGGGGGACACCCTGATTCACCTGTCGTGTGGCTGATCGAAATGGTGGTAACGCCACAGCTTGCTGTCTATTGCAGAGATAAGATGTTAACCAGTTTAAAGCCAGGCCAGTTACTCCCGCACTCCGAAGGCGGCCCAGTAGGACCGTATGGTCCACCGCGTCGAACGCGGCTGACATGTCGAGCAGCACTAGAAATGCTGACTTACCCCTGTCGACACGCGTTCGTAGATCATCCAACACAGTGACCAAAGCAGTCTCAGTGCCATGGGCCGGCCTAAAGCCAAATTGGGCTACATCCAGACAGGAGTTGGTTTCCAGGAAGTTGGATAAGACTCTTGTGACCAACTTCTCTATGATTTTTTATCGCGAATGGTAAAAGCGAAATGGGCCTATAATTGGCCGGGCAAAGGGGGTCCAGAGAAACCTTTTTTAGCAAAGGTGTTACTATTGCCAACTTCCAACTGTCTGGGACTGACGCTGTAGCCAATGACTGACAGCAGATGGTGTGGAGCGGGGGAAACAGCTCGGCTTGGAATGACTTACAGATCTTATGTGGCAATGGATCAAGTGGTGAACCTGAGGAGACGCCATTGGCCAGAACGCAAAACTCCTCCAAGGAGGGGAGAGGAAAACAGGACAGCTGAGGAAGCTCTTCCTTGTCGACGTCCCGCTCAGAGCCCAAATAATGGGGGAATTCTGAGGGGCAAGGCAATGTCGACACGGACTGACCAGAAACCAGGAGTCTATTCAAAATTGTCCTGATTTTCTCCTCAAATGCAGAGGCCAGGGAATCACACAGTTCCTGAGAGGCCGAAGTAGCTGGTACTGCACAGGTCGGGTTAGCTAGATTATTAAGTAGCTTAAAAAGGGTCTGTGACTTATTGGAAGCCTTAGCCAAGGTGTCTTCCAGAAACTGTGCTTTGGCCCTCCTTAGCTGGGCTTTGTATTCCTGCAAGGCCTCTTTATACGCTGCCCTATCCAACTCCCTGTATCCTCTCCTCCAGACACGCTCCGCCTGTTTACAGCGGAGTTTCTGCTGTCCAAGATCGCTGGTAAACCAGGCATTGGCTCTCCTAGGTTTGTCCCTCACCCTCCGTAAGGGGGCAAGTTAATCTAATGATGTCAAGATTTGCTGGCAGAAGGCGGCATAGCTCTTATCCACACTGTCCTCCACAGTAAAGGCTCTAGGCAGTAGTGTAGGTAGGCTTGATTCTCTTAGTAAATGAGACCATTGCCTACTGAACTTGGTCCCGCCCGGGCCATTTATACTTGACGGACCTCCAGGCAGAGAGATAGACATGAGAATCAATGCATGATCGGGCCAGCATTGATCCACGACCTCGTTAACTGCAACCAGCTCCTTGTCAGCAAATACTAAATCCAAAGTGTGCCCCTTGGCGTGAGTGGGTGACAGCACAAGCTGCTCAAGTTGTATATTGCTACACGCTTGGCAGAGTTCTCTATAGGCCAAGTCTTGAGGGCCAGAGGGCCAAAGGTTGAAGTCGCCCAACACTATAAATCTAGCATGGGAGGTTGAGAGGTCATAGATCAAATCGACCAGTGACTGGAAGGCCGAAGTAGTCAAAGAAGGCGGTCTATAGCAAAGAAGACCTGCTACCAGAGTACCACCCTGGGCTGTTATAGAGAAACCCACGAGCTCAAACCCCAACACCTCTTTTACCACAAGCTGCGAGAGGGAGAGGGAGTCTCTAAATATGTATCCCACTCCGCCACCTCTACCAGAAGCTCGAGAAGTGTGTCTTATGAGCTAGCCCGGTGGGCAGGCCCAGCCAAGCTCCACCCCGCTGTCCACTTTGGTCCAGGTCTCAGTTACAAATAGTATATCCAAATTTGAGGATTCTATTAAAAGGGCAATCTCAGCATAATGCTTAACGAGAGAGCGAACATTCAGCAGACCGCAGGAGAGGGTCCTATGAGGAGATAGAGGCAACATACGCTGCTTACCTAAATCAATATGGCCTGGCGAGGCACACGATTCCTCTCGAGGGTGTACCGACTGAGCAGAGGCCGTAAGAGACGCACCGGGAGCAATCGGGACGCGAACGGGCGCAAACGGGCTTACCTCTGGCGCACCTCCGGCGCGCCTACGGTGCGCCCGCTGCGCGCACACGCTGCGCGCCTGCTCACCCATTCCTATTTATTGTACTACGCCACGCGGGGTTCCGGCTAGTAGAGCCTCTGGATCCGACCAAATATGGCGCCTGCAAAATGGCCCAAGCCTCAAACACCCACCCAAGATGGCGGTCGGAGCGCCACACACAGGGACCCCACTAACTAAGTCCTGCCAAATGCGGATGTATGACGATTATAGTGCAGGTAAGCCTGACTATTCCCCAAATTGCACTAGATGGCAAAGTTACACACACATGGTCACTGGAGGGAACTCTTCTGGCCCTACGAAGCTGTAGTGCAGGAAAAGCACTATACATTTACCCAACGAGGTAACACTTACTGATTAGCCAGTAGAAAGTACTCCAGTCGTAGTATGGTGCAAATCGCAAAAAAATCCATGATTTCGCTGGGAAATCCGCGAATTCGTGGACTTTTTTGCGATTTCGTGCGAATTTGCGGACTGCTGATTCGCAAAATTCGCCCATACTTAGTTAACTCCTGAAATAAAACAGGTACACAGATGTCATGACACTGGAACAATTGCCTTTTAGCTACAGGGATCTACATTTCACGTACAAATCTAAACCTTTTCAGCCTATCCAGGTTCTCTTGCATCAATCAGAGCCAGCACAGCATCACTCAGCACACCCACAGCATCAATCAGCCTCACCACAGCATCACTCAATGCCACCACAGCATCACTCAGCGTAACCACTGCATTACTCAGCACAACCACAGCATCACTCAGCGGTGCGACAGCATCACTCAGCGCCACCACATCATCACTCAGCACCATCACATCACTCAGCGCCACTACACCATAACTCAGCACAATCCAAGCATCACTCAGTACCACCACAGCATTACTCAGCCCAACAACAGCAACACTCAGCACCACCAGAGCGTCACTCAAGCCTACAACAATATTGCTCAGGGCCACAACAACATCACTCAGCGCCACCACAACATCACTCTACGCCACCATAGCTTCACTCAGCGACACCACATCATCACTCAGGGCCAACACTGCATCACTCAACAACACCACAGGATCACTCAGCACCAACACAGCATCACTCAGAGAGACACAACAATGTCACTAAGCGGCACCACAGCATCAATCTGCACCACCACAGCATCACTCAGCACCACCACAACATCACTCAGGTCCACCACAGCATCACTCAGCACCACCACAGCATCACTATGTGCTACAACAGCATCACTCAGCGCCACCACAGCATCACTCTGCGCCACCACAGCCTCCCTCAACACCACCACAGCATCACTCAGCACCACCACAACATCACAAAGGGGCACCACAACTTCACTCAGCGCAACTACAGCAACACTCAGAACCACCACAGCATCACTCAAGCACACAACAATATCACTCAGGGCCACAACAGCAACACTCAGCACCACCACAGCATCACTCAGGAACAACACTGCATCACTCAGTTCCACCACAGCATCACTTTGCAGTGCCACAGCATCAATCAGCATCACCAAAGCATCACTCGGGGCCAGCACAGGATCACTCAAATCCCCCACAGCATCAGTTAGCACCACCACAGCGTCACTCAGCATCACCACAGCTTCACTCAGGACCACCACAGGATCACTCAGCACCACCACAGCTTCACGTATCACCACAGCATCACTCTGGGACACAACAATATCACTCAGCACCACCACAGCATCAATCAGCACCACCACAGCATCACTCAGGGCCAGCACAACATAGCTCAGCACCAACACAGCATTAGTCAGCACCACCACATCATCACTCAGCACCAACACAGCATCACTAAGGGCCACCAGAGCATCACTCACCTTCACCACAACATCACACAACACCACCACAGCATCACTCAGGAACACCACAGCATCACTCAGTCCCAACACAACATCACCCAGCAGCTCCACATCATCAATCAGCATCACCACAGCATCAGTCAGCACCACCACAGCACCACTCAGGGTCACCACAGCATCACTCAGGGCCACCCCTGCATCACTCAGGGCCACCACAGCATCACTCGGGGCCAGCACAGGATCACTCCACCCCACCACAGCATCACTCTGGACCACCACAGCATCACACAGCACCACCACAGCATCAGTCAACACCACCACATCATCACTTAGCAACATCACAGCATTACTCCAGGCCACCACAGGATCACTCACCTTAAGCACAGCATCACTCAGCAAAACCACATCATCAGTCAGCACCACCACAGCATCACTCAGGGCCAGCACAGCATCACTCAAGGCCACCGCTGCAATACTCAGGGCCGCACAGCATCACTCAACCACCGCAGCATCACTTAGTGCTTCTTACACTTTTTAATTATAACTTCTCAACATGCTGTACAGCAGCCACACTTCTCTACAGCACAGCTTAGCAACATTGGCCAAGTCAATAGCTCTACCTAAACACTTATACGGCCCCCAATACATAGCCAATAGGTCTCGCCTTTGGGACATTATCAGTGTTTAGTTATCCAGCACAATATCCTTCATTAAACAACATCAAGTGTTGCATGGCTAATCACTTATAAGGTCACAAAAGCAAGACCTATTGGCTATGCCAATGCTTGCTTTTAATTGGGAATGGGCAACAGATGTGTCTTCTGGGCGGGAAGTATAGGGTGAGGGTACTTGGGGGTGTTGGGGAAAGTTCACTTTGTTTTTGTTATGTTTGCATTGTGTTTTCCTTTGCCTTGCACATGCCTTGGATGGGCACAGTTTTCACAGTCTCCCGGACTAGTTCTCAAGTCAGTGATGTGTGCCATACGCCTCCCCTCCACTGCCTATGCCGCCACTTGCCCATCCCACACATGAGGCTAGACATTTATTTATCTAAACCCAGCCCTGAATCACGCTTTCATGGTTTTGACGTGGAATGTTAATGGCTTATTAGATTGCATTAAGAGAGATGCCATATTCCAGTTCCTTCTGCGCCATTCCTCACACATAGTGCTAATGAAGGAGACAAAACTTTAGAGGAACCAAATGTAAATTATTGGCCCATAGGGTCTATGACAGTGTATTCCATGCATGCACAAGTCCCTTCCGGTGGATGTGACCAAGGTCACACATGACACTATGGAGCAGATGTATTGTGCTGGAATGCTCTCTGGAAGGTATCCAGTATAATGTTTTATGCATATACGTCCCACACACCATGCATCAAACCACACTTAAGAAATGGTAGCGCGTGCCCATATTCTCTCCCGCCTCGATTATGCCAATGCTTTGTTCATTGGCATTCCGGGCTATCTGGTTAAGAAACTCCAGATCATACAGACGCCGTGGCTAGACTCCTGTTTAACATCTCTCGGAGATCTAGTGTCCAACAACATCTGTGCGATCTGCATTGGCTACCAGTGGCCCAGCGGGTGCAATTTAAGGCCCTCATTCTTTCTCATAGGGCCATTCATGGTCAAGGGCCTGTGTATCTTAGGAGATGTTTTGTTCTGTATATGCCGAACCGCCCTCTACGATCTGCCACTCAGCGCCGGCTGGTTATCCCGCGGTTTCGTAGGGTGCGTTTGGGTGGTCAGTCCCTCTCTGTTAAAGCAGCTCCTGCCTGGAACGCCCTCCCCATGGAGTTACGACATACACAGGACTTCTGTCTTTTTATAAAAACTCTAAAAACGTATCTATTTAAAATGGCTATCTAATTCTCTGCCCACTCGCCCACAGTCTGCGCACGCGCCAGGACACTCTAGAGTATTTGAGCGCGATACAAAACCCTATATAATATAACATAAAATAACATAACTGAAGACCCTTGGGGTCCAAGTGGCCACCCTCCCTCAGGCATTAACAGTATTAGGGGATGACTTCAACAACATTATGGACCAGAACGACTGGTATGGGCCTGAAGGCCTCACTCCCTGACAAAGCCAGGGTTTAAGGGACTGGGCACCGGGACTTGGCCTCAGGGAGGCGTGGAGGGTGTGGCACTCTAGCGAATCAGGCTTCATTTATGCTTTGGCTACTCCAAGCTCCCTCACCCAGATAGAATACTTGTTTTGCCAGCTAATGACCTCCTTAGCAGCTCAGGATCCAAGATCCTGCCTAGGCATATATCTGAACAAACACTACAAAACAAGGGCCAAAGGGAGAGATATTTGTAGACCAACCAAATTTAAATCCCCAAATACCTAACAATAACAATACTTTCAAAAGATGGTGGTCTCACAAAATTCAGAAGTATAAGTTGTATACTGCTGTACTATCTGTCTGTTTCTAAATCAGAACAGTGAAGAGAATATGAAAAACAGAAGAAAAAAAGCGGCTATTATCAGTCTACGTGTGAAAAAAGAAGGGATAGGTCATACCCATTCTAGGATGTCTTGGTATCCCATCATTGCCCACAAAAGCGTGCCCAGTGTCATCATCTGGGTCGTTCCAAACAACTATGTTGAGCTCTCTCATCAATAACCAAGAGAAACGTCAGCAATAGTTGTATCCTCTTATGGTAAATCACAAGGGAAAGAAACAAAGATGGGAAAAAGATTTTCTTCCAAAATTACAGTAAGAAAGCAGTGCATATAGTGTGAAGTGTGTGCTAAAACCAGATATACTCCTATGGACCCATGTTCAATCTTGTATTTCAAGGGAGTATTCTAAATTAAAATAAAAAAGTGCAGGTGAAGGACAGTTATACCATATTCACTGTCCATGTGGTCAACATGTTTCAGCCCCTAAGGACAATGTTCCTGGGCTTTCGTCAGGACCTAGAGGAATGTGATGTCACTGCAACTTTTAATAAAGGATATATACAAACTTTGTATCCCGATATGAACTCTTGGAACAGGTACTGAAATTAATGAAAATCAATACTTGTTCAGACCTGAGCCTCACCTCTCTCAGATCCTGCTCGAGTATATATTTTATGAGGCCCTGCTCTATCCGTCGGTACCTCGGCGCCCCAAACTCTCGCAAGGTGGAAGTCACCTTGCGAGAATTTTGGTGCATGGACAGTGAGTATGGTATAACTGTCCTTCACCTGCACTTTTTGATTTTAATTTAGAATACTCCTTTGAGGGTGGGGCTGAAGGACTCCCCGACATGTCGTATGTGTGGGAACCCAGCGGGGGATTTTTTTCCATGTTGAGTGGAAATGCTCTGTTATGGAAAGATTTTGGTTTGGTGTTTTAGCAATGGTATAGGCTGTAGTGGGTATGTCTATTGATGTGGATCCACAAATTGCTTTACTTGGGATCCTGGACGAACTTGGTGGGTCTAGGGGGGGGACAGGACTTTGGTCGGCCTGAGCACATTACTAGCTAAATGTGGCATCGCTCGCAATTGGCCCTCCTCTGTGGTCTCCTCGCTAGAAGTATGGACTAAAGGGATGGACTAGTGTGGCAAATTGGATGAGATTATTTATGTAGCCAAGGGGTGCCCCTGAAAATATGATAATGTCTGGAAAAATGGTGGGACTACCACATATTGTTGATCTAGCTGCCATAGCACTTGTTGTTTATGTGGGAAAGCTATTTTGTGGGATTCGTACCATCTCTTTGTGAGATCAATGCTGCTCTTTTTATCCATTCTCTTATTGTACAAGGAAATGGTTTGATGTTTACTTGCAAAATGTCAATAAAATGTTTCTGTAAAAAAAAAAAAAGAAGTCATAAGGAAAATGCTGCAAACTGATGAAGAAGTCACATATCATCTGATTAAAGAAGTGATGGATTTCAAATTTAATCCAATGCCAAATGCTGATTGTGAATTATACATCTTCCACCAAGAACACCAGAAAGTTGGTGAAACCATTGATGAATTTGTGGAGAGATTCAACACACTCATCAGACATTGTAAGTTCAATTAATTTATTGATGAAGAAACTTTGCGTATGAGAGTTATTGACTGATACCTGTCAGATTCATTCAGAGGACGAATGCTGAGAGAAACTCTTAGTCTGGACCGAGTGTTAATGTCTGCCAGAGCTGCAAAATATGCTGATAGACAAGATCCTGACATGGACACCAGAGGAGCCCAAAACAAATCCATCATGAGTGTGAAAAGTAAGCCTAAACATAAGATTAAAGGACACAAAGTGATGTCTACACGTAAAAATAAATTGCGTTTTAGATGTGGATATTCAACTCCACACAGAGGTAAATGTCCTGCTCTTGGAAAGGTATGAAAAGGCTGTGGGAAGGAGAACCATTTTGTGACGGTTTGCAAAGTGAAGGAAAAAGGACGTGCATCACGGCGAGAAGGCAAAATGGCCACCAGAACGTTTCAGAAGCAACATTCGATGCACACCCACCAGGCCAAGTGACGACATCAGTTGAGACGAATTGACACTTAAAGAAGTCGATCATCATCCAAATCATTATCAAACAGTTCTCCTCTATCAATATTAAGTGAAGGTGATGAAAACAACTGTTCCATGTCGATGTTTACCTCAGAAAAGCATGCGCATGTTGGTTTGCCACTTGTGAAAAAAATTGTCAGTCATGAAAAGTTCGACATGCCAAAGCACCAAAGTCATTCAAACATTGCCTGACGATTACACTGAAACTAAATGGTTGTTCGATACCTTTCGTTATCGACAATGGTGCATCGATAAACGTTATGCCTGAGAAGAAATACAATGAACTAACTCTATTGCTGCAACTTATGCCATCGAAAACCAAAGTATACATGCTGCATCTATGTCCTTAAAATGTGAAGGTTCATTTGTAGCAACAAAGAAACAGAAGAAAATAAATGTACAAGCACCCATCCATGTGCTTCAGGGCACCGCATCAAGTGCCTGTCTACTTAGTTTCAGCTCAGCCATTGATGTGGGACTGATATATTGAATTACAACATGAATGCTCACCACACAATAGTAAGTCAGTTCCCGTCCTTATTTCATGGATTGAGAACACTTAAGACTATGAAAGTAAAGTTGATTAATAATGAGAACGTCCATCCTGTTACTCAAAGACATGGACAAATTGCTTTTAAATTGCAAGGAACTGTTGAAAAAGAACTTGAATTGTTACTTAAGCATGACATTATTGAGCATTCAACTGATCCAATGCCATGAGTTTCTCTTTTAGAGGTAGTGCCTAAAAAGGATAGTGAAGGAGCTGTACACATATGCGTTGACATGCGTCAAGCAAACAAGGCAATTGTACGAGAACATCATCCAGGTACACATATTACTGACATGATAATGAAATTAAATGCTGCAAAGGTGTTCTCTCACCTTGATTTATATAAAGGTTATCATCAGTTGGAACTTGAAGAAAATTGGAAGTACATTATAACCTTTTCTACACATGTTGGTTTATTTCGATACAAAAGACTTGGGGCTCGGTTCCCAAAAAGCAATCTGAGACAAAAGCCTAACATTAAAACTTTTGGTATTCACAGAGGTAATTTACAAGTCATAGCTTTACGTCTGCAATCGGGCCAGAATGACTGGCTCAGGCTGGAATCTCCGCACCCGGGCCGGAATCTCCGCACTCAGGGCGCAATCTCTGACTTGGGCAGGATGAAGTGTAATCAATGGTCCGGAATGCAATTTTTACAAAAAGGAACATTAGGAATGTGAGATAAATGGTAGAGGAGGTCATGAAAAAGGGGTTGGGCAGGGAAAAGGGTGTGGCCAGACACTACATCATATCAGAGAAACGTTTGCTTCTTTGCATCAGGGTACATGCGGTTCACAATTTGTGCTCCCCTTAGTGTTGACTGTAGTGTTATGTTGTAGTAGTGCAGAGATTCCGTCCCGGGTGCAGCCTGACTGTGGACGTAAAGATATTACTCATAAATGACCTCTGTGAGTCCCAAAAGTCGTAAAGTTAGACATTTGTCTCAGAATGCGTTTGTGAATTGTTTGAGAATTGTGCCCTAAGTTGTGGTATGTCACCTGCTGCTGAACTGTTTCAAGACACAATTTGACGTATCATCCAGCCTGTCACAAATGCAATCAATTACACTGATAATATATTGGTTTTCAGAGCTACACAAAAAGAACATGATAAAGCTCTTACACAAGTATGTCATTAGCTTGCTGAAGCGGGTTGGACTTTGAATGCAGACAAGTGTGAGCTCCATAAGACTAAAGCTAAAATTATTTTCCCATATCTATTCTGATGAGGGCATGACACCCGATCTTGCTAAAGTACATGCGCTGTCAAATGTTGAATCCCACAAGATGTTTCTATTGTGCATTAATTTCTTGGCATGGGCAGTTACTGTTCCAGATACCTTTGCCACTGTGTTGGCTTCGTTGAGAGACTTGAAGAAAAAAAATGCTTCATTTAATTTATAAATGTGAAAAAAGCTGTAAAACAATTGTGAACATTTCCATGTCTTCCTATACGGAAAGCCTTTTACGTTAGAAATGGATCATCAAGCTTTACTGACTATGTTTGGCAACCCAAAGGCCAAAATGCCTCCTCGTATTGAACGCTGAGGACCATGGTTACAAGAGTATAATTACACCGTTGTGTATCTCTCCAGGGAAAGATCAGAACCCTTCTGACTACTTTTCCAGAGTATCTATACAAAGTCATGGTACTTGCTCCAAGACAGCTCAGGCTTATATCAGTTTTATTGTGAAATCAAACACAGCAGCTGCTATTTCACAAGACAATATTACCACTGCCATGATAGTGACATGTTAAAGCTGAAGTATAAAATTATACATCAGTCGTGGAACGAACACCCTCGACCACTCACCAGTGATGGCGAATATCAAAAATTCAAAAATGTCAAGGATGAACTGTCTCTAACTAAGGTAGGAGTTATCCTACAAGGGTTGAGAACTCTGATTCCGGAGAACCTGAGACAGAAAATAATTGAAGTGGCCAAGAAGGACATCATGGAATTGTTGCCACAAAACGAGCTCACAGACACTGTGTCTGGTTTCCTTATCTTAATGACAGGGTTGAAAAAGGAATTACAATCATGTCAGCTCTGCAACTGCCTTTCTACAAAAACTATTCAGCACACTTTGAGCATGCCAGAACTCCCAAAGCATGCCTGGGAGAAAATAGCCATTGACTTTTCGGTCCACTCAACAATTGACATCACTTGCTGGTGATTATGGACGAGTTTACACGATTTCCATTAATAGAAGATCCTTCATCTACAACAGAAGAACAACTCATTAAAAGACTAGATGGCATCTTTACGACAAAGGGTATTCCAGCCATAGTGAAGTCTGACAATTGCCCGCCTTTGAATAGTTAAGAGTTTAAAGATTTCTTGAAGCTCATAGATCCTATGCTTCCCGAATAGCGTACGTTCGAATAGGAACCTGTGAGACCGATGAATGTGTGCGGGGTGTGGCGAGGCAGGGTCCTTCTCCCACAAACTTTGGTCATGCCCCAGGATCCAATTGTACTGGGCTAGTATAACACGTGTGATGGCACAGGTGGTGGGTGAGAGTGTCCCGCTTGACCCAATGTGGCTCATCCTGGGGGTGACTGGAGAAACAACGTGGCCGCAATGGGCCAAGACTTGGCTGGCCCTTGCAGGTGGGGTGGCCAAGAAAAACATTGTCCGAGCATGGGGAGCAGGGGCAGCCCCTACACTTACAGCCTGGAAGAAAGACCTAGACTGGTGCTATGGGGCGGAGCGGGTTATATACCAGAGCTGGGGATGCCCTCGTAAAGGGGAAAAGATATGGCGTGCCTGGGCCGAGTATAGGGACCTTTGATGCGAGCCCTGTGAAATGGAATGTGCTGATGTGGGAGACATGATGCTGTGGTTTGCAGCGAGGGAAAGTGGGTGTCTCATGGTGGGAATTGCCAACAGGGTACATTTTAAGAACTGTGAACTTTGTCTCAGCTGTCTCTCCTCAAACATCATTTGTATATGGGTATTGAACTAAAGCCTGTTTCATGTTTAATGAAAAGACTTTAAATATTTATTTTTTTATTAAAATATTTAAATATAAAGCATCAGAAGAGCACACCTTTGTGGCCACAGGTCACCGGACTTGTGAGCGGGTTGAGAGTACACTAAAGATAGTAGTGCGGTGTGCTAATCTTGAGAAGCTCTATTTGAAAACTGTGTTGAAATGCTACCATGAGAGCTTATCGTTGTACACCCCACCCAGCCACAGGTGAAAGCCCTGATTTGGTGACAGAGGCCAGTGCACAGACGTAGCACACGCGAGTGAGGCCACAGAAAGATGTGGTTGCATCATTGTGTTTGTGCATCTGAACCTCCGCTGCACAGACAGTGGCTGGCATTGGGGCTGGAGTGATCCTGGGGTTGAATCAAAACTCTGACCCTAGCCCCAGCCCTAAGCCGGCCTGAGAGCCCGCTGAAAAGAAGGTGTTCCATTAGTAGACCAATCGAGGCCTGCCTGTTGACTCACCATTAACCTACAAATCTAACCATGCCTGCACGGCATGCCTTGACTGATTTTGACCCGACCTCCTTGCCCCTACTGCCTCGCTTGTTTCGAGGGTTGGAGAGGAAAAATGCAAGACCCATAGGGGGAGTGGACATTCGGCCTGAGTCCCACAGTGGGGGCCCACACCAGGAGGAGAGCGTGTTGCTAGCGGAAGCAATTGCACCAGTTTGAGGTGTGGCTTGTTGCATAGTGCCCTCCATCCCGCTCCCTCTCTTCCCATTTTTGCTGTTATTTGTAAAGGAGCTGCTACCTCCAGCAAACCTTCTGTAAACCTTTTGCAAACCTTCTGCAATTCTATTGTGCCTCTCCCAACTCCAGCTCAATGATGAGGCACCCCTTATAAATTATATGAACTGGACCCATTTGACAGAGAAGTTGAAAAGAAACTGGATATATGCCTTAGCTGTTGTGGTCACAACGGCCTTTTGATTCATGGACACGCTCATTGAGGGTCTGGGTCAAGATACAAGTGATCAGGACATTTAATGACCAGCAAATCGGTATAGTGCCCCTGAGAGTAGTTGGAGGTGACAAGCAGAAGTAGCAGAAGCAGGCTGTCTATGATTGTGCAGAGTGCTCTTGCGTTGTTAGTGCATAGGAGGAATCAACCCCTAAAGGGACCTGGTGTGCTAGTTATTGCTCTAAATATAAGGAGCGGATCTGCAAAAAGTTCTTCCCACTTAAGGTATTAGAAGAAAATAAGTGCAATGAGCGCAAAAAACTGAGATCTGGGCATTTACAAATGGGGAGGACGTGTGCAAAAACGAAATATAACCCACTACGAAATAGAGGAACCTTAGTCATGTATTAAAAGGCAAGAACCAAATGTTCTCTCTGTGGAAAAGAGAGAAGACAACCCAGAAAACCAATGTGGATTCCACTTTGGGGACAAAGGGAGCACCTCAATACCAATGCTCGAATGGGTCTAATTCCTGGGTGGTCCATCCAAAAGCTTCACCCCTGGAGGAAAACAAACCTACAATAACACATCATGAGGAGCACTCTCAAAGAAAAGAACTTGGTTCACTAAGCTCGGATTTTGTACCCTCCCCTAAACTCACCTCCTCTCTATGCCTGGTTTCAGACACGTTAAAAATAGCTCCCATTATAGTGGGCAAGTCAGCTTCACCATCACAAGAGGGTCCTTCTCAAAGAGTAGCCTTAGGCACCTTGGATGAGGACTTTATGTTACCAGATATAGATTTAGAGATGTAGGAAATATGGGCAAGAAGATAAGGACTACAAATTACAGCCCATGAACTCTCCTCAGCTGATACTACCTATTGGTATGCAACTGTTTAGTAGTACACCTTCAAATCATTCTCCTTTACTATCACAACTATCAGAGATGCCAGATTTGGAAGTAATGGACCATCAGCCTTGTCCCCACCCGGATCACAAGGTAAAGATTTAAGCCTCCCTATTCTGTTTAGAAATGCCTCTATCCTCCAACTTAACTTTGCTGGACATTTTTATAGGGGAGTCGGATTCCATTCTTGATACAGTGACAGCTTTACTGAAGGAACTGATTGATGGAAAGAAAGACAGAGGATATGGCTCAGGTCAAATGGTATTGCAGGAGGTGATCCCACTGACAACCGTGGTCATAAATAAACAGGGACACACATAGTTTTTGGGTTCCCAAGCAGGAAACCGAACTGTAAATTTAGCTCTAAACAAACCCACATGGTGGAAAGTCAAGCTGTTTTAGGAGATACATCTTTGACACTAATATTCCCACAGAATGAGGGGGAAACCTGTACATGGAAAAGGAAGTGTTCCCTTTCTTCAAACCATGCCCCAAGTCGGTTACAGATGTGTGTGAGCCACACGCCATCCACCCAAAGTCAGAAAGCAAACCAAAAAAAAACGGAAAAGGAAGAAAAATCTCAACAGAAGAATCACAAAGATAAAGTGCAGAAACCTGCGCTTTAGAGAGGGAGTAGACCTCTCACAAAGGCCGGAACAGTCGCCAAGGTGAGAAGGGCCTGAACAGTTACCAAGGTTAGAAGGGTCAAGGCACATGTTCCAATCTGCTTGGGGTATTTTATTTTTATTTATTTGTGCAATTTTATACAGCATGGACATGGCCAACGGCATCAGAGTGCTTTACAACAGTAGCATGATACAAGGGTACAGCAAGTTACAGTTACAATAATTAAGTTCAGACATATTGCATCGGTAGCTGCGACCAGGACAAAAGCAGCTGTTGGACAGGGACATACACGTCCAATAGATTCGAGTGGTGGTACGATTGCTATAGAGATCCCTCCAATGTATTTATGGCAGTAATTCTGTTTCATCCGGGTGGGGAACAGGGCGCATCCCCACTCATATTGGTAAATGCGTACATTCGGCCTGATGAATCTTATGATGCACTTGTAAATACGTTTTTTTCTCTTATCAAAAAATACCTGGATAAGGATGAGGCTCCCCATGTAATTCTTGTAGGGGATCTAAATTGTAAGTTATCTAATTATGCTTTGAATCAATTGTGTGATGCTGAAAAAGAGGCGGCCTTATGAATCACCCGAATCGCTTTGCCACAAAGATAAGAACTGATGAGAGGGTTGCTCCAACTGGATCAATTGAAAAGTAATGATTGCATTATTGCAAATGGGAGACTACCCTAGGGCACCCCCACACAATTCACATGTAAACACTCAAGGGGAGGTGCAATCCTAGATTACGTGGTGGTCGTTGTTCTTCTTTTTGTCTATTGGGTGCTTTAACCATAGTGGATACACCCATCAGTGATCATATGGCCGGGATGCCCGCCACCCCCTCCCAACACCAATTCCCCATGGGAGATGACAGACACAGGTTTGAACTTTTGGAAGGCGGGGGGGAGTTACCCCCCCGGCCGTATTTATTAAAATATGAAACAAAATTTAAAACATTAAATAAAAGTTTCATGAATTATGTACAATTTTACATTTATTACATTTCGATGAAGATATGTTCTTTGGCTAACCTTAACATATCTCTAATACAAAGGTTTCCTGGCCGAGTCTAGCATCCTGAAAATGCATACATTCTAAATTAAAATTGTACATCCTAGCATTAAGGGCCAACGGCAAGGTCTTAACCGGTGTCAGATCCCTACTACCAAAATCCCGCCCTCACGGTGTGAGTGGCGCATGCGCAGGGGACTTTACCCTCATTGCCACCTGTAACTTCCCTTGTCGTGGGGGCCCCCTTTTCACTCGACGCCATCTTAAAGGTCGTCCGAGTTTCCGTGTGAGGTATCTGTAGGAAGGACAGCGTGGACTCCCCCCCATCCCCACACTTTCTATCCGCCGTCGCGGATATCCGGCCCCCGGGAAATTCGTAGGAGGGGCATCTAGCCGCCTCCCCCCTGGGAGGGGCCTATAGCCGTCTCCCCCTAGGCGACCCATCCTTAGTGGGTGCCGCCTCCCCGTGGAAGGGGCCAATGGCCGCCTCCCCCCGGGCGCTCCCATCCATTCTGGGTGGCGCCCCCCTCTTGGGACCTTGAAATTACTGCTCACCGATCATGACCTTACCGCCCGACCAAAAAATAAATACGACAGTTGTTTTACCTACTAAGGGAGAAAAAATTCTGACATAGCCTTGATGAGTCATCAACTTCACTTTTTAACAAAGGAAAAACATTCTCCTAAAAGCAAAAGCCACATCATTATATGAAACATTCCCTTATTTCTCTACAAAGGAAAAAAAGGCCTATACACTTCTTTCTAATCAAGCTTTATTTAAACAAACATTGCCATAGGGGCTGGTGGGTGGGTCAAAATTGCCGCTTGGTCCGTCGAGAGCTCACGAGCAACGAGTTGGTGCAGCCTTCAGAGCACAGGAACAAGAGGACGCTTCTTCGGATTCCCGCTCAATTTATCCGTCTGTGGGAGGGCGGGGACCCTCCTCCGGTACGCCTACTGGGCGTGGTCTTCCATGCGGGTGTCTAGGACAACCCCTCCTGGGCGGGAAAGGGCGCGCCCCGGCTACGCCACTTCGGGCATACCAGCCGAGCCACGCCTCCCGCCCAAAATGGTTTCCCGGGGGGATCGGAGCACCCAACCATACGTTCGGGGGGACCGAGTGGTCGCCCCTTTCCATATGGCCGGGATGCCCGCCACCCCCTCCCAACACCAATTCCCCATGGGAGATGACAGACACAGGTTTGAAGTTTTGGAAGGCGGGGGGGAGTTACCCCCCCGGCCGTATTTATTAAAATATGAAACAAAATTTAAAACATTAAATAAAAGTTTCATGAATTATGTACAATTTTACATTTATTACATTTCGATGAAGACATGTTCTTTGGCTAACCTTAACATATCTCTAATACAAAGGTTTCCTAGCGGAGTCTAGCATCCTGAAAATGCATACATTCTAAATTAAAATTGTACATCCTAGCATTAAGGGCCAACGGCAAGGTCTTAACCGGTGTCAGATCCCTACTACCAAAATCCCGCCCTCACGGTGTGAGTGGCGCATGCGCAGAGGACTTTACCCTCATTGCCACCTGTAACTTCCCTTGTCGTGGGGGCCCCCTTTTCACTCGACGCCATCTTAAAGGTCGTCCTAGTTCCCGTGTGAGGTATCTGTAGGAAGGACCGCGTGGACTCCCCCCCATCCCCACACTCTCTATCCGCCGTCGCGGATATCCGGCCCCCGGGAAATTCGTAGGAGGGGCATCTAGCCGCCTCCCCCCTGGGAGGGGCCTATAGCCGTTTCCCCCTAGGCGACCCATCCTTAGTGGGTGCCGCCTCCCCGTGGAAGGGGCCAATGGCCGCCTCCCCCCGGGCGCTCCCATCCATTCTGGGTGGCGCCCCCCTCTAGGGACCTTGAAATTACTGCTCACCGATCATGACCTTACCGCCACAGGCCGGATAGTTGACCGACTATCCGGCCCCCCCACTCCTCCTAAAGGTCATGCTTCCTCAAACCCCTTAGCCATGCTATGAAGTCTCCTATGAGTAAATCATTCCCCTCCCTGGATAGGTGAACCCCATCATTCAGATACATGTGATCACCCCGAATACACCCGTGAGGAATGCTATGCAACTGCGCGGAGCGAAACAATTTCCCAATTTTATTGTTAACCCTTTTCACTGAGTGGTTCAATGCTGACACTGAAAGGCCTCCCGCCAAATCCTCCTGGGGGTCATGTGGGACCAGGCAATCGTGCACCCCGGGACTTTTTTTAGCCAACCAGCTAATTGCTGACAGGATGTGTTCCAATAACACTCGTCTTCCCAGTTTCACCAAGTCATTGCCCCCCAGGTGTACTATGACTACAGATGGCGGTGACCTTTGCCGCCCTAAAAGACCCTCAAAAAATGATTGAAATTGGTCAAAACAGAGCCCGCCCTTCCCATGGAAGGTCACTCTGTACCCGTATTCCCCAGATGCGTGAGTCGCGTCACCTGCCTTGAATACGTCCCCGGCGCGCCTCACATATGAGTGGCCCACGACCCATACCACTCTCTCTCCAGTCGGTGATCCTTGACCGCTGGTCTCCTGATGTAGGGTCGACTCCCAATTCCGCCCCTGCGTGACAGGCTCGCGAAACTGTAATTCAAACAAAAGACAAGAAGCGTGAGTGCATGTCAATTGATCTTTACAACAAGTGCAATCGCACATACCTTTTGAAGCAATTTGAGGACCAACGGCCTCTCTGTTTTACTTCCTCCGCACTCTGACCCCGGGCTGTAGCCTCAGTAGCAGCCCCTATCCTAAATGAGTGGGTCCCAAAATCGCACGGGTCCATGCCCGCGGCAGCGATCGACAGTGCTAGCACCCTCTGAAACTGAAATCTCGTCAGTGGGGTGCCATCATTGTGCCTAAGCAAGCTCCCCCCCCCCATGTAGCCGTCCTCAGTGCCAAGTATTCCTCTAAACACTTTATCGGACAAGTGGGGGACCCTCGTGCGCGCTGCACGACAACACTATCTCCCATAGCTCCCTGGTCAGTCTTGGACCTAGCTATCGAGATTATCATCGAATCACCCCTTATTTGTAAGTGATCCCTGCACAGGCCTCCCTCCACATCCTTCTTGTTCCTTGCGACGAGTTCGCTCACCCGCATAGCCCCATGGAATGCCAAGGCGAAAGCTGCCCGGAACAGAACTGCTTCGAAAGGGGAGGACCACGTCTCATCCAGCTTTGCTAAAAGTAGAGACAATCTGTCTAAACCAATCGGGCGCCTCGAATCCTGCTTGCGACCCTCGAGGCGTTGCCAGCCGCGGAGTTCCTTCTTAACTAAAAAGGAACCCGTCGGGTCTCTAATGCCATGCAGCTGCGCCATGAACGAAATGGCCGCCCTATGTCTATTGGCCGTTGCCGCTGATCGGCCTTCTCTGTGCAGCGCTACCAGGAACCCCAGGAAGGATTCCTCCTGACCCCAGCTCTGTCTCCCTGTTGGACCCAAAAATGTGCAGTAGGAACGAAACGCTCCTTCGTATGCCTTCCTTGTCCTGGGAGCTAAGCTGGCTGCCACGAGGTCTTTTAATCCGGGGCACCGATTAGCCATAGTGCCTCGGGGAACGGTGCCGCCTCTAGGTCCGCTGTGGGTAGATAGCCCCTGAAAGCCTGCATGTGTGAACGAGAGAGTGCATCAGCTGCATAATTCAGTACGCCTGGCACATGTTTTGCCCTGAACCGCACATTCAATCTCATGCAACGTAACACAATTTCTTTCAACAGTCTCAAGATCCACCGAGCGGTCCCTGAAGTCGTTTGGCCATGCCATCAGAGCAACCCAGATGGGGAATAGCTCCAAGAACCCAATGTTACCTGTCAGCCCGCTGGAGTGCCACCACGTCGGCCATACTTGCGCCGACCATCGGTTACCAAAGATGGCGCCAAATCCCACACTCCCAGCTGAGTCAGTCCACAAACCTAGTTCATCCGAAGATGCTGGTGGCTTGTTCCACATAACTCGACCGTTGAAGTCCGCCAGAAATGCCAACCAAATCCGCATATCCTGGCGAACCTCTGCCTACAGTCTCGTACGGTGGTGTCCCTCCTTGAGACCAACCATAGCTTGTGCAATAGAGCGTGAGAAGGGGCGGGCCATTGGAATCACCCTTAGGGCAAAGTTAAGCTGACCCACTGTCTGCTGTAACTGGTGCAGGATCACTTTCTCCTTGCCCAGGCATTGCATCAAGGAAGCCCTAAACTTGGCCCCCTTTTCCAACGGTAAACGGAAACATCCTTCCACAGAATCGAGCTCAATTCCCAGAAACTCCAGTGAAGTAGATGGTCCAACTGTCTTACCTGGTGCCAATGGGACTCCGAACTCCCGCATGAGGGTGCAGAAGTCCTGTAGCGCCTGCGCACATTTCGTATCGCCGGCTGCTCCCAAGAACAGGAAGTCATCCAGATAGTGCATAACGTGCCTATGCCCTGTGGCCTTGGTGAATGCCCACTCTAAAAAACAGCTAAACATTTCAAAATAAGCACAAGAAATGGAGCAACCCATAGGCATGCATTTATCCATGTAATAGTTCCCCTGAAACGCAAAACCTAGCAAGCGCTGATCTCGCGGGTGTACTGGGAGCAACCAGAATGCCGATTCGATGTCCGATTTCGCCATCAGCGCTCCGGGGCCCAGGTGATTTAACATGGCAACGGCATCGTCGAACGATGCGTACCGCACCGAACAAATATCTGGGTCAATGGCATTGTTCACCGAAGAACCCCTTGGGGCAGACAAGTTGTGAATGAGTCTAAACTCCCCTGGGTCTTTCTTTGGGACCACCCCTAACGGGGAACACACGAAATCCGCCACCGGCGGGCAATGAAAAGGCCCCGCCACCCGCCCCAAGCTGACTTCTTTGGAAATTTTTCTTGCAGCTACGCTTGGGTTATGTTGGACAGATAGCTGATTTTTACACAAGGAGTCCCCCCGAAAATCCCCCGCCGGAATGTTGAAGCCATATAGGAAACCATTCCTCAACACCCCGGCGGATACAAGATCAGGGAATTTGTTCAACCAAGGAGTCAGAGCCATGATATCAACAGGTGTAGGCAATCGGTTACAAAGCATCATCTCACTCTTGCTTAGACCCCCCTTTTCCTCCAGTTCCGCTGTTTTTAGATCTACAGCTACTCTCCGGGTGTGAGGAGTTCCCACAGCCCGCACACGCATGCCTGAACCTACATGTTCCCTGGGGCCTGCTACAGTTGCCTCTATTGAAGCCCCAACAAACCCCCCGCTTGCCGCTATTCCCGCCGGTCTTGGGCTGAAATTCCCCACCGGCGCCCGCTCGAAAGGGCACAGCGGGCTTTTGGCGAACTGACCCCAACCCGCTCCCGCCCGGCGAGGACGTACCTGCCGCCCCAGGCAAGAGCTGCTTGCCATGACACCGAATCGAGGCAGTCCCAGGTCAAAGTTGCATCAAACTCTTTCGCTTTTCGGAATTTCATATCATATCCTTTCCACTCATCCCCCTCATACATGGTATAAAAATCCATAATCCTATTCTGATAACAGGTCAATTCGGTCATGACTTCAGGCTTTCGTTCCCCCCTGACTGCCGTAAATATCGAAAAGGCCTTTACCCAATTTGCTACGGTCTCATCGACCCTAAATTCCGCCATCTTGGCCCGCCATACACTAGGGTGCCATAAATCCTTCTGGGATTTTGCATATTCCATCTCGCGATGATCAGTCAACAATGAAAACATATTCACATACTTTTCCCCCCATATCGGTTCCTTTGTGGCCGCCGGGATGTGCTGGGCCACCCTTTCGCGCCTTGAAGGTAATGAACCCTCCCCTGCCATTGGCAATGTGTGCTTAGCAGGTTCGACCGTCGTGTCTGCCGCCTTTTCCCGGCTAACCGCAGGCACTCCCGGCGCCACCTGTGGGGGAACAAGAGG
Source organism: Lissotriton vulgaris (assembly GCF_964263255.1). NCBI lineage: Eukaryota > Metazoa > Chordata > Amphibia > Caudata > Salamandridae > Lissotriton > Lissotriton vulgaris. Next base: position 838,276,456 of record NC_141687.1, read on the forward strand.
AACAGTCGCCGTCGCGGCTTCTCTCGATTGCCGTAACTGCTCGATTATTAGTCTGGCCTCCTCGGCCGGGTCCCCCGCGGCCACTGCCCCCCCCCGCTTTTTTCTTGAGCCAGGGCAACACTGCCGCTAACTGGATGGCCAATTCCGGGGGCATCTCCTCATTATTAACAGGGGTAATTACAACCGGGATTGGTAAACCTATACCTGGGCTTGGTACCGGGCTGTCCGCCGGTGTGATGGCGGCGACTGGGGGTACCTCAGGAACCGGATCTTCCCCGGAAACCGCCCTCCTCTTGACACGCTTCCCCCTACCCTCAGGGACGACTCCCGGCAAGGCCGGTCCTATTACCTTCTTAGGACGGCCTGAGCTGTTCTGGGCCGCTAACTGTTTTTTAACTTCGGCCAAACCCCGTTTGATCGAGTCAACATTACCGAGTTTTCGGTCCATGATCGCCATTCGGTTCGACAAGGTGCGCAGTACCTTCTCCAACTCGGAGCTCTTTCCTGCTTTCTTGCCGGCCATAGCTTCGTGTACTCTGCTCTAGTTGATCAACGAGGTCCTGGATCCTTCGTACTCCGAATAACTGAAAGAGAAACGACAAGATTACAAGTTCTCAAAATTGCCGCTTGTTCCGTCGAGGGCTCACGAGCAACGAGTTGGTGCAGCCTTCAGAGCACATGAACAAGAGGACGCTTCTTCGGATTCCCGCTCAATTTATCCGTCTGTGGGAGGGCGGGGACCCTCCTCGGTACGCCTACTGGGCGTGGTCTTCCATGCGGGTGTCTAGGACAACCCCTCCTGGGCGGGAAAGGGCGCGCCCCGGCTACGCCACTTCGGGCATACCAGCCGAGCCACGCCTCCCGCCCAAAATGGTTTCCCGGGGGGATCGGGGCACCCAACCATATGTTCGGGGGGACCGAGTGGTCGCCCCTTTCCATAGTTTGCTGATTTTCTTCCTGGGCTTAAATATGTTGCCTACCTGTTCCTGGAGATTTGATGGAACAATACAAATTGGAAGAACACAGTGGAACCTTGTGATTATCACTGTATTAAACAGTATATTAGAAACTATTCTTGTAAATATAGATGCCTGGGGCGTGATGAATTGAAAGGTTCCTCTATGTTTATGAAGCAGCTAATAGTAAGGGTTAATTGAAAACCAGCCAAGAGTAACTTTAAGCTGATTCCTCTTCCAATTCACTTGTTGAATATAGAAATAAATACCCTGGTTAAAAAACAATTTGTAGCTTATTCTCCTGAGAGGGATGCTAGAGGATCGCTACTAAAGAGGAAATGGAGTAGGCTTATGGCCCACCTGAAAAGCGAGGATTGTGATTGGCTATGGATATTCTTGAGAGAGTTAGTGACTGAAGGGCAGATAGGGTCCTTTTGGACTTTAGTCGGTAAGGGCTGTGGATCAGGTTATAGATCGCTTCCCTCTGCCAATGAGGAAGCTAGCTGGATTGACTGTATGCGGTAAATGGAGAGGAGGTAGAATGAGCCAAACTAGAAATTGGTGTATATTCTCACTACCCCCCCCCCTCAGTTAAAGATATTGACCTGTTCATTCGAGGGATGAGTACCTCCGCCACAATGGTACCATGATTAAATCCCTATCTATGCTATAAACCAAGAATCCTCCCATTGGAGCAAAATTCTGTTCCTGGTTTTTTAAAATTGCTACAAGAATAGAAAAGTCCTCTCCTCCTGGACAGGAAGTATCATAGTCCCGCTATGTAAGAAGGGAGGTCGAAAATGGCCAGGGAACTACCAACAAATAGCCCTCTTAGTTGCGGTGGTAAACGTTTTCACAAAATGCTTAATGACTCAGATAAGCGAGTGGGCTGAAGACAACAATATATTACCTATGTAGCAAACTGGTTTCTGGTGAAATCATGGAACGACTGATAATATAGCTGCTCTTCAGCTGATAAATGAGAAATATTTAGAGGTAAGAGGGAGAGCAAACTATGCAGCCTTTATAGATTTCTCCACAGCAATAAATAAAGTGGATTGTTCTTTGCTGAGGAGGAAACTTATAAGGTTGGGTATGCCAGACACCATGCTAGAGTTAGTAATTGCACTCCGTTCCTCTACCTAGTGTAGAGTACTTTTAGGCAGTGTTCAGGGCTTCTCTAATAAAAATACCAACACAAAATGGCCTTAAACAAGGGTACATCCAAGCCCCGATGCTCTTCTTGCTATATATTTTGGATCATCCAGTCTGCCTATCACATTGTCAAGCTCTACAATAGCGAACATAATCCTCAGGATCATTTGCGAGAACAGATTTGGCCCACCTATTGATATTCCCAACTCTGACTACCATAAAGGCGCAGACGTTTAGGGTGATCAAGTGAGGGAAAAGGAGTGGAAGGAACAGCGAGGAAGGGGATCTGTAAGAAAAAGAAAAAGATTATTGTCTCAATTACCCTGCATGTCTTAGAGACTGTATTGAATATTAACAATGTGGTATACCTATCAATGCGCAATCTAATATTTGAGGATATTAGTAGACCTTTTGCGAAGCGGGTGTCTCACAAATACGTCCTCCCTGTATACTTGGACATAGGTACGTACAACTGAATAAATAAGGTATGTACATTCACCGTACAAACTCTTCCAAGAACTAAAGACTTCTATCATACATAACAGGACCTTCATACGGACCAGAAAAATATCAAAAGCTGTATATAATGTCAAATGATCATCTCTCATCAACCATAGTGTCAGCAATAAAGACTCAGCCCAAAAAAAAATCCAATGCAGGTTAATAGCGTCACCAATTTTCCTTGGAAACAATTTGGCTGATAACTGACCACGGTTTATATTTTTGAGAGTAATAAGCAAACATAGTCTCTTGTATTTCAGACTAGAATGTAGCATTGCCAGTATTTAGAGTCATATACGGAATCACCAGTATTTACAGGAGACACGAGTTATTTGCACATAAATATGAACCGTTTCCACGCCCCCCTCCCCTCCAAGTCACATAGAAAAGAACAAAGTATATAAACGCAATGAGCATATAATCCTCAAAATGCCATTTGGTCGCAAACGTAGGGAAAACAAAGTTCAAAACAAGGAACTTCGCAGAGTTATCAGGGCAGTGACAAACTTTAAAAATAAAGTTACTGAAGCCGAGAGCATCTCCCGCTTCAGTCCTTGAAAATACACTAACTTAAAAAAAACACTACACTGTACCTGCAAATAGAGGGGCGGCTCTAGGCTCATGGTGGCCCTGGGCAGGGAGCTGCCACCTTCCCCGAAATAAACACAGGTGCCAGGAGCGTTATTCAACAGGTCCTTATTCATGCGTGTTGCTCCAAGAAGTGAAACTAACTTTCCCTTTCCTGTCTGGTCCCCGCCCCTTCCTGTGCTGCCTGCTCCGTCCCTAACTGTGGTCAGGCATAACGATATGACACCTCCCCCCTTTATACAAAAGTCTTACTGTCTCTCAGATTTCTTCAATCAGACGCGCTGGTCGCTTGACATGTCGTCGAGGGCGACCGAGCTGTTCTGGAGTTCTGCTTCGGGGGCTAGTAGGTTCTTCATGTCTTGCTGGACTGAGATGCTCTCGGTCACTGTCCTCGTTTCGGCTCACCGAGTCGGTGGATGATTCGCGTCTTCGGATCTCATCGTGACCGCTGGAATTGCATTTCTTGAAGTGTGAGATGTTTCGGGTTATCCGCTTGTGATCAGCCTCTGCTGTAATCATAGTCCCTTTCCGGCTACAAACTCTCAACGGGTGAGCGAGACAGCAACTGTCTGCTTTCGTTCTTCGGTCACGCCTAACCATCACCCAGTCTCCTTCTCTGATGTGCGTGTCTCACATGTCTGCGTTGGTCAGCGTAGGGCATTCATTTTCAGTTTCTTCTCATGGTCTATTTTAACCAGAGTGTCGTGATCGATGGTCACGTTTCAAGATGGTAACGCATTGTCTATTGTAGGTAGCCGAGTGCGGTGAATCCTTCCCAGCATCAGGGTGGCTGAACATTGGTTCGTGGTGTTGTGAGGTGTGGTGCGATAGGCTCGCAGTACTTCATTTAGTATGTTTATTTGACGTGCGACGGTCCGTCCAGTGTTTTTTTCCCTTGCGTTCTTGCAGTCCGAAGGCTTGTTCCTTCCTTCCAGTCTTGTTGACTTCCATTCTTTTTGCATGGTCATCTGCTTGATCGTTGATTCGTGTCATTTCTTCGATTTCCTCGAGAGTGTAGTGTTTCTTTAGTAGGCGCCGACGTAGATATTTCAGACTGGCAGCCTTCAATGATGCGCAGTCTCGTTGAAGCTCTGGTACCCCATGTGCAGGTGAATTCAGATTTCATCTTGGTAGGGGATTTTAATGTCCATAGCGAAATTGCTACCTGTGTGGAGGCACAGACTCTTCTAACTGATCTGGGCACACTTGGACTTAATAAAATAAATCAGGGGCCCACACACTTAGCAGGCCACACACTGGACCTAGTGTTATGTAACTCTACAGCCATAAAATGTTTGCCTCCCATCCAAGTGGATTGGACTGACCATTCCATTATTGAATTTTATACTCGGTCCAATTATAAACCAAAGGGCATTCAGAGGACTATGGCAGATGTCAGGAGACCCTGGAATAAATTAACACCAGAGGGCTTTAGGGGGAAATACACTGAACCCAATTGGGACGAATGTGGGGACAATGCTACCACCGCACTATGTAAAGTCAATGAAGCTGTGACAGCAACCATAAATCACGTTGTTCCTCTCAGAACATATAAACCCCGGCCTGCCCCAAAACAAGAAGTTTGGTTCACTGACGACCTCAGACAACTAAAGCTAACTGCGAGGAAGCTAGAAAAACGATGGAGGGTCACACGCAAGGCAGAGGATAAAGAGAACCATAGGATTTCTCTAAAAAGCTACCACAAAGCTATTCGGACTGCTCGGAAACAGCATATAGCAGCCCAATTATCAGCAGCCGGTAAAAACGTGAAAGCCCTTTATCAAATCCTACAAACCTTTACCAAGCCCACTGCTTGTGAGACTGAGGGGATTGAATCCCAGGAACTTTGTGACAATATCTCCCAGTTCTTTATTAGAAAAATTGAAGGCATTTATGCTAAGATATTAGCCTCCAAAACCATCTCCAACAATATGGGAACTGTTGACTACATGGTTCAGTCACCCATTAGTACGGCAGAGAACAAGGTTAGTAAGCTTGTAGAATTCCCTCCCATATCAATGGAGGAGATAATTGCTCTAATCACCCAAATAAAGAGCGGGTGCCCCTCAGATATAATCCCGGCACGCATCATGCCACTACTGACTGACGATCTGGGTGCTGGAATTCGGCAGGTAGTTAATCTGTCCATGAGTACAGGGGAAGTCCCCCCGGACTGGAAGCGCGCTCTGGTGAGGCCACTACGGAAAAACAATTCTATCCCTTGGACCGAATTGACAAACTTGAGACCGATCTCTCTCCTCCCTTTTCTAGGGAAGCTCACTGAGAATTTTGTGAACCGGCACTTGTCAAAATTCATCGAAAGTGCTGGGGGGCTAGATCCCTCCCAATCTGGGTTCAGGCCTAGGCACAGCACTGAGACCGCCTTGCTGTCCGTCGCTGACGATCTTCATATGCTACAGGATAAAGGATATTCCGTTATCCTGGTGCTTTTAGATCTGTCAGCGGCGTTTGACACTGTGTCACACGACATCATGACCTCCAGACTAGTTGACATCGGTCTGGGAGGCAAGGCGCTGGCCTGGCTAAGGAGTTTTTTCACCGAACGTACTCAAAGAGTCATTCTGGGTCCATATCAGTCAGAGGAGGTGGAGATCTCTAAGGGGGTGCCACAGGGCTCTTGTTTGAGCCCAACGTTATTCAACATCTATGTGGCGCCCCTAGCCAACATCATGAGATCCCACGGGTTCATCCCTGTATCGTATGCGGACGATACTCAACTCCTCTTTCCGTTTAAAACCATGACTCCTGAAGTACGTAACTCCTTTGCCCGGGGGATGAAAGAAGTGGCACACTGGATGGCAGCAAACTTCCTGCAGTGTAACGTCTCTAAGACTGAGGTGATGCTCTTTGGGGAAGCCAAACGCTTGTGGACTCCTGACTGGTGGCCCCAAGATCTAGGCCCAGTCCCCGAGCCCAAAGTGGTCGTGAAAAATCTAGGAGTTAAACTGGATCAGGAGCTCGCCCTTAAACAACATGCCAATCAAGTGGTCAGCTCCTGCTTCCATGTTATTGGGCTTCTCCGGAAGGTATTCCCCCTGTTACCTGATACCACCAGAAGAACACTAGTACAGTCGCTCGTGCTGAGTAGGCTGGATTATTGTAATGGTTTGCTGCTAGCCGCCATGAGGGGATTATTGCTAGACTACAAGTTGTGCAAAACACTGCTGCACGCCTTGTTCTCAATGTCCCGGCCCGTACCCCTTCAAAACCATTATTAGTCAAACTTCACTGGCTCTCAGTAAAACAGAGGGTGATGTTCAAAACTTGTTGCATCATTCACAAGTGCCTTACTGGTAAAGGTCCAGATTACCTGACCAAAAAATTCATTCCTTACGTTCCCTCCAGATCTCTGAGATCAGGAAATCAAGAACTGTTATGTGTCCCCAGGCAGTGGCGTCACTAGGGCTGGTGTCACCCGGTGCGGGTAACTCATGGTGTCACCCCACACAACTTACCGGATAGACCATCTCACTCTCTGCCTGCACCATCTCCCTCTCTGCCTGCACCATCTCTCCCTCTGCCTGCACCATCTCTCCCTCTGCCTGCACATCTCACCATCTGCCTGCACCATCTCTCCCCTCCGCCTGCACCATCTCCCCTCCGCCTGCATCATCTCCCTCTCAGCCTGCACCATCTCCCCTCTGCCTGCACCATCTACCCCTCTGCCTGCACCATCTCCCCTCCGCCTGCACCATCTCGCCCTCTGCCTGCACCATCTCACCATCTGCCTGCACCATCTTACCCTCTGCCTGCACCATCTCCCTCTCTGCCTGCACCATCTCCCCCTCTGCTTGCACCATCTCACCCTCTACCTGCACCATCTCTCCCTCTGCCTGCACCATCTCACCCTCTGCCTGCCCCATCTCTCCCTCTGCCTGCCCCATCTCCCTCTCTGCCTGCACCATCTCACCCTCTGCCTGCACCATCTCCCTCTCTGCCTGCAACATCTCTCCCTCTGCCTGCACCATCTCTCCCCTCCGCCTGCACCATCTCCCCTCCGCCTGCATCATCTCCCCCTCAGCCTGCACCATCTCCCCTCTGCCTGCACCATATCTCCCTCTGCCTGCACCATCTCCCCTCTGCCTGCACCATCTCTCCCTCTGACTGCACCATCTCACCCTCTGCCTGCACCTTCACACCCTCTGCCTGCACCTTCACACCCTCTGCCTGCACAATGTCACCCTCTGCCTGCACCATCTCCCTCTCTGCCTGCACCATCTCCCTCTCTGCCTGCATCATCTCAACCTCTGCCTGCACCATCTCCCTCTCTGCCTGCACCATCTCACCCTCTGCCTGCACCATTTCTCCCTCTGCCTGCACCATCTCACCCTCTGCCTGCACCATCTCTCCCCTCCACCTTCACCATCTCACCCTTCTGCCTGCACCATCTCACCCTCTGCCTGCTGCCATCTCCCTCTCTGCCTGCACCATGCCTCCCCCTCCGCCTGCACCCCCCCTCCCCAGTGTGCTGCTCTTTTAACCCTTTCCTCGTCGCCTTCTCCACCTCCCCCCCCCCATGATTTCCCCCTCACGGTACTCATTCTTCACAAAGTAACTGTCTTAAATTACTCCTGAAATTGCTTCTGCCCGGCACGGCAGGTTGTTTGGTCAGTCCATGTCCGACGTTGGCTCTCATGCACTGTGAGTGATCACATGTTCCCTTTCGCATGTGCAGAGTAGAGCAGTCTGAAACAGAGGTGCACTTCAGTGCGAGCTCTGGTGTGCGTGGGGCTGTTGGGCCACGTCTTTTTAAAAATATTTTGTAGCTTTTGCAGTTGCTTTGTGCCTTTTCCTTATGCTTTCAAAAAATTACAAAATGCTTCAGTCTTACCAAGGTCAGACTTATTGGCTTTGCCCATACTTGCGATTCCTTTGCAGGAAAGAAAGATTTCCGTAAAAAATATTGCATTTTTTATTTGATGAAATTTCAAACCGCTTTGAAGAGGAAAATATGAATTTGCAATTGTCCTCTCGTTTATGTGTTTAATATGACTATTAAGGTCCCTTTATTTATGAATAAACGTTCAGCTCTACATTTTGGAAATGACAGGTTTTTGTTTCTCTTAAGTCTCCGGTGCTCAATACATTACTTTGATTCCATCTGGGTGCACGTTATTGTTCCTGATGTATTGTTTCTTGATTTGTTTGATGATTTGTACAGTTCGGTTAAAGAATCTTTAACCAAACTGTACAAATCGATGTAATTTTCTGCCAGTTCATTCATCTTCCTTACGGAACGATCAGATAACGCTCTGCTCTCACCTCAGGTGTCACCCCATGTGAGGGTGTCACCCGGTGCGGTCCGCACCCCCCGCACTTCCCTAGTGAAGCCACTGTCCCCAAGTTCAGGAAGACAAGACAAGGGGGAAGGGCTCTATCAGTGGCTGGCCCAAAGCTATGGAATGAACTCCCCACTGAAATCAGACTATGCAAAGAACATCTTCCCTTTAGGAAAAAATTAAAAACTTTCCTCTTCAATTACTAAGTTAACTGACTGGGGAATTAAGATATATGACTGGGCCTTTTTTGCTCTCAGATGTTGCCAAAGGCGCGGAGATACTCCTCAGGGAGTCGATTCCTAGCGCGATACAAGCTTGCAAAATAAAAATAAATAAATAAATAAAGCATCAAACTCGCAATGTCGAGCTAGCCGCCGGATGCGCACGATGAAGTCGCACATGTGTTCGTCCTTTTCCTGAGTAGCTAGATTAAAGGTGTAACGCTCGTAGTATTAAAAATCTCCAATCAAGAGCTCCTTTTACGTCGTCATAAGAAGTGGCGCTTCCGGCAGGTAGTTCTTTGATGATCTGCGCAATGTCCTTTCCCACCAAATTCCGCACGGCTATTAATTTTTGCTTAGTATCCTGCACTTGAGACCCGGTCATATAGTCCTTATAGTCCACAGTGCAGCTCTTCCACTTGGGCCCCATGCTATTTCCGGAGGTCAACTCCAGAGGGTTTGGTGGCCGCAGGTAGGGTACTCCCATGAGTGGGTGTGGAGACGGTGCAAGTGGTGGTGGTGGGGTGGCCAGAGATGCTGCTCCTCCTCCTGGAGCGCCCGTTGCTGCTCCTCCTCCTGGAGCACCCCTGTTGGGTTCGTAACCGACATTTTAGCTTTATCAGGCTATTCAGCGGGCTATTGTTCAGTTTATTTTACTGCAACTGAGCGCGCAAGTCGGGATCACTTGGTTCCAGTGACTTTCTAGCAGTTTTTCTTGTCTTTGATTGTTAGATGCAATGTTGCCTGACTTCAAAATGGCCGACACCAAAAACCCAATGGGTGTCTATGGCTGGCTGATAATACTACCATAGATTGGGGTCTGAAGGGAATGTTTATAGACATGTAAGTGTATATTCCCTCATATATTCTGAAAAAACAATCTATACACCTACGGTCTTATACATGTGTGTGCAATGTACGAAGACACGCCCTAAAGAAACTCTCACCTCTCAAAATGTGTTATAACACAAGGGAAGGCATCCCTTAAGGATAAGACCCCTCACTCACCCGAGGGTGACATGCTTCATCATATGGGGCCTCCTTACCAGTGGGGAAGTCCTAGTCGCCACTGGGAGCTACTACTTCAGGATTTTAAGGAAGGAGCTCAGAGATGTTTTTTGGGGGTAGGATGGTAATCCCATATGTGAAATGTTAGGTTGTAGTGAGGAATTATGCAGCGCTGTGTGAAGAAAGGGTGTGAATTTAAAACTGTCTAGATAGGATCACCAATTGACTTTATTAATGTGTTCTACCCAGGGCCGGACTGGGAAGTGAAAGCAGCCCTGGCAAATTTTGCCAGACCAGCCCCCGTCCGACGCGTAGCGAGCGCGCGCAGCGCGCGAGGCCGATGGCCATTAGGGGGGTTTGGGGGGGGTTCTCCCCCCAAGAAATTTTTCAAAAACGACATACCAAAATGGTGAATTTTACAGCACATTTTTCATTACATATTCAAATTGTATCAACTTTCAAAGCACAGTAAACAATAGATGATGACCTTAAAGAACATCAGGTTACCCACCCAGTCATATGTATCCATAGGCATTCTTTCAGAGAGCACTAAAAATAGACACAAGTAGTGAATCAGAAAGAACAAAGTAAAAGTGAGACCAACCCCCACATGGTGTGTAGCCGTGAGCAACCACTATGGGGAGTTTGGGGGGTTGAACTTCTACCCCCCAAGAAAATTTGGGAGACAAAGGCCAAAACAGCAATAGATCTGGTTATGTTTCGTACGTGGGGAGGAGAGAGAGTGGAGGAGGGGGAGAGAGAGAGGGTGGGGGAGGGGGAGAGAGAGAGGGAGACAGAAGAAGAGATAGGGAGAAGTAGAGGGAGAAACACAGGAAGAGAATGAGAGAGGAAGGAGTGGAATGAGAGAAAGATGGGGAGAGGGATGGAAAGAGATAGAGAGAGGGAGGGGAGACAGAGGAGAGAGAGGGAGGGGGAGAGAGAGAGGGAGAGAGAGGAGAGAGAGAGGTAAGAGAGGGAGGTGGAGAGAGAGAGAGAGGGGAGACAGAAATACAGGGATATAAAAGAGAGGGAGGGATAGAGAGAGGGAGAGAGAGAAAAGGATATAGAGAAAAGGATATAGAGAAAGGGATAGAGAGTAAGAGAGAGGGAGGGGGAGAGTTAGAGGGGGAGAGAGGGATAGGTATAGCGACAGATTGAGAGGGATAAATAGAGAGCGCGTGAGGGAGAGAGAGGGATAGAGAAATAGAGAGAGGGAGAGAGCGAGAGAGAGGGCAAGAGAAAGAAAGAGTGGGAGGGAGGGAGAAGGAGGGTGAAAGAGCGATGGAGAGAGAGAAAGAGCTAAGAGAGAGAAAGAGCTGAGGGAGAGGGAGAGAGAGGGAGAGAGATCACACTGTTCCCTTTTCTGTCCGCATTTGTCTTTTCTTCTTCCTTTCATCTCTACACCCCCGACTAGCTCCACTTCATGCATGCATGCCAGACAGAGCACGACTGTGCTACCTGTACGTCCCAATATTGACAGCGGGCAACACTTAAACCAAAAGGTCCATAGTCATAGAGCCGTTTTAAGGTTATTGGCATGAGATAAATGCACATCCACCGAGTCTGAAATGGAACACATTACGCAGTCTGTGCTTATCCCAACACCAGCCAAGGATCCAGCCTTCCTGGACCAAACTTGGACGCCTCTGCGTCAGCATTTCAAAACTTGTTGTTAACTGCAGCTGATCCAAAAGAAGAGACAACTTTTTTTTACAGCACGTTTGTCAGCCTCACTTTCCTTTGGTCCCCAAAGTGCAAACAAATGCGTGATCATGCGATTAACTCCAATGTTTAAACACAACTGGGTTTTTAGTCAAAAATAAGTAGATTTCACTGTTAGGAGTTATCACAAAGGCACATGATATGGCAATTTCAATGGACACAATGGGGTCAGGTTTGCAGGATGCACCACCGTGTACAGTTGTACTACAAAGATGGCCTTTCTGGCTCTGCCAGTGATTTACAACAATAAAGTGTGTCTGCATCTCACTGAATAGTTTCTCAAACTAAGAGCAAAAATAGCTTGGTGCAGCCTAAAGATTCCATGCACAATCCCTCAAAGTTACAGCAATTGCTGATCACTAATATTAATCCAACCCATGCCAAGGCCGTGATTAAAGTAGGAGCATGAACAAAGCAGCCAGCCAGCCTGGACTAGTTTCAGCATGGTTTAAGCAGTGAAATAATAACTAGGCGTGCCAAAATAATTTCCTTTGCCATCGTCTAAGATTTAAGCAGCTCACTAGAGCCTCCACTTGGTAGAAAACACATCCAGAAGTAATGCGCTGGAAATAAAGATGCAAGGGTCTGCAGTCTAGAGAGATTTTTACGATTTGAGAACATGCATAACTTATGAAAATGTCACACATAGCAATCTGAAACCTTGGCAGCTATGGGCAGGCTCTAGCTGACGACTCCGAGGGACTCCAAGACTAGAGGCCTCATGTAACATACAGAGCTGTGCATATACGGTCAGTGGTAGGCAACTTACCACTGACCGTATATACACAGCACAGCTCTGTATGTTACACACTGCGGTAACTGTCGGATTGGAATCACATTGCTCTGCAGCTGCTAATGTATTTTCAATCTTGCAATATAGATTAAATACTCATTGGCAGTCATTAATAATCAATTTTTTTATATAGCGCTTCATACCAATCCTATGCAGCTTCTTAGTGTTTTAAATAAGGAGTTCTTACTAACAAATGTACCCAATTTAACGTCCATTTGGCCTGCATCAGAGGGACGTAGTCCGAGGCTGGGTTAGCTGGAAATTGAACTATTATAAAGATCATATCAGACGACGTAGGTGAGTGTTTAACCAACAAATAACAATAGGATCTCTCAAAATCAGTAACCCAAGGACTTATTTACATTATAGGCACTCTGTGATCTGCATGGTGCATGTTCTTTGCAGCAGGCATATTAACTCACTGTGCTACCCTACCATGAGTCATAACTTGTAATCTAATGGATTTGTCACATATGATTCTATTCTTTTAAGTATTATGCTTTTATGATTTAAGCGTTTACATCCAATAAAGCTTGTTTTGATTTGGATTTGATTTGAGTCAAAACTTCCACTAGACAAACCTCCAATCTTTCTCTAAAAATAACATTAATCACCAGTGTTATCTTGACATTTTTTTGTTGCCTGAAAATTGCTGGAGGCCAGAAACGGGGCAACAGGTGCTTTTCAAACCATGAGAGGGATAGGTATAGCGACAGATTGAGAGGGATAAATAGAGAGCGCGTGAGGGAGAGAGAGGGATAGAGAGGGAGAGAGAGGGATAGAGAAATAGAGAGAGGGAGAGAGCGAGAGAGAGGGCAAGAGAAAGAAAGAGTGGGAGGGAGGGAGAAGGAGGGTGAATACCCCCTGTTGCACCAGTCGCACCATCCTAGAGCTGGCTCTGGATAAAGGTCTGGCCACTACTCAATACTTTATTGGTTCAATGGACAGCAATAAGGACAGCAATAAGGACAGCAAGAGCTCCTTGGAGTATTCTGGACATGGATTCCTTGATTAGTAAGGTTTCAAAGGATCGTTCTTTGATGAGACCATTTATGAAATCAACATGTCCTACTTGGGATCTACCTCTAGTCTTTAAAGCTTCATAGTCTCATCCTTGTGAGCCTTTGGTGGAGGTAGACACTGGAAACATGTGTCCTTTAAGGTGTTCTCTTTCGCATCCATAACATCAGTCTGTAGACAAAGTGAGTTGGGTCTGTTGTCTATTAAACCCTGCTTTTTGAGGATTTTTATCAGATAGACTGATTCTTAGATTAGAACCAGGTTTCCATCCTAAAGTTATGTCTTCTTTCCATGAAGACAAGAAATATGTTTCCGTCTTCTTTTGCAGCATCTACAATTCCTGAGAAGGATACTTTAAACACAGTGCATATGCTGAGGACACTGTAGATCTATGTGTCTTATCTGGCGAGGTCACAAGACTGTAGATAGTGTGAAAATATTTTCATTTTGATATATTTTAATATGGGTAGAAAGCTTCCTCCCCGACTTTGAGTAACTGGATTAGAAGTCCTATGAGCATGGCCTATGTTTCACATGACATAGTTTTACCAGGCAAGGTGACGGCATGTCCATTCGAGGAATGGCTGCTTCCTGGGTTGACACTTGTGGGGCTTCAATGTTAGATAGATTAAAGCAGCCACCTCCGCTACCCCGTCCACTTTTGTCTCATGTTATAGATTGGATATGGGGAACCTTGAGTCCATGGAGTTTTGGTTCCAGAGTATCAGCAGCCACTCCTAGTTTTGCATTAAAATTCGAATATGCAACAATTTGGAGTTTTTGTCATTCTTCAGGTTGTGAATGTTGCTCTGGAAAATTGTTTGAGGAGGTAATAATTTGATACCTATTGGTAAACTCTGAAAAACAGTTTCTCATACCAAATATTACAACCGACCCTCTACGTTTCCATTTCACACCATGGATTTCCTTATAGCTTACAGTATGCAGGCATTGTTGAGTTGAGTTTCTTCCCTCTTTATTTCCTGTGTATTAGAGAGGTATTAAGGGTGACAGCGGGCAGAGTTTGCTTTTTGATTGGCTGTAGCTGCGGAAGTCATCTCCCTGAATGTACAGTTCAAGGTTTTCGTTTATTGTGATTTACACGCATACCATTTTAAAAAGGTCCGTCAGACAAACCATGTAGAAATAAGTATTCAAAAAAGCTGCAAATTAAACATTTTATACATTGTAATTCTCCTGTGGTAGAAATATATGTTTTTCTACAAATTCCCAGTTATTCTAATGTACAAGTAGTATGCTATAGCAGACAGATAATCCTTTACTTCAGCTGGAGTGAGCCTTTTAAATCCTGCTTCATTGCAGATACCGACTTCAATGTTGTCTTCTGTCATCTGTCCTTCAAAGCTTTCCTTTAATGTTAAAACGGCTGTGTGAATGGCATCTTCAAGTTCCAGTTCTTCATTATACCCTTTATCAAGGAAAGTTTTTCCATTCACGTAATTTTCCCCATAGCAGTTGCTGTCCATGCAAAATAGGCACCAGAAGGATCAGACTGAATAAAATATGGCCTTTCCTCATCCCAACCAGCAATTAACAATGATACACCAAATGGGCTAACACCACCGGACTGTGTGTACTCTTGCATTACTGAAGCAACTCGGTGTACTAGCTGCGCTGTTGGAATTGGTTCCTGGTAAACCAAGAAATATTGCTGAGCCAACTTCCGAGCCCTCCGTACCAGTACCCTGTAGTCAGGACCCATGCCACTGACCACCACCACTGCGCGACGCGGCCCCTCCGCCAACTTCAGTGAAGACCAAGCATTAACGACAAAGTCATCATGAGTCATTAATGATGAAAGAAAGTAACTGTAATTGTCGGTACGGGAGCCAGCCCAGGGCGGGAAAAAATAAAATACACTTACTCAGTCACAGTAACGGTCACGTCGGGCCGGCCCGGCTCCTGCTGGTGGGTGGTACTGGCAGACACAGGAGGACAGGAGGGCAGGCTAGTACTTCCAGGGGCGGGAGCGGGCTAGCCACCACAGTAATAATTAAATTATGGCCGCGCCCGCTCCGGTGAGGTCCTTTCAGTGCTGGCTGACTCTCTCGTCATGATGGTGATGACTGCGCAGTTCTTTTGCCCACAATGCAATGCGCATGTGGGGGGGGCACCCTAGGCGCGCAGACGCGCCGGAGGAGGCAGGGCATGACTGCGTGCTGCGCACAGGCACCTCCCTCGGTCCCTTCTCCCTCCAGAAACCCTTCTTCCGCTTTTTTTTAGGTTGCTGCTTGTGATCAGCCTTCTTGCTGCTTCGTGGCGCTGTAGCATGGGCGGCGCTGCAGGCTGCAGGCAGTCACAACACGACTGACACTTACACACTGATGCTGACGCTTGGCCTGTGACGGACGAACGAAAACGAAAATCGGCCCTCACTCACAAAACCGGCCCCCTCCTGACTCAAAACCGGCCTCCAACCCCTCCAGCCGACCGGGGGATTGCCCGGTGCCCGAAAGCACCAGTCCGGGCCTGGTTCTACCTGACAGGTTTAAAAATGTAACAGCACAGTGGTATGGATATAAACCACTGTTAGTGATAGGTCGACATGTTTCAGCCTGTTGATCAATTATTTGTATCAGCGGCTTTCTTCAGGACCAGATATTTAACAATGCTGCTGCAATAATGTGTAAATAATAAAGATAAATAACTTTCTAATACACCACCAGTATTCCTGCTCAATTCTTTTCTTTAGTCAGGTCATACTCTGGGAACCCACAAATGTTGGATAATCCAGCCTCACCTCTACCTGTCAAGCCGCTCAGTAAGGAGGCCCCGCACTGTCCGTCGGTACCTCTTTGTGGAATGAGCTAGCGAAGAGGTACCGACGGACAGTGTGGGGCCTCCTTCCTGAGCAGCTTGACAGGTAGAGGTGCTGTTACATTTTTAATCCTGTCAGGTAGAACACATTAATAAAGTCAATTGGTGATCATATCTAGACAGTTTTAAATTCACACCCTTCCTATAAGACCGTAGGTGTATAAATTGTCTATGGCTGGCGCCTGATTCTAAGATGGCCGCCGTTTGGGACACGTGGGTTACTTTTATTTTCCAGTTGCCACTTTCACGGGTCTCTCATTTAGCTTGGCCACAGTCAATATTAACTTCAGGCAGGCTTTCCTGCTGCTCGGGACTCACCCTCAGACTCTTGGCCTCAACCAGGCGCTTCTGGGACGCTCTCCGACGTCCTTGCCGTTTCGCGCCGATTTTGTATTTAGGCAGGCAGTTTCTGGGCAGTCGCCGAGTCAGGTGCACTCGAAGTAGTGTTCATGTAGTGCGGGCACTCTGCAGGCGGGTGTCGATTATCGCGCTCTGGGGCAGGATTCAGGTGTAGCGTGCAGGGCACTTTCTTTCTTTTCTCCGCGTTCTTGCACGCTGCCCATACACGGGCTGCAGGCTCACTGCTTCTTGGCCGTTCGCAGACGGCAGGGCTTTAAGGCGTGTGTGGTTCTGGTGGGCATCCCACCCTTGTCGCCAGTGTCACCTTCCCCGAAATAAACACAGGAGCCAGGAGCGTTATTCAACATGTCTTTATTCATGCATGTTGCTCCAAGAAGTGAAACTAACTTTCCCTTTCCTGTCTGGGTCCCCGCCCCTTCCTGTGCTGCCTGCTTTGTCCCTAACTGTGGTCAGGCATAACGATATGACAGGAGCGTAGGTAGAGGGCCCCGGAAGATGGGGTCCAAGCGGGTCGGAGCGTGGAGGCCAGTGAAGAGGGGGGGTCAGTGTGTTTGGAAGTGGAACAGAGCCGGAGGCCGCCAAATCCCTGCCAGGGGCCGCCACGCAAATATGTATCCATCCTCAAAGGATTATTATATTAAGAATATATATTGGCCTGGTGGCCCCTGGGGTTTGGTGGCCCTGTGCAGGTGCACAGCTTGCACATGACTAAAGCCGCCCTGAAATAGTCTTTTGTCTATAACAATAAAAACTTGATCACCACAGCATAAGCACTCCTCGTGCCATAAGTGGTTCTCTTGGAACGCAAGGTGCGCTCTCTTTTTAATGGCAGCCAGGGGTTTTCCAGCCGGACGCTTACCTCTGTTTCTTAGCTTTAACTCCGTAGCAGCACACGGAGACTCGGTTAATTATGCAGCATAGCTGTGGGCCAACACAGCGCCTCTTCAAAGACTTCTGGCAGCATGAAAACAATACCATCAAAGATTCGATAAATATGCACGTCGGCTTACGTGCCAGCACGCATTATATTCGCAGTCATCATCATAAGCAGCTGCTTTTCCTTTCACTGGATATAAAAAGTGAAAAAAATGTAACAATGGTATGAAATAATTTTACTGCACACTTCTCCCCACAGGCTTATTGTACACCATATTTGGATTTGAGAAGGTGCCTAGGCGGCACGATTCCTGACACACAGAGTGAGGGTATAGCGCCATCTATTGGCAATCAGAAGGTGGCACTTGTATATTTATAGCTGGGTGATACATACAAATATAAGGTACCCTGCTCAGCTCCACCCACAAACACATATATCTCTTTTAATCGGATGTATCCTGGGCACCTCTAGAGGTTGGTGTTAAATGCTTACAATTCCCTAATTGCACCACACACACACAGGGCGCTTAGTGAGCTGACTAAGGGGCTAAACGTTAAACTGCAATTTCCACCCTTTATTATTAGGTGAAGCAGATTTGTTGTGTGGACGTTTCGTGTAATTTCATTCTTTATGACCGCAAATGATTTTGCAGGGAATATTGCAGTTTTTAGGTCTGGCTTGAGAGTGTCGCTGACTGTGGGACTAGTGTTTCCAGTTCTTTAAAGTGGGCTTTGACCGCACCCAGCGGAGAGTCTTATTCTCACCTCATGCTTTTGGCTATTTGGTGTATCATTGCACCTTCGAGGCAGTGCTTCCATTGGAATGCAAGAACTAAAGTACTCACTGCACACATTCTAAAGCAAACAGGTATTTCAGCAAATGCAGATTTTCCACAGTTTTAATGAGTAGAAAATCATGATTTTAACAAAGGCACGGAGGCTAATATTATGCATAAATACCTTTATTGCTCCCCAAACACAGCAGCAACAAATACTAGAATTTAGAATACACATAACTTCTAGAACGTGCATTTACTGACAGAACTGATAGCCATCTTCTTCTTGTAGGTGCTGGGAAAAATACAGAGTCCCAATAAAAACAAAGATCTATCACTCAAACTCCCAACGATTCTGAATCTTCCAGAAACTGCACCAAAGAACGATCCTTCTTCTTTATCCAGGATAGTAAAGACAAACAATTAATAAACTGGGCGGGAACAGAGGAGGGATAATATTAGCCTCCATGCCTTTATTAAAATCATGATTTTCTAAACTGTGGAAAATCTGCATTATACAGCAAGGTCCAGAAGTCAATATTATGTATGTTCAAAGTTCATCCAAAACTCCATCCAACACATTCTCTACTGGCTTAAACTAAAAAGCTCTTAAATATTGACTCATTAGTCCAATCTGACGCTTTCATAATTCCACCTAAACTAAAAACTTTGCTTGCACAGCACCTCTAACAGAATGAGCCCCAAAAATACTCACATCCACACCTGCCTTTAAACATCACCTCTTTCACCCACCTTGCCAGCGTAGGAATTGACACAGCCCTAAAAGGCTTTTTATAAGAAATCAAAAGTTGAGAACAACCTTCTTGCCTCAAACCAACAGTCCGTTTTTCATATTCTCTAAGACAATGAACCACACACAAATTTTCATTCCCACCCAATTGAGGATAAAAAATTGTCCTAGACATAGTCTTTCTCTTTTCCTTAACTCAAAGCACACACCCTCCGGCTGATAACACCTTGAATCCACCCCTAAAGCCCTAATATCAGACACTCTTTTAAAAGAAACCAAACAGAGAAGCATTGCTAACTTCCATGACAAAAACGTAAGCTCCAAAGATGTATTAACACCCCAACTATCTACCTCTTTCCGAACCACTGATACATCCCAAAGCACACCATACTTAGCCTTAGGAGGTAAAGCCACTCTAACGCTCTTAACCAACCTTTTAACCAACAAATGCTGCCCTACTGGCAGACCACTCACCAAAACATGTCCTGCTGAAATTGCAGATCTGCCCATGTTCACAGAATTGTATGCCAAACCACTCTTATACAACCCTGATAAATAAATAACTACCTCCACTCCAGGTGTCGATATGTAATCCAAATTCTTCTCAACACACCAACCAGACCATCTTCTCCAAGCTGATCTATAAACCTTGGTTATTCCCTTAGACCATGATTCTGCGATAAGATTCTCAACCTCTTTTGATAATCCATGCACCTGCCACACTCTCCTAAAATCAGCCAAGCCACCAACCTTAACTGACCTGACACAACCAAATCGTGAATATTTCCCTCTGGATCCAGAACTATCTCTCTTATATTCGGCAACAACACTGGGTCCTCCATTAACATACTCATCATATCCGGAAACCACACTTGAGCTCTCCAGAAAGGCGTTATCATGACCAACGCAGCCTTCTCCCTCTTGACTTTCCTCAACGCCCTCTGAATCAACGAGAAAGGGGGAAAAGCATAATTCCTTCCTATATTCCAATCCTCAAGAAAAGCATCTATCCCCTTCGCCTCTGGATCTGGTCTCCAACTGTAAAAATCTTTTAGCTGACAATTCTGTCTGTCTCCAAATAGATCTACCTGCAGTGGACCCCATCTCTGCTGTAACCTCATAAAAACCTCTCTGTTTAACCTCCAATTGCTCACGTCCTTGAGATACCTTCAATACCAATCCGCTTCTACGTTGCTCAACCCCGGAATATACTGAGCCTGAACCACAAACTCCTTCTCTAAGCAAAACTTCCAAAATTCCTTCGCTAAATCCACTAAACCCCTGAATCTCAGGCCCCCCAACTTGTGCACATGTCTCACTGCTGACAAATTGTCCATCTTCAACAGAACACAACATTTCAACTGATCCCTAAGGAAACTCTTTACTGCCAAAGACCCTGCTAGAAGCTTTAGACAGTTTATATGCATCTGTCTCTCCTCCTTTGACCATTTTTCCCCTGTTGACACCATGCCACACCGTGCTCCCCAACCGTGTAAACTTGCATCCGATTCCATTTCTATTTCTGGCACCTCTCCAAATATCGCCCTGTCATTCCAGACTTCCAGATTCATCAACCACCAATTCAACTCTTCTTTCAATTGCTGATTCAATATTATCTTCTGAGAATACTTCGCCCCACTTCTCAAATGATAACCCTTCAACCTCTGCAATGCTCTATAATGCAGAGGAGCTGGAAAGATCGCTTGAATTGATGCCGATAACAGACCGGGTAACCAAGCTAATTGTCTCAATGTAATCCATTTTGCGTTCCTCCCTTTTTTCACTTCCTTTCTGATTTTCCTCACCTTCACCATAGGCAATTTCAACTCACATTCCGACATCGGTATCTGAAAACCTAAAAACTGTCTTTCCTGCTGAGGCACCACACTTGATTTCTCTTTGTTCACCGCAAAACCTGAATCCTCCAGTATCCTCACTGCAAACTCAGTTTGTTCCCTTGTTAATTCCTTCTCTTCCGCCATGACCAACACTTTGTTCAGAAAGACAAGCAAGCGTATCCCCCTTGACCTCAGCCAAGCTGCCACTGGCCTAATTTCTTTGGGAAAGCACCATGGGGTCGAAGTCAACCCAAGGGGGAGACTCCTGAACCTCCAAAACTTTTCTTTCCACCTGAACTGAAGATAATCTCTTTGCTCTTCACACACTGGAATAGTCACATAGGCATATTTCAAATCCAATCTTGTCAACCAATCTCCCTTCCTTAATAAATCCCTCAACATATGGATGTCCTCCATCTTGAAATGATTGTAAACAACCCAATTGTTCAACTCCCTCAGATTGATTACCGGTCGCATACCCTTTTCCTTCTTTTCCACACAAAAAACATTGCTTATGAAACCCCCTTTCACTTTCCTTGCTGATTCTATTGCCCCTTTTGCCCCCAATGCCTCTATTTCTTTTGTTACCATGTTCTCCATCTCCTCTGAGAACCTCAGAATATTCGGTGGTCTCTCTTGCACTGAAGTGTGTAAGAAATCTATTCTGTAACCTGACACCATTTCCAAAACCCAGGGATTTTGTGTAATTTCTTTCCATCTCGAAACAAAAAGGGCTAGTCTGCCGCCCAAATTTATTTGGATATAAACAGTGTCTTGAAAACAGCTTACCTGAGGCACCCCTTGTCCGCCTCTCCAATAGCATGCCTCTAGCCCTGCTTCATTGCCTTTGCGGGAAAAAACTTCCTTGTACCCATCTCGATCCGTTGAAATCTGAACCAAAACCTGTCCCATAGGGTCTGTTTCCTCTTCCAAAGTTTCCTCTAGGAACACCTTGTCCACGGCTGGGGAACGGACCCCGCCCAAAACTCTCCTCATATCTTTCTGCGTCTTCTCTAATGAGCTAAAAGTACTCACATATCTGGACATATCTTTAACAAAATCGTTACCAAAAAGTAATCCATCACTACGTTCCCCTGGCTCCTTACTTGCAAGATCTACCAACTTTGGATCTATTTTAAAAAGAATACTTTTCCTTCTTTCTATGCGTATGCAGTGTTTGAATTACCAAGAAGGCATATAGCCCTTTCGACCCATTGACGCATTTCTGATACATCAATTCCCATATTGTTTGAATGCGCCTCTTCGCACATGTTGGTACAAAATGGGGTGGTGTCAACATTTTTGTCAGTGGTCCCAATACGTCCAGTATTTTATCCTGACACCCCTTCAATCCTTTTTCAATACCTCTTCTAGGGTCTTTCCCAGATTTGTTTATAAATGCCATCATTTTCTGGTCCAGCTCAGGTGTATCAGCATCCTTACTTTGCAGACTTGGTCTAGGACATTCGCTCCTCATCCTGGTCCTCACATCCTTCAGTATTTCCCTTCTAATCCAATACCTAACATATTTTTCTACGTGCTCCACTGGAGCCCATTGCGAGGAAAGTGGATGTTGTATTAAAAGAGGGTCGAACATTTTTTCCCCTTGGGGATCAGCAATGTAATTTTCCTCTACTTTAATCTCCGTCTCTCTCACCTTTCTCCAAGTAAGTTCAACATCACCACTAGATGAACATGAATCCCAGGCCACCGCTGTGTGTTTTACTTTATGCGCCTTTATTGCGCTCTCTTTCGCCTTTATAGCGGACTCCTTCAGAACCTTACGTTCTTTTCCTTTCTTCACTGTATCAACATACTTCCTTTTCTGAGTTCTTTTCTTCCCCTGGCTAGATCCTCCTGCAACCACATCCATTTGCTTAGTGATCCAAAAGTTCTCATCTTCGCCAGATCTTTATATCCTTTGCATTGTTCTTTCCAAACTATTTTCTATTTTTTTATCAAAAGATGCTGATATCTCCCCAAACATCTTAACCATGTAGCTCTTCATTCTCTCCTCAAAACTTCCCTCTGCACCTCCCATTTTACTACAGAGATTGTATTGTGCCACCAAAACCAAAACTTTCAATTGCTCAAAACTTCCTTTATTTGTAATTTAATACATTTCTCCTCACCAAACACTAATAACCTATTTTAAAATCGTTTTCTAGTATAAACTGCAAAACCTCACTTCTCACATAACCCAAACTCGACCTGCTCAAGAACCAATAACCGAAGTCTGACAGAAACTGACCCGCGTTCTGTCAGACTCCGAGTTATCCCAAAATATGGCCGACAAACAGATCCTGTACAACTAAATTAGTTTCCCAAACTAACAAAATGGCCGCTGTACGTTACGTGCGCACAGCATCCTTCCTGAGTCAAATCTACCTCCGAACAAACGCGTTTACTCCTCACGCGTTCACACAAAGATCCTCATGCGCTCACACAAATATCCATCCCTCGTCATAGGGATTGCAGCTCGAGCCCTTCTACTCCATGCCTCGCGCAACGCGCGCCCTGATCAACTGCCAAAATAAAACGGTAAACCTTTTCGATGCAATTAAGCGATAACATAACCCCTTACTCTTGCAAAAATTATATTTTCACGATGACCGTATTATTTTAATATTCTTAACGCTTACCTAAAATATATCTTTAGTCTTCTAACTCAAAATCGCCACATTAACTTCTGATTAACAATGACTATTTGTTAAATTCTCTCTAAAAGTCTTTAAAAAACATTCTCCATGAAATCTTAAATACAACATACATTTAAAACACACATTCATCTCATTATCTCAACCGATAAAATGTGACTTATCTGTGTCTGAGCAGCAACAAAAGAGGAAGATGCCTACCAGTTCTGTCAGTATATGCATGTTCAACGTTCTAGTTGTTATGTGTATTCTAAATTCTAGTATTTGCTGCTGCTGTGTTTGGGGAACAAAAAAGGTACTTATGCATAATATTGGCCTCCAGGCCTAGCTATAAAATCACAAGCGAATGTGGTATGAAATAGAAAAAAAAACACTCAACAGAACTTTGCATAAGTTGTAGTGAACACTCTGCCCCAGTGACTGCGGATAGGGAAGGGCTTGAAAACTGTCTAGAGGCTGCTAAATACCAGGCAGCAGCGGCTTTGTCAGCTGATCAGTTCACAGGTGTTACATTTAGAGCCTGCGCTCTCCCCACCTCCTCTCTTATGCCCTGCAGATTCTGCAGACACGTTTCGGATCACTGTCAGGTGTTCATAACTCCTGGTTGTGGCTCCACTCATAATAATATTTACAACAAGGGGTGGTGAGGGACAGAGTCTCTGAATTAAGCAGAAAGCTCTCACCCAGTCAAGAGATCAGGGCCAGATCCAACACCGTTTTTTAGCTCACTGCACCATCCCAGTTTTAGAACCTGGCTGTATGCAAATTAGTCAGTTCCTGTCCCAGTGCATGATGGGAACAGGGCAAACCAAACTACAAAAGCCAATTCCCACACTGGGAAGGAAACACGCTCCCGGGGACCGGTTTCTGGCATTACAGCCGTCTTCGGCCCGGTTTGCTTGAATCCTGATGGTGCAATGAGCAAGGGTCTCACATCTGAGAATACCCTTCCACGCTTAGGGTGGACAAAAATATTTACAACAAGGGGTGGTGAGGGACAGAGTCTCTGAATTAAGCAGAAAGCTCTCACCCAGTCAAGAGATCAGGGCCAGATCCAACACCGTTTTTTAGCTCACTGCACCATCCCAGTTTTAGAACCTGGCTGTATGCAAATTAGTCCGTTCCTGTCCCAGTGCATGATGGGAACAGGGCAAACCAAACTACAAAAGCCAATTCCCACACTGGGAAGGAAACACGCTCCCGGGGACCGGTTTCTGGCATTACAGCCGTCTTCGGCCCGGTTTGCTTGAATCCTGATGGTGCAATGAGCAAGGGTCTCACATCTGAGAATACCCTTCCACGCTTAGGGTGGACAAAAATATTTACAACAAGGGGTGGTGAGGGACTGTTCCCATGATGCACTGGGCCAGGGACAGACTGATTTGCATATAGCCAGGTTCTGAGCTGGGATGGGGCAGTGAGATAAATAACGGTGATGGATCAAGCCCTGATCTTTGGACTGGGTAAGAGTGGTCTGCTCAATTCAGACACTCTGTTCATCACCACCCCCTTTTGTAAATCGATTTTGGCCACTATAGGTGTGGCAGGGTATACTCAGACATGAGTCCCTTTCTCACTGCTCCATCAGGATTCAAGCAAGCCGGGCCGAAGAGGCTGAAATGCCAGAAACCGGTCCCCGGTAGCTTGTCTCCTTTCTGGTAAAGAATTGGCTTGGTAGTTTAGTCTGCCCTGTTCCCATGATGCACTGGGCCAGGGACAGACTGATTTGCATATAGCCAGGTTCTGAGCTGGGATGGGGCAGTGAGATAAATAACGGTGATGGATCAAGCCCTGATCTTTGGACTGGGTAAGAGTGGTCTGCTCAATTCAGACACTCTGTTCATCACCACCCCCTTTTGTAAATCGATTTTGGCCACTATAGGTGTGGCAGGGTATACTCAGACATGAGTCCCTTTCTCACTGCTCCATCAGGATTCAAGCAAGCCGGGCCGAAGAGGCTGAAATGCCAGAAACCGGTCCCCGGTAGCTTGTCTCCTTTCTGGTAAAGAATTGGCTTGGTAGTTTAGTCTGCCCTGTTCCCATGATGCACTGGGCCAGGGACAGACTGATTTGCATATAGCCAGGTTCTGAGCTGGGATGGGGCAGTGAGATAAATAACGGTGATGGATCAAGCCCTGATCTTTGGACTGGGTAAGAGTGGTCTGCTCAATTCAGACACTCTGTTCATCACCACCCCCTTTTGTAAATCGATTTTGGCCACTATAGGTGTGGCAGGGTATACTCAGACATGAGTCCCTTTCTCACTGCTCCATCAGGATTCAAGCAAGCCGGGCCGAAGAGGCTGAAATGCCAGAAACCGGTCCCCGGTAGCTTGTCTCCTTTCTGGTAAAGAATTGGCTTGGTAGTTTAGTCTGCCCTGTTCCCATGATGCACTGGGCCAGGGACAGACTGATTTGCATATAGCCAGGTTCTGAGCTGGGATGGGGCAGTGAGATAAATAACGGTGATGGATCAAGCCCTGATCTTTGGACTGGGTAAGAGTGGTCTGCTCAATTCAGACACTCTGTTCATCACCACCCCCTTTTGTAAATCGATTTTGGCCACTATAGGTGTGGCAGGGTATACTCAGACATGAGTCCCTTTCTCACTGCTCCATCAGGATTCAAGCAAGCCGGGCCGAAGAGGCTGAAATGCCAGAAACCGGTCCCCGGTAGCTTGTCTCCTTTCTGGTAAAGAATTGGCTTGGTAGTTTAGTCTGCCCTGTTCCCATGATGCACTGGGCCAGGGACAGACTGATTTGCATATAGCCAGGTTCTGAGCTGGGATGGGGCAGTGAGATAAATAACGGTGATGGATCAAGCCCTGATCTTTGGACTGGGTAAGAGTGGTCTGCTCAATTCAGACACTCTGTTCATCACCACCCCCTTTTGTAAATCGATTTTGGCCACTATAGGTGTGGCAGGGTATACTCAGACATGAGTCCCTTTCTCACTGCTCCATCAGGATTCAAGCAAGCCGGGCCGAAGAGGCTGAAATGCCAGAAACCGGTCCCCGGTAGCTTGTCTCCTTTCTGGTAAAGAATTGGCTTGGTAGTTTAGTCTGCCCTGTTCCCATGATGCACTGGGCCAGGGACAGACTGATTTGCATATAGCCAGGTTCTGAGCTGGGATGGGGCAGTGAGATAAATAACGGTGATGGATCAAGCCCTGATCTTTGGACTGGGTAAGAGTGGTCTGCTCAATTCAGACACTCTGTTCATCACCACCCCCTTTTGTAAATCGATTTTGGCCACTATAGGTGTGGCAGGGTATACTCAGACATGAGTCCCTTTCTCACTGCTCCATCAGGATTCAAGCAAGCCGGGCCGAAGAGGCTGAAATGCCAGAAACCGGTCCCCGGTAGCTTGTCTCCTTTCTGGTAAAGAATTGGCTTGGTAGTTTAGTCTGCCCTGTTCCCATGATGCACTGGGCCAGGGACAGACTGATTTGCATATAGCCAGGTTCTGAGCTGGGATGGGGCAGTGAGATAAATAACGGTGATGGATCAAGCCCTGATCTTTGGACTGGGTAAGAGTGGTCTGCTCAATTCAGACACTCTGTTCATCACCACCCCCTTTTGTAAATCGATTTTGGCCACTATAGGTGTGGCAGGGTATACTCAGACATGAGTCCCTTTCTCACTGCTCCATCAGGATTCAAGCAAGCCGGGCCGAAGAGGCTGAAATGCCAGAAACCGGTCCCCGGTAGCTTGTCTCCTTTCTGGTAAAGAATTGGCTTGGTAGTTTAGTCTGCCCTGTTCCCATGATGCACTGGGCCAGGGACAGACTGATTTGCATATAGCCAGGTTCTGAGCTGGGATGGGGCAGTGAGATAAATAACGGTGATGGATCAAGCCCTGATCTTTGGACTGGGTAAGAGTGGTCTGCTCAATTCAGACACTCTGTTCATCACCACCCCTTTTGTAAATCGATTTTGGCCACTATAGGTGTGGCAGGGTATACTCAGACATGAGTCCCTTTCTCACTGCTCCATCAGGATTCAAGCAAGCCGGGCCGAAGAGGCTGAAATGCCAGAAACCGGTCCCCGGTAGCTTGTCTCCTTTCTGGTAAAGAATTGGCTTGGTAGTTTAGTCTGCCCTGTTCCCATGATGCACTGGGCCAGGGACAGACTGATTTGCATATAGCCAGGTTCTGAGCTGGGATGGGGCAGTGAGATAAATAACGGTGATGGATCAAGCCCTGATCTTTGGACTGGGTAAGAGTGGTCTGCTCAATTCAGACACTCTGTTCATCACCACCCCCCTTTTGTAAATCGATTTTGGCCACTATAGGTGTGGCAGGGTATACTCAGACATGAGTCCTTTTCTCACTGCTCCATCAGGATTCAAGCAAGCCGGGCCGAAGAGGCTGAAATGCCAGAAACCGGTCCCCGGTAGCTTGTCTCCTTTCTGGTAAAGAATTGGCTTGGTAGTTTAGTCTGCCCTGTTCCCATGATGCACTGGGCCAGGGACAGACTGATTTGCATATAGCCAGGTTCTGAGCTGGGATGGGGCAGTGAGATAAATAACGGTGATGGATCAAGCCCTGATCTTTGGACTGGGTAAGAGTGGTCTGCTCAATTCAGACACTCTGTTCATCACCACCCCCTTTTGTAAATCGATTTTGGCCACTATAGGTGTGGCAGGGTATACTCAGACATGAGTCCCTTTCTCACTGCTCCATCAGGATTCAAGCAAGCCGGGCCGAAGAGGCTGAAATGCCAGAAACCGGTCCCCGGTAGCTTGTCTCCTTTCTGGTAAAGAATTGGCTTGGTAGTTTAGTCTGCCCTGTTCCCATGATGCACTGGGCCAGGGACAGACTGATTTGCATATAGCCAGGTTCTGAGCTGGGATGGGGCAGTGAGATAAATAACGGTGATGGATCAAGCCCTGATCTTTGGACTGGGTAAGAGTGGTCTGCTCAATTCAGACACTCTGTTCATCACCACCCCCTTTTGTAAATCGATTTTGGCCACTATAGGTGTGGCAGGGTATACTCAGACATGAGTCCCTTTCTCACTGCTCCATCAGGATTCAAGCAAGCCGGGCCGAAGAGGCTGAAATGCCAGAAACCGGTCCCCGGTAGCTTGTCTCCTTTCTGGTAAAGAATTGGCTTGGTAGTTTAGTCTGCCCTGTTCCCATGATGCACTGGGCCAGGGACAGACTGATTTGCATATAGCCAGGTTCTGAGCTGGGATGGGGCAGTGAGATAAATAACGGTGATGGATCAAGCCCTGATCTTTGGACTGGGTAAGAGTGGTCTGCTCAATTCAGAAACTCTGTTCATCACCACCCCCTTTTGTAAATCGATTTTGGCCACTATAGGTGTGGCAGGGTATACTCAGACATGAGTCCCTTTCTCACTGCTCCATCAGGATTCAAGCAAGCCGGGCCGAAGAGGCTGAAATGCCAGAAACCGGTCCCCGGTAGCTTGTCTCCTTTCTGGTAAAGAATTGGCTTGGTAGTTTAGTCTGCCCTGTTCCCATGATGCACTGGGCCAGGGACAGACTGATTTGCATATAGCCAGGTTCTGAGCTGGGATGGGGCAGTGAGATAAATAACGGTGATGGATCAAGCCCTGATCTTTGGACTGGGTAAGAGTGGTCTGCTCAATTCAGACACTCTGTTCATCACCACCCCCTTTTGTAAATCGATTTTGGCCACTATAGGTGTGGCAGGGTATACTCAGACATGAGTCCCTTTCTCACTGCTCCATCAGGATTCAAGCAAGCCGGGCCGAAGAGGCTGAAATGCCAGAAACCGGTCCCCGGTAGCTTGTCTCCTTTCTGGTAAAGAATTGGCTTGGTAGTTTAGTCTGCCCTGTTCCCATGATGCACTGGGCCAGGGACAGACTGATTTGCATATAGCCAGGTTCTGAGCTGGGATGGGGCAGTGAGATAAATAACGGTGATGGATCAAGCCCTGATCTTTGGACTGGGTAAGAGTGGTCTGCTCAATTCAGACACTCTGTTCATCACCACCCCCTTTTGTAAATCCACTCATAATAAAGCAGTCTACTCGAGATTCCATAAAATGCCAGGGATGGGTGGTACCCGGTAATTAATTTGTTAAAATTTAAAATAGGTGCCAGGGCTCTTACGAACAGGCCACTGCAGCTTGTACCACACATTGCTCCTGCCATGCTGCCAATGATAGTAACAGCACAGCTATTAGCCATCACACTCCTGTAAGTGTGACAATTCAGACTATTTCAGACTCCTAAAGCTACCAGAATGGCTTGGGAGACAGGTAATAGTCATTTTTAATGTACATCGAATTAATAATTGACTGTTGTTGTGGTCCCCCCAGACAGCGCCACCTTGTGGCAGACTGTCACAAGCGCGGTGTTGACAATTAAGTGCCGGTGCCGAGCCCGGAAACCACCTGCTCAAATTAAAGCACTAGTGGTACCTCGCCCAGTTCATATATTTTTCATGCTGAGGTTTGCCAAATTAAATTCCTTCACTTTCGATAAGGAAAGCGATCTTTTTTTGCTACTTTTTCGCCAGCATTCCCAAACCCAATAGTGCAGACTTTAAATGTAATGACAGCATTTGTGTATGAAACGCATGCAACTGAATTTCAGAATACCTGCTTTGATATGCATTGGCACATAAAAGTAGGCATACTGACTTTGCCAATGCTTGTTTTATTTCATTCTTGGGTTCTCTGAAGGTTTCCCAACATGAGAGACCAGTGGTGAAAACAGTGGAATACACCAGGCCTCCGAAGGAAAGGTCGGCCTGACACCTCACCTCCAGTATGTAACATTCAAAGTGGTAAGGGTTAATAACTCAATGGCAGAGGCATCTCCTGTCAATTGTATCCACCATCGTATGTTGTGTCGTGGACGACATCCTCGTAATCACCACAGAGACACACATTTATTTACACACTAAAAATAAGATAATAAATACAAATAATACATTTTTGTGTCTGGCGTAAGTTGTGTGGAGGGCGAAGCCGTTGAATTGTAAGTCCCCAGTACTCGACTCCAGGTTTCAAGACCAAAGAGAGAAATGAAGGCATTTTGTTTCCACAGAGGGTGATATGGGTTACGTGGCGCCACAGTGTAGCGACTCGCCTCTCTCACAGCCAGGCAGGTCACCATGAACCTTCCTTCATTATGTTTCCCTCTATTCACAGCCGCACACGAACAAAGCTCGACAGAGCTTGAACAGAGAGTGATTTATTGCCACACTCACCTCTCAAGAACAATCGGACACTGGGGCAGGTGGAGTCTGTTCGGGGCAGAAGAAATAATATAGAGAAAATCTGAAATTAAAAATAAAAGGAACCTTATTAAAAAAGTGTGCACCATGTCAAACAAATTCCTGTGCTTCTACCAAAACTAGGATTGGTGCTTTATTTGTTACTCTTTCAGGCTAGACAAAGTGTACAGGGATTTGGTGGGGGGCTTGGCGGGTATACGTGGGGAAATTGAATGGGCTGGATTTCAGATTTTCTTCTCTGTATGGGTCCAATGAAGAAAACAACCAATTTTATTCCTCACTATTCCCCGTAGTAGATGGTTTCGTGACTGGCCGCTTGGCTGTGGGTGGCAATTTCATTGCAGTGCTGGGTGGTGCTCCACATAGGTCGTCAGGGTGGAAGTGCCCTTCAAAACCTGATGCTTTGGAAAAGAGGGCGGAGGATCGAGGGCTTTTTATTTATTTATTATTTATTTGTTTTGAGTTTTATATAGCGCTGGCTAGACCCAGAGGTATCAGAGCGCTTTACATAAGGATCCACAAAGTTACAAAATTACATCAGTTACAAGTTACATCAGTTCACGATAAAATTTCCAGAGCATCAGAAGACAAAGTAAATGGAGCTTGAAGGAAAATGGGGTAGGGTATGAGAGGGGGAAAGGATGGAGATAGGATGGATGGAGAGACGAAGGAGAGTCTGCCCAAAGTCCGGCTGGGTAGGTGACGGCGGAGGGGAAGTCCACAGCCCATCTCCTCTATAGCTATCAGGTAGCTCCACCGGGCATCAGTCAAGCGGCTAGGTCTCAATGTCTGGCGACCCTGGCATCACCATGCAAGGGACTACACATTTTATTCTCAGGCCCACAAGACTTATTTGAGGACACAGCTCTTCTTGAGGAACAGGCAGGCTTCTGAGTCGACATTAGGCTCCATCACCCTGGGATGTGGTGCATCAGTGAAATAGTTCTTAGGTATGCAGTGCATAGGGGTGCTGTGGCTGATGTTATTTACTACTATTCCGAGGAGGATGAAACGGTTAGGTGTTCTCTGGGATGTGGCTAAGGCGGTGATCGGGGAGATCTGACCTCTCTACCTGAGCCTTTCTGAAAAGGGTTAAGGACGAAAGCTTGGGGTTGGCATAACAGATGGATTGGGTAGGATTTATAGGCCTCCGACCGGCTAGTGGAAGTTGGAGCGCTTGTTGACAGGCAACAGAGTTACAAAAATGCTTTATTTGGGGAAAAGATATTATGAGAATGGAGGCATGGCCAATCACCTTCTTGCTTACAAACTGAACGCAGTAGAATTATGCAAATATATCCATGAAATAAAAGATGCTTCAGGGATCTTACTGTTACCACCCTTAGCATATTGTGAGTGTTCTCAAATTTGTTTTTAGAGACAGGCAGGAGACGATCAATACAAGATGCATATTTGGAAGATGCTGCTCAGCCAGGGATTGCGCCCGCTGTATTACTTGGTTTGGAATCTCCTATAACTGTATTGAATGTCCAAACTGGTGATTCAAAGCATGCTTCTTATTAAACTGCCCGGTCCAGAGGGATTCTCGGCTGCTTTTATTTAATAGAGTAAGGAACCTGATTCCATGATGGATATGTGGATTATTTTATTGCTGAAACCATTCAGAGACCATGTGCTTTGTGCTTCTTATGCTCAATAGCATTTCTTAACAACAATGTAGATTTTTTTACC
The DNA here is from genome assembly GCF_964263255.1 of Lissotriton vulgaris. Lineage (NCBI taxonomy): Eukaryota > Metazoa > Chordata > Amphibia > Caudata > Salamandridae > Lissotriton > Lissotriton vulgaris. The sequence continues at coordinate 838,308,737 of NC_141687.1, forward strand.
AGGATTTTGATATGTCAGTTACTTGTGGTTTGACTGATCCTTGCATCACTTTACCAATTCAGATTTGTGTCTATTCAGATAGAGTCGCCAAGTGGGTGACAGAACCAGCTTGAGACCGAATCCGATGGCCATAGAAGTAAAAAATTCATTTCAGACGGTCCTGCTCTTTCTTGATGTGGAGAAGGTGTTTGACAGGGTCGAATGAGAGTTCTAAAGGGCTTTCAAAGACTTCTCCAGGGCCTGTTACGTCCTCATTTATTTGGATTTACTTACTTAGAATAAGCTTCCTTTTCAACTTAGATCCAACCTGATGAGGCTGCCTTTTGAATAATAATTACAAATGTATCTGCTTAGTTCATAATCCGGGTATTCTCCGCATTTTTGCCTCAGCACCAGTACACTCTTGAATAGCTGTGTGCTATACAAAACCATTTATTCATTTATAATGTCTATTTTTGCTCATTCACACGCATATGAAAGTTAATAGGGAATTATGGCAGCCTATGAAATTCTCAAGAGGCACAGGGCAGTTTTGTCTCCTATCAGCCCATGTATTTACCCTGAAAATGGGGCATCTTGTCCAGAAAAATATGCCCGAGATTATAGCTGTACAAAGACTAGCCAGAGGAAAGAGGGGCACAGAGTTGTGTTATTTGCAAATTATGCCCTCTGCTTTCTGATCTATCCTCCAAATTCTTAGCCTGCTATGTTGAGTGAATTACAGTGGTTTTCCAGTACCCCTGTGTTGAAAGTGAATTGTACTAAACTACACGGAATTGAGTAATTTACCCAAACGGCAGTAGCCGGTCTCATCTTCACAGGGTGGGCTTTAAATTTACGTTGAGCCTGTTCGATGTTTGGGACTCAACATTACTAATACCTGGGAAGATTTGTATGCTCATAATGTCTTCTCCTGCTTGAGGTTCTTTATAATGACCTGCATATGAAGGAGACACTGGAGCTGTCAGGTTTAGTAAAGTAAACAGCTTAAGCATGAATTCTCGCCCCTGCCACCTATATCTGGAAAACTCCAGCAAAGGTAAATGCTATGTCTGAGGGCTCCGAGCTCTGTTGGAGACACTTACCCATGGTGGGCATATCCACATACTCCGTCCTATTGATCCTGTCTGCTTAGTTATATGATAAAGGGAGTCCCGGCGAAGGAAGGAAAACTCGGCCCGTGACCCTGGGGGCTGCGTGATCTGCCAACTACATGCCAACTACATGCACTGATTGGCGTGCCACTTTTGACTAAGAACAGCTGTCTCCAAGCCGCGAAACCGGATTCCAGTTTCAGCGTGCGGACACGCTGACTTCCGAGGTTGACTTGGCTGCCTTCCATCCGCACGGCTGGATTTGTGCAAAAGCCCAAAGTGGTGCCTTATACGGAGCAGAGATATGGGGATTTAACTCAGTAAATAAATTAACGATCTGCAAGAACAATTTTGTAAGGGGTCTTTTCTCGCTACCTATCACAACACCAATCACCCCACTTTTTGGTGATCTTGGGATAGAAAGAATAGGCGATTTAGCCGCCCTGAGACCATTAACTTATTGGCTGCGCCTCTGGACCACCCCGTAATTAATTGATTATCGTAATTTCTTACGAGAGGTCCTAGCACTAAATGGGGCAAAACACCAGTAACGTGGTTCACACACATTGCCAAATGGTGTAAACTACTGAACCTGACGGTCTTGTGGGAGCACCCAGAACAGGCCATCAAACGCGATATTCCGATCCTCAAAGCTGCGTATTGGAGTGTAATAGGGAGGTTATATACCAATAACCAAGGAAGTGGACAGTTAACATGTAACTTTTTAAAGTTAAATCAAGTTTTTTGTTTGAACCCTTCCTTGATTTGATTACACCCCCTCTTGCCAAGAGCCTGTATGTTAGATTTACATATGGTAACCTGCTTTTGAAATTTTCAGGGAAAGAGGCGACCAGCCTGGTTTTAGATCTTTGTCCTGCTTGCTGTGAAGCTCACGAATCTGAAGAACACGTCTTGTTTTTTTGTACAAAGTATAGGCAGGTGAGCAAGAAATGGATTAGACCACTATGTCTCAATCTGGGAGCTAGGCAGCCCCAGATTGCATTCAGGATCTTAAAATCTGATACATCAGGGCCAATAGTATTTGCTCTGTCGAAAGCTGCGCAAGCAGCGTTTCGCGCAGGCGAAATCTTTTGTTTAGAGTATGTGAGTGTAGTCCCGCCCCTCTGTTCCATTGGCTAGCTCCATAAATGGAGGCTAGCCATTGGAACAGAGATCTGTCCGTCAAGCGGCTGTGGGCGGTGCTTTTTTTTTTGGGGGGTGGAGGTTTGTTTTGGTCATTTCTCCTGGAAGGCACCGCAACGAGGGACGACTGCCTGGCATCGGCTAGCAGGTAAGCGGCATATTTTACACCCGTTCCCGCCCCCCTTCCGCTGTCTGTGAGCCCGCCCCCCCTCCTGCTGTCTGTGTGTCCGTCCCCCCTCCCACTGTCCATTAACCCATCCCCCCTCCCGCTGTCCGTGAGCCCGTCCCCCCTCCCGATGTCCGTGTGCCCGTCCCCCCTCCCGCTGTCCGTGAGCCTGTCCCCCCTCCCGCTGTCTGTGTGCCCGTCCGCCCTACCGCTGTCCGTGTGCCCGCCCCCTCCCGCTGTCTGTGTGCCCGCCCCCTCCCGCTGTCCGTGTGCCCGTTAACCCACCCCCCTCCCGCTGTCCGTGAGGCCGTTCACCCGCCCCCCTCCCGCTGTCCGTGAGCCCGTTACCCCGCCCCCCTCCCGCTGTCCGTGTGCCCGCCCCCGCCTCCCGCTGTCTGCTACTTTCACTCTTGCTCCTTAGAGCACCCGCGCGTGGGAGTTGCGCGGGCGCTGTCCCACCAGCTCGGCGACTTCCCTGCCCTCTGATCTGGAGGAGGACAGAGCAAACTATGTATATTTCCCCCTCTGTCTTTCAGAGCGCGGTGTTGTTATTCAGCGCCCGTCTTCAGGAATTTATTGTTGCTTTCAAAGTAAACTGCTGCCTTTTGCACGGTCTCCCTTCGATCTTTCTTTTCCTCTCCACGTTTCTGCCTCTTTCACTCTCTCTTCCAACTCTCTCGCTCCCACTCCATTTACTTACACAAATCTCGCCGATACCCCGCCTTTTTTGTACCTTGCTTTTCAGAAAGCTTGTATACATAAGACACTTTAAAGTAAAACCTCCAACTCCACCCTTCAACTCCACCCACCAACTCCACCCTCCAACTACTTCCAACTCCACCCTCCAACTCCACCCTCCAACTCCAACTCCACCCTCCAACTGCACCCTACAACTCCACCCACAACTCCAACTCCACCCTTCAACTCCACCCTCCAACTCCACACTCCAACTCCACCATCCACCCTCCAACTCCACTCTACAAAACCTCCCCCTCCAACTCCACCCTCCAACACTCAGGAACACCACCACATCACTCAGGAGCACCACCACATCACTCGGGGACACCACCACATCACTCGGGCACACCACCACATCACTCAGGGACACCACCACATCACTCTGGGGACACCACCACATCACTCTGGGAACACCACCACATCACTCAGGGACACCACCACGTCACTCGGGCACACCACCACATCACTCGGGGACACCACCACATCCCTCGGGGACACCACGATGGGAACACCACCACATCATACGGGGACACCACCAAATTACTCGGGGACAACACCAAATCACTCGGGGACACCAGCACATCACTCGGGGACACCACAACATCACTCTGGGAACACCACCACATCACTCAGGGGCACCACCACATCACTCGGGGACACCACCACATCACTCGGGGACACCACCAAATCACTCGGGCACACCCCCCCATCACTCGGGGACACCACCACATCACTCTGGGGACACCACCACATCACTCTGGGAACACCACCACATCACTCGGGGACACCACCTCGTCACTCGGGGACACCACCAAATTACTCGGGCACACCACCACATCACTCGGGGCACCACCACATCATTCGGGGACACCACCATGGAAACACCACCACGTCACTCGGGGACACCACCAAATTACTTGGGAACACCACCACATCACTCGGGAACACCACTATATCACTCGGGGACACCACCAAATCACTCTGGGACACCATCACATCACTCTAACACACCACCACATCACTCAGCCCAACCACATCATCAGTCAGAACCACAACAGCACTGCCCTTGCTTGCTACCAACAAGCATTGCCATAGCCAATAGGACTCGCATTAGGAAAGTGTAAGCTATTGGCTTTGTGGATAACGATGCTATTAATTTTTCTCTTTTGGCTGCCAGCATCATAAATTGAATAGAATGGTCCTTGTATCTGGTTTTCAAATTATGCACCAGACGCAAGGGCCATTCTATTCAATTTATGATGCTGTGATTTGTAACACATTTAGAAAGTTAAATATTATCACCACAGAGATGTAAAGAAACAAGACGATTTATGTTTCTTTAACAAGGGAGTGAAGTGTTTCTGTATTTTGGTCCTTACACTATCTGAAAGTGTCTTGTAATCTGGATTATGTTATTTCGACTGCTTTTTTAGTTGAGGAATGAATGAGGTATGAGTGTGAGGGAGTAAGGAATGAGTGGTCAGGGGACTAGATTTATCCTGAAAACCAGAGCAATATGATGTATAGATTTTGATAAAGTATTTTTGGTAATTGTTTCATATTTTTTATATATATGTTTTGTCTTTGAACTACATAAATTCAATGTGGCATATATATTAAAAAAATCCTAAAATAATAAATGTGCTATGTTAAAACTCCTAGTTCTAATTGTCTGACTAGATACATGTTTTTTCTTTATCTTTATACATCCATATATATTTGGGCTCCATTATGACTGCAGCTATTTTAAGGTATGGTGAGGTATTTCACCCACTAAAGGGATTCGGTAGGACTTTTGGTTTTGTTGTGACTAATATTCCCCAGTTTCCCTGCCTTTATATTGTTTCCTTTTACATGGGCCCTTTTCTTGTTTGTTTTGAAACTTTGTGAATCGAGGCACAAGTTTAGAACCAATGGCCATCACAGCACATATTTTAAGAAAAACGTCTTTGAAAGTAGAGTTAAACAATTTGCACAAACTCCATGATTCTAGAAGTGAGCTAGAAGTGCTTTGGAATCCTGCAATAGTAAAGCTCCTAATTTGTTCCGTGTCGTGTGTGAATAGCTACTGAGGTTCTGGTTTTATTCTTTACATTCTGGTCTTGTAATTGTCTTTTTACTGCTATGAAACCAAGTTAATAAGTTACAGAATATAAATAATAAAAAAACACGGGAATGGTTAAACTACCGACACGAGTCAACTTGAGATCCGTGAAATATTTGATAAGAACTTGCCATACACAGGGAACCCGGCTGACTCAGCTGAGACGTGCTGTTACACACCGCTGACTGTGGTAGCTGCTGTGCTCTGAGAGCCGCCGGTGTGTTGATCTGCTGTTCGCTCCCAGAGCAGGGTTCGGCCGGACGCATCAGAGCCTCACTTCCGCCTTCCCAGGATTCACCAGGCTCTGCTGACTTGCCTCCTGCTGCTTACTTGAAAGTACAGCGAGCCCGTGTTTTAATTCTGTTCTTCAGAGACAGCGGATTACCTCTTGTAATAGCATTATCAGGTAGAAGTTTAAAGGGACAAGAGGAGAAATGTAAAATGGACCACTGAATACAGCCAAATTAATTTGGTGAATTGTTTTAAAAGCACCTGTTGCCCCATTCCTTGCCTCCAGCAATTTAGAGGCAACAATAAAAATGTCAAGAAAACTCTGATTAATGTTCTGCTTGAGGAGAGACCGGAGTTTTGTCTAGGGGAAGTTTTGACTCCTCTTAAGGTAGCGGAGATGGTTAATAGCATGTCTGCTGCAAAGAACAAGTACCGCACAGATCACAAAGTGCCTGTAATGTAAATAGGTCAGTGTGTTACTGTGTTTGTCAGAAACATCTTTTTGTTACTTGCAGTTTATAAATTAACATCCGGATATAAAGGGTTGGATTGGGCTAAAAAATAGGCCTGGGCACGCACAAAAAAGTGGCCCACATTTGCGGATTGCCTTTCTTTTTTTTATGAAAAGAAGGGTGGTGGGGTTCTCTGACAGGAATGTTTTCTTAACTTCACTTAGGTAAAAAAAAAATGCATGGATTAGTTCACACTGATGAACCACACATGTATACAAGTGAGACCACTCCTGCTCAGGCCCCCTGCCCCAGAGCAATGTGCATCTATTAATGGGCCGGCCCAGCGAGAGACAGGGAGTGACATCTCTGGCCGTTAGTAAAAGGGAGGTAACACAGGCCCATCTGCCTCCAGAAAGGACACTCAGGCAGGGTCAGACTGGGAACCACAACCCGCCCTGGCAAAGTACTCGGCCGCCCCCCTGCTAAAACGGCCCCCAGGAGCCCAAAACCGCCCCCCACCCGTGCGGCGCACCGGAGAATCGCCCAGTGCCCGTTATGGCCAGACCAGCCCTGCACTCAGGCACCCACTGGGCCGCTGGTGGCATCCGATTATCACAGACACTGCCCAAATCGGCCTCAAGGTTGCCCCAAAAAGCAGCCCACAGCTGGAACTCGGATACCGGCCCCTTGGCCGAGTGCCCGCCTTACCAATCCGACCCTGCTATCATAGAACAGTTAGTTATTAACTATCATCAAAGAGCTGTATGCAAACTACAAGCTATAGATTAAAGTATTATAATGTTTTCTCAGTTTTTCATAATCCTAATGTTGCAAAAAAGGCTTCATTTGGGTAGAAATCAGTTCTTATTAATAAAGAGAACCCCCAACTGTGGTGTTACGTTTTAAATTCTGAGTTTGTACTTCTCCAAGGCCATGCACTCTTAAACTATACTGCCTACTGGTATGATTGTCATGTGACTCCTACACATTGTAGTCTTCTGTTTTACGTAGCATTTACTATACACTGATTTACAGATGTATGATTTATTGTCTCTGTGTAATGTGTGTGTGATGTAAAGTGCTCCGACACCCTACACTGGTATGAGTGGTGCTATAAAATGTATTAACTGCATCTGACAGAGAGGGGTTATGGAGACTTGAGTGGCACTGTTAAAGGGTGGTATGAAGGAATTAATGGCAGAGTTGGTCATTGGGGGCACCAACAGACATTGTCGAGCCAAGCGCCGCCAGCGCTAAAGCCGGCCCTGTTGAGAAGTGCCAGCACTATCACTCCCAAATTAAAGAAGTGCAGGTACTGAGTAGCGACTAGTACCTTCCCATTTAAAACAAGTGAACATGTTGACCAACAAAGACCTATCCTCTCACTATGTGCTTATTCAATGACTCTGTGCTGTTTCTGGGTTCTGCAGAATTTGCTTCAGCACACTATGTTCTTCCTCTGCATTATAAAGGAGCATACAATGCGGCTGCACATCTCTTGTATGTGTGTCAGGGAAATGTTCATTGCTGCTGCCTGATAGTGTGGTGCCTGATCTGTGCATGAGAGAAGCTTGTACTGCTGCTGCCCTATCTGTTCCTTGGCTGTGTGGGTTCCTGAAGCTTAACCAAATATTTTCATTTGACACAAGTCAAAACGCTGCTTTTATAATGCTGGAGAATGCTTGCTTTTATGATTACCTTCTCAGGGTTCGGTAAGTGTATTCCTCACATGGCCCACCCTGTCATCTCCAGATCTGGATATTTATGCAAGTGGAAGTCTTGATGACTACAATGTCTGTTCGGAATGCCGCTGACCGGATAGGTTCTGTCCATCACGCTATTTGCCGTAAAAAATGCCCGGTTACTCACCGGTAATATTCATTACTCTGAGTCCTGGTCTCCCCGTCCCATTCCTTAACAGTGAGCAGCTAGTCTGCTCTACAGAAACCTATTACCTAGCTGAGCTTTTGCACTTCCCCCAACATGGCGTCACCATCACGTGACAATAAAGGGGAAAGTGCAGTAGAGAAACTTCCTGAGAATACCAAAGAAAACAACCCAGAAAACGAAACAATCACCCCAAAAAAACAAATGCAACACAGGGAGGGAAGGGCTCAGGAATGGGACGGGGAGACTAAGACTCGGAGTAATGAATATTACAGGTGAGTAACCAGGCATTACCTCCTCGTCCTGTCTCCCCGTCCCATTCCTTAACAGTGAGCCCATACCCAAGCACACAGTGATTGTAAAAAAAACAGACCAGAAAGTATGAGAAAACAGGTCCATTTAATCAATAGAAAACAGCACATATCACAAACCATGTACCGCAGACAGGACATGAGCGCCAAAGGCAACAGAGGCCACCATCCCCAACTGAAGACGATAATGTGAAACAAACATATGGGGAGCAGCCCATGTGGCAGCATTACTGTGACAGGGCGTGCGGCCCGGATATGACTATGACTCCCCAACGGACTGGTGGTCCGCCACCCCACTCTCACCTTGCCCCTTTTCCCCACAGCTGCCACCTTGTCACAGGAACGAGGAACCCGAGACAGGCTGGCTGGACGTTACCAACACGCCTGGTCCCTTTAAGATCCCGGACCAAGAGGAGGAGACCCCGCCCATCGAGAGCATCAAGACGTCAAAACAAGGAAGCGAAAGAGACGGAACGGACGGATTTTCCCTGGAGGTAGCTGACGAGGACGAAGAACGGCGGTATCCAGAACCGAGAGAGACTGGGAGCGACACGCCAGGACGCCAACGTTTCTACGCTTCGCCCCGCCACGTTCCCATGGGAGGAGCGTGGCTACAAGAGGTACGGGGCCGGGTAGCGGGTTTGGTCGGGTGGAGGAGTCAGCCCCGTGTGTAGATATTGTACAGCCCTTTGTAAAGTAATCAGTCCGTTCACGTGCACTCCTACCACACCCTTTAGGTTAGAAGCGTGCACCTTAACATCGTTGGTTTCCCTCACTCCCAGCCCTTAAGAGTGTTCCCTGAATCACGCAACTATCTGACTCAAGTTTCCTTTATTTTCGGTACCGGAGCGGAAGACGGAGAGGAGAGACGTCCCCTTCCGGAGCACAATGGTCCCTGTCCTCTTACCTGGAATAGCCAAGCTGGAGCAAGCTACTTTTCCTTTAGACCCTGCAGTGCATACGAGAGAGCGAGCAACTCCCTTAATGAAAAAGACATATATACCAATAAATCCTTCCGTGAAACCTTTACTCAAGGCGCCAGTGTTTCTCTTTACCCCGACACCTACAGTCAATCCAAGCTCTGTAGCTGAAACCCCGAACGTCCCGACCCCCACGGGACAATTACAAATGTCCCTCAAGGAGGCCTCTTTGAACATGGCCCAAGAGGAGGAAACGCCCCTGGTCGACCTACCCAGAACAGAAGAGGGGAGAGGACATTGGGCAGAATCGTAGGCAGAAACCACAGCACCCTTGACTCAACAAGTCAAGGTGGACAAAGAAGGACGAAGACCCAGCCCTGAGAGGCCATAGGTGACAAACAAGGAATCATCCTTACGGAAACTGGAGGTTCGCTCCAAGTAGATGCGGAGAGCCCTCAGCACATCCAATGAATGGAGGACCACCTCCTCAGGAGAGGCAGGATCTGGAGAAAAAAAACGGAAGAACAATATCCTCCTGACAGTGGAAAGATGACAACATCTTCGGCAAAAAAAAACTGACTGGGACGGAGAATGACCTTGTCAGCGCAAAAGTGCAAAAAGGGGGGAGAAGCCATCGAAGCCCCAATCTCACCAACCCGCCGCCCAGATGTAACGGCCACCAGGAAAAGAACCTTAGCAGAAAGGAACTTAAGGACCACAGAGGCCAAGGGCTCGAAAGGGGGGCCCGTTAAGGCCTGGAGAACCAAGGGAAGATCCCAGCCAAGCACAGGAGAGCAAGAAACAGGAGGCTGAAGCAAAAAACTCCACAGAAGGATAGCCACCAACGGAGAGACAGAGGACACAGAGGAACCCTGAAAGGCAAGAATGGCAGCCCACTGCGCATGCAGGGAAGAAACAGCGAGCCCCAAGACGAAACCATCCTACAAGAAGTCCAACACCCTCACAGCCTCACAGGAGGCAGAAGAGAGACCCTTCCCAAGACACCAGGAGGAGAAATTCTTTCAATGACGGGCATAGGACTTTGAGGTGGAAGTGCGTTGCGACAACTGGAGGCACCGGGCAACCTCAACCAAGCAACCCTGACCCAACAAACTCAACCTCTCAAGTGCCAAACCCCCAGCCGGAGGCGGCGCAGGGAGGTAATCCAGAGAAAAGGAGCCTGCAGAGGGGAGGGACACAGGGGAAACCTCCAATGGGGGCACACAGACAAGGTCAGCAGCAGGGGAAACCAAGACTGACGAGACCACTCCGGCACAACCAGGAGAACCTCCGCCCGGTCCAACCAAATCTTCCAGAGGACCCGTGGAATCAAATCAAACGGAGGGAAGGCAAACAGGAGCCCCAGCGACCACGGAACCAAGAAAGCATCGGTCGCCCATGCCAACCGGGAGGGAACAAGGCTGCAAAACCGAGGAAGAAGGGGAGATTCCTCTGAGGCAAAAAGATCCAGCCAAGGACGGCGGAACCTGAGGACAATCTGATCGAACAGATTCGGGGACAGACACAGAGACACCGTGGAGGGGAATGCCCTGCTAAAAGAGTCCGCAGGCCCATTCTCCTTTCCCGGAAGATAGACCGCTATCAGAGACAAGAGATTCCCAAAGCCCGATCTTCCTGGAGAGGAGAAACAGAGACCGACACATGCCCCCTTGCCGATTGACATAAGCCTGACCCACATGGTTGTCGGTCTGCACCGAGACCATTTGACCCCGAAGGAGAGGAGCGAACCACCGAAGAGCCAGCCAACCAAACCGCCCTCAACTCCTTCCAGTTTGAGGACTGGATGTACTCGACACAGGACCACCGACCCTGAGCCTTGGAGTACCCATCACAGCACCCCAGCCCACGGCACCCACATTAGTGGATAACACAACCACAGCCTAAGGTGGAAGAAGATCGAACCCCGGGAAAGAGAATGAGGGGACAACCACCATTGGAGATCCACCCGAATCCCCGGAGGGACCGGTATCAGAGCCTCGTAGTCCAGGGAGGCAAGATCCCAGTGTGACGGGACATGATGCAAGAGGGGAAACAAATGCAGCCTGGCCAGAGGAAGGAGATGCAAAGTGGATGCCATCTCCCCCTGACTCCTCTACCAGAGACGGGCGGACACCTGGGACTGGGACAGAAGCCAAGAAAGGTGATGAAACAAAGTCAACTGGCGCTCCTGGGAGAGGAACACCATGCCCAGATCCATGCAAAAGAGAGCCCCCAGGAAATTCAGGGACTGGGAGAGCAACAGGGAGGACTTTTGTTGGTTGATGAGGAACCCAAAGAAACCCAGGAGATGACACGCCTGGTCCACATCTAACAGAGCCTGAGAAAAAGAAGGAGAAACAATCAACCAGTCAACGAGATAGGGAAAAACCTGCAGCCCCTTGGAATGAAGAATACCCACCAGAGGGGCCAAGAGTTTTGTGAAAACCCTGGGAGCTGATGAAAGGCCGAAGGGGAGCACCCGGAACTGGTAGTGACGGGAACCCACAGCAAACCGGAGATATTTCTGGTCTGCCGAATGGACCGGGACATGTAGATATGCATCCATCAGATCCAGGGATGCCAGCAAGCAGGATGAAATGCAGAGGCAGAGGCACGATCTTGAATGGGCGATGGAGAACGAATCGATTGACCCGCTTCAGATCCAAAACAGGACGCAGATCTGAAGTATCCTTCTTGGAGACCAGAAAGAGGATCAAATAACTACCCTCGCCCCTCTCCAGAGGAGGAACGTCCACAATAGCCTTCTTCTCCAACAGAAGTCGCACACCTGCCAACAACACTGGGAGTCAGAAGGAAGACCGGAGGTGGAGGAGAGGAAAATTCTATCTGACAACCCTCCGATACGGTCTGAACCGCCCAGGCATCCGGAACCAACAACCACTGGGGCAGGAAAGACAGGAGGCAACCACCAGACTGCAAAGGCAGATAGTCATTGGGAAGAGGAAGAAGCGGCAGAGCAACACTGGCAGAGGCCCGGGCTTTGGCACCTCCAGGGGCCCCCAGCCACGACCCCTGCCACGAAAGTGCTGCGAAGTGCCCCGAGCAGGAGGCCCAAAAGCGCGACAGTAGCCAAAACCATGCCCCCGAGAAGGAGGGCAGGCTGGAGCCACAAGCTTGCGGTTCTCCGCCGATTGCTTGACCATCTCCTCAAGCTGAGGTCCGAACACTTTAGAACCCCCAAAGGGCCACTTAAGGAGGACCGACTTCTGGGAAGACTCAGCCTTCCAGGAACGCATCCAGATATGACGTCGTGCAGCAATCGAAGCACCAGAAGCAGCCGCAACGGCACTCAAATTGTCAAAGGAAAGATCCGATAAGTATCGCACCTGCAACTCCATCAGAGACACAAGAGGGGTGGCATCCTCACCTTACAAGAAATCCCAAAACATGTTCTGACAGAGGACGAGTGCATGCAAAAAAGGACCCCATTTTGAAGCAACGAAGTCTCGAGGATCCGAGCTCCCGCGGAACCAGAAAAAAGGGGCCGGCCTTTCAAAAAACAGCCAGCCGCCCGAATTTAGCCCCCAGGATCCATCCCCCAGAAGCGGGACCACAAAGGATCACATGAGTTGCCAAGAACACCACCACAACCCCCGCCCGCTAAAGCAGGGCGCCCCGGGACCGGAAAACAGGAAAACAGGTGAGCGCACCCAGCAGAAGCGGCCGATAAAGCGAACCGCATACAACACCTATTATATCAGGCAGCAAAGAGGCAGAAAGAAAGAAAACAAAAGGCGGCCGCTAAAGCAGGCCGCCATAATACAAGACAAATAAAAAGGGAACACTTACCAACAGCTCAGCCAGATATGAAGGCAAACTGCAACGCAGAAAAAAAGGAACAGGATGTTTCCCTACTGCACTTCCCCCTTTATTGTCACGTGATGGTGACGCCATGTTGGGGGAAGTGCAAAAGCTCAGCTAGGTAATAGGTTTCTGTAGAGCAGACTAGCTGCTCACTGTTAAGGAATGGGACAAGGGAGACAGGATGAGGAGGTAATGGAGAGCTCCGACAGCATCTCAAAGGCATTCCATGAGGTCCATTTACTTTCATTAGTGGGTCACATATAAAGGCTCCTCACAGTGAGACTCCTTTTGATACATCAGTCTAATATGAAACGTGTTTGCTATATCACAGCGAGGATGTAATTCATATCCACTCAGTATTGCTGATTCTGTAGATTAGGATCTGTCTCTCGGTCCTGATGAATTTCAATTGACTCCTTCATGAGCAGTTTCATGCAAGAAACATGTAGACTTTCCCTTGACCCCAGGATTCATTGGTGTCCCTTTGGGTGCAATACTTGTTAGGTCTCGCGAGACCTTTAGTAAGTGAAAAACGAGAAATGTGAGCTAACCTAGGAATCCCACACGCTTGTGTGTGTGCGTTTCCTTTTGAGCTCCCCCACTGACCTTTGCGTGAACCTTTTTATAAAAGACTGCTCACAATAAGCCAAAGGCGGGTGAGTTGCTCCGCCTACGGCCTATTGGTGTCTATTACGTGCTTGGTCCGCGTAATAGACACCAATAGGCCGTCGCATGGTTTCAATTATCGTGCCCAGACACGGGCGCGATAATTGAAAGCAGGCTCGCAGTGGCGCGCGCGCACCACTTGCGGGCTTTCTTTTTTTTTTGATCCATTTGACGGGGAAGCCGTGTTTTGTTTGGCGCCACTTTCACCCGGCTTGTTCCTCTTTCCAAAGATTGCTCCCGGGGCTGGCTCAGTCACAGGAAATCAGGGGAGATTAAAAGTAGTTTTAGTTAATTAAAAAACATAAACAATACAGAACATTGTGGTGTGGCCCCTAGCATTGTTCGTGCACTTCTTATGTGTATATGTTTGTTTCAGTGTTTTTAATAGTGCTGGCATGTGAGCAGAGGCTTCACAGCGCTACAGGCAACAGGTGATTGGTGTCCATTCCTCCGAGATTGCTGAGACACAATTCAGTCGAAGGAGGGACGTTATGTCAGTAATCGGTCAAATATCAGCTCAGATATCCTGAGTGGAGCAAAGGAGGACGCTGCTTAGTCCACAGCCCTGTGCATGTTGGGACTTTCGGGGCCATACTTCAAATGCTAAAAGCAAAACTACAGGTCCTGTAATGTAAAAATGGCTAAAAAGCTAGGCCTACTAATGATGTCACTTATGATATGGAGCCACGTGGAGGATATGCATATTGATATTCATTGTAGGAAAGTATACGTGTGCAGCACAAACCAATTGGAAAGGCAGCAGAGCGTTACAGTCACTGGAACAGAACTCCACTAACTGCAATGTTATGGAAATAAATTCATTGGGTTCTATTGTATAGATGTAATAACAATAAGTGCATCTTTCCTATATTGCTAAAAACATAATGCAATACAAAACAAATCACAATCTATCTCTTTTGAGCTAAAACATAGAAGACACATCCAAAATACTCCAGGTTATCCAATGGATGTCACATTACTCCTTAGGGTAGCAAGATTGTTTCAAAATAGCAGGGCACCAAGTTTCCAGTCACTGTCTTTTATTTAACAAATGTGTGTATGCTGGGAGTTGTAGTCATAATTTTCTTTCACTGAAGCTACAAGCAGATGTAAAAACTCAATTTTTATCATGTATGATAAAAAGCATCAGGAAGCGATCTAGCAACCCTAGTGTGCCCAGGAGCATGACACCGCTTTCTGAATTAATCCCCCACTATCCCCCCCCCCCAAAAAAAAGCTCCTGTCCTCCTTCATCTGTGGGGCTTCCCTCTTCCTCCAAATCTTTGCTAGTTATCCCCCGGTTCAGAAAAAAACGATCTGGTGGCCAGAAATTCTCGGTACTGGCACCCACCTTCTGGAACTTAGGCACCGTTTGGCTAAAATTGCGTATATTTAAAACCCTCCTAAAGACAATAAATGCTATGACGTGCAATACAGAAATGTATCATTACATCAGTGAAACTAACATGCCCACCTCTGCTTCTCTAGAGCTGGGAGCTACAGGTCGGTAGGAACAAAAGCGCCCCCCCTCACCCAATCTCCGGCCCGCCTTCCTGATTGAACTATACGTGAACTAATTAGGCCCACGCACAATTCATCAGAGGACTTGACGAGGTGGGATGCGTAGGAAAAGTCTTTGAAGGTGGAAGATGTTTTCCCCCTCCTGATCTCACCCCGAGCATAAGACATAACTGGAGCCTGTAGCACGGGAAGCAGGCGGGGCCTACCTCAAAGCCTCGCATATTTTATGTAACAATATTCACAGCAAGATAACACTTGGACAAATGTCACAGCACCTTCACGAGCACAGTGGCGTCTGAGAGGGTGCATCGTGCGTGTGCCCAGTCACGCTTTCAGACATCTGTCCCCCTTCATGTTCATGCCTTCCACCGCGCTTGGGGCTCTGGGCTGCCAGCACTTGCCTTTCGTAGAACCGGAATGAAAGTTGACAATAGCACATGTAGCGCTCACAGCACAGCCGTGTGCTGCTCAGCACTGTAAATAATAACTGTCTTTATTACCCTCATCAACGGCACTCTTTTTAGCAACTTCGAAAGAGATCTAATCGGAGTTGGCCCTGCTGGGATCAGTTGTTAGGTCAAAGAGAGGTCTGTGCAGCACGGATTATAACCCACAAAGCTATCTCCTTGGAATTACGGTGCTTTACACATAGCCTTAAATCTGTGTAGGGGAGCTTAACCTGTTCAGCTAAGTTTTCAGTGTTTGTGGGACAGCAACGATGTCCTTATTTTATGCGCTCAATTAGCATCGGTGGAACAGAAAAGATACTGAATGTGCCAGGGAAGAGTGAAGTCCCGAACTCTAAAGCATAAGGAGCCAAGGAGCTTCGGATCCAATGTTAACCCAACCCTCCCTTACGGTTCTGGTAATGTATACAGAGATCTCCTTCTCCCCTGCCCTATTTCTCCCCCTTTCTTCCTCTCTCTCCCTGTCTCTCTTTCTGTCTCTTCCCCCTCTTTTTTCCCTCTCCCTCCTTCGCTTTCTCTCTCTCTCTGTCTCCCCTCTTCCTCTCTCTCACTACCTCTCCCCTCTTCCGCTCTCACTCTCCCCCTCCAAACTTCTCTTTGTCCCCTTCCCTCTTTCCCTCTCCCCCTCTCTCCCCTCTTCCTCTCCCTCTCTCTTCCCCTCTTCCTTTCTCTCTCCCCCTCCCTCTCATGCTTCCTCTCTCTCTCTCTCTCCCTCCCTCTGATGCTTCCTCTCTCTCTCGCCCTCCCTCTCATGCTTCGCTCTCTCCCTCACCCTCTCCACAAGACAAAGCAACACTCTTAAAAGCATTTGCGATGCAGTAGGCCTCACTTTACTGAAACTTTGAGCTATTGGCATTGCTAATAATAATGCAACACCAATAGCTCAACCTTTAATAATTAGACCTATTGCATTGCAAATGCTTGTTTTTATACTTGCCATGAGTTCTCAGCTGTCCTAATTAAAGGTTTCTTTTACTGAACCCATAGCCAATTTTAAACCACTGATATTTCCAAACTACCACTTGTTCATCCCGCCCTCCAACTTGGTGCAGGGCCTTACCTGGATTTTAGGCAATAAAAGATCTCTGGCAAAGCGCCCCGCCCAGGGGCCTGCTGGTCATTGCAGCGCCCGCCCAACAAGGAGCACGGCCCTATGATGAAGCATGCCACTTCGGTGGGTGAGGGCTTGTGTGTCCGACAAAGGTTGCTTCCCCCTTAGCTACCTGGAACAGCACATCATTTTGTTGTTTTAATTACAATGTCTAGACACCTTTGTCCTGCATCTATCAGGAAACGTTAGAGAGAACACCCACCATACATCGCATGCAGGTGGATTCACCACGTTCACCAGAGTACTACCCTCCAAACAACAAAAACACTCAGAAGAACATGTTTGACAGTTCTCTGCACATCTATCCAACACAACTCACATATTCCACATAGTTCAGTATCAACATGCTCACGACAGTACACAAAATAGTACACCCTGCCCAGCTATGTACACTTCTTGGATCCGATCTGGACAGTGCACTGCCATCTGGATGTGACTGGTACTTTGAAGTCACTGAGCATACAATGATATACTCCACTAGGTAGCGGAGAACATCCAAGCACACTTACAACACAGCTACGTTTTTTCTATATAGTTGGGAATTACAATCTCACACCAGTACCACACATAATAATAAACAACTACACCCTCCTTCAGGAGACATTACACTGGATAATGCTCACATTTCCAAAACAGTTCCAAGGCACCATGTACTTGAACCTCACCAAGCTTACAACAGCATTTTCTTCATCAGGAAACAATGTACTACTCCAAAACAATTCACACTAAGCTAACACCCACCCAACACCCCAAATGATTTAAGGGGGTGCTGTGCACCACAACGAAATATCATTGCCTCACTTTTTTATATACACATACAGCAAACTTGGAAACACACATGCCAGTGTTAAGATAGCTGTGCCTGAGTTGGTAAAGCTCTCCAGATATACACTCCAAACTTTCAACCATTACAGCACACTTGCAGCCAAACATGCACAAAATATGAACCACACCTGCACTACAGATGATCATACTCAACAGAATTCAGACATAACATCTATGACTGCATCCTAACAACCAAGGAGTGAAATTAGTATAAGAAGAGGCCGACCCCTCACTCTGTGATGCCTTAAATGCCCCCATCCCATGTGTACTCTGATGACGTCACAACTCCGCGGGAGTGACACCGATGGACACTTCCACATGGCTCCTGCCCATGGCGCCCTTTCTTGCTTTGTGCAGGGGGTGCCAAACAGAGGAGTAGCCAGAAAATTAAAATACCCCCCACTTTGAACTAAACTTCTAATGGCAAAAGGAAGCAATGCAACTGAGCACAACCCTTCCGAGATAAACTCCCTTTTCTCTTCCATCAACAATCTATCTATTCATTCTATCAACCTTTCATTCACCCGCTGATATCCACTACTTCTCCTTTAGATTCTGTCATCCATTAATTCTATCATCCATCAATCAATCTTTCCGTATTCCTTCCACTCTGCCATCCATCCACTCTCCACCCACTCTGCCATCCATCCACCCATCATAAACTCACCTACTCTGCCCTCCATTCACTCATCTTTTTATCCACTCATCCATCCATCCCTTTACTCTGCCATCCTTTCATTTCTCCATCCACCTATCCTTTCACTCACTCATCCATTTATCCCTTTACTCTGCCATCCTTTCACCTGTCCATCCACCTATCCAATCTCTCATCCTTTCACACACTCATCCATCTGCGCTTAAATATCCACTTACTCATTCACCCACTCATCCAAACACCCTTTCACCTTACTGTCATTCCCTGTTCCTTCCATCTTCTCTCTTCTGTTTGCCCATCCTTCCCTCTTCCTTGCTCCTGCTTTTCTTCAATTGATGCTGTATTCTTTTATAGAGTAGTTATCAGCTTCTGGTTGCCGAGTTGCAAATAGAAGAGGCCCATAAAGATCCACACCCCGCTGAAGTTGCTAATTTGGGAGGGGTTCACAACGCCCCTGGTGCCTAGCCGTAGTGCTCTCACAACATGCAACACTGCACCCCACTGAAACCGCACCCCAACCCTCTCCAATCTCCAAGGAGATAGACAACATACACTTAGGTGGTTATACCAAGACATAGCCTTTTAATTCACACAGCACCAGCAAGGAATGAGAACTGTAGTTACGTAGACATTGGTTATGAGAATAAAGGATGCAAGATTGTAAAAACAGGGTTGGTGACTCAGAGTCTGAAAACTCTTAGTAAATGTATGTTTTCTTTCACCTCAGGAAAGTGAAATTAGTCAAAACTAGCAGAAGGAGGTTGCTGTGTGCTGGCCTGTAGAAAAGAATTATAGCTTTTGGAGATATATTTTCTAAAATAAGTGCCACAATATGGTGCCCACAGAAGGCATTTGTGACCATAGCTCTTGAGTCCACCTCTGATGCTTCGTGTCATCACTCTGAATATGATAACTTCGTTTTTGGAGAGGAAAATTTGTGTATGGCAGGTGCCAGTTATCAAAGATGCACACATTTGTATTCATATCCCACCCACTCTGGTATCAATTGCAGACACTTTTTAGGTCTCATATTTGAAACAGCTGCTAGCTGTCTGTGGGCAAAAGCCTCTTGTAGATCATACAAAAAACAGCCCATCCATTGCTTATGTATGGTTGGCTTCCTTGTCACACTCATTTGCTTATTTCTTATTCGATAAATTTTGTTTCTCTTCTTGTGTATGTCCCTCCCCTGGAGCATAGCCTTGTTACCATACTTTTGATTGGATGTATCATTCCATTGCTCACATTCAGGAAACTGCTTTTTAGGTCTTGCCTACCAGCAAGGCCCTGCGCGCAACCCTCAGAGGCTTGCCCACTCTGCCCCATAGTGCCTTCTTAATACTTCTGTCAAAATATCGCACCTTAATTGCAGTATCTAACGATTTTTTCAATCACCAGTTTTCAGTACGATTATACAAGAGGTATACTTAAGGGTTTAAGAACGACCTGGGAGTCATTGCAGTAAGGATTATGGGGATTTTGCAAGCAGATCCTGAGGAGCCATCCTTTGTTGACAACCTATGTACTACAGATGATGATTTGACTGGAGAGAGTTAAAAATTTAGTGACACTTATAGCACGGAATGGGTATAAAATTAATGTAAAAAAAAACCCTAAAATTGCGTATCTTATTTCTATTTTTCTTGGATCTGAATTATAAGGGTAAAGAATAGGCACCTGACTTCTTGCATAAGTGTGCTACTTTATAAACTCCGGACAAATTCAGGAAGTTACAAGTCATAATTAGGTTTTTTAACTTTTTATGCGTTTACTTGTCACATTATGATGAGCAAGTTAAGCAGTGTCTGAAATAATTATTGCCATGTTTTTTCAAAAGAATTGGATGAAAGCACACATAACTATTTTACATGGACTCCAAGCATACATGTTAGAGACTAAATATTTACAGACACAGGACAAGATAATCCTAGTGATTAGGGTTGTTCCCAGCACTTCAGGCTACATATGTATTTTACAATGAGAGACAGACAAAGTATTTTGCGGATAGTGCAGGGAGTTTTTGAAGATGGTATCTTGCGGGCGCTACTGACACTCACACTAATGTTTTGGGCAAACCAGCATTCTGTGTACTAAGAAGGCTACCATGTAGATGTACCACACTCGCTCTTAAATTGATTGAGAGATTCAAAGAATAAATCAATAAAAAAGTAAGCAACCTTGGGCAAAGGTAAAGGATAAGCTTCCTTTGGTCCATGTACAACACAGCCTGTAAAAGTGAAGGAATTTATGTTAAAAAGAACCTTGCAGCAGACATAGTTGCAAAACTTTAATGTGGCTGCTGTTACTCGATCTTAACTATGATAGATGCAGACATTTAGGTGGTGATACAGGCCACACTGAAAGGACAACAGTTTTCTGATGTTTTCCTCTTAAATATTGTCACACTCTTACTAAAGATAATGTTTCTTTGGTTTTCATACATGGAATTGTGGATAGGCCTATTCCTAATGAACAAGCCAAATTAAATGTACGGCCTGATTACAACCTCAGCGGATGGAATACTCCGTCCCAACAATGACAGATATCCTGTCCTCCGTATTACAAGCTCCATAGAATATAATGGAATTGTAATATGGCGGACAGGATATCAGTCACGTTTGGGATGGAGTAACTCTGTCTTCCAAGATCATAATCAGGTCCTTAGCCAGGGCAGATCATGAAGGGATAGCTTCTGCTCATGCTGGCCTTAGCACTACTGTATCAATGCTACAGCAAAGGTACTGATGGAAACAATTATCAAAGCTTGCAAAACAATATGAATATATATTTATTGCAGTCAATTACTTTTCTATATTCCTTTGTGCTTGGCTATAAAATAGTAATACTGCTTGAGCAGTCATAAAACACTTCCTTTGCCTAGTAGCAAAGGGAGAAGTTCATACCTTTCAATCAGACAATGGCCCTACATTTGCAGCTAATGTGTTTATAAAGGTTATGTTGTCTCTGGGAATAAGACTACTGTATTCCGCCTGGAATAAAAAGTCATTTTAGTGGGAGCCAACAGTATGCTTAAATAAGCAGTGACCACTAGGGTATTGAATACAGGATTGTCATGGTTATATAGCTTGTAAGGGGTTCAGAGAGCATTAACCACATCGCTGCTAGCTGAATTCCCCTCCTGTGCTGGAGATCCTAGATCCCGATTCTTCATGACGAGCTCAGCTCGTCATAAGCACAGCTCCAGTGTGCATCATGACGAGCTGAGCTCGTCATGAGCAGGGAAGGGGTTAAAGAAGTATCAGGTGGTCAAATCCCATCCAAAATGCTGTTTGTATGTGCCTGATCTTGATTTCCTGCAAAGGTAGAAGAGTTGAAAATTAAATCATCTAGCCCTTTTTCTTGGATGAATTTGTTATAAACCATTTAAGATATCAGAATGAAGTTGTCCAACATGAAAACTCTGACTTTGTGACAGGCGAAGCTACTGAAGGTTAGTTCCCCGAAGTGGGAGAACTGGTTCAGGGAAAGATCACAGGCAAGCAAGTCTTTCTATCATCTTACAGACCGCCAGTTCCTGTTCTTGGGGCCAAAGGCACTTGGCAGTAATCTTGCTGCCCATTCCTGGTGCAAAAAAACAGGAAAGTGTTGATCGATCACATTAAAAAGAACTATGTGGCAGATTCTATTCAGCAGACCTCCATCGACACCAAGGGGCTTCCAGAGTAGATTATCAAACCCTCTCCCTACTCTAGAGGAACTATCACAAGAACAGTACAGTCACGCTGAAATCTTAAACCCCATTCCGGAGGCAGAATTAATGTATTTCTAAAGGCGCGGCTACTCCAAGGAGTGTCCTGGTGCTATATGGGAAATAAGAGTCAAAAGATTAAGAAAAAAAATCATTAAAGAGTGAAAATCCAAGTCTTAAATTGCTTTCTAAATGATTGTTCATTGTTCACTTAGGGAAGTTCAACAGGCAATTTGTTCCAGACTTGAGGGCCCCAAAGAGAAAGAGATTTGACTCCCGAATTGATTAGTTTTACCCTTGGAACTTTGGCCAGGTGGCCAAGTGAAGAGCGTAAAGATCTAGAGGGAGAGTAGAATTGGATTCTAGAGGGTAGAAAATCTGGGTCAGATTGGTGCAGCGCCGTATGCATAAGGGTCAAGGTCTTAAACAAGATCCTATTTTGGACAGGATGCCAATGCAGATTCTTCAGATGAGAGTGATAGAGGTTCCCATGGATAGATGTAAGGTCAGGGGAGTGACTGAGTTCTCAACAGTTTGTAACTTCTGCAGTAGGTATTGTCGGAGTTTAACAAAGGGCATTAGCATAATCCAGTAGAGACACCACCAAAGCCAGAAGAACTTCTCTGGAAGGACTGATGAGGCGTATGTCTCTTCAGCTTTACACTAAGTGCCAAATTACATCAAATGATGCAATACAAGTGCCAGTTTCAACAGGAAAACCTGATGCTGCAATAGCAACAATTGCAACTTCTGAAACTGTGGTTTATTATGAAACATCAATAGAACCCATGTCAATTGAAATGATGTACTGCTTCAAGAAATTATACTACATGCAAAGGACTCTGATTTAGGTTTTTGAATCAAGAGGAGTAATCACCTCTCCAGTTTATCTGCGCTAAAATGACATCCTGCATGTTATTGGCTCTGTGACAGAAAACGTTTTCCAAAATGATCATATATCTGAACTGATGCAAGAGTTCTGTTACTTCTAATCTAGATTATAATGTTAGTTACAATTTTGCTATTGATACTTGGGAACTAAAGTCCTGATAAAAAACATTACCATTTCTGGTTTTTCAGAAATTGCACCCACTTTCTTCTCACAGAGCCAGAAACATAAATTGTGCTGGGTGGTGCTGATTGAGAAAGGGTTCCTTATCATGTTTGGTCTCTGACAAAAATTATTAAAATCCCCCGTTTTAAAAATCTCCATGGATCAATCAATGGAATTTCTAATGTGCTGCTAATCACCCATGAGGGTATCAAGGCGCTGAGGTCTGCTGCTATAGGTGGTTTAGGTAAACAGCCAGGTCTTGATTCCCTTCCTGAACTCTGAGAGAGAGGGTGAGGCCCGAGGGTGCAGGTGGAGGCTTTTCCAGTCCTTGGCATGAGGTGGGAAAAGGAACATCCTCCACTGTTGCATCGGCAAATTCGGGGGGTTGGGGGTGTAGGCAAGGGATAGGGAGGCAGAGCGCAGGTGTCTGGCGGGTAGGTGGAAGTTCAGGCGATGGTTAATGTACGCTGGTGCTTGATTGTGGAGGGCTTTGTAGGCATGGAACAGCATCTTGAATTGGCATCTCTTCTGGATGGGGAGCCAGTGGAACTTCTTGAGGTGGGGGGTGATGTGGGTCCCTTTGGGGAGGTCGAGGATAGTCTGGCTCCTGCATTCTAAATAGTCTGAAGTACCTTCAGGATGTGCTTGGTGATTCCAACGTAGAGTGCCTTGCCCTAGTCCAGTCGACTGGTGATAAGAGCTTGGGTTACGGTTCGTCTGGTGCTGACAGGGCGCTTTGATGTTCTTGGTCCTTTTGCAAATCATAGGACATATATGCAGTTATACAATTATTCAAGAATTTATGTTCCTATGCTTCATTGATTAATAAAGATCTCTAGCTTAATGCAGAAAATCATCAAGAGCTGTTTTGTTTTCATCATTATGTACATCATCACATTCATTGATTTAACAGCCTTAGAGAAATATATAATTACACACATTGGGAGGATTGTTGGTTCCTGCCCATAATAAGTATTCTCCAATCAAAAAAGTGTGTTAAATACATTTTTGCAATTGATGGTGACTTTTGTTCTTTAAAAGTCTCATACTTGTGATCTGCTGCACTGTTCTGTTTAGGAATATTATTTCTCTGGGAATTATGCATGCCCTAAAGAGGGTATCAAGCCCTTAATTTGCTAGAACTTAGTCCCCCATATACTCTTTTCATTTATATTTTCTTTCTAATATGCATAACCATGTTCTGCAAACAAATCAATAAACTATTTAGAATAAATAAACCTATGATTCGTGTTCAGAATTTCTTCTAAATTTTTCTGGTTCTTGAGAATAATGAAATACAGATGAAAATCTCATCGGGATTTATTTAGGACTATTTGTGATTTTGCTGAAAAGGTACAAAATAGAACATAGAACATACACCATAGCCACAATATGGCCAGTATATAATGAAGCATGTATTAACAGGGCTCTATCAAAAGCTGCTGGTCCATTGGCAAACTGTCAGATCCCAGATAGTACATATATTCCTCTATGACTGCAACTACATATAGTATTGGAAGATTGTGCCATAGATGGCTGTGACATGTGACTGTGGCATAGATGGCTGTGTGGCATAGAATGCTGTGAAAGAACACCTGTAAGAGCTTGGCAAAGCCATGGATTCAAGTTGATTTCTCCTGGGGCGCATCTCATAAAAAAAATAAAAGATTGATATGTACCTTGATGTATGCTGTTAGAAAGGAGAGGAGGGTATACTCTAGAAAGTTTTTAGAAAGAATTAAGGAAACTGACAAAGAAATGATGTGTAGTACATTTCCAATTTTTGATAGAGGCTTACAAACACTTTTGAAGCGCATATAACCAATCTCAACCATTATTTCTTCTGCAAAAGAAGATTTGAATCTCTTGCAATACGGGCACGCATAGATCCCAGTGTTAACCCAATTAAATTGGTCAATAAAAACTCTGCAAATGAATAAAGTTCAACAACAGATTATAAACGAGTCAACAGTGGTCCCCAACCATAATTTTTCAAAAAGACAGATAACGATCTGCATGCATCATGCAATCTTTTATCAATAGAACAATTAGAAAGCTCTCCATTTACTGTAGCAAAGATCCACAATTTATATGGTTCCTACATGGAATAATCTGCTTGCCAGTCCCTGCTTTCAATTTTGACGATTGACAAAAACACATTCCATCAACATGTCTAGAAATGTCCTTTCGAGTTCAGTTGTTAGACAAAGGACAATCCCCATTCATTAGCACATCTGTTTGCACCTTGGCTGTAAATTCTTTGTAGCATCTGCCTCATTAATTCCTTCTTATCATGCATTCACAAGAAATTATTCAGATCAATTATTCATATCAATTGAAAGCAAAATAAGCTTGTTATGGGTGGACCATAGACTTCCTCAATATACTAAGGGCCAGAATACATCTTCAGCGGTGCAGCACTGGCCCGCCCCACCACTGCACCACCAAAGACGTGGTTGAGCCGACCGCCAAATTAGGAGTTTCCTCCTGTCTGGTGGGCTTGTTTTTGGTGCTCCCACTGTGGTGCCTCTTAAAATGGGCACTGTAATGGGAACGTCAAAAGTTTCTGCGCAGCATGCCATGCAGGAACTAGTGTAGATGCACACGGGGGGCACATGTTGTGCCACACTGTGTGCATCCAAAGGGCTCAGAAGCACCAGGGAGTTATTTCATCTCCGTCAAGGTTTACATGGAGGTGGAACCACTATGTAAACCCTGGCTGAGAGGAAACTCCTAATATGCTTGGTGGGACCGCATGCGTCCTGTCAAGCATGTGGATGCTTCTACACCGCCGCAACATTGCCAGGGAATGGCGGTTCCCTGGGGGCTGCGGCAGGGCTGTGATGGTCCCACCACCTATCTCGCAATATGGCGGTGGGGAGACTGCCACCGCAGAGCCCTTGCGAGTCTAGCACTCTGTGGACTGCCAGACTCCAAATTAAGCCCTAATTGTTCCTGGGCGATAGTAAACGTGACAAATAACAGCTTTGATAAATTACACAAGCAAGTGGCTATTTTGACATAGAAAGAAGTGTCTTTAACATTGGCAGCAGAAACATCTGTTCTGCAAACAGCACGACCTGCATCTAAAATTTAGCAGCTCTTGTGGACTAAATTTTCTTGATATTTTGCTGACTTGTTCTGACAGATGGTTGTGCAGTTCTTATTTTTTCCTAGTAAATACATAAATCGGCATGAATGCCAGCATAGATGAAAGTAAATTATACCTGACTAAACAACAATGTTGTGCAAAAATGGCATTCTATTTTGGAGGAGACCTGTAAAACAGTTTAAGCAAAAACTGGACTTTGTCATTTCAGAAATTTCAAACTCCTCAAGTTAGACCGGTTTTCTGTTTCAAAACAGTTATTTGTAAATTCCATTGAAGTAACTGCCAAAATGTCCCTTGACATAGAGGAAATAATTCCACTTATCAAACAGCCTCATGCATACTGCACTGCAGTCGAGTTGCCCATCGTTACAGAAACTATATATGATATTCTACCAATGCCATCAAACTAGGACATTGCCAGGAGGGCGTGGCCAAGCAGGCTGCGATGGCAGACGTGTCATGCTGAGGCTCCGCGATCGGGCTAGCATATTACCCACTTCCATGCGTCGCACCGGACTGCTAAACCGAGTTCCAGGTGCCAGAACACACACAATATCCAGCGGTGCCTCGATATCTCGGCAAACGGGCATTTTCCTGACAGAATCCGAACTTAGCGGGACCCCGATCCTTGGCGGCAAGATAGCGCCTGCCCGCTTCCACCTACAGGCCCGCGAGGATCGAACATATGCCGAGAGACACACGCCAGTGACCGGAGCTACACGACAAGCAGCCAAGAACACAGTGGCGGCCAGGAGACATCCCGGCTTCGGAGATACCCGGTGCTTCCCCCAAGAACGTGCAAGGAAATTAATACAAGTGGTGGCGACCAGTGGTGGCTCGCCCTCTCGGACGTTGCAGACCCGCTTTCACAGTTTCCCGGACTTACCGTGCAATCGAGTGAAGCTTGAGGTGCCCGTTCCTGATCCCAGGAATCTTAAGAGCCACTTATCGACCCCGGCCCAGCTGCGAACTGCGGGACGGTATTCGGCCGATACCGCGTGATCCCAAAATGGCACCTGGGGATCACGGTGAACGGCGGACCGGAAGACGAGCTCCTGGACCGCCTGTAGACGCACAGCACCATAAATGCAAAGGTGAGCGGCGGACCCCCCCAGAGTGAGAGGCGACATAATAGCAACTCCCCCTCTCACTGTTGTAGAGGCTGAACATGCCCCAGGCAGGCGATGCCTGACCTTAAGATGGCGGCTCACTGATTTGTGTTGTGCCTCCATCGGCCTTCAAGCTCTGTCCTTGGTGAGGTGCTTGACATAGAAGCCGGATTGCTCACGATCCCCACGAAGAACCTTTACCTGTGCAACATGCATAGTACATTACATCCCTGTTGGCAGCGCCTGCCCTCTTCCAAAAACCATGAAGAAGCAGGACAGGCATTGGGGTGATCGGACCAGGGATCCCTCCCACCCAACCTCTCACTGAACTGCTACATCCCCCCCACCTTGCCTGGTGAGCGCCTGGTATCCAACAAAACCCCCAAGCCAGACATCTGGCACTACAAAAGTGAGCCACATACTATGCAACCACTGACAACACTCGCTATGCACAGGGCCCCCCCAGACACCGCAATGGGGAAGCCAAGAGCCTCGCAACATACAACAGTGCCCAAAACTGCCCAGGAGAACATGCCAAATACCCGGACATGGCCAAAACTGCTGCACCTCAGTCTGACCAGTCAATCTCGGACAAACTAGATCAAGTATTGGCAGCCATCGAACTTTCCAGGGTGTCCATAGAGGATCGACTTGGCACCCTGATGACAGATATCAGCCTTATCCAAGATGATCCCCGAAAACTGGCAGACAAAGTAAAGGATGGAGAAAAAACACTAGTCGACCTGCACACCAGACGACGCTCCAAGATGTCCTGAGCCGTCTGACCACCATGGAAGAGCGTGCAGACAAACAATTTGGAAGGGTGCTCGAGGCGCTGCAACATCCGTGGGCTGGGACTTCTGAAGGGAAACAAAGACACGAACCCGGTGGAATACATAGAAGCATGGGTGAAATCTTTCACTCCAACAGCTAACCGGACAGCATTCTTCTCCATAGAACGGACCCATACGGTCCTGGCTCGCCAGCCCCCCCCCGGGAGCCGCCCCAGATTGATGCTGGCGAAGTTCCTGCATTTCCGAGACCGCAGCGCAGTACTTCGAGCCTCCGGACAAGCACATTCCTTGCAGGTGGAAAACAAACAGATAATGATATTTCCTGATTATGCACGGGCGGTGCAACAACAAAGATCATCGTTTCTAGAAGTGAAACGTCGATTGCGGACAAACACCATACAATATTCTCTGCTCTTCCCTGCTCACCTCAAGGTCCTCCATATTGGGTCCACCATCTTCTTCACAAAAGCTGAGGAGGCGCATGACTGGATAGATCAACACTGTGCACAGCAATCCAGAGCAGGGACCGCACATGGCCCAAGTTTCAAATCGCCCCACACCAGGAGACTTAACCCAAAACAGCAACGCGGCGGGAAAAATAAAATGACTGGGACTCACACCCAAGATTCTCCAGAACTGGAGCAAATCATGAAGGTGCAGCGGGAGGTTCTCCGAGCAGTGACCGAACTACAAACCTCCCCACTCGTGGAGGACACAGGTCGAGCCCCACACCTCTTTTCTTCAGAAGGGGAGGATGACAGCGATGAAAGCTGTCTGGAGTAGACTCAATAACACCTCCCCTAGTCACCCCCCAGACGGCTGATGCTCTGCTGGATGGGCAAACAAACACTCTCTCGGCATAAAATGCACTAACTTGTAGCTCTTTAATGGCTTGTGCAACTGAGACTCACCCACTGAGCGCATGCAGCGCGGACAAGATCAAGCACAATCCGGCTGACGCCCAATGATCCTTCAATTGCCCGATCAGCGAATTGACTCGCATACACGCACTGCCACCCCCACAACATTTTGTAGTGCTCTCCTTTTCTATGAGAGGAGGTTTGGACGTATTGTTGCCAGCAATGGTTCCTTGGTATTGGGACTGTTACCCGACCCCAGTTTACAGTGTACTACCCTCGTTCAGTATAGTTCTGTCCCCTCATGGAATCTTGCACAACAGGGTACCCGTCACACGTGTATCATATATGTTCAACACGCTGCTGGGGAATCGTTGGACACTATGCTCTGGCTGATACTCCCCATTCTAGCACATACTGACATCACCACATGGCAACCGCCACACAGAACACTGACGTCAGCATTCTAACACTCAACGCAAGGGGCCTACACAGACTGAGCAAACGTTACGCTGTCTGCTCATATACAAAATGCCAGAATGCACAGATTGTTTTCCTGCAGGAAACGCATCTCACCACTACCGAAATAGGCAACCTACAGACCAAATGGCACGGGACCATATGTGCCACGTCATACTCCGCATACACACGTGGGTTGCTGATTTGTGTTTAACCGGGGACCCTATTTCAGGAACTCAGA
This sequence comes from Lissotriton vulgaris, assembly GCF_964263255.1. Taxonomy (NCBI): domain Eukaryota; kingdom Metazoa; phylum Chordata; class Amphibia; order Caudata; family Salamandridae; genus Lissotriton; species Lissotriton vulgaris. The sequence goes on from NC_141687.1 coordinate 838,338,188, forward strand.
TGGGTGGTAGACAAGGAGAGTAGGTATGCCCTACTGGAGGGACTCTTAGATGGACCATCAGTACTCCTGGGCTGCATATACGCCCCAAACGGAGAGCAAAAAAGGTTCTGGGACCGCCTCACTGTTGTCCTGGCCCAATTTGCTTCCATACAATCGATTTTAGGGGGCGATTATAACTGTACACTAAACCTCACCCTGGATCGATCTCACCCCCCCCATCTACTCACTCTTTAGCCCATACACAAACAGAATGGTTTAAAGCCTGGGTCACGCAATGGGCGCTCACAGACGCATGGAGAATGCGTCATCCACAGACCCGGCTATATTCATTTCACTCCATACCACATAACTTGCGAGTCAGACTAGACAGATTTTTATGCTCAACAGCAATTCTGCCCAAAATCCAACAAACAGACTACCCGTAAAGGGTTATGTCTGACTATGACGCCCATATTCTGCGGTTAAACTGGAGACCCCCACATACCCCTGTTCCCACTTGGCGACTACCACAGGACTACCTGACGGACCAAGTCTTCAAGCACGAATAGAGGCAAAGCATACAGGACTACTTTGCTAATAATACAGGAACAGCATCCTCTGCGTTAGTGGGGTGGGACACATTCAAAGTAGTGGCCTGGGGAGAATACATAAAGCAAATAGTAGGGGTAAAACGGACACTGGAACAAGCACTCACTAAAGCCGAAACACAGTTAGCCACCACTACTAACGAGACGACTTATCTAAAGAGGCAGTGGCATAAGTAGCCAAAGCAAAGACGGAGTATCTAGCTGCCTGCGCCGGCCTCCGTCGATCCAATTTCAGGGCGTATGCAACCCGGATGCATAAGGAGCAGGACAAAACGGGCACATTGTTGGCATGGCTAGCTAAACAAGACACCGACGTGAAACCCATAACTGAAGTGATAGACCTCCTCGGAAACCTAGTGCGGTCCCAGGCTGAAATCCTCTTGGCATTCCATCAACACTACTCAGAGGTCTACTGTAGTCCAGCACTGACCGGGCAGGACACACCAGATTATTTTCTCGACCCACTAACGATCCCCAAAATCACGAAGGCAGACAGAACGGCATTGGACGCAGAGATACAATCCGCCAATGTTACCCAAGCCCTACACGCGCTGGCTCGCAACAAAGCACCGGGGCTAGACGGTTTCCTCCTGGAATACTACACAACCTTCTCCCCCCTGTTGGTCCCTCGCCTGGTGGCGATGTTCGCGACCGCATTAAAGAAAGGAGAGTTACCGAGATCCCTCCAGGAATCAGTCCTTGTGACCTTCTTGAAACCAAATCAAGACTCGCAACAGATGGCCTCCTACCGCCCCATTACGCTTCTGTCTGCCGACTGTAAGATCTTAGGGAAGATATTAGCGGACAGGTACACACAAATCCTACATCCCCTGGTTCACCATGATTAATGTGGTTTCGCCCCGGGCAGAAACACATCCCAAAATATACGCTGACTTTTCCATATCCAGGATCAAGTGGGTGCCGCGTTCCCCAGGGCAGCCTGTCTTATACTAGACCTCGAGAAGGCCTTCGATACCCTCACTTGGCAATACCTATTCTCTGTCCTACAGCGAGCAGAACTCGGGCCCATCCTTTTAGCATACACACAACTCCTATACAGCAAACTCACCTCGCGCATTCGCATAGGACGATACATATCGGCAGAATTCGCGGTACAGAGAGGCACGAGGCAGGGCTGCAGCCATACGACTGCAACAGGAGGGGGAACACTGGGGCATTCCCATAGCGGATACCATACACAGTGTCTCCATGTACGCTAACGACGTTCTCCTATATATCCGAGACATTACAGAGGACCTAACACCCATTTGGACAACCCTGACAGAATTTGCAGAGGCCTCCGGGTTAATAGTGAACTGGGATAAATCCACTGTCTACCCATTACATCCGAACATTCCCCCTTGTGATGTCTGGCTGGGTGACCAGAGAGTGACCTGGAGTGTCGAGGTACCCCGATATCTCGGTATCCGTCTCTACCACTCCCCGGCCAACATATTCGAAGGCAATCACTGCAGGGCACTGTCCGGCATCAGATCAGCGGTCGGATTCTGGAAGAACCTCCCACTAGCCCTGATCGGTCATGTGGCTATAGCCAAAATGATAATAGTCCCGCGGATGCTACACCACTTCACGAATCTGCCGGTGATCCCACCCAGAGCATTCTTCCGCGATTTAGACTCACTCCTTAGTCCGCTCATATGGGGAACGGGCAGACGTGGGATAGCACTAACGAAGTTACAACTGCCTACCACACAAGGGGGATTGGGCGCTCCATCCTTTGATTCCTATTTCCTGGCAGCACAATTACAGTGTCTGTCCTACAGAACGGCAGGCAGACATATGGGTGAAACATGCACAGCAACCGTCCAGGTACCCATTCTGGAACTCCACCGCCTGTTACTACCAGGCACTAAACCGAGGCGCACATACCCCATACACGTAGTAGTGACGGGCAAATGCATGCAAAGGATACACCGTATGTGACCGGGGAGGCCTCCATACTCTCCTCTGCTGCTGCTGGTAAGTTGGCGCAAACATGACAAATATTATACAACTGGCAAGCTATACACATGAACGGACTGTGGCCTCACTGATGTAGAGTCTCTATTTGAAGACAGACAGTTTAGACCGTTCTCACAGCTTATGTATGACTATGATCTCCCCCCTGGCCAGTTCCTACTTCACCGCCAACTCCTAGAGAGCTATAGATTGCACCACGACCTATCGACGGGCGAGCCTGATACCCACCAGGTCATCCACACAGTCATACACATGGGGACGGGGCGACACCTGACCACATGGGTCAATAAGCCGTGCGAGAACTGACAAACAGACCCGTAGAGGCCCTACGGGCCACTTGGGAAGAAGAATTTGGGTGTCAACTACATGAGAAAGAATGGGAGATGGCCCTTGACTACCCCAAGAATATATCCAGAAATGCACGTTTTAAAAATATACAATTCTACATCCTACACAGGGCATATCAAACGCCAGCACGCCTCCCAAAATTTTACCCAGACACCCAGTTTCTTTTTCCCAGATGCCGATCACAGGAAGCAAATTTTCACCACATGTTTTGGAGCTGTCCCACATTACAGCCACATTGGCACAATATCCACAAGACACTCAGGATCTCACAGGGCTTACACATTTGAACACATGGGAAGCCTGTGCATTAGGAATTTTCCGTAAATGAAAACAACATAAAGTGCCAACCCAATTTGTCTCCCTGGCCATGTTATTGGCTAAAAGGAGTATAGCAATGCACTGGCGATCCCCCACTGGTCCACCAATCACGGCATGGGTTTGAGCAGTACACAAATGGCAGAGGAGTAAACACTACGGGAGGAAGAGGCGAAAGGGATACATAAACACCCCATCTCTATGGGGTGGACACTACTACTGCACCAATTTAAACAACCCAGATGGTTCCCCACACATCCCATGGACCCACAGTCACTAGCCTCCACCACACGCACACACACCAGATCTTCTCCCGCAGCAGACACGTAACGTTGCTCAATTTTGTTGTCACACACTGCATGAAACTCGAAAGGCCAGTCACCAGAGCAGGAGCAACCACCCTCCCCCCGGCAGCACACCGACGCACAAACACACTGACCAGCGAGACGCATATCGCCCCAGACACCCCATCTGACATCTATACCCTGAATTCCATGAACGTTCTCCTAGTTTCACATTCCAGTTTTATATAGGAATCATTAAACGTAAGACCTTAATAAAGACAGGATACATGCCCATTCAATGTGTGGATAGCAATGTACACTGATGTAATATGAAAGCAATGCAGTCAAACCAAATGTATTCTAATACAATTGATTTTTGTATATTGAAAATGCCAATAAAAATACGTTTAAAAAGAAAAAAATGAATTAGGTCATTGCCATCTGTTCTGACTCTGGTAAGCAAATGACTGAGAGCAGTGCCTGCATTTTTAGATTCAATTTGTGTTGTTATGCAAAATGCCTCAACTTTGTCTTCCGCATTGTCAGTGACACCCCTGACACCATATTCACCTGTAATTTCCATGTTTTTCTTTCTTGAGAATCTTATGGCATCATCACCATCATCGCCATCTATAGAAATTTCATAAACCTTCAATGAAGTCAAAGGCTTTAGGTTTTTTCTACTGCACAAGAATCATTATTCATATCTAGATTCTCTTTTTCTTTTTTGGTGGTACAAGTGTGAAAATGTGTGCTTTGATTTGAGTTTGAACAAGACAATCAGATGCTGGCATTGCATGCTGAATCCATTTTTTTAGTATTTGTGTTTTTAATCTCTTTTGGATTCATTTTTGGACTTTTGTTCCAAGCTGCAATGATTTCATTATTGTGTTTAAACTATAGTAATGTTTGACAGAATATAAGTGTGTTAAAGTTTAGAGGGTCTTCACTGTTGTTTATTCTGATAATGTACAACAATGTGCAAACCGAGTATATAAATTAGAACAAAGTGTTATTAGATAGAGAAGAACTTCCATCCAGGGGAATGAGACTGTGTGTCATCCAGGAGTCATAAACTCCTATCCTTGCTAAAGGCTACGGAGGCGGCACATTAAGCCCTCCTATTAGCTTATCTGCTGGTTTGAGGACAACACAGTCAACAAGGATGGAGACGAACTGCAGCTGCTGTTTCTTTGCTGAATATTGCTTCTATTGCTCAGAAATGGTCTGCAAGTGTGAACCGTCTATAATACTCTGTTGGTGCTAAGTTCAGCTTAGTTAGCCAATCCATGCGAAAGGAAGAGTTGAGGATATTGGAGGATATTGGTGTAGAGAAGCCCTATTATACTATTACAATGTTACAATATTTTCTTTTTGTTCTGCCTACTGACAAGTGTAATTGCCATTATTTTGTTTATTTTCATAATAGATACTTCTCCTGTTGTGTGCACTAGGATAGGATTTGTAATTTTAATAAGTCCTGAAAATATATTCCAAGCTTCTTAGTGTTTTTGCATTTGTCTATTCACAATAAAAGAGGGTTTGGGCTCCACTAACTATTGCCATGAGATCTCACTGGATTGATTGTTGCCTAAAATGGCTGTCACTCAATTAATGCTCAGTGGACTTTGAGGTAATTACAGTCAACAAGATTTTCTGTCCCAGTTTGGCACATTGACTAAGTTCTTAGTGCTAGAGGATCTAGAAAACTAATTTGTGGGACGTTTTCTGAAGATAAGCCCAGAAAACATATCAAGATGATACCTCTGGTGAAAGTTTGCTAGATATCTATGTAAGAAAAAGATAAAAATCAGATACATGCTTTAAGATGCTAAGATGACAAATTACTTCTTTCTTCTGCTGATAAAGTTAAATAATGTAGGGTTTTCTGTTGCAATCTCTATAGCAAACCTCTATATATTCAAGACACAACCACTGATCAATTCTTAATTAATTGCAAATTACCCCAACTATCTCAAGCTGACAGAGATAATTTGGATGCCCCTATAACAATAGGCACGATTTATATAGCAATTTAATCTATGAATTCCTAGAAAACGACCGGTACTGAAGGTAGTCCAGCAGAATGTTATAAATGTTTTAGGGCCGGATTGGCAGATACGTTACTCTGTCACAAAGGTGACAGATATCCTTTCCGCCAAAATAAAAATTGCATAGGAAAAAATGGCATTTATATTTTGGTGGATGGGATATCTGTCACTGTTGTGACGGAGCAACCTGTCCACCAAGATCTAAATCAGGGCCTTAGTCTGCAATGATCTTCTATCTGCCTCGCTGTACTTAAGCAATGCTTCAGCTGAATTCTCAAGTTTCAAACCAGTTATACACTTGAACCACACTGATTTTATAAACTGTAGGATATCCTTGCACAGAACGAAACTTCTTTGCCATACTTAGTTTAATGAAATAGAATGAAATATTCAACAGGTTTAGTAGCCTTGGATGCTGAAGAATCATTTGATGAGGTTAATTTGAATTGTTTATCTAAAACCATGCAAGCATTTAATTTTGGTTGTAACTTAATGTTGATTGTTAAAGCACGATATTCACCCCATTCTGAAACATTATATGTTAATAGTATTGACCCATTTTACACAATTCCATTCACTTAAAAATGAATAATAGTTGTGCATCAGAGTCAGAATATAGATTGAATATTAATAAAACTGAGTTTTTACCTTTAAAAGTGTTATGCACGGCTGATCGATTAAACAATACTGGGATTCCTTGTGTCCATCTTGTTTTAAATATCTGGGTGTTTTTCTTTGAATAGAATTAAAGGTACAACTGATATGAACTGTAAAAAAACGTATCTCTAAAATTATTGAAAAATTAAATAGGTTTCTCTAAATGTATTGTGGTGGGGAAAAATAGAAGCTATGAAAATGGTGTTCTCTCTACAAGTGTTCTATGTATTATATATTTTGTCAGTAACTTTTCCTCACACTTACTTCAATACTATAAACAAAATAGTTACTACATTTATTTGGGATAATTAAGTCTATAAGGCAAATTATAAACTTTTGAAAGCTTCTAAATTAGATGGTGGATTTGGGATTCCCAATTTTGAAAATATCACTCTACATTTGAGATTGCAGAAAGTGTCTTCTAGTTCCATGTTTTTGAGTCAGATTTACTACCCAAATGGGTTTTAATAGAGAAAAGTATTTTCAAACCTTTTTCATTGCTGGCAAATGTAACTATGAATGTTAAAAAAGCAGGATAATATTCCATGATAGATAATGCAACTAAACATGCGCCATCTAAATTAGATGCCAAATTTTGTTCTAAGATTACAACTTCTACGAAAGTATCTATGTATTAAAATCCAATATTTAACTTGAATAGAGCATTCTTTTATTGGGAATCCTTGATTAAAGCTGTAGTATTCTGTATTACAGATATTTATCAAAGTGATATGTTCATCCCCTTTTCAGCTATACAAAATTGGATTCATATTCCCTCTTCTGGCTGAGAAACATAAATATGTCTTAATATGTATTACTACCTTGAATGAACATAACAATTCAATTTCAATTCAAAATGCTGCATGTTCAGACCTAGAACTTTTTAGTTTCCATGCATTATCTGGTGACATTGCTCTAAAAACACAAATAATTAATTTCCATTAAATCTATTAATTAAATTAAGTGTATTTTGGAATCCTGTGCTACAGAGCAATTATATGGTTCAACATGGGAAAATAGGGTTATGTAATATTTCAAATTGGTTACTATCCTATCTATGTCAGACTAATGCATTTATTTTAAATAATTGTTATTGGTCTCCTATGAAATTATTGAAGGCAACATTAATTGTCAACACAGATTGGTGGCGCTGCAATAAGGAAAGTTAAAAATATACTATTTGATTGCCCAATCATTTTAAAATTCTGGTCTGATGTTTAGGATAAATTCTTGAACATTTTCAAAATGAGTGTACCTATTTCGAATAAGGTCATTATATGCAATTCACTGATATCGTACCTCTTATGTCTTATGCAGATATGAAATAATTTGATCTGATTTATTCAGCTATAAAAAAAAACTATTAGCAAGAAATGGAAAAAATGTTAATGCTTTATCTATTAATGCTTGGTGGGACTGGATTTTTTGTAGGGGAGGTAGAATTGAGGTTTCTTTCAACAAGAATTGAGACCACATTCAATCCATTTTCTAATTTGAAATACACTTCATAATTATTTCACCAAAAGTTAATCCAACCAAGTATATCACATTTTAAATACTACCTATCACATAAATAGTCACGTGCTTCTTTTATCATTTATTTTTTATATGTTCGTTGTAGATATATATCTTACATTATTTCTGATTTTGTGTAAATTGTTGCAAGAAATACGTTAATTATTGTAGTGATATTGTTGCTATTTTTTGTTTTGGTCTTGTTGTTATCATACATAAAATACAATGATGTATGTTGAACTTAACAACAGGCCCTATTTGTATAACTGACTGATACAGGAAAAATATATCATCATCAAAGGAAAAATATACTGATGCATGTTTTGGTGAATCAACTATACATTACTTCACTTCCATAAGGACAAACAACACATAATTGTTCATGATGCCTGTAGAGAAAGTAGGATCTGCTTTCATGGTTTCCCTCACTTTTTGTTGGTGTCAATGTGTTTTGACTTTAGTCTGCTGGGAACCTGCTAATCAGGACCCTAGTAACTGTGCTCTCTCCCCTAAATTGGCTCTGGGAAGTACTTTGTTACATCCACAATTGGTTACTAGTATAACCTTGTAAGTCCCTAATTTATGGTACTAAGGCACACACGGCATAGGTACACCTGGGTTCTCTAATAGGCTGTAGCATGTATTGTGCCACCACCCGTGGGAGTCCACTTAAACTCTGACTACAGGTGTGGCATTGCAGCCTGTCTGAGATGGTGCATGCACCCCTCACAACAGATATACGTTTCCTTATATCTGTGGTCACTGCACTTTAAACCTATAAGTCACCCCTATGGTGGGCCCTTCAGTCTTGAGAGCAGGGTGCTTGGTTATAAGTGTGAGGGCGCCACTGCATGAGAAGGACAACCCTACAAACCCCGGAGTCAATTCTCCAGGCTTTGTAAGTGCAGTCAACATTTTAAGGTATATAGTGGACATCAGTCATTACAAGATGTCTAACTATATAATCACTGCACCAAACCTGGTCAGATTTGGTATCAAACATGTTGGAATCATAATCCAACTCAGAGTCTGGTGCTGGAAGTATGATCCCATGTACTGTGGGGCTCCTTAGCGAACCCTCCTGTACTCCCGGTAACAGCCTTTCAGGGTCTGCCAGCAAGCTACTGCTGCTGCTGACCACAGACATGATTCTGCCCTCCTGCTGCTGAGCTGAGCTTGAGTAGGGGAAGGTAGAACAATATGTTTCCTTTCACAGGGAGGTGTGACTACCTGCCAGACAGGGCTTAGTGTGTTGGGCTCAGTTGGTGGTGCTTTGCAGAGCCACCAGACTGCTTTGAAGGCCACATTTGGTGCCCTCCTTGCACACTCCGGTTTAAGCCAGTTCAGGAACCCTTGGTTCCCGCTCTGGCGTGAAACTAGACAAAGGACAGGGGAGTATCCTCTCCTCTGTACAGCCCCTCCTCTGGTAGGGACCCACGAGTTGTTCCAACCCTTTCCCTAGGGTACTTAAGTGCTCCCCTGTGGGTGGGTCCTCAGGTTCATTGTGGAACAAGACTCACCTCTTAAACCATGACACTCTTCGACCATCTGGAAACTTGGACTTCATTAGACTTCAACTGAAACCGATTCAGCATCGAGGAAGACTTGTGCTGCTGCTGGTCTCACTGTTCTTCAAGTCTTCTCCGTCACTTGTGTCTGTGCTTCATCCAGGTTTTCCAGAAGGCCTGTGGGCATCAAGGACATCTGAAGTAATCTCCCTTGGAGTGAAGGAGTCACTCCCCTGCATCTGCAGGCACTGAAACAAAGCTGACCAGTCTGCTGCTCCTGTTGTTCTACGGACTTCCCGAGACCCAGCAACACAGAAAATGGTTCTGCAGCTTCCTAGATGCCTGACCTGTCTTCTCTGCAATTTTGAGGAGAGTTTCCCTCGTCGAAGCGGCTGAGACCAAACCCCTGTGAACCGCATCCACTTGCTGTTGACAAGGCTTGTTGGGTCCCCATTATGCAAGTGACATATGGCGCAAACTAATGTGATAAAGGGCAACATCTTAGTAGGTTGTAGCATAGGTATCACCTATCTATGCTAAGATGTTCAAATATAACTTAGAGCGATTCTTTCCTCCTTTGGAAATTCTTGCTTTTAAAGACTGTAATATGTGACACATTCTTTTATATTTATAATGTTTGCTGCATTGACATCTGATACCTAAGTGAATAAGCACCAGAGGGTCTGGGATTTTAATCAGACACCTTCCAGAACGAGTATAGACATCAACATTTGTTACAGCAAGAGATCAGCTATTTCCTCATAGTCCATCAGTATTGAAGGTATCCATGGTTCACTATGGCAATTTCTTTTTGTGTAATAGCATTGTATCTAATCCACAGTAGCCTTGATTAGTGCCTTTTTATGATTATAGTCACCTCAACGTTGGAGTCCGGACCATTTGTGAATGTAACCACCATTGGGGATAATATCATCATAATAGAGATGTAATGTTTACCCCCTCACCTCGGGAAGCGAAGGTCGGCATCCTAAAGAAGAATCAGTGATCTGTATGGTTATTTGTTGGTACATATTTGTGACTACATATTGGGTCTGTAACTTCACTACTTAGGGATAGCGTGGTGGCAAATAGGAGGACTTTAGATTTAATTTCCTAAATGCGAGGGATATAAGGTGGAATGGAAGTCAGGCCACTATTCCCTGACACACCTCTGAAATATAGAGGTCTCACAACAGACTTATTCTACTCTTTGACATTGCACATCTGTCCCTTGCATGGATTATCTCATTTTTGTTATCCTTATTTATAATCTTGGTGGTGGTTCCTATCTTTTGGATAAAGGGTGAAGACGTATTCATCATCATAATAATAATTGAAAAATAACTTTTAGTGACGGGGCACCCCAAGAGTTACAATTACAGATCCCCTACTACTCACCTTTAATGGTTCTAAAAAGGGTGGTCCTGATGAAGGCGGATACAATTTAAAAGCTCCACTGAAACATGCTGTGACCTGATTGCTGTGTAACCCCAGCCGGCAACACAATCACAAATATTCTATTAAGTGTTCTCTCCATGATCTCCAACGGTGTATGCCAATTCTGGCTGGGCAGTGTATGCATATGATGTGTGCTTGCTAGTATGGTCCAGTGTAAAAGGTCAGGATGAGTGTGTGGTCGATTTAGGGGACACACTATATGTTCTAATATACATGCACTTTTTCAAAAACTATGACGATGTACAAATGTGACATGTATGTCCAAACTGAATAATTGCATATTTGTACTTAAAAATGCTCTGTGGTTTCATTAATATGCTTTCAACTTTTGTTTAATCAGAGAAATATCAAAACATTTTATATATAAAAATAAGAATAAATTGAATAATGTAATACAATTATAAAATTCATATAATCAGTTGTTTGATCTGTCTGCTTAGCAGAGGGTAGCTCATGGAGCTGTTGTAAGCCTACAGAGAAAGCAAACAGGTCGGAAGGGAGTTTTCTTCTTTTTATTTAGTGGTCTGTTCCCCCTTGCTCCCAAACCTGCAAATGAACCTCTGGGGGTACCTTTTCATTTCAGTCAAGGCTTGTTGGCTCTGTGCTTCAGAGAGCTTTTGGGCTATAAGAATCTCCAGCCTCCAGCATCTCATCCCTTGAAGATCAGAATCCTCTCTGCACCTCTGCACCGTGGGTCTCAATCTTTGGTGAGCTGCCTGAGATCCTTTTGCAACTCCTGTGTTTTTGGTCTCTGGATCCTCTTGAGTGTCTTCCTTTGCTTCAGTGTGCTCCTCTGGTTGTTCTGGCCTGGTCTGACTCTCCTGCACTTGGTAAGTCCCTTGGACCCTGCTGGTCCCAAGTTTTGCATCTTTTTGCTTTCCACGCCATTTGCAGCTACAAAGGTTTGTTGGCGCTCCCGCCGGACACCAACCACAAAGACACTTACATCCGATGTCGGACAACTTGGGCATAGCTCCTAGTCTTCTTCAGCATCTCATGGTCCTCACAGCTGCAGAGAGAAGGTCACCATCTTCACTTATGAACCTCCCGACATCGGTGGGCATTGTGCTTCTGTGCATCCTGGTTACATCCGAGTGGCATAGACTCTGTACCCTCTGCTTGCAGGTTCTCGTCTTCAAGAATCTACCCATAGGTTCCACCAGACTCCTTCACAGGCTTCTCCAGACACATCTTCTTCTAAATCTTACATTGTCATCTACGGCAGGTTTGGACCTCACTTCACCCCTATGTACTCGGCTTCTCCGGTGCAAGGTAACCTGGTTCCCGGCACATCGCTGGGTGCGTTGGCTCTCCAACCTTTCGTGTTCTAAAGGGTTTCTTCTGGGTCTACTGGGAAGGGTCGATATTTTCTTAAAACTGCAACCGTGACTTCTCCATAGACTTCCATTGAGCAAGCTGCTGTGTTTCCACTCTGCCAACAGCCTCGGTGGGGCTCCTGGGTATTTACCTTGGGTGGTTCCTTATGTCCCCAGTTCCTCTGAGTCTCCTGGTCCAAGTCCCATTCTCCTTTGCAGTTTACATTCCACTTTCATAGTATATGGCTTGGTCTCCTCCTGGAGACCAGTGTATATTTGTCCTATTTACCAGATTATTGTGAAGTATTCTTGTGTTTTGTTGATATCGCTGGGTAGAAGATATGCCAATGTGTTACGTGAGTATTACTTTAGTGAGCTCACAGAGCTCTCATATAAATAGAGATCATACTTTGGGAACAATTCAAAGACATCAACTAATTTATTGGAATGACAAAGGATATACTAACCAAATAGGTGCTAAAAAGAGGTTGTCAATACAGATATACAACCCTGATGAAGTTGTGAATGCGACAAAACACATGTTGGCTAAAGTTGGATTGCCAGATCTATGAATAAATCAACCGTTGGTGAATGTGTACAACACTTGAAGACTGGCCCTCTTATTTGTTTTGTAGCATGTGAAATAAGGCTGTATTTAAGTTTGTTTGGAACCTAGGTTTCATCAGTAGATATTAGGTGGGCATCCCCCTTTATGACTGCACTGCTTTATTTATATTCATAGGCATTGAATTTTGTGTGTATTTCTAGGAGAGCGCCAAGGATTCTCAAATCACCTACTGTCTTGTTTCAATTGCATAAACCAACTTGACGTAGATTCCATCGTATACCATCTTCCAATTCCATTGCACTACCCTACCAACACTTTCCTCACCTTCAACGGTTCTGGACAATTAGCAGCACCCTTCACAACATATCTGGAGTTCTTCACACATTCAAACTGACCAACTAACCATAGACCATCTAGTGATAAGATTCCGTTCTCGTTCAGTACGTTCTTGCAACTTCTATACCCTTGTCTTCCCATTTTGATCTCGTTCACAAATCCTTATCTTTTAATTTCTTCTCTTTAACCACCAGGGTACCAACTTGGTGGACGGGTTGCTTCCTTTTAAGAATTCGATTGGTATCTCACCTGTCACAGAACGCGAAGTAATTCTGTAAGACAACAATCTTTCCTATAGAACCTTTTTCCATGGTAACCCATAGCAAGAGCTAACTGGATAGCCTCCTTTATCACCCTATGAAATCGCTCGACCTGACCTTTTCCTTCTGGCTGATATAATGCTGTTTTCACATGCTACAAGAATCAACTAATAATTTTTGTATTTTACTAGATGTCAATTGCAACCATTTATTTGAATCTAGCACTTCCGGTACACCTTCACGTGAAAATAGATCTTCCAGGAACACAATCACAACGTCCGTTGTCACACTATTCACTATCCTTACCTTCGGCCATTTGGAGTAATATTCGATAAATACTATAACATAACTTTCTTTTTTTTTGTTGAAATCTTTTTTTTATAAAATCGGCTCAAAACAATACACATCAATCAGCATCAGCAAATAATTGGCGACTGTAAATAAATTGGACCATTTGCATCCCTCCCAGTACACCGATCGGCCTACACACAAAAAGCAAATATAACATAACTTTCTTTAGACAACAGGGTGGAAAATGGACCCATGAAATTAATAGCTAGTATCTGCCATGAACCATCTGGTAATTCTACTATAGTCAAGGGTATGTTCAAGGGTTTAACCACCTTTTCACTCGTACTGCAAGCCTTACAATTCTCGACCGAGGGGTCCACCATACCATCCTATCCTGCCCACCAAAAACGTTCCTTAATTCTTCTTTTAGTACTTGACATGCCACCATGCCCTTCATGTCCAATTTTTACAATACATTCGCTTACTCCAACTGGAGGTACAATTCTGTCTCCTCTCAAACTATCCCTTTGGACATAGATAGTTCATCCTTTGCCTTCCAAAATACATTACACCCTCCTTGCAGTTGCTCTTCTCTTGCCAACCACCCCTCACATACCTCTCCACTGCCACCAGAACAACATCTTTATTCATTTCCTGTAACCACAAACTTTCTGTCAATTCCTGCTCCTCCTCACTGGTATCATCTCCACCACATACAACATCCTCATATGTAAATGTCACATCACACTCATCATCAATCGTTCCTGGTCTAACCATCGATCACTGTGTATTCTCAATAAATCATCAGCAGTGGTATTACTTTTCCCTGGAACATATTCAATCTCATATTAGAACATATGTAATTTTACCGCCAGTCACGCCTATGTTGTTGTCAAATTCCTCCCACCTGCCGGTTTCAAAATATTAATCAACGGTTTGTGGTCAGTATTTTAAATTTCCTTCTCACACCCACATGCAGTACTGTTCAGCTGCCCACTCTGCCGCAAGCAACTCTTTCTCTATGACTGAGTAATTTTGTTCAGTTTGCGTTAGGTTGCGAGAGCACACACAACAATCCATGTGGCATTTTTATTCCTCCGTGAAAAGACAGCCCCAATACCATACCCACTCGCATCCACTGACAATGTACAATCAGCATCCCTTCTTCAAGCAGGGTGATACAGATATCTCTTCTTGACTGCATTGAAACAATCAGCTCATCAGGCCATACAAATGTAGCATTCTTTTTTCAATAAGATCTGTAAAGGTTCCACCTTAGATGCATAGTTTTACGCAAATCGCGCATAAAATTCTTGGAGAGCCAAAAATGACATTAACTGTTCCTTATTCTTGAGCTTCAGTGCATCCATGATAGCTTCCACCTGACAGATTTCTGGTCAAATTCTAGCTTTAGAAATTACATATCCAAGATATTCCACTTGTTGCTTCCCAAACACACATTTCTAATTTTTCACAGTCAACCCATTTCTCTGAGTGCCAACAAGAATGCATGTAATGATTTATCATGGGAATTCTTATCTTGAGCAACAATTAAAATACCTTCCTGTAATATCTTGGCTCCCTGTATTCCATTAAGAATTCTGGTAATTTCTCTTTGAAACTGCAGATGCACTTGCTAGTCCAAACGGCATTCTGTGATATTGATACATACCTTCAGGAGTTATGAAGGCTGTACAATTCCTTGATTTTTCTACTAACTCAATTTGCACTTGTAAGGTCGATTGTCGAATACCAAGTAGCTTTCCCTATTGATAAAGTCAATTTGTGCAGGTTTGGCAGAGGGAAAGTGTTTACCCATATTGCATTATTTAAACATCTTAAGTGCACACATAGCTATAACTCGCCATTGGTTTTAAGGGAAATACAACTGGAGAGACCCAACCAGACCTTTAAATACTCCCTTCTCACGAAGATCCTTCATCATACCCTTCACCTTCTTCCGGTAATTCACTGACACATTCCTAAATTTCTGCCTAGTAGGAATAGCATCACAGTGAAGAACGATTTTGTGTTTGAATCCTTCCCAATCGGTCTGTTGCTCAAATATGAATTTACCTTGAAAAAACAAAAGACAAGAGGTTTTTGGCAAAATGGGAACAGCTGGTTTAGTCAAACACTTCAGCCGGGAGCACAGTTACAGAAGCGGGTCTGAGGACTGTGTCAAATGCGGGCCTTGTCTTTGGAGTCATAAATAAGGCCACTGATAACAAATGCAGGTGGGCCTCGACCTTGCATGGACACAATGGGGGCCAGTGGGTAACGTGTCCAGATATATGGCAGGAGGGGCATGTGATCACTGCGTGTACTGTATGTGCTTTGGCCTGATTGGCTGTGTGTACCTAACTTCATGTATCATCTGACTTTGTGATGTTTTTGGGAATGAGCGCACACCTTCGGCCATATGTGTTTTATTGGGGGCAATCTCCCTGGACCATTGTGATGTCACTCGCTTATCTGAAGGATTGTCCTGAGTTTCCTTTTCACACGTTTGTCTGCCGGCTATGTGCCACCCCACTTGTGACTTGTCAATCAGTAACCTCTGGCCAATGACTCAACCCTTGCCTGACCAATTATTTCTGAGTTGGGGCTGATGGAAGGTTCATAACAGGTCAATTTGATAATAGAGATGCAATTTTGTTCTTACATATGAATGTATCATTATGAGCATTGGCCTCAATTTTATCAATATTAACAGTTAAAAAAAAACATCAGGGTATCTATCCTCCAAGTTTCCATATTCGCTCTCTGCGTCACTTTTTTTTTAACTTCATTTTTCTCCATGTGCACAACCCTTAGTGCCTGGTCATATGACGTGCTCAAAATCACAAGTCACTGCCAATCCTCTGAGTGCAGACACAAACTGGTCAATGGTCTCATCTTCTTTCTGTGCCCTAGGATAACATTTAAATAGTTCCATGACCACATTAATTTTCCTACTAAATCTTTCTTGCATTTGTTTGATAGATGTAATGACCTGATAATTCTGCCAATCACCAGGGCATACAGACCCGTTCCCTTGTTGGGACCCAAAAGGACACAATATTTCAATATAATTACCCAAGAAAGGAATAATACTATCAACTAACTAAAGATATATGGCTATTGCCGAAAAGCTCGCAAACAGCAACAACAACGCAAGAACAATACCAGTGGCGACAACAACGCAAACAACCCAGGATGACAATGCAAACAAGGGTCCACTCGGTAAAACAACGCAACAAAGCCCCCCCAGGTGGGACTGTATAAACAATGCATACTCCTCCTAACAATGCCTGGATGAGAGCGGGAGTCCCTCTCTCTACAATTACCTGCAGGAAGGGAAACTTACCATCCTTCCGATGCTACAGCATTTGGGACAGAAGGGCCCTCATCTCCCATCCCAAGGAACACAGACAAATAATTATATGCTCTGAGGTTTCTTTATTACACAATGATAGAATGACAAAAGAAAAGAATCACTAATATGTCACAATAGGCCATCTATATCATTTACAGCAACAACTTCAAAATACCAATTATATGATCACTAAATTCAATCAGAATAACATATGGAGAACTTATATGTATATAAAAATGTGAAACCTGAAAACAGAAGAGGATAGTTAAGGCAAGAACAGCTAGAATATAAGAGTTAGTGGAACACCTCACCAAGTTTCTACACATCCCATTTCCACTTCGCCAGAGGGGAGTCCGTTTCTCCAGCCAAAACAGGACTCTCTGCTCTATCGTCACAGCTACACGTCTGTACTGTGATGAACTACCAGAGATTAGGTCTCAGACAGCTCCTTTAGTAGAAGTGGAAACATAGGACAAAGCTTCTAGCAAGCTCGCCCCCTCTCTCTCTCATCAGATTCCGTACCACTCCCTGCCAAGGACACAGCATCGGTTGATCAGGCCTTTGCTATGACTTTGAGACAGAGGCTGTACATTCCTCTGATAAAAAACGGTTTCTACTAGCATGCAGAGTGCCGGAAACAAGTGAAAGCAAAACATAACTTCTCACCTAGAAAGGCTCAGAAGATGGAGACAGCTCAGACAATTGAGTCGTTTAAGCATAGGCAACTACTCCTGCAAAGAGCCAAAATTAGTATGCAAGATGGCATAAGATTATGCCAAAGCCAATAGGCAAGCCCTACCATTAAGCAAGATAAAGCCAGAAAGAGAAAGGTACATAATCAAACCCTACTTTGTAGTGTGGCAGGCCTACACATCACCATGTTATGTGACAGTATAAATTGCAAAGCAAGATGACATGAGAGCATGTCAAAGGCAATAGTCAGCATTGCTGTTAAGCAAGACAAAGTCAGCATTCTCCAATAAAGGTACTTTTTTAATTCTCTCAATTCTATAACGCCTAATCTATGTTTCAATATTGACAAATGTCTTTCCTTTGAACATTCATCCTCCTCTAGAACTACCACATAAGCCTTGAACAATTCTAGCCATAAATTCCAAGGTATAGGAGGTGCTCCTGGCTTTGCGAGGAAAAACAGAGGGAGATGAATACTTGCCATACCACACACACACACTGGGATAGTAGTATGGACTAGTATTAATGCACTAGTACTAAAAATGATGGATGGCAATGTACTTGCATACACTTACTAACAATTCCATATGGCACTGGTGCAGTTGGTATTAACACTTTTAAATGGCATATACCCTTGAAGATACTCTAACCCTTTCAAAACTAAGATATTGAAGAAGACTGCATACTAAAAAATTATGCATAATATACTAAAATAGCAGGAGGTCATTGATGGAAATAATTCCAAAATCTGCTGTCTCCCTTTCGGTTATTTTTACAAACCCATGGTATTAAGAACCCAGCTCCTCCCACAAATTGCTACACACTGGAATATGTTCTCCACCTTAGAAGGCTTTGACAGATTAGACTGACTGAGGTCTGATTTTGTGGATATGTCAGGTCTCGTACCTAACGCCACGGTTACTGAGTCTCCTTCCAAGGCTCTAAGCATGAGTGTAACTGTGGGCAATGATAATTTTACACAAACAAATGTGAACTGGAATGTTGCGGGCTACAATCAAAGTTATCGTGCCTGGAAGGGCTTTTGTTTACCAACCAGTTTGAAATTTTAATGTTCCAGGAGACTTGGGCGACTCATGAAATATTTGGTGAGGGGTTCGCTTGCTATTATAATTTAGCAACCCCCGCTAGAACAGGCTAAGCAGCAAGCGGGTTAGCTATTTGGGTGAACATTAAATCAGGAGGGTCAGTGAAGGCACAAGAGACTGTTGACAGCAACCTCCTGGCAAAGAGATATAAAAGAGGTCTAACCATATATTTAATTAACTTTTATAATAATGATTTTACTAATGTGCCCATTACTACATTTCTAATCATGATTGATTATATATCATGCTTACAAAATGCTGCTGGTGATACCAGACAACTAGCTGGTACGAACAGAATAGAACTGATGTCAGAGGATCTGAACTGGCATCATTTTTGACAACTAGATAATGCTATGGATATCACAGGTAATGGTGTAGATTTATTACCCACCTTCATGTGCCGAGGACATTAATCCACAATTGACTACTTTTTCATATCGCCATACTTAGAGGGTTTATTGTGATCTGGGAAAATTATTCCCTCTAGTCATAGTGACCACAACCCAATTGCAGTAGTCCTTATGCTAAACCCCACCATACAAGGGAAATTGAAGCAGGCAAGCTTGAGTTTCTATCAGACAGGTTAAGATTAAAATGGAGAGCGGTCGCACCTGCATACCTATTCCAGAAAGTGATCAAAGAGAACCTGCCAGTGGTCATGGCATGTCTGACTGAAGTTGATGCTGCTTATCCAGCAGCCATGGTGTTCGACCAGCTTTATTTTTTCATTAAGAAAGAGCTTATGAGACCTATAAAACATTTTACTCGTAAACCTAGAGTGTTCCATTGCAAATCGCCAATGGCGACTGGCATTTAAGGCTACCCCGAGTAATACCAAGTGGTGACTGAGTTACGAAAGAAATATAAGCAGGTCACCACAGCCAGAAAAAAGTGAGTATTAGATCAGCAGTGGGATTCTCTAGTTTTAGCCGTTCAACAACTTAAATTTTACACTCTTTTTTGCTGCTGCATCGTTAATTTATTCATGTGTTATGCGCATTCAGTTTTTTTATGTGATGTAACATACTGTTAAAGTTGGCAGTTGGATATGTCCGTTAACGGCTCCTTCTTCTCGCAAGGCGCATCATTTCTGTGAGGTTCAGTCTACGTCAGCTAATGAGTCACTTGGAATCAGGCATTTCACATCAGTTCTAAACTGAGTTTCTGTCAGTTTCAGTCGATCGATTCTTTTGTCGCAGCGAAATATAAGAAAATAAGGTACAGATTTATATTTACTTAAATGTTGTCAAGATATGTTAAATAATCGTTACCACTTTTCAAATACTTTTGACTCTTCATTATAAACTTTACGGTTCCATTTTGTAACTTCTGCAGTAGGTATTGTCGGAGTTTAACAAAGGGCATTAGCATAATCCAGTAGAGACACCACCAAAGCCAGAAGAACTTCTCTGGAAGGACTGATGAGGCGTATGTCTCTTCAGCTTTACACTAAGTGCCAAATTACATCAAATGATGCAATACAAGTGCCAGTTTCAACAGGAAAACCTGATGCTGCAATAGCAACAATTGCAACTTCTGAAACTGTGGTTTATTATGAAACATCAATAGAACCCATGTCAATTGAAATGATGTACTGCTTCAAGAAATTATACTACATGCAAAGGACTCTGATTTAGGTTTTTGAATCAAGAGGAGTAATCACCTCTCCAGTTTATCTGCGCTAAAATGACATCCTGCATGTTATTGGCTCTGTGACAGAAAACGTTTTCCAAAATGATCATATATCTGAACTGATGCAAGAGTTCTGTTACTTCTAATCTAGATTATAATGTTAGTTACAATTTTGCTATTGATACTTGGGAACTAAAGTCCTGATAAAAAACATTACCATTTCTGGTTTTTCAGAAATTGCACCCACTTTCTTCTCACAGAGCCAGAAACATAAATTGTGCTGGGTGGTGCTGATTGAGAAAGGGTTCCTTATCATGTTTGGTCTCTGACAAAAATTATTAAAATCCCCCGTTTTAAAAATCTCCATGGATCAATCAATGGAATTTCTAATGTGCTGCTAATCACCCATGAGGGTATCAAGGCGCTGAGGTCTGCTGCTATAGGTGGTTTAGGTAAACAGCCAGGTCTTGATTCCCTTCCTGAACTCTGAGAGAGAGGGTGAGGCCCGAGGGTGCAGGTGGAGGCTTTTCCAGTCCTTGGCATGAGGTGGGAAAAGGAACATCCTCCACTGTTGCATCGGCAAATTCGGGGGGTTGGGGGTGTAGGCAAGGGATAGGGAGGCAGAGCGCAGGTGTCTGGCGGGTAGGTGGAAGTTCAGGCGATGGTTAATGTACGCTGGTGCTTGATTGTGGAGGGCTTTGTAGGCATGGAACAGCATCTTGAATTGGCATCTCTTCTGGATGGGGAGCCAGTGGAACTTCTTGAGGTGGGGGGTGATGTGGGTCCCTTTGGGGAGGTCGAGGATAGTCTGGCTCCTGCATTCTAAATAGTCTGAAGTACCTTCAGGATGTGCTTGGTGATTCCAACGTAGAGTGCCTTGCCCTAGTCCAGTCGACTGGTGATAAGAGCTTGGGTTACGGTTCGTCTGGTGCTGACAGGGCGCTTTGATGTTCTTGGTCCTTTTGCAAATCATAGGACATATATGCAGTTATACAATTATTCAAGAATTTATGTTCCTATGCTTCATTGATTAATAAAGATCTCTAGCTTAATGCAGAAAATCATCAAGAGCTGTTTTGTTTTCATCATTATGTACATCATCACATTCATTGATTTAACAGCCTTAGAGAAATATATAATTACACACATTGGGAGGATTGTTGGTTCCTGCCCATAATAAGTATTCTCCAATCAAAAAAGTGTGTTAAATACATTTTTGCAATTGATGGTGACTTTTGTTCTTTAAAAGTCTCATACTTGTGATCTGCTGCACTGTTCTGTTTAGGAATATTATTTCTCTGGGAATTATGCATGCCCTAAAGAGGGTATCAAGCCCTTAATTTGCTAGAACTTAGTCCCCCATATACTCTTTTCATTTATATTTTCTTTCTAATATGCATAACCATGTTCTGCAAACAAATCAATAAACTATTTAGAATAAATAAACCTATGATTCGTGTTCAGAATTTCTTCTAAATTTTTCTGGTTCTTGAGAATAATGAAATACAGATGAAAATCTCATCGGGATTTATTTAGGACTATTTGTGATTTTGCTGAAAAGGTACAAAATAGAACATAGAACATACACCATAGCCACAATATGGCCAGTATATAATGAAGCATGTATTAACAGGGCTCTATCAAAAGCTGCTGGTCCATTGGCAAACTGTCAGATCCCAGATAGTACATATATTCCTCTATGACTGCAACTACATATAGTATTGGAAGATTGTGCCATAGATGGCTGTGACATGTGACTGTGGCATAGATGGCTGTGTGGCATAGAATGCTGTGAAAGAACACCTGTAAGAGCTTGGCAAAGCCATGGATTCAAGTTGATTTCTCCTGGGGCGCATCTCATAAAAAAAATAAAAGATTGATATGTACCTTGATGTATGCTGTTAGAAAGGAGAGGAGGGTATACTCTAGAAAGTTTTTAGAAAGAATTAAGGAAACTGACAAAGAAATGATGTGTAGTACATTTCCAATTTTTGATAGAGGCTTACAAACACTTTTGAAGCGCATATAACCAATCTCAACCATTATTTCTTCTGCAAAAGAAGATTTGAATCTCTTGCAATACGGGCACGCATAGATCCCAGTGTTAACCCAATTAAATTGGTCAATAAAAACTCTGCAAATGAATAAAGTTCAACAACAGATTATAAACGAGTCAACAGTGGTCCCCAACCATAATTTTTCAAAAAGACAGATAACGATCTGCATGCATCATGCAATCTTTTATCAATAGAACAATTAGAAAGCTCTCCATTTACTGTAGCAAAGATCCACAATTTATATGGTTCCTACATGGAATAATCTGCTTGCCAGTCCCTGCTTTCAATTTTGACGATTGACAAAAACACATTCCATCAACATGTCTAGAAATGTCCTTTCGAGTTCAGTTGTTAGACAAAGGACAATCCCCATTCATTAGCACATCTGTTTGCACCTTGGCTGTAAATTCTTTGTAGCATCTGCCTCATTAATTCCTTCTTATCATGCATTCACAAGAAATTATTCAGATCAATTATTCATATCAATTGAAAGCAAAATAAGCTTGTTATGGGTGGACCATAGACTTCCTCAATATACTAAGGGCCAGAATACATCTTCAGCGGTGCAGCACTGGCCCGCCCCACCACTGCACCACCAAAGACGTGGTTGAGCCGACCGCCAAATTAGGAGTTTCCTCCTGTCTGGTGGGCTTGTTTTTGGTGCTCCCACTGTGGTGCCTCTTAAAATGGGCACTGTAATGGGAACGTCAAAAGTTTCTGCGCAGCATGCCATGCAGGAACTAGTGTAGATGCACACGGGGGGCACATGTTGTGCCACACTGTGTGCATCCAAAGGGCTCAGAAGCACCAGGGAGTTATTTCATCTCCGTCAAGGTTTACATGGAGGTGGAACCACTATGTAAACCCTGGCTGAGAGGAAACTCCTAATATGCTTGGTGGGACCGCATGCGTCCTGTCAAGCATGTGGATGCTTCTACACCGCCGCAACATTGCCAGGGAATGGCGGTTCCCTGGGGGCTGCGGCAGGGCTGTGATGGTCCCACCACCTATCTCGCAATATGGCGGTGGGGAGACTGCCACCGCAGAGCCCTTGCGAGTCTAGCACTCTGTGGACTGCCAGACTCCAAATTAAGCCCTAATTGTTCCTGGGCGATAGTAAACGTGACAAATAACAGCTTTGATAAATTACACAAGCAAGTGGCTATTTTGACATAGAAAGAAGTGTCTTTAACATTGGCAGCAGAAACATCTGTTCTGCAAACAGCACGACCTGCATCTAAAATTTAGCAGCTCTTGTGGACTAAATTTTCTTGATATTTTGCTGACTTGTTCTGACAGATGGTTGTGCAGTTCTTATTTTTTCCTAGTAAATACATAAATCGGCATGAATGCCAGCATAGATGAAAGTAAATTATACCTGACTAAACAACAATGTTGTGCAAAAATGGCATTCTATTTTGGAGGAGACCTGTAAAACAGTTTAAGCAAAAACTGGACTTTGTCATTTCAGAAATTTCAAACTCCTCAAGTTAGACCGGTTTTCTGTTTCAAAACAGTTATTTGTAAATTCCATTGAAGTAACTGCCAAAATGTCCCTTGACATAGAGGAAATAATTCCACTTATCAAACAGCCTCATGCATACTGCACTGCAGTCGAGTTGCCCATCGTTACAGAAACTATATATGATATTCTACCAATGCCATCAAACTAGGACATTGCCAGGAGGGCGTGGCCAAGCAGGCTGCGATGGCAGACGTGTCATGCTGAGGCTCCGCGATCGGGCTAGCATATTACCCACTTCCATGCGTCGCACCGGACTGCTAAACCGAGTTCCAGGTGCCAGAACACACACAATATCCAGCGGTGCCTCGATATCTCGGCAAACGGGCATTTTCCTGACAGAATCCGAACTTAGCGGGACCCCGATCCTTGGCGGCAAGATAGCGCCTGCCCGCTTCCACCTACAGGCCCGCGAGGATCGAACATATGCCGAGAGACACACGCCAGTGACCGGAGCTACACGACAAGCAGCCAAGAACACAGTGGCGGCCAGGAGACATCCCGGCTTCGGAGATACCCGGTGCTTCCCCCAAGAACGTGCAAGGAAATTAATACAAGTGGTGGCGACCAGTGGTGGCTCGCCCTCTCGGACGTTGCAGACCCGCTTTCACAGTTTCCCGGACTTACCGTGCAATCGAGTGAAGCTTGAGGTGCCCGTTCCTGATCCCAGGAATCTTAAGAGCCACTTATCGACCCCGGCCCAGCTGCGAACTGCGGGACGGTATTCGGCCGATACCGCGTGATCCCAAAATGGCACCTGGGGATCACGGTGAACGGCGGACCGGAAGACGAGCTCCTGGACCGCCTGTAGACGCACAGCACCATAAATGCAAAGGTGAGCGGCGGACCCCCCCAGAGTGAGAGGCGACATAATAGCAACTCCCCCTCTCACTGTTGTAGAGGCTGAACATGCCCCAGGCAGGCGATGCCTGACCTTAAGATGGCGGCTCACTGATTTGTGTTGTGCCTCCATCGGCCTTCAAGCTCTGTCCTTGGTGAGGTGCTTGACATAGAAGCCGGATTGCTCACGATCCCCACGAAGAACCTTTACCTGTGCAACATGCATAGTACATTACATCCCTGTTGGCAGCGCCTGCCCTCTTCCAAAAACCATGAAGAAGCAGGACAGGCATTGGGGTGATCGGACCAGGGATCCCTCCCACCCAACCTCTCACTGAACTGCTACATCCCCCCCACCTTGCCTGGTGAGCGCCTGGTATCCAACAAAACCCCCAAGCCAGACATCTGGCACTACAAAAGTGAGCCACATACTATGCAACCACTGACAACACTCGCTATGCACAGGGCCCCCCCAGACACCGCAATGGGGAAGCCAAGAGCCTCGCAACATACAACAGTGCCCAAAACTGCCCAGGAGAACATGCCAAATACCCGGACATGGCCAAAACTGCTGCACCTCAGTCTGACCAGTCAATCTCGGACAAACTAGATCAAGTATTGGCAGCCATCGAACTTTCCAGGGTGTCCATAGAGGATCGACTTGGCACCCTGATGACAGATATCAGCCTTATCCAAGATGATCCCCGAAAACTGGCAGACAAAGTAAAGGATGGAGAAAAAACACTAGTCGACCTGCACACCAGACGACGCTCCAAGATGTCCTGAGCCGTCTGACCACCATGGAAGAGCGTGCAGACAAACAATTTGGAAGGGTGCTCGAGGCGCTGCAACATCCGTGGGCTGGGACTTCTGAAGGGAAACAAAGACACGAACCCGGTGGAATACATAGAAGCATGGGTGAAATCTTTCACTCCAACAGCTAACCGGACAGCATTCTTCTCCATAGAACGGACCCATACGGTCCTGGCTCGCCAGCCCCCCCCCGGGAGCCGCCCCAGATTGATGCTGGCGAAGTTCCTGCATTTCCGAGACCGCAGCGCAGTACTTCGAGCCTCCGGACAAGCACATTCCTTGCAGGTGGAAAACAAACAGATAATGATATTTCCTGATTATGCACGGGCGGTGCAACAACAAAGATCATCGTTTCTAGAAGTGAAACGTCGATTGCGGACAAACACCATACAATATTCTCTGCTCTTCCCTGCTCACCTCAAGGTCCTCCATATTGGGTCCACCATCTTCTTCACAAAAGCTGAGGAGGCGCATGACTGGATAGATCAACACTGTGCACAGCAATCCAGAGCAGGGACCGCACATGGCCCAAGTTTCAAATCGCCCCACACCAGGAGACTTAACCCAAAACAGCAACGCGGCGGGAAAAATAAAATGACTGGGACTCACACCCAAGATTCTCCAGAACTGGAGCAAATCATGAAGGTGCAGCGGGAGGTTCTCCGAGCAGTGACCGAACTACAAACCTCCCCACTCGTGGAGGACACAGGTCGAGCCCCACACCTCTTTTCTTCAGAAGGGGAGGATGACAGCGATGAAAGCTGTCTGGAGTAGACTCAATAACACCTCCCCTAGTCACCCCCCAGACGGCTGATGCTCTGCTGGATGGGCAAACAAACACTCTCTCGGCATAAAATGCACTAACTTGTAGCTCTTTAATGGCTTGTGCAACTGAGACTCACCCACTGAGCGCATGCAGCGCGGACAAGATCAAGCACAATCCGGCTGACGCCCAATGATCCTTCAATTGCCCGATCAGCGAATTGACTCGCATACACGCACTGCCACCCCCACAACATTTTGTAGTGCTCTCCTTTTCTATGAGAGGAGGTTTGGACGTATTGTTGCCAGCAATGGTTCCTTGGTATTGGGACTGTTACCCGACCCCAGTTTACAGTGTACTACCCTCGTTCAGTATAGTTCTGTCCCCTCATGGAATCTTGCACAACAGGGTACCCGTCACACGTGTATCATATATGTTCAACACGCTGCTGGGGAATCGTTGGACACTATGCTCTGGCTGATACTCCCCATTCTAGCACATACTGACATCACCACATGGCAACCGCCACACAGAACACTGACGTCAGCATTCTAACACTCAACGCAAGGGGCCTACACAGACTGAGCAAACGTTACGCTGTCTGCTCATATACAAAATGCCAGAATGCACAGATTGTTTTCCTGCAGGAAACGCATCTCACCACTACCGAAATAGGCAACCTACAGACCAAATGGCACGGGACCATATGTGCCACGTCATACTCCGCATACACACGTGGGTTGCTGATTTGTGTTTAACCGGGGACCCTATTTCAGGAACTCAGATGGGTGGTAGACAAGGAGAGTAGGTATGCCCTACTGGAGGGACTCTTAGATGGACCATCAGTACTCCTGGGCTGCATATACGCCCCAAACGGAGAGCAAAAAAGGTTCTGGGACCGCCTCACTGTTGTCCTGGCCCAATTTGCTTCCATACAATCGATTTTAGGGGGCGATTATAACTGTACACTAAACCTCACCCTGGATCGATCTCACCCCCCCCATCTACTCACTCTTTAGCCCATACACAAACAGAATGGTTTAAAGCCTGGGTCACGCAATGGGCGCTCACAGACGCATGGAGAATGCGTCATCCACAGACCCGGCTATATTCATTTCACTCCATACCACATAACTTGCGAGTCAGACTAGACAGATTTTTATGCTCAACAGCAATTCTGCCCAAAATCCAACAAACAGACTACCCGTAAAGGGTTATGTCTGACTATGACGCCCATATTCTGCGGTTAAACTGGAGACCCCCACATACCCCTGTTCCCACTTGGCGACTACCACAGGACTACCTGACGGACCAAGTCTTCAAGCACGAATAGAGGCAAAGCATACAGGACTACTTTGCTAATAATACAGGAACAGCATCCTCTGCGTTAGTGGGGTGGGACACATTCAAAGTAGTGGCCTGGGGAGAATACATAAAGCAAATAGTAGGGGTAAAACGGACACTGGAACAAGCACTCACTAAAGCCGAAACACAGTTAGCCACCACTACTAACGAGACGACTTATCTAAAGAGGCAGTGGCATAAGTAGCCAAAGCAAAGACGGAGTATCTAGCTGCCTGCGCCGGCCTCCGTCGATCCAATTTCAGGGCGTATGCAACCCGGATGCATAAGGAGCAGGACAAAACGGGCACATTGTTGGCATGGCTAGCTAAACAAGACACCGACGTGAAACCCATAACTGAAGTGATAGACCTCCTCGGAAACCTAGTGCGGTCCCAGGCTGAAATCCTCTTGGCATTCCATCAACACTACTCAGAGGTCTACTGTAGTCCAGCACTGACCGGGCAGGACACACCAGATTATTTTCTCGACCCACTAACGATCCCCAAAATCACGAAGGCAGACAGAACGGCATTGGACGCAGAGATACAATCCGCCAATGTTACCCAAGCCCTACACGCGCTGGCTCGCAACAAAGCACCGGGGCTAGACGGTTTCCTCCTGGAATACTACACAACCTTCTCCCCCCTGTTGGTCCCTCGCCTGGTGGCGATGTTCGCGACCGCATTAAAGAAAGGAGAGTTACCGAGATCCCTCCAGGAATCAGTCCTTGTGACCTTCTTGAAACCAAATCAAGACTCGCAACAGATGGCCTCCTACCGCCCCATTACGCTTCTGTCTGCCGACTGTAAGATCTTAGGGAAGATATTAGCGGACAGGTACACACAAATCCTACATCCCCTGGTTCACCATGATTAATGTGGTTTCGCCCCGGGCAGAAACACATCCCAAAATATACGCTGACTTTTCCATATCCAGGATCAAGTGGGTGCCGCGTTCCCCAGGGCAGCCTGTCTTATACTAGACCTCGAGAAGGCCTTCGATACCCTCACTTGGCAATACCTATTCTCTGTCCTACAGCGAGCAGAACTCGGGCCCATCCTTTTAGCATACACACAACTCCTATACAGCAAACTCACCTCGCGCATTCGCATAGGACGATACATATCGGCAGAATTCGCGGTACAGAGAGGCACGAGGCAGGGCTGCAGCCATACGACTGCAACAGGAGGGGGAACACTGGGGCATTCCCATAGCGGATACCATACACAGTGTCTCCATGTACGCTAACGACGTTCTCCTATATATCCGAGACATTACAGAGGACCTAACACCCATTTGGACAACCCTGACAGAATTTGCAGAGGCCTCCGGGTTAATAGTGAACTGGGATAAATCCACTGTCTACCCATTACATCCGAACATTCCCCCTTGTGATGTCTGGCTGGGTGACCAGAGAGTGACCTGGAGTGTCGAGGTACCCCGATATCTCGGTATCCGTCTCTACCACTCCCCGGCCAACATATTCGAAGGCAATCACTGCAGGGCACTGTCCGGCATCAGATCAGCGGTCGGATTCTGGAAGAACCTCCCACTAGCCCTGATCGGTCATGTGGCTATAGCCAAAATGATAATAGTCCCGCGGATGCTACACCACTTCACGAATCTGCCGGTGATCCCACCCAGAGCATTCTTCCGCGATTTAGACTCACTCCTTAGTCCGCTCATATGGGGAACGGGCAGACGTGGGATAGCACTAACGAAGTTACAACTGCCTACCACACAAGGGGGATTGGGCGCTCCATCCTTTGATTCCTATTTCCTGGCAGCACAATTACAGTGTCTGTCCTACAGAACGGCAGGCAGACATATGGGTGAAACATGCACAGCAACCGTCCAGGTACCCATTCTGGAACTCCACCGCCTGTTACTACCAGGCACTAAACCGAGGCGCACATACCCCATACACGTAGTAGTGACGGGCAAATGCATGCAAAGGATACACCGTATGTGACCGGGGAGGCCTCCATACTCTCCTCTGCTGCTGCTGGTAAGTTGGCGCAAACATGACAAATATTATACAACTGGCAAGCTATACACATGAACGGACTGTGGCCTCACTGATGTAGAGTCTCTATTTGAAGACAGACAGTTTAGACCGTTCTCACAGCTTATGTATGACTATGATCTCCCCCCTGGCCAGTTCCTACTTCACCGCCAACTCCTAGAGAGCTATAGATTGCACCACGACCTATCGACGGGCGAGCCTGATACCCACCAGGTCATCCACACAGTCATACACATGGGGACGGGGCGACACCTGACCACATGGGTCAATAAGCCGTGCGAGAACTGACAAACAGACCCGTAGAGGCCCTACGGGCCACTTGGGAAGAAGAATTTGGGTGTCAACTACATGAGAAAGAATGGGAGATGGCCCTTGACTACCCCAAGAATATATCCAGAAATGCACGTTTTAAAAATATACAATTCTACATCCTACACAGGGCATATCAAACGCCAGCACGCCTCCCAAAATTTTACCCAGACACCCAGTTTCTTTTTCCCAGATGCCGATCACAGGAAGCAAATTTTCACCACATGTTTTGGAGCTGTCCCACATTACAGCCACATTGGCACAATATCCACAAGACACTCAGGATCTCACAGGGCTTACACATTTGAACACATGGGAAGCCTGTGCATTAGGAATTTTCCGTAAATGAAAACAACATAAAGTGCCAACCCAATTTGTCTCCCTGGCCATGTTATTGGCTAAAAGGAGTATAGCAATGCACTGGCGATCCCCCACTGGTCCACCAATCACGGCATGGGTTTGAGCAGTACACAAATGGCAGAGGAGTAAACACTACGGGAGGAAGAGGCGAAAGGGATACATAAACACCCCATCTCTATGGGGTGGACACTACTACTGCACCAATTTAAACAACCCAGATGGTTCCCCACACATCCCATGGACCCACAGTCACTAGCCTCCACCACACGCACACACACCAGATCTTCTCCCGCAGCAGACACGTAACGTTGCTCAATTTTGTTGTCACACACTGCATGAAACTCGAAAGGCCAGTCACCAGAGCAGGAGCAACCACCCTCCCCCCGGCAGCACACCGACGCACAAACACACTGACCAGCGAGACGCATATCGCCCCAGACACCCCATCTGACATCTATACCCTGAATTCCATGAACGTTCTCCTAGTTTCACATTCCAGTTTTATATAGGAATCATTAAACGTAAGACCTTAATAAAGACAGGATACATGCCCATTCAATGTGTGGATAGCAATGTACACTGATGTAATATGAAAGCAATGCAGTCAAACCAAATGTATTCTAATACAATTGATTTTTGTATATTGAAAATGCCAATAAAAATACGTTTAAAAAGAAAAAAATGAATTAGGTCATTGCCATCTGTTCTGACTCTGGTAAGCAAATGACTGAGAGCAGTGCCTGCATTTTTAGATTCAATTTGTGTTGTTATGCAAAATGCCTCAACTTTGTCTTCCGCATTGTCAGTGACACCCCTGACACCATATTCACCTGTAATTTCCATGTTTTTCTTTCTTGAGAATCTTATGGCATCATCACCATCATCGCCATCTATAGAAATTTCATAAACCTTCAATGAAGTCAAAGGCTTTAGGTTTTTTCTACTGCACAAGAATCATTATTCATATCTAGATTCTCTTTTTCTTTTTTGGTGGTACAAGTGTGAAAATGTGTGCTTTGATTTGAGTTTGAACAAGACAATCAGATGCTGGCATTGCATGCTGAATCCATTTTTTTAGTATTTGTGTTTTTAATCTCTTTTGGATTCATTTTTGGACTTTTGTTCCAAGCTGCAATGATTTCATTATTGTGTTTAAACTATAGTAATGTTTGACAGAATATAAGTGTGTTAAAGTTTAGAGGGTCTTCACTGTTGTTTATTCTGATAATGTACAACAATGTGCAAACCGAGTATATAAATTAGAACAAAGTGTTATTAGATAGAGAAGAACTTCCATCCAGGGGAATGAGACTGTGTGTCATCCAGGAGTCATAAACTCCTATCCTTGCTAAAGGCTACGGAGGCGGCACATTAAGCCCTCCTATTAGCTTATCTGCTGGTTTGAGGACAACACAGTCAACAAGGATGGAGACGAACTGCAGCTGCTGTTTCTTTGCTGAATATTGCTTCTATTGCTCAGAAATGGTCTGCAAGTGTGAACCGTCTATAATACTCTGTTGGTGCTAAGTTCAGCTTAGTTAGCCAATCCATGCGAAAGGAAGAGTTGAGGATATTGGAGGATATTGGTGTAGAGAAGCCCTATTATACTATTACAATGTTACAATATTTTCTTTTTGTTCTGCCTACTGACAAGTGTAATTGCCATTATTTTGTTTATTTTCATAATAGATACTTCTCCTGTTGTGTGCACTAGGATAGGATTTGTAATTTTAATAAGTCCTGAAAATATATTCCAAGCTTCTTAGTGTTTTTGCATTTGTCTATTCACAATAAAAGAGGGTTTGGGCTCCACTAACTATTGCCATGAGATCTCACTGGATTGATTGTTGCCTAAAATGGCTGTCACTCAATTAATGCTCAGTGGACTTTGAGGTAATTACAGTCAACAAGATTTTCTGTCCCAGTTTGGCACATTGACTAAGTTCTTAGTGCTAGAGGATCTAGAAAACTAATTTGTGGGACGTTTTCTGAAGATAAGCCCAGAAAACATATCAAGATGATACCTCTGGTGAAAGTTTGCTAGATATCTATGTAAGAAAAAGATAAAAATCAGATACATGCTTTAAGATGCTAAGATGACAAATTACTTCTTTCTTCTGCTGATAAAGTTAAATAATGTAGGGTTTTCTGTTGCAATCTCTATAGCAAACCTCTATATATTCAAGACACAACCACTGATCAATTCTTAATTAATTGCAAATTACCCCAACTATCTCAAGCTGACAGAGATAATTTGGATGCCCCTATAACAATAGGCACGATTTATATAGCAATTTAATCTATGAATTCCTAGAAAACGACCGGTACTGAAGGTAGTCCAGCAGAATGTTATAAATGTTTTAGGGCCGGATTGGCAGATACGTTACTCTGTCACAAAGGTGACAGATATCCTTTCCGCCAAAATAAAAATTGCATAGGAAAAAATGGCATTTATATTTTGGTGGATGGGATATCTGTCACTGTTGTGACGGAGCAACCTGTCCACCAAGATCTAAATCAGGGCCTTAGTCTGCAATGATCTTCTATCTGCCTCGCTGTACTTAAGCAATGCTTCAGCTGAATTCTCAAGTTTCAAACCAGTTATACACTTGAACCACACTGATTTTATAAACTGTAGGATATCCTTGCACAGAACGAAACTTCTTTGCCATACTTAGTTTAATGAAATAGAATGAAATATTCAACAGGTTTAGTAGCCTTGGATGCTGAAGAATCATTTGATGAGGTTAATTTGAATTGTTTATCTAAAACCATGCAAGCATTTAATTTTGGTTGTAACTTAATGTTGATTGTTAAAGCACGATATTCACCCCATTCTGAAACATTATATGTTAATAGTATTGACCCATTTTACACAATTCCATTCACTTAAAAATGAATAATAGTTGTGCATCAGAGTCAGAATATAGATTGAATATTAATAAAACTGAGTTTTTACCTTTAAAAGTGTTATGCACGGCTGATCGATTAAACAATACTGGGATTCCTTGTGTCCATCTTGTTTTAAATATCTGGGTGTTTTTCTTTGAATAGAATTAAAGGTACAACTGATATGAACTGTAAAAAAACGTATCTCTAAAATTATTGAAAAATTAAATAGGTTTCTCTAAATGTATTGTGGTGGGGAAAAATAGAAGCTATGAAAATGGTGTTCTCTCTACAAGTGTTCTATGTATTATATATTTTGTCAGTAACTTTTCCTCACACTTACTTCAATACTATAAACAAAATAGTTACTACATTTATTTGGGATAATTAAGTCTATAAGGCAAATTATAAACTTTTGAAAGCTTCTAAATTAGATGGTGGATTTGGGATTCCCAATTTTGAAAATATCACTCTACATTTGAGATTGCAGAAAGTGTCTTCTAGTTCCATGTTTTTGAGTCAGATGTACTACCCAAATGGGTTTTAATAGAGAAAAGTATTTTCAAACCTTTTTCATTGCTGGCAAATGTAACTATGAATGTTAAAAAAGCAGGATAATATTCCATGATAGATAATGCAACTAAACATGCGCCATCTAAATTAGATGCCAAATTTTGTTCTAAGATTACAACTTCTACGAAAGTATCTATGTATTAAAATCCAATATTTAACTTGAATAGAGCATTCTTTTATTGGGAATCCTTGATTAAAGCTGTAGTATTCTGTATTACAGATATTTATCAAAGTGATATGTTCATCCCCTTTTCAGCTATACAAAATTGGATTCATATTCCCTCTTCTGGCTGAGAAACATAAATATGTCTTAATATGTATTACTACCTTGAATGAACATAACAATTCAATTTCAATTCAAAATGCTGCATGTTCAGACCTAGAACTTTTTAGTTTCCATGCATTATCTGGTGACATTGCTCTAAAAACACAAATAATTAATTTCCATTAAATCTATTAATTAAATTAAGTGTATTTTGGAATCCTGTGCTACAGAGCAATTATATGGTTCAACATGGGAAAATAGGGTTATGTAATATTTCAAATTGGTTACTATCCTATCTATGTCAGACTAATGCATTTATTTTAAATAATTGTTATTGGTCTCCTATGAAATTATTGAAGGCAACATTAATTGTCAACACAGATTGGTGGCGCTGCAATAAGGAAAGTTAAAAATATACTATTTGATTGCCCAATCATTTTAAAATTCTGGTCTGATGTTTAGGATAAATTCTTGAACATTTTCAAAATGAGTGTACCTATTTCGAATAAGGTCATTATATGCAATTCACTGATATCGTACCTCTTATGTCTTATGCAGATATGAAATAATTTGATCTGATTTATTCAGCTATAAAAAAAAACTATTAGCAAGAAATGGAAAAAATGTTAATGCTTTATCTATTAATGCTTGGTGGGACTGGATTTTTTGTAGGGGAGGTAGAATTGAGGTTTCTTTCAACAAGAATTGAGACCACATTCAATCCATTTTCTAATTTGAAATACACTTCATAATTATTTCACCAAAAGTTAATCCAACCAAGTATATCACATTTTAAATACTACCTATCACATAAATAGTCACGTGCTTCTTTTATCATTTATTTTTTATATGTTCGTTGTAGATATATATCTTACATTATTTCTGATTTTGTGTAAATTGTTGCAAGAAATACGTTAATTATTGTAGTGATATTGTTGCTATTTTTTGTTTTGGTCTTGTTGTTATCATACATAAAATACAATGATGTATGTTGAACTTAACAACAGGCCCTATTTGTATAACTGACTGATACAGGAAAAATATATCATCATCAAAGGAAAAATATACTGATGCATGTTTTGGTGAATCAACTATACATTACTTCACTTCCATAAGGACAAACAACACATAATTGTTCATGATGCCTGTAGAGAAAGTAGGATCTGCTTTCATGGTTTCCCTCACTTTTTGTTGGTGTCAATGTGTTTTGACTTTAGTCTGCTGGGAACCTGCTAATCAGGACCCTAGTAACTGTGCTCTCTCCCCTAAATTGGCTCTGGGAAGTACTTTGTTACATCCACAATTGGTTACTAGTATAACCTTGTAAGTCCCTAATTTATGGTACTAAGGCACACACGGCATAGGTACACCTGGGTTCTCTAATAGGCTGTAGCATGTATTGTGCCACCACCCGTGGGAGTCCACTTAAACTCTGACTACAGGTGTGGCATTGCAGCCTGTCTGAGATGGTGCATGCACCCCTCACAACAGATATACGTTTCCTTATATCTGTGGTCACTGCACTTTAAACCTATAAGTCACCCCTATGGTGGGCCCTTCAGTCTTGAGAGCAGGGTGCTTGGTTATAAGTGTGAGGGCGCCACTGCATGAGAAGGACAACCCTACAAACCCCGGAGTCAATTCTCCAGGCTTTGTAAGTGCAGTCAACATTTTAAGGTATATAGTGGACATCAGTCATTACAAGATGTCTAACTATATAATCACTGCACCAAACCTGGTCAGATTTGGTATCAAACATGTTGGAATCATAATCCAACTCAGAGTCTGGTGCTGGAAGTATGATCCCATGTACTGTGGGGCTCCTTAGCGAACCCTCCTGTACTCCCGGTAACAGCCTTTCAGGGTCTGCCAGCAAGCTACTGCTGCTGCTGACCACAGACATGATTCTGCCCTCCTGCTGCTGAGCTGAGCTTGAGTAGGGGAAGGTAGAACAATATGTTTCCTTTCACAGGGAGGTGTGACTACCTGCCAGACAGGGCTTAGTGTGTTGGGCTCAGTTGGTGGTGCTTTGCAGAGCCACCAGACTGCTTTGAAGGCCACATTTGGTGCCCTCCTTGCACACTCCGGTTTAAGCCAGTTCAGGAACCCTTGGTTCCCGCTCTGGCGTGAAACTAGACAAAGGACAGGGGAGTATCCTCTCCTCTGTACAGCCCCTCCTCTGGTAGGGACCCACGAGTTGTTCCAACCCTTTCCCTAGGGTACTTAAGTGCTCCCCTGTGGGTGGGTCCTCAGGTTCATTGTGGAACAAGACTCACCTCTTAAACCATGACACTCTTCGACCATCTGGAAACTTGGACTTCATTAGACTTCAACTGAAACCGATTCAGCATCGAGGAAGACTTGTGCTGCTGCTGGTCTCACTGTTCTTCAAGTCTTCTCCGTCACTTGTGTCTGTGCTTCATCCAGGTTTTCCAGAAGGCCTGTGGGCATCAAGGACATCTGAAGTAATCTCCCTTGGAGTGAAGGAGTCACTCCCCTGCATCTGCAGGCACTGAAACAAAGCTGACCAGTCTGCTGCTCCTGTTGTTCTACGGACTTCCCGAGACCCAGCAACACAGAAAATGGTTCTGCAGCTTCCTAGATGCCTGACCTGTCTTCTCTGCAATTTTGAGGAGAGTTTCCCTCGTCGAAGCGGCTGAGACCAAACCCCTGTGAACCGCATCCACTTGCTGTTGACAAGGCTTGTTGGGTCCCCATTTTGCAAGTGACATATGGCGCAAACTAATGTGATAAAGGGCAACATCTTAGTAGGTTGTAGCATAGGTATCACCTATCTATGCTAAGATGTTCAAATATAACTTAGAGCGATTCTTTCCTCCTTTGGAAATTCTTGCTTTTAAAGACTGTAATATGTGACACATTCTTTTATATTTATAATGTTTGCTGCATTGACATCTGATACCTAAGTGAATAAGCACCAGAGGGTCTGGGATTTTAATCAGACACCTTCCAGAACGAGTATAGACATCAACATTTGTTACAGCAAGAGATCAGCTATTTCCTCATAGTCCATCAGTATTGAAGGTATCCATGGTTCACTATGGCAATTTCTTTTTGTGTAATAGCATTGTATCTAATCCACAGTAGCCTTGATTAGTGCCTTTTTATGATTATAGTCACCTCAACGTTGGAGTCCGGACCATTTGTGAATGTAACCACCATTGGGGATAATATCATCATAATAGAGATGTAATGTTTACCCCCTCACCTCGGGAAGCGAAGGTCGGCATCCTAAAGAAGAATCAGTGATCTGTATGGTTATTTGTTGGTACATATTTGTGACTACATATTGGGTCTGTAACTTCACTACTTAGGGATAGCGTGGTGGCAAATAGGAGGACTTTAGATTTAATTTCCTAAATGCGAGGGATATAAGGTGGAATGGAAGTCAGGCCACTATTCCCTGACACACCTCTGAAATATAGAGGTCTCACAACAGACTTATTCTACTCTTTGACATTGCACATCTGTCCCTTGCATGGATTATCTCATTTTTGTTATCCTTATTTATAATCTTGGTGGTGGTTCCTATCTTTTGGATAAAGGGTGAAGACGTATTCATCATCATAATAATAATTGAAAAATAACTTTTAGTGACGGGGCACCCCAAGAGTTACAATTACAGATCCCCTACTACTCACCTTTAATGGTTCTAAAAAGGGTGGTCCTGATGAAGGCGGATACAATTTAAAAGCTCCACTGAAACATGCTGTGACCTGATTGCTGTGTAACCCCAGCCGGCAACACAATCACAAATATTCTATTAAGTGTTCTCTCCATGATCTCCAACGGTGTATGCCAATTCTGGCTGGGCAGTGTATGCATATGATGTGTGCTTGCTAGTATGGTCCAGTGTAAAAGGTCAGGATGAGTGTGTGGTCGATTTAGGGGACACACTATATGTTCTAATATACATGCACTTTTTCAAAAACTATGACGATGTACAAATGTGACATGTATGTCCAAACTGAATAATTGCATATTTGTACTTAAAAATGCTCTGTGGTTTCATTAATATGCTTTCAACTTTTGTTTAATCAGAGAAATATCAAAACATTTTATATATAAAAATAAGAATAAATTGAATAATGTAATACAATTATAAAATTCATATAATCAGTTGTTTGATCTGTCTGCTTAGCAGAGGGTAGCTCATGGAGCTGTTGTAAGCCTACAGAGAAAGCAAACAGGTCGGAAGGGAGTTTTCTTCTTTTTATTTAGTGGTCTGTTCCCCCTTGCTCCCAAACCTGCAAATGAACCTCTGGGGGTACCTTTTCATTTCAGTCAAGGCTTGTTGGCTCTGTGCTTCAGAGAGCTTTTGGGCTATAAGAATCTCCAGCCTCCAGCATCTCATCCCTTGAAGATCAGAATCCTCTCTGCACCTCTGCACCGTGGGTCTCAATCTTTGGTGAGCTGCCTGAGATCCTTTTGCAACTCCTGTGTTTTTGGTCTCTGGATCCTCTTGAGTGTCTTCCTTTGCTTCAGTGTGCTCCTCTGGTTGTTCTGGCCTGGTCTGACTCTCCTGCACTTGGTAAGTCCCTTGGACCCTGCTGGTCCCAAGTTTTGCATCTTTTTGCTTTCCACGCCATTTGCAGCTACAAAGGTTTGTTGGCGCTCCCGCCGGACACCAACCACAAAGACACTTACATCCGATGTCGGACAACTTGGGCATAGCTCCTAGTCTTCTTCAGCATCTCATGGTCCTCACAGCTGCAGAGAGAAGGTCACCATCTTCACTTATGAACCTCCCGACATCGGTGGGCATTGTGCTTCTGTGCATCCTGGTTACATCCGAGTGGCATAGACTCTGTACCCTCTGCTTGCAGGTTCTCGTCTTCAAGAATCTACCCATAGGTTCCACCAGACTCCTTCACAGGCTTCTCCAGACACATCTTCTTCTAAATCTTACATTGTCATCTACGGCAGGTTTGGACCTCACTTCACCCCTATGTACTCGGCTTCTCCGGTGCAAGGTAACCTGGTTCCCGGCACATCGCTGGGTGCGTTGGCTCTCCAACCTTTCGTGTTCTAAAGGGTTTCTTCTGGGTCTACTGGGAAGGGTCGATATTTTCTTAAAACTGCAACCGTGACTTCTCCATAGACTTCCATTGAGCAAGCTGCTGTGTTTCCACTCTGCCAACAGCCTCGGTGGGGCTCCTGGGTATTTACCTTGGGTGGTTCCTTATGTCCCCAGTTCCTCTGAGTCTCCTGGTCCAAGTCCCATTCTCCTTTGCAGTTTACATTCCACTTTCATAGTATATGGCTTGGTCTCCTCCTGGAGACCAGTGTATATTTGTCCTATTTACCAGATTATTGTGAAGTATTCTTGTGTTTTGTTGATATCGCTGGGTAGAAGATATGCCAATGTGTTACGTGAGTATTACTTTAGTGAGCTCACAGAGCTCTCATATAAATAGAGATCATACTTTGGGAACAATTCAAAGACATCAACTAATTTATTGGAATGACAAAGGATATACTAACCAAATAGGTGCTAAAAAGAGGTTGTCAATACAGATATACAACCCTGATGAAGTTGTGAATGCGACAAAACACATGTTGGCTAAAGTTGGATTGCCAGATCTATGAATAAATCAACCGTTGGTGAATGTGTACAACACTTGAAGACTGGCCCTCTTATTTGTTTTGTAGCATGTGAAATAAGGCTGTATTTAAGTTTGTTTGGAACCTAGGTTTCATCAGTAGATATTAGGTGGGCATCCCCCTTTATGACTGCACTGCTTTATTTATATTCATAGGCATTGAATTTTGTGTGTATTTCTAGGAGAGCGCCAAGGATTCTCAAATCACCTACTGTCTTGTTTCAATTGCATAAACCAACTTGACGTAGATTCCATCGTATACCATCTTCCAATTCCATTGCACTACCCTACCAACACTTTCCTCACCTTCAACGGTTCTGGACAATTAGCAGCACCCTTCACAACATATCTGGAGTTCTTCACACATTCAAACTGACCAACTAACCATAGACCATCTAGTGATAAGATTCCGTTCTCGTTCAGTACGTTCTTGCAACTTCTATACCCTTGTCTTCCCATTTTGATCTCGTTCACAAATCCTTATCTTTTAATTTCTTCTCTTTAACCACCAGGGTACCAACTTGGTGGACGGGTTGCTTCCTTTTAAGAATTCGATTGGTATCTCACCTGTCACAGAACGCGAAGTAATTCTGTAAGACAACAATCTTTCCTATAGAACCTTTTTCCATGGTAACCCATAGCAAGAGCTAACTGGATAGCCTCCTTTATCACCCTATGAAATCGCTCGACCTGACCTTTTCCTTCTGGCTGATATAATGCTGTTTTCACATGCTACAAGAATCAACTAATAATTTTTGTATTTTACTAGATGTCAATTGCAACCATTTATTTGAATCTAGCACTTCCGGTACACCTTCACGTGAAAATAGATCTTCCAGGAACACAATCACAACGTCCGTTGTCACACTATTCACTATCCTTACCTTCGGCCATTTGGAGTAATATTCGATAAATACTATAACATAACTTTCTTTTTTTTTGTTGAAATCTTTTTTTTATAAAATCGGCTCAAAACAATACACATCAATCAGCATCAGCAAATAATTGGCGACTGTAAATAAATTGGACCATTTGCATCCCTCCCAGTACACCGATCGGCCTACACACAAAAAGCAAATATAACATAACTTTCTTTAGACAACAGGGTGGAAAATGGACCCATGAAATTAATAGCTAGTATCTGCCATGAACCATCTGGTAATTCTACTATAGTCAAGGGTATGTTCAAGGGTTTAACCACCTTTTCACTCGTACTGCAAGCCTTACAATTCTCGACCGAGGGGTCCACCATACCATCCTATCCTGCCCACCAAAAACGTTCCTTAATTCTTCTTTTAGTACTTGACATGCCACCATGCCCTTCATGTCCAATTTTTACAATACATTCGCTTACTCCAACTGGAGGTACAATTCTGTCTCCTCTCAAACTATCCCTTTGGACATAGATAGTTCATCCTTTGCCTTCCAAAATACATTACACCCTCCTTGCAGTTGCTCTTCTCTTGCCAACCACCCCTCACATACCTCTCCACTGCCACCAGAACAACATCTTTATTCATTTCCTGTAACCACAAACTTTCTGTCAATTCCTGCTCCTCCTCACTGGTATCATCTCCACCACATACAACATCCTCATATGTAAATGTCACATCACACTCATCATCAATCGTTCCTGGTCTAACCATCGATCACTGTGTATTCTCAATAAATCATCAGCAGTGGTATTACTTTTCCCTGGAACATATTCAATCTCATATTAGAACATATGTAATTTTACCGCCAGTCACGCCTATGTTGTTGTCAAATTCCTCCCACCTGCCGGTTTCAAAATATTAATCAACGGTTTGTGGTCAGTATTTTAAATTTCCTTCTCACACCCACATGCAGTACTGTTCAGCTGCCCACTCTGCCGCAAGCAACTCTTTCTCTATGACTGAGTAATTTTGTTCAGTTTGCGTTAGGTTGCGAGAGCACACACAACAATCCATGTGGCATTTTTATTCCTCCGTGAAAAGACAGCCCCAATACCATACCCACTCGCATCCACTGACAATGTACAATCAGCATCCCTTCTTCAAGCAGGGTGATACAGATATCTCTTCTTGACTGCATTGAAACAATCAGCTCATCAGGCCATACAAATGTAGCATTCTTTTTTCAATAAGATCTGTAAAGGTTCCACCTTAGATGCATAGTTTTACGCAAATCGCGCATAAAATTCTTGGAGAGCCAAAAATGACATTAACTGTTCCTTATTCTTGAGCTTCAGTGCATCCATGATAGCTTCCACCTGACAGATTTCTGGTCAAATTCTAGCTTTAGAAATTACATATCCAAGATATTCCACTTGTTGCTTCCCAAACACACATTTCTAATTTTTCACAGTCAACCCATTTCTCTGAGTGCCAACAAGAATGCATGTAATGATTTATCATGGGAATTCTTATCTTGAGCAACAATTAAAATACCTTCCTGTAATATCTTGGCTCCCTGTATTCCATTAAGAATTC
The DNA here is from genome assembly GCF_964263255.1 of Lissotriton vulgaris. Taxonomy (NCBI): domain Eukaryota; kingdom Metazoa; phylum Chordata; class Amphibia; order Caudata; family Salamandridae; genus Lissotriton; species Lissotriton vulgaris. Next base: position 838,380,307 of record NC_141687.1, read on the forward strand.
TGGTAATTTCTCTTTGAAACTGCAGATGCACTTGCTAGTCCAAACGGCATTCTGTGATATTGATACATACCTTCAGGAGTTATGAAGGCTGTACAATTCCTTGATTTTTCTACTAACTCAATTTGCACTTGTAAGGTCGATTGTCGAATACCAAGTAGCTTTCCCTATTGATAAAGTCAATTTGTGCAGGTTTGGCAGAGGGAAAGTGTTTACCCATATTGCATTATTTAAACATCTTAAGTGCACACATAGCTATAACTCGCCATTGGTTTTAAGGGAAATACAACTGGAGAGACCCAACCAGACCTTTAAATACTCCCTTCTCACGAAGATCCTTCATCATACCCTTCACCTTCTTCCGGTAATTCACTGACACATTCCTAAATTTCTGCCTAGTAGGAATAGCATCACAGTGAAGAACGATTTTGTGTTTGAATCCTTCCCAATCGGTCTGTTGCTCAAATATGAATTTACCTTGAAAAAACAAAAGACAAGAGGTTTTTGGCAAAATGGGAACAGCTGGTTTAGTCAAACACTTCAGCCGGGAGCACAGTTACAGAAGCGGGTCTGAGGACTGTGTCAAATGCGGGCCTTGTCTTTGGAGTCATAAATAAGGCCACTGATAACAAATGCAGGTGGGCCTCGACCTTGCATGGACACAATGGGGGCCAGTGGGTAACGTGTCCAGATATATGGCAGGAGGGGCATGTGATCACTGCGTGTACTGTATGTGCTTTGGCCTGATTGGCTGTGTGTACCTAACTTCATGTATCATCTGACTTTGTGATGTTTTTGGGAATGAGCGCACACCTTCGGCCATATGTGTTTTATTGGGGGCAATCTCCCTGGACCATTGTGATGTCACTCGCTTATCTGAAGGATTGTCCTGAGTTTCCTTTTCACACGTTTGTCTGCCGGCTATGTGCCACCCCACTTGTGACTTGTCAATCAGTAACCTCTGGCCAATGACTCAACCCTTGCCTGACCAATTATTTCTGAGTTGGGGCTGATGGAAGGTTCATAACAGGTCAATTTGATAATAGAGATGCAATTTTGTTCTTACATATGAATGTATCATTATGAGCATTGGCCTCAATTTTATCAATATTAACAGTTAAAAAAAAACATCAGGGTATCTATCCTCCAAGTTTCCATATTCGCTCTCTGCGTCACTTTTTTTTTAACTTCATTTTTCTCCATGTGCACAACCCTTAGTGCCTGGTCATATGACGTGCTCAAAATCACAAGTCACTGCCAATCCTCTGAGTGCAGACACAAACTGGTCAATGGTCTCATCTTCTTTCTGTGCCCTAGGATAACATTTAAATAGTTCCATGACCACATTAATTTTCCTACTAAATCTTTCTTGCATTTGTTTGATAGATGTAATGACCTGATAATTCTGCCAATCACCAGGGCATACAGACCCGTTCCCTTGTTGGGACCCAAAAGGACACAATATTTCAATATAATTACCCAAGAAAGGAATAATACTATCAACTAACTAAAGATATATGGCTATTGCCGAAAAGCTCGCAAACAGCAACAACAACGCAAGAACAATACCAGTGGCGACAACAACGCAAACAACCCAGGATGACAATGCAAACAAGGGTCCACTCGGTAAAACAACGCAACAAAGCCCCCCCAGGTGGGACTGTATAAACAATGCATACTCCTCCTAACAATGCCTGGATGAGAGCGGGAGTCCCTCTCTCTACAATTACCTGCAGGAAGGGAAACTTACCATCCTTCCGATGCTACAGCATTTGGGACAGAAGGGCCCTCATCTCCCATCCCAAGGAACACAGACAAATAATTATATGCTCTGAGGTTTCTTTATTACACAATGATAGAATGACAAAAGAAAAGAATCACTAATATGTCACAATAGGCCATCTATATCATTTACAGCAACAACTTCAAAATACCAATTATATGATCACTAAATTCAATCAGAATAACATATGGAGAACTTATATGTATATAAAAATGTGAAACCTGAAAACAGAAGAGGATAGTTAAGGCAAGAACAGCTAGAATATAAGAGTTAGTGGAACACCTCACCAAGTTTCTACACATCCCATTTCCACTTCGCCAGAGGGGAGTCCGTTTCTCCAGCCAAAACAGGATTCTCTGCTCTATCGTCACAGCTACACGTCTGTACTGTGATGAACTACCAGAGATTAGGTCTCAGACAGCTCCTTTAGTAGAAGTGGAAACATAGGACAAAGCTTCTAGCAAGCTCGCCCCCTCTCTCTCTCATCAGATTCCGTACCACTCCCTGCCAAGGACACAGCATCGGTTGATCAGGCCTTTGCTATGACTTTGAGACAGAGGCTGTACATTCCTCTGATAAAAAACGGTTTCTACTAGCATGCAGAGTGCCGGAAACAAGTGAAAGCAAAACATAACTTCTCACCTAGAAAGGCTCAGAAGATGGAGACAGCTCAGACAATTGAGTCGTTTAAGCATAGGCAACTACTCCTGCAAAGAGCCAAAATTAGTATGCAAGATGGCATAAGATTATGCCAAAGCCAATAGGCAAGCCCTACCATTAAGCAAGATAAAGCCAGAAAGAGAAAGGTACATAATCAAACCCTACTTTGTAGTGTGGCAGGCCTACACATCACCATGTTATGTGACAGTATAAATTGCAAAGCAAGATGACATGAGAGCATGTCAAAGGCAATAGTCAGCATTGCTGTTAAGCAAGACAAAGTCAGCATTCTCCAATAAAGGTACTTTTTTAATTCTCTCAATTCTATAACGCCTAATCTATGTTTCAATATTGACAAATGTCTTTCCTTTGAACATTCATCCTCCTCTAGAACTACCACATAAGCCTTGAACAATTCTAGCCATAAATTCCAAGGTATAGGAGGTGCTCCTGGCTTTGCGAGGAAAAACAGAGGGAGATGAATACTTGCCATACCACACACACACACTGGGATAGTAGTATGGACTAGTATTAATGCACTAGTACTAAAAATGATGGATGGCAATGTACTTGCATACACTTACTAACAATTCCATATGGCACTGGTGCAGTTGGTATTAACACTTTTAAATGGCATATACCCTTGAAGATACTCTAACCCTTTCAAAACTAAGATATTGAAGAAGACTGCATACTAAAAAATTATGCATAATATACTAAAATAGCAGGAGGTCATTGATGGAAATAATTCCAAAATCTGCTGTCTCCCTTTCGGTTATTTTTACAAACCCATGGTATTAAGAACCCAGCTCCTCCCACAAATTGCTACACACTGGAATATGTTCTCCACCTTAGAAGGCTTTGACAGATTAGACTGACTGAGGTCTGATTTTGTGGATATGTCAGGTCTCGTACCTAACGCCACGGTTACTGAGTCTCCTTCCAAGGCTCTAAGCATGAGTGTAACTGTGGGCAATGATAATTTTACACAAACAAATGTGAACTGGAATGTTGCGGGCTACAATCAAAGTTATCGTGCCTGGAAGGGCTTTTGTTTACCAACCAGTTTGAAATTTTAATGTTCCAGGAGACTTGGGCGACTCATGAAATATTTGGTGAGGGGTTCGCTTGCTATTATAATTTAGCAACCCCCGCTAGAACAGGCTAAGCAGCAAGCGGGTTAGCTATTTGGGTGAACATTAAATCAGGAGGGTCAGTGAAGGCACAAGAGACTGTTGACAGCAACCTCCTGGCAAAGAGATATAAAAGAGGTCTAACCATATATTTAATTAACTTTTATAATAATGATTTTACTAATGTGCCCATTACTACATTTCTAATCATGATTGATTATATATCATGCTTACAAAATGCTGCTGGTGATACCAGACAACTAGCTGGTACGAACAGAATAGAACTGATGTCAGAGGATCTGAACTGGCATCATTTTTGACAACTAGATAATGCTATGGATATCACAGGTAATGGTGTAGATTTATTACCCACCTTCATGTGCCGAGGACATTAATCCACAATTGACTACTTTTTCATATCGCCATACTTAGAGGGTTTATTGTGATCTGGGAAAATTATTCCCTCTAGTCATAGTGACCACAACCCAATTGCAGTAGTCCTTATGCTAAACCCCACCATACAAGGGAAATTGAAGCAGGCAAGCTTGAGTTTCTATCAGACAGGTTAAGATTAAAATGGAGAGCGGTCGCACCTGCATACCTATTCCAGAAAGTGATCAAAGAGAACCTGCCAGTGGTCATGGCATGTCTGACTGAAGTTGATGCTGCTTATCCAGCAGCCATGGTGTTCGACCAGCTTTATTTTTTCATTAAGAAAGAGCTTATGAGACCTATAAAACATTTTACTCGTAAACCTAGAGTGTTCCATTGCAAATCGCCAATGGCGACTGGCATTTAAGGCTACCCCGAGTAATACCAAGTGGTGACTGAGTTACGAAAGAAATATAAGCAGGTCACCACAGCCAGAAAAAAGTGAGTATTAGATCAGCAGTGGGATTCTCTAGTTTTAGCCGTTCAACAACTTAAATTTTACACTCTTTTTTGCTGCTGCATCGTTAATTTATTCATGTGTTATGCGCATTCAGTTTTTTTATGTGATGTAACATACTGTTAAAGTTGGCAGTTGGATATGTCCGTTAACGGCTCCTTCTTCTCGCAAGGCGCATCATTTCTGTGAGGTTCAGTCTACGTCAGCTAATGAGTCACTTGGAATCAGGCATTTCACATCAGTTCTAAACTGAGTTTCTGTCAGTTTCAGTCGATCGATTCTTTTGTCGCAGCGAAATATAAGAAAATAAGGTACAGATTTATATTTACTTAAATGTTGTCAAGATATGTTAAATAATCGTTACCACTTTTCAAATACTTTTGACTCTTCATTATAAACTTTACGGTTCCATTTTTTCCACAACAGTAGCATTTTTAAACAAAGGTTCAATTTTCTTTGTTCACCTTCACCACTTTAACAGTTATTAACACCTACATTTCTAAATTGTTTTGAAAAGAAAATTCAGTAAAGACTTTTAGCGTGCAGAAACCCTACACTGCAAGAGGTTGTAGATATAGCGAAAGGTATCGAACGTTCTTTGGAAAGCTCAAAAGAACTTTTGTCAGAAACTTGTCAAAAAGCTAACATATTTTCTTTACAGGATAAAAAGAAATCCGAAGTCAAAAATGAGAACAGAAATAAAGAAGGAAGTAATATAGAAACTAAATTCATTGTTTGTTTCAGGTGTGGATCGAGAAACCACAAAGCTGACTATTCTGGGTGTCCTGCAATGGGTAAGAAGTGTGCTAAATGTTTGAAAATAGGTCATTTCGCAAGTGTTTGCAGACATTTTATACCTACAAGGTTTCAAAAAGTTACAGTAAATAATGTGGATGATTTTGACGAAGAGATTTGTTCAAATATTGTTTTGACAATTGAAGACAACAGTACTAAAGTTAAAGGGCGACTTGGTTTGGCATATATTGGAGCCGTAAAATTAAACATAATGGCCAATTCAGGTTCGCCAATCACTATTATTTCTGAGAAAACGTATGAAGAGAATTAGCCTAATGTTAATTTACAAGCAACTGATGTAAATCCAAAGGCATTTGGAGAGTTTGATATAAACATATTAGGCTATTTCCAAGATATTTTGAATATCAAAGGTAGATCGGTTACAACCAAAATATATGTTGCAGAAAGTGGAAGAAATATTGTTGGTTGGAAGGATTTAGCAAGCTTGGCTATCATTTTAAAACCAGGAGCAGATGATCCAATAATGATTGATGATATAAATATTTCATGTCTCCATTGTTCATCTTCATTTTGTGATGTAAATAATTTTCTTGAATAATATGATTCTTTGTTTGAAGATCGCATTGGTTGCGTAAAAGGCTTTGAGCATTCTATCAAGTTTTTAAAAAGTGCTATCCCAGTTAAACACAAGTTGAGGTCAGTCCCATTGTCTGTCAGGAGTGATTTGCAAAATTACTAAATAAATTAGTGAATAAAGAAGTCCTTGAAAGAAACAGACTCAGCAAAATGGGTTTCTGCTATTGTTAATATTAAAAAAAAGAATGTAGACATTTGTCTCTGTGCAGAATTGAGGTCATTAACTAACAAGAGTTTACAATGCAATGGTCTCTGCATTATTACAGGTAGAGCTATTGGCAATGCTCTTGATTTTTTTAAAAATCATAAATAAATGGCATTGTCATTTACATTGCCAATAGCTTAATCGTTTGCATATGCGAGACCTATTGCATTAGCACCCATACACAGAGTAAGTAGTAGAGTGAGTAGTTGATAGTGAGCAGGAGAGAGTTATTAGTAAAGAGTATTAGAGAGCGAGTAGTAAAAAGTGAAAGAGTGAGTATTTTTAGTGAGAGAGTGAGGCAGGATATAAGTCCCTTGTAGGTTTATATTAAACACAATTGTTTTATCAAGCACAGTGCAAGTGCACTACAAGTGAAACCTAAAATGTGTACCAGGCATTAGCAAATGATCACCTGAATGGAAATGTACAGATTTGCACTTTGGCCCTGACAAATTTGGTGGAAACTGGATACTGTAAAATATTCAAAATATATATGTTCACAAACCGACGCACTTACTGCCCTCAACACTCTGCCCTCAACACTCTGCCCTCCACCCTCTGCCCTCTGCCCTCAACCCTCTGCCCTCCACACTCTGCCCTCTGCCCTCTACACTCTGCCCTCTGCCCTCAATACTCTGCCCTCTGCCCTCTGCCCTCAACACTTTGCCCTCAACACTCTGCCCTCAACCCTCTGCCCTCAACACTCTGCCCTCAACCCTCTGCCCTCAAAACTCTGCCCTCTGCCCTTAACACTCTGCCCTCTGCCCTCAACACTCTGCCCTCAACACTCTGCCCTCTGCCCTCAACCCTCTGCCCTCAACATGCTGCCCTCAACACTCTGCCCTCAACACTCTGCCCTCAACACTCTGCCCTCTGCCCTCAACACTCTGCCCTCAACACTCTGCCCTTTGCCCTCAACACTCTGCTCTCAACACTCTGCCCTCTGCCCTCAACACTCTGCCCTCAACACTCTGCCCTCTGCCCTCAACACTCTGCCCTCTGCCTTCAACACTCTGCCTTCTGCCCTCAACATTCTGCCCTCTGCCCTCAACACTCTGCCCTCTGCCCTCAACACTCTGCCCTCTGCCCTCAACACTCTGCCCTCAACACTCTGTCCTCAACACTCTGCCCTCGGCCCTCAACACTCTGCCCTCAACACTCTGCCCTCTGCCCTCAACACTCCGCCCTCGACACTCTGCCCTCTGCCCTCAAAATTCTGCCCTCAACACTCTGCCCTTTGCCCTCAACACTCTGCCCTCAACACTCTGCCCTCAACACTCTGTCCTCAACACTCTGCCCACGGCCCTCAACACTCTGCCGTCAACACTCTGCCCTCTGCCCTTCAACACTCTGCCCTCAACACTCTTCCCTCAACACTGAACACTCTGCCCTCTGCCCTTCAACACTCTGCCCTCAACACTCTTCCCTCAACACTGAACACTCTGCCCTCAACACTCTGTCCTCAACACTCTGCCCTCGGCCCTCAACACTCTGCCCTCAACACTCTGCCCTCTGCCCTTCAACACTCTGCCATCAAAACTATTACCTCAACACTGAACACTCTGCCCTCTGCCCTCAACACTCTGCCCTCAACACTCTGCCCTCTGCCCTCAACACTCTGCACTCTGCCCTCAACACTCTGCCCTCAACACTCTGCCCTCTGCCCTCAACACTCTGCCCTCTGCCCTCAACACTCTGCCCTCAATACTCTGCACTCTGACTTCAACACTCTGCCCTCAACGCTCTGCCCTCTGCCCTCAACACTCTGCCCTCAACCTTCTACCCTCAACACTCTGCCCTATGCCCTCAACACTCTGCCCTCAACATTCTGCCCTCTGCCCTCAACACTGCCCTCTGCCCTTAACACTCTGCCATCAACACTCTGCCCTCTGCCCTCAACACTCTGCCCTCAACACTCTGCCCTCAACACTCTGTACTCTGCGCTCAACACTCTGCCCTCAACACTCTGCCCTCAACACTCTTCCCTCTGCCCTCAACACTCTGCCCTCAACACTGTGCCCTCAACATGCTGCCCTCTGCCCTCAACACTCTTCCCTCAACACTCTGCCCTCTGTCCTCAACACTCTGCCCTCAACACTCTGCACTCTGCCCTCAACACTCTGCCCTCAACACTCTGCCCTCTGCCCTCAACACTCTGCCCTCAACACTCTGCCATCTGCCCTCAACACTCTGCCCTCTGCCCTCAACACTCTGCCCTCAACACTCTGCCCTTTGCCCTCAACACACTGCCCTCTGCCCTTAACACTCTGCCCTCAACAATCTGCCCACACCACATCATCAGAGCTGTGTGAATAATATCAGCTGTGAGCCCGTGCCTGAGGTGCATCATCAGAGCTGTGTGAATAATAACTGCAGGCAGCCCTGCGCCTGAGGTGCATCATCAGAGCTGTGTGAATAATAACTGTGTCAGCCCGTGCCTGAGGTGCATAATAAGCACTCAGCTGGGGCGGAGGATTTGGCGACTTCTTCTGGCGGCGTTCGGGGGGAAATGGCAGAACAAAAGTGCCGCTATTTTCGCGATTCGGGCATGCATTTAGCAGTTGAGTGACAGATGACATCACAGCTTAAAAACTGCCAAAAAACGTCCCCGAATCGCAAAAAGACGAGGCTTGAGCTGAGTGACGCCCCTCAACTCCAATGGCTGGCCTCCGTTTAGGAAGCCAGCCAATGGAGAAGAGAGGCGGGTTCAATCCCCCATACTGCCACAACAAAAAATCTCAGACTCCGCCCACTGCTTACGCAGTGGGACGCTAGTCCGAGACCTAAAAATATTGTGATAGACTGCCATCCATTGCCTAAAATACAGAAATTACGGGCATCCACTTCTGGTTCACGATATTTTTCTTTAATTGACCTCAAGTCAGCCTATCATCAGGTCAAGTGAGCTGAAGATTCTAGGGATTACATCACTTTTATCACACCTTTTGAGCATATAGATTTATCAGGCTTCCTTTTGGGCTAGCTTCATCAGCTAGCGTGTTCCAGAAAATTATGGAACATATTCTAGAAAATGTTATTGGTGTTGAAAAATTTCAAGACGATATTCTTTTCCATGCAAGCACTGTTGAAGAGCATAATAAAATGCTTGACACTGTTCTGTGTAAATTAAGTGAAAGGGGCATGACAGTTGCTAAGAACAAATGTATATTTTTAAATCCAGAAATTGAATACTTAGCTCATAGATCTTTCTTAGGTCTAAGTGAATATTATTCACGTTTTATTGAGAATTACGCTGACAAGGTAGAACCTTTACGCTCTTTATTATGAAAGGGTGAAAAATATATCTGGACAAAAGAAGAAGATTTGGCATTTTCTGAAGTGAAAACATCTTTTGTTAATGCTCCTACCTTGAATCCATACAACATGAAGGCAGTAATATTGTTACTGTTGATGCAAGTTCAGTTGGTATCAGTGCTATTTTTACACAAAAAGTGAAAGGAAGCACTCAGACTCTTGCATTCATTTCCGGACGTTTACACAATGCAGAACTATTTTACAGTACAATTGAGAGAGAAACATTGGCCTGTGTATTGGCTGTAAAAAAACTTTAAATGTATCTCATCGACTAACATTTCAAATTAATCACCGATCACAAACCATTGACCTAGATGATGGATGGTTGTGGTAGAGGAAATGGGAAAGCATCTGCTAGACTAGTAAGATTGATGGCAAAGTTGCAAGAATACAATTTTACCATCAAACATATTACTGGTAAGGATAATATCAGAGAAGATTGCTTGTCAAGATTACCACTTTGTGACGAAGAAACTAAAGTTGAGGAAGGAACTGAATGCGTTGTTGCCACTGTTGATGTTTTAAACTATACTGACCAAACATGTTCAGAAACTGAATGGTTAAACTTGTGTACTAGTGACCCCATCATTAGAAAAGTTAAAGAATATGTAACAAGTAAGTGGCCACCTATAAGGAATCTTTCTTCAGTGTTAAAAACTTACCTTCAGGTTTCTGATGAATTGAGTACTGTTAATGGATTTTTATTACAGGGAGACCTTTTGATTCCACCTACTAAACTAAGAAAATGTTTAAATAACAGAGCTCATAAAAGTCACCCGGGATCTACGTTAACAAAGAAAATGCTCAGAATTTATTATTGGTGGCCTGGTTCAGATACTGGCGTAAATCTGTTTGTTGATAATTGTACAGTTTGTTTAAAATCAGATATGGCTGAGATACCCGCCACCCCCTCTCAACACAATCCCCAAAAGGAAGGGAAACCGGAAACTGTTCTTAAAGTTTTTTGGATGTGGGATGGAGTGACCATCCCGGCCGTATTTATTAAAACAAAAAATTAAAACATTAAACGTTTTCATGTTATGTACAATTTCATTATCACATTACGATGTTTGGCTAACCTTAACATAATCTCTAATACAGAGGTTCTCCTAGCCGAACTAGCATCCTACAAAACATTCTCTAAGAACACTGAAATTGTACATCCTAACGTTTAAGGGCCAACGGCAAGGTCATAACCGGTGTCAAGATCCCTAACCAGACTTACCCCTCCCACTTAGGAGGGGCGATGGCACAGGGGCTTACCACAAGTGCAACTACTAACAATTTCCCTTGACTTGACGGGGGCACTTAAGACTCGACGCCATTTAAAGGTCGTTCGAACACTTGTGTGTGGTATCTAGAAGGTATCGTTGACCTCTCCCCACCCCACACAACTTACCGCATCTGCCGTCGCAGATGACACTAGCCCCGGGAAATTCCCCAGGAGGGGGCTGTAACCCCTCCTACAAAGGAAGGGGCCTTGACCGCCTTTCCTTTACTTCCGGCGACCCGCCCTTAGACGGGACCGCCTCCCCACTGAGGGGCCAATGGCCACCTCTCCCGAGCGCTCCCATCCGTGTTGGGTGACGCCCACTCATAGGGATCTACCAATTAGTGCTCACCGATCATGACCTTACCGCCTACCAAAAATAAATACGACAGTTCTTCAACCTATGAAAACATTGGTCGCTACGACCGAAGGAACATGCTAAAAATGCAACATCACATCAAATCACTTTAATCGTAACAACCTAAACGATATTCACCATCTTTATTAACCACAAACTGATACTGTTATAGCCTGTAAACGAAACGGAAAAACAAACTTATCAATTCACTTTATTGCACAACAACTTTGCTGTCCTCAGGGGCTGGTGGGTGGGTCAAAATTGGCTCTTCGTTCCGTCCCGAGCTCACGTGTAGCGAGGAGGTGCAGCTTCGGAGCACAAGAACAAGAGGACGTCTTCTGGTCTTGCGCCTTCTTTTATCCGTCTTCAGGGCGGGCGAAAACCCGCCCCTGCCTGCCCCGGGGGCGTGGCTGGCTGCGTCGGTGTCTAGGCCAGCCCACTCTAGGGCGGGAAAAGGCGCGCCCCGGCTACGCCGCTTCGGGCATACCAGCCGAGACGCGCCTCCCGCCCAAAATGGCTTCCCGGGGGGATCGAGGCACTCATCCATACGTTCGGGGGGACCGAGTGGTCGCCCCTTTCCATATGGCTGAGATACCCGCCACCCCCTCTCAACACAATCCCCAAAAGGAAGGGAAACCGGAAACTGTTCTTAAAGTTTTTTGGATGTGGGATGGAGTGACCATCCCGGCCGTATTTATTAAAACAAAAAATTAAAACATTAAACGTTTTCATGTTATGTACAATTTCATTATCACATTACGATGTTTGGCTAACCTTAACATAATCTCTAATACAGAGGTTCTCCTAGCCGAACTAGCATCCTACAAAACATTCTCTAAGAACACTGAAATTGTACATCCTAACGTTTAAGGGCCAACGGCAAGGTCATAACCGGTGTCAAGATCCCTAACCAGACTTACCCCTCCCACTTAGGAGGGGCGATGGCACAGGGGCTTACCACAAGTGCAACTACTAACAATTTCCCTTGACTTGACGGGGGCACTTAAGACTCGACGCCATTTAAAGGTCGTTCGAACACTTGTGTGTGGTATCTAGAAGGTATCGTTGACCTCTCCCCACCCCACACAACTTACCGCATCTGCCGTCGCAGATGACACTAGCCCCGGGAAATTCCCCAGGAGGGGGCTGTAACCCCTCCTACAAAGGAAGGGGCCTTGACCGCCTTTCCTTTACTTCCGGCGACCCGCCCTTAGACGGGACCGCCTCCCCACTGAGGGGCCAATGGCCACCTCTCCCGAGCGCTCCCATCCGTGTTGGGTGACGCCCACTCATAGGGATCTACCAATTAGTGCTCACCGATCATGACCTTACCGCCACAGGTCCGGATAGTTGACCGGCTATCCGGACCCCCCACAAAACTCCTACCTATAGGTCATGCTTTAAAGATTTTAACCAGGCTAGGAAGTCTCCTATGAGTAACTCGTTCCCCGCCCTCGACAGATGCACACCATCCCCCAGATACATACTATCATCATTAATACAATTATGCGAGATTGAATGCAATGTCTTGGACCGGAACAACCTACTTACTTTGTTATTCAACTTTTTAACCGAATGATTCAAAGCAGGGATCGAGATAGCCCCCCGCCACACTTTTCGTGGAATCATATGAGACCACGCAATTAGGCACCCCGGAACTCTCCTCGCTAACCAACTTACCGTGGAAAGCATAGCCTCCAGGAGCAGTCGTCTACCGGTGGTGACCAAATCATTGCCCCCCAAATGTACTATGACTATGGACGGCGGTGACCTCATCCGCCCTAACAGGCCCTCAAAAAATTCCTGAAACTGGTCAATACAGAGACCGCCCCTTCCGTAGAAGGACACTCTGTACCCGTATTCCCCAGCTATGTGAATCATGTCACCTGCTTTGAATACGTCTGCGGCCCGTCTCACGTATGAGTGGCCCACGACCCACACCTCCTTCTTCACAGCCGGTGACGTGCGACCGCTGGCCTGGTGTTGGGTCGACTGCTCAGTTTGCCCTGCCGCGTAAGCTTGCACAACTGAAAATAAACAAAAGACAAGAGGCGTGAGTACATGAATACAGCTTCACAACATGTGCAATCGCACGTACCTCTTATAACAATTGGAGGACCAACGCCCCACACGTTTCACTTGTTCTACATTAAGACCCCTGGCTGTAGCTTCAGTGGCAGCCCCTATACGAAAGGAGTGGGTCCCAAATTCGCCCGGGTCCAAGCCCGCTGCGGCAATGGCCATTGCAAGCACCCGTTGAAACTGAAACCTCGTCAGCGGGGTGGCGTCTGCATGCCTCAACAACGTCCCCCCCCATGATGCCACTCTCTGTGCTAGGTAATCTTCTAAGCACTGTACCGGACACATGGATGACTCGGGGTTCCTGCGAATGATCGTACAGTCCCCCCTCCCATCTTGGTCAGTCTTAGACCGGGGAAAGGAGACAATCATCGCGTCCCCCCTGATCTGAACATGCTCCCTGCACAAGCCCCCCGTCACATCCTGTTTGTTCCTTGCAACCAGCTCACTAACTCTCATAGCCCCGTGAAACGCCAGCGTAAATGCAGTCCGGAACAAACCGGTCTCAAAAGGGGACGAGCATGTATTCGGGAGTGTGGCCAGTAACAGGGACAACCTGTCTATACCTATCGGTCGTCTCACGTCTACTCTGCGACCCTCTAGGCGTTGCCACCCACGCAGCGCTTTCTGTACTGTGAAAGACGCTGTTGGGTCCAGGATGCCATGGGCCCTGGCAACAAAGGAAATGGCGGCACGATGCCTTTGGGCCGTAGCCACCGATTTCCCAGCCCTGTGTAAAGACATAAGAAAGAGTACTACCCACTCTTCCTGACCCCAAAGACCCCCTCTCTCTGCCCCCAAAAAGGCTAAATAGGCCTGGAACGCCCCTTCATATGCCTTCCTTGTCCTGGGTGCTAGACTCTCTCCCACGAGGTGACGAAGTTCGGGGCACCGAGAGACCAGAGAGCTTCGGGGAAGGGTGCCGGCTCCGGGTCCGCTGAAGGAAGGAAACCCGAGAAAGCCTGCATGTGAAAACGAGACAGTGCATCAGCAGCCTGATTCATCACCCCTGGGACATGTTTTGCTCTGAAAACCACGTTCAGTTGCATACATAGTAAGACAATTTCTTTGAGCAGCCTCAAAATCAATTTACAATGGGCTAACTGACTGTTGATGCACTCTACCACGGTCATATTGTCGGACCAAAAGACTACAGAATGATCCCTGAAACCTTCTGGCCAGGTTCTCAGGGCAACGAGAATGGGAAATAATTCAAGGAAAGCGATATTACTCGTTAGCCCCCTCTCGTGCCACCATAGGGGCCATCTTTGAGCAGACCAGCTCGTGCCGAAGATGGCGCCAAACCCTATGCTTCCTGCTGAATCCGTCCATAGCCCAAGCTCTTCCGAGGACACGGCTGGCTTGTTCCAAACGACTCGGCCATTGAAGTCCGCCAGGAATGCTAACCATATCCGCATGTCCTGGCGGACCTCAGCCGATAACCTCGTGCGATGATGACCCTCCTTCAGGCCGATCATCGCTTGGGCAATGGAGCGGGAAAAAGGGCGAGCCATTGGGATTACTCTTAAGGCAAAATTCAACTTCCCCACTAATTGTTGCAACTGATGCAGTGTAACCTTGGGTGTGTTCAAACATACTCGGAGGGCTGACCCGAATTGTAACACTTTGCTAGCCGGTAAACGGAAACACCCCTCCCTTGAGTCCAACTCGATCCCCAAAAACTCGAGGCAAGTCGTGGGACCCATAGTTTTACCCGGTGCCAACGGCACACCAAAATGACCCATCAACCCACAGAATTCGTTTAAGGCCTGGGCACATTCGGGATTTCCGGCGGGGCCAAGGAACAAAAAATCGTCAAGGTAGTGCATCACATTTCGAAAACCCGTCTTTTTAGTAAACACCCATTGCAGGAAAGTACTGAATTGCTCAAAATAGGCACATGATATAGAGCATCCCATTGGCATACACTTATCCATGTAAAATGATCCCTGGAACCCGAATCCCAAAAGACGCTGGTCGTCTGGGTGTACCGGGAGCAACCGGAACGCTGACTCGATATCGGATTTCGCCATCAACGTCCCGGGCCCCAGGCGATTCAAGATGGCTACTGCCTCATCAAACGATGCGTATCGCACCGCACAAATTTCAGGATCAATTGCGTCGTTTACCGAAAGGCCGTGTGGCGCAGACAGATTATGGATCAGACGAAACTCACCTGGGTCCTTCTTGGGGACCACCCCTAACGGAGAACAAACAAAATCCGGTACCGGGGGTACACTAAACGGGCCAGCGACCCGTCCCCGGCTAACCTCTTTCTGAATTTTTTCCTGCACCACAGATGAATGTTGTAAAACAGAAAGCTGATTCTTGCAAATCCCTACACCCTGAAAGTCCCCTACCGGGATGCGGAAACCATGTGTAAAACCGTTCCGCAGCACCCCGGCAGACGCACGATCCGGGTAATCACTGAGCCAGGGGATCATTGCCAAGGTATCAATCGGGGTCGGTAGAGGCGCCCCTCGGACTAAATTAGACCTGTTTGGCGCCTCCCTTGCCCCCATTCTCACCCGTTCTGGCTCTGCACGCTGACTCAGGATGGGATGACCCACACGTACTACATTCGTGTTTAAATTTACAGGACCCCGGAGGCCTGGTACATTTCCCTTTGTTGAAGTTATAACAGAAACCCTTTCTCCCGTTATTACCTGCGGCCCTCGACTGGTCGTCGGTGCTCGTACTTGGTCGAAAGGGCGACCCCACATTTTGGCGGGAGTAGTCAACAACATTGCTCCCGACCAATGGCATTCGTAATATTCCCGATTCTTTCATTTTATCCCACGTTAAAGAATCGTAACAATCCCAGGTCAAACCCTTGTTATGTTCTTTTTCCTTCCTGAACAGATTATCATAACAAAACCAATGGTTACCTTGATACGCCGTCGAGTAACCCATAATTCGTGATTGGTAAACGGGAAACTCAGGAAGCAACTCAGGCCTACGTTCCCCCAAAATCGACGTAAAAATACCCCAGGCATTGCCCCAGTTCCCAATGTTCTCATTTACCTTAAAGGCGGCCATTTTTGCGCGCCAAACACTTGGATGCATTAGGTCCTTCTGACTTTTTACATGCTCCACATCGTAATGATCAACAAGCAAGGAAAAAATATTCACGTATTCCCCTGCCCATATCTTCTCCTTTATGGCTAAAGGCACATGCTGTCCCAATCTCTCTCTACGAGAGGGTGCTGACTCGTCCCGTGCAATCGGCAATGGCCGCTTACCTGAACCGGACGCAGCTTCTGCCGCTTGCGGCTTGTCTATCCCTGCCAACGGTGCGGCCACTCTAGCTGCCTCCTTCTTCTCGCGAAGTTTTTTGATCAGCGCCTGTGCCTCAGCAGCCGTGGCGCCATCACTGCTATCCCCCAACCATGCCGCTAGCTGTGCTGCCAGCTCGGGGGGCATGTCTTCCTTAGGTGTCGGGGTGACGACAACGGGGATTGGATTCCCCTCGATCGGTACTGGGGTCGGCGCCTCGAGCGGGGCAGAGGGAGCCGGGGCGTCCCCCCCAGCTGGAACCCTTTTCGATCTCTTAGGTCTCCCTCCAGCCGGTGGTTGGCCCGATCCCTCCTCCCCATCTCGCTCCGCCAGCCGCTTCTTTATGTCGGACATATCCTTAAAAAGGGCCCGAACCATCTGCTCGGTCGTCATTCTCTTTGGGCCTTTCTTGGGCATCTCTCCGACGAAGTCTCTGAAAGACAAAGAAAAAGATCAAAACGCTCAAAATTGGCTCTTCGTTCCGTCCCGAGCTCACGTGTAGCGAGGAGGTGCAGCTTCGGAGCACAAGAACAAGAGGACGTCTTCTGGTCTTGCGCCTTCTTTTATCCGTCTTCAGGGCGGGCGAAAACCCGCCCCTGCCTGCCCCGGGGGCGTGGCTGGCTGCGTCGGTGTCTAGGCCAGCCCACTCTAGGGCGGGAAAAGGCGCGCCCCGGCTACGCCGCTTCGGGCATACCAGCCGAGACGCGCCTCCCGCCCAAAATGGCTTCCCGGGGGGATCGAGGCACTCATCCATACGTTCGGGGGGACCGAGTGGTCGCCCCTTTCCATAAACATTGGAAACTTAAGGTAAATGAAATGCGATTGGTTTCTATTTCTGAAATTTCCTGGAGCACAATTGCTATTGATTTTGCAAGTCCATTCAGTATTTTGGAAAGTGATTGTATATTCATTATACTTATAAGTGATTACTACAGTAAATGGACTTATTTTGAGTTTGTAGCTGTAATTGACACAGATTCTGTGACTGACCTTTTAAAAAGCTGTTTCGCCATTGAAGGTTTACCACATATTATGGTCTCAGATAATGGCAAATAGTTTACCTCAGAGAAAATGGTTTCACTTTTAAAGAGTAATGGAATTAGACAAGAAAATACACCATTATATTTGCCTAAGTCAAATGGACAGGTTGAAAGAATCAATAGGTTCATTAAAGAAAAAGTACAGCTTGCAATTGCTTCTAAATTTCCTACTAAAGAATTCATAGAGGAGAAGGTAAACAGTTACAACAATACAACCAACAGTGTTACTGGACATACTGCTTTCTTTCTAATGGGAGGCAGAAATGGAAATACAAAACTTACTCCTAAATTTTCTCATATTGAGAAAGAAAAATATAATTTTGTGGAAATTAATGATGACCAACTGGAAGTAAAATGGAGGTTACAAGATAAACAGCTTGAGTCAAAGTTTAACCATGACAAAGTACACAGAGCAAAAGTAAAAGACTTTGAAAAAGGAGATTGGGTTATTGTAAGAAAACTACACAAAATTCAAAAGGGAGAATCTAAATGTTCTGATCCATATGAAATTGATGAAGTTTCAGGAGGTTCAGGTCTCTTAAAAGACAAAGGTTGGAGAAATAAAAGTGGTATCATTAAGCTAAAACCTGGACACAAAGATCTAATTAAAGGTTTAAAAACATACTTTTTAGACAAGGAAAAAGGACTTTTGTGGCATGCTTTTGAAATTAATGATAACACTGATAGAAGTTCACTTGTCTCTTCAGCTTTTAGAAAATCCTTACCATACTACTTGAGTGGAGATGTAGATAATGATAATTCAGGGGACACTGTTTACAATGACGAATTGAAAAATGTTGCACAATCCCATGTTAATAGAACACAGTCTATAAGTTCTCCTGTTACTGAAGCAGTATGTTCTAAAGAAAATAATGTGTCTGCCCATGATATGTACGAAGGCATATCCACTAGTTATGGTAGAATTTCTCGGTGTCCTAAAAATTACAAAGAATATGTAATGTTTTAGTTTCCTTTTCATAAAAGGGAGATGTTAGATGTGCCTTACAGTAGTTTCAATAAAGCACAGCCTAATGTGTAGTTTGCATTCACCCCACACTATGTGCACTTGCTAGGTGTATTGTGATGTCATTTAGAATCCTTTATTGTTATATAACTGAAGTCATCGAATGTTAAGGCATTTTCATGCCGGTTGCTCTACTTGTCAGCCATTCTTGTTGCTGGCTGCCTGTGGGTCCCTTTATTTCTCACTCTCCAACTTAAATGTTTCATGTTTAATGGGGTGCTACAGCACCTCTCACACCCAGTGCTTAATTTGAGTCAGTGATTGCCAGTGGAGGTCATCAGTACTTATTTTTGGGAACGCCACTAATTTCCCGTCTCAGATGCCTACCAAAATGCAAGAAAGGAAAAAACATTCAGATCAGAAAGACTGTGAAAGAGAAAGACTCCAAATCCGTCACAAAAGAAGAAACCAGGAACCCACAAGAGATGGGGGGAAAAGGGCAGTGGATTAAAGTCTATCAGCCTTCGTATTGGATGCAACAACGTTTAATTTCACTGGCTGCCAGCTTCTGAGCTTCCGGCACTCGTTCTTTCACAAAGTAAGCACTGACTGCATTCCTAGTTCTTGTGCCACTGACTGTCATACATGGCAGTCTCATTTAGCATCTCAATGTAGACTGAATCACCACATATTATGTTCTTTGTCTCATAGATGCATTGTACTCATAACAAACTCGTTTTTTGCTTCCTCTTCTCACTGTAGCATGCTTTTGAAAAAAAAATAACATTTTAATCCGGACTCTAAATGCAAGTCAAACCACACCAAAGGCAGATTGTTTGCTTTGCAAATACCAATGTCAGCCTAAACCCAGAATATGCATGTGCCATCTACTGTACTACGTTAAGTGAATGAGAGATGCATGGCATTTTATTGTCCTGCTCACCAGCACAGCAAGTGCTTGCTGCAATTTGTTTAATATTGTGTTAATGGGTATTTTGGGTGGTTATGTGTTTGAGTAGCAGCATGTTTTCAGTGAAGTGTATGAATAATAGCTTTATAAGAAGCAACGGCTGGATACAGCTCTCAGGGCGCCATGTGCCACACTCAGAAAACGTGACTGTTAACAGAACACAGAGAGTGTTCAAAGCTATGAATCAGGGCCGGCTTTAGGGCAGTGCGACGGGTGCAGCCGCACTGGGCACTGACCTGTGGACAGGGCTGTTTCTAGGTGTTTTGCCGCCCTAGGCGAGAATTGAAAAATGCCTCCCTCTCCCTTTTACTACCATCACTCTCTCCCCCTTGGATTAGAAAATTGTAACAACGTTATTACTGAAAAATATAAGAAGCCACCGGCTGTCTATGCTATAAAACAGTCTAGGCTCTAAATACCCAGCATTATGTAGCATCCTATTTCCCCTATGTTCCATTAGAATTGTTTTGATTAATTCCTACTCCAACATTCCATATGCTTGTCTTCGGGAGTTAAGACTATGTATCTGTTGGTGGTGGTTGTCTAAGCTGTCTTCTCACAATAAACTTCTTTCAAGCAAGCAACTCATCTGTTTGGATTTCAACATAATTTTGGCGACGATCGGGATTTTGAAGAAAAGAAAAGAACCCTCTTTGCTCCAAAATTATTTTTTTTTTGCCTTGAAACGAAGTTGGAGACAGCGTTCACCGTTCCTACTTAAAGACTATTGAAGGTACCTATTTACGTAAATTTGTGTAAATTGATCGTGATGGAGCAAGGATTCGCACGTAAAGCGCCTTGCCCCAGTGCAAGAACCTCGCCCAATGTATAATCCTACTAAAATAATTGTTTGTCATTTATTATACGTTTTCCCATACACGCGGGTGTCCCCCGGATGCTTGCTTGTATGTCTTTTCCATATTAACGAAGCTTGCACTAAAGAATCGGCTGCTTCGCTGACATTCAGTCTGCGCATGCGTCGGTCATACCCATGTGATGTGACGCACTCGCATTCTGGAGGGAATTTGTGCTCATGCGCACTGTTGCAAAAATGGCCGCTTGACTCTCACCACGCTCTCCGCTTGCTACTGCTGCTTCAGCCTATCTGTCTTTTCGCACTAAACAGTAACGCTATAGTCATTATAAAGTAAGGGTTGGTTAGAATTTTATCATGGTATACAGTGTGATCATTTTTGATGTGATTTTAATTTGTTCTCGCTTACTTTTCATGTACCGCGTCTTTGTGGGCTGGGGCATACGTGAGCAACGCCATACTGAGGCTCCTCTGAACCCTGTCATGTGACTGGGGAAAATCCTAACTGCGCAGAAGCTGAAACAAGCCAGCTGGCTCCTGAAGCACAATGCGCCTGAGAAGTTCCCTGGGAAAGCAGAGTCTTACCTTGGACGATGCAACTCTGTTGCTACCTAATGTGAACTCTTGTTGTACTGATGTATTCTATGCATGAGAACGTGAACTCAAGGGGCGGGTAGAAAATTTTAATATTTGAGAAGAAAAAGTTGAATTCTAGGAGGTGGTAATGATCGCACCACCTCTCCTGACCAATCATAATGTGGGAAACTGTCACTTGCAACATTAGTGGGTGGTCTGAGGGACCCCAAAATAGTATAATTGCCCTAGTTTAGCTTAGGAAAATTGTCCGACTTGTCCGAGTAGCAGACCTGTCACTGACCCTACGATCTCAATAGGTGCTCAATCTGAAAGTGCTGCGAAGCACTTTGCTGGGAAATTCGAAAATCCAATCGGGGTTTCTGGCGGATTACTTGCAGAAGGGGGTAACGCAGGCGTTGCTGTCCGAAGCTGTGGGTGTTGGTCGTACCCTGGGAGGCCCAGTCCTTTGACCCGAACCTGAGGGGTATTCTGTCCTGATCTGTCCGTGGGCTGTACCTGTTCGCATTCTGGTATTCCTTTTCTGAGGGCCCTTGTCCCCGTCTTCCCATCTGACCCGTGGCCAGGGTTAGTCTTCAATCTGAATTAGGTAAATATCAATCTGTGGGTTTGCGTCTCTCTCTCTCTCTCTATCTCTCTCTTAATTCTTTCAGTTAAGCATTCTTGCCTGTGATACTGCTCTATTACCTTTAAAGCAAATTGAATGTGATTGATTAGTAGGTTTGTTCCACTTCTCTCCCCACCTTTAGAAAATTGCCAAACTGTTATATTTTGTTAGTATGTTCCAGTATTTCCCTTTCCTTTAGTTGATTGCAGTGAATTTAGTAAGAATAGTTTAAACACTTAGGATAAGTACATGTTTTAGGTCCCAATCTTAAACTCGTGTCCTAGTATAAAATTGCAGTGACTAGTTCTGTTCTAAAATTCCTACCTTTAGTCTTCCCATATATTCTAATGGTTATAATTCTAATACAAAGTTACTTATTGGTGTTGATTTTGATGTTTGATATATTATTCTGCATATCGCTTATTGTCTTGGCATCTTCTCTTTGAACCCTTATATAAAGTTTTAAACTTCATCAGGTGTCTGTGGTCATTTTACATAAATTGTGGATAAGTATGTACTGAAGTATAAAGAATATATTTTTTCTAGGTTCCCTGTCTACTATTTTCCCTTATAGCTCCAGGTCCGTCGAAAATTTGTGCCTGTGGTAAGTCAGGTACATGGTAAGCAGAGGTATAACCCAAACCTTAATTACTCATAGAAGCGTGCAGCAGAAGCCATCACCCAGTTCACCCCAAATGTCAATGGTGTATTAAACTTTTATGCACGCCAGGGCCCAGTGCGTGTAAGTAATTGGTGAATACGGTGACCCGGGTGAACTGCGCGCTCTATCAGTAATTTTCTGGCAACCAGAGGATGGTTTGGACTAGTTAGATTAGGTAGACAGGATAAACAAACCGTGAAAACAAAATGTGCTGCTGATTTTCTACTATATTGGTTTAAATGTTTTGAAATGTTTTAAGGATTTATATGTAAATGTATATGATTTTGCATTGCTGCTATAGATATTACATGTTGAATTAACCCAGAACTGTTTGTAAGTGTTCAGTGTAGTCCGAATCCCCGGGGAAGTATTTGGCTTACGGTGAGCAGAATCCGGTTAGCTGTTGAAGTCACTAGGGTTTGAGTCATTAGTGCAGGGTTAGGAATAACTGGAAGCACTAATTAGGATCTTTTGTTGCATCTGAATAAATGATAGCTACGAGTCCGGTATAAAACTTTCATTGCGATATCACCTAGTAAGGGTCGCATACGGAAGGAGTAGTAGGGTCTCCGAGGCTTGACTGGTAAGTAAAATAGTTCACTGGTGAAATCCCAGCTCAGTACATATCCCTGACGAAAGTGGATGAGTCGGAAGAATAACGGGTTCTATATTACTCGCGTGTGAGGTTAGGCAAAGAAGTCTATCCAGAGTGAATGAGAAGTAGGCAGAAGTGGTTTACTTGCAGTGAAAGAAAGTTTTTCTATCTCTTTAGAACGCTCAGACATAGTGGCAGACGTTGTGTGTTAGTAACTAAGTTTTACATTCGCACTTTAGGGAGAGTAAAAAGTTTCCGTTACCTTGTGAAGGAGGGAGTCAGTCGGAGAGCTGCTCTGACGTCACTCCGTGCCGCGCTGGTATTGGTCAAGACAGCGGGTGTGTAGCGGAGCTGAATTTGTGAAGGAGGGGTGAGTGCCGAAGCGTGAGACTCTGTCTCGCGAAAAGGCCGCGCACCCATTGGTTAAAGGGTGTTTGTAATATCTAACCTGATTGGGTAGTGGGGAAAATAAGTCGCGCTAGCATTGGAAGCACAAAGGTAAACAAAATTAATCAAGCCGAGCTAGAAGCGAGTCTGGAGAGTTGTATGTGGTATCCAGATTTCATACCGAATCCAAAGTACCTAGGATTTCATAAGGATCAGCTTATACGAGGTAGACCGCACATGATGTATGGAGTAAAGAGGAAAATGTCATTCTCTGATAAAATAAAGAATTTTTTCAAAACTGACAAGCCCATTAGAACGAGGGAAGGCGTTCTCATTCCCCCGCCAAACACCCCTGCTTCTTTCATGTTGTTTGATAAAGGGTATCACACTTGTGTCTGGTTAGAAAATTGGGCAAAGTATACTGCCGAGGACGGAGTCTTAGCATTCCCTGTCGAAGGTACATTTAATGGTCGGATTTTGTTTAACTTAAGGACCCGCATGAATGAATTACACCCTAGACCTAGGCTGACCCAGTACGAAGCTCTGGAGGAATGGGAGATTGAGGCTGCAGAGCGAGATAAACCCCGGATGGATAAGGGAGTAAGTAAATGGTATCCCAGGCTTCCAACGCCAACCAAAGAGCAGAAAATGAAACAGTGGAGGCAATCTATGTTGACTGAAGGATTATTTCCCATGATGGGGGTATTAGAAGAAAAGAAAGGAAAATGTAAAGAAAAGACCCATCACATAATGCCCGCAGGGGACTCAGAAGATGAGCACCTGGAAGATTTGTTAATGAAAAATCCACCTCCCTATGTTGCAGAGTCAGAACCTGTGCATTCTCCAAACCCTTTTTCAAAATATCCCAGATGTAGGAGGGATAGTGATACAGATGGAACAGGTACAGACAGTAAAACCTGTGACAGGGATGGGTTTTGCAGACCTAAATCTACGGTCCCAAATTATCAGCCGTTCGGGGAAGGACCGCCCCGATTGGTCACTCCGACTGCTCCAAGTATTTATCCCCCCTTGGTACCTCAGGTATTGCACGACAATTCTGCAGAAAAGGCTCTACGAGAAAAGGAAAAGGAAGCCCTGACGAGACAGCGAGAGGATTTAGTTCGCACCATTGCCCAGATACATCCCCATCCTGATTCCCTGACTATTCCCGTAACTATTGGTCCAGCTATTCCGCTGTATAGAGATAACCTGGCTAGTCCTCGTCCTCCTGTTATCTCCCCAATAGTGCCCACTCCTAGTATCCCACCCTCGAGAAAGGAGGTATACATAGATGAGGATCAAGAAAGCGAGTGTGAATCAGTGGTTCTGATGGATTTGCCTATTAGGGAACCTAGGACTAGCATGTTGGGGGCAAAAAGTCAGACTAGACCCAAAGAGGTGTTGATTGAAGGTGCATCTGGGGTTAGGAGTGCTACTGTAGTATCCCCAGAAGAGTTAGACAGATGGACCAAAGAGCTGGAAAAAGAGACCACTCCCCAACCCAAAGCATTAGAAATATATAAATTGAGAATAGAAATAGAAGAAATGATGGCTGGAAATGTAGGAGTTGAGCGCCTAAGCTCATACAATGAAGAGGAATTATTGTTTATCAGCAAAAATCTTACCCGAAATGCTAGAATGCTCCATGAAAGGATAATGGATACAGCCACAGAAATGGGAATTGATGTTAGTCGCTCCAAAATTCTTCAGAAACCCTACCGAGTAGACTTTTCAGACAAAGATTTAGAAAACCTAAATGTGATGGGAAAACAGATCCAAGTAAAGGAGTTGTTAAAGCTTTTGCAAAAGTGGGGAGAGGTGGGAAAATGGAGAACCCGCTGGGCAAAGAAAAAGGAAGACAGTAGAGCGAAATCACAAACGTCAGAATATATGCTGAAAGAAGTAAATCCCGCAGAAAAATTGTGTCCCGGGAGGGAAATATGTCCATGTCCCTTGGTCCCGACAGGATATTGTGTCATTTACAAATGACTTTCCGAAATTACGGGAGAAGCCTGTTGATTGGTACAGGCAGGTAGAACGCTTCATAAAAGTTCAGAAATGTCTGCTGAAAGACCTGGATGGGTTTTTCGACATTGTGGTCCCTGTAGATCTATGGACCGACTGTAAAATTGAAATTGATTGGCCCAGTGAGGAATTCCCCAGAGATGAGAAAACAGGAGCGCCTGCACCTGAAGTAATGAGGAAGTATGAACAAGTCATACAATATCTCAAGAAAAAGGTTCCCGCAAAAGAAACAGATTGGACCCGAATAGATAGAACCACCCAAGAACGTGATGAAACTGTTCACTCCTATTATGAAAGGTTACTGCAAGTGTTTAAAACATACAGCGGTATCGATAATGTGGACATGAAAGACATGACACATTTCAGTTACAGATTTGTGCTAGGATTAAGGCCCGAAATCTCCCAATGGATTAGAGACAATAAAATCAGTTGGCAGGGAAAACCAATAGATGATGTCCTGAAATACGCAAAATACTGCGAAGATGAAATCGAAAACAAAAGGAAGGCCCTCAAGGAAAAGGTAATGTGGGCACAGGTGAAGTTGGCTGAACAACAAGAACAGCAGTTAAGTAACTTGAATTCTAATAAGAACTCACAGAATACCACTGGTGGGGGAGGAGGAGGAAAGACCCGAACTAAAATGAGAAGAGAAGAGGCTATGAAAAAATTCCCTTGTCACGGGTGCGGCCAGATAGGGCATTGGAGAGACGAGTGTCCACACCTGCAGGCCGGTAATGCCCCTGTAAATGGTTTAAACCCACAGGTGCAGAAAGAGGGGACGAGGAAGAACCAGCAACAGGTAAAGCTACCTCCAGTACCTCGAGCTCCTAGACAAAATTTTAAGAATCAGGGTCAGCAGAATGAGAGGGCGGAAGTATGGGAAGTCGAGAATGAAAGAGATGCAGTCATTCCACAGTACTTGCTAAATGACACCTTCCTCTATGAAAATCAAGATTGACGGGGCCTGAGAGGGGAGGATGAGGAGTGCGTGCTTGGCGCCTCCTTACCGGTAGACCAGACTGGACCATACATTGAAGGAAAGGTTGAGGGAAAAGACGTCACCTTTCTGTTGGACACTGGTGCTACCAGATCTACTGTGAGGACAGTGGATGTTCCTAACCTACCCCTCTCGGGAGAAGCGATCCAAGTAGTGGGCGTCTCAAATCAAATAATAAGTACTCCAGTAACTGAACCAATGGAAATCTCCATAGGTAATTTCAAGGAAATGCACAGATTTGTGGTCTGTGATTCTAGTCCTGTGAATCTGCTAGGACGCGATTTGTTGTGCAAGATGCATTGTACCATCTATTGCACACCAAAAGGCGTCGAAATTCAGACCCCCGATGAAGATGGCCTGTACAAATTGATGCTGGTCAGACAAGATGCAGATATCAAACCGTTAACAGTTGAGGATTTACCTGAAGAACTCCAGTTAAGAGTAGTCCCAGAAGTGTGGGATTTCACAGGAAAGGATGTTGGCTTGATGGCGAATGTAGACCTAGTTAAAATATCGATAAAAACGAATGCTGTATATCCCAAAACCAGACAGTACAAAATGAGTGCAGAAGTGAAAGCAGGAGTAGCGACTGAAATTACCAGGCTGCTTGAAGCGGAAATAATAGAAGAAGTGATGAGCAGCCCCTGTAATTCGCCTATCATTGGGATCAAAAAGCCTAGTGGAAAGTACCGGGTAGTGCAAGATTTGCGCAAGGTAAACCAGATTGTCGTGCCTTGCTGTCCTATTGTGCCCAACCCTGCAGTGATACTATATCAGATTCCCTGGAATGCAGAATGGTTCACTGTCATCGATCTGTGTCATGCATTCTTTTCCATCCCGTTGCATCCCGAAAGCAAGTTCCTTTTCAGTTTTGAATTTGACAGCCATATCTATGTCTGGAATCGTGTCCCCCAGGGGTACACCGAAAGTCCATCGATTTTCAACCAGATACTAAAGAAGTGCCTTGAAACTCTGGTGCTGCCGAGAGAATCTGTTCTAGTGCAGTACATAGATGACCTACTGGTGGCATCTAAAACCCAGACCGACTGTGTCACTGACACCATTGCCTTGCTGAATCACCTAGGAAAGGGAGGACATAAAGTGTCACCTGACAAGTTACAATTTTGCAAAAATTCAGTGAAGTATCTGGGGCACCAGATAGAAAAAGGAATCAGGAAAGTCACTACCGAAAGAATCAAAATAATAAAAGCCATGGAACTGCCCAGAACTCAGAAAGAAGTAAGAATGTTCTTAGGGGTAGTGGGTTACTGCAGACAATGGATTGTAGGATTTGCCGCGCTAGCAAGACCCCTGATAAAAATGACCAAGAAAGGAGTAGAAGACCCCGTCAGCTGGGACAGTGAAAGCATGAACGCTTGGGTAACATTGAGGAATTGTCTATGTACCGCTCCTGCATTGGGTATGCCTGACTACTCTAAATCTTTTGAGTTTTTCTGTGACACAAGAGAAAATTGTGCTCTTTCAGTCCTGACCCAGGAGCACGGACTAATTAGGAGACCGGTGGCCTATTTTTCAGCCACTCTAGATCCGGTGGCTGCTGGATTACCGGGGTGTCTGAAAGCAGTTGCTGCTACTTGCGTCAGTCTGGAACAGAGTGAAAACATTGTCATGGGACATCACGTCACTGTGTATGTTCCTCATTCTGTTGTAATCCTGCTGACTAGAACTAAGACTCAGTACCTCACACCTAGTCGGCTGACTAAGTATGAAAGAATTTTGATTGGTGCTGAAAATGTAACCATTTCTCGGTGCAATGTCCTAAACCCAGCGACACTGTTACCTGTCCCTCTGGATGTAGACCAAGAAGAAGAAGGGGAACATAATTGCATCGATTTGACTGAGTTCAGTACAAAGCCCCGTCCAGACATTCGTGAAATAGCACTACTCGATGGGGATAAGACAATGTTCGTGGATGGCTCGTGTTTAAGACATGAGAGTGGGGGCCTGAGTGCTGCCTATGCTGTGGTTACGTTGACAGAAACCATAGAAGCATCTTACCTGAGCGAGGTGAAATCTGCACAAGTGGCAGAGCTCATCGCGTTAACTAGAGCGTGTAAGAGGGGTAAGAACAAGAGAATAACTGTTTACACAGACAGCCAGTATTGTTTTGGGGTTGTTCATGACTTCGGCCAATTGTGGTTGCAAAGAGAATTCATGACTTCTTCAGGCACCCCTATCAGAAACGGAAAGGTGGTGCATAACTTACTGGAAGCTATCCAATTGCCCAAAGAATTGGCTGTGGTCAAGTGCGCGGCTCACAGATCTGGAAATGACGATGTGACCGCCGGTAATAGGTACGCTGACCAAATTGCCCAGTTCTGTGCCCGATACCACATGTCACTCCAAATTGCATTGTGGGGTGGAACCAGCTGCCAACTTATGTTGTTTGAGAATGTGCCAACGTGGGAAGAATTAAAAGATTTGCAACAGGCAACAGACAGACAAGAAAAAGGAAGGTGGGCTGCAAATGGATGCAAGTTGAGAGATGATGGTGTGGTGGTGAATTTGACTGGGGTGCCTGTACTGCCTGATAGCTTGATCGACCCCATGATCAGAATGATACATGAACCAACACATATGGGAAGAGACGCGATGTGTCGAGTGTTTGACAAGGTGTTCTGTAATTCAAAGTTCAGGAACCAGGCGGAAAGGCTTTGCCAGAGGTGCCTAGTGTGTCAGCAGTTCAATGCAGGGAAAAGGACTGTGGTAGAACAAAGTACGGTTGGAAAGGCAATAGGTCCCTTTGTCAGAATGCAGGCAGACTTTGTAACCATGCCTAGGTGCAAAGGGTATAGATACATTTTAGTCATAGTTTGCCTATTTTCCCGGTGGGTGGAAGCTTATCCCGCTAAGAAAAATGATGCCCTAACTACTGCCAAATTGTTGCTCAGGGAGTTGATACCTAGGTATGGAATCCCAGAGACAATCGAAACGGACCAAGGTGGGCATTTTGCCAACGATGTCCTAGAGGAACTCTGTAAAGCATTCAAAATGAAGCAAAGACTGCATTGTGCCTACCATCCAGAGGCTTCTGGAGTAGTGGAGCAAATAAACGGCACCCTGAAATCCAGATTGGCCAAAATGTGTGATTCCACAAAAATGAACTGGATAGAGGCTTTACCCCTTGTGCTGATGAGTTTGAGAAGTATCCCGAACAGAAAAACTGGCCTGAGCCCCCATGAAGTGTTGATGGGAAGAGTGATGCGACAGGCATGGGTACCCGGACACAAACTGCTAAGCATTTCTGATGATATGGTACTAGAATACTGCAAGCAGCTGGGTGACCAAGTGCGTTCTCTCTCTCAGCAGATTGGAGAGACAGAAGACGAGTGGCCAAAGACTCCAGCACACAACTTGCAACCAGGAGATTGGGTGGCGTTAAAGAAACACACCCGGAGCAGTTGCCTGAAACCAAGGTGGGGAAAGCCACGACAAGTGATCCTCGTCACAACAACTGCTGTAAAGTGTGCGGGCGTACCGAAGTGGATCCACGCCAGCCACACAAAGCGAGTAACTGGAGAAAACGCGACTGAAGCTGAAGGCAGCGCAGCTGAGGAAGCTCCCGAGGAGGAGAGTCCAGAACTAGCTGACATCGAACTGCCGAGCACAAGTCGAGACGTTGAGTGGTTCCCTGCCGACGACCAGGTTCATGATCCAATACGAACCCGGAAATATTCCTACTTAGACAGTGAGTGGGATAGTCCAGGTGAGCTAGAAATAGACGAAGCAGATCAGGTCAACGAGAATCACATCACACCTGTTCAGGAAGTAGGCCAAGTAGAGTCAGATAAAGACACCGAAACTCCTCCGGAGACTCCAGAAAGTGGAGAGGGACAGTTAGAAACTAGAGCTGACGTTCATGCAGAAGAAAGCGAAGAGATCGAAGAGCATGAACAGGAACAGATAGAACTAGATCAAAGTGCTCAGACAACGGAAACAACAGTAACCGGAAATAAAAAGCAAGTGCGATTTGATTCTGAGCAGGGTCAGAATAGGGACCAGGCAGAAGACATAGATGAAAGACCTGGAACAAGTCAGTCAGGTAGGGAAAAAGAAGTGCCCCAACCAAAAGTAAAGAGAGTACACGAAGAAGGCCAAGTTTCCTCTACCACTGGGAGGCACGGGGGCAGAAGTGCACCCCGATACGTCAAAAGACTAAGACTCAGACTAAAGACAGTCGAAGAGAAACTGAAAGACCGAAAAAGGGCTGAAAGTGAAAGAAGGGCAGCCCAAGGAAAATCGCTGAGAAAGAGCGACAGACTAAAGAAACAGAACCGACTGTATCGGAGCCCTGAGTGGACTTACTTTGTGTTGGAGGAAATAGACGAACCACACCACAGTGGCAACAGTGACGACGAGTCCATTGCTGATCGGAGTTCGGACGAAGACCCTCCTTGAGAGAGCCCCGAAGTGAGCCTTTGGTGCCAAGAAACGAAGAAGGGTAGCAAAAGCCACCTGTAAGCTAAAAATGTCTGATCCGAATGTCTCTGGAAGGTCCCGATGTGGGTGTCTTAAAACTTGCTGTAAAATATGCTTGTGTAGTATAGCGATGCTAATAATAATGTGGATAGCACTAACAGTTTTTCTACCTTTTATGATAAGCAAAAATCCAAATTTGTCCCCTACTGAACCAGAAGCAGTAGACGTAGGGGTTGTACAGACTGTAGAAACACCACGAAACTTAGAAAGACGCGACAAACAAGTAGGCTTGACACACACACGACCTAATTTAGAAGCATCAGATGAGGATGGACTACACTTCCACAAAATGAGAAACAGGACACATTTGAATGTTTTTGCTAACTTGTTGGTGCATTACGTAGAAGCTATGGAAATAGAAGACTGTTATGTCTGCATGAAGCTACCTACCTCAGTGGCTGAAGGCGTGACATACCACCACCTACCTTTAACTTATGGAATTTCCTGCAGTATCTTAGCTAGCTTGTTCTATAGAAGCACTTTGCAGTACTATTATTCAAATGATGACGTAGTATTTTCTGAACTTCCTATTAGAGGACATTTGAACCGTGTACATACTACCAGTGACGTGACTCGTTATATGGGAGAATATTTTCTGACTATAGGCAACATAGATTTAGATGAAGCAAGGCAAGGAAATCTGACCTGTGCTCTACAAGAGCAGGAAAAGATGTTCATTAAGATGGCAGACAGAAGGAGAGAAAAGTTTGAAAAGAAAGCAAATGACGAAAAAGATAGAGTCCCTAGGTGGGCTGAGCACATGGATAACACCTCGCAAGGCGAAGCTAATCCTGCCTTGTTGCTGGATTTTGAACGAAAAGGGAAACTTTGTATCCATAGGGAAAAGACAGAGTACTATAACAATGTATTCATCGGTTCCAGCGAGTGTGAACATAATTACAAGGTAATTGGAGGTTGGGGTTTCAAAAATGGGTCAGAACCTGTGTTTCCCGGAATATATTATATATGTGGGAACAAGGCTTATTTCAAATTGCCGGATCACTGGTATGGAAGCTGCTACTTTGGCATTGTTTTCCCGAAAATATACCATGTGAATAATGCAGCTGGAAGCGATGAAGAAACTAATGGCTTAGTGCGTAGTAAACGTGAAAGTGTAGGTGAAATTATAGGTGATATTTTTAGTGCACTGATACCTGGAATGGGGGTAGTTCTGAACACCCATAGAATCTGCAAATTGTCTACAGTAGTGGACCGGTTATCAACGGACACTGCTGCTGGATTCCTGATGGTCAATACTGAAATGGTTGCGATCAGATCAATGGTTTTACAAAACCGTCTTGCCCTTGACACCCTATTAGCAAAAGAGGGCGGAGTCTGTAGAATGCTGAAAGCGCAACATTGTTGCACTTACATTCCAGATAAAAGTATCGAATTAAAACAATATGTGAAGAACATAACTAATTTGGAGAAAGAACTCAAACCATTGGAGGTTGACAGTGCCTGGACGAGACTGACTGGAGGTCTCTCCTCTATAGGTAGTTGGTTTACTAACCTAGGTAGAAATCTTCTGTGGAAAATACTGATGCCAATAGTTGTAATAGGTATAATTGTATTGATCATTTTTATCTGCTGCAAATGCCAGAAGTGCAAAAAGAAATATACAGTGAATCAGAGGGGGGTGAAAAGAAACATTGATGAACTAGAATTAGAAGAGTTAAAGAGTGCAATTTACAAAAAAGCGAAAAATCACCACTCTCATAGAGAAGCTGAAAGAAAACTCAACAATAAATTCGTTGAAATTCAGATGAGTGATGTGGATGAATGAGAAAAGTTGGCATCTGTTTCCTTTTTGTAGTGATGATAGTAAATATCATCAAAGAGGGGATTGATGGAGCAAGGATTCGCACGTAAAGCGCCTTGCCCCAGTGCAAGAACCTCGCCCAATGTATAATCCTACTAAAATAATTGTTTGTCATTTATTATACGTTTTCCCATACACGCGGGTGTCCCCCGGATGCTTGCTCGTATGTCTTTTCCATATTAACGAAGCTTGCACTAAAGAATCGGCTGCTTCGCTGACATTCAGTCTGCGCATGCGTCGGTCATACCCATGTGATGTGACGCACTCGCATTCTGGAGGGAATTTGTGCTCATGCGCACTGTTGCAAAAATGGCCGCTTGACTCTCACCACGCTCTCCGCTTGCTACTGCTGCTTCAGCCTATCTGTCTTTTCGCACTAAACAGTAACGCTATAGTCATTATAAAGTAAGGGTTGGTTAGAATTTTATCATGGTATACAGTGTGATCATTTTTGATGTGATTTTAATTTGTTCTCGCTTACTTTTCATGTACCGCGTCTTTGTGGGCTGGGGCATACGTGAGCAACGCCATACTGAGGCTCCTCTGAACCCTGTCATGTGACTGGGGAAAATCCTAACTGCGCAGAAGCTGAAACAAGCCAGCTGGCTCCTGAAGCACAATGCGCCTGAGAAGTTCCCTGGGAAAGCAGAGTCTTACCTTGGACGATGCAACTCTGTTGCTACCTAATGTGAACTCTTGTTGTACTGATGTATTCTATGCATGAGAACGTGAACTCAAGGGGCGGGTAGAAAATTTTAATATTTGAGAAGAAAAAGTTGAATTCTAGGAGGTGGTAATGATCGCACCACCTCTCCTGACCAATCATAATGTGGGAAACTGTCACTTGCAACATTAGTGGGTGGTCTGAGGGACCCCAAAATAGTATAATTGCCCTAGTTTAGCTTAGGAAAATTGTCCGACTTGTCCGAGTAGCAGACCTGTCACTGACCCTACGATCTCAATAGGTGCTCAATCTGAAAGTGCTGCGGAGCACTCTGTCCATACCTTCCACAAACTCCTAAGGGGTGAGGTAATATAAATTTTATGGTCATGTTGTGTTCCCTAGCGAGTACCCCACCGACTCCATGTACGAGTTAAAAGTGCATGTAACTTCCCTCCTGTACCAGCTATGAAGACGCAAATACATTTGCGTCCAACGTTAACTTGTCCTCTTTCAGACCCACCATGAATGGGTTTGATGGTCCGTTCCTAAGTATGCTATGCCAACGTCTTTTTGAAGTGTACTCCTACGTTTCTCAGCCTGGCTGAAAGTAGGCCCTGAATCTCTGCCACCGAGCCTCTTCTCTGGCTTCTGGCTGCGAGGGCCCCTGCTCAAGCAGCCCCCGTACCCGTGAACTCTGACTTACTTCTAGCGCGGCCCTCCGTGCTCAGCTCAGCCTGCTGCCTGCCAAGATTGACTATAACCTTCGAGTTATCTGTTTTCCTCCCCGAAGATACATTCCAGCCTGCTAGCTTCAGTAAACATCCTTCCTCAGCTACAGGGCTAAAGGGCCGACCTGTCTTTACGCAAGTAATTCATAGCCTCTGTTGCCATGCTTCCATGGAAGGCCCCATGCCCCACGCTTCTCATACAGACACTCAGGCGCTTATACACGCACTCACAGCAAGTATAGAATAGCTTCTGCTCTAGAGACCTTTCTGCCTAGATAGCTCAGTTCCTAAACATCAGATATCAGATATGATAGAAGCACAAGTTGATCTGACATGCCAGACTTCTGTCTCTTTCCGTCAGTGTAAATGTCAAGTCCCCTGCACCCCGTCTATCACACGTCATGCAGCTGCGCGCGCATCCAAGCCTCCGATTTCTGCTGACATTGCAACATTCTGTTAGCACCACCCCTTGGTGCCACCCACTTGCGTCACCTATCAGTGACGTTTCTAGCACACACCCTAGTTACGCCTAGTTTACGCCTCTTGATGATGTACTAGCACCACGTGTATACTGTTATCTTGTCTTCTCTCAGCTGTTAC
Source organism: Lissotriton vulgaris (assembly GCF_964263255.1). NCBI lineage: Eukaryota > Metazoa > Chordata > Amphibia > Caudata > Salamandridae > Lissotriton > Lissotriton vulgaris. The sequence goes on from NC_141687.1 coordinate 838,414,632, forward strand.
GCCTCTTACATTGAACATTATGATGTAAATCAAGTATATAAGCTATGTATTGTCAATAAACGTGTGCGCGCTCATCTATCCCTTCTGACACCCTGTGTGGTGGTCAGAACATGATATCCTGATTCCTTTATGAGGAATAAAACCCTTAGAAACTCTTACACCACGGACTCTGTTTTCCTTCATTTCGATTGAGTTATTATTGATTAAGTACTTACCTGCATAGAAATTAAGAGAGTAAATTAATTATTTACATCATTTTGGCGCCCGAACAGGGACCCCTCCCCCACCTCACGCGCCGGAAGGTGCGTTGCAATCCGTGTCCCCTGCCATCAGTTAGACGGACAACACGTGTACTGGCAGGATTTCCTGCATCCCCCTCTGACACACGGAGGTGACGAAGACTGCGATCAGTGCCCAGACGAGGCGGTGAGGAGTGCGGAGGATCCCGACCAGAGCCCAGCCGAAGGAAGCAAGGTCCGAGGTGTGAAGAGGCCCACCAGTTTTCCGAAGTTTTCCGAAGTTTTCCGAAGTTTTCCGAAGTTTTCCGAAGTTCCGAGTCGAGTCCAGTCGAATTTTCCGAGGCCTTCTGTTTTCCGTGCTTCCCGGTGAGTACCATTGCTGGGTCGTATCTAGACGGGTTTGGGTACGCAAGTCCGGTCTGCACTGTTTTTAGGCAGTGTATCTGTACTGTTTAGCAGTATATAAAGTATTCCGAATTTCTGCACTGTTACAGCAGTGTATCTGTATCGTTGAGCGGTACATTCAGAGTAAGGGGAAGTTAGCTATGTCTTTAAATGTTTCATGTGATTAATGTCGTGGTATGAATGTGATTGTTTTTTGTGCATTATTGTGTTTTTGTATAAATAGTTACAGTTGACATTAAGTATTAAGGATCAAGCATTGCAGTATCAAGTAGGCACAATGCCGTTTTTTAACAAATTAAAGCAGATAGGAACTAGGAAAGGGATGTTAGAGGAAGAGATTCCAATCCCCCCTAGGGACACTCCAGGTAATTTTATGTACAATAAACATGGCATAGACGCCATCCTGTATCTAGAGTTATGGACCGATTATACCAAGCACTTAGAGGAAAGATACCGATGGCCAGTTAACGGAACATGGGATGCCGAGTGCATCATAAAGGTAGAAGAAATATTACGGAAAAAGAAAGCTAGACAATCTCAGAAAGACGCCATAGAATTTTGGCGTAAGGAATCACGTAAGCGTGCTGATAGAACACTCCGTAGAGAAGACAGGCTTAAAGAATCAGAAAAGGCCCAAGAAAACGAATTAGTTACTGAGGGAATTCGAGTAAAAGTAGAACAAATAGATCGTATCCAAAATGGCAAAGTGAACAACATGTATCTTTTGGCCGATGGTACCCCTGACGCCATTTCAGAAATACCGGAAAATTTGCCGTCACCATTAGTTCCAACTAAAGTAATGCATAAGACTACTAAAGACATATTCCTAAATTCATATCTCGAAGACGTAGCGCCAGCTTACACCAATCTGCCTGTTCGTGCCCTGCCTACTGACAGGGCCGGGGGTGGTACTGCCCCCCAAGATCACTCTCAGCCGACACCGAAAAAGACTAGTTCCGTTCCGCCAGCTCCGCCACTTCCCTCACCTAAAACTGATCTGCCGAAACCCCTTCAATCAGATCCTACTAAAAGACAAATTCAGATACTGACTACACACAGAGATAATGCCCAAGTTTCCGCTTCAGGAGGTGCGATCGCGGGTCTCCAGACCCCGCCACCGACTCACAGATTAAATCTCAGAGGTATGCAGAGTCCTCTTACGCACAGATCCCCCCGTTCTTCTAATTCATCCCGTCTTGATGCACTAAAAGAAAATATGTCAGTTTGTAGATATGATCCAGAACCCGGACAGGACGACTTAATGATATTAGCGTCTTTACGGTTAAGATCTGCTACTGATAGTTTGTTATGTTATGCAGGAATGAAGGAGCGTCTAGATAGAATATATGAGTTCGTTCAAACGGGAAAGGACCCCGACAGTATTAAGGATGCCCTGGAGAAACAGAAAGTTAACATGCAAGCACTGATACTACGATTTTTCATAAATTGTCTAATAAGAGAACGAGACAGGCCCGGAACAGATCAGAGTGAATTAGATGCATTGAACAAGTGGGGTCAAAATATAGCCGACGGAAAACATGACAGACAAAATTGCATAGAGGCCATGTATAAAAAGATTAAGAAAGCAGTGATAGCAGTACACGAGAAAGAGAAAGAAAAGGCTCCCTCCGAGGAGGAAGAAGAATCTGAAGAACCAGAACCGACTACAAGCACTATAGCATATGTAGGTAAGGGAACTTATCTTAGGAAGGGTATCCGTCCAGAAAGCAAGAGAGTTTTCTTCTCTGCCTTAACGAATCCGAATTCTGCTGAGCATCAGTTCCAGGAAACTGATAAACGGCTTCGAGATCGAGTTGGGTACCATGTACTCAATTCTATGGATGAACAAGAATTAGCCCGATCAGCGGTATCATGGGCCGAAAATGCAGACATATATAATGATGACACCGTAGCACAGACATTTCTGAACCTCTCCCCCGACGAACAGAAATTAGCAGGGGTATATATGATTCAACACCTTCTCATCAAATACAGAAAACATTATTCCGATCCAGGTCCCTTACACGAGACACTGGAAGCACTACTGATGGATAGATGGAGAGGTCTAAGCACTAAATTAGTCCAAATAATTCTAGAACAACGACGCAGATATGACACCTTTGTAAGCTCTGAATATGTCCCCGCCCCACCTCCAGAAAGAAAAATGTACCATATGCAGTGCGGGGGTATTGAAAGCCAGAACCCCTTACGAGAAGTGCACCCTGTTATGGGTGAGGATAAAACCTTGAAACGCGTGTATGTACACACGCCTCTGACTAAATTAGAACTGTTAGAAATGAAGAAATTAGTACCGTGCCATGATAAAGACCCTGCAGGTTTTCATAGAGAGCTCAAAGACATGTTACTGATGGGGGACTACACATATGATGATATCATGAAAATGTTGAAAGTATTATTGCCTACGGGTATATTCGAGAAATTAAAGGAAAAGGACTGGGAGGTGGGAGACGCAAAGATTGCCTGGGCAGAAATAGAAGACGAAGAGAAAAAACGGGTTCCAGGGTTAGGCCTTGGGGACAAAACTAAAGCATTACCAGGTTTAATAGTACAGGTCCTGCCCAGATTATTGACAACTAGAAAGGAGGATTGGGATGCAATCTCGTCCTGTAAACAGAAACATGATGAAGATACTAGCGACTTTTATTCAAGATTCGAGAAATGTTTTATTATCAATAGTGGCCTCCAGCCAAGTAGCGAGTCGTACCCACATCTTTTCGTATCAAAGTTAGTCGAGAATTCCCTACCGTTAGTTAAAAATAGAGTGTATAAAGTCGAGAGTACATGGCAAGCAAATACGCCATCCCAGATGTTACAAATGTTACAATATCACCAGAATAGAATTAGGGAAGAACAAGATCAGGAACAGAAGCGCATGAAAGACACGAAAATGAAAATGTTAGTAGCCCAGACGGTTCCATCCGACAGTCACAGAAAAGGTACGACCCAGACAAGTCACACTGCAGCTCCTGTTAAAGGGACATGCAATTATTGCAAGCAGCCAGGTCACTACGTACACGAATGTGCAGTTCTGAAACATAACATAGCGACAGGTAAAACTAAAGAGAGACCGCATCCACCTAGACAAGACCATAACCAGCATCAGTCTACACAGAATACACAGCCCATGCATGCATCTGCACAGACAGCACAGACCGTAGCAGTACCACAGCCACAGCCCATTGCTGCAACTCAGCAAGTCTCACAACAGATGTACCAGTATGCCCAGTCTGCTTACCCCGAATATTCCCGATATACATGAAACAGCCTAGAGAGGGAAGGTGGCTTGCCTCTTATCGAGATTCCTGTAGATCAAGAAGGTCCTTATGTACACAGTCAGGTATTGGGGAAAGATAGAAAGTTTTTAATTGACACAGGGGCAAGTCGCACTACAATAAGTCATGACGAAGTTCCAGGGGCACCCCTCTCAGGCTCACAAAATGTTTCCCTTGGGTTTTCAGGACAGCCTATTGTAAATGAAGTATCAGAACCAGTTCCCCTGGCTGTGGGTCCATTATCACGCGTTACAGACCTATTACTAACAAAATCATGTCCGGAGAATCTGTTAGGAATTAAAACACTGAAGGCTCTAGGAGCTATAATATGTTGCTCCCCGGAGGGGGTTAGACTCTTTCTACGGGATTTCAAGGGTCATTACGTTCTTCGTGAGTTTGATGTCAGATTGAAAAATGTACCTGATTACTTGTGGGCAAAAGGCCCAACTGATGTAGGATGTATGCACATTACACCATACCGCGTTACCCTCAAGGCAGGTGTTGTATTACCCAGAATCAGACAATACAAGTTACCACCCGATGCTGTAGCGGCTTTACTGAAAATCATTGAAGAGCTCATTGCCCAAGGAGTGGTCGTCGAAACCGACTCCAATATCTGTAATTCACCCATAATTCCGATTCTTAAACGTACTGATCCCAATGCACCGCCAGTATATCGGCTGGTGATTGATCTTCGAGAATTGAATAAATGCATTATCCCACAGTATCCTGTGGTCCCCGATATATCATCTCTATTGACTGCTATTGATTCAGAAGCAACGTTCTTTACTGTAATTGATCTCAAGAACGCCTTCTTCAGCGTGCCTATTGATCCCGAGAGCCAATATCTCTTCGGATTCTGTTTAAATGGACGCAGTTTCAAATTTTCGCGCGCACCTCAAGGATTTACAGAAAGCCCCAGCATCTATAGTCAAGCACTGAAAAGACAACTAGATTGTATTCAAATGCCAGTTAACACCGCTTTACTACAATACGTCGATGATCTGCTGATCACCGCACGAAGTGAGCCCGAATGTGAAAAAGCATCACTGACAGTTTTACATTTCCTGGCTGACAAGGGACACAAGGTGTCTCCTTCGAAGCTACAATTCTGTGCTCAGCAAGTTGTGTACTTGGGTCACTTACTGTCCAAAGTGGGGAGACAGCTCACTCCCGATCGCATTCAGTTAATTGTGAACATGCCGCAACCCAAGACACAAAAGGAAGTGCGGGCCTTCATAGGCCTCACCTCGTACTGCAGACAGTGGATTCCCCAGTATGCATTTTTAGCTAAACCACTCATCCAGTTAACGACACAGGAGGCAGCAACTTCGACTGTCCTCCCTTGGACTCAGGAACACACACAAGCTTTTGAAGAATTAAAGAAAGTTCTATGCCAAGCACCAGTTTTAGCGACACCATGTTACAGCAAACCGTTTACACTTTTTGTTACAGAACGTGATGGCACAGCGTTGTCTGTCCTCACTCAAGACCAAGCAGGTTCACATAAGCCTTGTGCTTATTTTTCTAGTACATTGGATTCAGTAGCTCAAGCACTCCCTGCGTGCTTAAAGTCAGTAGCAGCAACAGCGTTAGCAATAAGACAAAGTGATTCAATTGTTTTAGGTCATCAGTTAACAGTTCAAGTACCACATTCTGTAGAGGTTTTGTTAAACAGAACCCAGACTCAACACTTAACTATAGCACGACTGACAGGTTATGAATTAACACTATTCCAGCCACACATAGAAATCAGACGTTGCAGCATCCTGAACCCAGCAACACTGTTACCTACAGTTATGACAGATCCAGCTCCGCATGATTGTATAGAAATAATTAATGCAGTAACTAAGCCAAGACGAGACTTAACAGATGTCCCATTGACAAATCCAGACCTGACGCTTTATGTGGACGGTTCATGCATGAGAACAAGTACAGGAGAATTAGTGGCCGCGTACGCCGTGACCACTGAAACTGAAATTAAAGAAACACATCGTATTGACACCCTGTCTGCTCAAGCAGCAGAGCTCATCGCTCTGACCCGAGCTTGTATTCTAGCCAAGAACAGAAATGTTAACATATACACAGATTCCCGCTATGCCTTCGGAGTTGTACACGACTTCGGAGTCCTCTGGCAAGAACGAGGTTTTCTGACTTCTCATGGGGCCAAGATACAACATGGCCCCCTCATTCAAGCACTGTTAGAAGCAATACATTTGCCCTCGGGCATATCAGTCATGAAGTGTAAGGCACATACCAAAGTCACAGATTCTGTTTCCCAGGGTAACGACCTGGCAGACCAGACAGCAAAACATACAGCATTGACTTACACCCAGACTACTGATGTGACAAAGACAATAGTCCAGACCCAGTGTATGGCAGTTAGAAATCCCGCCCTAGATGTAATTGATATCCAGACACATGCTACTCCAGAGGAGATAAAGAAATGGACTGAACTAGGAGGGATTCAGACAGATCAAGGTTGGGTGACGAAGGGAAAATCTATATGGTTTCTCCCCGACTCAATGGTTCAAGTCATGATAAATACAGCACATAGTCCTGCCCATCTTGGAGAGAAAGCCATGTTAGACAGTTTACAGAATCTCTGGTACAACAAACACTTACGAGCAGCAGCAAAACAGAAAGTGCGTACTTGCATGATCTGTTGTCAGTTCAATCCAGGTAAAAGCGTCCCTGTTGAGCAAGGTGGATTCCATCCTCCCGATCACCCTTTTGAAGTCCTCCAGATGGATTATATCCAGATGAATAGCTGTAGAGGATTTAAGTACGTTCTTGTAATTGTTTGTGCTCTGTCCCGCTGGACCGAAGCATACCCAGTCCCAGACTACACTGCTCCGACCACTGCCAGACAGTTGGTTCGTGAATTCTTCCCACGGTACGGTTTGCCCCGTGTCGTGTACTCAGATAACGGACAGCCGTTCTCGTCCGAGTTGATGAAACAAGTTTCCCTCTTGCTAGGATATCAGTGGAGGTTCCACTGTGTCCGACATCCCGAAGCAGCTGGCCTTGTAGAAAGGCATAATCAGACACTAAAAATCCGTCTTGCCAAGATCTGTCAGGAAAAAGGGGTCGACTGGATAGTCGCCCTGCCCGTGGCACTATTCTACATGAGGATGGTCGCCCACTCAAGATCAGGGCTATCCCCGTACGAAGTGGTCTTTGGCAGACCGCCGAATATGTGGGGGACGCCCGTTCCGAAAAAGATCACTGATGTTGATTGTAACATGTTGACAGATTACCTTGCCTCCTTGATGTCTGCACTCCAATCATGTCGTTCACAGGTTGCCGCAGCCTTCCCTGACAACACCGATGTAAAGGCGCATGAGGTCCGTCCAGGGGACCTGGTACTCGTCAGGAACTTCGACCGGAAAAGTCCGCTGGAGCCCCGCTGGAAGTCTCCGAAGACCGTTCTGCTTACCACCAGGACCGCCGTGAAAATCGAGGGGAGAAAGGGGTGGGTCCACACGAGTCACATCAAACTATGCAATGAACTAAAAAACGGACTGAAACAGGACTCTGACTCGTCCACCCCCACCAAAGACTGTGTTGAAGCACAAGACGTTACTGTGCCTAAAAGAGAAAAGACTCCTCAAGAACTTTACCGTATGAAGCTTCGATCTAGCAAGTCAGACAGTTTAATTGTTTAAGTCCTCCCCTAGGTGAATCGGTTAAATAGTTTCTGACATGTATCCCCTAGATCGAGTTAGAGAGAGAGAGGAAAAGAGAAGAACATATTGCAAATCACTTCGTAGTCACTGCATAGTGACACTAATAATCATGTTTATTCTGAGTATTCTAATTATTATTGCCAGCATTCTGCTTCCTATGTACTGGCCTATTTTCAGGCGTGAACAATCTGCTTACAATGTCTCTGCTGAACACACTTTTAGTGAACTTCCTGCACATGAACTCTCCTACAGACTTGCGCTGCGCAACAATACATTCATTAGTATGTTACACCATTCCCATCAGACAAGCAATGCTACAGACTGCTGGATATGTGGCCGACTCCCTCCCTATCAGAATTACAAGGGAGCTCTGCCTCTCTTTCCGTACCCATTCACTCACAATGGCTCCTGTGGAGCATGGTTTAAAATAATTAATTCTTTAGATCCTGATATTGCTGTTTCCGAAGGGGGCTGGGTTTGGGGAAACTTGAACTTAGTCCTGCTCAACGTCTGTTATCCTGATAAAGAGGGACTTCCCACTCGAATAGGAACTGATCTAGAAAATGAAGTATATGGATTAGGTAATTACACAATTAGCCTTATGATCCTCACTGTTGAATCTGAAACTGCTCCAGTTCTGCCCCATATGTTAGTACTACCAGTCACAGGTGAATTATGTGTTAGCAAGAAAGGTTCAGTACACGTAGGTCATAGTAAATGCACTACTGTGGTCGAGTTCAGTGACCATGGTAAATCGTCCTTTAAAGCTACCAGTCATTCCTACTTTGTTTGTGGTCATACCGCATACATACGTTTGCCTCCAGATTGGGATGGTACCTGTTACATTGCATTCCTTCTGCCACCTGTTTTTCTAGCTCCCCCTGATTATCATAGAAATACGAATCTAGCACCGAATAGACCCAAAAGAGATATTCCCCTTGTCGACTACACAGAAACGGCATGGGAACAGTACACTGATTTTAATAAAGGATTCTTTTTCTTCCTAGGGCCTGTCCAAAACAGTAAATTAATACGCAGATTAACGAGAACACTTGAAGCAGTAGTGAACGAAACTGCCTCCGCTCTAGGTAACTTAACAGAGGAGCAGTCTGCTATACGGACTGTTGTCCTTCAAAATCGTCTTGTGATTGACGTCATCTTGGCAGATAGAGGTGGAGCCTGTAAGGTCATCGGGTCAAGTTGCTGTGTTTTCATTCCACAAAATGCACCATCTGTCTATCAAGCTATCACCCGTTTACATAAAATTGCAAATCAGATACATCAGAATCCAGGCACCTGGACTTGGTCCGGTTGGTTCTGGACTACGTTAACAGCTTGGGGATGGAAGATCTTATCCTTCCTAGGCATTGGCCTTGTTATAGTATTCAGTTGTTGCCTGTGCCTGCAGTGTGGGCCAGCGATATGTGGACTGTGTGCCACATCCTGCATTGAGCATTCCAGTTGCCTCTCAAACAGTCAAAGAAAGAAAGACGAACATATAATGTTACAAGAACAAACCGATCGATTTATGAGGATCGATATATCATGAAGGGTCCGTAGGGAACAAGGAGGGAATGAGGTAATATAAATTTTATGGTCATGTTGTGTTCCCTAGCGAGTACCCCACCGACTCCATGTACGAGTTAAAAGTGCATGTAACTTCCCTCCTGTACCAGCTATGAAGACGCAAATACATTTGCGTCCAACGTTAACTTGTCCTCTTTCAGACCCACCATGAATGGGTTTGATGGTCCGTTCCTAAGTATGCTATGCCAACGTCTTTTTGAAGTGTACTCCTACGTTTCTCAGCCTGGCTGAAAGTAGGCCCTGAATCTCTGCCACCGAGCCTCTTCTCTGGCTTCTGGCTGCGAGGGCCCCTGCTCAAGCAGCCCCCGTACCCGTGAACTCTGACTTACTTCTAGCGCGGCCCTCCGTGCTCAGCTCAGCCTGCTGCCTGCCAAGATTGACTATAACCTTCGAGTTATCTGTTTTCCTCCCCGAAGATACATTCCAGCCTGCTAGCTTCAGTAAACATCCTTCCTCAGCTACAGGGCTAAAGGGCCGACCTGTCTTTACGCAAGTAATTCATAGCCTCTGTTGCCATGCTTCCATGGAAGGCCCCATGCCCCACGCTTCTCATACAGACACTCAGGCGCTTATACACGCACTCACAGCAAGTATAGAATAGCTTCTGCTCTAGAGACCTTTCTGCCTAGATAGCTCAGTTCCTAAACATCAGATATCAGATATGATAGAAGCACAAGTTGATCTGACATGCCAGACTTCTGTCTCTTTCCGTCAGTGTAAATGTCAAGTCCCCTGCACCCCGTCTATCACACGTCATGCAGCTGCGCGCGCATCCAAGCCTCCGATTTCTGCTGACATTGCAACATTCTGTTAGCACCACCCCTTGGTGCCACCCACTTGCGTCACCTATCAGTGACGTTTCTAGCACACACCCTAGTTACGCCTAGTTTACGCCTCTTGATGATGTACTAGCACCACGTGTATACTGTTATCTTGTCTTCTCTCAGCTGTTACGCCTCTTACATTGAACATTATGATGTAAATCAAGTATATAAGCTATGTATTGTCAATAAACGTGTGCGCGCTCATCTATCCCTTCTGACACCCTGTGTGGTGGTCAGAACATGATATCCTGATTCCTTTATGAGGAATAAAACCCTTAGAAACTCTTACACCACGGACTCTGTTTTCCTTCATTTCGATTGAGTTATTATTGATTAAGTACTTACCTGCATAGAAATTAAGAGAGTAAATTAATTATTTACATCAGGGGTGGAAAATCCTAAGTGCTGGCGAAGCACTTTGCTGGGAAATTCGAAAATCCAATCGGGGTTTCTGGCGGATTACTTGCAGAAGGGGGTAACGCAGGCGTTGCTGTCCGAAGCTGTGGGTGTTGGTCGTACCCTGGGAGGCCCAGTCCTTTGACCCGAACCTGAGGGGTATTCTGTCCTGATCTGTCCGTGGGCTGTACCTGTTCGCATTCTGGTATTCCTTTTCTGAGGGCCCTTGTCCCCGTCTTCCCATCTGACCCGTGGCCAGGGTTAGTCTTCAATCTGAATTAGGTAAATATCAATCTGTGGGTTTGCGTCTCTCTCTCTCTCTCTCTCTCTCTCTATCTCTCTCTTAATTCTTTCAGTTAAGCATTCTTGCCTGTGATACTGCTCTATTACCTTTAAAGCAAATTGAATGTGATTGATTAGTAGGTTTGTTCCACTTCTCTCCCCACCTTTAGAAAATTGCCAAACTGTTATATTTTGTTAGTATGTTCCAGTATTTCCCTTTCCTTTAGTTGATTGCAGTGAATTTAGTAAGAATAGTTTAAACACTTAGGATAAGTACATGTTTTAGGTCCCAATCTTAAACTCGTGTCCTAGTATAAAATTGCAGTGACTAGTTCTGTTCTAAAATTCCTACCTTTAGTCTTCCCATATATTCTAATGGTTATAATTCTAATACAAAGTTACTTATTGGTGTTGATTTTGATGTTTGATATATTATTCTGCATATCGCTTATTGTCTTGGCATCTTCTCTTTGAACCCTTATATAAAGTTTTAAACTTCATCAGGTGTCTGTGGTCATTTTACAGAAATTGTGGATAAGTATGTACTGAAGTATAAAGAATATATTTTTTCTAGGTTCCCTGTCTACTATTTTCCCTTATAGCTCCAGGTCCGTCGAAAATTTGTGCCTGTGGTAAGTCAGGTACATGGTAAGCAGAGGTATAACCCAAACCTTAATTACTCATAGAAGCGTGCAGCAGAAGCCATCACCCAGTTCACCCCAAATGTCAATGGTGTATTAAACTTTTATGCACGCCAGGGCCCAGTGCGTGTAAGTAATTGGTGAATACGGTGACCCGGGTGAACTGCGCGCTCTATCAATCGCACCAGCGGCAGTTTCTATTATTTTAGTGCTCTGATTGCACCAGCGGCAGCCTTATAGTTATTTTTGCCTTCTACTTTGAAATAAATACGAGCTTTATAACAATCACTGCAAAAAGAAATTTTTGGGGAAAACATAATTGTTGTCTATTTTAGGGGTTTGGCACCTCAACAAACATTGCTAAGCATAGATTTCAAAATATTGGAAAACACTGATAAAACACCACTGAAATTCCCAACAAAATAAACACTGAAAACTGGACAGGCTGATGGATGGCTCAGCTTGTGCTCTGACTCTCAACCAGACTCTGCATTGCCTCTCCTCATTAATTTGCTGACCCCTCTCACCCCGTTCCCTCTGAGCGGAGGAGAGTATAGTCCCTGGTAGGGAGCCCCACTACTGCTCAGCATGAGTCACCCAACAAGACATTCCGCTCCGGGAGTCTTAAAGGGGTGAGTGAAAAGTGAGAACATGTGAATTTACAAGAAGCAGAAAGAGTGGAAAGAGATGAGGGACAGATTAGAGGGAGGGTTCAATAGAGAGGTAGGATGAGAACCAGTCCATGGCTGGCCCTGTGATCCCAAGGGTCACAGAGGTGTGGATGATGAGCCCAGTAGAGGAGGGAGGTGATGATGGTCAGCAGTTGGGAGGAAACACTAGAGGGAGTGATGGAGAGTGACCAGGCTGTGAGAGGAGAAGCAAAAAATGAAATGGTTGAAGATGAGACTGCGGAGACCAAAGGGTAGGGCACAGGCTTTATTTGGTGGGACAAGAGGGGTCTGTAAGTAAAGCCCTGCGTTGGGTCGCTGGTACAAACGGAACGCTCAAAGGGAGGTTCATAAAGAAAGAGTGACTGATCGCTCGAGGACTGACAGGATCTACTGGCGCACAGGCTGGATTTGTATGGCAGGCAAAACAGCATTTTGCCTGCTTGGCTGCTCCCCATACAGTGATAAAAAACGCTTTTCCAGGCGTTTATTTTTGTAAATTGCCAGAGCCTTTAGGTGGCGCATTAAAGCCTTTCCTCGTGTTATGGAAGCACTGGCCCTGCTGACTGGTGAACATGTTAAAGAGCCCGCTGCCGGTCCAGGGGAGCAGGGTGGACAGGACTGTGGACGTTTTAACTGAGGTGTAGATGCTTAGAGTCTGGGGCGGTGAGGCAGGAAGATTACCTCTCAGAAGAACGGATGCTTCTAGAAGAGGGCAGGCACCTTGGGGTCAGCACAGGGTGCAAGCACAGAGGTCGGACTCCGATTGGGTCGAGAGAGAAATCGGAAGTCACATATTTATAGCGGCGTGCATGGCGTGACAGCCGTCGCCCGTCGCACCGAACGTGACGTCACGTTGAATTGTAGAAGGCGCTACCCAATGCGCTTTCGAGGTCAAAGGCCATTCAAGGGGATTCCCAAACTCATGTTTTTTGTCGCCCTCCCCCTTTTGCTGCCCTAGGCGGCCACCTAGTCTAGGCTATTGGTAGTAACGGCCCTGCCTGTGGATGGGGCGCCGACTTCAAGAAGGGGCGCTGTGTTTAGCAAAAACTTATGACTGGAAAGATGAGGGGCACTTATGCCCAGTTGTAGTGAGCGAACCTGAGGAGGCCTTCATGTGGTGTGGGGGTGCTAAAAATGATTGTCACACTGGGCGCAAACAGCGCTAAAGCCGGCCCTGCTATGAACCCACCTCTTTCTAGGGTCGGACTGGGAACCAAAACCAGTCTTGACAAATTTTTCAGACCAGCACTCACACTGCATTTAGCGCACAAGCCCGACAACAGAAAGGGGTGGGCAGTGGCTTAGCTAGGCCTTTTGCCGCCCGTGGTCGTCCCAGCCTTTGCCGTCGAAATGCAGCTGTAAGAGGAGGAGGTGGCGCTGGTGAACTAATCCTGCATTTGCCACCTCGTGCAGCTGCAGGTATGAGCCGAGGGTGGCCGACTCCCCCCGAAAATCGTGCCGCCCGGGGTGGACCCCCACCCTTGCTACACCACTGTACTTGGGGATATTCCATCATGAATGGTTTTAAAATAATTGCAAATATGGTGCATTAAGCAACATGTTATTCATTCTCGAACCTTGCCCAATCATTCGATGCATGGAGATTGGCAACAGGGCTCCAGGGCTTCAGGGCTGAAGGAATGCATAGTTGGAAGGTGAGCAGTGGGTGGATGAATTGATTCAAGAATGAATGACAGTAAATAAAGACCTTTAGCTTTGTAGAGCAAATACTCGTAATGCACTGACCAAAGGTGGGTGCTCTAGTTTTCATTATAGCTACCGTATTAAAACCAGGGGTGTGTGAAATTCACTTAATTTGCTTTTGCGCAATTATTCAAGATTATGGTGAAATAACTGGAAGTTACATGCAATTATGCAAAACGCAAATTTGTCCCCTGTGCTATATTTTAGCATTAAATGTATCCTGACCCACGGATGCATTTTAACAAGAGAACTACAAACTACAGCAGCTCATGTTTTGTTGTTCCTGTACATTCGCAGTAGGTTTTTAGAGCGGATTGCACCATTCATGGTAATTTATTTTTACAAGAATGGCATGTAATCACATCAAGTGGCATAGTGAGATAATTTCGGGTATTTTACTTAACTAGCATAACTTGAATTTTCCGAAATTACATGAGTTAAGCTGACGTAATTTAAATCATGCCTAAGAATATTTCAAACCTGACCCTCCTCAATCACTACCACCACCAAGCCTTGTGAAACATGAATAGCTAGAATGTATTTAACAGTGCGTTGATTTAGCGCCTGAAAGAATAAAACAAAGCATTACTATTTGATATAAAACAGGAGAGGTAATGAGATAACCATTAGGTGGCAGACTTGCATAAAAACCTCTCATAAGTCCAATACGAGGGAAGAAGTAAGTATGGTCTTTAGCATAGGTTTAGGTTTTGCCAAGAACTGCCAACAGTTTCTCTAGGTTATAATCAGCTCCATACCTTAGAATGAAGGAGGTTGGTATCTCTGTCTCGGACTCGATTTCCCAACACCCTGCAAGGGGAGTCAGAAACAATGGAGCTGGATTCTTGGCAGAGGAGGACTGGTTCTTGTCAGTGCATCAGCTGGAGTGTTGACCTCCTTCGGCACTTGCTGTAGCGAGCTGCGTCGAGCAAGTAGGTAGTCAAACTGCACCGAACCACACTGTGCTTTGCCATAGCAAGTGAAGGTATATTTATACCTTGAAGGTGTTTAGGAATGCCAGCTTTGACGTAAAGTTGGGCATATAAACGTCATGGATAAACCCCTAAAGAATAGTTGTTCATGTATAATAATTAGTTTCTTGGAGAAATCAATATCCAAGCAAGGGGAAGACCCTTGCAGCTTAAGAGTCTGGTTTTCCAAGAAATCGTTGAAACGTTGATGAACGGATGGAAGTAGCCATGCCTGTATTTGGGATGCATGGGCTATGCCTAAATAAGGGCTTGATTTCTATGCATATGTAAGGGCAACGTGGATTGTACCTATATAATGGCATGTATCAGGAACATTCATTCGGAATCTAAAACGCCATACAACACCCACTCCACTTTCTTAGGTACAACAATACTAAATTCTAAACACATTAAACATATCTAAACATGAAGTGTTAAAACCCACCCAAAACACATAAAAATGCAATGGTACTGGTTGTACAAAAATGACCATTGGTGTTGTACGCATTTAAAGCAATAGTTCATTATAAGCATATAGATGACATTTGTAAATGTAACTGCTATCTGAATGAATCAAGAAAATATACATTTATGACATGGCTCGTAAAATACAGAAGAAAAAGGGCTGAAACCATTTCATGTCAGAATACATAAAACTGTTTGTGTATGTGTACAAGGTCAAATATTGTCTCCAGAAGTTTTTCAAAGAATTCTTGTTTTCTATGAATAGTCCTAATTTAAGCAGATTACTTGTGCCAAAAAAGAAAAAATACAAATTTGGAGAAAAAAAATTAATCATAGTAAAAAGAGTCCCAAAGTTAGAACTTTATTTTGAAAAATGAAGGTCGAATTCAAAGTCTCTCAGAACACTGTGTGCCAAATCAAAAGTCAGTGTTAGTGTTTGGAGAAAACATCAAATCTTCTAAGTCTGTAAAAAAGTTGTCTACCATTGTAGGTGAAAGTTGGATTACCTCATTTAGAAGATTAACCGCACACAGATGTGAAGCATCGCCGTCAGCATTGGTCGCATTAGCAATGTTCGAAGGGGATGATGCCTGTGCTCCTGTTTCCTCTCATACCTCACCGTCAACATTTTGCGTCTGTGAGATCTCAATGAATGCCGTCATGAGAATTGGTAGCCGCTGAGAACAACACAGTGCATGGGCCGTTACTGGTTCAAGCAACATATCAACATCCATTGGCATGACTGATGGGAGTGTTAGACAGATGTCTAGCACGCATTCTTCTCCACATAGCAGGCAGCATAGAACAGGTAAGATGCAATCTTGCCAGATTGGTCTGAATGACAGAAACAATGTGGTATTTAATTCTCGAAAACAAGTTCATCCCAAAATGTGGACGATAGGCTCACGACACTTCATCACCAGTAGAGTTATCTCCATGGAGACCCGGGTGTCGCTGGTGCATTGGCTGGCCATATCGCAGCAGTAGAAGCAAAAATAGTATCCCCGCAGTGAGTCCCAAAATGAGAGGCAGTCCGCCAAACACTGAGTGCACGAAGTTTAGAAATATTCCTAGGACTGCTTCAAAAGGTGCTAACAGTCCAAAAAATATGGTCTTAAATACATGTACAATACCACTCGTATCAGACATGTTTAAGATACGATTTAACATTTCTGAGAAATGTACAGGGCAGTTTGTAGTTAATAGGGCATGTATCTCGGCAGAAGTCCTTGTGACTTGCAGATCATAGGTCTCTTTGGCCGAGGTCAGTGGCACAGTTTTTTGCAAAAGAATGGCTTTCATTCTGCTTAAAGCATCAATTCGTATAGAAGAGACGTTCAGTGAAGGCCATAAAGGCGACTCCCTGTCTGACTTGGTCTTTGGAAATAATAATTGCATACAGCAAGTGACTCTGGCTGACACAGTTACTAGATAGGGTAAACCTGGCAACATGCCACAGCAGCTGTGATCGTTCAACATGAGGTAACTTCCATTGGAAAGTTGTCCAAAGATTGGATCAATCACCACAGCTGGTGAACCTTGCAGGTGGCAGGATAAGTTGGTAGAGGAACCATCGCAGGCCTGTGTAAATTAATACCCTGACAAGACAAAGGAGAGAACCGCTTAGTGCGTTTTCACAATTTTTACCACTAAGAAACACTTCTCTACCCCCACTCCAACATCTGTGTGTGTAAGGTAATTCCCAGGATGTCTTGATGTATTCTTTACCGAACCTTTCATATGTGCCTGCTGGTATGTGTTTTAGGCAATACTGAAAATGGAAAATTGTAACAGGCAGAGTGATTTTTCCATGTATAATCCATTCAGTGGCTGGCTTTTCAGCGACTGTAAATGGCAATCTTTCCAGTTTTTCAATGCTCTGCACCGTATAGTCTGCTCCATTTTGTGCCAATTTGATCTGTATATCAGTGAGATTGAATTCTGAAAACAGTGACGTAGTATTGATTAAACGCCAATGCACATAGCCTGAACAAAGGTTGCAACGTCCAGCCTAATAGCATGATAGAATGTAATTGCGACTAACCATGTTGCAACATGACCAAGTCCTGTTCCATGATGTCTCTGGCAGAAGATACTATGCTGTCCAAAGAATATATCCTGGACGACAGAGTTGTTAACCCATTGTCATCCACAGAGAGAGTTTTCTCTGAATGAATACGATCAATTTCTCGTATTCTTTCTGCAGTCTCTGCTTGCGTAATCTTCCATGCTTCATTATAAGCAGCATAGATACTAGCATATATAAAAAATTTATAATGCGGTGTTCTTGGTCCGAGCAAGAATTCCCTAAGATCAGCTCCATCTTTAAGTAAAGATAAGTGTTGCTTTACATCCTTGAGTGTACATCTATGTAACCATTCAAGGCACAGTTTCCCTACACTGTATGTTGTTACTATTCCTGGATGCTGTCTTTGAACCTATTTTGGGTCCGGCCTAGTGAATGTGAAACCTTGTGTTTTATTCAGGAATCTATCTTGACAGTTATTTGTGTCTGTGGGCCAGATCAACCATTTATTCCAGACTGGATCTGTTCTGTTGTGATGCAAAATAGTATGTACTTCGACCTCCCCCTCTGAAGTGTTACTATCAGGTGTAGGTGTTGGTATGGACGGATTGTTCATGTCTTTGATCTTGGCTAACCCAAGGCAAGACGTCTGTTGGACAGTGTAATTCAAAAACATAATTTGCTCAGGGGCTCTAAACATAGCTTCTACCCCCTGTACCTGCTAAACGTTTGTGCCCCAGACAGTTTTTGTCTCAATGTTGTCTTTCCAAAAGTCGAAACCTAGTTTAGACAACAGAGCATAAAAGGCTGCAGAATAAATTTGTTTGGTATTAGTCAACATACTTTTCATGCCTGTTTTGTTTACATTTTCAAAGTAAAATGATTCAGCACTGGATACATTAAACCCTGAAAAATATGGACATTTTTTATTAAATGTTTTTGAGCTACCCTTTGATGGTGTTGGACAATCTTCCCATTGGTTATACATGAATACATTTCTAGGATTTGCAGATTTGTGCAAGTGATTATAACAGTACATTTGTCCATAGTCTGATGAACTTCTAAATATTCATGATTTGTGAATACTGCAGACATTTCTAAATCTGACATCATATTATTAACAGTCTCGACGTCCCAATCATCAGAAAAGGTACTAGATGAAACTTTGGGCCATATGTATCAAGATACCAATTAGCGATTCTGTAATAGCAATTTTTAAGAAATCGCTATTACAGAATCGCTAATTGGTATGTATCAAGAAAATCGCAATTTTTTTAGCGATTTCTTGATATTCCTTAATTGCGAATTCACAAATTGCGAATTCGCAACTAAGCAATATTTTCCCATTCATTTCTATGGGCCTCCTGGCCCATAGGAAAAAATGGGAATTTATTCGCAATTTGCTGATCGCAAATTGAGAATAATTTCAAGGGTGCAGGGGTGTCCAAAGTACACCCTGTTGCACCCCTGAAATAAGTAAGTTGTTTTTCTGAATGTGTTGATCGTCTTTGGACTTCACGCGTTCTTCTTTGTTTTCTGACCGTCCTCTACTTTCGGATTTCTGTGACGAAGTCCGAAAGGTATGAGAGGAACGTGTATCAGTATCTTGATATCTAACGGATTTTCTCAAATTATCCCTATTACTGAGGTTATACCTGCTTTCAGAGGGCTCCTTTTAAGGAGATCTTCCTCGGGAATGAGAATGTTTCTCTTTAGAAGTTTGTTTGCTATTTTCCCAATTCTTTTTAGAAGGAGTAGGAGTGTTTTTATTAAAGACCTTTTCAAGATTTTCAGACAGTTGGGGTTTCACTGGTTTCCCACCCAGACTGTCTCTGCCTAATTCTTCAAAGGATTTTTCAATTATTCTGGCCAGTTCTTGTGGGTGCTCAGTTACATCAAATTCCCTTAATTTCTGGCGGATCGCCACAGATGCTGCTTCACCTAATATTAGCTAATATTATTGCTGAGACCCGTTTGAAACCTTTCAGTAGTTTCATACCCAAATTTAAAGCAGGCTCTGCCCCGTATTTGTTTTGAATCTGTTTCAGGACATCAGGTATTACCGCCATAGATGGCACACCATGTGTTTTAGTATAGATAGCAGCGAAGACTGTACCCCAAGTGTTGCAGTCCTCCAGATGTGGTGCGATCCCCATTGATAAACAGACTGTTAAAATCCTGTGTTTTTCATGAGGGGTAGTATTAGGAAATACCGCTCCGATTTGAGTAATTTTTGGAGCTATCCAGAATGGAATGTGTTCTCGTTGTATGTAAAGTCTGTGGTGTAATTTTTTGTGTATTCCCCTGGTGAGGGGTATGATGTGGAATCACTATTGCAGGTTGGACTGTGAGAGTCCGCATGACATATTGAACCAATTGTCTATATATATATATATATATATATTTTTTATTCATTTCCACTTCAACAGAGCATGAAAACTTCCTTGAACATAAAAAATCAGTATAGCACATCACATTATTATCATAAATATCATCAAGTATTAAAAAGTCACAATGACATAGTTTCACAGCATTCGAAACCCGGCCCCATCCAACCATTCTTAGGCCGTCAGACTTCATCCGAATCTGAGTCCCCATCATCTCGGTCTGGTGGTGGATCACAAATATCACCTCTGTATTTATTTCACCTCTGTATTTATTCCACGCCCCCCAGATTTTACTCCACTTTCTAGGGCATGCCCTCCTACTGACTTGTCTATATATTTTGATTAACTCTTTAAGTTGAGTTTGTAATTCCGCATCTGACATTTTTTCAATGCCAGGATGTGGTGTATAGCTGGCTAAGACCGGCCATGTTGCTCCTGGTCTACCTAGTGGACCTAGCCTGGTAATGTGATTTAAATGTTTTAGGGCACCTTTAAACCAGAACTCATGCTCCGGGTAAGTTAGTGGAATTTCTGTATCCTCGAAAGGAATATATTCCTCTGGTGGTTCATCTTCTTTGTAGAAGTGAAACATCTGTGTTACTGGATTTGCTTCGGGGAAGACTATCCATGAATAGATTACCTCTGTCTGGTGATATTCATGTGCCTCTATCACAAGAACTATCCTACCACCTCTCGATGTTAGGCCATTTTTTATAAGTTTTATAGTGACTGCTTTCCTTACATTCATAGAAATGCTTATGGCATCCTCGTCCGTTTCTTGGAAACCTGTGATGTTAGAAGCTGCTGGATCAGCCTCAGCTCCAACGGCTTCGGTGTTGTTGCCGTTATTCGACATTTTGTTGATTGAAAGTTTGCAGAGCAAGTTTCAACAAAGATATGGTGCACAATATTGAACATTGAACAAACCAAAAAGCTAATACATAGGATTTTCGTCCTACTCAGCTATGGCAGATATTATCCCTTTACCCACTCCAGACGTCTATTGGAGTATTACAGAAAAAGGGGTCTCTGAGAAAAGCACGACTGAGTTACTTTAGTATCTAGCGTTAAATTAGTGCCTTACCAAACGTTGGGCGCCATCTAGGGTAGTTCCTATATTCCCAATAGGCTATGCACATTGGAATAATATATCATATAGATGTGACGTAGGACTGAGGTCAGTATGTCTCTATCGATATACTAAACTCAATTTTGAGTGCCAGCTAGCTCAGAGGTCACTAGAAACGTTCTCGAATTCACAAGAAGGGATTAGTTTCTGACAACTGCATAAACATGACAACTTTGTTTCTCTAGGACTGGAACAAATATATTCAGAGTCGTTGAAACAATAGATAACTAGTTCACTCAGTCAATCGTGCATGCTTCGTTTCTACAGAGTTGCAGAGAAATAGTGAGACGGGCGTTTTCAATAAAAGATTTATTGAACAGTCTTCTTTCTTATGCAAGAGAGGTGAACTACTACAATCGTTAGACAAGATGCAAAGTATAATGCGTACAGCGAGAATGGTATAAAGTAATACTGTAATAGCATTGTCTAGTGCTATGACATATATAAAAATACATATATAAATAACACAGGCTACAATACTCAACTGGTGCTTCTAAAATACGCCTACCCCAATGTAACCAACCTAAGTGTAGTACGAGGGAAGAAGAAAGTATCGTCTTTAGCATAGGTTTAGTTTTTGCCTAGAACTGCCAAAGGTTTCTCTAGGTCAGGGTTCTCCATACCTTTTCTGTAGTGAGAGCTAATTCTGCTCAAGGAAAGTCCTGCTGAGCTACTAGCAAATTTTATCACTGTAAAATGCTGATGATATGTATTAACATTACCCTATGACCACCCTAAGCACAATTATCAGTAGTAACCACCCAAAAATTCCAGGTGAAGTTATCAGCAGAATGCTAGGAAAATGTTTATCAATATTAAATGCTTGTAATGAAGTAAAATTCAAATCATCACATGCTGTGTACCAAAAAGCATATTACCACAGCAGTAACTCAAATTGAATTATCATTCAGCTAACAACTTTAAATTTGTGTTAGAATTGCAATATTTTGTCTTTATAGCATATCAGTTTTTGAACATATACATTTTTCATTCAAAATCCCTTTCCACTTTGAGCAATCAAACTCAATTTTCCAGAAGAAAAACCGTTTCTGAAAAAGCCTTATTTTTTCCTTTAAAATCAAATCAATTTTCATACTTAGAAAATACACAGTCCCTAAACATCAGCTTTAATTTTTCATTGAGTACCGCCATGTAAAAATGCCTCTCATGGACAAATTATGCTTCAAATACACAGGTATTGGAATCATAGGCCATGCTTCCTCACCATAACACTAAGAATGTCTCTGTTATGCTAATAATGCTCCCCATTTAACCAGGACTACCACTGTGCCACAGCTGAATGGCCAACATATATCAGTTATGGCCATTATTATGGGAGAAGGGGTTGCCACTCTGTCAGGAATGGCTAAAAGCAGGTCAGTCATGCTCTTAATATGTCAGTGATGGCAGCAAGTATGTAATTACTAGACTTGTATGCCCAAAATAGTCAAGGACGAAAATATTATGGCTATGGCACAATTATACCACCAATTGGCACAATTGCGTCAGAGATAATACTCTTATGATGGAGACCAGCATACATATTTGGCAGTCCTTGACGCTAGGAGTACCTTTAAGGAATCAACATTGTTTATTTGGGAAGGACACAATGTCACACACCTACACAAAAATGTATGTGATGCTTTTAATTTTCTCTGCCCTGGATGCATACTCTCTTCTACTCAGCTCTTTAGTTGATCATGCTCCCAACCAACACATTTTCACTCTAGTTCTTGCAGTCACACCCTTTGGTGGGTCAGCCCTGGTTACTGCTGCTATTATTCTTTGATGTTACACACAGTGCGACTGATCGAGCACGGCGGATAACATGGCCAATCTCTTTCTTAGGTATATATATATATTTTTACTCTATTTAGCATTTTTTGTGAAAAAGTAAAGCAGAGCACAGAGTTCAATTGCAGTATACATAGGGTACATCTTGAACATATTCATCACGACAAAGCAAGTAATGCACTATAGGACAAGCCAGCGGTGACAATAACATATTTGATGTACATTAAAACCCCGGTAAGTGGACCATCATTGTGTCTATCCAAGGGAACCCTCCCGAGTCCTCCACCGCACACACACACCGAAATCAACCACAAGCCCATTTGTTATGTACTCATGGAACACGTTATGGAGCATGTATGCATGCAGCTCATCTCTCTAACCCAACCCTGTCGGCCCAATACCATGCTCTTGTTGTGTGGAGGGTCTTGCTGCTGTAGCGCAAGGAAAGCTCGGAAGGGGTCCCATATGTCCTTAGGCCTGGAGGAAGGCGGTATAGTGCCAGCGTACAGGTCGCTCTTCATAGAGCAGGCCGCAAGGCTTTGGATCCAACCAGTTGTTGTCGGTGACCTCTTGCTACCCCAATAAATTGCGACCTCCCTTTTGGCTAGGAGTAGGGAGATAGCTGCGAATCTGCGTACTTTCAGGGGGATCTGCACTACATATCCCAAGAGGGCTATCTCGGGCACGGGCACCAAAGGAATCTGTATCATTTTGTTTAAGAGTTCGAGTACTGCTAACCAAAAGGTGTGGACTCGAGGGCAAGTCCATGCGAGATGTGAGAAGTCAGCCTGTGGGGCTTGGCAACGCTGGCAGCAATGTGGTCTGATGGGATCTATCCTGTGGATTTGGGCAGGTGTAACATAAATTCTACGTAAAAATGTAAAGTGTATCAGTTTATGTCTGCTGTTTAGGGAGTCTGTACTAGTAACTAGTAACCCATTGTTCATCAGTGATCGGGTTGCCCAGGTCTGACTCCCATACACCACGCAGTCTTCCATCGTCCACTGGGATCAGGTCAGAGCATGTCCTGTATAAGTGGGATATAAGAAGGAACCCTTTGCTGCTAGTTATCACCAATGTAAGGGGTGAAAATGAGGGTGGTTCTAGTGGATAGTCAGGAAACCAGGCTGGTAGGGCAGAGCGTAATCTAGCCAGAATAAATTTGTCCATGAAAGTGACATCTGAGGAGGCAGACATGTCCTCAGGGTCAAAAACGTGGCCAGCCGGATAGAGGTCACCCATTGTTGCGATGTTAAATTTAGCGCAGGTTCTTTATACCAGCTTTTCGCTAGTTATAGGTAGGAAAGTGGCGTTAGGGAGCGACAGGGAGGAGGAATACAGAGTTTGTGTGTGAGTGATACGGCTCAGTTTAAGCCACGCCCAGCTGGTGGTGGAAACTGGCTGTATGTCCTTGGGGTCTCTAGGGATACCAGTGGGTAAAACGGTGGCGAGTGTGTTAGGCAAAACAAAGTCAGATTCTGGGCGCAGATATGTAATACTCGCGTCTGGATGGTACCATGTCTGTGCAAAGCTACATTGTGCGCCCAGAAAGTATAACTGAAGATCCGGGACCCCGTAGCCTCCTGGATCATAGGGGAGTGTCATCACCTGCCATCTTACCCTGGGTGTTTTGTCGCCCTACACCAGTTGAAGTAGGTGCGACCTTAGAGTGTTGAAGAATTTATTAGTGAGTGGGATTGGTATATTGTGAAACAAATACAAACATTTGGGAGTACCATCATTTTTACCAGTGCAACTCGTCCCGCCATGGAAAGGGGAAGTTTAAGCCAGGATTCAATTTGTGTTTCCAATTGGGAGATAGCCACACCGTAATTACGGCGTATAATCTGGTCTGTGTCTAGATGAATGTGTATCGCTAAGTATTTTACTGAGTCCTCGCACCAGTCCAAAGGAAATTCTGGGACCCATCGGGTGTGCCAGCCATGAGGGGAAATATAACTGATTTGCACCAGTTTATCCCTAGCCCGGAGAACGTGCCAAATCGAAGGATTTCTCTGAGGAGAGGATCCAGGTTTGTTTGGGGATCACAAACGTACAGAATCGTGTCATCGGCGTATAGGAAAACCAATAGTGCATCTGTGTTGAATTGTAGTCCCCTGTGTAGATGCTTTTCTTGAAAGTGCCTGATCAGAGGGTCCAATGCTAGAATAAACAATAAGGGAGAGAGGGGATAGCCCTGCTGCGTGCCTCGTGACAGGGTGAATGGGGTCGACAGGGTGCCGTTTAGTAGGAGCCGAGCTGTAGGTTTGTGTATAGCAAGGCAGTAGTGGCAATTAATCCCTGGGGCATTCCCATAGGTTGCATTATGGAAAGAAAAAAGGGCCACTCTAGGGAGTCAAGAGCCTTTTCGGTGTCAAGCAGGATTGCCGCTATGAGGGTGTCTGGATTTATTAGAAGGCGGTGGATCGGTGAGGAATGAAGCCTGATTGCGCAGGGGATATTATAGACTCCATGAGTAGTGAGAGGCGGCATGCTAGCGCCTTGGCGAGGATTTTATAGTCTAGGTTTAACAATGATAGGGGTCTATAGGAGCTACAGTGCAGAGGATCTTTGCTGGGTTTAGGGAGCAGAATAATAAGTGCCTCTCACAGGGTAGGAGGAAGATGCTGTTTTTCCAGGGCTTCAGCGTAAACATCTAGAAGGCGGGGGATCAAGAGGTCTTTATAGGTTTTATAGAATTTGCCTGTAAATCTATCCATCCCGGGGGCTGTTGATGGGTTTAGAGCTGCAATGGCTTCATTTATGCTGTCCGTTGTGATAGGTTCTGCCAAAAAATCTTGCATATATTTCTCCAAATATACCAAGGGTATCTCGGAGAGAGGTACGACTCTCGACCAGCACGATCATGCCCTAGTTTGGTGGTGTAAAGTGCCTTAAAATAAGTTAAAAATTCCTGCTGTATCTACAGCGGGTCTGTAAGTGTAGTCCCCAAAGTGGAGTGGAGTTCTGTGATGTATGCTTTCGCGTATGGAGGTCGGAGCATTTGCGCTAGTATACGTCCAGGGCGATCCCCTTCTCCGTAAACTTTAGCATTATGGTATTTCCCCATATACAGGATTTTCCTGTCAGCTACCTCTTTGTACTCTAATAGCAGTGCTGCTCTTTCCATGTTGTATCCCTGGTCGGCAGTTATTGTCTGAGCAGTGTCCAGTGTAGTCAGTTCATTCTCTAAACGGGAAAGTGTGCCACATATGTCGCTGAGTACCTTGGAGATACATATTCCCCTCATATAAGCCTTGAATCCCTCCCATAACATCGCCTCAGAGTCCACAGAGCCAGTGTTCAATTCAAAGTAATCTTCTATGGCTTCATAGAGTTCTTGTTTAAACACTTCGTCATCCAGAGCACGGTTTGGGAATCTCCACTGCCTTTCGAATCCTTCGGGGTGAGGGACCAATAGTCCCAGTAAGACTGAGGAGTGATCAGAATACAACCTGGGCAATGTCTGCATCCTGTGAAACCATCTAGAGAATTCAGGGGAAACCAACCAAAAATCAAGCTGTGTCCAAGTGTCAATTACGCCAGTATAATGTGTATATGTGGTGTGGACCGGGTCGCGGACTCGTCCCAGGTCTAGTAATGTGAGGTGTTCGCATATGGAATACAGGGCCTTATGTGCTCTTGGTTTAGTGTCTGGGGCTGTGGATGTGCTGTCAGATGTAGGGTCGAAGGTGCTCACCACACCGCACAGCACCGCCAGACTGTGTGTAGCTCGCCACCGCTCTATGCCGCCGGGGACCGAGGATTGCAGTCCTGGATGGCCGCCATCTTGTGTTGCGCGATCTTGCCCTGCCGCTCAATATTCACGAATATCGCCGTCATCAGGGTCAGGCGCCAGTCCCCAGCCCGCTTGGACGCTGCCCTATTGCTCTGCCAGTCTTCCTGCAAATATGGGTCGTATTGGTGGCTGAGAAGTGTCCGGATGGATTACATGGACGGAGAGAGCTTTAGCCCAGCGCGGCCATTTCGGTCGTCGGCTAAGCCACGCCCCCTTTCTTAGGTAGATTTAAAGTGGATAAAGATGGTCCATGTAGCAGACCCATAGGCCAACGCTGCAGCTTCCACATGCTTCAACACCCTCCGCATACTCAGCAAGACCTTCAAATGGACTCACCCTCCGAATCCAGGAAAAGACAGTCACCCATGTACTCATCACCAGCAGGCTGGACTATGGTTACACCCTCTATGCCGTAATCAACAAATCTCTACTCCACAAACTTCAGACTGTCCAGAACGCCGCAGCCAGACTCATCCTCAGCATCCCACGACAAGATCACATTACCCAGCATATACAAGCACTCCACTGGCTCCCCGTCGAAAAAAGAGTGACCTTCAAGCTGCTCACACACACTATAAAGCACTCCACATCACCTGACCCCAATACCTCAACGAAAGAATCTTCTTCTACACCCCCAAAAGAAACCTCTGCTCCACTGACCAGGCCTTGGCCGAAATCCCCTGCATCCACAGAACCAGAACAGGAGGCACACCCTTCTCTTACATCATGGCCAAGACCTGGAACGAACTCCCCCTCAGCATAAGATGAAGCCCCACTCTGAAAGCATTCAGGAAGAGCCTCAAGACCTGGCTTTTCAAATTACCTGAGCTGCCCAAACCCCCCTCCCCACACTCCCCCAGCACCTTGAGACCCTCACAGGTGAGTAGTGTGCTCTATAAATCCCTGAATGATTGATTGATAGGCCACCACAGTGTGTGTTTGAGTGTTATCAACAGGCCCTGCTATTGGTGTGTCTGTCTGTAACTCTTAAGGGTAGTAAAATGATCAGTGATGCCTTCTTTAATATACACAGAATCTCTGAGATTTGCTTGGTTTGGCTTCACCTCTGAGAGCTACTTTGAGGGGGCTGGTGAGCTACCAGTAGCTCCTGAGCTACTGGTTGGAGACCCCTGCTCTAGGTTCTAATCAGCTCCGTACCTCAGAATGAAGGAGGTTGGTATATCTGTCTCAAACTCGATTTCCCAACACCCCGCAAGGGGAGACGGAAACACTGGAGCTGTATTCTTAGCAGAGGAGGACAGCTTCTTGTCAGTGCGTTAGCTGGAGAGTCGGCTTCCTTCAGCACTTGCTGTAGCAAGCTGCGTCAGGCAATTAGTTAGTCGAACTGCACCGAACCACACCGTGCTTTGCCATAGCAAGTGAAGGTATATTTATACCTTGAAGGTGTTTAGAAATGCCAGCTTTGACATAAAGTTGGGCATATGAACGTCATGGATGAACCCCTAAGGAATAGTTGATCATGCATAATAATGAGTTTCTTGGAGAAATCCGTATCCAGGCTAGGGGAAGTCCCTTACAGCTTAAGAGTCTGGTTTTACTAGAAATCGTTGTGACATTGATGAACAGATGGAAGTAGCCATGCCTGTATTTGGGTAGCATGGGCTATGCCCAAATAAGGGTTTGATTTCTACGCCTATATAAGGGCAACTGGAAAATTCATTCGGAATCTAAAACGCCATACAACAGAGCAACCTTGACCAGAAACTATTAGAGCGCTTTACTTGAGCATCAAGACAGGAAACCTGTTTCCTCACTTCCAAAGCCAGCAACACTGGCCGTAATGCCACATCCACACCCTGTTTTGTTTCACACAGCCTGCTACGGGCCTCTTGAAACACCTTTGTCACCCCTTTGTCATTTATTGATTTACTGGGTCTCCTGGTGCCTGCCTGCCAGGGAAAGGCCATCTTCACGCTTCTCTTTTGTTATGTATTTTGGTCTTTGGAGTGGCGAGTGTGTTCACAGAGAGTGTCTGGGTGTTGTAAGAAGCAAGGTTGCGCGCAGCCTACAGGAAACATAGTCATGCTCAGCATTAGTGCTGGCGGCATCTGGTGCAACAGCGCTTGTTGGTGCTCCCTCCCCCCCATTACCTCCTTCTCCACTGATTTCCTCACTACCACTCTTTAATAGTGCCCCTCAAGTCTCCATAACCACGCCCTCTCACATGCAATTCTGCATGCAGCCCTTTGATGACAGGTACTAGGCTAGATCACTGTTTTAAATTAGGATTTTAACTTCTAAACTGCAAGACACAAAAGAATCTCTGACAAAAACAGTAACCCACTGAATTATTTCCATTGTATGCACGTTGTGATCGACTTAGTTCATGTGCTTTGCAGCACCACCCCTCTGTGCTACCTTATGATAAGCCAAACTTCCACTAGACACAATTCTACCTCTCTGTAGCAGCTCCATTAATCATCAGTTATCTTGACATTTTTATTGCTGCCAGAAAATTGCTGAAGGCAAGGAACACTGCAACAGGTACTGTTAATTCCATAAATATTAGAGAAAATGGAGCCCCAATGTCAGGGCCCTGTGCGGTGGAACCGGTCGCACTGCCCTAGAGCCACCCTGAACATATTTGAGTGGTAATAGCCATGATGCAAATAGCCAGCGAGTGGGTACACTCACAGTTTAAAGCTTTACGTCTGGAAATGAGAACTGATTAAGACAGGCTTTAATTTGTGCCAGAGGCTGTTGGTGGTGGGCACCAGCATCTATTTTAGTGGACCTGGTATTATTTTTCATCTCCACAACTCAATGCTCGATTCTGGTCTACATCCACTGGACTTCCTTAAAGAGGAAGAGAAAGATAGGAAAACAGTGCCAACGGGAACTAGCATTTGCCATGCAATAGGTATCGCATTTGCGAGAGTTTGAGCTATTGGCATTGTAAATGACAATGCCTTTAATTATGTGTTTTGAAAACCTGCAAGCGGTGCGTAAACATGCACTTTGTACTTATAGTCCTTGCTTACCAGAAGCACGGCTGGTAGTAACTGTGCCTCTTTTACTGCCAGCCTTGCTTCTTGTAAGAAAGGACCACACGAGGTCCCGCAGTTCTCTTGCGGGATTGAACAGTGATATTGCACCCTCTGACATATTTCCCCATGGGAATCCAGCTGCAAGAATTTTTCATAAACTTTAAACCTTATTTTCTCTAAACCAGCTAAAAAGAATTACAACAATTCACAAAATGCACTCTTTCTGGAAAAATATCTACCTTTCTGCTGATGTCGGTGTAATTCTGTTTATCCATTTTTCAAGGGAAAAGTGTTTTGGGCCCCCACCCCCCTTTTTCTTATCCCCTCATTACCCCTCATGCCCTCTCACCCCGCTTCATGAATCACCCCAAAATATTCCAGGAAGGAGCTGAAGTGGATGAACTTTTTTAGGAAAGTTTCATGATGATGCTCCAAAGTTATTAACAAAAGAAAACTATCTTCGAATGGAAACTCTGACTCGAATTTAACACCACAGTTAACATTTTTTCTTTTCTTTTTGGGACCCCCAATCCCCCCATGTTTTTAATTTACTCCTAACCTCCCTATACCACGACCCAAACCTAAACCCTAACACCACCCTTACTTCCTTTTACCACAACCTATCCCTAAAATCCCAAATTGCCCTTATTTCCCTTAACCACTATCCACCCCTGAACAGTAAATTTACTCTTACCTTCCTTTACTATTGCCCACCCCTAAACCCTAAAATTGCCCTCACCTCCCTCTACCACTACCCTCCAAAACCCCTAAAATAACCATTAACTCTCTTCACCACGACCCGCACCTAAATCCTTTTTTTAAATAGCATAATAAATATGTAATTGAAAAAAATACTAACCTGCGTGGTAAAGGTACAAATACTTAACTGCATGGTTAAGGCATTGGGTGCTAAAGTAGGCATTGTAAAGGCTCATCCCTTAAGGAATATGTCACCCCAGGAGAAGAGTGCCTCAGGTTTAGAACACCTTGGGATTTGAATTTAGAGCATTACAGCCCCTCAGTGTCAGAACACCCGGTATCAGATATCTCATCCTGTCCCCCAGCCTTCTGGACAACAGAGCACCATGAACAGAACATTGCACAGGATTATCCACCACAAATATAAAATCCCCAGTGATTCCTGCCATCTTGGGTGAATCCTCCTTAGGGTATGAACAGCGAGGATCAGTGATTGCAAAAATCAAGGACAAGCGTTCAGCATCAGAGCTTTGCAAGATCAGTGCTGCCCAGTAGCAGAGTGCTTGTGACCACATTAGACTCCGAGCACACTTGTATCATAGCACCTCGGGTTCCTAGAACCAATGGATCGGAGCCCAAGGCATCAATAGACCCCAGGCATTGGGCACTTCAGGAACAACGCCCAGGGAAATTGGCATTCAAGATCCGAGATGTTCAGCAGAATGATGGCACATATGCATCATAGCATCCCTTGGTTAGAGTACCCTATTATTAATGCTCCTAATGTTCACCTGTCTTAACTCAGGGAATTTCTGGAGTCAGAGCACTCCACACCGTCTAAAGATTAGAACAACCCATGACGAAAGCACCCAAGGGAGAGTGATCATAAATTAGGAGTACCCAGACAACAGAGTACCTCAGGAAAACAGATCACAGCACCCCAAATTTAGTGCCTTCAGTTTATTAGAATAATATAATACAGGGTTGTATGACATTACAAAGCATGCTTTTACTACGCATGCCTTTACATCGCAAGTTTTACAACGCATGCTGTTACAACGCATAGTGTTGAGGGGTGCTGGATAGTGAATAGTTTAATTTACTACTCCAACTCCAGTCCCCGTGGATAGTAGGGAAGGTGTTGGATAGTAAATTAAATCTATTCCCTATCCTAGAGCGCCCCCCAGCGCAATGCGTTGTAACAGCATGCGTTGTAAAACTTGCGATGTAAAGGCATGCGTCGTAAAAGTTGCGTTGAAAAGGATGTTCCCCATAATACAGTATTGTACTAAACCCTGAGAAAAAACACTTAAGCCCTGCCGGATTGGTCGTTGAGAATTTTGACACCGTTTTTATTTTCTCAATAAATGTGTTGCTACATTATTTATTTTATTTATTTATACAGTTTTATATAGCGTAGAGCGAACTTGATCCCGAAGGATATCAGAGCGCTTTACAATTTGAAGCAAAGGTAACAAATCAGAGCATTAGTCTAACATGGGGAATCTAATGGTCATTGAGATTTACTCAGCTACACACTTATACAAATAGCACTTTATTTATTCATATAGATAGTAACTCATACTTAGTGTTTTATGAAATCACCATTACAAGTATACTGTTATCTATACAGTCACTCATGCAATCAATGAGTCTAATGTGTACTTATTTATATACAACAACTGTCACATACACTGCCTTTTATTTGTTCTACTTTGTTGGACATGTACCATTGAGAAATATGTTTGCTCATCACAACACCCATAAAGATATTCACTCACCCAAACAACTATTATAACACGTAGTCTTAACATCACATACCTACTGAAATAACTATTCACATATCTTAGGGAAGTCACAGATCCCCCAAAAACTACACACACATTCACTCTCCCATACAAATAGTCAGTTAACTAATTAATAACTAATATAGACTTTCATGTAGCTAGTAACTAACTGGTGCAGCAGTTTACACAACAACTGACGAAGTAATACAGATATTCACACAGTTTAGTCACAACCCAATGTATTTAGTGAGACACTATAAATTAGTCAAGTAAACAGTCAATCACACTGCTACTTAATCATCCCTCGAGATAGGTATATATACACTGATTCTTAAATGAAGATTGCTAAATATATAATACATATTTAAATAACAAACCAAACCACATTCACTGGATGATGTCATCAGTGATGTCACCCGAGATGTCATCAGTGATTCCATCAGTGACGCCACGGACCATGTCATGAACGATGCAATATGCAACATCTTCACCAGTGGACCGCGGGCGCGAGAGTCACAGTCAGCACAACCAACTACAACGTAGGAACTCCAATGGCCCTGCACGAGTGAAATGTAAAGCAAACTAAAACACCCCTGAAACCCATGGCTCTGTCAGTGAATTTCTGAGGTTTTTCAAACGACAACTCCCAACCACAACCTGCCCGAAACCTACCCTCTTTTCAGTGAATATATATATATATATATATATATATATATATATATATATATATATATATATATATATATATATATATATATATATATATATATATATATGTATGTATATATATATATATATATATATATATATATATATATATATATATATATATATATATATATATATATATATATATATATATATATATATATATATATATATATATATATATATATAACGCTCAAAGGTCCCTTCCCTCAAAGGAACGACAGCACTCCGGGGGTGATGAAATTAGCAGTGGTCTTTATTTATTAAGTGAAAAGTAAAAGTAAACAACAAACGCGTTTCGGCGTCAGCCTTCGTCAGTGTCAATGACACTAGGCACATGATTCGATTTTAAAGCTCCCTCATGGTGACAGACATAGGTGAAGGACAAACCCTAGGTCTAATATAGGCGCCATCTTGTAGTGGATAAGATGTGCACATTAACACATACAATTACCCTTCCAGTAAAGTAATCAAACCGTGTATCGGTTAGAAAAACAAGTGGTAAATGCAAAAAAAAAGTAATAATATACAAATTATATAATGTGACAACATCTAGCCGTGGATCGGCATAAGTCCTTTCATTATTAGTCTGTCGTTATAAGAATGAAGCTTATATCAGCATGATAGTCAAAAGAGCAAATACACTAATAAATATATACATATATACACACATAAAGAGTTGCGCAAAGAAATGTATATACATTTGATGGCTGACCTAACTCATATATCTTTACTTCATGTTATCTTAAGATACTAGAAAAAAATATATACATATATATAAGGTGATAAATAGGCTGTTTAAACTAATAGTAAAAATTCAAGAATTCATTTTCTTATATCATAAACACTCCTATTCTGAGATCGTACTTCAGACTTATTTCTAACATTGACTGCTGGACAGATACATCAACTAAAGTGCTCATATCTTCCCTAGGTAGATAATTTTCCTAGGTGAACGGCCATTTCCTCCCCGCTGTTAAGGCCTCCCGGATGCTTGGTCGCTAAATCGATGATATATCTTGATT
Organism: Lissotriton vulgaris; assembly: GCF_964263255.1. Classification (NCBI taxonomy): domain Eukaryota; kingdom Metazoa; phylum Chordata; class Amphibia; order Caudata; family Salamandridae; genus Lissotriton; species Lissotriton vulgaris. The sequence continues at coordinate 838,448,161 of NC_141687.1, forward strand.
CTAATCGTCTGAGTCGTCTTAACCTATCTCCACCCCTGATGTTATTAGGTATTCAATCCAGCCCAAAGTATTGTAATTTGCTGCGATCTTTGTTATGATACTCAGAGAAGTGGTGAGCTACCGGGTAGGAAGGATCAACCTTGTCAATGGTCCTAAGATGCTCTAGCACCCTCAATTTTAATTGGTTGATGGTACTCCTGATGTAGCGGAGGCCACACTGGCATACCAAGCAATAAACTGCATAGACAGTACTGCAGGTCAAGAATTTCTGTATAGCCATGGATCTACCTGTCATCTGGTTTTCATATCGAAGGACTCTTTTACTGGCTGCACACGCTTTACAGCGGCCACATGGGTAGAACCCACTCATGTCCTTCAGTGTGTTTGGTTTGATGATGGGTTTGTTAAAATGGCTATGTACCAACATATCCCCCAGCGATCTGCACTTACTGAAGGTCACTAGAGGATGGGGAGGCAAATCTTCCCTCAACACGCTGTCTGTACATAGGATGTGCCCGTTTTTTGGCATCATGGCCGTAAGGTGATTGGCTCCAGAAGAATAGGGTGTTATCATCCTAAATTTACTATTCTCTGTGTTGGTGGTCTTAGTAAGCAAATCATTTTCTGTCTGTTTCTTTTTCAGCAATTCGATCCTGGGAATCTTTTTGACTCTCTTAAGTGTACTCTGTAACAGGGAATCATCATAGCCCCTTAGTCGGAAACGTTCCAGACAGTCATGGGCTGCTTTCTCAAACTCCCGTTCTTGTGTGCTGTTTCTACGGAGTCTGAGAAGTTCCCCATAAGGGATACTCCTGATAAGCTTGGGTGGGTGACTGCTTTTAACAAATAGAATAGAGTTCCCTGCCGTTTCTTTTCTGTACAGGGATGTATGTACCAGGCCCTCATCAATGTACACCCTCAGGTCCAAATAGTCGACTGCCACTCGGCTAATTGTTCCCGACAGGTGTAGATTGTAGCAGTTGTTGTTCAAATCCTCAATGTACATTTCTGCGCTTACAGTCGTACCCTGCCACACGATGAAAAGATCATCTATGTAGCGGTACCAATGTACCACCCTGCCATGCTCTTGTCCCTTCTTCCAGCTCCTGGGCACCTGCTCCTCCCACCAGCCAACGAACAAGTTCGCATAGCTGGGAGCGAAGCAGGTGCCCATCGCCGTACCAGAGATTTGCCTGTACAGTTGTTCACCAAACAAAAATATGTTATTATTTAAGCAAAACTGTACAAAATCGAGAATCATAATGTTATGCTGTGTAAAGCGCAATTGGCGCTTATCCAAAAAATGTCTGACAGCATTCAGGCCATGTTGGTGGTCAGTGTTAGTGTAGAGACTGGTGATATCCATCACCATAAGTAGATAATCGGATTCCCAGCTCATATCTTCAATTATGTTCAAAAAGTCTTTTGTATCCTGGATATAAGAATCCAGGGTAGTAACAAGGGGGAAAAGAACAGAGTCCACGAACTTGGACATGTCTTCAGTTAGTCCATAAATAGATGCAACAATGGGGCGTCCTGGTGGTGATGTAGGATTCTTGTGGAGCTTAGGAAGATGGTAGAACGTCGGAATCATGGGGCTATTGCTCCTTAGAAATAGATGTTCGTCCTTCCCCAGCATTTGTAAGTTGTACCATTTCCGAATCAACTCGTCGTAGTTCACGATGCTCTCCTCGTAGATCTTGTTGGTAGTTGGAGAATAGTACTTGTGGTCCGATAACTGTTTCATAGCCTCCTGTTGGTAATATTCACTGGTCAACAGTACCACATTGCCCCCCTTGTCAGAGGGCTTTATAACGATCTTACTATCCCCCATAAGATCTCGCAGGGCTCTCCTTTGTGATTCTGTGATGTTATGGCTAATAGGAGTCGTTCTCTTCCTATATTTGATCAGATCCAGGGTCATAGCCTCTGTAAAGGAGTCAATCGCGTCCCACGGCGATTGAGGAACGAAAGTGGATTTTGGCTTGAACTGAGTTTCTTCCCTTTCTTGTTCAATGCCTTGTAGCAGGGCTCGTTGTACCATATCTTCATTCATGGTATTATGAGGATTTCCTTCTTGCTCCATTCTTAGATAGTTCATGGCTTCCAATCCTGGCAGGTCCCTGCCACTCAGAGCATCTGTAGCTGTCAATCCAGTCCCCTGCTTAGTTGTATCTTTTGCGTGTGGTCTCATTTTGAAGTATTTATGAAGTTTCATTTTCCTCGTAAATCGGAAAAGATCAATTTTAGTCCGAGTGAACTCCATGTTGTTGCTAGGGCAGAATGTTAAGCCCAGTTCCAGAAGTTCATGTTCAGTGTCAGTGAGGTATTTATCAGTAAGGTTCACAACAGTTAAGGCAGCAGGCCTGCTGTCTTCAGTGAATATCAGTTCTTCTTCCTGTTGCGACTGTTCCAGTTCGAGGTTGCTCTTTTGCCTCTTCCTCGTCCTTTTGCCGCCGCCCCCTGATCTTCTTGTTCTCCTTTTCCTGCCTCTGGGGGCTTGTTCTTCCCTTCTCTGAGCCAAGTTTGCCTTATCACTTTGAACTCTGTGTGAAAAGGGACAGCTGCACCTCTTTGGTCACTTAGAGGGTCTGTTTGGTCATCGCTCGACTCATTGGCAGTTGCGTCAGATTCTGATGTTGGTGCGCTTGTATTTGCTGCTGCGTGCGAGTTCTGTGCACCTTGACTAAGAGCTTTTCTAGGGGCATCATATTTTTTGGCAAAAGTCAGTATAAGCCCCTGACGATAATCATTCTCGTCCCGCTCATATTTCTCTTGCTTGCGAGTCTTTATTTTCTGCTCGTATTTCGTCAGGCGCGTTTTCATTGATCCTTTCAGGTCCTGCACCCTCGCAGTATCTTCTTCTTTTTCAATTTCTTCCTCTATGGTTTTTATATCAGCCAGGGCCTTCTCCCTCTTCAGCGTACCCTCACAGTACTGCGCTGTGTGTTCCTGCCAGTCTGTGAGTAATTGGGGGTCCGGGTGCTCGTAAGAGGGAACCGTGTAGACTCTTAGTCCTCTTGGTACACGTCCCTCCTCGATATAGCTGGTCAGACTTGTGGCTTCCCACCACTTACGAACCTCACGTTCATACAATCTCTCCAATTTAGCCATATTCTCACATAGTTTATCATTACCCGTCACCACGGGTGTCTGTGCAGCCGTTTTCTGTGTGTTTTGGCTCTTGAAAATGTCTTTAGCCGCAGCGCGGCGTTCCGTTTCACTAAACATGCTCATGTGCGTGTTTATCAACTTGTAAACTTTTCATACACTCAGACCCAGTCCGGTCGAGGGACCGCTAGATACACCACCCTCCACGACGCTCTGCCGCTGATATTGCTTTTCCAGGCAACCCGGAAATACGGGTGACGGGCTTACCGGCTCAGACGCGATGAAGGATGCAACGCGTAGACGGCGCTCTCCGTTCGGCAATCTTTTTCGTTTCCAGTTGAAGCCTTGCAGAGTCAATGCGTGCCCAAACAAATTGCAGCTTGCGGCGGTGCTCGAGGCAAAAGTTCAAACGCTCCTTTTCCACAAAGGTATTCTCGAGCACTCAGAAGCGGGTGCAGTAGGCGGGCTGTGGACGCCCGCTAAACATAACGCTCAAAGGTCCCTTCCCTCAAAGGAACGACAGCACTCCGGGGTGATGAAATTAGCAGTGGTCTTTATTTATTAAGTGAAAAGTAAAAGTAAACAACAAACGCGTTTCGGCGTCAGCCTTCGTCAGTGGCAATGACACTAGGCACATGATTCGATTTTAAAGTTCCCACATGGTGACAGACATAGGTGAAGGACAAACCCTAGGTCTAATATAGGCGCCATCTTGTAGTGGATAAGATGTGCACATTAACACATACAATTACCCTTCCAGTCAAGTAATCAAACCGTGTATCGGTAAGAAAAACAAGTGGTAAATGCAAAAAAAGTAATAATATACAAATTATATAATGTGACAACATCTAGCCGTGGATATATATATATATATATACACACACACACACACACATCAGATGATTACTCTGGATGCGCACCTCAACTCACTCCCACATCACAAAGAAAACACCTCAAATGATCAAAGCCCTGGCCAAACATCACAATGGCAATAACAAAAACTCAATACATCATGTGGTGCAAACACTGCATTTCAGACTGGGGAAGTAAACAGCCGTGATTGAGAGCCTCAGCAACCAGGGTCCATTCTCTGAGGAAGACGCGTCCGCCCCCACTCAGATTTCAGACTCCCGGTCGCTGAGTCTGCAACCCTCAGGTTTAAACACACTAGAAGGTTCGAGAAAGACGAACCCCCAAGCCAGAGGAATCTTACCAGAACTGGCCAGGTTCCAAGCAAGCATTCCCACGGCAGGAAGGAGCTCTCAAGTCCCCTTCTTCAAATATCGCATGTTCCAGCCTTTATCTTGACGAAGCTCACAAAGCCTTTCAGAGTACATTATTATTCTAAGTCAAAATGTTAGTTTAAAACTGCAGTGGTAGGCCTGTGACATGTGTTAATAGGCTACTTTAGTGGGTGGCGTAACAGGTACTGCTGCCTTCCTGACCATGAAGTGACCTTTTTGTGTTGATAAACAATCACCAACTCGAAGCTCCTTAGTGACCGGATCTTCGGTACGACAACAACTATTCGCAACGACCGCCCATGCGAGGCCCCTGACAACACGAGCGGAGCTCCTTGCATGGACCAGAGAAGGTACATTTCTGTAAGAACTACCTTGGTCCCTATGCCCAATCCTCACTCGATTGTGGTTGGCCTGAAATTGTGACATTACCCAATTCCCTTGTGACCAATAAGTAGAACTGGAGTTATTTAATTTCAAAATTGTAAGCAAATATAGCATTAAGAAGCCAAAAATCCAACTGGGGATAAATGGTTGCGCTGGACCGTTACAGGGACCCAGTTTGGACCGCTGAACCAAAGTACCATGAACTCTGGTTGCTGACCGTTGCGTGGATCCGCATCAAAGTTGCATTGATCAACATAGAAGTTGCATCGCGGCGGTGTGTGGTCCTGCTGCATCGATGTCAAGGATCCCATCGATGGAGCATGCGTTGCGTAGGCCGGTGACGAGGATGGATTGCACAGTCAAGGCGATTCGTCAGTTCCGATAAGCTGTGAAGCTGCGATGCAGAATCTTATTGTTGTCCTCAAAGCAGCCATTCCTTTCTGACGCTGCCCCAGACTCACAAGGAGGTGTAAATCGGAGGCAGCACCAAAAACTAACGCCATGCAAGAGCAGGCGTTAGAATGGCAAAACAAGGAGAAATACTTTCATTTCTCCTTTTTTTTTTCTTTTTCTATGTGTGCTGTACAGAAGTAGCAAATCGCCATTTTTGAATGTTTATGTGCAGGTGTCCCTTCCAGCACATAAGCAATCAATAATGGTGATTTGCTACTTCTATGTGTGCTGCAGAATGCAACGCAGGCACTCTTGCACTATGGCACAAGGGTGTCTGCGTTGGCGCTAAGCAGCTATTTTGAGGACCAGGAGAGGTGCCTGGTATTGTTGTAAATATGGCGCATCCCTGTGTTTTGGAAATGGCGGAGCGTGGTGCTGCAAATTTTTCCCCAGCTCCGTCATTTCCTTGTAAATGTGCCCCATAATGAGGCTTCTGATTGGTAACTGGGAAAGGCCTTTGATTCCGGAACTACAGTATGCACAGCTCAGGTGAAACGACTCCTTATTGAGAGCGATTCTTGGAAAAGGACTTTGGGGCAAGGAAATGCAGCCATCACCCTTTGGTGTCCGCCCTTATAATATCAGAATAATTACTCAGTGGCAACAGCTTTTACAGTTTTCAAGAGCAAAGCTACAAACAAAGGTTTTCGGTTAGGCACAAGTACGTGTGTGTTCAGTGGTTGTGGGTAGTTCGCTAACAATAATCCGAAGTAGAAGGACTGAAGATAAACGATTGCACAACGAACAGAAACACACCTTTCTATTTGTCTAAATGTTTGCTCAGCACTGTGGCTGCTTCCCTGTTTCACAGGCAGCCAACCCTGCTCCCGTCGGGTGAGGTCCGGGTTCAACGAATGCAAACAATCCAGCTTTGCAAAAGAGGTGACGAGCACTTAACCAGTATTTAGTGGTCAGCACTTGTAACAAATCCAAAACTGGGTTCCTGCACTAGAAACCCTGGCAAGCAAAGCGCCCCTTTTTGAGAAGGTGGGAAAAAAGAACAGTCTTTGTATTCTGCACACAGAGCAGGTGTACAGTGAACGGGGAAATGCACGCGATCTTTCAATGAGGTAGGGAGTGAGTGTAAATCTTGTGCACACTTTATAGAAACCATTTAAACAACTTGCCATGTGTGTCTTTAGTGAGTTGAGTTTGACCTGGTACCACCAAATGCTCATAAGAAACAGAAGAACGCTTCCAGGACTAAACCCCGAGGACCCATACCTTCAACTGCAACACGCAGAGTGCACCGCACAAGAGAGTATATTATTGGCCTTTTCGTTTAGTTTCCTTACTGGGTTGACTTTGCTGTAGAGGGCAGTGGGTTGTAATTAATAACATAACGTGCATTTGTAAAGCAGACGGTCACCGCCAAAGGTATCTTGGCGCTGAATAACAGTCGTTTATAGTTACCCAACTCAATGCTACTCATTTTATCGACCTCAGAAGGATGATAGGCTGAGGGGGCCTGCCGGACTTTAACCTGTGACTATTAGGTCGAACACAGGTTTCTACAGTGGATGCATTAGTCCACTAAGCAACCAGAGCCGGCTATACATATTCGTACATTAGGATGTGGCTACTTACCGGGTTAGCAATATTTCCCAAGGTCATGGCCCTACATACCTAAATCCTTCCGTGAGAGGTGCCTTTTCAAACACAGCACGTGCTGCCAGAGGGGGCGCGTCGGGGGGGGGGGGGGGGGGGGGGGGAGACATGCTGTCTGTTTCATCAACCATGGAATGTGAATTTGTAGGTCTGTGGATGTCCCAACCTAAGCGGAAGATATCGAGGCCAATCCCTCCTCTTTCTGCCCCTATGGGTCTACTCAACCCCCGAACTAAGCTCCAGATTTCTGAAGGGCCTCGCGCAGGGGATATTGGGGTGGCGAGATAGAGACTGGCTCCTGCAGATGGTTGGTTGGAAGACCCAGGCTGGACTGACAGGACCAATTATGGCACAGAATCTTAGAAAGTAATCAGTGAACAGTGACATCTCGACACGGAGGGAGGGAAGGGCCCAATAAGCAGGGGGAGCGCTGAAACAATGCACCCTGGAAGTATCCGGGTATTTCAGCCTCTGGCTTACCCGGTACAAAGTCCACGTGAGCTGGGACCAGCCCGTGGCATAGCTTTAATCCTGCCGAAGAGCCGAATTAGGATATGAGAACAGAGCAGCTTCGACGAGGAGGAAGTCTACAAGACCAAGAACACTGGGGATTTAGGAACTGGGGGAACCAAGGAGGGAGAAAGCAACAAAGGTGACTGGAAGGAAGGCCAAGTGTAGCTGGAGTGTAAGCAAGAGTTGCAACAGCCACTGTTGCAATACACCCACATATGCACGTGGCAGGTCCTTTGACTAACTTTGTCTCCATTACCTTGGAAATGGTACTTGCTATGGCGGGCTCCAGTGTGGCAGGTGGAGTGTAACAGGTCTGTTTTGTCCTGGCCATATGTTTGCCCCGATTATGAGTCTGGCGGTACGAGGAACGCCATACTCATGGAGGAGCGGCAGTGGCGGTCCTGCCGCTTCCGCACGGGTGCTACGACCGTCACATTACAAGTAGAGCAGTCAGACCGCCATTGGAGCACGGATGCCTCCAGGGAACCAACGTTCCCTGGCAGTGGAGCAGCGGTGCAGCAGCAGCAATATGCTTGGCGGGACCGCAGAGGGAGTTTCCTCTTCGCCACAGTTTTCATAGTGGTTCCTTCTCCATGAAAACGGTGGCAGAGAGGAAACTAAGGGGGCCTACAGGGCCCCCTTGTGCCTCTGGGCCCTGGGTTGCATGCAGTGGGGCACTACAACAGCGTTACTAAACCTCAAAAAGCACATACCACTGAATGGAAAGCACGCACCTGGTTACCAGTGGAACATCAAATGTAATGGAAGCCTGATACACAGCAGCCTGCCCAGAAACGTTCACAAGAAAGAAGCATGGAAAAACAAAGCTCAGCGTCCAGGGGCCACTCTATGAAATAATGTGGACATATCTCAGAATTCATGTGTACGTTAGATAGGAACCCCCAAACATTCCACAAGCAGAAAAGGTCCTTTCCCCTATGTGACTGACTTCCCACCCATTTCACGGGAGCCAGTGAACCAGGAGGTAGGAGGCCTCATAAAACCATCAATGGCTCTATAGGCATGAAGTGATTGACTTGAAGAGGCATTGTGTTCCATCTTCGACTAGGGTACTCAGCACACATATGAAACTTCACATTTTCAAGCTGTCGTTTAAAATTTTCTGTCACTTAGATTAGACAACTGCAAAGTGCTTTTTGACGCTTTGCAGACATATATGTGCAGATATATTAGATGTAAATGTGTGCTTGGGAATATATATATTCACTGAAAAAAACTAAAGGTTAAAGGGACATTATAGTTAGGTAAAAATGCCTGTTAAAACATACTGTGTTAAACTAACCAAACCACTGAAATTTACCAGTTGTAGTTATCTCAAGTGTAAATCGCGCCCTATAGTAACTATAGCTCGCCCCTCATGCACAGTCTTGTTATCAATTATGTCTTTTCAGATGTTGCAGTCATGCAATCAATGTTGTCGTAAATAATGTCACGGGTGACGTAATATGCATTGTAATTAGCAGTGCCTGGAGAGGGCAAAAGTTATAGCAATTTGAGATAACTATACCTGGTGAATTTTAGTGATTTTGTTAGTTTAAAATTATATGTTTTAACTAGCATTTGCACCTAAATATAACATCTGTGTAACCTTTTTTTTGAGTGATTTTCTAAGGTGTTCTTTGGAAAGTAAGATATTATTACCACACCTAACTATAATATCACTTTAACCTTTGATTTTTTTGTGTGAATTTCTAGTGTTTCTTAATGTAAAGTAATATTTTATTGCCATATGTACCGGCTACCCTATGCTGCTGACAGCCTTCGGCCGTGCATGATGAGGGTTGGCCCCGGGGCCAGGCCTGTGGCCAGGCCAGACGTCAAACTACCAACTCCACGTAACTCCATGTCCTTCGGCCCTGCGACCAGGCCCTGCATCCAACGCTGCATTGCACATAGCTGGGGCGCAGCAGGGGCTGAGTACAGGGTCTGATGCCCAAACTACTACGGGTACACATGATTGAATATAAGTAGTGTCATTTTAAGTATGGCGGACATACTGACTTTGTTAAAGGCTCAGAACACTAAAATGTAAAAGGTGGACCTTTAAGAACAGGTCAGAGTATCAACATATATAAAGCATATGCATATGTATTGTCTTTGGCAGTAAAGAACCAATAATTATAATGAAATGTATAGTTCCTTAATTCACATTGTTCAATGTTTCATAATAGTGATTGTCATTAAAAAAAATTAACAAAGCTTTATTTAAAAAAAATCAACATGTCATTGAGTCTTTTTTAAACATTTCTTAAGCGACAAAATGTGTCTAGAGAACCGACCACAATTGGGCTGTGCACTCCAGCTGAAGGGCATAGAGCTGAATCTAGGAGTGCTTTAAAAATAAGGTCATTTCTCCTATGGTCATGGATTTAATGATTATTTTTAATGTCGCTGTGGGGCTGCTGCCCTCCCTATAGACCCCACAACATAACCAAAATGCTTGGTGGGCCCCTGCTCCTTCTAGGGGCATCACCAAGCGTTTGGGCCGCTCCTTCAAAGACCAGTGAATATTAAATGAGCTGCTCCTGCCTCTCGTTTCTTTATTTATTTACTTTTAACGTTTTTTTCAGTGCCCACCCAGGAAACCCTTATTTATAATTATTGAGTAAGGTGTGTGAACCCACCTCCAAACCTTACAGGCTGCGGAGATACCATTCCCAAGTAAGGTCTTGTGTTATCTGCTCCAAATTTTGTCAGACTTCTGCCAACTTCCAAGCTAAATCCTATGTGCCAATGAATTATATCCCCTCCCAAAACAACAGGTTTCAAACCATGCCATGACTGTAGAAAGCAGATATTGGTCACAAGCATGCACAAGGAGTATCTATGTTGTTTAGACTCTGGAAACAACTTCAAGTTGTGTGACAAATGCCCCCTCAAGCACACAAAGGTGATCTGAGACTAAGAGCGAAGCTGTGCTTTGCGAAACGTAAGGAGATGTCATGGCCCTCTATTAAGTCCCACTCCAAGTTGCAGGCGCAGACTCAATCTTGCTCCTTAGGCTGTTACCGTGAGAGGTCAGCTTGCCTGCTGACGTACTGAGGTAAGGCCAAATCGAAGTCAAAACACAAACACTTAAAAGGGAAGCGGGACTCAACCCCATCCCACTACTCTGATTCCAAAGAGAAGTCACAAGGGAATTGTGATGTTAATTGGCCTTCCTGCGAGTCCCGGGTCACAGAGTCGATTCTCAACTTGTGCGCTCTAAATTTTTTGGGTTATTGGCGAGGCTGCAGCAGATTGATGCCTTCAAGGAGGCCATGCTAAGACTTTTGGCAGACATCCAGCACCATCTGGCATGCCTTTGGGTCCCAAGGAACCGCAGGGACCTCCAGTCGCGTTCCTGCCAGCAGATCCCTCCTCTGCACCATCAAGCCTCTAGGGGCCCATTCCGGGACCCATACCAACTGTGGTACAGACATCCACTTCGGCTGGAAGACCTGTGCCAGTTCCAGGGCCGGACTTGTCGTAGAGGGCACCAAGCGTTTCCCCTGTGGGCCAGAGGGGTGTGGACGGTTTTGTCACTGGGGGCCAGTTTTGCAGCAGAGCTGCAATATTGGCTCCTTCTAACAAAAGAGGCAGCTGTGCTTTTTACTAGCACCCTCCCCCCATCCCACAGCCGTTCAAGCAGCAATCTGCCGGGACTTCCCTCGTCACACTGGTACAGGTGCCACTGACACTAGAACAGGATCCAATGCAGATTCCGATGACTAACACTGAATCGTCTTCAGCCCGATTTCACCAATGTTGCTTTACAAGATCACAAAAGTGCAACCGGTTGTCATTCCTTACTCAGAACCAGTGACTTTACCTGGGCGAACGTGCCTGCAGAGGCTACGTTATCTTTTTGACTCTGATATGTACATGGTACACCACCAGATGGACATCATAATGGTGGGGAGTGGATTAGGTTTCTCCCCTCTCAATGTACCAATGACATCTTTTACATGGGCTTACAATAAGCCAGTGTGCTTGATACCTCCCCTGGAACAGGGTTTGAACTCCCACTTGGACCACCAACTGAAGCAGGTGTATCATTTGCAGTAGTGGTCCAATGGGCAGCTGAGGTCCAGAATTTGTAGCCGCTTTCAATCGTTACCAAAATAATGTCTTTACAGAAATTTTGCAGCCTGGGTCAGCCACATCTGAGCCGTTTTCCCCTTTTAACGAGGCCCTCACTAATACGTGATGGGCTCTTGGTCAAACCAAGTTTCTGTCCACTAGTGAATAGGCAGGTAACCAGGAGGTACAGACCGGTTCCTGGTGATGCTGATTTTCTCACTGTATATCCATGTGGTTTAGGCTTCAACCAGTAAGGTGTGAATCCCAATCCATTCCCCATGACTTCTTCCAATAGGAAGTCCAAGAGGACTGAGGCATTTGGAAAAGGTATGTTCTCCCCTGCTAGTCCGGCACTGAGATCGGCCAATGTTGTTTGCTTATTGGGTTGCTACCACAAGCCCTCTGGGAAATGGGCAGTAAGATTTTGCTGGCTTTGTGATCCACCAACAGATGCAAATGCATTTGACACGACAAACCTCTCCCATGGATATGACCTTTAATTTTCTTGTGCCATTTTGATGAAAATGTTGATTGTGACTTGGGGCATTTAGAGCCATGGTGTGCTCCATGAGTGTGTTGACCCCTGTCAAACAGTTTCTACATCAGTTCACCTACTACTCAGGTGGTTGGTGTATAGGCATCAACAATCGTCCAAACCACAACAGCAGTCAACCCAATACTTAAAATGTTTGGGGTCGGGTATACCAGTTTTTCTCTATTTGTCTACCTTGATGAGTCAGTCGTAGACCACCTCCAAATGATGGCAGGGCTCCTAATAGCATTGGGGTTCACTATCAATGAGCCAAAATAGTGCTGACACATAGAGGCTCCAATTTATTGGATCTATGACGGATATAGTGCAGTTCAAGATCTTCCCTTCACTGAAACAAGTCCAGGACATTTGTGTAATGAGCCATATGTTTCACACTCAGTCCTGGATCTCAGTGAGACCAGGTCTGATGCTTCTCGGCCTCTTACCCTCCTTCATCCTCCTTGTTGATTATATCAGGTGTCACATGTGGGCTCTACAATAATATCTTAAGTTCCAGTAGGCCGAGTATCAAGGACATCTATCAGATGCCATCCAGATTTAAGAGGAGATGGTTAATGGTATGCAATGGCGGCTGCTCAAATGCAATTGCCCAACGGCAGGCTCCCTCCCTTCCTCACTCAGAGCTGACAGTGGTAATAGATGTGTCACTAGTGGATTGGGGAGGTCATCTCTGTGAGTTGAAGATCAGAGGACTCTAGTCTGCAACAGAAGCCTGGCTCCATATCAATCTGTTGGATTTTGCCTTTTTTCTAGGTTTTTCCCCCCATAAATTACATCAGTTCTGATTTGCCAGAATCTATCAGGGTAAATCTGAGAGACTGGGATAATTATCATCACATGTTTTCACAGGGATCTAAATGTAGTCCTTAACTAGTAATGAAGGCCTATATGTCATATTTAAGCTATAGGTAAATTGGGAAATCAGGGCACTAGCAGAAATGATGAGGCCTCTGACAGGCCCGAGACTACAGCCTCCTAAACAGATTGCTGTAGGTGAATGGACAGGTTTTAAGACACGTTGGATCGTCTGACAAGCTGGAGGCCTGTGACAGAAGTAGACCACATTATCTTTGTCATTAACCACAATAGCAATTCTCCTAATTAAATGGCAAGAGAATCTGGATTCAATTAAAGACACAAAGGCTAACACTATGCATTATTCCTGGGAATGGTGAATTAGGCATCCTTTAGATCCAACTTCACATGCCAATTTTTTCTAACAATATGTCTCTCAAGAAATGGATTCCTCCCAACATGAAGTGTCTGTAGACCAGGAATCTGCTGAGATCCCTGAGATTTATAACAGGTCTCAATTATTTGTCTTTCATCTCCACAAGGAAGAGTGTACTCACAAAAACCCTGCGATTCCAAGGAACTTCTACAAAAGCATACTTTTGTATCATGGAACCCACCTCTTCTTCCATCACCTTCAGTTGGTCTAAAGGTTGATTCACTTGGGCGAGGAATTATTTTTTGAAGCCCTGAATGGTTTCCCGAACCTAAGGATCTTGTGTAATTGACTCCTAAGCCTGGGAAAAGAACCTGAGGCGACCCCCCACTTTTCCCAGCGAAAAAGAAATAGGAGAAATGTTTGTACTCACTCTGAACGTTGCTAGATCCTTGTCCACGCAATCTGAAGCCTTTCGAGCAATTGATTGCCCTTGTTGGTGGTAAAAAAGTGGCAAGGCACCCGGCTGGTAACCTCTTCCGACGCCTCTTCGTCTGAAGCTCGGCCTCTGGGAAGCTCAGCTGGTAGAAAGGCCCCTTCTTCCGGCCTGAGCAAAAACACCTTGGTTGAAAACTTCTCTTTTGTTTGTGCTCAGTACAAAGCCGTAAATGTAGCCACATATTTTCCTGGTGCCTTGATAATATCTTCCCCCAAAAAAAGACCTTTAGGGTTTTACAAAGGTTCTTTATCTGCCATGTCACCTAATTTGGGATTAATCTTAGTTAAAACAACCCTACGCTGCCCGGCATAAGCCAAGCGTTGGCGTTCTCTAAGCGGATTAAAGCCCTCTGGCTCCAACCCCTAAGTAGGTTAATATCTGCAGGGGTCCCGTTGCAATGGGCCTCTTCTACCATTTCAATTGTTCTGTCCATGGGTCTTAAGATATCCGAAGACGGTCCTGGCAGGCCTTAAGGGATCTTATCATCCTTTTTCTATGGTACCCTTCTAAGATCAATTTTTTTTTTAATTGTTTGCTATCCAAATTAGGTATCAAACAAACTTTCTTTTGGATTATTGGTGCAGAGCATTCAGCCCTCAAGATGTTACATGCCTCTCTCTAGGGAATTCTTATCCACCTTCAAATGAATTTCCCTTCCTGATCTTGAGGCCACCATTCAGCGCTTCTTGGTTGCCTGATGTTATGAGGTGAGAACATCTCTTGACCAAAGGGGTCCATGATTGTACCCTGTATCCTTTGAGGATGATGGGCTCTCCTTTTCTTTCAGGAGGCCTTCCATGTCCATGTCACCCCGATCCAGGTCAAAGATGTATATGTATTCATCGAGTAACTCCTCATTTTGATGCCCTTGATTTTCTATGGCATATACCTGCGCATCAATCTGTGCATCCAGGTCTTTAGACCTCCTGAAACGCTCATGGAAGATACCTCTTCAGTGTTCTTAACCTTCTTTAAGCTCTTACCCCCCTTTTACCGCACTGAGGCAGACGGCGTTACGTAGGGTGTCAGTACGTGAAAGGCGCTGCCCGAGTTTTTCCTCTAACTTCTCGTCTTGACGGGTCGTGCTTGAATAGACGCATCGGGAGAAATGCGAGAATGCGGCATGAAAAGGACGGCTTATTCCAATTGCAGCAGCCAGAGAATATTTCTTTGACCCGCCTGCAGCTATTTAGGGCCATATGTATCAAGCCTTTTGTGATTCGCAAAGGCCGAAATTCGCAGAATTTCGGCCTTTGCGAATCGCAAATGGCCTTTTTGCATGTTTTGGGATGTATGAAACATTCCCAAAATAAGGAATTGCAAACTTGTGCGATTCCTTATTTTGCCATAGCATTTGGGAATCGCAATTTTGCGATTCCTTAAATGCTATGTATGTAGCATTTTTGGCTAGCCAATTTTGGTAAGGAATCGCAAATTACCACCAACTTGTAGTTGGTGGTAATTTGCGATTTCTTGTAAATATGCACAATTGAGCATTTGTGAGGGTGGCATATGACGCACATACATGCCCATTAGGCATGTATGTGCGCCATATGCACACACATGTAATTTACAGGGGTGCAGCAGGGTGTCTTTGGGACACCCCTGCACCCTTGCAAAAATTCTCAAATTGCGATTAGCAATTTGCGAATTTGCAATTTGAGAATTATTTGGAAATCATTCCTATGGGCCTCCTGGCCCATAGGAATGCATTGGAAAATATTCCTTAATTGCGAATTCGCAAAATGCGAATTCGCAATTAAGGAAGCTTAAGGAATCGCAAATTAAATGCGATTTTGTTCATACATACCATTTTGCATTTCCTAAATAGCGATTCCTTAAAATTTGCTATTTAGGAAATGCAAAATAGTTTGATGATACATATGGCCCCAAGACACGTCAGGGAAGAGAAAGGTTTTGAAGGCTGTAGCTCTTTCAGCGTTATGAGCGTGTGCTCCTCGCAGATAATTGAAAACAAACAACGCATTCGGAGGGGGCCAAGAACACCACATGGAGCCAATTAAAACCTACAAGGATGGCAACAGGTGAAGGAGCAGTCTGCGGTAAGCGGTTTAGAAGACACAAATATGTGTGAAATATAAAGATAACATTTTTTAAAGAAGGAACAGCAATTAAAATACACAGAATGACAATTAAAGAGAGCAGGTTTGAGAAAATTGGAAACCAATGTAAACGAATTGAATATTCTAAATATAAAGGATAAGAATTAAAAAGAAAAACACTGATAATGGAGATATTTATTTGCTTGGAGCCGCATTTAAAAGAAGCAGACTGTTCTTTGTGCATGCCTATTATATGTCAGGAAGGTTCTGTCCTGGAATACTATTTTTTGTGATGTATTACTTCTAAGTGCTGAGTGGAGTGGCATTAAAGGGATAATGCATAATGGCAGACTCTGGTCTTGTAATGAAATCAGGTCACATTAAAGGGGAGGTACAAGAAAACTGGATCAGGATATAGAAAAGGAGGAGACAAGCTAAAAGGTATAAAGTTGGAGTAAAGGTAATGTAAATTGAGTGGTTTTCCAGCCCAAGCTGACATTTTACGGAGCAGAAAAGATTGCATTTTAAGGGGCTATTCTTGGTTTGTCTGACTGGCAGAAAAGATGCCCAACAGGAGGAGTAGGTTTGTGAGGTAAAACAAACTCTTAAAGATGACAGCTAAAAACATAAAAATAGATGAATCCAAACCGAAACATTGGAAATGATATTGAAAATGACTAGCTGTTAATAACTAAAAAATATTTAACGAAACATTGAAGAAAAAGGGACTCTCAAATGATGGAAAGCACTCGATGGCAGAGTGCTAAGATTGTGTGCACAACTAGGTTTCTTTTGAGTGTTTATTGCATTCAAATACGATTTTTTTCTGCTGCTTCCCTTAAAACATTAGGAAAGGTCTTTCATGTAACCATCATTGTATCTTTATTTCGACAGTTTGTCATAAAAGAGTTCACAAGTATTAACATCCTAAAAAGTTTAAAACATATTACGCAAATTGTCCAGGTAATAAAAACAATAAAATATAAGCAGCCAAGGGGCATAATAATCACACACAATCCATAAGCAATATAAAAAAGAACCGATCATTTCATCCAATGCCTATCTAAGGTATAAATTCATTCTTTTTTTTTTATACTTTTTTATTGAGATGGATCAGAAGATGCAAAACGAGAACAACTTTACATGTTACAGATATCAGCTGGACCTGCTGACATATCAGGATTTTTAAACAGAAAACCGAAAAAAACCAGAAAAAGGATTAAAACAATTAAAACAATATTCAAAGATGTCCGGGGTAATTCTTACGCGGCCCCTTTACAGAACACATTGCAGAAGCCTTAAACATATATTGCCAGAATTACATAATCTTACATTAGAAATCATAATATGTAGTATAGTGATACTCATCAATCATCTTAACTTCCTCCAGTTGCTTATCGGAGCCCATATGTTTTTACCGAGTGCTTTACTTTTCTTACCCTTAAATTTATATAAACATTCTTCAATATTATGGGTCCCTAGCAACCTTGTGAGCCACATCTGAAATGTGGGAGCGATCGGATCTTTCCAGGCCGCTGCAATTAGAATTCTAAAAACAGCAACACAGAGAAAGATAAAAGCTTCGGCTTCCTGCTCAACCTTAAGATTTTCATCCCTGCCGATCAGAACAGATGTTGGAGATAAAAAGATTTGACGCTCTAACAGCCCTGATAAAAACTTCTCCATTTCTTTCAAAACAGGGTTGAGATTTTGGCATGAGTAGAACATATGGATTAGATCTGCAGGGCCTTGATTACATCTTGGACAGCTATCTGTATCCCTTTTACCCCATTGAAACAGCTTGGCCGGGGTGTAGTAGAGATTGAAGATCATCTTATAGTGTTGTGCTTTCAGATTAGTCGCTCTTAATATTTTCCTATTTAATGCCAAAGCGTAATCCACATCGATGTCAGGATCTCCTAATCTTACAGCCCAGGCATTTTCTACTTGTCCAATATCCTCTTCCAATCCCTGTAGCAGATGATTGTACCCTATTTTAATCTTTTTACCCCCACTCATTATGTAATGCACAAATGGATTTGGCTCCTGAACAGACACCCTTGGTCTTAATGCCTTCACTGATTGTTCTATCTGTTTATATAACAGCCAGTGATTCGAGGGGATACCAAATTTCTGTTGTAGAGCCTCAAACCCCAGGATATCATCTTTCTCCATGACGTCCCCTAAACATCTAATGCCCAACCTTTTCCAACACCTATTATTCCTATTTTGTCCAAGATGCAAAAATGGACCTGCATTCCAAAGATCAATTGTACCATTAATTTTAGGGATCTTAAGAAATTTCCGCACCGCCTTCCATGTCCCCCAGGCAGATAGCAGCACTTTGCTTTTACTCCTCTTAAAATATAATGCATTAATTTCACGTGTTAGCACCCCCCTAGCCTTTTGGCCCATTACTAGCTCATAAATTGTGGGGATTCTATCAGTATCATGTAATGCTTCAGGGACATCATAATCCAATAGGTAGTTCATACGTAATAATAAACAAACCCAATGGTATAACCGTAGGTTAGGAGCAGATAACCCACCTCCCTCTAACGGTACAGAAAGTCGGGCTATAGATCTTCTGACTTTGCCATATTGCCATAAAAATTGTGAGAACACTGCTTCCATCTTCTTCATCAAACCTTCCTCAATTAAAAGTGGTATGGCACGGAATAAATACAATAGCTTGGGAAACATTGACATTTTCAGCACATTGACCCTCCCAATCAATGACAAATGTAGTACATTAATCCTTCTTAATTCTTTATCGATTGTGGCTAATAGGGGCCCATAATTTTCTTGATTAATTTTTCCTACGTTTGCATTTATTTTAATTCCTAAGTAGACCGCGGAGTCCACATACCTCTGATCTCTTTTCTGAATATTGGTAGAACAGATTATTATAGTTTTTTCAGTATTCAGTTTGTAACCTGAACATTTCCCAAACTCCTGAGCCAGACTACTTAGTTCCTGCATTGCCACTTGCGGGTTAGTGGTAACAATTGCCAAGTCATCCGCATAGGCCAATAGCTTAGTGGTGTGACCGTGAGATACAACAGGGGGTATTTTTTCAGAGGCAAGAATCTTCCTTATAAGCGGGTCGATGTACAATGAGAAGAGTAGGGGTGAACATGGACACCCCTGACGGGTGCCCCTTCTAATCACTACCTCATCTGATTGGAAACCCATTGTAGTTATTCTAGCAACTGGATCCATATACATTGCTTTGATGGCTTTCCTACACTTTTCACCGAAGCCTCTTCTAGCCAATACCTCCCACATATAGTCCCAGACCACACGATCAAAAGCCTTCTCGGCATCTAACAGTATCATAGCCATATCTCCACCCGTAACGTTAGCTGCATCAAATAATGAAATTGCCCTTGCTGTGTGTTCAGTAGTACCTCTCCCAGGGACAAACCCATGCTGCCAGGGTGAAACAAGTTGGGTAATAATCCGTCCTAATCTGTTTGCCCACACTTTAGAGTACAGTTTGGCATCAGTATTTATTAAAGATATCGGACGGTACGAGCCTGGGTTCTCTTCTGGTTTGCCCTTTTTATGAAATATGACAATGTTGGTCTGTTTCCATGTATCTGGGACAATGCCTGACCATATTATTCCATTAAAAAGATCCTCAAACAAAGGGAGGATTTCATCTTCCAGGACCCTGTATACCTCTAATGGTAGCCCGTCTGGTCCCGCCGCTTTACCCACTGCCAGTTCATTCAGAGCGGCTTTTATCTCCTCTGCAGTAATATCCAATTCTAGCCTAGCCTTATCATCATCTTTCAGAGTTGGGGTTGACGGACACTGATCTTGAATATACGGTACTACCCCTGGCTCTTGATCATAGAGTTTTTGATAGAAGTCTTGGAAGACATCCATTATAGATTTTGGATCTGTAAATTCATTCCCATTGTATGTAATCTTTCTAATTCTATTACTGTTTGATTCTTGCCTAATACGAAGCGCTAAAGCTCTACCCGCTTGTTCTCCGGTCTCGTATCTCCTTGCTCTCTGTGTTTGATATTCAGCTATCTCCTTCTGTGTAATTATTTTAAAGATTTCACCCTTAATCCTAGCCATATTGTTAACCGTCTCTCCACTATCCTTGCCAAGTGCTATTTCCTCAATATGACACCTCTCTATTTCAGCTAGATCTAAGATAAGTTTCTCTGTCTTGCTTTTATCCTCTTTTCTTAATTTAGCAGCATAGCTGATCGTCTCCCCCCTTAATGCAGCTTTAAAGGATTCCCAAACTCCATTTCTGGAAGCGCTATATCTGTTACAGTCAAAAAACTCTTTTGCCCAATTTTTAATGTGTACTACAAACCTGTCATCGTTTAATAATTTCCTTTCAAAGGTCCATCTAGAAGTTTTCCTCTGTACCTTAGGGATTTTATATGTCAAAATTAAAGGGTTATGGTCGGATATTATTCTTTGGTAATTTAGCGATGTTAACCTTACCAATTTCCCCATCAGAAACAAAGAAGTAATCTAGCTTAGAATATTTCTGTGCTGGATGGGAAAAATATGTATAGCCACGGTCACCGGGAACTTTTTCCCCCCATACCTCCACCAAACCATGAGACTGGATCATAGCGTTTACAGCCCTATTGACTTTTCGTTTCCGACCTGTATAGTTACTCCCCAGTTGCCAGTCTGCGAAGATATTCATATCGCCGCACACTATCATCGGGTTAGCCCAATTTGCCAGCTCTTCCTCTAGCTTATCGAATACCATTGGGTCATCTTCATTCGGGCCATATATTGTACAGAGCGTAAAGCCCATATTCATTTCAACTAGTACCCATCGGCCAGAGCCATCCGTTTTACTACGCTTCACCCCACACAGATTATTTTTAGCCAAGATGGCCACCCCTCTAATCACTGAGGATTGTGATGAACACCCAACCAGAGTATACCCATTTATCTCCAACAGCTTTCTTTTATTCCAGGGAATGTGGGTTTCTTGGATGCATACTATATCTATGTTATTAGATCTTACCAAGTAACTCAATCTCTGCCGTTTCCTCCAATCATTTAGCCCCCCTGCATTGATAGTACATATCCTAATGTCTGACATTGATACAATATTCACAATTCCTACATTGACATTTCACCCCGTGTCTGATATCCATCATAGAACGTATTCTTTCCATCTCATGCTTTTTCAAAATTTTCTTCCTTTCCCCCCCCCCTCCCCTCCCTCACCCCACACTCCCTCTGCGCTCTCACCCTCCCCTTCCCTAGCACCAACCTGGCGCTAGACTTCAGCCCCCCTTGCCCAGAGGCGCTCAGACCAATGGTCTGTGCACGTGATGGTTTACAGCTCAGATCGAGGAGGAAATTAATTACAATTACTTTGATTTATTTATTATTTTTTTTCCCAAAATTTTACTCATTACCTTTTTTTTTTTTTTTTAACCCCTACCTTGTAGATTTCACTTCAAACACCAAGTGCTTTACTAACCCGTGACCATTAACAAAAACTCGCGGAAGTATGGAACCTAAGTTTTAAACATATTTTCCGGCCATTAAACCATTTTGACCAATTTGCAAGGTTCCTAACCTACTTATGACATAAGAAATTCCTTTGCTTTGATCTCAGAAGAAAAATAAAATGTTTTTCCATCTTTAATTATTTTCAACTGAGCGGGGTTTATCAAATACGCCTGCATCCCCTTGTCCTGAAACGGTTTGATCATCTGCCGCAGTCTCCACCGTCTCTCAACCGTGATATGACAGAAGTCAGGGCGGACAAAGAATGTGTAACCATCGACTGACTTTTGTTTATCTGGTCTTGCCCGCTCAGAAATTGCTTGCCTCAAATTGAAGTTGCCTAAGAAAATTAGGATCGCTCTAGGTTTGTCATTTTGTTTCGCGTTTTTATGAATGTTAACAGGGGTACGATGAGCTCTCTGAACCTCCCTGTCAAAATCCCAATATAAGGTAGGTTTGGAGGCAAGATGGCGGCTGTGTAGACAGCCGATGCAGCTCGATCGAGGAGGTGCACTATGAACTGCTGAATAGCTGATAGACCCTGTAAGCTTTTTACCGATATGAAAAACTTATTACTGACACCGGGGATCTGAAGCAGATACAGAGAATATGACCCGCTGAGAGCGCCGAGGGAAAGAACTGAGCTAAGGCTGGGCGCTGAACGCTGAAACGCTGAAACTGAAGGAAGACTCTCTGAAGGAAACTGACCCGCATGAAATTGATCGGCTGTCAGCCGCTGTCGTTGAGAGCGCCGAGGGAAAGAACTGAGGGAAAGAACTGAGCTGAGCGCTGAACGCTGAAACCGAAACCGAAGGAAGAAACTGACCCGCATGAAATTGATCGGCTGTCAGCCGCTGAAGCGGCTTCTGCTAGACGCACTACTGGTAACACGGAGGCTGAGAGGCGGGGCAGTAGCTGGTCGGCTGACGGATACGGAGGTGGAGGCAGTGGAGCTCGTGGTTTCCGCCTTCAGCAGATGGGCGGTGAGGAGCAGCTGGCTCAAACGGAGTCGGCAGAAGTGCAGTAAGGTCCGCGGAGCTGACACGCAAGCGCGTGGTCAGGCGAGCCTGGCTCAAAAGCAAGTGGAGGGGCAGCGATACACCCTGGAGGATCCCCTGGGCTTGGGAGCGGAGGAAGATACTAATAACAGTATCTCTGGTGGTAAGGAGCAGTTTGGGCTGAAAGAAAGGAGGAGGGAAATTATGGCCCCAAAAATGAGTGCCAGTGCCAAAGCGGCAGCCAGAAGGAAGGCTGCAGCTGAAGCAGCAGAATCATTAACAGACCTTGAGGGCAATAGAAAGAAGAAACAAGGCTCCCCTTCTATAAAAAAACCAATTTTACAACAAGGGGCATGCAAACCAAACTCAGATTCCCAGGGAACTACCCCAATCTCTGATATATTTCAGAAAGTGATTAAAAATAAAGAATCCAAGGATGTAAAGGGAGATTTAACTCAGACTCAGACCCAGACTCAGGTTGTACAAAGGCTCGATATAGGGTCCCCTGGAGACACAGAAGGAGATCTATCTGAACATAATACAGCTAACACAGATGGAATTATAGAGGGGGAAGCGCAGCAGGGGGAGACTCCTGGAAACGATTGTTTGGATAATGTTTCAGTAATGCCCCAAGTTCCAGAAGAGACTCTGGAGGAGGATACTGAGGAGAGTCATCAAGGTAAAAAAGAAGTCCAGAGTGAAGCATTCTTCTCTGTTTCAGAGGGCGGAGAATGGTCAGATGACGAAGATGATAGCCTGGAACAAGAAGGGAGTGATTTAGACTCTGGCAGTGATCTGGAACAAGAGGAAGGTAGCCCTCCAAATACAGCGGTAAAAACTCTATTGAGATCAAGAAAGTGTAGCCAGAAGAAGGAGCAACCGCTGGCTAATACGGTCACAGATGGGTCAGGTGGGGAATCTGCTCAAATGTCCCTTCTGGAGGTTATACATCAGGAGATTTTAGCTCATCGAGAGGAAGCAAGACAGGAGAGCCGCAAGTCTCAGGCAGCAGTCAGAAAAATACAAGGGGCAGTGAGGAAGCTGACAAAGGCCTGTGTGAACCTGGGAGAGCGGGTAACCAACTTAGAAGACCGAATTGTCTCTACCGAAACTGATTCAGCTGCCGCTTCTGATAAAGTCGACACCCATTCAAAGCAAATAACGGATATGCAATGGAAGCTCGAGTCGTTGGAAAACAGATCGCGACAAAACAACCTACGTATCTTGGGAATCCCTGAAGAGTCGGAGGGGACAGATATGAAAGCATTTGTCGTAAAACTTTTTGAACATGCCTTTTTGGATCTAAAAGACTGGGATTTTGACAGGGAGGTTCAGAGAGCTCATCGTACCCCTGTTAACATTCATAAGGTATAAATTCATTCAGGTATACAACATTGCAACAATTTTTTAAATAAGTAGATCTGCATTCAAATAGTATTAATTAGGAGCCTTCTCTTATTCCACATAGCTGCCAGATATTTTGCTACCCCAAATACAATCAAAGTGGAAAGATCTGTTTTAAAAATTCTGTATGCTTGCATACAATGTGAAAGACCCAGATTTGTACATAAGGGAATAATCCAAAACTTTCTATGCTTCTTATAGGCTGGACAAAAAACAAAATATGCAGATCATTTTCTTGATCGGAATTACAGCCGGGACCATTTTTTGGAGAAGACGAACATCACTTGCTCGTAAAGGCTCTAATTGGCAGGGTGCCGTACCTCCACTGTAGATACAATTTTCTAGTTAAAACAGGATGAATATCGTTTAAAACCCCTTCAAAACAATAAACATCTTTAATAAGTAAAGATTGAGCTGGAAATTTGTGGGGCGTGGCCAAGCAGCATGGCCGACAGGACTTGAGCTTCACCAGCTCCCTTCTAGCGGACCCAAAAATCCTGAAGAATATCCTGCCTGGGCTCCGTTTTGCAGCAATTGAAGGCCGAATGCCCCGCTGATATCGGGGGGACCCTCCTTGCCGAATCACAGCCGGCGGAGATCAGCGGCGCCGCCGTGAACAAGTAGTGGTGTCCCGAGGACGGCCGTCGCACCTACGTGAATCCGTGGTCTGGGCCTGGGCGGACGGGAGAGGCCGAGCCCTGTGGAGCTCCTGAGTAGCGGAGGGGGACTGAAAGTCGGAGGAAGCCTCTCCGGATCGAGACCCTGTCCCGGGCGCTACAAGCGGAGGCCGGGGATCCTGTAGACGGCATCGGAAAGCGGACTCACTACGAGGAGAGTCGCGGATCCGGTATTTTCCCGCACACGCTCCGGAGAGCGGGGAGGAGGCCCTCACGCCTGTGTGGGCGCCCCGGAGGCGGGATCCTTTAGCCCATAGCCCGGACACAGGGAGACCTGAGCAGGTACGAGATCGTCCTGGAGAAGCGGGGGAGCGGCGGGAGTAAAGGGGACTGGAGCGCGCCCCTCCCCCACTGAGCCGCAATCTTTGGGACTGCTCTCCGGGTCGTGGAGGCCGGAATTGATCGGCGGACTCTCACGGGCCTGGAACTGAGGCGAGACAGGCCCGTCCTCCTGCCGACACATAAAGAGAGTGGGCCTGTGGCCCGGAGTGGCGGAACCGGGGGCCTGGCAGCGTGAGACTGGTCATTGGGCCCTTGGCTGGTTGCACGGGGCCGGCCTTTGTTGCCCCCGGCCTAACTGCCTACTGAGATGCGGAGGAGTGGGTCGCAGGACTTACCACTGGCTCCCCTGAGGGCCCTGGTCTTCTGAGCGCAGTGTTGGACGGGGTTGGCACGGCGCTGCTATTTGTCCTCTTCGCCACTGCAACGGGCGGACGCGGCCCGGGACCCTGGGGCCCACTACCTGACTATTGGAGATGAGCTTGCATACTGGGGAGCCAGGCCGCCCCTGGCCACACGACTCAGCTACGGACAGTGGAGCTTCCTGCTAGCTATTGTGACCGGCTGCTCAAGTGGTGGAGCCTCACGACCGCCCGGCTGGGACCTGAAGGTGCCACTGGTGGGGCTAGGTGATCTGGCGGATTTGGAATGTGATTGCACTAACTGGCTGGGAGCGAGAGGGTTCCGGACATGCCCCTGCCGGGCCACTACTCGGCCTACGGAGTCCCCTAACTGTGGCTTGCATGCCTTGAGGCTGTCCTCGGCTTGCGGGTTGGCGGAGGCGGAGGGCCCGCTTACCTACAAGTGGGTGAGGGAGCAGAGGAGAGAATCCCTCAGAACTAACTACCAACTGGGGTGCAGTGGGCTCGTGACCGCTGATATATCGTAAACACGCTATACTTCCGTTGGGAGCACACTGGAGATGCGCAAAGACAGGATGTCCAGTTCGACGCAACCCGACACGATCACCCAATACACCACACAAAGGCTGCCGTCTCAGAGGATCACACGCCAAAAGGGCCAAGATGAGGAGCCGGGGGGCCCTGGCGAGCCCTCCCGCGCAGAGTTGCTGAAGGCGATACAGGGCTCCCACTCAGCGCTGGAAAGGCAGATTGAGACTGTCTCGATCGGCGTCAATCTCTTGCAGACGGACCTCCGTAAGGTGGCGGATAAGGTCACAGATGCAGAAAGCAACATTGAGCAGCTACAGGGGGAGGTGGCCTCTCTCAAAAAGACGGTCACGCACCTTACAGCTACGACAAGTGCCCTAGAACAGAGAGCTGAGGACGCGGAAGGGAGGGCACGTCGCAGTAACATAAGAGTCCTAGGGGTCCCGCAGCGGATGGAGGCTGGTAATCCTGAACGTTTCCTAGAAACTTGGATCAGAAAGCAGCTGTGTCCGCGGGGTCTGTCTGAGGTGTTTGTCATCGAGCGTGCCCATCGAGCCCTGGTCCCCCCTCCGCGACCGGGGGCCCCTCCGCGAGCCCTGATCGCCAAAATCCTGAACTATCGGGATCGGGACTGTATCCTACGAGCGGCATGGGAAACGCCGGACCTGGCCATTGAAAATAACCGGATCTCTATATACCCTGATTATACACATCAAGTTCAGGAGCAAAGGAAATCCTTTTTCGGGGTTAAGCAGAAGCTCCGTGCGATGCAATTGCAATATATGCTGTTTTACCCAGCCAAACTTAAAGTGCTCTCACAGGGTAAGGCGCACTTCTTCGAATCTCCGGAGGAGGTATGGGAATGGTTGGAGGTCAAAGGCGATGGCATTCCGCCAGGAGGACGTGGTGGACCCAAGGAGACTTTGGGAGGGCGTCCCCAACGGAAACACTGAAGCCGACGGAGACGCCGCTCTGTTACGGAGAGTACTGAGGAACCCAGAGTCACGGTTGGAGCTGATGGTACCATGCTCCTGGAACCTTTGCTGCTTGGGGCCGGGTCAGAGACCCCGAGCCCGCTGGAACCAGGGGAAATCCTGGTCCCGGACACGATACAGTCTGCGGAGCGGGGTGCGACGCCCTCGGATCTGGTGGTCCCGGAGACTGGTGGAGCTGAGTCCCCGGAGGAGAAGTGCCCGCCATGAGGTGATATGGGAGCTGAGTGTTGTTTCTGGATGACTTGCGTGATTCTTTGGGAGGAAGGGGAAATTGAAGTACATTGATTGACATTGTGCCCGGAGCAAACAGTCTTTACATTGTGGGGTGGGGGGGGAACCTTTCATTACCTTGAGACTGGAGAGTTCTTGGGGGTTGGGTGTGAGAGTGTCAGCTCTGGGCCCGCCTTGTAGAAGGTATATCTAACGGAGCCTAGCGTACTTTAAGTTAACATTGGGTCGTGCGGGGAGCTGGGGGGGGTGTGGTTCAAGTTCCACAGTTTGAGAGAGTGTGTGATGTGTTGTGTGGGTTATGTGGGGTGGCTGTGTACGTCCTGGCACCAGCAGGGGAAGGGCGGGATGACATGTTGGGTTGTTGCCGTTATCCTGCTCGTGGGTGGGGGGGGGTGTGTTCCTCGAATGTTACAGTACAGGGGGGTTGGTGGGGGGGGGGTAGTTATTGCAGAACTTTGTTACAAGCATCATGTGTATCACCATTTGGGCCCTTGGGTGGCGGAACATTGGCAGTAGACTTCATGGCCCGGCTGGGCGATCGCGGGGATTATGGGATACAACTTTCTAACATGAAACGTGCGTGGGCTGGGCACTTGCACCAAAAGACACAGGGTCCTGTCCTTCCTCCGGAGGCATGGAATTTCTATTGCATGTTTACAAGAAACACATCTGAATGAGGAGGGTGCGCAAAAGTTGTCCAAGAAATGGCGGGTCAGGTGTTTCACTCCTCCTTTTCCACATATGCACGGGGAGTTTTAATCTGGGTGGCTCCTGGGGTCCCCTTTGCTGTGCAGTACGCTGAGGCAGACATTGAGGGCAGGTACCTGCTGCTGAGGGTGAAGTTGGATGGTAGGGAACTTACACTACTTAACTCATATGCGCCCAATGTAGATGACGCGGCCTTCTACTCCCAAATTCAGGGGGTCCTGGTGTCGGATTTGGATAGCCCCATCTTATGGTTTGGGGATTTTAACTGTGTGCTGGACCCCGTACTGGACAGGCATCCTCCCTGAGCGTGTACGAAACCTCGCATGACAGCGAGACTTCGCGAGGTAATGTACAATCAGGGGGCAGAGGATGTGTGGCGCCAGGGCCACCCCACACAGAAACTGTACACCTGTTACACCCCAACTCACAACACTCATAGCAGCTTGCGTCATTCTCTTTAACGGTCACACATCTGGCCCGTTTCCCGTTGGACCACTCGCCGGTGTTGTGCGCCACACAGTGGGTTGACCAGCCTTTCCGCCCTCGCACTTGGAGGATGCCAACGGACCTTTTGCAGGACCAAGTGGGAAGGGATCATGTGCAGATGGCCCTGACGGACTACATAGACCTGAACTGGGAGGGGAACGACGTACCTCTGTCAACGAAATGGGACGCCCTGAAAGCAGTGGTACGGGGTGAATGTATGGGCCTCACCTATGGGGTCCGGCAATAGCTGACTCGTGAGTTACGGGAGGCAGAAGGCACCCTGCTGACCCGTCAGGCCTCGCCAGATCCTGGGGAACCAGAGTTGGAATCGGAGCGGGAGGCCCGAGAACGTGTGCACGATATACTTACCCGCCTCGATAAATTTACTCTGGGTCAATTCAGACAGCGTCTTCACCGGGAGGGGGACAAATCCGGCCGACTGTTGGCCTGTATTTTGAAGAGAGAAACCGCCCCAGACCGAATAGTTGCCCTGAGGGGCCCTGATGGGGTCATGGTGCATTCGGAAGCAAATATTCTCTGTGTCCTCCAGACCCACCTGCAGCAGGTGTATACAGCGGATCCTCTGGTTATGGAAGCCTTATCTCCAGGAACTGCCTCTTCCGGACCTCTCGAGGGAGGAGGCGGAGGAGTTGGACGGAGCTTTAACGCTTCGGGAAGTACGGGTGGCAATGGCTAACCTACCAAAGGCTAAGTCACCGGGTGGAGATGGGTTCCCGTCCGAATTTTACCAAACGTTTGGTGACATACTTGGCCCCCTTCTCCTTCAAGTCTATCTCAAGGCGCTGGAGGAGGGCTCTCTCCCGCCCACAATGAATCATGGTGAGATCTGCATGCTCCTAAAGCCGGGTGGAGATGGATGTGATCCCGCGGCTTTCCGACCTATAACGATAATCAATACGGACGTGAAGATCCTGACCAAACTGTTAGCCATCCGCTTGGCACCACGCATGACTCAGTTGGTTCACCGGGACCAGTGCGGGTTTATTCCCTGCCGCAACACCGCAATTAATCTAAGGCGGTTAAACCACATCTTGCACGAGGTGCGCAGCAGGGAGGATCCCCAGGTCCTGGTGTCGATCGATTTAGCCAAAGCATTTGATAATGTCAGTTGGGGGTACCTACTAGAGGTGCTCCGATGGGTAGGATTGGGGCCTGTGTTTTGCAAGTGGATCCAGATACTGTATCAGGCGCCTCGAGCCAGAGTTAAACTTGGGGCCGCGGGCTCTGAAGATTGGCCATTGGGGAGGGGCACTCGGCAGGGGTGCCCCCTCTCACCACTTCTTTTTGCCCTGGCGATTGAGCCATTAGCGGTTGCGGTCCGTTCAACGATGTCCCAATGGGGGATCAAAGTGGGGGACACTGTGCACACGGTTTCCTTGTATGCGGACGATGCTCTGTTTTATTTAACTTCCCCGTGGGAATCGATGCCGGTGTTGCTACAGCTGCTGGACCGTTTTGGGTCGGCCTCGGGCCTGCGAATCAATGCAGCGAAATCCCTGATCTTTCCGCTAGCGGGATATGATATGGACATGCGTGGGGACTGGCCAAACCTAGGACTGCGGTGGGAACTGGAGACCTTCCGCTATTTGGGGATCCAGGTAGC
Organism: Lissotriton vulgaris; assembly: GCF_964263255.1. Taxonomy (NCBI): domain Eukaryota; kingdom Metazoa; phylum Chordata; class Amphibia; order Caudata; family Salamandridae; genus Lissotriton; species Lissotriton vulgaris. Next base: position 838,477,643 of record NC_141687.1, read on the forward strand.
CCCGTCCGACAAGCAGCTACTGGCCCGTAATGCGGATCGAGTGATTGGATCCCTGCAACAGTCTGTGTCCTTTTGGAACACGCTGCCTCTTTCCCTAATGGGACGCCTAGCAGTGGCTAAAATGGTGATGCTGCAGAGAATGCTTTATATCTTGCAAAACTCTCTGTGCCGGCTCCCTCCGTGGATATTTCGCACCCTTAACACGCTCCTCACGTCCTTACTCTGGGCAGGCAGGCGAAGCAGAGTCGCCCTGCACACGGTTGTCCGGAGCTGGGAGGAAGGGGGCTGGAGGCGCCGAGATTCGATCTGTATTACTATGCGGCCCAATTACTGCCAGCCGCCAGGTGGTTCGCGGACTCGTACGACTGGGAATTACAACTCCTTGCGGGCAGAGCGGATGAGAGGACGTTACAAATGGCACTGATGCACGGAAGGGGAGCGGATGGGGCATTACCGTACATAGTGCGGCACACTGCAGCAATCTGGCAGCGCTTCGTGGAAAAAATCTTATGGAGGGCCCCCTTTCACAGGGAGCTGCCGGTGTGGATACTGGCCCCAGTGGTGGCCATGGAAGAACATATGCCCTTCCGAGAGTGGAGAGCAGGTGGTTGTGAGTTATTGGCTGACCTTTACCCGGATGATACGTTCTTGTCCATCGAGCGTGCTACGGAGACCTTCGGACTCAGTGGAGGCCAATACTTACATTATGGAGGTCTGCAAGAAATGGAGCGGGACACCTGGCCACAATTCCCAGAGGCACCCCGACGTCCCACACCCTCAATATTATCCTCTCTTGTGGCAGGGTTAGGAGGCTGATCACCTTATTGTATTCGGCCATGCGGCGGGGTGGAGTCCTGCTTTGTTAGCCTTGGTCCCCAAACCCAAGAAGTGTAATCTGTCATACAAAATGCTGCAATTGCTTTTGGTATTGGCAAGGAGAAGGGTAGCGATTACATGGATGGGACAAAGGGCCCCGGAGGTGTCGCAGTGGCTCAGAGATGTGGGGGAATGGTCCCTAGCTGAAGAAACATTCATGCAGCGTGCGCGTAGGGATGAGAAGCTACAAGAAGACCTGCTTGCATGGAGAGTGATGAGTGTCGCGGGGCGTCCGCTGAGGATTCGGAGGGCACGAGTGCGGAGTTGTTTACCCCTGAGGATTTGGGGTCCGAGAGTGTGGGTGGAGGGGAGGGGGCGAGGACATTGATTTGGAGTAGGGCCTGGCCGGCCACGCACGTATGTATTCCGTCATGGCGATGTTGTGATTTGATCCCTGGTGTGCGTTTTTCTTTTTCATTCCTGCCAATCATTGCTGCCTTAACTGTCCCTGAGAGTGCCATAATGAGGTGAACGAGCTGTATACACGTTTCTTTTATTGAAGGATGCCAAATTTTGGGGCGGTATTCTATTGGGGAGTTGGGGGGTAACCTAAACAAAAAAGCAGATTAGAATATCCTGCCGTACAGAGCATTGCTATGTTCTCATTCAGTGTCTGGCGTGTTACCAACCACCGCCGCACGGCCTCCGGGATGTGGGCTGATGGGCCGTGTAAAACTTGCTTAAGGATCTGAAGAGTATATTTATTGCCAATGGGACTATCGGTACAACTGTTTGTAACCTATATGAATCTGCGACAAAAATAAAGTTTAAAAAAAAAAAGAAAAAATGTAAGTAAAAATTGAGCTGATAAAGTGTCAATTCATGCTTTCTGTGTGAGGGCGGATAGTTTATTATCATGATACAGCTTTGCCAATTGTTTATGCGGGATTTGGATACAAGCTGTCTCTGGATGAAACCACAGTAGAGGCAGACCTAGCCTACCAAACTCCTCTCTCAGATACTTGAACCATGGGAGTTTCCCCATGGTAGGGAGTCTTAGGATTTCCATTAGCTCCAACTTGTAATTCATCAACTCTGTAGTAACCCAGAGCCTCCGCCAAAACATTAGTGGTTTCAGACCAAATTCCTCGTCTATTGGTGTGAGCCCTAGATCGAGCCTGATAGGTACCAGGGGAGTACTAGGCGGCAATGCCAAGAGACGCCTTAAGAATTTGTTTTTAGTGGCCACAATCTTGGGTCTACACTGGTGGCCCCAAAGTTCACCGCCATGAATTACTGCCCCTCTTGCCTGTAGTTTATATATCTCTAGAGGAGGGCCTATCGGTTTGAGAGAGGATTTATTCGAAAGATTGAAAATTGCCCTCGCTCGCTGCGCCAGTTTGAGTTGGGACTTAATTTGGTGGGGGACCCAAGTCATGGTTTCATTTAGGGTTACACTCTAATAAAAGAGAGAGGGACCCCACGACCAAAGGGATGGGGTACCAAGTAGACTATTTAGTCAAGCAAAAAATCCCTTCGGGGCGCCTTGTTAGAGTGACAGACAATTTAAAACAGAGACACATAAGCTAAGGACATACTGTACTTATGAGGCAAAACACAAATGAAATTATGAAAAAGCTTAAGGGCTGGAGGTCGACACACGGGACGCCGATTTTGCAAATTATCTGGTGGTATCCGAAGTAAATGAATTACGGAACCATGTTGATGTAGAAGCCGATTCCTGCCCCGGCGTATGTTGACTTTTTGCGTCTAATGTTTACCGTGTGCATTTGAAGATTTCTTAACATTATTTAAATTTGAATTGCATACCTACATTAGTGCCCAGCAGCTGTACCGCCGAGACTGCGCTGGCTCACCCAACCTTTTGTGTCTTTAAGCACCTAGCAAGGTGGGTTTGTCATTCAGTACATTATGTATAGGGGGTAAGTGTGAGCGCAAAATCCGTTCCGCTCGCGGATTTTGTGAATTTTCGGTAAATTTGCGATCCGCGAACTCCCGCGAATTTACCGCGAATTCGCAAATCCGCGAGCGGCGGATTCCGGGGGCAAAAGTTGAAGCCTGGCAGGCCTGTCAACTTGTAACTATTTTAGGATGGCCCCGGCAAGCTGCCAGCGCCATCCTAAAATAGTTACTAAGTTAGCTTCAACAGGAAGCTCTAATAGATAAAATAAAGCAGGTGCTCGCACCTGCTTTATTTTATCTATTAGAGCTTCCTGTTGAAGCTAATTTAGTAAGTATTTTAGGATGGCGCTGGCAGCTTGCCGGCGCCATCCTAAAATAGTTACAACATGCCCTTCCTGTGCGTCGTCGAGGCAGGTGTGCCTTCTTCACAAATCTACCGTGGAAAATCAGCTGTGATGCTGGATAGAGGCTTTTGCATCCTTGACTTTCACGAGCGCAATACCCGTGCTGTTTCTGTGACCAGGAGCTTATTTCTCTTCATCTGCTGAACTGATCTTTCTCTGACCTTTTATACACACAAGAAGCATGTGTGACTGTGAACCCGCATGGTAGCCCTGCCCGTTTGGCCCCGCCCACACACTCGCGGTTTGCACCGTCTGCCCGCCATTCACCCACTATGATGGACAGCTCACTCAAGGGACCCCTGCGCCCGTCGGGGCGATTGCATAGTAACACACACATGGTCGCTCAAACTAGTTGATGCTCAAATTCAGTGACTCATTCATTAGCCCAAAAACAATCGTGAGCGTCGTCGAGGCTGGACAGGTGTGCCTTCTTCCATACTCTACCGTGGAAAATCAGCTGTGATGCTGGATAGAGGCCTTTGCATCCTTGACTTTCACGAGCACAATACCCGTGCTGTTCTTGTGACCAGGGGTTTCTTTCTCTTCATCTGCTGAACTGATCTTTCTCAGACCTTTTATACACACTGCATGTGTGAACTCGCATGGTAGCCCTGCCCGTTTGGCCCCGCCCACACACTCGTGGTTTGCACTGTCTGCCCGCCATTCACCCAGTATGATGGACAGCTCACTCAAGGGACCCCTGCGCCCGTCGGGGCGATTGCATAGTAACACACACATGGTCGCTCGAACTAGTTGATGCTTAAATTCAGTGACTCATTCATTAGCCCAAAAACAATCGTGAGCGTCGTCGAGGCTGGACAGGTGTGCCTTCTTCCCAACTCTACCGTGGAAAATCAGCTGTGATGCTGGATAGAGGCCTTTGCATCCTTGACTTTCACGAGCACAATACCCGTGCTGTTCTTGTGACCAGGGGTTTCTTTCTCTTCATCTGCTGAACTGATCTTTCTCAGACCTTTTATACACACCGCATATGTGAACTCGCATGGTAGCCCTGCCCGTTTGCCCCCGCCCACACACTCGCGGTTTGCACCGTCTGCCCGCCATTCACCCACTATGATGGACAGCTCACTCAAGGGACCCCTGCGCCCGTCGGGGCGATTGCATAGTAACACACACATGGTCGCTCGAACTAGTTGATGCTCAAATTCAGTGCACTCGCATGGAAGCCCCGCCCCAAATCCGCGGATCCGCAAATTCGCAAAATCCGAGGATTTTGCGGATCCACGATCCGCAAATCCGCAAAATCCGCGGATCATGGATCCGCAAAATCCGCCCATGCTTAATAGGGGGTTAAGTTGAGGCGCTAACCTGTTTGATTAGCATATACACACCGCAACCCTTATGCTTTTATATAGAATGCAGGTCCCGAGAAGTTGTTTAACTCGCTGGACGATTGATGGTTTTTAATCATAGGAGGTTCCTACCCTAAGCAGAAGTGCTTTGATACATACTTCTGAGAATTGTTGGGAAGACATTTCATGTAACCCTGATGAAGGAGGTTTGATCTTATGATCCACTGAAACGCGTCGCATAAACAAAAAGGAGGATAGTGTTTCAACTGATTAGAAAATAATTCTGACATTTTTTGCTGAATTTAATTTTCTGTCTTTACCTCCTTTTTTACCAATAGGAATTAATTGTTTCCTTACTTTTAATGTTCTTCCCTTCCTTTTAATTATTGTTGAATTATTGTTTTTCAAACATTGCATTGTATAATAAATTGTCCAGGATTTTTTCATAATTTCGTTTGTGTTTTGCCTCATAAGTACAGTATGTCCTTAGCTTATGTGTCTCTGTTTTAAATTGTCTGTCACTCTAACAAGGTGCCCTGAAGGGATTTTTTGCTTGACTAAATGTTCATTTAGGGTTACACCCAAATATTCAAAGGTCTGCACCCTTTCCAGCCTTGCTGCGCCTATTCTCGGAGTTGAGCGTGTGGTAACTGGGGAATTAAAGATCATGAACTTGGATTTTAGAGCATTTATCTCTAAACCGCGTTCATGGCAAAACGCCACAAACCAGTCCAAGACACGTTGAATGCCCATGGGGGATTTGGACAATAACAGGGTATCGTCTGCATACATACTTGCTGGGACTCGGCAACCAGCAAGCTTAGGGGCATCGCTGTTCGGTACCGCGTTCAGGTTTGCGATTACCCCGTTGACATAGAGGCAAAACAGGGTCGGTGCAAGCACACAACCCTGTCTCAACCCCCTGTCAAAGGGCAATCTGGCCGACAACGCACCATTTTTCCCGCACCTGACCTGTGCGAAGTTCTCATTGTGGAGCTGTATTATTAGGTTTAATAGTTGAAGGGGAATCCCCAGCTCTAAAAGCACAGACTAAAGCTTCCCCCGCGGGACCAAATCAAAGGCCGCACAGAGGTCCACAAACCCAGTATAGAGGGTACCACCCTCAATATTAACAATTTTCCAAAATAGGAGGGTCAGGCGGAATATTTGATCCATAGTGGATACATTCTTCCTGAACCTAGCCTGATAAGGACTCAGGATTGAGTGTTCCTCCATCCAGTCTAAGAGGCGTCTAGTATCAGCCTCGCAAAGATCTTTTGCTGCATGTCAATGAGGCTGATAAGCCTGTAGTTGGCTGGGAGGAGAGGAGAGCCCTTCTTGAAGATAGGAACAATCTCTGCTCCCAGCCAGGTACTGGGGACCGCCATTCCCTTCTGTACTGCATTGAATATGACAGTTAAATAAGCAGCCCAGACCATAGGTTCGTTCTTGAATAAATCGCCTGGGAGTTTATCCAGCCCAGGCGCCTTTCCTGCTGGTAACTTGGATATTACTGCACAGATCTCTTCCACAGTGAAGAGGTCCCTATCAGAATGAACTTTAGAATTTAAAAAAACAAGCCCCCTTGGACCTCGTTACTTTCGACATTGACCCCGCCATAGAGGGTGCGAAAGTAGTCCTCCCACAGGCTTGCGGCAATATTTGGTTCAACAGCCGACCCGGACTCGCCCCGCCCCATGTTCACAATTTGCAGGAATTTCCGTGCATCACCTATTTTAAGAGCTGACACTAGGGCGGCCCAGTTGTCATTGTCCCATTCCATCTTAGCGTGGTGAATAAATCACTTATATTCCAGTCTCCTAGTTTTTATTAGTGCCCTATTAATGTTTTGCTTGACGGCCAGCAATAGATCTGCCTTCGCCTTTCTACAGACACTATTATACCAAGTAACTTTGGTGCTCCTGGATTTCCTATTTGGAACCAGGGGGTTCAGTACCTCTGCTAGAGTGGTACTTAACTCCTGGTGTAGGTCCCCTAACTTCTGATATGTGTCAGAGGTACAGTTCTGCCTAGTTAAAGTACTAACTGCCTCCAAAACAGGGACGAACCGAGTATAAAGCTCAGCCACTTGCTCAGAATATTTTACCAATTTTTCCCATCTAACTCTACGCCTATTGCTAGATAGAACCGCCCTTGAATCAAGAGCATCAATTGGCATACAGTTATCTTTGGAAATACCAGGAGAAGAAAATTCCAGGATCACGGCATTATGATCGCTCTCACCTTTAGGAGCGACTCGGAAATCGATGACCTTGGTCCAGGCCCGGTTTTCGACAAATATATAGTCCAAACGGGACTCTTGTCCTTGCTTATTAAAAGTACAGGTCGGGGGGATAGCAGATTTTACACGACCATTGCAGGCCCGAATTGAGTGATTAAGTGTTAGGGCCATGATTTGAACAGCCAAAGGGGACCAAGACCTGGGCGGAGGGACCTCGATAGGAGGTATATTCCAGTGCTCGTCCTCCTCTAGATTTGCACCCTCCATCAAGCCCGGAAGGGGCTCGAAGTGACAGTTCAAGTCACCACCCACCACAAACGAAATACTATGAGGGATGGTGTTAAAAAATAAGGAAAGTTCCTCAATTGTTTTAGATTTGCTTGTAGCGTTCGTAGGCCTGGAATACACATTAACCAATGCGAGCCTTGAGGCGTTCGGCCACTCTAAGACTACGCATTGGACATCCTCCGAGAGGGAATTCATGATTCTAGCTTTACAGCCCCAGTTGGAGCCCACCCAAATTGTTAGGCCTCCGGATGGCCGACCCTTTCACCCCCACCTAGCCGGGATTGAGAATGAGGCGAAGCCACTCCGTAGTTGATCCTCCCTGGCCCAGGTTTCCTGGAAAAGGCACACATCTTTATCATCTATAAAGGAGCCACACTCTGGGCAATCCATTTTATTGCGTAAACCAGCCAGGTTCCAGGACAATATTGTCAGTGAGTCGGCATCAGTTGTTGTTCCCTTTTTTGAAGGGCAAGGATCTGTTTTATTTGTGTTGTCTAACAGGATATATAAAATATTTGGGCCTGGTGTCGAAAGATCACATTTAGTGGCTCCGGTAGGTACACATGGGAGTGAGGACAGATGAACGCTCTCCCCTTGGGAACTTTCTTCACTCTTATATTTGACGTGCCCCGTCTTCAAGATTGAATCAGGGGTGGGCGCATCTCTTATCCAAGGTGGAACTGCTACATCGTGCTTACAATGTAGTCAGTCGACCTGTTCCAGGCAGCTATACCGATTGTAAGTAGGAATAAAAGTGTTATAGGCTGTGTACCTAGACCCCCTGCTCCGCCCTCTAGATGCCTCCCTAGTCCATCCCCCCTCCAAGCCCTCTTCAGGGGAGGAGATGTCAGATGGATAGAAGAATGACAGTGGGACAGACTTGATAGTTGTGTTCGAGTTACCTGCCGGCCAATTACAAATGTGAAGAATTGTTCTATAGTCCCTAAAGTTGACTAGAACACAGTCCCCGCTAATATTCTTAATAGTATTGCCCACCCAACTGACCCTTCTAACCATTAGTATTTAACTAGAGATATGTGGTGGGAGGGGTCTGTGTATTTTCAGCCAACTTGTTCTTAAGTGATGCAAATGATTCTGCTGCTGGGGTGTCTAGCTCAGGGACTCCCGTCAAAACCACTGCAAGGGGAGCTGCTTCTGGGGGCAAATCTATTACCATTTTCTTACGGGATACATTACCCTCAGGAATTTTTCGCTCTTCATGTAAAATAGGCTTTTTGACCAGTCTCAAAGGGCTGGCAGGATAAGCAGAATCGCCAATACTAATTGGAATGCTTGACGCTACGGGGAGGGTGGTGGCTGCAGAGCAACTGTTAGTTATAACAGCTGCTCCCTCGTTGGTATCAGGCTTCCCCAGTGATATTTTTGCGGTTTGCAAACATTCAGCCATAGTCCCACCAGCTTTTTCCAAGTTGGATAGCCTAAACTCGATTTGGGCGAGTCTGGCATCCAAAGGGGCTAGCAGGGACTTCAAGAGAGTAGCTATGTTAGAGCTCGTTAAGTCTCCCTCAACCACGGTTACCCCACCAGTGTTAGAATTATTAAACATCACTGCAGGAGGGCTCGGTCGGTTAGTGTGGTGATTCCATTTGGTACTGGGAGAGCAGTTTTACCTTGAACCTTGGCCATCACGGCCCCTGATCCCCCCACTTGTCTGGGCCCCACGTTTTCTTTTCTGAACAGCCCCCTCTCGATTCCCCGAAGCTGGCGAGTATTGAGCTCAGGTACGCTATCAGCTACCGGATCATCACCACTGTTCGCCGCAGGACTTGACTCAGGGATAGCCTGTAGGGAATCTCTAACCCTATACAGGCTACACCTGGAGACCGGCGAAACAGAGGTTAACAAACAATCATCCTGGACCAATGGATCAAGAACAGGGGGAACCATGGGCCTTTCCGGGGTTCTGGCATTTGCTATATGCCCCAGCGATGATCTCTTTGCATTGTCAATACCCTGGGACAATCGGCGTTCTAAAATAGTTATTTCGTTAGATAGCACCGAATTAGCTCTGACCAGGAAATTGTCCAGAGTACCTGCAACATATGTGCCTGAAGACGTAGCTTTACTCCTGGTCTCCCGACTTGACATTCTCCAGTCCGGCGAGAAGGTGGTGGCCAATATTGGTCGGAGTCCTGGATAGCACCACAGTGAGCACAATGAGGGCCAAAGGGAAGGGGCCCGGTCCGGTCTTTCATGGTCTCGAACGGGCTAAAACGGGCCCGCCCTTGGCCCGGCGCCGCCAGCGCGTCCCCCGGTTCGCGGGTATGGGCGTGGCTAAATAGTGGGATGTGGTGGGCGGAAAGAGGGCCCGCTGCGTCTAATCCCACGCACTGCCTGCTGGTCCTCGCAGTCCCGCTGCCTCTGCGCGCACTCCTCCTTGCAGCCCCGGTCGGCGATTCAGCCCCCAAACAGAGTCACTCCAAGGTCTCACAAACTGACAGTAGCATAGCTTTATAAATACCCCCCAAAAATCTGCGTCTGGGCTGCAAAAAAAAAGTGATGCAACCCCCACGCAAAATCTTTGTAAATCTGGGCTTTAATGAGGGCTGGAATGAGGATGAATATGAGGGAGGTCCAGTAGACGACATTTCTTTGGCCCCACACTGAAGCAATAGAAGCATGCCACTACAGCTATAACTTTAAAGATCATCCACGAGCTGAGAGCCAATAGAACCTAAGATAGGCCATGCAAAGTCTAAGGTAGACTGCTTCAACCACACACCCATGATTGAGAAACAGTTGGATTTCTTTAAAAAAAGAGACTGATTACTCACCAGCTAGACCCCACATAAACCACGTTTCTAATCCATACCAATGTTGGGGTCCAAATGGCCTTAATATGAGATTCCCAATCCATTCACGCTCTCGTTATTCACATCAAGTTTAATATCTCTCCGGTACATGTTATCTCCTCCCTACACACGGGAAGGAGCTATGCTGGTCTGCCGTTCATGTCCTGGCATGTCAAGATTACTTTCTGGGGTTTTTTTAGAAACAAACTGCAAAAGTGGGAGTTAGTTTCTGTGTTTTTTTTCAGAAACAAACCTCGAGAGTGTGTTTCTGAAAAACAAAAATACAATGTCTCTAGCATACTGCGAGTTTTCTCCAAATGTGCTAGGACGTTGTATTTTTGGAGCCCATTCCTTATATGGCTGTCACGGGAAGGTGAAAAAACTGTGTTGGAAAGCTTGTCCTAAATTGGTGGTCCTAAAATGCTGCTACTCCGGTGGTTCTCTAGCAAAACTGAGGTTGGGAAACCATTCAGTGAGCTATGAAACCTGACAATGTTTATGGGTTTTGGGAAACCCTGCAATTTTAACTCACTTTCCTGCTTCTGTGCTCAGTGTCACAGAATAGACACACAGCTCAGGGTTGGACTGGAACAGAAACAAGCATTTGCAAAGCAATAGGTCTCGCATTTACATAAGTTTAAGCTATTGGCATTGTAAATGACAATGCCAATAGTGTAAACTCGCGTAAATTCGAGATCTATTGCATTGCAAATGTTTGTTTAATTTTAAAACTGAGCGTGGCGCTGCTTCAAGGACATTGCGCTCGGTTTCTTTTTTTTTTTTTAACTTTAACACTGAGCGCAGTGTCCTTGAAGAGGGCGCCGCACTGAGTGTTAAAGTTAAAAAATAAATAAAGAAACCGAGGGCTGTGTCCTTGAAGCGGCTCCACGCTCTGTTTTAAAGTGAAAAAAACAAAAAACAGAGCGCAGAGTCCCAGAAGTGGACACCGCGCTCAACATTAAATATAAATACAATTAAAATTGAAAATGATTGCGGTGTCCCTAAAGCGGGCTTAGCAATCATTATGCAAATTCCCAAAAAAGCAGCCGCAACTGTCCTTATCAGTGGCAATAACAACAAGCATTTGCAATGCAATAGGTCCCGCATTCACACCAGTTTCAGCTATTGATATTGTACATGACAATGCTTTTTATTTTTATTTACGCTTTTAAAATATAAATAAAAGGCATTGTCATTTATAATGGAAATAGCTGAAACTCTTGTATACCGAACACGTACGTATTCTATATATCTGCAGTGATAGTGATCTCACACCTATATCTGCAGTCTTGGTGATCTCACACCTATACCTGCAGTGATAGTGATCTCACACCTATATCTGCAGTGATAGTAATCTCACACCTATATCTGCAGTGATGGTGATCTCACACCTATATCTGCAGTGATGGTGATCTCACCTATATCTGCAGCGATAGTGATCTCACTCTCACACCTATATCTGCAGTGATGGTGATCTCACACCCATATCTGAAGTAATAGTGATCTCACACCTATATCTGCAGTGATGGTGATCTCACACCTATATCTGCAGTGATGGTGATCTCACACCTATATCTGCAGTGATAGTGATCTCACACCAATATCTGCAGTAATGGTGATCTCACGCCTATATCTGCAGTGATAGTCATCTCACACCTATATCTGCAGTAATAGGGCTCTCACTCCTATATCTAGAGTGATAGTGATCTCACTCCTATATCTAGAGTGATAGTGATCTCACACCTATATCTGCGGTGAAGGTGATCTCACACCTACATCTCCAGTAATGGTGATCTCACACCTATAGCTGCAGTGATAGTGATCTCACACCTATATCAGAAGTAATGGGGATCTCACACCTATATATTTGCAGTGATAGTGATTTCACACCTGTAGCTGCAGTGATGGTGATCTCACACCTATATCTGCAGTGATGGTGATCTCACATCTATAGCTGCTGTGACAGTGATCTCACACCTATATCTGAAGTAATGGTGATCTCACACCTATATCTGCAGTGATAGTGATCTCACACCAATATCTACAGTGATAGAGATCTGACACCAATATCTACAGTGATAGAGATCTCACATCTATATCTGCAGTGATAGTGATCTCATACCTATATTTGCAGTGATAGTAATCTTATACCATTATATGCAGTGATGGTGATCTCACACCAATATCTACAGTGATAGAGATCTCACACCTATATCTGCAGTGATAGTGATCTCACACCTATATCTGCAGTGATAGTGATCTCACACCTATATCTTCAGTAATAGTGATCTCACACCAATATCTGCAGTGATAGCGATCTCACACCTATATCTGCACTGATGGTGATCTCACCTATATCTGCAGTGATAGTGAACTCACAACTATATCTGCAGTGATGGCGATTTCACACCTATATCTGCAGTGATAGTGATCTCACACCTATATCTGCAGTGATGATGATCTCACACAATTATCTGCAGTTATGGTGATCTCACACCAATATCTTCAGTGATTGTCATCTCACACCTATATCTGCAGTGATAGTCATCTCTCACCTATATCTGCAGTGATGGTGATCGCACACCTATATCTGCAGTGATGGTGATCTCACCTATATCTGCAGTGATAGTAATCTGACACCGATAATTGGAGCAAGATGGCGACCCCGTGGTTGCGGCCGAAGGATGCAGTAAGCAGTGAAGACTCGGTGTAGCTAACCCCCTGGCGGAAAATGGATTCTTTACAACTGCACCGGCTTTAAACGCGCTACTGGACCGGTGCATGATGTCTTTACCTGTCGGTTGATCCTGCGAGGCTCGGCGATCCGGTTCACGGAAGCAGCAGCGGTGCTTCGGGCTCTCTTCCCCCCTTCGGGCTGGTGCTTCGTGTCTGCTGGTCGGCGGAGCAATCGGAGCGGGGCTGGAGTGGAGCACAGAGGGAACTCCGCGAAGCGGAGTTGGAGGCGTACAGCACTGATCCAGAAGTTCGGGGAACAGCGAGGAGGGGCTATGGCGCCTAAAGCTGCTGCAGGGGCTAAAGGACCAACAAAAAAGAAACAGGCAACGGAACTGACAGCGGAGGCGGCGGGAGCAGAGGGTGGAGGACCGCTGAAGGTACAAAAGCCCACACAGGAGCTGGAACGGGGGAAGAAACACAAACAGATCACAGTTAAGACCCGCCAGGCCACGGCCTCTATTGCAGAGATCTTCACCAGGGGTGGTAAGGAGAAGGGGGTTAAATCTACCGAGGCGACGATCATGGGTGATATGGCGGATTGCACAGGCGAGAGTGTTACTGCTGGCTCTATAGACCCCCTGCAAGGCGAAGATATTACCCCAAATGCCCCATTGAAGGACACTGCCACCACAGTCCTCGGAGATGTAGATCAAGAGCTCAACTTTAATAATGGGCATTCAACGGAAATAGAGGGAGCCAAAGGCAAGGAAGGGGATTGGGATGGGGTCACCACCCAAGCACAGGGTGACTCGGATATGACTCCGGCCCTAAATCAAGAGGACCCACATCCCCCGCAAGCTACTGGAGGAAATATGGCCTCTCCGCCCCCAGGAGTCCTTACACAAAATACAGCCCCGCCAGACATAGAAAGTACTAGGGGCGCGCTTGATCCAGAGACTGATAGGGAGAAGGCCACAAGTGAATGCTTTTTCTCAGTATCTGAAGGGGCGGACTGGTCACAGGAGGAGGAGGAACGTAGCTCCTCCATGGGCGACAGCAACGTGGAATCCGAGAGTGACCCAGAGCACGAGCTCCCTGCAACGGCAGTGAAATCAGTTGGCCTAGCAAAAATGCAGGAACATCCTCGTAGGGGTCTAAGCTGGGACCACTCATCTACTATGCCACTGCAGGGCAGCCCCAGCCCAGAAACAGGCCAACTCTCGCTGCTGGACGTAATTCATCAGGAGATCATAGAGCATAGGGAGGAAACAAGGCAAGACAGCCGCAAGTCTCAGGCAGCTATGAGAAAAATGCAAGGCTTGGTGAGGAAACTGTCCAAGGCATGCGCAAATGTAGGTGATAAAGTGTCGAATTTAGAAGAGAGGGTGGTCTCAACAGAGGCTGAGGTCGCCGCGGCTACTAGTAAGGTTGAGTCCCATTGTGCCCAAGTAACAGACATACAATAGAAGCTCGAGGATATGGAAAACCAGCTCAGGAGGATCAACCTAAGGATCCTGGGTATTCCCGAAGGATCAGAAGGATCTGATGTAAGAGCCTACGTCATTAAGCTCTTTGAGCAAGCGTTCCCGGAGCTATCCAGCTGGGGTTGGTCTGGAGAAGTCCAGAGGGCACATCGCACTCCCTTTAAAATACGCCGGCACGCTAAAGAAGGGGACAAACCCAGGGCGATCTTAATCTTTTTGGGCAATTTCATATTGAGGTAGGCCATTGCCGAAAAAGCAAGACCAGACGCCAAGAGATCGGCTGAAGGGGTGACATTTTTTTGTCCGACCGGACTATTGTCATACCACAGTTGAGAGACGCTGGAGATTACGACAAATGATTAAGCCGTTCCAGGAAAAAAAATTACAGGCATATTTGATAAACCCGGCGTAACTGAAAATAATCAATGAAGGGCGGACATATTATTTTTCTTCAGAGATTAAAGCGCAGGAATACTTGCACTCTTTGGGCAACTACATTTTCTTTTTTGCTTAAAAATCTCTCTATGTCCGCCTGCCTCTTTTGATATCCGCTCATAGTATTTCCGCTCTTTCTGAGTATCCTATAGAAACTATAGTACAATCTGAGTTGGTTAAATATGCATAATGGCGATAAATATGTGTTATCAGGGGTAACTAAGGTCTTCTCATAGGAGTATTTGTTAATATAGTCCTCACAGCTATACTGCAAACCATCACACGCACAGACTTAGTCTGAGCGCTTCACGAGGGAGGGTGCAGGATTCAAGGGGTTCAGGGGGGTGGGGGGGAGTTGGTTGGGGAGAGGGGGGAGGGGAGGGCAGGGGGGATGGTGGAGGTAGGGGGGAAAGGTAAAAAAGAGAATTTTTGACACAAGTGTAGATGTTGTTATAATCAGACAGTAGGTAACTGATCCAGGTCTTAAAAATGTTTCCAGTATATCAGCTAGATTGGTTGACGAGAAGGTAGAATGTAGACAGAAGTATGTCCAAACTTAAGATTTGTTCACTGAACATAGGGGGCCTCAACGGTTGGAGAAAAAGGGGAAGATTTGAGGAGCTTGTAAAATCGGTACAGGCTGACATATGGTGTCTACAAGAAACGCATCTGCCATAGGGGAAAAAACACTGGTTAAATCTGAGGGGTTATGAGATACTCTCCTGTTCCTCTCAGACTTCAACTATTAGGGGGGTGGCCATCTTAGGAAAGGTTGGTCTGGGGGGTGCGAAATGGTCTAGGGCAGATACCCTGGGTAGATGGGCAATATGTGAGATGAACATAGGTATCACCATATGGGGAATATATGGGTCAAATTAAGACGATCCGGAGGTTTTTGACTGCATAGAAAAGGTGTTGGCAGGCTGGCCCTCCCCGATGGTGGTTTGTGGGGATATGAATATCGATGCAGCTTTTGCTGAAGGAATTATATATGCTGGACGCAAATTAAGGGTTTACCAGGCAGTCTGTTCAATGATACAATCGCACAGACTAAGTGATGTATGGGGAAACAAGGAACCTGGGAACCCGGGTTCACTTATTTTTCCCACCCGTTTCAGAAATATTCCAAATTGGATTATTTTATGATTTCCGCCTCTGAGCTCAGCAGGGTTAAAATTTGTAAATTGCCAATGATAATATCGGACCATAACCCCCTGTTCCTAACAATGGATATCAAGGCCCTGGACTTTCGACAGGAAGCTTTTAGCAGATGACACCTATGTGGAGCACATTAAGAACTGGACACAGGCGTTTTTTTACGCAAATAGATATAGTGCATCAAGGGTTGCTGTCTGGGATAGCTATAAAGCAACATTAAGGGGGGAAACCATCAGCTATACTGCCCAGAAATGGAAAAAGATTACTAAACATAGGGAGCAATTAATGGAAAAGCTGATTAAGGCTGAGGAATTGCATGGGAAAGATATCTCTCAGTGGAAGCTGGGAATAGAGAGTCTTGAAAGAGTAAGTTCCATTAAAGCAGAGATACAGAATCATTTAGCACAAAAAGCAGCCACCGAATATCATGCCCAGAGAGGTCGGCTCTATGAAACAGGGGAACAAGCAGGGATGGCACTGGCACTCCGCATCAGACAGGTGGCCTCCAAAAATGTGGTAACTCGGATTGAAGAGCAGGGCCGGAGTTATGAGGAACCGGGGGAAATCCTGAGCGTCTTTAAAAGATATTATCAAGCTCTGTATCAGGAGGAACCATCAGTAGAGGTTCCAGGGGAAGAACGGGGGGAAGCCGGAATCAAACTGGCTGTGGGAGACAGAGAAACCCTGGAAAAGGATATTTCTTTAAAAGAGCTAGCATGTGCCGTACAAGATTTGGCAGCAGGGAAGGCAGCCGGCCCGGACGGAATACCGCTGGAGATATATAAAAAGGTATCACAGGAAATCTCCCCACTGCTCCTTGATTTATTTAATGGGGTCATAAATACTGACAAAATCCCGGAATCATGGAGGAGCACTAATATAGTGGTGTTTCACAAAAAGGGCAGGCCTAAAGAAAATCAGGGCTCATATAGACAGATATCCCTTATAAATACCGATAATAAAATGTATGCAAAAATATTGACAACCCGTCTGGGGGGGATCATTGGCAGTCTGGTCTCTCCCTGGCAGCATGGGTTTATCCCAGGCCGGGGCACCACGGATCATATAAGACGCGCGATTACGCTGTTTGACATCCATGCTGCTGGGGAGGAGGGATGGCAATGATCCTCCTCGACGCAGAGAAAGCATTCGATCGGGTTAGGTGGGATTTTCTCTGGGGAGTGCTAGAGGAAAGAGGGTTTGGTCCAAGATTTCGGATGGCTATCCAGGCAATGTATGCAGCTCCGGTGGCTAAGATCCAAATGATGGGGGAAAGCTCGGAAAAGATCCAGATCTCACAAGGGACGAGGCAGGGGTGCCCATACTCACCTATCCTTTTTGCGCTCTACATAGATTCTTTAATACAGCGGATAATAGCTAACCCAGTCATTCAACCGGTAATCACTAAGGGTTTTGAAACCAAAATCTTGGCATATGCCGACGATCTGGCGGTTGTTTCGGTAGACCCTGATGTAGCTCTGCAGGAACTGGTTAACATCACCAAGCTATTTGGGAGACAGTCAGGGTATCCCTTGAACGAAGGAAAGACCCAGGTTCTTTGTTCCAAGAATATAGCCAAGTCGGACCCTAGGTTTGTGGACTCGGTTGTTATATCTAGGGGTAACGATAAATGCGCAGCCATAGTACATCATTAGAGATCATTTTGTTCCCTGTGGTAAATAAAGGGAACACCTCCAATGGACAAGATGCTCTCCCATCAATTTTCGAACTGATGTTAGGTAGGGAGGCAACTGGTGTTTTATTAAGGAGGACGGGGAGACGGTACTATAAAAGAGCAAGATATAAGACACTGGAAAGTATATGGGGGGTCTGGACAACAGTGCAGACATTTCTGGAAATCCCTAGATTTAATCCCCATACTCCCCTTTGGAATTCGGGGCTATTCCCTAATTTGAATAGTGACGGTAGCTGGAAACACTGGGTGCAACAGGGTATTCTAACAATGAATGACATTATGATCAGGGACGAGTTTAGACCCCTAGAAGACCTTAAACAGAGGTACTCCCTCCTTGGCAGTCAGGATTTCAAATACGCCCAAGTAGTACAAACAATTAAATCAAAGAGACCTCGTATTACGCTAGGCAAAAGGTGGAGCATACTGGACTACCTGAGGGCAGGAGGGCATAAAATTAAAGGAATATATAAAACCTTTATTGAGGGAAACCAGGATGACATAGAAAAAACTGAAGCTGCATGGGCATCTAAATTGGAAGATCCCGATGTTGACGTGGATAGGGCATTATTGTTGGACAAGAGAATTTTACGATCTTCCAATCTTAAAGCGCAACATTTTAAAACACTTTTTAATCTATATTTTACCCCCTCCAAATTATACGATTGGGGCAAGAGGGAGGATAAGAACTGCCCAGATGTCAAAAGGGTCCAGCCGATCTCATACATATGTTTCATCAGTGCGAAAAACTCAAAATGATTAAAAAAGAGATCGAGGCATTCTGGGAGGGGCTGCTAGATGTTAAAATAAATCTATCCCCAACACTCATGATTTTAGGATCTGAAAGCAAACTTGAACTTAATGTCGAGAAGGAGGCTCTGGTAAGTATTTCGGTGGCAGTGCTCCGAATTTTGATATCTGCAACCTATATCTGCAGTGATGGTGATCTCACATCTATAGCTGCTGTGACAGTGATCTCACACCTATATCTGAAGTAATGGTGATCTCACACCTATATCTGCAGTGATAGTGATCTCACACCAATATCTACAGTGATAGAGATCTGACACCAATATCTACAGTGATAGAGATCTCACA
The DNA here is from genome assembly GCF_964263255.1 of Lissotriton vulgaris. Taxonomy (NCBI): domain Eukaryota; kingdom Metazoa; phylum Chordata; class Amphibia; order Caudata; family Salamandridae; genus Lissotriton; species Lissotriton vulgaris. The sequence continues at coordinate 838,495,986 of NC_141687.1, forward strand.
TCTATATCTGCAGTGATAGTGATCTCATACCTATATTTGCAGTGATAGTAATCTTATACTATTATATGCAGTGATGGTGATCTCACACCAATATCTACAGTGATAGAGATCTCACACCTATATCTGCAGTGATAGTGATCTCACAACTATATCTGCAATGATAGTGATCTCACACCTATATCTTCAGTAATAGTGATCTCACACCAATATCTGCAGTGATAGCGATCTCACACCTATATCTGCACTGATGGTGATCTCACCTATATCTGCAGTGATAGTGAACTCACAACTATATCTGCAGTGATGGCGATTTCACACCTATATCTGCAGTGATAGTGATCTCACACCTATATCTGCAGTGATGATGATCTCACACAATTATCTGCAGTTATGGTGATCTCACACCAATATCTTCAGTGATTGTCATCTCACACCTATATCTGCAGTGATAGTCATCTCTCACCTATATCTGCAGTGATGGTGATCGCACACCTATATCTGCAGTGATGGTGATCTCACCTATATCTGCAGTGATAGTAATCTGACACCGATAATTGGAGCAAGATGGCGACCCCGTAGTTGCGGCCGAAGGATGCAGTAAGCAGTGAGGACTCGGTGTAGCTAACCCCCTGGCGGAAAATGGATTCTTTACACCTGCACCGGCTTTAAACGCGCTACTGGACCGGTGCATGATGTCTTTACCTGTCGGTTGATCCTGCGAGACTCGGCGATCCGGTTCACGGAAGCAGCAGCGGTGCTTCGGGCTCTCTTCCCCCCTTCGGGCTGGTGCTTCGTGTCTGCTGGTCGGCGGAGCAATCGGAGCGGGGCTGGAGTGGAGCACAGAGGGAACTCCGCGAAGCGGAGTTGGAGGCGTACAGCACTGATCCAGAAGTTCGGGGAACAGCGAGGAGGGGCTATGGCGCCTAAAGCTGCTGCAGGGGCTAAAGGACCAACAAAAAAGAAACAGGCAACGGAACTGACAGCGGAGGCGGCGGGAGCAGAGGGTGGAGCACCGCTGAAGGTACAAAAGCCCACACAGGAGCTGGAACGGGGGAAGAAACACAAACAGATCACAGTTAAGACCCGCCAGGCCACGGCCTCTATTGCAGAGATCTTCACCAGGGGTGGTAAGGAGAAGGGGGTTAAATCTACCGAGGCGACGATCATGGGTGATATGGCGGATTGCACAGGCGAGAGTGTTACTGCTGGCTCTATAGACCCCCTGCAAGGCGAAGATATTACCCCAAATGCCCCATTGAAGGACACTGCCACCACAGTCCTCGGAGATGTAGATCAAGAGCTCAACTTTAATAATGGGCATTCAACGGAAATAGAGGGAGCCAAAGGCAAGGAAGGGGATTGGGATGGGGTCACCACCCAAGCACAGGGTGACTCGGATATGACTCCGACCCTAAATCAAGAGGTCCCACATCCCCCGCAAGCTACTGGAGGAAATATGGCCTCTCCGCCCCCAGGAGTCCTTACACAAAATACAGCCCCGCCAGACATAGAAAGTACTAGGGGCGCGCTTGATCCAGAGACTGATAGGGAGAAGGCCACAAGTGAATGCTTTTTCTCAGTATCTGAAGGGGCGGACTGGTCACAGGAGGAGGAGGAACGTAGCTCCTCCATGGGCGACAGCAACGTGGAATCCGAGAGTGACCCAGAGCACGAGCTCCCTGCAACGGCAGTGAAATCAGTTGGCCTAGCAAAAATGCAGGAACATCCTCGTAGGGGTCTAAGCTGGGACCACTCATCTACTATGCCACTGTAGGGCAGCCCCAGCCCAGAAACAGGCCAACTCTCGCTGCTGGACGTAATTCATCAGGAGATCATAGAGCATAGGGAGGAAACAAGGCAAGACAGCCGCAAGTCTCAGGCAGCTATGAGAAAAATGCAAGGCTTGGTGAGGAAACTGTCCAAGGCATGCGCAAATGTAGGTGATAGAGTGTCGAATTTAGAAGAGAGGGTGGTCTCAACAGAGGCTGAGGTCGCCGCGGCTACTAGTAAGGTTGAGTCCCATTGTGCCCAAGTAACAGACATACAATGGAAGCTCGAGGATATGGAAAACCGGCTCAGGAGGATCAACCTAAGGATCCTGGGTATTCCCGAAGGATCAGAAGGATCCGATGTAAGAGCCTACGTCATTAAGCTCTTTGAGCAAGCGTTCCCGGAGCTATCCAGCTGGGGTTGGTCTGGAGAAGTCCAGAGGGCACATCGCACTCCCTTTAAAATACGCCGGCACGCTAAAGAAGGGGACAAACCCAGGGCGATCTTAATCTTTTTGGGCAACTTCATATTGAGGTAGGCCATTGCCGAAAAAGCAAGACCAGACGCCAAGAGATCGGCTGAAGGGGTGAAATTTTTTTGTCCGACCGGACTATTGTCATACCACAGTTGAGAGACGCTGGAGATTGCGACAAATGATTAAGCCGTTCCAGGAAAAAAAATTACAGGCATATTTGATAAACCCGGCGTAACTGAAAATAATCAATGAAGGGCGGACATATTATTTTTCTTCAGAGATTAAAGCGCAGGAATACTTGCACTCTTTGGGCAACTAAATTTTCTTTTTTGCTTAAAAATCTCTCTATGTCCGCCTGCCTCTTTTGATATCCGCTCATAGTATTTCCGCTCTTTCTGAGTATCCTATAGAAACTATAGTACAATCTGAGTTGGTTAAATATGCATAATGGCGATAAATATGTGTTATCAGGGGTAACTAAGGTCTTCTCATAGGAGTATTTGTTAATATAGTCCTCACAGCTATACTGCAAACCATCACACGCACAGACTTAGTCTGAGCGCTTCACGAGGGAGGGTGCAGGATTCACGGGGTTCAGGGGGGCGGGGGGGAGTTGGTTGGGGGAGAGGGGGGAGGGGAGGGCAGGGGGGATGGTGGAGGTAGGGGGGAAAGGTAAAAAAGAGAATTTTTGACACAAGTGTAGATGTTGTTATAATCAGACAGTAGGTAACTGATCCAGGTCTTAAAAATGTTTCCAGTATATCAGCTAGATTGGTTGACGAGAAGGTAGAATGTAGACAGAAGTATGTCCAAACTTAAGATTTGTTCACTGAACATAGGGGGCCTCAACGGTTGGAGAAAAAGGGGAAGATTTGAGGAGCTTGTAAAATCGGTGCAGGCTGACATATGGTGTCTACAAGAAACGCATCTGCCATAGGGGAAAAAACACTGGTTAAATCTGAGGGGTTATGAGATACTCTCCTGTTCCTCTCAGACTTCAACTATTAGGGGGGTGGCCATCTTAGGAAAGGTTGGTCTGGGGGGTGCGAAATGGTCTAGGGCAGATACCCTGGGTAGATGGGCAATATGTGAGATGAACATAGGTATCACCATATGGGGAATATATGGGTCAAATTAAGACGATCCGGAGGTTTTTGACTGCATAGAAAAGGAGTCGGCAGGCTAGCCCTCCCCGATGGTGGTTTGTGGGGATATGAATATCGATGCAGCTTTTGCTGAAGGAATTATATATGCTGGACGCAAATTAAGGGTTTACCAGGCAGTCTGTTCAATGATACAATCGCACAGACTAAGTGATGTATGGGGAAACAAGGAACCTGGGAACCCGGGTTCACTTATTTTTCCCACCCGTTTCAGAAATATTCCAAATTGGATTATTTTATGATTTCCGCCTCTGAGCTCAGCAGGGTTAAAATTAGTAAATTGCCAATGATAATATCGGACCATAACCCCCAGTTCCTAACAATGGATATCAAGGCCCTGGACTTTCGACAGGAAGCTTTTAGCAGATGACACCTATGTGGAGCACATTAAGAACTGGACACAGGCGTTTTTTTTACGCAAATAGATATAGTGCATCAAGGGTTGCTGTCTGGGATAGCTATAAAGCAGCATTAAGGGGGGAAATCATCAGCTATACAGCCCAGAAATGGAAAAAGATTACTAAACATAGGGAGCAATTAATGGAAAAGCTGATTAAGGCTGAGGAATTGCATGGGAAAGATATCTCTCAGTGGAAGCTGGGAATAGAGAGTCTTGAAAGAGTAAGTTCCATTAAAGCAGAGATACAGAATCATTTAGCACAAAAAGCAGCCACCGAATATCATGCCCAGAGAGGTCGGCTCTATGAAACAGGGGAACAAGCAGGGAGGGCACTGGCACTCCGCATCAGACAGGTGGCCTCCAAAAATGTGGTAACTCGGATTGAAGAGCAGGGCCGGAGTTATGAGGAACCGGGGGAAATCCTGAGCGTCTTTAAAAGATATTATCAAGCTCTGTATCAGGAGGAACCATCAGTAGAGGTTCCAGGGGAAGAGCGGGGGGAAGCCGGAATCAAACTGGCTGTGGGAGACAGAGAAACCCTGGAAAAGGATATTTCTTTAAAAGAGCTAGCATGTGCCGTACAAGATTTGGCAGCAGGGAAGGCAGCCGGCCCGGACGGAATACCGCTGGAGATATATAAAAAGGTATCACAGGAAATCTCCCCACTGCTCCTTGATTTATTTAATGGGGTCATAAATACTGACAAAATCCCGGAATTATGGAGGAGCACTAATATAGTGGTGTTTCACAAAAAGGGCAGGCCTAAAGAAAATCCGGGCTCATATAGACAGATATCCCTTATAAATACCGATAATAAAATGTATGCAAAAATATTGACAACCCGTCTGGGGGGGATCATTGGCAGTCTGGTCTCTCCCTGGCAGAATGGGTTTATCCCAGGCCGGGGCACCACGGATCATATAAGACACGCGATTACGCTGTTTGACATCCATGCTGCTGGGGAGGAGGGATGGCAATGATCCTCCTCGACGCAGAGAAAGCATTCGATCGGGTTAGGTGGGATTTTCTCTGGGGAGTGCTAGAGGAAAGAGGGTTTGGTCCAAGATTTCGGATGGCTATCCAGGCAATGTATGCAGCTCCGGTGGCTAAGATCCAAATGATGGGGGAAAGCTCGGAAAAGATCCAGATCTCACAAGGGACGAGGCAGTGGTGCCCATACTCACCTATCCTTTTTGCGCTCTACATAGATTCTTTAATACAGCGGATAATAGCTAACCCAGTCATTCAACCGGTAATCACTAAGGGTTTTGAAACCAAAATCTTGGCATATGCCGACGATCTGGCGGTTGTTTCGGTAGACCCTGATGTAGCTCTGCAGGAACTGGTTAACATCACCAAGCTATTTGGGAGACAGTCAGGGTATCCCTTGAACGAAGGAAAGACCCAGGTTCTTTGTTCCAAGAATATAGCCAAGTCGGACCCTAGGTTTGTGGACTCGGTTGTTATATCTAGGGGTAACGATAAATGCGCAGCCATAGTACATCATTAGAGATAATTTTGTTCCCTGTGGTAAATAAAGGGAACACCTCCAATGGACAAGATGCTCTCCCATCAATTTTCGAACTGATGTTAGGTAGGGAGGCAACTGGTGTTTTATTAAGGAGGACGGGGAGACGGTACTATAAAAGAGCAAGATATAAGACACTGGAAAGTGTATGGGGGGTCTGGACAACAGTGCAGACATTTCTGGAAATCCCTAGATTTAATCCCCATACTCCCCTTTGGAATTCGGGGCTATTCCCTAATTTGAATAGTGACGGTAGCTGAAAACACTGGGTGCAACAGGGTATTCTAACAATGAATGATATTATGATCAGGGACGAGTTCAGACCCCTAGAAGACCTTAAACAGAGGTACTCCCTCCTTGGCAGTCAGGATTTCAAATACGCCCAAGTAGTACAAACAATTAAATCAAAGAGACCTCGTATTACGCTAGGCAAAAGGTGGAGTATACTGGACTACCTGAGGGCAGGAGGGCATAAAATTAAAGGAATATATAAAACCTTTATTGAGGGAAACCAGGATGACATAGAAAAAACTGAAGCTGCATGGTAATCTAAATTGGAAGATCCCGATGTTGACGTGGATAGGGCATTATTGTTGGACAAGAGAATTTTACGATCTTCCAATCTTAAAGCGCAACATTTTAAAACACTTTTTAATCTATATTTTACCCCCTCCAAATTATACGATTGGGGCAAGAGGGAGGATAAGAACTGCCCAGATGTCAAAAGGGTCCAGCCGATCTCATACATATGTTTCATCAGTGCGAAAAACTCAAAATGATTAAAAAAGAGATCGAGGCATTCTGGGAGGGGCTGCTAGATGTTAAAATAAATCTATCCCCAACACTCATGATTTTAGGATCTGAAAGCAAACTTGAACTTAATGTCGAGAAGGAGGCTCTGGTAAGTATTTCGGTGGCAGTGCTCCGAATTTTGATATCTGCAGCCTGGAAAGGTGCGGAGGCCCCCACATTTCAAATGTGGCTGACCAGGCTGCTGGGCATGCATAATGTTGAGGCGGCTCTGTATGAGCTTAAGGGTAAAAAAACACAAAATCTGGGCCGGAAGATCTGGGCCCCGGTGGCTGCTTGGAGGGCCACTAGGATATAGGGGTAGAGAATATGGGGGAAATGTTTAAAATGTTAAAAAGGCCTTAATAGAATTGGAATGTGAAGTATAATCTATGCAGAGGAGGTCTTTTATGCTTGTCCTTTAATTATCTATTATGAGATGCAATTTTTTCTTCTTCCCTTCTGTGTTTTAATGTCCTGATTTAATTTGTTGACTGTTTAATGCTTCTCTCTATCTTTTGTACGTTTCTGGATGAATTGTATTTATTATCTTTTGTATAAGGTAGTCAATTTTTTTACAATGTGCCTTATAAATTCTCAAATTAAAAATTAAAAAAAAATAAAATTAAAATAAAAACATTTAAAAAAGATAGTGATCTCACACCTATATCTGCAGTGATGGCGATTTTACACCTATATCTGCAGTGATGGTGATCTCACACCTATATCTGCAGTGATGGTGATCTCTCACCTATATCTGCTGTGATGGTGATCTCTCACCTATATCTGAAGTGATGGTGATCTCACACCTATATTTTCAGTGATGGTGATCTCACGCCTATATCTGCAGTGATGGTGATCTCACACCTTTTTACTGTTAGCACATCACTATAGCAAGGCCAAGCAAAAGGAGCCCCTTGTGCGTAAAGGGAAAGTTTGAGACCTCAATGAACAACAAAGGAAGGCTGGACTCTGGTGTTGAGCAGAGACTGGTTGAAGAGTTGAAGGGAGCCTCGGAGGCTGGCAGAGGGGGGAGATGGTGCACATGTGTACTCTGGAGGCAGAGGGGGGAGATGGTGAATGTATATCAGCACAGAAATCTGATTAAACTAAACATTAGATTTAGGGTGAGAAAAAATACAGTAGCGTGAACGTTTTATTTTGGTGTAGACTGAGCGTGTTGCTGTTTTGTAATGTCGTCAATGGCAGACATGATCACATTTAGAAAAAAAAAGACTTCGGAAACATGATCCGTCACTACACGCCTCCTTAGATAAGAAATGCCCTCACGACAACCGTTAAGCAAACGATCCAGTCCGGATGGGCTGTCCTAAAAGGAGACAGGGCAGTAACAAAGAAGCCTCATTTTCACTTGGAGGCCACCGTTTAGCATAAACGATGACGCCAGCCAATAAAAATTATGGGTGGGACTTCAAGTCCCCTTCTGAAATCTCCTCTACCACAATATGTCTCGCAGAGCGAGCAGCGCATGCACGCTGCAACGCTAGGTGAGACCTAAAAATAGTGCTCACCCCCTAGATAAAGCAGGCCGTGTAACGAGCCAAGTAAAAGGTCCAGTCGTTATGGGCCATAAATAAAGGAGACAAGGCGGTACCAAGGCAGGACTAACAAGCCCATTTATGAATCAGAAGCGCCCATTTAAGAAGGACAATGACACAAAGCCAATAAGAAATATAAGCCGAGAGTGGGCGGGGCTGCTAGTGCATACCCTAATACAGCATGCCTCGGAGAGCGAGCATCGCACTGCAGCTAGGTTCGACCTAACAAGGCCTGGGAAGCAAAAATAAAAGTTGTCTATGTAAACGAATCAGAAAGCTACAAATGTTGCACATACTTGCAAATCAGGGCAGTTTTGAACTGGTAAGACACACTACATAGGCGTCTTGAAGAACATCGAAAACCATGCATTTGTGCTTGCTGCAGGCAATGTTTCTGATATTATCTTTGAAATCAACAATAGAAACTGGCCCACCAGCCCATAAAGCAGGCCCACAAACCACCTGAAAAACAGCCCACACGCCCCTCTCTCTCCCTGCCACAATTTTCCGACCAATGGATCGCAGGACGGGGATTCTCGACTCCATCACTGCCACCAACCAGGCTTGGCATTGGCTCCTGCAGCAGCAGGGCGGAGCGTTGCTGTACTCCCCCAGCATGCCGGTTGAGTGGGCCCAGTGGCTGACCTCATGCAAAGACAGGGAGGTGATACTGGCTCTACACAAACTGAAACGAGAAGGTTAAGACTTGGGATCAGGTTGCGGCAAGCGAGGGGGGCAGACTCCTTATTGCTGCGCTTTCAGTATCATAGAGTACGCAGTGCACTGCTGGAGCAACTTGGGGACGATCTAGCCGAACCGCCGGAGGTTCCTGAACTCTCCTATGTGGTTAAGACTGAGCCCCAGCGCAAGCTGGTTGCCAACCTCTGCAAAATAGCGATATCGCATAGGGAACATCAATACATGGCGGCCAGGCTGTCTTGGCAAAAAGATTTATTGCTCACAATAGACGATGATATGTGGAGTTACTGCTGCGTAAATACTAGGCGGATTTCCTTAAACGGCAAGCCAATGGATCGCAGGACGGGGATTCTCGACTCCATCACTGCCACCAACCATTCTTGGCATTGGCTCCTGCAGCAGCAGGGCGGAGCGTTGCTGTACTCCCCCAGCATGCCGGTTGAGTGGGCCCAGTGGCGGACCTCATGCAGATACAGGGAGGTGATACTGGCTCTACACAAACTGAAACGAGAAGGTTAAGACTTGGGATCAGGTTGCGGCAAGCGGGGGGGGGGCAGACTCCTTATTGCTGCGCTTTCAGTATCATAGAGTACGCAGTGCACTGCTGGAGCAACTTGGGGACGATCTAGCCGAACCGCCGGAGGTTCCTGAACTCTCCTATGTGGTTAAGACTGAGCCCCAGCGCAAGCTGGTTGCCAACCTCTACAAAATAGCGATATCGCATAGGGAACATCAATACATGGCGGCCAGGCTGTCTTGGCAAAAAGATTTATTGCTCACAATAGACGATGATATGTGGAGTTACTGCTGCGTAAATACTAGGCGGATTTCCTTAAACGGCAAGCACAGATTGATACATTTAAATTTTTTAAATAGAGTGTATTACACCCCTGAACGCCTGCACAGATACGGCCTCCGTCAGACGACCGAATGCGAGAGGTGCCATGTTCCGGTGGCGGATTTCCTGCATCTGGCGTGGCAGTGGCCTGGAGTGAGGGCGTATTGGGAGGACATCTTCTTGGAGCTGAGTAGGATAGTGGAGATTGAACTGGTACCTGACCCTGGGCTGGCGTTGCTTGGTCATCCAGGAGGTTGCCCCGGGCGGTTCTCAGGCTGGTAGACATGGGAATGCTAATAGCCAAAAGAGTGGTAGCCCTATGCTGGATGAGGTGCCCACTGCCCACGACTAAGCGCTGGGCACATGACATGTTATACTGTTGTATTTATTTATTTATTTTTAATTTATTTTACAGATTTGTAAAGCGCATTGCTGCCCGTAAGTGTCCCAGCGCTAGTTATAAGGAAACCAGGTGCGAGAGGGAAGCGTTACGGGAACAGCCAGGTCTTCAGTGCCTTACGAAATGAGAGTAGGTTGGGCTGGGCCCTAATGTCTGGGGGCAGTGAGTTCCATAGCTTGGAAGCATTATAGGCAAAGAGTCGACCTCCAGAGCGGGCCTTCTTGATTCTGGGTACGGATGCCAAGTTGCAGTGTGAGGAACGTAAAGTTCTCTTGGTATTATAAGGAGTGATAAGGTTTTTTAAAATAGGTGGAGCCTTTCCATTAAGAATTTATTTTGTGTGTCGTGCATAATGCCTTAAATAGTATTCTCTCCTGGATGGGCAGCCAGTGCAAGGCGTTCAGGGCTGGTTTGGCTGAACCGTGACGATGAGTTCCTGTGAGAAGACGGGCGGCAGTATTTTGTACTGTTTGGAGTTTTGATAGTACTTTTTTAGGGGCCCCCAGATAGAGGGCATTGCCGTAGTCTAGGCGGGACAACACAAGGCCCTGAATCAGGAGTTTTTGAGATTGTGTTGGGAGTAAAGGCAGAATTTTTCTGGCGGTCCATAAAAGGCCATGACACACACCGGCCGTTTTTCTTGCTTGGGTGAAGAAATTGAGATCTTCATCCAGCCAAATTCCTAGACTCTTGATTTCCTGTTTGGGATTAGGTGGTGTGCCCATACAGGGGGGCCACAGGGATTTGGGTTGGTAGAGTGACTGATTGCCTAGAACCATTATCTCTGTCTTGTTATTATTAAGTTTAAGATGTGAGATGTTCATCCATTTAGTTATGTCACTAAGACATTTGTGGAGGTTGGTGAGGGATTGTCTTGCTGACGTAAGGAGATTACCAATTGGGTATCTTCAGCGTAAGTTAAAAGCTTGATCCCGAATGGGGTGACGATCTTCTCAAGGGGGGACATGTAAACATTAAAAAGGGTCGGAGTCAGGGATGACCCTTGAGGGACCCCACAGCTGATGGCAGTGGGCCTGAAGATAAAATGACCATCTGCTACCTGGAAGAACCTATAGTTCAGGAAGGATTCCAACCAGGACAGGGCCGTCCCTGTGATTCCAAGATCCCTAAGCCTGTGGACCAATGTCGAGTGGTTGACGGTGTCGAAGGCTGCGCTCAGGTCCAGGAGGATCACTGCCACTGATCCTCCTGAATCGATGATCTTTCTTGCCTCTTCGACAACCGCCAAAATCGCAGTTTCTGTGCTCTGACCGGGCCTAAATCCCGTCTGGGACGGCTCCAGGAGACCATTGGTTTCAAGGTATTCAGAGAGTTGATGGTTGACATATTTTTCGGCTATCTTGCTGTTGCCTGGGAGCAAGGAGATCGGCCGAAAATTGCTTAATTCTAGTGGATCTAAGTGTGGTTTCTTAATAAGGGCTTTGACAATTGCTTTTTTCCAGCTGGGTGGAACAGCACCATGGGTAAGCGAGGTGTTAATCAAATTTGCCAGATAAGGAAGAATGGTAGGAGCAACTGATTTTAAGATGTTAAAGGGTGCGGGATCAGTTGGAGATCCACTTTTGATTGAGTGTAATATTGGGGAGGGAGTATCTATTGTCAAGGGGGCGAAGTGGGTCAATTGATATGCTGTAGTTTGGGGTGTGGAACTAGGAGGATTAACAATAGAGAGAGCATCGGATGTTTGTGACGGAAGGGAATTAAGAATGTTTTTAATCTTTGATTCAAAGAATTCGGCAAGTTCATTACATTGGTTGGCTGAAGGCTCTACTGGAGGGGGGAGGATCAGGTGCTTTGAGAAGTTTTTTTAGCAATTTGAAACGTCTCCCTTGAGGAGTTGGCAGATGATTTGATTTTTTCTTCGAAATATTCGACTTGGGCGATTTTAAGTGCCTTTTTGTAGTTAAGAATGGTATGTTTATATTCAATTTTTTTAATAGGGTCGAAATTTTTTCTCCAGTCTCTTTCCGATTTCTTACAGATTTGTTTCAGAAGCCGCATTTCCTGGGTGAACCATGGGGAGGTAATTTTACCTCGGGCTTACAGGTAGATTTTTTAGGTAGAGTTTTGTCCAATGTCTCTCCTATCCATTTCGAGAACTCTGCGTCGGCGTGAACAGGGTTGTAGACAAGTTTAGGAGGGGAGCACTCATTTTTCTGGGTCTAGGGTAGCCCAGGAACGAGTGGGCTTATTAGGTAGAGATTTAGGGCATATGATGTTATATAGCTGCCAATTCAGTGAAATTAAGAAATGGTCAGACCATGGTACCGGAGTATGATCTAAGGTAGTAAGATCATTAATGTTGGAAAAAATGGGATCCAAAAGGTGGCCCAATGAATGGGTAGGTTGTCTACTTTGTAGCCTAAGCTGAAGGGTTTCAAGGTCTGCTATTAGATCAGAGGCTAGTTTGACTTCATTTTTATCGAAATGAATGTTAAGATCTTTCAGGATCATAAAAGTAGAGTGGATGGCAGCCAGTGTGCAAGTATGTTCCATGAGAGATTCGCTGAACTGACCCATGGGTCCTGGAGGGCGATAGATATGAATTCCTGACAAAGACCTACATGGGGAGATTTGAATAGAGAATAGAACATTTTCACAGTCTATGAGGGGGCTGCCTTGCAATCGGCAGGAAAGATGGTCTTTATAGATTATAGCGATACCCCCTCCCTTCCCTTTGGATCGGTCTACTTGTTGAATTAAGAAGCCAGGAGGAAGGGACTTGACAATGTCCGGGTCGGAATCTGGTCCCAACCAGGTTTCTGTTAAAAAAAGAACATCTAGCTGACGATTTTCTAAAGTGTGGTAAATTTCTATTGAGTGTTTGGGGAGTGATCTGCAATTAATCAGGGCCATGCGCATTAGGATGGAAGGAGTTTGTTGAGGCACAGTAGGTGTAAATTTGTACGGACAATAGAGGCAGTGGTTGGAGGAGTTATCCCCAAGTACGGAGTGTAAGCAAGGGCCCTTTATATCTCTATTCAAGTGTATCAAAGCATCTCTCGAGTATCTGTGCGTAAGGTGGAGAGCATTATCTATAGTATCTGGCTCTGAGCTCTGCCTAGCGCGGACGAGCGCAGACGAGCTTGCCTTAAGCGCGCCTTCGGCGTGCAAACATCGCGCCCGTCCGCTGCGCTTCCTGTAGATGCACATGCTTTATGCGAGTGAGGAGGATGTAGGAGGGGGCGTGGCCAACACAAGTGGGCGTGTCTTGTGTCTCTCGGAATGGCGGCGAGAAGGACAAACACTCGCCCACGTCAGCGCTAAGTCTGCTGTGCGGGGGATGACTGTGCTTGAAGGGATGAGTGCTCAGAGGGTAGGTGAGTTCTTTTAAAATCAGAATATCACAAATTAAAATATTACACAAGCTCTCGCTACTCCCTGCTTCCGCCTCAGGAGGTTCCTGTAACTATGTGGCGCTTGTAGTCAGCGCGCTTTTATTTACCTTGGTCACGGGGGCGTTGTATGCAGTCGGAATATTACAGCGAAATGCTTCCTCCTAAGACCCGCCCCAAAAACTTTTGGGGGTTGTATCAGACACATTTACTTGGTAGAAATGCAGAGGATGGGGCTGGGGGCGAATCCAGTGACGAGGGAGAGGCAGTGCACAGCACTGTCACAAGCTGACTCCCCACTACTGTGGTGTCGAGACTGAGTTACGCTTCCAGACTCTCTTGGGAGGGGTTCCTCCGGGGGGGTAAAGTGGTAGGAGTCACTTCAATGGGAGGCGCAGGGAAGGCCCCGGGGACTGGGGTAACGGCACGATAGAGGCTGCCAAGGGGGGGGGGGGGGTGCGATTGGGGAGGCCTGTCTCTCGATCAGTCTAATGGTGGGAATTGTGCATGATGAGGGATGGGTGGGGGGGGCTACAGAGATGGTCTGTTTTTGTTTTTTACAGTTAGTTCGAGTTCAGTTGAGGTAATTTGCGCCGCCTGCCCAGTGCTGGGTTGTTGGCTGTAAGGCTGTGTCTTTACTGGAAGTGGAGCTCCTATGATTGTGCTCTGTTGTGTCGCTCGTTGTTTGCTCAATTGGGGGGGATTGGGTCCCTTTGATTTCTGTGATTGTGTGCCTTTAAAATCTAATAAAATGTTTAATAAAAAAAAAAAATGTTAAACCCACACGCTGATCTGTCACTTCTGGCACTGTCAGATTGCCTTTAGGCCAGTCTGATCCTGACACATCTTATCAGGGTCACTGGACAGACAAACCCAAGGCTTACTTTTATTGTATGAAATTTCGGCATTTCGAAAGCTCTTTGCACCCTTGACAAAGCAGTGAAGCGCTGATTTGCATCAGTTGCCTGGGCGGCCTTCCAGGGTGTGTTTGATTGGAATGATGGATGGGAGACTTAAGTAACAGACAGAGCCAAGGCACACCTGTCCTACCCACTCAGAGAGACGCTTTACCTTTCACTCACTGAGTGCTTCTTGAAAGGCAAAAGACAAGCCTTCCAAGGACTTGCCAGCTCCTCGGCCTAGACACAACATTTACCAGTCACACAAAAGGTGAAAAATGTACATTACCATGCATTAATAACCCACAATAACAAACTGAATCCCATGGCAATGGGAAGTTGTTTTCCAGTCACAAATCCACTTGGAATTTCCAATTCTGTGGGTCGTAATGCATATAGTTTTCATCTGCTTAAAGCAAGTGGTAAATGTATGTGGGGGGGCCTGTCTGAAATGGTGGTAGAGAGGAGTGGGAAATAAAGAAGGATGGGCTAGCTAAAGTCTGGTAGGAGGATCCCAGATACAAAAACAAATGGAGGAAGCTTTGCTGCTGCAGCAAAGTATAATGCGATTTTACCAGACCGAGTTACCGCCAGACAGAGTTACCGCCGGAGTAAATCTGGTCCAACCCCCTGGAGAAACAGGTGCAGGGACACCGGACAACACATAATCAGGAGGGGTGGAATTCTAAACGGTAATTCTGCTTCATCTGACTCGGAATAAGGCCTACCTACCACAACCCACCAGTTCCAAAGGATGGGGACACTACACCACAAACACAAGGAAATGATGGATAGTGCGCTGAAACTTTTCAGACACTCACCCCCAGTCACAGATTTGAGTTGAATCCATCATCGTTCTTTAGCACACTTCGCTACCCCAGTTCAGACCCAGCCATAATCAAATCAGTCTTGACCCTGTGCCTCATGGGACAGTCCAACCCGAACTGCCAAGGCAGGTCTTCCCTGGGCCAGAAACAAGCATCCTGGGACCGGTTTCAGGGTAACACCCCTCATCAGCCAGGCTAACTTGAATCCAGTGGCTAATTGAGAAAGAGCCCCACGTCTGGGCATACCCTGCCAACCTAGGGCGAACAATGCAAACACAAGGAGATAATGGACGGAGAGCTGAAACTTTTCAGACAATCACCCCCAGTCACAGATCTGGGCTGAATCCATAAACCTTCTTTAGCTCACTCCACCACCTCAGTTCAGACCCAGCTATATGCAGACTTGACCCAGTACCTCATTTCATCATGAGGTGAAAATGAACTCAAGTTGTCTGCGTAGCGCCTGCAATGTGCGAAACCAGAGACTGAAAAATACAACTGCTGCCAGGGTGCGCACAGAGGGGCATATTTACAAGCCCCATACGCTATAGAAATGTCAGTTTTTATGACGTTCCTGTGACAATATGGGCTTGCGTGAAAGGGGAGGGCAATGGGTGTTGCAGTGAGAGTTCTACCGCAACACCCATTGATTCTGATGCTGCCCCCTATTTACAAGGGAGGCGTAAATAGGAGGTAGCACCAAAATTAAGACCAGGAAAAACCTGGTCTTAATCTGGCGCAAAGAGGAGAAATGTTTCATTTCTCCTCGTATTTGCTGTTTTCATGTGTGCTGCGTTGTGCAGCTAACATGAAAATAGCAAAAAGCCAATGATTGTTTATGTACAGGAAGGTTCCCCTTCCTGCACATAAACAATAATTTTTTTTAATGCTGTTTTGCAACTTCTATGTGTGCTGCATTGAGCAGCACACGTAGAAGTTACAAAACAGCATCCAGCACTCAAATTACTTTCATATTTCACTATACTAATTCAACACTAATCCTTTATGGGTTCCGGAGTGGCAAGCTACTCACCAAAAAAGCGCTTCAATACCCCATCAGGGGTAACAAGCGCTATATAAATGCAAAGCTTTTTCCCTCTTCTATTCCTCTGCTATCCTTCTCAATCCACATAACTGATTAACATATCCACCACTCAAATTACTTTCATATTTCACTATAATAATTCAACACTAATGCTTTATGGGTTCCGGAGTAGCGTGCTATTCGCCGAAAAAGCACTTTGATGCCTCGTCAGGGTTGTTTATGTGCCGGAAGGGGGACTTTCCTTCACATAAGCAATCTTCCCCTGCACGCAGACACCCTTGCACTACGGTGCAAGGGTGCCTGCGTTGGTGCTAGGCTGCTAAGTGTAGCGCCAGCGCAGGGGGAAATGCAAGGCTGCACCACATACTTGTCAATATGGTGAGCTCTGCGTTTCTGAAGTGGCGGAGTGAGGCGTTAAGCCAGGAAGGCTAACGCCTCACTCCACCACTTCCCTTGTAAATATGCCCCAGATTGTCTTATGAACACCATCTGACAGCCGAGCGGTGGAGCAGCCAATGTTTTAGGGACACATCGGCGTGCAGACTGCAGCACCGGGCAGGTGCATGAGTAAACACAGGCATCGGGTGTGTCCTGTGCACACAGCCTTCTTCTAGAAACATGAATAGGCGCAGGTGTGCAACTCATTTCGCACATACACAGTGCAGGGCGGGGCTGTAGGGGGTGTGCGTCCCCGGCAGGGCAGTGCTGCTGTTCGCACGGTGCTGCTGATTCAGAGATAGGTCTGGGCCAGAGGTGGGTCCGCACCCTGGCAGGATCAGGATGTCCGGGACTGAAGGCTGACGCTGGTTTGTGGACAGCAGAGAGTATAAATCCGCAGCTTGCCTGTGCTCGGTCTCCAGTAGCCGAGACACTGGGACAGGTTGCCCTCTGCCCTGAGCATCGCCCCCAACACCGCAGGTAAGGCAGGTGCCGAGCAGGACGGATCCCCGAGTTGATTGAGAGTTCGCTGCACAGGGGTGTGCATGGCTTAAGATTCACAGGATCGGACAGGGCTAGCCTCGCGATCATATTTTTCTATGAAAAGCGCTTATTTCATAATGAGCGCCGAGTCTGGATTTTCCCAACGAATTTGGGCTTAAACAAAGATTTTATCAATTACTTGCCGTTATTTTCTGCTGTGGCATGATGCAAAACGATTCCCCCTGTAGATTGGAGAGAAGCCCCCCAAACACCCGTAACTCGGGGATATTCATAGGCCTTGGGCTGACTGGGGGGCTTTGAATAGTGAGGATGGAGCCAGGACCCCCGTTACACCCAGGGTGCTTGCAGGCCTATTAGTATCCTCTTTCTGTCTCCCTACCTGCGCGTCCATCCTGACAGAAAGTACACCGAAGCATCAGTATGAACGAAGTAATAAATGTAGCCAGGGCGACACAACAGTAGAGGTCGCTACTCCCTTTGAACTTGGTCATCGACATCACTGGCACTGACTGGCCGAGGTACCAATTCATTGAGGTAGCAGCTCAGCAGATTAGGACTATCAGGGAGCACCTGCGTAGAGAGTCGGACAGGCACGAGCCACCCTCGGCCTCAGCCTCGCCTAGAGCTGGAGGAGGCCTCGCGCTGCTGATCCTTGTGAAGCGACAGGCTAACGCGTGCGCATGCGCAGAGGGTCAGAAGCACGGCCGAGGGTGACAAAGGGTGGGAGAAGCACGGCCCGGGGTGACAAAGGGTGGGAAACCATGGAATCAGGACGCACATAGAGATGTGGCCGAGGTCCACCCTAACTGTTTCAAATAGCTTTCTCCCTATGTAAAAACTACATTTAACCATAGTAATTTTAAGCATTGTGTGTCATTATTTTTGCCCGTATATTGACATTTTAATGTCGGTCACACTGTAGTTTCTGCAGACTCCAATGACAGACATGTTTATGGTCACTACATTTGACAGTCGCATTTTTGGGGGCCTGGCGTTAGCCAAGGAATTTTGATTTTACTGGAACTATACGTATAATATTATCATTTCCACTCTCGGTGGCTCAAAACCAACAAAAATGTGTTTATCTAAAAAATTATACTTATAATAAAATTCCTTACAGGGGCTTTCAGTTATCCTTCTTCACCCATTGAGCTCTTATTTTTGTCAAGCAGATTTTTCTTTCACCGAGTCAGTACAGCATACAGCATGGGGCAATGAATCAACCCACTTTAGCCATTAGCCAACTTCACTGTCAGTGATCGCATTTTACCCCTTCACAAGAACACATCCACACACAATGTAGTCCGCTTCAGTATCAGGAGCTACTGTGGTAATGTCTGTTTTTTGAGACTATATCTGATGCCCTTCGCTTTCTTTTTAGTCCTGCCTTCTTGGCAAGGTACTCTCCTTAGTGGTTCGATTATTTACTCTCCTTCTGTGCATCGCCTTTTCTTAGTATCCTAGTCTCTCTACACAAACACACACAACTTTCCATCTCTTAAAATGTCTTTATCCTTGCAAACCCCTTACTTTCCCTTCTCCATACCCTCTTGTGCTCTCCTTTCTCAAACACCTTAAGATCCCTTGCATTCTCTCGTTCATGCCCATTTCTCTCCTGTTCCTCATAAACTCTTTCAGTTGTTGATCTCTCACACCAATGCAAACACACAAACCAAGGATAAGTGTGTTTTATGCTGTAACTAGTTCAAAAACGGAATGAGCATTTTTTAGATGTACACTGGTGAAAAATAGGTGTATTCCTGAATTAGGCAATATTGACTTACAAGCCCTACTAAGGATGTCGGAGGAGAAAACGCTAGGCAGGATAGAAGACACAAATAAATGCATTGAGGAGTTCAAGAAAAATATAAAGATTTAGAGATGAAAACATTTTGGCACATTTACAAACAGCTGGACTATGTATTGTTTTTTTTTGGTTTTCTACCTATTGAGGAGCAATCGTAAACTACTAGGTCAGTGTTAAATGGACTGTTCAGTCCTCTTTTGAGTGATTACACCCTCACTATGCACACAGGAGACATCCTCTTCAGGATGGTTTTGAATGTGAGTGCTCCAGGCTAAACCTTCCATGGTTCTGGGATAGATATGAGTCAGCACATGTTTTAACTTCTTGATGTGCTGTGGTCATGGATCTGTGGTTGTTCTGAGATCAGACATTACCATGAATCTGGGCGTATGGTGAATCTGCCCACCAAGGTTGCCCAGACGTGGGTCCCGGGCTCACTGTGCCACTGGATTCAAACTAGCCTGGCTGATGAGGGGTGACACCCCGAAACCAGTCCCAGGATGCTTGCCTCTGGTCCAGGGAGGACCTGGCTTGGCAGGTCGAGCTGGACTGTTCCCATGACTGATTTGCATATGGCTGGGACTAAACTGGGGTGGCATTGTGAGCAAAAGAACAATTGACTTTACCCAGATCTCTTGACTGGGGGTGAATGTTTTGATTTGTTCTGCATTCTGTCCAACATCTGTAAGTCCTTTGCTCCCTATTATTTTCTGACACCCTTTCTTCCTCTCCAGCTGATTCATGCAGCACTTACTGGTGCCCTTGGTTTCCCCCCTTTGGAGTCACGCAGCCCTCACCTACACCTATGCATTACTCATTCTGCATAGACCTATGCATTCCTCACCTATACTCTTTGTTCCTCTTCATTGGCCCCACCAACAACATTTTTTCCTATCTCAAACCAGTCTTCACTTCACTTTTGCTCCTATCAATTGAAGTCCAGCAGCTTGTGTTCCTCCCCACATAAACCCTGCAACATTAAGAGAACCCTCAACTTTGTGGCCTCTCAGTGGGCAACATATAAGGTACAAGCTTGCCAACATTAAAATACAAGGACAGAAGTATGGGTGACATTGGAGAAAGCTCTTGGAAAGTGGAGACCAAGCTTCCTGCCAGTCCCACCAGCCATCCAGGCGCTTGAAACCCTCTGCTCGGCCATCTAAGGGGTAGAGTTGTCCCTGTACGGGGCACCTCCCTCAGCAACTCCCCACCTCAAGACAAGAACTATGAGAGTGTGAGGTCCCTCATCACTGAACTCCTTAAGCCTCGCCTGAGGTACTACCCCATGCGCCAGCCTTCAAAAGATTTCTGAGGACATGACGCTTCACACACAGAAGCCTTCTCCTCACACCAAGCAAGCGCATGGTTCAACCTCTCCCCTCTCATGAAAGGACCTGGTCCCATACAAACAACCCTATAGGGACCGTGAGCGAACAAGAAAACGATTTCTAGCATTCGTACTCTCTATTCTGCATATCTGATAGTTCCTGGAGGAAATGGGTAAGAGATGTCAATTTTGGAATATACAAACTAAGTAATTAAATAAATAGTCTTTAAGGGCAACCAATCTTCCGCTCTGTAGCATTCATGACTCTTTCCTTATGCTTTCAATCACAAATAAGCCATACAGCCCTACTGGCATTCTGTACCCTTCTGTGGTTATTACCTGCTCAGCTCTTACTCACACACAATTTTCTTGAACAGCAAAGATGGGCCACCTTCTTCGACACTCAATTTTCCTTTCCGACCAAGTTGCTTAGCCTTGAGCTTCCCACTTTTCTCAGCATGATAGTTCAAAGTTGTGGTTTATTGAAACCTCATTTTCCTCTCTAGTGAACCTGTTTTCCTCTCCCTGGGTACCATACCGTCCAGACTCACACCCTATGCTCTTTACCACATGAGAGAAGTCACTGACCTCATTCCATTCCTGACACCCTACGTTTCTCCCCAGGGAAACCATGCAGCTCTCACTGACCCTCTGCTGCCTCCTCACGGGGGTCGCGCTGGGACATGCCGCAACAAGGAAGCCCAAGATGCCGCCAGTAGCCGATGTGAAAACTGAGGATAAAACCGCGCAGCCTCTGGAGAAAAAAGACCAGGAGGAACCAAGGCGTGTGACCACCCCTCAGACACTAGCACGAGGTGAGTGACGCGTGTCCGGCGCATGCTCAGTGTGGATACCAAGTAGACTTGAGATGAGTGATTGGGTGGGAGGAAAGGGGGGCAAGCATCACCGACAACCATTTGTGTGTGTAAACAGGCGCTTTATTGAAACAGGTGCACATCACACTTTATTAAAACTGGCAATTTGCCTTACAAAACTAAAACCTCTCTAAACATCGAATTACCTGACCCCTTGACATTTCCTCCCCCCACCCCTACCATCCCCACATTATAAAAACCCCCACCCTGCAACATACAATACATAACTTGCAATACATTAAATAATACACAATCTTATCATCTAACATTAGAACTCCTACCCTCCCAAGACCTACAATCCTATTTGCCTTCCTGCAACTGTAACTAACGACCCTCTAATGTAAACTTCCAAACCGCCCGAAAAGCGCCCCTGATGCCACAAACTCCCTCCATGCAGACACATACGTCGTTCTAGTTGACTCCGCCAAGAACCCTAAAACCAGCTGCAACATCCTGTATTGCCTACGTACCACAGCTGCGGAGGCATGCCTGTCGGGTCTCGATCCACGTCCTTGGCTAACCTACGGAATCTCTCCCACTGAGAACGAGACAAAGCATCCACAATGTCATTCTTGATCCCAGGAACGTGCACTGCGTGAAAAGCAATGTCATGGCGCAGGCAACCCAACACAAACACCCTCAGCAACTTCAGCACCTGCTCATCCCTGGCGGACTGGCGATTCACTACCTGCACCACCGCCATGTTGTCCACATTAAAGGTAACACGCCCGTGGGCCAACGCCTCCCCCCACAGCGAAACCGCCACCACCAGAGGGAAGAGTTTCAAGAACGCGATGCTCCTCTCACCCCCCGCCCATTCCGGGGGCCACTTCGCCACACACCACCGCCCTTGCCAATAGAGCCTAAAACCTTCGCTCCCTGCTGCGTCTGAAAATATCTGGACCTCCCAGACCAGGCCATCCCCCTCTGCATAGGGACTCCGTTGAAATGCTGCAGAAAAAAGTGCCACATGCGAAAGTCTTCGCGAATGCCCGCGGACAGCCTTACATGGTGATGCGGAGGCCTCCTCCCCGCCAAGGCCCTGCCCAACCTCCTACAGGACGTCCGCCCTACCCATACCACTCTTGCAAGCAAAATTGAGGTGCCCCAACAGCACCTGAATCTCCAAAACTGTGACTTTGGGCCTTGCCAACATGACTTCCAGCAGTCCCAATATCTGCTGCTTCTTCTCCACTGGTAAACGGGCCTCCATGGTCCCCGAGTCCAGTTCAATGCCCAAGAATGACAGCGCCGTGCCTGGCCCCACTGTCTTCTCCGGTGCCAATGGCACGCCCAGGTGCCACATGAGCTCCTGAAACCTGTCCAGTGCCACCTGGCAGTCCGTGGAGTCTGGGGCCCCAACCAAGAAAAAGTCATACAGGTAGTGAGTAACTCCTTGGTGACCCGTCCGTTCCGTAAAAAAACACTGCAGGAACGTACTGAAGCACTTAAAAAGTGCGCACGACATTGAGCAGCCCATCGGCAATGCCTTGTACACATACCAGCGGCCGTTAAACTGGATCCCTAGTAGGCCCCAATCGTCTGGGTGGACCGGAAGCAGCCAGAAAGCCGATTTGATGTCGCACTTTGCCATTTTCGCAGTTGCGCCCTCAGCCACCACCAGGGCCATGGCAGCGTCAACCGACGAGTACGACACCGTAGTCTCCCGCTCATCAATGTAGTTGTTGACCAAACCACCTTCCGGCCACGACAAATGTTGAATGAGGCGAAACAGCCCGCCTCCTTCTTAGGCACCACCCCAATGGGGGACACAATCAATTCCTCCAACGGCCAGTCTTCAAAGGGCCCCGCCATGCAGCCCTCACTGACTTCTTTGTCTAATTTCTTCTGCACCACCTCCGGGTGCTCCGTGGCTGACCTCAAGTTATCAGCCCATCTCCTCACCTGTAGCCCCTCATAGCCCAACCAAAAACCCTCCAAAAACCCGGTCCTTAACCGCTCCGCGGCCCCCTTGTCCGGGTAACCCTGAAGGGCCGCTATCAAATGATCCACCTTAACTGGAGTACGAGCCCTTCGGCCCAGACCCCTTACCTCCTCTACCACTTCCTGATTGCTGTGCGTTCCCCGATCGCACTGCCCCAGCCTGTCCCTGTTGAGTACCGTGTTGCTGCCCCGCCGCTCCCCAACAGCGAACCACGGGGTGGCCGAACTTACTGCAACCGGAGCACTCATGCTTAAACCGGAAATTTTCCCTAGCGCACGCCCCTTTATTGTAGTCCCAATAGGACCCCGCCGACCCCGACTGAGTTTTGGACCCCGCCCCCACCGTCCACTTGTGGGGCGGCCCTGAAAGGGCTGGTAAATAATGGGCACCCCGCTTGCTGTAAAGATAGTTTTTCCCGACCCAGCCAGACCCATAGTGTGCTGCCCTAAATCGGAGTCCAACTCGCCCCCTTTCACCTCGGGGTCCCACGCCATCCGGGTCCTGAAATCCTCGTCATACTGAATCCACGCATACCCGCCCCATGATCTGGGCCTTCCTAATGACGTCCATGTACGTAAACAGGGACACCGACCGCTCCGGAAATTTCTCACAATACACGCTGGTGAAAATTAAAAAGGCCGCCGTCCAATTTTCAATCGTGAGGGGCACTTTTGGCCTCTTCTGGAGTTCGTATTCCTCCTCTTTGGACCCCTCCTTCGCCCGCACCTCCCGTTGTAAAAGCTTCAGCAACTCAACATACTCCTCCTTCCATATGCGCTCCTTAGTCGACATCATCAAATGCGCGCCCAGAGGTTTTGTGACCCCCATGTACGGCAGCCGCTTAATCTTTAGCTCCTTACTCTCAGGCTTTGCCGCCCCCTCGGCAGCCGCCCCCGCACCAGCCATGCTATTCCCGCTCGCTGCCACCCCAGCAGCTGAACCGCCAGTGCTGTCACACACACCCGCATTCTTGCCGTCGTCCTCCAACAACCTCCCACTGGGCCCCCCCACCCCGTCATCCGGGCCCACTCCTTTATCCACCACATATTCCCCTCCTCAGGCGATCCCCCCATCCCCCACCTCTTCCCCACCCCAACTGACACCATGCGCGCCCCCGCTCGATTACCTGATGCCAAGGACGCCGCGTGCCGCCCAACGACCCTCCGATCGGGGATGCCGTCCTCTCCTGATAAGATGTCCGGGCCATCCTTTCCCGTGAGCCCCGTGACACCTGCAAAAGACCAACACCATTAGAGAACCCCCGCCGCCCTCACCATCCCTCAACTCTCCTTCCTCTAAACTGTCCTCATCTTCAATTAACTGCACCTGCCATGCACTTAACCCTGCCCAGCCGGCGGCGCCAACTGTACCCTGCTAGAGACAGCAAACACATCCCTTGCCCCTCCCAAGCCAATAAAAACATTTGAAGTGGTGCTCCTCTTCCGTCGGTGCCCCCAAGCCGTAGAGTCCTTTTGGGTGTAGGGGTCAGCGAGCCCGTTACGGGCCTTCTTGAGCCGGCCGCGACGGGATACCCCGCCGGTGCCAGGCATGCCACGGGAGGCTCAGCCCTCCCTTCACCTTGTCGTTGAGGGGCCGTCCACAGCCCTGCCAAGTCAGGAACCCAGCGGCGAACGTCCTCCTGAAAAAGAAAAGTTAGGTCCGGTGTGCTGGGTCCCTCAAACTGAGCCTCACCACCGCCCCCGCAACGCCCCCCCACCCCATCCTGTCGACCACCCCCGCACCACCAACCTCCACCTGGCCCCCCGCCTCACCCGGCCTCCTTGTCGCTCCAAACCAACCCTCTCTACCCCGCCCCCCCTTATCTGAGGAGGCCTCTCCCACCCCCTCCTGCAAGACCCGAACAGCCCCCCGCCACGAAGGACCCGCCACTTAACCGCTGCGATGCCCCACTCCCCCGACCGCCCCCGCGCCTCACGCACCCCCTCCTCCCAGGTGTCAAAAACATCCAGCCCCTCCCATTCCCTCTCACTATCATCGGATTGCAACAACAAAGGGGACATCCCCCCCACTCGTCACCTGTCCACCTCCACAACCCCCGGGCCCCTCCCCCCTCTCTCCCTCCAGACTCCTCCCTTGCGCCCCCCAAGTCTCTTACAGACACCTCGACCCCCCATCCACCTGTGACCCACAGAAACCATTCCCTGCACCCCCTGGGCAATCACCCCCTGGGCCCCCTGTCGCCCTCTAGCCTCATCCAGTCCCGTGACCTTCCTGGGGGGGGGATGGACTCTCCCTGCGCCCCCCCTGTCTTTTCGGCCTCTGCCAACCCCCCTCCCCTCCCCCGTTGGTGCGTGGCGTCCCCCCCCAGACCCCAGGGCCCCACTGGCGTCACCACTGCCGCCTCGTGCTACCGGGGTGGCCAGACACATCCTTCTCCCGCTATGAGGGGACACCCTTCCCTCCGCCCCTCGCCGCACGCTTAGTCCCCGTGTCCCCAGCAGATCACTCAGAGGCTCGAGCAGAAAGCTTTGCTGCTCTGCACCCCGTCTCTACTTTCTACAGCTCCTGAGGTACCGGGACGGTCGCTAGACATTCTCGCGGACGGCGGGGAGCCGCCGGCAGCGCCCCCGCCACTGCTTTCTCCCGCCCGCAACGCCACTCCCAACACCTCCCGCCTCCACCAGACGTAACGGTGGCGGGGAGCCGCCGGCGGCGCTTCCTCGTCGCTCCTTCCTGCCGCCTACCACCCTTCCTCCCACTACCTAGACTGCACTACCAGGGCATCGCCCCCAGCATCAGCGTGACCCTGCACCCTTACCTGCACTCGTGCCGCATTCCTGGGTGGCGAACACGCCAGAACGGCTGCCGCCACCCCGGCGGACGCACGCCTCACAGGGCGCACACCGCCCTGGGGGCCCACCAGTAAGTCCATCTGCCCTGCTTCGCTAAGCAGGCGGATGGCCTCAAGAACCCCGATATCCTCGCTGGCCATTACTATAAAACAACAGTCCAACGCCAACAAACTCCACCACAAAACTTGCAATGCCTGACAGACAAAAACCCGGTCTACTGCGCTCCCAGCCACCAGGTCACCAGAACCTAAAATAGTGGCTGGGCAAGCGCGAAACCAATACTCATACCCTTTGGGCTGCTAATTCAAATTGCGCTGCCTTTGGGTTATTCCCCAGGCAGCCCAAAGCAGAAAAATGGCTGCTCCCTGCTGACCCCCTCCCAAATCTGCCCGGGGTGCAGACCTCGCGGTGCTCGGCTGCCCCCCAAATCCCCCCTTGGAGCTGAGTGATTGCTCACTAGAGAAGTGGTTTCCTACAGGAATAAGTGCATCTAGTAGAGCTGCATATACTACAAAAGCCAGAGAGGCTGTGGGGTCAAGGACAGGGGGGGCGGCACTGCTCTTAATGTCAACCAAAGAGAGGTGGGCTGGGCCACATTTCCCCAGCTTTCTTTAGGCCAAATTGCACCTTTGCTATGCTACTGGCATCCTAGGCCTGCATGGAGCATCTACGTTGGTTGAATATTTCTAGGGAGTCCCACCCCCCCTAAAACAAGCACTGGCGTTGCCAATAGGTCTCGCAGTAGGAAAGTTGGAGCTATTGGTTTTGTAAATGACATTTTATATTTATATATTGTTATTGACAATGCCAATAACGATACATAAATATAAAATACTTTATCTTGTGTGTTTAAACGCGCACCCACAGATACATATTTGTGCGTTTTTACATATTGGTGGAAGCACTGAAACTTGTGTTATGCTTGCTGATATTTCCATAATGTGTCATCAGTATTTATATGTATGTGGCTGCGCGTGCGCATGCATGCATGCTATGTGTGATTGATGGTATTTGTTTTTACTTATCATTAGTGGAAGCACTGGAAGTTAAGCTGTGTTACATTATCGTTTTGTGGGAGGTTTTCTGCATGTCGTGTAATTGTCATTACAGAAAGAGAGCTTCAGTGCTGCCCTGTTATTTGAGTGTGGGCTGTACTTAGATGGGCCGAATGTCATTGGGGCCGGCCTCTCTCTGCCACAAGTCGTGGGAAATTGAAGCTAAAACTGTCAGATGAACATAAAGCCATAACATTGGGCTTCATGCTTACTCTTCTGCATTTGGTGTGTGTTGCTTGTCTGCACATATCTGTGTTTCACACATACTCTGGGAGAGGAGTCGGCCAAATGGTTTGGGCAGTCGACCTCGAATCTGGGGAACTTGGTTCGAGTCTCGGCAACGACGCTGAGCATTCTGTGATTCTGGGCAAATCACTTAATCTCCCCATGCCTAACAATCATGTAACGCAACTGGTGCTATGTAAAGCGCTCTGATACCCGATCCCTTCGGGTCATGTTCGAGCTATATAAAACTCCTCTAAATAAATATAACCTTCAGGGTATCTCTTCCTATGCGAACTCACTCTATTATTGGCCAGAGCCCCACTGATCTGAAATTCTGTTTCATCAGAATCCTGTGCGGCCATGTTTGTTGGGTTTAAATTGACAGTGTTATGGTTGTGTGTTGCCTGCACTTGTAGATAATGCGCAGTATGCCTGCTGGAGAGTGGCACATTGACTTCTGCATGGCCTTTGATGCTTTACTGATTGTGAGAATAGCATGGTTGTTAAGTAAGGGTCAAGAGACTTGCGTAGGTTGAGGTTTGTAGGTTTATTCTTCAGATCAAATTCCATCCATGAGCACCCACAACCAGAGCCGTCCAGTCGTGAGGAAGCCAACGTCCAAAGTGACGTACGAGGAATCCTCACGACTGAAAGACAGGATTCCAGAACCATAAGAAGATCTCTCGTGCTGCAAGCACGAGAGAGCAACAAGAGGAAAGGTAATTCACAATATATAACATCTTCCCCACTAAGAAGGGAAAGAAAGCAACCATACTAATGCAAACATGAGAAATTGCAAGAACAATGGTGAAAAGGTACGGTGAAAAGCAAACATGAGAAATTGCAAAAACAAAGGTGAAGAGTTACAGTGTAAAGCAAAATTACTCTAAAACATAGTCTCTCAGTCTGCAGGATAACTGTTTCAAACGAAAAGCCCTTTTTGTTGCCACTTCAGGAGTTTCAGGAGTTTCCTGAGAAATCGAATCATGTGGAAGGGAAGTTTCCTCAGATGCAGAGGACTGTTGCGCAGCGGAAGTGGAAGGGAGAGTGACGGGAGAAAGGGGAAAATGAACAGGAACTGTGTCCGTTGAGTGCGTAGAAGTTTCAGCAAGGGGATTTGAGGAATGTGGTTGGGAGTAAAGAAAATCAAACCAATCACAATGCTCAGAATCTGAAGTGGCATGCTCCTTGATGACATGGGCTTGAAGTGGAGAGATCTTGACAAGAGCTCGCTTGTTCCACCATCCACTGTCATCAAGAAGGGCTGAGGTTTTACTAACTTGAATGACCAAATTTGGAGAGGAAAATTTAGACATACCTTTGGAAACCCTTTTGGGATTTTTGACAAGAACCATATCCCCTTTTTGCAAAGGTTGGTCAACAGAATGTTTACCTTGATCAAAACGTGATTTCATTGACAATTGTTTAGCAGACACATGATCTTGAACAGAAAAAGAAGAATCAGATAAACCAGAATTCTTATGCAACCAATTGGGATTAAGAACGGAATGAACTCTTCTTTTTCTAAGTAAGCTAAAGGGTGAAACCCCTGTGGTCGAATGTGGAGAAGTATTGTAGGCCCACACTTTGTCATGAACGAAGGGTAGAGGGTCAAGACGAGAAGAAATAGCGGTTTGGACACCCTCCTTGATAATGCGATTGCATCTCTCAACAAGGCCATTTGAAGAGGGGGAGTACAAGGCAACTTTGTGATGAAAAATATCGTTACTTTTGAGAAAGGAACACATCTTTTGAGAGACAAAATGAGTTCCATTGTCGGTAACGATGGATTTGGGAAAACCTTCAATGTCAAAAACAGACTGCAAAAAATTAATGGCATTGTCAGTAGAAGCAGAATTGCAAAAAGAATAATAAAGCCATTTGGAATAATAGTCAACCAGGAGTATGAGAATCTTGTGTGCAGAGGGTAAAATATCATAAGGACCAGAAAAGTCCAAGGCTACCTTGTCCCATGGGCCAGCCGGTAAAGAGACAGGACATAAAGGTGTGGAAAGAGTCTTCCAATGTTTATCGGAAAGAATGCACTGGGTGCAACTGTCAATCATCTTTCTAATATGAGAATCCATAGAAGGCCACCAGTAAAATTGTTTGATGCGCTGACAGGTCTTAAATATGCCGAGGTGACCCTGATGAGCAGAGCGAATGATATGATCACAAACAGACTGAGGAGGAACAAATAGATCGTTGCGCATGACCATATCATTGACCAAAGAAAGTTCTTCCGAAACATTAGCAAAACCTTTAAGATCAGTGGATAAGGTTCTACGTTCGGGCCATTTGTTGACAATGAAATTCTTAACTTTACAGAGAACAGGATCATTGGCATAAGCTGAATTCCATTCTGCTTCAGAAATGGGTTGACATTCGGCAACTGCATCAATGGTGGCAACAACGCACTCAACATCATCATTAACAATTGAATCATCAGTTAGAGACATTCTAGATAGGCAATCGGCCCTGACATTTTTACCTCCGGGAATGTGTTTGATGACAAAGTGAAATTCGTGAAGCTTGGAAAGGAGACGAACAAGTCTAGCGGAAGCTCTATTGGAGGCGCTGTCAGAGAGCATGTGCATGAGTGGCTTGTGGTCTGTGTAAATTTCGAACTCGCGACCCCAAATATAGGATTTAAACTTTTGAATAGCCCAGACGCAAGCCAGGGCTTCTCTTTCAATTGTGCTGTACCTGGTTTCAGCAGGAAGAAGGGTTCTGGAAGCGAAGGCAACCGTGTGTTCTTTGCCCTCAACCCACTGACCCAGGACAGCACCCAAACCAGTAAGACTGGCGTCTACAGTGATGAAGCACATAGAGCCGTCACAAAAGGGGTTCAAAGCAGGTGAATCTTCGATGATCTTTTTGACTTGCTCAAAAACTCTTTGCAAGTCTTGGGACCAAACAAATTTTACACCTTTTCTTAAGAGCGTTCTTAAAGGTTCAACGATTTGAGCATAACCATGAACGAACCTGGCTTAATATTCAGATAAGCCAAGGAAGGAGCGAAGTGCGTCGCGATCCTTGGTAGGCTCAGCGTCATGAATGGCTTTAATTAAAGAAAACTTGGGTTTAATGCCATTGGGGGAAAGGGAGTGACCCAAGTAATCCAACTCTTGGACACCAAATTTGCACTTATCGTGTCTAACAGTCATGCCAGCTTTTTCTAGGACTTGTAGAACAGTATTAAGAGTTTGATTGTGCTGAAAAGAGTCATTGGCGTAGACCAAGATGTCGTCTTGGTACGCTTGTACGCCAGGGATGTTTTGAAAGAGGTTGTCCATTAGTTTTTGGAAAATGCTGGCTGCAGAGGCCAAGCCAAAGGGAAGCCTAAGGTACTTGAACGCACCAAAGGGGGTGACGAATGTTGTTAACGCTTGAGACCTGAGGGATAAGGGAATTTGGTGATAAGCAGATCTGAGGTCAAGGAGGGAGAAGAATTTAGCCCCGCCCAGATTAGCCAAAAGGTCGTGAATTTTGGGGAGGGGGTGACAATCAACAATGATATTATTATTTAGGGAGCGTAAATCGGCACACAACCTAACCTCTCCGGTCTTCTTGCGAACTAGAACAATGGGGGAAACCCATTCAGAAGAATCGCAGGGGGCAATGATTCCTTCGTCACAAAGATTTTTAAGGACACTTTTGAGTTCGTCTCTAGCGCTCAAGGGAAGAGGGCGAACCTTGTGGACAACTGGTTGAGCATTGGGTTTGAGACGAATTTCATGTTTGAAACCAATCACAGTGCCAACCTTGTTTTGAAATAAGTTTGGGAAAGAACTCAGCAAGGAGTCAATTTTGACAATGGGAAAAGAAAGATCAGAAATGTCAAAGTTCCCAGAATCATGACTGGTATAATAGTCATGAGGGATGTCACCTAAAGCAATGGGTTGGTCAGAACCAGGCTTGAGGATCAAGCCCATTCTGGCTAAGTCAAACCAGCCTACGACATCCCTGCCTTTAATGGCAACATAGACTTTGGTGAAAGTGTATCTTCCAAGACAAGCAATGTTGGAATAAAAGAAGCCCAACATATCAATGTCTTTTTCGCCAAAAGCTTTGAGATGGAGATCAGATTTTGACAGAACAACTTTAGGCCAATTTGCAAAAAATGTGAGACCAGACAAAATGGTGATGGGAGAACCGGAATCAGCTTTAACCTGGAGAGTGATTGTACCGACTAGCAATTCACACAAAGGACTCTTAATTTTGGTAAATTCAAGAGAATCACATTCAATTGATAACATGACATCATTGAGTCTGGAAGAACAAGACTCTATATTTTCCTGGATCTCAATATTATTGACTCTAGTGAATCTCTTGCGACCCCTGCAGACAGAAGGAAAATGACCAATTTTCTTGCAGGAGGAGCACTTTTTACCAGAGGCGGGACACGTGGGAGAATTGCCAAGATGGTTCCTGGATCCGCATCTGTAGCAAATGAGGGGTTTTCTATTTGGTTGTCTTGAAGAACTGTTAACAAGGTCAATGGAAGTGAAGCCAGAAGATTGTTCAACTCCTAGAAGAATAAGTTGCACGCTCAATTCCCTTGGCAATATCAATAGTTTCAGTTAAAGAAGGATTTTTGCAACTTAAGAGACGCTCCTGGATTTTTTTTGAATGGCAAGCAAATATGAATTGATCTCTGATAGAGGTATCTGTACTAGCACCAAAGTCACAAGTAGAATCTAAAATTCTAAGTTGAGCGATGTAGTCCTCTACCGATTCATCAATACTTTGTCTTCGTTTGAAGAAGTTATGGCGTTCTAGAACAATGCTAGGTTCATCGTCATATTGTTTATTAAGACGAGCAATGGCTTCTTGGAAAGCATCCCAGTTGTCACCGGATTCACCAGCGGGAGAAGCAACAAGCGGTAAATTTTCAAAAACTTGTTGGGCAGCAACTCCCAGACAACCATAGAGAATGGCAACTTTGCGAGGAGGATCGTACTTAGTGGCATCAATGGCTACTAAATAATTTTCAAAACCTTTTAGCCAATTGCGCCAAGCGAGAGTGGGTTTACCAGGAGTTTGTAGGAAAGGAGCTGGTGTTTGAAACTGTTGGCCAGAAGCCATTGTTGATGAGATGAGAGGTTGAGATGAGTGATAGGCAGAAAGCGTGCCTATCGCTGATGCAAATAAACGTGGTAGGCAATGAGCGTGCCTATCGCTGTGACATATGAGCGTGAAAGGCAATGAGCGTGCCTATCGCTGAAGTCACTTGAAAACTGTGAAATGAATGAACATGTTAGGCAGGAAAGCGTGCCTGTCGCTGAAGTTGTGCTTGAAACTTTGAAAAGGCGATGAAATCGCTGTGAAATTGATGAAAGCGCTGTAAAATTGATGGAAGCGCAGTGAAATTGATGAAAGCGCTGTGAAATTGATGAAAGCGCTGTGAAATTGATGAAAGCGCTGTGAAATTGGTGGAAGCGCTGTAACATTGATGAAAGCGCAGTGCGTGTGAAACGCAAAGCGGTGGACGAAGGCTTTAAAGGGAGCAGAAAATGGCCGCCGGCGTCGTCGTCTAGGAAACGGGAAGACGTGGTTTTCTAAATGCAGTGGAGCTTGTCCTGAAGCGTAGCGCGCGTGTGCGCGAGCAGGAAGTCGGAACGTTGCGCGCGTGAGTGAGCGCGAGGCAGCAACCGACAGGCAGAAGCAGCGCAAAGGAACAAGCCGAGAAACCAAGCAAATTGACGCCGGGAGGCAGGAAATGGACAGGAAAGGTGTCCAGAAGCATACGACCTGGTGTAGCAGGAAGCAGACTGGAGGCGAGCTCAGCTGAGAAGACACAACGAGCAGTGGTCGAGTTTCGGTGAGTAGGCTGGCGGTGGGTGCAGGAAAATCCCGATCGTCGCCAATATGTTAAATAAGGGTCAAGAGACTTGCGTAGGTTGAGGTTTGTAGGTTTATTCTTCAGATCAAATTCCATCCATGAGCACCCACAACCAGAGCCGTCCAGTCGTGAGGAAGCCAACGTCCAAAGTGACGTACGAGGAATCCTCACAACTGAAAGACAGGATTCCAGAACCATAAGAAGATCTCTCGTGCTGCAAGCACGAGAGAGCAACAAGAGGAAAGGTAATTCACAATATATAACAATGGTGTTGGTGCATCAGAGTTGTACTGTTATGTATGTTGCCTAGTTGAATGTTACCAGATACCGCACAGCAAGCCCAGCATGGGTGGCAGCGGTGCAGTGATTCCCACACTTGCCAGCCAATGGCCATGCAGCAAGCTCCAGAGGGGTCACTGGGAGCGGGTGGGAGGGCACTCACTCAGAATATTTAACACATTCCTTCTCTGGCCTGTCTGCTGAGATGGCGAAAGAGACCAATTAGTGCCAGCTGCAGTGGTGGTCTCTGGCAAAGCGGGTTCTGTCTCGCTGGGAGCTTGAGGGAGACTGTCCAGTGGTTTTATACAGTTTGAAACCCCAAGCGCCATACTATATTTGCATTAACTTTCTTAACCTCACAAAATATAACTAAAGATAACAAGAAGTCAGCGTGAGATGGATCCAAAAAAAAAGCAAGCGGCAGAGAAAGCGTTCGCTTTTACTTCCGCTTAATAAAACAAGCGTTAAGAGCGGCCGGCCGGGAAACTGAAAGTACGGCCGGCCGGGAAACTGAAAGTACGGCCGGCCAGCCATGATTAAATTAGGGGAGGAGGTGGTGGTGCCAGGTGGGGTGGGAGGGGTGGGTGGAGTAGAGACTAGAGAGAAAGACAAGAGGGGAGGGAAGAGGTAGACACAGAGAGATTGTAGATAGAATCAAAGACAGCTAGAGATTAGAGAAGGTTAGACAGAAGATATATACGATGTTGCAAAGAAAGAGAGAAATTAGAGAAGGTTAGAACGAAAAAGCATGCACGGAGACAAAGTGAAAAAAACAACACGTACCTGATAATGCCGGCAAACTGAAAGTACGGCCGGCCTTAGGGGAGGAGAAGCCCTTTGATGTGCTGTGCGGCCGGGAATGCGCGTGCTTGTTTGGTCACGTGATTCACGTGAACTCAAACAAAACCGCAGCGCAAGAAGCCCTTGGTTTCACGAGGATTTTCGAGACATGAATTCTCGCTCCGCTCAATGCGCTTGCGCGCATTGATAGGTCGCGAGACCTAAAAACTATTTAACCAGCAGGTGGGCCAAAGGAGAATGCATCCAGCTTTGTGACCCAAGGCAGGACTGGGGTGAGAAGAATAGGGGATTGCATGTCCTGCTCAAGGCACCAGGGCCTGTGTGAGTGGAGGAGTGCCATGCAAAGACATCAGGCACCAGCACCTGCAATAACAGGATGCTATTACGCAGCGAGCACCGACTCGAACATTGACATTTAGTTATTTCTGAGGAATGGAGCGAGAGTTTCACTTTAGAAATGTGTTTTTCTCAAGTGAATCTCATTGGTTACCGCCCCTCTCTCCTATTCCCCAGTGCACTATCCAGAAAACTTGCACATCTCCACTCCTCAGTGGTATCGAATTGGCAGCAATGAAAACCTTGAGTTATCCGAAATTGTTAACACTTTCTATTCAAAACAACCTCTGGGGCACATATGTTTAAGGATATATATATACAAACAGTTCCAAAACATCTTGTCCAAGAAAGCTGATTGAGTATAAAAGTGCAACTTTTCAGGTAAAGTGGTGCGGAGTGATATTCTTGTATTACTTCAGTGTTGCAAGTGCCAGGATGGAAAAAATGTTCCTTAAAAACAAGTCAAGGCAGAAAAATGAAGGAAAGTGTGTAAGGGTCGACAAAGACATTGACCCAGGTCGCAGTAGTCCATGGAAGAGTCTCTTGCTTTGATCATTCCTCACTCCACCCTGACGCTCACTGGGGGAGACACTTGAAAAAAGCTAGATTGCAATCTCAGTTCATGAGCAATAGGCACCCATTTTTAGAAGGAAGGCTGCCGGCGTTCCTCCATAAGTTTCTAGCAATTGCCTTTATAGCATAGGAATCAATATCTGCCAATAGGAATATCAGGGCGTTCTTCGCGTCTCGAATGCCAGCTTCGATCTTAGATGGGCTTCGATTTCTAGTAGCTTTCTAGACGAGGTGGAAGAGCAAGCAATGCCACTGGTCTTCAGCACCTGCTCCTCACTATGGATAAGATTAGATCGTGCTGAGTTTCTTTTAGTTCGTTTCACCCCTAACTAAACACTATCAGCCCTCTCCAGGGCAGACTGTCTAGTTTCTTGTGATTTGTGAGAGGGATCAGATTGGGTTGTGGCGTGGGGTCTGCCTAGCAGACATTTCTTCATGCAGTGGAAACCAATTTGTAGAGGAACTCCAATCTCTATTCCTGCTGCTTTTCCATTTTCCTCTCTTTCAGCAGAGAAAACCCCTGGGGGCAGTTGAAGTGAAGGGACACCCAACTCCTGGAACTAAGACAAAATGGGAGATCCCAATCATTTGTGCATCTCAGCAGGATATTTTATTTTACGGGTCATCAGCCTATGTTCTTCTCAGACTTTATTGGCCTGATGGTTGATTAATGACATGTGCCTCTTAATGACACAGTGTACTGTGGTCCTAATCACTATTTTGCTGAAGGATTTGCAATCAGTGTATGTCACATTCTAGCCGCTCTTGGAAGTAGAAACAAGGTGCTCCAAATTTTCCTTTACCAAGGGCCTAGCTGATACAGCTAGGCCCTTCATTTCTGCTGCATAGAAAGTGCATCTCCCACCCACCTTTGATTGATAATTAACATCAACTAGGTCAGAGATTTTATCATGTTGCCACATACATTTTTCAATGCACAAAGCTGTTCACCCACCGAACCGATCACCGCTGCATTGCAGGCTCCGCTTACAGCATCTGACTCGGGAGTTCGGATCTGCTTAGAGAAATCTACTAGTGGTCCCTGCGCTCAATCATAACACACTTGGAGGCTTATTTGCAAGCCCATTGCGCCGACTGTGAGTCTTTTTTTTCTATTGGGGATGATCCCTTGAAAGCAAGGCGTGTTCCATTTTCCCTGAAACACCCGCCCTTCCACCCCAGGGCAGAGTAAAACCTGCTCATGTTTTGCCAACCCCTGTAGACATGGGTGCTTGCGTCTTTGTGGAGGCATTGTCCCTCAAGGCGGCTTCCTTCTTCGTGGTTTTTAGGTTGTACAAGGATGACTATTTTTCAGAACCATGATACTCAGCCTTGGGTTTCAAAACGAAAATAGGAGGGGTGGACTTAAACCGTAGATCAGATTCCTTCAGAAATGTTTTTTTTTGTTGGAGCGGTCTTTTTGGAGCTTTCTGGCCTTTGAGCATTCGATCAACTACTATCAATCTTGGATCTGACATTGGAATTAATGATTTGCTGACAAACTACCCATGCGTCTGAAGTCTTCAAACTGTGCAGGATTGATAAAAAAGGTTTCAAGAAATTGAGGACTCATCTAAGTTTAAACTTTCCCCAGAAATGTGCTAATACATACAGGCAGAACTTTATTAAGGCCTTGCATCATTACTAAGTGATGCAGAACTATGCATTGGCCTTTACATTCCAGCACAAAAGGTACTGTGCACTAGAAAGGTGCCATTATCTCACTAAAAAAAGCATTTTGCGTTGCTGTGCATCACAGGGGTGTTACTGGGTGATAAGCACAAACCCCAATACGTTTTGACGCAAAGCAAGATCTCCAAAGCTAGCCAGGTCAGGCTTGCGAACAACTGATGCCTCCTTGAAGGAGGCATTAAAAAGAGGAAATATATCTCAAAAACCCCACATTGCATGTGTCTTCAGTACACAGCACACATTCAACTTGTGGGATTCTCGTGTTTGTCTAGACTTAGGAATTGGCACTAGAAACCTATGCTTCCAGTTCAAATCCTACCCCACACAGCGCACACCCCTCTCCGCACCATGGTTAGTGGCTGTGCAAGGCAGCCGGATTAGAGAACCAGCACAAGGAGTGACAGCATCAGCATGGTAGACATGACCGTGCTGCATTTCTCCTCTGCACAATGCAGCACCGCAAATATTGTAGCTGTGCTGTGTAGCATGAAAAATGTGTATATCTGACCCAACGTGTTGTGAAATATCAAATCAAATTCAGGGCATATCTTGGTTGTTTCAGCCAACCTTTGAAAATATTCAAGTGAAGCAAACTGAAACAAAAAGAACTGCAGCGGTTTGGAGGAGATTAATACTTGTGGTAAAAACAAGCAGTTGCAGTTGGTGAACTTTGAAAGTGGTGGGGCACAAGACAAATTCATAAAGTAACATGTGAGACAGCCCAACAAGCCAGCATGACGGTCCCAGGGGGGATCTACCCCAGGGAGATCTTACAATTTGTTTCAAAAATAGAGAAAAATTATGAAAAAAAGTGAAGTTATAACACAACATATGCCAGATGTTATTTTAACGTACTGCAGCGGAGTGTGAAACCCTTGCTAAAATGCATTACAGTGACTTCAGTCTCACTGAAATGGTTGAAAACGACCCTATGCCCACCAATCTCTGACACTGATTCAAGTGCCAAAGTGGACGAGAGAAAATAATGTTTTCCTATTAGATTTCCCACCAGCACAGATGCTTTTTTTTTGGGGGGGGGGGGGGAGGCATGGGGGGGGGGGGGGGGTTGGAGCTACTTACCTTTGGGGAGTGTTCAGTGACATACACGGTCATATTAACATCAGACCAAAGGTTGTGTTATGGAATTTCACTGATGTCATCATTATGAAAATCAGTAGTTTAAAACTTGATCTTAGAAAGCAATGTTGGAAAGAAGGCTGTGGAGATGTGCAACATATACAACACCATACTAAGCCATGTTATTAATATTAAAAGTAACATATACAACACATTGCTCTTGTTACTGCTCTGCATATTCCCCAGCACAGCACATTGATGCAATGCATCGTGGGCTGGTCTCACCACAGACATATGAATGCCTTTGGTTATACAGAGGCTACTCGAAGGCTAACCTCATTACCCATACCATATCCGAGAAGATTCACGCTGATAACCCATTCCCTTTTGCAAAGGACAAACACGAAATCTGGTGTTTTCTTGCACTGGACAGGGGCCCTGACTGCTTCCTAGCCATACTCGCTATGCCAAGAGCAGCAGAGCTTTCACCTCAACCATTGTATTCAGGCAAACAATACATATCACAAAAATTGACAACATCTCCATAAAGAATTGTGAGGCTCTTCTAACAAGATGCAATCCTACACCGTCTTCCTCCTGTAACTTCCTGCTCCTTTACAGACCTCCACCTAGCAAGGCAACATTCCCAGACGCACTTCTAGACAGTTTCAAACCTGATAATAATACAGTCCAACCTATGCTTCTGGGTGACCTTAACATTTGGTTTGATAAACCCAATATGATACATCCAAAAACGATAATCACCGGCCTAGTTGCATTGAACCTGCATCAGATTGTCCACAAACCGACACACACCGTTGCAGATATCCTAGATGTCATTTTTGCTAATACTTAACTAGTTACCTTTCAGACTATAACTCCAGTCACATGGTCAGATCACCACTTGCTTGCCTTCCAACATAAAACAACGCTAAGCGACTCACCTAAAACTACCTTACATCCATCCACCTATCGGCCGTGGAACAAACTAAATTTGGAACACTTGGAAACACAACTAACATCCAGTACAAATCTGGAAAGCATACATTCTGTTCAAAATCTATATGAGTGGCTACAGGAAGCTTTTGACATCCTGATACCACTCAAAACCACACAACAGAACAAAAGAAAAAAAGCGCCTTGGAGAAACATAGAAATAAAAGACATAAAACAACAAATTAGAAAGCAACGTACCTGGCTCAAAACAAATGCCAAACAAGAAAAACTTCACCTACAGAAAATTAACAGATTATACAAGTCTGCTATCAAAAAAGCTAAGAAAAGGTACTATTCAGACAGAATTCAAAAGGCTAAATGTGCAAATAAAGAATTCTATAAAATACTCAATGAATTTCGCAGACCAAATTGCCGAGAAGGAACTCATCCTGTTACTGAAGATTTTTACAGACAAACTGGCAAATCATTACACGGACAAAGCAGACACATTAGAATCGTACTTAAAACATAAACAAAGGACCAGCACTAACCCTTGTGCAAAACAACAATCCAAGAATGCTCTTATCAAGCCTCTCAGTTCCTTCCAACACATCTCACATGATGAATTTATGGACCTGGTCAAAGCAAGCAGGCCTGCCGGCAGCCCTTCTGACCCCTGTCCGCCACCAACTTTCAAGATAATTCTTTTAACAACCTCTGCTGCCACCCCAGTAAGAAGAATCATCAACAATTCCTTAACTACTGGAATATTTCCAGAATAACTCAAAAAGTCATACATACGCCCTTTACTGAAGAAAACAAACTTGGACCCGCTGAACCCAGACAACTACAGACCCATTAGAAATGGACCGTTCCTGGGCAAACTGATAGAAAGAGCAGCGTTCGCCCAGATGTCACAATTCATTGAAGAGAATGACATACTTTCAGACTTCCAAACAGGATTCCGTCCGGGAAGAGGCACTGAATCTGCCCTCCTTGCCATCTGGGATGACCTAAAGAATACAGTTGACCGCAACGAGGTTGCTGCGCTACTCGTCCTGGACCTTTCAGCTGCCTTTGACACGGTTGACCAGGACACTCTGAAACAAAGACTTTATGAAGCCGGCATAGAGGGAACTGCTTTAGACTGGATAGCTTCCTACCTTCGAAACAGAACTAATGTCATCCATACCCCACCTTTCTCGTCCAAACCATACTCCACAAAAGCAGGGGTCCCTCAAGGTTCTATTATCTCACCCATGCTTTTCAACATCTACATCAAGTAATTACCAGTACTGATCAATAAATTTCACCTCACGTGCTATAACTATACAGATGACACGCAAATACTCCTTCAACTGGAATGCCCCAAAGACATTGGAAAATCACCAATTTTCAGCGTTCTCAGAGCTGTGGATCAGTGGATGACCTGGAGAAATCTCAAATTGAATGCTAAAAACTGAAATACTCATGTGTGGCGATTGGAAACATTACAACCCGCTTGCCGCATGGCCTGATGAACTGGGATCACTTCCTAAAGTATCGAAGGAAGTAAGAAACCTCAGAATGACCATTGACTCCAAGCTGTTGATGAATGCCCAAGTGGATAAACTAGCAAGATCAAGCTTTGCTACTATAAAAATGCTGCAACAAATGTTCCCTCATTTGGGATTTCCACACAA
The DNA here is from genome assembly GCF_964263255.1 of Lissotriton vulgaris. NCBI lineage: Eukaryota > Metazoa > Chordata > Amphibia > Caudata > Salamandridae > Lissotriton > Lissotriton vulgaris. The sequence goes on from NC_141687.1 coordinate 838,535,944, forward strand.
GGTCCAAGCTACCATCTCCCTTGTTCTGTCCAAACTCGATTACGCCAATAGCCTCTACCACGGATCACCTTTAACGACCATGAAAAGACTACTACGGATTCAGAACTCGGCTGCCAAACTACTCTTGCATATTAAACCGCGAGACCACATCTCCCCTGCCTTGAAAGCCCTGCATTGTTTGCCGGTTGCCAGAAGATCTACGTTCAAGCTGCTTTGTATCACCCACAAAGCAATACAAGGAATGGGACCGCTCTTCATCAGGAATAAAATCACCAAACACATTCAACAAAGGAACCGCCGCTCTAAAGGAGCATCTCGCCTCAAAATCCCATCATACAAGAAAAAAACTTTAGGTGGCACATCCTTCTCTGTTCAAGCAGCCAAACTATGGAACTCTTTACCCCCCAACATAAGGTCCTCCGACAACCACCTTATCTTCAGAAAACGACTCAAGATTTGGCTCTTCCCCACATAAGCACCATACGCAAACAGAAATTTACAGCATATCCCAATGTATACAAGCATTTTTTTCACTATAGATATGTACCTATCTTTGTGTATTACTTTGTATAAACATGTAAAATAATTATGCTGTTGAGAGAAAAAAAATAATAAATAAATAAAAATCATCTTTGGTCTCCATGTACATACTTCCATTGTGCATCTACGTACCTTCAATGTACTTGGATCTGTGTGTCTGTTACTTTTCTTCTGAAAAAGCATATCCAATGCACTACCCTATTTCTCATCCTGTGCCTCTATCAATATCTTTAATCTACATATACTTACCTCCTTTATGTATCTATATACTTTCAATGTCATTATGGATCTATATATTTATCACTTTCTTCTAATTTAGCATTTCCAATGCACTACCCTATTTCTCAGCCTATACTTCACTCAATATGTCTTCTAGCCCAACCTTCTGACTCATCTCAAACTTCTTCTACTACTCCTTCCAATGCACTATCCTATCTCTCATCCTATACATCTATCAATATATCCTCTACACCCACTCTCTCATTTATCCCAATCCCCATACCACTACTATGATTGCCAAAATAACCCTTTCTAGACTCTCTCCTACTCTACCCCTCCTTGCATCATCTGACACCTCTTTTACTATAACGATCCCCTAAAACAAACCTTTCTAAACTCTTTCCTCTGAGTCCTCCCCTCTAAAACTCCTTTTTACTCATCCAAAAGCCTTCTCCTATTGCTAAGACTTTAAAAAAAAAAATCTTTCACTCTTTTATCCCTCCTCTATCCTTTTCAATCGAAATTAACAGACTAACATGTTCACTTCTCAAATTCCATATTAAACAATACTAATACACTACCCAAATAACTGAATAACATATCCACTAATCAAATTACTTCATATTTTTTTTACTATACTAATTTTCAACAGTAATCCTTTATGGGTTCCGGAGTGGCGTGCTACTCGCCAGAAAAACGATTCAACACCCATCAGGGGTAACAAGTGCTATATGAATGCAAATCTTTCTTCCCCTTTTATCCCTCCGCTATCCTTCTCACTCCAAGTAACTGACTAATATCCGCCACTGAAATTACTTCATATTTCACCATATTAATTCACCACTAATCCTTTGTAGGCTTCCTGAATAGCATGTGTCAACAAGCGCTATATAAATACAAACCTTTGTCCTCCTCTATCCTTCTGCTATCATTCCAAATCCAAATAACTGACTAACCTATCCACCACTTAAAATGTACTTGCATGTTTCACTATACTAATTCAACACTAATCCTCTGTGGGTCCCGGAGTAGCGTGCTTCTCGCCGAAAAAAGTCCTTTGACGCCTCGTCAGGGGTTGTAAGCGTATATAAATTCAATTACAATACATTACAATACATTTATAAGGCATGTAACACTTGTAAGTAGTAATGTCAGGCGTCTTATAGATGTTTCAGAAAACTTTAAAATGGAGATGAAACAATTAATCAGCCTCTCAAATTCTGCACACTTTCCAGTTGCCCTTACGTATCTCCACACAAAGACCTAATTTCCAACACTGCTAAATGTGAATGATTGGCACATTTTTACATCAACAATGGCACCGACACCCTGGCACAGGGACAATGCCAAGTCTCACAGGAGACCTGTCCAAGCCTCCGCATGACTTCATGCAGGGAGAGCTCCTGATGTGCCTCAAATGTGGCTTTCCATTGGGTGACCTGAACCATAGCACTCTCCTGGACACCTCTAACAGAACCAATCAGTGGTGGCTGACCAGCTGATTGGTCTAGCACTGCAGTGGGCACATTTATAAGCCTCACCCAAACTATTAGGAACTGTTCAGGTAATCTATGCCGTCTCCTATTTATATTTGATCTCGGTGCTTGCAATTTAGTTTTTTTCTTATAAATGTTGAACTTCAAATACCAGAATGCAATAGAAAACCGACATGGGAACAAGCTACTTAAACCAGACATGTTACAACTGAGGGCGAATCCATCTCTAAATTATAATGCACACTCCGGTAGTTACAAGCAATGATGCCTTCACCTATACATCATTATGGGAGCAGTGTATGTTGCAGTAGCGAGGATGGGCATAGAAGCTATGTCTGGGAAAGGAGCATAAGATTATGATGATATTGTTAGAGGCAGAGGTCATCACTTACCCGCAGCTCCTGTTATTTATGCCCTGGTGCTCACTTAAAAAAAATACAAGTTAAACAGTGGTCTTTAGCATAAAAACAGGTGTTGCCCATCTGACGTCGATGCTCAGTTACTTACATTACAGTGTCTTACGCATGTGCAAGTAAGCCCTGCCTCGACTGCGGACACCTCCGGACACATATGTCTACGTTTCAGTTGTGACTATGGGAGTGACTGGAAAATGTATACTATTCACTTCAAAATGGGAAAAGTTTAAGGAAGGAGTAAGGAGAGTTATAGGGAAGATTAAGTAGTGTTTTGGAGGAAGTAGGAATGCACTCAATATGATACCGCCGTGATTTTCTGTTGCTTTTCTGTACTGCGTCATGCTGCAACTGTTATGCAAGGTGTGTTGATGGACTGGATTGGACTGACCCTACCAGTACTCTTTCTTGCTTTAGATCTACTACTTATGCTGAATGATGAGCTGCAACCAATGAATTAGGCTTGTTTATGTACAATCAATAAAGTTGATTATAAAAATATATATATATATATATATTTAAATAATAATGAAATACTTTATTTTAAAATATTTTAATAAACTTTTCAATGTAAAAATAGATGTACCAATTTTTAAAATAAATTCTATATATAATCTTTGGTGAGTTGTAATACATAATAAAAAATATAAACATTTAACTTCAGCGAGGTATGTTTTGTTTAAATCAATCTTTTGAATTTTTTTATGTAATATATTTAAATCAATTGAAAATGTAATGAAAAATTAAGTTAAAAGTGCTGTAATGTATTTGTTCTGCTGTTAATTTACATTAGGTATTATCATCAAATATTTGTCTTTTTTTAAATAAACTTGTTTACTTTTCCCTATACTTTACCCAAGGTAGATCTCCTCACTGGTGGCGAAGACCTCCATTTATGTGTAAAGTTACAAGCAGTTACTTCACACTATAACTATGCTCCACTCCCTGAATTCAGGGGGAGTGGGGGGGGGGGGGGGAACAAGACATGCAAGTCTACACTTTGTACTAAATGTACACTTTGAAGTAGTGAACAGCCTTAAGTAGTACATTTACTATAAAGTGTAACAGTAAACGTACCCATGTAGTTTTACTCCCTTTAACTTTGTAACAAAAATGTCATTACAACTATCATATAGTTTCTTATGATGTGTAGTTATAATGTAATATTGGAAATATGATGACATGCTTCTCTTTGATTATTCTAGACGGCAAGGACCATGCCAATATTTTCCAGCAATTCCTAAATGTCAGGGAGGGCCTCAAATGGAACTTGGGAGGCTCGCTTCACATTCGCTACAATGGTTGTCCACATTGAAAGCCTCTTCTTAACTCCTTCGCCAAAACATGGTTACTCCGTTCGTAGTCCAGGCAGTATAGGTGTCTCTGTAAAGGCAGATTTCTACTAGATCTAAAGGGCAGAGAAGGTCTAATCTCGCTTTAGGTGGTTAGGTCTCTTCTAGACCTAGATTGTGTGGGTGTCTTCTTGGCATGACACTGAAGTGTAGGTCACTTCTAGATCTGCCAGTGTCAGTCTGTTCCTCATGCCAAGATGGTATTTGTTTTTTTAGCAAGCATGAATTATAATATTAATCTTTTTTCTTTCTGCAGGATGGGGAGACGACATTGAATGGGTCCAGACTTATGAAGAAGCTTTGGCACAAGCAAGAATAAAGTAAGAAGCACATCTCTGTTTATTCCTACAACTTAGGTGATCTTACATCCACTAGCTTGAAATAGTGTATTCAAGATTTCAAGAGGCATCCTGATATGGGGTTTTGTGTTTGGGGTTGTATACAGTCTGCAGATACACAACAAATATCACTCTATATCATCCCAGAAGGTCTCAAGATAACCATGATAAGGGTGGCATTACTCCATCATTTACAGGAAGACATTATTCTACACCGTATTCCATGAGACATCAGCCTGTTTCCCGACAAATAAGACACTGCACCATCTCTTAACATATGCAAGATATCACATATTATGTTGTCACATGTGAGACACTGGGAACAGTCTCCCTAATATGAGAGACAATGGGCCCTTTTAACAAAGGTCAATTTAGTTGTATCCATAAGTTTACAACCAAATGTACCTCTTTTGTGCCTGCTAGGAACTAAAGCATTCCTTGAGGGCATACATTAATTTACGAGTACAGAGTTCTCAGTCAGGACCGCTGATAAAACTGATCTCATAAACCTCACCCAAATGGGTGGGTAGTGGGTGTTCATGTGTGCATTTCCAAACTGCGATCCAACCCCTTCCTACTCTTGAAATAGAGATTTACTTCGGTAATGGGCTGGAGTTACTCTCCTTTAAGTGGGGTACTTGCACATTTTGTAGTGGTGAAGAGGACACACTTTCTTAACAGGGAAAACAATATTACAAGTTTGCGTTTGCACTTAGGGGGCGATTTTCTCTGTGTGGAGTTGTGTTCTATGGAAAACTCCATAGAGGGGGTACAAAAGCTCTTTAGAATAGTCACATGATAGTCCCAAAAGTATGCTTGTAAACCAACATCTGACACAGCTTTCCAGGAGTACTTCTGCGAAAGTGTGTGAATTCCAAACAGTAGTACATTTGCACCGCATATAGATCTCCAGTTGCAGCTTTCTTACTTTTTTTGTGAATCAGACCCAACAAGTCACCTTTACATTGACTAGTACTAGTCTGTCTTCTGTTAAAAACTGATGACAGCCTAGGCCTACCTTCTTCCGTGAATAGAGAGTGCTTTTTAGACTTTTAAAAAATACCTCTATGTGGTGTGCAGTTATACAACACACATTCCAAAATGTGCCCAGCAGCACACTTTTCCTTCACACGTGGTTGGCACAGGCATCAATTCTCTTCAAGTTCTTTTCTGATGGGTAGTTGGGAAAGATAAGAGTAGGAGTATGCCATGCAAAGTAGAGGTGGGTAATAATACACAATATCATGATCAGTATTAAAGCGACCTTAAAAATAACTTTGTCTGACTCTCACACCCATATATATAAAATATCCTCATATAATGGAAAGATGTCCAGGCAACAGAAAATAGTGCGCGCAGAAATAAAGAGACAGGGGTTAGACAAACAAGTTTCTCCATACCATATCGGGAAATTTAGCACCATTTGTAGAAGAGATATCAAAACGCTAAACCTGACAAAGTGTCCAGTAGCTGCCATAGGGGATGTACTAAATAAAATATGCCAGCAAGTGTGTCCAAGAGGAGTAGGGAAATGATCCTCATATCAACCAGCCACTTTTGAGGAAGTCTTATCCTGGTGGCCTCACAGTAAGGAGTGAGGACTTTGAATGAAATGTGATCTGCTATGGTCAAAGTCTGTATTTTTTCCAAGTTATTTATTAAATTATTTTCTGACGAGGAAGGCGCACAAGATTACTACGCAATGGAACATTGCCATCAGATATTGGTGGGACTGTTAAATTAAGCATAGGGTGAGTACAGATCAACGCATAGGCTCTTTGTTCCGAGAGGGTTGCCCCATCAGAATGACAAGTGGAGACCTCAGATGCTGAGTATTTGCACCCGCACTTCAGGTAATGATGCCTGGGCTATCAGTAACTCTGGCCGGTGGAAATACAAGGCTGATTCTTGGCGTATTCGGACTGGAGCCCATTGTCGTGGTAAAAAGGTATTACGTACTTCGGCAAAAAGAGTTTAGATTTCACTGAATCTCCTACCAAGGTGATAACCAGTTATAAAGTGGTTTTTCAAGAGAGTAGACTGAGATTGCAATAAATCGGAGTCTCTAAGTGAATGGGAACAAGACCTAACAAAAGCTTAATGAATCTGACTGACTGACTTAGAGTTTTTCCCACTGAAGGGTATGAGTGAAAGAACCGGTTATAATGGCACCCGGCACCCTCCCATGAGTAAGAAAAGAACTCTTGGATGTTTTTTTAATTCGTGTCCGTCCAAAAGGTATCCTGTATGTATTCATCTTAACACCGCAACATCATCAGGAAAAGGGGTTAATCCCATTTTCCAAAGCACAGTATCAGAACCTCAGCCATTGACTTCCATTTCTAATTCTGTATAACCCTTTCTGGAAGCAGAGTCCAACACAATCACCAAGATGTACCTAGTTGGACAAACAAGGGGAAATGTTTATTTCCATGAATTAGGCTCTCAGGTCTAACACTGAAGGTAAGGGTATAGCCTTTTGCACCTGTTCACAAACAGGTGAGAGATGGAAGAGTGGAAACCAGGGTTGGCAGAGCCCTGCCAGAGCAAAATTGAGGACAATTAGTACAACTTATGATTTTTTGGACCTAGTTGGAGAGTGGAAGGAGAAGAAATTCATACGTATGTAATATATAGTTTTCAGGTCAAGTGGCCATGAAGGCATTATTTTTGGAGCACCTATTTTTTGCATCGAGTAAGTGAATCTTATACACTTAGGAGTTCTGGCTTGTAACAAAGTTGATTTGAAGACAAAAATATCAGAAAAATTAATGGCATTTGGCTTAGCTGAACTCATTTGGAACAGAATGAGAGTGATTCAGATGGTCTGCCTGGACAACGTTAACTCCAGTTGGATAAAGTGTAACTTGGAAAAGAGGTAAAAAGTCTAAGGAGTTAGTGCTTATAAGCATCACTGGATGGAGGGATTCAAACACCCCTCTGGAAAATGATGGAAGTTAATGGCTCACAAGCCAGGGCGTCAGAGACTCAGAGGTAGTAGAATAATGTAGCATTGGTGGACAGATCCCACTGTCCATAGGAGTTGATGGCTAGTTTGTAGCATCGCTATGCAGAAAGCCTTAAGAGCCGGAAGCCTCTGGTTCCAATCACACTGCCATCTGATAACAGAAGTAGGATACAGTGCAGAAGTTCATCCTTTGCAGAAGCAAAAAACGAACAATTTCATGCTAATTGGATCATCCCGTCAGGTGCTTCTGCTGAGACACCAATAAGCCCTTCATAGAGAGAGAAAAGTGCTCAAAATGGTTCTTGTTTCTAAAGAGTGGCAGAAAAAACACTCAAAAGCACAACCAGATTACATCCCTTCTGCAGATGGATGCTGCTACCTCCCCATTTTATGCAACGGTGCAGTTCAATACTTTGTGTACATATTTATTTATTTATTTATTTAAGTGTTATATAGCGTTGGCTAGATCTGGCAGTATCAGAGCACTTTACAGGAGGAAGAAACATTGTTTCAGAACATGGTTACAAAGTAGGTGCTTATTACCTCCTTTAGTTGGCTGAAGGTGCCTTTTTTGCTTATGGTAAGCCATGATGTCTTGCAGAGATTTGAGACAGAGGAAGGATAGGTACTGGCTTGCTCCAAAATCACAATTGTATTTAGATGAGACCTAAAGAAGGAGCGGGTTGACATGGCTTCCTATACTTGAAGGCTTTGCGCACAGGCCTGTGCTGCCAGAGACGGTGCATGGGAGAAGGCACAGCTATTGTAGTTTACTGGAGAATACATTACTCTTGCACCCTCTTGAACTACTGAAAAACCTCATCTGTAAATAGCTATTAATCATTTTTGTCATCAACCAGGATATCCTATTATGTTTCCTGTATATTTGGTTTCAAGGAAACAATTCGCAACTTTAGCTGGCAGAAACAAAGAGGAAAAATTCCGTGGCATTTGAAAACACCTGATCATCAGAGCAGAGCTATTTGTAACATAGACCCAGTGTGGGTACAACTGGAAACTGAAGTGTATGGACACAGGTGGTCATAGGACCATTTACTATCACGGGGCACCACTTGAGACCACCAAATGCACTGTGGCATTTGGGACCACACTGACTGAGACTCTTCCATGAGAAACTACATAACAATGTGTGCCACAAAATAGACATCCCCTGCAACATCTACACAGACCCCTTATCTTTTTCCAGTTTCGTAGTCTACTCGCACCACAAATACAGAACTCCAGCCTTTTGCCGTATTTCTTTCTTCCCCAGTTACTTTTCAATATTTGTGCTGTCCTGATCATGTTTGCTATATTCCTTTTTCCTTTTAGGAAGAAGCCGCTGATGGTGATTCACCACCTGGACGAATGTCAATACAGCCAAGGTGAGGCATGTGGCTGGCTTTTGGCCTATTAGAAATTCTGGGCCTCTGTTCTGCACCACAGCATCTTCCTCAAGGGAGGGGACTGACTCTCCTGCTTATGTGCAGGATATATCTCTGCTGCTCCTGTCTAGGGTCACTCTTACTGTTGAGGAGAAACAGCACAGTCAGGAAATCAGACAACTCCCATCACACAAAGGATCTAGAGATCAACAGCAACACAGCAAGCTTCTGCTCATACCCAAGACAGCTTCCTGACTGGCAGCCCTGTGAGCTCCATTTCACACACATAGAAGGGGTACAACTGATACAAGTTACAACCCAAGCTGCTAGCTCCACAGAATTGATACAGCACAGGGATGGGCAGTGCAAGCTTCCCTCACACACAGGATAGGCATATTTTTACAGCAGTGCAAGCTTTCCTTGTACCCGAGGGACATCTTAACCCCTTGCCAGTATCTGACCCAATCAACTTTAGAATTAAAAGGCTCCTTATCCTTATGTCATTCTAATGAGCAACTATATCCCAGAGGTGAGAGGCTCGGTATGCCCAGGCCAATCACTGAGGGCATTAAGCTAGAAAGGTGCCAGCCTCGATATTCCTGTGCCCATTCCATGCAACCATCCATGCCGATGGGCGAAAAGGCTGAATTGAGCCATCATCAAAACAAACTCTGTAATGATGCTGGAATCGAGAAGATGAAAAAGGCTGAACATGCCCATCCCGTCGTAAAGCTTTCGCAACATGAAACAAGAAGTCAGTTAGACAGAACCCATCCTGATAGCCACTTTCTGGCTTAGGCTGCAGAAAGAAGTGACACCAGTGTTTATTTTTAGGCTTGGTTTGAAAGCACTGCTATCTCCAAGAACTATTGTTACCAATGCTTTAAATATACACAGTAAAGCTTTAACTCCTCCCAGGCTAATAGTTCTCTTTCCCCTCACGCTGTTGGCTATTTGGGGGCATCATTCCAGCTCCTATAAAGAACTGCATTGGAATGGATGAGAAACCATTTTAAATTGCAAAATTACATACAGGGGCCAGATATACTATTATTCTGGTCGCAAAAAGCAGTTGTAATGTACTTCCAAGCTTTTCGCAGCTAGAATATTATTTTGCAAACCGACCTATGTAGTAATAGGTCAGTTCGCAAAATAAGGATTCAGAGTGGGTTGTAATCCGACCTACCTAATTCATGTTCATTAGGTTGGCTGCAAATTGCAACTCATTGATCTACAAAACCACAGGAAGTGTGGTGTGCTAAAAGTCAACAGACCACCATCCCTGATTGCTTTAAAAAAAAAAAAATATATATATATATATATATATATATATATATATATATATAGATTAAACATCCACCTGCTTAAAAAGCCACCTTTCTTGTAAAAATCAGCCTGCTTTCTGTAAAAGATGGAGCTACTTAAAAAAAGCTTTTCTTGTTTTAAAAGTTTTGATCGCTGGCGGCTGCTCATCATCATGTGACTCTGGGCGTTAGCTCACTTCATCTCCCCGAAGACCCCCAGCACCTTGAAACTTTAAGGGGTGATATGTTTGTGCTTTAAAAATAGGAATTATTACGTCAGGGAGCAGCACCCTTAGTAAGATTGCCTAATATTTTTAAAGAGCAGCCGCAGGCCATCTTTAAACCTTCTAGACATTTAGAAAGGTTTATATGGCTACCATCTACCTCTTGCATGTAGTTCTGATGTGTAGGTGACAGGGATTTGTTCAGGGACTTGGACGACTTAATGCCTGATGAAATCAGCTAACCCTGTGCCAATACCCAAAGCCATCCACCCGTAGTGGTGCTAGGCTCTGTACCGCTGGGCTGCTTCCCAGAGTCAAGAATCAATCAGGGCAAGCTTAGTACTGGTCCCTTAGGTTGTATAAATGGCTCTTTTATTGTTCTGTTGCAGCTCTGAAGAAGGCATTTGTTGCTGATCCTCATGTGCAAAAGATGGCCAAGGAAGACTTCGTGATGCTCAACGTGGTGGTGAGTGTTCCCTCTGAGAAGCATGACATATTGAAATGTTAGTGTCTTAAAAATATATAAAGAGCCATCATTAGGCTACAGAAGTGTCCCCTCAGTCACCCAACTAAAAAGGGACATACGTGTCTTGGGAACGTATTTAATTACAGATTTATTAGTAAGCTAAATTGCTTAGGTTTCACAATAGGCAAGGAAACTAAAGTTCTTGATACATATAGCATTCATCTGACAAAGGCAATCCACACAGCCCCAAAAGATCAAAAACTCACCACTAAAGCAGTACAACGACCATGGTAAAGATAGCAGCCGCAAAAGTAAGCCTCCTCCTCTTTCTCTTCCCCCTCCCCACCTGGGAAGCAGCACTCGTTCACCTGTATCAGAGCATCTGAACCCAGTTGGAGGTCTGGTGCACTGCTTTCTACAGACTTGAAAGGCAATATCTTTGGACCAGTGGGTCCTTCAAATTGTAGAAAGGGGATATACCCTACCCTTCCCTCAGACCATTCCCATATTCGTCATCTAAGATCCTTTTAGTCAGAAGTCCATCTCCACATCTTGCCCAAGGACAACACTGGAGTTGATGCCAAAGCAAGGAATTGGGCAGGGGGTGCTACTCTTGGTGCTTTTTGGGTATCAAGGAGGATGGCGGCCTTTGTCTGATCCTGGATGTCAGGGTGTTGTACCCCTCTCTCTCTGTATGAAAATGTTCAAGATGCTGTCCCTGGTTTGGGTAGTTTTAACACTGGAAGCGGGAGCCTGTTTGGTGTCCTTTGACTTACAGAACGTGAATTTCCACATTCTTATCATAACATCTCACAGAGGGACCTGAAATTTGTGGTAGGGCCCATTTGATAGCAGTTAGTAGTCCCCCCATCTGAATTGACATCGGCACCTCGAGTCTCCATAAAGGTAATGACAGTGTTGGTGGCTCATCTCAGGAGGAGAATCCAGTGGTCCCATCCCTGGATGACTGGGTGTTTAAATCAGATGGTGTTGTATCCTTTGCTCTTTGCAGTTGGCAACATCCCAGTTTTTCAATCTGAGATTTTTGATCAACGTTCCTAAATCCAACATAGAGCTCTTTAAGCAAATCCTGTTCGTAGGGGCATTTCTGAATACAACACTGCTCTGGGCCTTCCGGCTTCCATAGAGGATCCACAACAGTTGGTATTTCATTCTGATGTTTCAGAAGGGTACTCCAGTCCTGATTGGCCTATGCATGCTAGGTCTGCTGGCTTAGTGCATCCTCCTGGTCATGCAAGCATGCTGGCACATGAGGTATCTCCAGTGGTGCCTCCGCAGGCAATAGTTTCAGTACAGGGGAGATCTGTCAAACACCACTGTGATCTCTCAGGGCACTGCAGCGGATCTAGGAAAACCTATTGTGTGGGATGTGCTTTCGTCCTCCACCAGCTATAGCCACAGCTCTGATCGATACTTCCTCTGTAGGGTGGGATGCACATCAGGAGAAACTGGAGATCAGAGGACTCTGGTACCCAGAGGATCAGGTAATTCACATCAACCTGCTTGAACTGAGGGAGATTCTGCTTGTGCTCAATACCTTCCTCTCCTTCCATTCGTGGTCAGTCAGTCCCGATCTTCATTGCTAACAATTCTGATCCTCCCTTATCCATGGCAGGGAGTCTTCAGGGCGCATTTTGGTTGAGGAAGCATTTTCCACACCACTACTTATTTCCTCCCATACACTAGATTCCTTGTTCTTTGAAAAAGATTCGACAAGACCAAAATAATCCTCACTGTCCCAGATTGGCTGAGAGGGGTAGTATGCAGATCTCCTGCACCTCTCTCTATGTCCCAGCTCTTTCTTCATCGCTTTTTTTAAATTTTTTATTTTTATTGGAGTTCATGGTGCAATGAGAAAATACATAATTATCCGCAAGCAAGGTATAAGAGCATCTAATACAGTTACATAATCACTTAGATATAAGCAGCTAAAAGCACATTATTTAACATGGGGATAAAAATACTACAGAAAATCTATCAATAAATATAACAATACAGTACATTTCAAGTTCTTATTCTGTCCTCCAGCCATTTCTTAACCGGGGCCCATAATCGTCTTCCCATCTCTCTTTTTTTAACACCTTTAAATTCATAGAGACAAGACTCAATATTATAAATACCCAAAAATCTGGAGACCCACATTTGAAAAGAGGGGGCTGTAACATCCTTCCATCCAGCCGAGATTAAGATTCTAAGCACAGCGACTGACATAAAAACCAAAGCAGCCTCATCCTCTGTTAAAACCAGTTTAGAATCTGAACCAAATAGCATCAGTGTTGGGGATAGATCGATCTTATGACCTAGCAGTCCCTCCCAAAATGTTGTTATTCCTTGCAGGACAGGGGTCAATCGCTCACAAGTAAAAAACATATGTAATAAGTCTGCTTGCCCCTTATTGCATCTTGGGCAGCAATCATCATTCCTAACACCCCAGGCAAATAGTTTGGCCGGTGTGTGATACAGATTGAAAACTGTTTTAAAATGTTGTGCCCGTAAGTTGGACGCCCGATCTCTTTCTTCATCTCAGAGTAGACCTCTTCTCCCACTTTGAGGGGCAAGTCCTGCTTCCCAATCTCTAGAGCCCCATTGTCCGGTTTAGAGGCTGAGCTGGGACACCTAAGTTCATTTCAGCGGCCTGGGGAAGTGGAGAAGGTCATTTTGTCTTCTGGAAGTGATTTCACAAAAATGGTGTACTCTGAAAGGTGGAACAGATTTGTCACTTGGTGTGACATTAACAATGCGGTCCCCTTGAGGGCTCACCTGTTGGGCATCCTCAAGTTCCTCGTTTCTTTAGCTCATGAAGGGTATACTTTAGGGACGTTTAAAAGGTTATTTGGCATTCTTGTTTTATTTTCTCTACCTTCCAGGCCAGCCTTCCCTTTTAAGCCACCCATTTTCTTCAAGTGTCTGAAGGGACTAAAAAGCCTGTTTCCTCCTACTCTAGTTGTTATTCCGCAATACTGCCGTAATTTGGTTTTGACAATCTTGGTGGGATCTCCTTACAAACCACGTAATTGATTCCAATTAATGTTGAAAACAGTTTTTCTGGTGTGATTTCCTTGGCCAGGTTCGTCAGTCGGCTACAACCATGAGTGCCCTCCCCTGTTTTTATGTGTTTTTTCCTGACAAGTGGGTTTTCAAACTAGAGTTACCTTGCCCAGAAAGATGATGGTCTTCATTCCATCTGTGGCCCATTATAACCCTTGCCTCTGGAGGAGAGGCTTCATTAGCCCCAGGAGGGGGGTCAGCCTTTATAATGAAAAAAACAAGCACATGAAGACTGACACCCTCCTCTAAGCAAGGTACGCAGGCAGCAGGAAGGGCAAAGCAGTATAGGAAACTGTGTGTTGGGGGATCATCTTCTGTATTAAAATATTCTACGCCCTGACAAATAAGGAACCACAGGAGGGCATTTGAGCCCATTCCACTAGGTCAAAAGCTTGATACCAGCTTTGGTCCCTGTAACCAAAATATGGAAAGCAGCGACATGGGTAACCCTTCATCCCTTTGCAAAGCTTTAGTGTCTGGATTCAGAGGTGAGAAGGAATGGCCATTTTGCTCGCTCAGTCCTCCAGCATTTCCTAGTATGACCATCGTTCGAGATGGTCCACCAGGTTGGGTACTATTTGGAATCTGTTCAGAAGGTGAGAAATCTGCAGACAGATGTATCCATGGAAAGTAGAAGTTACTTACCTTTGGTACCAATCATTACAGTGGATACTCTACCAACAGATGTGTCACTGATCCTGTCCTCACACCAGTCTTGAAGGATACTCAAAATGTAATGATTGTTTTTTTCCCCCAAAGGTACCAAATACTAAGTTCACCCTGCTTGCCTCATAGGCACAGAAAATGGGAAACTTATGTAAAGGTGGGCACTTTATAGCACCAGTGACATCACTGTAGTGTTGTTGCCGGCACCACTGCTGAACCAGTGCCCACTAAAAACTTAGAAGAGCTACAGGAAAAGTTTTAGGATCCAATCAGGTGCCTGGGATAATTAGAAGGTGAGGAATTTCCAGGTACATAGAGTATCAATCAGAAAACTTATTACCGAAGGTATGTATCTTTTTTGTTATATGGGCACCCTCTGTGCAAAGACACATACTACTGTGGGGCATGGCCAACTGCTGATCAAGATGGCCTCTTCGTAAAGAGGCTTTTGCCCTTTGTTGGCATTATCCACTGAATATCCACCACCACATCATCCATCCTCAGGCTAAGCACTCCTGATAAATAAACCATGCTATGCCTGGAGAATCCACTTCCTGTGTAGCGCGCATTTGTGACAACCTGGTAGAGTCAATTGCGACGAGGTCTGAGCGGTGCAGGTGGCCTGACCTTGCGTATGTGATCAACTGCGGCTGTGGTGGCCAGCGGGGGAGTTTGATCCAGGCATGAGAGTTGGTGATCCCTGGCAGTGAGAACTTGGAACCGCAGAGAAAATGCTCACAGAGCTACATCGGACAAGGCAGGGGCGCGAGAGAGGTGTGGTGAGGCCTGCCGCTTGTTTTGGGTGAGGCATCTACTAACTCACTAGTTTTTAAAGTGTGGGCTGAGCAGATCCCTCAGTCTCAGACTCCTACAGAGGGCGTAGGACCGGCCCGCAAGACTAAAAACAACTGTGTGTCGTCTCTACATATAGCCCCCTTCAGAACATCGGCGGCCCGTGTGAGGAGGCAGTGACGCAGGTCGCGAAAAGATACTGAGCTGTAGCCCTACAGCGATCTTCACCATATTTAGAAGGGGACCCCAAGCAGCCCAAACGTGGCAGTACACAACAGTTAGTTATAGGGTGACCAGAGTGTGCATATCCCATACCTCATTTATCCCCTGCATGAATGCTCTGCAAGGGCCCCCCATACAACACACCACGAGCTACTATTGAATCATGATTGTGTGTGGCACGAGCAGTGAGATGCTTACTGTTGGGACCCATAACAAATCATACCCTCCTAGTAAATGACCTGGAAGCTTATTGGGGAATAACTCCACTGCTACTATTGATTAGACTTGGGGGTCGTTAAGAGCACCTAACATCGCTGTCAACAAGCTTCCTTAATTGGGGCGAGTGTGAAGAAACATCCTGAAAAAGAACACTGGGAGCCATTGCCGCCTGCCTGGCTATGTTTTGATGTCGAAACACCAGGATCTTGGCTGGGGGTTAGGAGCAAGCAGTGAGAAACCAGACAGCCCGCCTGGGATATTCTTGGTGGCCCTGGGCTCGCAGCAGTGATTACTGTGCTTCCCTTTCTGCCCCCCCCTATACCAATTGACTATTGCCAGGGGCACTGCTAAAGACCAACTAATACATGCTGACCGGAGGCAAAGGAGTGTAAAATGCACATCAAGATAAATATGCAGTCTGAAAAAACTCCGGGAACAGGAGAGACTCTAGAACAGAGAACTAAGGACTAGGCATCCCCGGAGAACGAGCCGCTCACACACTACAATATAATGAAGGAGATACAGGGAGTGCACACCTCGACAGATACCAGAATAGATTCAGTCACAACGAAGGTCACGCTAGCGAGAGCTGAGCTGCGCAAAATGGGCTATCAAATGATGGAAGCGGAAGAATCTACTGCCACCCTTCAAGTCTACACAGTGACACTAAAGGCTTAAGTCAGCGAGCTACAAGCCAACACCAAGACTCTATAGGCTAGGCTGGAAGACTGTAAAGGCTGATCGAGAGTCAAGTCAAGTCAAGTCAAGAGATTTATATAGCACGCTACATACCCATAGGGTCTCAAGGCGCTTGAGGAAGGGTGGGTAATTATTTGTCGAATATCCAAGTTTTAAGTTGCTTTCTGAATGCTAGGTGGTTCTGAGTAAGGCGAAGGTGAGTGGGAAGTGAGTTCCAGGTTTTAGCTGCCAGGTAGGAGAAGGATCTTCCTCCCATGGTGGTTTTGTTGATGCGAGGTACAGTGGCAAGGGCTTGTTTGGAGGATCGAAGCTGACGGGGAGGGGTGTAGAAGGACAGTCGTGTGTTGAGGCATTCGGGTCCAAGTTCGTAAAGTGCTTTGTGTGCGTGGGTTAGGAGGCGGAAGGTAATCCTCTTATTTACGGGGAGCCAGTGGAGGTTTTTCAGGTGACCAGAGATGTGTTCTTTGCGCGGGATGTCTAGTATGAGCCTGGCTGAAGCGTTCTGGATGCGTTGGAGTTTTTTCTGGAGTTTAGCGGTGGTACCGGCGTATAGGGTGTTTCCGTAGTCCAGGCGGCTCGTGACCAGTGCGTGGGTGACCGATTTTCTAGTTTCGGTGGGGATCCAGCGAAATGTTTTTTTGAGCATGCGAAGAATGTTGAAGCAGGATGATGAAACGGCATTGACTTGTCTGGTCATCGAGAGTGAGGAGTCCAGGATGACGCCCAGGTTTCGTGCGTGGTCCGTCGGGATGGGTGCTTTTCCAAGGGCCTCTGGCCACCAAGAGTCATCCCAGGCGGAGGGGGAGGTGCCTAAGATGAGGACTTCTGTTTTGTCTGAGTTCAGTTTCAGACGGCTGTGCTTCATCCACTCGGCTACTTCTTTCATTCCTTCGTGTAAGTTGGTTTTGGCGGTGTTAGGGTCTTTGGTTAGTGAGAGGATCAGTTGAGTGTCGTCAGCGTAGGAGATGATGTTGAGATTGTGTTGGCGAGCGATGGCCGCAAGGGGGCTCATGTAAACGTTGAAGAGGGTGGGGCTGAGTGACGATCCTTGTGGCACGCCGCAGATGACTTCAGAGGCCTCTGACTTGAATGGTGGGAGGCGGACTCTCTGGGTTCTTCCGGTGAGGAACGAGGTGATCCATTCCAGTGCTTTTCCTTGGATTCCGACGTTTCTGAGGCGCTGTAGAAGGGTGCTATGACAGACTGTGTCGAAGGCAGCGGAGAGGTCGAGGAGGATGAGGGCGACTGTGTCTCCATTGTCCAGTAGAGTTCGAATGTCGTCTGTTGCTGCGATGAGGGCGGTCTCAGTGCCGTGTTTGGCTCGGAAGCCGGACTGTGAGGAGTCGAGGGATTTGTTGGTTTCGAGGAAGGTGGCGAGTTGGTTGTTGACAGTTTTCTCGATGACTTTGGCCGGGAATGGAAGAAGCGAGATGGGGCGGTAGTTTTTGAGTTCGGTGGGGTCAGCTGTGGGTTTTTTCAGAAGGGCGCTGAGTTCAGCGTGTTTCCAGCTTTCCGGGAAGGTGGCGGAGTTGAGGGAGCAGTTGATGACATCTCGGAGGTGTGGTGCTATGATGGAGTCTGCTTTGTTGAAGATGTGGTGAGGGCATGGGTCAGTTGGGGATCCTGAGTGGATGGAGTTCATCAGGCGGATGGTGTCCTCAGTGGAGATTGGGTTCCAGTCGTTTAGGATGTTCAAGGGGGGTGAAGGTCCTGCAGCAGGTTGGGTGGGTTGGTCTCCAGGTCGGTTGTCGAAGCTGTTGTGGATGTCAGTGATTTTGTTGTGGAAGAAGGAAGCTAGGGAGTCGCAGAGGGCTTGGGAGGGGGTGATGTCGTTGGAGTTGGCTGATGGGTTGGTAAATTCTTTGACGATGTTGAATAATTCCTTGCTGTTGTGGGCATTGTTATCTAGTCGGTCTTTGAATGCGGCTTTCTTGGCAGACCGGATTAGTTGGTGGTGTATGCGGGTGGCGTTTTTGAAGGCGTCCCTGGTGCTGGTGTTTGGGTCTTTTTTCCAGGCCTTCTCGAGGGAGCGACAGAGGTTCTTCGATTTCTTAAGATCATCGTTGAACCAGGAGGCTTTTTTGCTGCCTAGTTTGATTTGACGTTTTTTCAACGGTGCTAGGATGTCGGCGCTGTTGGATAGCCATTGGGTGAGGTTAATGGCTGCTTGGTCGGGGTTTGAGGAGTGGGCGGGGGGGTTTAGAAGAAGCGATGAGGAGATCTGGTCGATGGTGATTTTGTTCCAGTTTCTTCGCAGGGTGGGTTGAGGATGGTTGTGGATTGTGGTCTTATTGTAGATAAAGTGAACGCAGCTGTGGTCCGGCCAATGAAGAGCTGTGGTGTGACTGAATGAGACATGTTTGCTGGAGGTGAAGATGGGGTCGAGTGTGTGACCTGCAATGTGGGTGGGGGTAGTGACGAGTTGTTTGAGTCCGAGGTTGGCGAGATTGTCCAGAAGGGTGGTGGTGCTGCTGTCATTGTTCTTTTCCAGGTGAAAATTGAGGTCTCCCAATAGAATGTAGTCCTCGGAGGGGAGGGCGTGTGGGGTGATGAATTCAGTGATGTCGTCACTGAATTGTGCACGGGTCCTGGGGGCCGGTAGAGGAGGGTGCCCCTGAGTGTGGTCTTGGGGTCGGTGTGGATCTGGAAGTGGAGGTGTTCGGCGCTGGCAAGGTTGACGTCGGAGCTGGTTGAGATGCGGATGGAGTTCTTATGGACGATAGCGATGCCTCCTCCTGTTTGCTTGATGCGGTCCTTACGGATGATCTTGTATCCTTCCGGGATGGCAATGGTGATGTCTGGGGCTGAAGAGGCATTCATCCAAGTTTCTGTTAGGAAGGCGACGTCCGGTGAGATGGTGTCTAGTAAATTCCAGAGGTCGATGGTGTGTCTGTGGACCGAGCGGGTGTTGAGCAGGATGCATTTAAGGTGGTTGGTGTCAGGTCTCTGTTTGGTGTTGGTGGATGAGGAGTTGGTTTTGGTGCCGTCGAACTTGCAGGAGTAGCAAGAGAAGGGTCCATGGGTGTGTCCAGGAGCGGCTTGGACGCAGATGGGGGAACGGCCGGGGTTAAGGGCTAGGAGGGTGGTGGCATCGTAAGTGATGCGAGAGGGCTGGGCATAGCGGGAACCAGGGGGTCTGGCGCTGGGCGCGGTCCAGGCGCCGACGGGCGTAGATGGGCTTACCTTTGGCGCGACTGGGGTGCGATCGCTGCGCGTGAACGCTGCGCGCAAATGCTTCTGTCATAAGTGGATATTGGAAGGGGAGGGGCGAGGCAGGCTCAGCTGGGAGGCGGGAGCGTGATTGGAGGGACGGGCTTGGGCGTCACAAGAGGCAAATGGCTGCAACAATAACAAAAACTTAATGCAGGGAGAGGTTGGGGCGAGCAGTGGAGCGCTATTACAAAAACATATATTTTACTAATGAAATGGCTGAGACAAAGTAGCGCTATGAACACAGCACATTCAAAGTAACAAGCGGCGCTATGAAATTGAGCACAGTGCAATGAAATAAAGCAGCAAAGCAGCGCTGAGGACAGAGCACGTTAAATACACAATGCGGCGCTATGGTAGTACAGCTGGAAGAATGCAAAGATCACAAGCAGCGTAGGAGTAGCGCTACGATACCCAGGAGGACAGAGGGGAGCAACCGGATCTTCACATAGTTGTAGTTGCAGAACACTCTGAGGGGCCTGGGGTCAACCTGTTTGTTGAGGACCTCATACAAAAAATCTTGCAGCCATGTGGCCTTTCCAAGTACTTCCCAGTGGAGCGTGACCATCAAGTCCCCGGGAACCCAACTGCATTCAGGAGCACCTCCTAGTCTGATAATAGCCAGAATCTTCAACTACTGGGACCAAGATGTCATTTTTAACGGCTCGCAGAGTCCCATCACTTACCTATGACAATGCTACCATTACTTTCTTTCCAGATTTAAGGCTCCGGTGCAAAGATTGAATCACAGCTTTCTTGAAGTTAAGAGAGCCCTGAGAGACTGTGAAATAAAATACTCCCCAGGCAGCAGAAACGAGGGTACGAAACGTAGGGACAGCAGAGTGACATTGGAAGTCAGCAGGAGCGAAGCAGCTCTCCATGAACAGATGAGACCGGAGAGCCGGCATGCTGACAGAAAACTATTCCTGGAGTAACTGTACACTATCTGTTAATGAACTACATACGCCAGTCATCATGACCGTCCCGCCTGCATTGACATTCTCATGACTCACCATGTATAGAGTAACTGTTGGGTCAGACAGCTTACGTATGAAGCAGCACTGACTTGGTAAAAACATTTCTTTTATTTTGGAGTAGCGAACGAGGGACACTTAGGAATTGGCCTTGGCCGCCTCTATCTGAACATGTTA
Source organism: Lissotriton vulgaris (assembly GCF_964263255.1). NCBI lineage: Eukaryota > Metazoa > Chordata > Amphibia > Caudata > Salamandridae > Lissotriton > Lissotriton vulgaris. The sequence goes on from NC_141687.1 coordinate 838,556,677, forward strand.
TGTTGGGCGAAAGGCGCTCTGCAAAGTTGGGGGTTACAGGGAGTTTAGGTCTACCATGTAGGGAGGCATGGAGGGGTCATTTGTTGGGGATTTGCTTGGTTTTGCTTTTTATGATCTTGTTTCAATGTTTTATGTGTTGCACACTGTCATTGACATGGTCTAGATTTCCTCGCCCGAGTCCTGGTTGTGGCACCTGGCCACTCCCACCGCGGTCTGAGCTTACCCACTACCCATCCTCCATACACTCACAATGATGACTTTGATGGCTCTTAATATTAAAATAGTATCCTGAAATGTAAACGGACTAGTGGACAAACTCAAAAGAGAGGTAGTATTACAGGAGAGTCATCTCAAGGGTAATACCTATTGAAGATTGGACAGGTGGGGATATAAAATGATAGTCCATTCTGGATGTACCACAGGATCCAGAGGGGTGGGCACCCTGATGCCAAAATCTCTGCCATTCACAGTGCAGAACACTTGGTAAGATCGATATGGAAGATATGCTGCACTTTCTGGAAGATGGGAGTATAACATGCTGAATATCATATCAGAATATGTTCTCCACAGGCTACATGATGCGCCTTTCTCAGAGTTAAGTGCTCTCCTTTTACTACTCCCAGATGGCGTACTAATATTGGCTGGAGATTTTAATGCAGCTCACTGTGAGACTAAGGACTGTTGGCCTCCTTGGCAGACTGGATCTTCCAGACATCCTCTAGTTGACTTTTTGGTGGCCCTTGAACTCGTTGATATATGGCGTGTCCGCAACCCAGTAAAGCTACAATACACATTCAACTCGGGAGCCCAGGACAGCCTCTCAGGAATTGATTACATTCTCACGCTGTCCCACCTATGCCCTCACTTTTGGAAGGTTTGTCATCTCGCCTGGGGAATATCTTGCCACTCCCCAGTCTGCATGGTTTATGGTATACCTGACTGAGGCAACCACCAATGAGTTGTAATTAACCCCTGGTATCTAAAGGTTCCCCATATCCATGTGGAACTCTCTATAACTATGGAAAACTACTTCAAGGAAAATGAGAGTTCAGTAGACTTGACACAGACCCTATGGGAAGCATATAAGGCTGTCTTAAACAGCCTGGGGTTCTCATTGATTGTGGAACATAAAAAGAAAAAAAAGGGGCCCGTTTAGAGACACTTGAGCATGAAATCCATGACTTGGAATCTGAGCTTACAAATGCCGACCAGGTGAGCATGCAACACCGCCTTACCTTGAAACAGAAGGAATACAAGTATGTTGCCACAGAATCAGCTAAAGCCTACTATCTCGCTACACAATATCACCTCTACGAGATGGGTGAGAGGGCTGGGAAGCTCATGGCCAGGCTTGACGGAAAGGAAAGGGCAAATCGGTGGGTGCTTTAAATAGTAACTGATAAAGGGGAGCGAGTGAAGGATAGACAGGGAATGGCAAATGCCTTTGCGGCCTACTACACACAATTATACTCCCCAAGACTTACGACCATTGCTGATGAACCGCATGAACTGTCAGATACTCAACTCCCAAGCCTTTACCACTCGGAAGAATGCATTACGAAGGATAAAATAGTGAAGGTAATCCGTGACCTGAATTCTGGTAAGGCAGTGGGACCCAGTAGCCTCCCTATTGAGCTTTACAAGCTTACAGCACCTACAATTGCTCCCCATCTCCTCAAAATGTTTATAGAAAGCCAAAAAGCAGGCTCCTTACCCAGAAAACAGAGAATGTCCAACATAGTTGTTACACACAAAGACAGCAAATTGCTGGAAGACTGTGCCTCAGCCAAGCCTTTTCTGCTTTTAAATGCAGGGGTTAAAATTCTAGCTAAGCTATTGGCCTTGGGATTGGTCCCAGTGGCCAGGATCCTAATCCATCCGAATCAGTCAGACTTCATGCTGGGGCACAGAACCGCTCTTAGTTTGCGGTGCCTACATGGTGTCTTGGGACACAAGGATTTATGAGTATGCTCTTGTGCTCTTGCTGGATGCAGGAATGGCCTTCGATACCGTTGAGTGGCCACTTATCTTCGAGGTCTGATACGGTTCGGCTTCTGCCCGCGTTTTCTGTCATGGGTGCGGCTCTACTATACTGACCCTTTGGCTCAGGTAACGGTGAATGGAGGCACCTCATCGGTGTTCCGGCTCTAATGTAGCACACATCAGGGATGTCCATTCTTCCCCTTAATATTTGCCCCCTAGTTCTGGAGCCACTCGCGGCTTGGATATGCGGTGACCTCCTGATTAGAGAGCTTTGATTGCAGAGGACTGGAAGGACAAAATCTCCCTTTAAGCAGATGAAATCTTACTTTATGTCTCGGATCTAGTTCACACCCTTGATAGAATTATGCATGTATTCACTCTGTTCCGTCAGTACTCTGGGTGTACCATTAATTGGAACAATTCCCTGCTCTATCTCCTTCACGGAAATGGACCGCATTTGCCAAGCAAATGTGCCACGAGTGTCGTTGTGGAGGAGTTCAGTTATTTAGAAATCTATATCACCACAGATTTAAGCGTCTTCCATGCTCACCATCTAGATCCCTCTCTAGCATATCTGCGGGGAGATGTTCAGCATTGGAGGGTCCTGCCTCTGTCGCTTCTGGGTAAAGCTCCTTTATTTAAAATGATAGAGCTACCCCATTTTCTTTATGCCCTTGAGAACACGCCCTACCCAGTCCCAACATCCTATTTCCAGACTATTGATCAAGAAACTAGAATACTACTCTGGGATGGGGGACCCACGAGAATAGCCGCCAAAACATTGGCAAGGAGCTGGTATGATGGTGGTATTGCCCTACCATAAATACAGAAATATTACTGGGTGGCACAACTTATAACCATGAACCACTGGGTTTACCTTCCTGATCTGGAACCAACTTACTGCATGGACCCAAGTCTTACATCCTTCCCAAGTCCCATGGCAGTCACCCTCAATCTTTGTCACAAAACATTAACTACACTGGGTTGGCGAGGTGGGATTACACTGGTCACTCCCCTGTGGAACATTGCACAACCAGGCACATTGGGGATACATCCAGAATTTAACAAATGGGACCTCATTGGCCTTGCAAGGTTGGGAGATCTATAGACACTGGATAGAGCTATTCCATTCGCTGACTTGCAGGCTGAATATCAACTGGCACCCTCTGAGGCCTACAGACACCTGCAAATCTAACATGCACTGCAAAGGGCATTGGGGAAAGGGGAGGAGCTCCCCGAATCATCCCCGTTCGAGGATAGACTATTAACTGACAATAAGCCCAAAAATGTGGTTTCCCTTACTTACCGCAAGCTAATCAACAACTCACCCGAAACCCTGATGCAACTGCGGGAACACTGGTAGCGAGACCATGAGGGCCTGGAGGATGACAAGTAGCCAGAGGCCTTGGCATCCCCTTAGGAGGTGGCTTTATGATCTAGGTTTAGTCTAGTGCACCTGAAAATACTGGATAGGTGCTACTATGCATGCACTAACCTTTTGAAGATAGACAGGGCAACCGCAATGTGTCTTAGGAAATGTGGCCAGATAGGCACATTTTACCACATGATATAGAGCTGAGCGGACATACAGGGTTACTGGCAATCAGTGGTGGCTTGTCTGAAGGATATTTGTGGGAGTAAAATGGAGGTCTCCCCAAAGTGGTGTCTGTTGGGAAGAAACTGATCTCACCCGCATGATCCAGATCTGGATGACTTTGAGGCAAATGGTGGCTAAACGCTATATTGCTCGTGTTTGGAGAGCTAAACAGCTGCTTTAACTGAATGATTGGAAGTTGGATATGGATTGGTGTATGCTTGCGGGAAGGGTGGTCCATGAGAGCTGGGGCTGTCCAGGGTAAATTGACCAAAATATGGGGAAATGGAACGATCATAGGGACGGATTATGCCCCCCCTGTGGAATTGGGGGAGCTGATCTTTAGTGCCAGAGGCCTCCCGGGCACCACTAATGTTCAGTAAACTGTTTATGTGTTGGGCGGGTGGTGGTGGTGGGGGCAGGGGTCGCTAAAAATCACAGGGAGAATGATTTCAATTGGTTGTGTCTTGAAGCTGAACTATATCATGTTTATTTGCAATAAAACGATTTATTAAAAAAAACACACACACTACTGTACTGCGGTATTATAGTCAATGCCTGAATCTTCAATAAAGTTTATAAGCTGGATCATTGTTTGATGGTGAAGTTTTAGTCAGCTGAATGACAGAAGCTCCTGGAGATCCAGCAAGAGGCCTGGCAAGGAACTCTAAGCACAGATAATTATAGCCTTTTTCAGCAATGGAAATGTTCTCAAGCAGGATGTGCATTCATTATATGAGTAAACACTCCTTCTTGGTACACTGATAACTATTGTTAAACAGTGCACTCTTCCAACCACAGATGCAACCTGCCAGAAAGAGAACAGCATAATTCACTCCCTAGTCTCCCTATGCCATGCAGAGTTGATCTCGGCACACTAGCTTTAGTTATTAGTCACTGAAGCTTGAGCATGTATTAGAGTGGAGCAATGTGTTCATGTGTATGGGAAAAATGGAGATGATTTAGTTGTTTTCGTTTATGGCCTACGGATCACATTATGGAATCCCAATTTACCTGTAATTTCGGGGCAAAAGTATCACATTGGTATTTCTGGCCCCCTTAGTAGAAGGGCCTTAATGGGCAGTCTTCTTAATATAGAAGTTGGTTGAGATTTTAGGTAGGAATCACCTCATATTCCATGTCCAGATCCTCACTTAATTCATAACAGATTTTAGGTATGTTTCATCACAGGTTACCATTTGGGTTAGAGATTTGCGGTCTTCACTATGAAAGTTTCCAGTTGCGAGTTATCATAGACTCAAGGCCAGTGTTTGGAATAGAATGATAACTGGTGCCCAAAGCCCTTCTCAGAAACACGTGCCCAAGGCTTTTTTCGTTATAACACATTTTTATTGGGTTTTATATCACCAAATAAAGTACAGAAACAGTCGCATTTCACTTACACAGTATAATCAGCTTTGGAAAAAAAAACATCAACCAGTCAATCCATAGTAAGCCCCTCCCCACCTCCTCCAGATCTTGTCATGATTCAGTTGATAGCCCTCCATTCCGCTAGGGTTGAGGAGTTCCATCACCAAGCAACGCACCAGTCCACTCCCGCCCTCCATTCCGCTAGGGTTGAGGAGTTCCATCACCGAGCAACGCACCAGTCCACTACCGCCCTCCATTCCGCTAGGGTTGAGGAGTTCCATCACCAAGCAACGCACCAGTCCACTCCCGCCCTCCATTCCGCTAGGGTTGAGGAGTTCCATCACCGAGCAACGCACCAGTCCACTCCCGCCCTCCATTCCGCTAGGGTTGAGGAGTTCCATCACCAAGCAACGCACCAGTCCACTCCCGTCCTCCATTCCGCTAGGGTTGAGGAGTTCCATCACCGAGCAACGCACTAGTCCACTCCCGCCCTCCATTCAGCTAGTATTGAGGAGTTCCATCGCCGAGCAATGTCCCTCCTAGTCACCAGTGTGGCGACACCCACAAATGTTAGGTCAGCCCACCTCATCCACCATACCCATCAGGGCCACCCTGGGGTCAGATCAAGGACTCACTCCAAAATCCGAGAGCTCATTGCACACTTGCTGCCAGTACACAGATATGATGTGGCAACCCTAGACTACATGTTAGAAATCGGTCGGAGCGCAGAACAAAAGAAAGTTGGATGGGGAATCCTGCCAGCCGGCCAATGCTTTTATACATTGGTGCGCTAACTACCAACACTGCGTAGTCTTGAATCGACAACATGGTTCTTCCACCCACGATTTGACACTCCTCTGGCCCGTTAAGTCATGCAGGTTTCTCTCTCAGAGTATCACAGTTTGACAGATTGGAAAGAAAGATTGCAACTGAATGCCGATTATCACGGCTTTAAAGTATAGGTTGTTTAGACAGATACAGAGTACAAGTATGGATTGGCAGACATTCAAAAACAACTGTCTCACGGTTGTGGTGTGGATTGTCACAAATTCCAGCTATAGTTAAATACAAATTTCAGATGTGCATTGTCGCATATCCCAGGCATATTTAGTTTCCAAAAAAGTGTTATTAAAGATCCCTAACACAGTCTCTCAAACTTTCAGGCTACACAGTCACGGATTCCAGGGCTTCATTTGTGCAGACAGTGGGCATGGACATTTATTTTGGGGACCAGCAATGATCTTTTTTTCAGCAGGCTTTGATCCAGAGCAAGAGAAAGAAGGGCTGAAAAGGAACAGAGGAAAAAAGAAAAAAGTAGGATAATGGTGACATAGGGCGAAAGATGGGAATAAAAAAATAACATTCAAGCGCGGGATAGACAGGAATTATATTGTGCTGGAATAAAGACTCTTGAGATGAAATGTAGACTCTATAGATTTGCTTTTCTGCAATCTCGACATTTGGCATCCTTGTCAGCAGATCCCCAAAGAAAACTTTGGATCCCTGCACTTATTTATTGTTATTAATGAGTCCCTGATAACAGGGCCCCACTATCACAGATTCGGCCTGGGGGCTGATGTGTTAGGAAACGAGGCTGAAGCAAAGATTCGTAGACTGAGAATCAACCCGCATAGGAGAGGGGATTTCTCGCATTACCGAAGAAAAACATTGAACCTGTAATACCACACTTGGGATCCAAGGGAGTAATTCCCACCAGAGAATGTATCGCTCCCCATCTGAATATTCAAACTCATAAAAGATGCACTCTGCTAAAACCGGGGTTGTGTACTAAGTGCAAAGGGAAGGAATCCTTTTTAAGGACGAGACCCCTCACTCATTCAAGGGTGACATGCTTTATCATTGGGCTCTCTCCGCACATCGGGGCAGCAAGGTCCCAGATATGGGCTACGACTCTCCAGCGAGTGTAGTGGGTAGAGAGGAGCCGAGGTGTTTTCAGACAAAGGGATGCCACAAAGTAGTTTAGGTGAGTGAGGGGCAGAGTGCAGTGATAAAAGTGCATGATAGGTTACAACTATCTCAAGGGCTCAATGTATTTATTCTGTAGTGTCCTTAGATAGGATAAAAAAATAAGAGGACAGGAGGTTCAAAACAAATATACCCCCTTAAACATTGAACCTGCTCAGAGAGAAACTTGATGTCCTCCCATAAGTGCAGTGCAGGTTTCAATGTCTGGACACCTCCATGGGTGTTTCAGCTTACAGAAACAGGACATCTGCCCAGTGTGTATTTAGTAACCCTTGCGAAGCAGATTTATCCAGACACAAATGTTGGCAGGATAACAGGTGGAGCAAAACCACGAATTCTAGCAAGAAATCAGAATAGCAAATACATGAAACAGAATGAAGGGAGTAGCAGACAAAATGGAATTGAAGACCAGGTAAAGAACAGCTCTGGAATGCAAAGGCAAACTACATGGCTGCAGCAATTAATAAAGCCAAAGGATCACCTGCTAGCGAACATGAGGGCGCAGTTCAGTAACCTGCGGACAACCTGCATACAGAATATGTCATCCGGGAATTCTGAATGCTTCTCAAACAGCACAGCTCCCTTTACTTCAATGTACAAAGAGCAGAAGACATCTCAAGCATACAGTAAAGTAGCTTGGTATTTTATATGGAGACAGATTCTAAATCTTGCTCGGGCTATGGGAAGGGATCCTCATAATATTGTGAGATGCAAAATCACAACCTTCATCTTTTTGTGCCATCTGCCACAATTAGAGGCAAACCCTTCATCAAGCCGAAGGCGCCCATGGTGTTGTGCGATCTCGTTGAAAATCCTACATCTTGTGGTTTGTGGGAGAGGGTCCTCCACCATGTAGCAGCAGATCCTCAATAGCTTGGTGTGGGATCAGATGCCTTATCGTGGTATGGAATGCTGAAGCACATCCTCCATCTTTGTCAGGAATACACAAATAACAATATGTTTTGTAGTATCTTCTGGATCCATACAAACCAGCCAATGACATAACCAACTTTCCCTCCTAACCCTGATGTCAGAGTTCTTATATCCTTCCTTCCAGTTAATTACTTCCGGATGGCTACTTGTGATATTCAATCCATCCCTCACCAGGAAGGGGAAATCATCATAATATTTTTACATTGGTACAGATGCTAGAACTCATATGGTGGTTGCTAGTCTGCCCGTATTCTGTGTTGTATTGCAATGTTACTATGTTTAGTGTTTGGAATGTACAGAGCAGAGTGTATGAAAACGACTGTTAATAATCTTCAAAGAGACACTTCTACTTTTTAACCTCCAGAAAATTGAAGGGCATATTATGATCATCTAACTGTAGCCACCTAACCCTGAATTATGCAAATATAGAATAAACAACTAAACTGTGGGTGCCAGTGCCAGGGAAGTCCAATCACAGGGAGCCAGAGGTACTTGGAATGCATATTGATTCAAGGTTTCAAGTACAGGGAGGATACTTCCACATTCTTTACTGGAAAGTTACACCTTAAAAAGCTCTAAGCAATTCTCGTTCTAATCACCGCTCTTCTCTGGTCCCACAGCATCCCATCACGGACACCAACTTGGCACCGGATGGTCAGTACGTCCCAAGGATCATGTTCATTGGTGAGTTTCTTCTCAGCACCTAAGAAAGAGTGATCTCTGAGCAACACAGTTGATTTCTGTTATCAAGCTGCGATGCCCCATGCACATAATATGTGATGTTGTCCATTTGCAGAGGCCACAATTACTGAACTCATTCCACCTTGCATGCATAATCTCTCTACATGCGTTCTCCTCAATGCCATTTGTCACAAAACTACCAGAAGTACTAACATAGATATTCACTTCTGTTGGCAGTTCAAGAATAGGGTTGCTGAGGACAGACTAAACACGTACTCTATACTCTGCATCAGATAAGTCTGGTCATTAGCGAGTGCTTATTTCAAAAGGAGAACCCATTACAGATATCAACCAGCTGCAAATTACTAATGAAAAGCGGCCATATTTGTTCACTAAAAAAATCTCCATAAAGAAAACAGCATAATGGTACCTGGAAAGGCTTTGGAGGCTACAAGCACAGCACTAACCCATCCTTTCCAGACTACTCCACCCTCTGGCAAATCTACCTCTTAGTCATTCACTCTCATAGTTTTAATTAAACACGATCACAATAACACAATGGCTGCAGCTGCTTGCAGTCATTTGATCTAGGAATATACCACCATGAGTGGAAGAAGGGCAGCTTGGTAAACACGGTAGAGAATCGTCTACCTCACCATTCTAGTTTCTTTTTTTTCACAATTGTGTCTTTCTCTTGAAGATCCATCGCTGACTGTTCGCACCGACATCGCAGGCAGATATGGAAACAAACAATATACCTATGAGGCTGACGACATCCCAGAACGTAAGTCGAATCTGGTGGATAATTCCTTGATTGATCTGGGTGGTCGTTCCAAATGCAATGTGCTATAAAGGCTACAGCTATGAATGTCTGGATGACAGTGTACGAGGGCCCCCATTAGTAATATTCTTATTTGCGATAAGATGCTATTAACCAGTTTTATTACTTGTGTTGAAACGCTTTTGCTTCCAATCCATAGCATTCCCTCTGAATTACACTCCATTCACAGAGCCACAAGGTTGGATAGGAAAATGGGAGGCTTGTGGGAAACAAGCAAGAGCTTTGAGGCTTGTGCCCATTGACTAAAAATAGGGATGTTCTATCAAAAGTTTTCAATGAACTTGCATACAACAGAGCTCAACGCTGGGTTGTGTCAAGGAGACAATTCACAGAGAGTTCATAGAAAATAACTTTTTTTGCAATAGGTGGTTTGACCGCAGAGGTGTTGTTGGCTAGTGCATGTCTTAATATAGGTTTGAGGACTGATCTGTGTCTACCGCTTACTGAGCTTCAGTGTTTTCTGAACATGTGGAGAAAACATTTTTTGAGCTTTCCCATGAATGCACAGTGATTATGACCAGCCCAGCTGCTTGCAGAGAAACATCTTCAGTAGAGATAGAGTATCAAGACTTACTTCTGAATACAAGTCTCGTTCCAACCTTTTGGGCTACTTAGAAGTACGGCAAAGTAAAGGGTGGTGCAGTTAAAACAGGAGTCAGTGGTAGAGCCTTCTCCTGCTGGTGAAGTTCTATAGCAGGAAGAAAGTGGAGAAAGCATCAAAGTAGGTGAGGGGTCGCATAGATTAACCGACCTGATCCCAGTAGGTATCCTTCTGCCACTATCATTTCAGGGTGACTGGTAGGCTTTAAACTTTGGTGCTGAAGGCTAATTGACTACAACTACATTTGATCGATGGGTAGTTTGGCATTACTTTTAGCACTTAGGAAAAGTTGGTTGTTCTGGAGCAAACTTATGTTAGGAAACTGAGGGAGAATATTAATTCAATGGCAGACGGACACATATTTTAGAGCCTGCGCCTGGCTGTAAAAGTTGGTCATAGGTCAGTCGAGGAGTGTGTTAAAGTCCCAGGAATCATCTAAGCGTCCACGACCACCACTGGTCTTGCGGAAAGCAGATGGTGAAGAATATAGGTGATCCTGGAGAACCTTGCAGGGAGGTAGGCTTCCTTTACTGTGGTCAGTGGGAGAAAGGTGGAGCACAAGGTGACCTCTGCTACTTTGGTAAGAGAACGCATGAGTTTGCCATCACTGACGTTTAAGGCTGCACTGGGATTTGGTTGCATAATATTTGAACTGCTAGCAAGCTGAGGGAGAGGGTTGGGGTTCGCTTTCAAAACGTCTTTAGCATGGGCGCCGAGCACATACAGGAGACACCTGGCCTGCAGTTTGGATCCTCTCATTTGTGCTTAGTTAAATAATCCACAAATGTTTACTTTTCTCATTCAAAAACACAATGTAGTAATGAAATGTTAAATGGTGTGGCCAACCGCATTATGGCTTCTGTTTTCATTATGTCCATTTTCTGTGCAGTGATCACCAGCATGAAAAAGGCGAAGGTCCTTCTCCACACCGAACTCTAATGTGCCAGCGCCCCTGGTTAAGCCACCATCTGCCAGCAAGAGCCACATTGTACAAGCGCTGGGAAGAGATGTATGAGAAGCAGCCTATGAAGCCAGTCTATACAAAACCACCTACATATCCCTTACAAATGTAACCACTGATGAGGCACAACCTTGGCAAACTTTCTCTTATGCTGGTTCTTTGTTAAAGGGACCTCTTCTCCACCTCATGTCCCCCCCAGTAAAAAGAGTTCACCCATCACCCCATACATAACTGTGCTCAGCAGTAACAACCCAGCACCATACACCCAGCTCTTGTTCGAGTTTCCCCCCCTTTGGCACCAAGAAGTTCCTGGACGCATTCATATGCGTCTGGCCTTTTTTGGGGAGGAAACGAGGTCTTGTACAACTCTTTGCCAGGCAGTGTGTTATGTAGACCCCATCCTTGACAGAGGGTGACACGCACACTGCTCTGGTAGCCGTCGTACGCAGACCTCCCTTCGCAATAGATTGTAAATAAACCACACTGGGCAAGTGGTCTCAGATACACCCTCTTCGGCAGGAGTTGTACTCACAACACTGAGCAAAGATTGTACATATATAACCCAGGGCAGGGGGGCAAACAGTCAATGCCCTGGCCAGGAGGATGCCTCAATTGTTACTGAGAGCACTTGTACAGGCAGCAAGCACCCACGGCTGGTGTATCACCCACAACGTCCAGGTAATTGTCACATACAGGCAGGCAGGCAGTCTCTTAAATAAGTGTGTAACCTCTTTCCACCTCTATATCGAATATCCTTTTTAAGACCAGAGTTGCCCAATTTCCGCTCTTTTCTGTTGTGGTCTTTAGTCAAAGGGCTTCTTCAGGGTTTCAAGGTGATCTGCGTTCCAACCAGTCTTACACAAGCAATGGTGCCCGCGGACTCCAAACCCCATACACGGAATCTGCCACCATATGTGTTACATGATTTTTTTTTCTGCGTTTTTATATTTCTGAAAAATAAAGCTGAAAAACAACTGTGATGAGTCGGTCTCTTCCTTCTGCAGTCGGTGAGGTACTTTCATCACCCTGAGAAATACCGGTACGTACGTTTCCTTTCAGAGAAGGTTTTTCTTGAACGCCTCGAGTCTTTAATCAAACAAAAACTGTATTTCTGCATAACAACTCAAAGATCCTACAAAGTACGAGTGCTCAGTTTACAAAAACATAACACAGTGACTAAGGGAAAACTAATATTGAGAGAAAATGTGAAAAACCTTAGATAGTGCATTTATATTAGCTCCAAATCTTAGATACTCAAGGTCACGTGTTCATAGTTTCAATTAGTTAACAAGCACTGGCGTTGCCAATAGGTTTCGCATTTGGAAAGTTGGAGCTATTGGTTTTGTAAATGACATTTTATATTTATATATTGTTATTGACAATGCCAATAACGATATATAAATATAAAATGTCATTTACAAAACCAATAGCTTCAACTTTCCAAATGCGAAACCTATTGGCAACGCCAGTGCTTGTTTTCCTTTCTTTTACTTGCCTTTTTTTCTTTCTTAAAGGAAAGAGGCTTTGAGCTAATGCCAGACGGACTGATTTTGCTGCAGTTCCCTTCTGTGCCAGGGAGTACTATAGAAATGTGTGTTTTTTTTTTTTTAGACCAAAGAACTTTTTGCCTGTAGTACATTTCTTTTTTGATTGATGAGGGCTTGGCTTATTTGTTTTTTGAAAACCATGACACAACAAAACAGGAATTGCCTGAAGGCTGGCAACCAGAGGTATTGGGTTTGCCAATACTTGTTTTTATTGTGTAAAGTGTAAAAAGTGTAAAAGTGTGTTTCTTAAGCTAATGTTGGCATTTGATTCAGGGTTCAGAGTAATAAAATTCCATTGCAGATATCAACATTAGATTTTCTAGTCTAGTCCCTGTCGTGTTTTCATAATAACGTTGCTGCTGGTCAAAGAGTGGTACTTATGTAAAACCCCGGAAATTGTACGGTGTGTAGATAAAAGCTCCCCGTGTTTTGGGTTTAACGCAGCTTCATGGACTAAGAGAAAAGACTGCAAGTGAATGTATGTGCATATGGCGTGTCGACTTCTGAATGCTGTGAAGGAGTAACTCTGATGAACATGCTTCACATGCAACTAAAATGGTGTATCTGGCTACCCCTGATATCAACATTAGATTTTCTAGTCTAGTCCCTGTCGTGTTTTCATAATAACGTTGCTGCTGGTCAAAGAATGGTACTTCTGTAAAACCACGGAAATTGTACGGTGTGTAGATAAAAGCTCCCCGTGTTTTGGGTTTAACGCAGCTTCATGGACTAAGAGAAAAGACTGCAAGTGCATGTATGTGCATATGGCGTGTCGACTTCCGAATACTGTGAAGGAGTAACTCTGATGAACATGCTTCACATGCAACTAAAATGGTGTATGTGGCTACCCCCTGCAATGTTTGCTCATACAAATTCCTGTTTCCATAAGCTTGCAGTGTGTCCTTGTTTTTATGGAGCTCACTGCTGGTTTGAGGTCGCAGAATTCGGCTCAGCCTTGAAGGTACTGTGTTGACAATCACCAAGTGCAAACCCCTCACTGGCAGCCGTTGCTCCGCACTCATAAGCATAGAAGCTCTGGTGGGCTATATGCTGAACATAGAGTGGCTTAGTTTTGGGGAATGGGGTGAAGTGATATTGAGACAAGCCAGACAGGCTTGCAAAACCTGAAAGGAATCTTCATAAACAGCGGGAAAAGGACGGGGTGGGAGAGAAACACGAAGGATTGCTGGAAGGGGTTAGGAACACAGGAGAAGCGACAAAATGCAAGAGGCGGGTGGGAGGGAGGTGGTAACAGCACCAATGCAAATTGGGTTGGGCAAGTAATGGCAAGCAGCGATAATATCGCGCAACTGTAAAAGAAACAAGACAGAGGCAAGGAGTGTGGCAAATGGCCGGAGGGAAGCCGGATGGGGGCGGAAGAGCCTGGTGGGGGGGCGGGAATGCGAGCGAGGGGAGGAGAATGGAGGGGGAGGCAAGACAGAGGCAAGGAGTGTGGCAAATGGCGGGGGCGGGAATGCGAGCGAGGGGAGGCAGGTGGATTAGCGAGATGCGCTGCCTGTCTGGGCTGGGGTCAATCGAAAGCGAGGCTCTGATCTGACGCGCGAGTGACTCTGCTCCAGCCCAGTAGGCTTTGGAACGCGAGATCTTTTGTCTATAGCCCTGCCTGGGTCAACGTGTTTGCATTGAAGGTGATAACAGCAGGAACGGGGGTGGAGATGGCGCGCGGAGGAATGCACGCGCTCTGCCACGGGTCGTGTTGCGGCAGGCCTCGCGTTCCTCGCCACGGGTTTGGCACAACGAGCCTCACATGTCGGCGCCTCTTCCTGCCCGACTGTGGCTGTTGGGCCCCCGGGCCATGGATTTGTCATCCTCTGCGGTTCTGCTGTTTGGGGCGGTTGTTTGTTTAAAACCGGAGTTATTTCTACCTCGTTAGGTACTGTGGAAGGGTGTGGGCTCACTGAGGCACATGTGGACGGGGGAGGGTGGAGGACCATGGGTCCACGGAGGGATGGAAACGTGGATGGAAAACGGAACAGAAGAAAAGGCGGAATGGATGGGAGGGTGAAAATTGAGTAAAAGAAACAAAGAAAGATCAGACGAAATGTGGGGCTGATGTGAAAAAATTGGTAGAGACGGGTATCCGGAGAGAGAGAAATGCAGTGAGCCAGAAATAAAGAAAAGGAAAGATAAAGCGTGAAATAGTTAAGGAAGAAAGGCAAAGGAAGAAATGTGACCGGAGAGGGGGGATACAGAAAGAGAAAGAAAGTGAACAAGGCGCACAATGCCCTGTGACCGCAGCTCTGTACCAAGGAGGGAAGCCGGATGGGGGCGGGAGAGCATGGTGGGGGGGCGTGAATGCGCGAGGGGAGGCAGGCGGATTAGGAGGGAAGCCTGATGGGGGCAGGAGAGCCTGGTGGTGGGGCGTGAATGCGAGCGAGTGGAGGCAGGTGGATTAGGGAGATGCTCGTGCTTGTGTGGTCACGTGACCCGCTTTTGTGGTCAAGTGACCTCACATGCACTGTGAGGAAACCGCAGTGGTTTCACTAGTCGATCAAGCCCTTGAATTTTCGCCTATTCCATTCGCAAGCGAATGGTAATAGGCGAAACCTAAAAATGCAGGTATCAGACCTACTCTGAGAAACATTCGTAAAAACGTTAGAGTGTGTCATTGTGCTTTCTCTAACCAAAACAGAGAACTAATAAAAATCGATTAAAGGACTACATTAATTATGAAGGAAAAGCCAAAACGATTTATGCCACATTTCTCAACAGAGGCCGTCAGTCAAACAAAGAAAAATGTACAGGATTTGGTCTAATATTATTTGTTTTCCTCAAAAACGGGTAAAAGCAAATACTTTTGGCTCATTCGTGAGTTGGGGAAAAAGAGCACCATCCTAAAAACACATGCAATTCTAGGTGGGAAACTAGATCTGTTAGTAGCAATTAAAAGAAACGTCAATCAAAAAAAGACTGGTAGCTCTTATTCTCAAGAAACATCCGCTTTTGGGCACAGTTGGTATACACCTTGTCATATTGCATCATTTGCCCACATGGTCGGATTTAAAACAACATATATTTGTTAAAAAGAACATTACAGCAGCCTTTAAAACAAATCCTAAACAGACCTACGCCATTTTAGGCTCTGCAATCACTAAATATGGAAAGGTGAACCCTGAGCTTCAGCCTGTCTGGTATGGGGAAAACTTTCCACAACTTTCCAATGGAGAATCTCTAAAATGGAACAGATAGAGCGCAGGCCAGTGTTTGTGCAGAGTGCTTGGATTGGCTCAAAGGAATGCAAATGTAGGAAAATGAGCAGAGAATTACACCTATATTCTTCACACGCGTGAATAACAAGAAATCAACCTCTATAATATCTAAGAAAAATAAGTGTTTTCCCCCTAAAAACAACTAGCTAAAAACGAAATAAACCCCAATTCAGTGGGATTAAAGTCAGTTTGTCCTGGAATAAGGATGCAAAAATCAGGCTGAGGGGCACGGATGAAACCATCTTATGTTCACCACTAGTTAGCATCTTTTAATGCTACTTTAAAGACTTCAATAAATTGTCAGCTTTTAGACCAACCACACACTCTACTTTTGAAAACCTCATTCACCAAAACCCAAGCAGTACAAGATACATCTATGCTGAAAAATTAGGGCCTTGATAATTTCTCTCTTGGGTGCTGTATCAGATCTATAACTGTCCAGTCAATCCGAAAGGGTTGACGACCAAATCAATGAATCCGTGTAAGGAAGAAAACAGCAAAGGAGAGCAACCCTGACAAACACAGAAACAAGGTTCCCCTCTAACTTTCGTGGTGCGATTAGTTTTTAAGTCCTGGGGTAGAGGACTCCCCTGGACTGAAACTAATCCCTCCCATCAACGTTCGTTTGAGAAACATGTGCTCCACCACCAGAACTAGAAACTTACATTGGATTCCTACAAAACCAGGGGCGAGTATGGCTCCACGACAGGGAGAGGGGTGTATTGTAGCAGGGAGACACATCACTAAGTTTATGGGTAAGGGAATTTAATGATACTGGTAAAGAAACAAAAACTGGTACTGAGAAAGGAGAATTGAACATTGGGACCAGGCAGACTCGGGCCCATGCTGAGGCCAGGAGAGGTAACACACAGAGAGAATACACAAGACACTGTGGCAGGGGAATTTACAACTATCAGGAAGACACATGTTAGGGCAGGGTGACCAACATATCGGGGTGCGGAAAACAGATAGTCTTATGCTGGGTCATGCAGAGACATACACAGGGATGGAGAAATATGCACACAGAGATGGGGAAGTCCCCAGGCTTATGGATACACTGACACATCAACAAGGAAACTATCCAACTAGGATCAAGGTCAATCATGATAGGAATACCAACATTGGTACACTGCCGCAGAGTCAGGGATGACATTAACACTGGGGGTAGTAGCAAAAACCACTGAATCAGCGAGACACAAATTTGGAAATCGACATGCACACATGGACAGGAAAAGCACACTTGTTAGTAGGGAAAACAGGTACCATGAGGCAGTGAGACTCCTACTCTGGGGTAGGCAGATACACTAACAGAAAAGGAGCAAACACTCACACTATAGTAAGAACACCAGGACAATGTGTTATGAAGAACACAAACCTATACAAGACAACTGGACAGAAATATGCACCGGAGCAAGGAAGGGAGCGAATGGAGAAAGGGAGCACAAAGAAACTGACAGAGAAAGCATGTACTAAGGGGTACAAGGGAGACCAACATGAACACTAGGCAAGGGGGACATACAAAGAATCAGGGAATAGGGAAATACAAATGGGCGCACAGCAACAGGCCGGTACGAATACGGACTAGAACGAAAGAACGGAAGGGTTGACACCGGATGGGCTTCAAAGTATGATGACAAGTGGCAACAACACACTGTTAGTGGACATCCTGTGTTGGGACAGGAAAACAAGCATACAGGGAGGGGCAGCCACATGCATTGGGAATACAAATATTGTGACAGTATATTAGGAAGACACCCACATCAAGACAGGAAAAACACTAACACCGGCAAAGGTAGTCACAGTCGGACCGTGCACACACCCAACTTGGAGTCCAGATATGTACGGGCTCGAGAGCAGGCATAATGTTAACCTTCACAGGAACAGACCATAAGAACTAAATATTATCCAAAAAAAGGTAAACCTTCTCTTCTTTCACCGCCTAATCTCTGGAAAAACATTCCTTCATTGAAGGAAGTTATTCAGCTTCAATACATTAAATATATAATCTAAACTCCTTTTCTTCCACTGTCTCCCATCAACACCAATTAACCCCAGATCTCCAAACTCCTGTAATTGTCTGCATCTTAACACCAGAAACTAGTGTTGAGTGCACAATTTGACTGTACAGTTGAACATTTTGTAAAACATCCCGTTATCCTGTATACTTTTACAAAAACCTACTTCCATGGGGCGTGGCCAGCAGCCGAGCATGGCGGACGCGTGCTAGGAGAGCTCCGGACTCGAGCCTCCAAAATCCTGATATTATATGCCTCAATTGTACTAGCTGACTACCTGCGGCTGCTGTATAGGGCAGTGCGGTCAGGACTGAACGCTCGGAGCCGCTTCTGTGTGAAGTAGGTGCTGTGGAGAGGGGATCGATACGGCCCTGTGCCGACTGCGGAGGCCGAGTGACGAACCGCAGTGTAATCCTGCAGCCACGACACCGGAGAAAAGCCGTTCGGGGGCAGAAGCGGTAGCGGAGGGCAGCAAAGTACGTTTGCAACGCACTGAACGGCGGGGTAGATAGCCCCGCGATTACAGTTGTGCCCGCTACTGTGAAAGGTCCTGTGGCGGGGCACGCATTCAGGACAGACCGGGGATGAGGTGAGGCCTACTCTCCCGCGGTGGTGACCCCTGGGGGAGCACAAAGTATCGAAGGGAGAAAATACCATGCGATACCCTGCTGAGTTCTGCAGACGAAGCGGGCAGAAACGGGAGACCCGACCCCTAACTGGGAGAAGTGTGTGACGACGTGTGTTCCCCGGTATGGCACCGGCCATTTGCCTTTGATCGTCCCGCCGATATCTCTGTATAGTGATCGCGGTGAGCAAACCCCTGCTTGGTCGTGATTGCCTGGATTGCTGCCAGACATGCACAGTGAGTAATATACCCCGGTGGGGACCGGACAACTGGTGTAGGGCGGCGATCCTTAAGCGGAGGGAAGAAGCTCCCCCATCCCCCCCCCCCCATCTCCTGTTCAGACACTGGGGCTGGTACATCATCTGAAGGGGGCATCGGAGACACACCTGGCAAGGCCTTACAACAGTGCTGAATCCTGCGGACTGTCAGGATCCTGCGGATGTGGGATTTGATGGAAGGCGCACTCTCTGCAGGCACCATTGTCTTCAACGTCGCCGCCGGTGATGGGTCGCGCTGAGTGGGGCGCCGTTGCTCACATAACTTGAGAGGAAATGTCTTCTGCTGCGGCTGGTGACTGCCCATTGGGGGACAAGAGGGCGCTGATGTGAGGCTGTGGGATTTGAGAGACACTATCTGGGCGCTATACTTGCGAGCTGGGTCCTGGCAGGATCCATCGGATGTGGCGTCATCGCCGGTTCCCCACTGCAGCATTAAAGGAGTAAGTTGCACGGGTCATTCGGGGCTGGATTGTTAGAGTGACCCTCACTGACCTATGCTTTCCCTTGGCCACTATAGGTGTGGCAGGGTATACTCAGACATGAGTCCCTTTCTCACTGCACCATCAGGATTCAAGCAAGCCGGGCCGAAGAAGGCTGAAATGCCAGAAACCGGTCCCCGGTAGCTTGTCTCCTTTCTGGTGAAGAATTGGCTTGGTAGTTTAGTCTGCCCTGTTCCCATGATGCACTGGGCCAGGGACAGACTGATTTGCATATAGCCAGGTTCTGAGCTGGGATGGTGCAGTGAGATAAATAACGGTGATGGATCAAGCCCTGATCTTTGGACTGGGTGAGAGTGGTCTGCTTAATTCAGACACTCTGTTCATCACCACCCCCTTTTCTGAATCGTTTTTGGCCACTATAGGTGTGGCAGGGTATACTCAGACATGAGTCCCTTTCTCACTGCACCATCAGGATTCAAGCAAGCCGGGCCGAAGAAGGCTGAAATGCCAGAAACCGGTCCCCGGTAGCTTGTCTCCTTTCTGGTGAAGAATTGGATTGGTAGTTTAGTCTGCCCTGTTCCCATGATGCACTGGGCCAGGGACAGACTGATTTGCATATAGCCAGGTTCTGAGCTGGGATGGTGCAGTGAGATAAATAACGGTGATGGATCAAGCCCTGATCTTTGGATTGGGTGAGAGTGGTCTGCTTAATTCAGACACTCTGTTCATCACCACCCCCTTTTCTGAATCGTTTTTGGCCACTATAGGTGTGGCAGGGTATACTCAGACATGAGTCCCTTTCTCACTGCACCATCAGGATTCAAGGAAGCCGGGCCGAAGAAGGCTGAAATGCCAGAAACCGGTCCCCGGTAGCTTGTCTCCTTTCTGGTGAAGAATTGGCTTGGTAGTTTAGTCTGCCCAGTTCCCATGATGCACTGGGCCAGGGACAGACTGATTTGCATATAGCCAGGTTCTGAGCTGGGATGGTGCAGTGAGATAAATAACGGTGATGGATCAAGCCCTGATCTTTGGACTGGGTGAGAGTGGTCTGCTTAATTTAGACACTCTGTTCATCACCACCCCCTTTTCTGAATCGTTTTTGGCCACTATAGGTGTGGCAGGGTATACTCAGACATGAGTCCCTTTCTCACTGCACCATCAGGATTCAAGCAAGCCAGGCCGAAGAAGGCTGAAATGCCAGAAACCGGTCCCCGGTAGCTTGACTCCTTTCTGGTGAAGAATTGGCTTGGTAGTTTAGTCTGCCCTGTTCCCATGATGCACTGGGCCAGGGACAGACTGATTTGCATATAGCCAGGTTCTGAGCTGGGATGGTGCAGTGAGATAAATAACGGTGATGGATCAAGCCCTGATCTTTGGACGGGGTGAGAGTGGTCTGCTTAATTCAGACACTCTGTTCATCACCACCCCCTTTTCTGAATCGCTATGCTTTCCCTTGGGCACGCTTCCATAGTGGACAATGGGTAAAGTGGGACGCACCAAGCTGAAGATGCCAGAACAACGGGGTAGGAACCAGTCACAAGGCGAACCGGAGAGCATGGACGAGGTGCTGAGCTCCGGACACCTACCCCCAACAAAGGAGCATACCTCAGAAGACAAACTGGACCTCATCTTCCAGGAGGTGCGAGACACACGGAAGGCACTGGAGCTCCAAATAGGGTCCCTGTCCACGGGGCTGAACTTGCTTCGGGCGGATCATGTAAAGACAACGTAGACGGTCAAGGAGCAGGGGATGACATTGGCGGAACTGTCGCCCAAGCAAAAGCAAACAGACTCGGACGTCAAGCAACTACAAACACAGGTAGCCACATTGATGGACAGAGTGGAGGATGCAGAAGGGAGGATTAATATCCGCGTAATTGGCCTGCCGGAGAGAAGAGAGGAACCGGATGCGGTGGGGTATATGGAACAATGGATTAAAGATAATGTCACAACAGAGGGGCTCTCTTCGCAATACTGCATCGAAAGGGTGCATAGAATACCAACTGGACGGCTTAAACCAGGCGCCCCCCCCCCGAGACCCCTTATAGTAAAGTTTTTAAACTACCGCAACCAAGATGTCCTGCTCCAAAAAGCTAAAACGGCTGCGCCGATCAATTTCGAGAATGCGAGGATCTCGCTGTTTCCGGATTAAACGATGATGGTGCAAAAACAGAGAGCCTCGTTCATGGTGGTGAAGAGACGGCTTCGTGATTTTCAGCTACAGTATGCGCTCTTGTTCCCGGCACGCCTCAAGATAATTCACGACCAAAAATCTTACTTTTTTGAGAGTCCTTGAGATCTCGAGGATTGGCTGGAGGTGATGGAACTTACTAACGCGGAGGAGAAAGCTATGCTCACGGAGGAGAGGCGGAACTCAGTGGCGGCTTTATCGACTAGACGCAGAGGCCGTAGACTAAGGAGGACCAACGGGCACATGCGGGTCACATCGCAACAGATGCAACAGACCAAACAACAGGCGGTGCTGGCCACAGCGACCTTCACGAATGCACCGAGATCGGTCCATAAATCCTCCTCGGAAGAAGAGGACACTCATGAATCAGACTCCGAGGGCAGTGTGGCTCTATTTCCCTCGGCAACGCCGCAGCTAATCGCGAACCTGTTTGGTTGATGGACTCACACAAGTATTGTAGGCTCTAAGTGATTTCATTTTGCGCTGCGGCTGCGCTGGCCCCCCCCTCAGACAACGTAGTTCATTTTTCATCAGGCACCAGGTATTAGCGCTCTTGTACTGTAGTAGCTCAACCTGGCAGATGTTTGACACGTTATAGCATGTGCAAGGCGCAGGCACAATCCCCCCCAAATGCGAAGGCGCAATGTAACTTCTTTCATTCTTATTTTTTTAATGTTCATTCAGTTTGTAGATTCATTTGAGGATCCTTATTTGTAAGTTGGAACAGTTTGCGGGAGTTTAGGTCCGATGCTTGTTTCAGGTTGGACCAAGTATTGTGGGGGGTGGGCTGGGTTACGGTCTTGAGTTGTCCGCCACTATTGATCTCCAAATCCGCAGATATGTACTGTTATGTTATTACATGATATGTTTGATGATTAGATGCATACATCGGGAAAGGATAAAATTATAACGTGGAATATAAGGGGTATGGGCACGGTGCATAAACGGCACAGGATACATGCTCAGCTACAGCGCCGCAAAGTGCAAATAGTCTACTTACAGGAGTCACACATGATAGAGAATGAAGTTGTGAAGCTTAGGAAAAAATGGAGGGGACAAGTGTTTTCCACTGTGTATTCTAATTATGCTAGGGGAGCCACGATCTGGGTTAGACACGGGGTGCCCTTTGTGGCCCAGGAACAGCAAATTGATAAACATGGTAGATATGTGTTTGTTAACACCATCAGTGCTGCAGCAATTCATCCCGGATGCTGCACTTTCTTGAATCCCATTGTTCATGACGAGCTCAGCCCGTCATGGGCACACGAGCAGTGTACTGCATGACGAGCTGAGCTCGTCATGAGCATCGAAGGGGTTAAAGGACTTTTGGATGGCCAACTGGTAGTACTGGGAACCTTTTACGCCCCTAATTATGAGCAGGACCATTATTGGAATACACTGAGCGGGGCATTGGCGGGATGGGAGGCCTATCCCTGGATATTGGGAGGGGACTGTAGCACAAGTTTCTATTTGTGTAACGATATATCTGTAAGAGACATAAGTTAGTGATAGATTCCGCGGCTCCACGTCCGTCGTCGGCGTCGTTAGCGCCGGAATGACGTCGTCGGAGTACTTAGACGCCGCCCATGCATGCTGACGTAAGTTCTTATACACAGCTTTTCCGCGCAAGATACGCAGAGCCATGATAGAACCAACACTGGTGCCATGAAACTAGGACCCTGAAAGGGGATGACCTTAACCCTAGATATCGGTTCGCAGAACGGGGAGGATGGGTGGGTCGGTAAGGAATCTATCACTAACTAATGTCTCTTACAGATATATCGTTACACAAGAAGTAACTTGTGCATCTGAAAGAGACACGTTAGTGATAGATTCCTTACCTTAGAATAGATACCCAAGCAATACCAACCCCGGTGGTAGGTCTGCGAACCAATAATCACACCAGAAAGTCCTGGAGGACGGAACGGCCAAAGAAGCCATCCCTCCGGACTTGGCTGTCCAGGCAGTAGTGTCTTGCAAACGTGTGCAGCGAGGCCCACGTAGCTGCCTGGCAAATGTCCTGCAAGAGCACTCCTCGGCCCAGGGCAGTTGTAGTCGCCGTGGCCAGAGTAGAATGACCCCGCAATCCAGATGGGGCTACTTTTTGGCCATGGAGTAACATGCCTGGATACACAAGATGATCCACCGCGAGATGGTCCACTTGTGCACCGCCTTTCCCTTCTTAGCGCCCACGTAACCAACAAAGAGTTAGTCATCCACCCGGAACTGGCGTCTGCGATCCAGATAGTAACAGAGCGCACGTTTTGGGTCCAGACAGAGGAGCCTCTCTTCCTCTTTCGAGGGATGCGAAGGCAGAAAGAAGGTGGGCAAGGTAACGGACTGCCCGATGTGGAAGGCCGTGACAACCTAGGGCAGGAAAGAGGGTCTCGTCCGCAACACAACCTTGTCCGGATGGACAGAGAGGAAAGGAGGTGTAGAAGAAAGAGCCTGGAGCTCACTCACTCTCCTGGCAGAGGTGATGGCCACCAGGAAAGCAGTCTTCAAAGTAAGAAGACGGAGAGGACAGTTATGGAGCGGCTCAAAGGGAGCACACATTAGGTAAGTAAGTACAAGATTCAAGTCCCACTGGGGCATCACGAAGAGAACAGGAGGGAACATGTGTGTGATGCCCTTCAAAAACCTATTTACAATGGGGGACTTGAACAAGGAAGGCTGATCAGGTAGCCGTAAGAAGGCGGAAATGACAGAAAGGTACCCCTAGAGAGTGCCCAGAGCAGAGCCCTGCTGGGTAAGAGAAAGAAGAAAGAGGAGAATCTCAGAAAGGGGTGCAGAGAGTGGGTCCACAGCCTTTGCTGTGCACCATGCCACAAATCTGTTCCACCTGCAGGCGTATACCAACTTTGTGGAGGGACGCCTGGCTGCCAGAATGATATCACAGACTTCGGGAGGCAAGTCAAATGGCCTCAACTGCAGCCGCTCAATCTCCAAGCTTGTAGGTGGAGACTGGACAGGTTCGGGTGCAGAACCGTCCCCTGCTGCTGCGACAGAAGGTCCTCCCGAAGAGGCAGACGAATCGGGGATCGACTGACATGCTGAGTAGCTCGGATACAAATATATATTAGTGACCAGTCCGGAGCCACAAGAATAACCTGGGCCCGGTCGCGCCTGATCTTCTTCAGCACTCTGGGCAGAAGTAGTATAGGCGGAGAGGCGTACAATAGACCGCAACTCCACTCGCGACGAAAAGCGTCTCCGAGCGAGTGCCGCCTTTGAAATTCCAACGCGCAGAACTGATGACCTTGCGCGTTCTCTTCTGTGGCGAATAGATCTAACCAAGGCTCTCCCCATCTCTGAAAGAGGCCTTGCGCCACGTCCGAGTTCAGACGCCATTCGTGATCCATCATGCACCGACGGCTGAGTTCGTCCGCCCTGGCATTCCGAGAACCTGCCAGGTGTTGAACCACCAGGGTCACGCCCTGATGTTCCAGCCACTGCCAGAGGCGCAGAGCCTCCATGCATAGGGTCTACGACCCCACCCCGCCCTGTTCGTTGCAGTACCACATGGCGGTGGTGTTGTCCGTGAACACCTGCACTACACTCCCCCGGACAGAGGGGAGGAATGCCTTCAGTGCTAGTCGGATCCCCCGCAGCTCCAAAAGGTTGATATGGAGCCGGGACTCCGCCGGAGACCAGAGGCCTCTGATCTCCGCCTCTCCCATGTGGCCTCCCCAGCCCTGGAGGGACGCGTCCGTCACAACCATGTGCTCCGGGTGGGGTAGGGAGCGGGATCTGCTACTGACCCAATCGCGGTCCGTGAGCCACCACTGCAGCTGTCTTGTAGTGCCCTCCGAGATCAAGACATGGTCGGACAAGTTGCCCTGATGCTGGGCCCACTGAAACTTCAGGTCCCACTGCAGAGCCCGCATGCGCCACCGGGGGTGATGCACCAGAAGGATGCAGGAGGCCATCAGCCCCAGAAGCCGCAGCGTCAACCTGACCGAGACTCGGGATAAAGACTGAAAGATCAGAATCAGAGCCTGAATATCCCGAACCCGCTGTTCGGGTGGATAAACCCGAAACTGCGCAGAGTCTAGAACCGCTCCGATGAAGAGGAGCTTCTGAGAGGGACACAGGTGCGACTTCGGCACGTTGATGGAGAACCCCAGCAAGTGCAGGAGGTCGGCCGTAGTCTGGAGGTGGCTGACGAATGTCTGGGGAGAGCCCGCCTTCAACAACCAGTCGTCTAGGTAGGGGAAGACTGACACCCCTAACCTGCGCAGATGAGCTGCGACCACCGCCATCACCTTCGTGAACACCCGTGGGGCGCTGGTAAGGCCGAAGGGGAGCACGGTAAACTGAAAGTGCTCGTGGCCTACCGTGAACCGCAGGTAACGCCGGTGGGCCGGCAGGACGGGGATGTGAAAATAAGCATCCTGCAAGTCCAACGCTACCAGCCAGTCTCCAGGGTCCAGGGCAGCTAAGACCTGAGCCAAAGTCTGCATCGTGAACTTCTCCTTCCGGAGGAGGCCGTTGACGTTCCGTTGGTCCAAGATAGGGCGTAGGCCCCCTTTGCCCTTCTTGGGTACCAGAAAGTAGTGGGAGTAACAACCACACCCTACTTCTGGCCCAGGAACGCGCTTGATGGCCCCCTTGGCCAAGAGGGCAGTGACTTCCTCTTGCAGAAGTTGCAAGTGATCCCCCGACACGCGGTGAAATTGCGGTGGCATGGCTGGAGGGGTCGCCTCGAAGGGGAGGTAGTAGCCCCTTCGGACGATCTGCAGCACCCACCTGTCCGACGTGACAGTGCGCCAGTGGGAGAGGTGATGGCGAACCCTGCCTCCCACAGGCAGTCACATGGGCCTGAAAACTCGGACTAGGAAGGTTTTGAGGCAGGTGCTGCGGAGGGAGGTGTGGACTGGCCTCGCCGTTGTCCCTGACCGCCGCCACGACAGTTTCCACGGCCGTCACCGCGCTTTTGAACATTCTGCGGTGCGTGGCTGGCAGCACGTGTGGGGGCGTCCCTTCCTTGGCTACGAAAGGAGCGAAAGGCACCCGATTGCTGGCGTGTGGCCGAGAGGCCCAAGGACTTGGCCGTAGCCCTGGAGTCCTTAAAACGCTCAAGCGCATGGTCTGCCTTATCGCCAAAGAGGCGACGGCCATCGAACGGCATGTCCAGAAGTGTGGCCTGGACATCGGCCGAAAAGTTGGCGGACCTCAACTAGGCATGGCGTTGAACCGCCACTGTCGTTGCCAACGCCCTGCCCAGTGAGTCCGTGGTATCCAGCCCACACCGGAAGGATTATCGCGCTGCATCTCGGCCCTCCACCAGGGTTTGGGCGAGTTTAGCCCGGACCTCCTCCAGACATTGTGGCAGCACGTCCGCGACTGCGTCCCACAGGGTGTGGGTGTAGCGGCCCAAGAGACAGGCGGTATTGATAAACCGCAGCCCTAAGCTTAGGGACGAGAACACTTTCTTCCCGAACTGTTCATATCTCTTGGATTCCCGATCGGGCAGGCTCTCGGGGGTGGGATGGGTGGACAAAAAGCAAGGGTCGCCCGGGGCCGGGCGGTAGCGTCTGGCCACGTTCCTATCCACAGGCGGACCTGTGGCGGGCTTGGACCAAGTGCCCACAAGAACGTCACACAAGGCCTCATTGAACGGCAGCAGAAGCTCGCTGGAGCTTGACTGCGGTTCGAGAACCTCAGTGAGGAGGTTAGTCCTCACGGCCGCGACGGGGAGCTCAAGGTTTAAGGCCTTGGCCGCCCTCGTCCACTCTACACTGTAAGTAGACCCTTCCTCCGAAGCCACGGTTGGAGGGGAGACAAATCCAGTGTCTGGCGAAGTGTCAATACCACTGGCCTCCCCAAGCTCATATGTCCAGTCCTGTTGAGACTGGCACTCCTGTGCCAGAGGGTCCTCAGACCCCTCCCAATCTCCCTCGTCACCCGTCTCCTGTAAAACAGGATTAACAAACGGGGCCTCCTCATGGAAATAAAAATCTCCAAAGGCCGTCGGAAGCGGCGCCCAGCGGCGCCGTTCCGGTGCCAGAGTCGGACCGGAGGGAACATTGGGGACGGCGTCCACAGTGGGCGCCGGTGAGGTCGTGAGGTCGACCGGCGATGACCCAGATCCGGAAGAGGATCCGGTGAGGTCCTGCGGCGCCGGGACCGAAGTCGCCGGCGGCGTCGGGGCCGAAGCACCCGACGGCGTCGGGGCTGAAGCACCCGACCCACTAGGGGCTCCAGCCGGGACCGGAGGCGCCAAGGAACCCGACTGAGGAGGGAGGGACCTCATGGCCATGAGGTAACGCTCGATCTCCGGCGTCGCGCCGTGTCCATGGACCCGAAGGTGTGGGCAGGCGGCGACGCTTACGACTCCCTCGGAGCCGCGTGGGCGGTGTCGTCCGAACCCCCGGCCGCATCGTGCGAGCGTTGGGGTGGGTCGGAGGAACGATGACGTCTCTCCGACCTCTCATGCCTCTTACCTGAGGACTTGGATCCTGGCGACCGACGTCCACTCTCGGAGCTGCGATGACTCCGACCCCGCGACCTCCCCCTCAACCTCCCGTGGGACCGGGACCGGGACCTGGAACGGCGCGGGGCCGATTGCCGGAGCTCGAGCCGCTTGCGGGACCGCTCCCGCCTAGCTTTAGACGTCATGGCCCGGCAGTCGGAGCAGGTGCGGTCGTCGTGGTCGAGGCCTAAACACTTCAGGCACCGGCGATGGGGGTCCGTAACCGACATCAGTCGGTCGCACTTCGAACAGGGTTTGAACCCGGGCATCCCTACCGGCACCGATAGAGTCGAAGACTCGAGGAAAGAAATGATCAAAACGATCAAAAAGTTTAGTCAAAAAATGACTAGGGGTAGAGCTTCTCCGGATTTGCGCTAGCTGGCGCGTAAAAAAAAAAGAACTGACGTCAGCGCGCATGGGCGGCGTCTAAGTACTCCGACAACGTCATTCCGTCGCTAACGACGCCGACGCGCAGGGGTATTGCTACGCAAAAATCTCCGGATCCAGTCTGACGCCTGGGGATATTCTAAGGTAAGGAATCTATCACTAACGTGTCTCTTTCAGATATGTAGTATTAGATGTATCATTGGATAGATCACACCCACCATTGCAGGGCACTACTGTGTTGAGACAGGCTGAGGCATTCTCACACTGGATGGAGGGTTGGGATTTACAGGATGAGTGGCGGATGCGACACCCCCTTCATAGAGAATACTCATATTACTCTGTAGTACATGACCTCCACATGAGAATAGATAGGCTACTCTGTACGGGTAGGATAGCCATGCAGGTGCTGGACTCCACTTACCTTCCCAAGACTTTTTCTGACCATAACCCATTGGAAACCATAATCGCATGGGCTAGAATACCCACACCGGTCCCCACCTGGCGCCTCTGGCCGCAACTCTTGGAAGATCAAGTCTTCCGTAGTACCCTATCCAATACTATTGAACATTATTTTGTGGATAACAGCAACACAGCCTCCAATAAACTGATAGAATGGGATGCTTTTAAGGCGGTGGTGCGGGGTAGGACCATAGTTACGACGGTAGGAGCAAGACAGGAATTGCATAAATCACTAGTGGAGGTGGAATGGAAAATGGGCACACTTGAGAAAGAGGCACTCACGGACGGGGAGAAAAAGGGACCTCTACAGGAGGTGCGACTACGTCACGCTGAACTGTTGGAATCTCTGAGACTAATGAATTATGCAGCATTCAGACAGCGCGCTCACAGCGAGGCAGACAGGGCGGGAGCATTACTGGCTCGCATTCCCCGAGATGATCCTCCGTCTGTGGTCATACCCAGACTTATCACAGCTACTGGCGACATAATCACCACTCAAGGGGAAATTAATACGGCATTCCGTGACTACTATGCTACACTATACAGGGCATCTGATGGCCCTACTGGGCCACACACGGAGGCCTTTCTATCTGACCTAACATACCCGACAATTCCAGAACTGGTGCGTAAAGGGCTTATAGGCCACATTACATCACAGGAGATCAGAGTGGCGATGAAGGGGCTGCCGCGCAACAAAACGCCTGGTATTGATGGACTGCCCATTGAGTTCTATGATACTTATGCGGAGGCTTTGGTGCCCCAGTTGGTAGATTTATATAAGGAGGTATGGGAAAGGGGCTCTTTGCCTACTACGATGACACAAGCACTGGTCATCGCGCTCCCAAAGCCAGGTAGGGAACACACTGATATGGCAAAATATTGACCGCTGTCGTTGTCCACAGAATATAAAATATTGAGTAAGGTGCTCGCAAACAGACTGGTTCCACATTTATCAAAGTTGATACACAATGACCAAACTGTTTTTTTGCCTGACCTGAGTACATCTCTAAACATAAGGAAATTGCATTATTTGCTAACGGAAGCCCCGAAAAGTTGTCCATACGCCGGCTGTCTTTCACTTGACCTACGGCAGATTTTTGATTCCATACAGTGGGAGTATATGTTCCAAGCACTGGGGAAATTTGGCATCCCGGAAGAATATACTACATGGGTACGGATATTATACGATGCCCCTACAGCGCGTACTAGAACGGGAGGACACATATCGGGTGAGTACACCATACATAAAGGCACAAGACAGGGCTGCCCACTATCCCCCCTTCTTTTTTATCTTAGCATTGAAGCTATTAGCAATTCAGCTGCGACTGGATTTTCTAGATATGGGAATACATTTGGGTAATACGACCCATTTATTCTTGGCATACGCTGATGATATACTTTTGTATACATCTGACCTTCGCACCCCTCTGGTCACCTTATTTGAGGCGTTTCAAAGGTTCGAACGTATATCGGGACTGGCTTTAAACACTACTTAGACGCATGCCTTTTTCTTTGCGGATGGGATGGACACTACTGAACTAGATATTGGTGGCACTCCAATTCAGGTTACGCCGTCGACGTTTCGCTATCTGGGCATACAAATCTACAGGAAGCATGAAGACATGTTAGAGGGTAATCTGAATAAGGCAATCAGGGCACTGAGAGCTAGTATTGCGTTCTGGACTGTGTTGCCGCTTTCTATTACGGGCAGGGCAGCTATTGCTAAAATGGTTGTGTTACCCCGTTTGGTGTATTACTTCACGAATCTACCTTTGTTAGTACCACAGCACACCTTTAATTTACTGAACACTCTGCTAATAGATCTTATTTGGGGTAAGGGTAGACGGCACATTAGCCTTAAAAATTTTAAAACTTCAAGTTGAGACTGCGGCAGGAGGCCTGGGAGTACCAGATTTTCGCGCCTATTACTATGCCTGTCAACTACAATGGCTGTCCTACTGGACAGCGGGCCGTAATTTACATGAAACCGACCATACAGTTGCAGACTTGGATAACGGCACGATACATGCCCTATTACTACCGGGTAGTAGGATCCCAGCGGAGATTCCCCTACTACTGCAGACGGCACTACGGTGCTGGAGAGCGGCGCTGAAATACACACGCACAGGGCATACATATGCAGGGAATATACCATTACTAGGGATCAGGCTGGCAAGTGGGAGGCTAACGAAACGCAAACTGACACCCTGGTTGGATGTAAGTATAAGTACGGCAGCCGCCTTGTTTGGGCAGGAAATGTAGGAGAGTAGGGTCTGCAATCCTATGATCACCCCAGATTTTTGCTTTTTGCTTCACTGGTTTACGACTTTCCCTGGCTGTGGGCCTGCTAATCAGACCCACAGCCAAGCTGTTCTCTCTCTAAATTGACACACATGTACCTTAGGTGCATTTACCAATTGGTACTGGGCCACCTTATCAGTCCCTGTACAGTATACCTTAGGTATCCAGGGCATAGGTGTACCCAGGGCCTACCAGGGGCTGCAGCATGTATTATGCCACCCCTGGCTGGCCATCTAAATCTGACACAACTGGCTGCACGACAGCTGGGGCAAGGTGGTGTACACACCCTTCGCTTTAGATATAGTATACCTATTTCTAACCCTAAAATGGACACATGTATTCCTATCAGTCACTCCTATGGCAGGCCTTATCAATCCTGAAGGCAGAGTGCTTGGAATTATGTGAGATGGTGCTCTGGCATGAGCTGAGCCCGTTTGCAGCTTGCGGAACCAATTCCTAATAGCTGTTCCATGAGAACGCATACCATATACTCTTAAGTGCATTATAATCCTCGCGGTTATTTGCCAACTTTGGTATCGCTTTATCAAGACATGTCGAGTAAGGTGTCATACAAATTGGAATACTGGCGATGGGGTTAGCATTCCACCCTTCTAGAGGGACACGACATGTATGTAACTGTGAACCCCGGTTAAAGTTAACTCGAGCCTCAGCATCACAAAATGGATGCTGCCACCACAGACACAAGTCTGACCTCCTGCTGCTGGGAGTCCTTCCAGCGAGGAGAGCTTGGACAAAGGGTTTCCTGTCAGGGGCGGTGCTAGCACCATCCCAGACAGGGTTTTGTGTATCCCAGGTAGGCAGGGCTGAGAGGAAGGTGACTGCAAGTGGCACCCCGGTGCTCACTGTGCATATGCCTGCTTGAACCAGTTCCAGGGGCACACCAGCCCCTGAGCTGGGGAAAGTCCGGACAAGGGAGAGGGGTGTAACCACCCCCCTCCTGGTCCCACCCATGGGCAGGACCTAGTCGCGTGCCAGCCCCTTTTTTTTAGAATAAAGGTAGGAGCGGGCCCCCTTCCCAAATTAGATAATTCTGAATCTTGACTACTTTCCACGAAAGGACTCTTGACTATTTCTGAAGACTCTCCCTTGTGGCTAAGGAGTAGCCACCCTGCACCAGCGGGCACCATCTAAGCGCTTGCGGTTTGCTGCACATCCCTCCTCCGGATCAAGACTGCCCAGCTCGACGAGACCCGGATTCCCTGGCATCTCTGACCTCTACCTGCATTATCAGCCCAGCTGAGATTCGTGGGTGTGACGAGACCTGAAGGGACCGGCAATCTTCAAAACTGCACGACGCTTATCCAGCTCGACCGCCGAGGGATCCTCGAGTGAGTGCTTTGGGGTTTGAGAAGCCCTAACCCTGAGCAGCTCCAGCACCGAAGTCCAGCCCCCCAGCATCCACGAGATCTGCGTGGGGCCCTTCTGCTCTTTGCTGCTCACCGCGTTGTCCGGTCACTTGCCTGCTGGCTAGTGGCCCTTCTGACGACGAACCACGACGATTACATCGCTGGTCTGGTTGCTCCAGACTGGCTCTTGCTCCCCTCCAAAAGAGGAGCACCCCGGACCCTCCTGGTCCACTCCAGACGTCATTTTGACTCCACCGCGTGGGCTTGACTTTGCCAAGGTTTGTTGCCCCAATCCTGGGTCCAGCATCGCTGACAGCAGACACCTTCGTGGGACAGCTCGCACCTCCATCCTGGTCGCCGACAACGCCTCCTGGTCCGAGGGACAGCAGAGTCCAGCGTCGCCCACTCACCTAGTCGAGGTGACTTCATCCGGTGCCATCCTGGTGCCCACCTAATCACTGGCTAGTGATTAAGAACTGAGTCCCCTCTGCTTTCAGGTCGTCTCCATCATCGATCCAAGCTTGGATCACTCCGAACATCATCACTGGTCGCCTGCCAGCAACTTCTTCTTTCAGGCTCCATAGACTTCAACGAGGATTCCCGACGTCTTTTGAACCCTATGCAGCCGCAGCCCCTGGGCTAGGTAACCCGAGCATTTCGGTGCTCCAACGTAGGTTCACTATCTAAGTGTCCAGATCCTTTCTCGTTTTCAGTTAATCTAGTCAGATTCGTCCGATAACACTAACTTTACGAATACTAGCATCCATAGACTTTGTCCCGCATCCCGCGTGAGAGTGCACACTCTGCACCCGATCTCCCTAGGCCTCCTGCTCCTAACCTTAGGGTTCAGTAGTGTAGTCCTAGCAATCCTGAAGCCTCTGGATCTTGTTACTTACCTGCTAGTATTTCGCATTCCAGTTTTAGTGTATATGGTTTTTCGTGCCACTCGGGCATTTGTGTAAATTGTGCAACTTAAAGTATTTTCTTAAGAGTTTTGTTGTGTGCTTAGCTCCCTGACTCACTCATAAAGAGATCAGGGTAGACTTGTTATAAATAAATATCCTTTTATTTTCATAACAACTTGTGTGGTGTCCTTTCACTTGGTGTTCAAGAGGTATATGTGATGGTATAACAGCTGGCTTAACACGCCCTCTAGAGTTTAGCCTAAAGACTGCTCTTGTCCATGCTACTAGGATAGCTGGTCTATAAGGTTGACTTACAACCAATCATCAATAAGGGTTGTTTGGAATGATACACAGTGATCACTAGAATAGTGAGCACTACATATCAGGCCAACTTCTCACAGGAAACACTAATGGATCACAATACATTCATACGTCAAACCGGCGCCCCAGCATCTATGTTTCTAACACACACGGCACTGCTTAGATTTATTAAAAAGACTTGGGCTCCTCAGAGGTCACCCCCCCCCCCTGAGAATGAATTGATTAAGATGGTATATTATATGGGTGGTGGACGTCATTTGATCAAGTGGTTGCACACACGAGGGTTTCCCTGCAAATGTTGAAGACTCAATGGGAAGCGGAAGTAGGGAAGGAATTGACGGACAGGGAATGGGCGATAGTACTGGAACACCCCAGGAAAATCCCTCGCAATGCTAGATTCAAATTTATACAAATGATGGTGTTGCATCGTGCTTATTTAACCCCGCACAGACTAGATAAGATGTTCCCCCAAACACAGCCCTGCTGCCCTCTGGGTCTTTTAAAGGGGGCAGGTTTTATACACATCATATGGGACTGCCCACGACTGCGTAGGTACTGGGAAACGGTACGACAAATGATAGAATCTTCCACGAAGCTAGCCATTACTGTTACAGCAGTGGAGTGCATCCTGGGGTTCCATACTCTGACCACCACTCACAAAGTGCAATACCGATTTGTAAACCTTGTATGTTTGTTAGCTGTTCGAAATATAACTAGGAGATGGAAATCTCGCAAATCCCCTGAAGTAAATGTATGGCATGCAGAATTATTAAGATGGGGCGGAGCGGAAGGCGCGACACTACGCAGAGAAGAAATTAGAGGCCTGCGTAAGACCCCGATCTCTCTTGAATGGGAGGTTATGTTGGAAGGGATGCATATGCAGGACTTGGATTTGATGTCTTAAGACAGAGATATTGTGTATTAAAGACTCGACCGCTGGGTCTGCTGTAGAATATAGATGCGGCACAAAGCGTAACTGGCTGTATGGCCTAGAGGCCTTTAGGGTACCGCCTACCCACTAGATATACCGGTAGTATGGGCATTAGCTGGACACAGACCGTAACCTTTTTTTTTTTTTTTTTTTTTTTTTTTGACCTTTATTGTGTCGATAGGAGTGGTACACAGCCTGTGTGCCTACAACCTGTAGCGTACAGGCCGGCAGCGCTTTCAAAGAGTATCACAGTCAAGCAAGAACATTCTATCAGAGGAGAGTTTAGGTAACACAGCATGTCGCCTACAACCCCACAGGGCCGGCCGCGTGGAAACGTACCACAAGCAGGTAGGACTGTCGGTCACTGCAATTTCTATTGTGTAGAGAGAGTAAACAGGTGACCTATGAGGTCTCATTTTACAATAACTCATAAATCAGAACAATAACTCGGGGATCAGTGTAGCCCTCCCATTCATCAGCAGTCCCACCACACGTAGTATAAGGTGAGGAGTATCAAGCAGCCCCTAGTGTCTCTGCGGCAAGCAGTCGTTTCGCTAAGAGAAGCCCCAGTGCAAACAATTTTCGATTGTTCTTCAGCTCGGGGGGAGTGAGTCCCAGCAGGGCGATTCTCGGACACGGTGGGATTGCAGTATCCACCATGTCCGACATGGCCTCAAACACCTCCACCCAGTAGGAAGCGACTGTAGAGCAAGTCCACGCTAGGTGCATGAAATGGGCACCCGGGCGGTTGCAGCGGAGGCATCTGTCATCATCGCGTAAACCAAAGTGGTGTAGTTTAGCGGGAGTGTAATAGAGGCGGTGCAGGAATTTAAAATGCAGTATTCTGAGGCGGGCATTGCCTGTCACTGAGTTGGTATGGGAGCAGCTCAATTCCCACTGGTCATCCGTAAGTGGTACATCCAGGTCCCCATCCCATTCAGCGCGCGCCCGCAGGGTAGGAGGCACTGCGGCCGAGTACGCATACTTATATAACATAGAGACGACATGTTTCGGGGCTGTAGTCTGAAGTAGTGCATGTAACGGCACCATAATTTCAGGCTCGTTCGGGAAGTCGGGAGTGACTGCCTTGACGCCGTGCCGCAGTCGTGCGTAAAGGAACGTGTCCATGGTCGAGGGGATCTGGTCTCCAAATAGGTGGGCAGAGGATCGGAATTTCCCTTCCACATACAAATCACCCCACTTATGAAGTGCTAGTCTGATAAGCATTTTGCGACCTAGTTCCTCGCAGGCGATACTCAGTCTGGGGTCGTGTGCGATGGGCATAAGCGGGGAGTAGAGAAAGGCAATGTTCGCCCGGGTCGCAATCCTATGCCAGGCCAACACCGTACAATCCACGGTGGTGGGATCACGCTCGGTCACACGGGGTTCCGTGTAGAGATATCCCGATGGCTTAGCAGGCCTCATATACCCATCCTCCACGGCTAGATGCGCCATGAAGGGCGGGGGTCGGAGCCAGTAGGCCGCGAAGTGAGCCTGTGCACAATCGAAGTAGAGGCTGAAGTTAGGGACCTCGAACCCGCCCTGGTAGTAAGGCAGTTTCAGCGTCGATAGTGCTATCCTAGCCTGTTTACCGCCCCAGATCAATCTGGACAGTTGGGAATCTAGGGAGCGGAAAAAATGTGACCCAGGGCTGTAGGGGATGTTCGTGAATAGGTACAGTAGTTTGGGGAGTATGACCACTTTGATCAGGGAAATACGCCCCGCCATGGAGAGAGGGAGATGAATCCATTTAGTGATAGTGTCCGTTAGTTTGTCCAGGACGGTGCCATAATTCGCCCTAATGAGGGTCTCGCGGTTCCTGGTGATTGTTATGCCCAGGTATTTAATCTCGTCTCCTTCCCACACCAGGGGGTAATCGAGAGGGAACTGTGTGGTTTTATCTGTAAGGGGGAATAAGGCTGATTTTGACCAGTTGATTTGGACTCCGGCGATAGCTCCGTATTTAGTGATCTCCCGTAGGAGAGGGTTTAGATTGTCCTTCGGCTTATGGATATATAGGGTCATGTCGTCAGCATATAGCGAGACGAGTATCTGCCTTTCGGGGTAATTCAAGGAGCGCTGGTTGTGGTGTTGTCGGAGTTTTGCGGCTAGGGGTTCGATAGCAATCGCAAAGAGGACCGGGGATAAGGGGCATCCTTGCCGGGTGCCTCTTTGTATTTCGAAGTTGTCGGATCTAGAACCATTCAGCAGGACCGCCGCATGAGGTTTATTATAGAGAAGTTTAATCCAGGCTATAAAACTGTAGGGAGTACCCATGCGCTCCAGCAATGCAAACAGATAGTCCCATTCCAGGGAGTCAAAAGCTTTGGTAGCATCTAGGAAGACTACCGCGGCTTCACATCTGGGGGTGATGTCCTGTAAGATTGCCTGTAGCGTGCGTAAATTATGAGAGGTAGCGCGATTCGGGACAAAGCCTGCCTGGTCCGGGAGGACCAAGCGCTCCATAAGGAGGTTGAGGCGGGTAGCCAATACTTTAGCCAAAATCTTAACGTCTGTATTTAGTAGGGAGAGGGGTCTATACGAATCGCAGCGTTCGGGGGGTTTACCTGGTTTCAATAGGGAGGTGATGAGGGCTTCTCTCATGCTAAATGGCAATGTACCCTCCTCGAAGGCGGTATAGTACACTTGTTGCAGAATAGGAGCTAAAGTGTGGATGCAGGCTTTGTAAAAATCTATAGGTAGGCCGTCCGAGCCAGGGGCCTTGCCCGATTTCATACTCATTATAGCGTCCTTGATTTCGTCCAGTTCTAACGTATGGTGGAGGAATTTTTGTTGGGTCGGGCCTAGCCAGGCTATAGCTGTGTCCGTGAGGTAGGAGCCCAGATCGAGTTCCTCTCGTCGATGTGAGGAATAAAGCGTCTTGTAGTGGTTGGTGAGGACATTGAGTTGGCTGGGGAGGTCCCTATGTGGGATGTCATCCTCGTCTATCAGGGTGGTAATATAATTGTGGTGCCTCAGTGGTCTTACGGCTGAGGCGAGCGCCCTGCCTGGCCTGTCACCCTCCCCATATATACGCGCTATGTATGGTTTCCCTAGAAATTTGCATTCCTTCTCAGCTTCAACGGCATATTCGGCAATTTTGTGTCGAAGTCGCGCCCTAGCTGCATTATCTTGCCCGCTGCGGCCCAACTCACGTTCCAGTTCCTTGATTTCAAGTTCAAGGCGTCGTAATGAGCCTCTAAGTGCTTTAAGGACCCCTCCACCTTTTGACAGGCACCACCCTCGGACAGTGACTTTAAATGCCTCCCAGACCGTGGCCATGCTAGCGACAGAGTTGATATTGCGGTCGAAAAAGTCTGTGATGTCCTGCTCCAATTCCGCTTTAAAAGCGGTGTCCGTGAGGTGTGCGGGGTTCAGCCGCCAGGATAGGTATGGGGAGATTAAAAGGAGGATACGCAGGGAGAGGAGGACCGGAGAATGGTCAGATAGCGTGCGCGCAAGGTGCAGGGATTTCACAATCCAAGGAGCCATGCCAGGAGTTAGGAAAATGTAGTCCAACCTGGCCCACGTGGAGTGTACTGCTGAGAAGTGTGTGCCCTGTTTCAGGGAGGGGTTTAGGTGCCGCCAAGAGTCTATTAACTGATGGTCGTCTACTATGCCCTGTAGGGTGCGCTGAGTGTGGGTGTAGTGCGTTGGTTGCGGATGCGACCTATCTAGCCCTGGCAGTAGAGCGGTGTTAAAATCCCCTCCCAACACTACGCGGGAGATGTCTAGCGATTGGATCTTACCCCACATATTGAGAAGCGTCTCTGGGTCATCAATATTGGGGCCATAGTAACAGGCAAAGAGTATACGATGAGTATGTAATGTACCCCAGACCATGCAGTACCTCCCTCCCGAATCCACCTCCGACCCCTCTGGAGTGAAGCCCAATCCTTTCTTCACCAGTATAGCCACTCCTCTGGAATAGGTAGAGTAGGACGCAAACACCCTGTGAGTAGCCCATCTCGAGGCAAAGAGGGGAAGCCCAGTGGGGGGGAGGTGTGTTTCCTGCAACAAGGCGATGGAGATTCCGTGCCTGTCTAGGTAGCCTAGTATCTGCCTTTTCTTTCTAGGGTCATTCAGCCCCCTAACATTCCACGACACCAGGTGAAAGTCAAGTGCGGGGAGTCTAGCATTCATGTCTTCCATCTAACCCATGATAATAGAGCATGGCAAGTATATGCGACAAATGCGATCAGACATTCAGAGTTAAGATCACAAACCATTGCAATTCGTAAATTCGTCCCCTCTACCCCGCCCCTTTCTCGGGACAATGCAATAACTGCGGCATCAGAGCATGGGTAAGACATAACCAATCCCAAACAATAAAACCCCTTTTCACGCCTAGACCCAGTGTAATTTGTCATGCACGGTAGTCCAGATAGCATGCAGGTGGTAGGGTCTTCAAACACTGCGGCGTGACATTCC
Organism: Lissotriton vulgaris; assembly: GCF_964263255.1. Taxonomy (NCBI): domain Eukaryota; kingdom Metazoa; phylum Chordata; class Amphibia; order Caudata; family Salamandridae; genus Lissotriton; species Lissotriton vulgaris. The sequence continues at coordinate 838,595,531 of NC_141687.1, forward strand.
CGCCCTCCCCCACCCACTACGGCATCCCAAACCAGCCGAGAAGAAGTATCCCTCCCCCTCCCACAACATCCCAAGAAATTTAAAACAATAAGCATTAACAACCCTCCTCCCAACCTCAGAAGGGGAGAGGTCTGCAGGGGATCACCCATTGGGGGTTTAAACTAGGGGGCACCAGACCAGCCTCCCACCTCCCTACTTTCACCCGCCCAAAGGAGCGGGACGGAGGTGGGTGATCGAGCACACAGGTTTACATTTGACCAAAATACATAAGCCTCATAACTAGCATCTCACCGGCACAAGTAGCAGGTGTGTCGTCCTTGAATCATCTCCAGCTGCTCAAGGGGTTGGCAGTCCAGGATGCAATGTAGGGAGTAGTTCAAAAATTCGGAGGCCTCTGTTCATCTCACGTGACTTCCGGCTGCAAAGAGTCAAAGAGCCAGTGGTGGCAGGAGCTGTAGGTGAAACATCCATGAGTAGAGTCAGTCTTGTTGTGACAGTGGGGATTGCGACCTGGAGCGCTGTCGCTCCTCATCTTCGCGGGGTCGTTCCTTCCTTAGTTGCTTCAAAAAATCCTCCACTTGTTGCGGGTTCTGGAAAAAATGTTGTTTTCCATGTAGGGATACTTTTAGTTTGGCTGGATAAAGCATGGCGTAGGGGAGGTCCAGAGATTGTAGCTTCTTTTTGACTCCAGCGAATTTACGTCTGGCTTCTTGGACCGACGGGGTAAAGTCGGGGAAGAAGGACAGGGTTGTGTTGCCATATTTTACTGGGCCCTGCTCTCTGGCACATCGCAGCACGGCATCACGGTCCCTGTAATTTAGGAATCTTGCTATAATCGGTCTCGGTTGGGCTCCCGGGGGAGGCCGCGCGGCGAGGGACCTGTGCGCGCGCTCAACAATTAGGTGTGGGGAGAAGGCCTCCCTACCGAACAGTTCGATCACTAGGTTCTCCATAAAGACCTCCATCTTCCCCGCGTTCGTGGATTCCGCAAGGCCTACGACGCGGACGTTGTTGCGTCGGGACCTTGCCTCCAAATCCTCGTTTTTGTCGGCGATTATTTTGAGGAGTTTGTCCATTTGGGTAGCCTGTTTGGAGCTGGTTGCGGCGCCGTCTTCCAAAGTAGATATTCTTTCCTCTGCCTCCTGGATGCGTGTGTCGTGGCGCTCTAGTTTGGAGACTACGCTATCAATGCGGGAGTTAATAGCGTCCATTTTAGAGTCGATGGACGTAAGGCTCTGCTTCATGCCTAATAGGATGGTTTTCCAGTCGTCATCCTGCGGCTCTGGCGGCGGGGGACTCCTCTCCGCAACAGCTGGTGATTTGGGCGTTTTCTTGGCCTCGAAGGGGATCTTCGACTGCCTGGTGTCGGTACGGCCCATAGCTCCCCTCGGTGGTGGCAGCGCTGTAGGGGAGGCGGTAGCCAGAGCGCGGGGCAGCGTGAACCAGGGTTAGAGAGTCTTGGGGGGTTGTCAGGCTCGGATAATCACAGAGCGCAGCAAAGCCTGAGCTGCCCACCCAAGGTAGCGCCAGCGCCCGACCACTTCCCGCGCCAGCACCGTCAGGCCCCAGAACCTCCACTGCGGTTCAAGTATGGGTGTGCGACCTCTTGGGCCGGGGGGGGGGGGGGGGGGGGGAGGCAGGGACCAGTTAGGCGGGTAGGTATTAGGCCCCGCTGGGAATCCAAGCAGGATCGGTACAATAGACAGTAAACCGTTGGAAGGGAGTCGATGGATCAGGTCGCAGCAGGCAAGATGGCAATTTGGCGCCCAGCAGAGATGAGACCTAGTGGGGCTCGGCGTCCCAGAGGAGTCAGTCGCACCCACAAGCGGCGAGTCCTCACACAGCAATGGGTGGTGGCCGTTCCTCGAGCCTCTTAACTAGCAGAGCCGAAGCGAGGTGGGGCGAGGCTGGGCAAGCATGCGGCACTAACGTGCAGTGTGGGGACAGAGTTTATCAGGGCTCGCCAATCTGAAACTGCAGCCCGCCTGCAAGGCACCTCGGTGGGAAGAGCAGCCTCGTTCCATCCCCCAGGCCCCGGACATCAAGATGGGCTGTCACGGCAGGTATTCTGGCCCCGATCCAGTCCAGTAGCTCGGGGGGGGGTCTCACCCACCTCTGTGGCGCCGCCGGATCAGCCCAGGCGTAGGCCGAGAAGACGTGACACTCAGCTTGGATCCAAGTTTCGGACCCGGGGGGGGTGGGGGGGTAGGGGGGGCGGGCTACAACCGCAGGCGGGCGGGTGGCTGCCGATCCCGGAATGGGGTATGCTCCACCGCCGAGTCCCACCTCCCGCAGAACCTTGTCCTGGATCGGGCGGCAAGACAGCGGCTATTGTCCCAGTCAGGCCGCGTGGAAGGCCGCGGCTGCTCAGCGAAGCTCAGTGGTGTTCCTGGAGCGTGCCGGTTCTCACCTCACTCGGCAGCGGGGGTCTCCACCAGCGCGGCGAGGATGCCGACGATCCCGGATCTCCAGCACACTGCTCCCGTGGTGAGGGGTGCGATTCCGACCAGGCCTCAGAGCCGCGGTCTTTCTTGGCGGTCCGTCCCCCGCCGGGCAGTGATCGCGAGGCAGCCTGGCAGTCCGCCCTCTGGTTTTTAGGCGATATCTCGTCCGTTGGTTGGGCTATCGCGGCGTTCCAGGCACCACTGTGTGCGGGGGAATGTCGCGGATGACACGGTGTGTCTTTCAGGCGGTATATGCTGGTCAGGATGGTCTTTTGGATGATGAAAGTGCTCAATCAGGCGAGAGCCTCACGGCAGTGCGGCCATCTTGGTTTGGCGCCACCTAGCGCCCCCACAGACCGTAACCTTGGGGAGGGGGGTAGTTGGGACTTAGTTTTTACATCTTTATTATAACTATTACATTCTATTAACCTGCTGAATTTACCTGATATGATGAATATATAATGTACATTGTTTGACTGCCTATTGTTATGTATCTGAGAGTAAAATGACGGCTTTGTGGCGCATTATATTGACAGTTGGCTAAAATTGGACTAATACGTAGTATTTGTCAATACTGTACTGTAGAATGTATAAACGGAAAATTCAATAAAATATGTTTGAAAAAAAAAAACTACTTCCATCCTATTGATGACTACAAAGATGTCCTGTCTCCTCCCACTGCCAAATACACCTCTCTTCCCCCTTTTCCCATGTTCTTATACTTTCACCATCAGGTATTGCCTTTCCTGGCTCAAGTCGGCTTGCATATGCTGTTGAGTTATCTAAAGTCCTTGGATGGCTAGGTTCGCACAGCATAATACTCCAAATAAAATAGAACACCTATACAAAACCCAATGGAGACCTCTCAGTAGTATTCGATGAAAAATGACCTGTACCACATACCATACCATGCCCTGCCACAATAAAACCCAGCAGGTCAAGTCTACTTACCAAGGACTGGGGACTACTGACCCACACCCCCCAACTCTAGGCTCACAGTAACAGAAGTTAGGGGGAAGCTAGCATTCTCCTTTCATGGAATTACCCACAACCTGCAAACGAAAGGATGTACAGAGAAAAATGCGAATGGGGCATAAGAAAATGATGCATGTCTCATGACTGAACACAAAGCACCAACACTGACCTATTGAGAGTTCACAACACACAATCCCCACCAACTAATCCCCCCATCATTACAAACCCCACAATTTAGTATTTATTTATTTATTTTAAAGGTTTATATAGCGCTGGCTAGACCCGAAAGCATCAGAGCGCTTTACATGAGCATCAGATCATAGTTACAGGTTACATTGTTACAAAGGTTACACAGTTATTAGAGCATGGCAACATAGTTACTTGTAAGGTCAAGATAAACAATAAGCACAAATATGTAAGGGAAAAAGCAGGCAAGGGGAAAGATTCAGGGGAGGGGGGAAGGAGAGAAGATCTGCATGCTGAAGACACTCACGCACACAGAAGATGCAGACGCACATACCCAGCTGAACTCAGGATCCAGTGATCTTACACACAGGTTGGAGAGTGGCGAGGGAATGCAACGCCCGATCCCCACCTGCATTCTACAAATGAGACTTTGCCCATTGAGACACCCAACATGCAACAAAATCAGCTTAAATAAGTGTCAGTGAGTCTTCTTGAGGATGCAATGGTAGAAATCGAAAAGATGGAGTCAGCAAGAGCGGAAAGTTGCAGCCCATTCACACACCTTTAAATACAATATCAAGCATGTGCTCGTATGATGTTTATTTTGTATTTAGATGTTGCTGAAATTCTCACTAGAGGAGGCCTTTGATGGAAAATTGAACTGCTTCTGCACCAGAATTACATCCCAAGGTATAACAGTGGGAAAGAGATGAGTTGAGATGTAGGAGAGTAGGGTCTGCTATCCTATGGTCACCCCAATTTTTGCTTTTTGCTTCACTGGTTTTCGACTTACTGAGGCTGTGGGCCTGCTAATCAGACCCCCAGCCTGCTGTTCTCTCTCTAAATTTATAATACATGTGCTATAGGTACATACCACAATTGGAAATGGACTCCTTGTCAGCCCCTGTACCATGCACTATAGGTGCTCAGGGCATAGGTGCCACCAAGGCCTACCAGGGGCTGAAGCATAGCTTTTGCCACCCCTGGCTGGTGCTTAAATTGACACAACTGGCTGATCACTCAGCTGGGGCAAGTGGGTGTACTCACCCCTTGCTTAGATATAGTATACCTATATCTAAACCTATATCTGGACACATATAAACCTGTGAGTCACTCCTATGGAAGGCCTCATCAATCCTGGGGGCAGAGTGCGTGGTTTTATGTGAGATGGAGCTCTGGCATGAGCTGAGCCTGTCTGCAGCTGTCGGGAACAACTCCCTAAGCTGATCCGGGATAATGCCATACCATATACTCTTAAGCGCCTTATAATCCTCGCGGTTATATAGCAACTTTGGTTTGGCTTTATCAAAACATGTCGTGTAAGGTGTCATACGAATTGGAATACTACCCCCTCGCCAGTTCTGGTGATGGGGGTAGCATTCCACCCTTCTAGAGGGATAAGACATGTTACTTTACTGAAACGCGGTTGATTTAAAATGAGCCTCAGATCCACAAAATGGATGCCTCTGCCACAGACACGGGTCTGGCCTCCTGCTGCTGACCGAAACTCAGCATATGGTGGCCTGGACAAAGGGTTTCCTGTCGCAGGGCGGTGTCAAACCACCCCAGACAGGAGATAGTGGATTGTAGCAGGGAGGTTTCAAAGAAACCAGACACTGCCTGGGGAGCACAAGGCTGCCCCTTGCATAATCCGGCCAAACCGGTTCTGGGGCATCCCAGCCCCAGTCCCAGCGCGGCCTGGATCAAAGGAAAGGGGTGTAACCACCCCTTCCTGGGTCCCACCCATAGGAGGGGACCTAGCAGGATGTCCAGCCCACCAGATTCGAATAAGAGTGGGAGCAGTGCCAATGCAACTCAGATCATCCTGAAGAAACATAAGAAACGAATTCTGGACCCTTCGACATTCTAATCAACATAGAATCGGAAGAATCTCCCTTGTGGTCAAGAAGTGACCATCCTGTGCAAACAGGCACCATCCAGCCCTCGACCCTTGCTTTGTTGCAGTTCCCGCCGGAACTCGAGCGACAGAGATCGACGAGATCAAGCTTGCCTGCCTTCTCCCAGCCCGATCCACAGTCCCTGCAGAGCTGAGACCCTTGGAGGCGACCGGAAGCGTGGGGCACGCCATCTTGAAAAGGCCACGAGACGCTGACCGTGCAGCCCACGAGTGACCCTCGAAGCTGTACACCGGGGTTTGAGAAGCCCCCACCCCGAGCTACCCTTGCACCAAAGCTCACCCCTCCACACTCGACGAGTGCTGCGTGGGGCCCTTCTGCTTGTGTTGGCTCGACGCGTTGGCCCGGTCACTTGCCAGCTAGCTTGTGGCACCTGTGCCGACGAAAACTTAAATACGACTTGCTTTTCTGGTTGCTCCAGATCTGCACCCGCTCCTGTGAAAAGGAGCCTCCACTCTGACCCTCCTGGTTCGAGTGAGAAGCAATCTCTCGGTTCCGCGTGGATTGCTTTTGCCAAGTGCTGTTTGCTGCAATCTTGGTGCTGACGGCGAGAGCCTACATGGGACAGATCGTGACCTGCTCCTGGACGTCGCAGATGCCCCAGAGCCCACGTGACAGCGGAGAGAAGCCTTTTGACAACCATCTGATTGCGCCCGACATTGCCTGGTTCCGTCCTGGTTCCACCCTGGTCACTGCTGAGTGACCCAGACTCTGTCCCCTCTGCTTTCAGATACATCTCGACTTCGATCCGCCCTTGGATCACACCGGACACTTCTGCTTCCCATCGCCTGCAGCTTCTTCAGCTCAAAGCACCAAGAGCCTGCGTGTCAAAACCCGACGCCACTTCGACCCTGTGCACCCACTTCCTGTGGGTGAGATAACATTGCAACGCCGGTGTTCCTACACTGGTCCACACCTCTAGGGTCTGTGTCTTAAGTTTTGTTCCTCTAGGTTCAGCGGAAGTATCTTTAAACTCACTTTGTGTAACTTTTACGCACCATTGACATTGCATTGGTGTAAGCCGCACTTTCCGTGCTGCACCCGAATCCCGTGGGCTACTCCCGACTTCAGCATTGCTAGTCCTGACTGCTCCCAGCGATTCCCTAGGCCCTAGGCCTAACCACTGTTCGATTGGTATCTCTTATACCATTTTTTTAGTATATGGTTTGAGTGGCCACCTGCCCTCATCCAAAATTGTGCAACTTTGTATGTTATACTGTGCTTTTGATTTAACGCTTGTGCCCCTTTGCTCATAAAGAGTACTGGGGATTAATTTAGAAATAAACACATATATTTTTATAAAATATACTTGTGTGGTGTCCTTTCATTTGATGACAGGATTGTATGTGGTAAAACAGCTCGCTTAACACGACCTCTTAAGTTAAGCCTTTAGGGCTGCTTAGTCCATGCTACCACTAGGATAGCTTGTCTAACAAGGTTGACTTACAACCAGACATCTTTGGGGTTTGTTTGGACTGATACCAAGTGGTTCCAGAATTGGAAACACTACATATCAGGCCAACTTCTCACATGAGGGCTGAGTCTTGATACGGATGCATGTGCAAACACTGAACTTGGGTCTGTTCTCTTCAAAAAGGAAATGCAAACAAATCAGGGTGAACATCGTTCACTTTTCAATTGCAGAAAAGGAAGTCAAACCTGAACCACTTGTTCACTCGTACTTTATTATAAACTTTAGTGCATTTACAGGCCTCAGTATCATTGCTTGTGTGTTGTAAGACTATCATTCTGCAATATGCCCTACTGGAGTAATTAAACCTACATACCAGTCACTTCTTTCCATACAATTGTAGTGTCTTATACTTGCATCATGTACGCATGTCTGGCTCCTCTACCCTATGAAAACAACTCTTATTTTAGGTGTATACTAACTCTCTGTGGATGGGACAGTGGCCAGAAAAGGCAGTTACAAATATGTATCTTAGGCCTATAAAGAATCCATCCAGCTTCTGAAGTTAGTGCCTGGTCTCAAGAAGATGGTGTTATTTGAAAGTTTTTTTTCCTTTGTGTAACAAACACTGTATAACTGAAACACTACAACAACAGAATGGTGGCGTGGCATATACATGGTTATCAACAGATTCAAAGTACACTCCAAAAATATGAATTCTTTCTGAACAATGTTTAAGTAGTTTATATACTACCTCTGTACAAATATGTATGCATTTCTTCAACGTTGTGACGAATAGAAACAGCATAGCTGGTAATTGCAACAGTTCTTCTTTGGCACTGGTTCGAACACATATGCAAAAGCACAAGAAACCAACCTTACCAAGTAAAGAGAAAAAGTTCCTTTGCAATTCCGTTGCCGTGCCCAAACTTCTGGGAATTGTAATACCAAATGATATGACGCATATTTTCAGTTCATTTGGAGCTCTGAAAGTGTGAAGTTTCAAGGAGTCTCTGCTTGTGCACGTACAAGTGTGTGCAGTGCATGGCAGCCCTATTCTAGGAAGGCAATGGTTGAGTCTATGCTCTTGCTTCTAGACAACTTAACGCCATTCCCTTGCATGCGTATGGAAAGACTAGCAAACTTCGTCGAGTCCCCAATATGCAACAGCAAGCCGTATGCAAGCATTGACTTACTCAATTCAATTTAAACAACAAGCTCTCCCCTTCTGACCACTTTACAGCACTGATGAAGTCTTTTGTGAGAAGCCTCCTTCTATGATCTCCAGTAAAGCTGTGGGTGAGCTTATGTGCGCTTGAGAAGTGTAAAGCAAAGGATCTTCTTGGGATTATTTAAGCCCCGCCAGGATTTCTTGGAATAACCTACCTCCTTTTCGAAGGGTGGTGTTTCCTGAGATGATCGGATTTGGAGAAAAGGCCTCACGAAACCAGGTCTTCAATGTTTTACTGGAGAACAGGAGTCTAGGCTGATGTCTTGAATGTCGGACCAGAGTTGGGGACACAGTACTTCCCTAATTTCAATATTCACTCGGGTTACCCAACATATGGTTGCGGCAAGTGGTGAAATGGGGATCCGGGTTTAATAGACACTACCGGGTAAAGGTTTCGCGGACCGTATTTAGTATTTTCCGTATTTAGTATTTTTAAGTTGATTGTTTGCACTGGATTCCTATGGAGTTCTTCAATGCCTTGGAGATGTGCACTGGTTTGTTTTACGTTTATGAAGCTTGGTTTGGTTACTGAATCTATGATGCAACAATCAAGCCAGAAAAAGCAGCGCCCTGGTACATTAGTTCATTAGTTCATCTAACAGTAGGAGTTGGAGAACCATTGCAGCATAACAGGAGCATAGTTCGTATCCACTTCGCCGCCGACCCCAGCTCCTGCACTCTGGCCTGAATAGGTCCTGCACTCTGGCGTGGATTGGTCCTGCACTCTGGCGTGAATTGGTCCTGCACTCTGGCGTGAATTGGTCCTGCACTCTGGCGTGAATAGTTAAAATCTAGGTAGAAACAGATTGCGAGGTTTATGGCTTTATGCATGCCTATGAGCACATGTAATATTTAGAACTGCTCTGTCTACGAAGGTGAAAATTAAAATACATAATTTAGAACTTCTGATCATTTGGTGTGTGCACTGTATTGTTCCTCTCAGCATCCGTGCATGGATCCACACACCAAAATGAAATAGTTGCTCTAACTGATTAAGGAAGGACAGAGCATGCCACTTTCACTGCTTCCAAACGAAATGACTTGATGTACGAGTTACTTACCTTCGGTAACAATGTATCTGGTAGAGACGATTCTAGCAGCAGATTCCTTAACGCACAAATTACTTACTTGTGTAACGATATATCTGTATGAGACATTAGTTAGTGATAGATTCCTTACCTTAGAATATCCCCAGGCATCAGGCTGCATCCGGAAAGTTTTTCTGCCTAGAAGTACCTCTGCGCACTAGTAGGTTGGCGTCCTGCAGCTCCGCGTCCTTCACTGGCAATGTAGGCGCCAAGATGATGTCACGGAGAGTACTTAGGCGCCACCCATACGCGCTGACGTCAGTTCTGTACATAACTATTTCGCGCTGAAACACAGAGCCTTGCAAGAGACTGAGAAATGGTGCATAAAACTAGGGCCCTAAAAGGGGATGACATTAACCCTAGTAATCAGTTCGCAGAAAAAGGGAGGGTGGTTGGGGCGGTAAGGAATCTATCACTAACTAATGTCTCTTACAGATATATCGTTACGCAAGTAAGTAACTTGTTCCTTACCTTAGAATAGATACCCCAGCAATACCAACCCCGGTGGATGGTCTGCGAACAAGATTACACCAGAAAATCACGGAGCACAGAACGGCCAAAAAAGCGGTCTCTCCGGACCCGACTGTCAAGGCAGTAGTGCCTGGTAAACGTGTGCAGCGCGGCTCACGTAGCTGCCTGACAATTGTCCTGCAATCGAACACCGCGTCCCAGGGCAGTAGTGGCTGCAGTTGCCCTAGTTGAATGGGCACGCAGCCCCACAGGAGGATCCTTCTTGGCCAAGGAGTAACATGCTTTGATGCACAAAATTACCCACCGAGAGATGGTCCACTTGTGCATAGTCCGACCTTTTTTGGCGCCCACGTAACCGACAAAAAGCTGATCATCCACCCGGAACTGCTGTGCACGCTGCAGATAGAATGCAAGCGCACGTTTTGGGTCCAGACGGTGGAGCCTCTCCTCTTCCCATGATGGATGCGGAGGCGGAAAGATGGTGGGCAAAAAGATGGCCTGTCCGATGTGGAAGGGCGTGACAACCTTTGGCAGAAAAGAAGGACTGGTCCTTAAAACCACCTTGTCTGGATGAATAGAAAGGAAGGGAGGTTTTGAAGAAAGAGCCTGGTTCTCACTCACTCTTCTGGCAGAGGTGATAGCTACCAGGAAAGCTGTTTTCAAGGTGAGAAGACAGAAGGGACAGTTATGAAGGGGCTCAAAGGGAGTGCACATCAGGAAGTCAAAACAAGGTTCAAGTCCCACTGAGGCATGATGAAAGGCACAAGTGGAAACGTGTGCGTAATGCCTTTAAGGAAATGGTTAACAACCGGGGACATAAAAAGAGAAGGCTGATCTGGAAGCGTAGAAAGGCAGAGATGGCCGAAAGATAACCTTTGATAGTGCACAGAGCAGAGCCCTGCTGGGCCAAAGAGAGAAGGATCAGAAGAATCTCAGAAAGAGGGGCAGAAAGGGGATCCACAGCCTTTGCTGTGCACCATGCCACAAATCTGTTCCACCTGCAGGCGTATACCTTTTTGGTGGAGGGACGCCTGGCTGCCAGAATGACATCACAGACTTCGGGAGGAAGATCAAAAGGTGTCAACTGTCGCCGCTAAATCTCCAAGCATGGAGGTGGACGCTGGACAGGTTCGGGCGGAGGACCGTCCCCTGCTGCTGCGACAGAAGATCCTCCCGAAGAGGCAGACCGACCGGGAGATCGATGCTCATATTGAGTAGCTCGGGATACCATACTCTTCGAGCCCAGTCCGGAGCCACAAG